>NC_140669.1:32874741-35341408 GCF_054131305.1 Coturnix japonica
ATAGAGCTTGCGTCACATACAGCTGTTGACAGTGCTTGCCCACCGCTCACTGCCTGTCCTCTCTTTTAATTCCTAATTTGCTGTAATTAAGAGGCCTACTGGAAACAAAGCAAACTTCAGGGAGAAAAATCCTCACTGCACAGGGCCTAGATGGACAACGAACCACTTACCTGCAAACTGCTCCAGGAAAGGAAACAGGGAGAAGAGGTTCAAAACCTCTCCTAATGCAAATAGGGGCATCCGTCTCCATTTAATCTTTATTTAGTCTCTCATTCAGCTTAAGTGTTACTCACGGTGCTGCGATGGCCGTTTGCAAACACTGCACAGATTCCCCTCCCAGTGCTGTGATGCAGGCACGGTGCCCTCAGCCCTCCCAGGCTGGTGGGGCTGCAGCAGGTAAGGGATGCACAGTGAGGATGAATGCATCTGCAGCTGAAAGTTGGCAGCAGGGTCTGCCCTGCTTCACGGCTGATACTGAGCAGGGTATGTGAGCGTGCCTCTACCTGTGGGGAAATGAAGGAATAAATACAGATCAGGAAGGTGGTCCTGATGATCTGTGAGGTCTGTGTCAGAAGGAAGCATTTGTGATGGTAACAATTTGCTCTCAGGAGGCACTTTGTGCAGAAGGAACCTGCAACTCACCGACACAGAGGGTGTGCTGTTATCCCCTCCCTAATACCCAATCTCTGCAAATGCAAACAGGGCAGACTGCAGCCTCTTTTCATGCACATCATTAACATAAAACGAGCTGGTTGAAAAACTGTACAAGCCTCTTTCGTGGACAAAAGAAATGAGAAAATTTGAGTTCCAAGCTGCTCCCACCTCCTGAGGAGCTCTGCAGGATAAGGACACTGGCACCCTACAGGGCAGAGGGAGCTGGGGAGCACAGAGCTCTCTGCACAATGCTTGTCACCCTTTTGGACCATCAGTCCCATAAATAAAGCCTTTCAAACAGGGCAAGGTCTGCACAACTTTCATGGCATTCCCAAGGCTCCAAGTTCATGCCTGTTGTTAGATGGGGTTTATTTGTGTCGATGCATGCAATATCTGGACAAAAATAACCCCATCCCTCAGCGGGGAGTCTCCAGCACAGTGGTCTACACAAACAGTAACAAGACTCAGTGGCTTTTTCAAGTGAAGGATGGAAGTCATTCAGGAGATGAGCCAATTCCCTTCTCTTTAGTACTCGGTTTCTACTGCAAAGCTTTTTGGAAAGCCTGAGCTAGTAGCTTTGAAGCATTTGGAAAAAAAATAAAAAAGAAAGAAATGGTTTCCCTTCTTCATCGATGTCCTGTCTCTTTTTACTGCCAAAACCCACACTTATTTTTTTGGCCAAAATAAAAACCCACTGGTGTATGAAAGCAGAGCTCATCCTCCAGGGAGGGGAAAGAAAGCTAACAAAGTAAGATCTGACACAAATAGAAAATCTTCCAGGAAATATATATCTTCAGCACTGCTTTTTTTTTCTTCTCTGCTTCATCATCTTGCAGTCAGAAAGAAATTCTACCAGGGTCCATCTGAGCCCAATTAAAGCCTTCGCTTTCTAATTTGCACAGACCCCTCCAGAAAACACGTGGCAAACAAAGGCTACAAAGACCTCGTGGGGACCGTACTGCTCTTCACGCTTCCTGCAATCTGCTCACTGATCACAGGCAGCAGATAGGCTCTCTCTGTCTTCCTCTCCTTCCTCCCATGGCTGTGGCAAGCCTGGCTGTGAGCCCTGCAGCGCGGCTCATGCCAGGTCTCACTTTGTTCCCATGAGTGCAGAGCTGGCCGTCCCACAACTGTATCTCTGTAACAGACCTTGTTGTTGAGGTTGTCAGGAAAGAGGTGGTAGAAGCTGGAATGGTTGGAATGGATGGTTGTAACTAGATCGTCTTTAAGATCCTCCCAACTCAAGCCATTCCATGATTCTGTGATTTTGACTCACCCAATCTGGCTGGAATTTGTGGCCAAAAAAAGCCAATGCAGTAGAGGCACCCAGCCACCCAGACCTCCCCTACTCTGCATCCTGTATCCTGGGTACATCCCCAAGTGCCTTGTGGCCAGCAAGCCGTGTCACCCAGACCCCTGGCACCCAGCCACCATCACAGGAAACCTCAGGATTGCAGCCTTGGTTTCCAATTAACACATCCCTGGAGAAACCCACCAGTTTCAAAACTCTCCCTTAGCAAGGACAGCATAAAACAAGCCTGACTCAGAGACAGTGCTGGCTTGATTTACAGTGTGCCAAGTGTGCAGCCATTGCTCAGCATCCGCAGAGCCAGGAGGGACACATAGCTCAGCCCTGTGCAAGCCGGGCTCCCCCTCTGGAAGATGCTCTTTGGGGAAAGCAGTTGCGGGTTGGGCCGTGAGCATCCTGCTAGACCACGTGCCATCCTTTATGGGTCCAAAGGGAACATTTCTCATTATCTCTCCTTGCAATTTAATTAATCTGCGTTCAGTAATGAACCTTGAAATTTCAATTAAAAACATCATTACTAATCAGGACAGGATTCAAAACAGTCAAGAGGCTCTTGATAGCCTTACAGTAGCAGGAGGTTTGAGTTCACCCAGGGTAGAGCCTCCCTTTTGGGGCTGGCTGTTAAAGCAATGCAGTGTGTGCCCTCCTGCACCCAGCACTACGGTTGTATAAGATGGGTGTGCACCTACCATGCATCCAGAACCAGTGCTTTCAGAGACCCAGGCTGGAGAAGCTGTGAGTGTACCCAGACATGAAGATGCAGGAGATGACCTGCACTGGGCCAGAAAGGCACTGTGATGTGCAGCTGGTAGACATTGCTATATGGATGCATTTTCTTGAGCAGAAACCCAGGAAAGAATTATCCTGGAAATCCAGCCCCAGTGAGCCATAGGACAAGGTAAGAGTGGACAAAAGAGAAACCAGTCCTGCCTGCACTCTCCAAATTGCCCACAGCTGTTCAAAAAGAGTACAATAAGTACAATAATACCTATAAAAAGGATAAAACTGTGCTCTTTATTGAGGTGTGCCAGCCCAGTGGCCTGGCAGTGCAGATTTCAAAGGGAAAACAGACCAGATGTTTATGTTTTATTTTATCCCACAACATTTAGACTGCAGTTTTCCAGCCTGGACATCCAGAAATTATTGTGCAATGCAGCATGTGTTTGTCATATAAATAAATGACAAGTGGTGCTTTTCAGAGCGGTCAGCGCTTGCATTTCTGCGTCTCTGCAGAGTTGCTCTGGGTTGGTCTCTGGAGCATTGCATGTGCATTATTTCCCAGATACACAATTGAAGGTTGATTGTAGCCTTTTGTAAAGGGCTGAGGAGATTAAATTATCCTAGCCAGGAGGTGTCTGTGTAATGATGCTTACTTTGTTTCCAGTCCTACACCAGACTGAAGCTCTCATCAACCACTAAACTCCCATGTAGGCCCATAG
This sequence comes from Coturnix japonica, assembly GCF_054131305.1. NCBI lineage: Eukaryota > Metazoa > Chordata > Aves > Galliformes > Phasianidae > Coturnix > Coturnix japonica. The sequence continues at coordinate 32,878,144 of NC_140669.1, forward strand.
GACTGACTCGGAGCAGAGCTGAGGGCTCCAACAAACACACTTGACACGCTTGGGCTGTTGCAAGGACACTTGATACCTCCCAGTTGGACAAGCAGCAGCTCCAGGCTACATATGCACCCGTATCAAAATGCAAAACCATTTTTGCATCCTAGTGACAAGAACGCTGAGGTGAGGAGCATCTCTGGGAAACAGGCTGAAGATAGTTTTGAACTGCAGAAGAAAGACTGAAGTCCAGGTACAGCTCCATGAGGTTGCTGGTACAAACCCTGCCACCCCAACGGCCTCTATGGGGAAAAAGAGATGACAAAGGGAGCTCTAGAAAACACCCTCTCAATTCATGTGCTGTTTCCAATGCCTTGCTGGCCTACAGCTTGGATAATTAGATTTCATCCATAGAGACAAAATTCGCAGAATAAGTTATTAATCACAGATTGCTTGCCCAATATCAATCAAGAAAGAAGTGAGCATTCACAAAGCCAGCAGCTCAGCAATGTTCCCTGTCACACTACATGAGATGCAAGCACTAGGTCCCACAGCTCGGGGATATGTACCTACCCTAGGAGCTCAGACACTACACTCCCAGCCTGGCATGGGGAGCATCTCTCCATCTCCAGTGTATTGCACATGTAATGGGACATGAGATGGTGCCTTGGCTCTTCCTACCTCACCAGCAGTAGGTATTTCCCAAGCATCTCCCTTCAAAGCCAATTATCCCTTCTTGCACCCATTGGGCATGGCCACAGAAGATGCTCAGCCCTATGCAAGGAGTTCTCACTCCAGATTGCAGACTAATGGTGGTGCCAGGCTTGCCCTGCAAGCTTCCATCCTCTCTGAGCTTGGGCGGGTGCAGGGCTCGGAGATGCTCTCTGGCACAGAACACCAGGGTAATTCAGTGTGGGGCCCACACCCAGGATTATGGCTTTGAGAAAGGAGGAAACATGGAAGCTTGGCTCAGAGGAACACAATAATTACCTGAGCAGAAAACAGAGCCTTTTCTTTCCTGGTACAAAACATCTGATAAAAGCTTGAGACCAGCGATATTTATATTAGCAGATTTTACATCCTTCTTGTGTGTACTTGGACTGTGAGATACAAATCAAAGCAGGGGTTCATTCCAAGAACAGTTTATTTTTATCTGAGTTAAGTACGTGCTGGCAAACCAGATATTGGTATGCTGATTCTGTTGGTTTGGTGTGATTTATAGCAGTTCCTATTGTTTTATACTGCGTTTCGCTCCGGAGTACTTAATTTCTCCAAGTTGTGGGTTTTGTTCTTTTTGTTTTGCTCCATATAATGTATATTTTTTCTTACTGGTGGTTTTAGGTTTTAGTGGTCAGCTGCAGCATCGTAACGCTTTAATGCAAAGGAAGAACATAAAACCATGAAGACTAATTCTAAATGGGCCAGCAGTCAAATGTATCTCTCTCTACACCCACCCGCATGAGGTGCAGAGTGGAGCAGCATGAACAAAGTGCCACTCAATAATTCATAGCTTTCAGCCTTGGTGGTTCCTCACCTGAGCCTTTGGCTGGCTGATGTTGGCTACAAGCTGCCCTGGGAGGGTGCTGGGAACAACCACTGACACTGCCAGGCTGCAATGTTTGCTCTCCAAAGCAAAAATCCCAAGGGCCATATGGATTTAGCAGAGAGGAGGTTGTGGGTCCTTGCTGGATCCCATGTTGCTACCACTGTGTTGGTGCCAACCTAGTGGTACAGAGGAGAGGAGTCACAAATGATATGTAGTCCTGTTTGCTGTCATTGTGTTGTCATCCCTGTGGAGCTTAACAGAGTCCTCGGTACCCTCCCTAGGGATGGGATATGGCAATTCTGCAAGGACACCTGCTGTCAGTGCCGTGCTGGTGCACAGCTGGCAGGGCAGGATTCACGCTCAGGACAAGACAAGGAGAGAGCACGCCTGGCACAGTGCTGTTCATCAGCGCCATGCCTGCGGCTGGTGATTAAAGAAGGGAGAGAGAGAGGAAAAAAAAAGAAAGGAAAAATCACCTTCTTCAAGATTTATGAGAATATAAAGTTGGGAAGTGAGATGTTCCTATCACCACCTATGAGACCCAAGGGACAGCTTCGATTTAATGCAGAGTCAAATGCTCATCTCAGTTATGAATTCAGAAGGTGATCTGGAGAGTTAGGAGTGGAAACATACAAGTGCTCAAAGAGGAGCACGCAAGAGGCTCGGTGCTGCCAACATTGGTTCTTGTACCCTATTTCCACTGCAGTACTCAAAGCCTGTCTGGATCCTAGGGGGACAGGAAGAAGTCTGGGAAGGGGCAACAAGGACTGACAACCACCTTTCCAAAGGAGCATAGGCACCTAATGCAGCAGCAACCAGGATGCAAAAGGCGTGCTTAGCACCCAAGTGACCTTCCTCCTTGCTTCCCCCATGCAGGTGGAATTTGAGAACCATGTTTAAAGAAGAAAGAAGCATACAGAGTACCTAATACTATGCTTGTGATATATATCTCAATGAGAGATATGCCAGCTCCAACACAGTGGCTGAGAAAGGACAGTGGGCACACAGCAGTATCTCCACTGTCCATCCTTGGGTTTGGTCTCTGGAAGAGCTGAAAGGATGCCAGCTCCACCAGACAAGGGAGTGCTGCAATGGGTTCTGGACTCTGTCCCAGGGGGTGTGCGCCCCCTTACCCTCTCTTTAGTGACCTATCTCTCAGGAGAGTTATGGAAATGTTTCTTCCCCCCCCCCCCCCCCCCAAATCCCTTAATTCTAGCAGCATCTGGTGAAATTATTCATGGGAGAGTTGAGATGGGTCACGGCCCTGTTACAGCAAGCAACTCTTAAGCCAAGTAGGACAAGAAAAAGCAGTGTTAGGGGCTTAACTTTGGGGCACCTCACTGCTGTGGCCAGTTGGACTCCACATCAAATAAAGGGAGGCCCTACTGGATTTTAATAGGGCAATTAAATACCTTAATAGATTTAAATAAAAATAAAGGTAAAATAAACATGCTTCCAGCCAATAATAGTGATAATAATAATAATGCCATACCAAGTAGAGCTCTTGGGAGGAAGTGATTAAAAAACAAAAATGAAAGCATCCAACCTGAAGATACCCATTGCAGAGCAGGATGGGATGGTCAGGAGCAGAAGTTTCTGTAAGCTGTTGCAGGTTTCCTGTAAGAGGTGGGGAAAGCAAAGACAGCTTTACAGCTTCAGGTTTCTAAACCTCCATGGGAAACCTGTCTGCTCCTCAGAGTTATCCCCAACTCCACTGATGGAACAGCCACGTACATTCCAGTTAAGGTAATCTCCTTCCTTAATAATTCATGACCTGCTTTAAAGGAGAAATTGAAGCTCAGAGGAAATCTGAAGGCTGCTACACACACATTCTAATCAGCAGCACTGCTTAGGGCCTATCTTTATAAAATAAAATCAGTGTAAGCATTTTTATTAAACCACGTGGCCAAGTAAGAGCTCCTTCCAAGTGACAGGAATCACAGTTGGCTTATTTAAACTCTTTATCTCTTTAAATCATATAATAAAGGCATTATCCTGAAAAGAAGAGAGAGATCTTAAGATAAAAGGAGTGCTACATGACAAATATACTTTCATCAGTCAGGCAAACAGGAGCCTCATAGAGAAGTTTGTTGAAGGGCAGCTTCTTGAGAACAAGATGTTAATCTGTGACAGCCCAAGTGGCACGCTGCTCATAGGAAGCAGATCTAACAGGTAAGATGGGATGGCTGTAAAGTGGCAGAGCTACACGGAGGTCTAGGAAACAACCTTACACCACTCTGGGGGCTAACCAGCTTCTCATACATCAGTCTCATACTTTGCTGTAAGCAGAGTTCATTTAGCAACGTGTGGTCTTGTGAGTCAAATGGTCAAAGCATGCACACAAGGCATCACATTTCAGCATCACTTCTACCCTCAGTGGCACTTTGGGTTGCTCAGGCTAACAGCATATTGGAGGAAGAAAGCATTTAGCTGATCAGCTTGTGATTTACCTTCTCTGAGTATCACCAAGTGTCCCTTCTTCTCCCCTTTGTCCACCTTCATTAACAAACGCCTCTCCTTCCATGTTAAGCATAAACCTCTACAAACAAGACTTTTTCTTCTCAGCTGAAGAGAGGAACCCCTCTTTTGTGAAATCTTTTGATTTCACACTACATGCACCCCTATTTTCTTTTTACACACCTTCTTAATTTTACAAGGAATTCTGTCTTTCAGCAAGGCTTTGTAATCCTTTACAGCCTTGGCTGATTGGATGTCACTCTCAGAGATGACTTAGGAGCAAGAGGCAACCACTGCAGCCATCAGACACTGCCAGCCTTTGAAGTTCATGGGGACTCCTCTGGTACTCTCACAGCAGGATTTCCTTTGTCAAGATCCACCTCCAGCAGTCACCGCCTGAAGACAAACGCCCTGCTCTTATAGATCTCCAAGGCTCCCATTCAATAAAGCATCCTTCATTCCTTTCTTCCAGCTCATGATTCCAGAGCTGAAGCGCTGCCTTGTGCCACCTGCCTGGGATGGGCTACTTACACCAAAAGACTCAATGAACATCACAGAGTAGATGCAAGTCCCTGTCACATTCACAGCCATTTTGCTTTTCTTTCAGGAGGTACAGAATAATCTTGCAGTCAATTACTCCCACTTTAGGGAGTAATTGTGAACCATCAGGTGTTTCAGACAGCATGAAAGATGCTCTTAAAATATTCTGAATGAGTGCTCCAGGCTGTTGCAAGTGAAGGCTTAAGCCAAGGCATGGAAAAAACACATCCCTCTTTTCACTGAGGGAGTCAGTGGGCTGCATCTGTGATAAAGCAGTATCTTATTCTGCAAGGCACTACAGCTGCAGCAGCAGTTCAGGCTCAGGACAATGGATTGATGCAGCTGCAGCCATACTTATTGGCACTGCAGAGTTCAAGCATGGCCTAAAGTGTGTTCCTTTCTCAGGGAAGGGAAAGGATGCACGCAGAGCTTACACAGGACATACAAGGAGTAAGTGTAGCAGAACAAATGCATCGCTCAGCAAAAGGAGAACCTTTAGCTGGTCGGTTTAGTACCTACATTAAAAAAAAAAATAAAAATCTGTCAGGAGCCAGCAGGGATTGTCAGTCAAGCTGACAACCAATATGACCAGGACTACAGTTTGCACACTCCATTCAATTACCTCCCCATTGAATTCTGCTGCTCAAAGAGTCATAGCACAATGGATCCACAGAATCATAGCATGGTTTGTGTCGGAAGAGACTTCAAAGCCCATTCAGTCCCAACTCCCCTGCCATGGGCTGGTTGCCCCCACAAGCACATGCTGCCCAGGGCCCCATCCAACCTGGCCCTGAACACCTCCAGGGATGGAGCATCTATAGCTTCTCTGGGAGGCCTGCTCCATCTGGAATGGACAGAAAACATCCACTTTGAAATGTTTAATACTGTCACTTAAAGGAAAATGTACAAGTGCCACAAGCAGTCCCCTCTCATGCCCTTCAGCTCCATAGACATGTCTGCAGATAATCTCTCTCACCATCAGAAATCTCTGACTCCCATTATGAGGCACTATGTATAGCTGCATGCACAATTAGCAGGTTTCAGAGCAATGTGCAGAACATCATAATCCACATAAGATCAATAGGATCATCTTCCCTGTCTGTAACAGAAAAGGTCAGAGTGAGATTACAGAGGCAGGAGATACGACCCCTGGGATGAGCAGAGGCAACAAACTGGGTCCCTTCTGCTTCCCAGAATGACCCTGATGGCCACAAGAGGCTGAGGATGCAGGGCAGCATCTCCTCGCAGTGTGATCTGCCCCACTGCGTGGCAACACGTGTTGCTGTGATTAAAAATGCATGGTATCAACTGTGGCTGAGGTCCCTGCAGACATCTAATTAATAATTAATCCATGCTGGCGGTTGGAGCTCAATGAGCACATCACCTGCTTTCCAGCTGGACGCTGACCCACAGCTGAAGAGACACAGCCCAGCAAGGAGTTTTCTCCTTTCTTAGCCCTGCAGCACCTGGGATGCTGCCTGCTGACCATTGCTACAGCCCCTGGTGCAGGCTGCCTGTGTGTGTATGCAGTGCATCATCTGGCTCTGAGCTCACTGCTGGCCAAAGAGAGCAGTCTGGAAGGCAAGCAAGCATCCTGCTGGCTCAGGTTAATTTTTCATATGTATGCAAAGCAAAGCTTGGTCACCAGCTGATGAAGTGTGCGCTGGGATAGCAGCAGAACACTGATCCCCATAGGCCAGATTATTTCTGCTGGATCTCTCAGATGGGCAGACTGTGTCTCACTTGGCTGCCACAGATCCTAGGGTTAGGAAGATACATGGGGACAAACAATACGTGCTGCTCTATGATGGGGGGAATGATCTTCACATCTCAGGCAGGAGCAGAAGGGAAGCACCCAGGCAGCTCATCATCGGCATCCACAACTACCTACCTTTGGGGTGTATGCTGCTGTGCTCTGGGCTAGAGCCTCTTCCCAGTGTGCTTGGCAAGGACATCAGGTGCAGAGGTGGAGGGAGTGGGGCTGAGAACAACTCCAGGACCCAGATGAAAGAGGATGAAGTTCAGCCCACACTCTCCGTGGAGACCATCAGAGACATACATCCTTTCACAGAAGGAAAGTAAGAAGTGTTTTCTTATACATGATAAGTATTGGAGAAATATCTTTCCTCCCTCCAAGGATGGTTCTTTTCACAGCCTTGCAAGCAGCAGATGAGCAATCCAGCACACTCCTGGGTTGTACCACCTCAAAGGCCTCCACACCTTGCAGCCATATCACCTCCAAGAACTCCAAAGGCAGATAATGTTTGTGCAAGCCTGGTTTTGACCAACAACCATCTCAGGGCCCCATTGATAACTGCACACTTTGTTTTGGTTGGAACTCTCTATTTTTATGTTTCAGTCACATCGTATTCACCCTCCCCTTTTCTAAACATCTAGTCTTCCTGCTATTCCAAATAGGTCACTTTTCATCCAAATATCTTCTTTCTTTCCTGGCAAAAAATGCATAAACCTAATGACTAACAAGCAATTAATGCATTAGAACACTACAGTTGACTCTTCTTTACACCATAAATACTCACAATAAAAGCGCACTACCCATCCCCACTATAACTTCATGCTATTCTCTCTTTTACAGCTTCTTGATGTTGTGGGTTTTTTGGTTGTTTCTTTTTTAAGCTGAAAAATACAAGTTCATCCTCATTTCTGACCTTGACACATATGTCTTCATCAGGCTTTACATGAGAGAAGTGATCCACAGGCAGAGAGAACAGATGCTTATTCCCTGGCCAGAAGAAATTATCAGGAGAGACTTTGAGCCTCTGATACCATGAATAAATTGTCAAGCATGGGAAAAAAAAGGATACAAAAATGCCCATGGAAAGAATGGCTTTCCATGAAGGGGCCTTTCTTTTTCAGAAAATGGCAAGGACTTACCGTTTGCTTTTATTAATCCACACACATTCCTGATATTATGACTGATGCTGGTGGGATGCTCTGGCTGAATTGGGAGGCGCACAGCTGTATGATGGGTGAGATTTTGGACTGAAAAGTGGAAAATAAGGCTCTCATGCTTGGTTAGAACTTGACTGAGCATGGAAAGTCAACCATAAACTTCCTAATACACCTGGTATCCAAAAGCCTATTAAGCAATCAACATCTGGGGACTGTTGGCACAATGTTGTGGGTCAGATCCTCTGGAGGTAAGACTCATTTTTCCGTTCATATCATTAACAATATCCAGACGAGGCCCTCACCAGCACATCCTCCCACAGATAGGATCACAGACAGGGTAGGACTGGGCAAACCACCTCCCCTCCATCATCACATCACGGTGTGTTCAGGGTTATCTGCACAACCATGTGGATTCATCTTAGATAAACATAGCAGGAGCTGAACTTTTGGGAACTCCAGCATCTACCATAGACCTGCACCAGGAGGAAGCATCACTAGATGCTAACACTAACAGATGCTTTACTGACTAAAATCACACAGTCCTCTCTAAGGATCACATCTACAGGGGAAAGCATGAGCAATGAATGTTCCCCCTCATTAGTCTCCACCACAAAATCCCCCAGCACAGTTGAAACAGATTTTGTCACTGCTGCATGTGACATGGAATTCCTCAATCATTCTATGCCCCTTCCTCCTGTGATGATTAACCAAACCCCAAGCCAGACAACAACTTCAGGAGACACCCATACTGTAAATACCTAGGGAAGACCTATCTAATGAAGCCTATTCTGGTCCTGTTGCTCCACATTCATCTGAAGGTATGAAGTAGATAATAATTTCCTTTCCAGCCAGAGGCAAAACTATGTTAGCATGCAGAGCAGGGGGAACACCTCTGATGGCCCCTATTCTGCCTTGTTTTGAGAGCAGAGTAACCTATTGAGCAGAGTAACAATTGAGCAACTTGGTGCCCATTTGCTGAGGGATGATGCGATATTTCAGGTCATGTCTGCGATTTATATGGCTGAAAAAGAAAGAAAATTGGGCTGCACATGTCAGGCGCTCTGCTCCTGGATCCCAGGCTGGAAATGTTCCTGACAACATAAGAGAAGCATAACAACAAAAATGTAAGTACTCTTCTGATTACTGCATGCAACTGGAAAATGTGAAAACAAGAAACTGTGCTTGCACTTTTTACCCTGGAAAAATACCCAGGATGTGTGTTTACAGAGATAGATCTACACAGCTCTGCAATATGGTAGCGCAGCTACACCAGCAGCTCAAGAAACAGCATCTCCAGTTATAATATTCAGCAGCCATTTTCCCCTGCAATGCACTGCACGGGATGTAAGAATCCATTGGATCCACATAGGCAGCAAAGCAAGGCTTACCTAGCAGCACTGCCCAGGCACTCAGAGCAGCTCAGTGGAGTGGCAGAAGTGTTTGGGAACTCCTTCACTGCCAACCTCAAAAAGGTGGGACCTATGCCAGAGCTTCTTTCCTTCCCCTTGCCACATCTCAAAGGGCAACCTTTGTTTCTTTCCCTTGACAGAATGCAGATGGTGCAACCAGGAATTTCTGGCTGGCAGGACTCAAACACACTCAAAGAAAGCCACGGGTGTGCTATAAAGTTCTCTTGAACACAGCTGCAGCCTAGTGATCCAGGTGCCAGCTGTGGGCCTGACCTGCTGTGGCACTGCCCATGGCTTACTGCTGAACTCAGAGCCCAGCAGGGATCTCGGGGAACCAAGGGGCTATCTGACCCCAAACCAGCACACCGATCTTGCCAAAGGGTCACCAAGGGTTGCAAGTTCTGTATCTGTACAAGTCAGTGAGCAACAAACAGCTGACATTTAAGTGCACCACAGCTCAGAAAGCAAGGTGATATGCCAGCTTCAACACCTACACAACATCCAGCACCTTCACAGAGTACAACGCTGGGCACCTTCAGTCAACACACAGGCATTGCTGTGTCTGAGCTGGGGATGGAGGGGTAAGGAGCAACCAGTCCATACCTCTGCTCAGGAGAGATGACCAGAGGGAGAGAAACAGAATGAAATTGCCAAGTGGGATTGGATAATTATGGTAAAACTAATTCCATGGCACTCTCAACCAGCCAATCTGTCCTCAGTATCATAGCAAAACAGTTAATCTCACTCAAAGCAATGAGAAAAGTTTACTTTCTCATCCTAGAAACTTCCTAGAGTTCACTCAGGGCAGGAGCAATGACTCAACAAGCCAGAGTGGGGCTAGGCTGCAACTGGAGGCAGAAAGATGTAGCTGTCTCACCTGGGGCTGGCAGGCAAGCTAGGATAACTTACAAGGAGAGCAACCTGTGCCAACATGAGAACAAGTGTGCACCTCCACCTTACACACCGCAGCTGTGCCAAGGGTCTTGCTTGCTATGGCATGTCAACTGACTGCTGGCCCTGAGGGAAGATGAGCTCCAGAGCTCAGGGTGGGCATGAGAAGCACCTCTTGCACAAACTTGGGTTTCATTCAGAACAGATTGTTCACCTTCACAAGGAGCCATATCATACATTGCCTCAACACTGTGCCCTGTGCACAGCTAGCATAGCTTATGCTGTCCATGTGCCAGGGTCAGGAGCATTTTGCAGAGGTGGCAGGATGTCCTCCACCTTTCTTGCCACAAACTCATTCTTTTGGTTCCATATAGGAATTTTCCATAATCTTCTGATGCTTAATCAAAGTTATTCACCTCCAAGCTGTACAGACAGCAAAATGTGACTCCAGCAGCTTGCAATGGCTTATTAAACCCAATGATCCTTAGAAGAGAATATGAAGGAGGAGATGAAAAGAAACTCTGTCTTGCTGCATCATTAGGCTTATTTCTCTGGGAGGTGTGATGGCCAGTTGAGAGATTGGGTAGATTTCCCAGAGCATTCCCCATCCTTCCCTCCAGCCTGATAAGAGCAGCAGTTTGGCTGCAGACCTCATCTATACAAGGTGCCTAAAAATGAACCCATAGACTGCAGCCTTGGCTACACTCTCCTGCTCATTCGGACTGCTGATGCTCTACAGCATCTTCATACTGGGGGTCCACAGGCATGTTTGAATACGTGGCAACCTGCAGACACTCATAGCCTGGCACTGCAAGACTGAGGCTGCTGCAGGGAATCCAGCTTTCCACTGCAGATATTCAGGGACTGTGCACATCTAAAGACTGTGGAGACAACTGAACTGGGTTACAAATTCTGATGTAAGGACTCAATGGAGGGAAAGACTTTTCCAGCCTGTATTCCTCCCATTCGCTCACTGGGAAAGGTGACCTCTGAAAGGAAAAGATGAACGTGCAATTGCTTCTACAGGAAAAAAAAAATAAATTCAAACAGAACCATTTATTACCATGAGTGATCACTTCAAACTGTGGGTGTTCAGCACCTGGCAGCCTATTTTCTAAGGACACACAGCAGTACAAGGCAGGACTGGCTCTAGAGACAGCTGAAAAGAAGTGTCAGGATGAGGCTGCACTGAAAAAGGAATAAGAGAAAGGAGAAAATGATGAGGAAGAATGGCAGGGCGTCTAACACTTTGCATCTAATGCCTCCACATGGCTGCAAGTGCCGTGGCAATTTGGCCCTGATAACATGGATGAAGAGACGTCGCTAACATATTGCTTCCTTGTCAAATGTCTCACTAGTTTTGCAGCCAAGTCTCCTGCCAGCAAGGCCACAGCAGCGCCTCTCCGTTACTTTCATATGCAAAGAGGTTTTTAACTCAATTGCCAATAAAATTCTAGTGGGTGGAGATGAGGACATCTGCCTGTCTAGTCCTGTGCTTGCCAACATGGTTCTTTTATTCCTTCAGAAGCAGTGAGCTCCTACTCGAGCTGGTATTTTGACAAGCATTTCTGTTTTCTTGACACAATGGGCAAAGTGGGCACAGATCTTGCATGCCACTTGTAATATGTCTTCTGTGCCATGATTTGCATCCTTTCTGGAGGATGCCTGGCACAGCGTTGCACAAAGCAGAACGAGCAGCTTGGACAGTGGGTTTAGTCTGACATGTAAATGTACTGCTTAATTATGTGCAGTTGCATTAGGAGAAATGTGAAGAGGATACTTTGCAGGCTGTGATGGTTACAGGGTTTTGGCTGGGGGGGGGGGAAGGGCAGGGACAATGGAAGAGACTTTGGAGAAGAGGGGGGAAAAAAGGATGGAACAATAACAAAGCAAAAGAGTTTTCATCAGAACTGTACAAAGTGTTAACTACCCAATGATATTCTTGGCCGCAGGAGACCCAAGGATCCCAGCTGTTAGAAGCTCCAGCCCCTCTAAGACACTTCCCCAGAAGACAAGGGAGCTACAGGGCATCTGTGCTTTTGGCACAGTCTCAAAGCCAGTTTTCAGATCCATCAGTAAAACTCCAGTTTAAAATGAAAGCGACCAAACCCCAGTGGCAGCCTGGTCACAAGGAATGGGATGGGTGAACTTCATCCCATGGTGCTCCAGACTGGACCATGTCATCTCTTCTAGCCCTGAATTTTGGTTAATCTCTGCTTTCTGTCCTGAGGATGAGCTGCTACCTTTGCAAACACACAATATGTTTACACCTAAAATAAGAAGCCAAAGGGACTACTGCAGAAAAGGTTTAGACACATCAGACTGTGCAGATGATCAGAGCCAGAATCTCTCAGGTATCACACAGGGCACAATCAACTCTCCTCTATCCCCATCTTCCCCAGGCGCTCCCTGCATGCCAACCATGCTGCCAAACCTCATAAATTTCCCTCTCTGAGCACTGCTCAGCAGAGGGATACTGAAATGCAGTCCAACTGCATAATCCTACAGCTGCCCGAGGGCACAGCAGCCAGCACTGCTCAATCTTCACCCCAAATATAGACTCCCTCCTCTTTCTGGGATAACCATAGAGTTAAAGGACAGCTAATTTCATGCTTTATAAACCAGCTTCATTTTAGCACAAGAAATAAAAAAGAAGTTTCTTATCTCTCCAGGGAATGTCTTGAGATTCAAGCTGTATTATTATCTGGGTTAGTTTGACATCTGAGAGGAGATTACCATCTAAAATCTGGAATGGAAAGGGAGTTAGTCAATGTAATTTCCTATGTTCATAAATAAATGACCAAGAAGAGATACATGTCACTCTGCTTTCACTTACTGAGCTGAAGGTTCATCTTTAAAGCAAAAGATCAGGAATTTATTGTCGTAATAAATACCTTGAGGCTCTTAATAAGGTACCTTGACCATCTCACCCTTCTGTAATTTGATTATCCAGACTTTCCAGCTCTTAATTGATAATTAATTTGAATAACGTGCAAAGAATTGAATGATGGAAAAGAGAAGGAGAAACAGATGGTTGGTCTATGCAGTTAGAAAACATTTAATGGGGGAGAAAGGCTTTGCATTTTGAGCATAACAACATACTTTGTTCATCTCTAAGAAGGGAAAATGGCATATGCTGCAGCTCATGGCTTCAAACTTCTGCAGTGGCAAAAGAAAGGACAGAAAAGTTATTAAGGCTGTGCCATAAGAAGGTGTGAAGTCCAACATAGCCTTTCACTGGAAAAAAAGGGATTGAGCACACAAAAGTTGTTGGAAGTCACATTGTTGTGGACAGCCTTAAAGTGAAACACTCCTTCAATGGACAGAGAGAAGCGTAGCCATAACATGAAGAGTTCCTAGGAAGACACCTGTATATTTTTGTAGTCTGAGATGAATTCATTGCCTCTGACTTTGTTATAGAGGAGACCCAACTAAAGGAAACAGAATAAAGAAATGCACTGAAACTACATAGATTTTCTAAATGTCCTTAATGAAGTGTTCTTAAATAACCTTAAACTTCTTAAAAGCTCACTGGCTGCCCCAGCCTATTATAGTTGTTGTAAAGCTATAATGTGATGGGAAACACAGCAATGACAATAGGGTACCAGAGTCCAGGCTGCAACAAGTGAAAATAAGCTCAAGTGCAGCTGCTGTAGAAACAAAGGTGGGGGGAAAATGCTTACCTTTGGAAGGCCTCAGGGATCCCCAGTGAGGAATACCCTTACCTCCACTGCCAACCCTTAAATGAGGTCTGGGAATGGGTGGATCCTGACTCCACCCTTCTGGTCACTCAGACACATTGCATGCACCTGAGCTCCCCTGGGCTGGCCCTGCCTTCCCACCAGGAGCTCAATCACTGCTTCAGGCCATGACTTAGTATTTCCACTACAGTCATCTTCAACATTTCCACCAACCAATGGATCTTTGGGTAGAGACTGGATACCAGAGTGACTGAAGAAGTTTTTTTCCATTGCATCAGCAAATCATCAGCAAATGCACCAGGCTACTCCTTGCGAACATGATGCCGATGTTCCTCCTTCAACAGGGCATTTCATGTCATTACATGACCACGTATTTTTCAAGCTGTGGCCTCTCATTGCAGAGCTCTTCCTTTTGGTGTTTCTAGCCATTACATGGCCAAGTCTCCTACAGCAATAAGTTTTAATCAAGCATTTTTCCTGGAATCAGCACCCTCATTTTTTGTAAAGGATGGTATTCAAATGTATTTGTTTTTCTTCCAAGAACAGCCTATGCTTACATAGACAGGATAGAATAATGACTGAAGGTAATTCTGGCTCTGACTTCAGGAGGGTAAGAGGAACAAATATGCAATATATTTGCACCCAGGCACCCACAGATATGAAAGACTTTACACGGAGCAGACCAAAGCACTTTCATCACTTGAAAAATCAATCAGAATCCTAAAAACACAGTTGGTTCTGTCCCTTGGTGCCACGTTGGTTCTGGATCTGAAAGAAATCACCATAGCACGTAGATTTTCAGTACTGAAATCAACAGGAGTACATACAACTCTTGAAGTAAAGATGCTGTTTGCCGTTTCCCACTTACCCCCACCTTTGCTGAAGCACTCGTAAAGCAGTGGGTATTGATAATAGTGGGGATCACAGCTCTCTCTGCTCAGCACAAGCTGAGTGCTGTGTGTAGCAAGATGATGAATAATAACCACAACTGCAGCTGTGACACGACTACTCCTTGCAGTCTTCTTCCAGTGTTCCTAAGGAGACGGAGTGCCCAAGGTCAAACAACAAACACAATGCATTTTGATAGGGCCTACAAAAATGATTCCTTTCATTTCTTTCAGTTTTACGACCTCTGCGATGGGAGCAAGGAACCAAAAAACATGATTAAAGAGTATTCCAGAATATAGAAGATGCAAATGGATCGCAACAGTTTTTAAACCAGTTAAATCTGCAGCCCGAACTACTTGGCTAAATCTCTCTAATAGTTATTCTTTTATTCATAGCAGCAATAAATAATAACAAAGCTAAACATCTCCATGGCCCCCACACCTCCTGCATCTCCCTAGCTGCAGATCTCAAATATGAATAATAATTACAGCTTATCAAATCAGCTCGTGATTAGAGACAACAGAAAGACATTTCGTATTGTTAACTTCCTTGCACAAGAGGGGGGAAAAATCAGGTCATAGGGGTATTAAAAATTTATATCATAGCATTTGACTTGACTCATCTCTTAAAAAGAAAAAAAAAATGAGCATGTATTATGTATTTAGGCAATTCCTTTTAAACCCTTTCTAGAATGAGCACGAGATAGGCCCATCATTTGATAGATGGATGGCTCTGTCTAGATGTGCATATTTTATACACACACACGTGCATACGCTTAATGTGCACTCACACCTATATATAAGGTCATATCCATAGAGAGAGAGGTGTAAATCTATTTATATCTCTTTGTTGAAGGCAGATACAGAGCTAACGTTAACAAAATCTCTGCACAGATAGATAGCATCTTACTTGAAGCTGGCAGCCTCAGAAGAGACACTTCTTTTTTTGCCAGTTTTTGTAGCCTTGCAGCAACCTCAGCATAGCTTGGTTCATAACAGCCTTGATCCTGTTTATATTTGGAGGCTGGTTTATTGAATCACAGAATCATAGAATAGCGTGGGTTGAAAAGGACCAAAATGATCATCCAGTTTCAACTCCGCTGCTGTGTGCAGGGTCACCAACCAGGCTGCCCAGAGCCACATTCAGCCTGGCCTTCAATGCCTCTGGGGATGGAGCATCCACAGCCCCCTTGGGTAACCTGTGCCAGGCTTTTTGGTTTTGTTTTATTCTATTTGGTGATTCTTCTAGCTCCCTTAGTAAAAAAATGCTTTTGGGGAAAAAAAGGAAAGTTCTTCATTCCTGCACTGATGGCTAAAGCACAGGTGACTGGAATACATAAAGTCAAAAGAGGCTAAACCTTCAACAACTCACCACTTGGGAGATTACAGAGGAAATCAGCTGCTGCTTGAGTGGTTTTCAGGACCCACTTTGTGCCCTGTCGATCACTCCCACTGCTGGGGCTGCAAATTTGCCTGCAGAGCTAAAGCAGGGCACTCAGCGAAGGGCCATTTGGTGCATGCAGCTTGTATGTAAATATGCAGCACTCCTCTGATAAGCAGAGGAAGAAAAGACATTCGTTCTGCTCTGCATCAGACCTGGGAACACAGCGACTGCTCGGAGGGGGCTGCATGGGGAACCCTGCAGGGATGGCCTCCCCCATGCACGTCCCATGGTGCTGGTTGTCCCAGTGGTATGCCCACGGGTTCATCAACCAGCCCAGTTTAAGGGAAGGGAAAGCAATTTCAGCCCCCTGTTGCCCAAGGCTGCCTTGATCTTGGGTGCCTGCTGCTCTCAATGGAAAAACTCTCCTACATGTTTCCATGTAAAACGTACTATTGTAAGAGACACGGCTCCATGTTCAGGTTCTCCAGCAGCACATATCCCAAAAGACACCAGAGATCTGGGAGAGGCAAAGCCTGCAGAGAGCTGCAGCACCTCTGTGTAAACACCCTGACATCAGCTCGCTGCATTCAGGAGAGGTCAGCAGATTTACATAGATGCGTTAATAGGGCAGCCGCCAAAATCTCCTCTAAGATGTTTTGAAAGCTGTAAAAAAATAAAATAAAATAAAATAAAGGCCCTCAAATATATATTTTTTTTCAACATCTGCAGTCAATGAAAGGAGAGATGCAAATCTGCCGTCATTTGCATGCAAATTTTTTTTAACATCAAATCAGAGACAGAATGCACAATAAACGCACTTTAAATTGAAATATTCCACATTCACTTCCTCCTACCCTTGCCTGCAGCTGGGATCCGATTTTCATGCACAGCTCCACACAGGTGACCATCCTCCAGTGGCTCTGAAGCCAGGAAGAGTGCGAGGAAGAAGGAATTACAGAGGCAAAATAATTGCAACCGGCTCATGACTCAAAAACCAGCTGTCATGAAAGAGAGTAAAGATGAAGGTTCTTCAGAAATAAATGCTGTTAAAAGAGTCTGAATCTGTCTTAAACCCTGAAGTATCTTTATGATAACTACTATTATTTTGATCAAGGGAAAAAAGAATGATAATTAGTTAGCCTGGAGTCCACACAATCAGAAGTAATAGCAAATATCTCTGTAAAGCTTGTTTGCTACAGACTTCAGACAGCTCATTTGATGCACAACACCCCTGAAGGGGAGGGCAAAGTTCACAGCACCAGCTCAGTGATAGGCAAAATAGGAGCATTAAGGCCTGGGGTTTTGCTCAGGTCATGTTGAAAGTGCAGCAGAGCTGCAAAATGAGCTATGTTCACTGTCATGTTTTTGTGTCCCATCTCCATCCCCATCTCCATCTCCATTCATATCTTCATCCCCTTCCTTAGGCCCATATCTCCTTCCTTTTCCCATATGGAAAAGAAAGTGATTGGCGAAGTGATTCAACCAGGCTCTCCATATCCAGTCTCTGAACAACTGAGACTTCCCCAGGAAACACACAAAACCAACAGAGACCATATGGGTAAATCAAGCATTTAAATTACCCAGGCCGGTACCCTTGCACACCATTGTGCTGTGTGTTTCTCCCAATACCTAGAGAGCAGATTACCCCAGGCTGAGCCCTGCCAGGTCCTGGCTGAATGGTTCATGGTGTGGGAGCCTTCAGCAGTCCCTGGTTCTGTCCACACCCTGCAACAGTTCAGCTGCTCGCACTCAGTGCAGACATGACTCTGACTCACAAGCTATTAAAAGCCACATTTTCCCCCATATCTCTCTACCTGAAGATATAGATAGGCATCCGGCGAGGGCCGTAAAAGTATTTAGGCTGGCTAGTTAGATCTCACTGGAAGTTAAATGCCAAATTCACCTGCCTGTTAGAAATGAAATGCCTTTTGCAATCAAGCCCCAGGCACTTCTTGTGCAAGCTGGAACATGGGGTCACTGAGACACAGGTCAGCAGAGCATGAGCTGCATGCACTTCCCTGTCCTCACCTCTGCAGGTGGTAAGGGCCTTGAGTCTGAGGAGCAGGGGGAGCACGCAGTAAATGCTGCACAGAGCCCAGCATTAGGGCCCACTTGGACACATACTTTGGAGGCAAGCTCTCAGCAGCACCACAGGAGGGAAGAACTGGACCCTGAAAGAGTAACATCTGTATCTGTTTCTTCTTTGTGTGCAGAACTCTCTGCCGAGCCTAAGAGGAAATGTTGATGGAAAGGGCAGAAGGGTGGGATGCAGTGTTATCTATCTGCCCACAGTGGTGTTGGTATGAAGGCACACATACATACACGTGCCTGTGCTCTCCTCTGGCTTCCCGAGTGGGCATGTGCTCTCTGAATGACATCTCAAATGCAGAATCCTTTTGTTGCTGCATTTCTCCTTTCCTTTTTTTTTTTCTCTTTCAAGAAATAAAAGAAACTATTTGAGATCACCTTATCGGGTAGGTGACAGGATAATTGGATATACCTCAGTGTGGCTGACATGTCCACAGATACATAGAGGAATAGAACGAACATCTCAGCGACAGGCTCAAACTTAATAAGTGTTAGGGACAAATCTAATAACCGCTCTGCCGGTCTCAACAGCTCTTTAGCTGATAAAAGCACCACGGGCTCTTTCTCAGTGCCTTCACTGTTTTTCAACCCTGAGAGAGCATAGGTTCTGCAGCTACAAGCCCAGTGCTTCCCAGGTGGAAGGGAAAGGGCTGGGGTCACCTCGCTGCCCACTTTGCCAAGGCTCTGCAGGTGCCCAGAGAACACCCATGCTCAGACATGCCCCAGCTCAGCAGCACATCTGCCTCAGGCCTCCTTGGCAAGCTCTGTTGGCCACCCCTGGAGAAGCCCAGATGTTGTCAGCTGCAGGATGGAGATCCAGCCAGCAAATATTCCTGCTCTGGTTTGTGATGGAGACAGCTGGTAGAAGGCTGGAGAGACATGGTTGCCCTCAGACAGATACAGACATGTAGCAAGCTTGCCTTGGATGAGCTGAGAAGGGCATCCATGACCTTACAGCCATGTCCTAACCTGCTGTGTCCTGCAGGGAAACTGCATGATTTCCCAAGTGCTCTCAGGATGGATAGTGGGGAAAAATTCTTCTCATAAATTATGGTAATGCATTGACACAGGCTGCCCAGGGAGGTGGTGGAGTCACCATCCCTGGAGGTGTTCCAGAAACATGGAGATGAGGCACAGACACGTGGTTTATGAGAACAGGGGAATGGATTGATGGTTGGACTAGATGATTTTGGAGTTCTTTTCCAACCTTAATAATTCTATGATTCAGGGCACAGCAAAGACCAAGGAGTGGGGACACCTCTATGCTGACTCCATGGGACTTCTAAGGGCAGTTAGCTATGTAGGGTGCTTTCCAGGGATAAATGGAGGCATAGTGGAACACATCAGCAGGAAGAAGGGTAGCAAAGTTCATGTGTAGAGGATGTGCCCAGTCTCTCAATGCCCATGTCCTTTGTGGGGAAGAGATGGAACTGGGCATGACTGAAACTCAAGATGAGTTATCTGGTGAGAGCACGGCCTTGGTTCTGTGAGATGAAACCAGCTCTGTCCCATGGAGGATGAGCCACCTCTGCAGCAAAGCACATCCACTGCTCAGCCCAGGCTGAGTCATGGCCAGTAAGAGTGGATTGGCGTGAGAAAAGAAGCTGAATGTGAGAAGACAGGCAGACGGCCTCCCTCCCCCAACAGCTTCAGTGAAAAAAAACACACTGCCCTTTTCCAAAAGTGCCTTGCAACCAGATTGCTCTTGTATCTGTTTATTAAACAGAGGTTTGGGAAGGAAATAATGCATTTCTGAGGTTACCTCAGAGCACAGAGCAAGGCAGCGGTCATTTTTCATCCCCATGTTTAGAGCAATCATATTAAGCACTGAGCAACACTTACATACAGTTACATGGTTATGGGATGGTGCACCCAATCAAATTAAGGGCCACGTTGCTCACCCACCCCTGCAGCGGGCAGGACATAGCACTTCTCCCCAGGGCTTTCAACACCCAACCCAAAGTCCCTCCAAACCTGGCTGCAAAATGTCCATTGGCTGCCACCAGCTTTGTTTCAGGTATCTGCTTTCCTTGCTGTTCATTGGATCATGGGGCTCCTTCCAAGTGGTGGTATTAAGGCCCACATCCCTCTGCAGTATGGATTTCCCAGCAGAGGTGAGCTGGATTTTATTTGCTCACTGCTTTGTAAATCCCAGCTTGGGTCATGCAAGGCTCTCTGGGAGGTTCTGTGTTATATCTTAACCATAGCCACAACTAGAGCTGAGCAGAAAAACTTCACTGGGAGAAACCAGCAAGATACCCAGCATCATAAAAACGCTAAGAATTTGGCAAGCTTTTATCACAAAGTTTGTATTTTCCAGCGCATCAAAAAACAGCTTTATCCAAGCAGTATAAGTACATCCCCATGCTGGGAGCCCACCAGCCTCCCTGCCCATGAAGAGACACCAGCAACATCCTGGGCTTGCTCCAGCACGAAGCATTTCCAGGCTCACCAAAACACCTTCAACAGTGTTCAGCAACCCCTTCAAAATATAGAGAGCCCAGCTATTCCCAGCTCTTCCATAGCCATTTCCAAGGTTCACACACTTAGCTGTTGAAGGCTGCAGACACATTTATTATCTTTTTGCAGTGCCATCTGGCATTTGTGTATCAGAAGAAGATTACATATATGTCAAACAGGGGGAAAAATATCTTTTCCTGTAACAGTTGTAGAAGCGGGGAGGGGGGGGGATGAAAAAAAAACATACAAAAATTAAATCCTGGGGACCATATGGAAGGCTTTTTCTTCAGCAATCCATCTTGAGCAATTAGGAATTGTCACAGCCAACGAGCAGAGCCTGTGTCTGCTGTGGGCGCTGGGTAGAAGCAAAGTGACAGGGTCAAGATACCTGGGACACTGCATGGCCTGACATAACCTGGGAGCACGAAACGTCATCCCCCAGCTCCCCAAATGAGGAAGGGAAAAGAAAAAGAAGAGAGGGAACAAAACAAGACAGCTTGCAGCATGCTGAGTGAATCAGAGCAATGGCCTTTCTTTGCCTTTCGGGGTTTTATCATCACACGTCTTGCGAAAGCAATAGGTGTGAACCCGTGGTGGAGCTTCGCCAGGTTTTCAGTGCTTGCTCTGTGCCTCCCTATGCCAGGGATAGTGGAAAATTACCAGCGTCTCCTCCCAGTGCCTTCCATGCAAGCTGGATTTGGCAGGGTGAGGGAGTCCACCACTGGCACGGGGGGAGACAGCACTGAAGGGGTGTCCTACGGAGCAGGTGAGCATGGCATGCTCACAGTGCCCTTTTCTCATCCCTATCTATCTGCTTGACAAAGCAGCTGCATGGTCACAGCTTCACCCAATGACTGCCACAAGCATCCCCAGCAAGGGACTCATGCAATACCTGGGTCTTCCCATGTGCTGCAGTAGTCCCTTGCCCATAGGTGCCTTGGGATGAGGGTGTCAGCCCCTTTCCCCACCCTGCCCTAGCATCCCCCTGCTCAGCTGCAATGGCTCCAAGCCCTGCCTGCACTGTCCTGTGCAAACACCTGCAGCAGCATTTCTGTGCAAGGCCATGTGCCACCACTGCTAGCAGCCAGCAGGCTGAGTCACCAGCAATGCTTGGTTAAAGCTTGACTCTATCACCCTGGGTTCTGGGGAGGGACATGGGAGGAATGCCAAGGGGCAGAGAGGAAGCTGAGTGATTTAAAGGACTGGGAGTTTTAAGCTGAGGAGGAAGTATAGCAGTAGTTCATCATGAGAGAAAGTTAATTAATTTATTGTCTAATGAGCACAGCCTGACAGCAAGAGGCAGGGGGCAGGTGAGATGGTGGTGTCAGAGGATGCCCAGGAGCCAGCATCTGGCTCAGGCTTCCCCAGCATCTCAATATGGGCCATATCAGGAACCACCCTGACCCTGAGGATGCTCCCACTTTCCTTGCCTCATCCCACTATAAAAGGCTCCCTCTGGCTCTGTGGGTTGGGGTGGAGATTGGGCAGGAGGTGTAACCCCACACATCAGGGGCAGTTCCTGGCCTGCAGGCTGCACAAAATGGGGAAAGCTGGTGCTCCCATGCAGACACATCGGCACCACCACGTTCTGGTCTGCTCGCCTTGGGGTGCTTCAGGCAGCATGAAATGAAAGAGAGTCACCAAAGCAGCAACTGCCTACATAAATACCTGTACAGCCATGCTGGAATTCATAACCTGCTAAGGTACCAAACCCCAGGCCTGTGAGTTCCTGCCTTGTGGTGCTGCCCATCAGCAGAAGGAGTGAGGGACATGGAGGTGCAAAGGGAGGCTGTCCCTTTAATCTGCTATCCGTTACTGAAGGTTTTATTCCTATTCTGAGACATTTCTAGGCTCAAACGAAGCATTTTATTTCGCTAAAATGGGAGAATTTTGTCTCTGCCTCAGCATTACAATCATTTCCATTTCAAAAATCGGACATGATTTTGAAGTAAAGATTCAGGCCGTCCCATCCCCAAAGGCCAACAAGGGATGCTTCGACTTTCTTTTTTTTTTCCTAGAGGGCACTTTTGCGTGAAAACAACACACTCCTGCAGTCAGCCTTACATCTAACAAGCAGCAACATTTCACCAGCCAAACATCCCCGTGGATCTGCACCAGCCAGGCACTGGCATGCCATGTGCTCCATCCTTCCTCCGGGATATCGCCTTGGCAATCCCACACGCGCCTCTCATTAGCACTTAATACACAGCAAGAGGAGATTATACCTATTTCTTCCAACCAAATTAATCTTCTAATGTTTGAAAATAAATTGCGGTAATATGTACCAGCAGGTGTTACCTCTTCAATGTTGTCTTGTTTATAGCCAGTCACAAGACAACATTCTCATAACATCAGAGGTAAGCAGATGGCACTTATTAATTTACATTGCAAATATACTGCTAATACGTACGTTGCAAAGCCTGTTCTGCTGAATGTGGCTTTACCTGGCTCACGGCGCACAACACAGCCCAAACTCCTTAGCTGAGATCAGGAAAGGTGCTGGAAGAGCTCCGTCCCATCAGCTTTGCTCTTGCTGAAACAAGACAACTGGTTTTCCCAGCCCCCTAAGTAGTGCTCTATTATAGTTTAGGATGTATTTTGGGGGGCAGAAGATGGCTATAGCCATGCTAGTGAACTGGGCATATGCCACAGGGCACTGTGGCATGGAGCTGGGGTGTTATTCTGGAGCAGCACTCAGAAAGTGAGGAAGACCAGGTGCAGCAAAGGCCTCACATCCTTGAGACAAAGAGGAGAGTGCGACACAGCAGCACTGTTTGTTCTTTCTGAGACACGCGTATCTATCGTTATAGCTCCATACACACACACAGCCATGCAGATGCGTGCAGATGCAGACATCTCAGCCTTCCTTAAGCTTCCCAAGGTGGTTAATTGCAGCGTGCTCCTGGCTCCTCCCATCTCCTTCCTGTGACTTCCCATGGAGGATCTGCACCTCAGGAGCAACATGTGTGATGTTTTTTAATAGCAGCAGTAAAGGAACTACCCCAGGGGAGCAAAGTCTTTTTGCACCCCCTCGGAGGCCTGTTTCCACAGGTGTCAATCAGTGCCCCAGGCATCAAACTGGAAGAAATTACACCCAAAGTTATTAGAGGCAGCAAGACTCCAGGCTGCATGAACACAACATATGTTCAAAAGTAAACAGATTGCATGAAACTTTTCTAACACGCTAAGGGGCCATCCGTGCCGAAATCATTGTTCCTGTGATGTGGAGCTGACTGCAGGGAGAGGAACGTGAGGTGGAAGGGAGCTGATGGCTCTGTGCGTTCCCCTTGCTGGTGTCTGCTTTTGCAGCTCTGCTGGTGGCTCTGCTGAAGCATGTGCTGACCCACCATGCTGCAAGGAGAGTTGCACAGGCGTGTGGTAGCTGAAGGATTTGTGAAGTATAGGATCAGAATCATAAGTCCAACTGTTAAGAGCAATGCTGCAGTGGCACAGCTCTGCCTCATGTGGCTCCTACTATATTGGGAGATGCTGTGGGGCACACAGGAGTTGTGCCATGGGAAAGGAGCGGGTGCTGGGATTAGGAGGCCTGGCAGCTGTCAGCTCAACCCAGTGGGGAGCAGCGCAAGACAATAGATGCCTCTGTTCCAAAAATAGCTGGCTATGTGGATGCTTTCCAAGGAGGAACCCAAATCTGCAGTGTGCACGAGGCAGGCAGCAGCATGTTGGATGCCAGAGGAGCCGGACAGGCACATCTCAGAAAGCCAAACAAACATGCCGACAAATAGGCAACGTGGCAGCCAGAGGCCTGAAGGAGCAGGTGGTGAAACTGCACATCTTGTGGAAAGATACACTGTGCTTGGAAACTGGTCGTGCAGGGCTGGCAGGGCAGCCTGCCTCTTTGCAGAGCCAAAACACATGGCCTGAGCAGAGCCCATCACTACAGCCACTGCAGCCTGCTCTGCTCCTTCTCCCACTGTCCAGTTGGTCTCTGCAGTACTTCCAGGGTATGTGCCATGGTCCTGCTCCCATGGGTGAGCTTCTTCTTGCTTTCCCAGGCACAGAAAGAGAGGCAGAGCCAGGTGGCACCCAGCAAGGCTTGCTGAGCTTTTGGAGCTGTCATATAAGTTCCTTGAGCTCCATGATAGAGCATACTGAAAAGCTGTTTGGAGGCGGTTCTGGGCAACCATGGCACTGCTTGAATAGGTGGGTTGTACAAGATGACCTTCAGAGGTCCCTTCCAACCTCAAGAAGAGGAAGAGGCTGCTGTGGGGTGACCACAACCTGCCATTCCCCATCCCCACTCTGTTGCTTGGTGGGGAGGAGACAGAAGGGCCAGAAACAAAGGACCTGGCTACAGCTCGTACCTGTGGCCCTGGGGACTTGTTAATAAACACAAAATTGGGTTAGTGTGCATTTCAAAAGTCTTCTGCTTCTCAAGCCTGCCTGGGCTCCATCCCAGCACAGACTGCGATATGTGGAATTACAATAACCTATTTCAACAACCTTGCAACCATGACCTGGGGGGATCTCCCACAGTTGCACTCTCTAGGGGTGACCTGGCTACAAGTGAGACCCAATGCTCTGCTTTGGCAATGTGAAATCCCAGCATGGCAAGCAGAGCTGGGCTGGTGCCTGTCATTTTTATCTGGGCTGTGATTACTGTCTCTTCACAACGGTAATGGGCAATGGTAGTGAGTAATGCCACAATGCAGCTCAGGTGGGACAATACTGTAGATGTTTGGCTGCTGCAGGAGAGACTGAGGAGATCTAGTTCCTTACCTTGAGTCAGCAGCCATATGAACAGCATCACAGTGATGCAGATGTTCTGGCTCTTTACTAAGCTGTTCTGTAGTTTATTCAAAGCCTAGGTGCAAAATGAAGGCACCTGAGCATCCTGGCATAACATTATGCTCATATGTTTTAAAATCCACACACCACTGGGTCTGAACAAGTCTGTGGCAAGGGCTGGGTCTGCAGGACCCAAGCGATGGCAGAGCATCACTTACATCCGCATAGCCTGCATGTGGGAGAGGAAACTCACCCTGGCTGCCAGCTCTGGGTGATAAGGCAATCTTCCTTCTTCTCTTATTATCAGTTGCTCCACCTCTGATATTTTTTTTCCAGTTGCACCCAAAAGCTTGCTCTCCCCAGCATTTCATATCCTGCTCTGCATTTTCCCCTGATTACACTGAGTCACATTGACGTCAACCAGGCAGCGAGGGGCATGCTAATGGGGCATCTTTCATAACCCGCCTGCCCTAGGGCACTCATTACATGCTGGGGCTGCAAGATACAGGTAACGGCACTGGGACTGATTGCAAGCAGTCCCCAGGGAACCCACACTGGTCTTTCCTCACAGAAAACAGGCTGGGAACAAGGCTGGAAGGAGGCAGGTACTTTGGCTGGCACGCATCAAGTCATTTTCAGTAGTCACTTTTACATGCATTGAGGAGCACCCATACAAGGCTGTGGTATCAGAGGCATGCAAAAAGCTGGAGGATGGGAATAGGGCTCTTCCTATTCCCATAGGACTCTTGCTGGAAAAGTTCTGCTGCCCACTTTTAGGAAGAGGGCACAAATCTGAGCTTTATTTTGGGCCACAGGCTTAATTGTCAGACTATGATGACTCCTTCCCACATAATGAAAATCCATTTCTCGTCTTTGGGAAGTCTGTTGCAGACAGAAGAGACTGGTATGGTTTGCACATGGGAAAGAATTACTATGAGATGCTTTTAAAAACATTTTTATTGATGTGCTCCCGGTCTCCTGTTTGCTGGTGGGTAATTAAGTCAATTAACAAGCATCTGTTTATTTATTTCCCTCATTTATGAATGTAAGCAGTTTGGGTAGCAGTTTGTAACAAGGGCCTGCTGTAGCTTGCCTGCTGATACATGAATATTCAGGTGATTGCTAGTCTCCATCCATGGCGACTTGCCTCCTCTGCACCAGGACCTGGATGGAGCTTCACACCTTGCACAAAGGTTCCTCCTGGTGCAGGAATCGGCAGCAGATCCCTTGGATCTGCTCATCTCTGCATCCCTGAGCAGACCAGAGTCCCTTCCTACATGTTGGTCCTGACCTTACCTTTTGGTGGCCATGATCTTCCTGTGGAGGCTCTGGTGGCCCCTGAAGGCTCTGTCTAAAGCACAATGGTGTCACAAGAGCACCCAGACTCTGCTTTCCCTTGGCTCCTTTGCAAAAAGAGCTTTGGCTCTTTATGCCCAAAGCCAAAGCTACAAACTCGGCAAGTGACATTCCTGCAAGGAAGAAATAACTTCTGGTGATGTCTTCAAAGAGCTGTTTAATCACAGGGAGACGAAGGAGGTCTAGGAGCAAGAGAAAAGGGATTAGCAGTATCTGGGAAGAGCATTCATCACGGCGAGCAGTTTGCAGGGGCACATCTGCTGCTGACTCCTCTCTTCCAGATGCACCGGTTTTATTGCCGTGTCAGCAGGATGAATGTTTACTCCCTTCTAAAGCTGTCAGGCGATTCAGATGCTGAAACTGTGTAAAGCTAAGCATGCTTGTTTTGTAGAAGGGGGGGAAAAAAACGATGCTTTCAGATGAGAGAATTGCCAGAGAGAATTAGATTGGGCTGCATTTTCTGCGCCTGATGTGAGACATCATCAGCACCCCCAGAGGAGGCAGCAGGAAAGCCCACAGCCTGAACACGTGCTGGGAAGTGAGAAGACAGAAGTCCTGACAGCCCACTCAGAATTCCCAGAGTTTGGCGATTGAATTAGTTTTAAGGGCCAACTAGAACTCAGTTGCTTGGTTGCAGCATCCACCAGTTCACTAGACTTCCCTCTCCACACCTGATAACCTCATGTTGGGGTTGTCAGCACCAAGTCTGGCGTGCAAACTACGATGGAGTCTTTACAGGTCAAGAAGGCACAGATGGCAGGAGCGAGGGAGGGAGGCAGACACGCACATGCCACCTGCAGGCACAGGGAGCTGTGGATGCTGCAGACCTCACACTGGGGTGTGAGGTGCTCTACAGACAAAGATCACCCTGGAAAGGGACGGTCCCTGGCTGGGAAGCCCAATGGGATCGGCAACAGCGGGGACTTTGCTGGTCTATGGGTTATCACTACTACTTGAGATGTTTCACTCAGTGCTGCCCTGGGACCACACAAAGGGCACCTCAGGGGGCTGAACGCACCAGTTCCCATTTTGGCTCTGGCCATGGTTTGCTGAGCTGCTGCTCTGCTGGTTGTTTGAAGCAGATGGCCTCATTGAAGAAGAGCAAAGGCTGCCAACGCCTGCCACTTGGATTAGCTGTGGGCTGTAAAGTGACACCCATCCATCTCCTCCCCATCTTCATTGCTGGCTGCCTGCCTGCCCCAACTTTCCCTAAGGCAGTGCCCAACCTGATGATGCCCCATTGTGCATCATGGTGAGAAGAAACAGCCTCCTTCCCATCACTGCCTTGCTGCCTTCCTTTCTGCAGGCCTCCTCATTTCCCCCACTTCAACCTTAATGTTGCAGCTGAGAGCATGCCAGGGTGCTGACAGGAGAAGATTGCTATTGACTATTGCTTCATATTTTGGTGGATAACAGTCATCATTTCTGTCTCCAATTAGCACAGATTAGAGCCTTCAGCAATACTGAGCCCACCCCCTGTAGGAGCACCTCAAAACCTCTCTGCAAATCTTACTTCACTTTGACTTCCTATTCAGTTAAACAGTCAATAGGTAAAGAGAAGTTATGCAGATGTTTTGTATGAAAGACCATCATGATAGAAAGATAAACTATGATAAATGGATAATGCTCACCTGTGTTGAAGGAGACCAGTAATCACCACACAAAAACAACCTCCAGAGAAAGAGATGCTACCTTAGTGGCAGTCAGCCCTTAAATGAGATCTGAGAGAGGTGGAGCCAAGCTCCACCCCTTCTGGTAGCAGAGCTGAATTACCTTCACCTGTGCTCCCACAGCTGACTCATTGCTTGCTTCAGGTGGTTAATCAGAGATTCAGGTTGTGATCAACAGTTTCCCATACACTTCCACATCTCCCTTTTTCCATTGGGGAGGTGGTTCTTATGTCTTCATGACCTGTGACCATGCTGTATCACATTAACCTCACTGCATGGACATCTCCCCAACCAATCTGTGCAGAGGTCCCATCAACCTCACTGCATGGATGTCACACCAGCCTTGCTGCATAGAGGTCCCACTGGAGCACAGCTTGTTCTCCCAGCCAGCATCAGGCTCCATGGGCTGCTCAGCATCAAGGATGGTGATGACAAACCTAGCCTGAGCACAAGGAATGCTGGCTTCAGCTCTTGCCCCTCTCCAGGGCTGTCACTGCTGCCAAACCCTAGGAATTGCAGGCTGACACTGGGTTTGGTGCACAGGAACATTCTTTGGCAACAAAGACAGATGGAGATGTTCTGCCCTCCCTGGATAGCTTCCCATATTGGGTGGTATTCAGATTAAAAGCTAATCATAAGCTGCTTCTTGTCAGATATTGATATTTGGCCTGTTCCAGTGTTTCATTCTATGTGCGTATTATGGAGTGTAGAATTGGGGGGCGGAGGGGGGACAAGGAGTTACCAGCACAACAGTAGAGGAAATGAACAAACCTCTGTGATATGACAGAGGAGGGAAGTTTCTTCCTCCTGCTTTGCCCTCAGAGAAACCACACTCATAATTGTATCCTCTAACCCCTCATTTAATCCAAACCCTCATTTAATTCTTTTTAAAGTCTCTGGAAGACACACACAGTGAGTGAGTATTATTTTCCTGGGCAAATGAAATGGTACACATTTCCCCAAGGAAATAATTTCTATTCTGCACCTTTCCCTTAATCCCACACAATCTGAGAGGCAGCTGATTTATAGAGTTTGGAAGTTCTCTTTTTCCCCTCCACTGCTGCCAGAAATGAAAGGGATCCTATGTTACTTTATGTGGGGTGGGGATGGGGATGAGCTGTCTCAGCTGGTGCAGGGCTTGGGGCACTCAGCTTGGTCCTGTGCTCACCAAGCATAAAGCTTATGGTGGAGCCTCTGGGCTTCAAGACCAGCAGAGGATTCCTTGGTATTGCAAAGTGAATTCTGAGCACAGGGCATGCCAAGGATTGTCCATGCTTCTCAGTATTCAAGGTTCCTAGCAGGACCCCCAGCTCCACCTTGGATTCTGGGCTCAATAGCACCAGATACTGCAACACCACAAAGGAGAAGCTTGGGGGTGAGGGAAGCTGGGAAGCGTGTCGTGCCCTAGGAGGGGAGAAGGGGGGCTTAATTCCTCACTGTGTGCATCCAGCCGACAGTCTTTAATGACTGTCTCTGACAACTGGAGCTGAGCTATGCATCTGTGCTACTGCTTTGTCTGGCCTTTGGATCAGAAGACACAGTGAGGGCTCACAGGGATTAAAAGAATTATTATTCTCCCTGCTTTTCACATGACAAGGTAGGAGGAAAACACAATGGCAGCATATCATGACCACTGAAAGGGGATCCGAATCTCAGGGAGGAGAAAGAAAAATGTGCAAGTGGGATGAATCCAGTAATTGGTGCACAGGGGGAGGAAAGACAAAGTGGAGCAGGCAGGGAGGTTACTTTGCAGATGTGGGTGTTTTCACAGCATTTTTGTAATGCAGTCCAAGCAGGGTCCCTCTCTGCAGTTGTTTTATTACCACTAATAATTACCTCTGTCTAATGCCTTTCCTCTTCCAAGACCTTTCTAGACATTGCATGTAGCAAATGGAGCCAACAAAGATGCTGCAAGCACTGAGGTTGGGTGGGGGAAGGGAACTGCTGTTCAAGTAAAAGTCTGTTTAGTTAATCTTCCCAACAGGATATCTGAAGGCCCAGTCCACCCTTCACTCAAACTGTGTACCTGATGCACCATGATTTTATTGTCTCCTTCCATAGGGCAGATATGGGGCTGTGCATCCCCTGTGGCCGGTTGTTGGAACATCTTGTCCTTCCCAGAGGGAAGCTCTCCAGGGCTTGCACATGTTTGCAACTCCTGCCCTGCGATGGTGTAAGAGCCCCACACAGGAGGATTTAACTGACAAAAGGACTGCTCTGGGCTCCCGTTCAACAGAGAGATGAAATAATCCTAATGGCATCATCTCACTTGGCCTTTCCTTTGCTCCAGCTGTTCCTGCTTCTCCTCCAGAGACGCAGCTGCCTTCAAGAGTCTGTATTTGAGAAGAAGAGTTTTTGGCTTCCGTCCCCTCAGTGCCCCTGCACTTTCTGTCGTGGTGGAGCTGCTCCTGAGGATGGTAACATGAGCAAGACAAAGGCTGTCTGTCTTGTGTGGCCATGTCTGTATTTCAAGGCAGGCTTTCCTGTTTGGACAAATGCACAGCTCGGGCTGAAATACAAGAAGGTGAAAATCTGTGGGCTGCACATCCAAGAATATATCAAAGTGAAGGAACTGAGAGCAGCCATTTCCACGCAGCACTGGGCACAGCCGCTGGCCTCGCATCCCTGTGCTGCCCGGGAGCAGGTTGAAAGCAAGCAGGGCTGTGAACCTACAGCAAAGTTGGCCTGCTGATTTCTGACCTCCCACCACTGCTTTGGTTCAGTGCTGCTGAAATGGCTCCTGATTCAGGGTGTAGGGTATAAACCTCAGCTACTGAGGCAGGCCTGGCAAATGCACTGAGCACTGGGGTAGCACCGCGCTGATAGGATAGAGCAGCGTTGTTTGTTCAGCCTCCCTGCATGCTTGATGTGTCATCCCCTGTTAGGGGTTGGCTTGACAGCAAGGGACCTTGAGCCATGTTACTAGAGGCATTGAGATGCCTGTCTATCCTCACTTCCACGCTTGGAGGGGGGAGGCTCCTTCTTACCTCTGACACACTGACACTTTGAAACATGCCACTTCCACGGTGCTTCCTCACACCAAGTGCTGCATGCAGCCAAGGGGTGGATCAGCAAACACGCAAAGCAAAGGAAAGAAAACAACAACAAAAAAGAACCAAACCCACAGCACTGCTGCCCTCTCCACTCTGCCTGGAGGGGAAGAAACACAATGGAGTGATTATAATAAGCCCATAAATCAGTGGGGGGAAAGTGGGGAGAATAAACACCGAGATGATCACTGAATACTCAGGGAAGTGGACACATAAGCAGAGGCAGAAGGTTTAATAAATACACATTCCTGGGGAAGCTCAGCCTCTGGCACTGGCAGAGAATTGTCTGTAGAAGAGAGGCAGAGGGGGGACCGTGCACCATGGGGTGGGCCCTGCCGGCAGCCTTGGCTGAGCTCCTTCTACCCTGTTACTTCCACCCTTTGCCACACATGCCTGCTCTTTCCACAATCCTGAGTTTTTCCTGCCCCCTGGCAGTGGCTCTTCTTCTATCTCAGAGGCACAAGTGCACTGTGTGAGGAATGAGAGAAATCATGCTCACCACGCCAGGCGCTGTTCACAACTCAAGGGCATCCCCAAGAAGGAGCCCATAAAATGGGCAACACCCATAGTGCAAAAGATGACTATCTCTGGAGGTGTTCAAGAAATGTGGAAATACGACACTTTAGGGACAAAGGTTAGTGGGCACGGAGGTGCTTGGCAACTGAGTTGAATGATGCTAGAGATCTTTTCCAACCTCAATGGTTCAGTCATCCTATGAAAGCGCACCCCATGGGGACTTTTGCATAATGTTCTTTAGGTCCATCCACTCAGGACCACAAAGCTGCCATGTATCACTCAGGACTTGGCACCTGTAAAATGTTTGCCTAAAACCCAAAGCCAGCATCTGACTGCATCATACTCCCTCCAAAATCCTTGCCTCTTCAACCCACCTGCCACTCAAATTTCCCTTGTATGGCTGGTAGAAGAGTCCATGCCTGTAGTATGCAACCCATCCCTGCCATGTCCTGCTTGCATAGGCAACATTTCTGCTTTTAAATTCAGAAAGGCAATAACATCCCTAGCAATAGATCCTGCTCACGATAGCCCAGGGAAAAGATAAGAATCCAGGAGATAAGTTGTTCCTGTTGAAGTCTTGGTCACGGTGACCTCCCTGGATTATTTAAACCAAGCTGTTCTTTATTTGTTTGTTGTTCTTTCTTCTTTTTAAAGAAAGTTCCACAGACCTGCTGTGTGTCTAGGTTGCCTTTTCCAAAGGCAGTTTAATTGTAAAAAGATGTCTACCTCGCATGCATGGAGCTGTTGCTGCAACCGTGTACAGATACCATCTGTGCAAACCCAACTGAAATGGGAAGGCAACAGCAAAACAGAGCTGGCCGAGCAAGAGCTCACTCTTCCTTGCCTTCCTTTAAGGAAAAGAGGAAAAGCCCTTCGGGGAGACCCATTGTGCCATTGTGAGCAAAGTGCTGGCTGCCATGATGGAGGTGTAGGCCTCCATGAGGGAGGTGCAGTTGCCATGATGGAGATATAGGCTGCCTCAGCCTCCTCTTCTCTGGGCTGAACAAACCAAGGCACCTCAGCTGCTCCTCATTACATCTTGCCCTTCAGACCCTGCACCATCTTCATAGACCTCCTTTGGATGCACTGCAAGAGCTTTATGACCTTGGGGTGCCCAAGTCTGCACCTAGAACTTGAGGTGTTCAACAGGGCAGAGCAGAGCAGGATTTGCTTTCCCCAGAAGAGTCTCCTTCCTCCCTGCTCTTACAGAAAGCCCTGTTGGCAGCCCCAGCCTCTCCAGGTGGGACAAGCCCCACAGAGCACAGCCAGCACCAACCTGTGTCCTGGGAGGTGCAGAGGAAGGGCAGGGGGTTTGGTGGCTCGTGGTGCCATGGAGCTCCCCATGGCTGCCCCTACACCATTTCTAACACAAAGGGGTTGCTTCTGGAGCAGCAGGCACACACAGCATCGTTCAAAACCCCTCTGTGTAATTACAGATCCATGGTTTCTTCTGGGTTTCCACTTATTTAATCTTCCTGTCTCATCTGCATTTAATACCCTGAGCTCTGTCAGAGGGCAGAAACACAGCCTTTACATCCAGAAGGACACGAGTTCCCTGCAACAGCTGCTATATTTAACACACACACAAAAAAAAATACACTGCGTTGTCATGGCAATGGTGCTTTCTAAAAATAGAAATGCCATATACAGCACAGCCGAGAGCACAGCAGAGCTCACAGAAGCCGCTCTAACAGCGCGCTGGGAAATGCAAGCAGACTTTTGTTCTGTGGGGGAATTGGACTACGAGCAAAGCACCCAACCCTTCAGCTAATTAAAACCTCAGTTTACTGCTGAAGGTCCCCATTTCCCTCAGCTCAAATGCTGCTCCCTGCTCTCTGGCAGCTCTGCTCAGAGGGTGCTGTGTAGGGTGGGAGTGCAGGAGCAGCTGTGCAGTGATGCGCTGCATGCTGGCCTGGGTGTGCGGCTCTCCCTGCTGGCACAGCCATCCGTGCAGAGCAGGCTCTCCCAGTGGGAGCCCTCTCCTCTCTGAATTACTGACCCCATCAGCACAACGTTGCTAGCAAAACATGCAGCGGGCACCCTCCAGTATGAGCCAACCGAGCATCTCCCGAAATCTGATTAGCAAGGCTGAGTAGTCACAGCCTGCTTCTGAACAGCAGTTGTTTCCAATTGCAGCCTAAGTCTCCAGTCATCTCACTAATTCTCCTTGACGTTTCTTGCTCCAAGTGGAAGGCTCATGCTGCCAGATTGCAGCCCCCCGGTGTTGTTTCCATGCCCAGCTTCCCCACAGGAGGAGCAGCAGCGTGGTTGCTGCAATGCCCTGGTTCAGCAATCCCTGTGCAGCACTGGGCTTCTAGGAATCCTCAAGCGTGGCGGCTGAGTACTACATGCTTTCTGGATGATGCACAGCTCTGCTTGACTTCTGCACCATTCTTTAAAAGGAAGGGACTGGATAGCATAGAAGGGCTCCTGAAGAGGAAAATGCTTCGTATTGTTGTACCAGTGAGTGCCTGTTTTTTTTTCCCCCGAGGAAAAATCACCTGGTGAAACCCAATGGGAACCTGAGTCAGCTCAGTGCAATATTTCCCCTATTTCATGTCACCAGCAGCCCTGAAAGAGCCCAAGGAATCCTTTAATGTCCATTTGTGGGGCTACTTGCAATGGTTTGCAGTAGTGCCAACACTTCCCCAACACTTACTGTGTACTCTGCCTCAGTGTTCTGCCACTCTGATGTTTCCTAGGTCCTTCCCTTTGACTGCATTGTTTGTAGTTTTCCCACTAACTTTCAAGACAGGATCTTTAAACAGCTAAATTTAGACATCTGTTTAGAGAAGGGGATTTGGTGTACCTTGTGGATAAAGTGGCTGAGAGGGATTATAGGACGCAAATGCACTGAAAAAAAGAATACATCATGTCCCCAGAGGTGTCCAAGAGACGTGGAGCACTTGGGGACATGGTTTAGTGGCATGGTTTCACATCTGGACTAATCTTAGAGGTCTTTTCCAACCTTTATGATTCTACAGTTCTATTCCATAATGGTGAAGTTTTATTGTGGGTTGAAGTATCACTGAAGGTGATGTCGCTTGGTTTCAAACCCTGCTCACTCAATAGCCTGGCTTCTAGCCCTCCTGGCAGCTCATGGTGCCAAGCAGAGAAGCACCCACCAGCTTACACCCAGAAGCACTTACAGGTGTAGATGTGGCTGTTGCTTTTGCAGGCACAGCTTATCAGGTGAGTATACAATGTTTAAGCAGCTGGACCACAGTGAGCGAAGCCTGAAGCTGAACCCTAGGGATAATGATAACCAAAACTCTTGTTAAGACCCAGGAGAACAACAGTCAAACCTGTACCTGCCTTACAGTCTTTGTGGCTGAAGGTAAGGTCATTGCTTTCTCTGGGTGATTAAACACACATCAGAGGCATCACTTGCCTATTTGGACAGCTTGCTGATGCCATGCCAGGTCCACAGGCCTTCTCTGCAGGTTTTCACACAAATTCATAATGCAAAACTAAAACCTTTGCTTTGCATCTATGAGCACCAGGTGTTGCCAAATGCAGGAACCCACCCTTCCTGACAGCATACAGGGAGAGCAGTGTGCGGAAGGCTGGCAAGCAGCAGGGATCTCTTGGCTCACTGCATCTCAAAGCCACGACGGGCCCATCAACACTGCCTCTCATTCAGCTCTTGGCAAGGGAGCCCACCTCCATCAGCTGGGTCTCTACCCATATTTGCACAACACAAAGCAGCAACATACTCTGTTACCCCAAAACCTGACAAGATGAAAACATTTATGTGGGTCTCTAAAACTGGTATGTGCCCAGAGTGTGTTACTGGGCACACTTCTCATGTACATGGCTATACCCAGCACCGTGCTGTGGCTGCAGGGAGGTGCCTGGAGACACTGTCTGGGAGCACCAGCACAGGCTCTGTTCAGCCTTGCTCAAGGACTTCAGGTTTTGTTTGCCTCATCCTGCTTGATCCTGACCCAGTTCCTGACCAATCCTAACTCACTGTAAGCTCTCAGCAGAGGGCATATAAATAATGGATGTTTCTATGACTCCTCTCACCACCTGTGCTGTCCCATTATAATTTCTGCTCAGCATCTTTCTGCTGCTTCCCTGGATCCCCAGGAGCTGAACACACTTGCCCTCCTGTCGTTTATCTTAGCTCTGGCCTGCATTTAGTCCTTCCCCCCCTTGCAATGGCCAATGTGGACATGGATGAGCAGAAGAAGAGCAGGGAGTTCAGTGCACAGATTCTGTTATTGCTAATGGTGTTTGAGTTCACAGCTCCCCAGGCGTTGCTTCAGAAACAAGCCGTGCCCTGTCTGTTAACCCAGTCTCACCTGCTGTTTAGCTTTTGATACTTGGATGCAAAACTGCATTTTGTTTGGATGTGCAGAGTGTGTCATCAAATGCTTGCCATGAGAGCTGCACTTTGCCTCCTGCACTCCTACCTTTTGGCTATTTGAAACAAAGAAAGAGATTGATCTACTGCACCTCAGGAAAGGTGGGCAAGCGGGCAGTGGTCTCACCTCCTGTCCTGGATGGTTCTCAGTGCTGGATGCACATGGCACTTCAGTGGGTAACAGCAGCAGCAGAAGTATCATGAACAAAGTTTAGCTTCTTAAGGTGTTTGCTTTCTCAGGGAAACCCAGCTAACAGAGCTGTCCCAGCCTCAGCCTGCTGATGTCAACCACAGGTTTGCAAAGATGAGGCAGAATAAACACAGTAAGTTTCCCAATTCTGATGTAGATCTGAATGGATTCATCTCCACATCTGAGATGTTGGTTGTACGGTCCCAAAGAGAACAAGGAGACACATCCCAGCAGGACCGTGGCACCAGCACTTCCAGGGGGATGCAACTCACCTTCAGAAATCTGCATCCCAGGATGTCCACCTACAAATAATCCTTGTCTTCCTCCTGATCTCATGCCACTAAGCTGGTTTTACCCTGTCCTTGCAGGACTCCCTAGCCTTGAGATGAGTTCCTCCACTCCCATCAGCTGACAGTGATGGGCACAGTCCACTCTGTTCTGGCTCTGTTTGGCCTTTAACAGCTTCCCTGCAGCAGGAAACTGCTGCCCTCCTAGAAGCCTGGGTGGCTTGAGTGCCAAAGGAGGGAAGTGATTGTAAACCAGAGACACTTCCTTGTGCTTTGGCCAAGAGATGGTCCTGGCCAGCACTGTCTGTGTACTTATGATAAATCTGACTTGATTTGTGCTTGGCAACATACCCCGTGTAATGAACACACCCACTTCTGGCAGGCAAAAATGAGATAAATTGCAGCAGGGCTTGCATTTCGTTAGGAAGCTGTGTGGTGCCCATGTTACAAACCAAAGGACACGTTGGTGCATCCAGCCTGCTGGAAATTATCTGACCTCTTCAATGACAGTGATCATCTGGGCACTCAGCATAGCTGCTCTCTTAAAGGAGGGTCCACTTATAGAGACAACATGGTCTGATAAATATGTGTCCAATTTTCTTCTTTCCAAGAGTTGCAAAAAAAGAATTACCAAGCCTTCCCATTGGCAGCAATGCTTTCTAAAATGGAAGCAGACATTTGCTTCTCCTTGTCCCTTGCTTTGCATACACTTGCATTGCTAAGCTGACTTTTCTTCAGGGGACATTAACACTATCTAGGTCAGAACAAAAGCCAGAAACACACTATGAACTCACTCCGTTTTTCCATCCATTCAGGTTGAAGACCCTAAAACCAAACCCAGCTGATGGTGTAGAACCAAGCGAACATACAGCCAGGACCGTATCTCATTATGACTTCTCCCTCTGGCCTTTTCCTGATCAAAATCCCATGTAATCACCCTGAACTTTGCCTTGGGAATGACCTTATCCTTAACTCTACTACTCTGCTTTGGCACAATGGGAGATGTCAGAGTTGGGCTTTTCCGTAAATACCCACAGCTAGGGGCAGCAGTGTGGGGAGAACGCTCTGTTTCCAAACCAAAAGGGCAGAGAAAACATGGAGCTGCTCCAGCAAGGGAGAAAGGCCTGTAATTAATGCAGTGGGAAAATTACACGTTTATATAGCCCCTCCAAACACAATAGCAGACATCCATTTCCTGCAGGGCCGTGGACACTTGCCAGCCTGCAAATAAATCACAAAAGCACAAAGCCAACAAGGAGGAAAAGAAAGAGGAATTATCACATAGGATGCAGTAGCCTTTGTACCAGGAAAATAATCAGCGTCTCCATCAATCTATTGTTTATCAGTAATGTTCTCTTACACTCCAGCCATTGAAGCTGAATTCCTCAATAAGGAAGTGATGATCAAACTGAATGATGGAGAACTGCTTGGGTTTTGCAAGCTCCAAGCACACAGCTGAGTGGTAGATCGGGAGATGTACTAACCTTCCCGAGAGGCATTTTTGGGATCAAATTGAAAACCCAAAACGCAGCAAACCTGGCATGAGGGAAATATGGGATAAAACCAAAGCTCCCCACTTTCCTGTAGGGAGAGGGTGCCTGGTGTGCAAGAGTGGAGGCATGAAATGGTCTGGCAGCACCTCAACAGCAATTGCATCCACTGATGCTGGAGACAAAGAAAAGGAACAAACAGTTTTAGTGAGGACCTGCAGTCCTACTCCCCTACATTTCCCCTTCCATCACTTTCCCCATTAAGGTTTAATGACACAAACTCTAACCTCACAGCACTCACAAGTCAATGAGAGTCTCTCCATTGACTTTCAACTGCTGAAGTACTGGGATCATGACACCAGTTTTATGACTTTCCCTGTGGCTATGAAGATGGACTTCATCAGAAACAGGAGAATGGAAGAGAAGGTCCATTAACGGGTTTCTTAACCTGGAGCTGTGTCTAACGAAGTGTGAGTGTGTGCTACCCTTTCCAGAACTTACTTTGGCTACAGCTAGCAAACACAAGAGCAGTTCTGAGTGTTATTTTCCCTCCCTCTGCCCTATATATTGGAGGGTGGATGCTGCTGGCAAAACTCTTGATGAGGACTGTGAAGATGCCCCATGGGACTCTGACTCCATCACACAGGTCTCTGTGCCAAGCCTTGGTACCCCTCCTCAGGATCCTTCACAGCACAGTGTCAATCAGTTTCCTCTAAGCTCCGGTGCAACAGCTGGGACTGCTTTTGTGCAGGCTTTACTAGAGAATCCCCTGATGCTTTTCTGAAGCAAACTTTAGGCTGAAATTCTTTAGGTGGCACCCAAATCTCTGTTGGTCACACGGAAGCTTCTTCATCACCTTTTTATATGCTAGAGGAATATTCAGATGTGATCTTTAGGACTGGAGTTGCTTTACCTCACTGAACATCCTTGTTTTGCTGCCTTGCCAGGCCCTGTGACTGGATATGAAATTCCTACCCCAACCTGAGCTTGCCATGGCCAAACCCTTACACTTCCTGCTCTCGTTTTTCCATTTCTGGGAGACAAGGGAGAAACATAGCTGGTATTTAGCAGTGTCAAAGGATCAAGCAAAATACTTCACCACACCTACAGCTCTTAAGCTTTTCCATTCTTTCCTTGGACTGTGAAAAGAACCCTGAGATTGTGTATGTTGACACACACACACAAGCAAAACATTTATTTAGCAGAAAATTGTATTTCTCTCACTGATTACTGGCTGCCATTCAGGAGATAAGGAGAACAGCAGCCATTAATGTCTGCCTGTTCTCCAGTGATTTGTGCATTTGTGTTTTGAACGACATACATGATTCCTGTAAAGGTACATGTGCATTTCTTGGACAGAATAATAAATTATTAAATGCAAAGCCCTTTATTTATGCGCTGCTGTGCTGAGAACTTAAATGCAAAGCACTGAAGACATTCAAATTCTCAAGGTCCCCACAGCAGATCTTTCCATATCCCATGAATGAAGCATCCAAACTGGTTTGGCTGCATTTACAGAGCGTGCATTTCAGGGACCACTAGGGCCTAAGGCAGGAATATTTGGATATCTGTGCAGCTCAAAGCTGTCCTGAGCCCATCATGCAGCAGCCAGCAGTATTTGAGAGCAGTGGCTCCAGCAGCAATATCCTCCAAACTGAGTACATAGCACGCTCCCTCTTGAGCTCATTATGACTAAGCGGCACACAGGAACCAATAAGCACATTCAGGATAAACACATCTGGAAGCGAGTCGCACGCTACAAAGAAATGCTTATTAACACACTTTTCAGAGGGAAAATGGAGCAAAACTAAAATATGGCAACCACAATTTAAGGTTTTTGTTTTCCTGGAGGGGAAAAAAATAAGCCTTCTTCAGACCAGAGGATTCTAAAGAGTTTTGGCATTTTCCAAGCAACAAACTGATTTGTTTGTTTTGAGTTTCCATTTTCTTTTAACCAATACTGTTCCTATTCAGGCTTCAGGCTTGTGGAAATCTGTCATTTCCAAGCTAGAATGAGATGCTGAGATTTCCACAGCAACAAATGCAGCCTTGCTGTTTCCCCTTTGGTTCTGAGAGGTCTGGCAGGGCACAGCTCACAATAAGGCACAATGGCCCTCAGAGCCACCTACATGATCTTTCTGACAAGGCTGGGGTCTAAGATTTGGGCTTGGTAGCAAGGATCGGGTCCAGCCCTTGCTCCATCTCATTCTCCTGTGACTGCTCCCATTTCCTCCCTCCTTCCTCTGCCAGATCTCCATAGATTCACCTTTCCCTCCAACTCCATGTGAGAAGGGAGATTTAATACCCCAGAATGCCCAGAGCAGTGAGGCCTTGGTTTAAAGGCTGTCATTAAAGATGTAATATGATGTTCCAGAGTCATAAAGCGCTCAGTAGTTTAGGCAACAGCTGTCAGAGCCTTGTGTCTTTGTTAAGTGCTGAAAAACTGAAGGGGTAAACTTCAAGAAGGTGCAGCTACAGAAAGAGGCAACAAGCTCACTGAAGGCCACGTGTGCCTAGAAGAGCACAGATGGAAGTTGTACACAGGTCATCCAGGGTATAAAATTCACGGAAGCAATACCCACGGTAGGTTCTGATCTGGATGGAGAGCAAGAAGGCACAGAGGAGAAAGCCAGGTGTAAGAGAAGCTGTTGATCAGAGCCTGAACCTCTGATTGACCACCTGAGGCAAGCAATAAGTCAGCTGCAGGAGCACAGGTGAAGGTAATTCAGCTGTGCTACCAGAAGGGGTGGAGCTTGGCTCCATCTCTCCCAGGTCTCATTTAAGGGCTGACCACCACTAAGGCAGCATCTCTTCCTCTGGAGATTGCTCCTTTGTGGAGTTTACTGTGAACCTTCAACAACAGTGAGCATTTTCCATTCATCATATGCTGTGTGCTACAAGCTGGATGTTTCTTGTGAACGCCATGCCAAGGAAAGGGCACAAGAAAACACAATACATTAAAGTCATCAGACACAACACCCCCAGATATGGTGGTTGCCAAAGGCTCCTGTGTGCATGCATGGCAAGACAGGGGTTGTGTGATGCTCCTATCAAGGGTGCTCCTATCAGGGCTACAGGGAGGATTTCAGTCTTCAAACCCAGGCTGAACTGCAGCTGGAGATGGGCAGCTCGGCACTCACATTTCTAGCAACAAACAAGTAAAAGAGGGTCTTTTCCTTTCCACTTCCATGAAAAGGAAGAAAAATACCTGCACAAAGTTATTTCAGACTAATCCTAAAGTGAAAGTTTGTATTCTTTAGGCAGACAAACACAGTCTTTGACCTGAAAAGTTTAATTTGACCTGAAATCTTTTGCCCTGCTTCTGGTTTCTGTGATATATTGAGGAAATGGGACAGTTTTAAAATCAAACAATGGTTTAACTCAGGCTTTTCTTTTTTTTTTTTTTTTTAATTATTAATATAATTATTATTTTTACGGCCTTCTGTAATTTATTTTTAAGGCACTGTGCAAGCATTCAGATCGTGAACCCTGACACAGTGACTCAAGCCAACAAAAGCTGCATGAGACAATGTCCTGCATGTAGACATCGCTTTGTACCATGAAAGATCCAGGCCT
Organism: Coturnix japonica; assembly: GCF_054131305.1. Lineage (NCBI taxonomy): Eukaryota > Metazoa > Chordata > Aves > Galliformes > Phasianidae > Coturnix > Coturnix japonica. The sequence goes on from NC_140669.1 coordinate 32,919,655, forward strand.
GGGAGAGGAAATCCGTGTCACAGAGCAAGATCTGGCTTTGGTCTTCAGCAGCTCTCTCGCACCAGGAGGGTTTAAACCTAGAGTTAGGATCTCCTATGATGACCAAGGAGCTCCAGATAGTTGAAGAAGAACAAAGCCCCAACAGATCTCACTGAACCCCTGGTTTGACTGCTGAAGGACTTCAAAATGGACCTTCTGGAATGGTCTGCAGACCAAAACAATGATCTGCTGCACTCAGGATTTCTATTGTTTTGGTCACAAAATACTTAACAAGGCATTTCAAGAAGCCCAGCGTTCACTCAAACAGATGGCTGGCTGTAACAGCTGCAGGTGTCTAAGCTTTAAGATCTGCTAAGGCCCAGGTAGAAACAACTGTTTCCCGTCACACCACATGCTCTTGAGCTGTAAAACAACTGCTTCTAACCTGACTTATGAAGCATAATATTAGTCGAACTTCGTTTTCCTTTGCTTTCCTGGTTTATCTGCTTGGGAATCAGATTATTGCCCCATAAACCAGTGCAAAGCTACAATTAACCTTTAATGTATCAATTATAAGTAGGTATGGGATTCATACAGAAGGTAACTGCTCGCACATGATACTCTGTACTTTGTAAAACTGAGTAACTGCTATACTGTGCAAGTGCCTTTGTTTTTGTCACTACAGAATGACAAAATCAAATCAGCAGAAAGCAGGATACACAAAGCAAAGCACCACAGAGATGCTTCTGACTGATCTCCAGGAATGACAGACAGCTCAGGCTGTTACTCCTCCTCCTGCCTGGGCAATGTCACTGTTCCCCTGGCTGCCCTGTCCCTCTCAAGGCCACCACAGCTGGAAACAGCAGAGCTAAAGATGTAAAGGTGAGGTCTGAAGCTAACAGTGTGTCCAAACACAAAGCACAGGTGCAGGATGCACTTATGCTTCACCTGTATGTGAGACATTTGGAAGGCTCCTGGGTATCTCCTAGCCAGCTCTGAGTGTGTATTGTCCATCCATTGCAGTCTCCGTAGAGTAACATTGGTTCCAGCTGAGCATCTCATCAGGGGATAGTGCACAAAATGAAAGCTGCAAATATAGGTGACTGGTTGGACTTAATGACCTTGGAGGTCTTTTCCCACTTCAGTGGTCCTGTGATTCTATAATTCCTATGATTATCTTTTACTTCTCTGAGGCTGTTCCCAATCTTGTCCCCTTGAACATCAGTAGCTTCTCTCCAAAGAGAAGATATTTTCCTATTTCAATCAAGATATTAAAGATATTGGTGAGCAGCAAGAAGAAAAGGGCACGGAGAGAGCAGGCTGCATTTCCATATGGTTTGGGAGGGAGCGAACTGATGTGAAACACAAGCACTTGTCTGTATGGATTTGGATTGCACCGAGTCCTTTGCAGGCATATATCAAATTGATTTCACTCGAAAGAAAAGCTGTTAGGACAAATTAAAAGAGTCACAACATTGTGCTGCTTCCTAAACAAAGCCTTTGGTTATTTAATCCTGCTCTTTCAGGAGATTCCTAACCATTGCATTTAGCTGCTCACCTTGAAATTTCAACCACTTTCAAAGGCACCTCGGGGGTCAGGGTGGATTTTGCAAGGCTGGCACCAAGCTCGTCTTGTCCTTGGGACACGTCATTAAGAAGTGAAGGCCCTCTTGCCCTGCAGTGCTGCTGGGGAGGTCATTTTTAGATGATAACCCTGTTAGGAAGACACACGTATGATGGGTGAAATAAGGGTTGACAGAAGTGAAATGTGATCAGCACGAGCACACAGACATAGATACCCAACAGGATCAGAGTTTGGTTTCTGCAGATACTGAACAGGTCTGAAATTGGCATCTTCTAGGTCTTATGCTCTTCACTTTCTATAGAAGGAAAGTCTTGTCCTTCACATATACTTGTATACCTCTGAAGACTGAAATTTCCCTTCCTTCAAAACTTATGTAATTGTCCTTAGCAAAACTATATAATTCTCCTCCCCCCTTAGCGGATTGCTCACATATTTTGCAGGCCTGCAGGATGTTGCATATGCTTACTGATAATGACCCAACAAGAAATCATAATCATGTTACAATAGCAGGATTTGGTCACTGGAACTTTTAGCCAGACTGACACGAGGCTTTTGTGGGCCGAGGATTTCATTTGTTGTGTCTGAGACCATTGCTCTAAATACTTCCTACTCCTCTAGATTTTTCCCAGACACTATGTGATCCCAGAGGTTATTTTGTATTCTCTCCAATTCATCTTAACTGCAGGAGAGTCCGAAACTTGCATTGCCTTTTCCAGCACCTAATAAAGTCTCATGAGAACAACAGCTTTTTGCCTGCTGTTACTTTCTATGTCCAAAGGATACTCCTGAACTTTAACCTGGCTTTCACTTTTGGCTCCCCTCCTAAGACTTTGATCCAAAAAACCCTCTCAACATGTTCCACTTGCTCAGCTGGGGAATTCAGCGCTGCAGTATCTTGCATTGCAGATTATTTTTAGGGATGATCAAATCAAAATGGATAAAATAAGAAACAAGCTTAGAGCTGACTGCAAAACACCGTGACTTACCAGCATTTAGACTCATAGCCAGAGTTGAATCCCTGATGCAAGGAGAAAACACATAACAAGAGATCGCATTATCTACTGGACCAACCAGATTTCCATGAGCAAACCTGATGTGAAAAGAATTTTGATGCCCCTAAGCTATCCTGGACAGCAAGAGTACACCTTTGTGTAAAAGAGGCTGAACAGGTCACGGGTGCATCAGTAGACCTTGGTGAATCAGTAGTGCTGCCTACCAGCACTCAGCGAGCAGTACAGTTAGTTTTAGGACTAAAAGCAGAGATCATCATAGGTCAATATAGTCATCCACATGTCAAAATATCCACATTAAATTCCTGTTTGCTTCGCTTTAAACTTCATCCCTAGCTGTGAAAAGCATCCTAAACAAAGACAGCCAGTAAGAATGGAGAGGCATGGCAGAATTCCTCTTAAGTCTTTTAGTGATTATCTGATCTTTAGTACACTCAGCTGGGATGTCTGATCTCAGCACTCGTAATCTAGTACTTAAGTGGAGAGCAAGGAATGGTAGAGAACAGTGACACATGCCTCTCTATGTCATATTCCAAGACTTAAGAGGACTGTTCTGGGGGGAAAACTCCAGAAACCAGTGCAGTAGAAATGAGAAGGACAAAATCCTTTTTCTTCACTGGTGTGAGAAAGCAGCTTTGCTCCTAAGTGGTCAGTATTAAATGGGAAATGGAAAAGCGACTCAGCAGTGAGGGAAGAGGCAGCTAGTTTAAACTGGCCCCTTAAAGGCATTCATGTTTTAGAAGGGAATTTTCCCCCCTTTTTCTCAGGTTGATTATTGCCAACAGTGTCATAGCCTATGCTGTGCCTGCTTATACTAATTAAACTTTAATTAAGCTTATTAGGTGCTCATCAAAAGTAATATATAAAGTATATAAATATATATAAATATAATATATAAAGTAATATATAATATATAATTAATATTAATTAATAGTAATATTAATATTAATAATTAATATTAATTAATAGATAGTAATATATAAAGTATATAAAATATAAAGTAGATATCAAAAGTATCAAAAGTAAGTCAAAGGCTTTGCAAAGTGTTGGCTGAAGCCTTAGTATGACTGGGCAGTTTGGGTTTAAATAACTTTGTGTACGTGTTTATATAGAGTGTATTTAAGAAGACTAAGACATTTCTGTCTAGCTATAGCCTTTATTAAAGCCAAAATGAGCTATGTCTACATATTAATTCAGAACTAGCGTTATGCAAGAGGCACTTCTTGGTGTAATGGAGACTCCAAGAACTTGTGTTTTAGAACGCTACCATGAGTAGCCCTCAGGTACCCCAGGTATCTTCTCCGAGGTTATCAGCTGCCTTGTTACATTCCTATCTCTTTCAAAAGGCAAGGAAAGGGTTCTTAGATTTAGATGTTGTATTAAGGGCTATGGTTTGTTGGGGAATTATTGATGGTAATGGGCAGTTGGACTGGATATTCTTGAAGGTCTTTTCCAACCTTGGGAATTTTATGGTGCCAGGAGTCACAGAGGAACTTTCTTACCACAAAAGCTTATCTCAAATACAGACCTCCTCAAAAATCTTTGGAAAGGAGAAAATAAGCTTTTGGAATAAGATGAGTTTTCATCTTGGACAAAGATTTCCAGACATGCTGTGACAACCATGGCACAAGAAACTATGCAGATGATTTTCTGCATAAAAATCAAGGGAGGGAAAAAAAATGATTTAAAAAAAACCCTTCTTTTAAAGCAAGCATCAACTTTAAAAAAGGAGGTTTAGGAAAAGAATGTTTTGGCAACAAAACCACTCAGCTTAGTGCTTGGCAGCCACCAAACATTTAGCTTTGAAAAATAAAAGTTTGTTCAGTGCATTTTTTTAATATATAATGAGAGAAAATGCTCGATACTGATAGAGGGGAGGGCCTGACAAACACCACACCGGTTTTATGCGGACTTCTATTTAAGAAGATACACAAATCTGAGGCCAAGTCCAAACTCCCATGAGCGTGTGTAGTTACATGGGCTTAATGATGGATCAGCCAGCATTGGAAGGCATTTGAATGTGTGTTAGAAACACAAAAAAACCCAATGTCTCCACTCAATTAACAAAAGGATTGTTTTTAATCAGCATATGGGAGGATGGTGTGTTCTGATGCTTGTCTCTTCAGCCACCAAAGTCACCCAGCAGAGGCTGCAAAGCTTCCGGACTACAAGCAAAGCTGGCCTGATGGAAAACGCCAACCCTAACCTTCCCCTACTGTCACCTCATGGTGATGCATCCTCCAGCCAGAACTCAGACATCTTTCTCTTTGGCTCCTATTCCCAGGTTTTCTCCATCCCCTTTACCACACTGTACAGCTGGTCCTGCAGTGCTTGTCCCAAGGCACTCAGTGTCCTGCAGCACCATTGCCTTTACAACATAGATGGATGAGTCAGGGCCTCTTTTGGCTGCTTCATCTGAATGCTCTGAGACAGAGGATCTCCAACTCTAAGTGAAAAATACCACTTTGTAAACAAACTGAGATGAGATTTATCTCAAAACAGTGATTATTCCAAACAGTAATCACCTGTTTATTTTATTTTCCAGTGTAACAAAAATGCTCATCATGAATTTTCTGTGCACAAACACCATTTCCTAATGAGACATTCTGTACATCAGTTAAACCAAACAATAGAAATTCTCTGTGCAGGAATGGAATGGGTGCATTTACCTCCTCCAGCAGAAGGTTTGGACTCAGTGCTCCTAGTGATTCCACCCTGTCCCTGGAGATGATTGGGCTCAGGCTGGATGAGGCCCTGGGCAGCCTGAGCTGGTGGGGGGAAAACAGCCCATGGCAGAGGCTGGGGTTGGACAGGCCTCAAGGTCCCTCCCAACCCCACTCTGCTGTGATTCTGTAACTCTGGGATACTCAGATTCTAGGATTCCTTTCCCTGCAAGGTGTAGATCAATCTCTCTTTCCAAGGTGAGCGCTCCCCCTTATTGCTCTGCTTGCACTGACATTGATTTGCAGCCCTTTGTGGAATACACGCTATAAATATAGATGCCAGTTTCTAAAATAGCCTTTCAGGGTTATGCTGTAAACAGCACTGCTCCCTGATATTTCCTGCATCTATTTTAGTAGATGTGCATAACCCACAGTAAACCCCATTTTCTGGGCTCCTCTCTCTCTCAGCCTCCCCTTCCTCTCGGTGCACAGAGGCCGGAAGGGCTCCAAGCTAATTTGCTTGATGGCATGGGAAAAATCAGAGAGGTAACTAGAGAAACAGAACATTTGGCAAATGTGCACTGAACTTCTCACAACAAACCCATTAGTTCATGAGGCCCATCTCTATGGCAACCAAACAGCAGAAAAACAAGACATTAACACCTAAATTTATTAGTGTGCAAGTGCCTAGCTATTATAATTCCAGGGGTATACTTCCCCTGCCCCCCACCTCATTTTGGTTCCTAATGAGGACAACTCAGTTCTAGTTCAAAAGCCAACACAAACATCGGCACACAATTTACAGACAGCATATCTAAGATTTCACATTTTCAATCACAGTTTGAAAAGCCAAAACAACAACAAGCTGTTTGGAGGGAGTTACTCAGTTCCCATTTTATTTTGCATAACGGTTAAAGATTTGCAAGTCGTGGGGATGGAGGGAGAGATGCTATCCATCCTGTCCCAAAAGGACTACAAAGGTCTTCCCCTGAAGGAGGAGCAGTGCACATACACTGACTCCTCCTCAAGATTTCAAAGCAGCTTCTTTTTATTTTACACGTCCATTACATACTGCTCCCTGAGGAGGAAAGCGTAACGCAGACAGCACTGTGGTCATAGCACAGCACTGGGGTAAGTATGTCAATGTTTGACTACGTTCCCTCCAGAAGAATGTAAGGGAGCTTTGGAATAAGATGCTGGGAAATGGGGATGGAGCACAGCATCGTGTTCTTTGGCAGCCACACTAACATTTTCAGACATGTTTGGAGATCCAAGTGTGCCTGAGTTAATTCTAGTGCCCTCAGGAGCTCAGATTGGACTGAGACATTTTACAGAAGACAAGTGGTGATGCTGGTTTGATGGTTGGACCAGATGGTCTTAGTAGTCTTTTCCAACCTGAATGATTCTATGACTGTGAGATAAGGTGTGAGGTCTCTATCTTGGCAAGGCAACGTGAAATAGGAACACAAAGGACATGTCTCAGTCCAACACAGGCACATTTGAATTCACGTTGGCCGTTCATACCACTCAGATACTTCAGGTTTAATTAGTGTTCACTTAGTTTCTCGCTCTAGCTTTCTTGGAGCATACATTCCTAAAGAGAATCCCCCTATTCACTGTCAGAGACTAATGCATTACATGAGTATCCCTGCCTATGGCAGGGGTTTGGAATAAGACGACCCCTTTAAGGTCTCTTGCAACCTAAGCCATTCCATTATTCTTTAAAATATATGGACAGCAGTAAGACTCAAACACAAATAGGTTCCAGCAGTTGGTAAGGGCTGCAAGTGATAATCAGGCTCATCAGTGCTCCATGCATATTAGTAAGGACTGACAGTGCTAAACCCTCTGTTGCTGTAGTGGGAAAAGTAGAGAGAAGAGCAGCTCTGAACACCACCTGAACTATTCTGACAGCAACAGGCTGGAGACAGCAATGAAAAACCACCCCAGACTCCAACATGATGCCTCAAGGCAGGAGCGTGATCACGTTGAATTACGCTGCTAAGGAACTATTTAATTCCATATAAAAACACAATGGTCCTCTTCCAGGCTGTTCAGAATTTTTCCTTTTCCATTTGTAACACTATAATAGGATGTAAAGTATCACAATAATAGCAGAGTGGCAAAGCCTTTGGCTGCAGCAAATAAGAACAAGCCCAAGTGCAACAGAAGCAGAAATGAAGGAATAAAGCTGCTTACCTTCAAAAGGCCTCAGGTAAGCAAGAATCTCCAGCTCACCTCTATTGCCAGCCTTTAACTGAGGTTTGGGAAGGGGTGGATCCTGGCTGCAGCCCTTCCATCACTCAGGTACCTTGCATGCACCTGAGCTCCTATGGGTTGGCCCTGCCTTCCCACCAGGTGCTCAGTCACTGCTTCAAGCTGTGACTTAGCATTTCCATCACACCATCACGCATTGTTTCCAGGTGTGAAAGACACCTCGTTTGTGGGCTAATGCAGGATGTAGCCATTGTAGGGCTAATTCAGATATAGTTGTTAGGCATTCCGTGTCTTTGCACAAGAACAGCAAAGAAAACCCAGTCCTAATAGCAATCAAACACTGAGATATGATGCCCTAGAAGACCATGGAGTCCCCATGAAGATCTGTCACAGGTTACTCAATTAATAGTTTTCCTGCCCAGGGTGACTCAGGATACCCAGAATAGCTGTTGCATCAAAGGTGCTGAGATGTGTGCATTCACTTCTCACGTTCAGTGCTGCAACAGCAGGTCAGGAGCCTCATGAAAAACTAGATTTTCCCCTTCCCACTGCCATAGGCACAATTTGACACAGTTGGTATAAAATGTCAGATCTGTCTGATCAAGACCTGGGTATATGGGCTGTGCATTATCCTACAGTTTTCAGCTCTTTCATAGAATCATAGAATGGTTTGGCTTGGTAGGGACCTTTAAGAGTCCTTTAAGTTCCAACCCCCTGCTATAGGCAGGGACACCTCCCACTAGACCACATTGCTCAAAGCCCATCCAGCCTGGCCTGGAATGCCTCCAGGGAGGAGACAGCAGATGCTAACACAAAAAGGGAAAGCTTTCCCTTCAGAGGACTATGTGCAGACCATATAACCCAGCGCTACTTCCTAGTGCCGAAAACAAATTGATTACAGGGAACAGATGAAAAACAATCAAACCAACCTTCTCCTCCAGCTTCACCCAAGTGGAGTCAATAGAGCATTTCTGAGCTTACACCAGTGAAGCCATGAGCTAGATTCAGCCTATCACCATGCAGAAGGTCTAACAGCAAATTGCCTGTCATCTAATTTCAGACGTGATCAGAAAATGTATAACATAGGGGTTGCAATACATTAACCACACTGCCATTAGCGGTGGAACAATCCATTACTAACATCCCTCTATCCCCAGGCAGCACCTCCTCCTGAAAGCCTGTTGCCAGGATTTAAGCTGACCAGGGCCTTAATTTCCAGCCCCTTCAGGCAGGTTTCAAGAAAGCAAATTAACAGGTTGAAACCCTGACAATTTGCTTCTGAAATAAGGTCACCGAGGATTCTGCAAGTCCCTAACTAGCTGGCTCCCTATCAGCTGAAAGACTTTACAGGAACGTTAGCATCGGTGCCAAAAATGCCTGGGCTTGTCCCTGCAGCAAAACAGCTCGAGGAGAAGGAGGCTGAGGGCAGCATCAGTGTCAGAGCAGACAGAGGGGTGGGTGGGTGGGTTGGAGCTGCTGCCATCTCGCTTCCTGCAGTATCATCACTGCCAGGAAGGGTGAAGCAGTGCTGGCAAGGAGGGGATGTGTCTCAACAGCAGAGCAAGGGCAAAGGCTCGCTTGGGAAATAGCTGCTCTGCAAAGTCCCTGTTGACCGCTAATGAGAGCTCAAAAGGGCCCAGCAGGCAGGGCTACAAAGTGGTTGTCCTGCTGCAGGCAGGAGAGAGCGGCCAGCAGAGCCCAACCCACATCACCCCGGTAGGTCTCTTGCTCTCTCCTCAAATACTCTTTGCCACCAAGGCTCTCCATCAGCTGAAGCCCTCTGACAATTGTTTTAAGCACACAGCAGCCGTGCTGGCTTGAATGAACTTTCAGCACATTCCCTACAAAAGATATAATTCCACCAATACAACATGTTTGGCAGCATCGTGCTTACTTTTCCTCTATGGGAAAATCTTTTCCCATCCTGGTCTCTTTTCTCAGCCTCTTCTGAAGGAAATCCTTCTCTTTTTCTCCTGTGAAATGATTCCTTCATAACAAATTTTAGCAGCTGAAGGAAAATCCATCCCCCCAAATTTCCTTATAAATCCAGTCCAAGAAAAGTTTGGGATTGACACAGAATATGAGTGGTAATTCACTGGTGCAGGCTGCCCAGGGAGGTTGAGTCACCATCCCTGGAGGTGTTCAAGAACCATGGGGACGTGGTCATGGGCATGGTGGGCATGGGTTGACAGTTAGACTTGGTGATCTTAGAGGTCTTCTCCAATTGGAGTGATTCTGTGATTGTAGGATATCTCGGAACCCTGTTTTATGCTTTTCTCCAGTGTGGTTTTAGATATTCAGATCTAAATTCAGACCTGGAAGTCCCCGAGCTGCATCTTGGTGGCCTTCCTATGGAGATCCCTGGGGCTGGCCCATCACTCCTGCTTCATGGGAACATAGGCCAGCAGTGACTGCTCTTCTCAAATGCAGAGGCATTGCTGGCTCCTGCAGTTCATGTCACCATACCACTGCTCTGGGCGAGAGAGACACTGACCTGCATGTAGATCCTGGGTACGAGCTTTATTATACCCTCAACCCACATAAGCATGCACATAGATGCAGATTGTGTAACAGCTTTGAAAAACCATCCAGGCCCTCCAGAGACTGTGCCATCTTGAATCCATTAGCTTTATTACGAATAAATGAATGAACAAAAGCCAATTTATTTTTTTTTTTCTGATCATGAGGCAAAGCCACACCTAACAGCATAGCGTGACTCTGCAGATGACGCTGCTGGAGCCACTCAGGACCAGGAGGTGCCCATGCCCAGAGCTGGAGATTGCTGTTACTGAGGGTGTTTATTTCAGTCCTGTTTGCATGCCCGTGTAGATGGCTGCAGCCAGCCTAGCCCAGCCCTCCATCATCAGGCACGTGCCAACACCATTCTGCTTGCACCAGCACGAGGTCGCATTTCTTGGCAGAGAGCTCCTCTCCTTCTCCCCTCTCCCATCCCCCAAGCTCCTGGTAAAATATGAGAACAGCCTGCCACCTGCCATTTGCCTGGCCCGTTTCTCTCTGTCTGCCAAAAAATCAGCAACGTGCCCCCAAATATAATTGGAAACACTGCACTGCACTGCAGGGGTCCCATTTCTGTTGCACGGAAGGGGCTTGACAAAAAGCCAATTTAATTTCTAGATTCCCTGGACTGCATATAGCTGCTAAGTGGGGAGGTAAAAAAAAGTCACTTTTATCAGGCCAATTCCTATTAGTAGATTCAGATCTTCTAACAAGCCATGCTGTAGGAATCAGCGAGCTGTCATTGCAAGCAGATTTAGGGCATTGTTTCTTGGAACTGGAGTTGTGTGGGAGGTCAGAAGCTAGAGGCCAGCATTCCCAAACTTCAGAGCAGAGAGCTGGGCGCACGCAGCAGAGCTTGAATGCTGTGTTCAATGTCAGGTCCCTCACAAGGAGAAAGACATCAAGACCTGGGAGCATGTCCAGAGAAGGGCAACAAAACCGTGAGGGGTCTGGAGCACGAATCTAGTGGGGAGCAGCTGAGGGAGCTGGGATTGTTCAGCATGAAGAAGAGGAGGCTCAAGGGTGATTTTATCACTCTCTACAGCTCCCTGAAAGGAGGTTGTGGTGAGGTGGGGATTGGACTGTTCTCCCAGATAACAGCAACTGAACTAGAGGTAATGGCCTCAAGTTGCAACAGAGGTGATTCATACTGAATATCAGGAAGAATTTCTTTTCAGACAGATCATTAATGCATAGGAACAGATCACCCAGGAAAGTGGAGGAGTCAACATCCCAGAAGGTGTTTAAGTAAAGGGCAGATGTAGTACTTAGGGCATGGTTTACTGGGCAGTATTGGTGGTAGGTGAATGATTGGACTGGATGATCTTGGAGGTCTTTCCCAAGCTTATTGATTCAGTGATTCTATGATCTGCCACACAATGGTGCTGCCTCCACTGCTGTGGTCACCACCATGCCTGCCAACCCATGCCCCAACACTACTACATAACTCCCCATACTACCCTGAAGAAGCAGAGTGGCAGACAGGTTTCATAACACTGAGGACTGGGAGACCTTCACTGAACACCAGGAGAACAAGGTGCCCAAATCTGGTCCCTAAAGTTTGGTAACACAAGTGACAAACCAGCATCAGAGGTTCAGGAAACCAAATCCAGAAACCTCCATTGTCTCAAGACATCTTAATGACAGTGTTTCTAGGAATTTTGTGGTCCAGTCTAGAACTTCAGCTTTCTGAAACAGCTCTGCTTTGCAGAGGATATGGAAGGTACTCAGTAGAGAATAATGGGACTAAACACATCCAAGAGTGGCTGGATTCAAAACTGAGTCTGCAGCATCCAAGAGAGCAACGTTACCTTTGGGCACTAGCCAAAGATTCTCATTTCAACCATCTCTCTGTTGAGACCATACTTGGGATGTGTGCTCTGAAAGCTCCTCTTTGGCCAGGTTCCTCAGGGAAAATGCATGGGATAGCACAGATCAGCACTCTGAAGTGTAACTAAGAGCTTAAGGCACTTAAGGCACTGTGAGATTTGGATGTCTCTGGAGGTAGAGCAGGATGCTATATTTAGAGCCTGGACTGGAATACTTCCATCCCTTTATGGATCTGGTGCACGAGACTCTGGCCTGTCTTACTTTCAGACCAGAAGGGAAGGGTAAAATGGAGCCCTGAAGAGACCCTCCAGATTCTTTCTCATCAGGTTGCTTAGTTAATAGGCTGAAATAGATCAGGAAATTAATAAATAAATAAAGCTGAGTCTTAACTACCTCAAAATTAGCTTTTGTTTGTCTATATCGAGTACGTCATGAAATGATGGGATGATGACCCTCTGTTTCCAGAAAAGAATAAGTCATCACAAAATCCACAGCTGCTCCACATTCTTAATAAGTGGTTTAAAGCAAAGTAAACCAGTATGTTTGCTCCAAGAAATATGCATTAGGCACTGGCAGCTTGCTTCCCTCATTCCTCTGTCCCCCCATACTTGAGCTGAAGGAATAGGAAAGCCTTGAAGTAAAACAGGAGTGAAACAGCCCTGGGAAACAATAGTTGTTCTCTGGTTGACTCAAAAGCTGTTATTAAACTTGGGGTTCTTGTGCTATCAGCTTGAGTAGAATACTCTGCATTCACCACCACCATCACCACACTCTGATCATACAAGAGAGTCAGATTTCCACATAGAAGTTCCTGGAAGTTCATAGCCTAAAGAGCAGTGTGCCAGTGTCTCAGAAGAAGAAAAGAACTAGGGAGAAAAAACAAGGGAAAAGGGGTTCACATCAAAGCAGCAGGTCATGACTATAAATATAACAGTGTGGCGTGCATTGCGTATTTTCAATAAACCCAGCCACCTATCATTTCAGCCAGGCCTGTCATGACTATTCATTACTCAAGTTTTGCCTGAAGGAGCATAAACCCAGGCCACAGAGCTGCCATCCCAGAAGTACAGCAGAGCATCGCTGGGAGGGCAGAAGGGGACATGGCCTTGTGCGTGCTCATCCTGCACTGCAAGCACAACACTTGATGGCTTGTTCTCCAGGGGAAATGGCTTCTGTTCCAGATGGAGGGGCTAATAAACAATCTCTGACAAAAGCTCTGTGCTTCTGAGACAACTGGGAAGCACACACCAGGGACACACAAGGGCTTGTGGTCAAGCTGCTGGGCTACGCAGAGCTCCAGCACACTCCCTGACTGAGAGAGGAGCCCTGGCTGCAGCAACATTCATATTTCATTGGTTTTCTTTCATTATTTTCAGGATCTGCTGCCTATTGGTGCATGGGATGGGAAAAGCAGTCAGTCAGTAATGAAGCAACCCACTCCAAAGGCTGAGGAACCAGGCTGGGGATGGGAGCTAGAGGTGGGAACAGATGCTGCAGGCACCAGCCCACAGTGATTAGCCCAGAGGATTAGCAGCACAGTCTCTGGATGTGCCAAACGGGGTAAAGAAAGTGGTGAGCAGCTGTTTGCATCCAGCTCTTCACTCCTGTTCCTCCTGAAAATGGAAAGAGGAATTAAGAGATTTGTCCCACACTGAGGAGGACTCTGAGGGTCCCCTTTTTCTTGAGGCTGGCTTTGGAAAATATAAGCATCTGTAGACATCCATAACTGCAAGTGCAAAGGTTTTTCTTTATGGTCCCTCAGACTCTGAGCTGGCTTATGAGAAATGAGGAGTGAATGTTTTCTCTAATTGGGTTTAGGATCTGAAGAAGCCTATGAAGCACCATCCTCAAATCACGTCTTCATCAAGAGAAGTAGCCAAGAGGAATAAGTAGCCCAGTGTAGTTCCTAACAAACAGAACACACCACAGAGCAAAAACACAAATGGAGTAAGATCTGAGCAGGAATAAATTACTGTGCTTAAAACCAGATTTCTGAGCATCAAGGATGGAAAAGTGGGAAAAGGAATGCTTCAAAGACTGCCGATAGCCAGAGATTCACTTCCAGCCCAACATGCTGCATGTCTCTGCATACACTGGATTGATACACTCCTCACTGCTGGAGCAAAGCAATGCATGCTTGGTATCTGCAACTAATCTGTTTCTTGTAGTAAGCAAATGGAAGCATTTAGAATTTATAATAAGAATCCAACTATCCGTCAGCATTCCTGCACAATGACAAAGGGGAGGTCTCCCCTCCTCCCATTCTGTGGGTTCCCTCAGCACGAGGGATGTAGCCAGCTGTTTGGAAACAGGCTGTTGACAGTGCTGCAGAGTGTGATGTGGGGTATTCTGAGTCAATTAAAAATGTATTAGGAGGAAGAGCGCGAGCATGATATGGTGATGCTCTGAATCCAGCTGTTTCACCCTTCTTGCAGGACAAGAACCAGGCTGCATCACCTAAGAGTTCTGACAGAGCACAAATGTAGAGCTAGAAGTGCTGCTCCAAGGGGGAAAATGCAAAGTCAGAAGAGGGCTTCAGGAGACAAGCTGGGAAGCTACGTGTACCTCATGGCAAGCAAGACAGTTGGAACTGCAAAAGAACAGAGCAGAAGACACAAGGAAGAGGATAATGTATTGCACAGTGTTTTCAAAATAGTTCCTTACAAGATCCCTCAAAGACTATGAAAGTAACTAAAATAAGGTCTTCACAGGATGGAAGAGAGAATGGAAAATAAAGTGGGAAAAATAAGTATCCTTTGCAGGTAATCAACAAAGTATTGCTCTGCAGAGCAGCCTGAAGAAAGTGTGAGCAGAAAGGGGCCAGAGAGAGATAACATATAGGACAGTCACACCCAGAAACAAGTAGGAAGTGCAGTGTGATGCAGAGTCTAAGGAAAATAACAGGTGAAATCAGTAGCAACAAAAGCAAAGTAGTGCACCCAAGGAAAAAAAATAACAAAAATATGCATCAACACAGACAGACCTCTGCTGCTTGTGGAGGATTTTGGATCGTGGATGTCTTCTGGATTTGCCAGGCCAGCATTCCTAATAGATCCAAAAAGCAAACAGATTGAGGACAGAACTGAGCACAAACCCCAGGGACATCTGTGTGTGATTTTATTACTCAGTGAGATGCCTACATCCAGATCTCTACATTCAGTAGAACGGGATATTCTAGGAAAAGAATGGTGAAGGATGGCCAAAAGTATTGTCCGTCATCCAGATGGAGAGGGAACAGTCAGCCATTATCCCATACAGCCCAAGGCCTGAGGGACATACAGTAATAGTGTGAGTCAGAGGATTTAGCACCACGAAAAGAAACATCTTTTTTTTTGCCCAGCACACAGTAAAACAGCAGAACTCATTGCTGCAGGACTGGAACCAAGACTATAAGAAAAATCGAAAAGAATCAGATCCACTTGGAGACAATAGACCTAACAATGGGTATTAAACACCACTATACAATGGAAACTTCCAGGCCTGAACATCACCCCAAGTGCTGATGCTGGAAGCTGAGACAGTAGCTTATACATTCAATAGTCTAAGGTTTGCCTCTGCTCCTGGGGTGCTGAGCTTCAGATGTTGACTTAATGGCCTTCATATGGCCACACAGGATAGTTTTGTGTCAAACAGCCTGACAGTCTCTGCAGAAACAAAGCCTATCTCTTCAGTTTGTTCCCCATTTTGAAACCATTTCTGAATGTGCTGCCCCTTTTATCGAGGGAGCCTTGGAGACGTTCAAGACAAGGAAAAGCAAAATTCAGCAGTGTCACCTTCTTTACAGTACATGTGTTACGAAGTGGAAGGGTAATGCCAGTCTCCCTGTTGAGCTCAGAAACAGTAGGGACTGAGTTTTGACCATTTCATCTGAAAATCACAAGGCTTCTTCCATGCTCCGTTGTCCTTTCAAGAGGGGAAGAGGTAGAGGCAGCAGGGCAGGAGCAGGTAGTGCTGGCTGGGAGTTCTCTTATCTGAGTTGTGAAGGAAGAAACTCAGAAGCTGTCCTTACAATGGGAGAAAAGCAGAGCAAGACCTTCTCACAGCATCTCAAGAAGGTTTGTTCTGCAGGAAGCCCTGCCAGGCTTTCTGCAATACTTCCTACATCCAGGCCGGTCCCCTTATTTCCCCACCAAGGAACATTCTGTTCAAAGTCAGCTAATGACCCATTTACAAGTGCCTACAAAGTGATATTGGTTTATTTCTCCTCTCTTCTTCTACCACTTGGCTGCCTCTGGTTTGCTGAGCTTGTCAGGGCTAATTACATTGATTTTTTTTCATTGAGGGAGTTTTTCCTCCCTGCATGTGTTTTCTGTTCTGAGCACAGCACAGTTTCAACAGGTTTTTTATGCTGTTGTTGTTGTTGTTCTTGACAAGAGCTGCTGTTATGAAACGCATCCTCATGGCCCTGCCAAGACCCCAGCCAAGTGAGAACTAACTCCATTCGACGTAAGAGCAAATTGAGACCATTTGGTAGCTGGGGCACTGGACATTGCACTCAGTCTGCAAGGGAGCTGGGAAAAGCACTGAGTTTCTCCTCCCTCCCCTTCCCTTTCAATACACTCATTTGTTCCTGCAGAAACAGCCTGATTCTTTTCCAGTTTTCCCTTTTCCCTAATTTTATCCACATGCAGTCCAAGATGGACATGGAAAATTACCTGCCTGTTGTTCTCAGCAGCTGCCTTCTGCTGGTGGGGTCAATAAATTAGGCTTGGGGGCACAAGCTGTCCTTGCCATCCTTTGGCCAGGGGCAAAGCTGTTCAGATGGCAGTGAAACCAGAGCAGCCCAGTTAGCTAGACTGCCAATAGAGGGCTGAGACCCATTGCCGACCATGGAGCCAAACTGCAGGAGAGCACCCTCTCTTCCAGCACACTGGAGGACTGTATGTCTAGAGGAGGAAACTGCAGATCCCCTACCAAGTGAGACCTCCTACCCTGTGAAGAGAGAGAGTGCTTGAGCCTTGAAAGGGCCCACATCAAGGTCACAGCTGTCGTGTGCACTCTGGGCAATCGTTTCTCTTCCCCACTCTGCTCTTCAACATATCAGCTCATTTATCAGGGAAATGTGCCAGCGAGCCAAGGTGGTGGGAGAGCTGAACTACAGCTGTGCTCCCAGCAGCCCTCCACTCAGAGGGAGTTATGATGCAGCAGCCCAGCAACAGCTCAGTGGGAATGAGATGAAATGCTTCAGGGAAATGGGAAATCAACAGTCCTGGAGCTGGGATTGCTCCTCCCCAGGTATAGGACTCTGCTCTTCTCCTTGTTGAACTTCATAGAGTTCCTGTCAGCCCATGCCTCCATCCTGCTCAGATGCCTGTGGATGGACATGTGGCCCTCTGGCTTTTCAGCCTCTCCTTCTGGGTTGTTGTCATCAGCAAACCGCACTCTACTCCATTCTCCAGATCATCAATGAAGATGTTACACAGGACAGGAAACTAGAAGCAGGCCAAAGGACCAGGCAACCAGAGGCCATGGTTTAGAGCAGTACATCCATTATGCAATATGGGGCAGCAAGTAATATTTCCCATAGTCTGCCTCCTTCATGAGCCCAGCTATCATTTTAATCAGTGAGGATGGCCTATTTTGTGACACACACTGTCCCACCAGTCCTTAAAAAAGGAAAACCAAAGGGCAACAGGTGGGAGGTTGTACTATTTAGCCCAAGGCATTGACTCAGCCAAAGCTCCAAGGCCCACATTCAGCCCCATGCAAGCTGTGGGGAGCAAAGATGAGAGAGCATCTATGCAGCACCTGCTGTTGCCCTGCTCTGGGAATCCTCTCTACAGCAGGAGCCCTTGTAGCATAGAGCAGTAATTATACATTAAAATCTCCAGTTCCAGTAAAACTCATTCTTTCTTACACCTTCGGAACACTTGTGTATAACTTTTAACTGTTCTCAAGCCCTTCTATTATTTTCCATCCATTTCAGAATTGTTGGATAATTACAATAAATGTGCATGCGGGGGTTAGCTGCTACGATCGCTTTTTATAAACCTCATAGTTAATGTTTTAATAGCAGCGGTGGCAGCCCTGGTGAGGGGCTGTGGGGCTGCACTGCTCACCACCCCAGGTATAGCAGCGTGGCTTCACCCTGCTTGAAGCCTCAGCAGCAGCCCACACAGGTCCTTCTTTCCACCCCTTTGCTAAAGAAAAGCTCTGTATTACTTCCCTGCAATTAATCAAGGGCCTTTTGGTACAAAACAGTTCGTCTGCACGGTGGAAAGGATAACTGCATCCTCACGTTGCTTCACCTCACTTAGAGAAGATGTGAGCATAAAGGCCAGGCTGTAAATCGTTTTCACACATGCTAATGCAGCTGGTGTTGCCAGAGATGCTGAGGAAATCAGGAAGTCCATGTAGAGGGTCTCCAGCTATATCTCTCCCCAGACTACATAGGATCAGAAGAGAACAGACTTGTGTTTCATATGTCAGCCTGAATGCTGGAGGCCATGGCTGCCCTTCCTGCCTCAGTGCAAACACAACTGCAGGGAAGATGCACCACCTGCACCCCTCACCATGGCAGCACGGATCCAAGCATTCCTTGTGCGTTAGCAAAGAAACAAACAGAAACCAAATGGGAGATTCCTCTCCAATGGAGGCTAAGAATGTCCTCACAGGTCTGTAATCAGTGCCCCAACTGGAAAGAGAAGTGTGAGAATGCATGCAAGCCATCTCCTGGATCATTGACTTACATTTACTTCATCCATCCCAAACTCATGTTAAAACCTTCAGCAGTGGAACCACATCAGCTGAGCAGAGGCCTTTTGATGTGAGAAACAGAAACAACTGAGTTTACTTGAGGACTGATAAGAAAGCCACACAGGTTACGTGTTTTCAGGGTCTGGCAGAGGACATGAAAAGAGAAGATGAAACTGTGGAAGGGAAAATTTAAGAGGGAAGAGGGTGATAGGTGTATTATTGCACACTTAGCACTGATTAATGGTGATCCTTGAAGTCAGACACACACCACCCTTCCTCTTCCGACTGGGGAAAGGGCACGAGTGAGCGTCAGACATGAACCAACCAACTTTGTCTCTGGCTTAAGCCCAAGGAAGGATTTTGGTCCTTGAGCGGTGGTGTCATGTAAGAAGGTCACAAGCCTCATCCCTTGGGGTGAATATTTCCTCTTCCTTGCACTTGAAGTGCCTCTCAGGGACAGGCACAGGGTGCACCGAATAAGGCAAAGTAGCCTATGCCATGTAAATGCCTGAGCTCAAGGGTGCCTTCCTTTTCTCACAAGGTCCAGTCTTGCCTGCCATCTGCCTCCTGCTATGGACAGTAGTGGCCCTCCGTGGGCTTACTGCTTGAAGGACATCAGCTTAAGGAGCTGCTCTAATTTCTTGCTATCAGGATCCCAGACCAGCTCATTTCAGTGGAAGTCTCATTAAGGAGAAGGTAGAGTTAAGTGACAAAGTTATCAAGCTTATCAAGGTCCAGCTAGGGATAGTCAGAGGAAATGCAGCAGCCAGAGTACATGCCAGCTTTATTAATGCCTTTTTTGTCTGTATCTTAGAGAGGGTTTATTTTGGCAGCCGCAAAGTGTGTTGAAAAAATGTCCTTGTGATATAGATTGCAGAGTCCATCGAGGAGAGCCAAAGCTACTGGAACACAACAGTACTGAAGTGCTGCAACAGCTGATGGCAGAGCAGGATCCTCACCTGGCAGAAGTCCACTCAGCTTCAGCAAATGCAACAGCACCGCATCACTTTACGCTCACCAAGTGTCTGGCCCCAATGTGTTGTTTGGTCTGTTCATTGTTTGTTTTTTTCTAACGTGTCCTTTGGGCTCCTCATGTTTCATCTACAACGAGGTGGCTTTTTGGATGACTGAGGGATCCACAGATCCACCATATTGTCATCAAACTCTGCCAAACACAGTTCAGCAAGCCACGAACCAAGTCTTCCTCTTGTTGTCAGTAAGGCTTTCTCTTCCCTAAGAAGAGGGCAGGCAGTTCAGGCATCTCCTGGGAGCCAGCTCAGATGTAAGAAGTCTCAATTTGTCTGTGACCATTTGAGCAAGTTTTCCTTCTCAGAACTTCTTCCCCCCCAAAAAACACGTTGTTATAGAGGGCTAAGAAAAATGAGCCAAAGAGGTTGGCTTGTGGTGCACAGTGACTCACCAATTAATCAATTAAAAATGACAGATTTGCATAATTAGACACATTTCAACCACACAAGTGCCTCCTGCATGCCAGGGAGAGATTGCATGATGAGAGATGCATGATGTCTTTCCCAGTGTCCAAAGACAGCAGATTGGAGACCATGGGCTGTCAGTGGTGGTGTCCTAGAATCATTAAGGTTGGAAAAGACCTCAAAGATCCTCCAGCCCAACTGTCAACCTATTCCCACCATACCTACTAACCACATCCCTCAGTGCCACATCCCCATGGCTCTTGAGCAGCTCTGGGGACGGTGACACCACCACCTCCCAGGGCAGCCTGTGCCGGTATGTCATCACTCCTTTTGAGCACAATTTCTTCTTTATACCCAACCTGAACCTCCCCTGGCACAACTGAGGGTCATCAGTTCTCATCCTATCACAATTAACTGGGAGAAGAGGCTGACAACCCTTCACTTCACTACAGCCTCCTTTCAGGTCTGCCACTCCTAAAGAGGTCAGGGTGATGGCCCATAAAACTGATGGGAAAAACATGTAGTGGATCCCTTTTTGTTTCTCACTGGCCTGTTAGAAAACTTGGCTCTTGTGTACTTTCATCCAGGTGGCAACCAGCATATTTCTTGGGAAGCTTACCAAAGGAATGACCATCATAGTAGCACAGACAGATGGACACCTTTGTGACCCCATGGAAAGGTGACTATTGTAGTCTTCCCTCCCTGAGAGCTGGGATTACCTGAGACCGTGGTGTACATCAGCACAGGGATGAAGTGCCTTTGCCATGCTGTGGTTCACTGTTTCTGTGTCAGATGGGAATCTCTCTGCACAAACCACTTCCCTGGCAGAGCCAAACACATCCTTCTCTTTGACTGTAGGAGGAGACACCAAATCTGACCAAAAGCACTTCCTTACAGGGCGCATATAAAGCTTTAAAGAGGGTGAACCATCAAGAAAATGGAAAGGAACAGCCACTTCAGCAGTACATCAGGCGCACTTGGCACGTCTCATGCCACACACCGCTAGGACCATCTGGTGACTGCAGGTAGGCTAGTGCATCCCAAACAGGCTTGCTCTGGCCAGTGGCATGTGACAAGAACTTTGTGTCCCTGGAAGATTATGCAGGTGATGAAGGCAAGCAGTACTGAATGCATCTTTCTCAGGCAGGTGTCATGGTTTTCACTGAATAATTCTCTCTCTCCTCACTTGGTATAACCAGGGACCTGTTGCTTGGCCAACTCTAAGACCCACTCTGTGTCTTCAGATCTGCTGTTACTTGGTCCCTCTGGAGGTCCTCCCTTCCTCTGTTCAGCCTCACACAGCCACTGCCTTATGAGTCTCTTCTCCTTGTCCCAGTGTGACATCCAAGCCCAGCCAGGAGAGAATCCAGTCTTGGCCAAGGCCAGCTTTGGCTTGATGGCAGGTGCCTCTACAGCCAGTGGTGAGGACGGCTCTGGTGCCATTTTAGCCTTGTGATGGCTCCATCAGCTCTGCCATCAGGAAGATGGTGCCAGCAGCAATCCTCACAGAGGGCTGAGGAGCTGGGATTCCCTTTACTGCATCTTCCTCACATGTATCTGCATCGTGTGGTTCCTTACTTCAGCCCTGCAAGCAGCAAAGGAGCTGCAATTGCACCCATCACGTCGCCATTGGCCACTCCATCTTCTCTTCCTTCTGCCACCCCCCATTTCATCTCACATATTTCACATTTCTGGGGATTGTTTTTCACCTCGCAGTCCTTTCTGGAGCTTGCCCAATAGAAATAAATGCAGCCTGACCATTGCTGGTGGGGCATGGGGGGGGGTGGAGGTTACACTCTCAGTAAATTTAGCCTCTCACTGACAGATTTATCTCCCTTAATCAGAACCAAGTGTAGTTAGCGAGGTTTGTTTTTGTAGACTGAACTTCCCCAAAGTCAGTGCACACACACACACCTCCCCCTCCCTCCCCAATTACATAAATGCTTTTAGTTAAGAGCTAATTTCCTGCAGCCGGTGCCAATGCTCTCTCCAAGCAAACAAAACAAAGACGACACATTGAAAAAAGAAAGAACAACCAACCCAGCATTTTGCATTGAGAGGAAAGTTTGTGCTAATAAAAACCCAGGAAAGAGAAGGTGACAAAAGGCCCTTTTCCGTGTTTCTCCTCCTTCATTTGCCCGTGTAGGACTGAGCTGAGACCTTTCCAACCCTCAAGCACAGGGTGTCCTGGTAGATGGCCTCGACAAAGGAGAATGGCTTTAAACTAAAAGAGGGGAGATTCATATTGGATGTCAAGAAGAGGTTCTTCACTGAGAGGGAAGTGAGGTGCTGGAGGACACTGCCCTGAGAGGCTGTGGGTGCCCCATCCCTGGGGGTGTTTAAGGCCAGGCTGGATGGGGCCCTGGGCAATCTGACCTAGTGGTTGGCAGCCCTGCCATGGCAAGGGGTTGGAAACTGATGATCTTCGAGGTTCCTTCCATCCCAAGCCATTCTGTGGTTCTATGAATCCATGCTGTTTGCCTTTCCCCCCTTTGCAAAATCTCACTTTGCCCAATTGAGATATTTTCTGCCAGAAACCAAGATGTTCCTTTTCATTAGGAAGGCAAGCCTGGCAGATGCACCAGGAGAACCTCACAGCTTCCCCATTTAAATCCAGGCTGTCTGCTCCTGTCCTTCCCTCATCCCACGCTCACACATTAGCACCACCCAACTGTCCCATCCCGTCACAGCTTGGATCAGCGGGGGGCTGATGGAGCCAGGGCTTGGCTCTGCAGCCCTCCCCTGGGAACAGTTTGGAGGCTGTGTGGTGGGAGAGACTTCGTGGACATCTTCCTTCATGGGCTCCTCCTCTACATCTGTCCACGATCTTGCTCTAACATTTCCCTTTCGTTTTAATTCCCGTTGTGCTATTAATTAAGAACATTTCCAACATGTGCCAGCCTGGAAAGAAATGTGCTGTAATGACCAATTTTCTTCTGTTTCAGTTTAAAAAGATTGTTTTTACTGAGGTCCTAAAACGCAACCAAGCCCATAAAGAACAGATTTGAAGAGAAAGATTTGGATTCAGACTCTGGGAATGTTGATCAGACAGGTGGATCACACCGAGGGCGACCATGACTTCAGCCTCTCTTCATCTCTGTGCGTCATGCATGAGGAGCCTGGATAATGGGAGTGAGTGAGTGAGTGGTCATGCAGCCCTCCAGAGCCCACAGTTTGGCTGCAGTTCCCAGGTATGGTCAAAAGGCACACAGAGAGATGAGGAGGGATGCTGTGGGTCCACAAAGCCCAGCACAGACCAGCTGAGCATGGCCTGTGATGTGACGAGCTGCTGCAGGCTGTGGCATCCAATGAGACCAGATCTAATCACAGCCCATTTTGGCTTTCACATGTTAACTCGTCTGGGGCAAAGGCTACCACCATTACAAAAGCTCTCTGCTCTGACCTGCTCAGCCTACGGAGTCATCAGGAAGGGTTGCTTTTGCCCTGTTAGCTTGTTCTCCCTGGCATGCTTTCCTTTCTGTTGGAACACAGGAAATTAAGAGGATCTGGGAGGATGAGACGAGGCATTGAATAAACTTATTTCTTATAGATCAGCCCATCTCTTGGTCTCCCTACTGTTGCCCCTGTTGCAACAAAATGCAGGATGAACTTCAATAGCTCGGTCACACATAGCTCCTGCTGTTTGTCAGCTCCAGCTGCCTATGATCCTTGTGGGTCCCTTCCAACACAGGTTACACTGTGATTCTCTTTGCTCTCTGTATTTTTAACACATCATTATCTTACACCGCGTGGCATTTAAAGGCAGAAGCCACCAGCGGTGCTCCAGCCCCAGCTGCCAGCTCCCACGGCCTGTGCAAACCTAGGTGGGGCTGTGCTTCCATTACAGTGCCTTTAAGGCTTTCTTTTCCCATTGCCGCAACTAAGGATGAATTCTTCTGCTTCCTTTTGCGTTCGAAACATTAGGTCTGGCCAAGAGAGTTGCTTAAGTATTGTCAGCTTAGCTGGGCAGAAAGGGAGGTTACAGCAGCAGGGAGAAACTGCAAAAGATGGAAGAAGCCACACAGAGGGGAGAGGTGTGTTTCCAGGGAATATCCCCCTCCCCACCCCCAAACAAAGCAGTAACTAATTAGGAGTGTTCTTGCATTGCATGGCCTGGTCCCGAGCTGTTAGCTAGCTGATGAGCTGCTGAACACTATTTTTTGCTGCTGTAAAAGATTAACCTATGGCTTCAGTGGCAGAGACCCCACAGCAGAGGCTGCAGGCAGGGGGAGGGATGCAGAGCAGCACCCGCACCCGGTGCCCACCCCGCTGCCAGCAGATGATGGACACAGAGCGTGGAGGTGGATACGGTGCTGTAACATTGTGCTGGAGATCAGTGTACTCATGCAGAGGGGAAGAGGGAAAACGCAGTGCAAAGGAGAGACCCAGCTGATTTCCCAGCTGAGGAAAGAGCTGAGTCTTTCCAGACGCTGCAGGATGCCCTGCAGAGAGAGGTGAGGCATTGCAGGAGAGCTGGTTAAGTGGAGGTTGGACTTGATGATCTTCAAGGTCTGTTCCAACCTGTTGAGTTCTATGATTCCTAATAGCCAACCTGAACCTCTTCTGGTACAACTTAAGGCCATTCTCATTCTATTACTGGTAACAGAGAATGTGAGCAGAGGCTGAACCCCACCTTGCCACAACCTCCTTTCGGGGAGCTGTAGAGAGCAATAAGGTCCCCTGTTCCAGATCTCCCATCTCTTCCAAATGGGACAGCCCCGAATTAAATGGAGAGCTCAGACAACAGCACAACCCCTACCCAAACCACCCCAAGTGGGGAGGTCTGTGCCTGAGCAAGCTGGGGTTGTTCTTTTAGCCACCACTGATCTACAGGATGGTGCCTTGGCAGGCGTAGCAGGGAACTGGAAGATCCCCATTAGCTGATGTGTGGACATGGTTCCAGGAAAGGCAATCCATTTATCAAAGTGCCTGCAGCTCCCCAGTTCAAGGCAGGTGAAGCACTAATAAATATCGAGCAAAGCAAAGTGAATCAGGCTCCAAAGTAGCTTAATAAATAAAAGGCTATTAAAACAAAACAACAAACCAACACAAAAACCCACACAAAAACAAAACCAAAACCAACCGTGTGCAGGCGCTTGCCAACTTTCCTTCTGCTCTGAGCACTGGTGCTTTGCATTCCCACGTCAAAGGGGCAGCTCACTGGGAGAGCTGCTGGTCCTCACACTGCAGGACCCAAATGGTGGCCATTTCAAGCTGAGATGAGATTGAAGGTTGTTTGTTTTCTGGGTAAACACCTCCTTGCTGTCATACCCATTCTGAGGATGCAATCGGAGCGTGCCCAGCTCCATCCAACCACGCCGACATCCAAAGGCCAAAGGTCCAGTGCATGCTGTAGGCTGCACAGATGTGGCCAATTGAGAAGTGCTGCATCTCAAAGCAAATGAGCTGCTATGGCAAATGAACGAGCTGCTAATTTACTGAAACACCCCACAATGTTGAGCACATTTGGACCCCTCCAGCCATCCTGGTTTCATGCAGGACTGAGGTGCCAAGATGGGGGACGCTGCTTTCTGAGTTCTGAACTATAGGGGTTCTTTTTCAGTCACTTGGATAAATGTTTTGAGAAGACATATTAAAGCCATGGCAGCTTTCTCCAGGGAACTATCAGGATGATTTTATTTGGCCAGAGCTCGGTAACAGGGTCAGGCTGTCAGCTTCTATTAAGATTCAGACGTGCGTCACAGAATGGGAAGCATTTGGCTATACTGCGTCTCATTAGATTGCCTTACGATGAACCTCTTTGAGAACTTACTGCACGTGGCTGATCCGAAGGCTGTAATCCCCGGTGGGATGCTCACCATCACCCAGCTTAGTCCTGCCCTGCCCAATCCCTCCTCCCAGTGGGACATTTGGGGCTGATGGTTCAGTATGAGGCTTCCTCTCTGCCTCTCCTGAATGCATTCCTTTCATCAATGCACACCCCTCTGGGTGCCAGGTCCAGGTGCATCAGCCTTGCATCCTATCAGCAATGAGAGCTTGGCATAAGAGCTTCCCATCTTCACTTGTTTTCAGGATCTCCTAATTTATCACAGTCAATTAGGCTGCCCTTGGCTGAGGCATCCCAGATGAGCCAGCTGGAGTCCTGCTCTCCCAAAGCAGATCCCCAGCACAGGGATCTGGAACAGGCATTGGGTATGGACCAGATACGAGCTGTGGGTCCATGCACGAGCTGCCAGGCTGCACTATGACCACTGGAGGCGAGAGCTGAAAATGCAAAGAAAACACAACAGAAGAACACAGCTCCCTGGGGTGCTGCATGGTTCCCCATGCCCTGGGGTTAGTGACAGGGTGAACAACCCCTGCCTTGTGTGCAGGGGGTTGGCTCTGCGGCTGACGCACCCCAAACCAGCTGCATCCCAAATGGGGCGGTCGGGGACGCGCTATCTCATCGACAGCCACACACGGAGCTGCAGCCGCAACCAGGAGCAGCTCCCTCCCTGACTACAAAAGGGCTGGGACCGCAGTTCAAAGTTCTCCCTGGTACACAAACCAGCTTTGAGGGTAATTTGCTTCAGCTCAAAAGCAGCTGAAGTTAATTACACAGCAATGAAGCATCACGCGTTAATATTACTTAACTCTCCTTGGCCAGGCTGCTGCCAAACACCGCTCTGTTGGAGATTTGGACCTGGGAGTGTTCTGATCTCCAGATAAAGTCTCCGTGGAACGTGGGAGATATGGGATGCTCAGCTTGTACATCCTGAGGACCAGCCTTCCAGCTGGGGTGTTCAGAGCACCACGGACCCACCTTTCAGCCCCCGCCCCACACTCAGGCACCTCCTCCACAGCTGCACAGAGCACCTCCAGGGGCCGTGCTCCGTCTGGTCCATGAGTGCTGCTGCCTGGGAAGTCCCCACCACAGCCAGGCATGCCAGTGCTTGGCCAGACGAGCTCCATGCTTGCTTGTTTCTTAAGCAAGAGCTCGAGCAGCCTGGCCAGGGCACCGCAGGTGCCACCATCCCCTGCAGGCCTGGGGCAGCATGCAGAGAAGGGCAGCACGGAGTGCCAGTGCCCTTCCCATGCACCAGGAGCCCTGGCACCATCAGCCCATCCAAGTGCAGCCTGTAGACCCCAGTCTGAAGCCCTACACTCCCTGCCTCTGCCCTCGGGTGCTGTATGCAGGAACAGGCTGCATTGCCACCTAATGGGACATGCTGGGAAAGCCCTCTGCATCCCACCGGGAAGCAGCAAGATGGGAATACCAGAGGCTCTGCATGAGGCTCATGCAGTTGCCCTGCACTTTGTTTTGTATGTACTGGTCAGGATGTCCTCTGCACATAAAACTAAGCACAGGGAAATCAAAGGGCATGGGGAGGAGCTGAATGTGTACTCAAAGCTCTGCCAGGACCTAGGGGGAAGCAAACAGAGCTTCCTGAGACCACCGTGGTTTTCAGTTGTCCCAGTGGCACAGCTCCACTGCACTTCGGGTTCCTGGGTCCCTGGAAGTGGCAGCAGAAAACCAAAGCCATGAGACCTCACACTCCTGTCATGGGCTCTGAGGACAACAGGAGTCTGAGTTTTACCCACACCCAACACAGAGGGGTTCCTCCTCCAGATGCTCAGGGATCCCCTGTAAGCAGGCAGAAACCAGAACCTGAAGGCAGTCAACGGAGCCTCTGTTGTAACAAACAATCTCACCTGCTGGGATCCCACTAGCTCCTCAACACCCTTCCTCCCAAGGAGGATAAAAATCAACCTCATCAATCCCAGATGACGGCAAACAGGCACAGCTTGGAGGCGAACCATGCCATGTCTGGATGGACTGTGCCTACTTTTGGTCAATTTACTGGAAGCCATGAACAGAAAGCCCAGCCATCTCCAAAAGGCACTTGGCTGCCACTGAGCTAATTGAGACAAAAAGGCTTCTCAGGATCTGGGTATTGTCTGTATCTGAAGCTCTGCAGGGCAGGGTGGAGAAGCCCAGCAGGAATCAAACAGTCAGGAGTGGTCCCATCAGATAGAAGCAGCTAGGCTGGGCTCCAGCAGAGGAATTACACAGCACCGGCAGGCAACACTTTTGTTTTGATCTCGCTGTGCATATGTATTTGGCAAATAAAACTTAAAGCTGGGAACTGGAGCAGAACTGGCAGGTTTCAGGCCATCCCACCGCCCGCACCACTCCTGCAGTGACGCTATCTGATCAGCAGCTATGTAAGGAATGCTGTGTTCTTATCAAGGTTAAAAGGGTCAGATCAAATTAAGTGCGTCTTACTGAATGACTGTGAGGGGAAATAGTTTCCCTTTCTCAGAAAGGCTCCTCTGCACAGCGCCCAAGCTCCTTCCTCTAGCATGATGGGTATCTCCAAACCACAACACCAAACCTGGTGCTCCTGGGTGGCCACGGCCCAAGCAAGTTTGCTTATCGCTGCAGCAAGATGGAGACGTGGCACTTTCTTGCCAGTGCAGCAGGAAGACCAGCTGGAGATGCAAAGATGCAATGGAAACCAAACCCAAACCCCTTCAGCATGGAAAAGAGGTATCAAGGGATGAAGGGTCGGGCTAAATCTGCTCCAAGGCCTGCTGTATATGGATCCTTTTGAGGACTTTGATAAATGCTTACAATAAACCTGAGTACACACGTTCCTGGAAAGCAGCTCGTTTAGGTACGGTGTGCAGTCCCACCTCCCCGTTGCTCCACTTGCTTCCATTAACTTTTGCACAAATGATTCACTTTGCCCAGTCTTCTGTAAACAGAATTCAAAGCCAGCTGGAATTGGTTGTGCATCTAAATTACCCTTGCTCAGCAAGCTCTTCAACAGAAGAGAGTCACTGCAATTTGTGTCTGCGGTGGAGGCACAGCAACCTGCATCTTCTGATTCAATTTCAACAGCAAAGGCTCTTTGCTTTCACAGAATTTCAGCAGCAGTTAAAATCTAAACCTCACTGTGATTAAGTTACACCTTGAAGGAGGAAGTGGAAAAAGAAACTCATTGGATCTCTTAATTGTAGCCCTGGGCCAGACGTCATTGCTGAAGAGTATGGTGTGGGTAGGGGCAGGTGAGGAATCAATAGCTCACGCTGAGCTGCAAAGCAGAAGGGGCTCAGACACATTGCAGGTACCTTCAGCAGACGTTGCCCTGGCTCCACTCTGGGCAGCTACAGCTGTCCCCAGCCGGCAAGGAGGCTATTAAAGGATGTATGTGCTGGGAAAGCACAGACACTCATTCACCAACCACAGCAAGGGCCAGAGGGGGTGGATAGAGATCAACTCTGAACTGCGGTAAGCCAAGCTGTTTGCACAGGACGAGCATTGGCATGAAAGCACTGGATCCTGAGGCCGAGGCAACCATCACAAACTCACCCATGACTGCAGTGTACCAAGCCATCATTCTGGTGACAGGACCTGTTCCCATCTCCTCTTTCTTTGTTTTCACCCTCCTTGAGCAAATGGGCAGTGAACCAAAGGGTGGTGGACATTACTGGACTGACACTGATGCTGGGAATCCCAGTGGCTCTGCACATAACATGGGGTAGATGGCTCTAGATGAATCAACACCATTCCCTGTGAATCTGCCTTTGGAAAGTAGGCAGAATTCAAGCATGGGACATGACAGGCAAGAGGCAAGCTTCCCTATGCATTAATACAGGCAATGGGAACTGGGGATAACAAGACAGACTGTAGATAATATCACATATGCACCTACGCAGTAGTGCGAAGAGGACTTGAGTCATTTTATCTTTTGCAATCTAATAAAGAACTGGAGACAGTTTCATTTAACTGGCACAGAATAGCCTTCAAAAGTCAAAGACTTTACAGCTGGCTTGCTAGGAGATTTTTTATTTCAAGTGTTGGAGTAGGAAGGAGGGAAGAGAAAAAACACAGCTAACACTCCTTCCCACAGCAAGGAGAGAGAAAGTTATTTCCTTCTCAGAAATAGTCTGTAAACGGTTTTACTTCTGAAGAGAAGTTAAAACGTGGATTAAAACTATGTCCCATCTGTATTTTGTCATACCACACCGCTTGCCACACAAGCCAACAGCGCTGGAGTTAAACTCCTTCACAACCAAAGCTGAACTCGGGGCCCACTGGAGCAGGCAGGGAAGGCTCTGATAAATGCTCTGCACCACGTCGTGCCCTGCTAAAGCAAAGTTAAACTCAACAGCTGTGCCAGCACCACACGCACAGCGCAGAACGCCCTTCTAAGAGTTCTGACACTGCGCGCATTGCCAAGTGAATTACAACACCTGGGAAACAGAGCAACACTGAGATGGAGGACACCTGTAAAAACAGAGCTGGACTCCTCCAAAGGGAATCTAAAGTCCCAGCAGATGTTCTTTTCATCTCCACACTCATGACTGGCTGCTGTGAGACAGTTAAAGGAAAGCTAACACACTGATTGCTCAGGATCTCATCCACAGGAACAGACACCAGTGGCTCAGGCTCTCAGGCACCAGACCACCAGGACACACCTTCCTGGGAAAGGCATGGGATGAGGAAACACGTGGCCTTGCTGGAACACACACAGATCTAGAAGGTGAAAATGCACAAAGCCTCAAGCTAGGCAAGCTTTATTTTAACCACATCTGTGGCCAAGAGCGCCAAGGTACCAAGAAAGGCACAAACCCTTACAAGTTGCCCTGTGAGGAGCAGGAGGCAGCAGCTGACAGCACAGTTCAGCAGCATGAAGACCACACCGAGCAGCTCCTGCTGCTGACCAGGACTCAAGACCACAGAACTTCAGAGAGCTGAGGACGACAGCTTCACACTCCCATACTTGGCACTGCTTCCCAGCACTCAGCCCTCTCCGTGTATCCACCAGCTGCATCAGCACAGGGTGGCACAGCGGTACCAAAGGGGTCAGTCCTTTTGCAATTGGAAATGCAATTAAAGCCATAAAACACAGAAAGAGAACTCAGAGATCAGTAAGAAGAGACACTTTTCTACCCTAGACCTCCTTGCTTAATTCAAAGGCACTGCCCTGAAAGCCAGAATGCCTGACAGCACTTCCATCCAGTGACAGACGTGCTCAGCCCCTTGATGGAAACACAACATTCCTGCAGACCAAATCTGGACAAAAATGCTTGAGCCAATGCCAAGGGTGGCTCATTTGTGTGACTAACTAATACCAAATGAACCATTCATTAAAGAACTTGGGTTTTCGGGGACTTACAAAAATAATACTTCTGTCTCTTATACCCCACGAACACATTGATCTATGGCTCCCATTCACAGGAAGAAGCTATGAGGACAGCTGCAGGCAATTATCTTCATTTTTTGTTTGCTTTACTTCTAAGCACAGCCTTTTTGCTGTTTGCATCAAGGAAACTTCCCTCCTTCTCTCAGCAACTTGTCCCTACTCTTTGTTGTTTCGATACTGATGTCTGCTAAGAGACTTTCAGAACATGATGTGAGCGCATTATTTAAGCCAGTGGCCTCTTCTAATGAAGCGAATAAAACACCACGCATGACAGAGCAAGAAATTAACTTTGTGAGAACCAGAAGGATACAGGTTTAATTTCTCTTCATTCAGGAAAACAACAATAATTCTGTATAATAGCATGCCACAGTCTTGATGAAGAAGTTCAGCACTGATCTCAAGTCTGCTCCTGCAATACCACTTTTCTATTACACACAGGCTATCAAGCATTCAAAGACAAAGCACCCTGAATTCAGCAGGGAAGAACAAACCAGAATGAGGTGATTTGCATTTGCCTTCGAGGAGTCTATTCTCTTATGCTGTAGCTGGAAGATGATTTACCCAGCATTTCCTTTGTGCTACACAGAATTGATGCAGAGCAGGCACACTGAACTCAGCTTCTTCTCCACTGTGGTTGATCACCGTTAGGGCTCCCAAGCGAGGCAGATTTCATTTCAGCCAGATCCATTTGTCACCAGCTTCAGCATTGTAGCCTTTCCTATAATTGCGACCACGAAGCTAGAGAAAACAGAAAGTTCAGTCAGGCATTTTGTTACTGTTCACCAACACTTTCAGATCCTCTACAAAGCAACTGCAAAAGAAATAAGCAATCTTTTTTGCAAAATAAGGACTGGTACTTGTAGAAAAATTAGTTCCTCTAGAGAAAAATAGAGAATACACACAGAAAATACTATCTCAATACCATATATGAACACATATGTATATAAACTAAGCCAATATCTCACCAACAGGAAAAACACGTTACTTCTTCCCTGAAGCACGTTACCCATTTCTATGCACAAGATGCCGTATAATATAGGTGGTGGTAATTAGTTAGAACGTGTAGAAACTGTGGGACCCAAACTGGATGTAAATGGTATGGAATAAAGAGTCTTAGTTTCAGCTGGGATGGAACTGTTTTCTTCAGAGTCCTTGGTGAGATGCTGTATTTTGGTTCTAGGAGAAAAGCAGTGTTGGTAACACACTCATGTTTATAGCTGCATGCTAAGCAGTGCTGAACAGAGTCAAGGCCATTTGCAGTGAAGGGCCCATGGAGCTGAGAGGGAACAAAGTTAGTACAGCTGACACAGATTGGCCAAAGGAACATTCCATACCCTATGACATCATGTAGAAGGAGTTCTGAAGTGGTAGGAGTTCATCTCTCTCTGTTATGCTGCTCAGGGGCTAGCTGGGCATCGGCTGGGGGTGGTGAGCAATTGCTCGTGCATCACTTGTTAGATATATCTGTATAATCATCATTTTCCTTTTCTCGATCTTAGTAAACAGCTTTCATCTCAGGAAGAGGATGGGCACAGCCCTGCCGACCATGCATGGGCAGCATCACAAACTCAACTGCTAAGCCATCCTACCCTCGGCCTTAAAGATTTGAAGAAAGAGGCTGTTTAGGTAGCAGCCATTTTAAGAGATTACTAACACAGCATGCAGGACTGTGAGGGAGAGCCTGCCAATACAGCTAAACAGCACACATGCTCTGTGCAGGCTAGGAGAGCGCGGGCTGCACCAGCAGGTCAGCAAAAGCATCTCTTAGCAACTAGTTCTGCTAAAGCAAGGCAAAATTTTAGCGCAGTTGCTGCCTGAGTAAATGTGAACCAGACTCTGTACCCACTAGATAAGTAAGCCACAGGATACTGCAACTCCCAGCAACAGGATCGATACCTAATGTCATCACGTTGGGCAATTACTATAAAGTGAGTGATCCCACAGACAAAAGAGATGCAGGTATAATAATGAAAAACAAAATAACAAGCAAAATAGCATATCAGCTGCACTCTTCACAATTAATTAAGCACAGATTGTCCACCCAGCTCCACACAAAACCTGGTTCCAGGTTTCCTAGTGATCTTTCCTTTCAAAGAAACTGGGCAAGTATCCTGTTTAAGAGAGCTGCCCTGATGAAATCTACACACAGGCCACAATAACAGCCATTTAATCCATGCTGAAGCCTGTTTTAAGAAAGGTAGAGTATCTTTTTTCCCCCCTTTATTTTAATGTCAGAAGAGATTTTGTTCCACAAAGCATCCAGCTAGCTGAAGATTTCTACTTCCTTCATAAGACATCCACCACCCTGCCCTGTCACAAGCTATTACAAGTCATTCTTGATCAGTTTTTCTAGGGTATTTCATTTCGGCTTGTCTTTAATGTCTTGTCTCAACATCAGAAGAAACCACGCTGTCCTGTTAAGAGTTACTCCTGCTGAGCAAAGAGGAGATGTGAGATGGAAATAAATGATTACTATCCCTGCCCTACAAATTTACAGTGGTGAATTAGGCAGGGCATCAAACCTGCTGTGACCAGCCTGTATCTATTAATTCTAGCACAAAAACATCTCTCCCTGGTCCTTTCTGGGCAGCACATAATTGGCCCTCTGATACCTAAAAGAATTCCCATATAACAAGATTACTAAAGCAACAGGAGCTCTCTGGGAACATCCATGACTTTACAGTTTCATTCCTGGGGAAACCTCCCCTCTTAAAACAACACAATATCAATCCCAGCAGAATTCAAATTCATTGTCCAAAACAAATTCCACATGTGCCTCTGGTTAAAGACATGCAAAAAACATCAAAGCAATTTTTATAATAAGTATTCATCCCTACTCCATTACTCGCAGTGGGCCTTGGCAAAAGCAGTGGAGTTTCAGGGTATGCTAAGGGGCCTTCCAAACACCCTTCCAAACTGCACATAAACAAATCTCATTTTACCTAGCAAGCAGAATCATGTGAGTTTATGTTCTGTGCATCATCTATTATAGGCACAAGCAACAGAGATGACTTTTGAGGAAGAGTCCTTCAAAGCTCGTATTTTTCAGAACTGCCCATAGTAAAGCTGCACAACTAGGCATGGATAGAATAGAACAGACACAGCTTGATATCAAGAGAAGGGAGAGAACCTATGGTACTCATCATCATCTCGTCTCACTGCAGCTTGCTGTATCATTCCACAAGCCTAGACACCTCCCTCACCCAGTGAGGAGCTAAGCACTCCTTTTGGCTGGCTTATTTTCAGTGACTCAATGAGCTCCTTCGGCCCAGCAGCTGCAAAGAGAAGTGGTGGGAGGCAGACATAGAGATGTGGGGAAGCTGTAGGATGTGCTCCTTTCAGGGCCAGCAATTGGCTAAGCTGAGACTCCACCCTGCATCCTTAGCTTTAAAGCAAGCTGAAGCTCCCAGCCTGCTGGCTGCAGCAACAATATAAGGGCAGGGATGGGAACAAGCAGCCAGCACCAAGGCTGCCAATATGACAGACAGGAAAGGTGATGGCTGGAAGAGAGGTGATCGAAGGGAAATGGGACACAGCTCCATGAAACTCACCAGTACCTGTGAGAAAGAGGGGCTAAATATTTGACTTCTTCCAGAACAAGATACAGGTGCCAATAAGCAAAGCCAATGGCTAGATGGATCCCTTGCTGAAGGACACTATAAACTATAAATTTAGCCTCTCAATGGGAGATCAAGTGAATACTTCGAAGAGATTATCATCTTCCATGAGCTGAAATTAAGTGTAAGTTTACCAGTCAAACTTGCAGCAATGCCACATCACTTTCAAGTGGCTGGTGCATTCACAGGGCTGCTCCATGCTCTTTACCTTCAAATCAAACTTGAATAAGCCTAAAGAAAAGGTACAACTTAACTGACATGTTAACAACAGCAACAGTAGTTCATCTTATTATGCATGACCTCTACCAAACGTTCCCAAGGAAAATAAGTGTAGCAGCACGTAGGGTCAGACAAATCCCACCCAACATCCCTGGCATCATCAGCTACAGTCTTTCCCATGTGGTTACCACTGTGGCAATCTAGACATATGCTTTGTAAGACAGGACTGCAGCTCACAGCTGAAGCAGCCCCGGAAATGCAAGTGGGAGCTGAGATCCCTCCAGAGAGACCCAACAGCCTGAGGAGGTGAATGTCAGCTCCTGCAGGATCACTGCTGGATAACAGAGACTTCTCTGAGACTGAGAATCAAGCTTTGGTCTGCTGTGATACATCGCAGAACCTGGAGCTGGCAGCAGGGATTAACTCAAGAAACATGCTATAAAATGCACTATGTGAAGAAAGGAACTAATGAGATAAGTTTTACCCAGCAAAGGTAGAGCCGGCTCAGAGGAATCAAACTGCTCAACTTTAAAAGAACATCAGTAAAAAAGATGAAAACAAGATCATCTCATCAGTTAAATTAAGAACTCTGCCACAGAAGTGCCTGTCAAAGCTATAAAGGTGATGAAAAGCCCTCTAAAGTGGTATATGCTGCAGAGTAGCAACAAACAGCTTTAGCCAGCTGTTTGCTATATGCTGCAGCCACAGCATATAAAATCATTTCAAACCAAACACGTACAGGTAGAGCGCTGGAGAGTTTTAATAGCCTGAAAAGGTCTATATCCATAAGCTTGGAGTCTGTCTTCTTTTCCAGCATCCCAGGAGCAAGGAAGAATCACTGCTCTCCCTTTCTACCCCTAAACATGCATTCATGAGGTGTGCAGTCTAATTTCCAGAGGGCTGGCACAGACAGATGTATGCCTACAGCCTGGCTCCTACCATCCTTTACTTAGTGCTGTGAGCACTCACTATAGCCTGGGTAAGACAGCGCTCAGCTTTACTGAATTGAAGTTAAAACAGACACAATTGAGTGAAATTGTTCAATGATTCCTACCCTTCATTCATTCATTTAAAACAAAAACCAACACGTAACTCTCAAAAAACAACCAAAAAAACCCCACCCAACAAAACACAGAGAAGTCATTAAAGATCCTATGGAAAGATAAGTGTCCATAAGGAGGACATGGCTCATTTCTTTAAAGCCGAAGCATTTTCACTTCAAACCACATAGCTGAGTATCAGCAGGAATCTGATCTGTAGAAAGGAATTTGTAACCTGCAATCTGAACAACTACAAACACCATAAACAATCTAATGTATATCTCCAGCTTTGCTTTTGCAAGGCAGCCAAGAATAAATAAGCAACAGGGCACTGCTAAATATTTTGCTGCAGTGATTTTCCAGTGTCAACTTGCAACATTAGCTATACTCCACACAGGCAGAATACTTTGTTTTTCCTTAGGAAAGAGCGTGTTAAGAACACCAATTACCCACCTCATAGTGCAGGGTCTGCTGTCTACCACAGGAAAAAGCAACCAAACATGAGGCACAAAGACTTAGCTAACTGTAGATTCATTTCTTTAGCTGGGCAGGCACAATGCAAAAAGCTCCTTACAACAGGACTGCCAACAGAACTCAGGCTGGAACTGGATGATCTTTAAGAACTCATCCAACCCAAGCCATTCTGTGACCATAAGTGAAAGCAGCTCTTCCAACACCATTTCTACATTAAGAAACCCCGAGAGTGCTTCCTGCTATAAAGATACTATCAGGAGAAAAGCATGATGGCAGCAGGATGTTACTGCCTTTTTGATTTAGGTAGGCACCCAGTGCCTGGGACAGCATGACTTGTCATCTAAAACAAAACTGAAGAGAGATCTGACACAGTCCCAAGGCCACTCAAAGTCCTCCTCCCCCCCCCATATTTGGGATGGATATCTTTGCCTATTGTCCATGCTATCCTTGAAGGTAAGCAGGAAAGAGAAGCTACATGGTTCCAAAGCAGAAGATGGGTTATTCAAACTTTTCACGCTTCCCATGCACACTGAAGATTGATGAGAACAGAGGAGGACCAGTGAGAAGGAAACAGAAGCAGATCATGAGCCTATTCCCACCCTTTCCCCGAAAACCTTCAGAAACAACTTTATTAACCTTCATTTTTAGTAGTTCCTTGGGTTCCTGTAGTCCTGTAGCTATCTAGCCAGGCAACATCTTCCTTTATTTTAGAAATGGCTAAAAATATTTGTGCAGAGATAAAGCAGCAAAAATAAATTGAGCTTTTCCTAATTTACTGCTTGCCTGTTTTCATTCCCTCCTGAATCCAAAAGCAGATAGGGCTGGGCATTACAACTGTCAAACAGCTCCATAAAAATACGAAATGGAACAGGAATCCTTGGTCCTAAAAAACAAGAAGTTTGGCAAGACAAGGAAAAAAAATGGCAGGAGAGGAAAAACAGAAGATTGTTACCATGGTATCCACCTTTGATATAATTACAAACATAGAAAGAAGAAAAAAAAAGAGAATAACCTAAACTCCTGAATTCTGCAAGGCAAGACTAGCATGGAAGCCAACTCTTGTTACCTGAGTAAAATGTGAAAAGCTACAGGATTCTGTAAAAAAACAAAAGCAAAACCATAACTTCTCTGATGCTCTATTTATCCACACAGAGCAGATTATGTATATGTGCGTATATGCTTGTGTAATGCTGCAGCAAGCCTGTGTAAGATCTGAGGCCAAAGGCTAAGGTGTGTACCACCCCACAAGAGTTATCCACCACAGTAAAGCTCACTGCATTGATTTCACACTATATAGAGCTGCAGTGACAAATATAATATGAGATGTGTAAGGGATGGAAGGAATAGCTGGAGAGGAATCAGTTCCTTTGTCTCTGCTTTCCTCACGCAGTAAGTACGGCGAGAGTGCAAAGTTTATCTCATGAAAGAAAGGGACATTGCACAATTTGGTCTGGAGGAGGACAGGAATGATCAAGGCAAGATATCACTGGATGGAAGTTGAAGGGAACCCCAGGATCAGCAAACAGGCAGTACATGGGGTGGGAAAGCAGTATGTGGGTAAAGAGAGAGAAGCCACAGGGTTCACCAATCAGGTACAAGAGCAAAAGGATGCCTCAGATGGAAAGATGACAACTATCACTTCTGCACATGCACTCACTGGAGCCGGAACTCATATTGCATTAGAAAGCATCTTTGAAGGTAGTTCAAGAGTGTAGAACAAATTCTTCAAAGAATTCTTCACAAACTGCCTGCTCCAAGGGTAAGGCACACATCCCTGCCTTTCTTCCAATTGTACTTGGGCTAACAAAAAGATAAAGTAAATCTTTTATCAAAATGTTTTTTATTACAAAAAGGAACTTCTAGGTGCATGGACCTGTATTGTGGGAAGAGTTTATGTGTCTGAGCATTTGTTCATTTTCTTTAATATATACACCCACGCATGCACTTAAAGAATCCCAGCAAGCTAGAAAGAGGACGCAATACTCCCACTGCACATCCTTACCCCCTGGAGAGAAGATAGAAAAAAAAAACAACAAAAAACCGAAAGCATTGGATGCAAGCTGCATTTTATAGCATTCTACTGAAAATAGCCTTGTTCTCCTCCAGGATTTCTTAGATCTCTCTTTAAAAACACTGGGGTAAAAACATAGGTGACAGTCTGAATATGAAGCTCAGACAACTGCACCTCTATGGAGACAGCAAAGAGCATGCACATAAACATGCTCTTTTCACCATCCCTAGGAGATTCAGGCAGGACTTGCCAACACCATTTGGGAGTGTGAAGTACACAAGCACATTATTTAAGTGCACAGAATCGTTTGGTTTTGTCCTCTCTGCAAACACATCTGCCTATGTGCCCCAGCTTCATGTGGTGCACATGGAGTTTGAAGCACTATCTGTGGGACTGTGAGTGGTTGGAAGAAAGTGCAGAGATGCAGCAGTTGTGGAAAAAGACAAAAAAAACCCCATAGGATTCAAGTCTTTACTAGTCTGACAGTTCCTAAAATAATGTTACTTCACTTAAGAATGAACATGCTTATCTCTGATCTACATACCCTGACTAAAAGGTTACTTTTTCCCTTGCCAGAAAAGCATCTTTAGAAGTTTATGAATGCCTGAACAGAACGTCTGAGCCCTGCCAGATGACTCCACGCTAAGAGAAAGAGGCAGAAAGCCACCTCCTCACATAGGAAAAGAACATTTACAGAAGAAATAAAGAGGATATACATAAAAAGCAATCTTCTGCTGTTCAGAGCTGTATGTGGTTACCTCATGAGTTTGAGGAAAGGAAAATGTACTCAAATCTCGCTCCCTGAGAAGCATTTCCTTCCTCCTCCTCAGTTGCTTGTGACTAATTGATATTTTGAACAAAACCCAGCTTCTGCCTGGAATTCACAAATCCCTGTAAACCACCGTTATTAGGCAGCATGAATTGTGTGCATGCAGCTCAGAAAAGCACAGCAGTTGCCTATTTGTATGACCAGGGATGTATAACTAGTTACAGGACTGCCGAGGAAGAAAAATCCCCTACACAAATCATTGTGTTTATTTGGTAAACATCATTACTCTAACTTTAAAAGCACGCATTTCCCACAAGGAAAAGTTCAAATTCTGTAATTACACCATAATTAAGCCTTTATTTACAAGTCACGTGAGCCTAAAATCTTTATCTGTCTTCAAACGCAAGAGTGGTAGCAGAGCTGCAACCATCTGTGCACAGACATGGGCAAGGCGAGGGTTTATGAGCTGAGACTCCCTCCCATCAAACCCAGCATCTACAGTTCATCTGCTTCTCCTGTCTGTGCTGCTTGGTGTTGTGCTATATTACCTCTGAATGCAAGCAAGCAGAAACTCACAACTTTGTTTGCTAAGCAAAGTTGGAGGAAAAACGCAGCTCTTAAGTTTCAATGCAAACAATTGGATTGTCAGAATATTAAACAGCATGTGGGGCTGGCTCTGTGCTCACCTTTCTAGTAGCTTAAGCAAAGCAGGAATGCTTCACATCTTTTCCACTGTGCACATTCCCCGTGCCTGAGGGCTTACAAGAGTTTAAGTATCCAGAAGAGAAAAAAATACTAGTGGGTATTGTCTGGATTTAACAGAATTCTTTGTGAATCACACGACTCCTCCTTATCCCAAATGACATTATCACTTTCCATACTAACTTCCCTGAATCAGGGCCTAAAAGCATGCCCGCAGATGGGAGATTTTATTTTGGCAATGTTTTTTGCAATGAAAAGCTTAGGCTCCTGCTGCCAACTAACTGGCATCGAGCAGAGCAATCCAAGATCCCAGCTTTCTTCCCCAGGTATTCATATACCTACTCCTAAGCACCCCTCTGCTCAAGAGAAGTGACTTCTCCCTGAAGGCAGCTATCTGAGGAGGCAGGATGTACCCAGTTACATACCAACACACAGATGAATGTACTGTTGTACAGCTAGATGAAAAAAAAGGGGGGCTTTCAGAAGTAGTCCCCCTGCTTCCAACACACAGCTCTGAGGTCACACCTAGCTGTGTGACAGGCGGCCTCAGCAACTCCCAGCTCCGCTGCTAAGTGATGTTTCAGCCAAAAAACCCTATCATCTATGGGAAGAAAGCTCAGTGCAGATGGATGTTGTGTGCTGACAGCCATTATGAAGTACACGCTGCACACACGTGGGCATCTCTTAGAGTGAAGGACTTCACAAACTCTTAGACTGAGATTTGCACTGGTTAGAAACAATTCATACAGGTATTCCTTTCCCTTTGTGATTTTTAGGAAAATAAACAAAAACCCAGCAACCATAGAAGATTTCAACGCAACTCGAAAATGAACCATCACCTGCAACTTCTGTTTGTCCAATCATCATTACTTAATTGCCATCAGTGCCACGATTTCTCTGATGAGAATTCACAACACCTGGGCCTTAGGAGAATGCTGCATGGTAGGGCAGGACCCCATGCCAGCTGAACAACAATAACCAATAAGACAAAGTGCTAAGTCAATTGGAAGCCATTGTCTGCAGAATCAGAAAGGCAAGCAGCTAATTAAAACATTGTGTGGGAGCCTGCATGAGGTGTATGAGAGTGCTGGGCCACAACAGGCTTTGGATGTGTGCCCGCTTACAGAAACAAACTATTTAAAGCAACAACAGTTTCAAGATCCAATGTAATGTTCCTACCTCCTCAGCCCACTTCAGAAAAACACCCCCTCCCCAAGGGTTTTATAAGCAGCCTTCTTTAGTCGCCATGGGTTTCCAATTTTCTTGTTTGACTCAAAGGATTATTTTAGATTTCAGAGGTCAGAGACTAATCAGGGCAGGAGAAACAAAGACAAAGGAAAAACCACTTATCCTTTAGTCCACATCTAAAGATCAAAAAAGAAAATCAGCTTACGAAACAAACCATTTGTTTCATTATTCCTCTTATGTAGGAGCTAGACTTCAAAAATAAAGTGGGGATCCAGGCAAAACCCAGAACTCGCTCTTTGAAATGCTCATCTGTGTACATGAGATTAACACTGTGCACAGGACAGTGGTAAATGCACTCCCACTGTTTCAGGGACTGTTGTTTGGCTGTTGGACAAGTGCTCCCCTTCCATGGTTACTTACCGATCGAAATTCGTAATAGATTTTATCGTATTCAGTGCCTCCAATTGTGATTTCTGGAATGAACCGAGGGATAGCTACAGGATCCAGCACTCCATCTTTATCCTGAACACTGAGGAGAAACAAGGGAAAGAAAAAGAAAAATAGGGTTAGTCCAGATCCTGCCCAGGAGAAAGCAAGACCAGTTCTGAGTTTGACCAAATATTAAAGAACTGTTTTGCTGTGAAGTAGTTCTGACAACTTTTGCCTCTTTTCTGCATATGATGTACACATAACCTCTCCCTCCTTGCCCCCAGCTTGTTCCTGCTACAACTTCTTCCTTTTCCAGTTCCTCCCCAAGGTTTTACCTCCCCCAGAGAGGCTCTGCCACTCCTGGGAACCTCCTTTTAGACACCTCTTTTTGCCTTCATACCTGAACAAGGTAAAACTGCTAGTGCTATAACATTCCACGTGCTATAGTAAAACTTCACTTAATTACCTTTCCCGTTTCATTTGCTTTCACAAATGAACCCGCGCAAGGATTACAAGAAGACAGCACTCTTCCTCCTAAAGCTCTCATTTTAAAGGGCGCTGAAGCAAACAGATTGGTTGGAAGCAGGCAGTACCCCCAACATCCCACCTGGGAGCAATGAGGGGAAGTCTGCTGCAGCAGCTGGTAGGACAGCTTAGTGACAAAGGGTGCAAATAGCAGGATTCCCCAAAAATCTACAGCACCCAGAGCCAGCACTTCCAAATATCCCAATTTTTAAAGGTCTGAGAAACTGCTAGAAAGCCACCTTCTGCCTACAGCTATTAATTTGCAGATCAACAGTGCCACCTATGTGCATCAAGGGAAAACACATCTGCTGTCCATTGCAATGGACAGTGACCAAGTTCTGAATCCGAGAGCTATTCAACTAATTGTGTTGTTAGTTAAACTGCTTTTCCTGGTGGACACAAATGAAACATATGCCCCGAGGTAAGGTGAAACTACCTGCCTTCTAGCATTTTTTCCCCCTAAACTGCAAAGTTTAGGAACTCACCTCACAGTTTCAATTAGCAAACGAGACCACTAACACATACTGACATGCACACTGCAAACTATCCTGCTCAGACTAGTCAGTAAGGAAACACAGTAAGAGATGAATAGAAAAAAAGACAAGGAGAAATGCCCATTTAAAGTGCCAGGATCAACACCAAGGATATCCCATACAAACTATTCTAGCATCTACACAAAAATTAAGTATTTTCTAACCCTCTGGGCAAACCAAAGCAGAAGGATCGCACTGCATTCTATTCTGAAGCCTGTGGAATGACACACTGTGACCTTAAGCACTCTGGAGGTCTGTGGCTCTGCAGTGTAAGACACAAAAAGTCAAATGGCAAATCCAGGGAGGTTCATGTTGCATTTAAGTTGTCCCTTTGCACAGTGCAGATGTGGAACTGCACCCACCAGGGACAGCTTTCTGACACAAACAAGCAGTAGGAGCATTCAGCTGAAGAAGAAAACTGAAGTTGACAAACCCCGTGGTATTCACATGCTGAAAACCAGGAGGAAGAGCCCTCATTCGCTTCCTCACTAGCACAAAGAAAGCTGTTCTTACGATGTGTGAGCACTACCCCTCTCACAGACCCCTCCAATCCTTTCCACTCCAGATCTTGGATAACTGAGGGTGGAAAAGCCTGCCCAGAGCTGCAATCCGATTATGGTTTTATTTTAGAGTCCTGGTATATTTAGAGCAGAGCACCTTTGCACCAGCTATTTCTAGGGCCCAAGGCTAACTAAACAAAAAATGATCAGAGAGCAGCCCTTCAGCTATCAACTCTTCACTCCTTACGCACAGTCCACCCTCCATCCATGCCTTGGGTCAGTACTGATGTCCTGAGCTTTCATCTGCACTTTCACTGCGCAGAGAGCACAGACAAGCAGCAAAGATGACACAGAGCTAAGAATTGAAGAGGACTACTTGCAAGCAGGGCTTATCAGCATATCCTGTGGAATACCCACTTATTTACCGTTGAATAAACATTTCCATGCCTTCTCCC
This sequence comes from Coturnix japonica, assembly GCF_054131305.1. Classification (NCBI taxonomy): domain Eukaryota; kingdom Metazoa; phylum Chordata; class Aves; order Galliformes; family Phasianidae; genus Coturnix; species Coturnix japonica. The sequence continues at coordinate 32,963,203 of NC_140669.1, forward strand.
CACACAAATGTTCTATAGAAATAGGAGAGACAGCATCCTGCCAAACACCAGCAGTTGTTCTGGACTTGATGAGCCTGTCGGAGAATGCAGATAAAATCTGTCCAGGCATATGTAAAATATAATTTGACACAGGCACAAAGCAAGTCCAGCAGTCAACCAGCCTGCAGCTAATCTATTCCTCCAGGAATCCTCCAGGAATTCCCCCAGCCAAATGGGAATTACCCTTTAAAATTACCAGGTACAATTTATTTTACTTGGTGACCTAGACAGACAACCTGCTGCTCTTACCAATCCTTTGCTCTTAGTACTGCTGCTTCCAAAGAAAATGCTATACAACAGAAAATAAATGCAAACCTAACGCTGCCAAAGATGGCTTCTCCAGGCTCATCTCTGCTTTATACCTTCAGAAATACTCTGGCATACTAAATAAAAGCACCACCCAAGGACACCTGCCACAACAACGACTGTAACCACAAAACCACATTTGCTTGCCAGAACTAATTCACTGCTCAGCAGGAAGCATTTACAGGCACCTATTAAGTTCCCTGAGCTTTCTCTCTCCTCCAGTACAAAAGCACCACTATTTATTGTTGTCAGGCACTTAACCATATCTTGTCAAAGCATAATGCAGTAATGCTGCTACCAGAGTGCACTTTACCTACCCATAAGATTACACAGCATTGCAGCTGTCCATGAGCATGCAAGTGACTGCACAGTGCTAATACCACAGAAACACTAGATTTTAGCTCACCATTACAACGGTCCAGAATCCTATTAGCTAGAGTTCTCATGGCTACACTGGAATCACACATGCAGCTATGCTATAGCAAAGGGTAGCTCTGACCTCTTCTCCAGAAGCTTCTACATACACTTACTTTGCATACACTCACAACACGCTGAGGAAAGAGAAAAGGTTCTCCTGAACACACCTTGATATGAGCTTCAAATCCAAGACACAGTAACTTCTTGGGGATAACTTGAGCGAGCAGGTGGCATTCCTTCCTCTGTTCACAGAATCACAGAATCACAGAATTACCCGGGTTGGAAGGGACCTCAAGGATCATGTAGTTCCAACCCCCCTGCCTGGCAGGGCCACCAAACATACACCTTTACTAGATCAGGTTGCCCAGGGCCCCGTCCAACCTGGTCTTGAACACCTCCAAGGACGGGGCATCCACAACCTCCCTGGGCAGCCTGTTCCAGGACCTAACCACTCTTCTAGTAAAGAACTTTCCCCTAACATCCAACCTAAATCTTCCCTCCTTCAACTTAAAACCATTTCCCCTAGTCCTGCTATTATCAGCCCTTTCGAAGAGTTTACTCCCCTCCCGGGAGTAAGTTCCCTTCAGGTACTGAAAGGCTGCAATGAGGTCACCCCGCAACCTTCTCTTCTCCAGGCTGAACAAACCCAACTCCCTCAGCCTGTCCTCATAGGGGAGGTGCTCCAGCCCCCTGATCATCTTCCTGTCCCTCCTCTGGACCCTTTCCAAAATCTCCATATCTTTTTTGTACTGAGGGCTCCACACCTGGACACAGTACTCCAGATGGGGCCTCACAAGAGCAGAGTAGAGAGGGACGATCACCTCCCTATCCCTGCTGACCACCCCTCTCCTGATGGAGCCCAGGATCCCATTTGCTTTCCGGGCTGCCAGAGCGCACTGCTGGCTCATGTTAAGTTTCTCATCTATCAGGACCCCTAGGTCTTTTTCTGCCGAGCTGCTCTCAAGGACAACTCCTCCCAGCCTGTACAGGTGCCTGGGGTTTTTCCGGCCCAAGTGCAAAACCTTGCACTTTGTCGTGTTGAACCTCATTAGGTTCACCCGAGCCCAGCTTTCCAGCCTGTCAAGGTCCCTCTGAATGGCATCCGTTCCCTCCACCGTATCGACTGCACCACTCAGCTTGGTGTCATCAGCAAACTTGCTGAGGGTGCACTCCATTCCCTCATCGATGTCATTAATAAAGATGTTAAAGAGCACCGGTCCCAAGACAGACCCTTGAGGGACGCCGCTCGTTACCGGCCTCCACCTGGACATAGAACCATTGACCACCACCCTCTGTCTGCGGCCTTTCAACCAATTGCTTATCCATCTAGTTGTCCACCCATCAAATCCACCTCCCTCCAATTTGGAGATGAGGATGTGATGGGGGACCATGTCAAAGGCCTTGCTCAGGTCCAGGTAAATGACATCGGTCGCCTTCCCTTCATCCACCAACGCCGTCACTCCATCATAGAAGGCCACAAGATTAGTTAAGCATGACCTTCCCCTGGTGAAGCCATGCTGGCTGTCTCGGATCACATGCTTGTTCTTTATGTGATCAAGCATTTTTCATTTCTGTATTACCTCGGCCAGGGCTCCTCACCTTCCACTGCAGTGGGTAGGACACAGCACATGGGAATGAGCCAGTAAGCACGACGTGTGCCCTCAGCTTTGCCCATGCTTGTGAGAGCATGGGAAAGCAGAAGCACTCCTGACTCATGCCACAGGCTGGGTGGGAGAAATGGCCACAGGGGTACCTGCATCCAGCCCCAACTGCACTGACCCCTGCTGCTGATGCTCTCACCCAGTAGGCACACAGAACAGCAACAGGCTGTGCCCCCTGCACTTTGCCTTTCCTTTGGTGCCATTTTCTCCTTGCCCACTCACTCCAGACCTTCACAATGGCAGGGCAATGAGTTGCAGGCCTCCTTCAGACCAACAGACTCATAGGCCAGGCAGCACCAGCACGCTGTGCCTAAAGTGAACTGCAGCCACTCCCTGGTGAACAAAAGGCACACACTATCACTGCCAGGAAAGAAAAACAAAGAGCTTTCCAAGAAAAACAGGTCTGCAAGAGGTGAGAAGGTGTAATAACAATGCTTCCAACCTACAAAATAGCTGTTGCAGAGGGGAACTGACAAAGAAGAGATGTTCCAGCGAAAGCATGAAGGACGAAAGGTGCTAAAGAAGCAGCTCCCAGCAGTACCAGAAGTTCTATGATGGATGGTTTATGAGATTTTTGGGGTCTCCATGACAGAAGAGCTATAAGAACACCTCTTACAATCTCTTCAGGTACTCTTATTTGATATCAGATGGATGCATTCAGAAGGGATGTGCCTTTCTTTTGCTAAAGGTAGGAAACAGAGCTGAAGAGTTACTTTCCCTCCTTCGTTCCCTTCTCTGCAAGATGCCATTTCATCAGAGCAAAACAAACAGAAAAGGAAACATACGCCCAGCTGGGGGGTCTGCAACAGCTTTAAGTATTTGAAGAAACATTAACACAACCGCTCATACAAGATCCTTCAGTAACAACTGCAAAATATATTTCTGTTGTAATGCCAAACACAATACCAAGCAATTTAATACACAGGTTATGTAGCACACTAACTGTAATTGATAAACTAAGTGGAACATATGACAGTGACAAATTATTTTATGGCTAGATTGTTTACATTGAAAAGGGATCAGTTTTCATCCAAGATAAAACAAATGTTGATATCTACCCCTTTTTAATGGGAGTAATGGTGGCTGAAGATTTATTATTAATATGTTGTGCTGCAGCAAACTCTGAAGGAGCTGCAGTAATGTAACAGATCTAAATGGGGACTTGTAAACAGGACACGTCAAATGCAGCGTTTCCCTCACCTGCAAATTAACATAGGTGACACTACTCTGGGAGAACCCTCCAGCTTACATACACACAAATACGTTCTTAACCTTTTAGCAAGACATGCCTCAATCCCACGATCACACTGCTCTCTATTAGGGGAAGGGAGAGAGGACTTCAGGGCAAGGCAGGGAGATAAATGATGTGTTTTGCAACTGATGTATATGGGTGCGGCTCCCTGGTCAGATTAGCTTGCTTATTATTTGCATTACCAAAGAAGTGGGAGGCCCTGCTGGGGTTTTAATACATCAGGGCGCTATACATGTGCAATGGAAAAGCCATCCTCACATGTCCATCAGTTCCTCTTTGCCCAGATGCCCTGGTGTAAGCTGAATGTGCGAGAGGTGAAAGCACCCCTGCAGCAGAGAACACAGCAGCAGCAAAGCCAAACTGTTGCTGCAGCCTAACAGGAACACGAGAGGGCAGCAAGTGCTGGTGTGTGAGATCTGTGGCCCATCTGGGGTGCACAACACTATTAAAGCTTCCTTCCAGCAGCAGGAATTAATATGGGCACGGGGCATCTGAAAGCCTGTGCAAGCACCACAGGTTCTTTCCTACTTAGTGTACTTTTTTTTTACAAGAAGTTGGAAGCTGCTCACCATTTCCTGGACAGTTTTGCTTTCACCAAACCTCTGAACACAAAACCACTGTCTTGACAATGTTATTCTGAAGGCAAGTGGAAGTAGTAAAACTTGAACCATATTAGCATTTAAATGAGCAGTTTGTTGCATTGTGAAATCTCAGTAACATAGCCGCATGCTGTCAACAGAAGAAGTGATTTCTTATTATCTGCAATGACAAGTCTTGTAAAGGAAACCCTGTCATCATCACCCAGGGTTCAATGAAAAATTAACTCCTCAGCAATGCTATTTATTCTCTTCCACAGTTACAAAGCGCAATTTTCATACAATATCTTAATACAGCACTCTTCGTGTGCTTTCTTTTAACTCCCTCCTACACTCCACAATTAACAATAATCCTTTCTTAGTACCTGTACCAGTGCAAAGCTATAGGAAAAACAGTAACTTTAAAGTATTTTCTCCTTTCAAAGGAAATCCGATTTCCATAGCTTCATGGGATGTAAGCCACCGGATGTATCCTTTAATTACTACATACAGAAAACTCTTCTGAGGTGCTTAAAGGGCACTCGAATCCTGACTTGCTTCTCTTAGACGCCACTCAAAGCTGCTCTTCTGCAATCTACCTTCAACCCTTGATAGAAGAGCCAGACAAAAGGCACAACAGTACTGCTGATATTAGGAGGCAATTCAAGTAACAGCACAGATGACTTACTATTCTAGTGCCTGTATAACATGACTGAAATTCTAAGATCAACAAGAGGAAGAGCGGGGCATGCAGGGGGTACCCAGGTGGGAGCAGCTGTACAGGAATGGGCCTGGTGGGCACAAAGCTGTACATGGGCCAGCACAGTCCCCTTGAGACAAACAAGACTGATTGTGTCCTGAGTGCACTGAGCAAAGTATTGGCAGTAGGACAAAGGAGGGGATCGTTCCCTTCTGCTCAACACAGGTGAGATCACACCTGGAGTACTGGGTTCAGTTCTGCCTACCAGGACAAGAGAGACCTGAGCACACTGGAGGGAGTCTACCTGAAACTAACATGATTGTAGAATTGTTAAAGCTTTGTTTAAAAAATGCAACAACTGTACATGCAGTCTGATGTTGTTCTGTACAATGGGAAGCTTACCTCACTTCAGTCAAGGCTAAACCTATTAACACTCTTCCAAGTGTAAATTTTTTTTTAATGTGGGATTATCCAGAGAACATTTTGTTCATCAACATGACTTAAGAATGGCAGTCCTAATGCTTCGTCCTTAATGAATGTAGACTCGCTTGCTTACGTGCAGGTCAATGATTTGATTCATATCTCCTCAAGTTTGGAGGGCTAGCTCTCTTTTCAGCATTGTTCTGTGAACACTCCACAACTAAATTGGAACAGAGATCACCATGGAGTACTTGCAAAGAACTAGTTTAATCAAATTTGACTTTATTTCAGCAAGAAGCTTTCCATTGTCTGATTTTGATTTCTTCATGCCCAATTAAGCAGACATTTTTCCTGAAGAAAAACTAACAAACCAACCCCACTGCCCTTGAACTGCTACATGCTACTGCTCTGATTTAGGATTATTCTCTGGGAGTCAGACAGAAGAAGCACAAAAGCACTTATCTTCCACACAGTCTTCCAAGTTTGGCTGTTTCGTTTTTACCCTACACTGTTCAGCCAGCTTCTTGACTGCTGTGAAGATACTTAAAAGCAGACAGCTAAAAAATTACTTTTAGAACACCACTCTCAACGCATCCAATCTAAACAGCACCACACCTAAATCTCACGACATGGTTGCCCTGTCAACAAGCTCTGTTGAAGGATGTCACGCTGCCAGAGCAACAGAGACACCACCATGTCAACTGCATAAATGTTATTTTAAAACTCCATGCCTGTGCTTAGCCAAGAACAGAAGTGCTTGCAAAATATATTTCCAATAGTAAGAACCTGGGAAATGCCTGGAGAAACTGAATTCTTGTGGCCTGGTCAGATGTGCTGATTGCCAGGTAAAGAGCTGCCTAGATGGCCAGGCCCCAAAGGATGCTGCCAGCAGAGTTAAATGCAGTATGGTAGTTGGTCACCCTCAGTGTTCCCTCATCAATGATATTGATGATGGAATCAAGTGAACCCTCAACAAGTTTGAAGAAGACACCAAGTTGCAAGAGCATCAATCTGCTTGAGGGCAGGAAGGATCTGCTGAGTGACATGCATAGGCTGATCACTCAGCTGAGTCCAATTGCATGGTAGCTGACAATTACATGTGGGTGCTGCACTTGGGTCACAACAAGCCCATGCAGCAGCATAGGCTTGGAAAGAGTGGCTGGAAAGTCGTCCAGCAGAAAAGAACCTGAGGGTGCTGACAGTCACCTGAATGAGCCAGCAGCACAGCCAGGTGGCCAAGAAGGCCAACAGCAGCCTGGTCTGCATCAGCAAACAGCAGCACTGGGGAAGTGAGAAGCCTGGAGAAGAGAAGGCTCCAAGGTGACCTGGTGGCAGCCTTCCAGTATCTAAAGTGGAGCTATAGGAAAGAAGGGGACAGACTCTTTAGCAGGGTCTGTGGCAACAGGACAAGAGCAAATGATTTCAATGGTTTCAAGCTCAAAGATCTAGGTTAGATAAAAGGAAAAACTCTTTTAACAGTGAGGGTAGTGAGGAACTGGAACAGGCTGCCTAGTGATTTGGATGATGCCCTGTCCCTGAAGACTTTCAAGGCGAGGCTGGATAAGGCCCTGGGCAACCTGATCTAGCTGTGGTGTGTCCCTGTGCACTGCAGGGGAGATGGACTAAATGGACTTCAGAGGTTCCTTCCAACTCTGAGGATTCTATGATTGTCCCCTTGTACATAGCACTGGTGAGACAACATCTTGAATATTGTGTTCTGCTTTAGGCCTCTTGTTACAAGAAGGACATTGAGTTGCTGGAACAGGTTCAGAGAAGGGCAACAAAACTGGTGAAGAGTTCTCCCTCCTCCAATTACTGGTTAGCGGCAACACAACTCTGCACACATCTTATAAAGCAACAGTATTACACAAGTCTACGGTCACTGCTGACTTGACAAAAAACAAAGCACAGTGCAAATATAAACGTACCTTAAAAAGGGTCAAGGCTTTAACAATTCCTAGAAATCCAGGGCTAAATAATATTCTAATACTGGAAGTTATCGTACTTACAAAAGTCTCAAATGATGAAAAGAAACATCATCCTGTAGCAGCCATGGGCCCTTGTCAAATTTCAAGTACTCAATGTCTTCAATTACCTGAAATCAAAGGGAAAATTACATTAACAGGTGGTATGATAAGAATGTCAAAGCAGCCCCACTGAAATATACTCTTAAGTCATGAAGTAAAAAGGCCTTCCTGTAGTCTATTAACTGAGAAAAGCTGAAGTGCAATGCAAATGTTTCTTGATGTTGCTGGGCACGGTTCACGAGACAGAAATTGGGGTACACTCCAGGCTGGAATAGAGGGGCTCTTGAATTAGCAGCAGAAGTCCAAAGATTCTGGATTTGATCAGACGTGAAAACCTATCCATGCACACATGCATCCAGAGCAGAAAGGAAGGGCAAAAGTCTCTGTTTGACACCAAGAACCATTCAAACAAGTAACACCTCAGCAAATCACTCCACTAGAATCACCAGAATTTTCAATCCCATATTTAAGCCTCATTTACAATCTTATTCCATCAGAAAATAGATCTTTGCTGGTCCATTGGGCAATTGTTTAACACAAGCCTGAGGTTATCACACATGACCTACTTGCTACGAGGAAACCTAAACCAGCATCAGGACGATGCACTTAAAATAAAACCTCAGAGCAACGTGGGAAAGAATAGATCATGGCAACTCCTACCACTTCACAGATGCCTCTTATAGAAAGAAAGGATAAAGCTATTGAGGTCAGGACTGAAATCCTCATGACATATTGTTGATCCCTGACAACAAAGCAAGCAGATGCCAGTAATAAGGTGATAAAATAATCAAAAAAAGAAAAGCTTTCATTCTTTACTGTATGTTAAATCCATACTAACCTATCCCCTGCAATCACAGTGAGCACTAAATCCTTTTATTACCACCTGAAGGGTAATAAAAACACTCTACTACAAAAGGAAACCCAACTATAAAGGTCCACTCTGGCAGTATTACATTTTTATGGCAAGAAGTAGCAGCTTGGAGATAGGAGTAACTGAACCATTGTTTAACTGAAGCCCTTATATTTGCTACAGACTTAGCTGATTAAAGACTTTAAAGATATGGTTAATATGTGACAGCATCAAAGTATATTTAAAACTGCAAGCAAGACACCGTTAAACCATTTTCAATCTCTTACAAATAATTGAGTTCTTAAGTGAGATAGCATAGCTAAGAGCATGGGAAACCTACTTTTTATATTAAATAAAGCTGATGACAAATTCACCTGTTGATGGAAAAAAACCTGTTTCAGGGCTGAAAAACACTGCAGAAAACAGACATCTAGAAGAGCTTTCAAAATTATACTTGGAAACTGCTTGTTCCTACTGAACTGCCTGACACAGCATCATTTTTACAAGTGAAAAAGATGAACATTGTTCAAATGTCCATTATTCTTAATTTAAAAGTTCAACTTCCAACATACTTCTCATCAGGTGCACAAAAGCAATTACTTCCCTACTCCACAGCAGAAATTTGCAGGTTCCCCACTATGGCTGACGACAGGACTAATAATGGAGCTGCTAACAAAAGGACTCAGACCACGTCAAGGGGAAAAAAAGAAATTAATACCCAAATTAGTTTTGTACGCTTATTACCACATCAGAAATCTTCACCGGCAGCTCATTAATAATGGTATCAGCCCTCCTCCTCCCACCAGGCCACAAGAACAACTTTTTAATTCACAAAAATGCACCAGCACCTCCTGGGAATTAGTAGCAAATAAATGATTTAGGACTGACTAAGCAGCACAATACGTAACAATGGCCAGGAGAGATCAGGACTTAATACACCACAGAGCATGGTGGGACTTAGAAAAAACAGCTTTCAATAATGAGACTCCTTTCCATAATCTTTGCAATTAAACCAATACAAACAGCTTGTATTGTCTAAGCTGGTTTTCATAGTCATCTGGTGAATTCTGTTGTTAGAAGAACTCCAGCATGAGCAGAAGGCAACACAGCTATGGGACAAGGGATGATCTGTCAGCCAGATCAGGTTTCTCTTTCAGCAGAATCCAGGGTGCAAGGAGCAATGCAGGATCCAACCCCAGGAACTTCGACTACAGCCTGCAGGAAGAAGCGCAGCACACATACAGCAACTGCAACCAAACACTTCATGCTAGCTAGCTCTGAATCCTTCCAATTCCACACTGGCAAAGGACATGGTACAGAGCTGGTCCGCCAGCAGCCTCCCACCTAGATAATTTCCTGCAGTTTCCAACTTTTTGCTGTTCTGTTCTTACATAAATGTAGTTTGAAACACCCTAACCAAGTTCATTGGAGCACATACAAATCCTTTAATTGTTACAACCAATCCTAATTACAATACAAAACCCCAACTGATCTATTTAAAAGACACCAGAAATGTTTTCTATAAGCAACTCAAAAAACTATTTAACTATAAAGTCATACAAAACTAAGCTCCCAATTGCACAGTAAAGAAACTGTAGCTGGCTAACAGCTAAACATCACTCTATTAGCAGGATATAGCTGCCTACACACAAAGACCCTTTAAGCCAAAACCAATTCTCTCCCCCGTTATCCCTTATTACCAAATGTCAGTCATTTCATTTCAAAGGTAAACTGAATCCAAACAGAAGGGAACAAATGTTATTCTTTCAAATGGAAAAAAAATCCTACTATATATAACTAATATCTAACAACGAAAATATGATACCATCTTGCACTTGGACTTCAATAATCCATCCTCTGGTCCAGATTTGTCCAATTAAATTAAGAGAAGGATCATCAGTGTGCAGCCTTGTCACGCCCAGCAATGACACAAGATTGCTGAGCTTGGTAGACTTGACTGTAAGAGCTTTAAACAGACTTTAAAATCTGATTTGCAGGATTAAAATCAAACCTCCAGCAATAGTTTTCTAGGAAGTCTAGGAAGGAAACAAATGGCTTTATTCCGACCACTTCGAAACGTATTCAGAAAGAAAACAAGCTCTCATTCCTGCAATAATCACAGGTAGCTGTCTGTATAAGTTCAATCTCAGAACAAAGGCAAAGAAAGGCTTTTGGTATTTAAAAATTATAAAGATACTCCATTTTTAGAAATTTCTCTTTTTGAATACTCTAAAAACAGCTATTTGATCTGACCAACGGAGCTTCAAGTATCTTAGGACACATAAGGCTATTAGGTGAATGCTACCTGTAATGCACACTGCACAAGTAGAACCTACTCTGCACTTCCAAACAAAGTCAGCCTTTAGAGAGTGAAGTTTACTGCTGAACTATATCACTGACTCCAACTGCATGTACTACACTTACACAGCCAGGAGATTTTCCATCCGCTTGCTCATAGGATTAAGCTTTGCCATCTGGCTCAAGGACAGTAAGTAACAATGCAAGTCAGTAACAACAACATTATGCTTCTTTTGGAAAAACAAGTCATGCTGTCACTGTATATGCTCCAGCATGGGTGGATATGAGTGTCAGAGCTCTACCAACTGAACAGTGACAGCAGAGCCCCTTTGACAGAAGTCAAGCCTAACTTGCTCTTGCCTATGGACCTAACAGAAAGCCTCTCTCAATACTCCTCATTTCACAGCTGTAGCTTGGCCACAGCAGCATAACATACTTGTTGCCCTACGGGAGCTATCACTCCCTACCATTACCAGTACTTTCTGAAAACTTGAAAACACACAGTTCAGGATCCCCCAAGTTTCACTGCTGCTGTGGTGAGTCTTCCACAGCTGGGGTGGGCTAATCCCAACTGGCAGCTAAGCCCTAACCAGCTGCTCACTGCTCCACAGTGGGGAGCAAAGTGGGGGAGCAAGAGAATTAGGACAAAAGCAAGAACAACTACTAAGTCAAGACAAAGACAGTTGAATAAACAAAGTGAAAAAGCAAAAGCAAACAAATGCTGAGCGATGCAGAGGCAATCACTCACCAGCTCACAATAGCAGACTGATGCTCAGTTAGTCCGCAAGCAAAGGCCACTTTGGAACTCCATTGGAGTTCCATTGGAACTCCTTCCATGGAAGAGTGTGATGTTACATGGTACTGTGGTGTTACATGGTACAGAATACCCCTTTGTTCAGTTTGGGTCAGCTATCACAGCTGGAATGAAAGATTACTTCCACCCCAGCTTGACCAGTACATCCATAAGTGAGGAATGCAGTAGTAGCTTAACTCCTTCAATGCCCCAAAACGTTCAAACATGCTCAGCATGGGTACAAGCAGTCAGACAACTCCCTCACTACAAATGTCAAGGTTGGCAGTAACAATCTTAATTAAAGCTTACAAGAGGAGTCAAGGACAACAGAAAGGCCTTCTTCAAATACTCTGAAGATAAAACTAACACTAGAGGCAATGCAGGCCCACTGATGAATGAAATGGGTGCCCTGGTGACAGAAGATACAGAGAAGGCAGAGTTCTTAAACGCCTTCTTTGTCTCTGTCTATACTGCTAGAGGCTGTACTGAGGAGCCCCATATGCCTGAGGTCCCAGAGGAAGTCAGAATAAAGGAGGAGTTTGCCTCGGTTGATGAGGACTGGGTTAAGGACCAGTTAAGCAATCTGGACATCCGTAAGTCCATGGGACCTGTGGGTGCTGAGGGAGCTGGCAGAAGTCACTGTTAAGCCCACTGTCCAAAATCTTCGCTAAGTTGAGACCCTTACTGCTACTATAGAGTGCAAATGAACTTCAAGGGATTTGCTTCCATCCCCGACAATGAAACACAACCACTGCAGATCTATACAGCGTTACATAAAGCCTATCAGAGTTTTCAGAGGGGATCGCAGAGGTGAAATTCAAAAGAAGACAGAGGTTTATGTTATCCCACTATTTTTTTCCACAAGCAAGAATAATTGCAGCAATAAGTCATGCAAAACACTTCGGAAAAGGTGGTACAGTACAGACACCACATGCTAGTCAATACAGGTGAATAAACCAGGGCTACAAGCTTTGCAGCAGCTCTGATTATCAAGTCGTTTGTGATAAGCCAATAACGACCAGCTCTGAGAAAACAACAGCTATTTTACTGCAAAGGAACCTGTGCACCAATCTGGATCATAAGAAGCTGCTTGGTGGCAAAAGCCAACAGAAATAGACCTAGCACTGGTAGAAAGAATCTGAGCTGGCTGCTGGGACTTAGTTCTTGGTTAATGCCTTTTGTTCCCAAATTAAGCTATAAGGAACCTTACCTATCCCACCAGCCACAACAGTTCAAAGAGGGATAATAACCAAAGAGCCATACTGTACAGCCCAGAGACTCGGGAAATGCTGCCTCAGGACTTGTTTGGAAAACCAAACCAGATTTGGAAACACCCGGCATAAGCTAAATGAGCCAAAAGATTCTTGTGAAGAAGAAAAAATGTAGCAGTAATCATATGTGTTAATAAATACAGTGGAATTTGCTTGCTCAGGCAGATACACCGGCAAAAGGTATGGGGGGTATGATGTACACTCTTCTGACAAAAACACAATCACTCATAGTGTAGTCCTAGCCCAGAACACTGACACAGCAGCAAGAACTAATTACATTAAGTAGCCAACTTATCTAAGATAAGGTGTTTTCTTTAAGTTTCCATTTTGGAAGCAGCAAACTCTTTACCTTCTCCACATCCTCCGCCTCACTTGCTGTGTACTGCAGAATTTCACTGGTCTCACTGCAATGGAAAAAAACAAAATAAAATGAGGTTGAGCTCACAGGATACAACTGCTTTTAACATCAACTCACCTGCACATCAAAATGAAGCAGAAATGATGTTTAAAAGCACAAAAACAGAAACAGAATCATTTTTTAGTTTTCTTCCAGGGTTTGCAATAGATCTGTTAGATCTCTAAGTCGTTTCTTTCCTGACATGAAACTGTACAAATGACCTGTAAAACATCTACAGTTTTAGTTCAGTAAAGGAAGAAAAACAGAAATACCCCACCTTTGTATTTGTTTCCATTTCACTGATGTTACCAGGGCGACTACCCACAATTTCCCAATCTACTTGATACCTTCAAACTGTTTAACCCAAAGCTTCAGCAGACCTTCTGTTTTACATGTACGTTAACCCGTGTGGGTAAGTCTTAAGAACATAACACATTCATTTGTCATTATTACTAAGCCTGAGCTAAATGAACCAACACAACAGAGGCAGCATGATCTACGTGTAGAAAAAAGAGCAGTTAAAACAAGCAACAGGCTGTTTTCCTGCAGCCTTCATAGAAAAGTCACTTCTAAGTTTAATCAGAATCAAGGCTGGCAATGTAAACAATGCTGCTGGAAGCAGGAGTGCTAACCAAATAACAAAGCTGCAGCAGTTCAAGCTGGTTCATGGTCTGCATTATCATCTTTCAGCCAGAACAGCTCTGGCTAACAAAAAAAAGTTCCTTTATGAAGTGTTCTTTATCCATACAAAGCCCCAAAGTTTTACACTGTCAGCAATTCAACTGGTGCTCCCAAACAGTTTCTAGAGGGTTTTTTTTTTCCATCTTGGGGGGGGGGGAAAAGCTGGAAGCCTCATACAACTCCTTAGTCACAGAAATACCACGAGTGATTTGCTTTACAGGGAGATGCTGAGACAGCGTACGATGTGAATACACACCTTCAGTTTCAACTGTCACAAATCAGAAGGGAGGCCAGGCCTCAGCCTTATGCTGGCAGCTGAATTAACAATGCAGATCAAATCACTTGATACTCTGCATGTTATCAGGGCTTTCATTATGTGAAAACAGCTGCTGATTCTATTGGATAGGAAAGATAACATCAGTGATCTGAAATACTGGACCAGAAAAGAAAGTCAAACAAAAGACAAAAACTGTCTGTTCATAATCACCAAGAACATGCCACACAGCTCACAAATTAATTAAAAAAATGATATACATGTGGATAGATAGATTGGTATAGATATATACAAAGACATTCTTGGGCATGTCAGACTAGAAAGAAAGCACAAATCTTAGGATCACCAAATACTCACTCTAAGACTGACGTATCAGGAAATCTAGTACTACTTAGTCTGTCTACAGACTAACAGCTGGGCATGATCACCATTTGGTGCACCACTGAGCGAGTCAGCAAGCAAACAGTTAAAGAAAGTTGAAGCCTGTGTGCATCTGTGCAATACGCAAGCCATCAGCAAGGTCCAGAGATAGGCGCAGCTAAAGTTTCACATGTTCAGATCTCCTCCCACCAAGGGGACGGAGACATCTCTCTTCAGGCCTGAGCATGCAGATCGATGTGACAAGCCATTGTAAGACTGGGTGCTGATGACCATGCCAAGTAGAGGGTGTTTGCTTAACAAGTGTACTGACCATGTACAGACAAAGGGGAAAGAGTTGAAATCACAGCAGGACCAGCTAGGCTAGGTTTAGCCTTGCTGAACAACACAGGGTATTTCTGAGGCCAGATTAGATCCAAAGAATAAGCAGCATTTTCCTCCTTGCAAGTAAATTCAAACCAATTCTGCCCGCAGGGGGATGACAGTCCCATCATTTCCCACCCTTCCTCCCTGCCACTTCCTTCTGGCAGCTGTTAATCTGTAGAGGATGCACTCAGAGGCAGCTAACCATACACAGCACCAACAGCTTCTGTCCCTGTATGAATGACAAGCTCAATATTAAGTTATCTGCTTCAATTGCTGATAGCACAATTATACTGATTTAGCACAGGAGCTGGAGCAAGAAAGCATTGAGGAAGCAAGCAAGCAACAGTATCCCTATAGATCTTCTTTGACTTAAAGAAATGAAACTCAGTAGTCAACTTCAGGAACAAAACAAATCTTGCACGAGTTGACTCTTTTGATGTAAAGCAGACCTGACTATGTAACCTTTAGCAGCTTTTTTTCCTAGAAGTAATTTGTTCAGAAGCACAAGACTGCTCACACTCACATGTTTTTAGGTTTGTAAGATAATCTGATTTTGGTAGAGCTAATTCTTAAGAATAGGGACAGCTGACAAACTATTAGAGTCTCAAGTTCACACATTCTCATTCCCCAGCTAGAGAAAGCCTGGGAAGTTCAAAGGCAAGTGCTTCAGCCTCTAAAGGCAGGTAGCAGTGCACTGTTTAACAGTACCAACAAAGCCCACCGAATCCTCTCCTGGCTGTAATGTGTCTGCCTCACAAGGCACAGAAACTGAACTAGAAAGAGGAATGAAAAGCCCATACCTAAAACAAACAAACAAAAACCCCCTCCTTCTGTA
Source organism: Coturnix japonica (assembly GCF_054131305.1). Lineage (NCBI taxonomy): Eukaryota > Metazoa > Chordata > Aves > Galliformes > Phasianidae > Coturnix > Coturnix japonica. Next base: position 32,978,743 of record NC_140669.1, read on the forward strand.
TCACCATCATGAAATTGGCCAAAGCTATGGCAACTGAAAAGAGTTCTTAGGAGAAGAAACATCCCAAGTGTGGATCCAGGCTCATTAGCTCCATTAACAAAATCCAATGAGTTTACTATTGCACAACATTCCTCCCACTCTGCTCCTAAAAACATTTCACTTTTAATACTCCAACACTGTAGTGGTGACATCAAGCTTCTTACATGCAGGAGGTAACTACACACAAGTATACACAGACATCATACCATGGATACGATACCACATAAATAGGGCAACACATTGTATCACATAGCAGGAGGAGGCTGATCACACACAATATGGTTTTATTTGCTTCTATTTGCAGAGATTTTAGGAACATTACACATTTTTTACTCAAAGACTCAACGGACAGAGTAGTTTGGTTTGCTAACCTCATTTCTGGTAAGAAGGTTTTCTTGTAAGCATCTTCAATGCTCTGGAGGTACAAAGCAGAAGCTTTTTTCTCATAAGGCTAAAAACAAACAGAAAACAGAATAATAACATTGTAAAGTGTACTTTCTTTTCCCCATCAGCACAGAAGTCTAAGAGGAATTCGGTCCTATACCATCTACCCAGAGTTCACTCTTGTTTCAGCAGCTATTCAGTGAATCATATTTGAGTTTCAAGTGTTGAGACATTTAGAGTTTCTTAAACATCAAAAGCATCCCAAGGAATAAGCCACAGAGTGCAGTAATCACTGCTTTACACCCGCTATACCCATGGTTTTAATCATTAGACATGACATCTTCTGATCTGATAGTGAATCTAGTAAATAAAGGAAAAGATGGGCTCAACAGAATGATGTCAAAGCAAAACAAAAAGCCTTCTTACAATTTATTTCAGTTTATGGGAATTCTCAGTCTCAAAACTTATTTTTTTTCAATCTTTGGAAAGTTATCTACTTGCATAATCAAGGAAGTTATGTGTTATCATCTAAAAGAGAGAAAAGGATGGTCCAAGTCTGCCTCTCCAGCAAGAGGGCCAATGTTAATCCATTTCTCTAGTTTCAGACAGGTGCATAGGCAACCATTTTCCTCTCTATCTTCTTTTGGGATTTAAAGGATATCCCACCAGCTGCTGGACAGTTCACCACAAACCTCATCTCCTACACATCTTACCTTAATGCCAGGTTTGCAAAACAACTGGAATTTCCTTCATTTAGCATGTCTTCCTGAAATTCAATCCTAAAATCAAGGATTTCCTGCCACTACTCAAATAACGCATATCCAAGACGCCCACAACAGTAGAAGGATCTTCTTTTTCCAGTGCTACGCAATAACTTTCCTCAATACCAATCACAGACACTCCATCCACCAGGAACCCAAAGTTCCATCTCCAAACAAGCCCTATAATGCCCAGCAGTGCCTAGGGAAGTTCTCTTACGCCAGCAATTCCTGCCAGAACGTCTCAAAAGTGCCACTGACCTTTTTGCTCATAGGGCAAAGAATGTGTGGGTTCCCACAATACATTAAGTTTCTATGTCTGTAACTGAAGCTGCCAAAACAAAGAAATCTATAGTTCTCCCACACAAGAGTGCCTTGTTCATTAAAGAGTGGAGGCGCTGTTTAGTCAGCATCCAAACTGCTGGAGGGCAGGAAAGAAGCCACTTGATCAGCAGGCAAAGTTATTCAGGCCACACAGATCACAAAGCAGCAAGGGCAGCCTTCCACTTTACAGCTCTGAAGTCACTTCCCCTTGGCAATGATCAGCATCCCTCTGAAATGGGCAGGAAAAAAAACACTACTGACATAAACCCAGCATACCAACACACACACATTTGCTTCAACAAGCAGACATCACTGAGCTTTTAAGGGACCTGAGAATGTTTTGTGTAATAAGTCAAAGCTTTCTTTTCATGTATCAGGCTTTCCACTGTTAAATACTTCACCCAAATACAATTTCCTATAGCCTTTGAATAAGGTATAAGGTAAACATCATTTAACCCCCATAACGGATCTGAGAACAGTTACAAGCATATGTCCAAAAACCACAGGAGGTCTAAGAAAAAATCCAAACCAAACATCATATTTAATCATCATGCAAAAACCTCCTACCATTTTTTCTGATAAAAGAGAATTTCACTAACTCAGTAACGTAACAGGCTGATGAGCGAGAGGTAAATTTTAAGAGGTAATGCTATAGAACTGAAGTTACTTTTATTTTCATCAGTAATATCCATCAGATGACATAAATTTAAAAGGCAGCTTGAAGACAGGAGTTACAGCTGTCAAAGATCAACAGTACATAGAAATCACCTACCATAGCATCAGATCACAAAGAAGTTGCATGAGTGACAAGAATCAACTCTACTGCTTCATAGCTCTCCATAAGATTGGCCAGAAAGCTCAATGGTTTTTCTGTCTCATGAAAGATCTATAAAAGCTAGCTTAGTTGTGTTAATATCAAAGCACCAAGTGTTCACAACCATCCTCTTGCAGGTCACCCCTACTTGAACTGACATGCAATTAATGTCAATACAGGTATCAAAAAGCAGTCATCTGGGGAAGCTGGAGAAGGGGCACTCAGAGCAAGGAGTACATCACCTGAATGCAACTCCCAGAACTGCAGCTAGGAAGGCTTTTAAGAGCCAGAATTACCTTTCCTTTCTCTTGAAGCCTCTTCTGCACATCTGGGACAGGTACGTCTACATAAATGACCAAGTGAGGGGGCAGGAATTCACAAATGCTGATCTCTTTGATCTCCTTGTAGTGATCAACACCTGCATTAAAAAACAACAACAACAACAAACCATGAAAGCTAAAGCCAGCGGAACTTAATCCAAATGAGGAACAAGTGCACAGGAACAGCATGAGAACTGTAACCCATCTTTTCTTGAGTGTTTTTCTTGTGTGTGCTAAACACATTCTATTTCCAAATAAATCACATCCCCTATTACTTCCTTTACATGGTAGATATACCAAGCTCAAGGGTAGGCTTTTCCACAAAGAGGATTCAGGACAAACAGCTCTTCTACCAGATCAACATCTTAAAGCATTCTTTGTTGTAAATAATTTGGTGAATAGGAACCTATAGAGGCTCAGGGGAAGCATTTATTCAATTTTTAGGTGACATTAATAGCACAGGTTCCATTTAACCCAGCTGAAGTGTGAGCTTCTCTCAACAGAGCTCACTGGCTCAGCTAAAAGCAGCCTGGCATTCCAACACAAAGAGTCTGAAAAATTTAAAGCCTACCATTCCCATCATCACAGCAGAAAGCTGTCAATAACATCAAGGATTTTGGTGCAACTGGTTATTTGTTGACTAGATTTCATGTTAAATTGTAGATTGCTGGGCTTTGCTTGCAAGTTAATAAGACAAAGTTCATTATAACCAGCCCTCAAACTCACTCAGCAAAAAGCTGCAATGTTTTACAGCATGTGTTTAAAAAACAAAATAAAACACATCCTATATCTAATCCAAAATGGACAAGAAACACAAAGCAGACAGGGAAACAGGGAAATGAGTACCTTTACCTCAGGAGCAACCAAAATGCCAGACTTGGTATGAAATGGACGAAATAAGAGTTTCAGTTACATTTTGCTTAGGTTTCAGATGAAGAGTCAGCTTTATTACTATTATCTACACTTCAGACTTGTGTGTATTTGCCCAACATCAGCATCCATAACTGAGCCACAGAATTGATGTTGTTGGAAGGAATATCTGCAGATCCACTGGTTCATTCATTCTACTCAGAACAGAGCCAATGGGAGCAGGTGGCTCAGGACTGTGTCATTTGATTCTGAGCATCTCCAAGCATGGAGCTGCCATATCCTTCCTCCACATTCTGCTCCAGATTTGACTACCTTCACAATAGAAATGGTTTCTACAGATGTTTAACTTGAACTTCTTGTATATCCATTTGTGCTGTTTGCCTTTTGTTCCCTCACTAAATACCACTGAGAAAAGACTGGTTCCATACTCCTCCCCCATCATTTACACTCATCTCCTCAAAGCCTTCTCCAGGCAAAAATGAAAATACTCCAGCTCTCAGCCTTTCCTTATATCAGACACTCTGGCCTCTTGATGACCAACCTCCATAGCCTTATTCTGGACTCAGTCAAGCAAGTCCATGTCTGTCTTCAAGTGGGAGCTTAGAACTGACCACGAAACTCCAGATGTGGTCATCACCCTATGAGCAGCTGACAACACTCTTTACGCAGCAGCCAGGATGCTGGTAGCCTTCTGTTCTCCAAAGGCACACTGCTTGATTTTGTTGGTGTCCACCAAAAGCTTCAGGTCCTCCTCCACAAAACTACATCCTAGACATTTGGCTCCAGTCAAGATAAACAATATCCAGCAGCCTTTTCTCATCCACCGAGCTAGCTTTCCACATGGAGCTATTAGGCGATGAAGCACAATTTCTCCTTCATGAAACTCTAACGACTATTTGCAATCACCTTTACATCCTTAGTATGTTTAAAAATGGCTCCCAGGAGGAACTGCTCCATTACCTTTCTACAGACCAAGCCAAGGCTGACTGGTCTGTATTCTTGGATCCTCCTCCTTACACTTCTTGCAGGCAAGAAAGGCATTTGCATTCTTCAAAATTCCAAAGGAAAATGGCAACCTAAATCAAGCAGGCCAAACCCCAATAATCCATGATTTACCTTCCATCTAATGCTGCAAGATCAAGGTCTGTCCTAAGGGCATCTTGCCTTCACACACTTGCTCACACACTTCACAAGGGAGGCCCAGCTAGCTGACAAGACACAAGTAAGCAATACACAGAGTATACAAGTAGAACCTAGGCCTAGAAGAAAGACTAGTAAACCTCACAGATTAGTCTTCAATGAAAGAAAGACCAAGGTGCCAAGTATGTCATGAACAAAGATAAATATTTAAAGCAGTCAGTCTTTCCAGCAGGCTTTTTTTTTTTTTAAGCTACCACACTCTGGCTGGGATTCTGACAAAATAACTTTTTCATGCAAGTAACTTACATCGTTTGTGGATATAGCCCTGTTTGAACATTGCATCCAAAAACACAAAGTCACTGTAGGCAGAGCGCTCCATCACCACACCTTGACCTGCAATTGAAAGTAGATTCCAGTCATATTGGGCTCAGAAAGACTCCTGGCAGCAGCACTCAAAATTACAGACAGTGCTGCTCTCACAGATAATTTTCTGAAAGCTTGCCTAAGAGCTTTTAAATAAAACAAAATAGCAAGAGTTTTCTGTTCACACAGACATAGATGTGCATGCTAAATATGCCTGTCTAATCCATATATACTCATACTGCACCTAGCACTACAGCAACTGAGGATTACTATATTTAAGCAGCACATTAACTTTTGTGTTTGAGATGCTTTCTTCACACTTTCTCATCTTTTTCTATTAAAGTGCAAGCAATGGGCAAATCAGCATTGACCGAAAAAAGCTTTTCATCCCAGAAGACACTCAGAAATTGTTATAATGACCATCACAAAGCAGTACTTAGTGAAAACAAAATGACTGAGCAAAAGACATCATCAGGAAATACCTGAGTTTTAAAAGCACTACAGAACTCCCACTTGTGTTGGTATGTTTAAGATGGTCGTTTTGATATGGATCAACCAATTAAAACTAATGAAACTGCTAAATAGTATGCATTTCCTTCATTAGAAATGATACAAGGAGCTGTCCTAACACAAAATATGCAAGGTATTTTTCTGAACAGGCTATACAACCACACTCACTAAAAAGGTCTTAATCTCAAAACACAGATTCTAGCAGAACACTTAAAAACACCTGAAGGACAGAATTTTCACTCAAGTTAACATAGAAATGGAATGCATTCAGTGTGAAATCCAACCTGTGGTGAGCAGATGCTCCAATGCATCAGAGTACTGTAAAACACGGTTACCAAACAGCCAAGCTTGCAGCCTGTAAGAGTGTCCATCAGGGCATTTTGGATCATTGTAAAATCTCTCTAGGTTACAGAAACCATTAAACCTCTCATCCAGCAGTGTTCCATCTCCTGCATTCTTGTCTTGATAGTGGATGTCTGCTTCTGGGAAATATTTCATTCCTGACAAAAAAAAAAAAAAAGGTAAACTCAAAACAGAACACCAATCAGAATAGTAAATTGTACATATTTACAAGAAGCATCTCCTATTCTCATTTATGTTTTGAAGGCCTAACCAAAACAATATCTGAAAACAACACGCAAAGCCCTCTGGTCTATCACCTCACAGAAAGTTGATGAAACCCAGTTATTAGGTTTTATTACTCCACCTCTATGATGCAAGTTGAGCATTTCTTTTAAGCAGAACTTGTATCATACCAGTTCTCCGTTTACCTGGATGCTTTAAGCACACCACAGAAAATACCACCCAAAATCCTCTTAAGGTGCTCAGTGACTTCATGACAGTAGGAAGCTGTAAATGAACATTACTGGAATCAACATGTCATTTACAATGACCTGACAATGTCCCTGTCACCTCGAGTCTCACCAACACTTTGCCTCTATCTGTATGCTATTAATATTAACTGTGACACTACCTAATAATTTGCTAGCCAAGAGTCGATGTTTTGGTTAACTTCTTTTATGCAGAAATCACAATGACACTGTTAAATTCCAGCAAATACTAAAATCATAGATTTGTAGAATCAACAAGGCTGGAAAAGTTCTCTGAGATCATCCAGGTCAACTGTCTATGTATTGCTAAGACTTCCACACTAAGCCACGTCCTTCAGTACAACATCTAAACATTTCTTGAACACCTCCAGGGACTGTGACCCAGACACCTCCCTGGGCAGTTTGTTCCAGCACCTGACCACTCTTTCAGAGAATAAACTGTTCCTAACATCTATTCTGAACCTCCCTCTACACAACTTGAGGCTGTCACCTCTGCCCTATCATTACTTACTCTAGAGAAGAGGCTGACCCCACTTCACCACAGCCTCCTTTCAGGGAGCTGTAGAGAGTGATAAGGCCTCCCCTGATCATGCTCTTCTCCAGACTGAACAACCCCAGTTCCCTCAGCTGCTCCCTGTAAGACTTCACTGACCTCTGGAAACAATCCAGGGCCCCAGTGTCTTCCTTGCAGTGAGGGACACAACACTGAACACAGAACTCAAGGTGCAGCCTCACCAGAGCTCACTACAGAGAACATTCACCTCCCACTCCTGCTGGCAACACTATTTCTGACACAAGCAAGGATGCCATTGGCCCCCTTGGCCACCTGGGCACACTGTTAACTCAGACAGCCTGCTGTTGACCAACACCCTCAGGTCCGTTCCTTCCACACAGTCTTCCAGCCACTCTGCCCCATATAGAGAATATAAAGCCATACCTAATTTATCAGCAATTTGCTGTGCCAGCTTGCCCTTCCCAGACGCCAAGTTGCCGTCCACTGTGAAGATCTTACTGTACTCGTTGAACTTTTTAGAGGCTCTCTCTCCCAGCATGTAAGCCAGCCAGCCATACTGCAAAGGGCGCTGGGAGCTGATGTGAACGCTGGCCTGAAAGACAACACAGCAACACGACTCAAAGCTGACAGCACTCTTAAGGCAAACTGGGTGTATTCTCCAGAGACACAGATCTCACACAGGGCTCTTCAGCATAGCAAAGCGCCTCTTTGTTTTCACTTGATAGCTCGGTGCATCCCACCCCCTGAAGGCCACACCGTGGTGCTGAAGGTCACCTCCCGCTCCCCTGTTTTATTCTATCCTCTCCCCCCCCACAAGGCCCTGCCGACCCCGGTCTCCCGCTCACCGCCGGCAGGACGGCGCTCCGCAGGCGACCACGGGCAGCAGAGGTGACGGTGTTGGCGGCGGCCGGGCCCAAGCGGGCCCGCCACAAGGACATGGCGGCGCCGACGGAGGTGGAGCGCTGCGGGCGCTGAGAGATGACGACACGGCGGGCGGGAGGTGAGGGCTGCGCGCTACGTCAGGGCCTGCGCGGCCTAGTGATGGTGATGGCACTGAAGCGAGTGTTGGTCTGCACTCCATCCATGTCAACTCTTCTTCCCACCACAGATCCCCACCCAGCATCTTACTGACTCCATGTGCCCATGTGGTGTCCCTGCCATGGCTCCCCGACACCTTGACATAGCCTGGTGGTGACCCAAAGTACTTCAGAAGAGACTTCTTTCCTTAGGGCTGAAGGAAGTTCTCAACCTAAGATCAACAGCTGTATATCTAATACAGCACAACAGCCAGCATCTCTCCTCTCACACATCATCCATTCTCAGCCTCATGTCTGTGGGACAGAGAGAATGGTACAAATCCACAAACATTCATTTCTTCCCATTGCTTCAACAGAGCCACACTGCTGAGTTTCACAGTTGGTGAAGTCCTGAACTCTTTAACAGGGTGTAAACAGAACAAGGGAAAGCGGTTTCAAACGAAAAATGGAGGAGATTTAGATGACAGGACTCTGAGCAACCTGATCTAGCTGTAGATTTCTCTGTTCATTGCACGAGTTGGACCAGATGACTTCAAGGTCCCTTACAACTCAGACGATTCTAGGACCTTGCTGGAGTGGCAGTACACAGACTTCCTAATTACTCTATAATCTGTGGCCCACACTGCCCTCCCCATCTTTGCTGCTGTGCTTTATTAGCTAAAGCTAATACCTGTTGCCTAGTTTTGAAAAGATTGCATAACAGAAAACAAAACAACACTCAGCACTTGGCAAAGGAATGAAAGACAGAAAGAAATTAGCTTCCAAAGGCTAATTCAGATAGGGCTGTCCAAAGTGGCTGTGTCAGGACAGCTTGGCGCCATGTTAACACTTTGCCACCTGGAAGATTTTCTCTGGTCCCATCCCATGGAACTGAGCAAACATTGTCAGAGAGGTCACCCTCTCCCTTTCTCTACCTTATCCAGGTTAGAAAACGAGAAGGAAATAGCACTTCGAGACTGAAAGATACCAGTAACATATGCACTTATTGTGGGCATTTTGTGTCTGGTTTTAGGCTTGAAAAACATGAGATGCCCCCAGTTCCACCTGCAGTAGGTACAGAGGGGTCACTTGGGTGTTTTTCCTCAGGGAAAGCTGGTAGAAGGTGTAGGACAGTAATACAGAGTTGCTTTGGAAAGGCACTGAGGCTTGTAGAAGCTAAAGAGAAGTCCGGGAGAAGAGCATCACAGCAAAGAGAGGCTGGAGGAGTTTGGCTGAACAAGAGTCCACACGTGGCCTAAGCTGGAACTTTACTATCGTGTTTGACTTTCTGTCCTTAACAAAAAGTCTGTAACATGCTGGTAATCCTTCCAGCAAGAGAGCAGGAACATCTGCAGAGGCTGTGAGAGCCCCAGCAATGGAGGCTGTAGGGCTGCCAGGATGCTGGGGGGGTGACCAGGATTTTGTAAAGGACAAACTCATGTGTGTAAGGAACATACCTGGGCAACGTCAGGAGAGGTGGTGATGGGTTGATGGTTGCCCTAGACTATCTTAGAGGTCTTCTCCAGCCTTCATGATTCCATGATTCCATTCTATCTCATCTCCTCTCTTTTTCTCCTGCTATCTGCTATGTGCATATCACCACTACTGAACAAGACTTCAGGGTGTTTGAGCTATGGGGTAGGATAAGGGACATGCCAGGGAATGTGAGGGACCGGCCCAGGCAATGCCCATGGAGATGACTCAGTCACTCCTGGAAGAGCCCAGAACAATGCCTGAGGATCATTCAGTCACAGAAGGGTCCTGGTGCCACCCTTTTGGTTTGGTTGGTGTCTGGTGTCTCAACCAGTCCTGGACTAGAGCCAGCTACATTTCAAACATGGGCTGGGGAAAGCATCATTTCCCCTTTTGGTGCTATACGTAGGGGCTGAGACCAGGACTGCTGATCTGTCTACCTCCTATCTCTCTTTCTCTGTTTTCCTTTCTTCTCTTCCTCTTGAAGTTGTTAAGAATCACATAACTTAATGGAATTCCCTATAACGTTCCTATAATTGTGGGAGAGCTAATGCATGCAGGATAACTTTTCTGTAGAAATCCCGTTCAAGTTCTCTCCACCAGCTGAGAAGAGATGGGGGTGTTTGCAGGAGGGACACGGCGGCCAATAAGCGGGGATGGCCTTGGGGCTGCTCGGGCACCTGGGCCGGGCAGGGACGCGAGGGACGGCTCGGGTCCGGAGCCGCCCCGCTTCACTCCTGTTTAAACTCCTCCTCCGGGCGCAGCCGGCCGTGCTTGGTGCTGCCGGCGGGATGTACGCCGGGAGGAAGAGAAAGAAGCCGGTGCCCAGGAGGTGGGTGCAGAGGGGACCCTGCCCGCTGGGCTGAGGGGTGGGCGGGAGCTCGCTGCGGGGAGAGCCCGGGGAAGCAGGGAAGCGGGCAGGGCTGCTGTGCGTCCTGCTTAGCGTTAATTGCTGCTGGTGCTGGCTAGGGTCTGACCTGACGGGTAAAGTAAAACGGCAGCCAGCCCGCGACGTTTCTGGAGGCAGCTGGGGATGCTCGGCTGTGCTTGGCTGCAGGTGTAGGCTGACGTGTGCAGCGGTCCCTATTGACTGAAGTTGCCCAGCCGTCAGAAACTCAGACGTGGGGCTCTGTCACGGTCCGACGATGTTCCCCAACTTTAGTGCCCCGTTCTGCCCAGCCTGGTAGTCAGCAAGCACATGGGAGGCTCAGGTACCCGCTTCTAGGGGCTGCGGAGAGGAGGGATGAGCTGAGCCCGAGCCTGTGATGGAGGGGGGAACGTTTCTTCACAATCCACCTGGTTGTGAAGCTGAGCATTCTCAGTACCTGCCAGCCTGCAGATGTGCCACGCTTCTGCTAGGTTCCTCATCCAAAAGCCAGCTGGGGAGGCAGCACTACAGCCTTTGCTCTGCTCGTAGCCAGGTGTTCCACGTGTCCTTGCTCCCACTGACCAATTCAGGGGCCATAGCTTTTTTCTCAGCAGCTTCATCATGGACCCTGGCACCATTTCTGCATCAGGATACTGAAGGCAAGTCCAGCTTGTGGGATGCAGACCCCTCCAAGACACATTTTCCTCACTGCTTGTGCAGGCATGGAGCTGTCAGGGCTCAGTGTGTTGTCCCTGAGACACCCCACGCAGTGCCTGGGTGGTGTGCATGGAGCCAGCCCTAAGCACAGAGAATCTCAGCAGGTATGGCAGGACACAGGGACCTGTCCAGCCCAAGCTCCGCTGTTTCTGCCTACAGGGGATGCATGGTTTCCCCACAGCGCTCACCTGTGCAGATTCTCTGGTGGCTAATAACATGGTTGTGCTCATGTCTGTGCCTTTCCCATACAAAGTGAGTGAGATGGGGGCTATCAGTTTTCCTGCTGGCTTGCACTTTGGAGCTTCATAACTATGCTGTAAAGAGCAAAGAGTACCCAGAAGATGTTTCTCTCTGGCATCCACAAGGATTGGAGCTCCCATGCTGCAGGGCATGGTGTTGGCATATGTGAATGGGCCAGTGTAGTTCTGCAGCACTCCTGCCCGTTCTGCAGTGCTTTGGTGCTGGCCATAGCACCCTACTTATGCAAGTGTCATCAGTGCTCCTGGGCTGTCCAGGAGACCCAGCTATGTCTCTGTATTTCCCTTCCATAAAGGGCAGCATCGTTTTCCTTTCTATGGAATGTGTCTGTGTAGTGTGTGTGCAGATATCTTGTCTTAAAGCATATCTGAGGAAAGTCAGAATTACTTACCTCACCTCTTATTCTGTTGGGTGTTTGTTGTTTTTTCCTTGATGCTCTAATTGAAAACTATTTCATTTCTTCTTCCCTGATGACTGCAGTTTCAGAAGGGCTTGTTAGGCCAGTGGCTAATGGAGTACATCAAAGCATCAGTGCCATCTGCTTGGCTTGTGTGAATAAGTTTGATGATGAATTACACCAAATCTCTCTAGCAGCAAGGTCTGTCCGTCCTGATTCTCATCTTACAAAACAGCCCGATTGAGGTTTCCTAGAGAAATGCTACGATTTTCCATCCATGTTTAGAAGACCCATCAGTAGCTCTTCACAATGAAAATTCAGTGGGCACCTCGTTGCGTTTCACTTAGTACTCATTTCCCCTCTTGTCACACATGTGAGCAGTCCTGCCAGATGGGATTTGAGAGCAGTATTAGAGGGGAGAGCTCAAATTGCTTCTAAATACTGGCAGATCCTGTTATCTGAAGCTGCTTTGCAGATGTTGAATTTGTGGTCACACAAATTACATCAAAACAATGTAGGTTGCATGTTAGGAAATGCAATTTAACCAAATACAGAGTGGGCTGTGGGTCCCTCATGAAATCTAAAGTGTTTTTCTTCAAGCTAAAAAACTGGAAACCAAATGAGACAAGGTGACACCCCAGATTCATTTAAGTTATTAACTAACCACTAACCGCTGTGTTGGGATTTCAGTGGTGGTGAGTGTGTAATAACTGCAGCTGATGGGAATGGCTCTCCACGCCAGCTTATGACAGACAAGAGCTGCTCTCATAGAACCTGCAGGCTCAGGGTTTGTCCCAGAACTTAAGTCTGGCATCAGATGTTTAGTTTGGAAGCGCCCATATGAAAGGATCAGAGATCATTAGCTTCGCTTTTTAAAGGCTGTTTTCTAAGTGCTGTGGTGTCTCTTCATCCAGGTACTGCTATTGATCTTCATGTGTGCCTTCCCCTTGTAGCAACAGTTAACAAGTAAAGGAATGTATTCAGGCTCAGCACTCAGACTCTTCTTTGTGAGTTAGGAAAAGAAGTGTGGTTGTGGAACTTCCTTCTGCTTATGGTGTTGTGATTGCAGGAGGACAACTTAGAGGAAACCAGGCTGGTAGTTGGGAGCAAGGCTGTAGTATCAGCTGACTTGTTAAGGTTCTCCATGTTCCATACCAGGGGCTGCATGAGGTGGCCACCTGACATGGCCACGTTGTCCCCAGCCTCATGGCTTTGCTGGGGCTTGCTTTTACTGCCTCATGGCCTTACCTTGGTCTGCCAGTGTTTTACTGTTATGGCTGCAGTAACATCAGCTCTAGGGTTGGAAGGAGCCTGTTGACACATTTAATCAAACTCTGTTTTGCCTTTTCCAGCCCCAAACCACCACCTCCTGAAGGGGTGAAGTCCAACCCCTCCAAGAGGCATCGAGCTCGGCTCAATGAGGAACTGAACAAGCTGACTGGCTTGCTGCCCTTCCCTGAAGATGTGTGCACCAGGTTTGATAAACTCTCCGCCCTGCGACTGGCCGTAGGATACCTGAAGGTGAAGAATTACCTTATGGGTGAGTGTCTTGTTGTCGAGGTTGAGAGGGGTGAAAAAGCTCCTGGGCTCAATCCTTGCTGCAGTGCTCACATCCTATCATGAAATGATGATTGCTTTGGAGTAGAGAGTTTGTATCCCCTGAAGACAGGATGAAGATTATGACATCAAACCCTTGTATGTTAAACATAGAATCATAGGATGGCTTGGGTTGGAAGAAGCCCCAAAGATCATCAAGTTCCATACCCCGCTGCCACAAGAAGTGCCACCAATTTCCAGATCAGATACTAGACCAGGCTGCCCAGGGCTCCATCCAACTTGGCCTTGAACACCTCCAGGGATAAATGGAGCATCCACAGCGTCTCTGGGCAGCCTGTTCCAGCACCTCGCCACTCTCTCTGTAAAGAACTTCCCCCTGACATCCAACCTAAATCTTCCCTCCATGAGCTGAAAACCATTCCCTTGTCCTATCACTATCTACCCTTGTAAAATGTGTGCCCCGGTGGCGCAGTGGTTAAAGACGCCGCCTTGCAACACTGGGGCCCGGAGTTCGAATCCCCCCTGTGGCGCAAGTGGTAGAAGTGCCGCTCTGCTACACAGAGGCTCGAATCCCGGGGGCTGGACTCGATGATCTCTAAGGTCCCTTCCAACCCGCATGAAACTATGAAACGTTGATAATCCTGTTTATAATTCTCTTTTAAATACCGCATCACTATTGCGTCTTTGGTTGTGGACCAAAGATACTTTGGAAAATGGGGAGAAAAGTGCCACATCTCCTAAAATGTGTTGACAGTCGTTTCTGGGAGATATGATGATGGGACATCAATCCCTCAGATCTTTCAGAGGAGGCACTTTTTGTCCCCTCTGAAAGGAATCCCCTTCATTTTTGTCTGCTTCACATCCAGATCTAAACTTCTTCAGTGATAGGACTCTGAAAAGAAACATCCTTGGCAAAGTGAGGGCAACTTGGCAGCTCCTTCTCCAGGAAGGACATTGCAGGAGCCCACACAGGACACAGAGGATGAAAGGGGATATAGTTGCTACTGATGAAAAGTCCTGTGCTGAGGGCTCCCAGTTTTTCCTGCAGACTTTGCTGTGAATGAACTCAGACCTGGTGAGCAAGGCTGCCTTGTATCTGCCATGCACTGCTTCCTTTCTTCTGGCATCATGGAGTGCCCAGAGTTTCCTTACTGCTTTCCCACAGATTAACTGTTTTTAGGAGGCTGAACTTATTAGGAGGCACCTTGCCTCACAGAGGGAGGATGATGCATTGGCTGCATGTACACAGAGGAGTACTTGCTGTGTGTGTAGTACTGTATGTGCTTTGGGTACTACTGGGATCCTCAGAAGCCACTCTGGACTGAGAGCAAGCCTTGCTAAATGTCTTCCTCTGTCTGCTTTTTGGGGAACAAATCTGGGAAATAGGTTTCAGCCCCCCTGGGTGGTTAGGTCCTTGTTGACATGAAGCCTTAATGCCATGAGGGCAAGATAGGTCTGGAATACTATGGCATAACATCAACCTGCCTTGCTTGGTTGATGTTCAAAGGAAGATGACTGTACCGGTGTGCTGGGGCTCTGCAGCAGGTAGGAAGTAAAACAGCCATGCAGAGCCTGGCTGGCAGGCTTGTCTCCTCATGCCCATGACTCACCTCCCTGCTGGTGGGACATGAACTTCAGACTGGAGCACAAATAAAGCCAGAAGGGCTGCTGGGGATTGCTTTCGTAAGTTGTTTACAAAGGCAGGTAAATACTGCAGAGCAGTGCTCATCCTGCAGCTGGGGGAGACGAGCTTGGCATGGAGAGGGGACAGGGCACATGGTTCTTCACCAGTGCCTTGTGCTCTGTGGGACTGGTGATGGACCCCAGCTGTGCCATGTCAGGGAAGGTGAAGGCAGAGCACACTGAGGATGAAAAGCCACCAGCATTCTTTTACATTTCAAAGCTCTTCCTTAGTCATCTTTCCTCTAGGACAAATTAACTCACCTCTCCTGGCTTTCATCCTGTGCCAGGTCTGTATCCTGTCCCTTGGGGCTCTCCATGGACCCTTTCAGATAGGGATGGACATCACCATGAGGGACCCCATGCTGAGCACCACACTTCAGTGGGGTCTCTGCCTTTGAGCAGTAGTACATCCCACTGTGTGCTCTCAGCATGCATTTTCCCAGAGCAAGAGCTGCTTTAGAAAAGCAATCATCTTTGTGTATATTCACATTCAACTTGAAACTCATCCTTGTAATGGAGAGCCCTTCTGCCAGCGCAATTACTTCCATTTGGGCATTGCGCCCTTGATTTATTTCTCCTCTCTTGCTATGCCCATGTCTGCCTTAAAACTAATCTTGTTTGACTTCAGATCATTCCACTGATTCATCAACATCAGTTCTGGCCCTGTCTGCTGAAGCCCTGTGTAATCAGGGAGTCATGGCAGCCTGACTATAGTTTATCATATCAGGCGTTGCGGGGGAAGACAGCAAAACCATTCCTATTGCTCTATCTGGTTCAGTTTTGCTGCTGGATTCGTTCCATGTCATGCAGGCTCTCCTCCTGCAGGAGCAGCAGGAGAGCATGGCATTACCCGGTGAGCATCTCCATCCCTTGCTGGCCCCTTCAGCACCCAGCCAGGCAGCTCTAGTTCGTGCCATATTGATGGAGCTCCTCTTTCCAAATGTTTTTAGAGAGTCCAGGCACTTGCCCCTTCTCCTAGGCGAAAGGTTAATGTTATCTGCATGGAGCCAAAGTACGTGGTTATATAACCGGTTGGGCAGGGAGGAGGGTGCTGGCTGTGTGCCCACACAGGCTATGTCATAGGTTAAAAGTAAAAAACCCACTGCTAGAGGTGGTTCTTGCAAAAAATGCAGTATGTATCAGAAAATCCACCTGAGCCTGAGACCCCTGCACAGACCTGAAGCCAAAGCAGCAGATATTCAGCGCTTTGGAGCAGGAGTTTGCATGTGAAAGCAGAAATGAACGGATAGGAGGAATGGGCTCATGCCCACTATCTAATCTCTGCCTGCTACTTTCTGCTTTGTCATATTTTACATGCAGCCTCTTTGCAGAATCATAAAGCTGTTTGAGTTGGAAGGGACCTTTAAAGGTCACCTAGTCCAAGATAGATTAAGTTGCTCAGAGTTTGGTCCACCCAGTCTTGAGGTCATTCAAGGTTAGCAACACTCACTCATGACTGCAATAGACATCCTTGGAAAGCATAGTCTCGCACTGCCTGAGATCCCAGGTCTTACGCATTTCAGAGCTTCTGGGTGTGGCTTTGTGGTGCTGGTGGTCTATTTCTTCACCTTCTTATTTTCAGTTCAAACGTTTAGGGAGAAAGTGGTGAGAAGTGGATGGAACAATCCCCTAGTTCTACCTGCATGCGTTCATTGGCCATAATTCTTCCTGTCACTCTGATACAGCTTTTCTTAGTTTGGAAACTTTCTCAGGAAGATCCTGCAGAGGTGACAGCCCTTCATCTGATTTCTTCTTGGTGTTGATGGAGGGTTCCATGCACCTTGCTCCCCAGATAGAGAGGGGAAGGCTGACCAGCAGTGCATTCAACACCTACTTGAATTACTAGAGAAGCCTTCCTGGAGGCTGGCTTCTGCTGAGCTGATCCGGCTTCGTGTGAGTTTTCAGAAACATGCCTTAGCCTTGACAGATTTGCATGTCCAACACCAGGATGCAAGTGGCATCCAGCAGCTGTGTCTCACGATCCTTCCGACTTTCCAGGTTTGAAGCAGGAGGTGTCAGAAAAGTTACCACAGGGATAACTGGCTTGTGGAGGCCAAGCGTTCATAGCGACGTTGCTTTTTGATCCTTCGATGTCAGCTCTTCCTATCATTGTGAAGCAGAATTGTTCACCCACTAATAGGGAACGTGAGCTGGGTTTAGACTGTCGTGAGACAGGTTAGTTTTACCCTACTGATGATGTGTCGTTGCGCTAGTAATCTTACGTTCACATCTCTGGCCTCTGTCCTACTGCAGCTCATGGGCTAAGCTTGTCTGAGTGAAGCTCTTCATCAGGGTGGTTTGTTCCATTCTTAAACCTGTGAGACCTGCTGCCTGGACATTTGAAGCAGGAAAACCAATGCATTTACCAGCACGCTCAACAGCACCTGGCAGTTATGACACTGCCCCGAATCACCATAAATCATCTGCCATGCAAAGTGCCATGAACAAGCAAAGAGGGATGTTTCAGAAATGTCTCATAAGACCTCTTCTAAGCTTGACAGAGACGGTACTGACATATATGGATGGACTGAAAGCTTGGCAAGGATGGTTAATGTTTTCTGACAGGCTCTGCAGCTTGTGTCTAGTAAATGATTGACCTGTGCCCTCTTGGGGGGTAGACTGAAGTTCATGGCAGAAGTGACCATTTCCTGTTGTTCCTACCAGGTTATGTCTTGGTCCAAGCATGGCTGTCATTTTAAGGGAACAAGCCCAGATGCCCTCCTGCGCATTGGATTTAAAGCTGGGTTTATTGTATAGATTTTTGTGCCTACTGCAGATGTTTAGATCATGACTTCTGTAAGACTGCATTATCTGCTGGACAAAGCAAGCCAGGTACATGCTTTGCGTGATAGGTGTATGCAAGGTCAGTGACCTAGAGGTGAATTTCGCTCTGTGTCAGATCTCTGCATAACCAGCCAACGCATGTAGTGTGGGCTGGGATACCCTCTCCTGCTAGTGTTTGCCCATTCATATAAAAAACACAAACCAGAAAAGGAATATATGACCAAACTTTCTGGGAATTGATTTTCCAAACCTCTGGCATGGCCATGGCTTTTCTGTTCTTACCTGGTATGAAGCTTGCATGTCCCTCCTGAAGTATCCCTGCATTATTTCCTCAGAACATTGCTTTTGGCTCATCTTTACCTTCCTCGGGATGTGATGAAGAGGTGGTCAGTGTGCACAGAAAGGGGACAGCCAAGGTGAGCACATCAGCAGGAGACAGGTAGATGCTTCTGAGTCCTCTACTGGACTGGAGAAGGATCACTGTTATCATGATTTCTGCTTAGGATTCCGGGCAGTTAAAACAAGCATCACGATTGCAGCTGGAAGCTCACAAGGATTTCACTTTTGAAAGTTGAAAGAAACTGTGGGTTTTTGTTGTTGTTCTTGTTTTGTTTTGTTTTTTACTTGAACTTAGTTCTGGTCCATGGAGCATTTAGAAATCAGAAGATGCTGTTGCAGGGTAGTAACTCTCTGGACTTTTGAATCTGCTTTGCTTTTTTTTTTACCTCTGTAGGTGCATAAGAGCTATGGCAAGCTCTGCCTGCAGCCTTCCCCAGGCTGACCTAGCCCAGCTCCCAGCTTGGTTTGAATGGGCTTGGCTTGATTTCCCCATTCTCCAAGGAATAGTGTAGTGCAGCACCATCTCAGTCTCAGTGTATGAGAGATGTATGTGTTGAGGGGCTTTGCTGAACCTCATCTTTGTGAGAGTATGCCACAGGAGGAAAGCTTGGCTCTATGTTTGCAGTGCTGCTGGATGCTCTGGACTCCTCCTGATGTGATGGGACCTCCACTTGCTTCAAACAGAGAGACCTCAAAGCTTGGATGGATTTGTCTAGTGTTGAGTGGCTTGGAAAGCCTCCAGCTAGCTGGAGATCTGTGCTGGGGTTCATTTTCTAGAGTTCATGTAACAAAAGAAGCAGATGTTGAGGATTGTGGAGGAACATCTTGGAGTAATTGCTGATGTGGGAAAGTTCTGGCTGTGCTAAAGACAAGAGCAGGGAAAAAAAAAAAAACAAAAAAAAAAACACACCACAAACCCACACAAAAAAAACAAACAAAAAACCTAGAGCTTAAAATGTTCTGTCAGGTAGAGAGGACATGCTCAGGGTGTGTGCTGCTATACCATTGTCCTATGTTAAGGTCATCCATGTGGCAGCATCTGCAGTAGAGAGCCCTCTCCAAGTACAAGACCATGCTCTGGAGTTCATAAAACCAATGGCAATAGTAGGGTACCTCCCTGTAAACCATTGGCACACACACAGCCCAGTGTTGGCCTGGGGCAGTTTAGCTGCCCTTTGCAGACAAAAGTGCATCCACTGGAACTGGCTGCCCAAGGGTGATGTGGGTTCTGTGGAGATATTCAAGACCCATCTGGATCACTACCTGTGCAGCCTGCTGGAGGGGGCCTGCTTTGCAGGGAGACTGGACTCAAAGACCTCTGGAGGTCCCTTCCAGCCCCTACAATTCTGTGATACTGTAATCCCTTGAGGATGATCTGGGCAGTATGGTTCTGTCATCACAGGGAGCTGATGCCCCACTGGAACATCATTAATCTGACAGAGAGTTGCAGGGTGAGTTCTCCACGTCCACGTTTCCCACCAGCAGTATGAGACACTCACTGTCCTTGCGCTGTGCAGTTAGGAGGGATAGATGCAACACCCCTGTTTGTGCAGGGGACTTACTCTGCTAGAGCAGGGGGTTGGCCTAGGAAATCTCTGGAGGTCTCTTCCAACCTCTGCTGTCATCTGCCTCTGCAGTGCTCTGCTGTGAGGTATCACTGCAGCCAGCGTTAAATCAGCTTTTCTATTCACCTCCATATTGCTCGTTATTCCCATAGCCCTGAGCTGCAGACATCTAGACCTGAAGTAACTGATTCAATGAAAGAAGTCAAGTTTGTGGGCAAGGTTCTGCAGGATCATACAGGAGCATTTGCAGCAGCAGGTTGGAGAGGTTGGCATGGGCTCCCTTGGGCATTTCTGTGCTCCTTGGAGAATACTGGGTGACTTCTTGGCTTGGGTGGGTATGCAAGGGAATGAAGTACAGCGAAGAGCTGAAACCGCTTATTTTAAATGGTTTTCAGGCAGGCTTGGGGTCTCTTATATTGGGATGAACTTTGTGGTCTCAACTGCTTCTTGTGGGAGTCTCAGTGTCGTGCTATAACGTGTGTCTTAAACTGGGGGTGGCTTGCCCAAGCCACAGCTCTGTCTGTCAGCTCTGTCACCCAGCCATGCCTCACAGCCTGCAGGAGGGCAGGGAGCTTGAAGCCATCAGCTTGTGTCATCAGTGAGCAGAGCCAGCCAGCACGTGCAATGGGAATACTGCCTTTTGTGGGACAGTAATTCTGCTAGCTGTCTCTGATGAGAGTGGATTATATGCTGGTGAAATCCCCCAGGAGGTAACATGTCTTGAGCAGATGTTTCACAAGTGCTCCCTCTCTCTCATGGGGTTACCCTTGATGCCAATGAGGTGGTTTTCCTGATCTTTGATTAAAATGACTTGTTACCCTTCCAAATTAAAACAAATGGAAATAGCTTCTGCACCCCTTGATTGCTGGGTAGGCCTGGAGTCCTCTGTGTGGCTGTTTTTAGGCATGTTATCACACTTAGCCCCTGTGGTTCTTGGCAGTTTGAGCATGAATATGTTTGGAAAGCTTCCTGGAGGGGCAAAAGCCCTATGGCTTTGTCCCAGACTCATCACTGCGGGTGCTTGGGGAAAGTTAAAGAGAACTTGGGGAAACAAAGTGGTCAGTTGTGACATGTTAAGGGGGTCATCACCTGGAAGCAGGTGGGCTCTTCTCCTTCAGAAGCTCTCCAAACTCCCTGGTCCTTTGCAGTCCTAAGACCTGACCAAACGTATCAGAGTGATGCAAATAGGCAGCTCAATAGTGTTGGAACAGTGTTGGGGTGGCTGTACAAAGTTACATCCCATAACTGTGTGGCAAGCCCCAGATTAGTTGAGCTGTTAGAACACCTGCCTTCATACTTTTTCTTTGGATGAAAGCAGAGTTTGGGCTCGTGCTGCCAAGTGGTTTTTCAAGGATAAGACCCCAGTGGAGGAAGGACCACACTGCGGATGTCCCCAGGCCTTGTTGTTTCCAGAACAGCCAGTTCTCTCTGTGTGTCCTGTGAGACAAGAGGCCGGAGGGCAGGGCATGGGTCTTCCCATCTGCTGCACCCAAGGGTGTTGCCTTGAAGGCTTTGATCAAGGAAGCATGAAGCAGTGTGTGAATCAGCATGGGAAACTTACAGCCACAGGTTCCATCAGTCCTGAAGGCAGGAGGGCCTTTCCTGGCTTCAGCTCTCACAGCACTGGGGCAGCTTGAAGCTAACAGTGGGGTAGCACTTGGCCCACAGTGGTGAGCTCCAGCTTTACCAGGCCCTAACCTAAAGATTTCTTGCTGTAGTGATGGCATTTCCCAACCTGACACACTCTGCTCCCCTCTGTTTGTTGTTCCTAATTGTGACCTTGGCAGAAGTGGAATTTCTCAGAACTGGGACTGAGCAGAGAAGACACTGTCTTATAGGAAGTGCTGGGCAAGTGGGGATGCCTTTGTAAAGGGGCTCTGCTCCAGCTCCCACCCACTCTGAACTTCTTTCTCTTTTCTCTGAGCTGCCTGCACATGCATGGTGCACTCATTCACAGGCAACACTGGGATGGAGGGGAGGAGGAAGAGGGGGATGCTCCTGGTTTACCCCTCCACACTGATTTCTTGCAGCTGTAGGTACGGATGTTGGCAACTGCATGCTGGATCAGCCCAGAGCCCCAGGAGGGAACCGACAGACACATCTGCAGGTCAACAGGGAGCCATTTCCAGAGGGGGATCTGCTGCTCCAGGTACTGTGCCCTAGTTTGGTCATTTGGGGTTGTCCATTAGCTCCTGCCAGACACAATGGCTGGTCTCTGCCCATCAGACTGCACCAGCAGCTATAGAATGTGTGGTCCCAGCTGTAGAGCAAGAGGAGACCCTGTTTTGCCAGGAGGCGTTTCACTGTGATCTTTGCATCCTGAGCAGGCACAGAGCATCTCAGGATGGGCACCAGTGGCGCTGCCTGGCTCATTCTCTCTCATCCTGTGCTCCAGTTTGCTATTGCTTAGCTTAGAGTGTGGGAGGTACCAATGTGCAAGCTTGACCATTCTGCCCAGAAGGGTTTAGGAGCATCATACAGCAGTGTAGGGAACGATCCTAGTGAATTTCCAGGGTGGTGGGTTCCTTATATTCCAGTGGATGCCAAGAGGAGAATGGGGATTGCTGTGTGATAACATGTCCACTAGGAACTGGTTTCCCTGCATGAGCTCCCTATCGTGAGTTCACAGCAGTCTGGGATGGAAGAAGCCAAGGCTCAGTCTGAAAACTGAGAGGAAGAAGAAGGAAGATGGATTGTGGACAAAATCAACGGACAGTACAACTTTGCCTTATGAAAAGGCCAGCGTATGTCTAGTGAAACAGCCCTTACTAAGTGTCAGAGAACAAAGAGGTAGTGACTAGCCTGGCCAGAATGCTGCTAGCTCAGTCTGCAGTTTATGAATGCAAGCCAGAAGGAAATGGCTCAGAAAGGTTCCTTGGGGAGGCTGGTTGCTGAATAAACACTTAGGCATCTCAACTGAAAATATGATGCTCCTTGTGAATGCAAGGCAAGTCTGCAGAAGGCAGTTGATCTTTGTGGCTTTATTCCTGATACCATGACATCCTGTGCCAGTGCTTTTTGCATCTTGAGTTCTCTTCTCCCATCTTCAGTGATTGGACTAGATGATCTTAGTGGTCATTTCCAACATTAATGCCTCTATGATTCTTCCATGCTTCCAAATACTTTGCTCTTCTTGAAGCCCTACCTTGGTGCCTTCATCTCTGCTCCTGTATGGTCTTGAATGAATGCCTGCTGTATTGGAAGAGCACTTTGAAGCACAGCCCCAGCAGGAGCCCCCATGGGGGATCTCTTGAGATGGTGACACTTGGGAACCTTTGCGTGACTTTGGCAATGCAATGTGGGCCATGTGATTTCTCCCCTGGGGACTTTCTTCTCAAGAACTGACTCAGATGTCTGCAAGCATGATAGTCACAGATGAATAACACAATAGCCAGAAGGGAGCCAGCAATTGCCCAAGTCTCTCTATGAGGCTTCTCCCAAGTGCTCTCCAGGGGTTTGAACCAGGCCATGTGATGGCTGGCAATTTGCTGAGCTATCAGAGCATTGGCAGCTGTGGATGACTGAAGGCATCTGGATAACATGTGAGGTGTTAATAGGATCGAAATCCTACAGCTGAGCTGCCCATTTTTTTTTCCTTAAAAAGTATTTTATTCACACATTATAATTTGCTAAAAGCTTTGGCTCAGATCTCCTTGGTAGAGGCTGCAGCACATGAAGTCTCACTATTATTGGATGTGTACAGTACCAAGCAAAATCCTTAAACCAACAGGATTTAAAGCAATCCAAGATGATTAATATAGTTGTTATTTTTTCTGTCCTCTTCTTCCATTGATGAGCTGGTTCTCTTTGCTCCGGAGCATCCCATCCATCACAGTGCACCCAGGATGAGCTGCAGGGTAGACCATGAGTTGTACATACCTGCTAGCTTCTGGTGTTAGCAGCTGGTCAACCTGTGGTCTGCTTTGTTTGTTGTACTACCAAGAAGTCATGCTTCCACCACTGTAACAATTTAAAGTTGCCCTGAATTGCAAAGTGGGGCAGAGGGAGTAACCCAGGCACACAGGGCAAACACTTCTGAGCCTCAACATTCTTCATAGAGGTTTATAAATTGTATGTTGTTCTGTGATTTGGTTTTTCTCACCTCCAACGATGTGACACAAATGACCACAAAAGGCCGTTTTTAAGCAAGTAGCTACTGATTGGATATGTATGGATATATGCCATGCATATGCAATTGTAGAGTGGAAGGCAAGAAGTGAAGTTGGCAGATGGTGTGAGCACAAAGGTGTTTTATGGAGTTGACTTTTGTTTTCATGTTTTGCATGTAAAACCTCTTCTGTCATCTGTAACAAAGGCAAGAACAGAGGAATTTTTGCTGATCAGTGCCTCTTAGTGGCACTTCAATGCCAGGATGTGCTTGGAGGCCTTTGAAAGTATGGAGATTCTTGCAACATTAGTCAGAAACAAGATTAAAATCAAACGGGAAAGGATTGTGGTCCTGTGTAAGCAGAGGCTGATTAGAATGGGATGGCCTTAGCTCCTCGAAGACGTGTCAGTTTGCATGTCTAGGACATTGGGAGTGCCATGTCAGGCACTGCAAACACAGAGTCAGGGCCTCATCTAGGCTTTGACTTTCCAGATGTATTCACCACTGTACTTCTGAAGTGGGTGCTATTTTCAGATGTTTTATGATCTTTGGATAGCAGTGGCTGAATTTGTCTTGACTTTGCGTACTTCTTAGCTGGTGCCTCCTGATACAGTAGTTGCCCTCCCTGTATGTGAACACAGATGATGTTTTACAAAACACAGTGGTTTACCAAAGTGACCAGGCTGCTTCTGATCATGGCTCATGCTGACTGTGAGAGTGAGACCTCCCCATTAACTAACCGGGGTTAAAAGTCTCATATGATCACAAGATGCTTTCCTTTTCAGAGGGTTTCCTATTGATGAAAGTCTCTTCCCATCCCCGGGTACTTAAGAAACACTTTGAGACAGTTCAGCCAACCAGCAGCTAAGCTGAAGCTAAGGAGACTAACTCTGGGCTCAATTTATGCTTTCAGGCACTCAATGGGTTTGTCATCATTGTGTCTGAAGACGGCTACATCGTCTACATCTCCCCTACCATGCAGAGCTATCTGGGCTTTCGTCAGGTGGGTGCTATTTTTTCCTGTGTGCACACATGGATGCAGCACAGGCCTGGGAAGGAGGTTCTGGCAGCCAATGCCAGTGCTTTTCCTCTCCCAGCCCAGTTTGGTCACTTCTGATGGATGTTTTCAAATGAGTCATGCTCTTCAGGGGTTGTGAAAGCCAACAAACATGCTTGTGAGCTTAGTAGCCAGAGATGCAGGCCAAGCGATGGTAGGCATTACATCCTTTCCTCTTTGTGAGAGGTGTGTGAGCTTTTCATCATGCTGATGGGCACATCTGCCTTCACTGAGAGGGTGGGAGGGGTCATCACAGTGGTGAGCATCATCGGTGCCCGATGGTTTATGTGAGGTGCCAAAGAAAAAGGAGGTCTCTTTCCCCATCCACCACATGATCTCTGATTCCTCTAAAGCTCAAAGGATGGCCTGAGCTTCCTGTGTGCTCAGCAGGGCCACAGCTGTGCAGGACCAGGCTGAGAAAGATTGCTCCAAGACATGGCTGTAGAAGAAGGGGTGTGTGTTGGGTGGTGGGAGGTGTGAAGACTTGCTGATGTTTCCTAGGAAGATGGTTTGCACCAGAATACTGGTTCCTACTGGCATAGTCAAATGGCAGTTTCTGTTCAGGCCAGGGATGGGTATTTCTGATGTGATAAAAAGAACTGAGGCAGCAACTTCCAGGTTGCATGTACTAACAGTAGATACCTTCCAAGGGGATTTCTCCTGGTAACAGTGTGTTTTAGGTCACTCATTTCTGTACAGTTTCTCCCAGCATGTACCCATTAGTTGTACTTGCACCTGGGACAACTAATGATGCAGCTGCCTGGGCTCACTTAACTCTCCTGACACACCTATGGTACCTGTGGCATGCTCTGGCACATGTTTTCTCACACAATGGGAACTTGTAGGTTTTGCAGTGCTCTGTTCACAAAAGTATATTTCAGACCTCACCACTCTTCCATTGCTCTCGAAGCTTAAACCTCTCTCTGCTGCCTCATCAGTTGGAAAATGTACCATTGCTTTAGGATAGAATGGAAAGTCTGTGGGCTGTGGTCAGTGGCATGTTCTAAGGCAGAACCTGTTTGATCCCTGGCTTTCCTAGTGGAGATTTGTCCGGTACATCTCGATGCGGTGCTCAAAAACCCTTTCTTCCCATTTCTTTATCCTCAATAACTGTACCACCTGCAAAGAAAAGCCCCTGCCTTCAGCTACATGGCAGGGGTCAGTATCTGTTAGGTGCATATGCTCTCCACATCATGTCGTTCCAGTCAGATCTCATCTACCAGAGCATCTATGGGCTGATCCACGAGGATGACAGAGCTGCTTTCCACTGCCAGCTGTGCAACGGTGAGTGCTGGGCTGGGAAGTGTGATCTCAGCCTTGTCACCCCTGGAGTGATCCAAACCCCACCTCAGGACCTGCCGTCCATCCATGGGAACCACTTGTGACCAGCAGGCATGTGGCTTCCTCCAGTTCTGTAGTGTTCTTGTGGGTCTGGAAGGCACGGCTTCATTTTCCACTTGTATTTTTCCAGCCATTCCTGATGGATGCAGTGCTATGGGAAGCTCCAGTCACCAGTGCCCTGAGCGCTCTGGCTGCATGGAGAGGAACTTCACCTGCCGCCTGCGCTGCTTGCTGGATAACTCCTCAGGATTTCTGGTAATGCCAGGACAGCTCTCAGCACTGGCATCACCCCTGGACACATTGCTGTGTGCCTGTGATCACTCATATCCCATAGAGATGTGAGCTGGGCCAGTCCAGTTTCCAGCTCCTATCTCCTCACTTTGCTTGCCTTGTTTTCTCATCGCCTGCAAGGCTTTGAATTTCCAAGGGCGCTTGAAACTTCTTTTTGGGCAACAGAAGAGGGCATCGGACACATCCCTGGGGCCTCTTCCACTCGCTCTCTTTGCCATCGTGACTCCCCTTCAGCCTTCCCCCATCCTGAAGCTTCAGACCAAGCCGCTGTTCTTCCAGTCAAAGCACAAGCTGGACTTCACTCCCATTGCCTGTGATTCCTGGTATGGCATCTCCCACCTTCGTCATGGCAAAACCCGTGGCCACAAGTGCAGAACAGAAAGCCACAGGGTGCCCATGCTCTGTGCTCTGCCCTCAGGGGGTTGGTCATCTTGGGCTACACAGAGGAGGAGTTGTTCTGTAGAGGGTCCGGGTACCAGTTTGTGCATGCAGCTGACATGATATACTGTGCAGAGAGCCATGTGAGAGGTGAGTGCTGAAGGCAGCAACCTTGGGAGGGACATTGGGGCTGTGGCAGTGCAGCTCTGGCCATGATCCCTTGCACTTCTGAAGTCAGGGAGCTTTGATGAAGGTGTCCTGCTTGATACCTGCACAGGAAGCTGCTAAAGTGCCATCCTGCGCAGGGACACCCTGACATGCAACACTGTGTGCTGGCTGAAGCTTTTGCTTCTGTAACCTGGGCACAACTTGCCTACACCCCTGCAGTGCTCAGCTGAGCCTCTGTGCCACTTTTCTTTTCTCCCTGCCCCAGTGATGAAGACAGGGAAGAGTGGGACAATAGTCTTCCGGCTGCTGACCAAGAAGGGCACCTGGCTGTGGCTGCAGTCCAGAGCCTGGCTGGTGTACAAAGGGGGTGAGCCTGACTGCATTATCGCACAGCAGCATGTCCTGTCGTGAGTATGGCTGGGTTTCCAGCTGCTTTCCCTTGCCCAGGGTCTTGGGCAAGTCTGTGAGCTCCCATCTTGCTGTTTGGAGGCTGGTCCTGCCTGGCCTGGAGAATATACTCACGGTGTTTCCCTCTCTTTTTTCTCCACTGTGAAGAAATGAAGAAGGGGAGGAACATCTGCGAAAGAGAGACCTCCAGCTGCCTTTCAACTTTGCCACGGGGGAAGCGATCATATATGGGAACAACTTCCCCAAAGCCCTGGGCTCCTTCCAGGCTAAGGAGGAATTTCAGATGAAGACAGACTCCCATACAGAGCAGCATGCTATAGAGCCCAACTCTGTTCCGGGGGCCATGATGGAGCAGGATACATCCATCTGTCTCTCCCACACTGATGTCCCTCAGTTCAGCTTGCCAGATCTTGATGCTGAGCCTGATGGACCAAGCCAAGATAGAAAAGTTGGTCATGACAAGGACAGCAGCTCCCTCCTGATGGCAACTGAAACCCTGTTTGAGAAGAGTGAGGTGGATGGAAACATCTCCCAGAGCCTCTGTGTTGTCAGTACAGAGCTACAGCAGTGGGAGGATGCTCTGCTTAGCTTGGACATGGAGGAGATGCCATCTGAGGTTTTTGGTGAGAAGCTGAGCAGTGAGTCGCCCTCCTACATGGAGCAGATGCTGTTTAGGGAGGGTGATGGAAAGAACATAGAATTGTTGCACTGCAATGAGGATGGCTGTTCTGTGGCTCAGTTCCAGCACTGGGAATTTAATCCAGAATCTCCACAGGCATTTCAAGCCCCACAGCAGCCCCAGGCAGCTGATGCTCAAGGCCAGGATGTTGTGCTCTCTCTGGACTTTGTTATGTCAGAGGGCAGCTCTGCTCCAGCAGAGCAGCAGATCCTGATTAACCCAGCCAGTCTAGAGGAGGAGATGCTTCTGGATGCCTTGGGCCCCAGCAGCAAGACCTGTGCAGTGGATCAGTTGGTCAACTCAGGACTGGATTTTCAAGCAGGACTTTCCACTTCTATTCCCATAGACACCATCATTCCTGATTGCCAGAGCCAGTCTGAGTGCACTCTGATGGGCCTGAGCTGCCCACCTCCCTTGGACTCTAGCACTCTGGTGTCTCAGTGGCATGATGTCCCAGCGTGGGCAAACCTGGGCTGCACTTTGGGTCAGAGCACTTCCCCAGGAGACTGCCCACTGGATACTTGGATGGCAGCTCCAGAACAGCTGGGAGCAACGGGAGCATCCTTGGAATCACAAACTGCACTGACCAGCAGCTCCCAGAGCTGGGGGAGCTTCCCCAGACAGCCCCATTGCAGTGGGGAGCAGGTGCTGCTCAGCAAGGATGCATGGCCCCAACCTCAGGGACTTGTGCTAGGGATCAATGTAAGCCCTGGAATGCATCAGACAGACAACAACATCATGCTGCACCACTATGAGTACAGAATGAGCCAGGGTGTCTTCAGGTCCTTTATTGGGGATGCCATTAAAATGCCTACAAGTGCTTTACCTTGCACAAACCACCCTGGAGCTCTGGCAGGATTGAGTTCAAACTGCTCAGTATCTCCCTCTGCAGAGGTGGGAGTGCAGGCATCCTCCTGTGAGCCAGGCACTGTCTTTCCACTGTCTTCCTTGGCAGGCAGGCAGCCCCTCTGTTCGTGCCATGTCCAGCTGAAGGTGTGGGGTGGGGACTGCAGGACCTGAGGGCCAGTGGGTGGCACCTTTGGAGAGACAGTGGGGTGAGGTAGGTGCAGCTGTGTGTGCACAGGGACTGAGCCCTGGGCAGGAAATTCATGCTTCAAACCACAAGGATGGCTCCTTCCCTTGGTTTTGTCCCCACCTTTATCCATGCCATCAGGTGGAGGATGGTGTGGTTATACCAAAGCAATGGGAAACCAGTTCTGTTTCTGAGACAGAGCTCCATCAGCCCTGCGTCTACCCACACCCCACCAGGTCCAGGGAGGGATGTTGCAGGATGCCCAGTGGCCTGGGTAAGTCATCAGCACTGAGTAGGATGGGGCTGAGCTGTGGGGTGCAGGCAGCAGAGCTATGCTGGACCCTTCTACAGCAGCCTGGAGGAGCACCTCATGAGAGCCTTACACACTGACCAGCCCCACGCCTTGCAGTGCTCTGCCACTGTGGGTTGCAGCAGCCCCCTGCTGCTCTGTTGCTTGCATCTCAGCACTGTGTGTTATGTATGTGCACCCGGGGGTTGTTTTCATGGCAGTGTCTCATTTTCCACTTTGTGATTTCTTTGTATGTCATTCACCAGTGTCAGGGCAGAAGAAAAGATGGACTGCAACTCACTCACTGCACTTTGTTGTGTATTAAAAGGTGATTTGCTTTGTAGTGGCGTGATGGTTTGTTTGACCTCGAACAGCATCTCTCTATTTCCCTCTCAGCTGAGCAAGCACTTGTGGAAGCTGCTTGGTGTTTCTTCAGGCTGGAGGAGGAGGGTCCTGGCCCATCCCCTGTGTTTTCCACACAGAACTACAGACTGGTTTAGTTGACAGGGACCCCAAAATCCACCCAGCCCAACAGACTGCCCAGAGCCCCAACCAGCCTGACCTTGAGCACTGCCGGGGGCATCCACAGCTTCTCAGGGCAGCTTCATCCACGGCCTCACCTACCTCGTAGTAAAGATTTTCTTCCTTCTATCCAACCTGAACCAGCTTTCCCGTAGCCCCTGTAGGTGCAGAAGAGCGACAGCGAGCTCTGCCCGCAGCCTTCCCCAGTCTGACCGAGCCCACCTCCCAGCTTCTCTCCACGCGATTGCCCTGTCCCGGAGCCCACCCCCTCCCCACCCGCAGCTTCCCTGCGTCTCTCCCTCCCTCCCTCCCTCCCTGCCGGAGGCGGAGCTGCTCCCGCGGGGGTCGCTCCGGGCTGCTCCGCTCCTGGGGCTGCCGCCGGCTCTCGCTGAACCATGTACGCGGGGCGCAAGCGGAGGAAACCGGCGGCCAGAGCGTGAGTGCGGAGCGGGTCAGCTATGGGAACGGGGTCAGCTATGGGAACGGGGTCAGCTATGGGAACGGGGTCAGCTATGGGAACGGGGTCAGCTATGGGAACGGGGTCAGCTATGGGAACGGGACCGTGGAGCAGCATCAGGGATGGGAGCGGGGCTGGGACGGGATCAGGGATGGGAGCAGGATCAGGGTGAGAAACAGGAGCGGGGCTGGGACGGGATCAGGGATGGGACCAGAGATGGGACCAGCGATGGGGCTAGGATTGGTACCAGGGTCAAGGACAGGAGCGGGATCAGGGGCAGGAGCGGGACTGGGGCGGGGAGCGGGATGAGGGATGGATGGTGCCGGTTCCGTGTCAGCTCCGCGGTAACGCGTGGCCGTGGCTGCGCCCCGCAGGCTGCGCCCTGCGGACAGCGGACGCTCCAACCCCTCCAAGCGGCACCGAGAGCGGCTGAACCGGGAGCTGGAGCGGCTGGCCGCGCTGCTGCCCTTCCCCGAGGAGGTGTCGGCCGGCCTGGACAAGCTGTCCATCCTGCGGCTCAGCGCCGCGTTCCTCCGCGCCAAGAGCTTCTTCCGCGGTGAGTGCCCGGCTCGGGGCAAAGCGGGGTTCGGACGCGGCAGAATCAGAGCGATCTGCGGGGGTTAAGTTGATTCTGTCTGTGGGTTGCACTGAAGTAGAAAACTGACATTCGGGCTGCAGGGTATGGCTGAGAGGTAGCACCGTGAGAACGGCTTTTAACATTATAACGGGAGCTGAGAAACGCTCGGTGCTCTGACAATGAATAATTACCGCAACGTGGTTAGAGCTCATTTAGGAGCCTTTTAAAACACACCGCATCAAAGACCTTTCTGCATCCCCCTGCTGTAGTCAGTAGCCCACGGGAGGAGCGTTCAGGCAGCCCTGCGTTATCCCGGCCAAACAGCAGCAGCTCCCTGTGACCTCAGGAACAATTTTTTTCTCCATCTCCAAATCACTGAATGAATGGAAAGTCTTTCTGTCTTCCTCTCTCTTTTCTCATTCTCTTTTGAGCTCTGTGGAACTGGCAGGCGGCCGGGATGAAAAATTAATGGCCTCAGAGAGCAGTTGTTTGCTTCACAGCTCCAGGTTGATTTGTTTGTTTGACCGTATCGCCCACAGCTTCAGTGCTGCTTTGCCCTGCTGAGGAGCCGTGATGAGGCAGCCCTCACACTGCTCCATGTGCTGCCCACATCCACCTGCACGGTGCACACATGGAGACTCGGGACTCGTCGGGGTGATGCTGGGGGCAGTGGGAGCAGCACTGCTCTCCCAGGGGTAGTGGTTTGTGGTGCAATGCAGGCTCGCTGCTCTCCTGAAACATGAATCATTGAAAGGCCTGAAGAATTTATAGACCGAAAGGATGGATGGCACTTCCTTAGAACAGTTTTGAAATGGCTGCTCTCGTTGTGAAGCATCATGGCAGAGATTGGGTTGTCCTCCTGTGCAGTGTGATGGGGCTGGGATGCTGCGGTGCTGTGCTGGGGAAGGGAAGAGGGGGCTGACCCTGGGGCCACGATCCCCCTGCCCTGAGCAGCCACCCCAGTGCCCTGCCTGCTATCCATCATCCCTGCAGCATTGGCAAGGTGGGTACCTTAGTGTGCATAGCAAGAAACCAGGAAATCCCCTGCTTTGAGGTTCTCTTTTTATTTGCCTCTGTCATTCCATACGGTCTGATTTCATCTTCCCAGCAGCTGAGCCACAGCATGCCTGGAACCATGGGACCAGCGTGAGGCCACTTTAAGAAGCCCTGTGAGCTGAAGCTCACCTTTGAACAGCTTCTGTAGCGCTCCTTTTCAACGTACACAGCCCATTCCCTCCTTGACTTCTGTTGTTTTGTTGTCTGCTGGTTTACTGATAGCAGGCAGCCTGTCCCACAGGTGAATCAATCAGTGCACCAGCAGGTTTCTGCCATCTGCCATTTCTCCAGCCCCCTTCTTAAATAATTCACTGCCAGCCAGAAATGCTGTCATCTCCAGGCTGTTGTTTCTCCCAGTCTATTTGAAAATCAATTACTTTCAATTTTAGTTGACTGTCTTGATCTATGTGTAGATGGTTACCATCATGCTGCACTCGTCCATTCAGATCTGCATCCTGTTACCAGGAATCACACCTGGGGCTTTGTGAACTCGCATGGTGTTTCCAGAGATGCAGACCCTTGGTGAAAGCCATCCATCCCATCCAGTTGGCACTGAACTAAACTCAGCACCTCTGGACAGACCCAGGAGGGTGTGATGGAGCTGCAGCTGACTGCCACCATCACATGCCAGCCCCCAGCTTCACATCAAGGACACTCGAGGGCCAGCACATGATGTGTCAGCTTAGCCTGGCTGTGCCTGGCTCCCCTAATCCCTCCCCATGGGCCCAGTTCCTGAGGAGCCAAGCCCTGGGTGCAGGCAGGTGGACCACGCCAACCCCTGGAACAAGAGGCTTGTCCTGGAGGGGGCACAAGGAGGGTCTGCAAAGCTGCCCTGGAAATAGCAGAAAGAACAGCTTTCTCTCTGCGTGTCACAATCAGGATGATGTGAGTCTTTACCTTCTTTTGTAATGCCCAAGATCAACCAGCACAAACAGACTTTCAGCACTTCAGCTGTGAGCCATGTTCCCAAGCCTGAAATGGTGCTTCCTTGTTTCCTGGAGCTCAGAGAACCACACGATGGGATGGGTCAGAAGGGACCTCAAAACCTACCCATACAATGGGATGGGTCAGAAGGGACCCCAAAGCCCACCCACACAATGGGATGGGTCAGAAGGGACCCCAAAGCCCACCCACACAATGGGATGGGTCAGAAGGGACCCCAAAGCCCACCCACACAATGGGATGGGTCAGAAGGGACCCCAAAACCCACCCACACAATGGGATGGGTCAGAAGGGACCCCAAAGCCCACCCTGGCCTTGAGTGCAGCCAGGGATAGGGCATCCTCAGCTCCTCTGGGCAGCCTGTGCCAGCGCTCTGAGTAACAAATTTCTTCCTTACATATCCACTCTAAACCTGCCCTCTTTCAGTTTCAAAGCACTGCCTCTTGTCCTGCCGCTGTTCATGTGCCAAGGATTGTCATTACTTGAAGGACTGTGATTGAACAACGGTTAGAAGAGCTGCAAAAAGAAGGGACAGCCTGACACATCACCTTCCTCTTTGTCCTTGTTTAAACCTCTGCACGTGCTTTTCCTTTGAGACCCATGTGCCTTCAGTGGTGCGACAGAGATGTGTAGATGAGGCCTCCTTGCTTTTAGATGTGCAATTAGATCTTTTAGCAGGACATTCATTATTCACCATGCCTGGTCACAGAACTTGCTGCCTCTGCACCGTTCAGACAAGGGATAAATAATTAATCTATTTAATGAAATTTGTGCCAGTGGGGATCTGTGGTAGGTACTGTAAGTAAAACCATTGTATCCATTAAGAATGAGTGTGGCTTCTTGCCTTGTTTAAGTGATGCCAGCCGGGTGGGTGGGCATGAACTATTGCTGCTCTGGAAGAGCCATGAGGTAGTTGAGTTCTCTTCTGCTTCTCCAGGGCTGGGTTTGGGACTGAGTCTTCTTGTTTCTAAGCTGTGACCGGCTCAAAATCTTGTTCCCACTCAAACACATGGAAGAAAGGGGAGGGGGCTGGGATATATCCTCTCAAAAATGTTAATACCAGCTTGCTGGTGCAAAGATTTCTCAGGTCTGCAAAGCCCCTGCAGGTTCAGGAGTTCACCAGTGAGGTGTCCCTTCAGCCTCCCACGAATCATTTCCCCATGCTGGGCATGCAGGAGGACCCCCAGCCATCCCTCCTGTGCCCAACAACCTCTGCTTTCAGGTGGCAATGTGTTCTCACCTTCCCCAGGAGGCTGATGTGCAGTGTGCTGACAGACCAGCTCTGGGGCTCTGGGGATGGCCTGGAAGGTCAGGAAAACCCTAATGGGGAATGCAGGATGGTGGCTAGGTTCAGTGGCAGGTGTTGGTACAGAAGACAATGTACCATCTTCTGATTTTAACTGATGTCTCCTCTGGCCCCATAGCTTAGGAGCAGCCCAGATGCCAACAGTGAAGTCTATATTTAGGTAGTGTTTGTGATTCAAGGACATTACTTGCAAGTTTTCTTTCTGCTGGCAAATATGAAACCATTAAACCAGACCTCAGCAACCCTTTAGTCACTCTGCTATCACCCAGGTTTATATTTGTCTTGTACCTCCAGCGTAGCCATCTGGAAGCTGCCAGAGGAGGACAGAAGATCTTCAATAATTTATAGCCCTGCATTTTACTCACAGAGATGAGAAGAGCTGATCCATTCTCAGTGCTGGGAGTTTCTTCTGTACCTGCAATGCCCAGCTTGTTCAGGCTGTCAAGGACAGGGCATAGCATGAGGCCCAAGGGCTACTTGCAAGGAGTGGACAGAGATATTGACCCCATGGTGGGACAAAGGATCTCTGTGGCCATTACTAAATGATGATGAGGGAACTTCCAACTGTTGAGCTCACTGAACATGTGGGTTTTTTTGCAGGACAGAGTGCAGGACCTCATAGTTATTCCACTGATGCCTACTTGTTTTAATGATCTCTGGCTTTAAATGCTCTTTGCTTTGGGTTTGTTAAAGGTATGGAAATGGAAAGAAGAAATAGATGAATTGTGGGGTTATGGAAAGGCAGGGGAAATGTCTTTGTTCTGGCTGCTTGTGGCTGTGATTTGAGGGTGTTACTGCAGCACTGATGTCCCTTCACTGTGCTTTGCTGCAGTTGCTCTGAAGAACCACAGTGCTGAAGGAGCAGAGGGGGATGGAGGCGGTGACAGTAGCCCAGCTCTGGGCATGGCAGCGGTACCAGAGGGCGAGCTGCTCCTGCAGGTCAGTGTCCCTCTCTGTCCATCCCTTCCAGATGCCTTCAAGAGCTCTTTCCTTGGGTCCTCTTTCCTTTGAGATCTGCACTAAGAGCAGGCTGCTCTGTTCTCAGTTTGGTGAGTGTTGTGATGAAGGGAGGAAGCCGTCTGCTGCCCCACTGGTGTAGCTGTTGGTCAGTACAGTGGTTACAAGGCTTTTCTTACTCACTCATGGTGGTTGTGATTGAGCGGAGCTTTTCTAACTCTTTGGATCCATAGGTCAGAAAGGGTGTGTTGCTTCTCCTTTTCTTTTCCTGTCCTTCCTGGAGACAATTGTGGATGGCCTTATGGTCAGATCAGGGTATGCCCATGCTGGTATACGTGGGGTGCATCGTAGCATCCCAGGAGTTGTGTGAGAGGCTCATACCTGGCTCCTACTTGGAGGCACTGGGAGGTGCCCTCCTGTCCCCTGAGCAAGCACTGTGAATAGGAAGGGGTCATGCTCCAGCACCATGAGGTCCCATGAGGACACGATCCCCCTGTTCCTCTCCACCTGGTTCCCAGCCTGCCTGTCATCTGGCATCTATCCAGAAGCTCACTCAGCAGTAATTATAATTACTGTCCTGCCTGATGGCTGCAGAGCCAGGATCTTGGTGTCTGGGGAGAGAAGTGCTAAAGCCAAGCTGGTTAATCATGAAAACCTTGAAGGTTTTTCACTGTCGAAGCACAGAGCTGCGCTCAGCAGGACTGGCCAGGGGTTGATGCCATGTTCATCAGGCTCTTCATTGGGTTGGATGCTGCCTTTGTAGAGGCACCAAGCAGGGTGTGAACCATGTTAGCCTCATCCAGGGATGCAGGATGTGGCTGAGCTTTAAGGCTGGGTGCAGCATCCTTAGTATTGCAGCCATGCAGGTGCATACTGCCTTCAGTCTGCCTTTCTCCAGTGCCATTGAGGGAGGACAGTGCTCACCAGCACTGTGACAAGGCCATGCCTCCGGGGCTGCTCAAAGGGTTAAAATGCGTTTGGCAGCACTAATTAACCTCTGCTGCAGATTCCCACACACTGAGGTCAATCCAGTAAATAGAGAGAGCGTTTGTGCCCCGGATAAAGGGAAAGAGAGGGGGGAGAAACTGCAGACCTGGACAATGAAATGGGAATTGGCAGCAACAATAGCCAGACTTGGCTGAGACAAGGCGCTAGACTCTAATTGATCCTGATGTCTGTGGATGGCCAAGTGGGGGAAGTGGGACGGGGATGGCTGCCCTGCCTGCAGCCAGGTTTTGGGATCCAGGAGGACCTGGCGTCCTTAGGGACAGGAGGCTGAGTGATGGTGTCAGCTCTGTGAGAGCGCTCTGACTTCTGGATGCTGCATGTCTTCTCTATTCCCCCCCCCTCCCGCCAGGACCCTCCCTGGACTGTAGGAAGGATGGGAAGAATGCAGAGCCACAGAGGCACAGGTCAACCTTAAGTGCAGCCAGGGTGAAATGCCACTTTGATCCCCTGTTGCCAGAAAGGCACTTTCCCACCAGGATTCCAGAATGGATGGGTTCCTGACGGTGTCTGGTTTCATTCTGCAAGTCGTTCTCAGATTTGTATTTGCTCTTTGCATAGAGTGAGGATAAATGTCTGAATCTGAATCAGCTGCTAGGACAGGGTGATGTGGATGGAACTCACTTGCTGACCTGACTCACTTGCTGACCTGCTGTCTCTCCTAGGCACTCAATGGCTTCGTGCTGGTGGTGACATCAGAAGGGCTGATCCTCTACTCCTCACACACCATCCAGGACTACCTGGGATTTCATCAGGTTGGTGGGACACCCCTGGGTTGCAGTGATAGGTTTGCATGGAGCCCAGGTTCCTGGCAGGGAGAGAGCCCTGTGGGTTTGCAGGGACATGTGGGGGCTTCACATATAGGTAACAAGGCAAGGAGAAGTCTGTGGCTGCTTGGAAATTTGAGGTGTGAAGTGCCCCTTGTGCACTGAGCTCAAATCAGAGGGAGTGAAGTGTCTAAAAAGTGCTTTGCTTTTTGTGCCCCCCATCCCAGTCCTGGGGGCTGAGCACAGCAATGAAACCTGCTGGAAGGAAAACTTCATCTCAACAACGTGAAGGATTTCATGTCTTCTTAAGATGTCACATTTCAACCCAGACAAGGGAAGCAAGTCTTAGAGCTCTTGGGAACAGTGTAGGGATGGGTTGCTGTTCCTTGTGCAGTGAGCCCAAACCCACCCTATTACAACTCAGCACCAGGGTTGTGAAGGACATTGTGCAAGGGGTTCTTCAGAGTCAGATGTGCACCCACCAGCATCAACACTGGTGGAAAGTGTCTGACTCCATTCAGCCCAGCTAAGCTCTGGGGAGATGTGGTGGGATATGGCCAACAGCAGCTCACTCTGTTGTTTTTTTCACTAGACAGATGTTATGCACCAGAGCATCTTCAAGCTGATCCACACTGAGGATCACCAGGAATTCAGGCGCAACCTTCACTGGGCCCTCAACCCACCCCTCACTCCTGAGGGTGAGCCCTCTCCTGAAGGTACGTGTGGGCATGAGATGCTCTGCTCCCCACAGATGCTGGGCAAACAGCTCCCAGCTGTGTGGAGTTTGCATCCTTGTGGCCGCAGACTCTCCCAAAACACAAAATGTAGCTTCTGCTGACATGAAGCTGTGGTTCACGATGCTGCCCTTGCTGAAGACCACCACTCTTTGCTGAGGACTGGGACCACCAGCCTTTAGCTGCTCCCTCAACCCCTCTCTCCTACAGGGAGGAAGAGTCTCAGCTCTCCTGCTGTTGCCTACAGGCCTGATCAACTGCCTTTGGAAAACTCTTCCTTTCTGGAAAGGAGCTTTGTGTGCAGGTTTCGCTGCCTCCTGGATAATTCCTCCGGCTTCCTGGTAAGTCTGTGCTGCAAGCTCTACAGCAGGCTCACATTAAGGGGCTCATGCTGCTGATGGAGTGTGAAAGTTGACATTGAAAGGCTTGAAACTCTTCTATGCCTGCCTCAATAAGGGGATTTTTCTGTGATCTTTGTGTTTGGTCTGTACCTACCACCTCTTCCTGTGGATTTTATTCCTGTCCTCTCAGTGGCACTTAATCTGGTTGTCCATCTCTTAGAAGCAATGCTTCTTGGTGGGGTTGAAGTGTAGCTCACTTAGAACAAAGAGCAGCCTATGCATGATGTGATGCTCTGATGCAACTGCTTGGTCTTGATGTTGCTCTACAGTGGGGCCCTGGGGATGAGCTGCTGTGGGGAGACCAGCATAGCGTTCCTTTAAGCTTCTCTCTGCACTCACCAGGGAACAAGGAGGCCAAGACAAGCAATGCTCCAGGACCTGTGTTGTTACCCTGGCCTGGGCTATGTACCTCCTCTGTTTGGAGGTTCACTGCTCCTGCTGGGCAACCTCTTTCCCCTGGGGCTTGGCACTTTTCATCAACTCTGCAGCAAGATGGCTTGTTTCCCACGGAGCTCTCCTCCCTCTCTTTCCCCTCCACTCAGCAATGTGTGTGACATTGGCCTTATCTCCTCTTTCTAGGCTTTAAACCTTCAAGGCAGGCTGAGATTCCTTCATGGGCAGAACAAAAGGTCTGAAGATGGGTCTGTGCTGCCCCCACAGCTTGCTCTTTTTGCCATCTCCACCCCCCTACAGCCCCCATCCATCCTGGAGATCAGAACCAAGAACATGATCTTCAGGACAAAGCACAAGCTGGACTTCACTCCTTTGGCATGTGATGCCAAGTAGGTGGCAGAGCTGATCTGTGGGGTGATGCTGTATGCCTACAGTGTGCTGGTTCATGCTGAGCCTGGGTGATCTCCCACCTGGACCTGCCACTGAGATGGGTGCATTCTCCTATAGGGGGAAGATTGTTTTGGGCTACACCGAGGCAGAGCTGCGGATGTGCGGCACTGGCTACCAGTTCATCCATGCTGCTGACATGCTGTACTGTGCCGAGAACCACATCAGAAGTAAGAATCCTTTTCCCTGTTCCCTTTATGGTTGCCTTTGAGGCCAAAGTTATGGGCAGCTCCTTTGGTAGCTGTGTTGAGCCGAGCAGCTCTTTGCTTTGCTTTATGCCTTGCTGTGATGCTTTGGGTGCTTAGCAGGGAGGCGCATCTAGGTGCATCTTGAGGCAGACCTGCCTCAGGTGGTGTGCTGATGGATACCAGCATCTGTGCTTCCTCCCGGCAGTGATGAAGACAGGAGAGAGTGGCCTGACGGTCTTCCGCCTGCTGACAAAGGACAAGCACTGGAAGTGGGTGCAAGCCAATGCACGGCTTGTCTACAAGAACAGCAAGCCTGAGTACATCATTGTCACACAGAGACCCCTTGTGTGAGTGCATTTGTTTGTATGTAAGCACACCTGTGTATGCATCCATCGGTGCACATGGGCTGGTTGTAGCAAAGGGGCCTGGGATGACACGATTGCAGTTTGGAGCAGGTGCTTGTGCATGTGCAAACAGCAGTCTCCTCTTCCTCCCCTGCAGAGATGAAGAAGGAGGAGAGCACCTTCGGAAACGATCCATGCATCTTCCCTTCACCTTTGCTACAGGAGAAGCACTCTTATACCAAAGTGCTTTCCCTTTCCCAGGCTTCTGTGATGCTTTCCACAGCAAAGGAAAGATCAGCAAGTCCAGGAGGACCTCACACAGCAATGAAGGATGCTCCCAGAAGGACAGCATTGCCCCTGGTTCCCTGCTGAGTGCTGTACTGCAGCAGGACAAGGCAGCATATGCCCCCCACCCAGCTCCTTCAGCCAACCACACCTTCAGCAGCAGTTTCTCGTACCACCCCGAGAACACGTCCTCGCTGGGTGCAGGACAGGCCTGGAGCACAAGTGCTGCTCCAGTTCCCTCCAGGAAGGACAGCCTCATGGAGGAGTGGGTAGATTTGCAGCAGGAGGACCCTCTCTTGGCCACCTTGAACTCATTGACAATTAACAGTGACGAGAGCTGCTCCAACGATGAGCTCTTCAGTGCACTGGAGAGCCTGGGGCTGAACACTGAAGACCTGGAGCTCCTGCTGCTGGATGAGAAAATGGTGATGGTTAATACAGACCCTGATCACACTCTGTCCCTGAGTGACTTCCTCACCAACAATGAGATCCTCTCTTACATCCAAACCATGCTGGGGAACAAGTCCAAGGAAGGCCTACAGGCTTGTCCCGCACCAGGCATGACCTCAAGCACAGCGGGAGGCTCTGCTGCATACCAGGGCCATGCAGAAGACAAGGACTCACAGTACCCACCCCAGCAAACACAGCAGCCTGGCGCTGTCACAGGCCAAGCTGCTGCTCTGCTATGGGAGCATCCTCTCCATGATGCACTGGCACAGCTGTCCCCACTGCCATCGAAGCCGATGGAGGCTGAGTTGGAGCTGCCTGCAGGCCTGCAGTGTAGACCAGCTGGGGAGGAGGGCATCCTCCACTTCCTCCAGCTCACTCAGGTCACCCCTTGGGCCGTAGCTCCCAGCTCACACCTGGGAACCCCTTACCCACTGGAGGCTCAGCAGCTGGAGAGTTACTTCCCAGCTGTGCATCCCACCCAACAGGACATTCTTCAGACCTTTTCCCTGCCCAGCCAGCGCCGAGTGCATGGGGCAGCACCAAGCCAGCTGAAACACAAAGCTGGTCGGCGCCTGCTGATGAACAGGCTGTGTCCCCACCATCATCCCTCTGCTCCACGCTTCCTCCCCACCAGCAGCAGCAGCCCCTGGCAGGACTATGTCTCCCCACTCCTGACATCCTCAGCTCAGCCTGATTTTTATGGCATCAGTCAAGACTTGATCTCCCAGCATCAGGGCTACTTGGGTCCAGTGCCTGGGCCTGCCGTGCCAGCAGTAGACTCTAACCCGAATGGATTATGCAGCATGGACACTGTAGACAGTGAGAGGTCCCAGGATGGGCTTTTCCCATCTTCCTCATACCAGCTTATTCCTGAGATGCATCCTAGCTCTGTTCCTTCCATGTACCCTTTCCTGAGCTCATCTGCAGAGTACTTTGGAAGCACTGATAGTGTGTTGGAGGCTTCTGGAAACTCCCATGGAGTATACACATCCATGATGAGCCAGGAGAGCAGCCACAAGGTGAAGGTTTCTCTTTGCTCTTGAGCCCAGTATTTTCTGTGCTGGGGGGTCTTAGCATAGGGAAGGCATTCACTGCCTGTTCAGTAGGCAGGAATCACCTTGCTCTGCCAGTATGTGGTCAGAAAGGACTTCAGGGGCTTTTCTTTGCATCAGGCAAAGGCATCTTTGCCCTTAGACCTTGACTGTCTGTGGGTATGGTTTCCATATGCTTTGTTTAGTTGCCCTTTCTATAGGCATATTCCAGCCATGCCATGGGTGGTCCATATGAGATGTAGTTCAGTTACAGAGAGAGTTGGATAAATGCTTCTCAGACTCCATCAGGTTTGGTGCCATGACCGCTGCCCTGTTCCAAATGCAGAGCAGAAGCCTGTAGTTTATATATATATATGGTTAATGAGTGAACTGTAGGGCTGCAGTACATGGTCAGCTCTGCAAAGGTTGATTACGAAGTGAAAACTGGTGTCCTCTGGGGAGTCTGGATGTTATTGCACTGCTTTCAATCTCTTGTCAATGAAGTGAAGGGACAATGAGAGGTGAGCTGGGGGAAGGTGTGCAACATGTACTGGGATTGCTGCTGAGCCCCTGCACCTCCAGGGGAAGCAATGCAGGAGCAGGCCTTCCCCTCCCAGCAGCTTCCTCTGGGTACCCGGCCCATCAGTGCCAGTAAAACCCTACAAAATACCTCACCATTCTCTTTCTTCTCTCTTCTCCTAGCCTGACAGCAGCTGTGTTTTGCCTGGCTCTCACATGGGACTCCCTGCAGATGTGCCAAAGGGCAGCACTGCTTCCCCCTGCAAGCTGCATCCCCATGCAGAAGTGCTGCCGGATCACCCCCATGCTTTCAGTGGTGACTTCTATCTCTAGGAGAACAAGATCAGACCGGGCAAAATGGGATTATTCACTAGGAAAGAAGCTGCCCTCCAGCTGCAGACAACAGACCTTCCCCCTGTGGTGCTGCCACAGTTCAGTTCTCCCTGACAGCATCAGCCTGGCTGGGTCTGACCCTCTCTGCCTTTCTCGAGCATTGGGGCAGGCTGGCAGATAAACCATAACTTGTATCTGTGCCTACAGAGATCACAGTGGAGCTGACTAATCTAAGGACGTCATCCTTCCTCCCACGTGTCCAACTTTGATTCTGTGGTAGCTTTCAATACTTTTTCTTTCAATAAATGATTTTGGACGTCAGCCTTTGGCATCTCTCTTGCTGGTTGTGTGTCTGTCTCAATGAGCACAATTGCTTTCTTACTTAAGTCAGAAACAAGTTTGAAGTGGACTTCAGAACTCGATGGAGAAGGGTGGTTTCGGACTTGCAGTGTGCGGGACCAGAGGCTTCCTCCAGGCTGAGAGATCTCTGTTCCACGTCACACTTGAAATTTGAGCTTTGCTCCAATTTGGGGTAGAATTACAAAGTATTCTGTGAGACATGCTGTGCAGCTCTGTGTGTATGTATGTACATCTGGATGTGTGTATGATGGGCTGGTGGCACAGAGGGATGTCACCATGACGCTGTGAACTGGCCATGCCATTGAGTTGTGCACTGCTGGATGTTGTCCTTGTTGTTGTGCAGGGTGTTTCTGCAAGGTCTGCTAAGCAAAAGCCATCATCTCTGCAGCAGAAGGTGCTCTGCAGCCCCTCTGTTCCCCACCACAAGCTCTCCAGGGAGGCTGGCATATTCATAATTCATTCCCAGCCTCACACCAGCTGCTGCTTTTCTCCTTGGCCTTTTAACACCTATTTGCAATGCACCAGGCCAGCCCTGGGACCACCAGCTGGAGCTGTGCCAAAGGAGAAGATGCTGTCTGGTGTCTGAGCACACATGACCTGCCCTGAGCTGTAGGAAGGAGCATCAGGTGGGTGAGCTTTGCTTGGTGGGGTGTTTTCACCCTGAAAAGCTGATGAGGATGCTTGTGGGTTTGGCTCTGTCTGGAGAAAGGGAAGATGAGCCGTAGTGGCTCCCTGGCTCCAGATCTCCTCAAGTGTTCAGCTGTCCCTGCTCCATTGGTACCATGAGACTGAATGTCCCATTTAACACTTCTAACTGGACAGTAAGATAAACATTACGATACAAGCAAGCTTGGTGTTTGCCCACACCAGCTACGTGCACATCCATTATACATGGGGTATAGCATGTATAAAGCAGAGCAGAAAGCTTTCTTATTGTTTGCACATTAAACAGAGATGCACCATTCAGCACACCTGGCCCATGTCCTCCCTGCTGGAAGAAAAGGGAGCCTGGTGTGGTGGGTCTGGGCAGCCTCTGGGGCTTTCCAGCAGCACCCATGGAGAGGAGGAGAAGGGCAGCAGGCTGAGCTCAGCACTCTTTCCCCTCTTTCCCTGGAGAAATGGCTTTGAAGAAAGGGGGAAAGGAAGCCAAGCAAGACCAGCTTGGGAAAAGAAAGGGGCAATCATTGTGTGTGCTGGCTGTGCACCTGTGGAGGTAATCTAGCATCACTAAAGCAATGCAGGTGAAGGGCATTTGGTGATCTTCTGCTTGGTTTTGGCTCATGTCACAGGAAAGGTGCTCAGATCTGAGTTCTTCTGCATGCATCAGCAGTGATGGCCGCTCCTTCAGCAGTATTTCTGTTCTGTCATTAGGTCTGGAGTTAATTACAAACCTCTAGTGGGGCTTCATGTTTGCAGATGGTGCCTCCTGGGCACTCTGGCTACAGTGGCTCTGCTCCCACAGGGACTTGGATCCTTACACTTCTTGTCCTGCTGCAGTTGGATCACGCTTTGATTTAGTGGGTTTTCAGAGCTGGCTGGGGAAGTTCTTGCTGCTATTTGGCTCTATTTTTTGTTTCCAGAATGAAAAGAAAACCAACACTCAGCTGTTGTTTTGTTTTGTTTTTCTCTCTGAAAAAAAAAAGATGGAAAGAAATAAGATCAAAGCAATCTTAGCTTTTCTAGTCAAGTTGCTTAGGCAAGTCTTTACATCCCTTGAAAGACATTAAGTGTGGCTCCGGGGGCCATTGTGGAGACTCAGCACTGTAAAAGATGCAGGTTTCAGGGTAAGCCTTATGCATTGTGACAGTTTAAAGTATCCCTGAAGGGCATTTGCTCAGGCAGAAGCACGTTTTATTTGAAGCAAATTATGAACGAGACAGGAGAACTATTTTATTGTATTTTATTTTATTTCTGCTGGAGATGGGCATTGGATCAATTAAGCACAGAGCAGAGGCCACAGAGAGAGGCTCAGTTTGCAAAAGGGCAGAACACAGAGGAGGTGGCTGCATCCAACCCTTGGGCTCCCATTTAAACTTGCTGTCCTTGCTACCCCTGCAGCACCAGTTATGTGAGGTGGTCCTTAGCCCACAGCTCTGCCCCATGCACTGAATCCACTGGCAGTGAGTTTTCAGCTGTTTCGCCTTCCAACCATGTGCAGGCAAAGGACCTGAGTCTTGCCAAGGTACGGTGGATGCCACCTGAGATCTCTGCTGCTCTGCAGGCTACCCTAAAAACATCTATAGTTGCTGCCAGGTCCCCGAGAAAGATGGAACCTGGTGGAGACACGGCAGACACAGGGGCTGCCTGTAAGACAGCCCCGAGCCCATTTGCTCCCTCCTGTGGCTCCATCCCAAAGTCACTCCGAGTGTCCTCAGGTCTGTTCCATCACCGTCCCCACAGCCACAGAGCAGACACACAC
The DNA here is from genome assembly GCF_054131305.1 of Coturnix japonica. NCBI lineage: Eukaryota > Metazoa > Chordata > Aves > Galliformes > Phasianidae > Coturnix > Coturnix japonica. The sequence goes on from NC_140669.1 coordinate 33,023,511, forward strand.
CAACCCTGTGCCCCCACACGCAGTCTCAGATCAGCCCCCCTCTGAGCAACCTCAATGCAGTTCTGCGCCCACCTTGCCAGCTGGGAGCAGCTCTGCATCCCAGTGCAGGAACACTTATCCCCCCCACCCTCCTCTAACACCCCCACTTCCTTCCCTGTGTGCTGTCACAGTTTCACCCATCCCCGCAGGGCTGCTGCTTTCCTCTTCCAGGAGCCAGTGTGAGCCTCTGCCACACGATGGCAAGCCAAGACTGTGCAACAGCAGCAGCAGCAGGGCTGGGATGGAAAGGCGATGCTGGACGCAGGCTTATCTGGGAGATGAGTGGCTGGGGAGCAGCTGCGCAGGAGAAACCCAGGGATGCTGGTGACAGCAGCTCAGAGCAGAGTGCTTTGTTAACTATAAAGGTGAACTGTATATTGGGGTACATTAAACGCAGCACAGCCAGATGGTCAAAAGAGGGGATTCTCCCACTGTATTTAGTGTTAGTGCAGTCTCACCTTGACTATTATGTGCAGCTCTGGGCTAAACAACATAAAATGGATGCTAAGCTGATGAATCGGGTGGGTGCCCTGGTAAGTAGGACAGTGAGAATGCTGAGTTACTGAATGCCTTCTTTGTTTTACTGATAAGACTGGTCCTCCAGAACCCTAGACCCTGGAGGTAATAGACACTTGATGTCTCAGCTTCAAATTCCAAGTGCTTTTGAGTCACCAAGCCTTGGGTGGCCAAAGGTGCTTGGCTTTCAAATGCCCCTTTCAAAGGGCAACATCCCCTTAAGATTCTCTTTTGCCTTCATAGCAGAGGGGCAGAAGAAACCCAACTTTCCTACCATGAATCATCACCAGAGGAATGATTCAAATAATTGTCAGCTGTGTTGCTGGGGTGAAGTGCCAAAAAGCCAGATTCAGGGGGTGGGGGGCAGGCACGGCTGGCTGGGCTTTCACTGGGGGTGAGGTGCTGGGACAGGGATGTCGTGAACCCACAACACAGAGTAGATAAGCAGCCTCATTCCTTCAGCTGCTCCTACAGGGGAGGGAGATGCAGGTACTGAGAAAAGCAGTTTCAACTACAGCTGGTTTTGCCGTGCAGGGGGTAGTTTGTTATCTGTGCCTGGAGGGCACACTCCTGCAGCTTGCCAGACTTGGCTGTTCCATAGGCTGGAGCCAGTGGGGATGGCTGTCAGCAGGTGGAGGGAGGTATCCTGCAGAGCATGGCCACCCTTTGGTGCTCATTGTACTTCAGAGAGTGAACCATGCCATGGTTATAAAAGCTCTAGAGAACCCAGGGTGAAATGTGTGCCTGTGAGGACATCCATGCAACTGCCCTCTCCATGCAGCATGGGCTACCCACAGCCCAGCAGCCATCAGTGGCAGGCATGGCTTGAGAGAGGGCAGGAGAGCCCTGTCTTCCCAGTCCTGACTGGCTGCAAAGGCACAGTGAGCCTTCAGAGGCCAAACCTGCACCTTGTTTCTCTGCTGAGGAAAGGAGGGTTGCAGGGGGTGGTGGGGGAAGCAGAATTTGGCAGCTCACTCTCTTTGGAAAGGGTCCGGCTGCCTCAGGAGAAATTCCTGACATAGTTTTGCTGTAAAGAAAGTGCTGACCTGTTCAGGGGTGTTTGCTGAGCAAGTGAAGACGAGCCAGAAGCAGCTCAGGAGTGCTGGGAGAAAACAGGGCTGTCTTTTCTTCTCTGGGGGTGGGCAGCAGTTCAGGCCCTGTGGGGAAGTGGTGCCTGGTGGCAGCTGTTTGAATGCCATCAGCAACTGCAATAGGATGCCCTGATGCTCACTGCTCTTGCCTGCTGCCAGGGGAATGCTCAGACACCAGCAGAGAAGTCAGTGGTACCACACCACAGTGTAAAGTGTGACCTGCGGGCTGTGTCCTGGCTGCTCGGTACCTTTTGGGATGCACAGAACAAATAAGGTAAGGATAAAAAAACTTCTCATGCAATAAATGGTGCAGTTCCTCCAGAAGCAGCCTGGGAATGGCCAGGAGAAGATGCCCTCCCAGCCCAGCTCCCACACAGCACATGGGACATAGCTGTGGAGGCTCTGGGACAGCTGGGACACCACTTGGTTTTAATTTAGTGGGAAGGAGGAGCAGGCAGAAGAAATCCATCATGCGGCTATTCAATATCAAGGCGAGAGACTGTGTAAGAATATGTGTCAAAAAAGAAAGAAAGAGAAAAGAAAGAGGCCCATCCCAGATTTCCCAACAGTGTGGTCCAGAAAGCCAGAGGCCTCCATGCTGCCAAGGGGCTGAAGGAGAATGCTGTACTCAGAGCCACAGTGAAATATGTACCAAAGAGCAAATAGGGCCACGAAGACCTCACGCAGCAGCTGGGAAAGAACAGGGAGCACAGAGCCAGAGTTGGTACTGGGGAGCAGAAGGTTCATCAAAGGGAAAGCAAACAGGGGAAAACAAAGCCAGTCACATACGAGAGGGAAAGCAAGAGGGTTAAAGGCAGGCTGGAGGAGCACCACCAGCACCCACTGGGACAGAAACGGATGGGAAACGCTGATGCTCAGCAGGAGTGTGGCCAGTGTGGTCCCACAGCACCAGCCATCATGAGATGCTCCATGGGGAGTGAGGCACTTCCTCTTCCCAGGGAGGAAACAGCTCCTATTTTGAGTCTGCTGGAGCAAGAATTTCCAATTCTTTTTAATTCTGAGGCTGAGTTGATCATTGCAGGGGAGATGCCACGTGTACTGTAGGAGGCACCAAGACAGCAGCACTGCCAGGACCCCAGCTTGTGGGGCTGGCTGCTCCTGCTGTTACCTGCACAGAGGGAAAACATAACTGCAGCCCTGCTCTCAGTGAAGGGGCTGTGCACACAGTGCACTATCTCCAGCTCTCTGCTGGCTGCTCTGCCAGGCACTACTGTGCACTGTGACCCATATGTCCTCCCACTGCATGCCACTGTGCTAACAGCAGCTTGTTAGCATCATGTCCAGCAAGCCATTGCTGCTGCTCATGGGCATCTCCCAAAGTGCAACACACACTCAGTGCTGTCGCAGTGCCAGAGCCTGCTCCCTCCTGCCAATCTCATCTTGCATGGCCTGCATTCAAGTCTCTCCCCCTGCTCAATCAAGCACCTGTCTGTCAATGCAGGAAGCGGGAGGAAAATGTGTTAAAAATAAACTGCTTTTAAAGATGTCTCTGGAAGGGCTGGGAAAGGGTAGCAGGTCTGATGCTGGGTTGTGGTTTCTGAGATGGAAGGGACCTGCTCATTGGCTGGCTGGCCATGCATTTCCCTTCCACATCCACATCCCATCTCAGCAGCAAGCTCCAGGCATGCACCACAGGGACAGAAATGCCTGCTTGGGTCTGCTCCCAGCCTTCATCTGATGCTGGTGTCACAGGATGTGGTGCTGACATCTCTGCCCCTCACCAGGATGCTCTTTCCCATCCAGCAGCTGCTCCATGCCCCCAAATCCCTGTAGGGGCTCCTCTGCGGACTGCCCCCAGCTGCAAGGCGCCTCTCTAAGACCGGGGACCAGACCCACACACTGTACTAGGATGTGCTTGCACCAAGGCTTTGCACAGCATGAAACTGCCCTCCCCAGCTCTCTCTGGCATCACACAGGCACGGCAGGAAGGCAGACAAGTGCCATTTCCCACACCCAGCTGAGAGGCGGAGAGACCTAAGGGCGAGCCGCATGGATGAGGCATGCAAGAAGCATCTGCCTCGGCCCAGTTCCCATGAAACGCTTTTCTGTGTGCTTCGGCTGATGTGTGCACAAGTATTGGTTTCCCCTTTGAGTGGATGACTCACGGAGGAGCTGGCAGGAAGGGGGGAGGCTGTGGGACATGCACTGGGTGCCCATGCCTGGAGGTGCAATGGGGTGCAATAGGCACTACCCCAAAGCACGGAGTTGGGGGGACACATGGCTGGATCCTTCTAACACTGCATGGGGATCTCCATCCCCAGGGGTCCCTGTGTGTCCCTCACCTCCTTCTGTCTAGTGTGAGTCCTGCTCAATGTGAGCGGGTTCACAGCCCTGCTGAGCCACAGCCATCAATACCATCCTGTCCTCTCCATGCCAACAGGAAGGGAGTGGGTGGGCTCCTGATGCTCCCTCTCCCCAGGATCAGCTCACCCCCCCACACATGGATAGGTAACATGCTCCCTGCTCAGCCAAGCTCTCACGTTTGCCAGATTTCCTCTTTGTTGGAATATCTGGGTTTCCAATTATCCCCACTCCCTGTCTCAGCTCCTTGGGTCCTACCCAAACGCCCACCTTTGTGGCTCTGTGTGTTTCAGCTCTGGAAGTGGAGATGCCTTTTGCAGACAGGGGCGAGATTCTGTTACCTTGTGCCTTGCCGGATGCTCAGTGCTCAGACTGCCCCGTGGAGAACAGCCCAGGAAACCCACCCCACATCCCACACAAGGGTGCCTATGGAGGAGTTTATGACCCCTGCTTCTTTCCATGGGAAGAATGCAAGGCCTCCAGCAGGGTTCACCATGGTGGATGTCCCCGAGCCGCCTCACCCTCAAGCTGCAACCCAACACTGGGGATTGAACCCTAACAAATGGCACAGGAAAGGGCTGCAGGTGGGCGCAGGCAGGACATCCTGCTATTCATGGCGTTCTGCTCTCTTTGCATTGCTGCAGTCTTTGTTTTCCTGCACAGCCACATGCCAAATATCGTGCTTTGCCTCCTTGCTCCCCAGCCTTCACACACAGCCCCCCGGGAGGAGCCTGGCGGCATCAGGACCAGAACAGCCGCCTGCTCCCACCGCACAGGCTGCATTGCACATCAGCGCTGCTCAAGCAGACGGCTCTCAGCAGTGCTGGCAGCCACGGTTCACGGGGTCTACAGGCGCCAGCACCCGGGCCACGGCTGCTGGGGACATTGGCAGGCGGGTACAACGCTGCCGCTCACAGCCGCTGGGCAGGAGGAGGAGGCAGAGGCAGGCCAAGCGTGTCGGAGCGCTGCTGGAGACATCGGCATTTCCAACAACCCCCCCCCTCTTTCTGCACTGAAAGGAGGGGAAAACAGCCCCGTCATCCCGCAGGGTTGCCAGGGTGACACTTGTTGGCTGCTGTGCTATCCCAGCCGCGGAGCTGCTGAGGGCGGTGCGCCGGGATCCAGCACAGCCCCTCCATCCAGACGATGGCACTGGGGTGCCAACATAGAGGCCACCCAGCAGCACAGGGTGCGAGGGGACAGTGGGGCCCTCGAGGAGCAGCGTGGAGAGAAGAAATGCCAAAGCTCTGCTGGAGCCTGAAGCCTGCAGGGCAGGGGGGCCTTTGGGCTGGGACACCACCACCATGGGAGCGCTGCTGGTTTCCATTTGGTTGGCTTTTGAAAGAGCTGCCTCCCTGGCAGCTTCCCCCCTGGTGGGCAGCGCTTGTTTGCTTGGGAAAAGATGAGCCTCATTATCTGTCCTTTGCGGCTCTCCAACTTGAAAGCGCAGCGGGAGGACGCTTATGGTGGGAAACTTCCCTGGTGGCAGCCAGGATGGTGAGAGGAGGGCTGTGCAGGGGGGGACGGTGACCTACTGCAGGAAGGCAGGCAGCCAAAGGGTGGTGGTGGACTTCAGACCATCCCAGTCGCTTGAATCGGTTTCAGTTTTCAAGGTTTTCCAAGCACCATCCAGGCCCAGAGCCTCCTGCAGCCCACCTGCTGCCCTAAAAGCCCCGTGCACAATGGCAGCCCGGGGGTTGGGCTCGGGGCTGCCACGTGTTGCTTTTGCACAGCTCAGGTACAGCCCCCACCTGGCTGAAAGGCATCCAGGCTGGAAAGGGGAAACATAAGAGCCCTGGCCACACAGGATCACCCAAATAAAAGGCAGCTCCGGGCTCTGACCCTCGCCCCCATTCTCGGGTTATACCTTATGGGTTATTCCTCCCGGGTCAGACACCACCTTTGCCATCGGTGACTCAGTCCTGGATCCCCTGGAAGTTTCCAGGCTTACGCTCCCAAAGCACGCTGCCGCGGGGCACCAAAGTACTACACAGGACAAAGCGAGGCGTGGCACTTCTCTTCTTGATTGTTTCCTTCTCTTTATTGTGCGGGGCTGCAGAGAGAAGAAATGGGGGCACCGGAGCACGTCGAGGATGCTCAAGGACAGCCGGGCCGCTCCCCTCCACCCAGCGCGACCCTCCCAGCCCGGTACCGGGGGTTGGAGGCGGGCTGAGCCCTCCACGGCCCCGCCCCGCTCCGCCTCGCCTCCCTTCCCCGGGACGGGCCGTGCCGCGCGGAGCCGCTCATAGCCGGCAGCGGCGGGCACCATGAGCCCGGGGTGAGTGGTGGGGCCGGGGGCAGCGGGGCTGGCGATGGAGCCAAGGCTGACAACGTGCTCTGTGCTTCTTTCTCCTCTCGCAGGTGTGCCCCGCGGAGGCTGCTGCTGCTCATCGTGCTCTTTGTGCTGCTGCTGCTCCCCGCCGCCTCCCAGGAGCCCGGTAACGTGCGCGGGGTCAGAGGGGAGGACTGGGGGTCCCGGAGCCCTGCACGGGGGGTGCTCTGCGAGCGGGGCCGCCCGTACGAAACGGCTGGGTGGAGGGGTGGGTAGGGGGAGCAGCGTCCCCGGGCACCCCATCCGTCTGGTGGGCGAGCAGCCGGAGGGAGCAACGGGTGGCCGTGGGGCAGGTGGGCCGGCATTGCCCGGTAGTAGGATTCAATGGTCCTGATGGGCCCCTTCCGTCTCGGGAAGTCCTATGATACCGTGGTTCCGTGCCCAAGAACAGCCGTGTGCCGGTAGTGCCCGATCCGCAGGTCCGCGCGGTGGCAGCGCTTGGAGACGCGCGGTGCCCCAGCGTGCCCAGAGGGGTCCCCTGCTCCCGGGGGAGGTGGGATCCGCTGCTCTGCCCGTGGGCTGCGCACGCCTTCGGAGAGGCAGCATGAGGCTCAGTTTTCCAAGTCTTCCCTCCCCACGAGGCACGAGCCGGTACAATCACGCTCGGAGAGGCTTGGCTTGCCCGCAGCCTGTTTGCAGAGCGGCCGAGCGCTGTGAGCGCTGACCCAGAACGGATGAGGGCGGCTCTCTGTGTCCCTCAAGGAGCGCTCCCACCTTGGTCGGGAGGTAGGGCTGCTGCCCTTCCTTCATCCCGACGGTGTTCTGGTGGGAGGCTGCTCAGGTACAGGCGAGCTGGGAGTCAGCAGGTGCTGGGCTGTGAAATCTGTGGATTATTTACTGGAGAGAGGCTTTATGCCATTGAGGATCAGCTTTCGGCTCAGGCTGTGCTGCAGGACAAATGCAGGCACTGGGTGCAGCCTGCGGCAGGGATGCCTGGCACTGCTGGAGCCCATCCGGGAGCATGGGGAGAGGATTTCCAGGCGTCCCAGACTGGATTGGTGACACTGCTGTCTGGGTCGTGGGTCCCCAGGGACCTCAGCAACAAAGACGTCTCCAGAGGGAGAAAATGATTCCCATGCAAAATCCCAAATCAACTATTTTAGGTCCCTGGAGAACGTCCAGCACAGCCAAGCTGCAGGGCTGGGCACTGCTCTAAGGGTTGTTATTTGGAGCAGAAATGGCTCCCTGTGTGTCCTTCCCCCCCCGGCTCCAGGTGATGGAGCCGTACCTGACCCAAGGCCATGCCCCCACAGCCGTCAGGGTCTCTCCCCATTTTGTCCAGACTCGGTGGTCACAGCCATGGGGTTGGCAGGGAAGTGCCCGTCTCACCCTGCTGACTTGGCCAGCTCCCAGTGGCAGGCTGCAAATCGGGTTGGAAAGAATTTGAAGGCGTCTCAGTGTGGCTTTTTCTTTTTCCTTTTTTTTTTTTTTTTTGTTCCCTTTAGTTCAATGTCCAAGGACTGCAGGGCCTGTTCTGCCAGCCCTTCTTTGTGATGGGCTCCTTGGGAATGTTTGCTCTAAAGGCCATCCTGACGAGGAGATAACCTTTCTGTTTATCTGCCTTGCTTGCAAATTTGGGAGCTGAGCTGTCTGCAGTTGGGCTTCTTTTTTCCCCTGGAGATCCCTCAGAATGTTATGGAGCAGGGGTTCAGGGCAGGGATGCTGCTGGGATGCCACTGTGTGTCCCATCCTGAGAACACAGGGAAACTGTTCACAGGGAAGCAGTGCTGCAGGCTGCAGTGTGTTGTGTTTCTCTGCATCGTTGTTGGAGCTGGGATGGAGTAGTTTCGATCCCATTTTTTGGAGCTCCTATCCCAGAAGGTACCTTGGGAAGCCTGAGCTGGTGGAGGGCAACCAGTCCTCAGCATGGGAGGTGGGCTTTTGGTCTGTTCCAACCTATGCCTTCTGTGATGGGCAAAGACATTGAGGTCAAGCTGGTGGTGGTGGGAAGCAGACAACACCTGGACAGCTGTGATGCCTCTTGTGCTGCTGAATGCAGCAGGTGCCAGAGTGACGTGGTGCTGGCAGCTCAAGCTCTGTGTATTTCCATCCTCACCGGCTTGTTGGCCTTCAGGGCTTGGGTGCCTTGCGAGCATGAGCCCTTAGAGATGAAGCAGGTGCTGTGCAAAGAGATTTATGGCCTGTGACATAACTGCTCTGGCATAGGCTTGTGGGGATTTCTGACAGGTGGATCTGAGCTTTTGCAAACATTCTGTTAGGAATTTCTCCTGACAAGGAGAAGGGCTGGGTGAGGAGTGTGCCGCAAGCGGCACCAGCAGGTGCGGCTTTAGGTCAGGAAGAGCTCTACTATGAGCATCCAAGTGCTGCCCATGAACAGAAGTGCCTCGGCGTTGCACAGCTGCTGGCTGGCCAAGGATGGGGACCACGTGTCCCTCATGTCACCACCCAGTCTCTGCCCAGGCTGCTGGCAAAGCTCAGCGTAGTGGCTGCCAGCCTTCATGGCCCCGCAGTGTGTTCTGCTCTGGGGCTGGGAACTCAGTGTAAAAAGAGATGAGTAGTGCTCTACTCCCAGGCGGTGCTTGTCTTCTCTTCCCTTTCAGCAAGTGACCCGATCCTGACTTTCTCTGTGCTCTTATGGCTCTGGGCTGGACTCAATCCATCCGCAGCATCCTGCAGCCCTGCTGGATCTCAGATATCTGTGGGGGAACGGGAACTGAGCCCTTCTGGATGCATGGGGCCACGGCACGTGCCCCTGGCACAGTGGCTGCTGGCATGAGCTCTGCTGAGCCCTGGGGCAGGGCTGTTCGTGCCCTGGAGGGCAGCCCCTTTTTGGCAACCCCTGTTATTTATTTTGGTCCGCAGCTGCAAGAACCTCTCCTTACTGTGTTTATTTCGTTACGATGTAGGAGCTGCTGAAATAGCGATCCTGAACGTTTGGAGAGGACAGGCACTCAGGGGAACAGCCCTATGAGGGCTATTGCCAGGCACTAAAACAACAAACAGGAACCAAAAGTAGGCAACCTAGATCTGGGAAACAGGCCTCTTCTGTGGTGTGCTTGGGATGATGCTCTGAGCCCCAACACGGCAGCCTGAGCAAGCGCGTCATGTCTTGTCCAAAAGCTGAGAGCTTCCCCAGTACAGAATGAGTTCTGGCATAAACCACTGAGTTCAAAGCGCTGAAGGAGACATCTGGGATTAAGTATCGGATGCGAATCAGCAGCCCAGAGGTATGGGATTAATAAAGCATTTTAATGGTCTTCCAGAGTATCTGGTGGCATTTGAGGAAGTGCTGGGAACAAGCCCTTCCAAGAGCATCCCTTGGTTGCAGGCAAGCCCAGCTCTGCCCTACACCCTTTGGTCTGTGAGGTGCTGGCGGTGTGGATGTAAGAAGGTAGAATTGCATTGCAGCAATGCCTTTTTTTTGGCTTTCAGCATAGGGCTTGGTTGACCTACACTGTTTCTTGCCAGCAGTGTAATTGAATCAGGGAGCTAAGTGGGATTAGGAACTGGTTTGGACATTTATTGGGAGCTTTCGGAGCCGTGTCCGCGTGGGCTGGGAGCACGGGGGGAAATGTCAGAGCAGAGGAGTCTGGGAGAGGACTGAGGGCAGCAATGGGTCCTGCTGCTCAGCAGAGCCCCCCCCCAGCACCGGGGGCTCTCAGTATGCAACATCTGCTCTGTGACATCCCGTTTGCACTTAAAAGGTTGCTCTGGTGGAATTTTTATTGCTTTTTTTGGCATTGCATCCCGGCCCCTTTTAGATGGAAATTTGTCATTAGTGACTTTTATTGTATTTTTGTTATATTCCCAAGCTCGATCTGCTGGTTTCTTCCTCCCAGGCCCTGGGACTGGAGGATGGTGCTGCTCCCCGGCCCTGTCGCTAGGCCATGGGAGGGGGGAAGCAGCAGAGCACCTGAGGGCAGCCACCCCACAGAAATCCCCCATCACCTTTCTATCTGCCAGCCCAGGTGCCCTTGAAGCTGTCTCCAGTTTTACAGTCCATAAGTGAGCCACCTGCCTCCCCTCCAGTAAACACTGCAGTTAAACAGATTATATTTTTTCCACCTCCCTCATTAGGCTGTAACTTAATTGAGTCGGGGATTGTTGACTTTTGGATAAGGGGCACCTTTCTGATAACCCCAGATAAGGAGCTGACAGGCATCCCTGGCACAGGGCGCAGTGACTCCAGAGTCCTGTTGGGAGGCAGCAGGGAGGGGTGGGTGCTCTGGGGGAGCCCAGGTATAACTAGGGGGACGGTCCACTGCTCCCTCCTTGGACACAGCAGCAGAAGGGAAAGTGCACTGCCGGTTTTGGATTTCACCCTGGGCATTTGGAGGAGAAAAGCCCCACTGTGTGCAATCTGAAGCCCACAGAGGGGTATCAGCTGTGGGCTACAGCACTGCCACCCCCACCAGATAAGCTCAAAGGTGCCATTGTCGCCCTGGCGTGACAATGTAACCAGAGGCTGCAAGCGGAGGATGGGATCTGCACTGATTCCCAGAGGAGGTTTCCAAGCAGAGCACCGTGCGATAAGATGGTGCTGTGTAGCAAATTCCTGCATCTCTGGCTATGGAGATGACAGAAAGGAGGTAAGGCACTGTTCTCTGCAGCTCTCTGCCTTCCCAGAGAGAGTGGGTTGTTTCCCATCCAACACCTGGTGTAACCAGCAAGAAAATGTCCCTACTCCCTGCTGGCTCACCACAGCTCAATGGTTCTGGTCCAGTGCTGGAGCCAAAGGACGTGAGGTGATGGCCTCAATTTGCATCAGGGGACGTCAGGTTAGATATTAGGAAGAATTTCATCTTAGAAAGAACATTAATGCATTGGCACAGGCTGCACACCAAGGTGGTTGAGTCCTGGAGGTCCCCACGAACTGTTGAGATGTGGCACCATGGTGGTGGTCAGTCAGCACAGTGGGTTGGAGTCGATGATCTTCATGGTCTTTTCCAACCTTTATGTTTCTACAGTTCTATTTCAGAATGGAAGCATACCCCCAAAATGCACTTTACTGGGTTGGGAAGCAGCTCTACAGTCCCTATTCCCTGCCTGGGCTCAACCTAAAGAGTTAACGTACATGTTTGCAAGGGGCCCCGCAGCCTCCAGCCCCCAGAGGCAGCGCTGGAGGTAATAATCTTCTTTCAGCTCTTTTTTTTTTTCCCCTTTCCCCTGCTAATTGTGGCACTGACATGTCCCTTCCATGAAAGGCCCTTTTGTCACCGGTTGCTGGGCAGGCCCGCACCTAGCAGTGGGCCTCAGGTAGCTCACTTGGCACAGCAGCATCCCTCTGCTCTGCTCCCACTTCTGGGGGCTGCACAAAGCCCCCCTTTTGCCTTTCCTCCAAGGAAAGTCTCAGGGGCCCAATTCTTGCCCCGGTGCTACCTAGAGGGAGAGGTCAGTCAGTCTAGACACTAATCCGCCCCGCGCTGTATTTCTGCTGCCTCAAGTGTCCTAGCAACAGGGCTTGGAGGAGGTGGATGGAGGATGTTTGCTGCATGGTGGGGCAGCCAGCAGGATCTGTCCAAGTACCTTACAGCTGGGGACAGACTGATAACTTGAGCCTCAAGGCTGGCCAAGTGTGGCCCTCCCTTAAGGGGAATTCCCATCTCCGGGCAGCTAAACAGGCTGAGATGCAGCTTTGTGCTCAGGACCCTCTGCCGTGCTGATTATTGACCAATAACAATGTCCCCTTGCAATCTGCTGTGTGCTCCATTTCCTTTCCTTCCCCACAGCCTCTTTCTGGGCTTTCTCCTGCCCTGTGGTCCCCCCGGCCATTGTCCTGCTGCCTGTTCCCATCACTTGCACCATATCCCAGCATCACCACTATGGTGTATGGGGCTGGGTGCTCCCTGCTGCTGGGCTGGGTGCTTAGCAGACACACTGCATCTTTCATGGAGTCCTTTTCTGCTGACATTTTTCTTCCTTTTTTTGTCCTCTTCCCCCTTTTTTCCACCCCCCTCCGCCCTTCCCTCCCCTTTCTCTTTTCAGCTCGAACAGCACCAAACTCTCACTGGGGAATTGCTAATTCAGTGCCCTTTGTCTGCTGCCCAGCAGCAGCCAGGAGGGGAGGTTTGGGATTTGCTGAGGGGGGTGGTTGGGATTTGCTCAGAGGTTTGGGATTTGCTTGTTCCACATGGGGTACCTCATCCTGCCCTGCTAGGAGCAGCCACGTGGCTGTGGGTGTGAGGGATGCTGTGGTGCTGAAGGTGGGTTTGTGGAATCTTCATAGTGGTTTATTTATTTATGGATGCTTTCTTTGAGGGGGGGGGATGAAGAAACCAAAACCAAACCAACAACAAAAGCTCATAAACTCAGAAAATTAAACAAAACCAAAATCTAAAGCAGTGGAAAAAACCCAGTGAAATGCAGCGGTGATGCTGCAAGGAGGGGGGAGGTGGGGGGGGGAAATGTTGCCGTGCTGATTTATGGGGCTTTTTTCACAGGTCACTGCTAGCATTTGTGGAGTTGGCCTTGCTGCAGGAAAAACTGGTTTTCAGCATTCCCATTAGGAAGAAACTTGAGTGGTTGTATAATTAAAATGCAGAAGAATCCCGGAGCAGCTGCTTGCGGTGCTTTGGGGCGCACAGCCGCCTCCTGCCTTTGCCCTCTGCTTGCTCCGTGCTGAAGTTCACAATGGGAAAATGCCACATCCCTCTGCTTGCCTTATTGCTGCTCTCCCTTCCTTGCTCCCTGCAAAGTCAAACCACACAAACAGACTTAAATCAGGGTGGCATGGGATGCAAAGGGACATCTGTCCTACACTGGGGTGCGTGGTGATGGTGCTGTGGATACCCCTGGCCGTGCTGGGGCACGTTTTGGGATGAGTAGAAGGCGGTCCCCCAGCGCCATGCCCAGCCTGCAGGATGTCAGCCCCACACAGGGAAAACAGCCAGTTGTCATCTGGACAATGGTGGCATTGTGGGGACAGAGCGGGGCAAAAGGGCCCGGCTCCAGTGTAATGTTACTTTTCTATTTATGTTGCCATAGTCAGTGCTGAGAAATGGCCCTATTCTCTCTAATCCCCCACTCCAGGCCTGCCTGCTGCTTTGTGGTGTGGGGATTTTTTGTGTTTTTAACCCTTTCTGTGCTGGAAAGGCTCGCAGTGACGTGCTTGTGGGAATGCCAGGCTGGAGCACTCACCAGCAAATTAGACCCATTGGATGCCATTCATCCTAACGTCTGTAAACATTGGTTGGCATCCTCAACAGTTTCAATGAAGACCCTCTTGTAAGGCAGCAGCCTTGACTGGCATCACATTGCCACAAGACAGATGGATTTCAAGGCACTGAGCCCTCTGATGTGTGTGGCAGGGCAGGTTCAAGGGCAGGGGTGATGCTGCTGAAGGCTGCTCCCAGCATCTCGCTGCAGTACCGGAGCTGTGCCAGGGCATGGCATGGAGTGTGGTGACCCTGAGCTGGGCTGGCAGCCCAGATGGGACAGGGACGTGCTATCGAGGCAGGATGTCACAGCTTGGTGTGAACTTGTGAAAGATCGGGGAAAAAGATGCCAAAGCCAACAGCAGAGATGGGGTGTTGTACAAGGAGTGCAGATAGGTGGAAGGAGCACGGAGCAGGCATAGAGCCTTATTAGGAGCGCCCTGTGGCTTGAGGCACACAAAACCTCAAGTTGTCAGGGTGTCTGTGCAGACACCAAGGGCAACTGAAAGGTGGTCTTTGGGGTTAGGAAAAACCCTCCCTATGTCTTTTTCCTCCAGTTGGCTGGCAGAGCAGTGTTCCCCACAACATGGCTTCGAGGGGATGCCTAGGTCTCTTTGCTGCTACCTGGGTGTGGATATCCCAGGCAGGGTGCCCTTTGGGTGCTGTGTGCTGGAGATGCACTTGTAGGAGACTCAGGCTGTGTTTCCTTCTCCTCATGACGCTGGAAGGCTTTGTCTGAGCCCTGGACAGCCCCTGCCAGGGCAGATCTTTCTCAGCAGCTCAGCATTACTCTTTGCTTGAACAGCATCAAGTTGGCTCCCAAGCCCCTGCTTTCTGCAGAGCTCTCGTGCCCTGTATTTGCAGGTAATGAGGTGTCTGGAAACAGCACCTGGCTGCCCCTGTCCACAGCAGAGCTAGGAACCAACACCCTCCCATCACCCCCATGCTTCCAGCACTTCCCAGGGGCTGCAGGAATTCCAGGAATGCAATTGTGATTTGGGAATTCCTTTGGGGTCGAGGCAGAGGAGCACCCAATGCTGTGTGCTCCCGCTCAGAGGTGGAATTACCAGTGGTGGTAAAGCGTGGCACATCAGTACCATGATGGAGGCAGCTTAGGGTGGGCTCTGCACCTTTCCCCCCTCCAGGGAGCACTTGGTCTGCAGGGTGATGCATTGCCATGGGGGCAGGAAGGGGGCACATTCCTTCCCTAGCCTCCCGCTGCCTTATCTCCTAGCTGTCGGGCGGCCCCACGGTGATGGGAAGCAGAGCTGGTGCCCCCTGGCCTGCCCCCCGCCTGCGGACAAAGCCGGCTCTGCGGGATGTGCTGAGAAAAAGGGAGCTGCTGGCATGTTGCTGTCCTCCCATTGGGCTGGGTAATGAGTTACGAGGTCAGTGCGTGGTGCCTTTGCTGGGACCCGACCTGTCCCGTGCTGCTCCCGGAGGAAGCAGCTTGGTGGTATTTTTAGTCTCGCCAGGGAGGATGGAGGGGAGATTCTTTGCTTGGTGTCAGCTCCGCTGTGCCAGCTGCCATAGTCTGCATGTTTCACATGAGGACTGATAAATGAACTGACTTCTTCAGTGAGAAGACCCTGGTGGGCATCAATGACTTCATGGCCAGGGTTGCAATGGGGACACGTTAGCCAGGCTTAGGGCACTCTGGTTCCAAAGCTCACTGAAGGGGTGTGGGAGCCCTGTGTTGGGTGTATCCCAGCTCAGCGGTGCGCCCAGGCTGTTCGTTATCCCCTGGATGATTTGATCGCTCCCCCAGGCAGTCGTGACATTTTAATGGTTTATCTTATCGAGGAATTTGCTGGGAGGAAGTTTCTGTCTCTCCATGAGTAAATGTTTAGGAACGCTGCTGCAGTCCCGGGGGCTTGGCAGTGCTGCACGGCTGTGGGAAGCTGGTTGCATCCTCCCTGAGCCACCACCTGCGTCACCAGCCCCGGTGGCTGCTGGCACATGCAACCATGCAGCGTCCCTTTCCCCTGCATAAAGCACTGCCCTTTGCCAGGATTTGGAATGCTGGACTGATGCATGTTGCATTTACAGACTGCGTTTACTTTGTGTTTGGTGTTGTTCCAAAGATGGCACGGGGTCCCTGCATCCCTATCCCAGATAAAGATGGTGTACAGCACTGGGGATATCTGTGTCCCTGTCCTGGGTGCAGCTGCTCAGCCACCTCTCTGCTGCTGGCAGGCGCCTGTCCTGCTGTCTGTCCCGCTGGCTGCATGGGAGGTCAGCGGGATGTAGCAATATCCTTAGGCCTCTTACGCGTGTGTCCTGATGAGTGCCTTTTAACTGTTGTTTGTGCTTTCGCATAGGAAGAGATTAAAATCCCAAACATCGATAGGTTTTAAAGATACCATCTGCCTCTGACAGTTGCTGGGTTTTTTTTTCTGCTCGGTGCTCGAATGCTCTGCCTGCAGCCTCTCTGCTGGGCCAGTGCTCAGGTTTTGTCACTTCCCCATCTCATGCTGGACAACGTGCACAGGCAGGGCAGCACCTCTATGTGCCTCTATTTCACAGCAGGGAGCTGCATATCCAGACCTACAGTGTGCAGTGCTTTATCAGTGGGCAGCTGGCCCTACTGTCTGGCAGCGGTGATTTTAAACAACAGAACACTCCCACAGCTCACTGCAGTCTCTCTTTGCTCCACACCTGGGAGGCTCTGAGGTCCAGATGCCCAGGCTGCTCGGAGCTTGCATGGCTGTGGGTGCATGGGATGAGAGCCTTACTTCTAGGGACGTGTCAGGGAGCTTGGGCTGCTGGTGCAGCACTTTGTCCTTTTTGGAGCTGGGTGCTTTCTCATGCATTGCAGTATGAGCCTTCTGATGTTACAGGGCTGAGCTTTCATGCTAGCAAATGATGGAGCTGTGCTTTGGAAAGACTGTGAGGCCGTGCTGTGTTCTCATGGGGTGTCTTTTGCACCCCTGGGCTGAGCCACGCAGGGAATGGTGGAGGTCCAGGGATGCCCTGGCAGCTGAACACACTCCCTTAGTACACCAAGCCCTTTTGCCATTGAGAAAAGAGTCCTGGGGGGGGCTGTTGCCTGAGCACCTCCAGTGAGGCATTCCTAACACAAATGTGTGTGCAGCAGTGAGGAAGGTGACTCATCCTCCCCTAGGAGCAATCTGAGAGGTCCTTCTGTTAGTCCAATGGGTTGTGCTGCTATGGGCAATCTTCCGGGCTTCCTGTGAAGGGCAGGGGGTGGAGGGTGGAATCAGCTGTGCTGAAGGGGTTGGGGCTTGAGCGAGAGCCAGGAGCAAGAGAGGAGGCAGGGAACTTCAGGTGAGGGATCAGGTTCCTCGCCCTGTCTGGCTTGCTTGGCTAAGCATGTTCAAGGGTTCTTGGCCTGGAAAGGAGAGGTCTTTGGTGGGCCAGTAACACCTAGAAGGGAAAGGGGCAGGGCCGCTGGGGTCTTGTCCTGCCCCAGCTGAGCGGTCGGGAGCTGTGCTGGGTGCCACATCCCAGTGCAGTGCCCATGGGCACAGTAGCATCACTCCGGGCTTCTGTTCGACCTCTACTCTGTGCAGTGCTTGGGCCTGGAGCTCCCTCTGCTGTCTGCCTGTCTGTCCATCCGTTCATGCTGCTCACTGCTGGGTAGGGAGCCCTCAAGAAAGAGCAGCGTGACGCCACAGGGACTGGCTAGTTGTCCCCAGCATCCAGCTAGGTCTGTGGGATGCGCTTTCCTGAGCTGAACTTGTCCCCTTGGTCCCACCGTCCATCCCCCAAACTCTCCCTGCTGAGAGCTCAAAGCACCACACTGGGAGGCTCCATGAGCCAGTCCCGTGTGTGCTGCGCTGGCACAACACAAGCAAGTATTTTCCTGGCCAGGTCCTCTGTCACAACCCCATGCTCTTCCCTCTGCCCCGAGGAGCATGCAGCCAGCTTGCTAGAAACCCTTTGGCTCAGTGCCCTGCTCAAACATGGTTATCTGTTAACCACAAGTGTGGAATATAGGTCTGAAACCAGGACTCTCTGGTTTCCCTTTTCCTTATGCACCATGCATGGTTCACCCATGATCCCTGCTTGCACTGCGTCTGCGTGCTCAGCCTGCCCTGCTTCTTGGAATGCTCCCTGTGGAGGCAAGGTGGCTTGCTGGGGCTTGTGGTGCTCCTACCCAGCGTTCTGCATCTCTGCTTTGGGGGAGAAGCCGTGGGAAATGGTGCCTGCATCCCCCTGTCCAGGGTACATTCCAGTACCCTGCCCGCACCCCATCAACAGCCCCTTTGTGGCAAAAATGAATCTCTCCATTGTCAGGGTGCCTAAAAGGGCCATTTCTCTGCATTGCTCAGCGTGGATACCGGGGCTTTTCCTGTGGGCCCCCTGTTGCAGTGGGCCCCAGTGAGGACTGCTGAGCCTGGGTTTCCACCCATCCTTCCCATAGGCAGCCCCCGGCCTTGACTCACCAGCGTGAGAAAGGGATTTGGGCTCTGTCCAGGAACAGCTTTGCTGTTTGTCCGTCCATCTGGGCAGCCAGGAATAAGCCTGTCACGATGGTCCCCTGCTCTTGGACCTGCTGGGGCTTTGTGCCCAGGACATCCCCGTGTCCTGGGTTTGGTCAATTCTGGTGCGGAAAACAAGTCCCCTTTGTATCACTTCTGAAGTGATGCATTTGCTGAGGGAGGCGTGCGTCATTGGTGGTAGGACAAGGGGGGGAATGGCTTCCAACTAAGAGAGGGGAGGTTTGGATGTTAGGCAGAAATTCTTCGCTCAGAGGGCGGTGAGGAGCCGGCTCTGCTGCCCAGAACTGTGGGTGCCCCATCCCTGGAGGTGCTCAGAGCCAGGCTGGATGGGGCCCTGGGCAGCATGAGCTCGTGGGGGCAGCCAGTCCATAGCACAGGGGCTGGAAATGGGTGATCTTTGTGATCCCTTCCATCTGTGATCACCCAGGACTTGTCCTCCAAACACTCATTTGGGGTGGAGCGGCCTTGAGAAGCGTCACGGAGCCCTGTTGGGACATGACGGGGCAGGCTGACAGGAGCTGCAAGGAGCTGCTGAGCGGGGGGTGCACGTGGAAACCCGACCATAAAGGCAAAAAATGCATGACATTGGGTGTAGGCTGTGCTGTGTCAGGAGAAAGCTGTTCCACAAAGCGCTCGTGAAACAACATTAGGCGTGTTAGCGTAGCATTATTCCCGTGCCAGCCACCATTTTAGTGGGAAAACCTGCACAAATCACACCAAAAAGGAGCGTGGGAAGCAGTGCATGGAGCTAATGGACATCTGAGAGTTAGTTTCACACTTTTCCTGACTACCAGATCCTTGCCAAAAGGCTGTTTTAAAACGATCGCAAGCCTCATTGACCCCGTTTTGTTCCTGTTTAATTTCTTTACAAATTGGAACAGCGGGAGAAGCAGGACTCTGTAGGGCTGTGGAGATGGTGAAGGGCCTGAGGGTGAGATGTGTGAGGAGTGGCTGATGTCCCTTGGTTTGTTTGTTTAGCCTGGAGAAGAGGAGGCTGAAGGGAGGACTCGTGTCAGCCTGCAGCTCCTCGCAGGGAGTGGAAGGGCAATGCTGAGCTCTGCTGACAGTGACAGAGCCTGAGGGAATGGCATGGAGCTGTGTGTGGTGGGGGGGAGGAAAAGGCTGCCCAGAGGGCAGTGGGTATGGCCCCAAGCACAGGGAGCATTGGGACATCGCTCTCAGCCATTGGGGTGAGGTTTGGGTGGTGCTGTGTGAGGCCTGGGTGTCCCCTGTGGGTCCCTTTCAACTTGGGGTATTCTATGGTTCTCCTGGTCAGCGTTGGGGGGACACTGTGATATTGCAGATCTGGGCTGTCCCTGTGTGGCTCCAGCACTGTGCTGCTCGCTGCAGGCTTTCGCAACCAGCTCCAGCAGAACTGTAGCTCCAGGCTGCTGTTGCTCACACCCTGGCTTGGAGGCATTATGGCACGTGGTGCTGGGGGGGCCCGTCTGTGCTCCTCCACCTCACTATCTGCTGGACCCATTTGCTCACCATCCTTCTGCAGCACATTGGGGTTCTGGCCATGAAACCGAGCAAGGAAAGGGTCGCTGCTCTGGGGACTGGTTGCTTTCATGGCCAGCAGAAATCTTGGACGTATTTTCTGGGTCATTTTCCCTTTCCTTTCTTTGGGGGAGAAGGAGTTAACGCAGGAGCAGCAGCAGCTGGCTAGTGTGGGCCACGAGCCCAAGGAGCTCGCACCGCTGGCTCTGCTCCTGGGCACTGAGGGGCTCGGGAGGGTCGCGGCCCGGCTGTGCGCCCCCCGGGGGCCGTGCCTGCTGCCAAGAGGCTGGCGCTGGGAGAGGAGGGCTCGCGACCGGCGGCGGGGCCACTCCTCCCAACGCTCCGGTTTGAAGGCTGGGAGCTGGAGAGGAGAGAGCGATGCGAGCGCTGCGGGCGCCTCGCTGGGGCCAAGCTGCTTCCTCTGCCCCTGAGCCCCTCTGGTTGAGAAGCCAGGGGGCTCGCTTTCCCCTCCCCATGGCTCTGCTCCACCTGGGGCTTTGGCTGCTGCTGGCTTCCTGCTGCATCTCCTCCTCTAACGCGCAGCTCCTTGACTGGATTTGGGGCAGCCCGAAAACATCGGGGACCCCCACGGCACCCAGCACTGCAGAGACGTCGCCAACTCTGAGCACACCACCAGCAGCAGGGGATGTGGCCACCACGCAGCGGCACTCGGAGCCAGAGCCCAGCATGGCAGCACCCACAGGACAGGAGAGCACTGAGAGCACGGATGGCACCGAGCAGGGGGACGGGAGCACAACGGGAATCACGGTGCCGACCAGCACCGCATGGACTGCCGCTCCCCCTCGCAGTACAGCACCCACCCACAGCCCCACCGAGACTCCGCTGCCCCTGGGAACGGGGAACTCCAATACGACGGAGCTGCCCCGGCAGCAGGAGGGGACGGTGGGTTCCCTGCAGAGGCCAGCAGCCACCCGTCCAGGTAGAGCTCCTTTCCCTTTCCCATCAGGTGACAGTGCCCACCACCCTGCGGCGCAGCAACACGGAGCATCGCCCACGCCACATGCTGCAGACCGTGCTGGGACACGGGGCTGGGGACCCTGGGCTGCCCCCCGGCCGTCCCCCGCCACTCCCAGCGCTGCAACACTGGGTGATGGGGACCCGAAGCGCAGCATCGACGGCGAGGGGCTGGCACTGCTTGGTGTCAGTGGGAACCAGAGCCCTTCTGCGCCCAAACTGAGGGCAGTGAGCGGTGCGGATTCTCCTCCTGCTGGTCCTCCCGAGTTCGATTTACTAACCTCCACCCTGCGAGTCGCTGGCGCGGGGTTCGCTCCCTCCTTCCCCAGACTGCTGCCAGCGGGTGGGCGCTGCCTGCCCCTCCCAGCCCACCTGCCCTTCTGCTCCATTCTGGGCACCAACCATATCAGATTGCCGAATTATCTCAGCCACGGCAGCGAGGCGGAAATTCGGGCTGCTTTGCATGAGTGGGAGGGGCTGCTTGAGTCTCGGTGCCACCGCTACTTGGAGTGGTTCCTCTGCTTGCTCCTGGTCCCTGGGTGTAGTGCCTCGGTCCCTGTAACTCCCCCGCCGTGCCAGGGCTTCTGTGAGGCCGTCAGAGACCTGTGCTGGATGCACTCGGCTGGTGGGCGCCTGCCTCTGCCCTGTGACTCTCTCCCCGAGGAGGACGGAGGGTATTCTTGTGTCTTTGTTAATGTATCCGCAGGTAATGTGGCTGGTGACCCTTGTCCATGTCCTCCCTCCGCATGTCTTACCAGCCTAAGCCTTCCAGCGCTACTGCCTCATCTCTGTGAGAGACCCCTGGCCAAAAGCCTCTCTACCCTACCTCAATTTTTGGGTTTTCACTCCTTCTGCAAAGAGGAACATCCTTGTCCCATCCTCAGGTTGTCCCTGCTGGAGAGGGATGTAGTGCTCACCATGGGGGCTTCAAGGTGACCCCAGGCTGGAGCTGGAGGGAGGCGCGGGGCATCACTCCCCAGCATGGGGCCAGGGCTGTGACCTCGCATATGTACACTCACGTGCCTGCTGCCCTGCCTTGAGGTTAATGATTTACCCACTGCTAATGTTTGATCCCCCTGCTCAGAAAGCAAGAGAGGTGCTTGGTGCTCGACTATTGCCATCAAGTGTTTTTGAGCCCTGCGTGACTTAGCCAGCGGGGTGAGGAGCCAAGGGTGGCAGCTTGGGGACAGAAACACTCCCCTGGAGCAGGGGATGAAAGCCAGAATGGGAACTCCTACTGCTGCCCCTTGCAGCTCCAGTGAATGGGGCTGTGTTCTCATGCTGGACCCTGTGCCCTCAGGTGACGTGGAGCAGACAGATCTGGGGGGTCACGGAACGCACACATGGCCTTGTTGGCCCCCTGGGCTGTCAAAGCAGCTCTCTGTGGGATGCGACGGGAAGGGGGAGAGGCGGGGATGCAGAGCAGCCTTGAGCATCTCTGGAGCCCTTCCAAGGGCAGCGGGAGCCAAAGCTCGGTCACTGTGGCCTCAGGCATCCCTGTGTGATTCTGTGCCAGCACCACCTGGAACTGCAGTTGTGCCCATGTGAGAACTGCGTGACCAGCTGTGAGGGTGCTAACAGTCCTCCATTGCAATCCATGGGCTGCCCAGGAGTCTCTCTGAGACAGTTTGGGGTTGGGATGGATCCATGGCTGGGGGATTCCCCTGCTGCCCACTGTGCATGGTCAGGAATGTCGGCAAGGCGGGAGTCCCGCTGCGGGGGTGAGCGCACAATATCGCATTGTAGTTGACAGTGCTGGCATGTGAGTGCTGTGCTGCAGGCAGATGGACCATCCCCACCCTGCAGATGGGATCTGGATGTGCCTGTGGCCATCATGGGCTTGTTCGCGTGTTGCAAGGTGCAAGCCTGTTTTCTTTGGGAAGCTTCCTTGTATCGTCGCCCAACTCCTGCTCTGTGCCAGGTGCAAGTGTTTGGAGAGGAAGGGGGAACCCAGAGATGGTTGAAATACCAAGGGAAAACAGGACTGTGAATTGCATTGCTAACAAAAGCCTCATTCAGCCTTCCCCTCTCCCCCCCCCCACCACCAAGCCTCAAAGCAGAGGATGGGCTGTCTACATGAAGAACTGCAGAGATGGCTCCTACATCCCTGCCGGTGTGGACCCCTGGGAGGAAGCTCTGATTTCCTCTTAGCTTAAAGCTTTTCTGAATTTGGCTTCCTCCAAGCCAAGATAAGCACCATCCATGCTTCCCAGTGGTGTCTCTTAAGGCCAGTGCTGCTGCACAGAGGGGCAGCTGACGCAGCATTGCATGGCATGGCTTGGCATGATGGGAGCAGCTTTGCCTTTTGCCTGCATGTGCCATCATGTGTGGGGCAACTCATGGTTGACCACCATCCACAGAACTGAGGTTGGCAGTGATAAATGTCCCCTGGCCTCTAGAATGAAGCATTTCTGTCATCCCTCCAGCAGGGCCAGCCGTCCTTGGCTTGGCAGCCACAGGAGCTGGGGGTGCTCCATGTGCTCCAAGTGCCGCCATGCTTTGGAATAGGAACCCAGGTATTCATCTCTTCCTGCCATCCCAAGGGACGTATTTCTCTCCCAAGCTGGGCTGAGCTGATTTGTTTATCTATTTTTAATATATATATTTGGTTTTCTTTTTTAAAATTCTCTGGAGGAAAATGCCTTGCTTCAGAGCAGGGTGAGGGTTCCCAGGCTCCTGCGCATACCCCGATATACCTGACTTGCGTTCAGCAGCAGGGAGGGAGGGGGGCACTGAATTGTCTCAGCTCCTCATATAGAGGCCCTTTGTGCTGTCTTGGTTGGCAGCATGAAGCCCAATCCCATGCTGCAGTCGTCGGCTGTTTTGGGGACCCCAGAATGGGAACCTGCAGCTGGGAGCGGCTGTTGGATATCTGTTTGCTCCTGGGAGATCTGGAGTTAAAAATCACCGACGCACAGCACGCTCACTTACTTGCTTGCATCAAGTTGGCACTGGCCCGAGAGGTTGACATAGGAGAGGAGGAATCCAGCGCCCATTGTGTGGGCGATGAGGATGTGCGTGCTGCCAAAACAACAGGAGTTTGCATCCAGAGGGCTGGCTCACACGGCCAGATGTTCAGCTGTGCCTGGTAGGAGAGACTGTCCTGACCAGAACTCCCTGAAGTGCCTTGAGAAAATGAGCTGGGGCAGGAGACGAGCTCGAAATTGAGATCATCTGGGAAGCCGGCGGGGTGCATGTCAGCCCCAGCCGCTTTCCCAGGCGGTGCAAGGGAAGGGCTGGGATGGTTCCCAGCCGTGGTTGACCCTATGGGGACTGGGCAGTGCGAGGCTGGTCACAACTTTGGAGCAGGCATGGGTGTGCAAGGGCATGACGTGCAGCCGTACCTGCGAGATATCTCACTTTATTGAGTTCTGGGATGCTACACCACCCTAACTGGAGAGCCATCAGCAAGGATTGGGAGCTGCATCCTCACTCTGCAGCTTGAGAAACACTGCTGCCTCATCTGGCTTGTGGCCCTGCTCCCCAGCACCCCCTGCTCTGTTCCAATGCACATCCTGGACCTTGGATATGGTACTGTTCCATTATGTGGATGTGCTTACCCCTGCCTTTTGTTGAACCTTTTGTTCAGAAGAAAGGTTGTCCATCCAGGTCCAGCAGAGCAGCAGCCCATTGGAGGCTTGAGACCTCTCTTGCCGTGTATAAAAATTCCTCTCATTTTCTGGACGAGGTCCCTACTGACTTTGGGAAGCCACATCTGTCCAGTTGGTGGGGCTGGGAGCAGAGTTAGCTTCAGGGAAAAGCACTGAAATGTTCCTCTGGGGACAGTGAGTGTTGGGGTCACATCCACAAGATGAGAAAATGAAGTAGCTATTAATTGACACAGGCTCGAAATAGCCTGATAGTTCACTGTTTGGTTCCCTCGTGGCTGGATGGGACTTTTAGGTTCAGCAGCTGCGATGTGAAGCAGTGTCGCTGGCTGGCTCGTATCCCCAGGCTGTGGAGCAGCATCACTGTGAGAGCAGTGGGTGGCCCTGGGCAGTGTCCCCAAAGGCACTGAAGCAGAGGGACCTGGTGAGGTTGCGTGTCCTTGCTGTGCTGTTTGTCACCATCCCTTCTCCCTCCTCTTTGCAGAGAACCTGAGCACTGAGGTCAGCCTCCTGGAGCTGATTGGAGACCCGCCACCAGAGGAGATCCTCAAAATCTATGGCCCTGAAAACAACCCTGGCTATGTCTTTGGACCCAATGCCAACACAGGCCAGGTGGCCCGGTACCACCTGCCCAGCCCCTTCTACCGAGACTTTTCTCTCCTCTTTCACATCCAGCCCACCACCCCACGGGCCGGTGTGCTCTTTGCCATCACAGACTCCTCACAGAGCATCATCTACGTGGGTGTTAAGCTCTCAGACCTGCAGATGGGCAAACAGCAGATCATCTTCTACTACACTGAGCCGGGCTCACAGAGCTCCTATGCGGCTGCCACCTTCACCGTGCCCACCCTGCTCAACCAGTGGACACGCTTTGCTATCAGCGTGGAGGAGGATGAAGTCGTCCTCTACCTGGACTGCGAGGAGCACGAGCGGGTCCGCTTTGAGCGCTCCCCAGATGAGATGGAACTGGAAGAAGGCTCCGGGCTCTTTGTTGCTCAGGCTGGAGGGGCTGATCCAGATAAATACCAGGTAATGCCTTGGGTCATCCCAGCCAGCACCTCTGAGGAGGAGAGAGGCTGTAGGGATGTGTCACCAGCCCATTGGTTCAAAGAGATTGAACTGAGCTCTTTGACAAGACAAACCAAAGGACGTGCTGTGCGCATCACCTAGGCAAGAAGGATTGGCTTAAGGTGCCATCATGATGTTATGTCCTTGGGCATCCCCAAGGCAAAGCTCTTAAGGCAAGGGGTGATGCGGTAGTGTTGTGGCATCCACCATGACCCCCAACTTCTTCAGCAAATGCTCTCTTGGAGCCTCCGCTTACTAAAAATACCCTTCTCCTTTGGTGCCTGCTAAATGGGCTGGTGAAATGTCTCTCTTAGCTGGAAAAAATGTTCAGGCTGGAGCATATCTTTGTTGGGCCATTATCTACAGGAAGACGGATGAGAGCTGGGAGGGAAGGTGATAGCTCAGCCTGTGCCTTGAGAATGGTCCATGTGTTAGATAAGATTTACTGGAAGTGTGGGGAAAATGCGGCTGACGTGGAAATCCCCCATAGTGTGTGCTGGAGGAAAGCTGCTCCATGAGGTTTCATTTGGGCTGTGTACTGCCCAACAATGGGGCAGTGCTTTTACCAAGGAGCTTTGCAGGGTGCATTTGTGGAATTAAACATTGCCTTGGCTCATGAGCAGAGCTATTAAACCACATAGGGCAGGAGGCAGCAAAAAGGTCCCAGGAAGGTGTTAATGCTTGATGCACCATGGACCAGTGGTTGAGGAGGTTCCAAGAGGTGTCAAGGACGGCCTCTCGCTTTGAACCTGCGGGGATGAAAAGCCACGGCCATGAAGGAAATCCTCCTCAGGAGGTTTGGTGGAGATTTGGCTAGCGAATGCAGGAAGAAAAGCCTGGAGCAGAGCATAGACGCTTTTGCCTTTCTAGCAGGTGATGTTTGTGCCTTGGGGAGGAGGCTGTGAGCCAGCTCTTGCAGAATGGCCCTCCTGCTGGCTGCCCCCAGTTCTCCTGCAGGGAATAATAAGCAGGCATCAAGGAAGAGGAGGCTGAGTCCTTGCGGCTCCACAGGTTCTGCCCAGCAGGCTCGGCATCTGCTTGGCATCTGACTGCCTCATGACCCAGCCCATGCTATTTGCAGCCGACAAGGCTGATTAAATCCTGGCCCCCAGACAAGCAGCAGAGCCAGTCACTGGCAGGCTGCATTTACCATAGAATATCCTGCATAAGGGACCCGTAAGGATCAGCTCGTAGGGTGTGCTGGATATTGGTGGTACAGAGCTGAGCATCCCCCAGAAAATAGACTGGAGAAGCTCAGGGTCCATATGGGTGGCATTTCCTTGGGGGGGTGGTTGCAGTTCCATGTTTTTATGCACAGTGCCTGGCTGCGCTGTAGCTGCCTCTGATTCTTGTTTTGTCAAACCCCTTGTGTTTCCTGAGTGCTCTGTGCTTTCAAGCAAGCTGAAATGTTATTTTAGGTGTCCTGCCCAGTGACAAGGCATCTTTCCTCTTCCAGCTCTCCTCCCTGCTGGGATCAGAGCATGGCCGTGTCCTGTCCTTGCAGCGAGGAGCTGGGCTTTGCTGGGTTGTGCTGTGGCCTCCAACCAGTGCCCTCCTATCAGGTAGCTCTGCTGTGAGGCTCTTCCTGAGGTGGCCTACTTAGGAAGGAATTTGTGGAGGTTTGTTGTATAAATAAGCATTCTGAACGCGCACAGCGCTTGCAAAACCCAAATAAATGGTAAGGAAGTGGGGATTAGCCTAAGAAATACAAAATAGGAGCTTTCCAGCAGCAGGATGGAGCTGGCAGGTGTCCCTTGGTGGGGAGTGGTGAAGAAGAGACGCCAGTTGGGATGGGGAATGCTCTGGCAAGGGGGAAATGAAGACTTGCTGTAAAAGCCTTGCTGTCTGGCTGCCCAAAGCCCGGCTGCAACCTCTCGGTGACAGAGCAGGCAGATGGCTTTTAGCTGTGGATCAGCATCCGGCAGCTCAGGGCTGGTGTGATCCACCCCCATTCTGGGGATGTGGTGGCAGGGTAGGAGGTACCCAGTGTGCATCCATCCCCAGTGGCATGATGTCTTGCAGGGTGTGATTGCTGACCTGAGGCTGCGAGGGGACCCACGGGCGGCTGAGCACCAGTGTGAGGAGGAGGAGGATGACACCGAGGTGAGCACAGAGCAGCTGCAGCCTGGGGGGGCTCCTCCTTGTCTCCCGGGCTGAGCCACTCTGTCTGTCCCTGGTTGAGTGCAGGCATCTGGAGATTTCGGCAGTGGGGCAGAGGACAGGCATGGTCACTTGGGGAAGGATAAGGTGAGTTGGCATTGTGCTCAATGGTGATACACAGGTTGGGGGAACTCAAAGTCAGTGTCCCCTTGTCACTGGCACAGGGAATCCCGGGGCTGCTGGATGCTGTCCCTGTCACCTCCCCACCCGTGGTGGAGGGCAGCGGGACAAGGAGCAGCGTGGGATCCCCCCAGCAGGCAGAAAGGACCAGAGTGGAGGAGAGGCTGCAGGTCTCCACAGGAGGTAACAGCAGCTGTCCTCTTTCCATTGTGCCACCACCCCAGTGGTGCTGGTCCCTGGCACAGTGGGGTGCGTCTGACATCTGTGTCTCTCACACATCCCTGCAGGCACTGGCCCCAAAGGTGAAAAAGGGGAGAAAGGTGAACGTGGCCTGAAGGGAGACTCAGGGACCAGTGGCATCTTGGGCACAGGCAATGCCAAGGGTGAGAAGGTAAGTTAGGGGCCGTTGGGGCTGCCTCCCCCACCAGTCTGCAGCAATGTGTCCACATTTGATGCTCATCTGTCTCCATTTCTGTCCTGCAGGGGGAGAAAGGTGAATTGGGCATCAAGGTGAGCACTGTCGGGGAGCTGGTCAGGGCTGTAGGGCCAAGCTGTGCCCATGCTGGCCACAAAGTCTGGGGTGCAAAGAGGTCAAGCCACTGGTCACAGTCAGACACTTTTCTGTCTCTTTCCCAGGGCAGCGCTGGATTTGGCTACCCTGGCTCTAAGGGCCAGAAAGGTGAGCCAGGAGAGCCTGGCCCCCCTGGCCCTCCCTCACAGCACACTGACGGCATGTCGCTGGAGCAAGTCACTGGCCCCCCCGGCCCCACTGGCCCCCCAGGAAAGGATGGGGCCCCTGGCAGGGATGGAGAGCCTGTGAGTCAAACCTCCCTCTCTTGCTCCCCCTTTCTCCCCTGCGCTGTACTCATCTCTCTCCTTTGCCATCCCTAGGGTGATCCCGGCGAGGATGGCAAACCTGTAAGTGGGAAGGGTTGTGGGATACTGTACAGGACAGCTGCTCTGTGCCCCACCACCCCCTGATGCCTGTTCTCCTGCTCCCCTTTACAGGGTGAGATGGGGCCCCCCGGGTTCCCAGGGACACCAGGAGAGTCTGGACAGAAGGGGGAGAAGGTAAGAGTAAGCGTGCTGGTGGTTGTGCTGGTGGCCATGCCAAATAACTGTGGCCACAGTGGACCAGGCAACCAGTCTGTGCTTGTGAACCATGATCTCTTCTCCGTCCCACAGGGTGACCCCGGTGTGGGGCCAAGGGGCCCCCCAGGACCACCAGGTCCCCCTGGACCTCCAGGACCCTCCTCCAGGCAGGATGGGCTGGTGAGTACTCCTGGGAGGCTGTAGAGCATGGCACCGTTGGACAGCATCCTTGTGCTGTCAAACACCTCAGCCCTGATGTTTCCTTTGTGCTTCTTCCCTAGACATTCATCGACATGGAGGGCTCTGGGTTTGGTGGTGACCTGGAGACCCTGCGGGTGAGTGGAAGACCCCTTCTCTGCAAAGTGTGAGGGATGCACTTGGCCATCGTCCCCTTCTTTTGCAGGGCCCACGAGGGCCACCTGGTCCCCCAGGCCCCCCAGGTGTGCCTGGCTTGCCAGGGGAGCCAGGAAGGTTTGGGATGAACAGCACAGACCTGCCAGGACCACCAGGTCTGCCGGGCAGAGATGGAACCCCTGGGCCCCCAGGGCCAGAGGTAGGTGCTGAGTGACCAAGGGGACCATCATAGGGCTGTCCCATGGTGGTGGCAGCTCTGTGCCCAGTGAAGCCACCTGCACTGAAGGCACCTCCTGGGCACCTTGCAGGGTCCTCTAGGTCCTCCTGGAAAAGATGGGATGCCTGGACCACCAGGGCCTAAAGGAGAGCGGGTGAGCACCTCCTGTTTCTTGCACCCACAGTGTCTCTGCTCTCTCTGGAGGCAGCTGCTGCTTGATCCCCTGGAGCATCTCTGGAGGCCTCAGCTCCAAGGGCCCGCAGCTCACTCATCTTAATATCTTCTTCCTCCTCTTTTCCAGGGTGATGTGGGTGATCTCGGTCTCCCTGGAGCGCCAGGACCCAAGGTAGGGTTCTCTGGGGTGCTGCACTGGGGGTAAATCTTGTGCCACATGGAGAGGGGACTGCTGGAACTCTTGGTGCACGGGCTTAAGGGTGCATGGGGCTGCTAGCCACATGATGTCGTGGGCCTGTAGGATGTCCCCAAGCCTGGAGCACAAAGGGAGGGGTGAACTGCCCACATAGGAAATGTTTTTCTGCCTTTAAAGATGAGAATAGCCCTTAAAGGAGCCAGTGGGCACCTGTACCTGCTTGGAAACACACTGTCTTGCATATCTATCTTCTCTCTGTCTCCACTCCTCCTCTAACCAGAGCAAACCACCTCCTCTCCCTTCCTGCCTGTTCCGGCTTCTTTCTTTTCCTGTCTCTGGGAAAGGCAAGAGGTAACAGCATGTAGGTGGCATGTCTGGACTGCATGCTTGTCCTTTCCCTACCTATGGGGTGAGGCTGCCCCTTGCCCACCACAGCCCCACAGCTGAGATGGGGTCAGGAGCTTTAAGCTGCAGGCCTGTGTGAATTGACATTCCCAGGTGCTATGAGCAGTGAGAGCATAGGTGGGGTGGGAGATGGAGCCTGCACCACTTAGACACCCATAACAAAATGCGGGATGCATGTGAATGCCCCCCTTTGGTGCAAAGTTCACCCTGGTGTCAGGGCAGCATGTAAAAGAGATAAAAAGAAAAAGAAGAAAAAAAAGAAACAGAAGTATTTATGGTTGTAGAAGAGCCTCTGGTGGCCATCATGCACATTGCACGGTGACCTGGCGCACTGTGCTATGTGGGGACAGCTCTGCACATTTCATCCACTCCTATGTTCTTTTCCCTTTGCAGGGCAGCAAGGGAGAAGCAGGACCAGTGGGTCCCCCAGGAGAGCCTGGCTTGGCTGGCCTCCCTGGGCCAGTTGGACCCCGAGGGCAGCCAGGGCCCCCAGGGCCCCCAGGTCCACCAGGGCCGGGATACGAGGCTGGATTTGTAAGTGCTGGGAGCTTTTATGGGGGTGGTGGCAGTACTTGTGGGGTGAGGGGGACAGGCACAGCTCAGCCCCTTCTCTTGTTGCAGAGTGACATGGAGGGCTCTGGACTGCCACTTGCCACCGGCTCCCCCGGACCACGTGGCCCCAGTGGACCACAGGTAGCTGTTGTTGCACTCCATCTCTCCTTCTTGCCCTCACCTGGTGTGTGCCTTGTGGCCGCTGTGCGCTCATGTCCCCTTGTCCTTGTGGTTTCTGCAGGGTATGCCAGGACTACCAGGGATCAAGGGCGAGATGGGCAGCCTCGGGCATCCTGGCCCTCCAGGCCCAAAGGTAGGAGTGGGATGCTGGGAGGGATGGGGTGGATCAAACGTGTCAGGGTGCTGTGCCTGTGGCTCACACCATCCTGATGCTCTTGCAGGGTGATGCTGGTGTGCCTGGTGTAGATGGCCGCCCTGGCCTGGAGGGCTTCCCTGGACCACAGGTAGGATCCACAGCCCCATCCCTGCCCCAAACCTGCTCCTTGCTCCAGACAGGGATGCTGCTTTCTTCCCAGTCCCCATCATTCTGTGGAAACCTCCATCCTTCCAACATCACCCCAAGCACCTTACAGGGCCTGGGTTTCCCCTGTGCTCACCCACGCTTCCATCCTCTTGCAGGGTCCAAAAGGCAGCCGTGGCAGCCCTGGTGAGAAGGTAGGTGTGGGCTGGGCACTGCTGGGATATGAGTGGGGCTGCTTTGTGGCAACTGGGTCTGACAACTTGTGTCCTGCAGGGTGAGCGAGGCCAAGATGGCTTGGGGCTGCCAGGTCCCCCTGGCCCACCTGGTCCCCCTGGGCAGGTCATCTACATCTCAAGTGAGGATGTAAGTAATAGCTTCTGGCTCCCTTGGGTTCGTGCCCAAGTACTGCGCCATTCCTATACTGGAGGGAGCTGAAGCTGGGGGCAAAAGGGCCTGTCCAGCCCTGTCACATGGAAAAAACAGGGGACCTCTGTGGTAGCTCTGCCTGTGCTGCAGGCTGGCCTCCAGAGCAAAGATCCCATTAAAAAAAAAACAACATGTTTTGACTGTTTTTCCAGAGGCCTTTGGCAGCTGTGCCGGGCCCAGAGGTAGGTACCTCCCCATGGCCCATCCCTCCCCCATCCATACCTGGGCAGTGCTCCTCAACAGCCATCTCTTTGCTCACTGTGTGCTCCTCCTATAGGGCAGAGCAGGACATGCTGGTTTCCCGGTGAGTGTCGGGATGTCAGCAGTGGGGCAGCCCCTGGGTACCAGCTGGGTAGCTGATGTGGGCTCTGCTCCTCTGCATAGGGCCCAGTGGGACCGAAGGGGGATCCAGGATCACCAGGCATCCAAGGTGCACCAGGGATGAAGGTAACAGCTTCTGGTCCCTCATTCTTCTGGATGGTGCCAGCCCTACAACACTGGGTGTGTGCTCCATTTGTGTGCCTCTTGCAGGGAGAGAAGGGAGAGCCCGGCGTCATCATCAGCCCAGATGGGACCATTGTTGCTGCCAATGTGAAAGGACAGAAGGTGAGTGTACGATGCTGGAGCATGGTGCTGGTGGTGGTGCTGCCATCCTGGTGCTGACATTTCCCTTTCTGACATTTCCACAGGGGGAGCCTGGGCTGCCGGGACCAATGGGCCCATCAGTAAGTCAGCATCGCTACTCTCCTTGTGCTTATGGAGGGATGGGGCTTTTTCGGTGCACTGAATGTTCCTGTCCTCTCTCTTCTCCCTCCAGGGCCCCCATGGACGAGCAGGGATGAAGGGAGAAATTGGCTTTCCGGGCAGACCTGTAAGACCCATTCTTGATTTGTTTTACATCCCTGCCTCTTGGCCACTTCGGTGCTCTCCCAGCACGCCCACCTGACCCCAAATGATTGTGTCTTCATGGGATGGTGGGGATGGAGGCAATACTGGGGAGGGAACACAAGGGCAGGAACACCAGCTCTGTCCTCTGTACTATGACATGGGGACAGGAGTGAGGCTGATGTTGTGCTGCTCCTCCACAGGGACGTCCTGGCATGAATGGGCTGAAGGGTGAGAAGGGTGACCCAGTGGACATCAGTAGTGTGCTGAACTTGCGAGTGAGTACAGCTGGGTGCACGTGGAGAGGGGAACAAGGGACCAAAGGGTC
Source organism: Coturnix japonica (assembly GCF_054131305.1). NCBI lineage: Eukaryota > Metazoa > Chordata > Aves > Galliformes > Phasianidae > Coturnix > Coturnix japonica. Next base: position 33,055,933 of record NC_140669.1, read on the forward strand.
CTGCATCCCTTTGGCACAGGGCCCAATCCCCTTTGGGAACCTGTTGCATTGTCCAGGACCCTGATGCATCTTCTCTCCTCCAGGGTCCCCCTGGCCCTCCAGGTCCCCCTGGCCCTCCCGGGCCACCTGGCAGTGTGGTCTATGACAGTAACAATGTGAGTAGTCTGTGGTCCCCTCGGTACTTGGTGGGGTTGGAGAGGGCACCCCAGTGCTATCTGCCAGAGCTGGCACATTGGGCTGGCACCAGCAGCTGCTCTCTATGTCCATGCAGGGCTTCAGTGATGCCAGCCGTCCTGCCTTCCCGGGTAAGGGGAGTTCTGCATCCTGAGCACCTCCTGGCAGCCTGTGGACCCCAAGCAAGGGTGCCTATGTTGGAGTGGTGGCCATGGGGCCGCTCCTCTGAGATGGCATCACCCGTATGCTCCCCACAGGTTTCCACCAGTTTCCAGGTCAAAAGGGAGAGAAAGGAGATGTGGGTGCCCCGGGGCCCCCAGGTGAGTGGCACATCCCCATGGACAGAGAGACAAGTGGTGGGTGCCCTGTGTTCACACTCTGTCTCTCTCCAGGCCAGTTCCCCTATGACCTGAGCCGGTTCAGTGCCAGCCTGCGGGTAAGCTTTGCCTCATGGGGATGTCCTCAGCACATGGCCTGGCGCCATCTGGGACTGCGGGATGCACCCAACTACTTGTCCTAAGGGCACACTGTCCCACAGGGTGACAAGGGAGAGGCAGGTCTCAAAGGAGAGAAGGGTGAACCAGGTGGCTCCGCACTCTATGGCCCCAGTGTCACTGGGCCACCGGGGCCCCAGGGCTACCCAGGTCCACCGGTGAGTACAGCACACACTGTCATGAGTACCCCCCACCCTGATGGGGAGTACCCCATTGCACAAAGGGCAGGAGGCTCTGGGTGCTGGGGCTCTGCCTTTGTTTCAGGGATGCTCTTTCACACTATCCAGGGTCCCAAAGGGGACAGCATTGTTGGACCACCAGGGCCTCCTGGACCACAGGGACCCCCTGGCATTGGCTACGAAGGGCGGCAAGGCCCCCCAGGCCCTCCTGGCCCCCCTGGGCCACCCTCTTTCCCAGGTCCCCACAGACAAGGTGAGTATCTGCCCTGTGTCTCTGTCTGCTCCCCGGCACAGGACATCACTCACCATCTCTCTCTCCTTCCACCCAGCAATCAGCATCCCTGGCCCCCCTGGACCACCAGGCCCTCCTGGGCCACCAGGCACCAGCAGGACATCCCTGGGGGTGAGCTGGGGATGGGATGGGTTGAAGATATCACTCATGTCCCCACGCTGAGGCTGAGCCCTGTCTCTGTGCCTGCAGCTACGTGCCATGCCCACGTACCAGGCGATGCTGAGTGCAGCACACGAGCTGCCTGAGGGAGGACTCATCTTCCTGGCTGACCGGCAGGAGCTCTACATCCGCGTGCGCGGGGGCTTCCGCAGGGTGCTGGTGAGTGGGGGCAGGTGGCACTAGGATGCTCCAGCTGGGGTTTAGCATCGTCCTTCTGGGGATGCTCTTGGGGAGGGAAGAGCAGCTCTGCTCTCACACACTGTGTCCTTGCAGCTGGAGGAGCACAACCTGGTCCCCGGCTCGGCATTGGTGAGTCCCGTCCCTGTCCCTTCCATGTCCCTGTGCAGATTTGGGCAGCCCTGAGTGCTGTCTCCCGTTTGCCTCAGGACAATGAGGTATACGACAAGCTGCCTAGCATTCACTATGGAGGGGCCCAGCAACCCGTGCACCCCCTGCACAACCACAACCCACCACCCACTGCCCGGCCTTGGCGTGGGGATGAGGTGGTGGCCAACCAGCACCGCCTGCCCCAGCCACCCCTGCTGCAGCAGCACGAGCTCCTCAACAGCTACTACATCCACCGCTGGCCAGATCCAACCCCTGTGGCTGCCCACGTGCACCGGGACTTCCAGCCTGCTGTGAGTGCCACCAGTCCCTGCCCTGGGCAGCGAGATGGCTTAGGGAATGACGTGTCCCTAACACTGTTCATCTCCTCTGCAGCTGCACCTGGTGGCCCTCAACACCCCACTCAGCGGTGGCATGCGTGGCATTCGTGGTGCTGACTTCCAGTGCTTCCAGCAAGCTCGGCAGGTCGGGCTGGCTGGCACCTTCCGTGCTTTCCTCTCCTCCCGCCTGCAGGACCTGTACAGCATCGTGCGCAGGGCTGACCGCACCACTGTGCCCATCGTCAACCTACAGGTATGGCCTCAGACCCTCCTGGAAGCCTTTCACTGTGGGGTGTCCCTCCAGGTGGCACCCAGAGCTGCCATGAGATTGCTTGGCAGGAATGGCGACTTCAGAGCATCCCCTGCTTGGGGCTGCTGGGAGCCGCAGGTCGACGCTCTGGAGCTGTGATGGGCTGACCCCCATTTCTGCCCCCAGGACGAGATGCTCTTCAGTAACTGGGAGGCCCTCTTCACCGGCAGCGAGGCACCGCTGCGCGCTGGAGCCCGCATCCTCTCCTTCGATGGCCGGGACATCCTGCAGGACTCAGCATGGTGAGTGCAGGGCTGCTGTGCATGACAGGGTGCAGGATGTGGCTACTGCAGGCAGAGAGGGGACAGGGTTGGACTGGACACTGGGTGCCTCGCACTGCATCCTGTGCTGACCATCCTGAGCACCGGGTGTTGCATGTTGCATCCTGCTTTAGCCATCCTTGCAGGGAGAGTGGCTGGGGACTGGATCCCATCACAGCAGCCTCACATCCCTCTGCTTTTCAGGCCACAGAAGAGCATCTGGCACGGTTCGGATGCCAAGGGCCGTCGCCTGCCCGAGAGCTACTGTGAGGCATGGCGGACGGAGGAGCGTGGTACCAGCGGGCAGGCTTCCTCGCTGAGCTCAGGCAAGCTCCTGGAGCAGTCAGCCAGCAGCTGTCAGCACGCCTTTGTCGTCCTCTGCATTGAGAACAGCTTCATGACTGCCGCCAAAAAATGACCCTGCTCTCTGAGCACTGCACACCTCCTTGGGGAAGGTCTGATCCCTGCCACGCTCCTGCCTTCACCCCACTGGGTTTCTTCTCCCCCAGACCTAAAGCCAAAGAGTATCGCCATTGCCACTGCTCTGGCCTGGAGGGGGCTCACCCCTATCCCTGAGGATCAGGGCAGCTGTGGGCTGGCTGCCTTCTTCCTTCTGTACCTCTGGTTCCACTTCTTTTCTAACCCTTGTGTTTAACCGCTTCAGCCATACCCTTGTGTCAGCCACCTGCTCCTCCTCCCTCCTCAGATGCTCACCAGGGAGGCTGGGTGGGGAAGGATGCTCCGCAGGCAGGTTTTGGAGATGCTGTGCAGTGTCACCTGCTGGAAAACCCTGCTCGGTCCTGGACAGGAGCTCGAGGACAGCCCCAAATCCACATTGCTAGGGGTGTGGCATCTCCAGCCTACCCAAGGAGGACCCCAGCCATCCCCTCCCAGGTGAGGGACCGCCCCGTGGTGGTGGTGGGGCTCCCTAGTGCCTCACTCCAATGCAGTCTCCGTCCTCCCCAGGTAAGACCCATCCCACCCAGCCCTGCACCTCCTCTCCATCATCTATCCCTTGCTGGGCACAAGGTGAGCCCTGAGGTCTGGTCCCCATATCTGCCCCAAAGCCCCCTTCCATTTCTGCCTACTCCTGTATAGGGTCAGGCTCCCAGCCCTCTGTGTGCTCCCTGCTCCACGTGCTTTCTTTCAAGCACAGCTCAGTTGGGACCGAGGGGGTGCATAGGGCAGTGGGGCAGCCCCATAGCCAGGGCAGGAGTGGGGTGGCCCAGCATGCCCTTGGCATGTGTTTACATGTGTTTGCATGTGTGCATGTTGACCACATGTGGTACCTAGGCCAGACACTGCCAGCACCGCTGGGCCACCGCTATTGTGCCCCAGGGGCCAAGGCAGAGCAAAGACAGTTTGTATTGGTGTGGGCATATCCAAGGTGCTAAAAACAAAACAAAAAAAAGAAGAAAAAGGAAAAAAAAAAAGATAAATCTGTAACTAGCTTTTTATTATTTTATGGAAATCATTACCATAAAAGCTGTGCGAGTCACACGGCCTCTATTTCTTACAGTCTACTGTATTTTGTGTAATTAATGCAATTTAAAGCCTGTGGATCTTTATATTTTTTTTGTCAGTTGTGTCCCATAAACCATTTTCTAAAGGCACTGAATAAAGAAACGTTATCCTCTTGTAGCCTGGCTCCATGCAGCTCTGCAGGACGACGGGGGTGCCCCTTGCATGGTACCCTTTGGTGCTGCCATGGGCTTCCTGCCTCTGCTGGGGTATGTTTGGGCCCCAAGTAGGGGGTGGAAGGATGACCCTCAGGGCTGGGTGCTAGCTGTGTACTGCCAGCATCTTGCTGTGCACCCCGGTCACGGGGTGGAAGGGGCAGAAAGCTCAGCACCATCAGAAGGGTGGGAGGTGGAAGCATATGCTGGCGGTGACACTCATTGGTTGAGCCATGCCCAAGGTTGACTGAGCCATGCCAAAGGAGCCTGTCCATCCATCCGTCCTGCTATCCTGCCTCACTGGGTGCTGGCACTCAGGCTTGCACAGTAGCTGCCTCAGGGCTCTTCTCCTGCACCTGCCCCTCAATGGGGATCAGCTCTGGTGGCTGCGCATGGCGGCTGTGTCGGATGACCACCACCGTGGCCATCAGCAGGTAGACCAGTGCCAGCAGTGAAAAGTAGCCAAAGTACACATAGAACTGTAAGAGAGTGGTTCAGCAGCCAGCCCCACACTACTACGGGAACCCTCCCTCCTCCTCCCCAGTCCCGTCCTACCTGGGGGTGCACAGAGAGGCCCAAGCCCCTCTTGTCGGCCACAATGATGGTGATGATGGTCTTCAGCACGGTGCCAAAGAACGTGTTGACCCCGAAGACGAGGGCGCAGAGCTCTTTGGATAAGGAGGTAGCTATCTGGAAACTGCGAGATGAGGAGGGTGGTGAGCACCAGCCCCACTACCACCCCACACACACACCCCAAAGCCCTCCCAATGAGGGGTCGGAGTACCACACACATGGCAATGGGAACCAGAAACTGATAGGAGCCACGGAAGAGGACATAGGCCATGTAGCAGAGCCAGATGTTTCCGGTGGTGTTCATGAGTAGCAGCAGCCCTGCTTGTATGGCTGTCACCACACCAATCACCAGCGCTGACCACAGTGCCCAGCGGATCTTCAAGTAGCCAGCCGCGAAGGAGGCGATGGCTCCTGCACAAGGAGACACGAGGGACACCATCAACACTTCACCATCACAACATGCAGCTCCGCCATGTCCTCAAAGCCCACTGACACCACCCCACACAAAGCATCATGAAGACCCTGTCCCCAGGGCACACAACGGGATGAGGATGTCCCAGACACGTACCCAGCAGCGTGGAGGCGGCGTCCACCCCACCATTGTACACCCGCTGGTTGTCCCTGGCCGGGTAGATGTCGTTCCAGAGGATCTGCACGTAGTACAGTACCAGGTAGTAGCCAGCTGAATTGAAGATCCACCAGAAGGACCAGAGCTGGAGCCGGGGCTGCTTGGCCACCGTGCACACCTCCCGCAGCATGCGGCACAGCACGGCTTGACGCCAGCCCCCCATCACCTTCCCATCGTCTGCCTTGTCCCCGCTGTCCATCTTGTCCCCACCAGCCATCTTATCCAGCTCAGTGGGTGAGGCACCATTGCAGGCCACCTCGGCCCTGTTGAAGAAGAGGCTGCGCTTGGGCCGTTCCAGGAAGAGGGTGAGGAGCAGGCCGAAGGTGACGAAGCCCAACGAGATGTAGTTGAGGGTGAGGAAGCGAACGCTGCCAAGTGTGACACAGAGCTGCCCCAGCACCGAGCTGGTGAAGACGCCCAGGAGGACGGAGGAGCGGGAGTAGCTGGCCATGCGCTGGTAGCGGGACGGGGCTACAAGGGAGAAGATGTAGGAGGAGTAGGCGATACGTGCAGCCATGGTGATGCCGTAGAAAAACTCCATCAGCTGCATGGCCAAAACGGAGGTGCCCAGCACCAGTAGAAGCCAGATGGAGATGTGGCTCAGGCTCTGCAGCACCAACACTGGCTTGTAGCGCAGGTAGTCCGTCAGCAGGAAGATGGGCACCAGCACCACCATGTAGGAGTACGTCAGCACCGGCATGATCTCATTAGTCACCTGCCATGTGTGGGAGAAGGCTGAGTGCTCCCCAGCCCAGGGAGGAATTTGGCCCTGCAAGCTTGGCCCAGCTGAGCCCTGACCCCCTCCTGCGCTGGGAACGCGGCGTTCCCATGGAGGCTAGGAGCAGGGTCAGCAGCGCTTAGCAGGGGGCATCCTGCCTAACCCTCTCGCTGCCGGCAGCCCAGCCATGCACTCCCTGCTTCCCCATCCCCAATAGCACAAAGCAAGCTCAGCCTTCTATCCCACCAAGAACCCCCTGCCCCCGACAGCAGCTTCCAGGCATGTGGGGGACAGCAGCTACCAATACCCCATGCTGCCTGGTGCTGGCACCCATGATGGGAGGTGCACAGTTCAAGCCCTAATGCCAGTGGCTGAAAGTGATGCGCCAGAGCGGAGGTACACACGTCTCACCTCCACCCGTGTGAAGTTCTTGTCGGGTCCCAGCAGGTAGGGTGTGATGAAGCTCTCCCCAGGCCGGATCTGTGTCATGAAGCCATAGAAGCACAGGTAGAAGACCTGCAGCTTCCAGCGCTGCTCCGGAGCTGTCTCCACGGGCGGCTTCTTGCCCTCGTCCCGTTGGGGCATGGCGACAGCACTGTGCTGGGGCAGGGGCTCACGCCTGGGCACTGTCATCTACGCGGGTGCCGTTGCGCTGGGCTGCTGTGCTTTGGCTGCCGGTGCTCCCCAGCGCATCGCTGCAGCTTCTGGGGAGAGAGCAGCATTTGGCACAGCATCAATCTCCTCCGTAACGGCAACACAAATAAACCACAAACTTCTCTCCCCAGGAGATGTTCTTGCAACAATGAGAGCCCACTGAGATCAAAAAGAGCTTTATTTTGCCAAAGGGGGCCCTCTGTTTCAGGCAGTGTTTTCAAAGCATAGCTCAAGATCCTATGGATGCACCGTGGTGGGGCTGTCCATCCCCACACCCACCTCACTGCCACCTGTTTTAAAGGCAGGGGAGTTTTACCCCCTCCCCAAAGCAAAGCTGCCCTTTGAGTGCATTTTCCCAGCAGCTGATCCATGAGGATTTTAGAGAACCCAACGATAGTGACATTACCCAAAGCTGTGCTGGAGTGCTCAAGCAGCAGCAACCAGGGAGGGAAGTGCCCTGAACTGTCACGAGGTTCATGGTCTGCTGAAGGATTAATGTCCAAATCCCTGAACTTGGCACCGGGAGGCCTGATTAGCAGTCATGGGATGGGATGGGGAAGGCAGAGACCCCTGATGAGCACACAGGCTTTCAGAAAGGACTTCCAGGAGCTGCTTTTCTGCCTATGCTGTCGTGTAATAGACCTCGTCCTGTTTAGTATCTTTACTAATTGTCTGGACAAGGAGATGGAGTGCACCATCAGTAAGATTCTGGATGACATCAAGCTGTTGGGAAGCATTGATCTGCATGGGGGTAAGAAGGCCCTACAGAGGGATCTGGACAGGCCAATGGAATGAGCTTCAACAAGACTGAGTGTCAGGTCCTGCATTTTGGTCACATGCATCGCTACAGGAGAAGGGTCTGGAGCACAAGTCTGATGGGGAACAGCTGAAGGTTGTTCAGTGTGGAGAAGAGGAAGCTCAGGAGAGACCTTATTACTCTCTACAGCTGCCTGAAAGGAGGCTGTGGTGAGGTGGGGGTTGGCCTCTAACTGTGATAGAGCAAGATGGAATAGCCTTAAGCTGGGCAAGGAGAGGTTCGGGCTGGACAGCAGGAACAGGCTGCCCAGGGAGTCACAATCCCTGCACGAGTTCAAGAAATGCAGAGATATGGCACTGAGGGACATGGTGGGATGGGTTGGTGGTTGGACTAGATGATCTTAGCGGTCTTTTCCACCTTCTACAATTGATTCTGCATCCCCATGCAGAAATCCCTTCACTCCATCCCATGCAACCCCACAGCTGCCAACGACCACATCCCCAAAGCTTCCCCTGCCTACATCTGCCTTCCCAGAAGGCAGGCTCTTGGATGCCGTTCCCCTTCCAGTTGGCATTTCAAAGCCACACAAACGAGGGCACGCGCAAAACAGAGTAAGGAAAGGGGTCCGCAGCTCACCGGAGGAATGAAGCTCCCTCCCCTCCCCACCGTCGCAGCGAACTCCCCCCGCCCCGCCGTCCTCTCAGCTCTCCTCCCTACCCCGCAGTGTTCTCCACGCTCCACGTGTGCGCGCACGAATCCGTGCCACCGGGACCAAGGTCTACGAACCCCGTGACCCGTTCAGCGCGGCTCCTCGGCGCCGTTCCAAGCCCTATCCCCAAATAACCGCAAGTTCACGGCCAGCGCAGACCCGCGAGGACTCGTCCCTATGGAGGGGTCCCTCCACCGGGCTGTCAAACGGCTGCCCTATGGAAATACCCGTAGGGCTTTCGTATGGGGCTCCGGGCGAGACCCAGGCACGCGTGAGGAGGACAGAGCGGTGGCTGTGACCTTGCGGAAGGGCCGCGGGCGGCCGGGAGAAGGCACAGCGACCCGCACAGCGACCCGCACAGCGACCCGCACAGCCCGGCCCGGCTGCGGGGCTGCCGTCCCACGGCGAGAGCGCGTGGTTCTGTGCGGACACGCTTCGGGGGCAGCGGTGGGAAGGGGCCCAGCGAGCAGAGAGGGAGGATGCACGACCAACTGGAGTAACCCCACCACAAAGTACACCCCAGAAATACACCGCCTGAGGGGCATCTCTGCCTCAGATCCCCGCAGCCGAGGGACGGGCGCGCATGGGATGCACGTAGGAGAGGAGTGGGGTGCGGGGTGCCGGGACCCCCGCACGGCCGCATCCCTCGCATCCTCGGTACCGCGGCTCCCTGCATCCCAGTGTCCCCCCCCCGGTGCCCGGCCGTACCTGCGCGGGGGCGGGCATAGGGACGCGGACAGCCCCGCTGCCGCAGAAGCGGAATGAAGAGGAAGAGGAGGAGGGCGAAAATGTTAGGGGGGAAGAGCCGGGGAGACCCGGGAAATGTAGTCCCATGTGCGCGGGGGGAAGGAGACTACAGCCCCCACAGTGCTGCGGGAGGAAGGAAGAGGAGGAGACAGAGCAAAAGGACGAGGGGGAGGGACGCGCTGCCCGGGCGCCAGCCGCGTGTCTTCATCGTCGTGCCGCCCCTTAGAGCTCTGCCTGCGGATCCTCCCGCTGGGTGCTTCGTGTGTCCCCTCCGGGGTCCATGCCGAGCCTTCGGAGCTGCGCACCTCTCCAGGCTCCTCGGAGCCCATCTGCAGGTGGCGGTGGTGTCCCGCCGCGTAGAGATGTATGTCCCCGCTGCTCCCCCCCTCCTGTGCCCCCTAGGGTCGATGGGGGGATATTTCCGATGTCACGGCGATGATCTCCATACGCTATAAATAGCTCAGAAACGGGTATTAACCACGAGTGCTCCGCCCCCTCCCCCTGCCCGCAGCGTGGGCCGGGCTGCGTGTCCACCTCCGCCCCCAGCAGTCACTGTGCCAGAAGCAACTCGACCCGACAGCGCTCGGCTGCTCCATGAAATATTCATAGCCCCGCGCCCGTCTGGCAGGGGTCCCAGCCCGGGCCTTTCTGCGCCCCAGCACCGCACAGCGCGCAGGCCCTGCGGGCAAACCTCTGTTTCCCCTGCTGTAGGGACGTCCCATCCACCGCCACAAGCCTGTATTTATTTTGCTTCTATATTTTTCCACCTTATCTCAAACAATCGGAGATGTTTGTTCGGGTGCGGGACACCGCGGCTGGATGCCGCCTGAGTGCGCACAGGTTTTGCCGGGGGATGCTCGTTTTGTCCCCTTCCTTTTAAAGAGATGAGAGAGGCCCGGCGGGGTCGTTGCTTATTCATAGGGGTCAGGACCCTCCCTTACGTCCTGCAGCATCTCGGTGCGCACTCGGGGTGTTTGCCCCCGCTGGGACCCCCAGCAGCACATCCCGACCCCACACCCCAGCAGCTGCGTCTCGGTGCCAACGCGCTGCCACCGCCCGCTCCAGCCGCCGGCCGAACGTTCCCACTCGGGACGGCGCACCCCAAATCGCACCGCCGGGCTGTGGCAGGGGTCAGCGCCTCCCCAAAAGCCAAGGGCTGTCACCCCGCGGTGCTGCCGGTGGCGGTCCCCAGGTGCTGCGGCGGCAGCGGGAGGATGAGGGTGAGGATGAGGATGGGGTGGGCTCAGCTCGGCGGGGTGGGCAGGGCCTGCGGGGCCGGGCAGGGCGCACAGCTCCGGCTGCCGCCGCCTCGGAGCCAGCCCCGCCGCGCCCTGCCGCCTCCCCCTCCGCCCCCGGCCTCCCCTCCCCGCTCTGCCCCTCTCCTCCCTCCCCGACCCCCTGCCCCTGCCCCTGCCCCGTCCTTCCGCGCCTCTCCAGAGCCCGTCCGTCCGTCCGTCCATCAGAGGCAGGTAGGATTTTTCTTTCCCTGGACTTTGTTCTTTTTGGGAGGGTCCGGCCGCGTCCCCCCCGTTGAGGCAGGGTGGGAGGGAGAGGCAGCCCCCAGGGCTGCTCCCGCCCAGCTGTGCCTCTCCCGGGGCTGTGCCATCTCCTGCGCTGCTAGGGATTTTGTGTTCCTGTTCCCATCCCGGGATGGGATCCCATCCCTTCTTGGATGATGACAGCAAGCCCTAAAGCACTGCCCCTGCATCCCCATCCCCAAGCTGCACGGATGGGAGCAGCTCAGGCCCTGAGATGAGCGGTGGCAAGGATGTTGCATGGGTGGGTTTGGCCCTGGGCACTGCCTTTGGGGTGCGAGCCCCTGTAGGGTCCTGCATGCGCCATGTACCGGGTCACTGGTGGTGTCTGAGCCCTTATCTCTGGCCCTCCTAGCACCCACCAGGCAAACTCGTGGCTGCACCCACAGCCAGGTGAATGTGCCCCCAGCCTCAGTGCCCATAGATGAAGGAGGCCCTTGTACTTTGGAGCCCGTGTCTCCAAGCATTTGGACATCCTGATTCCTCCCATGGCTGCTGTGCTGCGGAGCGTCCCCACCCTGGCACGGATGTTGCATGGCCCCCCGGGAATGGTGCAGAGCGCTGTGTTGCAGTACATCCCCTCTGCCCTGGGTTGGGCAGGTGTTCCCTAGAGAGTGAGCAGCAGCACCCCATGCAGAGCTGTGCCTGCTTGTAGCCCTAGGGATGGGAGGTGAGGAATCTCATCCATGCTTTCGAGGATTGTTTCCATTGCAGCCTTTGGGCGGATGTGATTGGGAAACCCACACCCAACTTGTTTTCATATTGTGAAGGTGCAGCTCTGCTGCATGATGCAAAGCAGTCCCTAGCAGGTGCCAAAACCCGTGCCACTGGAGTGGGTTGGAAGATGCTCAGCTCTCAGGGCTGTGTTGGGGGTCTCCAGCCCAGATCTGTCTGGTGGCTGAGCGTGGGACTCCAGCTTCTGTCTCTGGGCTGTGCGAAGGATGTGGGAGAGTACGGGCATATTTTGGAGCTGAAGCTCCCACCAGTGCAATGGCTGTGCCCTCATTGCTGTGCTGCAGCACCGCCGTGTGTGGATCCCCGTGCTGGCCCTGCAGGGAGCTACGGGTGGGGAACCAAAGCGCATTCTCCTCCCTTCCGTTCCCTCACAGAGATTCCCACGATCATCTTTGTGACCACAAATAGATGCTCTCATCCCTCTCTTTTATCACAGAAAAACTGCTCCTTTAAGCGTCCCCAAGGAGCCAGCTGTGTGTGTCACCTCCCCAAGGTGGCAGAGTGTCCTTGCCTCGGTCCCCACCACCCCATGGCCATATGGCCAGGATGCAGGCAGCCCCAGTGGCCAGTAGAGCTGGCGGTGACAGCATCTTGGAGTTGTTACCTCCCTGGAAGAGGTTAAGCCTGGAGCCAGGCTCTGGTGTCCTGCTGATAGCTGTTTTGCGTCTGGGTGCGGTAAAAGCTTTTACGCCTTGGCTGGGTTTCAAGGGCAGAGGCTGGAGGATGACTCACACTCCCCAGCTGCCAAGGAGCAAACCTGTGCTGCTGACTTCTGCTAGCACAAGGTGATGGCTTCCTGAAAATATACGCGCCTGCTGCATTTAGGGGTGTAGCAACTATCCCTCCTGCAGGTGGGAGGGATTCCTCCCTCGGGAATGACGGCAGCTTTCATCCTTCTACCGGCTGTGCCGCAGACCTTCCCATGCCACCACACCATGCAATGCTAGGGCCCATCACCAGGGGTAAGCAGAGAACATAGGGGAGACTGATGGGCTGCCGGGATGCTGCTCCATGCCTGTCCTGGTGATACTGATGATGTCTTAATGGGAAGTGGATTGATTGATGGCAAGGTCCTCGCTGCCACTGCACTGCTGGGCTTGAACCTGGACAGCTTTAAAGTGTTACAGAGCCAGTCCAGCCCATCACGCTCCCAGAATGGCCAAGGTGAGGGCTTTGGGAAGTGGTAGAAGAATGAATTGGATGAAGAATGGATGTGAACAATTTCTGGAAGAATTTGTAGAAGGATCTGGAGAATGCCCGTGGGGGCACGGAGCACAAAAGGCTGGCTCTGCTGGAGAAGAAAACAGACTGAGATTTCAGAAAGGGAGGGAAGGACCGAAGCTCTCCTCTGTCCCTAATAACCGGAAAGGGAAGGATAAGCTTCGGCTCCGGCGCAGCGAGGCTGCTCGGCGGTGCGGGGTTGCCACCTAGTGCTGCCACTGGCGTCAGCAGGGTTGACATCTGGCTGGATGATGGGCTGAGATAACATGGGAGCTGCCCACGTTACCTGCATCTCTGCAGCCTGAAGGAGATGTGTTCTAAACCAAAATTTGCCTCTTTTTATGTGTTTCCTCTCATTCAGCTTCGTGCCAGCATCCCTGTGCTCAGGATTTGCTTGGACTCAATTATCTTAGAGGTCTTTTCCAACCTAAAAGATTCTGTGATTCCATGAATTGCCACAGAGCTTTGAGTTTTCAGTGTGAAACGATTCCAGCTGGCCACAGCCTGCCATCACCCTGCTCAGAGCAGGACTCAGAGACCTCCAGAGGTTCTCACAGCCTGAGTTACCCCATGGCTCTGTTTTATGTCCAAACACAGGAGCAGTTCACTGCTTAAAGGCATGAAGGCAACATTTTGGGGAGCTGTAGGGAAAAGAGCCCAGAGCACGACTGGAACAAAGCCATTGTCTGGGAAGGTGCTATTCCATAGGGCCACAGTGTTCGGTGACTGCTGCACACAACACACCTTGAGTCAGGCAGACAGCTTGGGAAGCCGCAGTGCCAACAGCAAGCAGGCACACTGCTGACATTCCTGACATCTGTCAGCTCTGGGGAGGATGCATCTGCTTTGGATGCTTTGTGGCTCAGAGGGCAGGCTGCAGCTCCAAGGCGGGGAGGGAGGAGCAGTGTGTTAAATGTCCCAGCCAAGCTATATGGAGATGGTACCTTCTGCTATACTCAGTGCTGGGATCATCCCTGTCCCCCGAGCCAGGGCAACACGAGTGACTGAGGGATGAGAAGCACAGATTTGATGGCAGTGGTCCTCACATGGCCACTCATCTCCTGCTCCATCCCTCTCCCATGGTATGGCACCATGTGTGGGCTCAGCTCCAGGGGTCTGGCTCCCAAACAAGCAACAGAAGCAGCAGAAAGAATGGAAGGCAAAACAAAAGCAGAAGCTCCAAGGAAGGATCTGAATTTGCTTTTGGTTCACATTTCTCTGAAACCACTGCTGGCCTGATATGGGAGGAGGAGGCGAAACATCGAGCATCCCCCTTGTCAACTGCTTTGTCCTCTAAAAGATTACTTCCCTTCCCTGGCTTATAGGGATTTATGGCTGCTCCATCTGCTCCAGCACACTGGGGCCATCAGTGCTGGGGAGGGGTCTGGTGGCTGTCCCCACACCAGGGTTTGCCCCACGGCTTTGCAGCACACACTGACTGCAAGCAGGCACCTTTCTGCAGCAACCCCACCAGCAGGAGCACAATGATGTCGTGAGGTGCATTACAAAGAGCACGGACAGCAGGTCAAGGGTGGTGATCTGCTCTGATCTGCCCATCTGCTCTGCTCTGGTGAGGCCACATGTAGAATACTGTGTCCAGTTCTGAGCTCCCCAGTTCAAGACAGACTGGGAACTGCTGGAGAGAGCTTAGCAGTGGACCACAAAGATGGTCAGGGCATGGAGCATCTCCTGGGTGAGGACAGGCTGTGGGAGCTGGGGCTGTCCAGCCTGGAGAAAGCTGCCGAGACAGGCTGTGGAGTCGTCTCCTCTGGAGATATCTAAAGTCACATGGATGCTTTCTGTGTGACCTGCTTTAGAGAAGCTGCTTTAGCAGCATGTTGGGCTGGGGGATCTCCAGAGCTCTCTTCCAGCACTTATGACTCAGTGATTCTGTGACAGTGCGGCTCCTGGGACGCTGCTCCCACCCTGACCTCATGTGCGGCCTTACATGATTTCCTGCACCTTGTGGCTTTTATTTTTTATGGGTTTTTTCCCCCAAGATTTCCATCAGAGCTCTGCATTTTACATTTTTGTTAACCCTGAGGATGCTCGTAGCTGCTGGGGTGTGTGGGGGGGGGTGTTCTCAGGGAGGTAGCTGCCTAATAAAACCCCCTTGGCCTTGGAGGAAGGAATGGGCAGTTGGGAGGAAAGCATCCTCTGCATGAGGGCAAGAAATGGGCTTGGTAGGCAGACCCATGGTGCCTGGCAGGGCTCTGGGGGATAAATCGGGAGTTGTCTGGCTCATAAGTGCTTTTAGAGCTGTTTGTTTCTGGAGGTGAAGGCTCTCCCCTCTCCCGCTCCATCACTCCTGTCTCGTCACCAGGCACTGGTGAAGGTGGTGGGTAGCACAGAGGCTGGAGGTAAGCTGGAGGAGAGTTTGTGACAAGTGGGCTTGCTGGATTTATAGAGACTGACTGAACTGGGTTTGTGGAAGCGTCGGGGGGGGGTAGTGGTGGTGACGGGTGCTGCTGGGGCTGCACCATCCCACTCCCATGTGCTGCAGCACTGATATGCTGCAGGGGGATGTAGGACATGGGAGCCCAGAGCAGGTCAGCACACCACTGCTCCCGGCACCTCTCCCCACACCAGTGCATTTCAGCAGGTGCAGGGCTGTACTGGGTTGTGAGGATGCACCCAGCGGGGCTGCACTTGGGAAGCAGCGGTTTCACTTCCCACTTGGTTACAAAGCAAAACATTTCAAAGAAGGGAGCTCCAGGTGATGAGATGTGCCACCCCATCCTATATCCCAGGTGCTGTCCCCCTGCCTTTGCCCCCTTCCACCAGGAGCGTGGATGGAGGCCACCAGGTGTCAGCTGGGAAGCTTTCTACCTTCCCCTCTTCTTCCCAAATGGACAATGTCTCTGCTCATTAGGCACCTGCCCAGGGGGCAGATGTCAGCTCAGCTCATGTAGCTCATGGCTTTTCTCAGCTCATCGCTGCTGCAGCTCTGACGGCTCTGGAGCGCTCAGTTCTGATCACATCAGGCAACGGCTGCCTCCCTGCCCGCCCTGCCTGCCCCGCAGCCAAGACGCTCACCTTCCTCCCGCACCCCCACCTCCCTTCCCGAGGAGCAGGGCTTCCAAGGAGGCTTCATTAAGGGACTGGAGAATAATGGGCACCATTGGCACGCATGCGCTCACATCTTCATTCCTCGCTGGGCAGCGCCTGGGAGGAGAAGCCATCTCTGCAGCCTGCCAGCTGAGGCTAATGCGTCCCGACAGCTTGTTCACTGGGACATTAAAATCATTGCCTCTGTCTGTGTAAAACACACAGAGAGTTAGATGATGGGAACACAGGTCAGGGGAGGATCGTTCTCTCCCTTTTGCAATCAGCGGTGCCACTGGGAAGCCAAACAGCAGAACACAGCAGATTTCCCCAGTGCTGCTGCGTCCCACCCAATGCAGGTCCCCACTGACACACAGTAGGACCAGCCCACTGTGGGAATGTGTTACAGCTCAGGTGTTGGGGTGTTGGGGAGAGCACTGCAACCCCACTAGGCCACTCCCTGCCAGCTACACACTGCCTTTTTTTCAAGGGCTTTAGTTTCCCTGGGATCTGCAGCAAAGTATGAGCCTCCCTTTGACCCCATGCTCAAAACACAAACCAAACAGGCAGCAGGAGAAGTGCAAAGTGCCCACAGGTGAAGAGAAGCTAACATCAAGCTTGTCTGGCTGGTTTTGCTCAGGGCACCTGTGCAGGCCGCTTGTGTTAGTCTTTAAATAGTGGTGCTTGTTTTGTGTGCTTGTAGTTAGCAGAAGAGACAGTCTGGGTGCTATGGTCATGGTCATGGTCATGGTCATGGTCATGGTCATGGTCATGGTCATGGTCATGGTCATGGTCATGGTCATGGTCATACCTGTTGGTATTTGGGGCTGTGCAGAGGAGCTACTTCTGCATTTTCAGCCATGATTAGGTTTAGTAATAGGGAGAGTCTCGGCTGGGTCCCTTAAAATCCCTTTTTGCCCAAGCAGCTTCCTTTTGGCACATGTCTGTAAAAGGTTTCCTATGTGTGCTGATGGGTGGGCCAGAAGTAGCCCACCCATGGCTGAGTAGACAGGCAGGGCAGTGTGTGAGCTAGTATGTTCTGTATTCCATGAGGCTGATGGGGAGTGGTGGCACTCAGCATTGGCCAGGATCTTCAGCACATAAGTGGCATCAAGCAAGGAAATGATGCTACCGAGCTGGTATTGATTGCATCCTCAAGGTGCTTTCACCTGGGAGCAATAGGTGTGCTTTGTTGGGATCAGACAAGCAAACATCACGGATTCCCTGATCTCTTTCTCATTGCACCATTGAGTTTTACACAGGGGCTTTTAGCCAACATGGAGAGAGGATTTGGGAGGTAATGGTGAAGTTCTACAAGCAGACAAAAAATCACTCGTCTATAAGCAGCCTTTTAATACAACCACTGACTTGCATTGTCCCCAGATGATCCAGATCCTGCCGTGGCTGGGTCCTTGTTGTGCTTGGCAGTGTATGGGCAGAAGGGTTGTGGTGCATGTAATAAGAAGCAGAGCTTTTGGAAGATGGACCAATATTTGATTAAGAAATCTGCTGACAAGGTCATTAGTGATGCATTTCCTTGATTCTCGGGCTTGGGATAAGCTAAAAACTGGGATCTGGAGGACAAATAAAGCTTTCCTTCTATGTCAGTTCTCAGCAGACTTTTCCCCATAAATGCTTAGAAGAGCCTTCCAATATGTGCTGTAAATGTTTACAGGGGAAACACACAAGCGCTAAGTAGCAGTATTCTCAGAAACAGGCTCCTCTCCTCACATCTGTATCGCAAAGTGTTCCTTGCACCCCTTCTTCCTTGCAGAATTTGAGCCCCTCAGCTCATGTGCACTTTGGTGGTGAACTGGAGCTGTGCTAGGGGATGATATTGGGCAGTGGGGAAACCCTGAGCATCAACATACTGCTCATGGACAGGCCCTGGCTCTGTCCAGAGCTTCACGTTTCTGCACCATCAGCTGGTCAGGAGCTGACGTTGCAGAAGAACAGCTGTGGTGTGGGGTTTGTAGAAGGGTATGGCTTATAACCAAGAGTGAATGTCTGGGAAGTGGGGATATGACCTACCTGGGAGTTTGACATAGAGCAGCATCTGAGCTTCATTGTTTTTTGGGGTTTTTTTCTTCTCAGGGGTGACCAGCAAAACAAAAACCTGCCAAGGACCCCCTGCTTGAGGCTGTTTTATTCCAGCTGCCAGGAGGATGCTCCCATTGGTTCCCAGAGTGCTGAGGTGTCACACCCTCTTCCAGTTCTCCCCCTGCTGCCTGTGCTGCTGACCTCAGCCCTCTGCCCCTGGCCCCTAAAGGTGAGTCTCACTCCACTACTGTTCCTTGTAGGGCTTTGCTTGTGTTTTCCTTCCTTTCCTTTGTTTTGGTGATTTATTTTGATCTTTTTTTTTCCCCCCTGTCTTCTGGGAGCCCATGGGAAAAGGATGCTACCATCTTACCATATATAAACCATTGTACTTCTCATTGGCCTTGGAGGGCAGGGATGCTGTCCAGAGACCGATCTGGATACTTGCAAAGAATCCACTTGCAAAGCAGGAGCTGCCCCAGTGTGTTTGGAGCAGCGATCAGCAGGAACCACAGCTCACCCATCCTGCTGCTCAAAGAGTATTTTGGGCAATAGAGAGGTTTTCCTGCCCTCTGGCACTCAGCTTATTAACTACTCCGGCTGCTTGATTGATTGTATTGACGGGTAATGCATGCCCCAGTTAACTTATTGGGAGCAGCAACAAAAATAAAGCAATAAAAATAACCCTGTGCCCATGTCACCAAAACGTGTAGGAATGTTGCCATTGCTGAAGCAGAGCCATGACCCCCATGGGGCAGATCACAACCTCACTGCTGGGCTCTGGCTAAGACCCTGCCCCTCCATTCCACCCTTCTGATGGCTCTGGTTGGTGGCTGCTGGGGCAGGACCTCCCCAAACCTGAATCTTGAGGAATGTATTCCCATAAACAAGCTGATGGCAGTGCTCCCAGGTGTTGTGTTGCAACCTTTGGATGGGTCTTGTGAAGAAAGAGGAGGGGGGAATGACCCAAAGCATACTTTATTTCTCAGTGAAGTTGGATTTCCCCAGTGTTTCAAAGCAACTCCAGCAGAGCATCTCTCTAGCAAAGGCCCAGCTCTGCCAGCAGGGACCCCCAATATGGAAGGGAACATGGGACTTACAGGGACCATTCCACCTCCAGCAAGGGAACTGGGGCTGAGGGACGTTGGGAAAGACCAGGAATCAACCTTCAGCCCTATACCCAGCTCTGCAGGCTCCTGCTCTGCGCTCAGCATGCCCCTCCCTGGTGGACCCCAACCCTCTGAGGAGTCGCTCTGGAGCTCAAGGCCAGCCTGCAGGGAGAGGTAAGGCAAGCCTGGCCCCTCTCCAGCTCCCATCACCTCTGCCCCTGTCACACTTGGTCACTCACCTTCTGCCGTGCTGGTCACAGGGGTCCTATGGAACCAGCAAAAGAGCGAAGCTGGGCAGAGCAGAGATGGGGTCATGTTCATCAGCCTCTCTGCTTTTGTTACTAAAATAGATCTGCTGTGGCCTGAGGCTGTCGTGCCGTCCCAGGCATTGACTATCACATAATGGAAGGCAGGGCAACATTTTCCATTAGCGAGGAGGAGTATGTGCAATTCTTGGTGAGAAGATGGCCCTGCTAAGCAGGAATGTTATAGTGACTGGCAAACCCAGCTCTCTTCCTTCCCATCAAACAGCTCTATGGTTCTATGAGGCGGGACCAAGGTCACGGTGCCACGGTTGGAGCTGGTGTGCATACATCTCCTGGGGTGTCTGCTGTCATGGGCTGCAGCTGTGTGTGCTGCACGCAGCCTATTGCAAACACATCCATCTGAAGTGGGATTGGGGAGGGGAGTTTCCAGAGGCTCGGAGGCCATATGCTCAGGGAAGGATGTGCTTTGGGGAGCAGTGAGGAAGGCTCTGCTGGCAGCCCCCAAACCCTGTGAGTCTCAGGGAAGGGCTCCCTCTGAGGAAAACCAGGGCATGTCCTTGCTGGAGGACTGCGTGTCTGATGAAGGACCACAACCCCAAACTGTCTTCCCACAAGCTCTCATGACCCTGCTCTGTCTGGCATGCGCGTTTTATCCCCTGGCTTAAGTGAAGATGTTTTTCTGCAGTAAGTGGTTATTAAAGCTCCATTTGGATGAACATTGTGACATCTCGCAGCTCCCATCTCCTTCAGGCAGGTCTCCAGCCTGCTTCCTCTGCCTTCCCACGCTCCCTGACAGAAGTGCCAGCCCCTCTCCCAGTGCTGCATCCCTGCCCTCTGCTGTGTCCCCAGACACGATAGGAGCCTGGTGCCTAGATCTATGCATTTGCAGCTCCTGTCCCCAAAGGCAAGGCAAAGCGTGCTTTCTTTTAAATACTGACACTTCCTCATGGCTGCATCTTGGACATCTCACCCCATGGCACCCATTGAGACACCAGGTTAGAGCTTGGGGATATTTGTCCATGTATCCTTGAGCGTGCCTGCAATGCCCTTCCTCCATCCTTTACATTCAGAGGTGATGCAGTGGATGCCTATGCTATAGCAAAACTGTGTGTACAGGGGAAATCTGAAAAAGGACTTTTTGAGGGGATCGGTTGGCCTTGGGAAATGGCTGCTGTTCCATCTCAGACCCAGGTAGTGTTAGCTCCAGGGCAGGTAAAGTGCTTGCATTGCATGTCCATGCTGGCACAAGGCTGACCAACAGCTAACGATTTCCTAGTTTGACCCTTCTGCTTAATCTGAACTTGAAGGTGAACAGGAGGAGCTAACATCATCGATCCGGGCTGCGGCTGATCAGCGCTGTGCCCCTCTCCCACTGCATTTTCCCTGCCTCCCCTTCACGCCTTTCAAAAGCCATCCGTCAGAACGGGGTGGCGTGGCACTGTGCGGCTGACCTTGCTGGAGGACAGGGGGACAGTATGCAGGCGCCTGCTCTGCCCACACTGCTGGGCACAAGGCTATGGGGTGCCTGAGGCTAAGAGGGGCAATGCCCACGTCCTGCTCCATTGGGGAATAAAACATAAACCTGAGCATAGATTGGAAACCTTGAACTTACTGTTGTTAATGCACAGAAACCTCTTTTTTTGTTTTTTTTTTTGTTTGTTTGTTTGTTTGGTTTTTTGTTTGTTTTTTTTTTTTTTTCTGTCTTCCCTTAGCATCTTCCATGCTTTAGCCATGGATTTCCTGCAGCTGAAAACAACAAACCATTTTAATCTACGTACTGCTTGTTCTGATCTTTTAATCCAGCTTGCTTTCTATCAGCAGAGCGGCCTAAAATCATTTCTCTGCCTGCCCCTATTATATAATTATTCAGCAGATTACTCAGGGGCCAGATGTGGCTGGGCACTGCTCTGAAGGGTTGAGGGGCTGCGGAGGAGCACTGCAGGGTTGGGAGGGAGGGGAAGTGTTGAGCCGACTGCACTGGGATGAGTCCTTTGCATTCCAGCATGCAATAGCAAGCAGGGTTGTCCCTTGGCTCATGTTTGTTGAAAGAAAAAGCCCCATAGTCCGGTTGGAGAAGTGTGGCCTCCAACTTGGGGAGGATCTCACTGCGCTTCTGTGGGGTATTTTATGGCTGTATTTCTGTCTCTGATCTCACTGAGGTGTTATCTACATCTTGAGAAGGAATGGGACGTGTGGATGGTGCTGCCTGTGCAGAACTGCCTGGCATCTCTGTGTAGAGCACTGGGTGGGGAGCAGCCTGGGTGAAGGACCAGCAGTTGGGGGCAATGTCGTGGTGACACTGAGATGACATGGTTTCATCATCCAAGCCTGATCTCAGCCAGCTTTCAAGGAGCCTTAGATGTTTACCTTAGATAACAAAGTCTGGAGCCCTTGGGTAATGGGGTGGTTTGGGATGGCTGCCTTGCAGAAGCAAAATCATTACAACTGATGCCAAAGGAAGATTTGCCCAAGGGCTTCCAATTTGCAGGGATAATGAAAAAGCGAATCTGATGAAATACCTTTTAGGTGTAGGATCCTATATGCATAGGAAGGCGTAGCTGAAGGATTTGCCAAGAGGGGATGGTGTTGCCAGCAAATGCAGCTGCTGACTGGTTTAACTATGGGCTTGAGCCCATAGGAAGAACAACAGGATGTCCTGAGCTCCAGGAATTCCTTTTCTCCTTAGCATCCTAACTCCATTGGGCTGGTACAGAAGAACTGTATTTGTCTTAAACACAAGAAATCCAAAAGCTAGAGGCAAAATCACTCAGAATTAAGCAGCAAGCTCCTTCATCTACTTCTGAGCTCACGTTCCCTTTGGAGCCTGAACATGCAGGTCCACCAGAACTGGTAGTTGAGGGGAGAAAGCCAGGGTTGATGCTTAGCCTGTGGACCACAGCTGGCTTGGATATGATTGGGATGTTTTTTTTGGATTGAGCAGGTGTTCATGGAGGTGACTTTGACATGCCCTTTGTGCCTGGCTTAGCCATGCAGTTTTGGGAACAGATGGTGCCCAACTTGGAGCATGCTGCACTCCGTTTACAAGACACCAGACATCTTGGTCCTTCTTCCATATCAGCTTTTTCAGCTGCTCCTCTACCTCCAAGGTAGGGGATCCATTGGCTCCTGGAGCGGTTGGTTGATAGTAGGGTACTGGTGGATGTGAACAGCCCAATTACGTGAGAGGTCCAAAGCAGTGTGGGGACATGAGATGGTCTTTGTTTGGCCATGCAGTGCTTACAGTGCATTCCCTTCCTTGGAGACCCAGGGAGAGGGTGTACCAGTTGAGATCTGGGGTCTGCAGTCAGTGTTCCAGCCGGGTCCCTCCATCACTGCTGCCTGCTGCAAGCTGGCTGTTCTAACTCAGCTGGCGCCAGCAGCTAAATGTGTGCTGCTGAACACGCTCCTCCCTCCCACAGGCTCCATCCCTGGCTGATACCCTGGCCAAATGGCTCTAAATTTCCCCACGTACAGAGCCCCAGCACTCATTTCGTAGCAGAGCTCTTTCCCCTTCATGTCGATAGCGTTGGCTGGTTTGTTCTCATCGCCTCGAGGCAACCCGATTTGCTCAGTGGCCTTTAAAAAAAATGATGGGAAAAAAAGAAAAAGAGATCAGAGCCCACTGAAATGACAAAAACATCAGTGATGGGTGCATCCCCCTTTACAGCAGACCAAGGGATCTGGGAGAAAATAGGTCACGTGCTCTCCATCCCATGCCACGTGGTTGCCGTACCAGGGCCAATGAGGTTTGGAGCCCTGCGCGCTGTGCAGCAAAAGATCACTGGGATTTTTTTCCCCATAGCATTTTTCATCCTTTCCAAACGTGAAAAGAGTGGCCATCTGCGCAGACCCCGTCACGCGAAATCGGTACGAAAGCGGCTCTTTGGGGAAGGTAAGAAGATTTACAAGGTTGTGTTGGTGGAAGACCACCTGCCGCGCACAACTTCTCCTACAGATGAAAACTGAGGAGGTGATACGAGATATGGTTTAGTAGCTTAGTGCTGGTAGTGGTGGTGGTAGGATGGTTGGACTAGATGATCTTTAGGTCCTTTCCAATCGTGTGATTCTATGATTAGCGAAGAGTTGGGAAGTGAGTCGGATACGGGGCTCCAGCAGGGGCTAAAAGAGCTCTGAACACTTAAGAGCCTTCCTAAGTGCATGTCTTGAGTAGGGAAAATAGAAGTCCATGTTGAACAGAGGTGGGACTGTGGGAGCAGTAGGTAGTGAGCTCCAATGAATGGCTGCTCCTCCAACTATCTGGGCTTGTGGAATTGCCATTCTTTGCTGTAGTTTGGGTTTTATACAAATAAAGAGCATCTTTACTTGCATATCATAGCTAATGCTAACAAGCAGCGGGTCGGGAAGCGCCCAGCTCCGCATTAGCTGGGATATCCATCTGTTATGGATTTGTGTGGGCAGTGCTGCTGGTGGCCGTGTGTGCAGGGTGGGGGCAGCCAGAATCACATCTACCCAAAGAAACAGGGGCTAGAATAACATCGGTGCTCACCACACTTGGGTCTGTCCGTGCAATAGAAGCCCCAAGCCTATTGAATTGGATTTTTGCGTTTTGGTGGAGTTTCCATTAATTTTTGCTCTCGCGCTGAGGAAATGGGTAGAAACTTAATGTGGGGAGGGGAATGCTTTCTATAATGGTTCTCCTTCTGTTCTTTGGTAACCATTTTCCCCGTGGTCGATGCATTTTCTGATGCCGTCGCTGTATTTCGTCTCCAGTGGTGTTTTATTTGGTTGAAACGTTTCTTTGTGAGTATAAGATTGAGTTATTAGTTTTGAAGATTAGGGAAGGCTGAAATGCTCTTGAAACCAATCCCGGGATATCACATCCTTATTATAAAGGGAAAATATTCTCAGATATATTTGTCTTGTAATCTGAGTTTTCTGGGATCGTTTTAATGGGAGCCACATTAGAGAAACCCATTTTATTATTGGGGGAGTCACGTCTGGCTCAAAATAAACCAAAAACAGTGGATGAAGGGCATTGTGTTTAGGTTTCCATAAAATGATTGACCTTTGCTTTGGCAGATGCAAAGGCAGATGCTATAGCTTGTATTTTGATACAGAAACCAATCCCTGAGAAGTCGTTGTTTTACATCAAATTCAGGCTTTCATCTTCAATTCCAAAATAATTTGGTTGTATTTTTGAAGCTCTTAATCTCAGTTCTTCCCTCTCTCTTAAGGATTAATTTGTGCAAACGTTTGTAGTATTTCCGGATATAAAGGCACATTTTGATGTCTTTCCTCTAGGCTAATAAATATCAGAGGTGTTATTTTAATCTAGTTGGATTGAAGGACGTTTGTTTCTGAAGAAAACAGACCATTGTGGGGGGGAGAGGGGGAAATACTGATCAGGATGAAGGAGGAACAAAAGAAGTATTTTTGGGGAGCGGGGTTTGCTGCAGGGAAGGGGAGGTAGGTACCATGTCTGTGGGTCTCCCAGTGCATGAGAATGAGCCCCAGCCCACCGCTAGCCCTGGAGGAGAGCACTCTCCATCGCTGCAACACGCTCTTCTGCTTCTCGCTCATTGCACCCATCCAGGTGCTGTGGCTGTGCACGCACATACAACTGTCTTAATTTATTTTATTCAGGCTTTGCTTATGTGAGTAAATGATGTCAGAGCACCAGACCTGCTCCTCTGGGGCCAGATTTAGGGACAGGGGTGGTAATGGCCCCCTCCCCACAGCCCTGGTCCCATGTTCAGCATGCGTACAGGTTTCTTCCTCGGTGTGCTTGGCTGCGTGTTTGGACCCGAGGTTATAGAGGACCTACCACAGGGAGAAGGAGAGAGGGAAGCATGGCTCTCCTTGATCGTAATCGAGGCTGAGGTTTAGCTGAAGTGAAAACAGATCAGGAGTGACAGTTTTGGAGCCTGCTGTCAGGGTCTGAGCATGGCGCGGCAGCAATCCACCCCCAGCCGCCCAGGGCCACCCTCCTACTCTTCTTCCTCCTCCTCCTCCTCCTCACCGGTGAGCATGGGACAGGGTCACCTGCCTGACTCCATCCATGGGGCATCTCATGCCTGGGGTTGGTGGCACAGCCACTGATGTTGTTGCATGCCACCCCTGCTTGCATGCCCAGAGGCCAGAGTGTCTCTGGCCAAGGTGATTGACATGGGTTTGGGTTTGCGGAGAGCCAGTGGCATGGAGGAGCAACACATGCAGAGCTCTAGGTCCAGCCCCACAGTCAAAATAACACACGCCTTGCCTGTCTCGACCTGCAGTGTCCTGTCTGCCCTCGTGCGCTCCAGGTCAGTCTGTCCATCCAGCAGAGCCTGGACAGACCCCTCCAGGGCAGCCCTCGTGCTGCAAGCCTCATCCCTATTTCCAGGGATTAGAGAGAGAAATGGGGCTGGGATGAGATGAGGCAGGAGATTGCTGCGCTCGCAGTATGAAGGGATTTGTGAGCTGCCCCCAGATCAGGAGATTGAAAATGGAGGGAAATTATTGGGATGATGCTGCCTGGGATTAAAGCCAGTCTAGCCAGAGGCAGTCTCCTTCAGAGGGGGGTTGTGGATGGGCTGCAGGATGCCTGCTGCTCTGCAAGCATTGTCTTCTGCTGCAGAAGACACAGTGGAAGTGGTGCACCCTATCCTCAGCACTCTGGGATGCCTGGAATTGCATGCAGTGTGGTGGACTGAGGTGGGGAGAAGGGGACAGGAATGGAAAGCCACCTCCTTGGTGGCTCCTTGTCCAGCAAGACAAAGGTGCCCCTTGTGTTCTGCTGGGAAACCCAGAGGTGCTCTCCTCTCAGCCGTCCCTGCAAGCAGAAGGATGCTGGGAGCGTGCTTGGAGCTCTTTACAGAGCTGTGCCCTCTGATTTCCTAGCTGCAGGACAATCTGTGTGTCCTCTGAGGGCTGCAAAGCCCCATGTGGCCCCTCCTCCTTGGTGAGCACTCGTCATGGACCTCCGGCCATGAGTGTCCTCTTCTGGGTGTCCTTTGGCCTTCCCCTGAAAAATGGTGTGTAAGAGATGTGTCCCAATAGCATTGCAGGGCATGTGTGCTTACAAGCATCGCTCTGAATGTAACCACTAAAAAATGATGTTCTGTGCTGATTTCTGCTTGATGGAGCATAGGCATGGGGAGATCTTTTTCCATTGATGATGAATGTCGATTATATCATCTACAGGACAGTGTGATCTGGTGTCAGGCTCAAGGTAGCATAAGGTGGTAGAGGGACCCTCTGGGATGGGTGAGGTGGGTGGACCACCAGGCAGCCTAGTCACAACATCTCCTCACTCTGTTTCTTTAACAAGGCTAAATTGGGTGCATCCCCGCAACTGACTGACCCTGGGCACAGCATGTGGCTGTCCTGCTGTGAGGAAGCTGTTCTCCAGCACTAAGCCCAGATCTCCTTTGCTGCATTTAAGACCCTGTGTAATGACCTGTCTCTTGTGGTCCTGCAGACCTTGGTTCCTCTGGCCCTTTCTTCAGTCCCCCACAGGATTGCTCTCTGCTGGCTGGATCTCCCATGAAGACCCATCTCATTATTCCTGGCTTTCTTTTGCAGATCCCAAGCTTTCACGTTGAGCTGTTACTCCCAGCCCTTTTTGGGTGGGTGAGGAGCTCTTCCTCCATGCCTAAACTACACAGAGCCAAGTTCAGTACTTACCCTTCCTGAATCATCTCTTTTCTCCCCATTGCCAAGCTCTGTTTGGCTCCTTGTCCTGCTCTCAGCTATACTAACTCCCCTAACCAGGCTTTTCACCTGGCACTTTAACAGGAGAGCCTCTGATACATGCTCTTTGAGCACTGAGAGGGTTTCCCAGCCATCTCCAAACAGTTTCCTTTACCCTGGGCTTCCCTGGCTCTTTCAGGAAGATGTCACATAGGAAGATATTAGCAGCCATGTTCCTACCACCACCGTACCACCTGTTAGGGCTTTCTCTCTCTGCAGAAGCTCACCTTGGGGCTGCAGATGCCTGCAGAAATGCTTGGCTCTGCTTGTGCCACGTGAGGTTCTCTGTTCTCTGGTGGTTTGGTCCAGCCATCCTCTGCAGCACTGAGTCTCACGACACATGCAAGATGCAGATATGGAGCATAGCATTGAAGCTCTTGGCTTCTAAATCTCAGCAGTGCAAAGCACTTTTTCAGCTAATTAGTTAAATCTTATGGCACAATTTGTTAATGGCAGCAACACCTTTCAAGGGCACTTGTGCTCAATGGAGAGTAGCAAATGCTTGGCCTGGCCCAGCTCCTCATCAGCACCTCCTCTACTTGCTCCCCAGAATCTCCAAAGAGTTGGCTTGAGCATGGGGGGACAGCTGGCATTTCAGAGAAAAAAATCTTCAGCGTGTTGCTTTATTATTTAATTTTCTGGCAGAGTGAAATCTGTGGCTGAGAAGCCGCCTTCCTTATCCAAGGAGATGGTCTATTCTCAGCACAAGGTGTCTTAAGTCCACCCAGCCCCTCCTGGAGGCTTACGGACATCTGCAGATGTGCAGTTGCTCTTGGTGACTGAGCAGTAGTAAGCCCAATGGAGTAATGCCTCTTTCCAGGAGTGGCTTTCATTCAGTACAAAACAAAACCAATTCATTGCAGACCTATTACCATACCAAGCAGTGTTCTTTCACCTTGTTGAGATGGAGGTGTCACAGGTGCAAATTACTGTTTCCTCATTGCCTGCAAGACCTTCATCCTGGTGTGATCAACAGGGAAGTGTTGCAGCTTCTCTTGCTGCCATCAAACAAAAGTTGTCTATAATGGCCATCAGGGCAGATCCAGTACTTCTCTTTGGATTGGGGTTGCATTAGAGGCCGTGGATATTAATGCTGTCTGACATCAAGGGGCCCAGTCTTGTTTTCACATCTGACTTCTCACCCATTCACCATCCACACCAGGGTGATGCTTCTGCAGGAGGCTGCTCACCATTAACCTCTGAGGTGTGGTAGGTTAAGATGGATGCAGTGGCACCCAGCAGATAAGCAGGGACTCCTGGACATCACAAGTGCCTGCTGGCAGGACCCAGGGGTTTGTGGGGTTTTCTTTTGTGATTGGGACTCACCAGCTTTCTGCATCTGGGACAGGACTCCAGTGTGATGCTGCATTTCTGTTCCTCTTGGCTTGCCAATCAGGTCAGAAATCTCACTGAAATGCCTGAAATTTAAAGTAAGTAACCACTGGAAAGAGAGGTGAAAATGGCTAGGGAAGGATTGCACGTTATGTAGAGCTCCTCTTTATTTTCTTCTCAAGAAATGGAGGAGATGGTCTTTGAGAGCCAAGCTTTGACACAGGGTCTCGCTCAGCAGTACCACTAAAACACTCAAATTCAAGGTGTGTTCAACAGAAGGGATCCCAAAAACAGGAAGCACAGCCCAAAACAAACTGTGTGGTGGCTGGTGGATGTGCCACGTAAAGGAGAATCCCAGGAAAGCAGTGGAGAATTTCACGAGGGGGAGAGCAGGTTTTAGCACCTCTTTGTGCTGGTCTGAGGGCAGAGAAACCAACACCTAGAGCCAATATTTCTGTCTGGAAGGCCACCCAGAGTGAACAAGCAGCCCTGCTCTCTGGAGGGCAAAGGACCTGGGGAGCAATCTGTGCTGGCTTGAAGGGGCTAGGAATCAATTTAGGAAATGGAGAAAAGCTTTCAAGAGTTCCATCTAGCAGAGAGATTGGGGGCAGCATCAGCTGGTAGAAGACAATCAGAGGTAATAAGGGTGCAGCACTGAATTTGTGGTCATGGGAGCTGGAAGAAGGGGTGGAGCAGAGGGTCCAAAGCAGGAACGTTTGCATCTCTGCAATAGTAGTTGGGGTAAGTTGGCATAAAAGTGAGGGAAGCTGGAAGAATCCCATGGTGCAGAAGAGCAGATGGGAAGGCAGGTTACCATTGCTCTTCAGCAGCCAATGGGTGACACTGTGGACCATGAGCAGGGACACATCACCTGGAGGAGCGTGGGGGAGTAGGTGGCCAAGAATGAAACATCCAGAAGGCAAGAGCAGGGATCTGTAATGATGATGATGTAATGGTGAGTTGTAATGATGCTGCATCTGCAGTGATGCTTGGGAAGACCAAGGGCTGGTGAGAAGTGGGGATATCATCGTTGATGTACCAAGCTAGAATAGAGGTATCTCTTTTCTGTTGGCTATTAGATTTTTCTAATTTGTTCTCAGTGGAGGTGGAGAGTGAATGGAGGAGACATTAATCAAAATAACTCCTCTGTTTGTGGAAGCCAGCAGCAGCTGCAAATGCAGCTGTGTTGCAAAACAATGTTAGGCATCATGCATTTGGTCTTCCGTGCTGCTGTCCTCTCCTGGCTTCATCTTCAGACCACTGAAGCCTGCCGGTAGCTGATGCATTTCCTTTTGGAGCCTGGCTTTCAGTGTGTACCAGACTTTGGTTTTCACCACAGCAATTTTTATCCTTTCTCTTTCCATCCCCAGCCTGATCTGGCCAGACTGCATTGTCGTCATAATCCTGAGCTCACTGCGGCGCGCTGCCCCCAGCCGCTAAAATGTGATGCTGAAAATCGCTGGATTAGGTTCTTAATGGCAGGATCAACCCACAGGGAGATGAGTGGGGAGAAAGCTTAAGCAAGTGTGCAGGCAGATCTTGGGAAAGGGTATAACCTTGGAAAAAAATGGCTTCTTTCCTAGGCTGCCTTCTGCCCTCTTCATTTAGGGCATGGATTTCAGTCTCCAAGATTCAGAAAAATACTGGCCCAGGATTTAGGAAGTGGGTATCAGGAAGTCAGAGGTGCTTAAATATTTCCTCCCTCTTGCTTAAAAACATACTCTTAGTATGGAATTTTTTAGCCAAGGTGTTAATCTCAAACACAAAACTCAGCCAATGCATTAGAAATATGGCCCTTGCTGTAGCATATCGTGGTGTGCTGAAGGATGCTGGAGCTTTGCAGTTGGAATCCTGCTGGTGGGACTCCTGAAGCACCGAAGAGCTCGTGATATGTGCTGAATGCTTTTCAGATCAACATTGCCTTTGAGCAACCATCAAGGTGCTCTAGAGCAGGATCTTTGGGTAGTGCCTGGGTGGGTGGCACATGCTCCTCATGCAGACCCCTGGCTGGTCCCAGTGCTCTGCCTACATGGACCTACAAAAGCTCTTCCCTTAAGGGTTCCAAGGCTTTGGAGTTGGGGTGGCAGCTTGGACTGAATAAACCTACCAAGAAGGAGTGGTTTTGTGAAGGCCATGCAGTGGGTGACGAGGGTGATGGAGACTTTCTCTGAGTTTTACTTGGCAATGCTTGTGAACATTCCATCCAAACCCTTCTTGGAGGGGGTGGGTTGTGCCTCTGGGATGTTGTTCTCTCTGATTGTTTTTGGACAGCTTGAAGAAAACATTGCTGTCCCCCAAAATAAATACCTAGTCTGTGCAGTGAAACTTGATCTTTGTAACACTGCTGAGAATATTCCATGTTGGAATCTGGGGAGGAAACTCTACCTTATGCATCTCGCTTCTGGCAGCGCGTGGTCCCAGGGGCACCATGGTGACTTCAGTGCAGATAACCTAAGCATATTTTCTGCCTGCTCTCTAGCTTTCTTGTCTGGCTTGGAAGGCAGGTTTAAGAACAGACTTGAAAAATGGTGTCAGCTCAGGACAAGGGTGCTCTTACTCAACTGCAACTTCCACAGATGTCTGGGAAATAACTAAGAATTGTGGCACTGCAAAGAGGGGGCACAGGAAGGAAAACACCTACAAAACCCCAGAGGCGAGGAGGAGAGGAGAGCTTGGGACTGCGTGCCCTATCAGGAGCAGGGACCCTCAGCCTCAAAGGGTGGGATGTGAGGTCTGTGGGCAGCAGTTACACTAGTGATGGACGTCTCTGGTAGCAGATGTCCTGGTTCTCCACCCAATGTTTGCAGAGGGGCTGCAGGCAGCTCTGGCTGGAGCCATGCCCAGTAAGTGCCAGCAGATGCATAGAAGAAAGAGGAGGGCTGGTACAGCACAGGAGGGAGCTGAGGATGTTTCTGCTGGGAAGCAGCTGAGACAAAGAAATGAAGCATTCTGAGGGAAAATGGAGCCATTTGAAGCCTTTTTTTTTTTTTTTTCTCTCTTTTTTTTTTTGTTTTTCGTTTTTAATCTCGGTGATAGTTGGAGGTGTGTGAAATGGCATTTTGGTGACAAACAAAGTGCTCTGAGCCACTGCCTCGCTGTGGTGGCATTTGGGTGCCCTCCGGGAAGACATTTCCGAGTCAAACATGCCATGAGCTGGGTGACTGTGGAGGCAGGAACAAGCCATGTTCCCCCATGGGGACACCAGCACTGCTGAATGGAGGCTTGGAAACCAGGCTAGAGAATGAAGCCCGGCTCAGCATTCAGCCTCCCTCCTCATGTTTTGCTTCATGTTCCACCTGCTGTGAGGGGGCCAGGCCATGAAGATGATCACAGTCTTAAATGGACTAAATTGAATTAAATTAATACACAGTGTTCAGAATTCTCTTAATAATTAGAGTTTGTTCAGTCCTCTGGTGCATGTCACTGGTGCATGTGCTGTTTTGCAGTCAGTGGGTATTCCTGGTGTATTAAGAGCATTTCTTGGGATCTAATAGATTTGTTTTCAAAACCAAAGGAGAGGGGAAGAGCTGGGTTGTTCTGTGTGCTGGTGATGCCTTCTGCAAGCACTCTTTCAAAAGGCAGGTGGATTTAAAACCTCTATGTTTCCTCTGCAGTCAGGTCATCCTTTAGAAAGACATTCTGGGACAGACCAGCATAGGGCGCCATGTCCCCAACCCTGCTCCTTTGCATGTGGTATCCCAGCCATCATGGCTCTCACTTGGTTTGCAGTGTACCTTCCATTGTGGGTCCAAACTCATCTCTTCCATCTCACGGTGCTGCATCTTTGACTTCTGCAGGGCTGCACCAGCTCTGTGGTGGGTTGGAGCTGTGCACTTTGCTTCATGTGTTGGGCTGGACGTAATGGTGTCCTCAGGGCTTCTGAGGGGAAGGACAAAGAAGCAATTCTGAGGATGCTGTGAACAAGGCAGAGCTTGCTGGCCCTGTGAGGAGATGGGTCCTAGTAGATGGGTCTGTCTTTGGGCTGAGAACACTCTGAAATGCTCAAAATGGTGTTTCGGATGAGATTTTTTTTCTCAGTGCTTTGTCTGTGAAGAATGAACAATATTGGAGGGAGTACATGGACAGAGTAAATGCCTCTGATCTATTGTTCTCGTAGCTTCCACCGCATTTATGAACTCCCATATAAAAGACTTACCTTTCACTAGTATGATTAAGAAAAGGCCAATGTAGCTTTCCTGCTTGCTGGAGCATGAAGCGTGTTTAATTTAATAATGCTGATAGATCTTAAAGCCAGGAGCATTTGGCTAACACATGACCCACTTTTTCAATCAATTGGAAACATTTACATAACGGCCAGCTTCAGGGTCTCTCATGTGAGGGATAGGGAGCACAGGGCGGTGGTAGGTGGCTGCAATACAGTGCGTTTGGTGAGAGCAAAGTGGTGGTTTTGATGTGCCCTTGGTGGGAAAGCTATGGCCCACCTCCCTGAGGCTGCCAACCCCTGTGTGGAACAGCTCAGCCAACGCGTTGGCTCTCCCAGTGCTGGTTGGTTTGTGACAGCCCTGTCTCCATTCAGCTGTAGCTGTTCTCTTGCGGAAAAGCATCACCTCCCTGCTCACCACCAGGCTTCTGCCCATTTTTGAGCTCTGTAGGAGCGTACTGGAAGAGGATGCTTTCTCTCAAGCCCATCTCGCAGCCGTTCCTGCACTCCTACATTTCTATACATCCCACCTACCTCTTTGCTTCCAACTGATACTTGAGCACTGGTTTACTTCCCTTTTTTTTTTTGGCCACAGACGCCACTGTATGAGCACAGAAAAGTAGCAGATGCTCGTGACAGAAAAATTTCCCATCTGATGCATACCGAGGGATTAAATAACATGGAGGAGAACTGCTACAGATCTCCTGGCATTGCACACAGTAGGACTGGTCTCCCTATGCCATAGACTGCAGAGATATTCAGCATGCCCAGTCTTTGCACAGAGATGCTATTAAGGAGACACTGGGAAAGAAAGTGGGATTTGTTTCCATACTGTGATTTATCTTCCCCTGCCTCCAAAATACCGGCAGCATTTTTCCCTCTAGAGGGCAGAGGAGGAAAGAGAGAATGAAGGGAAGGGAAGGGAAGGGAAGGGAAGGGAAGGGAAGGGAAGGGAAGGGAAGGGAAGGGAAGGGAAGGGAAGGGAAGGGAAGGGAAGGGAAGGGAAGGGAAGGGAAGGGAAGGGAAGGGAAGGGAAGGGAAGGGAAGATGTCAGCGCCTGGAAAATGGGCAGAGGTTTCATGAGATATGTACAGCTGGAAATGACGTCATTCTTCAGACATAGCACCCAGCTTACAGCTTACAGATCCTTACTCCTTGCTCTTGGGGTCTGATGGATATTTCCACTTACAGAAGAGCTGGCTTTTCCAAAACCCACAGCTCCAGATTTTCTGAGTGTCCGTTCATGCTCAGAATGGTGAATTTTGGTTTGCCAGATGCATGTCCTGAATCTTTTAAAGTCCAAGCTCTGCAGTCAGTCTTTGGACAGAGGGTTCCACCAGCCCTGTGCTCCCTTGTCACAGAGTCACAGAATCATAGCATCATTTGAATAGGAAGGGACCTTTGAAGGTCATCTAGTCCAGTGCAGTTAACAGGAACAGATAGATGACCGTGTGCTGATG
Organism: Coturnix japonica; assembly: GCF_054131305.1. NCBI lineage: Eukaryota > Metazoa > Chordata > Aves > Galliformes > Phasianidae > Coturnix > Coturnix japonica. The sequence goes on from NC_140669.1 coordinate 33,089,522, forward strand.
CTGGGGTGGCATATGTAGGGGTGGTGAATCCACAAGGAAGGATCAGAAAGGCAAACTCACCCCAGGGGTGCCCATTCTTGCCCCTCTGTCCCCAGGTGATACGGCTGTGCCGCTGCCTTCTCTTGTGCCGGGGCTCCCTCCCTCTGACACTGCCTCCCATCCCTGGTAGGAAATGGAGTCGAAGGTCTCCGAAGGCGGCCTGAACGTCACCCTCACTATCCGGCTGCTGATGCATGGCAAGGTAAGGGCTCCCAGCAGGGCTGCACCCTTCTCCCTCTCCTGCTTGGGTTATACTCATGCCTTGCAACACCATTTATTCTGCGGTGTTTTCTTTTTCTTTTGGTAGGAAGTCGGAAGCATCATTGGAAAGGTAAGCACATATTTTGGGTGTGTGTTTTGGTTCTTCCCGAATTGCCTGCAGCTTTTACTCTCTGTGCTGGGGTAGACACCGGTCATCTCTTCCCACAAATATCCCTTAGGTGTTCGGTCTCCATGAGCTGCATTTGTGTGACAGAAGTGCTGAGAGACTCACAGAGAGGTCAAAGGCTGCTCCCATACAAAGAAAGAGCTTATCTAGAATCGGAGTCCACAGTGCACCATTTAGCTCATGTAGAAAGCTTCACATGGTGTTTTTACTCCATGGTTAAGTCCTGGCCATTTGTGGTGGTGAAGATTTGCAACATGAACTCCCTATGCTTTGGGCTTGCACCTTATTTATCCATCAACTTTTCAGGCCTGGAAGGAATCACAGTTGCAACCGTTTTGTGTCTCGTGATATTAGAGCTTTCTACAGATACTAGAGCAGAAACCATCCTTCGCAGCCACTCTAAAGGGCCAGCTTTTTTGATTATCTGGCTCATTCATGAGCCTTTCCATGAGGTTTTTCTCTGAACAGGAAATCTAGAGAGGGAAATGTAAGGTGCAGTTGTGCTGTTTTGTCTGTATGATGCCTTACAGACGTGAGAGCAGGTCTGAGCTTGGATCATCAGCTCTTCAGCTCACCCATCACATAGGTGTCAAGGCCAGGTGTCACAGAGCTCCCCAAAGTCTTGGTCATGTGCTGCAGTTTGTTAGTGAGATGCATGTTTGGAAAGGTTGTTTTGAAGGTGGAAGTCTTGAGTTTTTACAGTGGCCTGTATTTCTGCTTCTTGTTTCAGAAAGGAGAGACTGTGAAGAAGATGCGTGAAGAGGTGAGCAACTCTGATCTGTGAAGTGATTTGAAAGAGAGGGATGAGGAGTGGGAAGGGCTGGCACCTCCTGACAGCACACAAAGCAGTGACCAGAGCTGTCCCAATGGCTCACTGCCCTGTGAGATATTGTGTTTACTGGGAATTTTCCAGAGACAAGAGGTTTCTACTTCTGAAACAGTGAAATAAGATTGCTCGTGAGATGAGAGAGTTTTCCCATGGTCTTTGTACCTTTAACTGGCAAAGAGCTACCAGATCACTAAGCAGAGCTCTTCACACGCAGTGGTGCCATAGGCCACTCTTGCCTTGAAAGCACAGGTTCATGTTGCAGTAAAATATCCTGGTCAGGCCTTGGAAACTTTTTGGGATCTCAAGGTGAGGCAGGGCTGGAAGTACCATGGGGCAGGGGTGGGAGATTTTAAGGTTAGATGGGATGTCTTCATATGGTGACCAGGGAACAAGTGTGCAATGTGCTCCTGGAGCACTCAGAGTTTCTGCTCTTGGGTGCTGAGGATGCAGCTCAGGAAAAGAGTTGTGCTGGAGGCTGCATCCAGTCACTTGCCTGGCTGTGGCTGCTCTAGGAATGCCCTTCTGTTTCCAGAGTGGGGCAAGAATCAACATCTCGGAGGGAAACTGCCCTGAGCGGATTGTGACCATCACCGGCCCCACCGATGCCATCTTCAAGGCTTTTGCCATGATCGCCTACAAATTTGAAGAGGTGAGTAGTGTGACCCCTGAGAGGGCACAGAGTGAGGGTTTGCATGCAGCCCTCTGTTGGGTCCAGCAGTACATTGGATGCCTTCAACCCACATGTGCTTGGTTGGACTCACTCACCTGGTACACAACCTTGGCCACAACGCCCTCCCATTTCCTCCAGACATCTCTCAATGGGCAAGAACTGGGGCTGGAAGATGTGATCCCTCCTTATTGGCTCTTGGTATTTGGGTTGGGGTTGTGTGGCAGACATCTGGGTTGGGGAACAAGGGCTGATGCACTGTCCTCTTCCTTCCCCAGGACATAACCAACTCAATGAGCAACAGCACTGCTACCAGTAAACCTCCGGTGACGCTGCGACTGGTCGTACCAGCTAGCCAGTGTGGCTCTCTGATTGGCAAGGGAGGCTCCAAGATCAAGGAAATCAGGGAGGTAAATCACACTCAGTTACTGCGAGTAACTGCAGCTCCTCAGAGCTGATCTGCATCCTTGCAAAGGGGGATGCTCATGAGCTGGCATCGTGCGTCAAGGCAATTCCCAGGACGGTCCCTGCTGATGCAGTAGTGGTATCACGGGTTTTGCCCCATGGGACTTGCCGTGTCCTCACTAGCATGGGCCTGCAGCTCTCTGGGGGCACATGGCACAGGAGCTGAAGCTGGATGAAGGGAAGAAGGCTTCTGCATTGAGATTCCTCCTCCTCTCTCTTTCTGTCTCCAGTCCACAGGTGCTCAGGTTCAAGTGGCGGGGGACATGCTGCCCAACTCCACGGAGCGGGCGGTGACAATCTCGGGGACACCCGACGCAATTATCCAGTGTGTCAAACAGATCTGTGTGGTGATGCTGGAGGTACAGTCTGTAACAAAGGGGGTAAAGTATATAGGACAAAACCTGCCCGGCATCACAACAGCACTGAGAGCTGTGGATCATGTCCTTGTCACTGTTCACCACGCGTTAGTGGACCACTCTCATTTCCTGGTACCTCTGTGTGAAACCCACCCAAGTGTGCTTTCCCCAGTGTATTTGTGTTATTTCTAGTTTGCCAAACTGGAAACCGGTTGGGTGCCTGAAAGGAGAAGGTTTGTGTCGCAGCACCAGGAGGTTTTAGGAGTGCTGGGAAGAGGCAGTCAGTGCATCTGCTGTGCTGAGGGAAGGGAGCGGTGGGCATGAACCCAAGCCCAAGCTCCAGTGACGCTGAGGAGGAGAGGTGGTGAGGACGGCAGGTGCAGAGCAGGAGCCATGGCATGCATGAACGTGTGGCAAGGGTACTGTTTGCTGGGAGAAATCATTCACAAAGTCCTCTGCTGTGGAGCAATGCTGCTGTACCAACAGCAAGTTGGTGGAGCTGACTGCAAGTGCTCTATCTCCATGCCCGCTACCTTGGAGAAGCTCAAGAAGGAACCCATTGCTGTCGCAACACAGTGACATCCCTGCTCCTGGTGCCACCCAGAGCCAAATGCACAGACACACTGCTCTGCTGGGTGGCCTTAATGCCATTGTTTTAAAGAAACATAATAGTGGCAGGGAGGAACACATTTCAGAATCACATAATAGTTGAGGTCAGCAGGATCTCTGGGTCCATCTGGCCCACCCCCTGCTCCATCAGGGACACCCAGAGCAGGATGCTCAGCACCATGTCCAAGTGGCTTTTGGGGGTCTCCAAAAAGATACCTCATAGCCTCTAGGTACATTTGGCAGGGCTCAGCATCACCTGCACAGCACAGAAGTGCTGCTTGATAGTCAGAAGGAGCTTCTTGTGCTCCAGTTTGTGTCCAGTGCCTCTTGTTTTGGCACTGGGATATTTGCTGCTGCAAGAGCTCCATAAGAGGATGCTGAGACATGGTTGAGATGAAGCAACTCCTGCCATAAGCAGCTTCAGTTTGTCAGCAGAATGACTAGAGAGGAAAGTCCTTGAACCTTGGTGCCAACCACTGCTGGTGCTCACGTGGACACGCTGTGCTGTTGGAGGAACATGGATTTAGGCACACAGTGGTTCCAGGTCGTGCTCTGCACTGTGGCAGAGATGGGCTCGAGGTGATGTTCACTCTGTGTTATAAATCTTGGGTGGTTGCTGTTCCCACTGACCAAAACAAGGGCTGATGTTCCTCTGTAAGGCTCAGCAATGGGGAAGTAAAAGAAACAACAACCCACATTCATGTTCTTGCAGTCATAGGTCTGGAAAGTCCCCCAGCTTTAACAGTTTGCAGAGCTGCTCCTTGTAGCTTTTATGTCTTCTGTTATCTTGCCACAGAAATTCTCACTCATCCCCTCCAAGATCTGTGATGTGATAAAAGAAAAAGCAGCTTTGTGGTTATAACACAGTGCTTTGATCACACAGCTTTCCTACAGACTAGTACTAAGCAAGGAGATCTGAAAATGCCACGTGGCTACAGGCAGGAGTGTAGAAGAATGTAGAGAAAAATGGTGGGATTTTCTACAAGATAACGTAATTTATGTTGGCTATCCTTACATATTATCAGCGACTGAGCCATTTTGCCTCTGGCAGACTCGTAAGGCTTTCATCTGAAATCTCCCATGATCCAAAGAAATCTCCCAAATCTCAGCTCCTCTGCTGCTGGCACCTGCCTGGCTGCTCCAACAGCTTCCACTGTGAAGCTTGGGGGTGAGATCTGCAGAAATGCTCATCTTACTTTCTCAGTAGGCTTTCCAAAAGGAGTTGCCTCCAACGCCCAGCACCATGGCCAAAGCAGTGAATGAAGCGTAGGAGGCAGTGACAGTGCTTTGCAGTGGTGGTGAGAAACCAAGCCAAGCCCCAGAGGTGCCACTGTGCCCATGGTGAAGATGTGATGCAAGGAGAGCTGCTGAGTGAGGATGCTCTTGTGGGTTTGGCAATGCAGTGACACATCACATTCCTCCCCACCTCCCTGCACCTTGAAGGCCTTTGGAGTGTCCTGAGAAGGATCTTGCAGCCCAGCATCACCTGGTCTAGGGGACAGAATGTGTGTAGAGCAGAGTCAAGGTGGGGAAGCTTGGCAGATGTTCCAAAGTGCTGTGCATTGGCAGGTTAACTCCTGAGGGTGTCCTCCTTGTCCACTAAACGCCCATTTCCCCCATGTCTTCCTGTCCAGAGATGCTGTCTGCCCAGTTCGGGTGCTGCTGGCCGTGGCCCCGGAGGCTGTGCTCACCCCACAGCGCATCACGGGTTGGAAGCCCGTGCTCCGTCGGGTGCTTTCTAATGCTCTTTTTGCTGCTGTTTCAGGAAAGCTGTTCTAATGTTCTCTCTCCCTTTCCTTGTCCCTTTTCCTAGTCCCCACCAAAAGGTGCCACCATTCCCTACCGCCCAAAGCCCGCCTCCACCCCTGTCATTTTTGCAGGTGGTCAGGTAAGAGCCGACCCGCTTGCAGCCTCCACTGCCAACCTCAGCCTTTTACTGCAGCACCAGCCGCTGCCCGTTAGTGCACTCAGGTTTCTTGCCTTCTGACTTGCATGGTGTCATCCCATCTGTGTCGTGCCACAGCAGCCAGACCAAAAGCTCCTTGCAGGACTGCAGGGGACGGGGGTGGGGATGGGTCAGCAGAGAGCATGGAGTCTATAGTGCCCTTAGGACAGAGCTGGGGGACAGCATAGATGCTGTTCTATATTGGATGTGTCTATCTATCTACTTAAGATGCTGATTTTGCTCATAGTCACACTTCTAGGAGACCTGGCTCAAAAATCAGCTTGATTTTTTATCAGCATTTGCTGATAGCTATGTGAGGGTCCGTGCATGTGTGAATATTTCCTATTTTCTAGCATTACCAATCTAATGACAAGGAACATCGCATGTTGCAAATTGGTATCAGGTGGGACAGGCTCCTTCTAGCCTGATCAGGACTGGGCTGTTCTTCTCCTCCATGGGAGGGTCAGTCTCTGCCACCAGAAGGGAACTCCTGCTGCAGGAATAAACCTCACCTGTATCCATGGGACAGCCTGTGTCATGTCATGCCACGGTAAACCAGGCTAAATCAAGGCTTGCAGTGGTTTCTAGCAGCTCTTAGAGGTGACAGCAGACTTCTGTGTGCAGAATAGCTGTGTATGCAACACGTGCCTTACGTCTACATGAAGCACGTGTTCCCGGTTGTGCCTCTGAGTTAAACTAATGAGCAATTGATCTCTGTTAAGCATGGCAGGAGTGAGCATAAAGCCTGGAGGCTTTATCAAGTTGGCCCACAGCCTGACATGAATCACCTGGTGCCAACTCCTACACCACGCAAGCTGTCTCATGCTCTCCCGCTCTATAACAAAATAGCAGAACAACAAGCCCAAAGCACGGACTGTCAGGCAGCGTGCTGTTAGCATCTCGTGGCCATTGCCAGCACCAGGGCAAGGGTTTTGTGCAGCCTGAGCAACCATACTGGAAAGGAGCTTTGGGTCCAGCTGCCTGGCGAGCAGTACTTCTCAAAAGGGAGAGTAAGGGGCAGCACCCTCCTGCTGCAGGGATGCTGCAGGGATGCAGTGGGCAACATGGGCAGCAGAGCTCATCCCCATCTACCTGCCCCAGTGAGCCCCTCTCAGCCCTGGCATCTCCTCGTCGGCCAGGCTGGAGTGAGAGGCACAGTCTGCATCACCCCAGTTTGCCTTCCTGCCTTTCATTTTGCTGCTTCCAATCAATGTCTAATCAAAAGCCAAAGGCCAAATCAGGCTGCCTGGAATTGCCAGGTTCTGCCTGGCATTAAAGGCCCCATTATTTGTGAAGGATGCAGCATGTGTTCGGGAGGTGGTCCATTTTGGTTTTCCTTTTTTTCCTGGCCATCTTTACTCTCCCTTAATCAAGTGCTATCCATCTCTTAGAGTGTTTCTTTCTGCATCATCTGAATAATGTGGCATCTAGCAAGATATATCTTGCTAGCTGGTGGAATCCAAAACGTTGGGCACTCTGGTGGCTCTCAGCCCACAGCAGTGCTTATCTTCAGGTTATTTACAAAAGAGGAGGGATTACCACAAGCAATGGTAATAACAGCAAACTGCCTGGCCAACATCTGCATGGGTTTGCCTGTTGTAAGCCACGGGACATGCAGCCTCACTGCATGGACGCAGCAGAGTGCTGGAATGGATGGGAGGTTTGGAGCCAGCTGGGAGCTGTGTGCCCTAACGGATGGCACTGCTCCCTGCACTGCCTTGCCTGCACTAGGATGCACTTTTAGGCACAAAGGGGGGTAGCGATGCCATCAAGCACCCCTTGCACAGAGCTCTGGCTGCTGAGCACCTTTACACAGTGAAGCCCACTGCAGCTTTTCCTCCCACTCCATACAGCCCTGGGACGTTTGAAGAGCGGAGTTTTTCTTTGGGAAGAGCCAAAGCTCTCTCTCTGGGCTGGGAGGGGCTCCCTGCAGCCCCAAACCCAGCAAAACCCAGGGCTGGCAGGGCTTTGCCACCTCCTGCCTCCTCTAACAGCCTCTGTTTTTCCTTTGCAGGCCTACACAATTCAGGGACAATACGCCATTCCACACCCGGATGTGAGTTTTACTCTTGTTTTTCTTATACCCTGTTATGTCACCTGCATGCTACCGTTAGATGACGGAATATTAATATTAGATAATAATATTAATAGCATATTCTCAAAGTGACTGGCCACATGTAGTCTCTGTAATACCTTGAGTAGCCTTTTAAACTGTGAACACACACTGGATTAATTCTGAGGACTTGGCCTGATGCTAAATTGTGCTATCCCTTCATTATGAGACCAAACAGATCACGCATTCTGTGCCTTAAAACAAGCAAAGGAAGGGGAAAAAAAAGAACTTATCTTCTGTTTCCCCCTTATCCTAGAGCATCGGTCATCCGATGGCTTGCCAAGATGTCTGGGTGGGATGGGAAAAGCAAGAGCTTTGTCAGTGCATGGTTTCCTATTTGAAGCAGGTCCATGTCTCTTCCATGGGATCCTCATCCAGGTGACGAGGGATGGGGATGCTGAAATCCCAACCTGCTCATGGCTTATTCTGATACACAACCAAGGATGGGTGTGGGACCCGCAGTGCATATGCTGGGGGACACATAGGGAAGGGATGCTTTTATAAGATGCTGTTCTTGTAGTGCAGCTGTGTTGGTTTGATGTGGCTCGGGGCTTCTCCTGCCCATTGGGTGAGTTGGGTGTTGAGTCATTGCCATACTCCATCTCCAGGCCAGCAGGCACTGTAAGCGCACGCTGTCCACGGCCCCACTGGGGATGATCTGGTCCTGTGCTTGGTCTGCAGGCTGGGCTGTGTCTGTAGGAGCAGGGACATCCCCTGCTGGTAGCAGAGGAGCACAGATATCACTTTGTTTTGATGGTTTGGCTGTCTATGTGGTACCAGAATGCACGTACTTTGAAGAGCTCGCTGTAATGCTGGTCAGAAATATTCTGAATCACATGCCTTTCACTTCGGCTCCCCAGAGCAGAAGAGAAACAGGGCTGTGTGTTGCAGTGGGTAGATCACCACCTTCTTGTCCCAGTTTTCCTTTGCAAACCCTGGAAGCAATTCATGTTTTCCTTGTTACTATTCTCCTCTGTCTGACAGGAATAAAATGCAGCATAGCACACATAATGCTTTGGAAGTGTTTAAGCTTTCATCAGCACTGGCAAGGCAGTGTCTGATCCTTGCTGCTGCTCTCTGCCCAGCTCCATGCAGATTTGCTGAGATGTGGAATAAAGCCGTGCGTGCAAGAGCTGTGCTCGCCATCCCACCCCTCCTGCAGCCCCTCTCATGAGGATCTGTCATCTTAAATACTGTTCCATAAAGAAGCCCATCCTGAAGATAGTTTGGGGGCATTGCCCTCACTCTTGCAGGTTGCTGTGTTTAGCAGATCCCTTCTGCAGACCCATGGCAGCATTTCAAACACCAAAGCTGAAATGTAAGCTCCTGCCCCCCTGGTTTTTCTCCCTCTCGCAAAACCTACACAGATCTGTGGGAGCTTTGTCTCCTGTAGGGCTTCAGCATTGCCTGGGGTTGCTAAGAACCAACATCAGAACTGTTTCTGATTGCTTGGAGAACACTGTTGTTCCTCAATTAAGCAGCAGTAAGTGTGATGGAGTGTGGGAGGTGATGGAGATCCCCTCCTGCTCCCCACTAAAACCAACCTGCCCACCTCCGGCCCCCTTCATTTTGTTTGGTTTTAATTTGGAACGGTGACACAGAGCCTAAAATGTATTCCCAACAAAATTCTCGCTTCCTGACGGGGCTCCAAAAGGTTCCCATCACAACAAGGGATGCAAGGATCTGAACTACTGCTGGCCATGGCTGAAGCCCACCTTTCCCTGTGCTGCCACAGGGTCGTGCTCACAGTGTCCATGTTGCAGGTGGCATTAGGAGCCACATGGGCTGTCCATCACATGGAGACATTTCCTACCTGAAGGCAGCATCATACGATGCCAGGGAGGTGGTCACAACCAGAGGGGCCACCCATGGGCAGATGCCCCTCTGCTGGAAGCCAGCAGCGAGCAGCAGGCTGCAGACCTGGCAGGGGCTGGAGGTGTTTTTGCACAAAGCCCTGCTGCTGCCTTAGCAGATCATGATGTGGAGGGGCTCTCTACAAAAAGCCAGGACATCTGATGGGCTGAGAACAGGCCTCTTTCTATCTGGTATTGTACTTCAGACCCTGACAAGCACTTCTGCAAAAGATTTGGGCTTTATTGCATCTTACCCAGGCCAAGTCCTTCTGTTAATGCTGGTTTTGCCATGTCTCAACATGGCTTCCAATTTTTTGTTAGCTTTTTTTTTGTTTATTTTTGGTTTAGGTTTCTTTTGGTTTCTTTTCTTTCTCCGTTATGATTTTGTTCTTGCTTTTTGGTGTGACTTGTTGTACTCTATAACAATAACCTTCTTAGCTCTAATGTCCCTCCTACCCCTCAGCAGTTGACCAAGCTCCACCAGTTGGCTATGCAGCAAACCCCCTTTACTCCCCTTGGACAGACCACCCCCGCTTTCCCTGGTACGTACCCACACACCCTTTCTAGATATCCTTCTCTTCTTACCTGTAGAGTTTCTCTCTCTTTCAAAAATCTCTGTATCTAACAGAAACAAATAGGAGAAGTGAAGCTGAGGTCGCAGTGTCCACGGGGAGAGGCTAGCAGGGAGGTCAGGTTAGAAAACTGGGGGATGTGGCAGCGGATAACCTTGCATGCTCGCTCTGCTCCCAGCTTCGCTGGCTTTCTGAGCATAAGCACAAGTGCCAGCACCACCCTTCCCAGCCAGCATCCCTCACCATGCGCTGGGCAGGATGTCCCTGCATCCCGCAGCACCAGTGAGAGATGCTGCCCTGCTGGATGTGGCTGGAAGAGCAGTGGGGAGAGCAATGGGAAGGCAATGCAGTGCTGGGTGCTGGTGTGGCTCACCAGCCTGGGCTGCAAAAACGCTGCTAACAGCTTCACAGAGAGCTGGGAAGCAGATGTAGAGCGCAGGGGATGGCGATGCTGAAAGCTCAGTGGTCGAGGTTCTGGATGGAAATGCCTTTTCTGACCGTATGTTCATCATATTTTGAGCTTCCTAGATGAAGTGACATTGCTTATCTCCTCGAAGGCAAAAGCATTAAATCTGTTTCTTCTTTGCTCTTCAGGAGAAAAGCTGCCCTTACATTCCTCCGAAGAAGCTCAAAATCTGATGGGCCAATCATCAGGTAAAACACAAAGCTACAGGGAAATCAGTAGGCGGCTGCTGAAATATGTATCTGAAGTAGGACTGTGCCACTGTTGTGCTCCTGGATAAACTGTCTTGTTTGTGGAGAAGAGAGCATGTATCCTGGTGGGCAGTATCATGCCCTCCATCCCCTCTGTGAAGCATGTCCAAAGGGAAGTACATGCAGTTTGTTACCTGTTATTGATGTTTTTGTATAGTGGCCATCTATCTAATGGAAAGACACCAGTGTCACCACACCGTTATTCTTCTGTTTAATTTTGCACAAACCTCATCTAGAAAGCATAGAAAAAATACTTGTGGGAATAGCAATAACATGAAATTTTAGCTGTCTCTCAAGTCATTCAAGGATAGCTGCGTTTTTAATGGAGCAGGACCCTGAAGAGCCAAATCACAGCCATCTTGGAGACATTTCCATTTCAGATGTCCCTGGCAGTTGCAAGGCCATGTGCTGAATGTGCTTTCATACCCTACTGTTGCTCAGGGAAATCACCCCAAGACCCCCTGGACATTCTGGGGCGCGGTTCCTGCCTGCCTTGAAAGCATCTGGGAACATCACCTAATCACAGACCATGGAAAGACACCCAGCCAGGTGGTAGCAAAAATAAATGTCGTAATATTGCTCCACAAATCCTTGTCCTCCACACACCCTTCTTTGCCCTTTGCCGTTACCTGTGGCACTGATCCTGCCCTAGCCAAGGATAGGGGTGGCCCATCCCTGGAGATGCTCAAGACCAGGCTGGATGGGCCTTGTGGCAGCCTGCTCTATGGGAGGTTGGTGGACTCCTCAACCAGGAGCCAGGAGTTGGGCTCAGTGATCTTGATGGGTCCCTTCCAACTCGTGATAGTCTGTGCTTTTATGACTCTATGAAATAAGATGTCCCTGATCATGGCAAGGGTTTGGAACTGGGTGGGCTTTAAGGTCCCTTCCAACCCAGTCTGTGATTCTTTGATTCTGTGTCTCGTTGTGTTGCATCCATGGGGACTGCATGTGTGTATCAGAGGGGAAGGAGCTGGTGTGCCAAAATAAGTAATCTCCAGGCTGTAACAACAGCCGTGATGACGCAGAGGGTGATGCAATGCCCCGAAACCCATCTGGGAGAGGCTGTGGAGGGCTGGGATGGCATGTGGGAGGAGAAACACATGCATGAAGGGCATTTAGCATCTGTGGACCCGTCCGCCCTGCTCCTGCTCTCAGTGGCCCAAGGGACGTGGCCGTGGCTCTTCATGGACACCTCACTGTGATGGTGCCGTGCCCAGACAAGTGTGGGTTCAATACTGAGGCTGCTGCTGCCAGACAGACAGATGGGAGCCCATCTTCCCGTGGCACAGAGGGAAGTGCAGACCGGCAAAATGCAGTCATGGCCTGCAGTAGGTGCTCAGTGCTCTCAAGGCAATGGTGCATTGCCATGCAGATGCCCCTCTGGTTTTTCTGACCAGGGCTTCAGTGCTGCTGCTGCGTCATGTCACAGCAGTGTGGCAGTGCCAGTCTTCTGCTGCTTTTTTTCTCCAACCACCTTAATTCCACTCTTTGCTGTGACGTAGGCCTTGCAGCCTTTTGGGCTCTTGCACACTCTGCTGTTAAAAGCCTTCCCTGGTGGTTTATATGTTGTATAGATTACTGAAAATTCCCTATTAGCTGCCAGCCAGCTTCTGTCCTATGTATTAGTATGTCCCTGCCCCAACAATTAGATGATTTGACAGGGAAACCTGTGAGAAATGCAGGCTCCCTCCTGGCTGCAAGCACCCATGCAGCTGTACAAGCAGGTTGGTCTCCCAGTTCCAGCCTTTGCCACTGCAAAGGTGAGCATCTGTCCTATCTCAAGAGAAGCTGGGAGGGAGCACTGTGCTGTGCTTGCTCCTTGCTGCAGGCAGCATGTTTCCATGTAGTGTTGCAGGGAAGCAGGCTCTCCATCTATGTGCTGTTTGCCTTGCCCTAATAGGGTACATTGGCCTTGACTCCAACCAGTGTGTACATCTTCAATTCAGCACTTTATCTGCTGAGCTGCTTTCCTAAGCGAGCTGTGCCCAGGGAGGGCTGGAAGGCACATGGACAGCCCTCCTCCAGGGCTGGGTTTTCCTGCTGCTGTGCAGAGGAGGGTTTCATGGGGATGGGGCTTATCCCACCTCTGAGGGCTCCTCTGCAGTGATACTGCAGCCCTGTGCTATGCACACCTTCTTGGAGCCAGCCCTATTGGGGGACAAAGGGTCAAGTGGCACAGGAGAAAGTGGCACCCCGCTCAGATGAGGCAGGTAGAACCGTCTTCCTCCTCCTTGTACCGGAGTGTGTGATCCCCTTCCTCTCCCAGCCCCTGAGCAGGACGCAGCCTTTGCAATGTCGACTGCTGCGGGGAAGTACTGGCGACCCGCTGCACTGCTGCTGCGAGCTGTAACCATTTTCCCTTGCATATGCCCAGGTCTGGATGCCAGTCCCCCGGCCAGTACTCATGAACTCACCATTCCCAATGATGTAAGTACCGTGGCGCCTCCTCCACCTGTGTGTGTGTTTGTATGTCCACACACATATATATATGCATATACGTATACATATATATATGTAAATTGCATATGTACAGCTTTGTTACATGCGTTTAGAGATGCCCCTTCACTGTCTTCACTCATACCTTGTGCACAGCTCCGCAGTCTGGTTGTCTGGGGTCATGGAGCACCTCATGGGCTCTCCTCTGTTGGTAGCTTTTCTAGGGAGAATCCCCCTCTGTGCTCCGTTTTTCCTTCCCAGGTGAACTTAGTGCTCACGAAAAAGGCCCAGCTGACAGCAGAGGGAAGGGCAGGGAGCTCTCAAGCCCCAGTGTAATTCTTAAGGTACCGCTGGCAGATCTGAGAAGTTTTGGACCTGTCCTTCTGACAGTGCGTTGTGTTTTGGTACGGGCAGCAGTCAGTGTTCAGGTCTTACAGGAGGCTCTGTGGTGAAGTGGATATTGTACTCAGATGTTGGTCAGAAGGAGGTTGGAGTTGTGGTGGTCCCAGAGAGATGCAAAGAGGCTGCTCAGGATGCTCGGGTGGGAGGAGGTGAGATGGAAAGCCCAGGTGGGCAGCACCCACACCTGAGGTCTCACTTGCTTCTGGACTAGTTGCCATGGGATGAAAACCAGCTTGTGCTCAGTGGAAAGTGGAGAAGTGATGTCATGATTTGGTCCCCACCACCATCACCTACCAGCCCATCATTCTCAGAGGTTTCTGGATGGGGTCTGGAGGCTGTTTGCTTTTCTTCTTCCTGCTTAGCAGTCTTTTGTCATCCCAGTGAGAAAGCCTGGGGGACCTGAGCACTGATAGCAACAAAGGCAACTTTGGTAGTATTGGGTGACACCTGAAAAGGGGCCTTTCCTTCCTCTTAGCATGTGGAGCAACCTGCCATGGGACACAGGACCATTGGGAGCACTTGCTAAAAGCCTGGCTAACATCAGAGCTGTGTGGTGTTGGCTGTTATCACCTGCATCTCCTTCCCATCTAGTGGAAGTGATCCCTGTTGCTTTGGTGGCTCTGAAATTCCTTCTGTTACCTTCCCTGGAAACAGAGGACAGTCTTGGCTGTCTCAGAGTGAAGCACCCACTGTCAGGTTTGGGCAGTGCTGAGCAGACAGCAATTGCACTGCAGAGAAAGGAGAGTTTGAGGGAATCTTGGGATGAAGTCCAGCTTGTCACTCCCATGACTGCCAGAAGCTTGAATGCTGTGCAAGAGAACCTTGGATTCTTCTGGAAGTCTCTCAGAATAGGTCTGGCTGTTCATGGCCCCCCAGCAGGCTCACAGCTGTACATAGATCTGTTTGATGAAGCACCTCAGGGCTCTCTGAGCTATTTCTGAAGACCTGGATGGGTGACTCTTGGGCTGAATATCACACAGCAGCCCTGGAGACAGCAGATCTTTCCAGTTCTGTGATGGGCGCATGTTCAGATCCCTTAGCCTTTGCTCCAGGCAATGATGAGATGGACATGGCTGGAAATAGCTCTTGCTTTGGGGAGCTAAGAATCCATCACCGTGGGCTGACAATGGAGCCTTCTTTAGGACTTACAGAAGGAAATCTTTTGGAACAGCATGGTGTATGACAGCGTCATTACTCAGGAAAACTGCAGGTCATTTCTCTGCTCTTCCTAACCCTCTTCTTTGCTGGGAGCTCTAGTGTCCTTGCTGAGAGAACTGCAATGAAGGTATCCACCCAGAACCCACCATCTAACATCAGGACCAGCCAGCATTTGGAGTGGTGATCATCTCTCCTTATTCAGCCAGCGACAAAAGTCCAGCAGCTGATGAGATGAACGAACATCCCACATACAGATTTCCTGTGTGCAACTGTGGAAGGGCATTCAAATGCCAATGGTCAGAAGGGACAGGTTGGATATCAGGAAAAGGTTCTTCACCAGAGGGTGATCAGGCACTGGAAGAGGCTCCGCACAGAAGTGATCACAATACTGAATTTGTGGGAGTTCAAGAAGCCTCTGGAGAACAGATGTCTGGTCTGATTTTTGGGTGATGCCATGTGGAGCCAGGAGTTGGACTCAGTGATCCTTGTAAGTCCCTTCCAACTCAGGAAGTTCTGTGATTCTGTGACTCTCAGGAACACCACGTGCCTGTGTTGGAAAAACACACCTTCATGTGCCTTACCCAGTTATGGTGGTGCCTGAGGGACCCGTGGTTTGGTGTGCAAATACTTGAGAGAAAGCATGAAGACACCCTCAGGGACACCGAGAAAATTCACACTTCTATATGGCTCTAAGGAAAATTAGTTGTTTTTGAAACAGTGTGGAAGACATTTTCCAGTACAATTCTCCTGTCCTGCAGCATCCTTGTTAGGCAGTGAGGGAGATGTCGAGAGTGCAGAGGTCAGGATTAGTGAGTGATGCTAGCAGCAAGTGGCTGGGGGACGCCTGGGGCTGGGCTGATCCCAAGAGCCCTGTGCCCATGTTCAGGTTGGGTCTCCTAGTTTCGTGAGCACTGAGGTCACGGTGTCTCCAGGCAGGGCAAGGAAGGCTCCGGCCGCGCGGTCATGCTTGCGTCCTCAAGGTGCGCTGCTTCACGCCATCCCCCCGCGCTTTCTTTCTAGCTAATAGGCTGCATAATCGGACGCCAAGGGACCAAAATCAATGAAATTCGGCAGATGTCTGGAGCACAGATCAAAATTGCCAATGCTACGGAAGGGTCATCGGAGCGCCAAATCACCATCACAGGAACCCCTGCCAACATCAGCCTCGCTCAGTACCTCATTAACGCAAGGTGAGACCTGGTGGTGGGACGGCTGCCACCCTCACTCCAGGAGGGTTTTGCTCATAGCAGGGCAAAATCGCCGTCCTCCCCCCGCTGAGGAGGTAGCACTGGGTCAGGGCACGGAGGCGGATCTGGTCTGGTGGCGGGAAGGCATAATTTGGGACCTTGCTGTGAAACCAGCCCTCTCTCGCTACCTCCTCGGAGCCTCTCCCACGCACTTCCAGGCCTCCACCAATGCTTTCCTCCATCGAAAGAAGTCAACCGAGCAGTCGAATAAACAGCAGACATGGGAATGGCCTGATCGCTTCCTTTCCATCTCCTGGCAGGGCAGCATGGCAGGGCCGGTGATGATGCAAGCCGGGCTGCGCGTGGGGCTGCCGGCCATGGAGCCATTGGGGCAGCTGGGTGGGCCGAGTGGGCAGGCGGCCCATGAGCAGGGGGGCATCTGGTTGGCTTCGTGCTGTCTCTCAAGGCCATCCATCTGTCTGTCCATCTGTCCATGCTGTTGCTGGCAAGAAGAAGGGGTGAGGACAGGGGAGTGCTGGCAAGGTGTGCGCAGGCTATCCCCCTCCCTTGCACCCACCCCACCTCTGCCCTGACCTGCAGCAGGCTCCATCACCCCCTCCTCCCTGCTGCCCAGCCCCACAGCACCTCTCCACCACCTCCTGAAGAAGGAGAGAAAAGAAAACAGAGTGGCTCTGTCATTGGAAAGGGCTGTCCAAGCCACGGCTCATGCCATGGCAAAAGCAGAGATGGAGGGTGATCTGGTTGAGGGGAAGGATGGGACACAGCTCGGTCTCTCCTTCAGTTTGTAAAGGCAGAGCAAATGAAGGAACTGGGGGAGTTGTAGGTGACAGGCAAATGGGATGAGGATGCTAGGACTGATGCTTGCGTCTGGTAGGAAGGATTTTGGTAGGAGCCATGTGCTGGGACAGTTCCTGCCAGCACCTTTTGTGCATGGCACCTCTGCTAGGGGCATTCAGTGAGGGTCTGCAGCATCTGTGCTTGAGCATTCTTGAACTGACCATGGTGCTCCATGTGCTCAGGCCACCAGACATCAGGCTGGTGACCTTCTGCCATATGCTGTGACATCTCCAACAATCTAAGAACCTCTTGAGCACCACCTGGGGAACCCACTTAGACACCAAGAAAGAATTAACACTTACTTACCCCCAGCTCAGGATAGGAGCAGGGTGATTGGAGAGAGTGGATCTATCTGCACAATGCTGAGCCCGCGGGCGCCTCACTGGGCATCCCAGGGGTCATAAGCAGGAGAGACAGTGCTGCCCCACAGGATCTGTGTTTTCTTTTCTACTCCGTTGATTAAGCGCTTGTTTTTGTCTCCCCCGCCCCTCTCTCTGCCCCTGTCTATTCTAGGCTGACGTCTGAGGTCACTGGAATGGGCGCACTCTAATTTCCACCCACCATCCTCCACTCCGCACCACCCGACCCTCTCCAGCCAAGGGCACCTCCACCCAGCCTGTACAACCTATACATCTTCCCCTTACCTCCGCAGATACTCTTTTCTTTACTAACAGATATATATATATAAATATAAATACACATGCATAATGCACCCACTGGAACATTTCTTTATGACCTCCTTACTGTGCTCCTGAGATCGCTCTTTGATTATGGTCCTTGTTTTCAGCGTATGGTGTAATTACTTCATCTTCTTTCCAGGGGGGTCAGGGAGAGGGGGTTTCACTGGTGTGACTCAAGAAGATGCCGGGTCTCCAGTGTCAGTCTAGTGTAGCTACTTACACATTTGCGTTGACATTGGCTGTTCTTGCTGTAGCCTATGGCCCCGTGACACCACCCAGAGCTGTGCTTGCTGCCCTCCCCGTGGTCTCCCCAGTGCTCCCCCTGCGTTTGCTTCATCCCCTGGCCTCCCCTTACCGCCTCATGCCCCTACCCCAAGGATAAGGTGTAGTTTTTCACCCCTGTGTTGTTTTGGAAGCAGAATGTGTGGGAGCCAAGCCTACGTGCATGCATGGGTTCACGCACAGATGTCTCTCTGCAACATGGCAGGGTCCAGACAAACCATTTTTAATACTCAAAGAAGGGAATCTCACTCTCTCACATACACAGACACACACACACAAAATTCCCTTTTTATAACTAATGAGCAACTGGATGCAGGATGAATTCAGCTGTACAGTATTCACATCCCCAGGGGCATGAAAGCACTCTTTGACAGTCCCCACAAGCAACCTTTGGACAATAGCTCAGGAAGATCTGTGAGCCAGCTGTGTTTGTCATTGTTTGTGTTCAATAAATGTCTGTGCAGCTCTGCTACCAATGGGCTTTGACTGTTCTTCTCCTGGGCCACCCCGCTGTCCCCAGTGCCATCCTTCCCTCTGCATCCTTCTCCATTCAGCAGCTCAGAGGGAAGGTGGGGGGTGTGTGTAACAAAACCTTTCTGTTATGATCATTTTGTTTATGAAAAGTCCCAGTGGGTGATGCACTTCCTGAGTGAGCCTAGGCTTTCTTTTTCACCAGGGAGAGTGCTTGGCTTGCACAGTGTTTGGTTTTCCAAACCATGCTATGCTTATCCTTACGGTTACGCTCATGGTTATGATTATGGTTATGGTAATGGTAGGAAAACAGATATCTCACCACCCTCTTGTCTGGACAGATCCGCTATGTCTGTGCCCTAAGCCCTTTCCCTGCCTTCTGCTTCCAGGCTTTACATCTCTTTATTGCCACTCAAAAGTGGAAACAAATATATTTTCCATCAGCTGATCTCCTTCTGTACAAAACGTGTGTCACCCATTTTCCCCATACTGCAACCACTGCAATACATTTCTGCACTGTGACACATGGGAAATATATTGCTTCTCCTGGCAAGCCCCGGGGCTGGATGCCTTGTCCCTCTCCCCATCCTGCAAAGCCTCCCCTGGGCAGGGCGGGGGGCACAGGGAGCAGCATGGCAGATGCTCCTGGACAGGAGGACACGGGCGCTTTGGGCACAGCTGATGGGGTCAGATGGAGCCTCTGTGTCTGTGCAGATGCCAGAGCTGCAGTCAGTGCGGTCCTTAAGGTGCTGTCCTGGAGGATGGATGCTTTGCCCAGGGACCAGTGGTTCCTGCAGACTGAGGCTGTTCTGGATCTGCTCTCAACCCCACAAGAACCCGTGGGTGACATCCTCTGCCTGGACCATCCCCACCAGGAGTCCTGGTCCTCCAGTTCCATCAGAATTCTGCTTTTTGCTTTGATACAGGCTGCTGTTTTGTTTTAGCTACCTGGGGACAGCCTACAACAGAGAAAACCATCAGAGCAGCTGTGGCTGGGCAATGCTGTGCTCCTGCTAATGAAGCTGGGGATTGCTCAAAAACTGGGAGTACAGAACACAACAAAACCAGGCTGGGAACCTTCAAAGCTTGTTCTGCTGCTCAGGGATCCATCCTTGAGGGAGAGGGGCATCAGCCTTTTCTCCTGCACATTCAGGCTTCAGCAAGTATGGCAACGGAGCTGAGCCCTCCCTGGGTTATTTTGCAAAGAGAAACAACAACAACGAATCAAACCCCCTAATTTTATATGGGAATCCAGCTGCTTGTCCATTGTTATATGAGCTTAAGCAAGGCCTGGAGAAAAAGCTAATTAAACAACAGTTGCAGTATCTGCTGGGAACATGCTGATGACAGCAATGATAGCAACAAAATCATAAGGAATGCATTAAAGTCTTTCGTTTTCTTGGTGCAACTCAAAAGAAGTTGGCATGAAGACTCTCTTTTTCTTTGGAAGAAGTCACGGTGTCTCGCTTTTACTTGTGAGATGGCCTAGTTTTACATTCAATAGGAACTCAGAGCACTGCAGCGCTGCATCCACAGCCATGTCAGAAGGAGAAACATCTGTGCATCTTTAATACTGAAGTGAATATTCAGGACGATGTGAATGTCACAGTTAATTAACAGAAGAGCTTTAATGCATTGCTTGTCTCTCGATGCATTTTATCCAGACAGAGTGAGTCAACATTTTTGGAAGTATCTGGCTCAGTGAAACTCTATGGGAATGTGTTATTTAGTGGGAAACTGGGATTTTGGCAGGAAAGAATTGGTGCAATGCCTCATCCTGCTCCAGACCCCAGAGTGAAGTGGGGCTGCAGACCAGACTCAGCCCCTTGCATGGCTCATGTCCATGACAAGTCATGCTCCCAAAACTGAGTGCTGGGAGTATTGCTGTGTGCATTTGTCTAGAATTTATTTGCAAAAGGTTCTTGGGTTTTTTGCAAAAATGGTACATAATCAGAGTTGAAAAAGATTTTTTCCCCCAAGGGAAAGTGACTTTCATTAGAGAGGCTCTTTAAATTGAAATTATTCTCATTTAATTGCTTTTTTTTCCCTCATGTATTGATGCTAGTCACTTTTAATTATGCTAATTTCAAGTTTATGACCTATTAGAAAGGGTAATTTCCCCGGCAGAGGCAGGGTTTCCAGCGGTAAGGACGAGCCCTCGCTCTCGCATAGCTCCCATCGCAGTCACTAGATGTCCCCCTTGCCCCACGCACCCCGCTCCCGCCGCTCCAGCTTGACCTGGCCTCTCTCTGTGAACGGTGTGCATTGTCTGATCTTCCCTCCACTCAAGCATACATACATCCATCCACTCGCCCACCCATCCACTCACCCACCTATCCATCCCTCCCTCCCTCCCTCCCTCCCTCCCTCCCTCCCTCCCTCCCTCCCTCCCTCCCTCCCTCCCTCCCTCCCTCCCTCCCTCCCTCCCTCCCTCCCTCCCTCCCTCCCTCTATCTCTCCATCCCTCCATCTCTCCCTCCCTCCCTCCCTCTCTCCCTCCCTCCCTCCCTCTCTCCCTCCCTCCATCTATCCCTCCCTCCATCTATCCCTCCCTCCCTCCATCTATCCCTCCATCCATCCATCCATCCATCCATCCATCCATCCATCCATCCATCCATCCATCCCTCCTTCCCTTCCTCCCTCCATCCCTCCATCTATTCATCCATCCACCCACCCATCCATCAATTCATCCATCCATCCATTCCACAGACTGTGATCTGGAAGCTTTTTGTACCCTAACAGTAAAGAACAAAGTTTGTAAAATCCCAAGATATGGGCAATATTTTGATGTTTCAAAGAGTAATGATGTCACAGTAAAAAAAGGATAGGATTGTATTAGATATTAGAAAATGCTCCCTGTGAGGTTGGTGAGGCCCTGGCACAGGTTGCCCAGAGAAGCTGTGGGTGCTCCACCTTCACAGTGCTCAAGGCCAGGCTGGATGGGGATTTGGGAAGCTGACTCTAGGAGGTGTCCCTGCCCATGGCAGGGGTTGGGGCTGGGTGGGTTTCAGTGTCTTTTCCAACCAACCCAGTCCATGATCCTGTGACTCTGTGGCTCTGTGATTCTGTGTGCATGCTCCCAGCCCCAACCCCTTCCCACCTGGGGATGTTGGCTCCTTGTGCCAAGGAGCTCCTTGTGCTCCATGCTATGGGGAAGGGCATGTACGAAGAGTGTGTTGGTGGCCAGCAGTATTTCCTGCAGTGGCAATCAGAGTAGCTGCCTAGCAGGAGATCAGCACCGTGTCCCAATACAGGATTGGTTCCACCAACACTGGGTCCTTCATGAAGACCCCCTGGCCTGTTGGAGCACATATGTGGCCAGGTTGGCACCAGCTATGGGTCTGCCAGCTTCAGGTCCCCACCACACGCTCTTCTTGCACCACTTATACCAAGGGAGGAGGCTCCCAGCACACAGCCCCAAGCTGCAGCTGGCCTGACAAAGCAGATTTGATCTTGCTGGCTTGGCGTTTCGCAACAGAAGGATGTTTTCCAGAGAAGGTCCTCAGTGGCCTCACAGACCTTTCCAGTGGCAGCTGGCGCCGTTACAGAGCTCGAATGGAAGGACGTGCAGGAAGGTCAGGGTCTGAGTCCAATTTCCCTGCTCCCATGTTCAATTGCAAAGATCTGCTGAGAGGGTTATTTTTGCTTAAGAAGAAAAGAAAGAAAGAAGGAGGAAAAAAAAAAAAAGAAAGAAAGAAAAGAAAAAGAAAACAATGCAGCTGTGGATCTGAATCCAGTGCAATGCGCGGAGCCCGAGGCCTCCATCCAAAGGGTAACGTGGCAGTGACTTTGAGGAAGTACTGAATGTACCAGATGTGTGGCTCCTCCAGCGCCAGATGTGCGCCTCCCCCGCCCCAGCCCTTCACTGAAGAACAAGCGATCCTGAAAGCATCCTGCAGACTAAACCTTGCCAAGCGTGAAACTGAAGCGTCTCTGGATTCCCACAGCCGTGTTCATGTGGCTCAGATCAGGGATGTCCCTCCCCAGAACATGCACTGGCGCCTGCTCTGCACGCAGGGAGCAGACCCAGCTGGGCAATGTGGGGTGAGCCATGCCCTGTGCCCAGCCCCAGCCTGCTACTGATGTACAAGGCACATGCTGCTTCTATAAAGAGCTGCTTTGGTTCCGAAAGGGAATGCTGGGCTGTGTGTGCTTGAAATGCTCCCCAAGCACTGCATTCTGCCTCCCTGCAGGCAGCGTCTCAGTGGCAACGTTTGCTTCTGGAAGAGGTCCTTTGTCTGAATGCATTTGTGTCTGCAGCAGAGAGCAAGCCAGCACCAGGAGAGGGGATTTTATGCTGCTTGGCTCTGGTGCCTGGTTACATTCTGCCCCTCTCAATGAGCCCTGGGGAGCCCTAGGACAGAGACCTGGGCTGGGAGGGTGGAGCAGCATCACCCTGATCCCAGGGTTGCACCTACTGCTGGGGCCAATCCAGGATGGCAATTCAACAGGATTTTCCCAGGCAAAAGGAAGTGAGGCAGCTCCAAGAGAAGTTTGCCCCAATCTTTTCCTTCAGTGGGTTGTTCAGAGCAGTCCTTCTGGGAAGAGTTGTACTGGGGGGGAAAGGAGCAGCCAGCCAGATGCTGGTTCCTGCTGTAGGCAGTGCTGTGTCCTTCTGGGGACGTCTGCATGTACAGCTCAGCACACAGCCCTTCTCCTGCCTCCCACGTTGGAGTGCTGTGCTGTAAAAAGGCAGTTAAAAAGGCAGCACTTTGAGTCCTGAGAAACTCAAAGCTCTGCTTAAAACCAGTTTCCAGTTACACACAAATGCTGCTTCTTCTCTTGC
Source organism: Coturnix japonica (assembly GCF_054131305.1). Classification (NCBI taxonomy): domain Eukaryota; kingdom Metazoa; phylum Chordata; class Aves; order Galliformes; family Phasianidae; genus Coturnix; species Coturnix japonica. Next base: position 33,112,331 of record NC_140669.1, read on the forward strand.
CTTGAGTGGATTTCTATTACCTGTGTGAAGCACTGTGGTCTCCAGGTGTGCCTCTGATCACCATTTGCCAGCCCAAACAAGATGTGACAAATGGTGCAAAAGATGGGCTGTGGAGAGCGGGGAGATGCTTTACATGAGGATGCTGCCACACTGTCATTGGTAGGGGTGGGCAGCTCTCATAGATGGTAGGTTCTGAAACCAGGAGAGAGCAGTGGGCATGGCAATGCAGAGAGGTGTGTGCTAGTGCCACGCTCCTTGGTGCTGGGGATATTGGGGCATCCTTTGGGGCCCTGTGGCCTTGCAGCACTTTGTGGGGTGTTTCTGGGAGGAGGAGGAGGAGTAGATGCCAGCCTGGGGCCTGACCATCTCTTTTGGTTGGCCTCCAGCTTTCCAGATCCAGAGCCCCACGGGAGGACCTTCCCTGCGTGACCAGCTGCAGCGGCTCACACCCGCGGTGCCCACGGTGCCCCAGCGCTACCTGCTTCTGCCATCAGCCTCACTTCTCCACCCCTTGGCCTCCTGCTGCTTTATAATGTATTTTGTGGCTTTTACGTGCAAATGCAATAAAGCTCTCACTGACTGTGATCCCAGGTGGTTGCTTACAAACGAGAATGCTGGGGGGCAGCAGGAGTCCCCGCAGCAGAAGGGTTAAGGTGAAGCTCATCCCACACAGCCCACGCATCAGCTGGAAAAAGCTGCTCAGTGCGCTGGCTGTGCTCAGCATCAGGAAACAATCACGCGCAGCAGCCAGGCTTCCAGGAGGGGAAGGGGAGCGGGGCGGGGGGGGAGTACCCTGAAACAAACCCAGAGCCCTCCCAAAAGGCAGCAAAGGCCAGGATTCATTACCCGCCGGGAGACGTGTTTATAGCAAATGTGAGTCACCGCCGGGGACGGGCTGTTGGGATGGGTGCGTGCTGCCCATCCGGCCCCGCACAATGGCAGCTCTCAGACCAGCTGCCCCACGCCACGCGCCAGCAGCTTGGAGCAGCCCCAGTGTTATTTCGGGGCATGCCTTTTGCCCAGACCATTTCGTTTCTCATTGCAGAAGCACTGTCAGAGAGCTGCCACTCCCCATCACGCTGGCTGCCGGCCCTGTGCCCCTTGGAGAGTGGAATACTACCCTATGGGGAGCAGAAATGGAGCTCTGTGCCCAGCTGGCCCCTGACACACAGGCAGGAGAACCCATCTAGATTTTGTCCCGATTGTGAAGTGAAGGAAAGTGAACCCTTTTCAATATTTTCTCGTGCCTCTGTGTGAAGGGAAGCATTCTACCACCTTCCAAGCCAGCCCAAGCTGCGTTCAGCCCATTTTCTGTGGACCAGACCCATGGCACACAGCATGTGCCCCATATGCAGCTGCCAGCCTGCAGCACAGCCTGGATCGCTCAGTCACTCCACCAGCATCACAGAGTGCCCATTCCCAGCCCTCCTGACATCCAAACCTAACAGCATCCCCATGCTCCAGCTGCCCACTACCAGCCCTAAATCAAAACAAGTGATTTGCTGTGGAAAATCATCACTCCACACTTGCTCTCCTTCACAGCTCTCTTTATTTCAAATGAGATGACATTGAACCATAGAATATCCTGAGTTATGAAGCACCCATAAGGATCAAGAGCCACTCCTGTCTCCATACAACACTGCCCAAAACCAGTATGGCAAAGCCAACACTCGCCAGGGCTGGTGGTGCTGTGCCAGGAGCAGCTCCATGGCTCCATGCTTCATGCCTGGCACCATCACAGGTTTCTGGGCTCCATGGGCAGCTGCAAGACAGCCATGACCCATGGGGACAGTGGGCAGCCCCAGCTTTACTGTTGCTCCAGGGGGCCGACAGGAGTGAGAGTGTCTGGGGATATGAAACAGCCAGCTTAACTTTTCCTCTTAACAAATTAGAAGGAGAAAAAAAAGACAGCAAAGATGTTTATCTTTGCTTATCATTATGATAATCCACCGGGATTTTCCCATCTGCAGTGTGTGCTGGTGGCCCCTGTGATGCCTCCTCTGTGAGTCGTTCTGCTCTGGGCCACAGCCACTTATCCTCCCCTCCTGGGCTCCTTTTGGGGACAGACACTTCTTTTCAGCACTGTGGAGCCAGGGAAGCAGATCTGGGGAGCAGCAAGATGGGTGTTGTACATCTGCTCTTCATTATCCATAGAAGAGCTGAGGACAACACTTGGCACTAAGCTGGGAATCTGCCCCTGCCACCAGCCCAGGGGGGATTGACTGGAGATTGTGCAAGTGCCATGCATCTTGGAGCCTGCTGTTAGTGCAGAAGGAAAATGAAACCGTACTAAAGAGATAAGGCAGCAAGGAAAGCAGGGATGGGTTTTTGGCTCCCTGAGAGAGGTCAGAACCAAGCTGTAACAAAGCAAACCGGGGTTTGCATGTTGTGGAGGTCAGAGGATGGTGTTGCAGTGGCTCAAGAGCTTCACATCTCCTCCCCATGAAAATGAGCCCACTCAGCAAGTGGGTCCAAGCTTTGGTGGGTGAAGGGACCAGGTCTGGGGATGAGGGTACAGCCTGACAACAGATCCAGCCCTGGATAAGCTGCCCTGCAAGGTACCACCACGAGGGTGACAGCATGTGGCTGTGCCTGGTGGCACATGGGTGATAGAGGTGATGGTGAGCCATGCCTTCTCTTCCAGCTCCCACGCTGCATCCAATGCCTTCCCTTTTGCTCTTCTCTCTGAAGAAAGCCAGCCAAGCATTCCCGCAGGCTCAGACAGCTAGAAGAGAAATATGATTACCAGATGGTTTGTTTTTCCATAGGACCAGAGGCCAGTGTGAGGTAACAGGGAAAATTTTAACCCACCCCAAGCCAGCCTGGGTGTGGGGCTGCTTCTCTGCCTTTGGGGCTGTGCTGGCATGCATGGGGTCTGCACAATGGTGGTGTGGGTACTCTGGGTGGGGTGGATGGAAGCCTCCCACTGCCAGCCCCCAGCCCTTTTGCAGCCCTACGGGGCAGCCTGGGGAGCCATGGGTAGGGATGCTCACCATTGGGCATGAACATGGGCTGCTAGGACCCCCGAGCACATAGTGGAGGAGGAAGAACTCTCTGAGCTGTGTGCCCAGATGTGAGTACCCTTGCTGGAAGGGAAGAATGCTGAAAAGAAAGATAAGGAACCCACCCTGCCAGTGCTGGCAGATGGCAATGTGGAGGAGTTCACATCAGGTCAGCAGAGGCAGTGGTGCAGGTCCTCCCCTGGCAGAAAGGACAAGCTGTAATGCTGCTGCTCACAGTAATGGTGCCAAGGTGATGGGAGGTGCTGCATGGCTGGGGATGGCTTTTCTCCCAGTTCCTTCTGCAGGGAGGTGAAAGAATGTGAGACCCTTCCCAGTGCCCTTGTGTGGCTCTGTGCCCACTGGGCATTGCTGTCAGGGTGGCTTTGCACTCCCAGGGCTCTGTGCCAGTGGCACCATTGCCATCCTGCTCTGAGGGCTGCTCCTCCTGCAGACACCTCCGTGGACAGAGGGTGGTAGCCTGCTCACCAGCTGGACTCACACAGATCAGCTTGGACTTCTCCAAGGAAACCATTGTTTGGTGCCTTGGGATCCTCACTGGCCACTAGCCCTACTTTTAGTAGACCTGGAAAAGACAATAAGCTCAAAGGCTTTTGAAGCTGGGTGCAGATCCAAGCCCCTGGCTGGGTCAGATAGCAGAGGGGACATGTTTGGGATGCTTTGATGGTCTGCAGCCATGCAGAGCCATGCACAGTCCATCCATACCATGCACAAGCTGCAGCATCACCACCAAGATTCACTGGCACAGCCGGGCCAGACTTGAGATGGCTGAGGTGTCCCCCTACTGCAGGGCAGAGAACTCAGCTCCTCTGCTGCTCCCACCAAAGCACGAGGAGCAAAGCAGCCGAGCAAAGACTCTCTGACTTCTGATGATGCTCATCCAAAGAGTCATTACTGAGTGCATCTTCCTCAGCAGCTTGCAGGCATGCTCCTCCACTGATGGGACTCCTACTCAGTGGGACTACTCTGAAGATCTCAGCTTGAGCCTTCTTCCCACCACATTCCACAGACCACCTGCACAATGACGTTGCCAGAATGGTTGTGTGGGGAGGTGGAGAGGCACAGCGGTGGGATAGGAAACGGGAGAGAAGAAGGAAGGGGCTGGGTGATGTTTGAGGAGAAGCCTCTGGGTCTGGGTATGATGACTCCCAGGGAAAGGCCAGGATCACAGGTCATGTCTCCATGTCCTGGAGAATGAAGAGTAGGAGTGTTCTGAGCAAACTGGCAAGGAACCTGAGCAGTCATCTCCAGCAAGTGCAGGAGCTCCTCTGGAGTAGCTGTGCAGGTGCAGAAGCACAACACTGTAAGCAGGAGAGCAAATGCTGCCTTCAACTTGTCTGTATATAGGTCATTGAGCTGGGTTTATTCTGTCGACTCCTAGGTTTTTTTCCAGCTAAGTACTCCTTGGCCTGGATAACACATCCATTTGCCCCCTTCCATACCATGAAAGGGGGCAAGCATCCTTGTGAGCAAGCTATGGCTGTAGCAGGAACAGCCCCAATGTTTCCCTTCTCTCCCAGGTAGCAGTGAATGCTGCTCAGTGATGAGGGTTGGGCAATACCTGCCCCACCAGGTGAAAGCCTCAACCTCAGCACTAAGGCAGAGCCTGGCTGAGCAGCGTGGGGCTCACTCCCTGAGCCAGACATGGAATGCAGGCTGTTTGCAAGGGCTGTGGGTCCCAGTGCTGCTGTGGGTCCTCATGGCACCCAAGTGGACTAAAGATACATCTAAAGGTTGGGGTACAGCTTCAGCCCCCATAGACAGGGTGCAGCTGGGGGTCACTCTGTGTATGTGTGGGGGGGTCTCATCTTGACTCTTTGGGAGAAAGAGCAAAAAGCCCTGCGAGCAGAGGAGGAAGGCACTTCTCAGGCTGAACCTGTTGCCCCTGTCATGCCCCCTGCCCAGGTGTGCCCTGCAGTGGGTACCCTGCTTAGCAGGCAGCAGAGCACAGCTTCTGGCTATCTGGGATGCAGAGGGCTGCCTTCCTCCATCCCCCGGTGGGCTCAGCTCAGAGCTCCGAGCTCCCAGGTACCTCCAGGGTAATCTGGAGGACGCCGGAGCTCCGCACGAGGGGTGCTCACGGGTACAACGAGCGCAGAAAGGCAGCGAGAAGTGCAGGCTGGCTTCTGAGTCAGCACGGACAGCCCTGGTCCCACCCTCCATCTCGGCTACGGAGTCTCCTCCTCGTCCTTTCCCCCCCCGCCCGCTCTTCCTTCCCCAGGTCCCGAGCGCTGAAACATCCCCCGGACCCGGACCCGGCCTCTCCCTCCTTCCTCCTTTCTCTGAGACTCGATGGGAATCTGAGCCCAGCGACATGGGGCTGCACGACTCCTTGGCGCTGCTGCTCCTTCTGGGGGGTGCCTGGGCTCAGCAGGCTGAAGTCAGCGCCCGTGTCTTCAGGGCTCAGGGTAAGCGGGGCACAGCCCGGAGGAGCGCGGAGCTGCCGAGCTTTGCGATGAGTCGTGCTTGCGGTGCGGGCGCTGATCTTAGAGATCTTTTCCGACGGTAGCGATTCTGTGGTTCTATAATTCTATGGGCTCTGATGAAGCGGATCCGCTTGTTTTGTGCTGGTTCTCCTCCTGTCAGGTGTCCTTGTCAGGGCTGGGATGCAGGGAGGGGATGGCGAGGGTTTGTCTTTGTAAAGGACATCGATCTGGGCACAGACTATTGGGGCGCGTTTTTAGTTTCACTCTGCTCTGCAAAGGTCTTTGTACTGGAACGTGTTGGGAAATGGTGAGTTTCTCTTTGTGGTCGTAGCTGCCATGTCTTGGTTTTGTTTGCTTTTGTTTTAAATGGTTGCTGCAGCTGTCCCTTCTTTAAAATACGAATGGTGGTCTTGCAAGCGTGGATGCAAATAGGAAAGGATGAAAGAATGCACAAATTGGTGTTTTATGGCTATGTGCTCAGACACAGCCTGGCTTACTGTAAATGCCAAAGCAGAACAATCTCAGCCCTACGTGCCTGCTCGCATGTGGGATTAGCAACCCAGCACTGTGCTGCTGGTGTTTGTCCCACAGCTGTGCCGGGGGCTCACTTGAAAGCGGTGCTGTGCCACACTGCTCTGCTTGCCCCCAGACTGCCCCGTGGACCTGTTCTTTGTGTTGGACACCTCTGAAAGTGTCGCCCTGAGGGTGAAGCCCTTCGGGGACCTCGTGGCGCAAGTGAAGGACTTCACCAACCGCTTCATCGATAAGTTGACAGAAAGGTACAGTGCTCATCACTGCCCTTGGGGGGGTCTCTGGGGCTGTGCCAGAGCTGGGTGGGATTCTGGAGGAGAGCAAAGCTGTGGGGGGTACCAGGACACCAGGCCATGTCTCTCCTCTGCACACCTATGGCCACTCTGGTCCCACTCCAGCCATTGCTTAGGTCTCCGTGGGATTCTCTGGTGTTAATTGTGATGATAAAAGGCATCTGTCTCCCAGGCACTGAACCCAGCAGTCCCATGGGACACCACCAACTCTTCACCCAGCAATCTACTCCTAGATGCACCCTCACAGCTACCAGCCCAATCTAACTCAATTTCTAGGTGAAGGGCACCTAGGGGTGTCCAGGGACACCTGAGTTCCCCAGAGCTGGAGGGGCAGGATGCTGGGAAGGGTCACCTCGCATCAGCACCACATCACCACGTGCTTGGGGACGACCAGCCAGACCCCCATCAATGCAGCCTGGCTCTTAAATGAGGTGCCAGGCTTTGTCCTGAGACTCTGCTACATGCCGGCAGATAGACAGATGGGCTTCCTGAGCCCAGCATCTACTGGCCACCCTTGTGCTCTCTATGCACCATGGGGTCATGGCCCTCCATGCTACTACCATGTCTGCAGTATTACATGTAGTACAGTGGGCTTGGGGTGCCTCAGGGATGGGTGGGTGGATGGTGATGCTCAGGGAGCTTTGGGGAAGGTCCTGATGGGAAGGGAGAAGACAGGCTTGGGAAGTGTGCGACTGCACATCTGTTTGGGATTGGCCCCAGCATCCTGAATGTGTCATTTTGGGGGATACTGGTTATGACTTCAAACCCGAGCATGAGGTGCTGTGATACCTCTCTCCCAGGCAGTCACACTGGCAAACAAACCTATGTTGGTGCATGGGAGAAGGCTTCAGCTCCCATCACTCTCTGGATGCAAGCATCCTTCAGGCAGTGACACCCACCTGTTCCCTGAGGCTGAGGGAAAGCAGGGAGCCCTTGCAAAACTTTGGCAGAGGAACTGCAGGCAGCATAGGTGGCAGTGTGGTGGCAATAGGGCCAGGCTGAAGGCACACATCCTGGTGTCCCCATGCAGGTACTTCCGCTGTGACCGCTTTCTGGCATGGAATGCTGGGGCTCTGCACTACAGCGACTCTGTCGTCATCATCAAGGACCTCATTGCTATGCCCAGCGGCAGGGCTGAGCTGAAGAACAGCGTGTCAGCCATCAACTACATTGGGAAGGGCACCCACACTGACTGTGCCATCAAGCAGGGCATCGAGCGGCTGCTTGTCGGGTATGGCAGTGGGGCTGGGGTGAAGAATAGGGTGGTGCTGCACTGAGATGGGTGGTGGTTGGGATGTCCCTGTGCAGGTCTGTCCCTGGTGTGAAGGAAGTCACCTAATCGTAGGGTGGCAGGTTGCTGCTGATCCACCTGTGCTGGGATGAGACAAACCTGCCTGTAGGCTGGGGCACTGGGGCTCTTAAACCCTTGTAGCACTAAATGTAGTGTTTAAATCCTTGCAGCGGCTCCCATCTCAAGGAAAATAAATACCTGATCGTGGTGACTGATGGACACCCTTTGGAGGGGTACAAGGAGCCCTGCGGAGGCCTGGATGATGCTGCTAACGAAGCCAAACATTTGGGGATCAAAGTGTTCTCTGTCGCCATCTCACCCCACCACCTGGTAGGGACCAAGCAGCAGTTCCAGGGCAAGCAGTTCCAGGGCAAGTGCTCCAGCAGCACTTGGTGTAAAGGGGCTCCACTGCCCTGTCTGGAGACAAGTGGTCACACAACAGAATAAGTGTGAAGGAAACACCAAGGGCTGGGGACACACTGAGGGCTGGAGGGAGGGTGTGGGTCCCCATTTTGTCCCCTGGGCACATCCTACATGAGTGCCTGCAGATCTTACTCTGCCTCCCAACCCTAGGACCAACGTCTCAACATCATTGCCACGGACCATGCCTACCGCCGCAACTTCACTGCCACCAGCCTGAAGCCAACCCGGGATCTCGATGTGGAGGAGACCATCAACAACATCATCGAGATGATTGTGAGCACTGCCTGTTCCCCTGCTCAGCCTACCCCTGCCCTGGGCTCCCTGTGCTCTCACAACCCACCTCTCTTTGCTTTTTGCCTTGCAGAAAGACAACATGGAGCAATCGGTGAGTGTTCCCCCACACACCAAGCCCACTCCCTGTGCTCATCCCTACACTGCAGGACTTGGTGGGCCCAACTCTGCCCAGCAATGAGGATGCCCCTGAGCAGAGCATGGTTCTACCACTTCTGATGTTGTTTTTTCCTTTTATCCGGCCAGTGCTGCTCCTTCGAATGCCATGTGAGTCAGGCCCTCAAGGCCTCTGTCCCCCTCCTTGTGCCCCCATCCTGTGTCTTGGTGGCTCCATCTAACCTCCACCTCTCTCCCACAGGCTCCCCGAGGACCCCCAGGACCTCCTGGTGACCCAGGCCATGAGGTGAGGAATCAGCCCTGGCCACACAGCAATGAGTTCAACAGGGATGCTCAAGATCCAGTGGGACATATGTCACTCCTTGACCAAGGAGATGATGGGAACAGCTGTCCCATGTGGCCTCTGTCCTTTGCTCCCCATACCCATGGAGCATTGCCCTGATCACCTCCCTGCTCTTCTTTCAGCCTTATTTTATTCCTGGGGAAGGTGAGCTAACTTTATTTCTGTCCTGTATTTCAGGGAGAAAGAGGAAAGCCAGGTCTTCCTGGTCAGAAGGGAGATGCTGGAGACCCTGTAAGTAGAAAACTCTGGTGGTTTTCAAGAAGCATGGAGATGTGGCACTGAGGGCTGTGGTTTAGTGGGCATGGTGGTGATGGGCCAGAGGATCTTAGTGGTCTTTCTAACCTTAATGATTCTATGATGCTGTGTTTCTAGTGGACTAGGCTTGGTGGCTCTGCCAGAGCTCTCAGGCACATCCCCATTGGCAAGGTGATGGGGAGCTGCACTTGGTGTCAGCACTTCCCATCCCTGCACCATCCCTTGTAGGACACCATCCTGTAACCCTGTACCATCCCATTACCATGGTGGTGTCCTAGCCCACTACTCCTGGAAAGGAATGGTGACACAGAGACATCCCCCCTGCATCTACCCACCCAGCACAGGGTCCCACAAGGCTGCCTTGTTCCTTGCCCCAAGCAGCTGCCCCTCCTGTGGGATGCCTCTCTGACTCATGGGGTGTACCCTGAGCTCTCTCCCAACACCGCAAGCACAGCAGTGTTATGGAGAAACCTTCAGTAAATAAGCTAATTGTACAAGGAAACCATTTTCCTCCTCCCTTTTTTACTAGGTAACGTTTATTTTGGGAGAAACATTTCTCCCACACACGTGTGCAGTTACTCAGCCTTTGTGGACCCAGTTTGGAAACCCCATGGCATGAGCATGTTTTTCCTTCCCTGAGGGTTTTCTTGCCCTTCCATTTCACCCCAAATGATGTGTCCCCATTTCCCTCACCCTTTGGAATGGCTGGGGATGCTGGAGGTCTACCACCCCACAGCATCCTGTGCCACATGAGCAGGCAAGGGAAAAGCAGGGCTAGGGGAGAGGGCTGTGGTAGTGGGGACAAGAAGCATATCCAGCAGAATGTGTCAAGAGACATTACAGAATCATTGACAATGTAAAGTCAGTGCTGTATGGACCTAAATGGGGACTGTCCCCTTAGTGCTGACCTGGCACCAGTGTCTGCCTACATAACACCATGTTTCTGTCTTCCAGGGCAGGCAAGGCGACATGGGGCCCGTTGGCTACCAAGGAATGAAGGTATGTGGGGCTGCAGGGCGGCGGGCACAGTTTCTAGCTGGGGGACAAGATGCTGGTGTCCTCATTCTCTGTTTTCCCTTTTTCTTCTCATTACCAGGGTGACAAAGGAAGTCGAGGAGAAAAGGTGAGGAAAGCGAAGATTTGAGGGGGTCTTGGTGCCCTCTGCTTGGCTGGCAGCTCACTGCCTATGCACCCAACCCTCCTGCCAGCACTGGCGTCTGACAAGGACAGTGGGTCTGAGGGTCCTGACCTCTCTGTTTCCCTTTGCAGGGCTCAAGAGGAGCCAAAGGAGCCAAGGTTAGATTTTGCACAGTTTATTCTTCCCCACTGATGCTTGGGTTGGAAGGGAGGGTGTTTGGAAGTCACTTCCTCATGGTCCCTTATCTGCATTTCAGGGTGAGAAAGGCAAGCGTGGGATTGACGGCATTGATGGCATGAAGGTAAACCTTCCCCCCTGGGGTGTCCTACTCAGCCTGAGGACTCTGGGTGCCACCCAGACACCCTGACAACTATGTTGGGGCCCACAGCAGAAGGCCATGTCCCACATGGTACCCATGTGCAGGGGCATCCACAGGTACTACTTATAGCAGCACTTGTTCTGTCTGTCCCACAGGGAGAAGCTGGATACCCTGGGCTACCTGGCTGCAAAGGCTCGCCTGGATTTGATGTACGTACTCCATGGACAACTCCTGCTTGGGAATACTTGGAAATGCTCATGATGTCCTACGTGGTTCCTGGACGTGTCCCACTCCCCTCCTGGAAGCAGCCCCTGTTGCACTGTGATGTGTGAGAATGCCATGTTTGGCTGGAGGCTGCTCGGTGAGAGGAAGAGTTCAGTGCAAAGCATCAGGCAGCTTCAGGCTGTTGTGCCCAAACAGCCGGAACATATTGAAGGTTTGGATGGCAAAGCTGCCATCCTTGGACTCGCACAGCCCCACAGTGCAAGAGTGCTGTGTCATCCCGTGCCACCCATCCCTCTTGCTCTTCATGCTGAGATGCTGTGGGCCAGGTTGCCAGAATGCTTCCCAAATGCCATTTTCTGCAGGTAATTGTGCTGGGTTTTTTTTTTCTTTTCAACAGGGAGCTCAGGGCCCACCTGGACCAAAGGGTGATCCTGGTGCTTATGGACCTAAGGGAGGAAAGGTGAGCCCACTCCCCAGCCTCGTGGACCTTGGGATCAAGCCCCTACTAGAGTGTGCTGCCCCTTGCCCTCAGTGAGGTCATGGTTGGTGAGATGTGAGCTGTGCACTGCTTGCCCCAGCTCCAGGATGTTCCCAAAACTCTGAGAGGTTCCTGAGAAATGGTGGCTCACATTGGTGGGGTGGTGGAAGGGACTGTGGAGGAAAAGGGAGCTCAGGGAGAGCCAAAGCTTCAGCCACCCACCTCAGCATAGGAACCAAAATCCACCCCTTGGTAATGATGTGTCTTCTTGTGTCCTTGTGAAGGGGGAGCCTGGGGAAGATGGCAAACCTGGCCGGCAGGGCATTCCTGGGAGCCCCGGAGAGAAGGTTGGTGAAGAGCTCACACAAGTCCTATGCAAGGAGGAGAGGTCTCTTCTCCAGCCTCTTCCTCAAAGCAGAGCTTGCCCAAGGCTCTGCTAGCATGCAGGGCTTTGCTTGAAAACCCTCTGACTTGTCTTTGCTTTGTTACAGGGTGCTCCTGGCAACAGGGGAGAGCCTGGCCCCATAGGGGAGACAGGAGATGAGGGCTCCCCAGGTGCAGATGGTCCTCCAGGAGACCGGGTGAGCATGGGCAGGCTGTGGCAGGGCTGGTGGCTGTGGGTGGGTGATGAGGGAGTGTTGTGCAGTGCTGGGAGGGGTCCTATATCTGTGTTCCCACAATCTTCTTGCAGGGCAGCAATGGAGAAAGAGGACCCCCAGGCTCACCAGGTGACCGTGGGCCACGAGGAGATCTGGTAACTACATCCATGGGGAGCCTGTTGGTATCTGCTTGCAAATGGTTGCATATTGGGCAGCTGGGGCTGAAAATGGGTGGGCAGTCAGCAAGCTTGGCTCATGCACCTCCCTGCCCAATGGGCACCTGTCACATCCTGCCTTGGCAATCACACCTTCACACTGATGGGTTCTCAGCAATCAGACAAACCTCAGACAAGGGCATGCCCAGAGATAATAAACCAGTTGGTGAGAGCAAATGAGTAGGGTGTCCTCCTTGGGGAGCGGTGGGGTTCTGCAGACAGACAGAGCTCAGTAAGGAGGGCACAGTGGTAGGCAGGCACCTGGGGGAGGAGAAAACCTCCCTCCCCTTGCAGGAGTGAGTGGGAGTCAATAGGAAATTATTTGTTGGGACTGTCAGGGGTGAATCACCTGCTGCAAGCATGGGGTGAATGAGGCCAGGACAAGTGGACAAACACATGGCCAATAGCACAGGTGCCTGCATGCCCCTCTGTTTCTGATGTCCTCTGTATGTGTTTTCAGGGAGAGCCTGGACCACCTGGTGACCAAGGGCGGGAAGGACCTCTTGGACCACCTGGAGACCAGGTAAGACTTTGGATTAACCTTCTGAGTCACGTGTGGAAGTTCATGGTGTGGCAGGAAGCCTGTGCTCAAGGGCTGAAATGATGCCACAACATCTTGGAGCAGCAAGATCTTAGCATGTTCCAGATCAGGCAGCAAAGCCAGTGCAAAGGGGCAGTGATTTCTAGGAGAACTCAGAATGTGAGCAGGGCTAGAAAATGGAGACTTGGCTGCTGGGCTGAGGACAGAAAGACCTCCACGTCATTTCCCAGCCCTGTGGAAACAGATGTCAACACGTCTCGCAGGCAGATCTGGAAACCAGCAAGTATGAGCTGCAGCAGTGCACAAAATGTTCAGGCCTGGGGCCAGACACTGTTCGCCTTGATCATGGGAGTCAATGAGATGTCTTGTGAGAGCAAGGACAGCCTAACAAGGCCTCAGCAGTGGCCTGACACCCCTGGCATCTGCAGATGGTCTGTCCCAAAGCCAGTTGCTTCTCAAATCTGCCCATTGTGAGGCCCAGTCCTCCTACTATGAGCCCCGTTCTTCATGTGCCTTCAAGAAACTGATCTCAGATCTGCTGTCTTTCTGGAGCACAAAGCTGGATTCCTTCAGCTGAAGGAAGGCTTTTATCCCTTCACACAGTTTTATCCCTCACACAGTTAGAGGTTCTTTCCTCTCAAGGTCATACCCAGCTCCCACTCAACTCCTCTGGAGCCGCTGGGTTAATCCTCAGTGGAGATAGCACTGTTGGCAATAACCAGCATGGCCTTCCCACCTGAGTAAGCACGCTTTGATATCACCCTTGGATGAAGCTCTGTTGCACAGCTCTCCTCCTATTCCTTTAATCATCAGAGCTTCAACAGAGCTCAAGATATAGGAAAGCACTGAGATAAATTTTCTCACACCATTGGAAGAGGACTTTCCTGAAGGGTGAGGAATGAAGACACTAGTCTTCATTCTAGTGTGAGCTTTGGAACTCCTTCAAGGTCAACTCACTGTTGAAGAGCCCTGTAGGAGATGTGGAGTGTGGGACAGACAGAAAGGGGCTGAGCACCACTGTGGCAGACCTGCCCCATACTTAGACTCCCATGCTAGGGTTGGGCTTGCCCAGAGTCAGTCTGCCCTCAAACCTGCCTTGTGCTGGTGAAAAGCAACAAATTTGCACTGCATTGTACAGATATTTCTGTTCTTAACTGAGCTAATCAGCTCTGGCCACAGTCAAAGAGTATCAGACAACATCCAGCTTGTTGGACATGACCATGGTGGGAGGTGCCACTGGTCACAGGGCGGTTATTTGGATGTGTGCATATCATGGGCTGGTGCTATGGGTTGACACCAGTGAAGGAAGAAGGTCCAGAGCTGCTTTCCTTTTATAGAGTCTCATTCCAGTTTCAAGGCAGGACTGGGCAGGATAAGATAGAATTCAGGTAGAGGAATTTGACCTAAGCCTGGGAGCCAAAGCTGTATAAGCATAACAGGAAGAAGGATCTTCCCCAGCCTGCCTTAACTGGCAGAAAGGAGAGGAGGCTGTCACCAAGCTTATGGGGTATCCATCTTCCCTTCCCAGGAGCAGTGAGTTCATTCCCTGTCACAGAGGGAAGTGCTACAGCACTGATGCCTCCCCAGAGCAGTAGCTGCCCTAGTATCCCAGTCACTGTAGGGAGATTTAAAAAGCGGTTGTAAAGTTAAGATTTTTTTATTATTATCCTTTTCCATAAACTGAGGGAAAATGTTTTTGCTTGACCAAATTAAAAATAAATGCGTAATTGGGCTTGGGCAAGGGAAGAACTTAGGCAAACACTAGTGCTTTTCAAGCCATGTTATCTGCAAGCTCTGGCTCTTTGAGCACATTTATCTTGGCAAGGAGGGGGAGTTCCTGCTAACCTGTGACTGTTTCACCCTCCCTTCTGTCTGCAAGAGAAGCTGAAGGTCAGCGTGCTCATCCCCTGATTCTCTGGGCTGCTTTGGTGGTCCATCTCCATGTGGCTCTGGTGCCCATCCCTCCTACAGTTCTTGTTGCATATAGAAGGAAGATAGGTCAGGAAACTGCTAGGGACTTCACAACTCAAGATCCTACATCTTCACAAACCCCATCAGGGCTGCAAAGGGTTTTAACTTGTTTGTTACAGTGAAGGCACCTATGACCAGTGTGAGTCAGGCGCGTCTGGAATTCAACTTTGGCTGATACGAATGGTCATAAGATTCAGTCCCTCCTTCCCAGCTTTCTCTCTTTTGGGCTCTTATGCAGAAATAAGGGTCACACGCCTCTAAGCAGGCTCTTCTCCACACTGCACAATTTTGGTGTTCTCTGCCATCTGTGTGCCTTTCCCTGGAAGAAGAGTGTGTGAAGTGGAGCTGCAAGGACAGCTGGAGGGAACTAAAGCTTCCTCAGCTTGTGGGTGGTGAGAGACAGCAGCTGCAAAGCTGCGCTAAGCTGTGCAACACGTGAAGACAGCTCCCATTCCCCCACATCTCACCAGCACAGACCATCTCAAAAACCCCAACCCACCTTCTTCCTGCCTCCTTTCCTCGTGCCTCTTGTCTCTGAACATTGCTGGCCAGCCCTGCTGACCAGTGGCCGCTGCCCAGATGGATATGGCACATCCACTATGAAATGAAGGAACCAGCCCCTCCAAGGAGGGGTTCATGTGACAGCTCTTTGTGTTCTCCTAGGGTGAGCCTGGACCCCCAGGACCAAAGGGCTACAGAGGAGATGATGGCCCCCGTGGCAATGAGGTCAGTGCTACTTCATCCTCGTATCTTCCTGGGAGGAGGGAATTGAGGGAAGACCAAGAGATGCTGCCCATTAAGACTGTCCACAAATCCCATAGGTCTTGGAAACCCTTTTTGGGGTACAAAGTGAGGTGTCAGCTTTCCTGGCAGACATTTCAAGGCATTTTTGGTGGATCCTTTGGTGGATGCTATGAATACCTTTTTCCCTGTCTCCTAGAGAGGGTATAACTGTACCACAAGTGATGTGGCTTCACCTTGCAGTTTGTCCTTCCTCTGGCAGAAGCTAGGGGAGCAAAGTATCTCCTGTGGCAGGCTTAAGTAACCCTTGCCTGCTTCTCCTGAATGAAAGGGGCTTCTTTCTAGCTTCCAGGTGTGTTCTCAGAGCTGGTATTAGGTAGGAAGCAAGGGACCAGAGCACTGCGGTGAGCCTCAGAAGGCACCATCTTCCCAGCTTGATGGATGGCACACAGTGCTTGACTCTTCTTTCTGATCCTTCCAGGGCCCCAAGGGATCACCTGGAGCACCTGGGTTGCCTGGAGAACCTGGCCTAATGGGAGAAAGGGTGAGTAGTGTTTATGGAGACTGCACGCAATGTGGGAAGGATCTACAGCTGGCTGCTTGGTCCAGGTCAGGGAGAAAAGAAATGGTTCTCATAAACAGCTGAAATATGGTGGGAAAACTTGAAAGCAGCTTTTTTTTGAGCATGCATCCACTTTGCAGGCTCAGAGAGCCCTGTCTTAGAATGTACTTTCAGCAGTGGAGGTAATATTGCCCAGTGTTCCCAGCTTGTGCCCATATCCCTGATCTCTGAGAAGCACAGTGTCACCATCAGAACTTTTGGGGCTTGTTCCATCTCACTCTTTTCCATTTTCCTCTTATAATAAAGAATGAGAGGTGGCCTTCAAGAGGGGTACAGGCAACTCATGTCCCAGTGCTCCCTGTGCTTTATAAAGTGCTACAAAGGGAGCAGCATTCTCTGGGTATGCAGCTGGGGGGAGTGGGAGTGGGCATGGTAAGTTGGGGGACTCAGCAAGATTGGTCTCTGTCCCAGGGAAGAAGTAGTAAAAACAGTATTCAGCTGGATATAGCATAGAAGAATACAATAACTGTTCTAAACACAGCTCTGCAAGTAGAGCAAGGAAGGATGTTGCTTCCTCTTGGTGGCTGCAGAGGAAGGCAAGATCCTTCCCCATGCTATCTGAGAACTCTGCTTGTCATTGTCTCCTCCACTTCTCTCTTCCTTTCCAGGGTGAGGATGGTCCTCCTGGTAATGGCACGATTGGATTCCCAGGTGCCCCTGTAAGTTCAGTCTGCTGCTTTGAAATCATAAGACCATTACTGATGCTTATCTGACTTAACACACTTCCTTTTCTTCATTCCCAGGGTCCGCAAGGAGACAGAGGGGACCCTGGCATTAATGTAAGTGTGTTGTTTCCTTCAGTACCAACAGAGAACTCCCTGGCCAGTGTCTTCTGGTGTTACTTTGGCTTGTAGAGCCTCTCTGTCTATTGTATGGTAAAATGGACTCCCTGAAACAGCCTGATCACTCAGAACCCAGTTTATCTTATTCACAGACCTCCCTACCTCCCTCCTCTACTTCTCATAGAAGTGTCCTGCCTTTGTGCAACACCCAAGGATGGCAGAGTGCTCTCAAATGTAGGTCCAAAGCCAACATTTGGTGTTGGAGGAACCAGCTGGAGGGAACTGGACAGTGACTATAACAGGGAAAGCCAACTAAGGAGATGTACCCCTCAATAACATTGACATGTAGTGCTAGGAATCTTATAGATAGCTCTCTGTCTCCTCTCCAAGCCAACTTTCATAAGGTCTATGCATGAACCTCACCACACTATCAACATCCTCTCTGTTACTTTTCAGGGAACAAAAGGATATGTTGGTCCTAAAGGTGATGAAGGAGAAGCTGGAGACCCTGGCAACGATGTGAGTAATCTCTATAAAGCTGCATGACTTTTCTCTTTGGGGTTAGTGTGGGAGTGTGGAGCTGGATCTAGTACTATGCTGCCCTTGGGTCAGAGCCCATCAGCTTTTGTGAGCCTGCAAGTGCCCATTGCAGCTGTTCACTATCTAGATGTTCACCTGAGATTCTACAGCTTAAGGTTAGCAAACCTCCAGCTCTGTTAGGCTGAGGTTGGGTATTATCTCCATGTGGTGCTGTATGCTTCCTGTCAGCATCAAAGTTTGCTCGAAGAGACACTGGGAATTCTCCCTCCACAGGAGAGGACAAACTTTGTGAATTTTCTTTTTGTTTCATCTCCAGAACCCAACTGCTGGTCCCAGTGGCATCAAAGGAGCAAAGGGCCACAGGGGTCCTGAAGGCCGCCCGGTAAGTAAGGGCTCCAGAAGGATTTGCACCAACCAGATGAGAGATGGAAAGCCAAACAACCTTTCCAACCTCTACATTGCATTATGAGTTCTTGCTCTTCTAAATGCTCTCTCAACACTTCTGTTTGTCAGGGACCACCTGGACCTGTGGGGCCGCCAGGACCAGATGTGAGTATGACAGGATCAAGGCACTGCTTGCTCACTTGGTCTTTGCTTCTGGGAGTTGCTGCTGGGAGGCTCATGCTCGTGGGCTGGGTGATACCTGCCCCATTACTGCCCCGCTGAGTCTTGCTGGCCAGGTTTCCTTCCTTCATGTCGGGCCATCACCAGCAAGCCCCCTGTGCAGTGTGAAAACTTAGCTCTCACATAAGTGGGAAGACCATGATATTATCCCCAGACTGGCCCCTCCTCTTTGCTTTGCTGGCTTCTTGATTAATTTGCCCACCAACCAGGGGATCAGGACATGTCCTGACCATGGGTCACAAAGACTCAAGGCTTCCCCGTTTTGTGGTAAGCTTGTGATAAAAGCAACAAAGAGAGGAAAGTTTCTGCCAGCTGGGTGGTGGTGAGACGGGGCTTTCCATGCAGCCTCTTCTACACGGTCAGTGTAATGGGTGCTCTTCACTGCTGGCAAAGCCTAGCCCTGGCCTCCTCCAAGGGAAGCAGCCCCAACTGTGCATCACTTATTTCCAGATCAAAATCTGTTTTGAAGGCTCAAAAAGCAGCAGGAAGGGTGGTGGGTAGCAGCACTTGGGAGCGAGGCAGCTACCACTGCTGATGTCCATAGAGTTTCTTCATCTCTGGTTTCAGGAATGTGAAATCTTGGACATCATCATGAAGATGTGCTGTAAGTATCCTTCAATTTCTTGTCCTCTGCTTGGCTCCATGTGGAGTGGGGTGGCTGCACCTTGGCACCCCTGGTAATGAAGCGCTGCAACAGCACAGGGTGCTTAGGGAGTCTGAATGTGAGCTTCACAATTAGCAATTTAGTTAATCTCTCCAGGATTAGCTTTTTTATTTAAATAAGAAACCCATAGCGTGTTTGGAGATAGAGCTCTGCCACACACATTGCTTTAGTTCAGGGCACTGTGATCTAAAAGAGAGAGATCTGGATATATCAACCAGGAGGGAAACCTCCACAAATGAGCAGGAGCTTGAATCATCCAGGTCTGGTGTCGCTATGTTTGCAGAAACACAGACTTGCTGTCTGTGTTGTATGAAAACCTCCATCTGCAGCAATTTAATGCTCTCTCTTTCTCTCCCTTCTCCTCTAGCATGCTGTGGTGAGTGTTACTTGGCAAAATCACTCTGCAAGTGTTTGCTAATGCTTCTCCCTCTTTCCCCCTCCTTCTTCCTACTCCTCGCCTTCCACTTGGTTTGCAGTCCAAAAGCCTTAAGCAAGGACTGAGAGTACATTATGTCCTTCAGTTGTGGGCAAGAGGGGAGCAAGCTGAGTCAGCCTCCTCCAGCCCACCAGTGTCACCTCCATCCTCCTGGGCTGGGCAAATGGAAGAAGTGAGGAGGCTTCTGAGGAAACAGATTTTTGGAAATAGTTACTGACTGTTTGGTGGGTACTCACAGCTTGGCAATGTTACATGACTTATAAGGGGTGCTGAGAAAAAATGTACAGGGAAAAAAATATTAAGCTGGTTCTTAAAGCTCCTGTGTGGCTGTTTTGCTGCTGAATTTTACACTGTGCTTTGCAGTCCTTCCACCCAGACTAACAGCAAACACCAGCTGATTGCTTGGGTATGCCTCCCTGCAAAGCATGTTGCTCTGAGAGCAGCTAGGATAGCAAAGGCAAGCCTCACCACACGTGTGCTTTACTGCAGAGTGCACTTGTGGTCCTGTCGACCTCCTCTTCGTGTTGGACAGCTCGGAGAGTATTGGCCTGCAGAACTTCCAGATTGCCAAGGATTTCATCATCAAAGTCATTGACCGCCTAAGCAAAGACGAGCGTGTGAAGGTGAGATTTCCTTCAGGTGCCAGGATACATTTATTTTCAGTCAGTTTCCTGCTCTCTCCCTTGTTCCAATGAGTATTTCAGGTGGCTGGAGCAGTGTCTTCCCAAGGCCCCTGTCAGCCTGCCCCCAGGGAGCCTTGTCTGCTCCCAAACCTTAGTTAAGTTTACCAGTTAAGTGCACTGCAGAGAGAGAGATTTGCAGCACAGAAGAGCAGTGTTCTTCAAGTCCTTCTGTTTGAAGGGCAATAAAAATATTTACTCTCTGAACTCTTCCCTGGTAACATGCTCTGCATGGGAAATTCCACTTATCCCTCTGCTGCGGAAGAGATGTTTGAAGTTCAGACTTTCTGTAAGATGTAACTCAACATGGGCTGTAAAGACATGAGGACCTGCTGTTGGACATGACTGTGGACATGCACAGGTCTTTGGCTGATAAAGTGCCAGTAAATAGCCTGGAAGACTAGAGTTGGGCAATAAAATTAAGAAGAAGAGCATGTTTTATTTAGAACATCTGTTCCTAACCACCCAATGGTTTATGTTGAGAGCGCTGAAGTGGGAAACCTGAGTTTGGGTCTTGTTTCACTGGGCTTGCCTGCATCCACTCCTGTTGGAATAATACCACCACCAAGGTGCAGCTGCATTGCCTGCCATTAAGATGTCCAGGATGAAACCTCTAGGAGTTTCCTGAACTCTTCAGATCCCCTGGAGGTTCCTGGCTGTAACTGGCTTCTTTTCTTCTCCAACAGTTTGAGCCTGGGGAATCCCGAGTGGGCGTTGTGCAGTACAGCCACAACAACACGCAGGAGCTGGTGGCTATGGGGGATGCCAACATAGACAACATTGGGGCACTCAAACAGTGAGTCTGCAGGGTCTCAGCACATGGTGCAAAGACCTGACCGAGCACACCCTACTCATGTCCTGTCCTCCATCTCTAGACCAGCAGCTTCCACAAATGCTAGGATGCTAAATGCGATGAAAAGTCTCTTGGTGGCTTTGTGGGTGGTACTGAGACCAAGGAACTTGCGTAAAACTCTGTGCAAGCAGGATTTTGCCCTGCCTTGCAAGCATGCTCATGTGTCAGTGAGATCATAGAATCATAGAATTACCTGTGTTGAAAGGGACCTCAAGGATCATGAAGTTCCAACCCCCCTGCCTGGCAGGGCCACCGAACTACCACAATTACTAGATCAGGTTGCCCAGGGCCCCATCCAACCTGGCCTTGAACACCTCCAAGGACAGGGCATATCAGGGCTTGCTCACGGGGCTTTCAGGCTCTCTGGTGTCTGCTTGCAGGGCAGTCAAGAATCTGAAATGGATCGCTGGGGGCACCCACACAGGAGAAGCCCTGCAGTTCAGCAAGGAAAACCTACTGCGGAGATTCACCTCCAGCAATAACGTGGCCATCGTCATCACAGACGGACGCTCTGACACACTGCGGGACCGTACCCCTCTGACATCTCTGTGCGAGGTCACCCCGGTAAGGGCATGGTGGCACAGGGAGGCTAGCAGGGAATGGATATGGAATGATGGTCAATTGGAGTAGTGCAGGATCCCCAGAGGCCTTCATGTTCTTGCTTTCCAAGACCCGAGCCCCTATTACTGGAAGCTCTCTTATGCAGTGGCAGGTAGTCAAGCTAATGAATGAATCAGGTGCCACTGAAGCACTTTAACTTTTCTACAGGTGGTTTCCCTTGGAATAGGCGACATTTTCCGGAACAACCCAAACCCAGACCAACTGAATGACATCGCTTGTTTAGGCATGCCAAGGAGACAAGGGCTGTCCATTCAGAGGGACAACTACGCCGAGCTCCTAGATGACTCCTTCTTGCAGAACATCACCTCATACGTCTGCCGAGGTAAGTGAAAAGCTTCTATGGGGGCACCTGGATCTACGTGAGGTCCTGGCTTCAGGATGTAAACCCGGGTCTTAGTCCTTACCCCTAGAAAGTTGCCAGTGCAGCATAGCTCTGGCTGGTGGCAATAAGGGCCGTAGTAAGGATTGTAGCAGCCAAAGGGTGAGGGATGCAAACTGCTCTCCACATGTAGCCCTGGTCATGCTCTTAAGTTGTGCTCAGGTATTGAGGGAAGAGAGCAATATTCACAGTTCAGTCGATGAGCAACAAGGATGTCTTATGACTCAGAACATCCTGCAGCAATGCCCAGGTCCTAACCCACTGCAGGATATCTCTGCCCCCGGAATTTTCAAGCACGTGTTCTGTGCTCTTTGGTGTGTGCTTATAAATGTTGCATGGCAACTTGTGTGAAGAGGCTACAGCCAAAGTGAGCATTTATCCCCACTGTGGCTCTGTGGGAAGCTGTGCTACGCTACAGAAGCAGTTTTCCTTGGTGAGTTGGTGATGTTACTCTTTTTGATTTTCTTAACAGAGAAGAAATGTCCGGATTATACCTGCCCAAGTGAGTACCTGCTCCTGTTGTCATAATACACACAAAGGGGCTGTGAATGCTGTGGTGAGGGAAGTGGTAGTTGCTGTGTGGAGTGACATAGAGATGGAGATATCCCACAGCAGGGAGGCTCCTGAGCTCTGCTGCTGGTCTAGGGAAGGAGCAAACCTGGAATCTCTCATGTACACCCCAGCTCAAAGCATTTGGGGGATAGGAGCGAGAAGAGGCTGGACAGTGGCTTCTCTAGTTCCTTAGGAGTCTGTGCCAGATATAGTCCATGTAGGCTTTAGATGAGACAAATGAGATTGGTTGTGATGTGGGGGGAGGGCCAAGCAGCACTGTGGCAGGATATCTGAGAAAAGTGGTTGAAAAGCAAGGAATTTAAACAGATCCATTTTGATGTCAGAAGAGTATACAATCATTAGACTCATGGAAATAGGCCAGTCTGGGAAGATGTAATGATTCCCCAGACAAAAAAGGACAGTGTAAGTCAAGGAAAACACCCACTGCATTAAGTAACAGAAGTCATAGACTAAATAAAAGAAAGAATGAAAGGGTAAAAGGACGCATGTAGGATAGCACTGGAGTAGGGGAAACCAAAGCAGCTAACCCATAAAGAGTGGGGATTTCCTAAGCCTAACAAAGCAGGAAGCATGCGAGACAGCTGGTGAATTCACCAGCTTCCCATGGAAAGCAGAAGGTAAAAAAAAAAGCAGTGTAACGAGCCCTGGGTCTGTCCTCTTGCAGTCACTTTTGCCAACCCGGCAGACATCATGCTGCTGGTGGACAGCTCCACCAGCGTGGGCAGCAAGAACTTTGACACCACCAAGAGCTTTGTGAAGCGGCTTGCAGAGCGGTTCCTTGAGGCCAGCAAGCCTGCCGAAGACTCTGTGCGTGTCTCAGTGGTCCAGTACAGTGGCAGAAACCAGCAGAAGGTCGAAGTCCCATTTCAGCGCAACTACACGGTCATCGCCAAGGCTGTTGACAACATGGAGTTCATGAACGAAGCCACAGATGTCAATGCCGCCCTGCAATACATCACGGGGCTGTACCAGCGGTCCTCTCGTGCTGGGGCAAAGAAGAAGGTGCTGGTGTTTTCTGATGGCAACTCGCAGGGGATCACCGCAAGGGCCATTGAGAGGACTGTGCAGGAAGTTCAGCAGGCTGGTATTGAGGTCTACGTGCTGGCAGTGGGCAGCCAAGTCAACGAGCCCAATGTCCGAGTCCTGGTAACAGGGAAGAGTGCAAACTATGACGTTGTCTACGGGGAGCGTCACCTGTTCCGTGTGCCTGATTACACCTCTCTGCTGCGTGGCGTCTTCTACCAAACTGTCTCTAGGAAGATAGCTGTTGACTGAGCACTCGAGTGGGTTTCTACCCAGACCACTCCGGCTCTTCTCTCACCTAAAAATGAAAAATGACAAGACAAAAAAAATTAACAGTATTCTTGACCAGCCTGAGGAACTTGCATCTATACAGAAAGCCATAGTGCAACAGCCTGTCTGTGCACAGTCTCCTTCCTTCTCCACCTTCTTCTCCATCTGCATCTCTGCCCTCCTAGCTTTGAGCCTCCCACCCCTGCCCTGTGACTGCCTCTCACTAACTCTCTGCAGCAGGCAAGCATAAGTACACCTAGCAGTAACCCTCCTGAACACCAAAAGCAATCTCATCTCTCTGGTTTTTTGCCAAGAAAGAACCAGGATGAGGAATGTTGTACCACTAAGGACTTGCTCAGTCCCACAAGGTTGATTATAGCCTTTTTAGATATAGTTTTTTTCCTTTATTTGCCTCTTTCATTCATACATCAGCTGAGCACTTTCCCAGCTGACAGTGGTCCTAACCCAATGCGTTTCAGTAAGTTTTGAGAGAGGATCATTGTCATGGCTGGCAAGTTTGGTTCATGTCTCCCATGCTGGTGGGAAGAGATGGACTTATTATCTGAACCACCTGTGCACCAGGCAGAGCTGGAAGCATCTCCAGCCTCCTGTGCAGTGCGATGGACCACTGACTTCCCAGTGCTGGGTTGGAGGTGGGTGGTGGAGCACACCTCAGCGCTGACATTCCCATCCAGAGCAGGGGGCTGGGTGCTGACCAAGGAGAGGTGGCCAACAGCAACTGGGGAGGGGGGAACATGAGAAGAAGTTGCACTCTTTCATTAACTGATTTAGTGGTCCTACAGTGAAACCAGGAACCTCATACGTAACCTGATGACTTGCCTTATGGTCCAAACACCATGCTGGAAAATCTCTCTGAGCCCAGTTAGTGGTTTTTTGTTGTGTTTTGTTTTTGTTTTTTTTTTTCTTTTCATAAGTGTCAAGCTGTCTGTTTCCCAGTGAGCTCTCTGGGAGTATTGTTTCTACCAGACTATCTAGGAGTTGGACACCTAGGCCTACTAACTCTACTATATATTGAATTAGGGCCTATTCCGCAGCACAGCCACGTCAATAGAAAGGCTGCCATTATCTGCCAGGGGCTTTGAATCACACCCTGCAGATATCAAAGGTGCTATCACTACGTGGGTGATGTGGGCCCTTGGTGTTTACACTTTTGTTTCCAGGACCACACTGAAGATGTGGTTTGGCTGGGTGAGATTTTGTTCAGTGCTTCCATTGGTGCTCTTGCTATGAATTCATGCGCTTCTGAGAAAGCAACAGTGATTTCCAGGTATCACCATCACCCCAAACTATTTTGTATCCAGAAGTTACCTTTATTTTATGCCTGTGTTTTACTAAAAGTTGTCCACTTCCGAAATTTGTCAAATAAATTGTTTTCCACAGTCTCGTTGGAAGCTTGTCTCTCTTGAGCAGCTGAAAAGTGAAATATGGGATATTAGGATCTTGGGAGGACTTCAGCGGGACTCAACCAGCTTTACCAGGCAGGCTGCTACCTAGGTATTTATTTTACAGCCTAAGGCAGCTCTGAAAGATGCCTGTCTTTAGGAATGGCTGCATGCCCCGGGGGCTTGCTGTGACCTTTCACTTTGCATGCATCCAACATCAGTTAATCCCCAAGTGCTGTTCCCCATTTATATCATGTTTCTGGGAAGGGGAGGCACCTCCCTGCTCCCTCCCTCATCTCATGTTCTCCTTGTAGCAGTGCTCTCTTTTGACCAAGATCTCAGCTGAGATGAGAGGGCAGGCTGGCAGTGCTGGGGACACCTCACTCACAGCTGGAAACTGAGGAGCACCTCTGAAGAGGCTCCAGGAGTGGTTTCACTTTGCATGGTGTCCTCCTTCCAGGGGTGTTTCTGAAAGATGTCCTTCTGTCCTCTCCACAGAACCCTAGGAAAAAAACCTTCATGCCTGTGCCTAATAAAAGCCACTGTTGTTGCAGCCAAGAAGTATTTCTTAAGGACCTGCATGATTCATTGGTGAAGGAGGGGAGTGGGGCACAAACCACAGGATTACCCAACCGCCACCAGCATTGAGCTTTCCATGATGGAATGGGAAGAGCAGAGGGGTGGGCAGGAAACAGCTCCACTATTCCTGCTGGGTGACGAGGAGCAGGAGTGGAGCTGGAAGCTGGGAGAGGTCTAACCCCCCCAGGCTCACTCCCTGCACTAATGGAAACCACATGTCCTGCACCTCTAGCCAGAGCAGCAGGCTGCAGGCAATGGGGAAGGAGACAGGGCTACTGCTGTCCTGAGCCTCCTCTTAGGGACTCAGGGAGACTTTGTGCTGCCTCTGCCCCTTGGGACATGGGAAAGATGGGAATGCAAAAGACACCTAGGAAAACTTGGGGGGAACACACTCTTTCCTTGATCTGGTTGGCAATAATTTGATTGCTCTCAGCTGAAAAATAAAGGGTGGCAGGAGGGATTTTTCCTGCTTCCATGAGCCTGTTTTCTCTCCTTAACCGTGCCCTTGCTTCTCCCCTTTTATTTAAAGAGGGTGAACAACACAAACCAGCAAACACTGGCAGTTTCCATTTCCAAGCCTCAGTTTTGAAGCATTTGTCACTGTTACCAAGGGAAGAACTGAACATTCTCTGTAAGCTGCCATTTGCCCAGATAGAAGCACCATTTTGGAAAGGACTGGATGGGAAGCTGACTTCCCATCAAAGCAGGGACCAGCAGCAGCTTCCCAGCAGTACCAACACACAGTGTTGATGTGCATTGCCTTGTCTCTCCCCAAGCTTGTGTGCTGTCCAGATGGGATTGCAGGAGTCCTTGTCAAGCATTTAAGCCTAAGTTGGCCAGTGTGTGCTAGACCCGTTTTGTGTTCCATTTCTGTTTCTATTTACTTCCATTCTTTCAGTCTCAATTTTTACGCTTCCATTACAGGGAAGGTCAAAAATGCCTCTGCCTGCAGGCCTGCTTTGTTAAACTTTGATGTTCCCCAGATGTTCAGCAAGGGATTTATGTAACTGTGACAGAATTTGGGCCATATTTCTGTTTTCCTCTGAGTAAACTCTCCTCATTTGAGACAATGCTGATTCACAGCCCTTCATGGGATGATGCTGTCTTGAGAAGGGGGACATCACAGAGGCTGCTTTATCAGTCTGTTGAGACTCGTAGATACATACCCTACAAGCAACAAACACAAATAACAGCAGCTTAGCAGACTGAGGCAGCTCCTCGGAGGCACTGTCCTGGATGGCACAGGAATGCTGGAGACCACAGGACCATGGTGGTGATGTACCACCAGCAGTTTCCTTGGTCCATAGGAAACTTTGACCCAGATGGAGCCCCTGTGGAGGGAGGAGGCTCCAAGGCTGAGGCTGAGAGAGAGAGAGAACAGAGGAGGAATGGAGACTTGGTGGGATCAGAGCCCAAGCCATGAAGGAGTAAGCAGGGAGAGGTTGGAAATGTGTTAATTCTGGTAATGACTAAAGGACCCTCTTGCTTTACAAAGAGGACTTGAAGTCTGGGTAACTGTCTGTGCAAGGGTTATACTGCTGCTGCTGAGAGCACTTGTGAAAGATCCCTCTTCTACCTGGCTTCACCTCTTTCCTTGCTGTTGGTGGTTTGGTATCACTTCACAGGCTTATCAGGGTAACTCATCCCACTGCTTCAAACTCTGAAGCTCAGACAAATTGTTGTTGATGATGTTGGTGCAGGACACTGAGCTGTATCACAATAAATATCTAGTCTAGGATAACTTTGAATAGTGCATTCAATATTACTATTTCCTGTGCCTGTGAAGTGTGTAGGGAGCAGAGGAGCTGGCCTCTAGCAAAATAAGTGAACGCTCAAATGCCTTTTTCTTATCCTGTGGTTTGGGGTTTGTTTTAACTATATTATTCCTAAATGTGTTTTAGCTTAAGTTTTACTTTGCTTTTGTCCAATTGCACGCTTCTCTGCCTTTTAAGCTTGTGGGCAAACAGCAGTGGAAAGACTGCAACCCATTACGAAATGTGGGGTTACACACAAAAGAATTTCTGAGTAAACTCAGGACTGTGGAGGAATAGAACCCCACCACACACACACTGTCAACACCGCACATCATCAGGTAAAGGACATCAGAAGCTGGTGGCCCCCCATAACAGTGCATAGGACCCAGGCACATTGCATGGTACAGCCCTGAGAGATGTGCATACCACAGTTTTACTTATTGCCATCAAGAACTAAGTTATCTGGATTGTAAGTATTTGTAACTGGATGGAATTAGTTGTTTGTTGTGTTCTGGTTAGGCCGAAAGGCATTAATTAGACAAACAATACATTCTTGGACACACACTTCATAGCGTCTTACATGGTAGCATGCTCTGCCATGGTGTGTCCTCTCAGAATATGACCTCACTGTCTGCCAGGAGATCTGGGTCCACACTGTATGCTTTCCCTACTTTCCTGCAGAAAGGATTATGTTGCCTAATTCCTGCATCCCTCCCAGCAGGCAGGGAAATATCTCTTGGGTCCTGCAGCAATTAAAAGCTCTGGAAGGCACATGGAAGAGGGGAAGCTGCAGCCAAGTGGCTCAGCAGTTGCCTCTCCAAGAAGCTAAGAATGGACTCCAAGGACTGTTGATATATCTCCAAAGAAAGTAAATGTTGCTGTTCATTTTCTATTTCATTGTCTTTCCTCTTTGTTGAAACACTTTCTTACCCATTTTACTCTTTGGGTGTGAAGAAAATCAGTTCACAAACAGAATGCTGGCAAATAGAGTCCTAAAGACAATCAAATCAGTTCTGTAGAAATAGATGGTCTCTAAGGTTTCTCCCAACCCAAGGTGTTCTATGTTTCCATGATTCTACAGAGGTCCTCAGTTCTGCTAAGAGATGTTCTGAACATGAGGTATCACAGGGACAAGTTTTTAACATTTTGATTCCTAGCCAGTCCAGCTCCTGGAAATGGAGCATGATGCAACCAACCAAAGGCCCATCCTCGTTGCAGGGACAGCCAGAGCCATATGGAAACTGAAGGGGTGCTCCCAGGGGAGGTTTGTGCCATCTTTCTGCCCCCCACATGGGAGCTGCTGAGGAAGATTCCCAGAGACCTAAGAGCCTTCAATCCTTCTGTAAAGCATGCTGAGACCTCTACACGGCCTTTCCAGTGGAGGCTGAAATACACGGCTCAACTCATCCACATGAAATGTCCACTGGCCCATCATCTCAGCAGAGCATTGCTCCTCATCCCATCCATCACAGGAAACGCTGTTTGTCCTTCATCCCTCTGGAAATGTTGGAGTTTAACATGCAAGCCATTGAATCAAATGCAAAACACAGCTGGGGAATCTCTTCTTGATAGTAACATATTAAAAAGGAAAAAGAAGGAAATAGCAGAAGCTGGAGGCAATGCAGACACGTTCTACCCCTGTTATGTGTCTGGAGAGATTTTTCATTCTTTTCTGGACACAGGCAATCTTTCGTTACAGCACTTTTCCTGAGTGAGTCCAAAAGTCTTGGAAGACAAGCTATTGCTTTAAGTAAGATGAGTTAATGCATATTCAGGGTAGAGGAGCCCTTCATGTTACAGTTCTTCATCTGTAATACAGGCACAGACTGTTCTGCCCTCCAACCATGTACTGGAGCCAAGAAACCAGCTTTGGACACTCCTTTGGATTAGCATCAAAATTGGAATGCAACTGAATAAATTTTTGATGCAGCAGAAGTCCTGTGTAGATGTCTTGCTGCCATTCTGTTTTATGGCCCCTGGGTCAATTCTGCATATTCTACTCTGGAATTCACCTGAAATCAAGACTTCTGCACACCTACAGCTTCTCCATCCTCCGAAACGTGACACAAGCACTCACATGAAGGTGTCTCCTTATGCCAAGCACCAGCCCTAGAGACTTCTTCCTGCCCAGCCAAACATGTTTTCTGTCTGTCCCGTTGCTGGGATGCTGTGATAGTCAGGTTGGCGAGGTGATGCCAGGAAGAGATGAGAGAGAAAAGAAACAGAATTTCCAACCTGCAGGAAATTCCAGCATACTGACATACATTTTTTTTGTCTTGGGCCAGCACAAAGAGTCATAGTCCTGGATTATTGCTATGCAACGAAGTTGTCCTACAAAAAAATCAAAGATTTTACATCAAGTCCTTTCCATCATTAAGAGGCACCTCCTGCAATGTGTTTTTAGATTCCCCAGCAACAGATTCTCCAAGAGAGTGAACAACACAAACTTTAACTTAGGTTAAGATGAAGTGATGCAGGTGGTGGTGACAGTTTGAACTGACTATTTGGAATAAGCAGAAAATGAAGGTCCCTCATCTTTCCAGACACACCGGACGACACAATGAAGAAACCTTCTGATATTTGCAAGAAACCAAAGGAAGTTTCTAGTAGGGAAAAATGGGAGATATCTAGGATTGTCTTTCCTACACCATCATACAACTTGACCACACGGCATCCACTATAGCAGTCCTAGTAGAGATATGGGCATATGGATTGTCTAAAAACTTACTAATTTTCAGTTGAATGGCCAAATAACAACTAGTTCGGTAGCTGGTTAGGAGACTGATAGTAGTAGGGTTTCCTTCCTCTTTGCTGCTGGAGCTGCCTAGGGCTGTTTCCATGTATTGTTGAGAGTCTGCATGGCCAAATTCTCCTCTGAAGTCAGCTCGTGGGTTAACTATATGCAAGTCTCACCTCCGTGCTGGGAAAGAACCAGGAGTAGATAAGCCATGTGCTATATATAGATGAGATGTGGGCTGGCATCCTGGAGAATACAAGCAGCGCTCCCACTCACAGGGGATAAGGCCAGCAGGTCCTTGACAAGAGCAAATAAATTGTGTCTTTCCACAGAACTGAGCTGAAGAGGAAGGATGTTCTGCCAGACCACGCAGTTGTGTGTACAAGAATGTGCCTGCATCACACAGATGTGCACGGTGACACAGCTGTGCGCCCTTTCTTGGGGTGATCTCAGGGTCATCCCTGCTGTTGCTACTGTTCTCCCTTTGCCTGAGGTTGTTCCCTGTTGGTTGCTAGGTTGACAGCCACTGGAAGCCGGTAGTCTTGTTGTTAATTCCTCCTGCCTACATGTGGGTAGTCACTCTTTGGTGTTTTTTCAGCCTTCCAGACAAAAAGCTTTGCTTGTTATATGGTATGGGGGTTAAATCCTACTGGGAACTGATGTAAACCAGAATGGGCTTTCTGTGATGGCACATACACATCTGTTACAGTCAGACTGAACCAAACCTCTCTTAGATCAGTCCTCAGATGCTCCATTCTGCACTGTGTGTGGAGGTCAGCCAGCAATTTCAAGATCCATCTTGCAACAGATGTTGCAGGCAAGAGAGGAGCCTTCACCACCCTTTGCCCGTGCTGCTGCTGCCCCAGCTCTGGGACAGCAGGACAGGCTGAAGACAGGGTGGGTATGGAGCACCCTATTTCTGCAAGGAGGGCCTTCTGCATGGCACAGAGCTGTTGTAACAGACCCAAAGTTTGCTCCTAGGGGTTTCCTATTGTCTCCCTTTTCTTCTGCTACAACAACCAAATACAGTACCATCCAACTGGCATTTTTCATGTCTTAGGAGAAAATAAAGGGTGCAACAATAAGCACGCCATGTGAACACCTAGAACACAGTTCCTCACTGCTCCAGAAGCCTGGAGAAACATCATCTCTGTCAGGTCCTGGCTGCTGTTTGTCTCCTGGCTCAGTTCTAGTTGGCAGTTCAGTCCTTCATAAACACGGATATTAACTCAAAGCGCTTGTCTATAGCTTCTGAAATCCCCACAAATCCCTCTCTTTCTCTAACGAATCCAAGTCCTCAGCAGCCTCCAAGCGCTCGCTGCTGCCTCTGAGTCACACATATTTCTGCATAAATAGGAAATTAAGCCCAGAGTGTTTCTGAGGATTTGGGGTTTGTGATAGTATCCTTGATGATAAAATTATCCCTGCACATAAAACGATGCCTTATTCAACGTGTGTGAGAGCTTAACACAACTGCATGTGATATTTTCCACTGGATTTGAAGCACTTTCTTTTTTCTATTAAGGCAACCTGTAACAGCAGCACACTGCTCTGCTGATTCTCTGGGGCACACAGGCCTGGATATGGATGAGGCCAACAGCATCAGGCTGCAGCTTTTCTGGGCACACACTTACCTAGGCGCAGCCCTGGCCGCTTCCCATCTGGCTCTCTGCAGCTCCTTTGAAAAGTATGTCAGAAGGGGTTTGGCATGGGGAAATGAGAGCATGTGGTGGATCTCTGCACTGAGACCCAGAACAGCCTGGTAGGGCAGCCCAGTGTTGTCCCCAGGTCCTGCTGACAGCATCACACTGCACAGCCTGCGTGCTTCACCAAACGCCCTGTGCTCAACGTGTGGCACGTGGCCAACAGGCACCTCCTTCCCTCTGCCCTATCAACGCTGCACAGTGCAAGAACACTGACTATGACTTCACAACAAAATGACCAGCTCCTCCCTTGAACCATTCCGCTGAGAATTAACAGCAATAGGCTGGCTTGTGCTGCTGCTGGTTTCACTGGCCTTAGCCACACATGCAGAAGCCACCACACAAAGCAATGTGGGAGCAGGAAGGGCTCACGGGCTCGCACAGCTTTTCTGTGCAGCACCCATGGGTCTCACAGCTCCCTTCCCATGGCTACCTGCAATACAGGAGGGCTGCATGCAACAACGGCAGCACTGCTTGGAGACACAGCATGCTCTGAGCTTGTGAGAGCTGTGTGAGCTGGCAGAGAGTCCCTGTGGTTTCCAGTTTCAGTTGATGTCTCACCATCCAACCCACGCTGTCCCACTGCTATGCAAGCCAGTGGTCTGGCCAGCTCATTTGCAGGCACTCAGGCACTGGGAACTCGGTGCTGTCCAATGCAAATTGAGCTTCTCCTCTCTTCGTTGTCACTGAGGGATTTGGGATTTCCTGAAAATTCAGGTTCCCAAAACATTTCACGTCTTCTGGATCTGGCTGGTGAATCATCAAATCATGGAATCATTAAGGTGGAAAAGATTTCTCAGATCATCAAGTCCAACCACTGACCCACCCATTCCCACTGACCACATCCTTCAAGTGCCACATCCCCATGGTTCTTAAGCACACTCGGATAGTGACTCCCCCACCTCCCTGGGCAGCCTGTGCCAGTGCATCACTCCTCTTGCTGAGAAGAAATGCTTCCTAATATCCAACTTGAGAGCACCTGGTGCAACTAAAGGCCATTACTTCTTGCATGCAGCAGTACCTTGCCAAAAATGTACCCTACTGGTAAATGCTGCACGAGTGAGCAGTGAGTCAGTGTTGGCATCACCACTTCTCTCAAGCTGTGTCACTCAGCTGATGATGAGCTGCTAACCAGGTGCTCTGGTAGCCTCCATTTGGCTGGTACCACTCAAGCAGTGAGGGCACAAATTGTGCCAAGTTATCAGCTTTTCTGTCTCCTTTTTGGTGTAAGAAAGGGAATTCACAGGAGAAGACAATTAAGCATGAAAAACTATAATGCAGCCAAACCTGACTTGCTTAATAAAAACAGAAATGACCATGTCAGGATCTTCAAAGTTCTTGAGGTGTATAGAGTCAGGGAGGCACTGACCTTTTGACACTTCTCTTTTGAAATCCAATCGGTTTCTGATAATCTTGTGTCTGATCTCCAGGTAATGTCAGGAGATATTGCAGCAACATAGTTAACAAAGATGGGACAAGGAATAAATGTGTCTGGACTAAAATCAAATGGTACATTTTTAGACTTTTCAGAGTGACAGACTGGCCCATACAGATCACAGCTCCACAAAAGGTGGCTGTTCAGAAGCTACTTATGATCATCCAGCTTTGCGGAAGTGTTATCGTGTATTTCTCTGAACAGATTTTCCGTGAGCTCAGATAGTTGAATCAAGGCTGCGTGCACCAGTTATTTACACTCAGTTGATACTGAGAACCAAATTAGAAGCACATGTTCGCTGTGCAGTTGACCCACAAATACATTTTTCTTATTGCTCTTTAACTAGCGATGGTTATGTGTTGCATTAGTGAAAATGGGTGTATTACTTCAGGCCAAGAAAGGAACGGGAGCATCTCCCCTATGAGAACAGTCTGAGAGAGCTGGGTCTGTTCTGCCTGGTGAAGAGAAGGCTCAGAGGAATCCCATCCATGTGTATAAATACTTGATGAGAGGCAAGGAATCGGTGCCCAGTGAAAGTACAAAAGGCAATGAGCACAGACTGTGACACATGAAATTTTACCTGAACACAAGAAATTACACTTTTTTACTGTGAAAATGATCAGACACTGGCAAAGGTGGCTTGGAGGTATCTGCATGTGGAGATGTTTAGAACTCAATTGGACATGGTCCTGGACAACCTAACTCTTTACATGGCTCTACTTGAGCAGAGGTGGTAGACTCAACTGTGCTGCTGTGATTCAGTTGGCTTTTGTCTATATGAAAGCGCAGCAGCTTACAGGCAGTACAGTATCTTGTGCTGATTTTGCTACTTAGTCATACTGCAGTAACTAACTTGGCAGTTGATCTTAGCATGTTCCTTGCAAATGTTTCCATTTATGGTTGGGATTCTTATTTCCCTTTGCCTCCAATCACCACGCAGAGGAAAGCCTCCAAAGGGGACGGCCATACGACTTACATCAGAACAAACCAGTTCTGTCTATTCACTCCATGCGTCTAAGATATCTCTTTTGGGAGCACACCACCCAGGATACTCAAGGACTGAGTAGGGATCATTCTGGCTAGAAGCATGTGCTGTGCTGTCTAGTGATGGGAGCATGGATGTCATTTGGTTATCTATATTTTCCTTGCTTCAGCGATGCTGCTTAAGGAGACGGCGGCAGCCATTTGACCTACCAGTCCCCTCTGGCCACTGATCATGGCCATGCCCAGTCCTTTCAGCAGTGCCGCATGCAACAGCAGCCAAGAAGGGTACAGGAAGAAAGCCTGAATGCTCCTTGCTGGCCTCTGGGACAAAAGGATCCACTTACAGAGGGACACAGCATGTGGGATCCAGGTTCCCTCCATGGGTAACAGATGTGCAGGTTTATAATGCAAGTGGAAATAGCATTCCTGGCTTAGGAAGAGCTTTAGGGCAGATAAAATGGACTCATGATGCGAGCTGGAGACAGGATATGCCTGCTGCCAGTGTGTTGCTCTGGCTGGGTCTGGGGCCCAGGGGAAGTGCTTCCTTCATGTCCTCCCAAACCTTGTTTTGTTTGCCAGTCCCTTGACCCCCTCTCTGTCCCCTGCTCATGTGACAGAGGGCTGAGAAAAACTAGCAAACTACAAAAAAACCTGCCATCTTTTCCTCACCCAGAGGACTGGGTTGGAAAAATCATGGATTTCCACTTAATACCAGACTCCAAAGAGGCTCTGGAAATCCTGTGCTTTTTGCTGTAGCTCCATGGTACTTCCATAAATGAAGATGGTATCTAAGTGAAACCTGGGCTGAGCTGCCAGCTGTGGCTTGATGTGGAGGTAAGAAAGGTGCAAGGACCGTAGCACCAGGCTGGCAGCTGCTTCTTCCTGCTCTTCAGCAGATCATGGATAACCCCTCCATGTCTGGAACGTTTCCTACCAAATGTTTGGCTCAGTTCTAGGCATTCTGTACAAAAAATGTGATTTCTGGAGAAACCTTTTGAAAACAGAGCATCGATTTCCCAGCCAAACAGCCTAATCTATGCCAGAGCGGAGTCGTCCACAATCAGAGCATTTAATTCCTATAACAAGAAGAGCCCTGGTTGTGATCAGCATCTATGAGGGAAGAACAAACATATTACTATTGTCTGGACCCACTGATGAACTCCTGTCTATAGCTCTTGGCTTTCTGGTCACACTTGAAGAGAAGAAGGTGAGCCATCAAAACCCTAGACCAGAGACAAGCTTGACATTTGTTGGTAGAGCAGAAACATAGCAGAGGCTTTGCCAAAACCAACTGCTCCCTGCCATCTCCTGCTGCCAGACTCTGGCAGGCCCCAGTCCTCCCCCAGGGAGACTTCTGTTCCCTACCAGCCAAAGCAGACAACTCTTTATGGGATCCATCTGTGGTTGATGAGAGGCCTGGAGAACTTAATCATCTCTGGTCTGGGGTTTTCTCTGAAGCACTCTCACAGCCTCCAATTATCTGGATTCTCCAGAAGGAACGTGGGAGGCTGATTTCCCCGCAGGGTTTCCAGTGACTTCCACAAATCCTTCCTTCCCCATTTCCCATTTCTAGTCCCTTTCACCCTTCATCCTTTCTCTCTGTGCTTGTCCTCACGTATCTGTACATGTGGATGAGCTTTATCTTGATCACAGAAGTACCTTCTAGTTTTACTTATCTTAGTAGACATAGTAAGCAGGAAGTGTAAGTCTGCACTTCCACCTCTCTGGTGTTAATTTTATTTATCACAAACTAAGGCTGGAAAATCTCAAGTCTATTTGGACTGAAGCTTAGCATCTGAGTTCCACTGAAGAAGTAGTTTAAACACAAGATGGTATTTATTGCTGGCATGTGATCAAAATTACGTTTTTTGATGTTGAAAGTCAGATTCAAATTAAGGCTCCAATGAAGGACACAGAGAGTTAAACAGGTAAATGGATACATCTCATCCCTGGTGTAAATCTTTTAACTTGCAGCCCTGATTTCTTGGGCCGGTTTAAGGTACTTCCAATAAGGGATTTGGGGGATGAGCTCACCCTGCTCTGCTGTACGTGACCTGAGGGGCTAGGCCTGGAAGCCAGGAGCTTTGAGGGTGATATTACTCACATCAAGTACATGGAGAGCAGCAGCCATTGAGAGGTGGAATGACTGCAGCCATGGAGCAGCTGCTGGGCGGCTGCCCCAGAGCTCCCTGTGCTTTGGTTGGAGGCACATCTCCTCACACACTGTGTTAGCAAGGCACAAATTAACTGCAAAATGTCTTCCTTAGTAGCTGTTCCTGCAGCAGGTTTGGCCTCACAGTCAGGTCACCCAAGCTCCAGGACTTTGTGCATTTTCCAGAGATACACAGTCTTCCAATCCAAGTTCATTTATTCCTATCTGGTTCCAGCTGAGTTCCACTGACCGGTGTGTACATCAATCAGCTTCTCAACCCTTCTTGGCCTTCTTGCTGCCTGTATGCAGAAGCTCCTCTGTTTCTGGAAGGGAAGAGCTGTGTTTTCCTGTAATCTCTTTAAGATAAGCTTAGATTAGAAGCTTACTGTACAGGTAGGGAGGAACTCAAGAGGGGGATTTCAGTGGCCGTGCCTCTCTTAGGAAGTACCACCACCAGCATAGTGCTGACCTGCCTTCAGTGTCAAGCTGGGCTCACGTCCAACTGCTGCAGCATTGCAGCCATGTTCAGTTCTCTGGGTGATTGTTAGGATTAGAGCTTTCCAAGAATCTAAACTTAATCCTTTCTTTCGGTGAGTATCCTCAATTACAAGTTGTAACGCTGGAGAGAATGATGAGAAAATCTGACCCAGAGATTCCTAAAGTCAGTTAAAAAAAAAACACACCTCTTCTTGGCTTCAAGGCTTTTTGCATATTTGCTTTCTAATTCCTTTTTAACTGGCCTGTCCCAAGTACTCAGCTCTGCAGAAGTGTTGATACTGGAAACGTTCATTTAAGACCCGAGGGCAGCAGAAGAACGGTGTGGTTACAGAGAAAGAAAGCTGGGATTAAAGACAAGATTAGCATTTCAAATCAATCAGCTCCTTGCTAAGCCCTAACCAGTCCTTGCCAGCCCACCAGGCTCCAGAGGGAAGTCGTTCTGACCAGGCCCCGCCTGCTGCCAGCCCACAGCCCACCCTGCTGTACCCCCACATTCACAGAAGGAGCATTTTTTTCCCCCTTCCCTATCTGAGCCCTTCATCCCCCTCTTTTCCCAGGAAAAGGCTCTAATTAATTCCTTTCCTTTCTATTTATGCCTATTACTCACTGCAAAACTGTGTCCCCCAGTAGATTTATGGCTCAATATAATGACTAGGCCTTAGGGGAATATTATTCATACCATCAGCTGAATCCAACAGAGAAAGTCTATATTTTATTTGTAACCTTAGTCAGAGCAGTCATTTCACAGAGAGGCAGCGGCTGCAGGCTCCAGAAGTGAAAAAAAAAAAGAAAGCAAATGTTTAGATAGAAGCTCATCATCAGAAAAAGGAAACTGAGATCTCTTGGGTCTGTACATGGAGCTGAGGGCCTCGGGTGGGATGGGATGTGACTAAGTTCAAAAATGGACATTTTTTGAGCCATCACTGGTAAAAAGCTGGGAAGGGGAACGAGTTTTCCTCTATAAACTATGTGGGTTTCTTTCTTTTTTTTTCTCTCTTAATTTCATGGAAACTCCACTGCAAGTTTTTCCTTCTTGTTTCTTTGGTGACTAGAAAATAAAACAAATGCAGCTGGGTCATTCTGCTCTTGCACTATTTCACCACAAAGCTCCAAAGACACAAACTGTGTGTTTTAACTCTCTCGTTACCATGGTCTATTAAACTAAATCTACAGAAAGATAGCTCAGGATTACCAACATATACACAGAGCACTCCTGCCTCTCCGGAGCCCTGCCCTGCCAGCAAGCTGGAATGCAGTTGCTTTACTGTGCAAAGGCTCTTTGCACCAATTCAGCAAGGCTTGAGACTCAATGGTCTTGACTGGCTTCATGGAAAAATGTTCAGCAAGAGAGGAAAAAATCAGAAAGCGTGGATTGTGAAACTGGTAAAAGGGAAAGTATTCTGGGAGAAAGGGCTTCAATCTCTGCAGGCTCTGCTCACCATCCACCCATTCCTGGATGGACTCTTTTGTTCCTGCCACATGACATTTATGGGAGAACAGCAGTCACCATGCTGTAAGCTAGTACTGACATGGCTGAGCTCAGTGAGTCTCAGCAGAAGGGAAGATTGAATGGGAATATATCTACAGTCCCTCAGTGCCGTCACACAAGGCTGTTCCAAATCTTCCTGTCTCTTCCATCTGTTCAGAAATGTACAGCTGGAAGCCGTGGCTGTGGACTGGAGTCTTCAGGAAGGCTGAAGTTTGAGGTTTTGTTTGAGTTGGTCCTTTACTGTGTTAGTGGCCCATCACCGCATAACTGATTGATACACAGAGACAGATGTGTCTGGCCAGCAGGCAGACATGCTGAGCCATTGGGACACTCTAGAAAGGCTGAGTGTAGAGAGCATGCCTGACAGTTGGTTCTGAGGATATGAACAAGTCTGTAAGCATAATCTTTCAAAATGGCCAAGAATACGAAGAAGCCGTGCAACAAGAGCAGCTTCAAACAGGAGCTCTGGAGAAACTCAGCATTTTCTTTGAGCCAGACTTCTTAAACTGATCACAGTAAATGAGATCATCATCAGAGGGGAAAGAAAAGCTGGAGCAAGAGTCGCTGCATGAGTGAAGTATAATCAAATACTTCAGGAAGTTAATTAGACATAGTCAGGAAGCCCATGCTGCCCAAGCATGACTAGATATGGGGCTTACAGCCCTGCTAGCAGACTGGGTCAGTGTTGCCCTGCTCCATGAGAGATACAACAAAAGTTGGACCATATCAATGCCCTCCTGGTGATGTTAAGGGTGTGTCCTGTAAGTTTCTCTGGAGTTTATGCAGTATGGGATGACCTGAAAGATGGGGAATCACCACCTCTCATTCCAGCTGTTCCTCTTCTAACTATCATGTCAAGACAACGTAAGGTCTCTGGGACACTGTCCTATAAGTATAATATATAAGCTATGGAATCATAGAATCATCTGGGTTAGAAGGGTCCATTAAAGGTCATCTGGTCCAGCTCCCCTGCACAGAACAGGGACACCTGCAGCTCCATCAGGTGCTCAGAGCCCCGTCCAGCCTGACCTTGGGTGTCTCCCGGGACAGGGGAAAAACACATAGATCTGGGTCTGCTCTTGTCTTGACAAGGCTCCAGTAATGCTGTAGGTGGGGAAAATCCTTGGGGCTGTTTAAAATAGAATTCTAGAAACTGCAAACAGTACTCCTTTATGCGATAGCAAGCAGAACTGTATGGGTGCACAAATGCTGTGTATAAAAACAGGGTGTTAAGTAACAATAAAACTGCAATAGCACTGGGGACTTAAATATTAACATCAGAATAGGAAAAAGTATGCAAAGCCTCAGATTGCACTCGTGTTCATGAGGACTTTCTAAACATCCTGTAGAAGTTGACTTAAAGGCTTAAATCCCAGGAAACGCTGATAGAGTATGGTGGTATCAAATGAGCATTTGCTTTTCCTTTGGAAAAATCTTTTGTAGCTAATTTCGTCATCATTCAAGAATATCGGTCACAGTGGGGGCTGCTGCTCAGGTCTGCACCTTTTTTATGGCTATAGGACTGTGTGTGTTATGCAGGTCACTGCTGCCTTGGCAATGAAGCAGGCACAGCAGTGGCACACAGATGATGTAGTAAAAGGTGTCTGCTACAGACTACCTGATAAAGAAAAAGAGATGGATGAAGTTTTCTTTAGGCACTTAAGAGAACCCTTACTGTCACAGGCACAGGTATTCAAGACTGAATTTGACCACCATTTACTGAGAGGGCGATATGGCTGCGTATAACAACTGCAAGAGGCTTCTTCATTGGGTCAAAGGCAATTTTGGGATGCAGGCTGTTAATGAAGCAGTGCAGGGAGGTGCTCTTGTAGACCTGCTGCTCAAACACGGGGAAGAACTGATGAAGGCTGGAGAAAAACTTGTTGGCAGGATTTAAAGGACTATGGACTATGAACTAACTTAAGATTCTTATGAAAGTGGGCAAGGTAAACATCAAAATTACAAGCCCCCAAACCTCAGAAGTGTAGGGCTTGTCTGTTTGGAGCATGGAATGCAAACACATTGCCTGTGCATGTATGAATTCAATTAGGAAGCAAGGCTTTGCAGAGGACAGCTACAAAAGGGCCTCACTTCCACTGTTTGGTTTGTAGCAACTGCAAATGATGAGACTATCAACCACATACTTACAAATATTTGAAAACCAGCACTCATTTTGTCTTCATTTTTGGTCTTTTTGACATATTTAGAAAACAACTCTTGGAGACTAATGTATGATGTCACAAACACATGAGGGGTTGATGGAGTTGCAGATGAAGAAATTACAGTCTGCGCAGTCACAAAGGAGAGCAGAAAATCAGCCATTTCTTTCTGCTCTTCATGTTCCCATATTTCCTCCATTTTAAATGTATTTGAATACTAAATGTGGTTTCAGTACACAAGTAGTACTTGCAGACACAACAGAGCTTGGAAACAGAAGCAAAATAAGTGACCTAAGAATCCAGCATGTGCTGGTTTACCAGAAGGTGAGTGCTTCACTTAGGCATCTGCTAAGCTGTCTGGTAACTCTGTTCCCAGAAGGTAGATCTCTGCTCTTCACAAAAGATGCTTAAGGGGAAATGGTGTTCTTGAATAGCCCTGGGGATGGTGACCCCACCACTCCCTGGTCAACCTGTGCTGCTGCATCACTATGGGCAGAAATGTCTCCTAAAATGCAACTAGAACCTCTCCTGGCGCAACTTAAGGCACTTACCGCTTCTCCTGTCATTAGTTGCCTTGGTCCTCCTCTTGCTTTTAATATATTTGTAAAGATATTCTTAATTACCTTTAGCAATGATGGCCAGAGAGAGTTAACTTTGGTTTCCCCATTGCTGGTTACCTGGTCTGCCAGCCGCAGCCTGCCTCTGGTCCCTTCACACTGCTCAGAGTCTGGAGACACATGGGCATGGTTAGCAGATAATGTGCTTTTGTTGGGATTCTTCCCCTGTTTTTCATAGGAAGGAAGGAAAGGTAGAAGAGGAAGGAAGGAAAGGAAGGAAAAGGAAGGACAGAAGCAGGCGGGCAGGCAGGAAGGAAGGCAGGAAAGAAGGAAAGAAGGAAGGAGAGAAGGAAAGGGAATCAATAGAAACAGGCAGAGTTGGATGCCTCTGAACAAATCTTGGCTATCTGTAAAGGCTATGGCGTGAGTTGTTCTTTTCTGAAATGTTCTTTTTGTTCCGTTCAGGACGTGTTCCTAGGATTGGAAGAGGAGGAGGAAGAGGGAAAGAAGAAAGAAAGAAAGAACACTATTTGATGGCATAAATACGTGGGGCAGCAATGCCAGCCACGAACTGGGGACTCTCATCATGGAAAAATGAGCCTTCTTCCAGCTCGCCTTAAAACATTCCTTCAGCTCCAAGCAAAGCGACCTCGCCCACGGCAGCACCCACCCTCGGAGGGGCGGAGGAGCCGTGGCGGTGTCGGTGGACCCACAGTGACTCTCTGCGGTCCGCTGCGGCTATTACACGCGAGGCGCTGCCCGAGACGTTCCGAAGGAGGAGGAACGTAGCGGGCGGTTTCCTGACTGCGAGAGAAGAGAGGAGCTGGGCTTCAGGAGCTTCGGCTGCTCCCGGCTGCTCCTCCGGGGATGCAGAAGCCTTCGTGATACGGCCGGTCCCACGGAGCCTCTGTCCTGCCGCATCCGAGGCTTTTTGGAGGAGTTTGGATGAGCCCTCTTTCCAGGTAGGCAGGATTTTCCTCTCCTTTTACAGCATTCGTTTGGCTGTTGATGGTTCTAAAACCCCAACCCAAGCCTTTGTGGGGTTGCACAGCTATTGCTGCTTCCAGCTGCTAACTTCAGGCACGCTGTGTTTAGACTGAAACAATATGTATTTCCGTGCAGCGTTCAGCTTTTGGGATGATTTGAGCACTTTTCAGTACTGCCTTATAGGTACACATGGCCAGAGGTCCTGAAAGTCCCTCGGCGGGGACTGGAGAATGCAATTTTGCCCTTCATTGAGTTCACCAGCTGCTGCAGCCTGATGGCAGCAACAGCAGCACAATGTTTTGCTGCTGCTTTGAGCAGCTTTATGGTTTGGTTCGCCTTTGGTTTTCAGAAACTTGGAAATAAGATACAGATTGCAGACCAGACAAAGCAGTGAG
This sequence comes from Coturnix japonica, assembly GCF_054131305.1. NCBI lineage: Eukaryota > Metazoa > Chordata > Aves > Galliformes > Phasianidae > Coturnix > Coturnix japonica. The sequence continues at coordinate 33,154,447 of NC_140669.1, forward strand.
CTGTGCCTCCTGAATCAGTTATGCTGTTTTTCACCAGCACCAGTTTGGGAAGATAATGGTAGCCGCTCCTGAATGAGGTGGATCTTGAAAGCTTATTGTGCAGTGCTGCGAAGGAGCCTGTGCTGAGCCCCTGGGCTGCACTGCAGCCCGGCCACCTCTCCACTCTCCTGTTTCCATGACCATAAATCAGCTCCTTGCAGACTGTTAGCCTAATGCTGGAGCAGCTGAATTTTCATAGACCTGGGAACAATTTGCTCAGCTGCAGTAGGTGTGATTTTGAAGGTGTACCAGGAAGAACTTGAGAAATATCACAAATGGGATCAGATAGACCTTGGGTCTGCCTGGACGGGCACGTGAGATGGCCTCTGCAGAGCACTAAAGGGTGATCTGACTGATAGTAGTTTGTGAGCATGCAGCTAAGCCACAAGCAAGCCAAAAGGCCTTATTCCCACAGCATTATGTTTCTCTCTCACAGAAAGAGAGCAGAAGTCAAGGAAGAAGGGCACGGCGGAACCAAGTATTCAAGCAGAAGGATTCAGCTCCCAGTTTGCACTTTCCATCACTTTTCAAGGCCAGCACCTAGTCTCCATCAAATGAATTAGCCTGCAGTACACCATTTCTTTAGTGAAACTTGTTATTTTCCATTGAGCATTTCTCAGCAGGAGGTGGGGCTTTTCAGAAGGCATCAAATCTTATAATATTAGCAATAGAACCACAAGAGCTGATGGCACCCTGAACTGTGTTGCCCACCCCAGTTTTGGAGACTGCTCAGATGGGGGAGAGAAGCTGTGGCAGCTTCATCCCACATCTGACCACTCCATGTTAGTGGAATTGATGGGTGGGGAAGCACCATGCGTGCCTTCCAATGGCACGCTGTGCTCACAGCCTGGCAGTGATAAGAAGGAGCCTGCATGCAATGAAGTGGGATAAAAGAGACTGCGTGCAGTGGGACAACAGAGCAGTGAAGTATGCCTGGTGCTTGGAGCTGCTGGTATAGAGGCAAAGAGTCCCTCTCACTCACACACGCATGGCAGGAGGAAGGGATGTGATTAAACCCAGGGTGCTGCAATCTGTGAGTCAGACACTTGGCCAAAGCCTCCATATGCTCAGTGTCTCCAAAAGATGGTGTCTCCAGCTTCCTGAGCTCTGAAATGGTGCTGCCTGAGGACTCCAAGCTGCCCTGTCTTCCAGGAGATGAAGTCCTCCTGCAGCTCTGCTTGGTGGAGGATGAACAAGGCGGGAAGCTTGTTTTAAGGCCAGAGATAGGAAGCCTTGGTATTAACTATAATACTCCCCCAGCATTAAAGTAAGTGTGAGGTTTGCTCTAAAAGCAATGCCCCCCCTTCATTATATTGGCCCGCAGTGTCAGAGGCAGATGGTGGTGGTAATAGCAGTACAGGCTGAACCTCCCCACCAATATTCTGTTCCATTTTGTTGCCGTGTGACAGATGGCAGCAGAGGACAGCATCTGACATGGAAGTACATCCTTTATGTTAAATCCGGCTTGAGCATTTGTTCTTGCAGGCTTGTTAGCATGTGCACAAGCCTTAGCAAGGAGGAAAGCTGTCTGTGTTGTGATGATATTGGTGGTACCGATAGTAACTGGCCTTCCCAGCATAAATGAGCCTTCAGAATCCTGTAGTGTGATGCATCTTTCAGTGTAAACTAAGTTGAGATGTGTCCAAACAGGAAATAACTGCTGAGCAGCCATGAGGAGAGAGCTAGGGAGTTGCTGGGTGAGCCGGGTAGATCTCATAGGCAGAACTAACATGAAGCACTGGCTGGCTTTGTATCTTCCTGTCAGAGCTAACAGCTCAAATATTGTGCATAAGATGTAACTTCTGTTTTTCCACAGGCATCTAAATGTCCAGAAGAACTGCTGAGATGTTCCAACAAGCCTTCCTATCCGCTCTTCTTTGCGTGGCACTAGTTCCACTACACGCTCAGTTTGATGATGAACCTGTTACCTCCTGTACAGGTATTAATTTGGGTGTCTGTCTCCTTTATAGGCAGCAGACTTACTTAAAGCAGTGGGTCTTAGGCTTTTTAAGTCCTTGTCAATGAGGAGTCTTCTGGTCTGGTCAGTGATGCAGTTTGGGATAGGAGCTGTGCTTTTTCTAGCACTGTATTTGGGTATAACCCTTTCAAAATGTTTTTAAAACAGAAAGAGTAGCCTGCAGCTTGTCAGGCAGGGCATGTATGTAGTGCAGGAGAGCAAAAGTCACCCCATTGCTCAAAACTGGCACTCAGTCATCCCTGCCCCCATTTCCTCCAGTCTTGGTGGAAATAGCTCCTGGTTAACTAGAGTTGCAGCAGCCTTGCAGGACACCAAACCTCATGCCCTGTGCTGTGGTTTACTCTCTTCACGTCTTCATGTCTCCATACAGAAAAGACAGACTGCCCCATCAGCGTGTACTTTGTCATTGACACTTCGGAGAGTATTGCTCTGCAGACTGTGCCTATCCAGAGCCTCGTGGATCAAATAAAGCAGTTCATCCCTCTGTTCATTGAAAGACTGGAGAATGAGGTGTACCAGAACCAAGTCTCCATCACTTGGATGTTTGGAGGACTTCATTACTCAGACGTGGTGGAAATTTACAGCCCTTTAACAAGAAGCAAGGATACATACCTCACCAAGCTTCGTGCTATTAAGTACCTTGGCCGAGGCACCTTCACAGACTGTGCTATCTCCAACATGACACAGCAATTCCAGAGCCAGACAGCCCGGGATGTGAAGTTTGCAGTTGTCATCACTGACGGCCACGTCACTGGCAGCCCCTGTGGGGGAATGAAGATGCAAGCTGAGAGGGCACGCGACATGGGGATCAAGCTCTTTGCAGTGGCCCCCAGTGAGGATGTCTACGAGCAGGGCCTGAGGGAGATTGCCAGCCCACCACATGACTTGTACCGCAGCAACTACACCATCACCCCAAAAGATGCCCTGCACATCGATGAGAACACTATCGAGAGAATAATCAAAGCAATGGTGAGGGGCACTGAGCTGCGCTGCCCAGGGTGTAGAACAGAATGAGGGAAAACGCCAGGGAGGGTGACAGGAGAAGGAGCATGTGGAAGGGTGAGATGGCATCATGGTCTGGCTTGAGAGAGCACCTCTGCAAGTGAAAAGCATTGTGTGCATTACGGGCTAAATGTGATCTTCAGTATATCTGACTTCTTAGGCTAGGTGTCCCTTGGGTTTTGCCCCTGCTGCCCTTGGCAGGATCCATCCAAGTCCTGGCTGCTGCTCAGGCCAGACCTGTGCCCCACCTGGGGGCATGTGGAGGAGGTGGCAGTGCTGGGATCTGTGAGGCTTCCTGAACTCCCTCCCCACTCAATAGAGTGATTTCTAAGGGCCCCATTTGTGAGGGACCACCATTAACTGAGGACTCTGCTGAGGATGTGGGGGTTGGACCTTGATGATCCTTGAGGTTCCTTTCCAACCTGAGCCATTCTATGAAGTGATTAGAGCCATGGGACCTTAGATGCATCTTTTCCCTTGCCATCACACATACTGCTAAGGGTGGGTGCTGTTCTTCTCTCAGAGCTGACTATCTTAACTGATTTCATTCATTCTGTTTTCTCCCTTGTAGAAACATGAAGCCTATGCTGAGGTGAGTGAGCAGCACCTGCATCTCATTTCCAAGTTGAAGTTGCCTTGCCTATTGAAGAAGACCAGATTGTACCCCAAAGGAGCAGACATAGTTTTGCTCTAAGCTGCATGGAATGGATTTCTGCCCACCTGGGGATCAGTATGCAGCATGGGAACCCACTCCTTTACCCAGCAGTTGAAATGGCATGTGGAATGGTTCCCTTTCTGCCTCCCCCTCATTGGTGATTCTCCTCATGTCAATGAGTTCAAGTCTATTAAGATGCTCATTGTACCATGCTGGATTTGGAGTCATGTTTTACCAGCATTCTGAAAGCTAGAATTCCTGCCCAGCCATGTAACAGGGCTTGGTCTACATAGAGAGGAGTATGCAGAGTGGTGCTCCCAATGGCACAGCCTTCTCTGGTGGGCCCAGGAGAACACTGTGGCTGACACTTAGCAGCCCTGTTCTTTGGGCTCAGGCCCAGAGCCAAAATCATGATGAATGCACTTGTGGCAACTTCACATTTGTATGCAGGAGCTTTCAACATGCATTTTGCTGCCTTATCTCTGAGCCAGGTGGAACCAGAGCCACTTTTACTGCTGCAGTCATGGGGAGAGGTGTGGAGACAGCCACGCTGCATGCCCAAGCTCATGGTGCTGTCTGACTCAGAACACAAGGCTGTAGGCATGTCGCAGAGCAGCAACTGCAGCTCATGTTAAATTTGATGTGTTTCAGTGCTACAAAATGAGCTGCCTGGAGATTGCAGGTCCAGCTGGTCCCAAGGGATACCGAGGGCAGAAGGTAAGTTACTTCGACCCATGGGAAGAGAATAATACCAAGAGAATAATATAGTCTTGTTTAGGTGTTCCTGTGTGGAACCAGGATTTGGGCTTGATCCTTTCTGGTCCCTTCATGTCTCCTCATGACCATCATGGCTGATGGACCAGTGCATGCAAAAAGATATCCAAGCATCAACTATGGTGATCACAGCCAAGGGCCTTCAGTAACTAAGAGAAGCTGTGCAAGGCCAACAAGAGTGCGGCAAAAATTGTTTCTACCTCTCCCACTCCCAATAGCCCTCATGTGTGCAGTCTCACTGTGCCCATAACCCAACAGAGTCCCAAACTCTGCTGCCATGCTGTGTGCTGCCATCCCCACAGCAGCTGCCCCAAACTTTGTAGGAACCTGATATTACCAGAAATTGTCGATGCCTTCCAGTCATCACCAATGATGTGTTTTTCCTTTAGGGTGCAAAGGGAAACATGGGTGAACCAGGCTCCCCTGGGCTGAAGGGACGACAGGTGAGTTGCAAAACTGTCCCCATTACACAGTAAGCAGTGCTGCCCTGATGCCAGCTGGGGCTTCATCTGTGCCTTGCTTAAAGTAACACTCTGTGTCTTCTTTCCTTAAGGGTGACCCAGGTATTGAAGGTCCAATTGGATACCCTGGTCCTAAGGTAAGAATCATGTAGTCAATGACTGCGCTCTTTACTTGTGTGGATTTTTGTGTGTTGCTGTGTGAAGCCAGGAGCTGGACTCAATGATCCCTATGGGTCCCTTCCAACTTGGGATGTTCTGTGGTTCTATGATGTTTGGTAAAACAAGGATGTTCAGCTGCTGCCTTCCCAGGCACTAACTCAGCATCATCTTTCTTTTCTTTTTGTTTTCCTCCAGGGTGTTCCAGGGCTGAAAGGAGAAAAGGTGAGAAAGAAAAGTCTGCATGGTATGCCCGGGGTATCACAGCACTTTGCACCAGCACAGGGTCTGGAGGAGCAGAAGAGCACTCTGGGGAAAGGGCTCCTGGCTCCTCTTCTGTGGAGCAGGGAGAGACAAGAATGTCATCTGCAGAAAATGCTGCACTTTAAGGAGGGAGGGGAAGAAATTCTCTGGTGTGGTGAGTGAGCGTGGCACAGGGGTGCGGACTGACTCCTATCTTCATTTTTCCCTAGGGCGAGATTGGATCCGATGGACGGAGGGTAAGAGAAGACCTTTCCTAACTGGCACATTGATACAAACCCTTGAGTGTATCATCAGATCACTGATAGCTCTTTTCCCCCTTTGATCCCAGGGCGCAGCTGGTTTGGCAGGCAGGAATGGCACTGATGGACAGAAGGTAATGGCATGGGGGACTGCACCATCGCTGGGTGCAGTTATTTCTCTATGTCCCTGCTCTCACATCCCACGTGTGTTTCTTTGCTTCTTCCATCTCAATCTGGCTGAAGTTTTTAAGAGCTTGTTTGAACGTGATTCTCCATAGCCTGCAGAAATCCTTGAGCTGGATGGAGATGCATTCAGTCAGGTCACAGAAGTGCTGTTCCCAAGTTCTTTGGGAGCTTGATGCATAACCCGGGTTGTGATCCTACTGCATGAGCAATGCCTGGTTCACCCGGTGGGGATATCCTATCTTGAGTGCTAGAGCCCTCTGCAGGACATGTACACAGAAACATCTGCTGAAATGTAGTTTTCAAGACGTGTCCTTACAGAGCCTGCAATTTCATCTCTAAGCTCTAATCTCTTAATATTAAAGCCCTAAAGCCACATTCAGGTATCTCCTAACAAAGTCCCTGAAATCCTCTGTCCCTGTCAGGTGAGTGCAGACAGATGCAGCCTACCCATACAAATGTACCAGAGCAGAATAGCCTAAATTTATACAATTTTGCCTGGCTTTGCTCACTATCCAGCACACATTGGTTTTGTTTTGCACTTTCTCCTGTACCCCACCAAGTGCTTCCTCATTCTCTGTTTGTGTCTGCTCACCACAGACAGCAACGCTTCTGCTTACGGAATACTCTTGCTGTTTGTTCTCTGACTGATCACAGGTACGACCCGTTGATGATGTTAAAAAATAGGAACTACTGACAGGAGAAGGATGTATTTTTTTTCCTTCAAACAGCTGGAGTGTTGTTGTCTTTTTCATTTGAATGATCTTCCTCCAGGGCAAGCTGGGGAGAATTGGACCACCAGGCTGCAAAGGAGATCGTGGTGACAAGGTAGGAATGCTGTGTTCTTTCATTCAGCACATCAGGTGTGTGGCACCAGCTTCAATTGTACATCCCAAAATATATGGTAACAGAGGTCAGTCACTGCCTCCTTTTCCTACCTTATTCATAATCTGACTCCAGATCTGTAATCCCCAGGCCTGTGGTTTTTGTGGTTTTCAGTCTCTAGAGAGTGTCTTTGAGTGATTTGATTAATTCTAGTTGTAAAATTCACGTTGTTGATATTGCTCTTTGTCTCTTCCCTCTCTAGGGCCCTGATGGCTACCCAGGAGATGCAGGAGACCAAGGTGAAAGAGGAGATGAAGGCATGAAGGTAAGAGTATTCCAAATGGGAGTGGAGAGAATGGGCAGAGGCCAGCAGTAGGGACACCTACACACTATTGTCTGTATTGCCTCTTAAATCCTTCCCTGCTCATGAAGCCGATAGGTTGTCTGCCTGGTTGTTGGATCCTAACACAAGGCTGGGAGGGCTTTTTGTTGGCCCTGCTCCTGTAGCTCCACCTGGTGCACATCAGTGGTGTGCAGCAAAGTTCTAATGACATAACCAATGACCTCTCTGTTTGTTCCAGGGAGATCCTGGCCGGCCTGGTCGCAGTGGACCCCCAGGACCTCCAGGAGAAAAAGGGAGCCCGGTAGGTTCGCACCAGGCAAAGCAGAGTTAGAAAGATTTACCTTTCTAGCTCTTCATCTTTGTTCATCTTCCTGTCTTGTTTTGGGTAGAAAGATTATGGTTTCCCCTGGCATAGCTTGTAACATTCTCAGAACTGCTGGTGTTGTTAGCCTGGTTTTATTCCTGTAAGCAAACTCCAACTTAAGTCCCAGTAGCTCTTAGGCAAGCCTTACCCATATCATTCAGCATGAGGCTGCTATTTAGGTAAAGAGTTTGCTATCCCAATAGCCAGTCACTTCAGAGAGTGTCAGAGGTTGCAGCACCAGGCTGGAAGGAAGCTGGAAGGAAGAGCTGAGATGCCTTTCTCTCAGTTGGTCTCTATGAGGTTGGCACCTGTGCTCATAGATTTAACTTGTTTGCATGGTATGTGTGGAATGTGTGGAAACATAAGATGCATGTTCATGCTGGCGTTTGCACAAGGATAGGCTGCTTGGCACAGGACAAGAGATATCCACCTTGATCTCTTTTCTGACAAGTCCAATTTCATTTTCTTTCCCAGGGAATTCCTGGCAACCCTGGAGCTCAAGGACCTGGTGGAAGCAAAGGAAGAAAAGGTGAAACAGGACCTCCTGGACCCAAAGGAGAGCCTGTAAGTGTGTGTCTACTCTGGGCAGTGAACATGCTACAGGAACCTCCTCCAGGTTCATGGATGAGTGAGGGACAGGTCATCAGGAAAGGAAAAAGGAACCTACTTCCTTGATCTATGAGCAAGGTTGAGAAACTCCCTCAGTTAGCCTGCCTGCATTCCCTAAGACATGCAGTGCTGCTTTCCTTGTCTGCCATTTTTTATAAACCCTAGTACGAGTGCTAAGTGCCTATCTGGAGTTCACCTTAGCCTGCATCCCTCTGAGTTTGTCCTGGAAGCTGGCACCAAAGTTGAGGCAACAAATGATCTCTATCTGACTAGAAGCTTAAACAGCATAACAGCTCAGCTCAGCTAACACTGTGAAGGCAGAACCCAGATGATGTAGACCAGTTTGAGTCCCTGTACAACACCCAGAGCATGAAGAAGAGCCAGATATGCTGGAAGTAAAGCAAAGCATTTAACCTTGAAGGAATGAGCCGTGTGTATTGGTGATCATTGTGGTGAGCACCTCCAGAATGAGCAGTCTGGCTCTGGTTTTCCAAAATACAAAGGCAGGACCTGCCCCAAGTAGGGCCATCGTGGACAGAGGCTCTTTAAGGTGGTGTAGAAGGGGAAGGAAGGGCAGCCAGGTGTCACTGTTTGGGTGGCATCCCTGTTGGCATCCTGTTGATGTGATCACTTTCTGTGTCTGCCAAGGGTCGACGTGGAGATCCAGGGACGAAGGGCAGCAAAGGCGGTCCAGGGACCAAGGGAGAAAGAGTAAGTAAAGCAACTGCCCAAACCATTGCAAACATGCACAAAATGCCCAGGATTGGCATTTATGATGCTCTACTGTACAACCATGAAGTGCCCAAGGCCAGGGCTGGGAACCGCAGGTGCCAGTGGGCACTGCTACCACTGTGCCAGCTGCCTGCCTGGCTTTCAGAAGCTGTGACCATCACATCCAAAAACAGTACCTACAGCTTCCAGAAGCTGATCCAGAGCTGCGTGAGGATGAAGGGCAGCAAAGCTTGAGGCAAAGTAACATGTTCAGAGGTTATTTTGCCCTGACACTTCTTCTCAAACAAAGAAACACCAGATTCGAGAACAATGCCATACCTCCTCACTGCCATGCAGCTGGAGACTTGCCTGACAAATCTTTGTTTTCCTCACAGGGAGATCCTGGTCCAGAGGGTCCCCGTGGCCTGCCCGGTGAGATTGGAAACAAAGGAGCAAGGGTAAGCCCAGCGAAGGGTTTTGTGATAGGTAGGAGGGAGGGAGATGTCAGCTTACCAGGCTTTGCCCCTCACACACATTGGAAGGAGAATCTTTAAGCAGGATGAGTGAGGGTCTCATCCTGCTTTATCTCATCTGTGCAAAGAGGTGCAGATGGGACACCAACACACCACCATCTCCAGAGGTGCCAAAGCCTGGTGGAGCACTGAGGACATGCAGCACAAAGGGTCTGTCTGTATCTGCTCCTGTATATTCTTGCCTCTTGCTTTGCAGGGAGACCAAGGATTGCCAGGACCCCGAGGCCCTACAGGTGCTGTGGGAGAGCCAGGCAATACAGTAAGTCATCCTGGGACATCTGTGTGACTGTACCCACCTTCCTCTGCAGTGACAGCTAGTCCTGCTGGCTGCACTGTCCTACTAAGAGCAGCCTGCATTTCCTGTTCCCAAGGAGGCTCAAAAAGCTGTCCCATGGGCATCCAGCTTGGCTAGAGTTTGTGGTTGAGCCCACACCTACACTGTGGTAGCAGTGCTAGCTCATCCTCCTGGCCCTGCAGGAACATGGGTGCTGCATCAGTCACTGCCACAGCAACTCCTGGGGGTGGGGAGGTGATCTCACAGCATCATCTCAGCAGCTCGTTTCCCCAGCATGAACCCCAGTATGACCAGGAAGCTGCTGGAAATGTCCTCAGCCATTCCTCCCAATTCTGTCTTGCAGGGATCACGTGGGGACCCTGGAGACTTGGGCCCAAGAGGTGACGCTGGACCACCAGGACCAAAGGTAAAGTTCCTAAGTACAATTCAGCATTTGATAGAGGAGGTTATCATTGTGTGGATATTTCTAAGGTCAGTATCTCCTGCAAAAACTCACTGACCTATGTATGTGCCTTGGAAGCAGGATGACTGAACATGAGCCTTGCTGTGGACAGGCTTAGTTCTTGCTCTGGCCATGGCAGCTCTGATTGTATCTCTCACCCTGTGTAGATTCAGGGTTGCCCCAGTCATATGCTGTCCTCAGGACCCCCTGTCCTTGCTGTGAACAACTGCTCCCAGTGCTTGAGGATCCAGTGCAGATGTGGTGGCTCACTGGAGTGTTTCTCCCCAGAGAGGGAGTGAAAATAGCTTTGATTTCACTGGCATCTCTAGGTCACAAATGTTTAAGTTTGTCTGACAATTACTTATTTATTATTTACAATTATTTATTTACTTATTTCACAAAAGGGTGACAGAGGCAGGCCTGGCTTCAGCTACCCTGGACCCAGAGGACCACAGGTACGTATGCTCCTGTGAAGATGTACATGCACAAACAGCAGCAGAGTAAGCGTGCTTCAGTGGAGGTTAACAGCCTGGGAGAAGGAGGAGGGAGAAAGAAAAATGATGAGGGCTACAAGAAAGTGAAGCAGAAGGGGATGAGGAAGTGGCATTTCAGCAGTAGTGTCCTCATCATTCATCCTTCAGCATCCTGTCCTCATCTCCAGTCCTGGCTCCAGGGGTTGTGAAGTCTTCCCTTTGCTCCACAGCATTGGAACCTGTCCCTAGAGTCCTTATCTGTATGTCAGAGGTACTGGGGACCCCAGCCTCTCTACAATGACTGGGATGTGGTTGTGCCCACCACCCCAGCCGTCACTCCTGCTGTTTAACTTTGTGTCCCTCATCACAGACCTCAAACAGAAGCGTGAAACCCATCCATTGCCATCTCACCTATTCTTTCCTCACAGGGTGACAAGGGTGAGAAGGGGCAGCCAGGGCCCAAGGTGAGTGCACTTGTTTCCTTCATCTGATTTTGGCCTGGCAGAAATGCCAAGCAGTTGCTACCTGGCCCTCAGGGCAAGTGGTTGAGGAACCAGTCATCTTGCAGGACCTTCCCTGCAACTGCGTGGCCTGGGTGTGTTGTGCAGGCTTGTCTCCTTTTGAAATATGTTTTGCAAAACTTCCTTATTCTTCAGTCAGTGCCTATGTAAACAGCACTTATTTGCTTTGCATGTGCTGCTGGTTTAAAGGGTGGTCCTTTGGGCCAGGCAGGCCTGTGTTCCTGATGTGTTCACAGCCACTGTTCTTTTGTCTGAGTGCATCCACATGTGGTCTTTGATGAATCTGTTTTTCTCTTCCTCAAACAGGGAGGAAGGGGTGAGCTTGGACCAAAAGGAACACAAGGAACAAAAGGAGAGAAGGGGGAGGAGGTAAGCAGATTTTTGTGTTACCAGCAAGTGCCTGCTTGTGCATACCATGAGTGCGTGGTGTTGAGACACACAACGAGGAGCTGTGTGCTGTTGTCAGTACTGTGTGGTGCTAGCATACACATGTAGGTCTCCCTTACCTGACCAATGCAGCCACACACAAGAAATGCCCCGTATCTCCCAGCACAGCAGCAGCAGTCTGGTGACCAGTCTTGGCAGGGCTGATGAGTGGGTCAGGAGGAGCCATAAACAGCAGCAGCTACACCATCATCTTCAACAGGAGAGCACTCAGTCCTTCTTTGTTTCTCTTCCAGGGTGATCCTGGCCCAAGAGGTGAACCTGGATCCCGCGGCCCACCTGGTGAAGCAGGCCCAGAGGTAGAATACTGTCCTGCTGTGTCTGAGCAGATGCTGCAGCTTCCTCCTCTTCTGTCCACTCCTTCAAGCAGCTCCTGTGCTGCTCAAAAGCCCAGCGTGCCAGCAGGTCTCCCTACAGCTGGAAGGGATGCCAGCCCTCAGACATGTCTGCTATCTCCAAGAGAGGCTTCTCTTCCCTTCCTTCCCTGACAGACCTCTGTATAAATCCAAGTTTCTGGTGATGCTGATGTCTAGCTCACAGAACCCATGCCTGAAATCCTTGTGTTCTTCTTACAGGGGACCCCTGGCCCACCAGGAGATCCAGGCCTGACTGTAAGTAGGACTTCTCTGTGCTCTTCCACTTGAAAGCAACATTATTTTTGCCATGTGCAGCCTGAGAATGAGGCAGGGTACCATTCCTGCCATTGTTCAGCACAGGAGACACTGGGCAGGACTGAAGACATCCTGCCATGAGCAGAGCCAGAGTGGCCTGTGGCTTCCCAAGGGAGCCAAGGAAAGAAGGGAGGGGTGGCCAGGGAGGAAGGAAAAAGAGAACCTTTCCCTTAGAGAGGGAGGGAGGCACTCACACTGCACATTTTTGCTGGCAGGACTGTGACGTGATGACCTACGTGCGAGAGACGTGTGGATGCTGTGGTGAGTGAACTGGTCTCTTCTTACCCCATGGCTCTTGTTTGCACCGTTGCAAAACCGCCTTTGTGATTTCCTCTTTCTGCCCCACTCTTCAGACTGTGAGAAGCGCTGCGGTGCCCTGGATATCATGTTCGTCATAGACAGCTCAGAAAGTATTGGATACACCAACTTCACTCTGGAGAAGAATTTTGTGGTGAACGTGGTCAGCCGGTTGGGCTCCATCGCCAAGGACCCCAAATCAGAGACAGGTCTGGAGTGTGTGTGGGTGGAGCTGGTGGCAGAAGTGGGGATGGGCAAAAGAAAAGGGTCTTGGATCTCTCCAGCTTCCATATTTGTATGTAGCTGCCCTGGTCTGCGTCTGTCTGTTCAGTGTTTTCACAACAGTTTCTGCTCTTCCCTTCCCAGCTTTGTAGGCCGGTTGAACAGTTCTTTGCTATTATTGAAAGTATGTTGACTTTTCAACATTTTCATTCAATGCCAAGTGACTTTGACACTCTTTTGGTAGGTGCCCGTGTTGGGGTGGTTCAGTACAGTCATGAGGGGACCTTTGAAGCCATCAAGCTTGACGATGAGCGCATCAATTCACTGTCAAGCTTCAAGGAAGCAGTGAAGCGCCTGGAGTGGATTGCTGGAGGCACCTGGACACCTTCTGCTCTTCAGTTTGCTTACAATAAGCTCATCAAAGAAAGCCGTCGAGAGAAAGCCCAGGTGTTTGCTGTGGTGATCACAGATGGACGCTACGACCCTCGGGATGATGACAAGAACCTAGGGGCTCTTTGTGGCAGAGATGTGCTTGTCAACACCATTGGCATTGGAGACATATTTGATCAGCCAGAACAGAGCGAGACCCTAGTCTCCATTGCCTGCAATGAACCCCAGCGAGTCCAGAAGATGAGGCTCTTCTCAGACCTTGTGGCGGAGGAATTCATTGACAAAATGGAGGACATGCTCTGCCCAGGTCTGTATCTGTCTTTGTACTTATGGGAACTGGAATTGTCTAGCAGTGGGATTTGTGGATGGAGGGCACGTACTGTGTGTTGCAAAGGTTGCAGAGACACCGTGTCCCTGCTGGTTGGCCAACAGCTCTCAAGGTGGGTCACTCATGATGGGCAGGCTGAACTTCACGTAGCCCTGGATAAACTTCCTGAGACTTTGGGGCTACTGTTCTTTCTCTTTGTGAGAAACCTGGACCTGCATCTCTGAATGCAAGCACTGAAGAGAGGTGGTAGCACGTCATTCAGTTTTCCTTTTTTTCCTTTCCTTTCAGATCCACAGATTGTCTGCCCTGAGCTGCCCTGCCAGACAGGTAAACATTACAAGTAGCTTTATGCTTTCTGCACACAATTGTAGGTCCAGGAGCTCCTGAGTGGGAGGGGATGTGCAAGCCTGTTCCTTTGCATGGCTGGGAGTTTGGGAAATAGTGTTACTGTACATGGAAAGTTCCATGTTTTCATCCCCTGCTCTTTCCTGTCCCTCTGAGTTCTCTTCACAGGTGGGTACTAGCGCACGGTGTTAGCACATGAGCATTGCTCAGTTCTGATTCCTGCCCAAATTCCTAGGTGTTGCCAGATTTTGATCTCCAAATTTATCTATGAATTTCTCGCTTGCTCTGTATCTCTATTACATGCCAAACCCCCTTTTGCCACCCAGAGTATAACTAGTAGCATTGGGCAAGATGCTCCTTGTGAGTGATGGAGGCCGAGCAGCAGGTAGAGAGTTTGGAAAACAACACCTTTGTGGTCTGAAAGTTTTGGCTTCTTTAACACTGGCTGTGTTTTAATTAACAATTAACTCAGGGTATTGAATCAAAGGAAAAAGTCTGTAAGGGTACTCTCGTGTAAGAGATGGCTGCTGCTTGCTAACAGTGGTTCTCCTTGATCAAATTTTGCTTGTTAAAGGACATATCTGCAACTCCTAGAGAAACTGTCTGTCTGTCTCTGCATCTAAATACAATGCACTATTTGCTGATACACACAAAGCTTATCGGGGACAAAGTTTTGCCAGTTCTTGCAATTTTTATCTCCACTCTTGCCATGAAGCCCCTGCTTCAACTCAGTATTGCACAGATTCTTAACCTTAATTTTCAAAGAAGTGCCTTTGTTTCCATATAACACAAAGGGAAGCAGTCCCAGAATGATCAGCAGTCTGAAGACAGAAAAGCTGGACTTGTTCCTGACTAAAAGCTCTGATTCCTACACTAACATTCTCAGTATTTGCACCTGGTAATGCAGGGAAAGCAATGCCAAACTGTGATGCTGAGCCATCAACACAAACTCTGCAGTGATTTCTGAGGAGCTATGTCCTGTGGATCCATGCACAAGGAAGAAGCTTCTCCATGCCACTCTAGAGACTGCTCAGGTGTCTTCAAATGTTTTGGTCTTCATAGCCTCCCCATTTATAAGGAATAATGTAGGAGAGAAACTGACCCAAGAGGTTGAGCATTCACATTTTCCAAGGCTCTGACCATCAGAGCTCTCCAAAGCAAGGCAAATTTGGCTGTCCGTTCCTTGTAGTACACTTGGGAGTTTCTGTTCCTGATGCAAGATGAGATCAGTTTGCTGGTACCTGATACACATGAGGACCAGATCAGAAATGTTGGTGGAGCTCAAGAAGGCATCTGAGGGTGTTCCCTCTTGGGTAATGCCTCACACCATGCCATAGGCAGGCCAGGCCAAGTGCAGGCTCTACACCTGTTCCCCAGCGGATAGGGGAGGTGGAATGTTGTCCCTGGGTACGTGTGGACCTCCTGTGAAAGTGCCAGTGCATCCTCCTCAGCATGGGGAAAGTTGCCATGGTGTGCAAGGATTTGTGTAAGGCCTGGTAGGCCAAGTTTTAAGTCATACTTAAGGACATGGGGGCCTTTGGGCAAAGCACCATCTGCCTGCTGTATTGGATGGGCCAAAATGCATTGCTGCCATCATCTAGAAGGATTTGCAATGAATTCGTTTGCACACTGATAAGGAAAGGTGTTGGATGAGAGGTGATGAAAGGAGTATGACAGAGCCTGGAGATACTCTGCTCATTGTTCAGCTTCCTGCTGTTTTCCGAGAGCATTTTCAAGAGTTGGTGCCAATTCAAATGCAAGATTCTGGGATGGAGATGGTGACCTTTGAAAGTCATGTAAGTGAGTTTCGTGCATACCCAATGCATGTGTCCAGCTGCAGATACACTAGGTAGGTTCAGATCAGGGACAGAGCTATGCTCAGCCCTGGTCGTGGCCCTTAGCTGTCAGAATTGCAGTCCTGACACTTGAGAGAGCAAATCCATTGCTCATGCCATTGTACCCTAGCTCCAGCCTGTGCTTCGTCAGTAGGATATGGGGAGGGACTGCTATGATCCGCACCCAGCTTCTTCCTTGCCGCCTTGTGGAGCCAAGCATGTCATCACTTTGAGTTCTCATCTGCAGAGGAAGCCATGCTGCCTCCTTGACTATGGAAATCCAGATTTTTCTCTTTTCAAGGTAGATCCTTGTCTCCTTTTAGCCTTCTCTCAGTTACTTTAATGCTTACAAGATGATGTGGTGGTCCTTGATTTGGGCTCAGGTAGGGTCAGATGCTGAGCAAATTTGAACTGACTACTTGCTTTAATAGAAAGTGCATGATGCTCTGTGAGGCTCTTCCTAACCCATGCAAAAGGCTTTGCTTTGAGTTTCAGGATTTTATTTAAATGTCATGGCAGCACAATCAGGTGGAAACTGAGTATCTCAGAGTCCCGAAGAACATGGACACTGTGCACTGTACACTGCAGGATGGAACATCCACCCCAAGCAAAGCAGACTAAGTGCCAAGCAAGTCCTTATAACGCTGTCCCTTGGCATCAAGTCTTTCTGCCTCTTGGCATCATGTGTGCAGTTTGCATGTAACAGAGTTCAGAGCTGCTTGGTGGCTGATCTCCGTGAATCCCACATGCAGAAAAAAGTTGGATTTTATGGCCTTCTTCGTAATTACCACTTTCTCCATTGTGAATCTACTGGACTAGTAAGGCAGGAACTGGGCAGTTAAGTTTTCATGTCATTTTCCTCGGTCTCTTAGTCACTGTTACATTATATCAGTAGGATTCTCATGGTTCTTTGATCAGACATCGACAGAAAGTTAGTTGCCTTGCCACTGAATTGTCAAATACAGTTCAGATGTTGTAAGATACAGTAACTGGATCATAAGCAGACTGAATTCATTTCTCAGTAATATGCACTTTGCTTATATATTCCTGTGCTCTCCAGGTTTTAGTAACTCCACATTGCCCAGGTCAGATGCCCCAGGCAGAATATCTGTGTATACAGATGCCTAGTTCCTCTCCAGCCTGTGGAATCATATTGCACAAGGGTCTGTTCTCTCTCCATCTTGCCTCTCCAGGGTCCTTTCCTTGTCACCAAAGCAGTGCTCTATGCCAGCTCCCTTTAAGGGCTGTTCTTCAGTGCACTGACAGCCTTACCTTCTGCATGGTTGTTCTTTGGCTTCAGCCTTCCTGTGAGAGACACAGCAGGAGTTTGGTTTCAGTGAGGATTCCACGTCCCGCTCTGGGACACATATTCCAGTATGACTGTTGAGACTTAGATATTGAGATTGAAAATCTGACTTCGGTCTTTACTTCTCTGTCCCTCATTAGTTCTGTTCTCCTCTGGTGCAGCATGCATAGGAAAGCCAGGTAGCATTCAGAGACACAGCCATTGCTAGAAAGCCCTGAAAATATTCTTTTGACGCTCACTTGCAGATGACAGGAACCCTGGAAATGTAAACCCACTTATTTTCCGCCCCATGGAAGAGGGAGTCAACATAAATATTCCCAGCACCATACATTCGATCGCCCAGTTCCTAAACTCCACGAAGGAAACCCGGGACCCCAGAATGTACACCCAGCTGGTGGCCACTTTGGCCTTTACCGCCGAAAAAGCCAAGTTTGCCACTGGAAATGAGCGGCAAGAATGGATGGACCTGTTCATTGACACCTTCAAAATGGTGCACAGCGAGATTGTGGGGGACCCAGAAACCGTGCTAGGGCTTTGCTGACATCTCCATTCTAAGTGACATGAAGTATGTGGAGGCAGGGATTGAGGAGAGATGGAGAATTGTTTGGAGCTGTAATTGTCTTTCCAGTGCCTGTTTGGCAAAGAGGACAGGTACATTGCCAGCAGCTTTTAGTTTAGGAGAAACAAAGGCAGTAACATGGCTTGGCAGGGCTCAGGCAGGGATGTGACACAAGGGGCAGGCCTCTCCAGCTTGGCTGGCTGGCGAGTGTGGTAGCTATCTCCAGAAGTGCTCTTGCTTTGCCTGCTGCTTTTCTGCAGGGGTAGTGCCAAGTGCTGTCAGGACAGTGGCACTGCCTTGGCTTCTGAGACAGCCGTGCTGCTACTCTTTCTCTTCATGCTCCTGCCCTGATCTGGCAGCATGGTGCATCCTCAGCCACACATGAGCAGGGGTTCCAGCACAGAGGGCATGTGTAGCAGCAAGCAAAGAGTAAGTCCCTTGTTTGCAGAGGGCCCAGCAATGCTCTTTTCCTACACTTGTTTTTACTGGCTACTTCTGTAGCATCTTCTGTGCTGTTCCATTGTGCGTTACTGTGAGGGCTCTCTTTGGGTCCCATAAAGCATTTTGGTGGCAAGACTGGCAAGCAAGGTGCATGTCCTCTCACTGCAGTGTTTATGTACAAGCATTCGCTAGGCATCAGGGGGTGCTGAAGGGAAGAGCAAAGAGTATGAGAGAGAGGCAACCCCGGCTTTCCATCGTGAGCAGCAAAACTTGAGGAGTTCTTCTGTCAGAAGCTGTATATCCTGTGTGCACCTTTGCTTGTGCACTTGCATTTCTTGGGTCTTCATTCACAATGTGTACTTACCCATATCCAGGAGACAGAGGTTATATAGGACCAGGAAGTCCAAAGCAAAAATCCACCATTGCACAAACATCTGTGATATGTTGCATAAGCTATTTAAAAGCAAGTATTTAAACTTGATGTAGTACAGCCAATAGAATCCACATCCAGTGCTAAGTTGGTTCACGGAGACTTTAGAGCCACCATCTGTACTGTGGACAGGCTTGTTTAAATGAAGAGGGATATTTCCATGCGCTCTACTACCACTGATTTCCAGAAACAGTCAGACAGGTGACTGCCTTTTTTGCCTCCAGAATAACTATTGCTCCCTATGCAGAAGTGTTTACTGCCAGCAAATGGATTTTGCAGTCTCTCTATCTGACGTGGTGTTATTGCAATAAACTATACTGAGCAAACGTCATATTTCATGAGCAGAATTGAGATTTACAGCCTTCAAAACTGTGGTAATCAAGTCTGTTGCAAGGTGTGTAGAAGGGAGACGGTTGCCATGCTGTAGCCAAGCTCAGAAATGACTGGAAAAAAGAGCTTGCCCACTTTGAACATTTTACAGTTCTATTTCAGCCCTATTTCAAATGCTAGGCCTTGTCAATCTAGGTTAGAATTTGTCCAGTGACAGATAATGTGATATTTGTGGGGATGAGATATTTTTACCCTATGATCAGTATGTGACTTAGACTGCTGGGGTGCAACTGAGATGACTGAATGCAGAGGAGCGCTGTATGAATGGATGGGACTACTCTGCACACACACATCATTACTAATGGCAGGAAAATGGGTGTTATTTCTGCAGTTCTGCTTTTTGTACTTCTTATATTAGCCTCAGCTGTTGTCTGGCACTCGGTATGCAGTACAGTAAGTTGCAAGCCTTGCTCTAAGCAGCACCAGCAGAATTGGCGCTCCAGTTAAAAGCATGATGTGAAGGTTTTATTTGGCTTAATCCATGGTGATGTCTCACAGGACCACCTGCAGTTAAGGACAAGAATTTTGTTCCTTGCTGGAGGAAAAGGAACTTGGGTCTATGCCTCCCAGAAATGAGAGCAAACTGTAACTAAGTATGATACTGAACAAGGCCAACCCAAGGTTGTGCAGCCACTGCACTGCCCAGCAGGAGGAGTTTCTCTGGGAAGCACTCCTGCAGTTGACACAGGTAGAGGACTGCCTGGAGAGCCAGCCATGCATTATGCAGCTTCTAGCAACCTGGTGGGGGGGACTGGTGGGTTGGTGGGGAAAATGGGAGAGGGTTGGAGGCCTTTAAGGGCTTTTCCCAGCTCAAACCATTCTGTGATTCTATTATTTCATGCTCTTGTTGAAGCTTCATGGGGTGATGCTGATTTCTGCTTAACTAGGAGCTCCTAACATTTTCTGTAGGTAAATTTAGGGTGGGAGAAGGTAGCACATGCTTCTAATTGAAACATAGACAAGAAATGGGGTAGATGGGCCAGTAACACTTCTCTGGCACAATATGCAGCCCTCTCTTCCACCCACTGGATTCCATGCTTTTGTAGACCCCGACCCAGACTTTCAGGTGGTTGAACGGGGCATTCCCTCCCACCTTTCCCTTTCATGACTGCACAAAGCAGGAGAGCAGCTGGTGTTCACTGGTGCAGGCATTGCCAAGGACAAATGTCCTTGTAGGAGCAGCACTTGTATACTTGGAACTGCAGCATCAATGTACCTATAGGCATCATGTCTCAAACAGGTGAGTGCATAACTTTACTGCTTTAAAGGAGAAAAGTATTGAATTTGAATTTGGAGATATGAAATTCAGAAAGCTGATGCAGAAAAATAGCATCGCTCAGAGACTGCTTTCTCCTTAAGACAGAACTGACACTGCAGAAGTCTGCTGTTTACAGTAAGACAGTGCACAGCAAGCACCATTCAAGAGATGCCATCATACAGGTACATTTTACAGCATGGAGGGGCTAAGAAGAAACATGAGCCTGCATGGTATGAATCAAAAGCAGCCACAGGCTTTTGCACTGCCCAGCAAGATTGGATAAACCAGGTACCAGAAGTTTCTGCACAAGGTGTTTTGTCATGGATAAAAATGGTGTCAGTATTCCATGAATTCAACCATATGCACTGTCAGGGTTTCTGCTACACTGGAAGCACTGTCCCATGTTGTTGAATCTGTGTTATCTGCTCTGTAGTCTGATTCTCTTCTTCAGCTCACATACAGAGCTTTCTTTCAGCTTTCTGCCATGCTGAATGCAGCCCCAGGTATAACAGCACTCAGTACTGAGGAAGCACTTTGTTAAGTTGGATTTGATCACTATATGTAAATGGAATGTGGTGGTACTATCATAAAAGCTGTTCCTCAATGCCAGAAATGGATACTCAGGAGCTGCTCTGGAATCACCTGGTCCTTGCCAGTCATGCAACACTACATGGCACGTGCTCCAGTACTTCACCCTTCTGAGATTCAGAGTGAGCAACAC
This sequence comes from Coturnix japonica, assembly GCF_054131305.1. Taxonomy (NCBI): domain Eukaryota; kingdom Metazoa; phylum Chordata; class Aves; order Galliformes; family Phasianidae; genus Coturnix; species Coturnix japonica. Next base: position 33,174,951 of record NC_140669.1, read on the forward strand.
AGAACTACTTTACAGGGCATAACAGAGCAATTGCCCTGCTGCCACCATGGAGGAGTGCCCCATGGGGTGTTCATCATGCACGTCACACATCAGTGCTAACATTGTAATCGTATCCCTGACTAGGTCTTTTAGTAGAGAAGAAAACCCAGAAGAATCACTAATTCTAAATGGAAGAAAAACCACCTAAGAAGATACGGAACTGTTTATTGGGAAAGTAGTGAATGCGGACAGACATCAAATGCATTACACATAAGTACTGCAAAGAGACAAAAGAGTTGTTCATAACTAACACCAGACTCGAAATGCTGCCATTTTCTTCTGCCTTTTTTTCTGAGTTCACTCGCTGCCTGCTTTGTGTTGTTCTGAGTGACTGAAGGATGATGTTCCAACGTTTCATTCAAGTATTGCTCTTTGTTATTTATTTTAACAGCTGCTTTATGGCATATAGGTGAACCAACAGGAAGAGATTCTTGTTTTCTAAACATACTTTTTGACCTTTATAAACTCCTCAGGAATTGGTGGTGGCTGATTAAACAGATTTGGGTGCAGGTTATGAAATCAGCTTTCACCTTACAAAGATTTGCGCAGAGGAATCCTGAGAGTAAGCCGCTCTATAGGAAATTACTGAGAGGTATGAAAGCACTGCGTGCCATTAATCTTCCTTTTAGCTAATAGTGGGGCACTGCTCTTTGAAGGTGTGGGTGTAGTTCTACAGCTGAAATACACAACATGCACAGAGCTATTTCATGCTTGGATGCTTGTCTTTGCCCTCAAAACTGCAGTTCATTAAGACCTCATGCCCAGGAGCTGAGGGAAAAGAAGCAAAGGTTATCAGCCACAGAGACAGGCTTTGGAAACATGATGGGGAAAACCTCTGTAGAAAGGTGTGCAGAGGTGACTCCAGCCCAAGCTGCACAAGGCACGACCCAGCTTTCTCCAGTAGGCTTTCTTATGCCCCCAACTCTGTTGTTTTTCTTTTGTTTCTCCTGCAGAGCTTGCAGTAGCCCAATGCACACAGCGGCCCGTTGACATTGTCTTCTTGCTCGATGGCTCTGAAAGAATTGGGGAGCAGAATTTCCACAGGGCCCACCACTTTGTGGAGCAGGTTGCCCAACAGCTTACACTGGCCAGGAGAAACGATGACAACATGAATGCGCGGATTGCGCTGCTGCAGTACGGCAGTGAGAGAGAGCAGGACGTGGTCTTCCCATTGACCTACAACCTGACCGAAATTTCCAATGCCCTGGCTCAGATCAAGTACCTGGACTCATCCTCCAACATTGGGTCAGCCATCATACATGCCATCAACAACATTGTGCTCAGCCCAGGAAGCGGTCAGCGAGTTGCTCGGCGCAATGCTGAACTCTCCTTCGTCTTCATCACTGACGGCATCACAGGAAGCAAGAACCTTGAGGAGGCCATCAATTCCATGAAGAAGCAAGACGTCATGCCCACAGTAGTGGCTCTTGGCAGTGATGTAGACATGGATGTCCTACTGAAGCTTGGCCTTGGAGATCGAGCCGCCATCTTCCGGGAGAAGGACTATGAAAGCCTCTCCCAGCCAAGCTTCTTTGACAGGTTCATTAGGTGGATATGTTAGCTGAGCCGAGTGCACATGTCCTCCTGTCACCAGCATACACCCCCCCAAATATTACGTGTTCTATTTCTTCTCTCACAACTCTGAGCTGGCCCAGAACAGTTTATACACAGCCTCCTTCTGGGCCCTCCTCTCTAACCAAAATCCAGACCTCTTTTTTGAGTTTTGTGGTGAAGTCGCATATCTTGCATTTATGGTGCTAATTAAATCCAAGATCTAAACAGGATACAGAGCCATATGAAGTATGTCTGTAAAGCTTTACACACACCGAGTTATGCCTTGTGTATCTACTGTTATCCTAGGAGGGTTTATCAGAGAAGCAAGAAACCTCTCTAGTTTAGCAGGACAAGCGACCAAAAACTGTTAGCATCCTTTGTGGATCTTTATTGCTTTAACACTGCCTGTTATTTAGCAAGCCCTTTACCTAATTATATCATCCTTTTTGTTCTCTTGGGACTTCTGCCCCTGAGAGGACTGGGCAAGTTTATGACACATCATGTGCTGCTTGAAATGGTCAGCAGTTTGCTTTCTTCTTGCATGGCCCTTCATCGCTTATTCCATTTTCTGGGAGCAGCAGGATGGTTAGAATTCTTGCTGCCTTCAGCAGCTGTCTGCAGGTGTTCCTTTTGATCCTCTATCAATCCTACAGGCCAACTTAAAGACCTGCATTTTCTTCTGGGCTCTTATCTCCTTTGCTTCCTTCTGTCCAACCTTCACCAGAACCTGTTCATTTATTACAGCACCCTAAATAGTGGCTGGGAGGGGCAGCATACATCCCAGCACCTCACAAAACACCGTGCAGCACATGGTGTCACCCCTAAGTGCTCAAAGTAACCACAGTGCCTTCTTCTTACCAATTCACTGGGCAATACCCAGATTTGAACTTGAATTGTGTTGTCTGCAAAAATAAACAAATAAACTCTTTTCACCCTATTCCAAAACTGTCTCTTTATTCCATAGATTGTCTTCTCTCTTTTCCTTCCACCTTCCTTTATTTTTTTTCCCTTTTTTCTTTTTTAATTTTAGATTTGTATTAATTAATGAGCAGGTAGTTATTCTCCTGGTGTTAAGCTAATAAATGAAGGTAAGTTTGTTTTCTGCATCTCCTCACAAATGTGGGAGCATGAGGACAAGGGTCCCTGTGGCAGAGGATCACAGGGCACAGCTGACATCCCAAAGGTCCACATGAATCTCATGGGAGCCCTCCAGCTCACCTTCCTGTGCCTACAGTTGTCTTATACTTCTGTTCCATTGCCCCATCCCCATATTCACAGTTCCCATCTGGACTACAGTCTCTCAGTGTGACAAAGGCAGACATCATTCCTTACTTGTTTTGTGTTCCCTTGGCTCAGGGCTGTGGATAAGGACTGTGAAGGAAGGTAAAGAGCATGGTCACCTCCTCTGTCTGCTCTTCCCCTGGACTGCTCCTGCCTGGCCAAAGTCCACACCAGACTTTGGAGCCTGGGATCTCTGCTCAGACTGGGGCAGTGACTGCTGCCTTCCCCTTTACAGACTAAACCAGTAGCAAAGCACATATCCCAGAGCCACACAGCCATGCAGACTGGCTCAACCAGTCACACAGGCTGTGCCTGCCAAGGGCTGCCCTGGGGAGGGCACCTAAAACACAGACACAGGCAGATGAGACTCCTTACTCCTCGCCTACTGGTAGAGCTGGTTTGCTACACACAAAGCACCACAAGCTGGGGTGCTCATTGCCCAGGCTGGCTCTGGAAGCTGCACACTCCTGGTTAGAACCACCCAGAGTGATGAAGGTGGCACGGGGATGAGGAGATGTCCAGTGTATAGGTTGTGCAAAGGAGCTGGCAGGGTGGGTGCAGAGAAAGCTGTGAGTCAGGGCCAGAGGAGGCAACCAAAGGGTACAAACCAATGCACAAAACCCCTTGTGCTGTTACTGATAGTAACAGGGATAGGTCTCAGTGTGGAGGTGGGATGTGAATCCCTCTCAATAAAGACAGAGGCCGGAGCTGTTACTCATTTATTTACAACAATTCCAGATCAAAGAAGTTACAAACAAAGAGCAAGAAAAATCACTAGCAGGCAAAATGCAGAATGCAGAGGAGGGAGAATGAGGCAGAACAGTGAGTAGGTGGCCCTTGTGAGGCATTTGTCTTCATATATTGTCTCCTCGGGGCTTTACCACCATACAGGTAGGAGATGTTCTCTTCAGTCAGAATCAGAGCTGCTTGAGCTGCTTGAGCTGCCTGAGTGCTGGAGGAGGAAGTAAAACCAGTTCAGGATAGCACAGAAACAACCCTCTTCCATACCACTTCTAATAGGAGTTAGCAGCTGCAGGTGTGAGACTGAGGGGCTCATACAGTCCCACCTGGGCTCCTATAAGTCCCCCCTCCGCCCCCAGTGTGGCATGCCCACCACCTCCAGCTGCTGCCTGGAAGGAGCTAAGTGCCCACTACCAGCACTCAGCTTGGTTTAGGTGGAGCTGGCAGCAGCTTCAATGCACATCTGTGGTGGCTGTAGTCTCACCTCAACCCAGCTGAGTGTCTCTGCATACCACAGAAAGGTGTGCCCTCAGGTGTGTACACTGGCTGTACTGAAAGCTGGTAATTACCTGTGTTGATGCTGGGCCCAGGGCAACAAACCTGAGCTGGGCTATCTTGCCATTACAGTGAAGTGGATTACTAATAACATGATCATAATGGCTATTGTAGTGCTGTTACATGCTATATTTTAGAGCTAGAAATCATTATTTTTGTGTCATGATGCTTGGCAGATATAATTATGCAAATGCTGCTGGAGGGCCGGTTTTTAATCATTATTTCTCAAGACTGTTCAGCCAAAAAAAAGAAAAACAACAACAACAACAAAAAGCCATTAACCACCCATTCTAGCTGGTCTGAGGCAGAGGGGGAGGACACATGACCACAACAGAGAGCTGGGGGATCTGCTGCAACCATACCTTGCCTCCATGATGCTTGTGGGAACACTTGTCATGCCCCTTCTTGTGCTCCTTCTTGTGCTTCTTCTTATGCTTGTGATGGCAGTCATGGGAGCCAGGTGGGCAACCTGGTGGGCACCCAGGTGGGCACCCTGGTGGGCCATGTGGGGGATGCCCATGTGGGGGATGCCCATGGGGGTGGTGCCCATGAGGGTGGTGCCCTGGTGGGTGGTGGCCTGGTGGGTGAGGGCCAGGTGGAATGTACCCTGGGGGACAGGTACCAGGGGTGCCGGGTGGCACCGCTGGGTAGCAAGGGTTGCTGGGCCCAGGGTGTGGGTAATTTGGAGGGGCTGGTGGGCAGACTTGCATCTGCGGTGGTGGTGGTGTTCCTAGGAGGAAGAAAGGGAATACAAGTTAGCAAAGCCAGGCATTCCTTGGAAAAGCAATGCCAGGAGCTGGTATACCCCTGCACCCAAAGCGTCCCACCTGGGTTACGCCCACCTCACAGGTGATGCCCCCCTCCCCTCTGGCACACAGGTCTCTTCCCAACTCTCACTGACTGTGTGGCACTGACAGACCAGCCCTAGCCCAATGGCTGCTCACCTTGGCTGGTGTTCCACATCTCTGCTGACTCCAAGCTGCAAAGGAAGGACAGGCAATGTCAGTGCTTCACCACAGCACACAGGCTGCCATTTGGGCCCTGCCTTTGCACAGTTGCCCAGTTGCAGACCACACACCCCAGGCACAGAAATAACACTTGACCCATTGCAGCCTTTCTGGGGATGCTGACTGCCAGGCACTCACTGCCCATCCCTCTAGCATTGTTTTCCATCATCAGTGGAAATAATGCACCATCTGCTGCAACACAACCCAAGCTCACACATGCAACCTATGACCTTGCAGAGCAAGAGGGGCACCAGGGAAATCACATCCTCTCCATGCACCAGCCTCAGTCCCCCCCAGTGTCCCTGTCTCCAACAGACATGGCCGTGTCAGGGATCACCTCTGCTCACCTGCCCCACAGAGCAGTTCCTCCTGAGAGCAGCGCAGTCCTGATGGCTGTCCTTGGTGTGGCTCTCCCAAGGCAATGGGCCCAGCCCTGGGGCACCCTTTAAATACAGAGCCCTGCCTGGGCAAGGGAGGTGCAGTGTTCAGGGGTGACACTGCGGAGCAGTGAAACTGGCAGCACCACTCCCGGTGCTGCGACGGTCACCATGGGCACGGGGTAAACGTCAGCACTCCTGTCCCACCCAGCACAAAGGTCCTGCAGGGCTGATCAGCCCCGTGGTGTCAGGTGTTGGAGTGAGTCAGATGTCCCTGCCATGAACCCTGGTGCGCTGCACCCAGCGTGGGCACTGTGTGTGGGGACGGGCACGGGGGTCACATCCTCCTGGGCCTGCTGAAGGACAGTGGGCACTGCTGACAGCCCCTGGTGTCACTGCTGAGGATGGTGGGCTCCCCCCACTAACCACCCCCTGATCACATCGAGCTCAGTCTGCTCTGCTGAGGAGATGCCTTCAGACTCAGTGGCAGCCTCGACCACAGGGCTGACAGGGACCAGGCATCCCCACACCTGGATCTTCCTCTCCGTGGGGCTATGAAGAGCTCCACATTCACCTTCCAGCAACAACCCCCTTCCTCCTGCTGGCTGCCTGGTGCTGCCCTGTGCTCAGCAGCATGCCCTCCCTTAGCACTGAGTGATTCAGCAGGCCCTTTCACACACTGCCATGAAGACACTGTGCAGAAAGGGATGTGGCTGCAGTGCCCAGCCTGGATCCAGAGTCACAATGTATCTCAGGGTGTTTTCTGCTGACAAAGACAAGATGGATGGAGAGGTCAATGATATGCACAGCCATCCTTACCCAGGCAGCATGATGGGGTCCCAGCCACTGCCACCAATAGGATTCCCATGGCACCACCAGCCCAGACTGCTCCCTCTGCCCCATGGATGGGAGAATAGGGATGCAAGGTCCAAACCCCAGGCAATGAAAATCATCCTTGGCCAAGGAAAGGCTAGAACAGGCAGGGAACATAACCCTGGGACCTCCCAAGACAAGCAGCTTCCCCCAGATCGGTGCCAAAGGAGCCCAGGCAGGAACAAATATGTTTCCCATCTGTATTTGTGTATCCCCTGTGTATTTCCAGTCCCGGTTCTGAGATCCTCTCAAGCTTGTCGTTTCTCCAGCAGTGCCAACACAAGTGCTGAGCTTTGCTTTGCCTCCTCCAGCAGCCTGGTGACCATCTGCAATGTCTGTGTGGGGAAAGAGAAGGTGCATAATTTCCAGCCTGACTGTGTGTCATCTGTCCAGCCCATGAATCTCTTCCAGTCTTTGCAGTGTCTCCATCTCTACCCTGGCACAAGGGTAACTCTACGTCCACAACCCCCAAAGCCCCTCCAAACAGAGTCCCAGGGATCTCAGCCTCATCCCCACCACCAGGGATGGGACACACATGCAGCTCCTGCTTACCTCAGTCTTGAATTTCTCATCTGTTATGTCTCTGAGATTGATCATGACGTTAAAATAGGCCCCAAACACAGCAGCTTCCAGCATTTTGGCTCCCACCTGTGAAAAGCAGTGGCCAGTTTTGGCAAGAAAAGATTTCAATAGATTCAAAAGAATAGATTTCAAGCAGCAGTGGAGAGCCTTGTGTGGACAAGCAATGAGCTAGGCAGCCTTAAAGTCCCATCAAGAACAGTGTGTGAGCCCACTGGACATGGAAGCTCCTGAGCGCGGGGCTGTACCTGAAGGTCAGATTTGCAGGCCAGGTTGCCATGCTGCGCCAGCATCTTCAGTGAGGACCAGAGGTTGTTCACCTTCACTGCCAGGGTGCGGGGCACTTCCACTGCTGTCTTCAGTCCCTGCTGCATGGCGACTGCTCGCCTGGGATAGGGGACAGCCCCTGGTGAATGCTGGGACAAGTCCTGGGTGGCTCAGCTCTTGTGTTAGCTCATATGCAAGCTCCCAACTACCACTGCAAGTCCTCACCAGTCTGACTCACCTTTCCTTCTCCTCAGGGGTACTTTTTGGTAGCTTCATAGCTTCCTGCAGTTAAGGAAAAGCAAGTTTGGTAGGCCAGGGTAGCACTGAGACCCCACGTGCATCAGGGACCACAGCAGAATCATTAGCTCCCATACTCTGCTGAACGCCTTCATAGAATTATATAATTATAGAATCATTGAATCAATTGAGTTGGAAGGGACCTTTAAAGATCACCTACTCCAACTCCCTTACAGTGAACAGGAACACCCACATCTCCATCAGGTGCTCAGATACACATCCAGCCTGACCTTGAATGTCTCCATGGACAGGGCATCCACCATCTGTGTGGGCAACCTGTGTCAGTGCCTCACTACCTGCACTGTAAGATACTTTTTCTTATATCCAGTCTAAATCTCCCCTCTTTAAACTTGAAACCATTTCCCCTTGTCCTGTCACAACAGACCCTGCTAGAGTCTGTCCCCTTCTCTCTCATAGCCCCCTGTAGATAATGAAAGGCCACTACCAGGGCACCTCGGAGTCTTCTCCAGGCTGAAGAGACACCAGCTCTCTCATCCTGTCCTCGAAGGAGAAGTGCATCCCTTGGAGCATTTTGGTGGCCCTCTTCTGGACACATTCTAACAGTGCATTAGTCACTACACCTCAAGTAATGCCCCTTCTCCCAGCCCTGGGGGGATGAGTCCTGCTCCTAAGGGCAACAAGATGCAGTGCTGCCTCCTGGAACACCTTGCCTACAAGCAGGTCCATGGCTGGTGAGACCTCACCATATAGCTGCTGAAGGCACGGGAGTCAGCATCCACCAACGCAACCAGCTCATCCATGGCCTGGTGGAGGGGAGGGATCACATTCCTCATGATGGGGTCCAGCTGCTCAAACTGCCGCTTCCCGTAGCTCATCAACCCCACCATGCAGCCCAGAGCTGCTCCCTGTGAGAGCATCAGGGTAAGTCCTCCACTGGGACCCCGCACCTGCCACTACCACCGTGCCAGGTTGCCTCACCAGGAAGCCCCCAGGTGCCTGGAGAAGCACCCAAGCAAGCAGGGACTCCCTGGCACAGGGCACATACCAGAGAGGCCGCAGTTGCAGCCACTGATCCTCCTCCTGGTGCTGCTGACCTCCCACCAACTGCTCGCACGAAGGCACCCAGTGGCTTTGCAACCAGCCCCTTGTCCTCCTGTCCCGCCTGCACCAGGTACCTGCAGCACACCATGGGTCAGAACACCTCATGATGCTGGCCACCACCAGCCAGTCCCTTTTCATTCCACACTGCCCTCTCCACTGGCTTTCCATCCATCCGCCCCTTAGTCAGATGGGAAGGGGGCTAGCTCTGGGCTGGGAGACCTCCCAGATGTAGGAGGGTGGGAAAGAGAAGGAAAAAGTGAGCCTCATGGGGACAGATGGGCACTCAGGGACATATGTGCTAGTGATGTCAGGGTCTGCGCTGCATAGGAAGGATGTCTCTCTGCAGACAGCATTTTATGGATGGGAACATGCCCAGGTGCTAGCTGCGGCTCTGCAACCACATCCAAGGGTAAAGGGGCAAGGTCTTGATAGTGCATGTCCTTATTTGCATGTGGACTTCACTTTCCCAAAACAATCCTAGTGCAGGAGGCAGGCAGCAATATCCCCCAGCCCGGCCAGAGACAGGAATGATATGGAGCTCCTACTCGATGATGCGCTCCTGGGGGTTGAATGGAGACAGGGAGTCCAGACCAAGTCGGCTGACAACCTGTAAGGAGCAGCACCAACATGTCAGCTCCAACCTGGCACTGAGCACCAAGCCAACACATCCCGCTATGTCCTTGTGCCCTACTTTCCATTAACCGTGGGAGAGAGCCACTACCCAAGGCAAGGCAGACCGGTTTACCAGTGCCTCCCATCCCAAAGGTGGGAGTGGTGTGTGGCCACCCATGAGTGACTGGAAACCACATGGATAAATAATTAGCCCGCTCTTATCTAGCACATTCCTCATAGGGTGGCAAAGTACCTCCCCACTCCCTTCCCCCCTGGAACAGAAAAGCAGAGCCTGCCTCTTTCTTTCCAGCTTACACTGGTGCTGGGACAGTGTCCTGTTAATAATAAGCCCTGTCCTTGAGCTGTGTGTCCTTCTCATAGCCTTCATAGAGGCAGGCTGGGCAGCTGCTGCCAGCACTCATTCCTAAAGGGATGGGCTCTTTGCTCCCCTGAACATCTCAGCACCTTCAGGGCTGTAAATCAGTTTGTCCCAGCTGCTCACAGCTTTTCAGGCACCATTTCACTGAGCCAAGGGTAACGGGGTATCCAACAAGCCTTGGGGCTGCCCAGATCCAAGGTCTCTGCTCAGTGGCATTTTGAGAGGCTGGAGGTATTACTTGTAATCCCGCCCTTGTGTCAATATTGGGAGGACTCACATTACCAGTTTGATTTTGTGTTCCTCTTCCAGTATGAAGAGTTTTTCCTTCTTGATATAAAACTCAGCTGCATCTAGCATGGCCTTCTTGGGAATGAGCCCCACCAGCTGGGATCCCACCACAGGGAGCTTCAGTGCCTGTGAAGAACATAAACACGAGTGTCCTCAGAGCTGCTTTTTCTGCCACCTCAGCCAGGTGATCCCCATCATGGTTCATGGAAAGGCCTTCAAAGTTGCACCCACCTTGTGAAGATAAGCCAAGAGGGTAGTAAGAAGTTGCTTAGCTTTTGGGGGGGGGGGGGGGGGGGGGTTACATATGGTTCAGCTCTTTGAACAAATTGACTGAGCATAAGATAGGAAAAAAATTCAAGAAAAGGCACTGAAGGACGTGGTTAGTGGGCGTGGTGGGGGTGGGCTGGCTGTTGGACTAGATGACCTTAGAGTTCTTTTCCAACCTTAATGGTTCTATGATTCTAAGAGAAAGCAGAGCCCAACTATGGTTTTGGGCAAAAAGCCTGGAGGGAGACAAGCTCTGCAAAGCTCCCCACTGAGACAAGCATTGTGCTGTACCCACCTCTGCGTTACAGCAGACCTCCTCATAGACAGCATGGAGCGGTGTGGTCTCAAAGTCCAGGAGATTTGTTGAAACCTGGGCTATGTTCTCCTCCTCCAAATACCAACCAATGCCTTGCACCTTCTTCAAGCTTCCAGGCTGGGGGAGACCGCTGTGGTCAAAGTACAGTGATGGCAACCCAGGGCAGGACAAGTGGGGTAGTGGGCAGCACAAAGGTACCTGGTCAGGGCCACGACCCTGCTCACGGATGTTAAGAGCGATGCGGTGTGCCAACTCCTTGGTGCATAGCAGGTTGATATTGTATGCAATCAGGAAGGTCCGGGCCCCCGTCACTGTGGCCCCCCACTGGGGAACAAAGGTTGGGGGCCCAAAATCAGGAGCCCACTCAGGTTTTTCGAGCTGAAGAGGAAGAAGGAGTACATGAGAGGGTGCTGGTAGGCAGCACAATCTGACCTCACAGAGGGGGCCTCTTCTTCTAAGACCAGCATCTGCCATTAGCACCAGCACACCCAGCAGCACCCAAACCATTGTCAGCTCCTCCGTCTGAACAAAATGCTTGTGCCAAAGAGATGAAAACCCAAATATAAAAAAGCAGCCCTTTTCTTTCACTTTTCCAACTGTTGCACTTCAAAACTTCCTCTTATTTCATTTCTCAGTAATGCTTCCAAAGGCTTAATGCAGAAATGTTTAATTTGGAGCCAGAGGAGGTATTTCATTCAGGTTCTTTGGGGTGTTTGGGATCCTTGTGTCACACAGAGGTCTAAGTGAATTTCCCAGGCTGAGCAAGCCCAGCTCCCTCGTATTCCCTGTGTCAGCCCCTGCCATCTCACTCCAGTCTGTGGACATCCATCACAGTGAGGTGCACTTTGTACCTGGATGTGTGAATACAGTGCCCGTGCCCTGCTGCCTGCACTCTCACCTCTCAACTGGTGTATGCAATTAGTTGATAAAGGAGATTCCTTCCCAGATCTAGGCTTACCTTCTTGGGGAGTGCTTCGTACTCCCCAGCACGGATGGCAGGCAGGGTTCTCCTGCTTTCCTGCCTGGCTGCCTCTCCATACAGGTACACTGCAAGGCAGAGAGGGGATAAGCATGTTGTCTTATTATCTACTTAAACAGAAACAGTCTGGTTTCACCTACTTGCCCCATCGTGCCCTTGGTGAAACTTTTGTAAAAGAAGTGTTGCATGTTTGTGGTTCAGAGTATACAGGGGTATGGGGTCTGTGCCTGTCTGCCCACTCCCCACTCACCAGGCACTCCCAGCTCCTCTGATAAGCGCTGCCCAAAGACATGGGCACAAACAACACACTCTTCCATGCTGATGTTCATCACTGGCACGAAGGGGCAGACATCCAGGGCTCCCATGCGAGGATGTTCACCTGGGGTCAGGGCAGAGATCAGGAGCAAGCAGACAAGAAGGGACAAGGACCTTTTCCCTGCTTTTTCTGAGACTACATATTGCCACTGCAAGGAAAGAGGAGTTTACAGCAGCGATGCCTACTGCAGCCCAGAGACAGGATGGATGCAGCCTCTCTGCAATGGGAAGATGAACAGCTGCTCTGCACCTTCTCATCAGCATCCATCCTGCAGTGCTGGAAACGTGCTGTGCTTGTCTGCTGGCAGCACTTTGGTCCCTACTTCTTAATCCAGCTTGCCCTGGGAATGCTTACCCTTGTGCCGACTCATGTCAATGAGCTCCCAAGCCACGCGGGCTGCGCTCAGTGCCCCTTCAACAACAGCTTCAGGGGGTCCCACAAAGGTGTAGACAGTACGGTTGGTGGAGGCCCCAGCATCCACATCCAACAGTGTGCAGCCTGGTGTCCGGGAGATGGCCTGCCCCAGAGCCTCAATCACCTGCCAAGAAGACAAAGTAGGAAAGTTGGCTGGGCTGGAGAGATGCCTACTACACTCCAGCAGCTTTCCAAGGTGGATAATGCTTTTGCTCAGGTGCCTCCATCCTGCTCCAAACAGTGCAGGGGATGCACCCATCCTCAGGCTTGTCAGGAAGAAAGTGAAGATGCAGGACCTACAAGCATGAGCATCCAGCTCACATTTGGCAGAGCTGTGACTCTGAGACATCTCCAGCCCCCACATAGCCTTAAGCCCTTGCAGAGCTGCCCAGCTGCTGCTGCATGCCAAAGAGCACCATCACAATTTGCTATTCCTGAGGACACTGTCTCCTGCAAACTTTAAAACAGATTTGGCTCCACAAAGCCTATTCCCAGGGGGAAGCAGTAGTTTTACAACAGTTTTGGGTTTTCTGACCTGCACGCCTGGGGTAGAGTGCAGCCTAAGGCAGGTGCACCACAGGCAACATTAACTTGGGTGGCATGCTTAGGAAGAACAGCTGAAAGCAAGGTTTCTCCATGATCATGTACCAGACTGTCCAGACCCTATGGCAATCTGCAGGCAGCAGGGAGGGGGTTTCCAAGGTCCTGTTTATTACTGAGTTGCATAACAGGATCAGACAGCGTGTTTGGGCAGTTTCAGTATTAGTGAACAACTTTCCCCCAGGGTAGAATATGAAAGTTTCCACTGAATTGAATTCAGTCTGATTTCAGCTGGCCCAGAAGGGCTCAAAGTTCTGGAAGACTACAAGCTAAGCTAGAAGTAGCAGTGCAAAACCTGTTGCAAGACAGGCCAAGCCACCAGCTCCCCTCCGCAGCCCATTGCCAGCCCTCACCTCCTTGTTGCATCCCTCCGAGAAGTTGGGGACGCACTCCACCAGCTTGGTCATGGTCCCGGTGTCTGCCCAAACCCTGTGGTCCTGGGCTTGGCTCCTCACGGCTCTTTCTGGCTCTTGTTGTCTTGCTGGGAGCAGGAGTGTTCCCAGCACTATGCCCAGCACCAGGGTTTCTCATTAACTGCACTGATCCACAGCCAGGAGACAGAAAAGGTATTGGGTCAACAGAGCAGTGATTGGACTGCAGTGCTCTTGTAGGGTTTGAGCTGCACATCCAGCCTAGACAACTTGAGGGGGGCCCCTGTTCCATACTCCATCACATCCCTCCATGTGGGACAGCCTCAGGTAGCCCCAGCCATACCCTGGTCCCCCATTGCCCCAGGTGGGCAGAGCCAGCAGCTGCAGAAGAGAAGAGCTGAGGAAGAATTCTTTAAAAGAGACTCCCTGCTGCTGGCATAAAAGCATCAAGTGAGAAAGAGGACTGAGGAAAATATCCCCCAAAAAATGTCCTCTACCACCATCAGCAGCCAGGGGATGTAGCTCAGCGGTAGAGCACCTGCTTTGCATGCAGGAGGCCCTGGGTTCAACCCCCAGCATCTCCACACTTTTGCTGCTTCTCAGGAAAACCCCTCACAAGTCTTTCTTGACTCATCTCCACACACCCTCTCCCCTTCCACCTGTTTTCCTCCCCTCCAATCCCAGCACATCACATGCTGCTTTCCTGCAACCTCACACCTGCTTTTATCAAATGGACAATGGACCACTTGGCCAAATACTGACCTGACAGCCTCACCACTGTGATGGGAAGATGATGGAACCAATCCCCCTGAAAACTGTGCCAAGGCACATGGAAGTCAGAGGAGATATGGGATGTCCTAAGCAGCATGGTTTCACCAAGGGCATGTCTGCCTTCTATGGCTTTGTAACTGCATCAATGGACATCAGAAGAGTCCCTGATGTAATTTATCTGGATTTCAGTAAGGACTTCCATGCAGTCCACTACAACAATCTTCTCTGCAGCTTGGAGAAATATGTATTTGACAGATGGAGTATTTGATGAATGAGGAACTGATTGCAAGTTCATACCCAGAGAATGATGGTCAGTGGCTCGATATCCAGATGGAGATGGGTGATGAGTGGTGTCCTTCAGGGGTCAGTGCTGGGACTAGTACTTTTTAGTATCTTCATCAGTGACATCAAGCTATGTGTCATGCCTGAGGGATGGGGTGCCATCTTGAGGGGCCTAGACAGACTGAGCATCGGGCCCTGGGGAACATTATGAGATTCAACAAAGCCAAGTGGGAAGACCTTGTAGGAGAGACATTCAAGGTCTGTCTGCACTGGGTTTTGAGCAATCTGACTGAGGTCCAGAAGTCCCTATTCATTGCAGGAGAACTGGACTAGATGACCTTCTAAAAGTCCTTTCCAACTCAATTGATTCTATGGTTCTGATGTTCCCAACTAGGAGGGATTTTGACCTGGCCCTGACTTTGCTCAGAATTATGCAAACCCAGCACAGGTCAGTACGTAGCTGCTGGCCATGGTGGGAAGCAAAGAAGCAGAGTTGTGCCCAAGGTGTCAGGGTACTGTGGGGCTTTGGGTGTGATCAGTGTCCTCACAGTGGTTGTTCCCAGGCCTGAAGGGTAATGGTGTCCAGAAGGGGAGGGCTCATCCAGGAGCTGAATCCAGGACCTCTTACACCCTAAGTGAGAATCATACCCCTAGACAAACAATACAAGATGTATAGATGTTAGGGACCCCCTCACAAGGGGAGAACAAGGAGATCCCCAACAGTTATAGGGGTGTTGGGCTTAGTGCAGCCTTTGGCACTGCTGGACTCAGGCCCTACTACCAGGCTCCAGGCACAAAGTGGATCCAGGGCTTGACTTGCTTGACTTTGAGGGAGGGAAGTGAAGCCCTGCAAAATCCAGGTGGGAGCTGAAAATAGTCCCTGGTGGTGCCCATGGAGAAAGAAGGGGTCTGCTGGTGAGCCTGCGAAGCTGCAGTGAGTGTAGTGATGTGCAGGGAAATTCTTTTGAGGAGGAAACCCCTCTGAGATGTGTTGGGACCCTGGTGTGCGCTCAACACCTCCAGGCCGGGGGTAAAATCCATCGCTGTGAGCAGGATTCGAACCTGCGCAGGGAAACCCTATTGGATTTCGAGTCCAACGCCTTCACCTCTCGGCCATCACAGCGTCCATGCCCTGTGCTCCGGGCACAGCCATCCCTGTGGGGCAGCCCCAACACCCCACAGCCCGTTTTGCATGGAGGGAAAGTCTGAGCAGAGCCCTCTGTGCCCACATAGCTCTGGGCCATCTCTGCACTATACTGAATGGAGACCCTGCAGGGATGGGGCAGGGACTGGGACCAGCACATTGATCCCCTGCTGCCTCTCAGCACCACTGAGTTGCTGGTGTCCAAAGGCAGCACCTAACATAAGCACTCCATTGTGTGTACTCAAGAGTTTCACCAAGCTGAAGTCATGCTCAGTGAACATCATAAACTTCTGTGAAGAAATGACTGAAGACCTCAGAACTGGGGAAGGTCATGGAACAGATCATCTTGAGTGCAGTCACACGGCATGTATGGGACAACCAGGGGACTGGGCCTAGCCAGCATGGGTGCATGAAAGGCAGGTCCTGCCTGACCAACCTCATCTCCTTCCATGACCAGTTCCCCACCTAGTGGATAAGTGAAAGGCTGGAGGAGCTGGCAGCCAGTGGCTTGGACAGGTGCACTACTTGCTGGGTAAAGAGCTGGCTAGAGGTCCATGCACAGAGAACTGTGGTGAATGGAAATAAATCCAGCCTGCGACCAGTCACGAGAGACATTCCCCAGGGGACATCAGTATTGGTGCTGTCCTTGTGTGGTATCTTTATTGTTGACCTGGATGATGCAATTGATGATCTTGAAGGCTTTTTCCAACATAAACAATTCTATGTCCTAGCCTCCAAGCTGTCCAGAGTAATCATCAGAGCTTTCAACAGGGTGTAGTGCTGGAAGGAGGATGAAGTTGTTGGATGACAGAGAAGAGCCAGGGGCTGCTGATACTGTTGGATTTTGAGCTCCTCAATGTAATTGCTATCATGGAATGTGGAGGGATGAATGGCACGAGTTGAGCACTGTAAATTATGGCTTGAAACTGTGCATCTGGGAACAGGCATGAAAGGAGAGGCAGGGTGGTTGCAGTGCAGGTATAGAAAGGAACTGATCCTGAAGAACTATCTGTGCAAAATGGCCATGACCAAGTGGAGAGTTTAGAGGGAGAAACTGGAGAGCCAGGTGGGCAAAGGGAACACGTGCCAGTCCTTTATCCCATCAGCACACAGGGTGCTACAGGGGGAGCTGCTGGCACAAAAGCATCAAGTGAAAAAGAGGACTGAGGAAATTTAGCCTGAAAATGGACCTCCACCAGCACCAGCAGCACCAGCATCGTCAGCATCATCATCATCACCATCATCACCATCCAGGGGATGTAGCTCAGCGGTAGAGCGCCTGCTTTGCATGCAGGAGGCCCTGGGTTCAACCCCCAGCATCTCCATGCTTTTGCTGCCTCTCAGGAAAACCCCCTGAAAGTTGTGCCAAGGCACATGGAAGAGAAGTATAAGATAAGGGACAACAGGTATGGCTTCACCAAGGACAATGTCTGCCTGACTGACCTAGTGGTCCTCTATGATGTTGTAAGTGCATCAGTGGACATCAGAAGAACCACTGATGTATTTTCTCCGTACTTCAGTAAGGGCTTTGATATGGGCCCTCACAGCAATCTTCTCTCCAGATTGTAAAGAAATTAATTTTAGAGACTGAATGATCAATGGGTGAGTAACTGGTTGCAAGATTGTTCACAGAGTGTGATGGTCAGTGTTTCAATGCCCAGGAGATCAGTTACAAGAGACGTCCCTCTGGGGTCTGTACTGGAACTGATACTCCTCTTTAATGTCTTCATTGGTGGCATGAAGTGCACTGTCAGCAAGCTGGCTGATGACACCAAGTTGCATGGTAATGTTGTCACACCTGAGGAAGAAGATGTCATCCCGAGAGACCTACACAGTCTGAGCACTGAGCCCTGGAGAAACAAGTTTCACTAATGCCATGTGCAAGGTCCTGGGGTAACCTGATAGCAGCCTTTGAGCATCTCAAGGGGTGCAATAAAAAAGAAGGGAACAGACTCTTTATCTGGGTCTGTTAGGACAAGAGGTTTCAAGCTAAAGGAGGGGAAATTTAGGCTGGGTAGAAGGAAAAAAATATGTGATGAGTGTTGTGAAGCACTGGCTGGCATAGGTTGCCCAGAGAGGTGGTATATGCCCAATCCCTGGAGACATTCAGGCTCAGGCTGGATGGGGCTCTGAGCATCCTGCTATAGCTGTAGATGTCCCTGTTCACTGCAGGGAGATTGAACTAGATTAATTTTAAACACCCTTTCCAACTCAGTCGATTCTGATGCTCCCAACTAGGAGGGACTTTGACCTGGCCATGACTTTGCTCGGAATTATGCAAACCCAGCACAGGTCAGTACGTGGCTGCTGGCCATGGTGGGAAGCAAAGCAGCAGAGGAGATGTGCCCAAGGTGTCAGAGCACTGTGGAGCTTTGTGCCCTGTCCTCATAGTGGTTGTCCCCTGGGCTGAAGGGCAATGGTGTCTAGAAGGGGAGGGCTCATCCAGGAACTCTTACACCCTAAGTGAGAATCATACCCTAGACAAACAATACAATGTATACATAATACATTGTCCCCCTCACAAGTGCCATGCACTGGGGTGCTGGGGGTAGCGCAGCACTGCTGTGCTCAGGCCTTGCTGCCAGGCTCCAGGCACCCTGTGGGGGTGTCTCAGCCTCCCAGCAGGGCTTCCCAAAGGATGGGGGCCATGACTTGACTGCCTGGGGTAACCACATGTGAGATGCGCCCAGGGCTGTGGGCAGCAGTGCCCCCAGGTGTGCCAGGCTGAGGCTGTGATGGCCGAGGGGTGAAGGCGTTGGACTTGAAATCCAATAGGGTTTCCCTGCGCAGGTTCGAATCCTGCTCACAGCGATGGATTTTACCCCTGGCCATGAGATGGGAATGCCATTCTGGAGGAGGGGCTGTGTGTGTCTCCTTGTCAGTGTGGTCAGCAGATCCATGGTTGAATCCACATCAAAGTCCCTGGCAGGGCTGTGTGTATGGGCAGCTCAGAGCAGGAGGGGCAAAGACCCCAAGAGCTGCCCAGTTTTGCTGCCCTGCAAGAGGTGGGCAAGTGGGAGGCCAAGTTTTGTTGTGCTTGGGACTGCTCTGCTCAATACCTGTGCCTGGTGTTTGTGAGCTGCTGTACAGTGTAGTGCCCAGAGCAAGAGCTGCTGGCACAGTGTGCTGCTGGGGGAGCCTCAGTGCTCTGGATCACTGGTCTAAGTGTGTGAATCTTGCTTTGGGTTCTGGAGGTGCAAGCCCGACTCTTTTCCACACACCTGCCCTGAGCAGCCCCAATGCTCACAGCTGAGAACAGACCCCATGCCCAGTTCCACCAGCACCACACAAGGAATGCAAGCAAAAACCACCTTATACAGCCATAGGCGGATCACCTTCATCTTCTCTCAGAATGGTGCAGACATGCCTCAACAAACAGGAATTATAGCCTTGGAATATTTAACTTAATAATTATTGAGTTTGAAGCTTGCATCCCTGGCTGTTTTAGTCCAGGATGCTGTAAACATTTTGGAACTGGGCTGTGTTTGCACCCGTCTCCCCAACCCCAAGGGAACACAGAAGATGTGGGTGTGGGGTAGCTGAGTACAGTCTATGGTGCTGATTTAGGTTCAGGGTGCAGTGCAGTGCTGACAGAACAAACGGAGCTTCCAGCTCATCAGGGTGCAAGCCGTGGCCCCCTACTCCCATGAGTGGCACCAGAAGGACCAGACCAGGATACCAGTGCCTTTTGATTTGTGTGCTTTATTCTTTGTGACTCAGGTGTGTGGGTGGTCTGTGATTACTTTGCTCCGTGGGATTTCCAGCCCTGGGGAAGAACCACAGCCCTCACGGTGGAGTCCCCCAAGGCTGGAATCACTGCCTGTCTGGCTCCCCAGGCTTTTGCAGGTCTCTGCCCTGTGGCTGGTCTGTGGGTACAGCAGTTGCTGTCTGGGGCAGGCTGCCCATCTCAGCAGCAATCTCTCCTCCCTCTTATACCTGCCACTCAACTCATCTCTCTCTCCTTCCTAAAAGCTTAGGAGAAGGTGCCTGCAAATAAATCCCACCATGGACTATCACACCTGCTCACTCCCTGTCTCCACCTGGCTGACTCCAGGATGCATGTTCCCAAGTACTCCGACCAGTGGTTCTTATCTCAGCAAGAATGAAGGAAGTTACCCATTGAGAGAGCCTTACAGTTCTAGGGTTATACAAACTCTATAGATCCAGACATGGCCCAGCAGTCACATTTAGACTATGCTCCAGTATTCTCTGAGCAGTGCTGCTGTTGTTGCTGCTGAAAGCCATGAGAAAGTTATGCTGTTACCAAACCCCAGAACCCACCTATTTCCTTCCGTGTGCCTCTTTATACCCACTGAGCTCTACATTTCATCTCAGTCTGTATGTGCAGTTCCCAGTTTCTCACTGGGGCCTGTGGCTGCAATGTCTTTACAGGAACCTGTATTTTAGGGCCTAATTAGCAGGTGTGTGGGGTTCTCCTTAGGGCAAACACTGTCTGGGGGGGATACAAAGTGGAGTGAATTCAGGACAGCACTTGAGCTGGCAATCAAGATGGCCAGGCTCCCAGCCAGGAATCACAGCATCCATGGAGACATGTACCAGGTCCCTTGGGCTGGGGATCACTGCAGGGCTCAGATCCTCCCTTCCCTGGCTCTGTCTGCACTAAAACATCACAATTTTCAAGTCAAATTAAGGACTTGCATGGATTTCACTCTCCTTTGAGACACTGGCTCTACAGAAAAGTCAGTAACATCTCACCCATGGAGTCATTGTGAAAAGCTGTATCAAAATGTCATCATTCTTTTCCCCTGCTCCATCCTGTACTGTCCTATGCAGGGGACTGCTGGAAAGCAGAGGTACCAGCCTCAGATGCCTATAACTTTCTCATGATGCTCTCTCTACAAGTTCAGTGCTTTTCCTCCTCTTTGCAGCACTTGGGAGAATTTTGTATTCCCTCTCTACGGAACAACACCTGCATTTGGTCCAAAAATACCTCAGCAGTCCTTGAAACACGGATGTGAAGCCATGTCTCTTTTATTCCTAGAGCTCTGATTGCCTAGCAAGTGCCATGCAGAATATTTCCAACTTAGGAGCACTTCTGTGAAGACCTGAGCAGTAGAACCAGTTGAGCCTGGTAAGACCAACTTGCTTCCAAGCTCAGCATAATCCTTCATTCTAAGTAAGTGCTCATAAGCTCTGTGTAAGATCTTCACACCACCAAAATGTATAAAGAATGATTCATACAAAGTCTATGGAGGACATAGTTGCACTTTTATTCCTCATTTTGTTAGCTGTAAATGTTCTGCTTTAATGTTCCATGGCACCTCATAAAAAGGCACCCAGTGCCTACATCCTCTCCCTGTAAACTAATTCTAATATGGGAAGAGAGATTTTGTATTCATTTTGAATGTATTTTAATAAAACAGGTTGCTTTGGAGTGATGGTATTCATAGAGTTACAGATGCTGCCGGCCTCCGCCATCATCGAAAGCAGAAAGGAAGACTGGAAATGACGGAAAATCTTATTGCATAGAAATTACAGCCATTATCTGGCTCCAAATGTGTCAGTAGCCAGTACGATAGCATTAGAACCTTCCTCTAATGTTGTTTGTGGTTTTACATTACTCTGTTCAGCAACAGAAAGCAAGGACCCAGCAGGAGTGGGTTTTCCCACAGCCTTGTGGGAAAAGGCAGTGAGGCTGTTGCACGTGTCCCTAAGCTGGTACTTGCTGTAGGGCAGCAATAAAGGTCTGCAGCAGCTTTCCTTTGGGCTGGATACAGCAAGCCCCACGCTTACATCAGCACAGTGTGGCACTGATCATCAGGAATTCCCATTTCAGGCTGCAAAAACAACACCCACCCAGCAATAAGCTGCAACCAGAGCAGGTCAACACTTCAGACCAGAGGCAAAAAGAACACCAGAAGATTCAAGCGATGATGTAGCATGTCTTTAATGAGAAAAAGAAGTAGAATAAACAAGTTGAGACTATGAGAAGTGCATTTCTAACGCTCACTAAAGGAATGGACAAACACTATTTAAGGACAAAACGACCCCTACGAGTTGTTCTTCTGCCCCTGCTGCCTCTGCAGCTCTTGGTGACCATCTTCTGTCTGCAGCCAGCTATAAGCTAGTAGTAAGTTCTGTGTAACACCATGGGATGTGACACATGGAAGCATACAACAGTAAGGCATAGCTAGAGAAAGGTATACAGAGGCGCAGTCTTGAATGAAAAGTGCCCATGGATCCCTTCGTGCTGGGAGAGTTGCAGGTGCCCCCTATGGCTTGGAAACATGTGGGCACTTCCTTAGTCCTCTTCCCCAGTCTTGTTCCTGTGCTTCATTTTTCCTTCCTTGCTGGCCTCAGCGGGACGAGGTGACCGATGGGGACACCCTACAGCCCCCCCCTGAGGCACAGCAATGCCCCTTTCCCCAGCCCTCGTGTGCCACCGGAGGCCACTGGCACCCCACAGCACCGGAGGTAGCTCCCGACTGCTGCTGATGCTGTGGACCCCACCGTCGTGCTCTGCGGGTAGGAGCTGAGGATGGGTCCAGGCAAGGTCACCACCACAGTGGGAGGCTGGATGACAGTGGTGGAGTCCCAGCAGCGCCGGTAGCAGGGCTCATTGCAGCTGGTGGCCAGTGGCCTGGGGCTGCAGGAGGCGGGCAGGCACAGGTCGTAGCAGGACATCATGCAGAGACAACAGGCACCTGGAAGGCAGAGGAAGGCATAAGTATAGAGCAAGTGATGTCCCTTCCCTGCTGAGCTCTTAGTGGCTCTGGCAGCCAGAGGTAGGGATAATTTGGTTTCATTTGAATGACCTGCCCTGGGAGGCAGTGCTGGAGCAGTGATAGCAATCCTTCAGCAAGCAGAGTGCTCACTGGAATGCTGCCTGGTGCTGTAAAAAACACTTAATCAACACAACACAAGTGGGCTGGATTCAGCACAGACTAAAAGTAAAGGGATCTCTGCTGCCCACCCTTCAACAATCTCTGTAACCAGGGAATATGTTTTTTGCTCTTTATTTTTAGCAAAAATATCCATGAAGAATGTGCCTGGCTACAGGGATACAGATCCCTGTGGCATCTACCCAGTGCACCTTGCATTCTTCATCCCCTCGCACCCTCATGTTATTGCAGGAAGAATCCCTCCCTCAATGCCCCCACAGGTGGGAGGCAGACAACAAACCTCGACCCCTGATGTGCAGCACACATCAGTGCCGACAGCAGCTCAGTCAGAGGAAGGAGCGGAGCATCTCGACTTACCTGGGCAGCACAGGATGCAGCAGCTGGGAAGCGGGTGAGAAGGCCCAGCAGTGCCTGGTGTTATATAGGGTGCCCCGACCCCCGGGGGAGCTGGCGCATTCCTTCCACATGAAACTCCCCAGTAAACAGCAGTTTTCTCCTGGAAAGCTCCCCCAGCTGATTAAAAAGCTTTGTCTTTCATCTGTCATGTTTTGCTTCCATTTAGTACTGAGTAAGATTGAAATGATTCCAGCTACAGGCGGTAATTATCTTACTTCCCAAGGGCCAAAGTGCATTTTAGGTTGGATGCTACGAGACAGCAGAGTGCTTCAGCAGAATTTAGGGCAGGTGCATCCCCAGCACATCTCCCCTCCCTCCCTATCTGAGCACAACTGTAAATCAGTGGGGAATTCAGCTCCTGAGTTCACCTGAGGTGAGCTCATCAATTTGGGGCTTTAAGCAGACCAAGAGAAACACATCCGTGCACAAGGTCAGCACAGACAGCCAGGCTCCTGCACTGCCTTGGCTTCACAGGATCCTATTGGTGACTGGAAGATGGAGGGTGCTGCAAAGGTGAGGGGTGCTGAGGGAGATTATCACACAACCAACAGTGTGGTGCTGCATTTTTGCAGCCTTCGTCCTTCTCCAGCTATCTGGGTAGCAGAGACATAGGCACGGCTCAGTGCAAGCCCAATGGAGGTGAACTAATCTGGTGTGACCAAGTGTTGATGTATCTGAATCGAGTTTATACGTTTGGACCCACAAGGACTATTTTGTACTTTGATACTCCTCATGTGTGAGGTATTCAGCTTGGGAAGTCGGGCAGATTTTAAAAGCAAACTCATCAAGGACACCGAAAAACACTCTGGAGTCCATCCCTGAAGGTGACACTGACTGTAAGCAGTGAACTTTGCTCAGTGAGCCGATTGCAGAGGACAAGAGCCTCTTCAGGCTGCTCTTGGGACACGCTAAGAGCAGTGAGTCAGAAGTTCACAGCTATTCTTTCCTGTGATGGAGAGAAACAGCCAAGACATTCTAATGATAGGTGTGACTCCAGATTGCTCTGCTGAACCCTGCTAACCTGATATAGAGACAGGGAGTCGCAGAAGTCCCGACCTGCATTTAAACATGAATCAGCTTCATGCTGGGGAGAAGGAATTGCTGACATAGTGCTGAGCAGGGGAATGAGCCATCAGGCTCTGGGGGAAGCTGGAAGGAGGCTTCTCATTTCACCCCAGTAGAACCCAGGTGAAACCATAAACACCTTCTGCCCCCAAATAAATTATGGCAGTATCAGGCCACAAGCTTGTATGGAGCCAGGGGGTTTCAGCATCGCTGTTACAGATGTGCCTTGTAGGGGTTTTCAGAGTCACTTGAGTTAGTGGGGTGAGTAGGCTGCTCATACTGGATCATCACATTCCAGCACAGCATCAGTGCATGCAGTGACGCTGGCAGTTCTTGCACAGGGCTGTTTAAAGAAGGCATGATTCTGAGTGTGAGCAGAACTCTGCACTGAATGAAATTCTTTGCTTGGAGATGGGGAAAACAGTGGCCATGTGTCAGGAAGTCCAAATAGTCAGTTTTCTGTAATGAGAGAGATTTAAAACAGAAGAAAATCCATAAAGAAAAAGAGCTCTTCTTGGGGCTGAGGGCGTCTGGGAGGAAAACAAGGGCTGGCTCTACTAACCTCTGTTGTTCCCAGAAAATGAGCTCTTTCTGCTGGAGACATGACCACAAAACCAAGAAAATACTGTGAAATAAAACCCATGAAGCCCGTTTTCTTTATGTCTGCAATGGATCCGGGATGTGCACCTGTTTCAGTATGTGTAGTTTTGTTCCCAGACTCCTTGACCATCTCACCTAATGGATGGAAATCATAGGAACACAGAGTTGCTCAGGTTGGAAAAGACCTCAACCCCAACCCACCCCTCTGTACCCACCGCCCACATCCCCCAGTGCCACATCCCCATGGTTATGGAACACCTCCATGGGCAGTGACTCCATGACCCCATGGGCAGCTGTGCCAAGACAGCTCCGCTCTTTATGAGAAGGAAGTTTTGCTGATATCCAACCTGAAATGCTGGGGATGGTTTGATTCACCCATTTAAAAACCCCTCCCCCATGTAAATTCCTTACAGAGCTCCTGGACCTGTGCTTGGCTTTGGCCAGGGAGTGCCAGCCTCTGCCATCCCACAACAGGTATGAGCCTGGGCTGCCATGGGAGCCCTGCAGAGCAGTGAGGACACAGGCCTCTGCATAAGGACACATGCAAAGACTTTAGGGGAGCCCTTGGAGCACAGCCTGCCCAAAGCCTTGGGGCTGCAGGAGATCCAGTTTCACAGACTCTGTAATTGATGGGTCTCCATGTGAACTGGGGCTCTGTGGCATCACCGTGGCTGGTGCATTTCTGCAGGTGGCCTCGTCACCAAATGCAATGGCAGGGGCAGCCGTGCTTCTCCTGGGCTCTCATTTCTGTCATTCCCCTTGGAAGCCTCCCACACCCCCCTGCAGGACCCTACCTGTCACTAGGAGACTGCTTGGAGGTGGTGGCTGTGCCACCTGTCCCTGTTCCTGAGCCACCTCCTGATGGCTCCAGGGGATCTCAGCAGGCTCAGGGAGGAAATGCGGCCCCAGGGAGAGCCCGAAAGCTGGTGCAGGGCCTGCAGTGTGGGCATCCTCCAGCCACAGCACGGCTCCGCCACATTCTCATCAACAGAAAAAGGCAGGCAGAGCAGGAAAGGCAGCTATAGGGCTGGCACAGCATGTGCCCCTGGCTGCAGCGGAGCACAGATGCGCAAATGGCAGGGGTGATGCCAGGGGCAGGATGTGCAGGTGCACCAGGGCTGGATGGACGGTACCTGCAGTTGCCCCATGGAGGGCTGCCAAAATGCTGGCCTGAAGACAGAGCTCTTGTCCTGGCTGCCAGGGACTGCCCCAAAATCCATCTCAGAGAAACCCTAATGGGATCCAGGGATCCGACGAGGGTGGGATTCGAACCCACGCGTGCAGAGCACAATGGATTAGCAGTCCATCGCCTTCACCACTCGGCCACCTCGTCCCCCGATTTTGGTCAATTCGGGGCGTTTTCTTCCTTTTTGGTTAAGCTACCCGCCCACCTCTTGTCCCTCAGTGCCCCCCAGAGCTGGACTGTGGGACCCAGCGGGGCTCCTGCCATTCCCAGAACGGGCAGCAACAGCGTGGCAAGAGGATTCTTATGTCCCATCATCAGACCCAGTTCAGACAGTGATAAAGGGTAGAGTGGGCAGAACCTTGAACTGGAAAGGCAGCACCTTATACCAGACCCAGTAGCAAAGATGGGGATGGAGGTCCCGATCTTAATGGGACACAGGAGCAGGGATGGAGGCAGCTTTGCATGCAGGCTCGTTGGTCTAGGGGTATGATTCTCGCTTTGGGTGCGAGAGGTCCCGGGTTCAAATCCCGGACGAGCCCTTCCTTTTGGGCTCCCACCTGCCCCACAGTGCCCGGGGAGGCACCAGTGGACCAGGGCCAACCCCACTGCTTCATCTGGGGCTGGGCATGGGAGTGGGCTCCATCAGCAGCGGTGGGGAGGCTGGAGTGGGTTCCCAGAGGATGTGATTTTGGGGAGGGTCAGAATGGGAGATTGATGCGAAGGGGCAGCAAAATTGGGTGGGAACTGAGACTTTTGCAAAGCTCAGACCCCCCCACAATCAAATACCATCCTGCGTGTTTCTCTTTCGGGCCGGTGGGTGCAAGGCAGCACAGGGCTGGGGAGCAGCCAGTGGTGCAGGAGGCGCTGCGCCATCCCTGTGCCATCCCCCCGCCACAGGGTCCGGCTCCAGATGTGAGCACGCAGCTGGATCGGGGCAGAAACATTGAAAAGAGAAGGGCTCGTCCGGGAGTTGAACCCGGGACCTCTCGCACCCGAAGCGAGAATCATACCCCTAGACCAACGAGCCCCACTGCTGAACCCGTAGGGAGCCTCATCTCTCGTGCCTCACACTGTTCATCTTTGTTAGTGCAAACAGAGATGCCTTCTGGCTCCTTCGCTGCAGGGTCCTCCAGCAGCCCCAGGTTGTTGCAGGCAGCTGAGAGCCTGGGGTGTCTGAGGAGGAAAAGGGTGGAGATGCTGGAGGTGGAACTGCAAGCAGAGCAGGCAGCCTGCAAAGCACAGCCCCACAGAATGGGCTGTGGGGTGTTGGGGCTGCCCCACAGGGATGGCTGTGCCCTGAGCACAGGGCAGGGACGCTGTGATGGCCGAGAGGTGAAGGCGTTGGACTCGAAATCCAATAGGGTTTCCCTGCGCAGGTTCGAATCCTGCTCACAGCGATGGATTTTACCCCCGGCCTGGAGGTTGGCCACAATCATGGCATTATAGGATGGTTGGGGTGAGAGGGGGGGGGACCGTCTGACACCCACGGCGACAATGATTCGATTCTCCTACATCCACACGCAGTGTCACGATGGGTTTCTTCCTCATGAGCATCTCTCCACCCATCACTGCACTCACCACCACTGCTGCTCACCAGAGGGACCCCTTTTTCCTCCATGGGGTGCCCCAGGGGGCCCATTTTCCCCAATGAGCCACTGACCATAATCTGAGTATGAACTTGAAGTCAGTTCCTCATCCACCAAATACTTCACCTGTCAAATCCGTATTTTTCCAAGTTGGAGAGAAGATTGTCAAAGGCCTTACTATAATGCAGATAAATTACATCAGTGTCTCTTCTGATGTCTGTCCATTGACACAGGGCTCAGTGATCTGCATCACAGTGATGAGGCTGTCAGGTCAGTATTTGGCCAAGTGGTCCATTGTCCATTTGATAAAAGCAGGTGTGAGGTTGCAGGAAAGCAGCATGTGATGTGCTGGGATTGGAGGGGAGGAAAACAGGTGGAAGGGGAGAGGGTGTGTGGAGATGAGTCAAGAAAGACTTGTGAGGGGTTTTCCTGAGAGGCAGCAAAAGTGTGGAGATGCTGGGGGTTGAACCCAGGGCCTCCTGCATGCAAAGCAGGCGCTCTACCGCTGAGCTACATCCCCTGGCTGCTGCTGCTGCTGCTGCTGATGATGATGATGGTGATGATGATGATGATGGTGATGATGATGATGATGACAGTGATGATGATGATGATAGTGATGATGCTAATGATGCTGGTGCTGCTGGTGCTGGTGGAGGTCTGTTTTCAGGCTAAATCAGGTGACACAGCAGTGACACTCGCAGTGCTCCATCACCTGTACAGTAGAGATGCTTTCCACCTCTTCTGCCCACATAGCAGCAGCATGCCCAGGGACATCTGTTCCACCTGCCGACTCATCCCACTGCACCATGTCCCTCAGTGCCTCACCTCCACAGCTGTGGGATGCCTCCACACGTGGTGACACCACCGGGCAGCCAGCTCCAATGTATAATCACTACACCACGGGGGCTGTGGCTCGTTGGTCTAGGGGTATGATTCTCGCTTAGGGTGCGAGAGGTCCCGGGTTCAACTCCCGGACGAGCCCTTCTTTTTGGATGGCACCGAGTGCAGCCGCAGTGCTGGGATCAGACCTGTGCACAGGTAACGGCAGCAGCATCCCCTGCTCAGCACTTTGCATCTCCAGGCAGGACCTGAGATGCTTGTCCTGTCCTGTCTGCACAGAGCCTGAGTGGGTCTCTCCAGGGCTTGTATGAAAGAGACCTTGGGTTCAAGCCTCACTATCTCCAGTTGCCGTTCTTGTTGTTTTTGCCCCTCCTGTGAAAACAACCTCCTCACTGTGCTTTGTCTCTTTCATCCCTGTGACATTTTGCTGCCAACAGCAGTGAGAGCCATTCCAGCAGACTGGGCATTCCCAGCTTTAGTGCCAGGCGTTGTTGTGGTCCCATCCCATCCCTGTCCATTCCCACCAGTTTGTGGATGCCCAAAATAAGAGCTTGTGCCCACGGTCCTCAGCCACCCACCAGCATCAGCCAAAATCCATCGCTGTGAGCAGGATTCGAACCTGCGCAGGGAAACCCTATTGGATTTCAAGTCCAACGCCTTCACCCCTCGGCCATCACAGCCCCACGTGTTGTTGGGTTGCTACATACAGTTTCCCTGTTCTGGGGGTCTGGCTGCAGAAAGGGAATCCCCTACAGTCATAATGGAGAGACCCATGTTCACAGCAGCCCCAGTGCCACAACCCCCAGTGCTCACACCCTTTTCCCCCCCCCAATCATCAGGTAATGGAAGGACCATACCGACAGCCCCAAGGAACTGAGCAGGTTACACAAGGGACCTTCACCCTTCTTGTTTCTGAGTGCATGAGGTCCCAGGTTGAACTCCTGGAGTTGGCCCCTCCTTTGGAGTACCACCTTCCTGCTCTGGCTGTCAGCACGGAGATCCTTATGGCCCCAGCTCTGGCTGTTATCCCCCAGTGAGGCCCCACTGCTGCTTGAAGTGACACACAGGATGGGTCCAATGACCTCAACCCTATATTTGGCTCCTGGTCCTGCTGGTGGCCCCAGTGGCAGGAGGATGGAGACGGGAGCTTGGCAGGGACATGGGGACCTTGGGAGCACCCCATTAGAAGAGGAACACATGGGCGCCATGGCTTAGCTGGTTAAAGCGCCTGTCTAGTAAACAGGAGATCCTGGGTTCAACTCCCAGTGGTGCCTGGCCTTGGGGGCTGTTTTTCTTCCTAGTCCCTGAGTTTGGGCACATGCACTGGGGTCTCTGCCCTCACCAGGGCCACTTCATTGCTGCCTGTGTCCCCCTGCTCTGCTGCCTCGCTGCTCCCACCATGTGCCCCTTCCCAATGACAAAGCAGCCCTGCACAGCCTGTGTTTTTACTCCAGAGCTCATTTCAGTGGGAGACAGAGAATGTCGTGGAGACACCAGGGCACAGCAGTAAGTCTGGGCAGGGGTACAAAGGGAGCCAGGCACTCAGGGCCATGTCCTCCCTTTTCAGCACTGCACAGACTCCTGCTGTTTCTGGGTGCCACGAACTCTTCCCAAGGGCACCAGGAGCTCCAGCTGCCCCACTGGGCTCAGGCAGAGCACGGTCCCTGCAGCACCTGCCTGTTGGAGCAGCCACTTCAACATGCAGCAGCCTATGCTGGAGCACCTGGACCTGAGGTGCAGAGCCCTCCTGATGCCCTCTGTGGGGACACCAATTGATGTCTGTCCAGATGCCACACTCAGAAAGAGACAGAGAGCCGTCAGCATGGGCCGGGGCTGCAGAAGGAGTCTATCTCCTGCTGGGTGCGGGTCGAGGGGCTGATCCGCGGCGCCTCCGGTTTATCCAGCTGTGACGGCACAAGAAACCGATGGGGGTGGGATCCGAACCCAGGTCTACATTGCGCAATGGATTAGCAGTCCATCGCCTTAACCACTCGGCCACCCCGTCGCGCCCCGCGGGGCGTTGCAGGCCGGCAGGGAGCGCGGCGCAGCGCGGCCCTCTTAGCGCAGCCGGCAGCGCGTCAGTCTCATAATCTGAAGGTCCTGAGTTCGAGCCTCAGAGAGGGCACTCTTTTATTCTAGCTCATGGACCGGGGGAAGCGCTGCCTCGCGTGAGGTGACGCTGCGGCTTTCCTTTTGCAGCAGCGTATGACCGCCGGGAAGGAGCGGGACCTGCAGGCAGCGCGGCTGAGTCTGCGGGGGATTGGCAGGAGTGGAGCCGTGAAATGCAGGAAGAAAGAAAAAAAAAACCCTTCCTAACAGACTACTAAAAGAAACGCGCTGCCCTCTCTGAGGCTCGAACTCAGGACCTTCAGATTATGAGACTGACGCGCTGCCGGCTGCGCTAAGAGGGCTGCAGCAGCGCCCCGCCGCCCGCCCGGCTGCAGCATTGCCCCGCTGCAGCAGCGCCCCCTGCCGGCTGCGGGGCGGGACGAGAGTGCGGGGAGGGGCCGGGGCGACAGGGAACAGGGCAGGACGAGGTGGCCGAGTGGTTAAGGCGATGGACTGCTAATCCATTGTGCTCTGCACGCGTGGGTTCGAATCCCACCTTCGTCGCCACTTTTGCCACTGTTCAGTGCAGGTGGGCAGCTTTCTGTCCGGCACAGCATAGCTACACCCACACCAGCAGAGCCCTGGACCTGCTGGCTGTGCTCTTTGTAACACACCCCAAACCTCCCCAGGCTGCTCTGTGTACTTGGTTACCACTAGATTCAAATTAAAATTTGTGGACAGACCTTTTAATTAGCGACACAGTAACGAATGAATTCAACCAACAAAAATATTTATTAGATACAAAAAAACTTTACATGAAACAAAGATGGTGTGAAACAGCCCAGAACATTGAGGTTGGAGCAATTAATTCTGGCTTCATGGAGCCCCCATGAGCAGCAGGCACAGAGCACATTGGACACACAGGAGGCTGATGTGGGGCACCGAGCTCAACTCAACACAAGGCTGAGTATGAACAGCGCAAAGCACAAGTGCTTCACTTTAAGTCACAATTGCTACTCCATGTTAAAGAGGAAACAAAGGAAAAACAAATAGATATAAAACAAATTGTGGAAGGCAGGTGACAGAGCTGGACTGAACTGCAGATGAAGTTAGGAGCCAACTGCCCAATGATCTCTGATCTGGCTGACAAACGTTTACCCCCAAGCAGCAATAATTGCATTTCACCAGGCAGAACCGCCCCAGAAACATCTGCTGCTGCTTTATCTAAAACCAGAGAAAGGTTAATTGTCCTGGAGCGCTGCAGCCATGAGTTACATCTTCTCACTACTTGCAAGTAATCGATATTAAATCTAAAACAAGAGGTCTTCGATTTTCAATGCCACAGCTTTATAGCAACTAGAAAGTGCAGGCAGCCTGCTCTGCTAAAATAAAGGAAAATCTTCCTTCCACAGCTGTTTACAGAGGAAAATGTCCTGCTTTTCCAGCATGACAAACTACTCTGTAGAGGAACAGGTTTGTTTTAATGCTGTATGTATTCAGCATAACAAAACGCTGGGCCCAGCAGCCCAAAAATCCTTCTGAATCTGCATAGGACATTTAAGTAAAACAAAATATAGCAAAGTGTTGTGACTGCTTGATAATGAGTATTGACACTTCCGAGCAGCAAAAAGAAACCCACAACAACATGTCAAACCAATGCTGCTGCAAGGCAGCCTCTGCGTAAGAGGCAGAGAGCTGAGACTGCATCCTGAGGTCTGTGTGGAGACCAACTGTCCTGATGCTCCCAAAGGTCCTTGCTATCTGAGTGTTTTCTCCTGGTGAAATTATATTGACTCACATGCTGCCCACGCAATGATCCTCTAACTTCCCCCAGTAGCTGTATCCTTACCCCCATCTCTATTGAATTGACTTCCAGTTGTAACAAAAACTACTGGTTCTGCACTCCTCAACATGGTACAAAGTTACAGAGGCAGGGAAGGGGAAGAGAACCAGGTACAAGGACAGTATCAGCAGGACTCTGCACAAACCAATGCAGTCAACGTGAGAGCTGGTAGAAAGAAAGGTTACAGTATATCAATGTAAGGCTTCCTAGGGCATCATTGCACTAGTCTCCACATTAATGAAACAGGACAGCTTCAAAGGAGTTCCCAGGCCAGCCAAATCTCAGCAGAGAACCGAAGAGATGAAGTGAGCTCCAGCACATCATCTCTGCAAGGCAGCCACGTGAGAGCAGCCCAGACCCAACATCTGCTTTGCTTTTTCTGCCACATGCCCCAGAAGCTTCTCTTCTGAATCACCCAGATCTGGATTTCTGCACCAGTCTCTTGATCCACACCCGTGCTTTAGTTCTGCTCAAATATCCACCATATCCATCAGGGCAGAGAGGTGAAGCTCAGATGCAACTTCACCCTCCTTGTTAGCTCTGAGGAGCCTTTGCAAATGCTTCAGCCTGTCTGACAGTACAGGGCTTCGGTCACCCATTGACAGCTCAAGACTTGCTTCACTCCCATCCTGGTGGGAAGGAAAAGAGAGATGAGACAGAGAAAGCAACATTAGATAATATTAACATGGGATCTGATCTCTCCATTCACTGACCTCCCACTTTTCAGAACAAAGGAGGTCACCTCCAATCCCCCAAGGAGCTATGGTTAAAATGGCATGTTCTGCTGTTTCTGGAGCCAGCATTCCCTGGGTCCATCCCAAAGCCAAAGGTACAACCTGAGCCACAATCAACAACTCCCTATGTGCAACACTACAAGGGATACTATTATGATCACCAGAGCAGACACATATGTTCATCACATACGCCAACAGCATTTCAGATCTACAGAAATTATTTTGCTTCTCAGGGAAGATTGTACAGTACGGTACATTTTCCAGTTCTTCATTTCCCAAGTCTATCCAACACTGCATAGTTAAGGCTGTAGCCACTGAACATTTGTGATTACAGCTGGTTTAGCACCCACACAATACTCTTCACAGCCAGTTTTCAATACCACCCCCTGTCTTACCACTTGAACAGAAGACACGGGACTCTTGCTCAATGGACCAGCAAGAGCTGGAGTGGAGATCAGGGACTGGGGAAGGTAGAGAGGAAAGCCCATGAAGTCACCAAGGGGCTCAGTGTCCTCAGCTAGATATTGGTGCAACTGTTCTTCAAACCTGAAAAGAAAGGTCAACAACACCAGTCAGAATGCAGCCTGGCTTTGCTCCTGTAACCAGTGGGTAAGACATGAACTGGGAATTCAGAGGTCTCTGAAGGAAACAGCCAAAGACAGCAGTCATGTCCAGTACAGACAGCCCCACTGCTATTACAAAAATACACTGCTGAAAGATGTGGCCCAGAAACAACCTAAACAAAGTGATGGAGAAAAGAGAGGAAACCCTTGGGCCAACCTCAAGAACTTTAGTTCTCTGACCTGGAGACCTGCATTGCTATTAACATCAAACCAACATTCCCATGGTCTATTTAACAGACACCAAGGATGGAAACTACTGAACACAGCATATAACTACGCTGCTTTAGCATTAGTGGATTGATTGACCAATTTCCAACCATTACTCAAAGCTCTACTTATTTCTATCATACCGGACTGTTCCTGTAATGAAAGTAATAACTAGCAGGGAACTGCACTGAACTGATGTGCTTGATGAAGATGAAAGTGGAGACAGACCAAGAAATAAACCTACACTCCTAGTACTGCTGGACTTCAGCTTTCCAATGCATACAGGTTCACAACTGCTAACAAACCTGGACTGGAGCAGCAAGGATTGGATAGTTCTCTTGTAACTCACCTCCTGCTTTCCATTTTCTCCAGTTGCAATTGAGTTAACAGATGCTCCGGGAGGTCCTGGGCTGAGGCTGTAAATTCTGGATCAGAACCTGGACTGGAAATGTTCCTTTCTTGCCCTGATAGTATGCTCTCATCAGCACTGTACTGATCTGACATGGAGACCTTACAGGGTTTATTGAAAGACACTGGAGATTTTACCCTTGACCTGGAATGGGGGGGGGGGGGGGGGGGAAGAAAACACAAAAAAACAGTATAAGTTTGTTGATTCTTCCCTATTAGGATGGAAATTCCAGGAAGAAGTTCCATGTTTCATCTACAAGTTTAATTCCAAAGCCACAGCAGTGATTTCTTTGGCAGAACTTCAATTACAACACTTTGAACAGCTGCTCCAAGCAATGCCGTTTCTTTGAGAGAAGTAACCCCACAAATCACATCTACTTACAACCTAATTTCCACACAAATGCCCTTGTACGTCACTTTGGGAAGATGTAGAAAAGAACACACGCTGGTTCTCAGCACCACAGCACCATGCAGCTTGACAGAGGCCCTAAGTAACCTCATTAGAGTTCACTAAGCAGCTCTGGCTACAGAAGGGGCAACTGAATGCTTTTCAAATAGGCAGTGCCAGCAACTCCCTCACCATTTGTGGCCCTGCCGGATCTCCTCCCGTGTGCGTAGCCTGGCTTGTTCCCATGAAAAAGGGACAATGAAGTTCTTCAAATGTTCCTTGAAGAAATACACACGAATCTGGCCTTCTTCACTTACTGCTTCTGTGAACAAACCCCAAACTAGTGTTTATTATCAGCACAGATTTTTTTCCTTGAACGAAAAGTTCAGTATTAAAAAGATTATTTAAGGAAAAACAGCATATCTTTCAAGTTACCTCTCCCTGCACTCTGCATGCAGAAAGGGGTTGTTTTGAGTGATTTACTGTTCAACATAACACATTACTGGGAATGACTAAAAAAAAAATGCTCCTTTATCTTCATTTATTAAATTCTTGTGCATCTAAGCTCAATGTACAGCAAGGTAAAGAGCCATTTCAAAACAGGCTCCCTAGAATTAAGCCAAACAGGGCACAGAAGTAACCCTGTGCACATTGCATTTTAAGTAAGCAGAATTTGAGATACTAACTTCATTAATCCACCAAAGTGCTCATTAAGAGAGGCAGCCTTCCATCTCAGATGACCTGAGCTGATATGGCTTGCAAAGGCACTGATTCTTGGCCTGTGGCTAAATTTAAACACCCTCTCCCACTTGGAGAATAGGACTTGAAGGACTTATTATGTGCTTTCACACAAACATTCTAATCACAAGCTCATGTGATTATCAACGTTAAATACATACTCTACACAGCAGAACAGTGTGCAGAGCAAGCACAGTGCCACTCTGCAGAGTGAAGAACAATCAAAACCAGACCTCCCTCTTTGCTACTCCCTGCATAAAGGCACCACTGTCAAGTTAATAAACACAGTTATGAAGGAAGTGTCATCCTTACTATAGGCCATACAATACCTGGTGCAACAGGCAGTTTGGGGGGTTTCCAGTCTCTCAGCTTATGATCAATGCATGTTGCCAGGATATCATCCCAAGGGATCTCATCAACAGAAGGCCCATCACCAGAGCTCCCCAATGGCCCATTTTTCCACTTCTGGTATGTTTTGCTCAACAGATTCTCTACTTGAGAGTGAATCAGTGGTTGAGTATTGGAAGAACTGGCAATCTGAGATGCATACTGAAAAATCATTCGGCAAACAGGACGCCAAGGAGCTAGAGGAGGAAAAAAAGAACAGTAACAACAACAAAAAAGATCCCACCAAAGCAGACACAACAGACAAGGAATGAAATGCTGCTAAGAGGATGCTGCAACATGAAGTACGTACCACCTAATGGAGGCAGATCTAGGTAGGGGATCTGGAAGGACAGCACAGCCTTTTTCAGCCAAGCTAGGTGATCAGGCATATTCCACTGCAGGTGAGGCAACAACTTGTTACCCCCACGTTCTGAAAACTCAGTAACAGGCCAAGACAAGTCACAAAGATGCTCTGAGGATGCCACCTCTGAAAGAAACTGGAGCACACAGTTGTACAGCTCTATGATGACCCCAGGCTCCTGAGATGGCAGGCCAGCTAAACGTCTCTCCCTCCAGTCATGGTAGAAGCGCTTGCCAAATTCACCATCGATGCCATCCTCGATGTACTCCTGAAGGGTCTGACTGCAGAGCTCAAGGGAGTTTGGGCACTGGGAAACCAACCAGCTCACAGCTGCAGAGATCTACAACACACAAAGCACAGGTGGTTGGAAACTCCACTCCTCTGGGACAATGAGGATTCAACCCTGCAATCTTACATTTGATAGAACATTATCTAAGACACTGCATAGCAAAATTCAAATAGATTGTTTTTAATCAGTCTCCAGGCCACTATTTGCAAGCACAAGTCAATTAGAAGGACAAGGAGAGGCTGTCTCAGAAAGTACTGTACAAACTTTCCTCCAATCCATCCACTGAAGATGTGACAACAGAGGGTGACCTCCTATCAGTGAAGAGTGACGTTTGCATTTTAGGACTGGGAGCATCAGGTGAAGAGGCTCACCCACCACCAGCACTCTTCCGTTACAACTGCAGCCCCACTAGTCAGCATAGACAGGGCACACAAGAATGCCAATCTTGGTCAGTTAAAGGAATGCAGCGGAAAAAGTTTTAGGCTAGTTCTGCCTAGAACTAGAATTAATTACACCAGCCGTTAACACAAGCATCTGATTCCAGCTAATTCAGCTACATGAAAAAAGCTCATATAAGACTTTTGATCAAGAACTACAATAAAGAAAATTCAACAGGAAAAAAATATTCCTTTTCATAAGGCTGCTGCAATTCAAGCTACAGAAAAATGTAACAATCACTCCTTACACAGCATTAATAACCAAGAAAGGTTAATGATTAGCTAAGTAAGTATTCTTACCCTTCTGGTGCCTTCTAAGTCATTGATAGAACCTGGTAGCTCAATAACGACATAGTCTGAAATAAGCTGGGCTGAAATCAAGTCCTGGAGCATTAAACCTGAATAAGTAAAAACAAGAAATAAAAAATAAAAAGCAACTCATATACACTAATAGACAACAGATGGTCACCCCCTGCTCTGACCCAATCTCACAATCTGCACACATTCACTGCACGGCTTCCGTCCCCAGCCTTCCCCCAGGCTCTCAGGATCTAATACTGAGTGCAAAGAAAAGCTGAAAACTAAAGAGTTCAACAGTTTCCATACTGACAAAGCATTAAAGTATCTGGATTTCCACCAAAGCACTGAAGCATTCAGTACTTCACAGTCATGTCACTTATTAGGCTGTACATCTGAGGCTGCACTAGCCACAAAGCTCTGGTTGTGGCACCCCTCAACACTCACATTATTTACAAGCCTTTCAAAAACAATTGCATACCTTCTTCAACTTCTTTCTCTGTGGCCTCCTCTTCCTGACTGGGGACCAGAACCAGAAGCGGAACTATTGGCTGGAAAGGTTTGACTTGAAGTAACTGTTTCAATTGCAGCAAAGCTGAAAGCCAATAAACATCTTCTTCGGCAACATCATCACTTCTAACTCGAGGGGGCAGGAGGAGAATGAGACCACTGGTTCCAAGCAAGTCTTTTTGTGTACTGGATGCGTCAAGCTCAGAGTCAGAGAGCACACCATTTACCACCTATACAAATAACAAAGATAACAGCGAAGCAGCTTAAAAACAGTTTTCATACTGAAAATGGCAGCTCTTTATCACTAGTGTTCAGCTTTGATGTTCATTACCAGGAGCCCTACAAAGCCCCAGACAATGAATTACAGGAAAGAAATATGTCCAATAAATGCAGGTGAACACAGAAGTGCACTTCAGCACCTGATCCATCATCAGAAATTGACAGGATGGAGGTTCAATTGCTAATATACAGGTAGGCATTTACTCAGCAGACTGGAAACAAGAAAAAAATCCACACCTTTTTTCTTTAGCCCTTTCCAACAAACCAATCCCTCCCTCCCAGTGTCATCTTTCTCCACCAGACAGGACACAGTGTGAAAATCTTCCTCATGACATCCACTGGAAAAGATGGTGCACGTGATGGCCTGTCAGGTATCACAAGTCTGCTCCCACTTACCTTAACACACACGCTGACTCTGATGTTTCTGCTCCCTTGTATGCCAGAAGAATTAAACAATGTCAGTGTTTGAATTCTATCTTCTGCACATGAAGCAGTATTCTTCCAGCTTTTGTCCTTCATGAATTTGGCCTTCAACCACTTCATCAATGTCCTAGCAAACAAGAAGTGTTTATTTATTTATTTATACACTTTATTTATTTTCTAAGTAGCACTGTAAGTCTTTTTAAGCACCAACTTAAGAAAGATAGAGTTTGTCTATCAGATGCCCTGAAGTTCTCTATTACCTAAATAAGGGTTTTCTGTTTTCAGTGTGAGGAAAAGCAATTCAATGAACAACAGCAGATACAGACCACTGCAGTTCATTCTAACTTTTTTTATTAGAAAGAAAAAAATATATATATCAAAGTTTGATATGGTAGGAGAAAAGTAGTCATCAGGGACTGCATAATGCTACCCTCCCTCCATTCCATCACCACGCCTGAAAAAGCGACCATGGAATCCACACTTCTACTCACCTGCTGGGGTCATCCTCTGCATATTCATCATCATTTGGCAAAACCAACAGCACCTTCCAAAAAACCTGTTCTTGTTGAACTGGAATATGTTCAGCGACCAAGGAAGCGAGATCCAGGGGAGTCCATGCTAAATCACTTAAAGAGAGACAGAACTGGTAAAACAAACCCCCCCAAGGCCGATTTTCTTGCCTAGAACAAGTTACACTAGGGCAGCTGGTTAAGGTCTAATCCAGGAAGGTCTGAAATCAGACCTTATCCATTAGCAAATACCGGATGCCTTCTGGAACTACAGTTACCAAGTCTGTTATCTCAGCCTTACTTTGGGGATTGTGGTACCATACATACATTACTTCACTTCCACACTACCTAAATATCCTGCTCCAATAAACTCACAGGGCACTAGAGTGCATGACAAGTTATTAGAAAGCAAATGCTTTGCTGCACGTTAGAGACTTACATCAATTTCTCTGTGCCACGAGCCAGTCTCATAATGGCCTGTACTCCTCTTTCTGGCTCAGAACCATTAGCCTTGTCCAGATTCCCCCCCCCCCGCCCCCCCTCGGAGGAGGAGTAAATAAATAAATAATAATTATTATTAAAAAGTGTCTAAACAAGCACCCCAGATTCTCCAGGTTACAGTCACAGCAATGGGAGTTCAAGAGTTTACTATCCAGTTCTCTTATCTGAAAAGGTATTTCCAGAATCAAGGCTACAATAGGACACTGAAGCATGGTTTACCATCCTGCAATGACACTTTCAAGTTCTATGGCATTCATTGTAGAAAGAAAACAAAGATCAAATGCCAGAATACCTTAACAACTGCCGATAGAAGTGTTGAACTTTGATTTCATGCACTGTCTTGTTTCTCAGCCAATTCAATCTGAAAACAAAAGACCCTTGATTTTTTGGGTATAAAAACAGGAATTTTAGCGATAGTTCAAAAATATTACAACCTGAGAAATACTACTTTAGAAAGTTGCAGTCAGTGGAAGAATTATTTCATTAGGTTTGAGTCTTCACTGCAAAAAAATTCACTTCCACAATGGAAAAAGAGAATTTGCTTTCCTAAATTCAGATTGCCATCTGCTGTCATAAACATCCTTACCTTGTGCAAGAGACTCCCAGCTTTCCTCCATTCCCCATGTTTACAATCCTCTTGCATAAGTTCTCCATGGTTATAGGCCACTCAGCACTAGGGGACAGGGCTTTCAGTTTATTTTTAGGATCCATGCAGCACGGAGCAGCTGGAAATGCCCTCATTTGACGTTTCAGCTTTGTTCGAGCTGCCACTGCCTCCCTCCACCTTCAGAAGAGAAGAAATAAGGTCCTGTTAATTAAATTCTCTGCAGTCCAACAGGGTTCTCCTCGCTCTTCAGATTGAATGAGGCTATCATTCTAAGTCTGCCCAGTTGAGATGGTGAGGTGGTGCAATTGTGCAGAGCTGTGAACTCACAGCACGCATGTTCAGCATCTTAACAGTCTACTTTGTGCTCCATTAAAATAAAATAAATCAATAAACAAATAGAAAGGAAAAAACACAACAAGGAAAGGAGACAGGAACTCTTTTCTTGGTCTTTCTAAAGAGCTGTTTTCACAGGTGTTTTTGGGATATATAACAATATATCCCCACATCACACAGTTGCCTTGACTGCTACTTGTATTTTTAGCACCCCACAGACACCTTTAAGCTCCTCCTTATTCTTCCCTATGCCACTGAAGGTGATTTATGTAAGTCCTGAAGTGAAAACAGATTTAATTTCAGGACATAAAGAACTCTGCAAGGGAAGGTGTTCCTAGAAAAGAAAACAGCCTGCTGCTATCTATCCGCAGTAAAAAACACCACCTGAAATGTACTTCCAGCTGACAGCACTGGGGCAGCACAGCACAGGAAGAAGTGAGTCCCTGCCTTGGAGCACCACAGGTACTCCTGGGCATTTAGCATACATCCAGAAACAAGCACCCAATACAGAGAATCCAAGGACAAACTATAACATGTTTCTAGAAATAATAAAAGTGCATCTTCATGCCAAGACCATTACTTGACCCTAAGGAGGTGTGTTCCCCTCCTTGCATGTAACAGAGCAACATTAGAAGTTGGTAATAAGAACATAAGCCTACCTTTACAGTAGAGCCAACCAGATAGCAAAAGCCATCTCAAAAAGCCCATAGCCTGACACAGTTGCTCTTTAAATCACAGAATCACAGAATGACCCGGGTTGGAAGGGACCTCAAGGATCATGTAGTTCCAACCCCCCTGCCTGGCAGGGCCACCAAACATAGACCTTTACTAGATCAGGTTGCCCAGAGCCCCGTCCATCCTGGTCTTGAACACCTCCAAGGACGGGGCATCCACAACCTCCCTGGGCAGCCTGTTCCAGGACCTAACCACTCTCTTAGTAAAGAACTTCCCCCTAACGTCCAACCTAAATCTTCCCTCTTTTAACTTAAAACCATTTCCCCTAGTCCTGCTATTATCAGCCCTTTCGAAGAGTTTACTCCCCTCCTGGGAGTAAGTTCCCTTCAGGTATTGAAAAGCTGCAATGAGGTCACCCCGCAACCTTCTCTTCTCCAGGCTGAACAAACCCAACTCCCTCAGCCTGTCCTCATAGGGGAGGTGCTCCAGCCCCCTGA
The DNA here is from genome assembly GCF_054131305.1 of Coturnix japonica. Taxonomy (NCBI): domain Eukaryota; kingdom Metazoa; phylum Chordata; class Aves; order Galliformes; family Phasianidae; genus Coturnix; species Coturnix japonica. The sequence goes on from NC_140669.1 coordinate 33,215,953, forward strand.
TCATCTTTGTGGTCCTCCTCTGGACCCTTTCCAAAATCTCCATATCTTTTTTGTACTGAGGGCTCCACACCTGGACACAGTACTCCAGATGGGGCCTCACAAGAGCAGAGTAGAGAGGGACAATCACCTCCCTATCCCTGCTGACCACCCCTCTCCTGATGGAGCCCAGGATCCCATTTGCTTTCCGGGCTGCCAGAGTGCACTGCTGGCTCATGTTAAGTTTCTCATCTATCAGGACCCCTAGGTCTTTTTCTGCCGAGCTGCTCTCAAGGACTACTCCTCCCAGGCTGTACAGGTGCCTGGGGTTCTTCCGGCCCAAGTGCAAAACCTTGCACTTTGCCGTGTTGAACCTCATTAGGTTCACCCGAGCCCAGCTTTCCAGCCTGTCAAGGTCCCTCTGAATGGCATCCGTTCCCTCCACCGTATCGACTGCACCACTCAGCTTGGTGTCATCAGCAAACTTGCTGAGGGTGCACTCAATTCCCTCATCGATGTCATTAATAAAGATGTTAAAGTGCACCGGTCCCAAGACAGACCCTTGAGGGACACCACTCGTTACCGGCCTCCACCTGGACATAGAACCATTGACCACCACCCTCTGTCTGCGGCCTTTCAACCAATTGCTTATCCATCTAGTTGTCCACCCATCAAATCCACATCCCTCCAATTTGGAGATGAGGATGTGATGGGGGACCATGTCAAAGGCCTTGCTCAGGTCCAGGTAAATGACATCGGTCGCCTTCCCTTCGTCCACCAACGCCGTCACTCCATCATAGAAGGCCACAAGATTAGTTAAGCATGACCTTCCCCTGGTGAAGCCATGCTGGCTGTCTCTGATCACGTGCTCGTTCTTTATGTGATCAAGCATGTTGTCCAGGAGGATCTGTTCCATAATCTTCCCAGGCACGGAGGTGAGACTCACCGGCCTGTAGTTACCTGGGTCCTCCCTGCTCCCCTTCTTGTAAATGGGAGTGACGTGACCCTTCCTCCAATCATCCAGGACCTCACCTGACAGCCACGACTTCTCAAATATGATGGAGAGCGGCTCAGCAACCACCTCAGTCAGCTCCTTCAGGACCCTGGGATGCATGCCATCTGGCCCCATAGACTTATACTCATTCAGTCTAAGGAGGCACTCTCGGACTTGCTCTACCCTTACAGTGGGGAGGGATTTACCTCCTTGGTCCCCACATAGAGGTATGGGGGTGCAAGAGCTAGGGACGTGAAAAAGACTAGAATCCTGGCCACCAGTGAAGACCGAGGTGAAGAACTCATTCAGCACCTCAGCTTTCTCTTCATCTGTTGAAGCTAGTTCTCCTTTTAAATTTACCAAAGTAGGTACGCCCGTTTTGGCCTGTCTCTTCTGGCCAATGTACCTGTAGAAGGTTTTCTTATTGTTTTTCACGTCCCTCGCCAAGTTCAGTTCTGCCTGCGCCTTGGCTTCCCTGATCCCACATCTGCAAGTCTGGACGGCATCCCTGTATTCTTCCCGGGTGACACAGCCTTGTTTCCAGACCTTGTACACCCCTTTCTTCTCCCTCAGTTCTCTTAGCAGGTCCTTGCTGAGCCATAATCCTATTAGCCAGTCCTTGTCCACGCTCCTACAAGAAGCAGTTCTACCACAGGATGGCAACTCACCTTTGCAAATATTTGCAGAAACACTGGAGCTCCTGAATGGTTTCTTTTGCAATCTGGAAAATCTCATCCTCCAGGAAGAGATCCATGACATGACCGCAGACTTCTTCTGAACACCGGGCAATGCGGGCTTGCTGGTCTCTTTCTAAGGCACATCTGCTTCAAAACAAAACATTTAGCGAGGCAAAAGCCACAGAAGGAACTAAAACAACTAGCCAAGACATAAACAGGCAAGAACATCAACACAGATAGCAAAGAGGATGGATTTTCCACCTTTGTACTCCATGGCAATTTTAAATAAGACCTGCAATCAAATCTAAAGTCATTCAAATTTTACACAGATCACAGGCTTCCAAAGAAAAGTCTGCAAGAGGAAAATCCACAGCTAAGCTGTAAGGGAGACCTAATGGAAGTAAGCACATGGGACAGCCTTGTCCACAAGAAAGACTATCACCTCCACCCTGGAGGACTGCTACTGCAAAGGCAAACTGATATCATTCTGCATGGTCAAGTACACTTGCCCTCCCTTTAAATTAACTTAATGAAAGCAAAGCTTAGAGGAAGCCAAGCAAGGAGCCCAGCATTTGCTGACTATTACCCTTTATAAAGCACCAACAGCAAAGTATAGCATAGAGAATGTTATACTTACTTTAATTCATTGGCTGAAGCTTCTTGAACATTCTCATTTATTACTTCTTCCATTAGCTCCATACTGACCAACTGACTCAGCTGCTTTATTAACTGTTCTCTTTCCTGCCTCTGCCTGGAAGGACAGAGTAGAGATTTACATATGCAAACCTGCTGCTTAGTTACTTATGTGCAGCCTAATATCCACAGTTAGTTCACTGGTTTTTCCTCAAAATAAATAAATAAATAAATAAATAAAAGAGATAATTAGCTTCCACAGAGCTAAGTCTCATTAATATAAGTAACATTTGGGCTATTTCTTACTCAGTAAGCTACAGACAAGTAGTTCTCTCAAAAGAAAAAGCTCAAGTGTACAGAAAGGCCAGGAAGCGCCTCCCTCTCAGGAAGCTCCAGCTGATTAGAAGTTCCCAAACAATCCCATCTGTGATTTTCACAGTGTCTCCATGAGGTTATCAGAATACTTACCAGCAGATTTTACTATTCTCAAGAACAAGGAAGTGACAACACGAGCGACCCCAGGGAAGCTCCAAATAACACAAACTGAGCAGCACTGACAGGTGACAGAGACACAGGGCCTGGGTATATGCATCAACACCCAGGATGGCACCTGCTGTCCTTACAGTACCTAAGAGCTGATGCAGCCCACCCTGCCACATGTTAAAATCAACGGCTCACCTCTCTTCCTCCACTCTGCGTCTTTCCTCATTTACACGGTCCTGCTCTGCATTGAACGTGGTTACAGCCACTTGTCGGAGGACTTCCTCCATCACTTCAGCCACCAGTTCCTTCATGGTGTCCTCTGAGGTGCTGCGTGGAGACAGAATTCTCTTTTTAAAGCAAGTTTTCAATCAAAGCTTCAAAGAAAAGGCACCATAGATACCCCATGCCCTCAGCTAGCAGCCAAGTACCACTTGTTCACTCCCCTCCTTGCAGCAGGGCATATGGGAAGACAGAACATAACCGAGAACACCAGTGGAATGGAAATGAAGACAGTTTCACTTATTAAGTGAAAAAAAACAAAAAACACATCCAAGGACACTCATCACCTCCCACAGGCAGACCAGTGCTCAGCCACTCTCCTCACGGCCAAAAAAAATACCTCACCTTCCTTCTCAACCTGTTTTAGGCAGTACTGAATACCTCGTTGGTCTGCTGGGGCCAGCTGTCCTGGCTCTATCCTCTCCCAGCTGACTTTGCACCCCCCTCCGCTCCAGCCCACTTGCTGGCAGAATAGTACAAGAAACTGAGAAACTGAAACATCCTTGGTTCTGTGCAGCACTGCTCAGCAATAACTAAAACATCGCAGTGTTATCAGCATTGTTTTTTATCTAAGGCCAGAATATAGCATCATATCAGACACTGAAGGAAAAGTCAACTCCAAATCAGCTAAAACCAAGACCCAGTACTTCTGAAACCCTGGCTGAAACCAGACTTCACATTCCATTAAGATCAAGATTTCTCAGCACAGGAGAAGACCTAAAATCCCTAAATAGTATAGCAGTCAGTTTATCCTTTGCTCAGCCTCTACCATCTTCATTTAGCTACTCATTTAAAATGGGCTTTTAACCATTAGTAGTATTTTATTTCTAGTTAGGAACAGAAGTTTCCTTTGATTGGTCAAAGCAGTGGATTTGCTAGCCTTTGCCAAGAAATAGCTGCAGCAAATCATTTTTAAGCTCACTTCCACTTGGGCAACTCAGCTCTGGATTAACAAAGCAAATTCTGGTGAATCAAGGGCTATGGGGAGCTTACCATGTCCACCAGCACTGAGCAGCACAGACAGAATGGTGTGTGTACATATAAGTCATCAGGCATCTTCCCTTCCTACACCTTTATTTAGAGGGAGACACTCCAAATGCCTACTGGCTAGACTGCAGCTGCATACCCCACCCCACTTAAGGGCAAGTACATGAGTGCAGCTTTCTGGGGACAGTGATAGCCAGCACAGGAGCAGCAGCTCCTCCCATGATACAGCTCAAGGCAGTGTAACACATGACTGAGGAAGGCAGCCTGAGAGGGATAACAAAAGACTGGAGTCATTGCTCTGTAGGATTTGTCACTGTACATAAATCCATCTGGGTTCCTGCAGAGTAGGCAAGTAGGTAGGAAATTCCAGTTGCTTAGATTTAGACCTACTCTCTAAGGACTTAAATGGTTCACATATTTATTATCAGAAAACATCAATTACATCTCATGGTCTAATGTTGGTACTTAACGACAAAGTCGTGGGCAACTTTGCCCAAATCTGGCTGATCTGACCTAGTGTGGGCAACCAATTCACTAAGAACAGGAGACTGAACCACAGACATCTAGATACTCCTTCCCACCAGGGTATCCTGGAGCCTATCAACTGCACTGCGAGGAAGCATTACTTGAATTAGAGAAGCATCCAGATCTGGATTTAACTACTCTTGCTTTCCTTCCACAACAATTTATTGCAGCAGTAATGTTAGTCGTACAAACAAAGGTCTGCAGAGATGTTTGCAGTGAGCATTTCATTAAGCTAAGCTAGCATGAAGCCAAGAGGTGTATGAAGAAATATCTGCTTTTCTCTCGACTGTATCAGTGAGACTTCCTTCACTAACAACCTTGCCTTACTTAACTTTATAATCTTCACACACACTGCTGCTAAGGGAAACTGGGACTTTGATGGTAAACTTCAGAAATACCAGCAATGAACACTCTTTACCAGATTGCTGCAGTCACGTAATCCGCTCCTGCTCTGCCAACTTCTCTGCACTCTCCTTTGACAACATCGTGCACGAGCCCATCCACGACCTCAGCAATATCCTACAACACAGCAGAAGAAGAATGTGAAGCAAGCTGGAACCCTGCTCAAGACAGCCTGAGCAGGCACTCGAATCGGGAGTGAGGTGTGCCAGCCTTGTTTATGAGACTGTAATTGGCAACCATATCACCTTATCTCTACTTACACACCAAGCTAAGGTCATGAAGTACAACAGCCTGGGAATTATACTTTGAGTTCTAGCCATGTAGTAACAGCCCAGAAACAAAAGCAACCAAGCAGTGTCTCCTCTAAATTATGTGAAGGTTATAAGGACAACAATCTGCAAGCTCTCAGTTGCTATTTATTATCTTTTACACAATCTTCCCAAATACTCCATCATAACTGATGGACTGCTTGCATGCAAGAGCTCTCCAGCCCCCAGCTGAAGAAACTGAGCAGAGGAAGAAGGCAACTAGTAAGGCTGAGCAAGGACATGCAGCTTCAACTGAGTGGATTCCATCCCACTGTAACAGTGGAACAAGTCCAGAACTGTCTCATGAAACTGAATGCATGTAAGTCCATGGGTTGGATGATACTCATCCTAGGGTTCTGAAAGAGACAGCTGATGTGGTTGCCAAGCACTCTCCATCATATCTGAAAAATCATGGCTGTCCAGTGAAGTCCTCAGTGACTGGAAAAAGGGAAGCATTGCTCCCATTTTTAAGAAAGAGAGAAAGGAATACCCAGGAAACTACAGGCTGGTGAGCCTCACTTCTGCGTCTAGGAAGATCGTGGAGCAGATCCTCCAAGAAGCTATGCTAAGGCATATAAGAGACAAAGAGGTGACCCGAGGCAGCCAGCATGGCTTCACCAAGGGCAGATCGTGCTTGACCAATCTGGTGGCCTTCTGTGATGGACTGACAGCTTCAGCAGATGGGGGAAGGGCAACGGATGTCATGTACCTGGACTTCTGCAAGGCCTTTGACATGGTTCCTCACCACATCCTGCTCCTTATGAGGGTGGATAGTGATAGGACAAGGGAGAATGGTTTTAAACTGAGATGGGGAGATTTAGGTTGGATATTAGGAGGAAGTTTTTCACAGAGGGGGGTGAAGCACTGTAACAGGTTGCCCAAGGAGGCTGTGGATGCCCCATCACTGGAGACATTCAAGGCCAGGCTGGATGTGGCTCTAGGCAGCCTGGTCTGGTGGCTGGCAACCCCACCTGTGGCAGGCAGGTTGAAACTAGATAACCATGATGATTCTTTTCAACCCAGGCCATTCTGTGATTCCATGAATTCTGGATTTCCTTACCGTGTCTGTGTACACAGGCTGAGGCTTTGAAGGAAGAGGATCAGGCTGTGCAGCAGGTTGGGAAATTGTCTGTGCAGGAGGTAACGATGCCATAAGAGGACGAGGCAACAGTGAGGGCAGAAGATGAGCTGGTGGCTGGACTCTTACTGCTGGGACATCTAAATCCACACCTTTGCTTTCCATTCTTCCTTCTTTGGCAGATGAGTCTGCAGAAGAAGAAAAGATAAAGGTAATACATTCAGTCCGAAACAGAAGCTAAACTGTTCTTGTTGCCTGTTATCTTGCAAAGCAAGATGGTCTGATAAGTCCTGTTAGGTCATAAAAGAAAGTCTCCCACAGTGGAGACTTGCTACCTTGAATAGGTAGCAAATTGATTTCTGTAATATGAATGTTTTATAAAATGCTCAAATATTATTGCACATTACTTCCACTGTCAAGTATATTCATCTCCAATTTTACAGTTTCAGGAAAAGCATGCCACCTAGCGCCCACACATACACCTATTTCATAAAGTGGAAGCATCTGTATTTCCAAGACAAATGAAGTATAAATTCAGCCAGCCTGAAAATGATTATAGGCAAAGTGGGAACAAACTGTATACAAAAGGTGTAAAGAAAAGTTGGCCACGTGAAATAGACAATTTATAGTAATTCCACCTAAACTGGTAAAATTAAACTCTTTTCTATTTATTAATCATGATGTTTCTTAGTTTTCACACACATCTGAGTGCTTTTAAATCAAAATATACTTTCATTATTACACCTAAATTTCCATGCAGTTTCAACTCATACGAGCAATGAACAATTTCTGCTTTGTAAAACAAAACAGCTGCTCCTGAGAAGTACCAAACATGCACACTTACCTGCTGTTTCCATACTTGATTTCTGGTTACTACCAGCTTGATCTCCAGCTGCAATCCCACCAATATATTTGCTCTGTCCATTGAAGCTAGACACAGGCACATGGTGAGGCACCAGTGGTAGCGGCCCGCCATTTACAACTTCCCCAACTGAGACTGTCAGCTTCTGACTGACAAACAGCGATTTACGAGGTTTGGGTAATCCATCAGGCTCCAAGAAAGCAGAGCGATTCAGCTCTACATATGTACTGGGGGAAAAAAAAAAAACAGTCAGTAGAGTACATACTCAAAGTCTCAGTAGCCTACATATTTTCAGCTGGACAGCTTAGTGGGGCAAAATGAAACAGATACAAGGCATCCAAGATTGCTCCCTAGAGCCTGGACATTGATCACTGGCTCTAATCAAAGCTGGGAAGGCAAGAGTACTGCCCCCGTAGCTATTCACTCAGGGCAGAGGACACTGACCATGGACATTTCCAGGCACCAGCATGGACAATTCTGGCAAATCTCCCATGAATCTTTATTAACTGTATTTACATCAGATACCTTCCACACAACAGATACCTTGTTATACCATGACAGGTCACCTTGTCATAGAACGGAATCAGGTTTGTCAGACAGATCTACCATTCATAACCCCATGCTGACTGGGAATGATCCCCTGGTTGACCTTTAATTGATCCACAATGGCTCTTGAGATTATCTGTTCCTAACCTTCCCCAGCACCGAGGTGAGACTGATAGGTCAGAGCTAGCTATAGTAGCCATTTTAAAAGCTGCAGTCTTCTTCCAACCCTGGCATCCTTCAATTTTACTCACTTACTATTCCCAAGCCGAATATTAACTGGAAATAGAGCACTAACTGCCATGCTCATACTCTCTTCCTTTCTAAAACTCAGCCTGTACTACTCAGTTTCACCCTGCCCTGCCTGAATCACCACAACGCCAATTTTATCAGGGTATTTGTATCTTTACCTCCTGCAAAGCTGCAACTTCATAAAATACAACTGCAAGGTAAAAAGCCTAAAATTAAAGTTTTCTTTGAGTTATCCAAATCTCATTTTAGGGAGGAAGTCCCTCGAGCCCAATGGAGACCAAGCTTAATACACAGCCCCTTTTTGCAGGTAATGTCTTTCCTACTTTTACAACTTAGAAGCTGGAAGCAAGCAATTACAGGGATACAAAACCCATTTCTTCAGGGAGAGAGATAAAATCAAGGAACTTTTCATAGTTAGAGCAGAACAAACAGCACAGTTTATGCCCATCGTTTCCTTTACACTTACCCATCAGATACACTCAGGCCATAGTAACTGATGAAATCAGTTGCCTCCTCACAGTCTTTGAACAGTAGCATACGAACCAGGTGATCCAAGGGGAACACTGTACATCTTTGGGTGCTCACAGTGTAGGCAATATTGAGAGACTTGAGAGCATCTTTACGAATCTGAGGGTAAAATAAAAACAGGAGTTATATATTTCAACTGGTTAGCACCCTCCAAACATGAAAATAGTCTTTAAAACAAAGCAGCACTTTGTTAGCATAGAATCACAGAATGGCTTGGGTTGGAAGGAACCTCAAGGATCACCAAGTTCCACGCCCCCAGCCACAAGCTCTAGATCAGGTATTAGATCAGGGTGCCCAGGGCCCCATCCAACCTGGCTTTCAACACCTCCAAGCACAAAGCATCCATAGCCTCCATTGGGCAGCCTTTTCCAGCACCCCACTATTCTCTCTGTGAAAAGCTTCCCCCGATATCCAATCTAAACCTTCATTCCTTGAGCTTAAACTCTATGTTATCAAACATCCACATAAACAACTATTTAGATTTAAGTGCTTAAGTGCACAGCTTTAAGTGCTGTGCACTTGCTTTCCAGTTTCCATGACTCTTCTATGCTGCTCATTTTGAGCATATCACCTCGCAAGTCTTGTGCAGGAGAAAAAGCTTGCAGGGGCTTCTGAAGGCCCAAGTAGCATTTGCCTTTTATAACTGGGTAGAAAACCAGTCTGATTTTATTCAAAAAGCTTACAAAATGGCATGAACAAGACTTTTTAATGTCAAAAAACTTACTGTGTTTTTTTGTTATCTAAAATAATTTCCTTGCAAAAGACCCAGGCAGTTTTACAAATTAACTACATACACACACTCACACTCTCTTTTTCTTACCTGGTTGAAATAACAGTGTAAGAGACAGGCATTCAGATAGGAAGCTGCCTGCACTAATTTGAAAAACCTCACAAAGTTGTTGCTGTTCAGTGCAGCAAAAGCTTGAACTGCAAACCTAACTTCAGGGGAGTTTCTAACCTCTGGATGAAACTGCTGCACTTCTCTGTAGAGACAAAAAACAGAAACAAACCTTTGGCACTAATATTAACAACCCCAGCTGGACAGCATGGAAGTTTTACATCTCACTTAAAGCTCCTAATTCTAATTCCAAGTTACCAACAGGTACGAGCTAAATTTGCTGCTGTATTCAGTCATATTTTCTAATTATGCTCATATAACTATCATGCTTTTTTTTTTTTTTTTTAAGGTACATCACTCCAACACCTAGGAAAGAAGGCAACTGGGAGAGCAAACTGAAAAGCAGAGTATTACATTGTCTACAGAATGTATTTTCCTTGATCCTACTGGAGACAAAGCTGTTAATACTGCATAGTTATCTTTTTCTTTCCTTAAAAAAAAAGATACACTTCTAGTGACCTATCAAGAATTAAAACAACATTACAACAGATTACTACAGATTTGCTTTGGCAAAGCAGATTGAAAGTAAGTTCATCATTTCCTTTGCAACTTATCTGAACTTAATCCTAATTTCTTCCCAAATGCAAGAGAGAAACCCAGTAATATTCATCATCCTACCTGAGAATATCACCCTTGTTGAGATTCAGCAAAACACTGTAACCTCTGAACTCTGCTTCACTCTCACAGTAAATTCCTTTGTTAGCCAGGTCCTGATACATCTCCTTCAAGCTCTGCAGGCATTTTGTCATGTTCTCATTGTTGATTTTGGCATCAAAGGAGGACATGGGCTCTTCACACAGGTGGTGAGCACAATGGATGTGAAAGCGAGTGCACTTCTCAATCAGAGACACCATCAGCGGGTTGCAGAGATGCTGCTGGGTTATATCCTAACCAGAACAATTAACAAACCATTAAATTCATTTTCAACTAAACCTGAAAAGTAGATACCTAAAACTACCTTCAAAAAACTCATTTTGTGTTTTGACTCAGTTTTCTATTCAAATGCTTAAATTACTACTACTTTTTCTTCACTTTTTACAACATTACATGATTATTTATTTTCTACCATCAAACATTTCCATCTATTACTGCTTACCTTTCTTATTCCCCGAGTTCTGTTCCAGACAAAGTCATACCATTCTCGGTAGTTTCCTTCTCCTTGGTCCATAATGTTTGTCACTAAATAGTCCATGGTCATACTCAGCACTTCTGAGGGTCTCAATTCATGTGGCAAAGGTTCCTCCTGGTCTGCTGAAGACCTGCTATATTCCTTGATTGCTGCTGCATGATTTACCTACAAGAAGCAGAGAAAACAACTGAAAACCAAGGGGCCTTCTTTAATCCTTCAGAAGGATTTCACCACATGCCCGCCTTTACTTTAGCAAGGAGCAGATTACTAAGAGTTTACACTAACAGCCCATGTTGGTTTTGCTATAACAGCAAATAAGTTTTATTTTATGACAGCAGCTGACATAGCAATCTTTGACTCATCACCTCCAGGACCCACACATCACTACCAGAGCTACAAATCCAAAAGCCTGTCTGAACTGAACAGAAAAGGTTACTGTAACGGTTAAACAGCAATTGTCTAGCATTCTTGTTTTACAATCGCAATAGAAAGACAGGTTAAGGAAACAGAATTCTCCTCTAGAACTAACCCTGTAATCAATTAAACAAAGACAGCTTTATATAAGGAGCAAATGAACGGATGAGCTGGGAACAGTAACCTTACAAAGGACTCATACCTTGTCAGACCCCAGCAGCACCTCAAAGACACTAAGCTGGTTTCTTGTCTCCCTCATATACCGCTCCTTTTCAGGACACATGTCTGGACAAGTGCCAACAATTGTTTTTGCTTTTCCAAGATCAGTTCTTTTTATTCGAGCTAAAAGAAATAAAAATAAAGATAACAAGCTAAAATTGTAATGTTAAGCATCTGTCCCATTGTTTTTATGACAAGCCATTTCCTTAAAGTGCAGGCCAAAGCAGCATGTCTCAGCTACGGTCTGAATACCAGTCAATGGATGGATGTCAAGAAGCACTCTGCCAAAGGTAAGGATTCACAGAGCAGCTGATGTGACAGGATCCATAGGAGCTCCCAAACAGGCTCCCTCTGGAGCAGGACCAGATGGAAATACACAAGGATGGGGTTCCCCTGTGCTAGGACCAGGACCTACCCCAGGTCTGTACTGCTCCTCTGGGGAAGCTTCTCATACTGTCCCACTTGGATACTGAGACTCTTGCTGAAAATATCAGTCTGTAGAAGATACCTGATGCTTTGTATCCCCAAAGCATATCCTTCTTTGTATTCTAACCAAGCACCAGCAATTCCACAACCCCATACCAGGCAAGAGCATATGCTGATATTAAAAACAATGTATTAAATAAAATAAGATCAGCTTGAAAGAGCAAGAATAGGATGAAGTAATTTACAAAGTAGATTAGCAAGCAAATATTTACTGAAATAATGACCTTTTAGAGAAACATAGTTAGCCCTTGGTCAGCGTTCTTTGAAGAACCTGCAGAGGTGCAAACTACCCTAAAAGCCAGGTACACAATAGTGCAGTTACATTGGGTGGCTTAATAGACCCTGTAACTGATGAAAACAGCAGAAGAAGACAAATGAGTCCCTGCTGATTTTCTATTCATTAGTAACAGAGAGTGCTGTGCCAACACAACACTGTCAAAATACGTTCTAACACAACAGTGTCAAAATACACTCAAAAATACTCAGGAATTCATTCAAAGTTGAACACTTTGCTATTCATTATGCATAAGAAATATATGCATGCAATAAGATGCACAGACTGTTGTTCCACAAGAGATGAGTGCACACAACAACCTACTCCAATAGGAAGGCACGAAGGGTAAGAACACAAGAATAAGAACAGTACCTTGTCGCATGATTTTGTCTCTTTGGTCCAAAAGACGGTATCTTTCTTCAGATGTCTCTGCCACTAATCCTACCAGGTTACTCAGAGATGACAACGAAGTCATGGCTTCTGAGTTCTGTCCTTCAGAACCAGAATCAAACAGATCGACTTCAAACTGCAGAGCCTTCCGCAGACCAGGCTTCTTTGCAGGAGAGCTAAAAATAAGCATGTTACTTATATTACAATTGTATGACAGTGTGCACCAAATAATCATTGACAAACTAGGCAAACCATTAAAACGCTACAGAAGAAGGTACGGAAAAAGCCTGCAGCTTCAGCACCTGGCACAAAGCAGAAGGTCTCTCGTACAAAACCTGTTCTCTAACAACAAAAAGACAACAACCAAACTCATTCCACAGAGCCACTTCTGTCCATGAATGAAACCACTCACTTCAGAAGCCAGTTTAACCAATACCACCCAATACAGTCAATCACTGCTTGGCCTTACTAAGGCTCTACACTGTTTTTCACCATTCTCTTACACCTCACTGTTATAGCTGGATCTCATGTTGTAACAATGACTGCAATTCAACTAAAAAGCCACATGTTTAAAATGAATGTGTGCCACAAGACAGATGAAGCGCGCTCTCTTGCTAAGAGCATCACTATTCAGCACACACCAATCACTCTTCCCCATCCACCCTGATAGACTCTTCAGAGAACACACACACATACCTTCTACCAGGCATCACGGTGCTGGCAGAAGATCTTATTAAAGGCTTTCGAAGAGGGGAATGCTGGTAGTTTTGCTCTTCACTGCTCTGCCTTCCCTCGTCTTCACCTGCTTTCTTCTCCTTGGATGAAAATTCTCTTTTGGCTGGACCTAAAGTGACACATAAACATCAAGGCAGGTACTTGGCAAGTAAGCTTTACAACAGCTTTTTGTCCCAACTACCCAGTGGCACCATGAATAACTGGCTTTATTTTCTGATATTATTATTATTTTCTGATATTACAACCTCATCTATGTATACAACACTAACAAGACAGCCTGCACTATAAGTTGCACCAAGGAAGCACACTAATTGCTAGTTCTACAAAGAAAAAGAGTTCTTGATAATGATACTGCTTAACAGTAAATGCAGTTATTCAGCAGATTGCCAGTAAATGAAGTCTGGTCGTCAAATTCCAGTTCTTTTGATTCTGAGTTATAATTCACAGGTCATAGCTCAATTCCTGCTGTCCTGGTTCAGCCTGGCTCAGCCACAAACCGATGGAAACCCAGACAAACCATGATACCTGGTACTTAATCTGTTTAACCAACATAAAATGTCACAGTGTTTTCAGTGCTCCTGAGTTACATCAACACTTTATGTCACGCATCCCAAGCTCAGGCTGTGCTTGACATGCCTCTTCAAAACTTAAGTCAAAAAGAAAAAGGATAACTTCTCAGCCAGTTGGATTTCTCACACTCCCTCACATTAGTTACTATAGAACACTGCTATTCTGGGTTTCTAAAGACCTTAATGCCAAAATAACATGACAAAAGCATCCTTATAGCTGCTGTGAAGGCAGAGAAATAATTCTGTATGCAACTACATGCTTTAAATACCCTCCCTCTCTCCCCAGTACCTTTGCCATTACCCACTGTACTACGCACCGCCTGCTCAGCACACCAAGAAACCCAAGACTTACTTGTTTTCTTCTTCTGCCAAAAGGCCACTACGTCTTTGTGCAACTCTTTGGCCTTTTTTTTTGCAAGGGCAGCAGAGGCCTGAAAGAAAGCAAAGCAGAACACAAGAGCCTGTTACCATAACAGAGGACAGCTTAAGCTGGAGAGACAGGTACCAATTCTCACAGACCTCCAGGCACTGCCTTTTAACCTAGAATCATACCATAACTCATGATTATCTGAGTTAGAAGGGACCTTTAAACGCCATCTAGTTCACCTGCCTCACAGTGAACAGGGAGACACACAGCTCCATCAAGTGCCTGATCTTGAATGTCTCCAGGGATGCAGCATGGACCACCTCCCTGGGCAACCTGTGCCAGTGCTTCACAACCTCCTGCCTGAGGCATCCAAGCAGTAGGCAGGGCTGGGCACATTACTACAAAAACATTACTAAGACAATAAGGCCTCATCAACGAGACCTTAATGCCAAAATAACATGACAAAAGCATCCTTATAGCTGCTGTGAAGGCCTCATCAACACAGCGGCATTCCCAGCAAGTGGATCTCCCTGCTACTGGGGACATGCATAGAGGCAGCTGCATTGCTTTGGGTTTGGGTGATGAGTGACCACAACCAGGAAACAAGAAGCTCCTGTTCGGTGTTTAACTGTGCACTAATGACAGAATCATTAAGGCCATAACAAAAGCACTAAGTTCATTTAGTCCAACAGCCATCCCACCCCAGCGACCACATCCCTCAGTGCCACAATTACCCTCTTCTTGAACACCTCCAGGGTCGGTGATTCCACCAGTTACTCCCTAACATCCAACCTGACCCTGTACATGCCGGGGCACTCCGGTTAACCCCCACTCCGCACCGGCAGCCTCCGATACTCACGTGGTCAAAGAAGTGGACGACGGCCGTCTTCTTATTCCTGCGGGTCATGACCCGGCGGACCTTCACGAACTGCCCGAAGTGCTTCTCCAGCACGGTCCTGTCGTTGAGGTAGTCGGGGACGTTTTTGCACTGGATAGCCGTTAGCTCCGCCGCCGACGCTCCGCCCAAGCTATCGGTGCTGTCGTTGCCCCGCGCCCTACGCGCCGGGGTGACGGTAGCGCCGTCGGCGGGCCCGAGCCTCGCCGGGTACGGCCCGTCCCGTCCCTCGGCCGCCGGCTCCTCGCTCGTGCCCCGCTCGGGCTCCCCCCGCTCGCGGCCTTGGCTGCGCAGCACCTCCTGCAGCGTGCGGCCGAACAGGGCCCCGCCGCGGGGCCGGCTCAGCAGCACCGCGCGTTTCTCCGGCGGCGCGGCCGCCCGCCCTCCCGCCGCCATCCGCCGCGGCGACCGCTCCCGCTCCTCCTTCCGCTTCAGCCCCTTGGGCGCCGCCTCGCCCGCCTCCTCTCCCGCGTTCGAATGCGGCCGCGCCGTCCCCTCCTCGGGCCGGCCGAGCAGCGGGGCGGGCCGCGAGAAGGAGAAGGCTCCGCCGGGCGCGGGCGGCTCGGGGCCCGCCGCGTCGGGAGCGAAGCCGAAGGGCGGCGAGAAGGTGAAGGCGGCGGGGCCGTCGGGCGCCTTGAAGCGGAACTCGGGCGGCGCGAAGGTCCCGCCCGCCGCGTCGCCCGGCGCCGGGAGGCCGCCCAGGTTGGTGGGCGGCTTGAAGCTGAAGGCCGCGTTGCCCGCCGCCTGGCCCAGCCCGTAGGGGACGAAAGGAGGAGCGGCGCTCTGCCCGAAGCGCGACGGCGGCGGGAAGGCGGGAGGGCCGCGGAACGGGCCCCCTGCGTTCATGGCCGCGGCCCGTCCTCTCCGCGGCCGCCCGGCCCCGCGCACGCGCCATCCGGCCGAGGCGGGCCGAGCGGGCGGAGCTCCGGCGCCATGAGCGTGCAGATCCGCATCGCGCAGCGCGCCGTTCCTCTGCGCCGCGTTCCGCTCCGTCGCGCCGTCTGCGCGCTGCGGGCCGCGCTGGGCGCCGAGCGCTTCGACGTGGCGCTGATCTGCGCCGGCGATGGGCTGATGAAGCGGCTGAACGGCGCGTACCGCCGGCGCAACGAGCCCACCGACGTGCTGTCCTTCCCCTACCACCGCGTGTCACCCGGCCAGCTGCCCCGGCCGCGCAGCCGCGACGAGTTCAACCTCGGGGACATCTTCCTGGGGGTGGAGTTCATCCAGCGGCACTGCCGCCGCCACGGGGAGGACTTGGACGCCGTGCTGACCGTGAGCCCTGCGCCGAGGAGGGGGATCGGGCGGCGGCTGTAGGACGCTTTGCGTTTTGCTGCTTGGTTTTTAGCTCTGGGAGGTGGAAGCACTGATCGGAGCTGATCGGTGTCTGGTTGGTAAAGCAGTGGGCCCAAGAGAACCTCAGGAGGTTCAGACTTCGCCTGGAGCGCTGCGCCCAGATGGAGAGTGCTCAGTACAGCAGAGACGTGGAGCTGTTAGAGCAAGTCCAGGGAAGGGCCATGCTCCGAGGGATGGAACACCTTCCCTAAGGGGACAGGCTGAGAGCTGGGGCTGTTCAGCATGGAGGAGGCTTCAGGCAGACCTGAGAACGGCCTTTTAATGTCTGACTGTAAGAAAGAAGGGGACAGACTCTTTAGCGGAGTCTGTTGTGACAAGACAAGGGGAAACAGCTCCAAACTTAAAGAGGGGAGATTTAAATTGGATGTAAGGAAAAGGTTTTGTTTGTTGTGTGGTGTTTTTCACAGTGATGGTAGTGAAGCCCTGGCTCACTCTCACATATACTCTCTGTACTTTCTTCCCTGCACAGGTGACTGCAGCCCATGGATTGTGTCACTTGCTTGGCTACCAGCACAACACAAAGGCAGAATGGCTTCAGGTACAACAGTGCCCTTGCTGTGGGAGGGTGCGTGGTGCCAAAACTGTACCAAAGATTTCCCTTTATCACATCTCATGGGAGGGAGTGGCCCCATGTCCTGCCCATCTCAGAATCACAGAACTGAAGGGACCTATGGAGAACCTGTAGCCCAACCTCCTGCTAAAGCAACCTCCCTACGTGAGGTTTCACAGAGAAGTGTTTGAGTATCTCCAGAGAAGGAGACTCCAGCACCTCTCTGCACAGCCTGTTCCAGGGCTCTGCCACCATCCTGGGCAGTCCTGACAAACTGGGTCGCGTGTTGGTTAGGTCACTCCGCTTGTCACACAGGTATTGTGTCCCTGCTCTGCTCTCTGGCCTGTGATATTCAGCAGCTGTTTCAGCCCCTGTGCACTTCTCCTATAGATGTACCAGAAGGAAGCGGAAATCCTGGAGGAGCTGAACCGGCTCACAGGCACCAGCCTCCGGCCTCTCACTGCTGGGCTCTTCTGAGGGAGGGGCTGAGCCACCACCAGACCACCCTGGACATGGTGGCACACCGCCCTGGCCTCCTCATGCTACTGCTGCTGGGTCTGGCCACCCTGGCCTTCCCACCACGTGCTGCTGCCCAGTCACTGCCCGCTGCCCTCCGTGCTGGCCATGCTGCCACCTCGCTGCCCGCCTCCGCTGCTGCACCACGCACACGGTGAGGAGCAGCCCCACCACACTGGCCCAGGCAGCGCTGTCTTCCTGGGTCTGAGCCCCCTCCTTCACTACCTCTGCTCAGACCATGGGTCTCCTTATATGGTGACCAACAGCACCATTAGGAAGTGATTTTGTGGGTATGTTAGAAGCCTTGTTCACCCTGTTGTTTTGTTTGGGTCGTGTTTGGGAGTCAGCATCGTCATAGCTGTCATGCTTTGGATGCTGCCTGGGGTCTCTTTCTGTCTGCCAGCACCAGTTCTGCCTTTCTGGTGGCCTTTTCTTGGTGGCAGAGAGCACTCACCTTTCCTGCCCTGTCCCTCTTCAGTGGGTCCTCCATGTCAGTATTTAAGCCACGAGAATTAGCCTGAATTACTTGTCAGTCATTTCACCCCCCTTGCTGCATACAGATTACTTTTCAGGGTGTGCAGGATGCTCAGGGTGTTCATTCGGTGTCACCTCTGAGTCCTCCCTTGCTACAGGAGAAGTCTGTGACACAGGCTGGTTGATGATGCCTGCCAAGAAGGCCTTCAACAAGCAGACAGCCCCTTGGGGCAATTCTTCCCATACCACTTGGGCACGCTGTGGTCTCCTTTGCCTGTGCAGCATGCACTGCTCAGCCTTCCCCCTTGTTCACTCCCTTCCATTGCCTGAGAACCACAGACTCGTGAAAAAGCAAGAATTTTCCTTGCAGCAGTAGAATTGCACCACATATACATGAAGTAAAATAACCTGTGTAATGAATTGCTTTGAATTCTTCCTGAGGTGATGATGTTGCTCTGTTCTCTCTAGGTATCTTCTGTATGATGTAAATCCTCCTGAAGGGTTCAACCTTCGCAGAGATGTCTATATTCGTATTGCTTCACTTATGAAGACTTTGCTGAAAAGCGAAAATTGGGTGTTAGTTCTGCCACCCTGGGGCCGTCTCTATCACTGGCAGAGCCCTGATATCCTTCAGGTCCGAATCCCTTGGTCTGAGTTCTTCGATCTCCCAAGCCTTAATAGGAACATCCCTGTCATTGAGTATGAGCAGTTCCTTGCAGGTAAAGTATGAAATAGTGTGTAATACACTTGGCTAAATCATGGAGTTAAATCATCTGTAGAAGTTTGTTTCCACATAATCTTTTATCCTTATGTATGTGAAATAAAAAAATGATACAGATGGCAGGAGGAAGAATGGGAAGAAAACTTCTGGGGGCAGCTTGTTCTAGAGCTCTGTCACTCTGACTGTAAAGAATTTCCTTCTCATGTTCAAATGGAATTGCCTGTCTTCTAGTTTATCCCACTGTGTCCCTTGTGTTGATGAGCACCATAGAAAAGAGCCTCGTGACACTCCCCCTTGAGATATTTATAAGTGTTAGTAAGATCCCCTTGGTATTTTCCTCTCCAGGCTGGACATCCCCAGCTCCCACAGCCTGTCCTCACCCAGGAGATGCTCCATGCCCTGACCATCTTTGTGGCCCACCTCCAGCAGTTCCCAGTCTGTCTTGAACTGGGGAGCCCAGAACTGGATGCAGTATTGTACATGTGGCCTCACCAGGGTAGAGCAGAGGGGACTATCACTTCCCTTGACCTGCTGGCCGTGCTCTCTGTAACGCACCCCATGACACCGTTGGCCCTCCTGCCCACAAGGGCACACTGCTGGTTCATGGCCAACCTGTTGTCC
The DNA here is from genome assembly GCF_054131305.1 of Coturnix japonica. NCBI lineage: Eukaryota > Metazoa > Chordata > Aves > Galliformes > Phasianidae > Coturnix > Coturnix japonica. The sequence goes on from NC_140669.1 coordinate 33,235,091, forward strand.
TTCAGGACACCCAGGTCCCTCCCTGCAGAGCTCCTCTCCAGCAGGTCAGCTCCCTAACCTGTACTGATGCATGCAGTTATTCCTCCCTGGGTCATACATAGCTGAGTAGGAGTAACGGGTTGTCACATCCCCTGGCCAGTGTTCAACTCACTCTGAACTTCCTTCCCTTTTATAGTAGGGAAAAGAAGGAACAGAGAGACTCATATTATTTCCAGTAGTTTTTTAACTGCAAATAATGCTAGTTTACACCTTTATCAGAATGATTATTTTCATGCCCATTAATACTTTTCTTTGCCTTCTGCTTAGAGTCGGGTGGGCCCTTTATTGAGCAGATTTATGTCCTGCAAGGCTACGAGGAAGGATGGAAAGAAGGAACATGGGAAGAAAAAATAGATGAGAGGCCTTGCATTGATCAGCTTATGTATTCCAAAGACAAGCATCAGTACTACAGGTAACATCTAACAGTCATTTCACTTGTCTTCTATACAGTGAGAAATTCACCCACTCTAATGGAACAGACTTATGGTTAATGACAGTGTTTGTGAGTCTCTGAATGCATTAGATTTGTTTTCTTTCTAAAACTTGATCAATATCAAAATGTAGTAGAAAATACAATTTTAGATAGTCATTGTGTCATAAAAATAGTAGAAAGGAACTGTCTGGTTTCTTTACCTTATATATTACCTTTCTAGGGTGCACTGCTGATTTGTTTCATTATGTGCATGGCATTAATTTGAAATACAAGCCTGTGAACCAAAGCCTCTTATTTTCTTTCAGGGGATGGTTCTGGGGTTATGAAGAAACACGAGGTCTGAATGTCTCCTGCTTGTCTGTTCAAGGATCTGCCTCTGTTGTAGCCCCCGTCCTTCTGAAGAATACCTCAGCACAGTGAGTTGCTTTGTGTTACTATGTATTGCTCTATGCCATGCCCACAAGCCCATTGCTAGGTGGGAAGAGCAGGGAGAACTTAAAGGCTGTGTCTCCTTGTTGTGATGTTTCATCACTAAGCTACCATTAAATTCGTTACAAAAGGAATTTATGCTCCAAAGATGCCTAACTGCAGTGCTAACAACTAAGAGGAAATAGCCTTGAGCTCTTCCTAATTCTCTCTCAGACTGTACTTGCCACCCTTTGTTTTCCTCTTTTTCCTTTATGCTTCAGTGTTGTGTTGAGAGGGAACAGCGTAAATAAAACATATCCCTACTGCTCACCTTGGATCAGAAGAGACAATGCCTGATCTCATTTGACATAAGTCCCCACTAGTATGAGCTGTGTTTATAGAGAACATGTTTTGTCTTTCTGTTCTGAAATGCAGAGATGCCACTAGAATGATCAGAGGAAAGGGAAACTCATATGGGAGATGAAGCATGCTTATGTTGTCCCAGTAGCAGAGCATTTCCAGACAGCCATGACCCTGTAGTAACTGCAGAAATGATAGCAAAGCAAAAGCAACTGGAGTACAGGGTAGAACAGGAAAAGGAAATAGTCACTGTCTATAAACACATCAGGGGAATAAATCTATAGGAGAACCACAAGGTTTGTAAGATGAAGTGTAGTTTTGCCATGAGAAAAAATACAAATAAATGTATGACATCAATACTTTTTAATTAGAAATGAGATGAAAGTTCCCCTCGGTGGAGCAGTGAGATCTGTAGTACCTTCTGTTGGGATCAGAGGTAGCAAAATCCTGTTCTTCAGCGGTGGTGGTGTTCTGTTTGTAGGGGTTAGGCTGCAATATTTGTCAGTGAAAGCGGGAATCTGTATAAAATAATCCATTAAAGTCTATGTATGTAGTCCTACAGTTAATTCTTTCATGGTACTTATGGTAGATCTGGTGTTGAGAAAAGTCAAGAGAAACGTTAGGAGTGATGCCTGAGTATTCCTAAGCTGCAGACAAGGTACTTTATCCACAAGGTTTGTATTTCTCAATCAGACGTGAGCAGGAGTAGCAACAAGCATAACAACAGTGCAAGTGCAGCTGTAGGCCACTGAAGGGGACCTACAGAAGAGCTGGGGAGGGACTTTTACAAGGGCATGTAGCAGCAAGGGAAAATAACTTTAAACTGGAAGAGGGTAGACTAGATATTAAGAAGAAATTCTTAACTGGTGGTGAGGTACTAGAACAGGTTGCTCAGAGAAGTTAAGGCTGGAGATGTTCAAGGCCGGGCTGGATGGGGCATGGAGCAATCAAGTGGAGAGTGTTCTTGCCTGTAGCAGGGGCTTGAAACTAGATGATCTCTAAGGTCCCTTCCAACCTAAACCTATGACCAGATTTCATTTGCCATTTTATTAGCCAGTCATCAAACCTCTAATTCTTCAGAGTCCTTCAAAGTCCTCCAAAGAGGCCTTTGCTGCTCTGAACAATTTAACTTGATCAGCAAGCTAATCACCCTGCTCTTTTAGGCTTTCTCTTTAGGAATGTGGTGAAGAGCAGATTCCTTCCACTTGTGGCCTGCTACAAAGAAAGCTGGACATCTATCCCCGTCTATAACCAGTTCTTTAATCTATGCAGTTTCCCGGCCTCCTGTGCCATAGTTGTTTTCTTAAAAAGCTTGGATGAACACTCTTAGGAAGTCCCAGTAGACAATATCAGTGAGACTTATCTTACTTGCATGCTTCATTATTTATTTGGAGTACTCTGTTCAGAAAACTGTAGAGCAATCCAATTTGGAAGGGACCCACAAGGATCATTGAGTCTAACTGCTAACTTCACACAAAGCTACCTAAAAAAATTAAACCCTCTGTCTGAGAATGTTGTCCTTGAGCTCTAGCAGCTTCAGGTCATGGCCACTGTCCTGGGCAACCTGTTCCATGCCTACAGGGTCTCTGGTCCTGTCTTTAGTAATAAAGAGCAGAGATCATGGAATCATCATAGATTTGTTTGAGTTGGAAGGAACCATAAAAGGCCATCTAGTCAAACTTCCCTGCAGTGAACACAGACATCTATAGCTGTATCAGGTGCAGCATGACCTTGAATGTCTCCAGAGTTGGGGTACCCACCACCTCACTGGGCAACCCATGCCAGTGCTTCACTACCCTCATTGTAAAAACAACTTTTTTCTTATTTCTAATTTAAATCTCTCTGCTTTAAGTTTGAAGCCATTTCCCCTCATATTATTACAACAGACTCTACTGAAGAGCCCAAGGGACCTCAGCCACTCCTCACACATGCTGCCCTCCAGACCCTTTTGCAGCCCTCCTATGTTTGTTCTCCTACATCTCTATGTCCTTCTTTTACTGTGGCATCCAACCTGCCCCCTGTGCTTGAGGTGAGGCCACACCAGGGACAATCCCTTCCTTCTCCCAGCTGGCAGTGCTGGGTCTGGTGCACCTCAGTGTATGGTTGGCCCTTCTGGCTGCCAGGGCACACTGTTGGCTCGTGTTCAACTCACTGTCAGCCAGAAACCCCAGACCCCTTTCCAGAGGGCTGCTCTCTAGCCTGTCCTCTCCAAGTCTGCACATATCTGCAGGCTTGTTGTGTCCAAAGTGCATATTCTCTAATTCAGAGGTTCATTTTCACCAATTTATTTTATCTAGGCATCCATTCCATGGTTTTGTAATAGCTACTATGTTGTTCAGTACTGACTGCGTTGCATCCCAGACTTCTCCAAAGTGCTTTTTCAGAAGTTAACATCAGATATGCCTCATTGCAGGCTTCTGATAATAATGCAGTTTATTCAAGAAGTTGCATATCAGAATTTTAGGCACTGCTGCATCACCCTTGGTTGAATGGCTTGGCCATACATCAGTTCACTTGTCCTAGCTGTCCTGTATCTATACGTTCCCTATGGACACGATGGTTCTAAGTGTCGTCTGACAAGTTTGGTATGAAAAGAAGTTCCCACATGGGATCTTCCCAGCTACTCCACCTCCCACATGGGTACCAAAAAATTACACTTTCTGTTTCTCTTAAGATGTTATCATATCTAAATGATTGTTAAGCTTTTCGTTTTCTTGTACTTTGTATTGGAGGGAAGGCTTTTCATTTAACTGAAGCCTTTTATTTCTTGTTGCTAAAATTCTTTTATAGCTTTCCTTACATGTTGGGTTCTGTTTTGAGTTCCTGGTATACAAAGAACTTACAGAAGACATTGGCTGTTTTCATGTCAGTGAAAAACAAAATCAATTTAAAATTTCTGCTTTTTTTTACTAATACGCTTTTCTAGCATCTGTATATTCTTAAATCCATTTGTTTACTGTAGGATGCTTTGTTACTTACGTGGAAACCACCTTCTCTGGTTTTTCTCTTGTGAACACTAAGAAGCTCTAATCTGCTGTCTCTGGTTGCCTTATCACAACTTACTTTCTCCCCTTTGGATCATTCTCCGTGTTTGCAATCCTATTTCTACAATAGCAGCTACTCTGAGGACTGTACAAGGGATTTGTTATTGCTTGCTTGTGTTTAATTACCACACTGAAGAGTAACATTTATTAAGGAAGGGAGTCGAAACATACAACACCATTATTCTATTCTATCCTCAGCAGGCTCTGGGTTGCAATTTGCTTTACAGGTCACAGATGTATCCCTTATTCCCCATGCTCTATTCCCAAGTAGATCATAGGCTGTGCACCTGTATAAAGAAACATCATAATATGAATTCTGTTCCTAAGGGAACTACACTGAGTTTTACAATTTTTAATAGGTCAGTGATGTTGGACAGAGCTGAAAACCTTCTTCATGACCACTATGGAGGGAAAGATTATTGGAATGTGAGTATTCTGCAGTTAGCTTCTCTAGCTTTTCTACTTGGTTTTGGTTAAAAAAGAAAAAGTTGGTGACCAATACCTGCTTCTGTTTTGCTTTGGATTTTTTTTCTTGAAAGTAACTTATTTTTTAGCAGCGTTTGCTAAAGTTGGTCTTCAGGCTGCTGTGGATTAATGTGATTAATGTGTCTTCATGTTTTAGTAGAAGTTCAGCCATTGGAAAATAGAAAAGATGTGCTTGATATGATTTGAATTTTAAAGAGGAAGTGGTTTTTTCTCATGATGTTATGAAACCAGTTGTGTAGATCACCAGCATTTTCCTCTAAACCATGTCCCTCAGTACAGCATCTAAATGTTTCTTGAATACCTTCAGGGATGACGACTCCACCACCTCCCTGGGCAGCCTGTTGCAGTAACTGGTCACTCTCAGAGAAGAATTTTTTCGTAACGCCCAGTCTGAATCTCCTCTGGCCATTCTCTCTAGTTCTACAGCTGTTACCCAGGAAAAGAGGTTGACTCCCACCTCACCACAGCCTCCTTTCAGGCAGTTGTAGAGAGCAACACTCTGAGCCTCCTCTTCTCCACACTGAACAACCACAGTTCCCTCAGCTGTGCTCCAGACCATCACAGTTTTGTTGCCTTTCCCTGAACATGCTCCAGGGCCTCAGTGTCTCCCTTGCAGTGAGGGACCCAACACTGAGCACAGTACTTGAGGTGCAGCCTCACCAGAGCTATGTACAGAGGGATGATCACTACCCTGCTCAGGCTGGCAGCACTATTTGTGACACAAGCTAGGGAGCTGTTGGCTCTCTTGGTCATCAGGGCACACTGCTGGCTCACATTCAGCTGAGTGTTGACCAGCACCCCCAAGTCCATTTCCTCCATGCAGTTTTCCAGCCACTCTGCCCCAACCCTGTAGCATTACCTGGGGTTGTTTTGGCCAAAGTGCAGCACCCAGCACTTGGTCTTGTTGAACCTCATCCCATTGGCCTCAGCCCAGTAATCCAGCCTGTCCAGATCCCTCTGTAGGGCCTTGCTATCCTTCAGCAGATCAGTATTTCCCTACAACTTGGTATCATCTGCAAACTTACTGACCATGCACTCTCTTCATGAATAGAATCATAGAATTACTCAGGTTGGAAAAGACCTCAAAGATCATTAAGTCCAACTGCAGCCTAACCATAGTACCCTAACTCTTAACAACCCTTTGCTAAATCATACCACATCCAAACGGCTCTTAAACACATCCAGGGACAGTGACTCAACCAGCTCCCTGGGGAGGCTGTTCCAATGTTTAACTACCCTTTCAGTGAAGAAGTGTTTCTTAATGTCCAACCTAAATAAATAAAGATACTAAACATGGCTGACCACAGTATTGACTGAGAAACACCATTCTGAGAAACAGCTGGATTTATCTCTGTTCACCACCACTCTCTGAGCCTGGCCTTCCAGCCAGTTCTTTACCCAGCCAAGAGTACACCTGTCTAAACCACAGGCTGCCAGCTTTTCCAGGAGAGACAGAGTCAAAGGCTCCCCTGAAGCGAAGGTAGACTACATTCACAGCCTTTCCCTCATCCACAGGGCCATCAGAAGATCGAACTGGTCAAGTAGGACCTGCCTTTCATGAACCCACGCTGGTTGGTCTTGGTCCCGTGGTCATCCTGCATGTGCTGTGTGACTGCACTCAAGCTGATCTGTTCAATAGCCTTCCCTGACACTGAGGTCAGGCTGACTGGCCTTTAGCTCCCTGGATTCTCCTACTGTCTCTTCTTGTATATGACTGTCACACTGTCAAGTCTCCAGTCACCTGGGACTTACCCATCTTCCTGGACTGCTGACAGTGAGAAGAGGCTTGGCAGTCACTTCCACCAGCTCCCTCAGCACCCTTGGGTGGACCTCATTTGGCTACATGGATTTATATCATTCCACAAGGAGGTCACTAACTCCTGGACTTTGGGGGGGTTTAATTCTGCTCCCCATCCTAGACTTCTAGGTCAGATAGCAGAGTACCCTAAAAAAAAACTGGTCTCAACAACTTTCTCCAAGGATAGCTTAGCAAAATACAGTATTTTTGTATTTGGTTTTACCACAGTAGGGGGATGACCTCAGAGAATTAGATCATCTGTACTGTTCATTTGATTTGTGTTCACAAAGAGCACATAACTGGTACAGATTTTGTTTTCTCAGCATTAAAACCACAGAAAGATTTAGGCTGGGATGTGCCCAGTTGGCTCTGCTTTGACAGTTGCACTCTAGAACTAGATCTGATTGTTCTGGGCTGTTTCCTGTTGAGGGTGGAAGGTCCCCATGGCTGGAAATCTGTCACCCCATCCACAACTTCACTGCTCTTGACCATAAGAATTGTTTTACCTTGTGTCCAAACTGAAGTTGCCTTGCAGCAGTTTGGGCCCATGGTCTCTTGCCATTTTCAGTGCACCTCTGAGTCGGATCTCTGTTGTTTCTTGCTTTCCTGATGAAAAGGAAAAAGAAGCAAAACTTAGAGGTAGTTAGAAAGGACAATATCATACCTGCAAATGTAATGTAATAGAATAACCAAATACAGAGAGCATCCACTTTATAAAGAGTGTCAGTGGAGGTTCATGCATTCATGTGTTCTCTTTTGGATATGCCTTTGCAAAATGAGCATTCATCCAGAATGTCTGCTGTCAGAGGAATGCTTTGTGCCCAGAAAAAACCTGTTTGGCACTTAGGCAGTATGCGTGACATGACATGACAGCTGCACAGCATATAAAGATGAAGTTTAGAAGTGTTTGATATAGGCATGCATTCGAGGCTGTTTGTTGTTCTCCACAGTGCATTGTACTGCCATGGGTTGTGTATGCACATTTCTGCTGCATTTTTGAGTATAGCATCTTCATCACATCTAGGGTAAGGTACCTAATGTCTCTACTGAACAGAATCACATTGTGTTGACATAATACAGAAAGAAGGAGAAAGTCTATCCCTGAACTATAGCATGAGTCTTCTGCAGCAGAGAGTATGTACATCCTCCCTTATTATGAATGTTTTGCTAGAAGATTTGAGGTGAGATTAGAAGGCCAGTGTTGATCTCCTTAAGGATGCTAGAAGAGTATCCTGAGAGCTCTTGTACGTGAAGCTATCTGCACTTAGTCATTTTAAGCTCTCTCGTTTTCTGATTCAGCACCTGCTCTTATTTCAACAGACCCGTCGTAGTATGGTATTTGCTAAACATCTCCGTGTAGCAGGAGATGAGTTTAGAAACAAGTACCTTCAATCCACAGACGAGGCAGACAGGACTCATTACAATGAGGACTGGACACAAATGAAGGTAAAATTATAAGAGTTTCCCGAAATAGATGGGATAAATCGCTTTTATTTGCTGTACACAGCAGGGAATATTGGAAGATATGCATGAATCTCACTCTCGCTGCTCAGATCACAGTGGACATACATGTTAATACTCTCCCTTCTGTGTGACATGAGCTACTGGAAGGCATTGAGATGCAACTGGCTGATCTGGCTGTTAGATTTCTGTTACCCTCATTTCACCAAAGGAAACTTAGATCTCTTCTTGTGTTTAGCATTATCTTGGGTTGTAAAGTTCAGCTGCAAACTGCCAGCTGTGGGTTTGGTCAAGGAGAGCATTTTTTGCTTACAAAGATTTTGCATCCTAATTTGTCTTGTATGACGCAGGCCTCCAAAAATCAACATGCTACAAATCCATACCTTAAAATTACTTTCTTTAGCTCTCAGTGCCTTATCCAGAGATTATGCTTTAAAGTTCCCAGGCTTTTACAGTGTGAATGAATAATGGCACTCTTAAGTTCTAAAATGTATTGATCTTTCTCTCTTAGGTTAAGATGGGCACAGCTCTAGGTGGTCCATACCTTGGGGTTCATCTCAGAAGGAAGGATTTCATCTGGGGTCACAGAGAAGATGTGCCTTCCCTGCACGGAGCAGCAAAGAAAATCCACAGCCTCTTGAAAACACATAAACTTGAAAAAGTTTTCATAGCCACTGATGCTGTTGAGGATGGTAGGGAGATAATGATCATTTTGAGAATGAGCACAGCACTGTTTTGTTTTTATATCCTCATATGCCTCCATCATTAAACATGAACAGGATTGGACAGCTAGCTGTTTCCTTCAAGCATCTGTAGTTGGTATCTGTAATGCAAGGGAAAGCACAACATTGACAGCAGAGCAACAGGATCCCAGGCTGCAGTGAGTGAGAATTTGCACAAACACAACAGTAGACACAGAAATAAGGGAAAGAAGCTACTTACCTTGAGAAAGCCCCAGGTATACCAGGATCTCCAGAGAGATGCCTTGACCTCCAGTGCCAAGCCTTAAATAAGGTCTGGGAATGGGTGGATCCGAGCTCCAGGTGCATTTCATGCTCCTAAGCTCCCCTGAGTTGGCCTTGCTTTTCTACTAGGTGCACTGTCACTGCTTCAAGCTGTGACTTCTCATTTCCATTACAGTGTCAAAACATTTATTAGGCATTACTCACAGGAACTCTGACAGTCTCTACAATGGGAATTCAGAATCACAGAATAGCTCATTACAGCATCACTGTAGAAGTGAGAAGGAGGCTAGTAGCTGTGTCCATTATACCTCATGCAGGTTTCCTTGACCTGCAAGATCTGCCCACCTTTCACCATGTCTGCCTTATTGGCTGCAGCCCTTGCTTACTATACTCTAATGTTTGTCAAATGTGCTGTACAGTTTGTCAGATGATTTTGGATTTGCTTGCTTTATAACTGTCCACCCAGAGTTTCTTTAAACACTAGCATTTTATGACAGCAGCAGATGGCACTTATTAACATAAGTGTTTGTTTTTCCTTGTTTCAGAGATTGCATTGCTCAAGAAACTGGTGCCTGAGATGGTGAGGTTTGAGCCTACCTGGGAGGAGCTAGAACTGTACAAAGATGGGGGATTGGCTGTGATTGACCAGTGGATCTGTGCACATGCTAGGTAGTAAATTTGATTTTCTTTGGGCCTAATTTTACTGTCACAAACCTGAATATTGTTTTTGACCCAGATACAGTTGTTCACAAATCTCTTACTAAAATTCATGGGACTGAACTCTGTTACTTGTGCTTGAAAAACAAATTAGCTTCAGAAACCCATTCTGATTTTTTCCACAGGTATTTTATAGGCACCTCAGTTTCAACATTTTCCTTCCGGATTCATGAGGAAAGAGAGATCTTGGGATTTGATCCAAAAACAACTTACAATCGATTTTGTGGTGAAAAAGAGAGAAACTGTGAGCAGCCAACTCACTGGAAAATTGTATACTAGTATACAGAGAAATCCAAGGACTTTATACTGGCGAGCTCAAAAGAAAAAGGAAAGTCTATGGGGAAGAACATCCTGTCAGTGAAACTAGAACTCAGTCCTCAACTTTCTTCTATGATTCTTGCTGTTTACTTGCTTTGGAACACAAGCAATATTTAACCTCTTATTCAGGCTCTGATGGGAGCAAAGAAAATGAAGTTAGCCTTGGATTCAGTTCTCAGTGTAACTGTGGTGACAGGACAATACTGGACACTGCACTGGAAATTGGAAAGGCAAAGCTTTGCTCTGAAATCGTGAGTTAAGTCAAAGTTCTCTTTGAGGAGGACATCAAAGTTTAACATCTACAGGTATAAATAGCTGTAGTCTGCACTGCATTTCTGTCTTTACCTGGTTATTTTTCATTCAGCTCATTGCTTGCCTCTGATTGCAGAAACTACAGCTCATCTACACTATGTGAGTTGCAGATTGTGCATAAACTCTGCAATTTCCTAGGAAGATCTTCCCTTTTCAGACAGCAATTTGTCGGCACTCAAGTTTTTTTATGCAATCAGTACTCAGTAATAATTCTCTGTGAGAACCAGCTGCTTTTCCTAGCAATCTCAGTGGACCTGCACTAAGAGAGGCACCAAGATTGGGTTTGGATGGTGGTGAAAGAAACAAAGGAAGGTCTTCCTCATCCTTCACAGGGTCAGTGCAGTCTGACTGATGTACATACCTTCTGGGTATTACTCAGATGTTCAACTAACAGAGACTAGTTACCATGCACAGTCACTACACTGTGATGCTTTGCTAGGGAATGTACTGAAAGGCCTTTTGTGTTTCCATGTCAGTTAAATGGATTGTCCCACTAGTTCATCAAAGGAATTTTTCCTGCATTTCTGCTGTCATTTTTCAAACGGTAACAAAGTGAGGAAAATAACAGATAATAAAGGTCATTGGATCTCAAAATGATGTTTATAGGGAAAGCAGGAATCTTGTAGATAGCACTGAAAGAAACCTCAGAAAGAGGATTCAAGAGGTGAGGCAGGCACTTTTCCTAAATCCAGTTTTACTGGATTGTTGCTCCTCTGTTAGTGGACCTTTCACTTACTTTTTCCTTTGGTTTCAATAGGAGTATAGATATGGTCCTTACACGGCGTGCACTGGGTGTTTCATAGGTGCTTCCAGACAGTGAGATTGCTTTCATCTGTGCAATTGCAGTGAGAGCCACAAAGACATCTCAGACAGCAGTGGCTGCAGCTCTCCTGTTTTTACCAGTTGTTTATTTTATCTCTGTGCAGCAGCTGACTCTCACTTGTTACTAAGTGAGGAACTAAGCATTTCAAAGCAGTGCCTTTGCCCATGAAGCTAAGTGTTCTCATTTAGCCTGCATGCCATGTAAAGCAGTAGTGGCATTTTATATATGAGTACCTCAGTTCCTTAAAAAAAATAAAAAGCTTTCTAGCACCACTGTGTGTTTTGTCCATTCTTACTACTTCCTAACTGTGCATTTCACATTTGCAAGACCTGTTGAATTAGCAATGGACTCCAACATAGGAAAAAAAGTGACAGCAGTGGTTTAAATGGAGGAATTTCCTTGTTTCATAGGTCTACAAGGTCTTGAGACCCATCTCTTTCTTGTCTTTGCAGTTAGAATACATATTTATACAGACACAAACATGTACACATATACACACACAATAGTCTGTGTACCATGACCCCATGGCTTCTCTTTGCAACCTGTACTGATATATCTACTTCTACTATAAGCTGCCCTGTGATTCTTTGTTGTCTTCTGCCTCTGCCTGCAGCCTTCTGTGTGAAAGAGTAACTAACTAAACAGAGCAAAACTTGTTTTTCCATTGCAATGGAAGCTTAGTCAGATGGTACGTATTCTTGGCAGTAATACTGCTAATATTCCATTTTTACAGTAGTTAGACTTGCAGATTGAGTTCTCTCTGTCTTGGAAAGCTGACCTGTCCTTGGCTCAGCAGTGTTTTCCTACAATATGCAACTCACATCACACATGAGTTTCACCCAGTTTTAAATCTAAAGGCACACACCTGATATCCCCAACCTTTTGCATCACCCACTCAGGTCCTTGGGCAAAGACAATCCCAGAAACAGGTTTGTCTTTTCCCAAGGATGGAGCAACTCACATTGCCTTCCCCACCTACTTCCCTGCATGCACTTTGGAGACTTAATCTCCTCCCAAAGTTTCTAAGTCTGAGTAGGTCCAGGATGGTTGTCTTCTGGTGAAAATTCTGCCAGTGGCTTCTGCTAAATTTGCATCCCAGAGTTTCCATGCCCTAGCACCCAACACCCTCAGTATAAGCAGTCCATTATAGCTCTCAGCCCTTCCAGAAGCTTATGGGTAGCCATGACTTGCCACAGTGCAGCAGCACAAATGAGTCATCACCGCCTGGGCCGAAAATATTGATGTCAAACTATGATATATTGGTGCTCACATACCCACCACTGAAGAACATCAGAATAATGAGCAAGTGCAATGAGCAATAAAGACCAGGCTTTAAAAACTGATGTGGATCTAGTGTATCTGGACTGGGAACATGAGAGTGAGCTGTCTGTAGCTTGATGGGCCCATGAAACATCAGAATTTGTCAGACCTTTCTTGTCATTGTCCTACGTCTGCATGTGATACTTGTACTACACTTGTAGTGCAACAAAGGGAAGGGTCTGGAGTCTCCAGATGATGAATTCAGCTGGTTTGTTCAGCTTTAAGGAGGCTGAGGTGTGACCTCATCACAGCTTTCTCCTAAGCGGGAGCGAAGGGAGAGATGCTGATCTGCTCTCACAACTGACCACTGATGGGACTCAAGGGAACACCATGAAGCAGCACCAGCGGGGGAGTTCAGGTTGGATATCAATAAAAAGTTACTCACCAGAAGGTGGTTGGGAAGTGGAACAGCCTCCCCAGCAATGCGGTCATGGCATCAAACCTGACAGAGTTCAGGAAACATATATGCTCTTAGGCATAAGGTTTATTTTTTAGGTAGGCCTCTGTGGAGCATTGAGTTGGACTTGATGTTCATTGGGGGTGCCATCCAACTCAGGATGTTCTATGGTTCTACGACTCTGTGTTGCCTTTAGACCTGGAAGTGTTTAGGTATAAAAATTTATACTTTTATATACAATGCAAAAATATATATGCAAAATGTACAGTGTAATGTATATATATGGTTGCTTAAATATATACATGAATGTGTATTTTATGAATAGATATACAATCTGGTAACGATACATATGTAGATAGGTTGCTCTGAAAGTAATACTTACTATTTATTTCCTTGGAATCTACAACAGCTACAAAGGACAGAATAGCATTAATTGACAGAGCACGTTCTCAGCAACAGAGTGCTATTTTTCAGCACAGTCACAACCATTATCTCTGCATTTTCACCAGAGATGAGCAAGAGTCTGCATACTGCACTCATAAAAGTGCGCTAGAGGAGGTGACTCACTGTTGCTGTCATCACTGATGAAATACACCACGTACTGCCTCACTGTGGTCACCTCCCCTGCTTGGTCTCCATAAATATATACACGTATATATATATATATATATAGAGAGAGAGAGAGAGAGAGATTAAATAGGTAGAAATAAAAACAGGTATTAAATGGGTAAAACATTATTTACCTTCCTTCCTCTCGCCTTTACCCTTTCCTTTCCCCTTCATCTTCCCCTTCCCTTGACTTCAAAACTGAAGGACCCTCCCCTGAAGCCTCATTTGGTGTGGTTGTGGTGGAAGTGGTTCAGGGGCACTGCAGGGATGCACCTGGGCACAGAGCTAAGAAGAAACCACTGTCTTCCTGCCTGCTCAGGATGTGACGTCAGCTGTGGTTTATCAACCTGCAGTGTATGTCAGGCTCTGGCTTCCAACGCATCACAGGTAATAATGGCCCTGGATGACACACCAAGAGCCAAGGATGCGTCTGAGTCTATAGGCTGCCCATCTGCTGCCAGGACAGGACCTGTCCCAGCTCCCACTCCTGGCAGGAACCCTCAGTGGGGCTCTCCATGGAGGGACAGGCAAGCCAGCACTCTCAGGACTGGTCTCTGGGCCTGACCAAGGTCCTTTCTGGTGCTCCCATGGTAGCAAGGCAAGGACTGATCCCTTCCCATCTCGATGCAGCCCTTGTTCAGTCCTGTCCTCATGGTTCCTGCAGCATGTGGGTGTTTGGACTGTCACATCTTGAGCTGTTGAACTTTCCTTCTCAAGAGATGCTCAGTGTTCCTGCAGGGTGCAAAATTGACAGATCCACCTTCCCCACAGCCAGAGCTGTCCAATGTTGGTGCCCACCAGAACAAAGTGACACCCACAGTGGCCCCAGTCCCTCATATATGGTCATAAACAGCACTGGAGGAGTTCATTGGAGAGCTGAATAGCGTCAGAGAGGAGATTACCGCCGATAATGTCTAAAAAGGTGCCTGCCGCTTCAATTGGCTGCTGCTGCTTCTGGGCAAGTATTTGTAGATATATATTGCTCTGTTGTTGTGAGAGTTCCCAGGAGACCCCCGGGAGCTATAGCAGGGAGTGGAGCACAGCAAGGCTGTGCCAGAGGACAGGAGGCTCAAGATGGGGACCGCGGTACTCCTGTCACTTCAGGTGCTGTGGTTACTGCTCTTTGTGCAGCCATGCAGAGGTATGTTATTGTTCCCTTATCCCACAGTCCAGGGGAAGCAGGCACCAATGGGGTCACTGGGGTCTCTCTGGGAAGCGTCTTCCCAGGGTCAGACAACAGGAGAAAGGGTTCCAACCGCAGGGCCTGTGAGTACGGCTGAGCAGGGCAGAACCCAAACCCGTAGTGCGGGGCTCAGCACTCTCCTGATGAGTCCCTTTGTTACTGTTCAAAGGGGCTGCAGAGGTGAGGCTGGTAAACGGCAACATGCGATGTGCTGGGAGAGTGGAGGTGAAATACAACAATGAGTGGGGGACCGTATGTGACGACTCATGGGACATGGACGACGCTGAAGTGGTTTGCAAGGAACTGAACTGCGGGTCTGCTATAGAAGCTCTTCACTATGGATACTTTGGGGCAGGATCTGGCCCCATTTGGATGGATGATGTTAGCTGTAATGGCTCTGAGACCACACTGTCTAATTGCACACACACGGGAGGGTATCAACAGAACTGCTTTCATTATGAGGACGCCGGAGTTATATGTTCAGGTAAGGGACTAGCCTGTTTTCCACCTCTGTGGCCGCTTCAGGTGAATCAATGAGCAGGTGCCATAGAATGCCTGGTGTACACTTATGGTGATGAGCTGAGACTGTCAATTGCGGGTCCCTGTGGAAGGCCCACTGTGAGTCCCAGTGAACTGGCATCCTCTCTGGCCCTGAGGTAGCTCAGCCCACCCTTGGTTGGTGCCTGGGGTGAGGAGATGAATCCCCTACATCCCCATCATAGTGACTGCTGGTTCCCATCTGTCTCCTCCTGATCACCCAGGACAATGAGAGCAATTAAAGTGGCCACATAAGTCCCTGAGAAGGGTATGAGGTGGCTGGAAAGGTTTGGATTGTGCTCTAGCAGGCACAGATCTCCTGGCCAAGGCAAAGGAGCTGCTTAGAGGTGAGCTCTCGGACCACTCTCCTACCCTCTTCCTGACCACTGGCTGGGGACACATGCAACCAGCACTGCATTCTGGCCCTGGATGAGGACCCCTCCCCAGGCAGGCAGTGGAGCAGGGGCTGATGCCGACGCTGACTGCAGGAACAACCAAACCACAGTTTGGACACTTGTGGCGTTCCATCCAATAGCAATGCCACAACAGCCCAAGGCATCTGGGAATGGAGAACTTTTCTGGCAGCTACAGGGGGTTCTTTTGCCTTGCCAGAGACTGGCAGAGCAGACCAGGCTGAAATACCCACAGTTTCTGGGCACATTACCCACATGCTGTGGTCACTGCAGTGCTGGGGGGTAGGATCAGGCAGAGCAGGGGGTCCAGGACAGGAGAAGTTTGCCTGAGCAGTGCCTGTGGCTGTGGGCTTTGGAGAGGAAGAAGTCCACAGGTGCAGGACTGGGTTCTGAGGAGCAGCAGGGACTCCCTGGGATGGCTGTGGGGCTCTGCACATGGCAGCCTTGGAGATGAGGTGGGACATAAGGATGGAAGTGCCAGAGAGCTCACAAGTGTCTTTGGTTGCCCCAGGACTTGTTCGGCTTGTTGGAGACAGTGACTGCTCAGGTCACGTGGAGATCCATGATGGAAAACAGTGGAAATCTGTCTGTGACTCACACTTTGGTCCGAAAGCTGCTGATGTTGTCTGCAGGGATTTGCTGTGTGGCAAAGCCCTGCTGTTGCCCAGAGAAACTCCTCTGGATGAAGAAGTCAGTCCCATCTGTGACAGAGATCTGCAGGAGGTGATGAATCCCTCTGTCCTCATCTCCTGCCTCAAGAAATCCTCTGCCAGCCAGGCCTGCACCCACCCAAATGGCACTCATGTCACCTGCACAAGTGAGAACTCAGGGTGGGGTTGAACGTGGGGTTGTGCTGGGGATAGGGATGGGGTGTGAGAAGTGAATGAATGTGGTGGTCTTACCACTCTGAAGTAGTGCAGAAGGAGAAGGGCACAGTGTCCCTTTGGCTTCTCAAGGTCCTGAGAAAGCCAGAGCACAAACCCTCCTCTTCTGTTCCCAGAGTACACAGGGTTCAGGCTGGCAAACAACAGCACGGTGTGTGCAGGCAGGGTGGAGGTCCAGGTGATGGGGACCTGGGGCACCCTCTGTGCCTCGCGCTGGGACCTCTTGGACGCCCACGTTCTCTGCCGTCAACTCGGCTGCGGGTTTGCGGAGGCCATTCCTAAAGGAGGGCATTTTGGGAGAGGAACCGGCCCCGTCTGGAGTGAATCGTTCCATTGCGATGGGAGTGAAGCCCACCTGGCTCAGTGTCCAGTGACTGTCCTGGGGGCCTCACTGTGCTCTCATGAGGATGATGCTGCTGTCATTTGCTCAGGTGTGTGCGAGAAAAAAAGCTGCGCTAAATCCATTGGCCCCCATGTGCCCCAGTCACCCAAGGCTGGGGATGTCACGGCAGCACTAGGCAGGAGCTCCCCCTGGAGAAGCCCTTCAGGGTGCCAGGCTCCTCTGCTCTCTGCAGGCCTCGCTCACCCCATGTCCCTGCGGCTGGTGGGCGGAGGGAGCCATTGCGATGGGCGCGTGGAGATCTTCTGGCACGGGACATGGGGCAGAGTCCTGGATGACCAGTGGGACATGGAGGAAGCCAGAGTGGTGTGCCGGCAGCTGCGCTGTGGAGAGGCGGAGGGAGCCTACATCCCGCTGAGGGCCCAGCGAGGGACAGGCCCCGTGGGGCTGCGCGGGGTGCGGTGTGCAGGCCACGAGCCCAGCCTGAGCCTCTGCAACACCTCCCTGCCCGAGGACACAGGCATCATGGAGGACGTGGGGGCCGTGTGCCGGGGTGAGTAGCACTGCACATCGCACGGGCACAGCAGTGGACAGGCAGGCGGCCTCTGATGGCCGGGGCTTCTCCCCACTGCAGGGAGCCGGCGGGTCCGGCTGGTGGACGGGGCCGGGCGCTGTGCGGGGAGAGTGGAGATCTACTACCAGGGCAAATGGGGCACGGTCTGCGACGACGCCTGGGACTTGGCCGACGCCGACGTCGTTTGCCGCCAGCTGAGCTGTGGACGGGCTGTGGAGGTTGCTGGCTCTGCCCGGTTTGGGGAGGGCTCCGGGCAGATCTGGCTGGATGGAGTAAACTGCTCCGGGACTGAAGCTGCTCTGTGGGACTGTCACGCCCAGGCCTGGGGACAGCATGACTGCGGGCACAAGGAGGACGCGGGAGTCGTCTGCTCAGGTCTGTGCTGGGAGCAGAGCTGCTGGCCCTGGGGAGGGGAGGATGGGGAGAGCAGAGCATGCAACTGGGGCCTCTGTCCCTGGGAATGTCTGCATGCAGACATACTGCTTGGCCTCCCCAGCGAGTGGGGAGTGAGGGGGTGCACATCTGGGACCTCTCCATCCTCAGGTGCAAAGGGGATTTATTGGCCATGCTTCTGAGAGTGTAGGGAGCCCAAGAGTGCACAGGAACCTCTGCTTGCAGAGCTGGACCAGCCTGTTTGTCCTGGGTCTTTCTTCCTCACAGAGTTCATGGCCCTAAGGCTGGAGAACAGTGATGGCTGCTCCGGGCACCTGCAGGTTTTCTATAACGGAACGTGGGGGAGTGTTTGCTCCAACTCGATGACTGTTGACACGGTGCCGTTGGTGTGCAAGCAGCTGGGCTGTGGGGACAGCGGGACCCTGGAAATGAGCTCACGCTACGATAAGCTTTCTGGCATTGCATGGCTGGATCGCATCGAGTGTGGGAAGAGCAGTAGATCCTTCTGGCAGTGTCCTTCTGCACCTTGGGACCCACAGTCGTGTGATGACCTGCGAGACGTGACCAATATCACCTGCAGTGGTAACTATGAGCTTCATTGGCACCAGTGCCACCCCAGCTCCTGCTACCTACAGTCCAGCACAGAGAAAGAGCCTGGGGGGGCTTTTTCTGCCCATGCCAATCCCTTCTGCTACTGGTGGCAAATAGGCCACTTTAGCTGTCAGAGCCACACTTGCTCATTAGCAATGCCCAGGGGAAGCAGAGGCAGCTCCAGGGGAGGTCTCAGAAGAGACCAGGCAGGTTATGAGGAGATTCCCCTCCTGCTGCTCTGTGATTTGGGCACTCTGTGAGGATGAATATTCTGGGTCCCTTTGCAGTGCCATGTATGTTTTTTCTGTGACTGGGGTTCAGCTGCTGCTGTGACCACAGTGAGGTGTAAGACAAGCCCAGCTCTGCTCTCTTCTGCACAACCCTCAACCCCTTCACTACAACATTTGTTTCTGCAGGGAGACAGCCAGAAAGGCCTCTGGTGTCAGTATGCCCCAACTCCACCACATGCACAGGTAAGAACAGCTTCTCCACATGGCTTCTAGCCTGGCAAGGCTGTCCCGACTGTGCTGGTGCCACACGGGAAGATTCTGCATCTGCAGACAGGGAGAAGATCCGTGCAGTGGGAGGCAAGGACAGATGCTCAGGCAGAGTGGAGGTCTGGCACCACAGCTCCTGGGGGACAGTGTGTGATGACTCATGGGACATGCAGGATGCTGAGGTGGTGTGCCGGCAGCTGGGCTGTGGCCCTGCAGTGTCTGCCCCAGGTGAGGCTGCATTTGGGGAGGGTACAGGATTCATCTGGCTTGAGCAAGTGGAATGCAGAGGGACGGAGCTGTCGCTGCAGGACTGCTGGGCCCGACCTGGAGACAGCGGTGTCTGCCGGCATAAGGAAGATGTTGGAGTGCAGTGCTTAGGTGAGTGATGCAGGTCCTGAGCAGACCAGAGCAAGGCCCTGGACACTGTCCCAGACACCCTGCCCAGCCCTGCAGGAGGGACAGTTCAGGTGGCACTTGCTGGAGACGTGTGCCAGAGGTTTCCCTATTACTGTACACACTCCCCCTTCTCTGCTCTTCTCCTCTTCAGCTTCACCCAGGATGACAGCATTACCCCCACAAGCAGGTAAGGCGTCCATTCCTGGGACTGGGCCATGCTGTGACCCACACAGCCAGCGGGATAAGTCACTTTATCAGGGTTTGAAATGCCCAGGAAGAGCTGCAAGGCTGTTAGGGATGGGGAGGGGCTGTAATGTACCCAGAGCATGGGAGCTGCTGCATCACCCGGCCCTTGGCACCCAACACCTGCTGCCTTGAATGACTGGGGTAAGGGCTGGGATGTACTGTCCCTTTTCTCTCCAAACCATGGTGCATCCACTGCCATGTTCCTTCCCCTGCAGATTTCCCCCGGGGTCATCCAACTGACAGAGGGAAAGCCTCCGTGCCTGTTGTCATTTGCATTATCCTGGGGGCTCTTCTCTGCCTGCTCCTGGCCCTCCTGGCTGGGCAAACTGTCAAGGCACAGCGCAGAGGTAGGTCCTGTCCCAGTAATTTTGGAGGAGATGCCTCCTGATTGGGCTGGCAGTGATGGGGAGTGTCACCAAGGAGCATGGGTAAAGTTTGGGGATGGGAGCGTGCGCTGCTTCTTGTCCCACACCACTCCACTGACAGCCTGGACATTGGGCCCCAAGCAAGCAAGAGGTGGGGAGAACCCAGAAGCAGTGGGAGTTAATGCTGGGGCAAGGGAAGAAATAACAAAGCAACACTGGTAGGGATGGGAGTAGAGAGGAGACAGACAAAGATGTTCCACTGTCTGCACTATGGCAGCAGTGGAGGGGGCTCTGGGGCAGAGAAGGTGCCAGGAGGAACATGGGATACAGTCAATCGCTCTGTTGTCAGGCTACTGTGTTGTGTTGGGCACAGCCATGCTATGGACCTGAGGGGCAGAGAGAGGTCAGCTCCAGGGGTCAGCAGTGGGATCTAACATAGAGGCCAAAAAAGCATGAAGGTTGTCTGTGACAGGTTGGTGTGAGGCTAATGCTATCGCACACCAGGTTGTTATTCTCAAAGGGGATGTGGCAGCGGTGCCCAAACAGGCAGCCCTGGGCTGATCCCAGGAGCAGGGTGTGGGGAGAAAAGCAGAGTCCCATCCCTTTCTACCCATTCCCAGGACAGACCTGTCTTTGTCCTCAGGCTCCAGGAGAACTGAGGAGCCCTTCCCTGAGGTTGTGTATGAGGAGATCGGATACAGCTCTGCATGGGAGAAGCAGACAACGTTTGATCACTCAGGTGAGTGCAGGCCCTTTGAGGGCACATCTGCATGGACCTTTCCCTTTCCCTTGGCCCCATCTGCCCCTGCCAACACCAGTCTTTCAGCTCCACCACCTGCACATTCCCCGTCTTGCACTTCATGGAATGTTACTTCTCACTGCCACCAGATCCCTTCTCCTTCTAGACATTGCTATTGTGCCCAGAGATGATCCAGAAGAAGGCTATGATGATGCCAAGGAGGTTTCTGAACCTGGGAATGATCCTGACTCTGGGCAGGGTCACTCTGAAGTGCCCAGGACACAAAAGGAGGAAGAGGAGCCAATGGATGCAGTCAGAGGTAAGAAGGAAATGAATTGCAGCTCTGCTAGTTACCACATACCATTCCCTGTCTTAGGTGAATTGCTGCAGTACCATGAGCCCAGCCTTTTATGATGGGGAACCTGCCCAAGGAGATTTCCTTAGGGGAAATGGGTCTTGGACATGGCCAGTGAGAAAAAGGAAGGAATGAGATGGACAGCCCTGAAGGGGTATCCTATGGAACACACCAAAGTACTTGTCTTACTGCTTGCAGGGATGAGTCTGCACTCCCAGAGAAATACTGGAGGCTCTGGAGCAGGTGGAGATACCTTGTCCTTGTTCCTGAGGAGCACGGGCTATGATGATGTTGAAGAGGTGTCTCTGGCACATCCCCATGGGGATATGAGCACTGTGAAACTAGAGTGGGACACAAAAGGATCCCTGAGCCCCGAGCAAGGAGAACCCATCTCTGCCATGAGCCCGAGTGCAGTTGCAAGGGAAGAGAAGCTGGTGCTGCTTAGAGAGCTGTGAGGTCCCCTTTCCCATGGGCAGCAGTAGTGTGGCATTTCCTCTTGTGTTAGTACCCTGCTTTTACATCGCGTCTGTATTTGTTCTTATTAAAACCCTTTGGAAGTTTTGATCCAGAGCTGGTGCTTCACTGCCCATGTGTCGGTTGGATCTTTGGGGCTGGTCAAGGGAAGCAGAGCAGAAAGACACAGTGATGGGGAAGGGGTTTTTTGTGGGGATAGTGGTACTGGGTTCAAGCTCTGGGGCTGAAAGCATGTGGTGCATGGGGACTATTCCTGCTCACAGAGACATTTCCATCACTCCTACCAGAAGCAGAGTTTCAAGCCAAAGCAGCTGTCTACAAGGTCTTATGGTGCTCCTCTGAGGGAGGGTCCTCCTGCTGCCTTTGACTTTTAGGAGGGGGAGAACATTCCCTTATTGTTGTGGGAGACAGAGGAGGGAAAATCCTCTTGGGAGGAGATGTAAGCTGCAGCCTAAGACCATTGTCCAGCCCCTGTTCTGGAGAAGTTTCCATCCCAGAACTTGGCCAGATTTCCATGGAAGAGATTTTGTGCTCCTCTCCTGAAGCAGGCACTGCTAGAAACTGAGCCAGGGTCCTTTCTTCTTTGTCAAGGATTTCACCTGCCACAGAACAGATGAGCAGAGAAACCTCTGCCTTGGGAGCTAAGCAGGGAGAAGTGTTTGACACTTGGGTAGGACCCAAACTACCATCCCTGCTCCTGCTGCCAGGTCTCCACATGTTCCTTTGCTGCAGTCTGGAAAGTGCCTTAGATGTCTGTGGCAGGGCTCCCTGCAGGGAACAGCCACAACTCTTCCGTACTGCATCAGCATCTGGCCCTCAAGCAGCAGAGGGTCTGAGGCAGCTGTCTCCAGCACTTCCTCCCACAGCATCATTGCCCTGTGTCCTGCTGTGAGACCCGTCACTCCCAGGGTAATCCTAGGGAGCTCTGCGAGGAGCCAGCACTCATGCACCCTTCTGCCTCTGAGACTGGAGCTCCCCTTCTTCTGGCCACAGCCTAGAGCCTGCCTCTCATCCCAGTCCCAGACCCACTCTTCCCTGCGTAGACACAGGTCTGGAACCTGACCCGAGGCGAGTTTCCTGGGATACAGAGACTGCTCGTGGTGCTCAAGTACTCCAGCACAAGGAGTCTCACTCTGGTTAATTTGCTCTCCTGTGGGCTTTCTGCAGCCAGACTCTCACTTGGTGTTGGGCAGCAGTGCAGAGGGTCAGGATCTCAACATGATGCCCCTCAGATGCGTACTAGGTTGCTGCAGGAGCAACCACAAGTCACTGATCTTCTCTTGACAGCTGCTCTGTCCTATCTGAGGCTGGAGAGCAAGGATAAAAGACAGCCTGGAGATGCACAACACTACTCTTTCAAATAAATAAATAACCATTAAATAGGCTTTTTCTCTAAGCCTATGATGGCATACTGCCTTTATGCAGCTCCTATTTCTAGGAGGAGTCCAGCTCCAAGCACTGCTTGTGTTGGCCTGGTTCTCATCTCAGGATGCTGAGAGCAAACCCATGGGTCCTGGAGATTTCAGGGAAATCTCTTCCATATGTATGCAGCACAGGGATTTTCTTTTGCTATGCCAGCTTGCTGCTGCCTGTGATGTGTGCTGGGGGAAGGCAATGAGGAAATGAACATCCAGCCAGGATCCACTTGTAACACCATTAGCCATTTATTAACTCATCAGTTGACACGACTTCCACCTCTGATACCCACACCCTTGCTCAGGGAAGCCTGGAGCCTAGGAGGCTGTGCCCTAACACCAATCACGTCAGTGCTTTCTGCTTCAGTTTCCCCTTTTTCAAAGTGGGAATGATGCTGATGATTTGACCTGTGCAGCTCTGGGAAGCCAGATGCCACCAGCTGGGGGACGGAATGGAAAGAAAACTGAGTGAAGCACTCCTTCCCATCTTGGGGATGACAGATGCCCCTCCCTCTCAGCACAGCCTCCTGAGCAGTGAGCACTTCAAAGGCTTTCATTGGCACCCTCAGTGCAGGCTAGTTCAGGATGAACTGTGGATTGTGCAGTGCGTTCCATCACAACACTGGATGCAGGAGAAGCCCCAAATCCTACACTCCTGCTGCAGCCAGCCAACCTTGGGATTCAGGACAGCACAAGAAGAAGATAAAATCAGCCTTGTTCTACCCAGAATGAGAGAGAGTCTGTCTAGATGTATGATACAACACAGCTTGGCAGCTTTCTCTCTGAATATCATCAGACTGATTCAAAAAGGCACTTTACTGCATATCCATTGAAGGTGGATACACTTGGCAAGAGCCTTTGAAAGTGGATTCTTAGAAGAGAGTCAACAGAAAGCTGAGTTTCTGCAGCACCACAGCAGTGCTGTCTTCCCTGGCAAAGGCAGATGTGATCAGCACTGAGATCCTGTGCAGGAAGCCCCGCTGTGCCCCCATGCAGCATATGATACCTAAGGCAAGTCAGAGCCACGGCATGGGTTCAATCAGACAGCGCCGTCTCTGGGGTCTTCCCCACCCCAGCCAAGGGTCCGGATTGCAGGTGCTCAGCAAGGGGGCTGTTGGGATGCAGCCGAGAGAAACGTCCAAGTGTCCAGATGGGGAAGACATTGCGGTAGGCAGTGTAACTGATGGCACATGACTTGTTGAACACCCCAGCAATGTTCTCCTGAGAGAGAGAGACAGACAGCAAGGTGATGTGGTTGACAGGAGACTACAACCTGTCCAGGACATAGTGCTGAGCTCATTACTTTTCTGAAGTCCTCCATCAGAAGACACACGTGGCTTCTGAGCACATCATCACAAGGGCTACATGATGCCCAGGACATCTGCATTACTGGGGAACAAATGGGGGAGATCAGAGAAGATCCACATACCTGAGGCCAGTCACCATTTGGGCAGCTGCTTGTCAATCAAAAGTTTGATGCCCCTTTCCAGCACAGCAGTGTCTGGGTACCTGCAAAGCACAAGGGAGATATAGTCACTTTTGTCATCTAGGCTGTCTGCATACCTGCTTCAGGAGCTCAATCACCTCCAGTCTGCCTCAGGCTAAATTAAAGCATGTTGAGTGCTTTCAGAAGGCCCCTTATATCTCCAGGGTACCATGCAATTCAAATACAGCAAAATGTGGCCTGAAGTTGTGATCCAAAGCTTTGCTTTGCTCTGGTTCCCCCTCTCTCTATCATCAGCAGCCTCACTGTCTGGACCTCAGCTCTGGTGTCAGTGCAGGAATGGAGTAATTGAAAAACATGATTGGGTGCACAGCCCACACTGCCATGACCCAGAGCCTATGCCAGCCTTTTCACACAACCCAGCTGGTCTCTCCCATCTCACCAAGCTCTAAAAGAAATGTGATGTCAGAAGTGGCAAACGCTGCACCTACCTGACAGCCATGAGCCCCAGCAGGGCCCAACATGTGTTGTGGATCTGCGATGTGGAACTCTGCACGTATGTGCGCTGTTCACATGACTCAAAGTCCTCTCCCCATCCGCCATCTGTCATCTGCTTGGAGAGCAGGAACTGGCAGGCTTGGGCCACTTCTCTGCATGCCACCCTGCAGGGACAGGCAGAGAATCAGACAGGACAAGGGTACCAATGAGAGCTAGCTAGTTTGCAGTTTTCCAGCTGCAAGCAGAAGCTGTGCTCTACCCTGCTCATGGGTACCCTGCCACAAGAGCTGGAACTCATGCAAACTCGTGCTCTGGTCATATCACAGATTTGGAAGGAGCAGTATCTGAGGCAGAAGAGCCCAGGGATGCACCCAGCCCCACCTCGGGGTCCCATCCCTGTCCCAGAACTAGAGGTAGAGAAACCACCTGGCCTTTATTTACCCATCACGGTACACATGCTTCATGCTGGCAAATGCCTCCAGACCAAACCAGGTTCCATATGTGAAGCAAACTCCCCAGCTCCTAGGCGAGAAGGAAAATCAGTGCAAGGACCAGGGCAGAGGCAGGCTCTGACACTGCTGTATGCACAGCAAAAACAGACACAGGCAGAGCAACAGCTTGTCTACCCTATGGCCTAACTTTGCTCAGAGTCTGCATGCTGCACTCATAAAAGTCTGCACTAGAGGAGGTGACTCACTGTTGCTGTCATCACTGATGAAACACACCACCTACTGCCTCACTGTGGTCACCTCTCCTGCTTGGTCTCCATAAGCATTCAGCAAGTGTCAGTGAATGTCTGGCTGTAACTTTTCTGGGTGAAGGAATTCAGTGACACACCTTTGCTTCATCAGCACTTCCACGTCAGACACCACTTTGTCAGAGTGCCCCTCTGCTGCCATCTGTCACACAGAAACAACATGTAATGGACTACTGGTGGGAAGATTCAACCTTTACTGCCATACCACCACCATCTGCCTCTGATATAATGGGCTAACATAATAAAAAAGGATGCATTACTTTCATAGAGGCCTTCATGTATAGGTATACATGTATACACTTGTATGCTCACATATATATATATATAGAGAGAGAGAGAGAGAGAGAGAGATTAAATAGGTAGAAATAAAAACAGGTATTAAAAGGATAAAACATTAGTTACCTTCCTTCCTCTCTCCTTTACCCTTTCCTTTCCCCTTCATCTTCCCCTTCTCTTGACATCAAAAATGAAGGACCCTGCCATGAAGACTCATTTGATGTGGTCGTGGTGGAAGTGGTTCAGGGGCACTGCAGGGATGCACCTGGGCACAGGGCTAAGAAGAAACCACTGTCTTCCTGCCTGCTCAGGATGTGACGTCAGCTGTGGTTTATCAACCTGCAGTGTATGTCAGGCTCTGGCTTCCAACGCATCACAGGTAATAATGGCCCTGGATGACACACCAAGAGCCAAGGATGCGTCTGAGTCTATAGGCTGCCCATCTGCTGCCAGGACAGGACCTGTCCCAGCTCCCACTCCTGGCAGGAACCCTCAGTGGGGCTCTCCATGGAGGGACAGGCAAGCCAGCACTCTCAGGACTGGTCTCTGGGCCTGACCAAGGTCCTTTCTGGTGCTCCCATGGTAGCAAGGCAAGGACTGATCCCTTCCCATCTCGATGCAGCCCTTGTTCAGTCCTGTCCTCATGGTTCCTGCAGCATGTGGGTGTTTGGACTGTCACATCTTGAGCTGTTGAACTTTCCTTCTCAAGAGATGTTCAGTGTTCCTGCAGGGTGCAAAATTGACAGATCCACCTTCCCCACAGCCAGAGCTGTCCCACGTTGGTGCCCACCAGAGCAAAGAGGCCCCAGTCCCTCATATATGGTCATAAACAGCACTGGAGGAGTTCATTGGAGAGCTGAGTAGCGTCAGAGGGGAGATTACCGCCGATAATGTCTAAAAAGGTGCCTGCCGCTTCAATTGGCTGCTGCTGCTTCTGGGCAAGTATTTGTAGATATATATTGCTCTGTTGTTGTGAGAGTTCCCAGGAGACCCCCGGGAGCTATAGCAGGGAGTGGAGCACAGCAAGGCTGTGCCAGAGGACAGGAGGCTCAAGATGGGGACCGCGGTACTCCTGTCACTTCAGGTGCTGTGGTTACTGCTCTTTGTGCAGCCATGCAGAGGTATGTTATTGTTCCCTTATCCCACAGTCCAGGGGAAGCAGGCACCAATGGGGTCACTGGGGTCTCTCTGGGAAGCGTCTTCCCAGGGTCAGACAACAGGAGAAAGGGTTCCAACCGCAGGGCCTGTGAGTACGGCTGAGCAGGGCAGAACCCAAACCCGTAGTGCGGGGCTCAACACACTCCTGATGAATCCCTTTGTTACTGTTCAAAGGGGCTGCAGAGGTGAGGCTGGTAAATGGCAACACGCGATGTGCCGGGAGAGTGGAGGTGAAATACAACAATGAGTGGGGGACAGTATGTGGCCTCTTCTGGGACATGAAGGATGCTGCAGTGGTTTGCAAGCAGCTGAGCTGCGGGTCTGCTATAGAAGCTCTTCACTACGCACACTTTGGGGCAGGATCTGGCCCCATTTGGCTGCATGACCTTAAATGTTATGGCACTGAGGCTGCACTGTCTAATTGCACACACACGGGAGGGTATCAACAGTACTGCATTCACAGTATGGACGCCGGAGTTATATGTTCAGGTAAGGGACTAGCCTGTTCTCTACTTCTGTGGCAAGTTCAGGTGAATCAATGAGCAGGTGCCATAGAATGCCTGGTGTACACTTATGGTGATGAGCTGAGACTGTCAATTGCGGGTCCCTGTGGAAGGCCCACTGTGAGTCCCAGTGAACTGGCATCCTCTCTGGCCCTGAGGTAGCTCAGCCCACCCTTGGTTGGTGCCTGGGGTGAGGAGATGAATCCCCTACATCCCCATCATAGTGACTGCTGGTTCCCATCTGTCTCCTCCTGATCACCCAGGACAATGAGAGCAATTAAAGTGGCCACATAAGTCCCTGAGAAGGGTATGAGGTGGCTGGAAAGGTTTGGATTGTGCTCTAGCAGGCACAGATCTCCTGGCCAAGGCAAAGGAGCTGCTTAGAGGTGAGCTCTCGGACCACTCTCCTACCCTCTTCCTGACCACTGGCTGGGGACACATGCAACCAGCACTGCATTCTGGCCCTGGATGAGGACCCCTCCCCAGGCAGGCAGTGGAGCAGGGGCTGATGCCGACGCTGACTGCAGGAACAACCAAACCACAATTTGGACACTTGTGGCGTTCCATCCAATAGCAATGCCACAACAGCCCAAGGCATCTGGGAATGGAGAACTTTTCTGGCAGCTACAGGGGGTTCTTTTGCCTTGCCAGAGACTGGCAGAGCAGACCAGGCTGAAATACCCACAGTTTCTGGGCACATTACCCACATGCTGTGGTCACTGCAGTGCTGGGGGGTAGGATCAGGCAGAGCAGGGGGTCCAGGACAGGAGAAGTTTGCCTGAGCAGTGCCTGTGGCTGTGGGCTTTGGAGAGGAAGAAGTCCACAGGTGCAGGACTGGGTTCTGAGGAGCAGCAGGGACTCCCTGGGATGGCTGTGGGGCTCTGCACATGGCAGCCTTGGAGATGAGGTGGGACATAAGGATGGAAGTGCCAGAGAGCTCACAAGTGTCTTTGGTTGCCCCAGGACTTGTTCGGCTTGTTGGAGACAGTGACTGCTCAGGTCACGTGGAGATCCATGATGGAAAACAGTGGAAATCTGTCTGTGACTCACACTTTGGTCCGAAAGCTGCTGATGTTGTCTGCAGGGATTTGCTGTGTGGCAAAGCCCTGCTGTTGCCCAGAGAAACTCCTCTGGATGAAGAAGTCAGTCCCATCTGTGACAGAGATCTGCAGGAGGTGATGAATCCCTCTGTCCTCATCTCCTGCCTCAAGAAATCCTCTGCCAGCCAGGCCTGCACCCACCCAAATGGCACTCATGTCACCTGCACAAGTGAGAACTCAGGGTGGGGTTGAACGTGGGGTTGTGCTGGGGATAGGGATGGGGTGTGAGAAGTGAATGAATGTGGTGGTCTTACCACTCTGAAGTAGTGCAGAAGGAGAAGGGCACAGTGTCCCTTTGGCTTCTGAAGGTCCTGAGAAAGCCAGAGCACAAACCCTCCTCTTCTGTTCCCAGAGTACACAGGGTTCAGGCTGGCAAACAACAGCACGGTGTGTGCAGGCAGGGTGGAGGTCCAGGTGATGGGGACCTGGGGCACCCTCTGTGCCTCGCGCTGGGACCTCTTGGACGCCCACGTTCTCTGCCGTCAACTCGGCTGCGGGTTTGCAGAGGCCATTCCTAAAGGAGGGCATTTTGGGAGAGGAACCGGCCCCGTCTGGAGTGAATCGTTCCATTGCGATGGGAGTGAAGCCCACCTGGCTCAGTGTCCAGTGACTGTCCTGGGGGCCTCACTGTGCTCTCATGAGGATGATGCTGCTGTCATTTGCTCAGGTGTGTGCGAGAAAAAAAGCTGCGCTAAATCCATTGGCCCCCATGTGCCCCAGTCACCCAAGGCTGGGGATGTCACGGCAGCACTAGGCAGGAGCTCCCCCTGGAGAAGCCCTTCAGGGTGCCAGGCTCCTCTGCTCTCTGCAGGCCTCGCTCACCCCATGTCCCTGCGGCTGGTGGGCGGAGGGAGCCATTGCGATGGGCGCGTGGAGATCTTCTGGCACGGGACATGGGGCAGAGTCCTGGATGACCAGTGGGACATGGAGGAAGCCAGAGTGGTGTGCCGGCAGCTGCGCTGTGGAGAGGCGGAGGGAGCCTACATCCCGCTGAGGGCCCAGCGAGGGACAGGCCCCGTGGGGCTGCGCGGGGTGCGGTGTGCAGGCCACGAGCCCAGCCTGAGCCTCTGCAACACCTCCCTGCCCGAGGACACAGGCATCATGGAGGACGTGGGGGCCGTGTGCCGGGGTGAGTAGCACTGCACATCGCACGGGCACAGCAGTGGACAGGCAGGCGGCCTCTGATGGCCGGGGCTTCTCCCCACTGCAGGGAGCCGGCGGGTCCGGCTGGTGGACGGGGCCGGGCGCTGTGCGGGGAGAGTGGAGATCTACTACCAGGGCAAATGGGGCACGGTCTGCGACGACGCCTGGGACTTGGCTGACGCCGACGTCGTTTGCCGCCAGCTGAGCTGTGGACGGGCTGTGGAGGTTGCTGGCTCTGCCCGGTTTGGGGAGGGCTCCGGGCAGATCTGGCTGGATGGAGTAAACTGCTCCGGGACTGAAGCTGCTCTGTGGGACTGTCACGCCCAGGCCTGGGGACAGCATGACTGCGGGCACAAGGAGGACGCGGGAGTCGTCTGCTCAGGTCTGTGCTGGGAGCAGAGCTGCTGGCCCTGGGGAGGGGAGGATGGGGAGAGCAGAGCATGCAACTGGGGCCTCTGTCCCTGGGAGTGTCTGCATGCAGACATACTGCTTGGCCTCCCCAGCGAGTGGGGAGTGAGGGGGTGCACATCTGGGACCTCTCCATCCTCAGGTGCAAAGGGGATTTATTGGCCATGCTTCTGAGAGTGTAGGGAGCCCAAGAGTGCACAGGAACCTCTGCTTGCAGAGCTGGACCAGCCTGTTTGTCCTGGGTCTTTCTTCCTCACAGAGTTCATGGCCCTAAGGCTGGAGAACAGTGATGGCTGCTCCGGGCGCCTGCAGGTTTTCTATAACGGAACGTGGGGGAGTGTTTGCTCCAACTCGATGACTGTTGACACGGTGCCGTTGGTGTGCAAGCAGCTGGGCTGTGGGGACAGCGGGACCCTGGAAATGAGCTCACGCTACGATAAGCTTTCTGGCATTGCATGGCTGGATCGCATCGAGTGTGGGAAGAGCAGTAGATCCTTCTGGCAGTGTCCTTCTGCACCTTGGGACCCACAGTCGTGTGATGACCTGCGAGACGTGACCAATATCACCTGCAGTGGTAACTATGAGCCTCATTGGCACCAGTGCCACCCCAGCTCCTGCTACCTACAGTCCAGCACAGAGAAAGAGCCTGGGGGGGCTTTTTCTGCCCGTGCCAATCCCTTCTGCTACTGGTGGCAAATAGGCCACTTTAGCTGTCAGAGCCACACTTGCTCATTAGCAATGCCCAGGGGAAGCAGAGGCAGCTCCAGGGGAGGTCTCAGAAGAGACCAGACAGGTTATGAGGAGATTCCCCTCCTGCTGCTCTGTGGTTTGGGCACTCTGTGAGGATGAATATTCTGGGTCCCTTTGCAGTGCCATGTATGTTTTTTCTGTGACTGGGGTTCAGCTGCTGCTGTGACCACAGTGAGGTGTAAGACAAGCCCAGCTCTGCTCTCTTCTGCACAACCCTCAACCCCTTCACTACAACATTTGTTTCTGCAGGGAGACAGCCAGAAAGGCCTCTGGTGTCAGTATGCCCCAACTCCACCACATGCACAGGTAAGAACAGCTTCTCCACATGGCTTCTAGCCTGGCAACGCTGTCCCGACTGTGCTGGTGCCACATGGGAAGATTCTGCATCTGCAGACAGGGAGAAGATCCGTGCAGTGGGAGGCAAGGACAGATGCTCAGGCAGAGTGGAGGTCTGGCACCACGGCTCCTGGGGGACAGTGTGTGATGACTCATGGGACATGCAGGATGCTGAGGTGGTGTGCCGGCAGCTGGGCTGTGGCCCTGCAGTGTCTGCCCCAGGTGAGGCTGCATTTGGGAAGGGTACAGGATTCATCTGGCTTGAGCAAGTGGAATGCAGAGGGACGGAGCTGTCGCTGCAGGACTGCTGGGCCCGACCTGGAGACAGCGGTGTCTGCCGGCATAAGGAAGATGTTGGAGTGCAGTGCTTGGGTGAGTGATGGAGCTGGGCTTTCTTTCTCAAGTCCTGCCCAAAGTCCTGAGCAGACCAGAGCAAGGCCCTGGACACTGTCCCAGACACCCTGCCCAGCCCTGCAGGAGGGACAGTTCAGGTGGCACTTGCTGGAGACGTGTGCCAGAGGTTTCCCTATTACTGTACACACTCCCCCTTCTCTGCTCTTCTCCTCTTCAGCTTCACCCAGGATGACAGCATTACCCCCACAAGCAGGTAAGGCGTCCATTCCTGGGACTGGGCCATGCTGTGACCCACACAGCCAGCGGGATAAGTCACTTTATCAGGGTTTGAAATGCCCAGGAAGAGCTGCAAGGCTGTTAGGGATGGGGAGGGGCTGTAATGTACCCAGAGCATGGGAGCTGCTGCATCACCCGGCCCTTGGCACCCAACACCTGCTGCCTTGAATGACTGGGGTAAGGGCTGGGATGTACTGTCCCTTTTCTCTCCAAACCATGGTGCATCCACTGCCATGTTCCTTCCCCTGCAGATTTCCCCCGGGGTCATCCAACTGACAGAGGGAAAGCCTCCGTGCCTGTTGTCATTTGCATTATCCTGGGGGCTCTTCTCTGCCTGCTCCTGGCCCTCCTGGCTGGGCAAACTGTCAAGGCACAGCGCAGAGGTAGGTCCTGTCCCAGTAATTTTGGAGGAGATGCCTCCTGATTGGGCTGGCAGTGATGGGGAGTGTCACCAAGGAGCATGGGTAAAGTTTGGGGATGGGAGCGTGCGCTGCTTCTTGTCCCACACCACTCCACTGACAGCCTGGACATTGGGCCCCAAGCAAGCAAGAGGTGGGGAGAACCCAGAAGCAGTGGGAGTTAATGCTGGGGCAAGGGAAGAAATAACAAAGCAACACTGGTAGGGATGGGAGTAGAGAGGAGACAGACAAAGATGTTCCACTGTCTGCACTATGGCAGCAGTGGAGGGGGCTCTGGGGCAGAGAAGGTGCCAGGAGGAACATGGGATACAGTCAATCGCTCTGTTGTCAGGCTACTGTGTTGTGTTGGGCACAGCCATGCTATGGACCTGAGGGGCAGAGAGAGGTCAGCTCCAGGGGTCAGCAGTGGGATCTAACATAGAGGCCAAAAAAGCATGAAGGTTGTCTGTGACAGGTTGGTGTGAGGCTAATGCTATCGCACACCAGGTTGTTATTCTCAAAGGGGATGTGGCAGCGGTGCCCAAACAGGCAGCCCTGGGCTGATCCCAGGAGCAGGGTGTGGGGAGAAAAGCAGAGTCCCATCCCTTTCTACCCATTCCCAGGACAGACCTGTCTTTGTCCTCAGGCTCCAGGAGAACTGAGGAGCCCTTCCCTGAGGTTGTGTATGAGGAGATCGGATACAGCTCTGCATGGGAGAAGCAGACAACGTTTGATCACTCAGGTGAGTGCAGGCCCTTTGAGGGCACATCTGCATGGACCTTTCCCTTTCCCTTGGCCCCATCTGCCCCTGCCAACACCAGTCTTTCAGCTCCACCACCTGCACATTCCCCGTCATGCACTTCATGGAATGTTACTTCTCACTGCCACCAGATCCCTTCTCCTTCTAGACATTGCTATTGTGCCCAGAGATGATCCAGAAGAAGGCTATGATGATGCCAAGGAGGTTTCTGAACCTGGGAATGATCCTGACTCTGGGCAGGGTCACTCTGAAGTGCCCAGGACACAAAAGGAGGAAGAGGAGCCAATGGATGCAGTCAGAGGTAAGAAGGAAATGAATTGCAGCTCTGCTAGTTACCACATACCATTCCCTGTCTTAGGTGAATTGCTGCAGTACTATGAGCCCAGCCTTTTATGATGGGGAACCTGCCCAAGGAGATTTCCTTAGGGGAAATGGGTCTTGGACATGGCCAGTGAGAAAAAGGAAGGAATGAGATGGACAGCCCTGAAGGGGTATCCTATGGAACAAACCACAGTGCTTGTCTTACTGCTTGCAGGGATGAGTCTGCACTCCCAGAGAAATACTGGAGGCTCTGGAGCAGGTGGAGATACCTTGTCCTTGTTCCTGAGGAGCACGGGCTATGATGATGTTGAAGAGGTGTCTCTGGCACATCCCCATGGGGATATGAGCACTGTGAAACTAGAGTGGGACACAAAAGGATCCCTGAGCCCCGAGCAAGGAGAACCCATCTCTGCCATGAGCCCGAGTGCAGTTGCAAGGGAAGAGAAGCTGGTGCTGCTTAGAGAGCTGTGAGGTCCCCTTTCCCATGGGCAGCAGTAGTGTGGCATTTCCTCTTGTGTTAGTACCCTGCTTTTACATCGCGTCTGTATTTGTTCTTATTAAAACCCTTTGGAAGTTTTGATCCAGAGCTGGTGCTTCACTGCCCATGTGTCGGTTGGATCTTTGGGGCTGGTCAAGGGAAGCAGAGCAGAAAGACACAGTGATGGGGAAGGGGTTTTTTGTGGGGATAGTGGTACTGGGTTCAAGCTCTGGGGCTGAAAGCATGTGGTGCATGGGGACTATTCCTGCTCACAGAGACATTTCCATCACTCCTACCAGAAGCAGAGTTTCAAGCCAAAGCAGCTGTCTACAAGGTCTCATGGTGCTCCTCTGAGGGAGGGTCCTCCTGCTGCCTTTGACTTTTAGGAGGGGGAGAACATTCCCTTATTGTTGTGGGAGACAGAGGAGGGAAAATCCTCTTGGGAGGAGATGTAAGCTGCAGCCTAAGACCATTGTCCAGCCCCTGTTCTGGAGAAGTTTCCATCCCAGAACTTGGCCAGATTTCCATGGAAGAGATTTTGTGCTCCTCTCCTGAAGCAGGCACTGCTAGAAACTGAGCCAGGGTCCTTTCTTCTTTGTCAAGGATTTCACCTGCCACAGAACAGATGAGCAGAGAAACCTCTGCCTTGGGAGCTAAGCAGGGAGAAGTGTTTGACACTTGGGTAGGACCCAAACTACCATCCCTGCTCCTGCTGCCAGGTCTCCACATGTTCCTTTGCTGCAGTCTGGAAAGTGCCTTAGATGTCTGTGGCAGGGCTCCCTGCAGGGAACAGCCACAACTCTTCAGTACTGCATCAGCATCTGGCCCTCAAGCAGCAGAGGGTCTGAGGCAGCTGTCTCCAGCACTTCCTCCCACAGCATCATTGCCCTGTGTCCTGCTGTGAGACCCGTCACTCCCAGGGTAATCCTAGGGAGCTCTGCGAGGAGCCAGCACTCATGCACCCTTCTGCCTCTGAGACTGGAGCTCCCCTTCTTCTGGCCACAGCCTAGAGCCTGCCTCTCATCCCAGTCCCAGACCCACTCTTCCCTGCGTAGACACAGGTCTGGAACCTGACCCGAGGCGAGTTTCCTGGGATACAGAGACTGCTCGTGGTGCTCAAGTACTCCAGCACGAGGAGTCTCACTCTGGTTAATTTGCTCTCCTGTGGGCTTTCTGCAGCCAGACTCTCACTTGGTGTTGGGCAGCAGTGCAGAAGGTCAGGATCTCAACATGATGCCCCTCAGATGCGTACTAGGTTGCTGCAGGAGCAACCACAAGTCACCGATCTTCTCTTGACAGCTGCTCTGTCCTGTCTGAGGCTGGAGAGCAAGGATAAAAGACAGCCTGGAGATGCACAACACTACTCTTTCAAATAAATAAATAACCATTAAATAGGCTTTTTCTCTAAGCCTATGATGGCATACTGCCTTTATGCAGCTCCTATTTCTAGGAGGAGTCCAGCTCCAAGCACTGCTTGTGTTGGCCTGGTTCTCATCTCAGGATGCTGAGAGCAAACCCATGGGTCCTGGAGATTTCAGGGAAATCTCTTTCATATGTATGCAGCACAGGGATTTTCTTTTGCTATGCCAGCTTGCTGCTGCCTGTGATGTGTGCTGGGGGAAGGCAATGAGGAAATGAACATCCAGCCAGGATCCACTTGTAACACCATTAGCCATTTATTAACTCATCAGTTGACACGACTTCCACCTCTGATACCCACACCCTTGCTCAGGGAAGCCTGGAGCCTAGGAGGCTGTGCCCTAACACCAATCACGTCAGTGCTTTCTGCTTCAGTTTCCCCTTTTTCAAAGTGGGAATGATGCTGATGATTTGACCTGTGCAGCTCTGGGAAGCCAGATGCCACCAGCTGGGGGACGGAATGGAAAGAAAACTGAGTGAAGCACTCCTTCCCATCTTGGGGATGACAGATGCCCCTCCCTCTCAGCACAGCCTCCTGAGCAGTGAGCACTTCAAAGGCTTTCATTGGCACCCTCAGTGCAGGCTAGTTCAGGATGAACTGTGGATTGTGCAGTGCGTTCCATCACAACACTGGATGCAGGAGAAGCCCCAAATCCTACACTCCTGCTGCAGCCAGCCAACCTTGGGATTCAGGACAGCACAAGAAGAAGATAAAATCAGCCTTGTTCTACCCAGAATGAGAGAGAGTCTGTCTAGATGTATGATACAACACAGCTTGGCAGCTTTCTCTCTGAATATCATCAGACTGATTCAAAAAGGCACTTTACTGCATATCCATTGAAGGTGGATACACTTGGCAAGAGCCTTTGAAAGTGGATTCTTAGAAGAGAGTCAACAGAAAGCTGAGTTTCTGCAGCACCACAGCAGTGCTGTCTTCCCTGGCAAAGGCAGATGTGATCAGCACTGAGATCCTGTGCAGGAAGCCCCGCTGTGCCCCCATGCAGCATATGATACCTAAGGCAAGTCAGAGCCACGGCATGGGTTCAATCAGACAGCGCCGTCTCTGGGGTCTTCCCCACCCCAGCCAAGGGTCCGGATTGCAGGTGCTCAGCAAGGGGGCTGTTGGGATGCAGCCGAGAGAAACGTCCAAGTGTCCAGATGGGGAAGACATTGCGGTAGGCAGTGTAACTGATGGCACATGACTTGTTGAACACCCCAGCAATGTTCTCCTGAGAGAGAGAGACAGACAGCAAGGTGATGTGGTTGACAGGAGACTACAACCTGTCCAGGACATAGTGCTGAGCTCATTACTTTTCTGAAGTCCTCCATCAGAAGACACACGTGGCTTCTGAGCACATCATCACAAGGGCTACATGATGCCCAGGACATCTGCATTACTGGGGAACAAATGGGGGAGATCAGAGAAGATCCACATACCTGAGGCCAGTCACCATTGGGCAGCTGCTTGTCAATCAAAAGTTTGATGCCCCTTTCCAGCACAGCAGTGTCTGGGTACCTGCAAAGCACAAGGGAGATATAGTCACTTTTGTCATCTAGGCTGTCTGCATACCTGCTTCAGGAGCTCAATCACCTCCAGTCTGCCTCAGGCTAAACTAAAGCATGCTGACTGCTTTCAGAAGGCCCCTTATATCTCCAGGGTACCATGCAATTCAAATACAGCAAAATGTGGCCTGAAGTTGTGATCCAAAGCTTTGCTTTGCTCTGGTTCCCCCTCTCTCTATCATCAGCAGCCTCACTGTCTGGACCACAGCTCTGGTGTCAGTGCAGGAATGGAGTAATTGAAAAACATGATTGGGTGCACAGCCCACACTGCCATGACCCAGAGCCTATGCCAGCCTTTTCATACAACCCAGCTGGTCTCTCCCATCTCACCAAGCTCTAAAAGAAATGTGATGTCAGAAGTGGCAAACGCTGCACCTACCTGACAGCCATGAGCCCCAGCAGGGCCCAACATGTGTTGTGGATCTGCGATGTGGAACTCTGCACGTATGTGCGCTGTTCACATGACTCAAAGTCCTCTCCCCATCCGCCATCTGTCATCTGCTTGGAGAGCAGGAACTGGCAGGCTTGGGCCACTTCTCTGCATGCCACCCTGCAGGGACAGGCAGAGAATCAGACAGGACAAGGGTACCAATGAGAGCTAGCTAGTTTGCAGTTTTCCAGCTGCAAGCAGAAGCTGTGCTCTACCCTGCTCATGGGTACCCTGCCACAAGAGCTGGAACTCATGCAAACTCGTGCTCTGGTCATACCACAGATTTGGAAGGAGCAGTATCTGAGGCAGAAGAGCCCAGGGATGCACCCAGCCCCACCTCGGGGTCCCATCCCTGTCCCAGAACTAGAGGTAGAGAAACCACCTGGCCTTTATTTACCCATCACGGTACACATGCTTCATGCTGGCAAATGCCTCCAGACCAAACCAGGTTCCATATGTGAAGCAAACTCCCCAGCTCCTAGGCGAGAAGGAAAATCAGTGCAAGGACCAGGGCAGAGGCAGGCTCTGACACTGCTGTATGCACAGCAAAAACAGACACAGGCAGAGCAACAGCTTGTCTACCTTATGGCCTAACTTTGCTCAGCACCACCAGAACCTGCTCCCAGACTTCTCTCAGACTGGAGGAGTTGGATCCCCTAAAGGAGATCAGCTATCTACATGCTGCTCTCACACACACTACCAGCCACGAAAGATGCTTGTGGTCCCTCTCATGCTCATGCCCCTCCAGGGGCAGCCTGGGAAGAAATGGGCAGTTGGGAGTGCTGCTTACCCTTCCCATGACCCATCAGCTCGCTGCATCTTGCGACAGAACTCCAGGCCTTTCTGCAGGGTCTCTCTGGTCAGGAGAAAAATACTCAATCCAAAAGCAGCTCAAACTCAGTGGCTGCTTCATTAGTGGCATTCGTTATTACCTCTGGGGATTTTAAAGGTCACATGATTAGATTAGAGGGCTCAGTTGGCAAGAGAAAGCAGACAGATGACCCCATCCAGAATTTCAGAGTCAAATCATACTCTGCTTGGGTACTTCTCTGCCATGTGCCAGCACACAAGCAGGGAACCTAGCCTACAGCTGGCTGCAAGGTCAGGGCAATCATGAAGTCACGCCTGATCGTTCTCTACTGATTTTCCCCAGCTTGATCCCAAGCAAAATGCCAAGTAAGTTTAGGCTCTAGCATCCTGGGGGAGAGCTCTGGTCTGGATATGTCACCGGCATACCACACCAAACATGCCAATGGCCATTCCAGGGGCTGCTCCATGCCATTGCAGAGGCCCAGGCAAGACAAGGCTCAGCAGGTACTGTGCCAGGAAAAGACACAGCCAGCATGGACCACCATCTTCTTCCCTACCTGACTCTCTTTTCACTGCCTTACCTGATCTCTGGGGCTCTGTGCTCAGGATACACATCTTGGAAGTGTTTCAGTGCTTGTATGACAGCTGACGTGCATTCCACGTAAGTGTAATCAATCATGATGTCACCTGTCAGCAGGAGAAGAATATTAGTGAAAGAGCCTCTCTCCTGGGCAGCAAACTGAACCACACACTGCTGATCTCTCCTCAAGACCCACAGCATGTGCAGGCTACAGAGGGTCCTCAGGCAAGACCCACTCGTTCACAGTGGGCAAGTCAACCAAGCCCACGCAGCTCTTACCAAACACTTCTGAGGGGTTCAGCAGCTCCAGCAAGTGGCCTCCTCTCTTGGTTTCATATGTTGCAAAGCCTCCATCTGGGTTCCTCATGCTCAATAACTGCCCAGACAAGCAGAGAGAGAAGATGGGGATGGCTCACGGACAGTGCCACTCCAGTCTGGCCCCAAGCAAGTTGTAAGGACAAAATCAGATAGGTTGGCAAATTAGCCATGTCCTTAACCACACTGACAGTTAGATCTCCAGTCCAGATCATCACGTCACATGGCTTTATACAGACTTAGCAATACCACATCTAGCCACTCATCATGCTTTTGCTTCTCTTATTTTAGCTGTTTTTGCCTGCCTGCACTTCCCTTGATCCTAATCTTTGCAACACTTACCACATTCACAGCATCAAAGAGGCGCTCAGCTGGGACAGGGTTGGCTATGAAGGGACATTTCTCCTGCAGCAGCATAATGGACTTCAGTCCCTCTGCTGTGCAGTCTGCCACAATCCAGCCACAGTCCCGTGTGCTGAAGGGAAAGCCACCCTATGGAGGTAAAGCATGACTCAGCACCATCCTCTGTTCTTCCACAGGGGAAGGTAGCATCTCCCATGCCTCCAACCCCGTCTGCCCAAATCTCAGCTCTGTGAATGCATCCATTGGAGTCCAGCTCCAGCCATTGCACCTTGTTCATATGGCGGTAATATTTCTGGTAGTCAGGTGGGTTCTCTGGGATCTAGAGAAGACAAGAAACAAGAAGGGCAGATTGAAGGTGCCCAGATGAAAGGTCGTGGTTTAAACAATCACAGATGCAGAGCTCTTTGTGACTGCTCACCATCTCATCTGTCCTTCACTGAGGGAAGCAGACAGGGAAAGAGGTCAGCTCTGAAGTGGGGAATGCTGAATTAAAATCACATTTCAGCCACGCATCAGCATGTGTTGATAAAGCTCCTTCTTGGGTGCTTTCCTGACAGGGAGCCATCTGCTTTCAAGGGCCTTACTGACAGTACCATGACTAAGATGTACAACTGCATCTACACCAAGCTGCTGGCCAGCAAGATCTGAGCTGCGCAGTCACTGGGGAAGGAGGCGGGGTTCCCAGAATGGTGCATCAAAAGCATGGGCACCAGCAAGGAGAAGGGGCAAAGAAGTCTGAGTTCTCAGTTTCCCAGCCTCTCTCAGCCCAAGGCAGTCAACTCAAACATCCCACAGGGCCTCACAGCAGGGCCTGGGTCTGGCCAAGGACCAGTCTAAGCTGCAAAGATGACTCCCAGCAAAAGGGCACAGGAAACAGACAGCTGTCCCCCAGATGTTGCTAGTGCAGCCCTGCAGGGAAGCTCTTCATAAGACAACAGAGTTATCCAGCAAGACTCTCACAAGAAGCCAAGACTGCACAGCCAGCATTGCAGAAACACCAGCAACCAACTCTGCTTACCTGGGTGAACCTAAGAAACTCATGAGCATTCTGAAGGCAGGACGTGAACTCAGGTATCTTTTGGGCTTCTGCCTAGAAACAGAGATGCATAGTCAGCAAGGAGTTCTGGCCACCAAATGTCACTCAGGAAGAAGAGGACATGGTAGGACTTTGCTGACCTCAGTGTCATTAACAACTGCTCCTGTATAGCCCTTCCTGTAGGTTTGCATTCATTACTTTCATTACAAACCTCTCCAGTGAGAGCTACGTGCTGTTGCTTGCTTCACTGGGAGATATTTGCATGGCCAGGTGGGGGGCTTACTTGAGCAATCACATTACCCTCCAAAACACATGCCCACCAAAACTCTTTCTGTCCTTATGCTGCAGAACGGTCCTGCATGCTTTTTCTGACAACCAGGAATGCTGTAGGGCCAAGCAGAGCAAGGAGCAAGAAAAAGGGTTTTACCACAAGATCATAGCAACAGAGAAATCTATTCTGGTCCATTCCGCTGGCATTGTGACCTGCTTCAAAAGCAGATGGCAGAGAAAGGCTGTTCTATTGTACTGGACAGCCGACCGACCATGGCTGAGGGGCTTTCTGAGAGTGTTTCCCTGATGCAGCTGTATCGTGATGCCATAATCAGCAGAGGCACAAGAGGATGTGCAGTAGAAGCCCCTTGTATTTGAGGATGCACCACGATGGTGTCTTTTGTCCAGGCACTGTGCAAACTTGAGAGGTATCTTACCTCCAGGAAAGCCTGGATGGCAAAGGCAGTGTCCCAGAGCTGGGATCCATTTGTACCCTGAAAGAGAAAATGTGAATATTGAAGGTCAAGTAGCCACTGACATCTGTGGGGTCTCCAGGACAGTATGTTCCTCCTGCATTAGCCCCTCTGCTCCCTCCATCCTGCATCTTGGTTTCATGTCACCCAGCAACACTGCTGCTGTGCTGGCACTGAGGGGTGGAATGCAGAAGCCCGGGAACAGCAGAGGGACAGGAAATGAGAAAGCTGCTTTAGCCTGCTTTGTGCACAGCAAGAACAGGAGAGATCAGCAGTTATGAGCAGGGACACAACAGCCACAAGATAAGCACAGCTCAGTCTGCGTGCACTATCAGAGCCTCTGAGCATCAGGGTAGGCAAGGGACTGTCTTCCTCCTTCCCTTCTCATGTGATCCATGTGTATGAAGGGGATGGAGACCTACAGCTGCCCCCTTGGCCCATGGCCAGAAAGACAGACAAGCAAAACACACACAATGGCACTGCCAGGCAGCCAAGGCCAACAGACACTGAAAATGAGATGCCAGGAGCTATCCCATTCCAGAGGCAGCTTCAGCAAGCCAGGATCTCTCTTGGTCACAGCTGGAATCCAGCAGCATCTCACCTGCATCTTCATGCCATCAAGACCCAGCCTGTGGGAAGAGAAAACACAGAGCTGCAGCGCAGGCATAGCATGAGCAGCAGGAAGGGGGCTGGGAGCCACGGCATGCCAACATCACAGGGACCCCATGTCACACACATCATTACCAGAGATAGTCAGAGATCCTGGAAACATGCTCCTGAAAAGCTGGTGAGTTCTCCCCATCCACAAACCAGCGAACCAGCATGTTGATGGTCTTGGAAATCTGCCGAGAGCATCATTGTCATTGAACTGGGAATCGCACCTTCCAGCCCCAGGCACATACATCCCTGCCACCCAGCATACATCCATCTAGAGGTCCTGGGCTTCTCTCTGACAGCTCCATCTGTGGCACTGCTCTAAGCATAGCTGAGACAGTATAGCAAGTGCCACAAAATTACTTCAGGGCTTATCTTCACATCATGTCCCTGAACCACAAGGAGAGGTACCCCTTACTAGGACTACAGCTGCCCCCATACTCTCTGCCTCTCCTGTGTCCTGTTAGCACTAAAGTCTTGAGCATTATGAACAGCAGGGGTTGTGCCTGAGCAAGACCCAGAGTTTACGGTTACACACCACAACTGCAAAGGGCTGCGGAACCCCAAACTACTTCTTAAAGAGCCAAGGGCAAGAATTTGACAGGATCAATATGAAGTGGCTTACTGGACCAATGCTGATACACTTGGTGAATCTGTCATCAGCCTTGATGTGGTCATACAGCTCCGTGATGGCTCGCTGCCGCAGGTAGGTGCTGTGGTGGGCTTCGTACATATTCATGACAGCTGGAAAATAAAGGGACATGCAGTGAAATATTCACACCTTGTAGCCACATCCACTTGCTGTGGCTGGCTGCACCGCTGCTCACATGATGACCAAGCACGGAAAGAATGGGAACCACTCTGCCTCATGATGGCCTGAAGACTGGGGCACAAGGCTCTGCTGCTGTGATGAAACTCAAGGCCCAGGATCACACATCCAGTGCCTCCTTTTAAGCTCCAGGGCATTGCCAGTAGCTAATAGCAGACCTTGAAGGGCCCTCATGGTACAGGACAGCTTCAGCTCCATTAAAGGGCAGTTCCATGGCAAGGGCCCTTCCATCTCATCCAGCACCACACTCACCATAGGCGATCCCTAGTAGCCAGCTATGTGGGGTGTAGACATCACAGGCAGCCACGTTGTTCCTCTGGGCTGCCCAGTCAATGCTGGCGTAGTCTTGCACATACAGCTCCTGTCAAAAGACAATTCAGGTGATCAGACTGGCAAGCTGGGAACAAACATCCAGAGGCAGCTTGCTGCATGAGGTCCACTGCCTGGACTGCTTTGTCCATGCAGGCATAGGAGATGCTGCTTCATGAGCCAGAGGCTGGCCCCAGTGACACGGCAGGCACAGCAGGCAGCCAAGGAGACAAATCTTCTTGCTGGGGAGTCCCTGCAGGGCCAGCTCCTCACCTGCTGCAAGCTCCGGATGAGTTCGTCTTCTTCTGCTGACAGACGCTTGGCATAGCAGTAGCTCATGGGGAGGTAGACCTGGCGGCAGTGGCACCAGAGCCTGGACGGATGGGCTGGGAACCACGTAGGGAGCAGCCTATTTGCAATAGAGAAGGTGCTCCTGTGAGCAACAGGAAGGGCCAAGGGAACACACAGAGGTGCCAGGCCTTCTGCTGCTGGTAGCAGGCAGGTAGAGCTGGCAGCCTTACACACAGTAAGCTCTGTGCTATTAGGCTCAGTTCTGCTTGGTCACATGAGCAAAGAACACTGAGGATAAAACCAACAGGTCTGAGCTCTTGCATATCCCTTTGGTGCAGCATTTGCTGCTGTGAGCCCATCGGCTGCTACTGCCACCAGCCTCCCAGCAGACGGGCAGCCTGAACAGCCCCTGCTCTGGGCCATGGCTGGAGTCAGCCCAGCACATCCAGGCTGAGATCATTGTCAGGACTGATGACATCCCTGCCCCCACAGCAATGGCAGCACATACCACATCTCTGGGAGCAGCGTGTTCATCCCCTCCCAGCTGTAGACGTTGAGGACGGCCAGCCAAAACTTGCCCCAGGAGGGGATCCCCACAGCACCTCCTGCACAGACAAATCAGGGCTTTCAGTGATGCAGCCCTGCCCGCTCCCTGCTTTCTCCCACATCCTACTCTTTGTATTTCCCCATGCTCAGGAGCATGCGGCACAGGCACAGCCACCTCCAAACAAAGGCAGGCAGCAGAAAACAGAGCAGCTTTCCCCATCACCGGGTGAAGATTCAGACACCACCCAGGGCCAGCAGCTCC
The DNA here is from genome assembly GCF_054131305.1 of Coturnix japonica. Classification (NCBI taxonomy): domain Eukaryota; kingdom Metazoa; phylum Chordata; class Aves; order Galliformes; family Phasianidae; genus Coturnix; species Coturnix japonica. Next base: position 33,279,093 of record NC_140669.1, read on the forward strand.
TGTGCCACCCGCTGCCCGAGCAGCCGGGCACAGCTGCACTGACCTTTGCTGTGCAGGTTGACGCGGGCACGCACGATGTCGGGGTCATCTGGGCCAACCCCCAGGATCCTCAGGGCTACGTAGTTGAGTGCCGTGCCAAACACCGTCGATTTGTCTTCCACGTGCCTGCCAAGCACAGACACCGGCAGCACAGCATCAGACGCGGAGGGGGATGAAGGGGAACTGCCTCCAGGGAGACCCACGCGCCGCATCCCGGCGCAACCCCCCGTTACTCACAGGCCCCAGCCGCCGTCCGGGAGCTGCACGGAGCGCAGGTAGCGCACCATCTCCCTGCGGAAGCCGTCGGGCAGCGGGATGCGGGCGGTGTGACAGACGATGAGCAGCCCTGCGGGCAGAGGAGCGCCGGTCACACCGAGCCGGGCACGGCGCAGCCCGGCGGCGCGGCGAGACCCACCTGGCAGCAGGAACAGCGGCCCGCCGTAATCTCCGGCCCAGTGACCGTCCTCGGCCTGCAGCCTGGCGTAGAATCGCATGCCGTTGCGGGCGGCCTCCCGCGCCGTTCGGGCGACCGGCAGCGCCTGCAGCAGCTCGTCCTGCGGGGGACACCGCGCCGCAGCTCAGCCAGGCGCCCCGCGCTGCGCCCCGCGGACCCGGCCCGCGACCCCGCACCGTGTCCAGCCCGAGGCTGTGCGCCTCCAGCGCCGTCTGCGCCCGCCGCCCTCCGGCCGCATCCTCGTCCTCGGCGCCGTCACCCAGGTAGCTCCAGCGCTGCCGGCCGCCCTCGCAGTGCAGCCGCCAGGAGGGCAGCTCCGTAACTGCTGCCGTGCGCCACGGACCGCCGCGTCGCCGCACCACCCTACGGAGATGGGCACGGGATGGGAATGATGGGGATGGGAATGATGCGGATGGGAATGATGGGCACGGGGACGATGGGCACGGGGGTGGGAATGATGGGCACTCACCCGTCCGCCGCCATCGCCACCGGTGCTGTCAGGAGCGGGGCCGGGATGGGGCCGGGACCGCGCTACCCTGAGCCGAGGTGGCCTCACGGGAGGCCGCCAATGGGGCCGTGGCACCGCCCCGAGACCGCCCCTATCCCCGCCCCGAGCCGCCCCGCGGGTGGAGCGAAGCGTGGTGGGGGACGGGCGGGGTCACGGGGCGGGGCGGCTGTGGGCGGTGAGACCGAGCGGTGTCCGTCCGTGGAGCGGCCTGGCTGCAGCTCCGCAGCGCCCCGCGGGGGGTCTGTGACTGCAGAGCCGCGGCCCTGGGGCTGTCACTGCCCCCCGAGCCGTAACCCTATTTACGGAGCTACAGGAGGCGGCCGTTGTGAATAGTGCGGGGAAGCAGACCCCGTGCACTGAGCAGCGCGGTGCCGGTGCGTGGCCGTGCCGCAGCTCTGCCCGCACGGAGCCGACGAGCAGCAGCGGAGCTGCGCGACGCTCCCACCCGCGGCCCGGGGGCTCCGCACGGCGCAGGGGCTGCGCGGCCGCTCCGTTCCGCGCCTACAACCGAGGCGACGGCGCCCGTGGCGGGCCGTGCCCTCGCAGAGCCTCGCGGAGGGGCGGGCCGTGTGCCGGGAGCCCGAACCCCGTCGCTCCGTCCGTCTCCCCGCGCCCGGACGAGCGGCGGCGCTGCCCTGCGCTGCGCTCATCTGCTGCACGTGGGGCCGGCACGCGGCGCGGAGACCGTCCGCCAAACACAGCGAGCGCAGAGGCACCGAGCGGACTTTTATTGCGCACCTCAACCCGAGCCCGAGCTTCTGCTGCCGGCACAGCTGCCGCCGCGCGTGGCCGGAGGGAGAGCCCGGCGGCAGCGCGGCGATGGGGCGGCCGATGGACGCAGAAGGAGCCGGGCCGGGGGCGGCTGCCGCCAGAGCTCAGCGCCTAGTGGGGGTGGCCGTGGGGGTGGGGGCCCGGCGGGTGGTGCCCGGGCGGGTGATGGCCGGGAGGATGATGCTCGGGCGGGTGATGCTCGGGCGGATGATGGCCGGGAGGATGATGGCCGGGCGGGTGATGATGCCCGGGAGGGCCGTGCGGTGCAGGTGGGTGCCCAGGCCCGGGATGTGGCGGCGGCGGCCCTCCGTGTGGCCCTGCAGGAAGAGGGGAGCGTCAGGGCTGCGGGGCGGCCACGCGGCTCTGCTGCAGCTGCAGTGCCCCGGCCGCCGTGGGAGGCTCCTGGACCCGGGCGCGGCCGGGCTTGCGGGCAGCGGGAGGGGACGTGGGCACGGAGCGGCCTGGCAGCGCGGGCACCCCCAGGGCCGCCCGAGCCCTTCCCACGGGCGCTCACCTGGGTGTGGGGATGACATCTTCTCACGGCCCCGAGCTGCAACGGAAGGAAGCACCGCGCTGTCAGCGCTGCCTGCCGTGCGCGACCCTCGTGCCGGGCGTCCCCGTGGCCCCAGGGCTCCAGCCCACGTGTGGCCCCGCACGGACGGCACCGCCTGTCCCACACACGTCCCCGTGGCCACCCCGACCCTCCCGGGGGTCCCAGCTGCAGCCGCCCTCCCCTCTGCAGTCCCGGCACCACCCCGGCTCGTGGTTTCCCTCGCTGATGCAAAGAACCCGACCCCGGCCTCACGCAGCCCCTCGGGGCGGCGAGGAACAGCCGAGCCCCGTGCCGGGCCCACGGCCTCGGGGCCGCGTGGCTCCACCGAAGAGCCGGCCCTGCTGCCTCCCACCCCGCCGGCCGCTGCCGCTCAGCACCTGCACAACCGACCGCACGGACAGCACGGCGGGACCGGCGGCGTCCTCACGCGGCACACGGGCTGTCCGGGCCGGCCTCGGGCACCCCGTATTTATACGGGACCCTGACACCCGACGGGCACGGCTGCCTCATAAACACGCCGATGGCTTTACGGTGCCATCACCATGGGGATGCCCAGCAGACACACGGCGCACCCAGCACTGCGCACAAAGGTCTGCAGCCCTCGCCGGGCGCTGGCAATGGGTGGTGGCTCCTTCCACCAGCTCCTGATCCCGGCGGTCAGGGCCAGGGTGGGTCCGGCACAGCGGGTCCAGGCACGGAAAGGGGGCACGGGCAGGTTCCTTCACAGCCACTGCACAAACCTGTGCTGGAAAGACATGCGTGGCACAGAGATGCTACACTGGCTTCTGTTGTCTGATGCACGAGGTCAGTGGGTGTTTGGTGCCTTCTACTTTGGGTCTGGCAATAAAGTTTCCTCCTGTTGACTTTCAGGGCGATCCGGGTTCCTTTGTGCTGCAGGGTGACACTTGTGTAAATCAGATGGAGCAAAGTTCAGGACAAAAAGCCCACAGTGCTGGCCGTAAATTCTTGTGGTTAACATCCAGCACTGATGCTAACAATTGGACATAGAGACATAGGCTGTGCAGTGCCTGCAGCCATGGGTAGTGTGGGAAAGGCTGGAGCCACGGGGTTGCAAAACACGCTCCCAGCATTGATGTGCATTTCAAAATTGCCCAAAATACACCGAAAAGAGAAATCCTTGAAGGGGAGTCCTCGCTTTATTTTTGTGCCAGGCTCAGGGTGAATCATCTCCACAAATCAAGCTCATTTGAGTCTGTAACTTGTACTTGCAATCTGAAAGTTTTCACAGCACGTTTGCTTAGTACATAAGTCCCATCTCCCTGCTGTACATTTCTATTATTCATGTAAGTATAAGCTAATATGGCTACACAAACATATTTGAATCTCCTATGCTTGCACAGGGTTCAATGAGAGCCCTGCCCGTCCCGTACCACCCGTTCTCACTAGGGAGAGCTGTGGTGCTGCTGCTCACGGCTTCAATGGCTGGCACTGATTGAAGCGCACATAGGAGCGCTGTATTTGGGGCGTTGTAGCCATGTTTTGTTTTGGTCTGGGGAAACAATTGAGGAAAGCAGAACGATGTTCCCGAGAGGAGCTTCTCACAGGGATCTCTGCTTCCCTGTAACTGCCGAAACCTTGAGTTAATTTCCAGCACTATTTGCCAAAAGGCAGCGATGGTGGGTGAACCGCTTGAGTTTCTTGTCTTTATAGGATCGATCTGCCGCAGGCATCGCACTCATTATGCAACTTGGGCATTGCTTTAAACAAGCCCACTCCATCTTCTTTCTCCACTGACTGCTATGGGCACCAGCCTGACTCCCAGTGTTTGCTGCTGCTTCCTGATTCTGGAGGTGGTTTCAGGCTGCCTGCCAGGATCCTATCCCATCTCTCCTGCGCTCAAAGGAGCACAGTGGCACGCAGAGCTATGGAGCCTGCAGAGCCCTGTTCCCAGTGTGCTGCCCTGCAGAGGCAGGAGCGTTTATTTCCCGTCCTACTCACATTCCTCTGCCCTCACGGGTTTTTTCTCCCAGTTCAATGACCGCCAGCCTTTGTCTCGTGGTCTGGCAGAGCCTGGTGCCACGCACAGCAGGGACACAATGGCACACACTGCCTCTTCTCTCTGGGCCTGCTATGAAGACCTCACATTGTGTTAAACTAGGGAGAGAGAAAAGCAGAGGCCTGGAGCATTGTGCTCAGCTTTGGGCTATGTAAAACCCTCTGTTTCTCCAAAAATATCAATCCAAAGTCTTAGCAAGAAAGCAGTGACCTGAGGAAAGTTTCCCTGAGGTCACAGTCTTCATTAAAAGACCAGGACCATGAATTTTAAGATGAAAGAATTGGCGGCACGTTGCACATCGCTGACATGTTCAGAAATGCACCAGCTCCCAGCCTAGCACAGTCTGACACTTCACCTCCTCACAGGCCTCAAGGATTACTCACAACATTGGGCTGGAGTCAGGGGTGGGGTGTAGACTGATTCACACTGGCCAAGGACCCTGTACAAGGAACAAGGCAGAAACCTGGAGCTGCCCATTTGCAGAGGTGGGACATGGCCAAGGCTGAAGGCGCACATCTAACCCTGATAACAGGCAGGTTTCCAGCTTGGGTTGCATGGCAGTGTCACGCCATGCATGCTGTCATCCTTTACACCTCAATGGCCACGGCCCCTCCCTCACTACCCACAGCACCATCCAACATCCAATGCTGAATGGTAACCACAAGAATTTACGGCCAGCACTGTGGGCTTTTTGTCCTGAACTTTGCTCCATCTGATTTACACAAGTGTCACCCTGCAGCACAAAGGAACCCGGATCGCCCTGAAAGTCAACAGGAGGAAACTTTATTGCCAGACCCAAAGTAGAAGGCACCAAACACCCACTGACCTCGTGCATCAGACAACAGAAGCCAGTGTAGCATCTCTGTGCCACGCACGTCTTTCCAGCACAGGTTTGTGCAGTGGCTGTGAAGGAACCTGCCCGTGCCCCCTTTCCATGCCTGGACCCGCTGTGCCGGACCCACCCTGGCCCTGACCGCCGGGATCAGGAGCTGGTGGAAGGAGCCACCACCCATTGCCAGCGCCCGGCGAGGGCTGCAGACCTTTGTGCGCAGTGCTGGGTGCGCCGTGTGTCTGCTGGGCATCCCCATGGTGATGGCACCGTAAAGCCATCGGCGTGTTTATGAGGCAGCCGTGCCCGTCGGGTGTCAGGGTCCCGTATAAATACGGGGTGCCCGAGGCCGGCCCGGACAGCCCGTGTGCCGCGTGAGGACGCCGCCGGTCCCGCCGTGCTGTCCGTGCGGTCGGTTGTGCAGGTGCTGAGCGGCAGCGGCCGGCGGGGTGGGAGGCAGCAGGGCCGGCTCTTCGGTGGAGCCACGCGGCCCCGAGGCCGTGGGCCCGGCACGGGGCTCGGCTGTTCCTCGCCGCCCCGAGGGGCTGCGTGAGGCCGGGGTCGGGTTCTTTGCATCAGCGAGGGAAACCACGAGCCGGGGTGGTGCCGGGACTGCAGAGGGGAGGGCGGCTGCAGCTGGGACCCCCGGGAGGGTCGGGGTGGCCACGGGGACGTGTGTGGGACAGGCGGTGCCGTCCGTGCGGGGCCACACGTGGGCTGGAGCCCTGGGGCCACGGGGACGCCCGGCACGAGGGTCGCGCACGGCAGGCAGCGCTGACAGCGCGGTGCTTCCTTCCGTTGCAGCTCGGGGCCGTGAGAAGATGTCATCCCCACACCCAGGTGAGCGCCCGTGGGAAGGGCTCGGGCGGCCCTGGGGGTGCCCGCGCTGCCAGGCCGCTCCGTGCCCACGTCCCCTCCCGCTGCCCGCAAGCCCGGCCGCGCCCGGGTCCAGGAGCCTCCCACGGCGGCCGGGGCACTGCAGCTGCAGCAGAGCCGCGTGGCCGCCCCGCAGCCCTGACGCTCCCCTCTTCCTGCAGGGCCACACGGAGGGCCGCCGCCGCCACATCCCGGGCCTGGGCACCCACCTGCACCGCACGGCCCTCCCGGGCATCATCACCCGCCCGGCCATCATCCTCCCGGCCATCATCCGCCCGAGCATCACCCGCCCGAGCATCATCCTCCCGGCCATCACCCGCCCGGGCACCACCCGCCGGGCCCCCACCCCCACGGCCACCCCCACTAGGCGCTGAGCTCTGGCGGCAGCCGCCCCCGGCCCGGCTCCTTCTGCGTCCATCGGCCGCCCCATCGCCGCGCTGCCGCCGGGCTCTCCCTCCGGCCACGCGCGGCGGCAGCTGTGCCGGCAGCAGAAGCTCGGGCTCGGGTTGAGGTGCGCAATAAAAGTCCGCTCGGTGCCTCTGCGCTCGCTGTGTTTGGCGGACGGTCTCCGCGCCGCGTGCCGGCCCCACGTGCAGCAGATGAGCGCAGCGCAGGGCAGCGCCGCCGCTCGTCCGGGCGCGGGGAGACGGACGGAGCGACGGGGTTCGGGCTCCCGGCACACGGCCCGCCCCTCCGCGAGGCTCTGCGAGGGCACGGCCCGCCACGGGCGCCGTCGCCTCGGTTGTAGGCGCGGAACGGAGCGGCCGCGCAGCCCCTGCGCCGTGCGGAGCCCCCGGGCCGCGGGTGGGAGCGTCGCGCAGCTCCGCTGCTGCTCGTCGGCTCCGTGCGGGCAGAGCTGCGGCACGGCCACGCACCGGCACCGCGCTGCTCAGTGCACGGGGTCTGCTTCCCCGCACTATTCACAACGGCCGCCTCCTGTAGCAGCCCCCACGGCCGCCGTGGGTCGGCTGGGCGCCGATGCGCGTCCGTGTGCCACTGCGCACAGCCCAGCCCGCTGTCGGGACGGCCCGGCCTCCCTTTGCCATTGGTCCCGAGCGCTGCGGCACGGGTGAAGCTCCACGCCCACGGGCATAAGAAGGCGGTCAGCCGCTGGGATGCAGCCGCAGCGTTGAGCATCGCCAAGGGAGGTGAGAAGGAATGGGGCTCGGGGTGGGGTGGGGGTGCAGCCGACGGGCGGGCTGGTTGGCTGGTTCGCCATGGTTCTCTGCCATTCCGGAGCTGAGATCTTTGCTCACCGCAGAGGCCGGTGCAGAGCTGAGTTAACCAATGGCAGACATTTACCCCTGCGGTATGTATTTAACGAGGACCGGACACCAAACCGTTGCGTTTTTTAAGCCCAGTGTAAATGCATTGAGCAGCTTCTGGGAAGGTGGATTTGCATCCCTCCCTGTCGGGTTATTTTTGTACGGATATCTGTGGAATCTGCAGGAATAGCTGAAATTATTGGTAGTCCTGCACCAGGTCAGATGTGCGAGGAAGGCAGGCAGAGGAGTTGCCCTTGTTTCTTTCTATTTGCAACTATCAAAATCGAATCCTCATGCCCTCCCGACTGTTCATTTGGAAGTGGGCCTGCAGGCAAGAAGGGCAGAGGTGTGGGCACCTGAAATAAAAGGGAAAGCAAAGCCTTTCTGAAATGCATCCCCCCACCCTTACCTGCTCCTGTCCCCAACTTGCCAAGGAAAGCAACGGGTTGACCAGTAGGAATAAAAGAGTTGGGTGAGGTGACAATATGAGTGATTAAACGGGTGCTCCATCAGCTGAGAATGTGGCACAAGGACACTGTCCAGTTCCTGCCGCACTTTGATAGTGGTTTGAGCCATCTGAAAGTGGGCTTCCTTCCCATGGGGAGCGCCAGGCAGCAGCACTGAGATGCAGCCCAGCCACGGTGAGACCTGGGGGAGGTCCAGCAGATCCAAGGCAGCTCTGAGCCAGAGCTGGAGCCCCATCCTGGGCACAGACCAGTGCTCTGTGCTTCCCGCAGCCCATTTCTGCTATGCAGGTTTCCCAAAGGGGACTGGCAACACAAGCTTAGCAAATGACCCTGTCCCAGCTGACAGCCAGCTCAGCACATATGGGAAACGCAAGAAGCCTCCAGGATTTTGCCACCCATCTCCTTCCAGTTTTCTCTCCCACGCTCTGCACACTCCTGTTGGTTCCAGGGAATGCACCTGTCCCACTGCCACCACTCCCTGTGTTGCAGCTCACCTGGAGCACTCAGAGCCAAGGCCCCTTAGAACCACAGATCCTGGGATCTTCTCTGAAGTGAGAGCCACTGGCAGAGCTTGCCTGTGCTGCTGTTGGGTGGGGGGTTGCAGCAGGGCTCTGATGCATCACTGCAGCCTAACCCTGCTGATGTGCCCGTCGCCTCCCTCTGATCTCAGGACTGTGCTGTGACCATGTCTGAGCTGGAGAAGGCCATGATTGCCATCATTGATGCTTTCCACCAGTACTCCGGGAAGGAAGGAGACAAGCATAAGCTGAAGAAATCGGAGCTGAAGGAGCTCATTAACAATGAATTAACTCATTTCCTTGGTGTGAGTATTGCCCTCTACATAGCACAGCTGGGCTCAGGCTCCAGCTCCCCAGGAGCAGGTGGTGGCAGGACAAAGCCTGTGTCAGGGCTGGAGGCTTGGGCTGGACACTAGGGAGATTTCATTCCCTGGGACGGTTTATCACCCTGTTTATCACCCTTACCCTGTGGGGCTCAAGGTGCCCTGGTAGGGCTGCTGTTAAGCAGATGCTACTACATCCATTTCTGCCCTTTCAGGAGATCAAAGACCAGGAGACCGTGGACAAAGTCATGGAGGCACTGGACAGTGATGGGGATGCAGAGTGTGACTTCCAGGAGTTCGTGGCCTTCATTGCCATGGTTACCTCTGCTTGCCATGAGTTCTTTGAGCACGAGTGAGCTGGTGAGAAGCAGCTGAGCAGCTCCCACTCACACTGGAGAGATGCAGAGCGGTACCACTCCTCTTGGGAGAAGACTGGATGCACCTGGGGGCTCCATGAAGTTAAGCTTGCGCTACTTAAGCAGCTTATTAAACTCTGCAGCTTTGTGAGCAGAAATGCCCATGCATCTTGGGAAAGCCTCTTAGACAGCGCCCACCTGGGATGGCATGTGTTCGAATGCCACATCTCAGGCTCACTCCCTGCTGCTGTGTGCAAGGGACAGGCAGCAGGCTGGAAGCAGGTGGCTGCTGCAATCCTTTAGGTTGCTGGCAAAGGGAAAATTCAAGGGGTGAGGCAGGGCGTGATGCAGAGAGGCTGGTTATAGAGGCCTGGCTCTGAGCCCATTGGCCTACACAGAAAGACTCCTGTGATCTCTGTGGGCTCTGACTGCCCCACGCATGCTACTAACCCTGGAGCAGAGCCCATGCAGTCCTTGGCAACTTGAGAAACTCCTGGCTTGAAAGGCAAAGCATAACCATGTAACAGCCCAGGCTTTTCTCCTGCCTATGAATCCTCCTGCTTATAGCTGTCCGCAGAACTGGAAATGAAAGCATAGGAGGCTCCTGGGCTGGGCCTGAGGTGCACATTGGCAAGCTCTCAAGGCTCAGCCTGAAGGAAGGGTGAAATCCATATGTTATCAGCTGCAGCCTCCAGAGTATGTGGAAACAATGAGAATAAAATGTTGGTCTTTGGGCCATAATGCGGTTCTGGTGAAAAATGAATCCTTTTGTCTCCGGGCTTTGTACACTTTGTGGCTGCTTTGAGTTGTCAAAGGTTGAGGATACAGCCTCGGAGCACCGCTGAAGTTCACATAGGCAGCCAGTTCATTTACCTGGGGTTCTCTTTCAGCTCCCATCACCTATCAGTCTGCAATTGCCATCTTGTGCTCCACCAATAACTGAAAAGGAGGTTTTGCTATCCTAAGGTAGTGCACATCCAAGTTACTTCCATTACGTTTCTGACATCCTCATCACTTCCTCATACTATTCACTTCCAGCCATGTCCACCACTGGTACAGACTGTACAGACCTGAGGACGTGTAAAGACAATGAATGAGGACTGATCAGACAGGGCACCAGCAGATAGTTTCTTCATATTAAATGCTCTGTTGAAATAAGAACTACTTGCCATCAATACTACAAGTGAAGTAAAAGGAGAAAATATGGCAGCAGGGAGCTGAAATGTTTAACAGACTCAGACTTTAAACACTGGAGAAATGACAGCCAGGGGCAGCTTTGGTGCACACGCCCTATATTATGGTCCCACGCCACAGCCTTATTTCTATATTGGAGGATTTGAAGGCTGGACTAATCACTGGATAAAGAATTGGATGGTCATAGCAAGAGAGCTGTTGTCAACAGTTCTTTGTCTACATGATGGCCAGTCACAAATGGTGTACCCCAGAGGTTGGGCTTGAGATCAGTGCTCTCCTCCAGTGGGAGGACAGTTGGACTAGATGATCTTGTAGGTCCCTTCCAACCCTATGATTCTATGATAAGAACACACTGAAATCAGCTCTGTGGAGAACTTGAGGGTTCTGGAGGATGAAAAGCTAGACATGAGCCAGCAGTGTGTGCTTGCAGCCCAGAAGACCAACTGTGTGCTGGGCTGCATCAACAGAGGGGTGGCAGCTGGGAGAGGGAGGTGACTGTTCCTTCTTCTCTGCCCTTAAGGGCCCCATCTGGAGTACAGTGTCCAAACCTGGGGTCTTCAGCAAGGATGTGGAGCAGGTCCAGAGGAGGGCCATGCAGATGATCAGAAGGCTGGAGCACCTCTCCTATAAAGAAAGGTTGAGGGAACTGGGCTTGTTCAGCCTGGAGAAGAGAAGGCTGGGGAGACTTCATCTTGGCCTTCCAGTACTTGAAGATAATGTGCAAACAGGAGGGAGGACCAACGTTTTACATGATCTGACAGCAACAGGAGAAGTGGAGGTGACATAGTGATAGGAGAAGGGGGATGGCTTTAAACTAAAAGAGAGATTTAGGTTAGATGTTTGGAAGACATTTTTTACTCAGATAGTGGTGAGGCACTGGAATAGGTTGCCCAGAGTGACTGTGGATGCCCCATCCCTGGAGGCATTCAAGACCAGACTGGGAGGCATTCTGGGCAGCCCGATGTGGTTAGTGGCTGGCAACCCTGCCCGTGATTGGAGCCAGATGATCTTTATGGTCCCCTCCAACCCAAGCCATTCTATCATTCTATGAAATCTGCACTTTATCTCTCATCCCAGATAATGATAGGCACAGCACATCTGTGTAAAAGGGAACCCTCTCTGACAAGACACAAAATCACCAGCACTGAAAGAACACGCTTCTTCTACACAGGTGCAAATCTTACTGGGAGCTGCTAGCATATCTAGAAGAAAATATCCTTCGTCTTGCTAATGGAGGAAGAAGCATTCAGGAAGATTTCATATACTCAGAGCACAAAAACTAACCTACATAACAGACTTAAAATCAAAAATACTTTCCCCCCCCGTCCCCCACACAAATATCAAATGTGGACTTTCACAGCCCTCAGAGAAGGATGGTGTAAAGCAATCATGCACACAAAGCACTGGATCACATCTCCTGTATGTTTAATAGTTCACATTGCAAGCTGCAGCACAGTCTTCTCTCCTAAAGGACATCGAAGCATATTCCTGCTCCCTCTGTACATTAAGCTGAAAAATACACTTCAGAAGAAAGTGTCAGCATTTCAGAGGGTGATCTGACTTCACTTCATTCCCTCTAACAGATGTTGCAACCAGATTTACCTGGCCTTACCCACTGTACTGTAATGGTCAGGGCATTCGAGCACTGCACTGCTCAAAATACAGGTGAAAACTGTGTACTGTAAAGAAACCAGGTTTTGGTCCAGAAGCCAACATACATGAAGTCAGATGTTCAAGAGCTGTTCTGAAATGTTTAATGTGCTTTTCTTTTAAATCTTACAAGGCAACTTGTCTCACTGTCAACCATATCAATACAAAAATCTTACAATGCTTTATCTGCTAAAAAAACTACGACATTAAAATTGGGGTTAGGTAGTTCTTCCTCTTTGCCAGCTGTTGTGTTACAGGGGTTGCTCACTGCTGAAGGTTGCTGTACTTAGACAATAAGTTACACAGGTTCTGTACATAATTACAGTCATCATATGCAGCTGTATAATACACCACAGTCAAACACCACGAGGGCAAAGAACTACTGTATATGAAAGCTTTGTGTTGGAGATTTACTGTTTGTTCGTCAAAGAGTCACTTGATGTTCTCTTATCAGGAGACTAACATCCATCTTTCTTAGGCACTGATCCAGGCAGAATTGCCTTGCAGAAAAACCTGGCTCTTTTGCCAAACTCATGCATTATATTTAAAAAAACCCAAACCACTAATGGAGCACAAACTCTTTATTAACTTTATAAAAATAATTATTTGCTACTCTCATCCTTACCCTCAAATACATCAAGTATCTGAGTAATTTCACATTCCCTTTCTGCATTAGGTTCACTGCAGTATTAGATCAGGCAGAAACTCTGAAGCCTTTTTTAGCCAAGTGTGACTCAGCCACGTGGCTATTTCAGCTGGAGCAAAAAACGTCTGTCTAGATACAACTAAAAGGATGAATTGGAACGAAAAAGACCCACCTAACTAACACTGAGTATTCTTCTCATGGTGGAAAAAAAGAATCACCATAGTACATTTTAGCAAAGGATATTAATGGAAAACATATTGTAAGGTCATGCTTTGTAAACATTTCTACAAACGATTCGGACTATTGGCTTTGGAATGAGTTTTTAAATACTTGGTGTTATGCAGGGCGGTAATTAACAGCTAACACCATTAAAACAAGCAACTTTAATGTGAGGTTATGAGAGCAAGAGCAGTGAAGGCTCCCGCATCAAATAGTTAAAATTGAGTATTAATTTAATATTTTATTATAAAGTTGATAGCATTACAGAGTTCAGCATGGCACACTAAGTAACCTTATTACAGATGCAGTATTTGTTTTTGCTTGGTACAAAAAAGCTGAGCAGCAGCATAATTGTTATACTGAATTCAAGACTGGAATGAATTTGTTCTGAGTAAGGATGAGTCAGTGATTTAAAATACAAAGGCTGCATTTTTAAACCTCAGATATGTGCAAAATTCCTTTCAGTACAGTAGAGAAAATGGTAAAGATGTGTGTAGTCTTAAAAGTTATGGCCCAACCCAGATACTGCCAATATACTGCAAACAATCACACGTAGGGATAACTTGAACTGGATACTCATAACTTTCCATATTATTTCCAAGAGTCACATCTGGTGTTTGCTCCCCACCCTGCCTCATGTCCTTTTATGCAGTGCATCAAGTACTGACATTCATAATTATTGTAAAAAAACAACAACAAAAAATTGGTCCATGATAGTTCTAATAGGCTTCCTTCAAGAATTCCAGTAACTTCTAATACAGCACTAACTGTTATAATGGATTTATGAAAGCAAACAATCTGAGAGATGAAAGTTTGTGAAGATTAATATCTCCATTTTTCTAAGGTCTTCAATGGTTCTTTAAAACATAACATATCAATTCAAATGCTATGCAGACAGCATCTAGATTTTGGTGCTTTAGCCTTGATGTGATTTCCTTTTTTCACATGTTGTAGGCAACATAAATAGGATCCAACTGATCAGCTAAAAATCCGTCTCTCAAGTGCATTCGTTGTTTTTCACCACGGGAATTGATAGGAATAACACCTGGGTCCACAATGACTACAACACCTACGATGAGATAATGCTCCTCCAGAACCACATTTGTTACCAGTGCAACCAGGTCCAACGCTTCTTGTTCTGAGCCTTCCAATTCCACTACTACCACGAGCAAATTGGTCCACGTAAATACAGCACTGTTGGCATAATAAGAACATTAATGTTGAGAAAAACAAAACAAAACAACAAACCTTAGTCAAAGGAAGATCCCAAAAACAGACTCATTGCAAATAATTACTGTATGGACTTCAACAATATAGTTAATTAATGGGAAAAAAAAGCCATGAGATAGTAAGAAAATAGGTATAAACCAAGAGATATCAAGGCTGTAACTTCTTAGGATATTCTATGCCAATTGCTTTTCTGTTGTCTCTACAAAATATAGGAACCATTAAAGTTTCACATTCAGTATGTGCATGCTTTATACATATCTAGATATTATTAATGGGAAGACAAAGCCTTCAGTCTCCTTTGGGACTGAAGAAGACCTACAGCCAAACCTTGTATGAAATGAGAATGTATTTACAAGATCCAAGTATGTGTATTCCAACCACCATGGAATCCAACATGAAGCATTCCCATTCACAAGGATCTCTTCATCTTTTAGACTATTACAAAGTTTAAACTGTGATAAAGGTGTGAGCTTTACTTATTTATCTGAGTGAAGCAAGACGGGTGTTATATTTCAATTAGCTTCTCTCACTGCTGTATTTTCTAAGCAAGGTTTTGGCGAGCTCACTCTACAGGTTCTCAGTCTGGCACGCTGTCCTGCAAAAATCGACTCCTTCTGCTTTGGAAGATACAAAAGGATACAGAAAAATATTTGTGCCTCTTACCATTCTGCAATGCTCTTATGTGCTCTTATTACGGACGTCTCTATATCAATGGGGTGGTACCTCATTCCCCTGAGCTCCAGTGTTTCATCCAAAGAGCCGACTACATACAGGGCATCGTGTCTTTCTGCAATAGAGCACAGACATTGAAAACATCAACAGATCAGAACATCAGAATGTACTAAAACATTCTTGGTGCTTCCTAGGAGCGAGACTGTTAAATGCATTGAGCTCTATCATTTGGAAAGAAGAGGACTGCAAGGTCATTTAGCTTCAGTCTATTGATTTAAAAGAAGATTTTAGGGGTCATTTGGTTCTGCCTTTTTTCTTACATAATGTGATCTCTGTTCATAAAAATAATCAAAATCCATTATTAAAACATCATTTTGTTCCACAGTTCTTACCAAAGAACTCCTATAAACAGGAGATTTTCAGTTTCCTACTATTACCTTCTCTTAACCCCTTGTTCTCAGGCTACCAACATTCCCAGCTTAAGTTAATGCAGAGAACACTCTGCAAACCCTATAGCCATGAATCCAGTGGCATCGATGAGTGGGACAGACACTATGGATGTTGACACCACCCTTCTTTTAAGCGCAATCACAAGCAACTGCAGATACATTGCTAATAAGCGATAAGAATTAAGCATTCACACTCGTTTTCTTAAGATGTTTAAAGACTGCCTCCTTTTAACGCCTGATAATCAGAAGTTACACATATTCCATACTTTGTTTAAGAAGAAAATAGAGCAGCTTCTCTTCCATTTGTGTACATCTCCCAAAATTAGACAAAATAAAGTGAAATGAACACCTTACTTTCTTTACTGGAAAAAATATGGGGAAGTTACTCCTCCAGACTTTCTATCTCAGGAAGGCTGGGAAATGGCTGGTATTTGTGTGTGTCCCAATGCTGCTGAATGAATTAGCATTATTAGTATCCTCTGGGTCAGCACTGAAATAACAAATTCTGTCTTTAAGGAAGGAGGTTCAGAGAAAAAAGTAAGTAGAAAGGCTCTAGTGCTTCTAATAGATATGCCCATATTGCTTTGACTAAGTGAAAATAAATGAAGATCCTGCTTTCTAAATCAATAGGGCATTATGAATGTGTTCTTTTCTCACCTCCGCTAGCATCGGTAAGCTCAGTTCTGCGCAGGAAGCCGAGGTACCCGGTCCGAGCCCATATGGTCTGAGTATCTCCAAAGCTCAAGCGAGCAGTAAAGTGATCGGCGTGCAGTGCTTCTTCTCCATACACTGTATAGTAACCAGTAGCATTGTGCGGACTACTCACCCATATCTAGGGGATTAAAATAAGAGAAGAATATAGGGGAACTACTCCTAAATAAACGTAGGTTATTTTGCCAGACTCAAGCAGCTTAATTTATTGATTTAAATGTCAGGGGTCACTTTATTAAAGTAAATAATTTCTGCTTCATAGAAAATTACCAGGAAAAAAAAAAGGAGTAAAAATGAGTTTTATATACCTGTCATTGGAAAAGGTAAAGAGGAAAAATGAACTTAGCATTTGGAATGGGACACCTGTTAACCTGCAATCATCTCTTAGAAGACTGGTACTTTAATACACACAAATTAAAATGTATATAAAAACTGATTAAACCAAGCAGCAAACCTCACCACTACTATCCACTGACAGAGCTATAGTGATAACAAAGTTTTCACTGCCTCCTGTAGCTACCAATCAGATGCAAACCAGTTCAATAATATCATCTGGTCCCAGCATATAATGTTTTTGCAGAAGATTCAGAAAGCCATGTGAATATTCACAGTAGTATGTGAAGTTCTAACTCTCTGCTCAGTTCATTTCCTTGCCACATTAAGATGTCTGTGGCTGTCCACATAAGACATGCATTTATCAAATATGATTAAATAAATCACTGCTGATAAACAAAGTATACAGCATCAAAACTTTACCTCTCCTAAATGTGAGTCTCCCAGCGGTCCCTTTGTTTCTGTGTGTGCTATGATGACTTTCACCCCTGGAAGGATCTTCAGCAGGAAACAAATATTTAAAACTGAAGTTAATAAAAGTTGAATTCATCAAAAGGAAGTTAATAATGCAGAGCCACAGAAGTCAACAGTCTGTACAGTTCTTCCCTCCATAGGTATCAACCATCTCTTCCAACTCAGTTGTTCCATCATTTAACCTCTAAGCTGCTATTTTGCAGCATGTATTTAGCTGCAGAGCTGATCTTCAATGCCTGATAAATGTTTTCTGTGAAAAGGTCGGTGATTTTTCCAGCTATTACTTCACATTCAAGCCTTGCTTCATTTTAACTCTTGTTGATTTTATGCTCCCTCCAGTGCCTCTCCTAGATACACTGTGATTAATGAAGCATATTCAGCCTCTCGTTGCACAGATTCTGTACTCAGAGAAGCAGTTCACCACCTAGAGAAGGGTATTAAGGAAAAAAGATTGCTCTGACTCTCACCTTCCCAGACTCCATAAGAGGCAAACTGTGTGGAGAACCTCTCTCTACCAAACGTACCCTGAGAAAATAAAAAAGAGTGCATTTGTAGAAAGATTCATTAACTTAAATAGAAGTAAAACAGACATGTTTCAGTATATACAGTGTTATCCTATCCTGCACTGACACAACCATAATGATGTCAGCCACTTATGCACAAAACAGTTAAGAGTTTTTGGCTTTTTTCAATACTTCAGTATCAGTATTCCCATGTATGACGTTTCATCTAAGAATCAGAAGCTCTGCCCTCTAGTGAGATTAGTAACTCATTCCAGCAAAGCTCTAATGCTGCAGTTCACCAGCACTTTATATTCAGTGTGGTCTGTAGAAAAAAAGTCTAAGGGGGAAGCCAGTGATACTTTTTCACTATTTAAATGATAATTACAGAGAAGATGATGCCAGATTACTCTGAGTTGTATGCCATCAGAAGAGGCCAGGGACAAAAGATATAAGAAGAGAAACAAGAGTAAGGAATACATCTCCAGAGCTGGGTGTCATCCTCAAGATGTGAACCCAGAGTGCAGACAGGTCCTCATTCTTGGAGATTTTTCACACTGAACTGGTCCTGCTCTTCATTAACCTGATGAAGCCCTCAAGATGACCCTGCTTTGTGCACTGAGCCATATGAGGAATGTAATCCTGCAATCCTGCCCAGCCAACTATTCCCGCAGTTCTGTCACTACGCAGACAGCCGGCAGTCACCTTTTTCTGGCGGTGTGGCTATGTAAGTAACAGCTAATGAGCCTGAGCAGTCAGTCATTTAAATGAGAGTCTAGAAAGGAAGAGCAAAACAAGAAATGATGTGGAGGAAATGTCAGACCACTTCTAATACACAGGATTTGCTTGGATGGAGGTTCCTTTTAGTTCAGTGATGAGGGATTAGATGCTGCCCAGGATATTTCAACAAACAAGGGTTGTTACAACATGGATGGTTTGTCTTTTCTACAGTCATTTAATGGTTAATGCGTTAACATAACACAATCTGTACCTGTCATGTCGAAGTGCTCTCATGTCTACATAGACTGTTGTTGGATCTGGTCCTGCTGTTCCCTAAGAATACAAAGGAAGTAACAAATTCAAAAGAAGCCAGAAAATTCTGTTTTCATTTTCACAGACAAGTAAATCCACAAAATCCTCTCCCCCTTTTAATGACATTTATCAAGTACTGCCCTAATCTACCAAACCACAGTAAAAATATTCCCCCTCCAGAGCGACTGCCACAGAACACTGATGTCTAACGCAATTATATGCCCATTTCAGAAATGTGTTGAGAAAAGAAATGAAATTCTAGGATAGAAATTAGTAAATTTATCAACAGAAATCAGTAAACGAGCACATAGGCAAAGCGTGTATTTATACAGCTAACTCATTAATAAAAGTTTACAATATTTTGTTAAGCATCTCTAATAACACTAAATAGCAAGCACACTATATGCACTCATAAACCTACACGACCTCTCTCTTAAAGCACAGCTGTTGTACTTCATATAAGTTTTGTTAACTTTGAAGAAAAAACCCTCTAACCATCCCCTATCTTCTCAAGTGACAGTCGAGACAGATGCAGACCTCTATTGCAGCCAGAGGATAAATCTTCTGAAGAGAGGTCAGACTCCTAAAACAAATTCGTTTCCCAACATGGGAACAGGGAACTTGTTTTTGTTGGTGGGTTCTCCCTCATCCTCCCAATCAGAGCTTAATCTCCAGGTAATTTTAAACTACTGTGAAATGTGTATTTAAACTAAAAAGTAGCCCAAGGACCAGCATTTATTCTCCCCTGTGCAGGGAAATTTAACACAGCTTCTCATTTTTGAAGTGTTTTAAAATGAGGCTGCTTTGTCATCAGCTCCAGAGCATGGTGCTGGGAAACTGCAACAATGCCTTTATAATGGCACTCCCTTCACCTTCTGTAGCACTGCTAAGCTGTCACATTATGGTTTTCTGCTTTAGAAAGACACCGTACATTAACATCAATCCTTGCTTTACCTCAGTATTACTCGAGAATGAGGTTACGTACTTCAGCTGCATGTGTTCTTATCAAAAAATCAACAACAACAAATACCAAATGCACTAAACTTGTTCAGAAACAAACAGTTAGATCAAAATTCCCTCCAACAGGACACATCCTATATAGAGTAATGCCACCGGACCAGACTGACTGTAGGACAAGCACATACATGCATCACTATACCTGTTCAGCCAGCTTGCCCAGCCTGTTTGGCTGACAGTGGGACCACAAACAGAAGCAACAGAGGCCATCAAAGTGTTTGAAAAGGAGAGAAAGGGAAAAAAAGAAAATACAAACAAAGAGGCACTGGAGACATGAGATACACACAGTAAGACAGAAAACAAAACTCATACTGCTTTAGAATGAGGAGAAAATTTTCCTTTCAGGTTACTACAGAGCCTGGCATTTAGAGGGGGGGTCACTGGGAAACAAGCAACTCCTGGTAAATAAATGAGAAGTTTAAGGCAGATCGTACATAACACCTGCTGTTTTATCACTAATCCCTCTTCCACCTGAATGTATCTAAATAGTAAACTGCAGAAATACCTTCTCATCTCAAGTAGACCAGCCCAGTAAAGTTGGAAGTCGTTACCTATTTATTTGCAAGCTAATTTGTCCAAATACCAAATGACTTTGGCTATCGATCTATGAATTCAAATTCATCAATGTCCAGTGCAATTGTCACTTTACAATAATGAGAGAAAGAGGGAAAGGAAACTAAGAAAACATCTAAGAATGAAAAGGCAAAGATACAAAAGTATAAAATGAGGAGAAAGCTGAAATACCTGGCAGCCCCACACTCTTCATAATTTTCCTGGAATACTCTTCTGCAAGAAGAGCTTAAAAAACCCCCCGACAAACTAGCATGAAGCAGAGTGTTGATGCTTCATTCCTCAGTCAAAGAGACTGAAGAATCACATCTGTCTGCTTGTGATTAACAGATGCTGTTCTTGATACAATCTGCCAACAGGTTTTTTTTGTTTTTTTTTTTTTGCTCTGTTTTGTTTTAAAGGACTGTCCTCTAGATTCTGAAAGCTGCTCCTAGGTCAGTTTCAGAGGTGTGTGCCTCCAAGCACACATAGGAAGTTCTTAACTGGCCACACAGTGATCTCATTCTATTCAGTTTGCAGAGTTTGAACAACAAGTATCCAAAATGGTTTTTTACAATTCTTTGTCAGTCAGGACATTCAGAAAGCTGTGCTTTGACCCCCAGCATCTGACACATTCTGTTCAAGGAATTTAGAGTCCTTCCTGCATGGTCTTCTTCATTTCATCTATATCCTCCTGCACATATTTATTTATTTATTTATTTATTTATTTATCCCCCCCCCCCCCATTTTTTCTACTAATTCATAAAATTCCTCTGGACATATTTCTTTATATTATTTAGAGGGTGCTGAACGTTTTACCTCCTGCAGTACGCATGAAAACTAAGTGAACAGTTATGAATGACACCCAAATGTCAGCTATCAAAGATTAGTCTGGAACACTGCAGGCCATTGTCTCCAGTCTATGAGGTAGGGATGTGCAATACAGAAGCCTATTCTCCATCTCAGAGCTTCCACTTTGTTACCTTTAACTGGGAAAAGTCCAACTCTCTCATGAGGTGAGACAGATATATGCATGTGGATAATGTTCTCTTGAGATATTTCAGAGTTAAAAGCCAAAGCAAAACAAAAACCTGTCAGCCTTCCCTTGGTCTTTAAGATGACGAATTCTTACTTGGGGAACTCTAGTTAATTCTAAGTACTCATAAATCTACTTTTTAACAGCCAAAATGTACATCACACGAAAGCAGAAATTGTGTTCCTCTAAATATTTAACGTTTATGAACAAGAATCTGTCTATTTTTAGTACTGCTCCTACACAGCAGGGAGGGAAGAAATTTTACAGTGCCAATCCATCATACAGAAAGGCAAATGTACAAAGAGGAGAAATTATCATAATCCACAACTAGTTTCTTGGTGAAGAAGCAAGCAAGCAATGGAGTTGTAGCCTATACAGTTCATTAGAAAAAGAATATACACAGCTGAACAGGACTTCCCATAAAGTTCCTAGAGACATCATGTGCAAGTGTAAGGAATAAGCAGTTTAATCTCACCTGTAAGCAAATTGCTACATTGACCCTGCATCCGAATGTAGTGCTCACTGCGCGAGCAGAGAGACCCAGGTCTTTGAATAACTTGGAGAAAGACTGTGTTAATGCAATCCTTGGTCTCTCCTCTGCAACCACCATACACGTTCGCACACAGGATAGATTAACTCCTTTCATCTGAATGCAGAAAATGATACATTTTAAACCTGAAATCAGCACTTCTAGAAACAGTCAATTTACATTTGTGGAACTGACTTAAAAGCACCAGTATAATCAACATGAACTCATTCAACAATAGATGAGGCAGAAGTGCTTTCTCAAATAAATTAAACCTCAGTTAAGACATTCCCTCAAACATAAATGAGTGTATAAGCATGTACGTACAGCTTATATAAAGATTACATATCTTTTCAATTCAATTCTTTTGATGTGAAGGGACTTGAAAACCAGTGAAACCTGCCAGATGTGGGACTGGAGTGGGGCGGGCAGGGGGCGAGGGTTTATGTTTGTTTTCTCTTTTTTGTTTTTTTTTGTTTTGGTCTTCCTAAGATACATGCATTTGTATGTCAGTGTGTTGAACAGTTAAACTCACTTACCCGGAGCATATCAGTCTGTGTCCCAAGCCCTTTGGTGCACATCTCCATCACTGAGTAAGAACAGAAAGTGACACGCACTTTGTACTGGCTTACAGCAGACAGCCACAGAGACACGTTGCTCTCCAGTTCCAGAGGAGGGACAAGAATGGACTGATGGCCTGAATATACACTAGGAAGAGGGAGAAAAAGGCACTTCAAGCCACCATAAATAGTGGAATATTATATAAAGCCAAAGGGAAGCAAACAATTGCATTAAAACTGAGAGCTTGGTATTTATTTCAATTTCAGCTAATCTCCACAGAAAGGAAGTGTCTCACTGGGTTTTCAACTGATCGACTGGCTATGAACAATGGGTTAAAGTTAAGTCATAAATTTGAAGGTCAGTGCTTGTGTCTTGCTGCAAGTTGCACTGAACTACAGGCAATGCCTTGACATTTAGGCAACTTTTCTTTTCCATATATGTAAACTGTAGTTATGAGAGAGAGGAAGAATACATGTGCCAAGCCACAAACCTTTGCGATCTGTGCAGAGCTTCCTCCCATGGCTGCTTCCCTTGCAGTGCTGTCCCCCAGGCTTGTTGCTGGCATGCTGTCACCATCCTTACACTGCTACTTGTATAATAAATAACTCATGCCATTCTGTCATTCCACCATGTGTGAGGGAGAAAAGCAGCACTGGGCTGCTGCAGTTTGCATGCAAGACATGGCTGAGTGGGGCTGTGACATGGGACTCAGTGTCACCCAGTGCATTTCCCTGTGGGCTCAGAGCTGAGGGAGTAGCCACAGCCCAACCTCCTCATGGGGGGGAACACACTCCCTCACTCCCTGCCTCTGCTCACTTGTCTCATATCCCCTCCACAATGCCCACTGCCCAGCACAGACTGCTTGCCTGGCAGCATGTGCCACTTGTGCTGCCCTCCAGCAAAAGCACTTCTCTCAGTCTCCCTGGAGAAGATATTTGGTAGGAAAGATATTTCTGCATGGAGCTAGCAGATAGATGAGAAAAAATGGCAAGCAGTGATGCAACTGGAAGTATTTAATATCTCGTATCTTTAAAATTAGCCTCCTTCCTGGCAAACCATAGCTGGGGAGTTGTCATTTTCATCAGTAATATTCAAATTGAGGGTAAGAGTAAAATCCAGAATGCTGAAGTTACTTTTCTTAGATGGTTTCACACAGGGATTGTGTGAAAAAAGTGCAAACAAACCTCCTCCTATCAGAAAAGCTTCAAGTTAGAAAGGAGTAACAAGTCTTTCAGGGTTTCCCAGCTAAAGCAAAGTACGCACAAAAAAGAACATACCAAATTTAACCATAAGAAAAGTGCAACTGCTCCACTAACTGCTTTAAAATACTGTAGGTCACCTCTGAAGCATTAAGGGCATTCACTTTCCCATTCACGTTGCTTCCCAATTACACACAAGTTCCAATTCCTTCTAGTAATGCCATCATCTTGCACTTTTCTGCCAAGTGAAATCTCAGGTATCTCAGTTCACGAGTGCTAAGAAGCAGAGCCAGAAAATGTTCATACGACTACTGACACCAAAAATGTGGTATTTTTTGAGACATTATTACAGTTACAGATTTTGGTTGACGAACTGAACATTCTTATATTTTTCTTTGAGTTCAATGCATCTTCAACACATATATTGCATCACTCAAGTTTTTTACTGGAATTTTCCAACCTCTACCACAGGTCTGTCACTTTTGAAGTGTTCGTGTGAAATAATTGACTTGCTATCAGTTAATGTGTGTGGACAGAAAGTCCCATTCAGGATCACACCACCTTCTAGTATTTTTTTCTTAATATTATTTAGGCATTTCAAGACAGCAAACGCATGGCCATACAGTCTCAAAATACCACATGTTTTGTAGATCAGTTACTACTAAGAAAATCAGAAGCGCCCCTCTCTAACATAATATATTTACCTTAGTAACACCCCTCTCTATATGAATAATATAGTTTATGCTTAAAAAATAATTGCATCTCTAATTGTTTTTAACAAGTAGTTTGACACGATCACCATTTCACCCACGGAGAGTCAATGTATGTTTGCAGTGGGAGGTATAACGGCTTGGGTTCTTTTTATTGTATTTTATACAGTTTCTTTTTAATTTAAACATAAAACCATTCCATGATAGGACAGCCTCACAAAATTGGTGCTAGAAACAAAGCAACAACTCACATTAAACATGTATTACATTAACTCTTGTATAGAGGGCATCTCACTCACGAACTTCCATTCCTTAGAAGTATTTGTATACGTCCATACACAGATGCTGTTTCTCCCATCTCTGAGGTTTCTTCTCCTGCCACCCTGCCTCATTTTATGGACAGCATAAACTATCAAGTGCTACCAAAGGTAATTTTTTCTTGTCCTTCAGTCTACTCCCTTCCCAGTTTGGGACATTAGAGAGGGAAGAAGCAGGTTAATTACAGTAAATGTAACCTTCTGTTTATGAAATAACTTTTCATATTCAGTTTTCACATTTTCGGTGAGGCAGCTAAATGATTATATACCTAAACCTTCAGATTGCTTAAAGCAAATGGAACGTTTTAAAAGACCAGAAAACAAAGAACTTTGCTTCTGTGTAAGATTTATTGCATTGGAGCAGTTATCTGACTGAGTCAAGTCAGCTCTCATTCATTTTAAGTAATCCTAATTGCTTCCTTATTTATTATAGTATTTGTTATTTCATAATACCAATTCTGCAATCAATGCCTTAATTCTCTTGTTGAAAGACACAGTTTATCCTCAAAGAATTTAAAAGTATTTATTTAATCAAAGTGAAACAGACAACAAAGTCCCTTTGTTTTCCCCTTGAATTCTGTATTTAATTAATTACACTTGCACAACTGAAGTTACTCAAAAGTAACTGGCTGACTTAAATGACCAACAAATGTGTGCTGCTATGAAATACCTACAAAAAGTTAACAGCTTACTCCTACAGTCTCACCCACTGTAGGGTGGCTTCTACAGAAGTGAAGAGGAAGCCAAGGACAAGTGTGAAAACCTGTGATTCAAACAACATACCTGCACAAGCACCACAGTGCAAACCCCAAACCGCAGTAGGGGTCAAGGCAGATAGCAATCTGTCGTGAAGGGTACAGCTCACACTGTAGCTTTATAGAGCGACATAAGGCACTTGTAGCTGCATGCGACATCTGTAAGAGGAAATCAGACTCTCTTTTAGGACTTCTTTATAGAAAAGCATCGTGTTTAATAACTGACAGAACTGTTTGCTGTAGAGGATGTGGAAACAGGAAATCTTTTTTTTTATGCATCTTTCAAATAGGAAAGAGATACAAATCCACATTTTCAGGTTATTGATAAGTGACATCTGCCACGCAGCCAAATGATGTCAAATAACATCTACCAGCTCTGTGATAAACCACAAATGAGAGCATTTGTGAACCTCAGAGCAAACACCCTCTCATTAGTCTCCTCAAGGACTCCTCACATACAACCAGATAAGACTGAACACTTACAAAATGCATCATGCAAATGCAATGATGTCGTGCAAATCTTAAAATAAGTCTTTTAATGACCAAAATGATTCATTCTTATTTTTGTATTTATTCTCTGGCTGGAAAAATAAATGCAAATATGCCAATATTTAAGGAAATTAAAACAGCCATCTCCCTTCAGTTACTTTACCTTGACTCCTGCTAATATACCAGTGGTTGACACACTGAAGTCCAAATATGCCAACATATCTGGAGATGTAGGTCTGAAAATATTAGCCAGCTTCTTTTTAGGCATATCATCTATTTAAAATATATAAAAAGAGAAGGTATCAGATAATCAGTTTGGAAAGAGACAACGGGGCAACTGTTATCTTCACATCATTACAGCATTGTAGTATTTATAGCATTAACACTGGATGCTTCTACAGTTTCTGGACAGCTATGTCAATATAATGCAAGAGAGATTCATTCAATCAGACAGCTACAGTATAACAGGTGGAACAAGTCTCCAACCTATTGACATTTCCTGTTAGCTAGTGGGCAAACATTCTGTACCTGTATCCAAAATCGTGGGCCATGTCTTAATATCTACAGCTGCTGCAGCTTCCTTGGATTTCAGCAGTTTCGTTATCACTTGTGTGGTGAGTATACATGCAGACTTACTGACCTGAAAACCAACCAGCCAAACAAAAACACTGAAACTACTTATAAACTCAGCAAATTCATATCTATCTGAAGAAGAAAACTGGTAAGCTGAATACATGAAGAAAAACAGCAGAAGCAAAGCAATATAATTTACAACAGCAGAAATGGTATTTTAAACTAGTTAAAAAAGAAAAGTAATTACTGCCCCAGTCACTGCACACTAATTTTTCTTTTCTAGCTTGTTTTACATTGTCAGTGGCAAAATAACTCACCTGGCAATGTCACTACCTGCACCAACTGGCCTATGCCCACCAGAAGCATTGAAACAGAAGTGCCTTACACATACCTCTACGATCATTTTGACAGTGGGCAGAGTGGTAGCAAGATTCTGTGGATGAGGCGGGCGAACGGTGATAGGTATACAGCCAGCATACAAGCAGCCATAGAAAGTTGCTATCAAGTCCACTCCTGTAGAAATTATTTGTGAAACAAATGCAATGTCATCAGAACAAAAGGCCAAATCCTTTCATCAAAATAAAAATATGCTCTGAAAAGCTTTATTAAGATGTAAGTACTTGTCACAAAGGTCTGTTAATAGGCCGTTCTTGGTCCTGCCCAGTTCTGTAAGTTAAAATAGTTTGCATTTGAGAGTTAGCAAGAAGTACTTAAAGTCTACAAACTTTGAATTTGTAGGAATTTATTTTCATGGATAGGTAGCATAAAGAAAGTAGTTAAACAGAATAGGGTACTGGAAGGTACAGTTACTGAAGACGACACAGAATCTTCTAAAAGGCATTTCCTCACATTTTAACTACAGAATATGCAGTCATTCTGTTTTCACAGAACGTTACTTTTTCTTGAAGTATGCTCATAAATACACAGTAATAATGCAAGTCTGAGGTCCTAACTTCATGTTTGAAGTCATTCAGAAAAGAACAGGTGCTCATGAAGAAGATCAGCACTGACAACACTCATCTAACTATCCAACTACATTTTTATTCCATACTCTGAATTGGAAATCCAGAATTTTACACCCTGACCAAACAAATGTTGCATAATTGTCCAGACATCCAGAGTGGTTACATCAAATGTTTGGTAAATTCAGTTTGCCATTTGGAGAAGCAGTTTAGTAGAAAAAGAGGAATTCTCTTCCTTGAAATACTAAGTCATTGCCATATGCCACGATATTAAGTGGATGTTGGAAGGCTTTGCCTTGGCCAAGAGCTGTTGCTTTCCTTGTGATTTTTGCTGTTTAGTATTGCCTTACCTGGAGGATAAACCAGGGCTACATGGTCACCAACATTCAGTCGTCCCTTCTCCATTAGTGCAACTGCCACTCTCTCTGCTCTCTTGTGCAGCTGCATGCACGATGCAGTGCTAGCTACAGTGCCCTGCACACAACAGAGGCAACTTCAGGAAACTCTCCAGAAAACTTTGCAGGGAACATTTTCAGCACTGAATAAAGTACATGCTACAGACATCGTATTTTCTTCTCATTGCAGCTATTTTAACAACACAGCAAATGGATCTAAAGACTCTGTCAAAATATGCCTGATGTTTTGCAAACCATTCTGCTGGCCACGTGAACTTTTAACATCGTAGAGAACTTTACACATACTATCTTGCCATCAGACAGCAAAGCAATTTTTAAATTTATCCAATATTGCAAAATTAACACCTTGCAAATGTTTAACATTTAAAGTCCAAGGAACCAAAAAAACAGCCATAAAGTTTGAGCAGCAAGTGAAGAACTGCATGAGCTTTGTTTCATTCCAGAGTGTGAGGGTGGGTTAGAGAAAGCTATCAATCAATCAATCAATCAATCAATCAATCAATCATTTTTCAACCTGTTGGTGCTATGCTGATTATGGTGCTTTCTGATCATTCAACAGTTTCTTATTCTGTTTCCACATCTCCTACTACCTTCTCGGCAGATTGGTAATGACTGTAAATATTATCATTCTATCATGTGGAAAAGAGGAAGAAAGGAACCCACATAATCAGTTTCAGAGTTGTTGGTCCAAACCAACGTCTACACTAAGCATTCAGATATTGTGCACACAGCAGAGCCCACAGATTTCTGCTCTGATGGAACTTAACTAGACCACCAACCTTAATGGTGTCTCTAAACTCACAACAAAATAATAAATAACAAGCACAAAATCTTGTTTAACCACAGAGCTTCTAGAACATAATGATAGCTGGTATGCACTTGCCAAAAACCTCAAATGAAAAGCAATTAAATTCTTCTTCTTCTGAGGTATTCCCAAAATGGCATGGAGTTTACTAAAGGCTTCACCTAGTTTTTCGCATGAAGAATGAAAAGACCCTTTTGCCACCCGGTCTAGGAAATGGCGCCTTACCCTCAAAGCTGTAAGGTTAGGATGTATGTCTGCTTCTGAGACTAAACTTTGACTCAAGAAAAAGTGATGGGACAACCACATCAGAAGGAAAAAGAGACTGAATCAAGCCTCCCACCACACAGACAAGGACCATCACAGCAAATTTCTATTACATAAGTACTCAGTTTCAAGTCCAAGACAAGGTGCTCAAGCTGTCAAATCCAAAGCTTAGTCTGATGCAGGTACTGACACCCTGCTCAGTTTTACTAAGGAAACTTGTTAAAGAGCAAGACTGCAAGCTGGAGGCATGCACAGTAAGAACAGTAAAATTAGGTGAGTGTGTTGCTGAGATGGGAACATTCACAGCTGAAGGACTTGGCAAAGAAATACTGACATGAAAAAGTATAAAATTGAAGGGTTTCTCATGGGGACTGGTAAAAACACTGACGTTTAGCACTGCAAGCTTATTAGACTTAGCTATTCAAGGCATGTGTTCACCAGGAGATAATTTCTTTGTGTTTAAATTCTGTACTGCCTTTTTTTCAGTCTCCTTGTTAAAGGTAAAATCTGCCTGAACAAAATGACCTAGAAAGGGGCTTCTCCATACTAGAAAACTTCCCTCTTTACCATGAAAGATATAAAGATACTAAGTGCCATATAAATTATATGGCACTTAAACATAACAAAACAGTTTTGTCTGCAAAAGGAGGTCTCAAGAGACAAGTCAGAACCTTAAAACATGCCCTAAACCATTCTGCTTGCCTGAATGAAACAGTCAAACTCCTTACTTCCAAAACCTCACTTACCAAATCCCTTACTTTCCCACATTGCTGCTATACCTTCCGAAAACCCATTTGACATCTCACTGTGATACAGTACAGCACAAGTGTAGATTGATGTAGACCAACATGCTCTAGTGCCTCGCCATCCTTATTGTAAAAAACTTCTTCCTTCTATCCAATCTAAATTTCCCCTCTTTCCGTGTGAAGCCATTTCCTCTTGTCCTGCCACAACAGACCCTTCTAAAGAGTCTGTCCCCTTCTTATAGCCTTTGAAAGGCTGCTCTCATGTCTCCCTTTTCTCCACGCTGAACAGCCCCAGCTCTCAGAGCCATTCCTCGTAGGAAGGTGCTCCATCCCTTGTAGTATTTTTGTGGCCCTCCTCTGCAGGTGCTCCAACAGGTACGTGTCTCTCCTGTACTGAGGACTCCACATGTGGATGCAGTACTTCAGGTGAGGTCACACAGCACAGAATAGAGGGGCAGATCCCCTCCCTCGCCCTGCTGGCTGTGCTGCTTTCGATGCAGCCCAGGATATGGTTGGCTTTCTAGCCTGTGAGGACACACTGCCGGCTCATGTCCAGCTGCCATCCACCAGTATTCTCAAGACTTTTACAGCATGCTTTTGATGCCCAGCTGGTACTGACAGCAGGGCGTGCCATGACCCAAGTGCAAGACATTGCATTTGGCACTGTTGAATCTCATGAAGTTTTCCTGGGCTCACTGCTTGAGCCTGTCTAGGTCCCTCAGGATGGATATGTTGGCTGCACCTCACAGCTTGGTGTCATCCACAAACTTGCTGAGGGTGCACACAATTCCACTGTCAGTGTCACTGATGAAGATATTAAGAAGAACACTGGTCCCAGCACTGACCCCAGAGGGACATCACTTGTCACTGATCTGTTCTGAAGCCAGAAATGCAGAATGTATGATACAATTCCAGATACAGACTACAATTCCAGATGTAGAAGAATTAACACTACTTGCTAAATAGCAATGATTTAAGTTCAATTCAAAATCATGACATCAAAATAACTTAAAGCATTCTAGGAAAAAGAATTCTAGATGCTATTTTCTTAGAATCCAGACAATAGTTTGCTGACCTTGATCTCAAAATAAGATGTAACCTGCATCTCACCTTGGAATTTAATAGCAGGAAGAGGGGATGATCTGGAGTTGTCTGAGCTCGCCACTGAAGAACATCTGCTAAATACAGGAACTGAAAAAGATGGATTGAAAACAGTAAGGTTTATTAAAAATGCCCCATGCTTAGTTTCAGCAGAATACCATGACTCTTCTTTGCTTGCTTGGAAGAAACCAATTCAAATGTTTAATATTGCTTGGACACTTGTGTTACCTTTCTTGCCTGATCGTTATCCTCCAGCTGGGTAACATCCCTCCCTGAGGCTTGTGCAATTCTCTTTCCAGCAACAAGGTTTCCTACTATCATTGAAGCAGGACCAACATCTGCATTCAAAAAAAAAAAAAAAAATATAAGGAACACACAGTTATCAACAATTCATTCTGCACATTACTTCAAAATCCACATGGAATATAGATAGGAAAAGATGGAAAGTAAAAAGAAAGATAATATTCTACAGAAAAAGAGAGAGGAGGATAATGTGGCACACTAAACCAGCCTAGTACTCTTTCAGTAAACTGCGGTCTATTTGCACTCCAGTTTTCCTGCAAGAGCTGCAGCATGGATGAGGACTGTCTTTGCAAACTGGCCAGCACAGGGACAATTTACTATATAGCTATGGACTCATGAAATTGGTACATGCTGGCTGCCCTTGCATTACATGGGATTAAAGGCAGACAATAACATCCTCGCACTGAGCACAGGGCTGCTCTGACAAAACCACTAGTTCTGCTAACTTAGGCATTATACAGCCATCCAATATGCAAGGCCCTGAGCTGTCACACCGCCACTGGGGCATTCTCTACATGTGCTGCCAGAAAGAGACATGCAGATCATGTTCTGGTTGACTCACCTGGTTGTTTCTGTCGAGGCTTAGGCAAGTTAGTAACACAAGTATGTGGGCACATTAAGACATTACAAGGGTGCAGTGCACCCTCTAAAAAGCGCTGCTTCGTTTCTGAAATGTGAATTCCTCCAAGTGGTGCTTTTGGCAAAGTGTTGGCTGGCACCAAGGCAAGACAGTAGACGCCCACTTGGTGAATGCTATCAATTGCCTTGATAGAGAAGAAAAAAAATACAATGCACACTGTCAGCTGGGATGCAGATAAAGCAAGAATTAGAATTCAAGTCACTTAATAACATTAAAATTTTTACTTGCACCACAATTTGCAAATAAAGGGTCCAATTCTGCACTCACTGAACTCATAGAAGTTGTGCCATGACTTCAATGGGAGCAGGAGCAGACCCAGGACTTTGGCTTGTGCACTCTATCAAGGGGATGCCACCTGCACATCAGGGATTAGGAAAATCTCTTAAAAGTGGGCAAAAAGTGCAGAGATTTTAAAAAGCCAAAACTATATCACAGCAAATTTATTATG
Source organism: Coturnix japonica (assembly GCF_054131305.1). Taxonomy (NCBI): domain Eukaryota; kingdom Metazoa; phylum Chordata; class Aves; order Galliformes; family Phasianidae; genus Coturnix; species Coturnix japonica. Next base: position 33,310,596 of record NC_140669.1, read on the forward strand.
TATGGCACAATCACAGAAGTGCAGTAGAACATAAAACCGCAAAAACAGGAAGGAAAACATCCTGCTGTCTAAAACTTGATCGTCTCTTTTAGCTAAGACACCTCTTAAAACAGAAACGATATTTTCTCATGAGAAAAGCACCTTATTACCAGGTATTCCCTTCCAAAAAATTACAAAACTGAAACTGGACAGAAACCATAATTACTGTCTTACACTTATGAGGTCTCTTTACTTAAGTTTCTCTCTGGCCGTCCCAACATTTGTTCCCCCTACAGCCTTCTTCCAAAAGAAGACCCTCACTTTTCACTTCCATATGACTGCTCAATTCATTCCCAAATCCTTAAATGCAGCTATGAGTACTCTCCTCCTCTCTGCCCCACCAGAGAAGCACAATGCATAAAGCAAGGCAAAAAAGATCCAATGCTTACCACTGGTGATCTACAATAAGGATGTTAGTGACTTAGATTTTAGCATCTGTTTTGATACTCAACACTAAATACCCTTAAACTTTTTCAGGCTTAACTCTCCCAGCCAGTATGAAATTGGTAGATATATGTAGAATTAAAACAAACAGAAACTATCACTGTAGTAATATTAAGTTCAAAACCATTCTGAAACAAAGTCTTACTTTTTACAGATTTTTTGTTAACTGTCAGCTCTGAAATATATTCAGCAGTCAGCTTATCGTTAACTCTAGTTACACTGGAAGATTTTTCCTATGGAAAATAGATGCTTTAAGATTCTCATCTCATACATCAGCCTTATTCACCTGGAAAGAGAGAAAGGACAGATCTGACTACCTGTAGAACCCTGCTCATCCACTGAAAACTATCTTCCTCTGATGCATCAGGGCGCTGCTCTGCAACAAGCACTATTCGATCATCATGCAAAACCGTCACAGAAAAAACTGCTATCCTGTAAGGCAAAGGACAGAAGAATGATGAGATGCAACATATGATGAACATAGCATGGATTATTATAACATGGAAATGACTGTAGTCTTCAGTAGCAGTGCTTCAGTGCATACAAGCATCCTTCATGCCACATCACCACAAAACTGCTCATTCAGAACAAATGCAGGTTCATTTCTGTCACATATTTACGGTGGAGGGCTAAGTGATGCTACAGTCACCAGTGTGTTTAACACAGGCAGATTCCATACATGTGGGGTCTGTGCAAGTCTTCCCTATTTAACTCCATCATGTACACTAAACTTCTTGCTTCTACACACTTTATTTCCCTTGTCAGATAACAACTGTGCTAAATTAGCAGCATATGCACTGAAAATGCTTTCTCCCCTCTGTAAATTAGTTTTAGGCCTGCAGCTTCTTGGAAAGAATATCAATCATGTCTTAACTAGGTACTGCCATTATTTTTATGATAAGTGAATTAAACTAGCAATGCAGAAACAAAGAAAGCTGGACTTTGTAATGGTAACAGTTCTACATCATCACCGCAGCTGCAAAAGAAAAATACCTGAACTTAATGAAAAGCTGACAGGCTACTGATACAGCATGTACACTCCCTGAAACTCCTTGAGCTGTCTCGACATTTCTACTTTGTTCTTTAGAACATGCTTCAAAGGTCTTACCTAGGCCACTCTGCGTGACAGTGCTCAAGGGGACAAAGGGGAGATATATTTTATATTCCCAGTCAAGACTAATTTGACTTTCTCAAGAGAAGTTTTAAAAGGAGTTTTAAACACACACTTAAAATTAGCAGGGATGGTCAAATTCTTATTTGGCATTACTACAATCTCATGTCACCTTTCCTGCACAGGACATGTGAAAAAATTAACGAGCAGAACTCCCACATAGACTATATTGCTTCATTGTTGTTTGAGGGTGAACAGAAGTAACGCTGTTCAATCAGTGCTTGTGAAGTTTTTAATATACTCACCTTCCCCGGTAGACGAATTTCATTGGTTCTACTGCCAATGCTGTGGCTACCACATCATCTGCATTGTGTCTGCGACCACTAACTGTTATTAGGCCATCCAGTTTTCCTACCACAAACACCAGATAGTCCTGAAATGAAGACAAGATTAGAAAGAGAGGAGAAATAACCTCCCAACTCCTCTGTCACTCAGAGCAGAGTGTCAGGACAAAGCGAGGCCAAGGTTGCTCATTCACACTTACAGGACCCACGAAGCCAAGAAGTCCCGTTCTTGTAAAGGGCTGATCTGAAACAGGCACACCAGTGGCTGTCACTGGAATGGCCTGAAAGAACACAGAATAAATATTCAGAAAATCAGTTAAAATACTACCTGCCTCTGTATCACTTCAGCTCTATGACTAGTTGAAAAACTACCTGATGACAGCATTTACTACCATGTGAAATATGTGCAGCTTTTTGAATAATGCAGAATATGTCAGTTCATCCAACCCAGAATTTCCTTGCCTTTTTTTCCCTTCGCCCCTCCAGTACATCAGGATTCTGGCTGGTGTTCTCACTAGTTAAAGACAGTGCTGACAGCCGAGGTTTTAAACATGCAAACTGACAGAAAGAGCTTTCTCAAAATGAAGTCTAAGGCCAGCATTTCTCTCACCTAGCTTAAAATTCCACGCTTTAGCCAAGACTCCAAATTGCTGCCCACTGCAATACTACTGGCCAGTGTGACTACTAAAGAACTTCTTTTCCTTTCTAGCTAGAAAAGGGAAACTTGAAACTGGGACAGCATTGAGAGTTAAAATCCAGGCAGCAAGAATGATTTTGTTTTCGTTTGACAAACTATAAGGATTATGACTCATATCCCTGTTAACTCTTCTTTCATAGAGCTAGGACCAAAATTTCACATATTCAGACTCTTACCATTCAAAACATTACAGCAAACAAACACCAGAGTTCACTTTTAAGAATGACACACCATTTACAATAAACAAGAGAAGCTTCTTCAAGTAATTTATAACTGCATATTGATTGTATGAAGATCACAAATATTAAACTAATTTCTAACTTTCTGTCCCAACTGTGCAACACTGAATTGTCTACAGGCAACTTTACATAAGACTGATGGGTTAATACGGGAGTAAGATGAAATCAATCACCAACACTGATAGAACATGGGACTGCAGAATGTAGAGACAGCTGACATGTTCTGACATGAAGAATAATAGACAGTAAGTTATAAGAAATAAAAAGTATTGGAAACAAAAGTTTGCAAGAAGAAATGCTGGAGGTACAACACTGCATAGGAAAAAAACAAACCTCAAACACATTTTTGGTGATTCCAACAAGGCCAAAATAAGCCATTCCAGTTGCACCTGAATTCACACATATTTCTCCAACTTCATCGGCTTTACACAGGTAAGGAGTCCCATCCACCTTCACAACACACACATTAGCTAAGGGGAAAAAGAGAAGACAGAATCATAGCATTCCTACACTTCAGCAGCTGATACAGAAGTTACACGGCTACTGCTAGGCAGGCAAAGATTTTAGTACCAATTAACTATCTGCTACAGCAATAAACACAACATGAAAGTGAGCTCTATCTTTCTGACAGCAATGTGCTCTGAAAGGTTTGAAAGGTACAAATTTGCAAACATTTTGTTTGTTTGTTTGACTATAGTGCTTCACAGCCTGCATTTAAGCTGCAAGAGAACAGTAGCAGTTGGTTTTCAATATGAAGGCTGATGGCTTGATCAAATTAAAGCCTACATGAGATTCAAGATGAAAGATGAAAAGACACTAATTACACACACACCATTCCTTTTATGTTATTAGTACACACTCTGGTATTCATAGTATCACCCCTTAACTTAAGTGAGAAATGCACTAGAAATCCACAGAAAATCAAATCGAATACTACACTGATCTTTGCTCTGGCCATTGGTTATATTTGTCTCCTGAAACAGTCTTCAGAGGCTTATCTGGCTAAGCAGACTCCTTGCTTACAGACTATGGATTCAACTTTTTCCATCCCCAAAGGGGAAGGAAAAAGAACAGAAAGGGAGAAGGCACATGAGAATAAGGAAGTTCAGCTTAGCATTTACAAGATTAAAAATAAACCAAAAAGGGTATTTGAGTCAATGCAAAATGAACAGAGCCTCTGATCATGCCTTAATTTTCTGAAATTTATTTAGTTGGTACATTTCTATCAAGACCACTTGAATATTTTAGCCAACAACAGCCATTATGAAGGAGCGTACTACTGTATTCCAATTTAGCCAGTCTTAATTGACACAGATAGCTCTCAGTTTTCCACAGTTCAACTAGTACAAAGGGAAAGCATAAATGGAATGTGGCACATTGCATCTGAAACCAATATATGATACAGCCAGTTTTGCTGCAGATGTTGACAAAGACCTCTGCTTGTCTTCTGTTGGAAACAACTTATGTCTGAGTAGGAAACACAATAAATCACCCTACTAATAAATCAACCTCCAGATTATCTATGAGAACAACAAATATTTATTAACAGAGTTTGGGACACTGACATGCTAAACTTTTTTGGCAAAATAAAGAGACTATACTCCCTGTCTAGCACAAGTCCGAGTCCAAAATAGACCCAACAGTTTTAGCTGCTGAAAACTGATGTGAAATAGAAGGCTAGAATTAAATACACAGTATAAGCTAGCAGTTTATGATTTACTCATGTAGAAAAACACATTTTGCAATTTAGGAGCAGAAACATTAAAAAAGACGAATTCAAGCAGATACTTTCTTACCACAGGAAATAGTTTGACAATCTTAGAACTCTGTATGTAATGCTTAAATAACAACGCATATGGAAGTATAATTAGTTGGGGATAGTGTGACAGCTTGTAGGCAATGCTGCAAACCCTCAACTCATTCACAAACATGGAAAAAACATTGGATGATCCTGCAGTTTTGCAATGATGCTCCATTCATGAAGCCCAAGGATAATCCTATCACCCTAATCAAGTCAAAAAAAATACTCACCAGTAACCAATGCATGATATAGGTAGTCTACACATACATTCTAACAGCAGGCATAGTTCTGCCCTGCCATGTGTTACTGCAAGGTTTTCCTTTTGCAGTATCTGTAGAGCCTGTAATCTTGCTTCTCCTTCTTTTCCTGCTTCATGTGTGATATACAAGAGAATGCATCTACCACCATTTCAGGCTCTCAACAGCATCGCATCTGAAAAAGAATTAGAGAGAAGGAAAAGGCAGATGGGACAGGAATGTACATGTGGACTACACATCATGAAGAATACTGATTACAGGGTAGGAAAATTTTCTTTCTTCAAATGAGTCCACATGTACATTCTTACAGATGATGACTTTCAGTAGTCAGCCCTGCCACAAGATTTTTGGCAGAGGATGAGAATCCTATTGTGCAAACAAATGTCTGCACCAATGCCCTACCAAAGACTGGATTCAGCTTTGAATATTTCAAGGACAGCACCACATGAATGTGAGAAGAACATCACAGGTGTGCAACAGCAGATGGCTAGCACAGAAATCTGTTGCTACCAGTTGCCTGACGGTTGTTAGAGAGTGCTCTCATTTCACTTTCATGCTCTCACAGCAGATTGTTACCGTGTGCCAAAAGTGGAATTCTAAGGTCTTCTTGTAGGGAGTGAGTCTTCCTGGAAGGCCTGGGCCCATGAGAATAACAAGAAGGCCCTCCTAGCACTGTGGCTTTTCTAGAAGCAGGAAGCCTCAGGAGAAACACCAAAAGGCTGGGATAAAAACACCCCTACCACCACTGGAGAAGATACCTGCAGGGAATCCAGAAAAACCAAACCCTCAAAGAAAACAGCATATTAGCATATATGCTCAATAGAGAGATCTGATTCCCCATTCTTCTAGGGAGAATGTTAAGCAAGAGCATTCATAGACTAGGATGAATCTACACTGTAGAGGTGGTCACACAGGCATCCAGAGCGCAACATTTAAATTAGAAGACAACATCTCATCACAATTGTACCCACTGCTAAAGAATTTCAGAAGTGGTTCTGCAGCAGGAGGCCATCTAATGCCATAACGTGGCAGACTGAAGACAAACAGAACACAGAACTGACCGCTGCAATAAATTCTGAGAACTAACATAGATTACGATACTGCTTTTTCATCTTCTCAGTCTCAGGAATACAATCATCACAAACGTCTTCTAAGAAATCCTTTCACAAACCAGGTATTGAGATAAATGAACTAACTTCCTCCACAGTGAAGAGGCATCCTCCAGCATGCAGAAACATGCTACCAGAGACAGAGATGTCCACAAATGGAAGTATGCATCCTGTTCATCTTGCAGAAGCTTAAGATCTGTCTCAAACCTATACATTTCTACTCAAGTGTAAGGAAGTAAGTACTACAGCCCTTTTTCTGTGAATCAGATATGATTAGGAGATACAGGAATATAGATCATCTGGATTAGAGAGGGTTATTTTGCTGTCAGAATGAGAAGGATGGAAACTGTAAGTCGGGAAGAGAGGCAAAATTTAACCTGGTTAAGTCCCCTCAAGCATCCATATCCTTGCATAAGGTATAACAGTGTTCCAAGATGATAGGTGACACTGACAATTACATTCCAGCTGAGGGGGAAGTAGGAGGTCTGGACTACCATCCTTACCAGCCCAATTTGAAATAAAAAAAGAAAATTAAAAAAGAATTGAAGGCCCTTATGAACCAACCATTGCCTCTTATCAAGGCTGGCTCCCAGACAGAAAAACATGCAAAACAGCCCTAGCTTTTCAACAGGTGAGAGAAAACACAGTAACTCCCAGGAACCAGAGAAGCTTCCAGCAAAATGCATCCTAGGTTCTATTTCATGAATTCCCATGCTGCCTTTCATGGGAACATTCTTCATGGATGTTTGCTTCTGTGGTGGCTCTTGTGATTGGCATTCACAGTTGATAATGGAAGTGAACAGCCAAGGCAACATGGCATCAAGAATGGTCTATGGGTTAAACAGTAGTGACATAAGGCATTATGCTGGTGCTAAGGGCTCCATGTTATTTGTTGATTAAGATCCTTAGAGTAGATGGACTTCTGGTTTTCAGTACAATTAGGAAGGTCTGAAGATCAGGAGACAGAAGTGGATTCTTTATATCCATTACCTTTTAAACAGCTGGTTCCTGAATGAAGTCCACCTGGGATCTTCAAGGGTCTTCTTGTCTCCTTTCTTAGAAATCATAGAGAAAGCTCAGGTTGGAAGGGACCACAGGGATCATCTATTCCAACCTTTACTTGACCAAATGAAATTCAGGAATGTGAGCTCCTACGCTGTAAAATGCTTGAATGACCAGGGCACGTAGCAATTTTCAAGACCCTATCAAAGTGCTTACAGAGGTCAGAAGAGGGAGCACTACCTTCAGGGATGGCATATGACACAGACTAGGCCTTTGTTAAAAGTATTGCAATCTAAAGAAAAAGAACAGGGAAAGACTGGGAGTCATCAGTCAGCTGAGTAACTCGAGAGGGCAACTGACAAGAAAAGAAATGGTGGTAAGTTCTCTCCTGTATGCCAAACACCAAGCAAGAAGGATCAGAGTACATCCATCCTCCATGACTACCACATAGGAAAAAGTGCCAATCTTACAAGGCAAGTCACAAGTATATCCAATATTAGAATGTACATGCAGACTCGTTTGAAAATAAGTCATTAATCTTTAAGTCAACAATTTCTTTTCATGTGGCACAAATTTTGCTCAGATTTTTACTTTCTTTTTTCTACTCTTGAAGCTCTTTTCTTCTCTCCCTGTATTTTGTTTGTTTGTTTGTTTGAGTCATAGGGAACAAAAGCCTTGAATTATCACCTAGAAAGCACTCTGTTGCATATGTTCTGTCTTTGGAGAGGTACAGAGATATTTCTGCTAAAAAATACTTCCAGACATGCTACTTTTATCCTTTTGCCAAACTGAAGCTAGTCTGCATCAGACACTAACAGCTGGATACTGATGAGAGTTTTAAAACACAATGAATTCCGATGCTCAACTTTGGCTTAACCTACAAGTAGTTTTGCCACTTACTGCTGTGTTTCAAAATAGCAATAGCCATCAACTACAAGTTACATTACTTTGAGGCTTAACTCTAACTTCCCCTCACATCAGGCAAGTCACTCAATTTTCCTTACTACTGCATAAAGTCATGGTAGTTCTGTCAATTCTCTGTAAATGACATTTTAAAACAGAAGAGCTTAGAGGAGATCTCAGTATATTAATCAGCCTCTCTCCTCTCCAGAGTGTTACCCCATAGGACTCTTTTCAAGCCACTCCATGAAGAGGCTGAAGTCTGCTCTTCTGAAGCCCTGCCATTGTGATCTTACTTTTGCCCTGCTCCTTCCTCCTGTGATCCAAAATTTGACTATCTCATGATCATGGCAGCCTTCAATCTTCACATCCTCAATGATCTCCTTTTTTGTGAGTATAAAGTCTAGCAGATCATCTTTCCTCAGTGGATCCTCTTTGACTTGGGTCACGAAGCTGATACTGCTGCACTTCAAGAACAACCTGGTCTGCCCATGCCCTGCTGTGTTACCCCTCCAACAGACATTCGGCTGTCTGAAGTCCCCCATGAGGAGCAGGGCCCACAGATGTGCGGATGCTTCTAGCTGTTGGTAGAAGGCCTCATTTACTTTTTGTTTCTGGTCAGGTGTCCTACAGGAGACACCCACTACAGTGTCATTTGTACCAGTCTGCTCTTTAGTCCTTATTCACAAGCTCTCAGACAGGTCTTCATTAACGCCCAGGCAGACCTCCATGCACTCCAACTGTTCTCTCAAATAAAGGGAAACTCCTCCTCATTTTCCCCACATTCCCTTCTTAAAGTGCCTGTATCCTTCCACAGCAACACCCCAGTCAGGAGAGCTATCCCACCATGTCTCCGTGATCCCAATATGATTGCAGACCTGCAACCGCACACGTCTACCTCATTATGTTTATTCCCCATGCATTGGTGCAAATACATTTCAGAGAGACACTTAAGTACGCTGATTTTTCAGACAGAGTTTCAGTGTCACACCCCTATACTGAGAAGAAACTTCACAACAGCCACTTCTTGAATTCAACAGAAATTGTTGGGCATTTCTTACATACCACACACTACATCAAACATGTTCTTCACAAAGTCTCGATAGCAATTCAAAATGAGAGCTGGCAGCAGTTTGTACACTTAGTACCAGCTTCAAAAGATGAAAAACATCAGTGCTAACCAACTGAGGTGCCTAGGCCATAAATGAATATTTAACAGTGGGTGAGGCCAGATGAGGACAAAGACAGGTCTTGGAATGCTGGACAGCTAATGATAAAAATAAAAAAGCAGCAATCAAAAAAGCCTCAGAAAATAGTCAACTGTTGCCAACTGCCCATCAATCTCAGCCAGGCTCTGCGCTGAGTCACACTATGCAGGCTGAGAGGAGCACTGCCACCATCTTGGACAACATACACACGCTCCCATGGCACAGAAAACAGGCTCAGAAATATGCTGCAAATGCTGCTGAAGAAAATGTACTGTCACAGCTCAGAGCTCTGTATGAATACACAGACTACCAATCAGAGACACATCTGCTAGATAAAACATTGTATTTCCTAGTAAGCTTTAAGATTTAGGTTTTTTCCTGCTGAATTTCTTACTGCATATCTGTACATCCATCAGCACTAATGCTGACGAACAAAACCACAACTCTAAAAAACAGCCATAAAGCACCTGCCCAATCCTAAATCTATGACAACTCAAATTTACCATCAGTTGATCTCCCCTACAAACATATATGAATGTCCCCAGTTGAGATAGTACTCGATACTACAGTTTTTATGTACTGTGTCAAAACCTGAGTCACACAACCTTAAAGATACTTCTTATTTGACAGTTTTATCTATTTCAACAGCACAGGTACAATAGTAAAGTTACATGCATTATGCTTATATCTATATATTAAAAGTTTTCCTACCTCCAGGCATAATCTGACCAACATCTTGTACAGTTAAAACAGACAACTTCTCTTCTGTATCCACTCTTATCACACCGTAACTCAGACAATTCATAGATAAAACTGCTTTCCCTGGAGGAGGCCCACCCAGTTCTGGAGGTCTGAAAAACAGAAAGTCAAGTCACTCATGAGTCAACAGACTAATGGCATCAGGTCCATCAAAAGCACCGTGCAATAGTCAGGTCTATTAAGGTTAAACAAAAGAATGGTGTCTTACCTTAAACAAACAACAGTTCAGGACTGGTATGCATGATATACCTGAGAGCCTTAGACTTTATCCGTCTAGGCCTTTGAGATTCTGCATATGAGTAGTTGTCTTTTCTGCCTGTCACCTTAGCAATAACATGTATTGCAATAGTCAAGAATTTTTTTTCAGTCAATTCAGAAAAAATAAATAAATTACCTGCGAATAGCAACAGTGAGTGCCTCTGAGGAGCTGGCACAGGGGCAGATTACCTCAGGTCTCAGACCTCTGGACTGAAATACATTCAGGAAGGCATCACATGAAGATATTGACCCTAAAAAGAACAGTAACAACATATATATGAAAATATACAATATACAACAATATGGAAATATTTTGCCAAGAGCAGGAAAGCTTGATCCCCAGAGTTCCAATGTCTACGCTTACCCTAATTTCACCCGTACAGATATGAATTCATTCTTGCACAAAAACTACACTTTCAAACTACAGGACATCCTTCCCTACTATTAGATCCTAGATATGAAGAACAAAATAATGGTTAACAACTGATTCAAGGAATGAAATTCACAATTGCATACTCTTTCTCCAGTAGTGCTCCATAACACTTACCATCACTGAAAGTCCTCCAGGATTATTTCATCCTTATGGGTAACTGTACCTGACAGTTTCTACAGTTCTCACGAGTGTTTCTTATTGAGACCACAGAACCACAGCATTTAAAAATAAAATCAAATGCTTCTGAGAGATCTTCACTTCCTTTCAGAACTCCTTGCCATTAGCATGCAGCTCCAAATGTACAAGGATACTGCATGTCCTACAGCTTTTTATTGTACAGATCTGCAATCATGGTACATAAAACAAGGCAAACTTCACTGACATGTCATACCCTGGGTATAGAGTAATTCCATATAAATTCATATAGCAGTACAACACTGATGAAAATGTCATTGACAGAGATACATACAGCTATCTCAGCTGTACTAACAGCAGTGAAAAAGCAATGACACTAAGAGCAGACAAACAGCATACAAATTTTACTACAGAATTAACAGTGCAATACCTTCTAAGTTTCAGCCCTAAAAAGCTGCCTACAATAATAATCATCCTAGTAAGACTAGTTCAGGTTTTCACATTTTGCCAACACATGTGCTGACTTCTCATCATGTAACTAATCTCCAGCAAACCTGAAACACCATCGATTTTCTGATGTACAAGCAAAACTAAGGGCCAAAGTTATATCCTTGTATCCTGCCAGTTGCAAGATGAAAAACAAACAAACAAACCCTCCTAACTACTTTTTTCTCACTTTGCTGTTCATCACCACCATTTACAAAAGACTCTACCAATTGCTCTAGTTAATAATACATATTATTGAGTTAAGGCTGTGACTGCTTCAATTTTTATGTCCTTGCATGATTCAGATGAACTCCAGGGTAATGTACAGAAATCAGACGTAGTCAAACTCATACATTTTATCTACTGCACTACATGGGCATCTACTTTGAAACTGGCATTATGATTTACTTTAAAAAGACTGTTAGAAAAAACTACATTGCCAAAAATTGTTTGTCTAATAAGTAATGAAATGAGGTTACTCTCCACTATCCTTAGAAAAAGAAAGGCTGCTCATTTGCTGAAGATTAACTGCTGAGCTCCAATAGGACAGGTCCAGACTTCCATGTCTTACGTGTGTTTCAGTTCACCTTGGACTGATGGCTCCATACTTACATGGATTAGCTCCATCTGCCACTATTAACATCCGTAAAGAGCTCAGACTGACATCTCTCTGATCCCTCTGAGCCAGAAGTGACCAGTGCATATCACGTGATTTTACTACAGCAACGCGGGCTGAAAATAATGAGAAAAATAACAATACTTATGGCACGTGTGCAGAATAATGACAGAAATTATAAAATCATATATATACACAAAAATATACATTTACAAAACAAGTTACAATCTACTTCTATTTTACTACAATGATGTGTGTACATTCAATGTCTCCAGAAGGACTTTATTGTAGAATCTAAACACTCACTATAAACTCAAGCACCAAGACAGTAAATTCAGTCGCCTTTAAAGATCTATCACAAAAAGACATCAAAGTCAATCATCAATCATTCTATCAGTACTTTTACCACTGTAATGCAGTTATGTGTTTGCTGAAGCTGATGTGTAACAGTGGCAAAGGACATCAGCTGGATGAAACACCAATGGCCTGCCATGCAGTAGACGTCTTGTATAAGCAGATTTTTCTCTGATTAGTTAATGCAAAAATATTTAAGGTTACCTTTGTATGAGCAGACTTTCTGTATCCAGGAAAGTGGATTAACCTTCATTAATGCATAGGGAATACTGATGACATGCATCCTGTTCATAACGCTCTGAGAAAAATATTCAAAAGTAAAGTTTTAATTGGCTCAAAGAATACACTGGGAGGCAGAATGTATCAATGTCTTAAAAAACAAAGAAAAAGTCAAGAGATACCAGCATATCTTACATTTAACTGTTAGTTATGAGTACAGCCAATAGCAGGTAAAATATCTGTCCAGTTGGTCAGTGAAAAAAGAATACTCTACTCTTACATCCAGAAACAATTAAATATAGCTTGAGATGGTTTATGATCTCATTCTGAAGCCAAAGCACTGCTCCAAAGAGAAGATTCCGGTTACAGTTGTTTTTTTTTCCATTCATTCATACACTTACTGTTAATACTCCATGCCAAAGGCCAGCATCTCTTTTGAAATCCAACACATTTGTTAGTGTTTCAGCTAAAAGCAAAGGAAAAGAAGCAGTTTTATGCAAACATTTATGATTTTAAGGTGTTTGTTACGGTGACTGTGAAACTTATCTCACATCTAACAACTCAAAACTATGTTGCCATGTCTTTTTGTCTATAATATGAGATGCTTTATTACAGAATCACACCATACAATGGTTTGAGTTGGAAGGGACCTCAAGAATCATCAAGTTCCAATCCCTCTGCAACAGACTGGGTTGCAAGCCACTAGATCAAGTACTAATATTAAATTGCCCAGGGCCCCATCCAACCTCGCCTTAAACACCTCTAGGGATGTAGCCTCTCTGGGCAGCCTGTTCCAGAACTTCACCACCCTCTCAGTACCTGAAAGTGCCCTATTTATTACAATCACCTTAAAATTACAAGTAAATTCTTTGTAATAACTTAATCTAGAGACATGATATTCAGTTTAATACCATTTTGAGTGCTTGTTACCTTTGTCCAAGAACTGACCGAAACTTTGATTTTGATGCCAACTGAAGAAATGTTCAACTAAAAGTCGTTAAACTATATTTGAAAGAATCCCATTAGTGAGAAAATCTACTGCAGCTGTACTAAATTTTCTTTAGTGCTTTCTCTGAGAAATTCCAAACATAATCAAAGTTTGGCACAAGATCTAACCAGAGTTTAGAAGGACCTCTTTTACTGATCAGGTCAAATCTGCTAATCAAGGATGGAGGATGGCTGCGTGTAAAAGAAATGTTTCTCCAAGTACTTGTTATTCTTGTTTAGTTTTCCATAAATACAAGAGCATACATAGCTATTTCCCAATAAGTAAAATACTCCAGTTAGCCAGCCACATATCCATTCAGCCCCTGTGCGACTGAGAACTCCAAGAGTAGTGGAAAGTATGATTTTGTGACATAATTTTCCTGAACAAGCAAAGCAATAAGTTTCATTTTTGAAGTTATAACTAACATACCTTCTGAATACCCACATGCCTGAGTCAATGCGTGACAGTGTGCCAGCATGGAAGCATGAGATATAGTAATGCCCACTGTGCTGCCTTCTTTACTTGTTTTGTACTGAAAAGAGAAAGTTTACACACACATGAGTTTAACAAGAAGTACAGAAGGTAAAGAAAATGTACAGTACTGAACTGAAAGGATAAATACAAGAGGCAGATACATACATCTTTTAAAGAAAATAGCTATTGTTTTTGTTCAGAGAGCACACTAACACTCTACCATAAAGAAACGAATTGTCCCATGGATCCCAAAATGCCAATTATTTCCGGTCTTTAGTCATACTCAGTATGGCAGTTTTCCCAGTAATTTTTAGAGAAAAATTATTTCTCCATAATTATACATATTACAGTCATCTCTTCTGTAGCATCAGAAGATCGAAGAAGGAGGATGTGTTGTGACTTAAATGGGAACAGTGTAACAATATGTTAAGCATATTATACTGGATCACCTCAATATAAGCAATCTCAGCACTGGCATCCCGTAATTGTGGATGCCAATCCTTAGTTGGTTTTGCCAGATGCTTCCCATCAATCACAAACCAAATGAGACGAGGCCAACCTTCAAATTAAAACAAAAAACAAAAAACAAACAGAAAACCACAAATTACTGTCATTACACTACCATCATCTTCTATTTCCCCAGTATTTCAGGATAACAATGTGAATCAAGCAATGGCTGCAGCATCACAGTCCTGACAGGAAGAAGGAGGAGCACTAAGTACTCTCAACAATAATGGCAATTATTTATGCATAAACCAGAAGCTTGCAAGCAAACTCAAATAGGTGGCTTAGCAGTAAAAATCAATATGTACACTTTTTATACTAAAACAAAATTGGAATACTTTGAAAACATACCTTTGAATGTAACCACCTCACCCGTTTGAGCTTTAGGAAGGCCCTTCTGACAAGCATCAGTGGTTAAAGCTAGAGTTACTCCACAGCTGCCCAAAAGAAAGCCAACTTGTTGGCTACCAGCGTCCTACAGAGAAACCGTATTATAGGAAACTCACAAATAATCAGGCACAGTTTATTGCGACTTTTCTGTGTTTTGAAAATATTAAGCCAATTTATATCAAGGGGAAAAAGAAAAGTCCCAAGACCTTTCATGGTAGCTCCGAAATCTACGCTCAAAAATAGTTTTGCCTATGGTGAACTGTATCAGATTACAGAGCAGTCTGGTAAGCAATGGAAGAAAAGCAGCAGCAAAAACATTGTACACATTCTCCAACCCTGTAGGAAGTTCATATGTTTCATTAAGACACAGAGACAGTTAGATGTTGTTTCTGAGTCTTAAGGCACCAAAGAGCAGACCCTGTTGCTTTTCAGAACTGTTCTATCTGCGCCTTTTCCCACTATTCAGCCTGAGAGCTGAAAATACTTCATCCCTGTGTCACATTTTGAGAAAAAAAGTTGCAGAGATCTTTTACAAAAGAACATATTAAAGCAACTTCTATAAGCACGTATCCTAAAACAGGAAATTATTAGGTTCATGACACTTTGTACTTCAGACTATTAGCCACTGAGAAGCAGAGAGAGTCATTCAGTTGATGAACTATGCTGCCTTCATAAGTGTAGGCTTGGAGGGAGCCTGACTAAGATCCAGACACTGTCCATCCCTCTCAAATTCATTTATGAAGCTATGAATTTTTTTGATGTATTTGCCTACCTTTCTTGTTAGTGGAACTTCTATTGGCACAGGGATAAGTTCTGCCAGGAGACATCCATAAAACGCCACCATAAACATAACTGGATCACTATTAGGAAATACAAGAGCGACCTACAAAAATACATTAGAATAACATGAAATGCTTTTTGTTGTCATTTGGGTGGCATGTTTTCTTACATTTGTGGGACAAAAATGCTACAGCACTATCCAGGTTCACAAAATAGGAAGAGACATAGTGAGAGCTGTGATTATATATATTACAAAGTACAGTATTACAAAGCTGAAGGTGTTCCTCACTCTCTATTTTAACCATACAGGTGACCACAAACAAACCTACCCTGTCTCCAGGCTTTAGCAGTGGTTCATTCCTACTGGTTAGCTTGTTTAGCAGGGTATATGCTAACTTCAAGCTCCGACTCCACAGTTTGCCTAAAGATGAGGAAGAAATTAAAAAAATAGAGGCTTAAATTGCAAAATTCAGCCAACAACTGACAATAATATATACATACATGCAAGCCAGCTGTATTAGAACAGAATTAGCAGTTACATTAGCAAGCACTGGGCAAAATCAAACTGCTTGGGTTAAAAAGAAAAACCCTAATCACAATTGCTGTAATACTTCTATTTCACTGGCACAGGAAAGTCTTGCTACCCACAGTACTAACCTTCGTATGATCCTTAAGTACAAGTTTCCTCTATAAGGACATTCAAGAAGATGTACGCATGCTAAAACTTCTTAAGAGTGCATGAGCCATCTGTTACTTCTAATTTTACAGCAATTTCTTTTTAGCTTCCTTTTATAGGTTCTTTTAAGCAAAAGAACACAATTGTTTGAAATTTATAAACAGCCACTCATAATGAATCAATACTATCTATTTTCCAGCCATAAACTTTGTTTACTTTATATCAGTAGTGAACTTTTAACTTGCATTTGTATAGCACTCTCAAAGGATCTGTCCTGAGCAGTCTGGTCCTTCCAAGTAAAGCCAACCATTTGTTCTACAATGAACATCTGCTTCTTTCTTACATTTACCACCAATACCAACCATAGGTAAGCGTATAAACAGCTTTCCCAGTTGTATCCAACGCAGTCAGACAAGGGGCTTTTGGCTGGGTAGTTCCCCAGCGTTGCAAAGCTGCCAGCAGAGAAGGCGGCCAGTTGGTCACCACACTGACAGGTTCGCCTTTAAGTACATTCATCTGATTTCCTTCAGGCTTCGGTTGATTTGGGTCAGGCTGTTGCACTACAATCAGAAAACATAAAGTGGGTGAATATCAGTCTTTACCAAATGTGCAAATTACACTTTAAGACTGTTCTACAAACCACACTCATCCTTCCTCACAGCTATCAGTGCTTCTGCAATTGATATCTTGACTGCAATCAATGCAAACTGGGCTGAATCAGAAGATTTTCCAAAGCAAGGGAGGAATGTTGAGTATAAGCACACAAAGCAGGAGGGCTGAGTTGAATATTATGCTTCATTTCCTATACTATGGACAGAATGGTCACATGCTACCACAATTCTACCATGATTACTGTTTCTCTTTAGGAAGAAAAAAGAAACCAACACTTGCTGAGCTGTATTGGTTATTTCTTGAATTGCTTACACAAAGAGTGAAATTTGTATTTAAAAGAAAATTAACCTTCTAGTAGTTCTTCAAAATCATCAACAAAAAACTCTTTCAAAGGTGGGCGCTTTGGTCTTTTCAAGGTATTTAGAAGCTGCTGGATTTTAGAGGACACTCTGCTATTCACTGGGACACCTGCCAAACAGAAAGGATGCATTATTTGCCATGTATTAATAAACACACAAATACATGTTTCCACATTGCTGACAACGTCACTCCAAGCTCAGCACAGATTTCAGGTGGAAGAGTCATTCAAAATGCATAGCTCGTTTGGGTAAAAAAAGCTTTAAACAATAACAGTTTCATATATGGCTTACAATGCAAGGTTTTCATGATGGAGGGCTGCAGCAGGAGGATTGGGCACTGTAAACAGATCCTACCATTGTCCCATGCCAGACCAGAGATGGCTCCCACCAGCTCCAAAAGGGAACCGCTGCTGGCTGGAGTTGAGCCATGAGTGATGCTGGCTGTGTCTCTGGCAGCAGATTTAGGAAAGGGAAAAAAATGCTGGGAGAGAATGATAAGAAGTGAGATAGAGGCAGCCCTGCAGCCACCCAGATCACTGCAGAGAGAGGGCAAGAGGTACTGCAGGCACAGACCAGACCTCCACGGACAGCCTATGGAAGAGCCCACGGTGCAGCAGGGGATGTGGCCTGAAGAAGGCTGCAGCCCCATGGAGCCCCTGCAGGTGCAGGTCCCAGCCTGGAGCTGCTGCCTGCGACTCTGGACTGCTGGAGCAGTTCCTGCAGGATGGACCCTCCAGTACCAGAGCCATGTAGGTGCAATGCCCTGGGCTGCAGCCCACAGGAAGCCATGCAAGATCAGTTCAGGAAGGATGGCATCACCCTGTGGGAGGTACCCCACAAAGAGTAGGGACATAGAATGACTGTGGGGTAGTGGCAGAGACGAAGTGCTGTGCTGCTCAGAGGGAAGATACAAGAGACAGTGGATATGAGAGAAGGCATTTTTAGTTTGCCTTTAGTTTCTCACAGCTCTAATCTGTTAGCAACAGGCAATACTACATTCAGCTTCCTGAGTCAGTTTTGCTTGTGATGGTAATTAGTGAGGGATGACCCTGTGCTTCCCAGTGGCAGAGCACAGGAAATGGAAAACAGCCTTTCTTGTGCAGACTGACATAGGCACCACACTACTGCAAATGAGGAGTGGGCTTTGGAGGAGGCACAGCACATGGTGGTTGTTAAGTTCAGTTCTGCTCATTCAGAACAGGGGACACAGATGGTGGGAGGCTTGTAATACAATTACCATCTCCAGTTTCCAAAATGCTGCTGTTGTAGCCTCTGGGAACTCCTCGTACTGATGCTACTTGTGGCCGCTCATGATGCAACTGCTCCACCAGACCAGTGGTTACATCAGGAGGTGCTGAGTGGTTATCTGTATAAATGTGAAAAAAAGAAACGAGCCCATCAATTGTGTTAAGATTCAGTGCATCCAATATTGCTTCTTACAGCATTTTTACTGTTCTCTTGTTTTTGACAAAATTGTTTTCTTTAATAAAATCATAACCAAAATCTCAAGGGGGAAATGAAAACGCTGCATTGAATTCTGAAAGGAACCGCTTTGCCTTCCCAGAGTTTCACCTAATTCCAAAGGGATCCAAGGAAATTCAGACATAAGCAGAAAGACGGGTCACTCCATCACTTCAAGGTGAAAGCAAGGACATCTCTTATGAGTAAACAGCTCATGCCTAGAAAGAAAAGTTACCTCATCTCTGTAAAAGTGGGAGCACCTGAAGTCTAATCATTAAGCTGGAATTACTATTCTAAGTCCCATAGGATGAGAAGGTATGAAAGCATCGGGCTTGAAAGAAAGGAACTTCTTCCCCAAGACAACATCAAGCACTTACCTAAGTACTGTATGCAATAAGAAAAAGACTGTTCTATTAAGAAAGCAGATTTAGATTTACAGTGACAAATATAGTGAGTGCATTTGGACCTGAACACATCTTAAGGATGGACAAAGACATGATGAAAGACTCAGAGGAATGCAACCACTGACTAGAAATTTATCATGTGTAGTTTCTGTGACCATTAAGTTTGATTACATCCCCCTTTTCCTTTAGCAGCTTTTCTTACCACGTTTTTCAGAGCCAGTCAATGTATCTGTGTATCAATGCTTCCTATGCTCTGGTACAGATCGTTCTTCACAAGCAGTACGAGACAACAGCTGGGTTACTGTAGTGTGCACTTAAAAAATAGGTGTAGATGTCAACACTTTGGTGCACCACTGATCGAAAGAGATAAAGCACAGGGCTTCCTGAGGCATGATATGGTCATGTATGGCCAGACATTACAGGCAGTTTAATTTCAATAGTGTGTGATACAAGCAGTTAATACTTAGCTGCTCTGTAACATCCATGTACATAAGGAAAGCAGGGCAATTCTCAAATGCTCGTGAACTCAAAGTACTGAATAATCACCCTTAAGGCAAAGACTTGCATTGCTTGGAGTTGCACCATGCATCTACACTAGGGGATACTGTCATTAGAAACATTGTGATCTACTTTATGGAATGGTTTTGAATGCAATCACAGGTTAAGAAATCAAAGTATAGGGAAGAAGCATTCAAATAAGGAACACTTGAATTACTGATACCAGGAATTGCAGACCTGAAATATGCAGAATCCTAATGGATACAAATTGGGTTTCAACAGAAGAAGCTTATAAACAGAATGCTGTACTATGCTGGAGAACTTCATGGAGTCATACAGCTCACCAGGGACAGCCCTTGAAGAATTCTTGTATGGCAGAACCAAAGCCTGGGGAGATATGGGCAGTGCGTGGGGAGATATGGGCAGTGCTGTGAAATATGTAATATTCACCAATCCATTTTTAGGCAGTGATTAGCCCTGTAAGGTAACAAGTGCTTTTAACTCTGCTCACAGATTTCCAGAGCTTAAGGATAAACCTCCAAATCAGCTCTAAGCAGTTTTAGTGGGATCACCAGAAGAAAACTTCTCATACTTTCCAGTCATCATCACTGCAATGACAAATCTTGTATTAGAGAGATCTGTCATGTCAGGCATTAAGCAGGACCACAAAATTCTTTCATTTGGGTAAGATACCAGAAGGACAAAGTATCACTTCATTTAACAAAAGTTGGATTTAAAACTAGTAACAATAAAACATGACAACTATGTATAGAGCTGATCCACATTATCACTTCACAAGGTTTATAGAAAGCCCATGTATGCAGAATAAACTGAAAGGCTCTTGGTAAGCACTACAGAGCTTTCATTTGTTTTTTGTTTTAAATTGTATTAATTCCCATCTTTACCAAAATCCCAAAACACTGACTTCATAAAGTGTCCTTAAATAGGAAAGGAAACATAATCCAAAATACCTGGACTCCATAGTGCTGAATCAGCCCACTGCATTTACAAATCCTGGACGGATTATTAATGTGTAAAGCTTTCATTCCTTTAATATACTAGCAAGAACTACAATCAGAGATGTAACTGCAGTGTGCCTTCATCAGTGGAAATCCTCAAAATACCATTGTGCACAGAAGACGTTGCCACCACTAAGCACTAAGGTGGCCAAAAACTTGGTGTGATGTGCATATAGGTAACATATATCGAAATCGAAATCACAGCAGAGAACAAAACACACATACACTCTATGAACCTTAGTGCACATGTAGTCCAGAAGCCATGTGAAGGTGCTGCTATGCAGCATTCAGGTATTTCACAAGCATCTCACAGCCAAGTTTCATGCCAATCAGCCTCCCTAACCCACAAGTGGAATGTCAGGGGTGCTTATGAACAACTTCTCTGCTGCCCACAGGTACTGTGCCCTACACAATGAAGAAAACTCAACTTCACACGTCTGCCCTGAGAAGACAGAATTCCTTTTATGCATACACAAGGAATAATTTCCATTTTCAGAACACCCGCTCAGATGAAAATCATGTTAATTTCATTAACTATATAGGCATTGTACTTGTAAGTCCATGAAAATCCATGAAATGAGTCTCTCTTGCCCAGAGATACTGTGACAAAGCACAGAAATAAATGGGGAGCAGCTTAAAAATCATGTGAACACATTTGTGACCTGGGGACCAAAGTTAATTGGATTCAGACTGAAGTTACTTTCAGTTACTGATTACAAGAGATGGAGACAATAAATGCAAATGATAAATGCAGTAACCCAAGAAAAAAATGCATGAGATACAATATAGAAAATTAAAAGCAAGGCATCAGACAGAAGGCAGTCCTTAAGGAAGAACCTTATAATGAAGATTCAAACACTACAGAAAAGCCCTGATATGAGCAGGAAGATGGGTTAGACACAGATTGCTGTATCTCATTTTGTCTCTTGGAAATTACTCAGTAAAAATGGACAGATTAAACAAAGAGAGCACACTAACCCAGCTACAACTTAACACAGGATCCCTAAGCCATTATTTCCTTCCTGCATATTCCTCTGCAATAAAACCTTAAAAACCTTATTTGAAACACTCTCACAATCTCCTGTGGAGGTAGCACAGCAGTCATAGTTCAAACACCTACCACACATCCCTGCTCCCAGTTAAGCAAAAGAATTCATAAGATCATTAAGGCTGGAAAAGACCTCTAAGATCAGCGCAACCACCAATACATCAGTACCATGCTCACTAACTGTGCCCCTCACAGGTGGGATATGACAGATGAGCACAGGGGAAGTGTTTAAAATACCAGAGAGCAGTGGATGCATTTCCAAACTGCACTTCTAAGTTTTTCAATAAACAGATTACGTGCCAAAGATCATGATCATCCATTTTCCCTGGTACTTCACAAAAGAGCTAAGGTGGGAAATAATCCACTGATCAATACACAGAATAACCCACGGCAAACTCTAGGAACACCCTAACACACTGCTACCTTTAGACATGGTGAATAAAATATTATACTAACATAATAAAAGGCCCCAAACAAAGTGTAGATACTTTTATTGATGAAAGATGAGCAGCTTAAACAGGATGTATGTTTCTATTTGACTTGATACAGTATTATAACCTTGCACTTCCAATACTGCAGCCTATTGCTTGGGAATTTAATATAAACTTAGTATAGATTCTCAAGCATATGAAAAGTGAACAGTTATTCAATACACAAAGTACAGAATGTTTTGATGAAGCATACAGTTTTCATGATCAAATACTTTGGATGGATAGATCTTAAGAAGCTTGTAGTGAAATCTGATGTCTCTCTTCATACAGGTTTCAGCATAACAGGTTGCTGTGTTACATTTTACACATACTGTTCTTATCTTGCAAATATTTGCAGTTATGTTTGAATTTCACCAACAATCTTATGTAAACTTCAAAGGTTAGTCATAACTGCATTTGTGAGTTTTAGGGAGATAAACATGATCCCTATGAATCCGTAATGTAAATTCCAGGCTTTCTCCAAGCAAGGCATAGAAATACTCCATTTTACTTATACCCACTGAGCCCAATAAATAAATGCAGATTTCCTTCTTAAATCAGATTTTGACATCAGCAGACATCAGTGGCTCATCCATCTTGTTCCTGTACACTGAACACTTCCAGTGATCCAGTGGCAATGTTTGAAATCCGTAAGTTTGGGGAAAGTAAGATGAAAATGTAGATTTCTTTAAAGGCAGTGGAAAGGTCACATTTCCTACAAACAGGAAAGTTCTGGCTAACAATAAAACCACAAAACAGAAGAGCCTATGTTTATAGATGAAGTACTGATGAAGTTCAGAAAAATGAACAAAGCTAAATTCTGCCCATAGCTCTGTATGACACTTTGGACACCTTGTATGACATTTCAGTATTTTTCCTATCTGACCTAACCTGTTCTCTGTAAAGAATTAGAGAAGATTGTTTAGTCTATGCAGGCATACATCACCAGGTAAGCAAAAGGTTGAATATCAGAAATACCAGAACAACATGGTCTGACAGGTTTGAAACTGGGGAGGCTTTAAGGTCTCTTCCAACCCAAACCATTCACTATAGGTGAAACACAAATATAACTTTTTTTTCTTTCGAAACTATATTGGAAAAAAGATAATATTATTTGATATACATAGACTACTCTTCTAAGTCCTTCCCTATAGGTTTTACAATACTACCCATCTGCTGTACACAAATAAGACCACAGTCAATTTTCACTTGACTGTGTACAGAAACAATATAAAAAACATTTGCACAATGGAAAAGATGGCTTTTCTCCCTCCCTGCTAAGTACCCCACAAATAAAAAAAAGGAACACAAAGCTCTGGACCTTTGGTGTTACAGAGATTGAGACAAAACTCACTCATGGGAATGGTCAGTGTCACTCCAGTCTTCAAAATGGGCAACAGGGAGGATCCAGGAAACTAAAGGCCAGTCAGCCTCACCTCTGTACCTGGAAAGGTGATGGAATAACTTGTTCTGGATGTCATCTCCAAGGACTGGAAGGATAGAACGTTATCAGGAGTAGCCAACATGGATGCATCAAGGGGAAATCATACTTCACCAACCTGGTAGCCTTCTAGGATGTCATGACTGACTGGGCAGATGAGGGTGCAGCAGTGGATGTTGTGTACCTTGACTTAGCAAGGCTTTTTACACTGTCTCCCATAACATCCTTGTAGGTAAGCCTAAGAAGTGTGGTAAGATGAGTGGACAATGAGATGGACTGAGCATGGGCTGACTGGCAGAGCTCAGAGTGCTGTAATCCAGAGGTGTAGAGTCAAGTTCTGAGACCTGTAGCTAGAAGTGTTCCTCTGAGGTCAGAACTGAGTCTGATCTTGTTCAGTGTCTTCATCAGTGAACGGGATACAGGGATGGAGTGCACTCTCAGCAATTTTTCTGATGATGCAAAGCTGAGAGAAGAGGCTGACACAACAGAAGGCTGTGCAGCTATTCAGCAAGACCTGGACAGACTGAGAGTTAGACAGAGAGAAACATGATGAGGTTCAAAAGTTTCAAGAGCAGAATCCTACACGTAGGGAGGAATAACTGCACACGTCAGTACAAGTTAGGGGTTGACCTGCCGGAAAGAAGCTCTGCAGAGAAAGGGTCTTGAGGGATAACAGGTTGGCCATGAATTAGCAGTGTGTCCTTGTGGCCAAAAAGGACAATGACATCATGGAGTGCATCAAGAAGAGCATGGCCAGCAGGTCAAAGGAGGTTATTCTCCCCCTCTGCTCTGTCCTGGTGAGGCCACATCTGGAGCACCAGATCAAGTTTTGTGCTGCCCAGTTCAAGAAAGGCAGGGAACTGCAGGTGAGAGTCTAGTAGAGTGCCAAAAAGACGATTAGAGGTCTGGAGCATCTCCCTTTTGATGAAAGGCTGAGAGATCTGGGACTATTCAGTCTGGAGAGGACTGAGAGGTGATCATGCCAAAGGGAGTCTATCGAGTGGATGGGGCCAGGCTCTTTCTGGAGAAGGGCAGGCACAAGCAGGAACACAGGAAGATCCATATGAACATGAGGAAGAGCTTCTTTACTTGGAGGGTGACAGAAAATTGGAACTGGCTGATGAGAGAGGCTGTGGAGCTCCCTTCTGTGGAAATATTCAGAACCCACCTGGATGCTTTCCAATCTACTCTAGGGAATCTGCTATAGCAGGGGAGTTGGATCAGATGATCTTCAGAGATCCCTTCCAAGCCCTATGATTTTCTGATTCACACTGTGGCTTCTATTTTTTCACTTTAACTCCAGAATAAAGGGCAAATGTTATCATGACAAATTTTAATTAAAAGAAAATCACATTTCACTTTGAAATCTAGCTTTTTCAGTACCTCTAATTTCATTAACTTTTCAAAGATTCCAGATGAATTTCTAGTCTTTTAAATGTTTATCAATTGAGTTGCTTATGAAATCCATAGCATAATGCTGTCTACTGAAAATACATGTAAGACTATAGAGCACACACCAAAATAATGATCCCCTTGAAATTCCACTTTTTAGATCACTGAAAATTTAACTTCAGTTTCTTGATAAATCAAGCATTTTATCAAGAGAATGCATGTTCAGATCTCCTGAAAAACTGGTTTGATTTAAATTAAATACACACGTATCATACATACCTGCAGATTGTACATTTTAAGGCTATTTATAGATATCTCCTGGTGGAACACAGCATGTACGTGACTTCTGCATTTAGGATGCTTTGGGATTTTAATTCGACTTTATTCCAATCACACAGGGAGTTCTTTACTAACCTAGCTGGATGTGTGCCATGAGATCTGCAAGCACCGTGGCAGCAGTGGTGGCAGTAGCAGTACTGGAAGCAGCAGCAGGTTTCCCTCCTGGATGAGATGAGGTGGAAGATGCAGAGGATGAGGTGGACGAGCCCTGAATAACCCGGTTAAGCCAGGGCTCTGCGTTGGAATGGCTCTGGAACGGAGTGGAGGTGATCCGCCCTTGCCGACGCAACGAGCCCTCATCTTCTGATGCTGACGATGTGTCTGTGATTAAAATAATGATGACAGGCATGTAATGTGGGAATGACCCAACAGACAGGAACATGAAGTTTCTCCATGTTCTTCGCGTAGCATTCTCATGTGCTACACATGAGATGCATCTATTAAGCAAATGGTATCTTCACATGCACTAATTCTGTCCATTACCATTTTTAGGGAAATGCAACAAATTCTATGTGTTGTAACAAGAGCACCTTGAAGCAAAGTTTCATTTATTTCCTGTACTTGGGAAGACAACATTTAAAAAAGCTTCTACCTGACATACTTTATATACTTTGAATCATGCTAAGTAAAGCATGCCACCCTTGTGGAATATTTCTGAACAGATAAATTGGAACTTGTCCTATCTCAATAATTCCCAACACTTCTATTTTTGTGTTGGATATAATTTCTTCTCCCTTTCCTTTCCTCTTTTTTATTTTTATTTTTCTTTTTTCACAATTTAGGTTTCCTTTGACATTTTTTTAAGCTACTTACTAAAAAAGGTATGGTGTCAATGAAAAAGACATTTCATTAATCAAAGTATAATTGGAACTAAAACCCACAAACTTTAACCACAAGTTGACATTAAGGTGCACAATATGCAAATACTTAGAAAAACATGGCTTAATTGCAGATGTATATTTGTTGTGTTAGAAGCCTGACAATCATTTTAGTTACCATCCAATTATTTGCAGGTTTTCATAAATTCCTCTTTTATATCCAATCTCTCATTATGTGCTCAATCGATGCAACATTTCACTTGGAGTCGAGATTCTAACAAAAGCTTATATTTTTGACTTCTTAAATTTGAGATTTCCTGCAAAACTTGTTTGAAAGTTGTGGTCTGCATGCCAAAGGAAAGAAGTTACTAAATAGGCCCCATGTTCATTGTCTTACTGTTTAAGAACTAGAACCGCAACACAGCACCCTCCACACCCGATAACCAAAAGGACGTTCCTGCAACAATGCATTGCGCACATACAGTCCATGTCATGTTAGTCTGTGCAGAGCAGTTCTTAAAGTCACACGTAATGGTGAGAATATTCCTGAAAAGATACTGAAGGCAGAAGTCAATTTGAGACAAACAACAGCTGATGAGAAAGATAGGATGCCCACTGCTGTACACCAGAGTCCTTTCCAGACATGGAGCTCCTGGTTGACAAGGGATTGTTGCCCCAGAAATCTGCAGTCTTTGTTTTGGAACTTTTCTACATCCTCTGAACATAGTGATACACAATTCCACGTCCAAATTTTGTTGAAGCCATACTGAAAAGCATTACTTCATCTTTGGCAACAACCTTCAACTACCACATGTTCAATCTTGTTTTTAAGAATATGTGCATGTCCAGCAGCTTCAGTAAAACTGCTCTTAACCAGTGTAAAACCCCAAAACTAGAAATCCTGTTTACCTCAGCAGCCTTTTAAACGTCAAAATCACAAATGTTTTTACTTCACCGTCTCTAGTCAAATAAGTTCCAGATAAAAATACACAGGATTGATTTTGAGAAGATACAGCTGTGGATGACCATTCCTGGGACTGCACCCTATATGGTATTTCTTGTCTACTCCCACAGTTGTAGTTTTCAGCTGCTGACCACATCTGCCTCTGGAGAGGAGCCAAACCAGCCCCGTAGCTCTCGCAGCCTTCCCTTCCTTTTAGGCAGAAGGCAAACACAAACAGTTCCCGGAACACTTAACAAAACAGGATAACAAACAATCAGGCTCAGGAAAAAAAAAAAAAGCCACATTTGTGATTTATTATCTCTGAAGAGTGAGAAATAAGAGCATTGAAAAACAAAGGTTTCTCAGAAGATAAATAACTCTGATTGTGTCTATTACCCAGTTACCCAGTTACATGTTTTACAAAGTCCCCCTAAAATTTCTAAGCTTTCAGGTATCTTATATAAGCTGAAAAATTTTGAATTTAAAATATTAACTGAATGAAATGGAAATCCTCATAGTAAAAACTCGCTAATTTTAGAACAGTTCTATCATGAAGAGAAAAGTGGGCAGGTAAGATATGGCTGTGTGACAATGCAGGAGTTAAGACCAGTGTGCCGCATGCAGAACGCTATGTACTTGGCTTGCAGCTCTTCCTGGCTGGGAGCTTACCCAAGAGAGGTGCAGCAACCATCGCCCTCTGGGCCAAATATACACTGAAACTGCAGCTCAAGTTCTCATCACGTGAGATGTGGGTGGGAAGGAGAGGCTCAGTGCCTCTCCTTATTGGAGATGGCCAGTAACAGCAGTTCCAAGTCAGAGGACTTGGTTTTGAATTTAACACTCTAACCAGAATGCCAAATTGCTTTGAAGGATGTCTGAATTAACCTAAAAAATAACAGCAAAGGCATGTGGAACTCCTGAGCCATCATGACATTGTGGTTATTACAACTTAATAAAGGATAATCCATGAGAGAAGCGTAATACCTTCCATTCAGGTACAGGGCATGGGGTCATGAGCTTGCACGGTTAGACAAAGTTCTATGCATTCTAGTGCAATGTAGCACAGTGTCTCCTGAAACCAGCCTTTTATCAAAAAACAAGCTTTTTAAAATTATTATTATTATTTTATTTTTTTATTTTAAATATCAGTTTCAGATCCAGCAAGTCTCATAACTTCCTTGCCAGAGTAACAATCTTTTACTGGTACCTGACAGTAAAATTAGATGCTTCAAAGCTACTCTGGTTCTTTGCAATGTCTAGTTTCTCTTGTTGAGTCAGCTCTGCAAATAAGTTGTTTGACACTATTTTCCACAGTATTCTCCTGGAGAAATGGCTCAAATTACACCATGACAGGTCTGGATTGGCCATCAGGAAGAAACTCTTTACAGACGGCAGACAAGCATTGAAATGGGCTGTCCAGGGAAGCGGTGGAATCCCCATCCCTGGAGGCAGTTAAGAGATGTGTGGATGTGGCACTACGGGATGTAACAGATCAGGCTGACTTGATGACCTTAAAGGTCTTTTCCAGCCTCTGGCTGGATTCTGTGATTCTAAAATAAGACGATTATTAGTGCCTTTTTATGAGCCTCATTTGATGAACTGATGGAGGTGAAGCAATTTCTCAAAGTATTGGGAATGGCCTGATCTGTCACAATTCAGGAATTCACCCAGCGGTCCAGTACCTTCTAAAAGTGACTCCAAAACCTTTTCTTAGAAGCTGCACAACAGAATCCAGAGAGAACACTTAACTCTTCTTTTATTAGTTAGGGTTCTTCTGTTTCCTACTAAAGTCCAACCTTGGTATTTTTTACTTAAGTACTAACTGTTTGGGCAGGTGTGTTAGAAGATGATACTCCAGAAGCTCCTGTTTGATAGCATTTTTTAACCCTCCCTCTAAGAAGAAATAGATCAGCAGTCTAATCTCTTGGAACTGATAAATTCAGCTGCATTCCTCAGCAGGGTACTTCACAAATTATCTAAATTCTGTAAATCATTCTTGTCAATGAGGAGGCTGGAATTTATTTGATGTGACTGTAGTAGTTTAAATGTTTTCTGCTAAGGAAAAATACATAGTGCTGAATCTGCTGGCCTAAGAGAGGCAAGGCTGCCACAGCTCCATGCCCCAGCTCCAAGCAGTGCTGAGGCTCAAGCACAGCACACAGACATGGAACATACTCACATGTGTACAAACACTACTGATCATACAGATAACCCACGCTGACACACACAGGCAGCACCACTGGCTTCATTCTGCTTCCACCTCTGGCTGACGCAGGCTCTGACACAAGCACCACATCAGAAGCTAGCACTTGGTTTCCCTCATTGCAGTTTGTCTCTCTGGTCACTGGTATCCAGATGCTGGTACTCAGGCTCCACTCACTCCTGCTGCTCCCACCACGGATACATGGGCCTCAGGGACCTGCTCTTCTATGTACTGCTGGCACTTCAGTCCACTCATACTTCACAGACCCTAAATCTAGGGTTCGGCTCCAACTGGTGGACCTCAGACTCTGCCCACACATCAAACAGGGAGCCCTTTTACCCAGGAAAAACATTAGAAACACGAGTCAGGTGCATGGCATGCCAGGCCAGCATACCCTTTATATAATTGGCCTTTTATATACCTGTTCCCCTCTATTTTCCCCATACTCATTTCTCCAAAAATGACAAAAAATCCATCCGTTTCCCCACTTTGGTTCATCACGTGAACACTGTGCAACCCTAAAACGCTTTTCCCCTGCATCCTCTAACTTGCCCCATGCTCCCCTGGCAGCACCTGCCTTCCCAAGCCCAGAAAGAGCTTGAAGTGCTCACTAGCCCTGATGGGTCTCTCACGTGGACAGTTGGGCTCAGGGACAGCCCTGGAAGAGCCTGGAGAGGGTGACTCCTTTCTCACAGTTTTTAACTTGGGTTCTAACTGATGTTGTTCTTCATGCTCCCCTGGGGATGTGGGGATGGGCCAGTGATGGGCTGATGGCTTCTGGAATGGGTGTGGAAGGAGCTGAGGCATTTTGGGCATTTTCCCCACCTAACACTTTCTTCCAGCGTTCCTCTGAATGTATGGATGAGCTGAGCACTGGTCACATAAATTCACAGATTCTCAACTTTATATAGAGGGAAGCTATCATGATTTTTTCCTAGGGTCTCTTGAGCCCCTGAGATTTTCCTCCTTTGATGCAGTGTGCAGACCGCTGATGGAGTGTGCACAGCAATTACAGCAGGGACACCATCAGAGCTGCTCCCAACCTGTCCTGAAAAAAAGCACATCAGGCAATTCTTTCTAGTTTTAAATGCCAAAGGAGACAGGAAAATCTAGCTGTCCTCCCACTCCTTTATCCATCCCAGTGGAGCTTCTGGAAGCCAGCTAATTTTGTGTTATTGAATCTTATGCAGAATAGCAGTGTGTTCTCTTCTTGTCACTATACATCTAATTCCAAATGCACAGTGACTTGGCAAACTATGGGAATGAGACAAGGACAGTGATACTGTATAAAATGCATCACTGATTGTTACATCAGAACTTATTTTGGACAGTGAAAAGAAATACTGCTTTGAAAAACTGCTAACAGAAAATTTAGGGCCTCTCTTTGAAGATTCAACACACAGATGGTCACTTGAATTTTCTTCAGCATTACATTTCATGCAATTCATGAGAATTTCCCTGTTTATACATGACCTGTAAGCAAGAAAAATCAAAAGCGTGACAGATACCCTGATGCATTAGTTGCCCTTATGGGCTTTTGAGTACATGCATAGTAGAATGATCTAACAAAAAAGCACTGTAATATCTTAAAGGAAAAATGTAAAGATTTTGGAAGAGCAGATTTAAAACTACAGAGGATAAATACTTCTAACTAATGAAATAATCAAAGGACCCCCACAAGAAAATAAAAACTGTATAACCAGGAAAGAAAAATGGAATTTCCTTTAAACAGTGTGAACGGAAGAAAGAAATGTAGCCCAGGAAGCAAATGAGCAGCATAGCATAGCTGCTCTTTTACAGGAATAAAAAAGAAAATGGATGGAAAAGGGCTCTAGAGGTCAGTGTGTTTCTACACCACAGCCACATTAGGAAGGGAAAGCGCACATTATCACAGCTTCAGAGCTAAGAGAAATGCCTTGTCTTTGTATAAATACTGGCCCTTATACACCAGATAGCAAGACATGTCTGGAGAAAGATTTTCTTCACCTCTAGAGGATTCATTGTGAGCTGACAGAAAGAACACCTATTTACTAAAAAAAAATTAAGAAAACATCCTGATCCCAACTGTCTGATCAGTGACAGCATTTGAACATTTTAAATCACTCACAACTGAAACCATTTGATGAGCATTCAGCAAGCTACTGCAGTAACATAACACTGGCATATTTTTTTAACTCTTAAAAAGAATCTTAGGCAACCCAAAGCAACAAACTTAGAATTCTGACATGATTGCCAAGGTTCTCACTTTCCAAAGGGGACACATTGTATAAAGAATGTATTTCATGCATAAAGGGCAACTGCTCACTCCACTGTGGCTTCCAAAAGTACCTTTGGTAGCTACAGTATTTCTAGATGAAACACTAAAAATCTTGTGGAAAGCATTAAATAAACAATTATAAGTAACACCTGAGTAACAGGAAATGCAGCTATGAATATGGAAGAAGCTCACTGCAATATACATACATCTTGGCAGTACAAACCATTTGCTTTTTATGTTTTGCTAACAAGTGTACCTGGAAAGATTTACATATGTCAACTCAATAGATACCTGGAGGTGTATATGTTTCTACTGAAGAGTGCACAAGAACAGACCGTCTCTTTGAAGGCATAGGCATTTTTCTCTCTTTGTATTTTGCAAGAGCTGCCTGCACTGCTTCAGTGTGGACATCTATATAGGAAACAAACACAAAAGGTTAGGAAATTAAATTCAACCACAATTTCTTTCTAAAAACACATAAAGCACAAATGCCATATTTAACAGCACCAATACAAAATCTGAACTGCACATGAGGGCCCTTATTGCTTTTGTCCTATACTTAGTCCAATTGCTTAGCTCACTTGTGGAACAGGTTCTCAGCCTCAATGACAGACTGAGCAGAAAGGAGAACAGAAAAGGTCCAAAGTTAAATTCCAGTAATGCGGTTTTGCACTCTGAAGCTGCTACAAGTGCGTCAATCAGTTCTGCTACTAATCTTAGTTCTTCAAATAGCAGCAGCTTAAACAATCTGTCCTGTCTGCCTCTAGAAATGGCTGCTGCAAACTACTGTCCCATATGGCTGCATCTCTCTGATAAGGTCTGCCAAAAAACGAAACAGAATATGTTTCAGGATGTACCTTAATTGTGCTATGACATTCAGAGAGCACCAAGATTTATTTTTGACCTGTTTATATGTGTATAGAGTGGAGATGTTGTACCAGCTAATGGACCCTGTGCAACTCTGCAAGCTGATTATTGTTCTGACTGATCATTAGACACTTCTGCAAGCAGCAATAAACTCACTGCTTGTAACCCATACACTTGTTGTTGGAATTGGTTTTCTCTTTATAAACTTCCACCAGATGTTCTTTATGTTTTGTTGTTGTTGTTGCATTTTGCTACTGGAGTTTTGCATTCACTACTGGAACGCTACTTCCCATGTTAAGAAAGCAAGTATGACAGTTAGCAAGGCCAACAGAGCATGGAGCATTGACTGGTGTGGGATCAAG
Organism: Coturnix japonica; assembly: GCF_054131305.1. Lineage (NCBI taxonomy): Eukaryota > Metazoa > Chordata > Aves > Galliformes > Phasianidae > Coturnix > Coturnix japonica. The sequence continues at coordinate 33,343,312 of NC_140669.1, forward strand.
CTCTCTTACACAACAGGAAAACACAATATTCTATGACTGCCACAAAGGTGTCACACCAGCACACCAAACAGAGTTTTTAATCAGCTGGAGCAGACATCTTGTGGCTTGTTCAGTACATTGTACGTTCACTGCAGCAGGACACTCAAAAGGGCACAGCAGTACAGAGCTGGCTATTGCAGGCTGAAGAACAGTTATGAAAAAGAAGTGAAATAGTGGAAAGCAGAGTTGCTGGGAAAGCATCTTCAGATGCCCTAAAGGCTTACCAGCTAACTCATCTGGGTTTATAGCCAAAACCAGGCAGCAAATGGTCTGAAGAGGAGAGAAGGAAGCAGAGTCTTCACAGAAACTGCACATACTCACAGGAGGAAAACAGTAGTGGCAATACACTGGATTAAAGTGTCCTCTGAATTGTGGGGTACATGGCATATAGGGTTGTCAGCCTGCAAAAATGTCTGCAAAGCCTCAGCGTTTCTCATCTTGTCTATCACACCGTCATCATTAAACTCGGAAATGTCAAGTGCTGTTCAGGGAACACTTACATAATTTATTGCCTACATTATTTATTAACAGTATTCCACTGGTGGAAATTTTCAGTTAATATTTACTGCTTGGAGATGATATCTGTGGGTGACAAGGATTATTGTTAATTTACATGGAAGGCAACTCTGGAAAACTACAGAAAACTGTTTTCAGTAGATTTTTATAATCGCTGCAAAAAGAGATTCTGTTCTACAAACACCTGCATTCCACTCTTACCAGTTACTCTTGCAAAGACTTAGAAAAGCTGTTAAGATGCAAAGAAAGGAAAGACTGATATAAAGCGTAGGCTGGAAGGAAATAAAGAAATAAGATTCTTCCCCCCACAAGATCAAAGAACAAATAAGGCACACAACTGATAGAAGAAGCAGTAGTGGACAAAATTATTGCCTAAACGTTGTGAACGACAAGAAGCTTTAACATGTGCTAACAGAGTGAAATGTAAAAGGTAACATTTCAGGTTGCTGCTGGTAGTGGACAACATCTTCTTGCAGAAACTACTTTCAACATAGTTAAAACCTCTATGATAAATGGAGACTACTTTGTGAAGCACAACAGTGACTCTTTATGCCAAAGTATTTGGGGCAACAGAGTGAAGCTATTTAAGCAGTGGCTTGTATTTTCCGAGATGTGTTGTCAACATTTCTGTTCATACTTGTACATATGCATAAATATCATAGCAGGAATAGCCATAAAAAACAGCATCAGCAGTGATATAAAGCATTTGAAGATTAGAATCAATCAGATGACTCAATATCTCTTAGAGTCAGAGCACAAACACTTGAAAAATCCTCGTGTTTATCTTTTAGTTTACCTTCTTCATTCAAATACAAAAGAGAGTCACTAATCCAATAAGCCTGAACAATTTCTTCAGTTAAAAGTTACAGGAAAAAGTGTAAACAGTCCAGTCTACTGGCATCTCTACTTACATTTGTTTAGATGGGCACAAGCTAAACATAAATTAAATCAAGCAAATGATTCACTATTTGGTTTGGATATCACTTGAGCATGTTAAGCCTTGTGATATATCACAAAAAGGAAAAAGAAATCCAATTACATATGAAAAAATGACCTTTTTCTGCCCAAGAGTTTAAATGTTGAAGTGAAGAGATCAACATAGGTACAAAGAGGAATATGGAACAGTGATGGGATTCTTCATTGCCCGTAAGTGGAAAAAGATAATCCAAAAAGCCACCCATCAGGCTTTATCTCAGATAGCTGCCCATTAACAGGGTTGCCCGAACATTTAATGATCATTCAGAAAAAAAAACGTTAATAGAATGCAAAAATACTGGCTTCACTCATGACCAGTGAGACTGACAGCAGTACTTCAGAGTTACTGAAAGTCACTTTAAGTAGATTTAAATCAACAGTACCATGGAAATATTAGGAAAGGAAGCAGCACTGATAATTAGAACTGATAGACTAATATTTAAAAGCCGTATCTATTAATAAGCAATTATCTAGCCAAACTTGTTTAATAGCCACCTACTGCTACATCCCGCATTGAAAAGCTAAAGAGTCCTAATGCTATCCCCCAAACAATACCAGCAAAGTATCAGGGTTGTTTGCTCGCTTTCTGTTTGCTCTAAGGTATCCTCTGCACAAACTAAGACTCTTTTGAAGCTGTAAGACAAGAAAAGTAGCAATGTATACAATGTATCTCTATGGATCCTCCCAGCTCATTTGGCTAATAGTTCCCAAGTATTCTCCATTTGTAATTGTGCTCTTCTTGCCAATTTCATTTCTGTTAGTTCAACACAATCAACCTACTTAGTTACTTCCTATCAGGTTCACGACTCACCTTGTAATTTACCTGGAAGCTACTTGTCCAGAATGCCTGGAACAAACTTGTTCATCACGGCTGTAATTCAAACACTAAACCTACTTTCTTAGTATATATTCAGCAGTAAAATTACATTGATGCTGCCCAGGGCCCCATCCAGCCTGGCTCTGGGATGGGGCACCCACAGTTCTGGGCAGCAGAGCCGGCTCCTCACCGCCCTCTGAGCGAAGAATTTCTGCCTAACATCCAAACCTCCCCTCTCTTAGTTGAAAGCCATTACCCCTTGTCAGACCATGTAAAAAATCACTATCCAAAATTTGAAGCTCTCTTTCAGACCAAAAAGGCCACAACAAGGTCTCCCTGAGGCGTTCTCTGCTCAAGTCTGAATAAATCCAACCGCCTCAGTCATACTTCATAGAAATACACCACAAATCTTTCCCAGGAATCCTTATTCTCAGAATAAGGTATCTCATTCATCCTTCAGTTTTTCACAAAGAATCCATAGAGATACATCAACTCGATTTACAATGCAAGTTTTTTTAAACGCCAACATTGTAAATATGATCTGGCACGCATTAGTTACAAAGCAAAGTGACCCAAGAATAACAGCATATTAAGGATACACAGTGCATGTCATTACTTGCACTGTCTATAACCAGCGCTGAGGGGCATAACGACCACGGCAAGCAAAAGTTAGTTATGAGTTCAAATGTATTTATCAGAGAAAAGCTTCCAAACACCTGCTTTTTCTCACTATTGTGACTAGGGATTTCACAGGGAAACAGTGTATTTTGACCACCTGAAAAGCAACAATGGGTACAGGATGTGATGGTGATAACAATATTTTCACAAAGTTTCCAAAACAGGTTAGTCACAGTGGTGTCCATTTAAAATTGATATAGAATATCCATTGTGACATTTCCTTTTCTTGTGCACTTGTTTTAAACCAGGAAATATTTGAAAGTGAGCTGCAGTAAATATAATAATCCTATAACCTTCCTTTAAGAAGCAGCCTAGTCAAACAAACAACAATAACAATAAAAAACAGTGAAAAATACAGAGCCCACATGCTGCAGTCTTTTAAATGCTTAAATAACTGCTCTAGAGACTGGAAACCAGACCAGTAAACAAGAAAAATTTGTTAAGCATGGAGTAAATACACAATAATAAAGAAGTCACAAAGCATGGCTACAATTTCTTCCTCACACACAAAGCTCCTCAAAAAATACTCATTAGCTCTCCCCTTCTTCCAAAATACTCCCAACTTTCTCATTAGAAATATGCACTACTGTGCTTCTAATTCTTTTCAGTTCATACACCTGATGTTTTCGCTACTCATCTGTTACCTACCAGATCGGAAGCGCTCATCCCTCGAGTTCGTGGAATGCGATTTCTGCTGTTTAGACACAACAGCAGTAGCTTGTGAGGTGCCCGGGACTCTGTTCTCTGCTTGCAGGGATGGATCCACACCTGAAATAGGAGTTTTATTTCAATACATATTCAGGTTCTCAGATAAAACAACCGCTTCTCGTGTTTAAAGTCTACTACCACCCTTGACACCTACTTACAAATCAACCGGAGCCCCAAGTCTTAAAAATAGAACTGTCCACCTGCATTTTAAATTCTTCAAAATAAAACCAAATTTGATGTGATTACTGTTTCACTCAGAATATAAAAATCTCTTCTGAACAGAAAAATAGCTTTGCTCCTATCAGTGTACATTTATCATTAGGTGTTGTGTACCCCATTTGGATGGTGGAGAAAAGGGTCATGGAGAAGAGGGAGCGGAACCATAGTCACCCCCAGCTTAACATGAGACAACAAGAGAAACATTACACATATGCTTACAATTACATATCAGACTTGGAGATGCTGAAATTACACAATTAGACAGCTCTACCTTTCAAGTAATACTTGAACCATTCCTTCCAACTCTAAAAATAAGACAGCTAAGTAATATTTAGGAATCCACACGCCTCTTTAATTTACATCCATTTAATAGAACAATTCTAGGAGGAATCATATTTAATAAAAACTCTACAACTAGTGAGTTACTTTAACAAAACCTCTTTTATGTCACTATATTTCTTGTTAGAAAAAAATGAGGGCAACAAAACCCACAGAACAAGTAAGATTTTTGTTTCTGTAAAAGTAACACATTAGTTTGGTTCAGGGGCAGCAGCTGCAATTCTCAGTGACACCTCAAGGCATTCATCAGAGACTGAATGACATGTTACTCTTCCTGTGCTTCTCACCTGAACAGAGTTGTTCACAAACTGTTGCCCAAAAGCAATGCCATGAATAAGGTGTGATTGTGAAGTGACAGATATTTTTCTCTGGTAAGATAGATCTTGCAGATGAGTAGTAAGGAGATGTGATCAGACTTTTCCTTGAGGTGAATACCTGACTGCAACCTTACACATTCCACGTGAAAATCTGCAGGCAATGTATTTGTGTTGACTGAAAACGGGATTAAAAATGTACCAGAAAATGGATGATGTTTGCAGTGATCTTGAAACTTGTTCTCAAATCCCTTTATCAAATGGGAAGCGTGGCTGTGTATTTTTCACTCTTCACAGGTCTGTGTTAGGATGAAACACCAAAATGTGTGACATTATTTGCCATAACTTGAACCTGCCACAATCCAAGTGTCATTTTGAACGCTGCTTATTACTTGTGCATTGCCCCCACGTGGTCTGAGTAGCAGAAACACTCATGACAGAGATGTATCGCAACAGTAGTGCATATACTGATTCAATGTATCTGATACTTGAAGAGTGGTGAAAATGCTTGTGAAATGCATTTTGCATTTCATGCAAACAGAAGTTTTACATAGCCTCAAGTCAAGAATTCATCAAGATCTGTTGATTTACACCCAGTAAATAACTTTGTATTTCACAAAGAAGATTAAAGCAAGTCACCTCCTCAAAGCCTGGGCCAAGAGAAGAACAGATACAAAAAGGTAATGCAATAACCAAGGCAGTAGAAAAGACTACAGGGAAGAACAAGCTAAGGTGGATTTCTCCCTATATACAATACTTCCAAAAAATAACCCAACAGTGAATACATGAGGGAGGACCCGACCCAACAAGGTGCGAATCATCAGCTCCGTTGTGGTTGATCTCATGGTTCTCGTGGGTTGAAGGAGGCAATAAAAGGGGGAAAATGATTTTTTTTGAACCTCCCTTTTCTCCAACACTTACAGGGCAGATTGCTGTGAATTAGCATTAAGGCAGTCAAACAGCGAAAAAACACCAACAAACCTTAGAAGTTCCCTTTAAATTATCATGACATGCAAAATTAGTGGCACTGTTGGAAATCAGGTCTGTTTTTCTTCAACTTAAATCTCTGGGGTTTGTTCCGTTTTTTCAAAGTATGAGTCTTGGCTGACTAGGGACGTCCTGGTGGATTGGAGGCTGGTGAATGTGATGCCCATCTTCAAAAAGGGCCGTAAAGATGATCCTGGCAGTTACAGGCCCATCAGTCTCACCTTGGTGCCCGGGAAGGTCATGGAAAGGATAATCTCAGGTATCATCATGGAACAACTAAACGTCAGCCAAGGGATCAGGCCTAGTCAGCATGGGTTTATGAACAGTAGATCCTGCCTGACTAACCTGATTTCATTCTATGATAAGGTGACCTGCTTGGTAGATGAAAGCAAGACTGTTGATGTGGTCTACCTGGACTTCAGTAAGGCCTTTGACACTGTCCCCCATAACATTCTGGTAGAGAAGCTGGTAGAGAAGCCAAGTGTTGGGTCCTGCATTTTAGTCACAACAACCCCAGGCAACCCTACAGGCTTTGGGAAGAGTGGCTGGAAAGCTCCCAGATGGAAAGGATCTTGGTGTGCTGATGGACAGTGGGCTGAATATGAGCCAGCAGTGTGCCCAGGTGGCCAAGAAGGCCAATGGCATCCTGGCCTGTATCAGGAATGGTGTGGTGAGCAGGACCCAGGAAATCATCCTGCCCTGTACTTGGCATTGGTGAGGTCTCACCTCGAGTACTGTGTTCAGTTCTGGACATCTCAGCACAGGAAAGACATGGAGGTACTGGAGCAGGTCCTGAGAAGGGCAAGGAGGCTTGTGAAGGGCTTGGAGAATCAGCCCTACGAGGAGAGGCTGAGGGAGCTGTGGCTGTTTAGTCTGGGGAAAAGGAGGCTGAGGGGAGACCTTATCACCCTCTTCCAGTACCTGAAAGGTGCTTACAGTGAGAGTGGGGCAGGTCTCTTCGCACTAGTGACAAGTGACAGGACGAGGGGAAATGGCCTCAAGTTGGGCCAGGGCAAGTTTAGGTTGGATATTAGGAAGAACTTCTTCACAGAAAGGGTACTGAGGTACTGGAATAGGCTCCCCATGGAGGTGGTTGAATCGCCATCCCTGGATGTGTTTAAGAGCCGTTTGGATGTGGTACTCAGGGATATGATTTAGTGTAGGGTTCTTAGAGTTAGGGTACTGGTTAGGCTGCGGTTGGACTTGATGATCTTCAAGGTCTTTTCCAACCTGGGTAATTCTATGATTCTATGATGAGCTGTGAAAAACAGCATTTTGGTAAAAACAGCAGGATGCTGCATCTGACTATCAGTGTACAAAATCACATGCCAGAAAAATCCTGCTTCACAAGCTTGGTGAACTTCTTAATTCATTCTGCTTCTATGCAAATCTCTACCTTAGTCTTCAGCAAAAGCATCTGGATAATTAGGCCACCTCCCTCTGTTTACACCGGAGATCTTTACAAATATAACGTTCAAAGAATTACACATTAATGAAACAGAATCCACTATTACTATAGTTGGCCCATTTTTAACTTAGCTAAAACCAGCAAAAATGAAAAATCAACTCAAAGAAGCCTTAGGTGAACACTTGGTCCAATCAACTGGAACCAAACTGTATTTGTCCATCCACTAACAGTGAAGAGTCAAAGCTACTGGTGACGTTTCTAGTGATTTTACACAAGCAAAAATCGTTTTACTGTAACAGCACTGCACAGTTTCTCATACAAAGACACTTTGCTGGCACTGCTGGGGAAGATGCCCAGCTAAGCACACCTGGAATCAGATATGCAGAGATAAAAATTAGAAAAACAAGTTATAAAACAACAGTACTTGATCAGGGCACACAGTCTGAGTTTGCGGGCTCTCCAGGTTAAAGCACTGCTTTTCTTGTCTGAATAGATTTCAGCACAATGCAGAAATGTTCTCACCTGAATCTGCAGTCACAAAGTACTGAAACTTGAATTCACTTTTATTTTCCCCACTTTCTCTGATGTTCTGAAGTCATGTTCTGAAGTACGTACACTTCTGAAATGCCCAAGAGTATTTCCACAATTACTGCTGGAGTATGTCTGTCTTTGCAGTCATAGAAAACTGCGATTACAAGAGATCTCTGGAGGTCATCTTGTCCAAACCTCTGCTCAGGCCCAGCCACTTCAAGTTCAGGACAGGCTACACAGGGCAGCCATAACCATCAACCCATAGATGGCTCTAATGAACAGCTTCTGTGCTTAATGTTCATAGAATATAGAGTATTCAGAGCTGGAAGAGATCCATAAGGATCAGAGTCCAACTCCTTGCTCCACACAAGGCTATCTAAAAATTAAACTGTATGCCAGAGTACTATCCAAATAATGCTTGAACTCCAGCAATCATATTGATTTTATTAGAATGGTGTTATACTAATGCTAAAGGTAAACGTTTTGTTAACTATTTTGTATGCATACAAGTACAGCTTGTAGAGGGAATACTATGTGCCAAAAGCTGTAAGATGGCACTGAAAGTTTGCATTTTAAATAAGTGGAGCTGACTGTTGAAGAGTTCCAGGTGCATTTGAGACTTGCCTTCTCTGAGCTTTGTGCTTGACTTCTAGCAACTACCATCTTCTAGGTGTAAGGCCCTTGTCATTTTAGAGAGTAGGACTGCTTCCACAATGCTCTTTCTGACTTCAGAGCTAACGCCACATAATGATGAAACATCCTTGATACTGTCAATGTGCAGCAGTTGTTATAGCTGCTATTGGAAAAATGGTGGGTTGTTTGCCATCTTTTATAACTGTAATTTATTCTTTGGCCATGAACTCATTCAGGTTTTACTACACTATAGTAGCAACGTGAGTAATGAGACAGTGGAGACTATTACTACTTGCATAAGATGCTGTTGAGCTTATGAACTTAGGGATAAAGAGGATTTAAACTTCAATTTAGACAGTAATAAAAGTCTCTAGGAAACTTCTCATAAGTGAAAATGTGAGAAGTCACTGCACTTAATAGGGCACAGGAATGCAGACTTCATAATCCACAGGTTACTGATAGCAAGCTTTAAACACCCTATCTGCAGAGTTATGAACCAGGAAATACATGACCTTCCAATACATTCTGTGATTATGAACTATTGTGGACAGATGGCTCTTACGTATAATACTTCTATCTAAGAACAGTAGAATGACAGCTACTTACATAGAATGACAACTGCTTTATCTAGAAAAATGAAATTCAAGTGGACAGTAAGGAACTTGTGGAGGAAAAAAGTCTGGTTTTAAAAGAGTTCTGATAGTACTGATACCTTAAACTGATATTACTTGCATAATTGTCTAGTTTTTTAGTCTGGGATCTAAAACAGCTGCTTTTTACGTAAAATGACATTATGCAGCAGAACTACCTGTAGATATGATATGTAGAGATATAACTACTGTCTGATTCCCTCACCTTATGCTTAAGGGCCAATTTGTAGAAGCCTACTGCTGAAGGCTGTTTAGGACAGCTAAACTTTCATTTCAGTGGCTGCTTTGGCACAAATGCTTGCAATCTGAAAAAAGCTGAGTATGTGGAGCAAGTCTGAGTGGCAGTCATGTAGATTAAGTTAAATACACTGTTTAGTTACAAGCGACCTCTTCTGAGAGGGCCTTCAGGACTCAGTTTTGGTTCAGAACTTAGTGTTAGGAATGCATATGCTAAATGAGAAGTTAAAATGTTACATAACTGAGTAAGACCAGGGAACTTGTCCATTTTCTTTGACTTTGCTCTCTTGCAATAGGTATCTTGTTCAAAAGTGCCTTGCTTTTACAGGGGCTGAGAGGCAAGTCAGAGGTTGAAACTGCTGAACTGAGTCTGTAGGCAGTGTCTTGCTCTGCAGTCTTCACAGATACTGGCAGCTGTAACAGGATACTTAGAACTTACATCTGTCAGTGTATCTTCACTAAATCCAAGTGCATGATCAATATAGATATTTTAATCACAAAAGGCAGACTTTTCTCAAACCACACTGAGGATGTAAACCTTAGTACTACTCTGTACTTAATTGTAGGCAATTAAAACAAACAAAAAAAACACAGGTTATTTGACTTTTAGTTGCAGACAACTATAAATGTAAAAACATGAGATTATAACAACCTGAAAATTTGGTTTAGCGTCTAAGTTTTATTACATTCAAGAATATACAAAACATACTGAATAGGATAAAACCTACAGGTTTTAGGTTAACAAATATAGATAGTAAATTAACAAGAGGTAAAAAGAAAAGTTCTAAAGAGCTTTCAGTAACCCAGCCAAACACAGGACCCAGCCGCAGATACAGGAATGTGTGCATGTAAATTACCACATGCAAACAGAGGCAAATTTTCATCCCTCAGGTTATATTGGTAGTGTGGCCTGCCTCAATCCAGGTGCAAGATCTTGCACTTGGATTTGTTGAACCTCATGAGGTTTGTCTGTGTCCTCTGCTCAAGCCTGTCTAGGTCCCTCTGGATGGTGTCTTCTTCCTCTGGTGTGTCAACTGCACCCCACAGCTTGGTATCACCAGCGAACTTGCTGAGGGTGCACCTGATCCCAGTGTTGATGTCACTGATGAAAGTATTAAAGAGAAGCAGTCTGAGCATTGACCCTCTAGGGGACTCCACTCATCACTCATCTCCATCCAGACATTGAGCCATTGCCCACCACTCTCTGGACTCGATTCTGCAGCCACTACACTACATCCAAAGCTTTATCTGATTACTATCCAGAATATGCCTGTGCCTGCAATGCAGTCATCTTGAGTTGCCTCCACGTTCCTGGATACAAATACTGCTTTGTTAGTGTCCGATGTTTTCCTCTAAAGAAAGGGGCTGAAGTTGTACCAACTTTTTGCTGAGTGGTTCTGTTCACAGAAGGATGTCATCCCTGCTGAAAAAGCCTACCGTGAGCAGTTATCTGTGGCTGAAATTGCCAGTGCTTGCTTTGAACCAACCAACCAGATGGTAAAATAAGACCCATGTCACGGCAAATATGTGGCTTGCTTTATGTCATACAGAGGTGATGTTGTCTCTTAAGATGTTAGTGCAGCGATCGCTACTATCAACACTAAAACATACCATTCAGTTTGTGGACTGGTGCCCAGATGGATTCAAGGTACTTTGATAACATCTGCAGTGCTCGATTTTCAAAATATTAGGAATTACAAAATATTTGGAGGTAACAATCATTCTACAGCACTGTAATGTTCCTGCCACTGAACTGCTGACGTTTCAGATTATACTCTTAAGTATAATTCCATGATATTGTAACACAGTTGAAAATTGTAAAGCAAATTACAGAACAGCAATCATAATTTTTTATAGGAACAGGCAATACTGTGTGTCTGAGAATAATTTACAAGCAGGTAGGTACTGAAAACCAATGCCAGTGTTACTGCAAGTCTTCAAAAATCTACGGAGTTTTGTACAGAAGGAATACAGAAAAGCCCCAAGCAACTGTAGAAACACTACATTAAGTTACTGAATTCAGTGCCTGTGCATTCAGGACTTGGAAAGACCCAGATTCTTATGCGCTGTTCAGAATCCAGTAATCTCTTCCTGTCAATAATTTCTTCTGCAGCACTTCCACAATAATTTTTGTGGTTTACACATCTGTCAGAAAATAATCTGCAGGCTAATGTTTGACTGGATCCTGAATTTAGGATTTAGTTAAATATTTTGATGAGAAATATATAAATAATTTTATTTAATTGTTCACAATTGAGGCTACCATTGTTAACAGAAATAAATCTTCAATGCTTCCCACTAATTAAAGAAGTTCTTACTTGTTTTCTTGAAGGTGGGCATTAACCACCAGCCAACTACCAGCCTCCAACTGCGGTGCCAGGTGGTGAAACTGAAAGATTATTTTGTGTTTTTTTGTTTTTCGGTTGGTTGGTTGGGTTTCAATGTGTCTTTCAATGAAAAGGACTGGATACGACTGACTGATGTTAATTAGCAGATGCTTCTCTTCACAGATTTTGTGGTAAGCTTTTTCCAGGTGAAACGTCATTTGAGGCAACCTCTACAAAACCTGCTTTGTAATGCTGTAATTTTACACAACCTTACAATGACGATACAGAAAAAAAACCCTTCAGTTTTAGTGTAATCTAGCTAAACTGCTTTAGTCACTATTTCTGGTTAAAATTAAAGGGAGGAAGAATATATGTACATGCTTTTAATGTAACAGTTAACTTTTTATTAACTAGAATAGTATGCTGTGGCTGTCATTTTAAAAGGTAAATTTAAGCTAACACACTAGATCTGGTTAATTTGCTGGGTGTTCTACTTTTGTAATTAAAAAAATACCTAAAAAGCACATAGAGATGTACGTGCTGTTTTTACTTTAACAAAGGATAAACTTCTGTCAAATGCCTGTAACAATTTCTACACTTTGATATTTTACTTTCTTTACATGAATTTCTTTGTATGTTAGCAGGAAAAAAGAAACTGATGTCTTTGAATACTTGAAAGCCTGCAATTGAACTCTAAATTACACTTATTGTTGAAAGGGATGCACAAGCATCCTCACAACATCAGAAGCAGCTTCAAAACAATCTTCAGAGCCAGGAAACCAGAGTATTATGAAGTACAGAGCTATTAATTCCTTGAACTCAGGTAGTGCCAGCCCAAACACCAGCCCTGTTATTAACCACAAACCAAGCAGGCAGATCTAACTGTAACCAAATGTCTTCTCTCATTGTACAGGTAGGGGAGGATTTGAGGAATCTAGTGATAAAGCAATACAGCCTAGGTCCAACTTAATTTTAACAGCTGATGAGCACTCATATGCACCTAAAAAGCAAAGAGGCCCATAAGTACTCAAACTGCCATTTGAGTACTCTAATGTCTTTCAAAAATCACACACTAAATCAAATCCTATCTTGAACAGGCTCCTCAGCAACACTGCTGAAGTTAAGCCTCAAGATGGGTGAAGAACCAGCATCACTAACAGAATTACCTTATCTTTGTAGAAATAATCTGGATAGGGAGTTGAATCCATCCCTGGAAGCTCGCTGATAAAAGGAGAAAGGTGCTGTTCACTCTGTAGGTATGACAGGCGTTGGGGGGCTCACTCCGTGAATTGCACATTGGGCCACCCAGGAATGGACTATCTACGCCTGACCAATCTAGCGTAGAGATACATGGCTAAACTTATGGAACGTGGTTAAACATAGAATCATACCTGTCTACCACATTTCTGTCAACAAACCTCTACACTCACTGGGAAACTATGAAGCTGACACACTGGCTAGTATCTGGTGGATTGAGGATTCACCATCTGAGAACATCACCTGCTAGTTACATCAGAAGCAAAAGATAATGTGGGCAGCTGCTAAAGCATGGGGGCTGCCCAAATAACTACCTGATATTGCCCAGGCATGCTGAGACTGCAATGCTTACTTCAACATGAGACCAAGACTGCTGCCCAAAACAACAACCCATCTTGCTAGAGGACACAGTCCTCTCCGGCAATGACAGGTCAATTACACTGTGTCACTCCCTTGTCCTGAGGGGGGAGAGATATGCTCTGGCCTGCACTGATACAGCAAAGGGGCTAACTCAGGGCTATCCAGCACTAAGAGCAAATGAGGCATATAACACTAAGGCATTCACCTAGTTGTGAATGCTTAGGATCCAAACTACAGGCAGTGATAATCCGGTAAGACCCCAAACCGGCAATGAAAATAATCTTCTGCTCCCTGTCCCTGAAAATATGATGTTGTCAAGCCGCTATACATCATATATAAAAAGTCATGGCAGTCTGGTGAAGTTCGTCCTGACTGGAAAAGGGAAAACATAACCCTCACTTTCAAGATGTGGAAAAAAAAGAAGGTCCAGGGAACTACAGGTTAGTCAGTGTCACCTCTGTGCCTGACAAGATTATGGATCATCCTGACGGCCCTACTAACGCACATGGAAAATAAAGACTAGAAGATTGGTGGTAACCAACATGGCTTCACCAAGGGTAAGTCATAGATAGTGACAGGACCAGGGAGAATGGCTTTAAACTAAAGGAGGGGGGATTTAGATTAGAGTTTGGGGGGAAGTTTGTTACTGAGAGTGGTGAGGTGCTGGAACAGGCAGCCCAGAGAGGCTGTGGATGATCCATCCCTGGAGGTGTTCAAGACCAGGTTGGATGAAGACCTGGGCAGCCTGGGCTGGGGTCAGATCTGAAGGCTGGTGGCTCTGCCTGCGGCAGGGGGTTGGAGCTTAATGATTCTTGAGGTCCTGTTCAATCTAACCCATTCTATGGCTCTACAATATTACTGAATTTGCCTTTAAGTATGAATCTAGCAGACTGTTTACTTGAAGATTACTTTTCCACTAGAAACTTGGGAGAGATGTTTTCTTCAAGGTCACAGCTAAAATGCTTCTACCTTGAGAATAGAAGGAGAAAGGCAAGGGGGAAAAACCACATAGCAAGAGATCAGAGGGACAGTGAGCTCTTGGAACAGTAATATTAGCCAAGATTCAAAAAAAAAAAAAAAAAAAAAGGGTTTTCATGCCAGGTTGGCAAATATAAGTAGCAGCAAAGGATAGTTCCACAGTGATTCATATTTAATGAAAGGGAATGCAGACTACCTTCAAATCACTGACAGGTCTGTCAGAGCCTCTGAGGGCTGTTTTATCTCCCCTTTAGGTTAAACTATCTTTGAAATGATTACAAGTGTCTGTTACATCAGCAGAGTTCAAGTATAACGGCAAGGTAACTACTGAAAACAAATCTACAGTTGCCAACGTAGCACAGATGAGTACAGTGTAGTATTATTTATTTCACATTCAGCAATCACCCATAAATAGTCCATATCCTGAAAACACATTTTTAACCCTCTAGTAGTAATTACAGCTTCACAGGTAGAAGCTACCTGCTGTTGAAAGCACAGCATTGGGATAGCTCATAACGAGGCCCCTGCTATTAGGATTGGATGGTTTGGTTGGAAGGGGCTGACAAAGACCATCAAGTTCAACTACCTGACTTGATGGTTACTTTGGGGTAATCAAAGCACATCATCAAGGGCATGATCTAAATGCTTTCTGAACACTGACATACATGAGGCATCAACCACTTTGAGAGGAAGTCTGTTCCATTCAGTTAATCACCCAGAGCGAAGTTTATTTGTTCAGCTCACAGATGGACAATTTGTCTGGAAGGATGCTGTGAGGAATGGTATCAAAGACCTTATTAAAATTCAGAGAAATTAAATCCACCACCCTCCCTTCATCTCATCAGCAGCTGTCCTTACTGCAGTAGGAGCTGACATTACTAGAAGACTTTCCCTTCGTGAACCCATATTTCTCATTCTGAGATACAACCCACACACTGGAATATAAAGTGATCCTAAAAAGGAACGCTTTAACAACCAAAAGTCACTTAAAATACAACAGAAAAATGTCACTGAATGTTGGCTACACTGAAAAGTATCTAGGAGAAGAAAGCACAGAATTTGCTTCCTATCAGGACAGCACGCTCCAGGATGCCAGGTGACCAAGTTCCACTGCAAACTCTGCTCATTTGATGGTGTAATTTCTTAATCTCTTTACTCCCTAGCCCCCAGCACATCTCAAGTTAATTTTTGCAAGGTATCTGGTGCCATTCATCATTCTGAAGCTTTGCACAGCAGCATGCCAAGCTGCTTACAGACATAATTAAGCACTTCCTCACAACTTCATTTGAATGTGGGGTGGCAGAGATTGATGAAGTCAGACTGCTGTCAAGGTTTGTTATTATTTAACATTTCTGTTCAAAAATAAAATACTTGGTTGGATCAGTGAAAGATAATACAGTAATACATCATAATCAGTATTTCTCCATAACTACTTTTATGACTTCTCAGTGAAATCTAACATTACTATTTACTCTTCATAACTGCAGGCTTAAGCTTTAAACACGCATCATAACCTTCATAAATTCAACTCCTGAGTACTAACACATTCTATTTAATTGCACAGCTAATTGAAATCATGCTTTGCAGCCATTTCCCTATTTTTATATGTATCAAGCTCTCAGTAGAGTTACTTAACACTGTATAACGATTTGGTTCCCCACAGATTCAGCCACACACTGCATAAGTTACTCAACCCAACAATATGGCGGGACAAATTAAACTTACAGACCTCAAGCCTTATGAAGACATGTCTCTATTTAAGTCTATATTAATTTAACTATGAACTAACTACAGCTACCCATATAAACCTGAACCCTGAGATTACCTCTTTCCAATTCCTAACAAGACAGAATTACCATTTAATACCAAAATCACAAAAAATCCTGCCTGCATTGAAGGGTAATATGGAGGACCTACAGCCTCTCACAGAACAATCAATTCGCTCCTCTCAGTACCAACCGTCTCCCCCCAGTACTCATTGCTGTTTCCAAAACCAACCCACCACTTTTTCCTTCTTTAAAGGAAATATATCAACATGAAGTCCTATCTCAAGGTCTCTAATCATTTCCCATTTCATAAACTTACAGTAAACAAAACATCTCAAACATCTTTCCAGCTGCTCCTTTTTCCACTTCTCTGTCACTCACTAGGAGTTCTGTTTCTTACATTTCCTCAGTAATCTCACAATTCCACCTACCTTTTGTTAAAAACCTTACAAACCAGTAGAACTTTACTGTCAGCAAAAAACTTTGTTAGAAAGCAAGTCCAAATAGATAGTGGTGCAATGCATGGGAAACATGAAGTTTTGAGAGATTCAAGTAAGTACAGATGCACAAAGAACATCATAAAATTAACTGGTCATCAACAATGTCTCCTTCACAGACCAAGAGAGAAAAGAAGACAGTGCATGTAATTGGGAAATAAATTATGACCAAATCAAATTTAGGAAGACATGAATTTGACCTGGGGCGATCAAATCACAGACTAAGACCTCTTCAAACCTAAAACACTGCTATCTTTTAGATGGCAAGAAGGTAATGCATAATGGGAAACTTCAATTCCACTACAAATACCACTTATAAAAGAGCATTACTAAAAAAAAACCACCTAAAATACTGTGTTAAAATTGTTAATGATAAAAAATTACTCCAGGCTCAAAGCCACTGAGACTCCTACACATTATGTGAGCCATTCCGCAGCTGTGCCAGTTAACAAACTTCTGAGGTAGAACTGGGTTAATAGAACATATGTCAGGAAACTGAAACAGGGTTGTATGCCAACTTTTTGCCAAAGTACTGTTCTTTGCACTCAGAGGCAAAGCTTATCCAATCTGTTTTTAGCATATGAAACCCAGATTTCTTAATGCAAAGGAAGGCAGAAGCAGTAGACAAGTCAGGTAATCAGATATCTTAGAAACCATCAGTTAATTTTGAGCCTCTCCACAAGATGGCTAGGGAAAACTCATCTAAACGAGGAAAAAAAATTGAGCAGCAGAAAGACTAAGGGGACGAAGAAGCAACATTCTTTATGCTGCCCTACATTTTAAGATTCAGGTTACATTACTGCATTTTTAGTTGAGAAAAATCCTAAAGCCTAATACCCAATGATAGCAAAACCAGGAGACAGATGGATTCTTATGCAGTCTATGTGGGACACGCTTTCTTAAAATTATCCTCCAGGATTACACAAAGTCACCTCACTGAGACACTCCTGAATGCCTTCTGTATCAAAGAGATGATTTTTTTCCCCTCCAAAGCAATTTAAACAAGTCTGCAGTCTCATTCAGTGCTTAAGCTAAGTGAGTTCTTGAATAAGCAGGTTACCTAGACAGGACACTACAAAACACCTTCAGAAGTCACACAAGTATCACGGAAGGCTTCTGCCTCTAAGGGTAACAGTAAGTCATGGGGTCTGAATACTCACATAGAAAAGGGGAACAATGGTGGCTTACCCTGCATTCTACCTTTAAAAGTTACTTCAAAAAATGTCTGAAAGTGTAATACTTTCCTAAGTTATACGCAAGAGCTCAGAGCTTGAAGAGTTTGTGCAGACAAGTCTTAGGGTTGAGAGGAGAGGAAAAAAACCACATCACTATCAACAGGAAGGTGAGGAGCACTTCCCTAAGATGACTCCAGATCACATTAAAACTGTCCAGTGCCAACTATCCACCATAACTATTCTTCTGAAACACAGCTCAGCATTCAGCTGACATGCACTGTGACCTGCGGCAAAGAAACAAACTGCTACTAGAATCAGCACATCAACCTAAAGAAAATGTTTCCTGTGTTCATCCCATCTTCTCTTCTGCGGAGAGACCAATGTCTAACAGATTCCATAGAAAGTATATTTAAAGTCAGATCACAGAATCTCTTCCACAGCAGCAATACCCTGAAGTCTTCAAGGGGCACAAAAAGGTCCTCAGCAGCGCATTTGCACACATCAGGAAAAACAGAAAGCTTGGTTTTCAATGTCTGATATAGTACAGATTTCCTCAAACTTTAAACTACATGAAAAAGCCCCCATGAGCAAACAGCACAGCAAGACTGGAGGTTTTTGTGGATTTATTTGTTTTTATTTTAAATAAAGACTAGATGGCTACAGGCTGCCCACCACTATCTTGAGGAAATCAACACATAACAAAACTAGGAAAATTACATAAAGACTATCAGAGAACATGAGAAAGCCCTGAGCAGTCAGTGGACTCCATTCTGCCCGAGCACAAACAGGAAACAAAACTTCTGTCTGTGTTGCTGTGGAGAATCACACAGATCACCACTTCAAGATCACAAGAGCAAGAGGAACTATCAGCTAGCTCAACAACTGGTACAGAAATGGTCAGGGATTTCTTGTCATCACTAACTCCTGTAAAGTAGAACTAAACCATGACCTAAGTCACAGGATTGTTGCCTCTGTTCTCTCATCTGATAGCGTAACACTCCAAAGCACTAACTTTTCTCTCATCTACATACAGCATCTTTGTCAGTTCCGCCTAATTTTGATTCTCTTTGTATTTTCTATCATAGTAATAGCAATTTGCAAAGCTATGGAAGAACCGGACTAGGACTATGTAACACCAAAGCTTCTTTTACCAGAAGAGGTTTAGATTGGCCATAAGAATTAGCTTGTTCTCTCAGACAGTGGTCAGGCCCTGGAATGGCTGCCCAGGGAGGTGGTGGAGTCACCAACTTTGACAGTGTTCAAGAGTCTGGATGAGGAGCTACAAGAGATGGTTTAGCAGCTTATGGTAGCAACGATAATGGGAGGACGGTTGGACTGGATGGCCTTGTAGGTCCTTTCCAACCTTGTGATTCTGTGATGCTATGAAAGGACTTCTAGCCATTGAACTTAAAGTCAAAGGTAATAATGAGATGAAATATGTAATAGTTTATAATAAAGACAGTACTTTGAAGGAACTGTAAGAGAAGGCAGAAGGAGGTAGTATAAGGATATGAAAGCGCAGGAGTAATGATTAGTGAGTTATCTTTTTTAACTGAACGGGTCAACTTGCAGTCAGGAATAACTTTACTTGCTACTGAAGTTATCTTAATGTATTAAATGCAGAAATAACCTAAAAAAAACAAAAGCTTATGTGACATTGAAGTACATTCTACATTTCTTTCTCCTTCCACAAAAACAGCCATGTTTCATTACCAGTTAGACGCTATGTCAATCAAACAAATATTACTATACTCACCTACTCTAAAGAGCAGTTTTCAAAGATTTAACATAAGGAACTCTCTTACCTTGAATTAGTGGTATGTACCGTGCTAACAGCTTTGCTCTTTTCTTTTCATAGCCTTTCTGAGTGATATCACCTAAAAAAACAAAGAAATAAGTTCATATTATGTGGAATAGCGTTTATATAATCACTCTCATTTTTGTAATAGCTGTAAATAAACTCGTGCGGTTTGAATAAATCAGATTAGCAATCAAGACCCCCATATCAGAGAAACAATTCACAGCCATATACTTATCCACACAATGCAACCTGCCCATAAATGAATACAAGGGTCATAATCTTTACAGCTGTGCAACACAGAAAGAGTTGTTTTATCTGCAGCTCTAAACCTAATTCTGGAAGTATCTTCCATGATGCCACAAGCAGCCCAAGAGATTTACAGTGTAATGTAAAGCAAAGACAACTAATCTGACTCTGTGTGCTTCTGCTGCATTAGAAACTCTCGCTTCACCAAGGCCTGCGCAAATGGGCTCTGGCATCCCTGGGTAGGGCCTTTGGGAATCCTATTTTTTTTCTAGGAAATCCTTTCAAATTCCAGGAGACATAAAACTGCTACTATTATCTGTTTTCATTTGCAGTTATAGTCTGATATTGAACCATCCACCCATTCTGTGGGTTGCACAGTTAGAACAAGACATAGCATGGCCTAGAACAAAAGGAAGATTTCTACATAAAACTTAAATAAGACTTTTCAAAATCTGGTGCTCCTGTACTTCTACCAACAGAACAAAAAGCCTTTGTGGAAAACCAGCAGCAAGCTTAACAAGATCTTTTCAAGCTAATGAGTTTCACCCATTTTCTAGATTTCAGCACCAAAAACAAGCTTAAAACCACATTCATCTCTCAGAATTCACATTTCCATAAAGGCATGGAACTGAGAACTCCTTCATTCTTCGGATATCATGCAAAGAAAGATCTTACTCTGTATTTCAGACGTTCCTCGGGTACACTTAGAACACGTTTGTTTAGTTTTAAATACTGTCCCCAGCAGTATGTGCTCTAACACGTTCCCTCAGCACCCACCCTCCTCCCACACCAGCAGACACTGAGAGCAGAAGTCGCCCCATTCTACCAGTCCCAGTGCTAACCTGCATTAAAGTTTTGCATCCAGCTCTGTACACAGAACAGAAATGCTCTGGCGTTTCTGGTTTTGCTAAGTGGAAAAGATTTTAATGGAAGAAATACATAGAAAAGTAACTGCGTATTTGCTATTATGCACAGATGAGACCGGGTACAGCTGATTAAAATGCCACTGTATGCTCTTTAAATAAATCACTTCTACAGTTAAATAGAGAGGATACCAAATAAAGATTCTCATTTTCCATCATGGAGGGCAAAAATAATAAGAATAAAAAAGGTCAAGCAGCACAAGCAGGAATAACAGTCCACCTTAAAACAGCAGTCATTAAAACAGACTAAAGCAAATTCTCTAAGTGACAAATGCTGCACACGATACAGATTTGCCATACCATAACTCAGAGGACAGTAACTTTCACCACTCCATAAAGATTCAGTCCTTAAATCAAACACCCACAGATCCTTGCCAGGAATCATCCAGCTGAAGAGGCGTGTTGTAGAAGCAGCGGCTCAAAAGCCAGTGTTGAAAATTCAGTCTCATTTAATTTAGAATCAAAAACTCTTGCAAGTTCAATGATGTTACCGGATAAATAGGAGCGCTGAATCCAAGCATTTTCCTTGAATCGGGTTAGGAAGAGTCCAAAGCCAAAAGCATCCTGAAGACTTTTGAAGCCCCAACCAGCAGGTCAGAGAAGCGTACCACAGATTTCTTTGTTCCTCTCTGGGTGAATCCTCCTGGACAACTGCCCCCACCCCCACCTCCACAGTGGGATTTAACCCAGCATTCTGTTTTCTTTGTAATCCCTTGTCCCTTCCAGAAACAGACTGAGCCACATCTGGTACACCAGGGCCACAGCTGCTGCCATTTAGCCACACTTTCTCCCTAGTTAACAAATGACACAAAAGCAATCTGAGGTTTCTCTGCCTTGGCAAAGCAGCTGAGAACTGTGCAAAGCCAGACACCAGGCGGGATGGGCTGAGCTGCCAGTTCTCTGCTTGGAAAACCTAACAAACTTGAAAATCTGATAGAAAATGAATCCAGACTAAGATGACAGCTTTGGGGACTGACTGACATGTACTGGTGTGCTGGTGGGGGTGGGAAAACCCCCTTCATGTCCCCACCTTCTACCTCTTAGACAAGCTTGGCAAGTATTTGTGACATGAAGCGACTTAGTGTTTCATTTTACATCATCGGGATAATTACAAAGGGAATGTCACATCACTGCATGGTTTGGACTTACTTCACAGTAAAACAAAGGAAGATTGTTTAGTTTCAGAGCTTTGCTATCGGAGCACCAAAACAGCAGAGACCACCGGCTTCTATGCCACATTATGTATATGCATTGCATGCTTAAGCATTCCTAATACAGCCTCAGAGAAAGAGGACCAGAAATCGTTCCCAGCATCAACACGGAGAAAGTTTCTTAAGGAAACTTAATATTTGAAGGCTTGAGCTGGATGCAGGCAACAATACCTAACAAACGATGCAACAAACCTGTAACAGTTTTGAAAGAACTATCTCGGTAAAAACCCTATTACAAAACCTGGAAAATGATGCTCTCTCAAACACAGCTCTGACAACTGCACCATGTCTTTTCTGCAAGATGCATTTAGAGTAGATCAGCAGATTTCAGAAAGCCCTTGCTGATGGTTATTAACATATGAAAGGAGAGGGTGACAGTTGGATTATGGTAAAGATGTCTGTCCACCAAGGGCAAAACTTTCTGTAGTAGCCATCTGTAATTCCTGAAATGAACAGCAAATCATCACGGTAAGTCAGAATTGTATTTTCAGTCACACATGGTACATCCCATGTAATGTCAAGTATCCTTTGTTTTCCAGCTTTGCAAAACAGAAGTGTATTAATTACAGCACCTCAGTAGCCAACATTGATTATTGAGATCCTGTGTAAAAATGAAGTGCAGCACTGAAACAGAGCAGGATGGTTGTAATTCATTCTACGTCCTGTGGTCACAAACAAGTTCTTCACAAGGAGGAGAATGGGGAAGCAATCTCCTGGGCTCCAGACTCCCTCACTAGGCAGGACAGCAGAGCCCCAGGCATCCTTGTGCTGTGGCATTACAGTGCTGGTGAAGAGACAAGGTTAGCATCCTTTCATATTCCAGTGCGAATCCTGTAAATACCTGATACCAAACCAAACTTATACCACAAATAATACCATACTTTTCTGCAGGACAGAGAAGAGCAGTGAGTAGTAGATAAGGACTGGCCACAGTCCTCAGTAATGATGAACTTGGTAATAAGGAGTAGAGCTGATACAACAGAGTTGACCAAGCACTTGCTAGCTTGGAAAATAATAATAAATACACACCAAGCCTCAAGTTCTCTCTCACATGGATGGAACCCAGCCACTGTAGGCAGTGCAGATGGTTGGACTGGATGATCTTCTAGGTCTCCTCCAACCCTGATAATTCTGTGATTCTGTAAAATCTTATTTAAAA
This sequence comes from Coturnix japonica, assembly GCF_054131305.1. Taxonomy (NCBI): domain Eukaryota; kingdom Metazoa; phylum Chordata; class Aves; order Galliformes; family Phasianidae; genus Coturnix; species Coturnix japonica. Next base: position 33,366,063 of record NC_140669.1, read on the forward strand.
CGTTTTGAAAGCACTGAGAATTTTACTGAAAACATATATCACAACTGTAGTGGAAACAACCTGAACCGCTGCTGAACCAGTGCTGAAGCACCTGGTGGGAAGGCAAGGCCAACCTGGGGAGCTCAGGTGCATGCAGTGCTACAGAGTGACTGGAAGGGCTGGATCCATCCCTTCCCAGACCTCATTTAAGGGTTGGCAGTGAAGGTGAGGGTGTCTCATCTGGAGATCCCTGTATACCTAAGGACCTTACAGGTCTTCTGAAGATAAGCAGTTTCTTTGCCTTCTTTCTGTGCCTACTGCTATCATGTCTAAGGAGGTGTATACTTTCTGCAGCCTAGCATCTTGCTTCTCTGCCATCCTATATTTCCTATTATGTTACTAAAATTAATACCCAATTTGCAGCAAGAACTTAATCCCACTCACTAAACTTACTCTAGAGTAGTCTGTATGTAAAGGTAGTAACATAGAAATATACAGCTACTTAAATAATGATTTAAGTCTTTAAACACAAATTATCTCTCTGAAACATTAAGTTCTAGAAGCTCAGGAAGATCTTGACTGTCAAGCACATATACCCATAAAAGAAAGTCATGTAACACTAACTGTACGCTACTAACAGAAAATTAAGCCTTGCTCCCTGTGCACAATTACACAGTACAACTACCTAATTTACAGTACCATTATTATCAAGCGTGCTTCATCTTACCCTAAAGTTTGGAGCTTTTCTATCGATGCAGCGTTAGAAAATTCCATCCTGACATGTGCATATACCCCCACTTCAATACCAAAACCTAAAAGCATTTGCCAGAGATTTTACTTACAAATTAGGAAAAAAAGAGGTGAATTAAATCCAATTCAGTCATCCTTGCTGTACTGAGTAAGTGTTCCAGTTTATTCTGCTCAGCACAAATCCACACTTGCAAGGAATACATGTACACCACAAAGAATCAGAGAGCTGCTCTCCACAGAATATTGAGCAGCCTGGCTTTAAGTCATTACCTACTTCCTCTTCACAGGGAAGAAAAATGTTGAATAACTGGATAACAAAAGTTACCCGGCAAGACACAGGGCTCAGTGAGACTATGTAATTAATTGTTCTTATATGGCTCTAGCAAATCCTTAAGCTCACTCCTCCGGGAAAAAGGAAAAGCACAAACTCTGCCACTTTCCTTCCATCCCAGTGGGGCTCCACAAAATTCAGAAACAGATCAGCAGATGTCAGCTACAAATATGCCTCTGTAGGCATACCAGCATGATACTGGCTCCAGCCCTTACAATTATTAAGAATCAAGTCTTGCTTTAGATAAGCTGAGGTGCTACCCTTCAATGAAACGTGCTCTCTTCCACTATTGCACCAGAGGAAGAAATGAGGAACCACTTCCATTAACCTCCTGATATAATACACTTTCAAACCTTGCAACCCTTAAAACATCACAAAGCATTTACAAGCATGAAAACTTTCTGAATCACTCAATTGGTGTGTCCTGTTATGATGACTAAAATCTTTACCCAGAGGTCACGAACACAATTTCTGACACCACATCCAGCTTCCCCCCTCACATTATAACACAAATCCAGAGAGGCACCGTCTCCTTTAACAAGCTGAGGAGGCTGCATGCATCAGGGGGAGTGGTGAAGATCAGCTGGCACACTGGATTGCACTGTTTGCTTTCCAAAAAACCCTCAAAAATAAGCTGAAAAAACAAATTAGGACTGGCCAGGCAGACCAACAAAAGATGTTTTACAACCTGAGCTAGGAGTATTTCTCAAATACAGATGAAAAGTACCCTCTGCACACTGCAGAGATTAAATGTTTACACATCCTGTTGGCATCTTCCAAGATGAAGCAGGGACACTGTCTAGAAGTAGAATAATTATACCTGGCACATGGTAGCCAAGCAATGAAGGGAATTAGGCCAGAAATAATTGTCTGAAGCAAGTGATCCTAATCTAAAGCAGGATGTAGCAGGGAGAGGCAAGGGATACACTCTGCTGCTAGGCTGAAGTACACTTCTCCTCACCCAATCCCTTGGCACTAAGTATTTCTACCGCCATGACATCCAGGAGCAGCCTCCAACAATACCCCAAGATACCACAGAAGACTCTGAAAATTCCACCCAAAGATCCGAATACAGAAAGAGATGGGAGGACAGGGAGAAAAACGTTTTCTGTAGCACTTTCTGCAAGAAAATATCTATGCCCTTCCAATACCACCGTTACGGTGTTACTGACTAGACCAGCCTTTTCTCAGTGAAGACAACAAAGCACAAAACATTTCATATTTAACTTGGTAATAAATGCCTTAATTCTGAAGTCATCCCTTACTTTGCCCCCCCCCCCTGGTGCTGCAGAGTATTCCTTTGCAGTACATCACCCTCTGCTGCGAATGTAGCAACAAGATGAGGTTCAACATGACCTTGCAGTATGGAATTTAGGAGCACCTCTGCAGCAATAAATCCCCTTTCCCAGTCAGCATCACCATCTGACAAGCAGGAGAACTATAATGTTGTTGCATTCATGAAACTTATTTAACATTTCCAAAATATTCCATCAATTGTACTCTCCAATGTTTCATTATATGGCAAACTGAATATCCAAAAAATGACAAGAAATTTACAACAAAACTTTACTTGGCTCCTGATTCAAGTCTGCTAGAAAAAAATAGCCCAATTTGGCACTTTATCCTGTCTTTTTGAAGACTATTTCCTTCATTTATGAAAAAATGTGAAGATCTACATCTCTGGTTATGACTACTCAAAACAAACCATGCTATACACTGTGAGCATAACCCCCTGCTGAAAGAAAGGAACTGCCTCCTGCAAAACTTGCTTTCAGTCCATTCAATTTCAAAGCTTGATCCAGCTGCTTGCACAGCAAAGTGAACAGAAGAGCCAGCACAAGGATTTAGCAATCTTCCAACAATTGCTCTGCAGACACTGTCACACTAAATTGGCCCAATCAGGTTTTACAGCCATCATTTTCTCCCAGTGTAACCTGGAAGCAATGAGCTTAGTTGCTGAGTTCATTCTAGTTATCAAGCAAAGAACTTTTTTTCCTTATTTAGGAATGACCAAAATATAACACTTGCTTGATAGTTCCATAAACATCAAGTGAAGATCTGGTCAGCCTATTTCACCTGGTCTTTTTTGCCAGCAAGTAACTGACTTTTATTTTAGCTACACAAAATATTGTTCAATTTTAAAACATGTATTCATACAAATGCAATGTCTCATCTTTATTTCAATAATGCCAATCTACTAATGCAAGATTTCAGCATTTTAAGGCAAAGAACACAGACTACACATACTTTACCCAATCATCAACAGAATCTACTTGGCTATGCACCAAATATGCACTCGCTACACACACGATATGCAAAGTCCAATTTAAGTGAAGTACTGTGCTTTTGAGTTGCTTCTTTATCAGAGAGCTACATTCAGCAGAATTCAATCCCTTTCTGCACTGATAAGTGTGCTAAATTGCAAAATTATTAGTAATCTTTGAGAAGTAAGGAGTGTATTAAGAACTCAGGCAGGAAACCTAAATTGGGAATGTGGTGGAGGGAACCACAACAAGCCGGCACAATTACCTTTAACTACTGATAATGAGTCTCCTGAAGCCCTGGTAACAGTTTCTTCTTTCCTTTCTTTCTTATTCCCACAAACAACTAAAACCCTGCTATACACAACTGACCCTCACTGAGAGCTTTGAAAACTTTTACCAGTGCAAACTTGGAACGTGCAGCTCTTTCCATAAAGATGTTCTGACTTCATGGGGAACTTAGAGAGTTTTCTATGTGTTTTATATGCATGCTCAAACTAGTGGCCTACACTTGCTTCAAAATGTGAACTGCAGGTTAAAGATGTCATTGGTCTAAGGACATACCAATCGCCACTGCTAAACAAACCAGCCTATATCAAAGACTAATCAAGAGAAGCAGGGGGAAAAAGAATGTTAACTACCAAAAATTATATTCCATTGCAGTCTCATATTTGCTACTCAAGAGTTACAAACTCACACAGATACAGCATTATTCTGTACTAGAATCTGACTAGTGAGGTGAGGCTGTACCAGGGACAATCCCTTCCCTCTCCCAGCTGGCAGTGCTGGGTCTGGTGCACCTCAGTGTATGGCTGGCCCTTCTGGCTGCCAGGGCACACTGCTGGCTCGTGTTCAACTCACTGTCAGCCAGAAACCTCAGATCCCCAGCTCTTGCAGCTCAGAGGATGAATGATACCCTGAGCTCCATCAGAAGAGGGGTGGCAAGCAGGGACAGTAAGGTGATTGCACCTCTCTACTCTGCCCTCACGAGTCCACAGCTGGAGGACTGCATTCAGGTCAGGAGCCCCCAGTACAAGAAAGACAGGGAGCTGTTAGAGAGTCTGCAGAAGGGTCACAAAAATGATCAGAGGACTGGAGCACCTCTCCCGTGAAGACAGGATGAGGGAGCTGGGCTTGTTCAGTCTAGAGAAGAGAAGGCTGCTGGCATACCTCATTTGTGGCCTCCCAGTATTTCAAGGGAGTTTAGAAAAATGAGGGAAATCAACTTTATACATGGGTAGATAGTGATAGTACCAGTGAGAATGGCTTTAAACTAAAGGAGGGGGGATTTAGATTAGATGTCAGGAGGAAGTTTGTTACTGAGAGAGTGGTGAGGTACTGGAACAGGCTGCCCAGAGAGGCTGTGAATGCTCCATCCCTGGAGGTGTTCAAGACCAGGTTGGATGGGGCCCTGGGCAGCCTGGTCTAGTATTAGATATGGAGGTTGGTGGCCCTCCCCTGGCAGGGGGTGGAACTTAATGATCCTTGAGGTCTCTTCCAACCCCCAAGCCATTCTATAATTCCTTTTCCATGGGGCAGCTCTCCAGCCTCTTATCCTCCGATCTGAATCCAGAGATACTCTACAGAGGCAGACCTTGAAACTGCATGGGCTTTCAATTGTAAATTCAACAGTCATGCTCAAACAACTGCATCTTTAATACATCTCACCTTGATTTCAAATACTCTAGTAGCAGAAAACATGTTCTGGTATGTTATGAAACCTGCAGAAAGGCCTCATCGTTTTTGCTTACCACATAATTATGAAACCTGCAGAAAGGCCTCATCGCTTTTGCTTACCACATAAGTGCCACCCAGCCTCCAAGATAAACTCAAGCAATGCAGGCCCTCTGCTGCTTCAAGTCCACCACCTCTCATCCTCCCTGCCTGCACCACTGAGGAGAGCCTGGCTCCATCTTCTGGATAATCTCTTTGGAGACCCTTCCCCTTCCCTTTCCCCTTCCCTTCCCCCTTCCCTTTCCCTTCCCTTCCCTTCTTTTGTCACCAGCAAACTGTCAGTCTTTCTTACTTCCTATAAGGGTAACTGGATCCTCATTTCCACTTTGGACAATTCCCTACAAGGAAATATCAACAAACTACAGAGAAAATACAACTGCACTACAACAGCCATGTGAGTGACTTTCAGGAAGAGGATTTCCTTTGTTTTCTTCTTCCATACACATGCTCTTGCCAATTTCTTCTGTATCTAGTTCATCTCCATATCATACAGCTTTACTGCATTTCACATGCACATCTGGTGCTGTTATTAATGCAAGTGATGTTGAAAGGACATTTAAACGTGCTGAAAATTCCTACAGTTCATTACAAGGGTGACCGACACTGAGTGAGGGAGCAAAACTACCTTCCACTCTGGCGTGTCAGAAAACTGTGTGGCTACACAAGGCAGGATTGCTGCTGGAAGAGACCAATCTGCTCACCTTCAGCACACCGCTAACAACAGCCTTCGCCACAAATGATGCTGTTGAGCTGATCAATCAATGCTGAAGGAAAATGAGATGGGTAGGAAGAAATTATTTTTAAGTGAGTGATCTGAATTGGCTCACAGGAAGTTCTTCTGAGTCACAGGGTTAGCACACAGGATCACTCCCAGCCACTGCTGAAAGACAGAAGTTCTTTAATAACAGTTACACACAGTTATGTTTTTCTTGAGCTCTCCCACTGCTAATATTTTTCCTCATGACTTTACAGCAATGACAATTAAGTGATTATTAAACAATCTCTTATTAAAATACACAGCATCTGTCCAAGAACTTCACCTATTTGATGGTTTAACAGTGAACCACAGCATCTCTACAATTCCAGTTCTCTGACAAAAAATATGCAGTGATTCCCAGGATAAATACCAAAACTGCACAAAATATAAACTAAATATAAACTAAGTAACTGTAATAATATAAATAAAAACTAAGACAAACACTACAGTCACAGAGATAAACACAGAAGTTCAAAAAAATCTGACTACAGTTTGTCCATTCAATCCAACATATTCCCTTGAGTACAAATACTGAGAGCATCTATATGACCATACTTAGTTTTCAGTAAGACCTCTGACTCATCCAGTGCACAGAGGAGATCCTGTTCAGTGAAGACAACATTGAATAGCTTCTTGTTTTAAGCTCCTTTGCAGAGACGAAGCAGGCTTCAGGACAGAGGAACACCACAGGGGCACCGGGCTGCCGTCACAAATCATCCTAGAAAAATTCATCTTTTACACTCCATAGTGTCTTCTTCAAGTAAGTTATGGGGGTCAATCTCTCCATCTGGATCTGCTTTCACCTTTTATACCTTGCACTTAAGCATCTTCCAGATATCTGTAGAATAAAGCTGACATCTACAGATGATAAGGTGCCTTTTGCTCAGTCTCTTCCACTTCAACCAAAGAGATGGTTGTGTGGAAAATACATTAGCAGCAAAACTGTCCTAGTTCAAAGCAATAGATTTGCCTTCAAAACCCTTGACAAAAGTTAAGACACCACAGACATTAGTCACTGTTCCAAATGCAGCATTACAGCCACATATTCTCAAGATGCTGCATAAACAGTAGTGCATTTAATTACTTAACATCCAGACGTGCTCTATTAAATCTTTAATTTTCAGAACAAAGTTGTCAGAGGGTCATGCTAAAAGGCTACTTGCTTTTTCCTTCAAAGATAAAGCAAACAAGCTTCTGGAATGTGTAGCAGATTATGGATGGGGATCAGACAGTATGAGGAAAAGATAGATGTGGGGATGACAAGGACATGGCATGGATGCCATGTAATTATATGTCCCAGTACTCACTCAATCCACACCTATCCTATAGGCTACCTGAACTCTGCTTCCAGCACAGCTGTTTGATAACCTGGAAAAGTACATTTTGCAGAAGTGCTTCTTAAAAGTATTCTATTTATTTCTTAAGTAACCCATCAAATCTGAATACTGCATTTTCAGGAAAGCATTACAAAGCTTTACAATCGAGATTTACTTTCTGTTCTCCCCAGGAAAGGAAGAAGTGGGGCAAAATAAATGCCAGAAGTGGACTCGTCTGTCTTGAACTAATGAATTTGTAGTGTTTTTTTCCAACACGAGCTGCTGCATCACACCAAGTTATGACTCAACATTACATCTCAGATATCCCCAAGACTTTAAAGATTTTGAGATAGGAAAGAAAATGCAGGAGTATTTTTAAACTGACACCTCACATCACGTATAAACTGTTCAGCAATTTCATTTCAACATTCATAAAGTAATGACAAAGCCATTGCTGTTCCCTACTGACAAATGCTTCAGTGCTGCATATTATTTCTGAGCAGAATGAAGAATCCCCTGCACAGCTAAACAAAAAGGCAAACATACTCTTAGAGTTCAGGATTTCAAACAGCTATAATTAGCTCCTTCACTTTGACTGATGATCAGTAGTCTCAGTGCATTTATAAACAGCTGAGGAATTTTAAAGCATTTAAATCCCAGTTGATCTAATATGTAGGAGCTCCCTATGGGTCCCTATGTACAAATGCAAAGTTTTACTTGGCCATTCATCCAAACTCACCAGGTTTTCCACAACTTCCCCAATCTTCTCTCTGTAGTCTTGACTAATATGAGGCAAAAAACCCCAAAGCCATAGAGCTACTTTCCACTTACTGTGACTTTACTAACCCAGAAAAGCATTTGATTTTCACTCCTGGAAAACATGGCCTCTCCAGCGGCTAATTTAGAGATCCTTAGAAGCATTCCATCCTGAGTTACATCAACTTACCCATATTTAAATAACCCTAGAACATGTCCTAACTCAATTTTTTTTTCATAGAGAAAGTTATATTACACTACTGAAAGACTGTCTTAATCATTATTTCACCTGCTTTCTATGTAACAGTTATTATATTCTTTACAACAGGATCTAGTAATTTTAGGTAATAAGCTTCTACTAGAAAAAAAAAATAAATGGCTCTTCAGTCCCCAAAAAACCCTATAAATTATTTCCTATGAGAATAACCCAAGGAATATCCTCTCATGCCATCTAGTAGCATTCCCCTTAAAAACTTAAGTGATGGAAGAGGAATATATAAAACATGGATAACATACAATCTTTGAGCACACTGGCATTAGGTGATACAACTGAGATTTAAGGAACACGGCAATTCCATTTCAACTCCTGCCTCTCAAAGCCTGAGTGCGACTAGCTCACATCTCACTTCGTTACACACATATTCCTTACATTTAGGTACACACAACACAGAGGTCTTCCTGTACTGTTTGTAATGCAGAAGCCAGCAGGTGTGATGGATTTCTGTGCATCCCAGGCTCCCATCTTCCTTGGGCAGCAAAAAGCATAAAGCATTTACAACACAAAAATGCATTGCTAGGGACCATTTGGAAACATTCCTACATATTCTTCAAGTTTTCTCCTGCCTAAGATTTTTACCCAGTTTTTCAGAGCATCTTTGGAACTGATCCTGGACAGAGAAAGAAGCAGAATAAAAACCCCTTGGCTAAGCACTAGCAAAGAAAAGAAACATCCTTCTCCACTTACCATATCATTTGAACTGATCTCCTACTGTTTTGAAGTATCGAGACAGAAAGGAATAGTATGCTGTTAGGTTTACCTTTAGGAAGTATTACTACATCTAGATGAGAATTAGACAAAATGACAAGGATCACAGCAAGTGCCACACAGTGGGCAGAAAGAATTCACAGTGAGCAAGTGTTAAGACACTGAAGAAAAGAATTCAAATTCTGAAAGTAACTGGTTTAAGAAATAACAGTGATAACGGTGTCTCCTGGCTTTCTTAAAAGACACTTCAGCTGTTTTTCTGAACAGCAGTTCAGAATTTCCCTTATAAAACAGCACTGAGATTTAGTTTTCATGATAACAAAGTTATCGTAATGTCAACACTGTGTGACTCACCGACTGTCCAACAGTACACATTTGTCATCATGGGGAATTACCTCATACTAACTCACTATCCCTACTTTGCAATGTCAAAACATCACTTGTTTTAACACACCAAGACCTCCTCTTGTTGTGATTTAGCTAATGTCACTCTAATTTTATCATAATCACTACTTAGCAGCTCAGTGACCAACAACCAGGAATGAAAAAGCTATTGCAAACCAGCAAGGGAAGAATGAATGGCTCACATGTATCCATGTTTGTGTCTCTGGATGGGGTCCATTCCAGATGGGGTCTGGCCTGGGATCCATTGTCAGTAATGACACACCTCGGCCATCTCAAAGCAGTCCATGAAATGCCCACAACAAGCCTGCTATGACTCTGCAGCCCATAGACTTCTCTCAAAATTTAAGATCCAGACAACAGAAGTAATGACTAGAAGTCACTACACAAAGCCATTTCAATATCTGAAGTATTATAAATAATCAGTAAGTTAACAGTAATGTAAAATTAGAATACTGAGCCAAGAGTCAGAAGCTGATATAAAATCTGAGGGATCCCTGCATACAGAACTTACCAGCTTAAGAGGAACAAAAACTTCCAGGAGCTGGATACCATGCAAACATTTCTACTACGATTCCATTTTGCCAGCAAGAATTCATATAGCAAAGCCATCAGTAAGAGTACCATTGAAATTACTAATTGATATCCTATGAAGATAAAAATAAAACAAATCAGAATAGCATCAGTATCTGCCAAAACTAAGTATGAAGGAGACCATGGCTTGACACTCATTTAGTGACAGATACCTCTACACACAGCATTGAACACTTGGGAAGTTCAGAAATCTAGATGTCATTTGGTCCAGCCACTGTAATCAGAATAAGGAAATACTCATTTCCATGACAGGCTCCTCCATCTGTCACACAATCACATCAGTCAACTGCAACCACAGGGACGGCCCAGCTCACTGCATTATTCAACACAAGCAACCCAAAACCTCACAAGCGAGGCTGAAGCACAAACCCAGAGGCACTCACTAACTGCAGCCTGCTCTCCTGCTGACAAATCATGTTATGTCTCAGCTCTTGACCACCACAAGATAGTGCCTTAGTTTACCAGACCACTCAAAGATGACAGACTCACAACCAGCACCAGTACAACACAGAGAGCCACAGCAGCCAAAATAGCCCCTTATCTTACTGCTGTCCTCTGGGTAAATTATCTGAATTCCTGAAGAAAATACAGGGAAAAAAACTTACTAAGCTCCTAATGGGACAGGGTCGCTCAGCCTGGTGCAGCACTACCTTACAGAGAGTGGGGACTACAACAGACAACTTGCAACTCCCTGAGAGCAGCCAGGAAGCAGAAAAGGCAAACAAGATTCTCACTGAAAACACTGAGGATCTTTTGTGCTGAAGATGGGAAATGGAAAGAATGAGCTCTTGCAGAAGGATGCCCCAAAACTTGTTCAGAAAACCAGGACACAAAGGATAGCAAGGCACAGAGGAAGCAGAAGAATTGCAGCATTGCAGTGGGAAGGAAGGAGCTGGCCTCCTAACTGATACTTCCTATACACATACACGCTCATCAGCCTGCTCGGTGTAACCAGCCTGTGGGTCCTGCAGTAGCAGAGAACGTTGTTTTGAGGACAAATAGGAACACAACACCTCATAAACTTTATTCTTATACACCTTTTATCTGGAAAAGCAGTCTAGGGGGAAAAAAGTGATTTGTGTATGTTTCTGTAATATGACAGAAACTATCAGTATATTCCAAGTGTGCACAGATGACAAATAAAAGTAGCAGAGGCAGGATTTTGCCAGCCTTCATTCTGGAGGCCAGGAGGAATGTTGGTCAGCAAGAGGGAAGATCCATTTCTGAACCAGCTGCGTGAGGTCTACTCAAATCCTTGCTGTATGTAGAGACAATAAAACAGAAACGTCTTGACCTTTAAAAGGTAAGCTAAGCTATGCTGTCTCTTCCAACAGTGCCAAAGGGAAAGAGTTGCAATACAGGTAAGTTGACTTTGTGTCCCGTTGAGCATCACTGGGGAAACAACTCAAGGAAGCAGCAAAGGTGGCAGAAGGACACTAGGATTTCTCAGAGGCTTTAATGATTCAGCCATATACCTCAGCTTTGCCCCCCGAATCCTGCATTGCAGAATTTCTTTGCGCTCATTCACCAACTGGTGCTGGAAATCCATACAAACATCTTCTGGTGGTGCTTCAGTACTGCCACCATCACTTCAAACAATGGGACATCCCCATAAGTTATCTATCTGGAGAGCTACAAATCTAGTGCCGAGAAGCTGTTAAATACTTAAACTCAAATGCCAATCATGTAATCAGAGAGATGAAGCTATTTTTGAATTGGAACATCTGGAAGAAAATGTATTTCCTTCAGTTCTTCTAGAGCAGAAGTTGTCATTATACTCTTGTTCCTTAAAGTGATCAAGACAACAGGACTGCACGTTTAATTACCATTGTAAACCCTACAGTGCATCCCCATTACTCCCAACTTGGAAGCCACAGACCCTGAAATAAGATGGGTGTCCTCACATCTTCTGCACATTTCAAGGAGGCTGCAGTACACAAAATTGCTTTCAGCAGAAGCAACAAAAGATACAAAGTGTAAGGATGCTCCACACCGATACAGAGGAAGGGGAGCAGGATTATCAGTGATAGTGTCATTTAGCATATGTGGGAAAGTGAAGGAGCCCTACAAACAAAACCCACAGCCAACCACGCCAAGCTGCTGCTCTGGTAGAGCTTTCCAACATGGCTGCTGCTCATCTCTAACACCAACCCGAGACTCCATACTGGAAGTTCCTAAAGCCATTTCTAATTACCCTCCAAAACAGAGGGAAAAAACAACCCTAAATTCCACTCTGACTGTGGAGGTCAGCTTCTCTTTATCTTATAATCATAGAGAATGGCACACAGGACTTTGGAGATTTCACATTGTTTTTCTTTACTACCCCTCTGATTCTAGGAAGAAAAGTTGGGGGATGTGATGAAGCTTCTTGCCAAGTGCCTGGAGACAACATGTTTGATGCAAGGGAGGACTCTAGGTGAGAAGGGGTCACTCCAGACCATAAAAAGAAAGGATACTAGTTCCTTTTCATAGTTTAAAAGCCACAGTATCATTAAAGATGTCACCACTAACCGTCCAAGAAGGGAAAATCTTCATTCCAACTGCCACATTATTAAATGAATCCACGTTCTCTATCATAACAAGAACGTTTTGCTTTTAAAGACCCTTTTCCCATCAATCCAGTTTCCTGCTGCTGTAGTAGGAAGTCTGGTTGTAGCCAGAACCCATTCCCAGAACACTGAAATAAGGCTTTCTGAGCAGACAGGCCTGGGAACAAAGATCTGCTGTCACTGTGAAGGCGCATCTTTCCTCCTGGAGGTCGTGTTTATAGGCAGCTGTGACTGCAGTTCCAAGTGACACTGTTTTCACCTCACCAGCAGCAAAGAAAATCCTCCACCCAGCCGAGCAAAGCCCCCTTTTCCCTGCCTCCCACCGAGCATCGCCTTATGGTATCAATCTCTCCTAACAACAGCCATGCATCAGACAGCAGGCACACAAGCATGACCAGAGCATGACACAAACTTCGAAACCATCTGACCTGCCTTAGAAAGAGGGAAACAACCGGCATTCTGTAAGGAGCGATTTGCTTTTTCCACACACGGTGCCCCAATTCGTGTCCATCCTGCACAGCCCCAGCTGCAAACACATCTGCAAACGCATCACCTGGGATCGCGGCTCCTTCCCACCCGAGCACGTGAGCGCGATGCTCCAAGGGCAGCGCGTGTGTCCTGACCGCCTCCGGAGGAGGAGATTCCCCCCGTCCCTCCGGGCAGCGACGGGCTGGAACAGGCAGAGCTCCGCCGCCCTCACGGCACTTCTTCCTCGCGTCGAGGAGTTCTACACACAACCGCACCGAGGCGAAAAGCGAATCGCTTCGGATCTCAGACCTCAACCGAGTCCAGCGGTTCCGATCGGGCAGTAAAAGCCGCCCCCGGCGCCGATCCCCCGGGCCGCGGGTCGCGCAGCACGGAGAGGCGCTGCCGGAGCGCGGGGCCGGCGCCGAACCGCCGCCCAGCGCCGAGTGGAGGCGGAGGAAGGAGCGGCGCTGCAGGGCCACGCTCACACACCGCCCCGCGGCGCTCAGGGCCGAAACCCGCAGCGCTTCCCGGGCACGGCCGCGGAGAACGGGACGAGGCCGGAGCGGCTCCCGCGCCCCGGCACCGCGCCGCCCCGGAGCTGGGCCCGCACGGCTCCGCTCTCACCTTCCGACAACTCCAGCTCCAGTTCCGCCAGACTCTCGCGCACCTCGGGCGGCAGCGGCACCGCGTCCAGGGAGCAGCCGCCCCGCTCGGCCGCCATAGCGCGGGCCCGCCGGCCGCCGCCCAGCACTGCCTCTGGCGGGAGCGGCAGGAAGGGGAGCTCCCGGACCGACCGCACCGCGCAGCCGCCGGGCCCGGCCCGAGCAGCGCCTCCTAGCGGCCGGCAGCGCCGGGCGGAGCGGCACCGCCATGGGAAGGCGAGGGGCGGCTTCGCTCGAGGACAGGACGGCGCTGCCGGCGGCACCGCAGCCTCCACAGCCCGCACCGCGCGTCTGACCCGGGCCGTCCTTCGGTGAACGGCGGCTGCGGAGCCGCGGTGCTGCAGGGGGACAGAGGAGGAGGAGCCTCCGTTAGTTCTGAACCGCCGTGTGCAGGGGGGACTCACGGACTGAGCCCACACCTAACACACATCCCAGCTCACAATGCTCAACGTGTGGGGCTCTGTCAGAGATCAAACAACTGCCAGCCAACCGCTGTGGATCCATCCGGGTGCTGCGGCCTGACAGCCCAAATACACGCAAAGGAAAAACGCAAAGTGCAACTTCCATGCAAACATGAAATGATGGCTTCTATTCAGTGTCAGCCGCGAGTGCTGGTCTGGAGATGCACACTGCCTATAGCTGAACCTGATGCTGTGTTAAGGACACCGTTAACATTCAGGGCACAGTTTGACAGAATGCCAGATCTGCCTAATGGCCCCAGAGCCAGAATAAAAGGAATCAGCCATGCTCATGGATCCATATAGACCCGCGCTGTCAATTCACACAGGGTTTGAACTTCGCACAAGCCACCTTACTCTTGCAGGCTTTCATACCAAACCAGGTATTGTTTGTTGTTCACGCACAGGTGCCTCTGGCACAGGCCTGCAGGGACAAGGGAGGCACTTGAAGGCTTCGCCCATGGCAGAGCTGTGGGATACAGCACCCAGCTGCAGAATGACACCCATCAACAAGCCACATTGCCCAAGGGCAGCTTTGCCTCTCAGAGCTGTAGGTGTGAGCCTGAAGTGCAGCATCCCGTGTTCCCATGCCCCCAGAATGCAGCACTAGATGCTCCAACCAGTACACAACAAAAACACACTGCCTTGTCAGGGACAGCACTTTTTCATGCCAGGCTCCAGTCGGCACAGCCAGAAGCGTGTGCTAAGGAGCCAAGGTCAGCCCAGCAGCACCAGCACTCTGGGCAAGAATACACTTTCCAAGGGCTGGCACCAGAGCTCCAAAGCTACATCTCCACGTGGCACAGAAGCTCCTGGCGTGGATTCAGTAAGACTGATGTTCTCTAGGAATGTCACGTGTGTTCAGGTTTCCAGGGAAAGTCCTGCTGAGCACAGTGCCAGAGCTTACATGTGGCAGTGTCACCACAGCTGTTGATTTCAGGGATATACACAAGATCAGTAATTGCACGAAAAGTTGGCTTTTTTTCTTTCTTTTTCAAGTTCTATCAGATCAAGGTCAGTCAAAGAAGAATCCAAGGAGTGGCTCGATACTGAAATGGAACATGTTGAGGAAGACTGAGGGAAGTAAGTCCTATTTACTGCAAAGCCAAAAAAGCAAACCCTGAAATCCCAGAAAGCCATGGGTCTTAAAGATGATTTGGGAGAGTTTTTAGCTGCTGTTTGTTGACAGCCTTGCAGAAATTCTAGAACCCAGACAATCAGAAAAGCCCCAACAACGAAAAGGAAAGGTGAAAACAAATAACTATATGCTGTGAGAGCTCACTAATAAAATGTGATTTTAATAACTTCTTTTTTTAACAAGGAATCCAGCTATACACTATAGAAAAATAAACACCAGACAGACTCTTTGCAATCGACAGTACAGTGATACAGGCACACTTGAGCTGTTAACATACTAGTAATTCTGCATGAGAATGTAAAACATTGCTCTTGGTGAAAAGTAATTTCCTCTTATAGTACTAAAATAGAATAAAAAGTCATAAAAATGTGATGCAAAAGCACTGCCCTTTATTTAGCTGCAGAGGAGATGACAAGTGCCTCCATTCACCAGGGAGCAACTCAGAAGGAAGCAATAACTTGGCGGTTTTGCAGCACAGATTTCAGAAGCATTCTGATCACTTCTTCATGTTTCTCTGGCAAGGCGGGCCTGGAACTTGTCCTGAATTTAAATAAAACAAATGAATATTAGAAAAGTGCTTGTGTTATGCTAAACAGTGCATTCTGCAGCATGTTATTTCCTCAACGTACCTCGCATGAGCTAAACTGAAAGGAATTATGAGCACCTAGGAACCTGAAAGCTTACAGCCCTGCCAAAGCAAACATTCACACTGAGCATTGGTCTTAATATGAGAAGAGCACACAGAGAGCAATGCATTGCTTAGTTCAACCCGACTGCTCTTGTGATGCTCCAGTGTGCACTCTGCAGCTGTACAAGCTGCTGTATCCATGGGGTGAAGTCCAGCAGCCAGGAGCTCACGTTACTCAGAGCTCTGTTCTGAAGGTCACTGTGTGGTGCTGCAGCTCCCTACAGCATCATTCTAGTAACGTGAACGTTCCAAAAGCAGTTTCTGCCCCAGTTCAGAGCTCCACACTTAGTGCAAAATACTGTATGCTCTGAAATACCTCGGGTTTCAATCTGACATCTGATTATCTATAGCTGCCAAAAACACAAGTCATGATGTTAAGGTTTACTAAAATGCTTTTACTAAAATGATGCTTTTTATATCCTTTAAGAATTATAGGCAACACACAGGAAAAGCCATGCTGAGAGGATCCCAGGCTGCTCGCAGCTCTGAGTACAGCAGGGCTCCTCTTACCTTGCTGCATCCCTCCTAGTCTTTGCTGGATAATCTCCAGGCGGTGGATGTATTCTGTAAGTGACCGTTCAGGATCCTGAGTAGGCACAGGTGACTTTTCTGAAGTGGATGGAGGCAATCTTAAAAAAGAAAACAAAATTGTGGGCTTTTTTTTTGTTCCCCTCATGCCACACTCCAATTTATACTCATACAGACAGTAATTCAGTGCAAAGCAAACTCAAATATCAACAGATACCACCACCAACTTCCACACAGCTAGATGGAAGAAAAATACACTAGGCAGCTTTGGTCATGGAACAGCCAAAAGAAAAAATGTCTTGGTAAGAGCTGGAGTCCCTATGAGTTTCACTCTCCTGATAAGCAGCCAAAAGTTCCTCCAAGAAAGCTGCAGCCAGAGGCAAATGCAAATGGCTGGATAAACCCACTTCTATGGAGATGAGCATGCTGCATCCAAGTGCGTAGCAGCTTAAAGTCTACTTGGAAGGACAAGGCTGAGAAAGCTCAAATAAATTACATCCTGTGACTGTATTGCTTTATTCTACGTGATTAATAGTTTAGAAAACTAATAATGGAAACATACTTTTGTGGGGACATTCTATGTACACATACAGCTACCCCAGTGCTGAGAGGTTTACCCTTTATTTTTGTATGAAGGAATGCAATACCTATAAATCCCTTCCTTCTCTTCATCTTTGCCAGGAAATGCTTCTCGGATCCACATTTGATTTTAGCTATCACTAACCCAGTCTCGCAGAGTAAAAAGGATCTACTATGATTATTTTCCCTGCCCCATACAATACAGCTGACGTTTCAGTAGGTAAGCTGCCTGTGTTTCTGTCCATCAGATCCTCACATGCTGTGAGAGAAGGCTAGGATGGAACAGGAATTTAGGCTCATGGGAGATGCTTGCAGGCCTCCAATTCTCCAGTCTGTTTCCTAAATTCTATGCAAAACAGAGTGCTACCTGTCTTTCCTGAGAAGCGCTACCCTGCCTTCTTCCCCAGATCAGTCAGCAGGGTTACAGAATAAAATGAGATCTCAAACAATTTGGAGCATTCTGGGCAATGCTCGTTCACCACAGCTGTTTACTTGTTACTGGCTGTCCTATTTTGGCTGGGATAGAGTTAATTTTCTCCAGAGCAGTTGGTACGGTGCTGTGTTTTGGATTTAGGACTAGAATAATATCAACAACAGTGATGTTTTAGTTGTTGCTGAGCAGTACTGCTCAGAGCCAGAGACTAATTCAGTTTCTGAGTTTCTCATACAATCCTGCTAGCAAGGGGGCTGGGAGGCACAAGGAGCTGGGGGGATACAGGACCAGGACAGCTGACCTAAACCATCCAAAGGGATATTTGATTGCATAGGGCATAATGAGGAAAAAAAAAACTGTAAGAACTGAAGGGAGTTGGCCAGAAGAGCTGCTGCTGCTTGGGAACTGGTTTGGTCAATGAGTACACCACCTGCTCTCTTTGTTTGGCTGGGTTTTGTTTTGTTTGTTTTGGTTTTCTTGTTTGGTTGGTTGGTTGTTTTATTGATTTCTCTTTCTCATTAAACTGTCTTTATCTCAATTATATAAACTCCTGTATTTTTTTCTTTTCCAGTTTCCCTACCCCCACCAAGGGGGAGTGACCAAGCAGCTATGCGGTCCTTACCTGCCTTCTGGGTTCAACTGCAATACTGTTTTCTTAATGAAGAAACAACTAAAAAACATGGTCCAAGCTGATGAGGAGACTGCACATCAACTACTATAAAATGACACCATGTGGAAGAAGCCACAGAAGAGGAATAACCTGACTCTGCGATACTCTAAGCTACTTCACATGCTTGGAGAGCCTGAGACTGGGAAAGTCAATGATGGCTGAAGGCTGTGTTCCTCCCAGTCCAGCACTGAGCTTGCAGCTGAGGTATTTTCTTAACACTGCTGTGCAGAATGGGCTGTAATATGCAGAAAAATGTACACAGCACACGTTCCCACCTCCCAGTCTGTGGCAGCAAGCCGGAAGGCAGCTAACATTAATGCAATGCTGCCATACAGTAGAAGAGCCACTTCTGCAGGAGGAGGAATCTACTTTCTGCACACTTAAAAATCTATCACCAATTTAGCAGGCAAAACCAGCAAGAACTTCCCTTCAAGAAGGACTAAAAGATAACATCATCAGAAGTGCTTTCTCATATCCAGGCTGAACTACAGAACACCAATGAGCGTCCTCTGCGTAAGAACATCAGACACTCCCAAAGCAAAAGAGACATTCTCTTCTGCAGCAACCTGAAACAAAGGAAACATTTAACCAGACCCAGACTTCTTGTTCAATTACTTCCTCCAAGAAGCCGTTTCATTTTTAGCAAAGTCTGTCTGATGAAGTGATGACACACCAGCCAGACTGCAGACTGACCTGCTGTGTGACCGGTGAGAGGATTTGGAGGAGCAGCTCATAGATCTTGCAGAGCTGGTTCTGTGGCACAGGCCAGTGTCCCGCGTTGGGGGAGAGCTTACATGAACAGCTGGGAGCTGCTGCTGCTTCAGAGCTTCTGTTCTGGCACCAGAGGCTGTGTTAAATATGAAACAGTTGAAAAGTATTCACTAAAAACCACTTACAGCAGCCATTTAACCAATTAAAAAATCCCACAAGAATTGCAGCAGTGTGTATTTGGCTTTGGTTTAAAATGTATATTACAAATGCATGTATTTTGGTTGGTTGTTATACAAGTGGAAGAAAAAGGAGGATTGTCTGTTGTTTTGTTATCCTTAATAACAAGTACTCCTTCAGATAAGTCCTCTTTTCAATCACTAACAATGATTTGATTTCCTCTTCCGTGAGCCTGACAGTTGCTATTCTGTAGTGGGATTTCAGGGGAATCACACCACAAGTAGAAGATAGGAAATTTATTATTATGTTTTTAAAAAGTAAGTATTCCCAGCCTAAAATACTGAAAATGATGCAATGTGTTCATATACCAGATAATAAAAAATGTACTGTTACATCTGATTGTTGTCTGGTGTTGAAAAGCCACAACTGGAACATTACACATACTAGGACAGTTGCACAATACGGGGTACCACATGAAGGTGTTTGTTCAAGTTCTTACTGACACATCCATAGGTAACAAGGGAACACAGCCCTCACTGAACTCTATTAGATTATGATCCATAGCACTTAAAATTCAGGGAAAATCTGTTGTCAGATTCTGAGCCTCTTTGGAACCATTTAGGACTGTTTTTCATCACAGGAAGCACAGCCTTACTACAACTTATTTTTTATACTGTGTGTATCTTGTTACTGTTACAGAAGCATTTGTCTTATTAATAACTTATGGCATTTATTTCCATTACAGGTAGCTTTAAGAAGTATGAGAAATTATCAGATAAGTTTAACAAACACAGGACTGCTTTACAGCTTGAGCAGTTGCAAGAGAGAAAAGGATGAGTCTGATGCTGTTGTAAAGTGACCAATTGTGACACCAATGCAATAAAGTTTTCAATTTTAACTTCTTACGGTGCCATTTGAAACTCATAACCACGACTAGGAAACAGACAAATATATTTGTGCCAACAAATATTCTGCTTTTTTTGTCTGTTTTATGATGATATTTTGTCTGTCTAATGAAACATTGCTAAATTATCACTTAAAAAATGTACTTGACCAAAAGCTTACCCGTATTATTTCCTGTATTTTGAGAAATGGTTTCAGCCTGGGCAGTTTTCCTGTTCAGTTTGTTCCACTTCCTCACCAAAAACTTCAACCTTGGTAGCAGAATAAATTTGGACAATCATTAATAACAAGAAAAAAATACACCAAGTGTTAATGTTAAACTTTCTGTAGGCACAAAGCATATTATATTGATTATTCAATTAAGTAACAATTCTTGTAGGAATAGAGAAGGGATTTACATGATTTACACTGGGTTTACATTAAATAATATTTCATTTTAAGTCTAGCAAGCCAACAGTTGACAAGACGCTCTACATAAGCTACAGGCTATAGCAGAATGCTAAACTCACTGTTGCTGCCAGCAGAGCCAGCAGTGTGCAGTGCACAGCAACTGCCAGCATCTTCCCAGTGATAACTGTTACACCTGTCAGTTCTCTGCAGTGCTGAGACCACCTAATCTTAAGGATCTGAGGTGACAACAGGTTGTTTACAATAACCTTTTCTTTCTTTTTGTTTGTTTGCTTTTAACCCCCTCTTGTTTGTTTTCCCCAGTTTCTAAACACCAAAGAACTAGATTCTGAGAACACATAACCATGTAACCTTATGTATATAGGAGGAAAAAGAATAAGAAAATCCAGTAACCAGTCCCTCAAAATGGCTCACTGGGACAGCAAAACAGGAACAGGCATTGGAACTTAACCACAACATCCTCTTTACAGTCTTAGGATGTAGTTGCTTTGAGTTGGGAATGTTCACCAGTTTTAGCACTACTCCTTCACTCCAGCCCTAAATTCCAGGGAGCTGTGGGGCCTCAAAGGGTTACTCTATACTTTCATACTGATATCATTATAGCATCCACTTCAAAGACAGCAGCCCAGACAGTCTTAAACTTTATCCTAACAGTTTTTAGTAAACAAGAAGATTGCTCATAAGTTACTACCTTTAAATTACATTTTTTCCACCCAATATGTGGGCTCAAAATACATTACGGAATAGCATATCATCCTAAGCACAGATATCAAAATCCACTCCGTAGTAAATAATGGTGCGTGATGGAGTCATGCTCAGTGAAATACAGGCTACTGAGCTTGGGAGAAGAAAATCATCACTGATGGGTTGGTAACGTAACAACACAAGAGGCTAACCAGCATGTCCCAAATAGATAAAAGGGAAAATGAAATGATCAGCTTGTATTTGTTGCGCAGTGATGCGCAAACCAGCTTTTAGAAAGCTTTGTTTTGGTACGAATTCCACTTAGCCCTGATTTCAAATAGCAATTTGGCCAAACTTACAGCTAACAAGTCATGCTCTGGAGAAAGCTTCTGCTTAATATTCAGGTAGGATAAACCATACCAACTACCCATTTTATCTACGCCCAAGAAAGTGTTTTGCTTTTACCTTGATACAGCAATGACCGCCCTGACTGCACATCTGAACTTGGTAAAGGGGCGGGAGCGGGAGGCAGAAAGTTGCAGGTCTGCAGGCGAGGGGTAGATTCCCATGCGTGCTATTAGAGAGAGAGTTGCTTGTTCACAGTCTTGAAATCCACCAAGAAGCAGCAGGAGGTATTTCTTCTGATACACCAGAGCCTTTCTAAAGCTCTCTGCTCTTAGGTACTTCCTATATAATCTCTGTAACTGTTAAGAAAAAAAAATTAAAGCCATGAAAATTTAGCTATAGCAAGCCTAGAAAAGTTGACTGCATTTTCCAGCAAGAAGATTCTAACACTTTTAATCTGCAATGACAGCAATTGCATTACATAAATATTAACCAGGAAGCATGCTGAGGTGTCTGACTTGATTACAAACAAATCTGTCAGAAAAATTTAAAACTAAGGAAAAAAAACAACAACATTTGATAATTCCATGCTTATCTGAATCTTCTTCACATTTAAAAGTAAAAAACAATTCTCAAGAGATAGATGATTCTTGGTGCAAGTTTCTGTTTAACACTAAGAGAGTTATAAAGGATCTTTTCTGATGAGGGACATACAGGAAAAGAGTGCTCTTCATTTACATTTATCTGTAAAGACAATCACTGTGTACAGAAGAACAATGCAGCTAGTGAGAACAGAGGAGCCAAGGCACCCCAGCTCTCTCAATCTTTCTTCATAGAAAAGGGGCTCCAGACCTCTGATCATCTTTGTGGCCCTCCGCTGTACCCACTCCAACAGCTCCACGTCCTGCCTGTACTGGGGACCCCCACACCTCATCACAGTACTGCAGGTGGGGCCTCACAAGGGCAAAGGAGGGAAACAAATCACGTCTCTCACCCTGCTGGCCTCCCACCCATTTTTTGATGCAGGCCAAGGAACTGGCTCTTACTATCGGGTATTATTATTGGCAGTAACTGCATTTTACTCATCAAGTGGCACAAGCAAGTCATGTGTAACACATGCAGTGTTTATCAGACTGAGTGCATAGAGGCCACAAGAGATGGAGTGAGACCTGCTCTGCATTCCCCCCCTCCACAGCATTCCATGGTCTTCCACACAGTCAACACTCAAGTTATGTGCAATCAACTCATTATAATTTTAATGAAAAGTCGCATCATATGCTTAATGTGTACAGTCTTGTGGGACCACATTATGTGTTCTTCACAGCCACATGTGGTCCATGGGCTGAACACACCTAGTTTAAATGATGTGCTAATGCCTCTAATGTTGCCTGCTCCTGCAGCTCCAGACAGCTGTTTGCCAAGCATCACTATCATTTTACCTTAGGATTGAGCGTTTCCACTGCTTGTTTGTTTTCAGTTTCAGCAGTTGCTTTAGCCAGTTCAGACTCTGCCTGTTTCAGTGCATTCTGCAGAATGCTTCTTTCTTGCCGCCAAGCAGCTCTTTCCAGTTCTTGAACAGGGTTGGTATCATCTGTAGATCTGATCTAAAAAAGAAACCATAAGTGAGTGAGCCATGGTAATTCCTGAACGTTCCTTCCACAAACATCTCAAGTCAAATCATTTGGCTTGCTTCCATATCCAGAAGCAGCAGAGAAACGGACATACAAATGTGTTTGTTTACATACATGCACAAAAGCACCTTGTAAAGCATACACAGATGTAACCTCTAAGAAAACAGCATTCAACTATGAGAATATTTAGTTTTGTGG
The DNA here is from genome assembly GCF_054131305.1 of Coturnix japonica. NCBI lineage: Eukaryota > Metazoa > Chordata > Aves > Galliformes > Phasianidae > Coturnix > Coturnix japonica. Next base: position 33,389,158 of record NC_140669.1, read on the forward strand.
TAAATCAACTCTTCCAGGAGACCAACAACTCCAGATTCAATTTTTACAGAAGTTCTGCCTTCATAACCCTCTTTATATCAATTTAAGTGTCAACAGTTACATCAATGTATCATGCAGCAGATCAGAACCAAGAGGAAAGATGTTTTTGAGATGGTTAGCATTTTGTCCTTTGAAATCAAATCTATACAGTACAGGAGCCAGTACACACAGCTGACCCCAATTTCTTCTTGTAGCTCATTTTAGTACAGCCTCACTAGGAGTCTGAACTTCTTCAAGAGTTATTTCTTAAGAATATTTCAGTACAGTTATTTTCGACATTTATATTTGTCTTCCATGAAGAACATAATTTCACAAGCAAAAAATCTTGTATAACAAAGAGTAATACAAGAGAGCCATTAAAGAGAAATATTTTCAGTATCTGCAACATGCACAGCAACAAAATATCAACAAAACTCTTAAGTCAGTTAATGATTGGTATGTACATGTATTACCAGCCCCGCTACGTGCTTGGTGCTGAAGCTTTTTCTCAAGAATTCCTGCTGGCAGTGCTAATTTATTCTGTCAGCTCTGTGACAGACTTCTAAGGTCCCTATTATCCAACAGCAGATGTATCAAAGAAACTGATTCCTGCTATGGTTTCTTTATAGAACAAAAAATGTGTTTCCATGCTGTCCGTATCTTTGCAGCAAATAATTCACCTCCCTCCATTCTGACTTTGCAACTTCCTTTACAATTGCAGAAACCAAAGGCTTTCTACTTCTCAGCATACAGAAGAAGAGCTTAAAACACAGCAAAACACTAAAATGCCAAGAATCTAATACAATTTTCTGAACTGTTTTAAAATTAGGTATTTCCTCCTTTCCAGGTTAAATCCTTGTCCCACGCTTACCATCTAATTTAGACATGGCCGATACAAATTCAGATTTCTATACTAAAGTTGGATAAACTAAAGCATGGAAGGTATATCACTATGGTCAGTTAGATGAGGAAAAATAGCATCTATGGATCCAGGGTAGAGAAAAGGACAGAGAATACAAAAAACGCTTCAGGTAATTGATATCAAAGTCAGTTCAAATAAAACCCACATGTCTTATGCTGAACTGGAGGGAAGCAGCACTGATCTCTCCACAGACCATCCCAGTAAGGAGTATGCTCCTTCCCTCCCAGGCCTTTTGCAGTCCTAAAGCTACAAAAGCTGAATTCGAAGGCTGAATTCGAAGTAACACACATTGTCTGAGGAATCCTACCTGATATTCACCTACGTGCTTGATTTCTACTGCATCAGTTGACATAAGATTACCATCAGCTTGTTTTGGTCTCTTCTATTCTGTAACATTTTGCTAACTTCTCTAACAGTTCTTTATTTATCAGACCCCCAAAGTTTCTAAAGCATGTAGTTAAGCACACTTAACAGAAGAAGAAATGCAGAGAAGCACCTGAATCAAGACACAGTTCTAGAGAATAACCTGAAAAGGGGGCAGAAAAGAGGGACATTTGCCCGCAGAAAAGAGATATCAAGGTGTGTTTGTACTCTAAGCTAAATGATAGCATGTCTTTAGACTGCTCCTCTAAAAACTTCTTATCATAAAGAAGAATAGAGACCTTTGCTTCACTGTGGTCATTACAACAACTTTCTCCAGATCTAAGCGATCCAACAACAGGAGCAACTGCTTATTCAGCTTGGCATTCACTGGTATCTTGTTAGAAGCTTAGAACTAAGGAAGCTGATTGTGGAAAAGCTAGGAGCATTAAAAAAGCATCTGCAGTAGAGTTTCTAAAGCAGAAGACCTAATGAACCTGAACATGTTTTTTTCCTTTTCCAGTTGAGCGGTAACTTGTAGTAAGCTGAGTCAGACAAATAGCTCAGATCCAGAGAGAGCTATACTAAGTCTGACAAGTTGAGTCATAAGGAGGCTCAACACCCCCACAGACTCTTAGTTTTCTGAAAGGAAAACAGCTGAAATAACTTCAAAAATGCCTACCTGTGAGAGGGTACAACCCTCTCCCCTCAGGACTGGAGATGATCCACTTGGCAACCACAAAAGTGGTTTCACAGATGACAGAAGGTTTATTGTCTTTTGTAAGCAGTAAGACACAGGGAGAGCTTGCACCATGCCTTGCCATGTTTTTGAAGATCATGCTTATATTATAGAACACGTGAAAACAACAGAAGCTACAAAAGCCTCTTAACAGTCACAACTCTTTCTCAAAGGTTTTTTTTTCCTAGGGATCTCATGCAAATTTGTAGGTCAAGCAGTGAGAGAATAGAGGGAAGATAAATCTAATAGAGACAAAATTCTTGTTAAATCTGCTTAATCCAAGGCCAGAAGGGCTACAACGCGTTTGAAGGTCTCTTAACTACAGAAAGACATATATGACAGTGCAAAGTTATCTGGTGAATAATATGAAATGTAAGAGATTTATCTTTTATGTGTTATCTAACAATACACCTGAGTTCTACTGAGTTTTACTAAGGTGTGTAAAATACCTGCAATACTGCAGCTATGAGACAAAATTTCCCTCATGAAATGACAAATGACTGTTTTGCTTTTTGAAAAATGCTTGGCAGTTTGCTGAAAAATAACTGTGCCTGGACATATTCAGAAAAGGAAACAACTCTTTCCACTGTTTGATATCCTCAGACGTATTATATACTTATTACATAACTAGGAAAAGAATTCCTTTGGTAGTAGACTCAGCAATGCAACAGAGAAAGAGACATACATAGAAAAACGCATACTAAATATGTTGGCATAAAGATGGTGTGAGTAAAAGAGTTCCTGTCTTTTTTCTACCATCAAGCTGAAAAAAACAGATTTCCTCAGAACACTAAAACAAACCCCTACAACACAAACACCACCAACACTGCCACAACTTAGATGTGTACCAGAACCCAAAGAACACAGAACAACCTCCTGATAATGAACAAATATATGCCATTTTCCTCACCTGAGATGCAGGAGGAGTCAATAAATCTGATTTTAGTTCCTTTAATGTCTGCAGTAAAGATGCTACAGCTTCATCATTTGATACATACCAGTCACTAACCGTTCTGTTAAAAAGAAACACTTTGTCAGTATGGTTGATTTTTAGTGATCTTATATTATAGTTAGCACACATTCTTCCTCCCCATTGAAATATCTTAAGTTTTGATGCTGTCCTCATTTACTACCTATCAAACACAACACAATGAATCAGAAATTTTTATTAAATAGTGGAATTTCTAAATAGTGCTGAACAAAAACTTATTCAGAAATCCGTATTCTCTACCAGTGTGAAATTCAACCATGCAAATTCAGGCTGCAGCAAAATTTTATTGGTATTTTACTTTGCTGCCATAGAAACTAAAAATTACTGAGCTTGGCCAACTTTTCCCTTCCTCAATACAGCCCACCATTCCAAACCTGCAGCTGCCTTGATTAAGCTGTTTTTCTGATTGCTCTCCAATCCGGATTTATTTGCTCACTGCAAACTAAAAAAAAAACTCCTTCAAACTCCTGTTTTCTCTTTTTGGAGTTGCTCTTTTTATGAAAGGTTACTTCACAGATCTGGTTTGCAGGCAGGCATAAATGATTTTTACAGGAATGGGGATGACAACCTTCTAAACACAGTCTGCTAAGCACCATGTAATCATGGTTTCACATCGCAATCTTGTAAGCAGAGGAAATGATACGCAATCCATTTCCTTTAGCTGATGGCTCTCAGCCATGATCTGTGCGAGTTCAGAAGCTATATGGAGAGAAAACTACTGTTTTATGAACAGCATTTAAGCTACTCACTTATCTACAGTTTTACACATTAACTCAACGAGACGTGCAGCTACAAAAAGCAACTGTTGTCTTATCTTCTCCAGCTGTTGCTGCTGCTGCAAGTTGAATTTTTCAGTTTCTTTTGTCATGGGCTCTTTGGCATTTTGATCTTTGTCTGAAGTACACAACGGTCCTCGTTGACTGCTGGGAGATGGAGGACTTCTTTCTGTTTCCTCTAAGATCGCCATGATTTCCTGCATCTCTTTAATTCTTTGTTCATCCCTTTGGTGTTGCAGTTCCAAGTTTTGCTATTTTAACAGAATAAGTAGTAATAAATTGCCACTTGTACATACACACACCCCAGTACATATGGATTTAGATATGCAGACCACATATGAAAGCACCACACCCAACTAACATATCCACATCTCAGTGTTTCTTAAGCCATGTACCACTTTACAGGGGGAGACTTGTACTACTGCACTCCAGGGCTACCAGGAAGCCATTTAACTACAGAGTGAGCATCATCTCCATCCATTTCCTGACTTTGCAACTTGCAAGTCTTCAGAAAGTCTACAAAGCCCCCTTGTTCCTCTAATGAAAGTGAAGGAGCTGAGAAACAAGGGTGAAACCTAGTTTGGTTACCTACTATGTTTAAACCACACTTAATGTCTCCTCCATTTGCTAACAAGAGGCAATCCCCAACATAGACCTAAACTAAACCCAGAAAACAGCTACATTTGAAAAATGCAGGCAGCTGGTTTAAAGCATTTTTCATAACACTCTGTTACAGGGAAGGAAACATTTTAATTAGAGGACATTATGCACTGTGTTAATTACCAATTCATGGTTAATTCAATCTAAGGGAAGACTCAGACATTCTTACAAGTCTCTCCTGATCCTTCTGTCAGCCCTCCTCTTTGTTTCTGTTTGTTGCTGCTGCCTTTGCTCTCTCTACTCTTTCTTATTTTTATCTTGCACTGTTTTGAAGAGTAACTGCAATTCTTCCCACTTAGCTTTCAACTTTGCCTCTCTCTCCTTCTGGGCCACCAGGGAATGGATTACCTCTTGCTTTTGACTCCTAAGAGATTCCAGTGTTGCTCGGAGTTTGTTAGTGGTCTCATTCTCCATTTGTGTTTCTTCACAACACATCTGTACTTCAGCCTCTAGTTGCCTTTTGGAACGAATGGCTTTCTGGTGTGTTTTCTCAATGATAGCAGCTAGCTCTGCCTTGCGGGATCTCTCTTCCTCCAGCTGGGCTTGGAGCTCTCGGATAAGGGCCTGTTCTAGCAATAACTCCCTGCGCTGACAGGAAGCCTCCTCCTTAGCTTGCATGCTCAACTGTTCTGTCAAAACACGCTCGTGATTCAAGGAATTCAAGAGCTCCATAGAATGATTTCTCTCAGCATCCAAGTTCTTCTGTAGCTCCAACACTTTGTCATGTTCTTGAGACAATAACGCTTCACAGCGGGAATATTCTATCCGAAGTTCCTTGCGGAGATTATCATTTATTATTTGTTCATGCTCTAAGGATACAGACAGCTTGTTATTTTGCACCATCTGCAAATCCAAGGCAGCCTGTAAATCCTGCACAATGAGAGAAACACAGTGATATTTTAACATAAGCACTCATTTGTGGGGTGCTCTGGCATTCAGTAATTTTCAAAATTATATTTTATTCAAGGAGAAAAGAAATCAAGATTGAGCCAGACTAGTTCAGGTATTTAAAAAATTAATTTATAAACACAAGTTCAATTTTCTGAGTGCCAGAAACATGCTCTTTACAGTCACGATACCAATTAATACAACCAAGGATCTTAATATGAATATACCTTGTGGTACATTATTTTTCCTTCAATCATTAATAACCTCACTGAGAAATCAATTTATCTTTTTTTTTTTTAACATTACCCAATCATCTTAAATGATATCTGAAGCAGAAATAACCTGAATTTTGATTAAAAAACACTAATAAACAGTCATCTAAGCAGTAAGACTATCTATAAAACCTTTTGGTTTTACAGCCCACCTATTTAAAAAATGCAGAACAGACTGATGACAATAACCCATTTTCATTAGTCTGATTTCATAAAGGAAGCAAGTAAATGAAGGGGCAGCCTCAGGAAGCCAGAACAAACATGGCAGGGTTTTCTGCCCTCTCTCCCCAGGCAGCACCAGATCTCTGACCACTAAGCGGCACAAACCTGGTACCATCAGTTTTCTGTAGTACTGGGAATGCAGGACTGCAGTCACCTGAGAATGGTTTCACCTCTTGCACAGCTTTACCTGGGGCAGTGCACTTTCACTTTGCTTTTGACCAATATGGTCCCCGTGTTCTCTGCATGAACAGCCCTTGTACAAGATACACACAGTGCTAACGTGCTCCACCATAAAAGCAGAAAAAAAGCCAAACCAACAAAGAGAAAACACCTACACACTTAAATAATTACCAGAAGGAGAACAAAAATCAGAGGGCAAACCATAAGGAAATTGTCAGAGGAGTTTGGCTTTGGTTTGTAATTCTACAAAAGACATATGTTAAAAAGACAGGAATGAGAAGATGATTATGTCCTTTGCAAGATTCATTTCTATCACAGTATCAGTGAGAAAGCTGGTAATTTGTTTCCCATTCAATTCAGAAAATAGGGTACAGAAACAAAACCAAAACAAAACAAAGACTGCTGGACCTCAGATAAATTACATTAGAAAGGTTTCTGTTACTTTCTCCCAAGCATTTGTATCAATGCTTGCTTTTCTCTGTAATCTCAGTGACACACTGCACATCCTCACAGCACACCTGCTTTGTAACGAAAGGCCTGGTTACACAACTGTGGAGTCTGTCTGTCTCTCTGTACAGCAACAGGTGGTACAAAACTGACCCTAAGAAAGTATAAGGATCTGAAAACATTAAGATGTCAAAAGGATGCATTCAGTGTCTGCTTATTTGCATAGCTGCTGTAAAGGAAAATAACAGAAAGCTTCAATTCCGCATGGGAAAAATGCCATGCACATTAGGTAGAAGCTTTTTTTCTTTTTTGTAAACTGTCATTGAATGAAAACACTGGATATAAAATAGTACAAAATTAACTTGTTAGTTCACTTCTCTTGGTGTATGAGGTTAAGATGTTGGGCATTACCTCCAAGGTCTTTTTCTTTTCATCTTCTGCTTTCTTATGCTGAAGCTGTTGCTCCTCAAGCAAAACTCGCAGCTCTGTTTCAGTCAGACGTTCAGTCTGCAACTCCAGCAGAGTAGCTGTCAAATCCTTCTCTTTACTTTCCAATTCAGAACTGAAAAGTTCAAAATGACATTTGTATGTTCAGAACAAAATATCCTTCTCTAGTGATGCAAGTGAGACGCTTTGGATTACTTTTTGTGATCTGACCTACAGATTTACTTCCCTATGTGGGCTTCTTTCTTATAGGGTCAGTTTCAAGTCACAAATATTTGCATCTGAAAACAGTTTCTCTCCCTGCAAGCAGAGCTAAAATTATCCTATAAGTAGGATAACTAACAAAAGACAGGGATAAATAATCTATGTTGCTGGAACAAAATGTGTGTCCTGTGAAAGGAAAGAAAACCACTGGCATACACTAGGAATAAGAAGGTGGAAAGAAAAATTATAAAAAGAACACAGCAAAATGACAGGCAGACAAAAGTGCCAAGCAAGAGACCAAGACAAAAGAAGCAGAATAGTGAAGATGAGTTAGATTTGCATGGCAAGGTATTGGTAGTGGGGGGTCGCAGGAGTGCCCTCTGTGAGCAGAGCCCAGCACTACTCCACATCAGATCACAGCCAGCTCCAGCTACTTCAAAAGAGACCTGCTGCTGAGCCATGGGTGTTGGGTGTGCCTCTGGGGCAGACTTAAAAACTGCAGCAGGAGGTCTGGGGGAGCTGCTGCCCGAGAGGCCCCATGTTGGAGCAATGTGCTATTGAGGGATGGGCCCTGTGGAACAGAGCAGTGCCGGAGTAGTGCTTGGAGAGCTGCAGACCCCTCGGTCCACACAAGATTGGTTGGGGAAGAATGGCATTTTGGGGAAGGGACCCCACATGGAACAGAGGAGGGGACTGACCATGGAGAAGCTGCAGATGAAGAAGTGTTAGGGACTGACTGTAGCCATTCCCTTGCAATACTCTGGGAGGAAGAGGTGGATGGGAGGAGGTGTTTTAAGTTTATTTTTAGTTCTCCCTGCTAAACTTCATTAGCAATAGGCACTATGCTACATTATTCTCTCTTATATTGTTTTGACTGTGACAGTAATTGTTGAGGGATCTCCCTGTTCTTATCTCAACCCATCAGCCTTTTTCATCATACTTTCTCCATCTATTCTATTGAGGACAGAGAATAAGAGTGTGATGTGGTGGAGCTGATCTACCTAGTGGTGTTAAACCCCCAGAGAGGCACAGGAGGGACAGATACCATGCTGTAGTTAAGAGGTGATTATCTCATCACTTTTACTACGGCCATACAATATGCCTTGACCATTGAGATTCTGCGGAAGAAGGTAAATGTGTAAATTTGAATGAAAGCTAATATACATATGAAAAGTAACAGAGGTGTATTTGTGGATTCAGCGTATATAAAGCTTTCTCAGACTAGTTAATAAATTTAAATATACAAACTGTACTTCTCACCGGAGCTTGTTTATTTCTCTCTGATGCTCTTCTAGAGATTTCTGCAGCCTTTCATTTTCTTGTTTATGTTCATACAGATCTGACTTCAGGGTTGATACTGCTGCTTTTTCTTGATTCAAGAGTTCACATGTTTCAGAGGCTCTCTTCTGCTCCTCAGACAGTGTGCTATGCAGGTCACTCACAATGCATTTTTCCTGCTGAAGTTTATATTCCAATAATTCAACTAGGATAAGAAAACACGAACATTCATTTTACAGAGATTTTGACATTAAGTTTATCAGTCATACTGCTCCAATTGCAGAAAAATGAGCTGTAGTAAAGTATTCTTGACCAGAGAATTCATTTATTTTCATATATGATATGAATAACTGGAAAGATATACAAATATTGCTATTGGGCTATTGATAATAGGTGAACAGTTGGAATGAATGATCTTTTAGGTCTTTTCCAACCTTGGCGATTCTATGGTTCTATGAAATATGCTAAAGTTTTGCTGCTAGTGGACAAGGGAAGAATATAAAAGCTGTATCAGACTAAATGAGCTACTGTGATATACTGCAGATCACCTATTAATAATAGATTCTACAACTTGTTAGGAAAAAGCATTGATTTAACATCAAATATATATATATATTTTCATCAAATATGTATATATATCAAATATCCTGTTGGTTTTTTTTAAGCTTCTTTATTTTTCACAAAGTTTTCTTAACCACTAACATTTGAATTAAGAAGAAAAGGCCTGCTTCTTAGCCTGCAAAAATAGCAGGAACCGTAAGTGCACTAATTAAACTGAAGAACTGTTTATCATCAGCTTCTTTGCAGAACAGTTTATACTTTTTTTCCTTTTATCTGCTAGGCAAAAAAAGAAAGAACTGACATAGAAAAGCAGAAGACAAGAACTTGACAATTACTACCTTTCCTTCGAAGCTGGTGTTCTTGTTTGCTCCCTTGATCTTCTACATTAGTAAGAGTTTCCTGCAACTGTTGTAGCTTCTCTTGATTCTGAAGATGTGTCATGCGTAGTTGAGCTCGAAGCTCCTGTATCTCAGAGAGCAAGTTGTTCCGGTCTGAAGAGAAAAGGTGCTCCACAACCATCTGCCTCTGTTCCTCCTAAAAAAGAACCAAGTCCTGTTTAATCTACCAGTATATTCTTTCTTCCTTCTACAAAGATAAATCCCAGAGTAACCCTCATATGTACAACTGTTAAAAGGAGGCAAATCCAAATGACCAAGTTTGTACATCTTTTTGATTCAAAAAGTTAACCTTATGAAACAGAAGACCCAACTTAACTAGCTTCTTAACAGCACAGTAGTTATTAATAGTAGTTTATACACTGAAGCTGAAAGCTAATTGTTACAATGAAAAAATCCCAAACCGATATGGAGTTAGCTCACGATACACTCTTTGCAAGAGAAGTTTGTGAAGCTCCAGATAGAATTATTTTAGCAAGCATTTCTTTTTCCCTGCCCAGTCTGGTGGTCACTACTTTATTTCTGACTCCTAGGTAAAATAATCAACAGGCTTTATAACACAAGACACAAGAGTTTGAGAAAATGGTACCAAAACACAGACTCCCATAAAAGCCTCATGATCCCACCCAATCTAGATTGATGCACAGGGCGTGATTTAACAACTGAATTAGTAAATCTTTAAAACAATGATAGTATCCATGTCCAGATCAAACTTCAAAATTAAGTATGAGGGAATAGAAGTGATTTGGGAGCATAACACTCAGAGGCCTTATTTTCTTGTTGTTTCACTACATATACCAGTTCTTCCACTAACACAACTTCATCACCACACCCAGGACTGGAGACATGAAACATCAGGTCAATTTGCAGCACGTTTTTCTCCTACTCAGACATACTCTGTACTTAAAAGAAGTTCTCCTCTACAATCAGTAGCAAAATCCGAATGCTCCTGTGTTGGTTTTTATTGGAAAAAAACAAACACAAAAACCCAAACAAACCACAACACCTATATGATCTCTCTCTAACCTACTCATTGATGTCATTACTGATACATTACTACTAATTTAAGTAGAGCCAAGGCATTCGAGAGTCCTGTTCAAATCTTCGTAGTTTTCTGTTCCTCTTACATATGTATGTATATACACATAATAACACAGCATATGCATATACCCAAATATATACATACTAAAAAAAGTCAAGCAGATTTTAAAGGGTGGAAGCCATCTTCCGTGTCTTACCTTATCTCCTCTATCTTCCATCTTGCTAAGATAATCTTTCAGTGACTGTATAGCATTCAGCAAGGCTAAGCCCTCTTTTTGCCATCCTTCCATGATTGCTTTTGTCTGATGAACGTTCTTCAGCTCCTTAAAACCAAAGGAATGTTCTGACAAAGCCAATATCTTGTGGCTCTCCTCATACACCAACTTCAGCACAGTCTGAGAAAGAAAAAGAAAGCAATACTAAATATTCGAAAATAGGCATCACCATCATGACAGCATATGAGTAGGATGCAGTAGAAATAAACAACAAAATTAAGTTTGTACTTGGTTGTAATATCAATAAAGGCATGCAGTTCTGTTCCACTACTTGATGTGCCTAGCAAAATCAGAATACACTTACACACACTTACATAACATTCTCTGGTAACTGCTGACTGTGTCCTAACCACTGAGATTGGTGCTGTTACAGTACAAATGTTGAAGCACAGACCAGCCTATCTATTGCTGTGTATGCCACCATGCAAACATGCAACTAAGATAAAGGACCGTACCCAGTCTTTGTTCTCTCTGAAGTACTTATTCATAGAAAAATTATCCATGTTCTATCACGTCACCATATGCCAGTGATACCAGATAACCTAATTATGCATTTAGACAACCTTAGTTTGGTCTAGCAGATTACATAGAAATAACACCTCCCAAAATAATCAGTCTTAATTTACACAGCAAACTCCGTTTTCCCTAAAACTGTCAAGCAAAATAATCTGTTTTAAACAAATTCCCTGTTCACAAGCTATTATCCAATGCACAGATGTCTCATTTCAGGAAGAGTCACTGGAGATTTAAGCCATTTTCTACTTACATCTAACCAAAAATACCTCAGCCCTCACACAGAGCTGTATCTTTTTGCTACTCACTTTAACAACACCACGGTATTTTTCCTTAACTACTGGTGTATTTTCTTTGCACTTTTTGTGAAGAACTTAACTTGAACCAACCTGAGTTCAGGTTCAGTTAGTACTGCAAGAAGCAATGTTTCATGCTACAACCCTTCAGCAAACATTAACAATGGAAACACTAAATCGCTCATACCAAACATTTGGTACTGGACTGTGCAGGTTTTCCAGTAATAATTGACAATCCATGAAAGCAACTAAATGTTTAACAACTCTTTTTTTATATCCTCCTTCATCTATTGAGTAAGCTGAAAGTGTCTGTTAGACATTTGGGGAAGCAGCAGTTATTATGTTGAAAGTATACTATTTCTCTTTTAATATCACTCATGTTTCTTCAAGTACTATTGCAATTGAACCCCCTGTAGCCTACCTCAATTTGAGGTTAAAGCCATTATAGAAAGTTTACAGTACAAACGTAGCAGTTAACACTATCAGCATTTCACTTCTGCACTTCCAATTTTAATTCACTAGTATGCTTACATGATTTATATATTACCTTTAGTTGCGGGGAAAGCATTTCTTTTTCTCTCACTGATTCCATAATATCTGGAAACATGCCACAGTACTGCAGGTAAGCCATGACATTAGCATCTGGATGGTCTGATGTTTGTAACTGCTCATTCAGTTTAGCTGCCAGATTTGATCCGGTACCTAGAGAAAGAGACAGTTCCCCCACCCCAGAGGTTACAAACACAGAGAACTCAAAACCAGCAGAACTGTGCAAGACAACCTACTTAAACAAGTAAAAAGGTCATAAGCTGCCTTTGGCCACAGAGATGATGATGTTATTATGTCAGGACTCACTAAACTCCCATGTCTCATTTCTAGCATATACAAATGAAAAGGTAAAAGCAGGCTTTCACTAGCTTGAATATACAAACATTTCTGAGCCAACTAAGAAAAGGACAACTTTCAAATGCACAGTAAAAGAAAACTGGAGATAGTGGAAATGGTATACTTTTATACCAGTTATCAAAAGGTAAAAGGGATACACAAAGTTAAACTCACTGCTGTCACATCCGTTGCTCAGCACATCTATGGCAGATACTCCCGATCGTACATCATCTTGCAAATCAGATGGAGTTAGATTATCTGCTTCTCTCCTCTGCTTGGAAATAGTTTTTCACATTAATTTAGTTTTCTGAAATCAGACACTGTTTCTATACTTACAGTAACTTTATTATTGGTGTTGAATTTAGCAAATGCCTACTTGATTTCAAAGTTAGTTACAGCAAATACAACAGCAAATGCACCACAGGTACTCAGCAAAAGCCTTTTCACCTGAATTTTTCTCCCTTTCAATACTCTGAAGAAACAGAACGGCCTTTGAAAGAACAGAATTTTTTGTTTAGTCTCAGATGGTTTGTAATTTAAGAGGAACACTGTAATAATTTCTTAATAGATATGCTTTAGCTGTAGCACAGGGGAATAAGTAGAAACATTAGAGACATTTTACAGTTTGCAAGAAGAATAAAACTGTTTTTCTGCAGCATGAAAAGATACTTTAAACTGCACATTAAATGATGAAATATGCAAATCAAGGAAAAACGATAGAGCTCTACTGAAACCTGTTCAGTTTGTTTGTGGGCATATAGCAGTGGCCTGAAGATTAAGGACACCTCATGATAAGGTTCCCAAAATGCAAAACATCATACAACATCTGCTATTCTGTCAGCATCTAAAAGATTCATCCTTTTCAAATAAAATAGGATTAAGCTTATCTTCAATATATAATTGTAATCACAATCCAGTCAGCATCCATCCAATCTGGTTTTTTGTTTCTTTGTTTGTTTTTATTTATTTTTAAACACTGAAAACCAGGTTCCCAACTCCTTTGACAGAATGGCCCTCTGTAGTACCACACTAAGAGTTGTGCTAACTTCCACAAAGCCATCAAGCCAAAACCAGCCCAAACATTTGGTCTTCTATCAGAGAAATACATTTTTCTTAGCTCCAGAGCTGAATCTAACTTGGCTGTCTCTGAGAGGAGCTTTTCTGTGCAGATACACTTATTCTCCCATTTAAAAGTCTTCTAACTCTCTATGACAAAATTACTCACCAGCAGAGAACTGTTACAGTAAATTGAGTATTCTGGAAGCACAGCTTTAGAGTTTTCAGCTCAATTACCTACTTACACATGAAGCATTACCATAAATTTTCTCAGTTACTTCAATGAAGCCTCACCAGAAAAGTATCATCATTTGCAGTGGCCTCTCAACAAGCCTTGTAAGAACACAAGAGCAATACCCATACTTTTACCGATAGTCTTTATGCTGCTGATATGATAAGACAGTAAGCATGGTATGCGCATCTTACTGTTCAATTTTAGATTTTGGAATACTATTTTCACTTAGTATAAGCTGTGGTAGACATTGTTTGAGTACAGTTCAGAGTTTTCTCTAGTGTATGACAGTGAGAGAGAAACTAATAATGATATATCCAGAAGAAGACTGTACAGTGTTTCAGTGTATAGATTTCTACTATTTAGAGCCAATGGCTCAGCAGTGATTTAGGATGACAAAACTGAGCAGTCTTGTGTAATTAGAAGGAAATCAGACATGAAATACCACTTACCAAAATCTTCTTTTCCATATCTTGGTCATTGGCATCAGCAGAGTAGGTACTTTTGGAGGAAACTGGAGATTTTACATCTGCTCTGTCTGCTGCTTCCTCACTGCCATTTTCATAAAGGTGAGAAAACCCCAACAAAACCAAGTTATCACCCTGCAGAGACGACCTACTGTGCACCATTTCAAGACCTGTACTTTCAGCTTCTGAAAAGGGTGTCAGATTAAGCACCGATGGAAGTTCCATGCTTTTATCTTGCTTTCTCATAATCTCAGGTGAATCCCACGAAGTCACATCCACAATGAAATCCTGAAAGTTTTTAATAGTACCTTCAGCACAGCCTGCATCCGCATTGGTTTTTAGAGAACCGGGAATTTGATGGTGATGCTTTTTCAAAGTTTGCTGTTCTTCAGAGCTGCTGATTGTGTCCAGTTTCTGAATCGAGATATTTTCTTCTGATTGCTTAACCTGAGACTGTTTATTTCTATCATGAGCAGTAAAGTCAAACAAAGCAACTTTTTCCTGCAATGAGATAACACGTTAATTGTTCGGTGGAATTTAAATATTATTTTAGAAATGTAAAATGCACACTTAAAAGTTCCTCTCTGATTTATTAATCAAATCTATGATGATTTCTAGATTTTATATAAATACAGTTCCAAACTTCAGTTTACACACCAGCTGGCGTTTTTAAACAGGCAAATCATCAGAGAAAAAATATATCCTATTAAAAACATATCCAGAAAAAAAAATGTACCAGCTGACTTTTGGATCATACAAGAAAAAGGATATTCTTGTAGCTGTGTAGATAATCTTCCTACTTTAAAAAAATACAAATCAAAACTAGAAAACTCTCTTGAATTAACTTAAGACTTAATTTCTGACCCAGGACACCAGGAAAAAAAAAAGAGGATGAGTAGTTCTATGGACAGCTCTTTTACCTGCCATTCTAACTCAGAAGGAACTAGGAAAACCTTTTAGATACTCTTCTACCTTTCATGTTAATGTATTTCCTGATTTTCACTACTTCCACTTTTGAAGCTAAGATTAACGGTAAGGTGTTTCTTTGCTCCTCTAAGAACACTGCATTTGTTTGCATCACATCCACTGCTACATAAAGGCTCTTCAACGTTCACATTTTCAACCAGCTTTAATTCGCTATTTAGGGGTAAGTAAAGAACTGTTTAATTTCATGCAGGTTTTCTGATTTGGTACTCTAAGCAATGATCATTTCATTTTCCCTTAAGTGGTCCAGCATCGCATCCCAAATGACATTTACCTAATTCATATTAGAACAAAAGCATCACCTAAATACCACTATCTCCCCCCTTCTCCAGCTCTCAGCTATCTTGCCAAAATAGTTCATAGAATAAATCAAATACTGTAGTTTTCCTTATTCTAGGATGAACTGGGTCCACATGAACAGGTCTGTTAGAACACATGCTTTAAGACAACTAATTTGCTTACTTTCACACAGCATTCTCCAACCTTGATGACCTCCTCTCTTCAACCTACCCTACTACTTGTAGCACTTAAACATGGAAATACACAGGCTGGCATACATACAGGGATTTAAACATTTGAGAAACCAAATTTCTACTTCAAATAGATGAAGCAAAGGGGGGGAACTTAATTCCTCCATGAAGAAAAAAGGGCGCGTACTGACATTCATTGACACTTGCTGAATGTTTATGGAGACCAAACTGTGGATGTGAACACGGTGAGGCAGTGGTGGTATGTTTTAGCAGTGGGTCACTTTTGCCAGCATATATTTTTATGAGTGTGACATGCAGTCTCTTGTTCATCACTGGTGAAAACGCACGGTGACTACAGTGAAAAACAGCACTTTGAACTGGGAGTTTGTCCTATCAAAGGTGTTATTTGTATCAGTTGTAGTTTTCACGGAAATAAGTAGGACTTTCAAGGCAACCTTTATGTATATGGTACAAGACAATTTCTGTTCACTTGGTGTGGCCCGACCAAGCCAAAAGGCTGGACACCCACGACATAAGCTCTCTTACCAACACTTAACACCTGTGTAAGGGAGCCTTAGTGGACAGTAACTTGGTATATGACAGATGAATACAGCTCTCTGAAAAAACAAGTAATCTGAATTCTACTGTTTCAAAAACTGAATAACTTAATATAAGCTCATGTTTTGTTATTTGGAGAAAATAAAATGGTTCAGAGTAAATAAAGTTTTATAATAAAATTATTTCTCTCTAGTCAGTGCCTGAGAAACGATGCAAAAACAGACCCCTAAATTGACTCAATAAAGCCATTTTTATACTACATTATTCGTCATCACTCTTTCTTAGAAGAGTGTAGTACAGGCCATTGTATCAGTTTTTTTATTTCTACTATTACAGCACTGAAAAGAACACAAACAATAAGGCTTTACAAAACACATTAAATTAGCTTACTAAAAACAAAATCAGGACACCATTAAAAAAATGAAATCACATACCAGATTATCAGTTGGGGAATCAAACGACTGACCAACATGTGTTTCCAGTGCTTCCAATTCCTTCATTCCTTTCTTAAGAACTTCGCCTTGTCTTTGTCCCAAAGGACAGTCAGCATTCTCCTTATCGCGTTGCTCCTTTGGCTTGTACAATTCCAGCTGTGCAAGAAGTTCATCTCTTTCCAAACGTA
The DNA here is from genome assembly GCF_054131305.1 of Coturnix japonica. Classification (NCBI taxonomy): domain Eukaryota; kingdom Metazoa; phylum Chordata; class Aves; order Galliformes; family Phasianidae; genus Coturnix; species Coturnix japonica. Next base: position 33,405,914 of record NC_140669.1, read on the forward strand.
AGTCTTCGAGCTCTTTTGTGTAAATCTTGATTTGATCTTTCAATTTTGTTGTGTTACCTTGCAATTCATCAGTTTCTCTCTGATTAGATACTTCTTTCTGATTCATTGCTTGCACATGTAAATCAAGTCTAGAAACTTCTAATTCATGACTATAGGCATCTTGAGCCTGACTTGCATCTCTCCTCAACTCAGTTTCAAGCTCTGATGCCTGTTTTGTTAAGTACTGCAATTCACCTTCTTCATCTTTTCTTTGATCTGCCATTGTCCTTACCTGCTTGTCTTTTCCAAGAATACTCACTTCCCTATCTTTCACGCTATCTTTGAGTTCCTGAACATGAGAAGCAGCAATCCTTGCTTCAAACTCTCTCTGAGAAATATGTGTTTGTAGAAGGCTGTACTCTTCCTGAAGTGCACTGTACTGTAATCTCAGAGTGTTTAGCTCTGCACAGTGCTGCCTTGATGATTCCTGCATGTTTTGGCATTTTTTCTCTAAAATTTCCACTTCCGTTTTGAACTGTGATTCTTTCTCTTCTAGCTGCTCCTGCAGGTCTCTTCTAACAGCTGAGGCAAACTCTAGCTCTTCCTCAAGTTCCTGCACCTTGGAGAGTAGCAATGCATTTCTTCCATGTAGATCAGTGTCACCCTGACAATCTATCAACCCTTTCTTCAACTCCTTCTGCAGGTTTTCCACTGATTTTTCCAACCCAAATTGAAAAATGTCACCTTGGTTGTCACTAACTTCATGACATACTGGTCCAAATTGTGCCAACTCTTTTTGTAGCTTCTCAATTACTCCGTGAAGTTGCTCTACCTCTTCATCTTTGTCTTTACACAGCCGTTCCTGGTCCCCACGAAGGTGCTCAATAACAGACCTGAGTTCCTCAATTTCAGATTTTTGGTCTTCCATAACCTAACAAAAGGATAATGTTGAAAGATTAAAGTATGTAGGCAGAATTACTATTGCATGTAGAATTCAAAACAGTTTTTGATTTCTTTAGATTGCACAAGTATTAAATCATAAAGGTGACACAGCAGAAAGAACTCTTAAGTTTCAGGTGGACAGCTACTCAGAATACTCTCTTTCTTAAGAGAATTACCAAACAGACTTCATTTTCAATATGACAACGTTGCTCATTTCAGGAGAGTTGGACTAGAGTTCAGATGGACTTCAAGGATCCCTTCCAACTCAAATGATACTACTATTCTATGATCTCCTCCAAAAATCAAGCAGCAAACTTCTAGTAAATATTCTTACTTTATTCTCGAGGGTATTCACTAGCTCATACTTGAGTCTTCTCAGCTGTTCATTCAGGTGATCTATTTCTTGATTCTTTTCCTTAAGTAGTGCTTGCGGGAGGGACAGAACTGAGGCATCACTTACATCTAAGTCTCCATTTTGCTTTACATGAAGTTTTGTTAGATCCTAATGAGAAAAACATTAATCTCATTAGAAAGGCCTATTTCTCTCCCAGCCCCATGGCAGGAGGGAATTACAGCCTGTATTTAAGTGTTCTCCTCCTTATCGTATTATTAATTTAACAAAACAAGGGCAACTAGTTTATTTGGGTTTGTATCGCTGGATTAAACTGACACACTGTTTCTTAATTTTCAAGGTGAGACAAAAACTAATGACTGACAATCAACCAGTTTTACAACTTAAAGTATTCGCTACAGCCACACATGTCAGGTATGCATACAAAACAGTACACATCATTATTAGGATCAAAGAAAAAGCTAAGCTTCTAAAGTCAAATTAATATAGAAGATATTGCCGTAAGCAAAGCATGAATCTACAGTGTTTGAGGCGTTCTGGGATATCTTTTGGCAAGAGAATATTGCATTTTCATTAAAATAGAAATAAACAAAATGCATGTTTATCACAATATGAAATAAAGGCCACAATACTTATAATAAGATGTCTCCAAAGTTTTAGCCAGTGAACACTAAAGCTAAGGAAGCCTACCTTCAGTTGTGCATTCTCTACCTGAAGCTGGTTGATAGTCAAAGAGCTAAGATTTTTTTGCACCTCTAGCTGCAATTTCAGCTGTAATATCTCCTCATTTTTACTGGCCAATTTATCTTTATGTTGTTCTAGGTGGTCTAACAAGCTCGCAATCTAGAAATAAAGCAAATGCATAGTTGTTTTAATAATCTCTGAAATTTAAGCAGAAAGGAAGTTTCACTCTTTTCTATACCTACTGAAAGTCTTTTCAGCAGATCCTAATGACACTAATATCTGACGCATACAAAGAGCAAAAAGCTAGTGCCCCAGCTCCTCATCTGGTTATCAAATTCCTGCAATGGTGAATTTATTTTTCTTTATAAAAATAAAACTGCTCATGAAAGATGTGTTAACCTATGTTCTGAGCTATGCAGGCTTGACCACTTATGTAGTTTGAGATAAAATGCTTAATAAAAAAATTAAGCGTTAGCCTTTGATGCTTGACATTATCACAAGCAATAACACTGTTCTTCTATTAAGAGGCAGAAAGTAACATCACAGCACTAATCCCAGTACACAGCTATTAAAAAAAAAAACAACACAAATCTGAGCATTGAAACCTTACACACGTAGGAGAAAAAGCAATGACATATTCCTCACAGTTTTTATTTTTTTAAAATTTTTTTTTACCATCTCTTGCTCTACTATGTAGCGAGGTTTCGATGCTTTAAGAAAAAGGCCTACTGACTTCCGAAATATGACTTCTGGAGAGACATGAAGCTTCCGGCTCTTGTAACACAGATGTGCAATCAACTGGAGGATCATTCAATCCTTTTTGTTCTTATTGCACATCCTAAATTGGTCTGTGTGTTTGTATATTACACATGTAAAAATTATGCAATAGAATCATAAAATGGCTTGGGCAGGAAGGGACCCCAAGGATCGTCAAGCTCCAACTCCTCGGCTGTAGGCAGTCTTGCCAATGGCTAGATCAAACACTAGATCAAGGCTGCCTATCCCTGAGCATCCTGTGCCAGGCCATCACCACTCTTTCAGTGAGAAATTTCCCCATAACATCTAATCTAAATCTCCCCTCCTTTAGTTTAAAACCATTCCTTTAAAATCATTGTATTATCACTATCAGAGGGTGTAAAAAGTTTATTTCCCTCCTGCTTATAATCTCCCTTTAAAAACTGGGAGGCCACAATGAGCTCTCCCCACAGTCTTCTCTTTTCCAGCCTCAGCAAGCCTATTTCTTTACAGAAATGGTGCTTCAGCCCTCTGACCATCTTAGCGGTCCTCATCTGGACCTGTTCCAACAGCTCCATATCTTTCTTGTGTTGGGGGCTTCACACTCCAGATTGGCCTCATGAAGGCTGAGTAGAGACAAGCAATCACATCCCTTGCTCTGCTGGCCACTCCTCTTTTGAAGCAGCTTAGGACCAAGTTAGCCTTTAGGACTGAAAATGAACACTCTTTGTTTACATTATGTTTTTCACCTACCAGGACCCCTAAGTCCTTCCTCAGCAGGGCTGCTCTCTATGAGTTCTTCTCCAGGTCTGTACACATACCTAGGATTGCCCCAAAACAAATGTAACACCTCATACTTGGCTTTGTTGAACCTCATTAGGTTCATAGTGGCTCGCCTTTCCAGTTTGTCAAGGTCCCTTTGCATGGCACCTCTTCATTCTATCATATCAACTGCACCACTCAGACTGGTGTTGTCTGCAGAACTGCTGAGGGTGAACATTACCTGATAGTATCGGAATATACAGCATAAGTATACAGGGGTGAGTAGGTGCATTCAAAAACTTAATCCAAGGATTAAACTCTCAGTTACAAGTTTGCAGATGATTCTAGAACTACATGAGTGATCTAATAAGGATCAGGATAACACTGAAACTGAACAGATTACCTCTCCTTCTTTCCTCTCAAGTGATTCCTGTTCTGCCTGTAACCGTTCCTTCAGCCCTTGGTCAGAAGTGCCTTCCACAGGTACTCCATGCCTCACTTCATCCAGTTTAGATTGCAGGGCAGAGATCTGAATCAAATTCTTGTACTGCTGCTGTTGCAATGCTTCTTTATCCTGCAAGGTAACTTATGTTAGTGTTGACTGTACTCAATATACAGACCTAATCAAACAGAATAATCCTGCCAGAATATGTCTTCATGCCTGAAGCATGATTCTTCAAGCTCTAATGCAAGAACAAAAATACTTATTTCCAGTGCTCTACGAAGGCACAGTGATGTAAAACTATTGAATGTTTTTAGCACATTTGTCAATCTAATTTTAAGTGCTGAAAATTTAGCACACAGCCATAAGACCATACTTTTTCAATTTTACACTGTTCCATAAGGTTAATGATCAATAGCAATATCCAATTTGAGTATATTACCATATATTTACCAAGCTAAACTCAAGAGGTGAAGATTTAGGTGGTGGAAGGTAGACCAAACACTACCTACAAATATATCACATTATGTCAGAACATGAAGCACTAGCACTATATTTCTGTCAGATGGTGTGGTCTCTCAAGCTATCATGTTTTTGTTTTTGTCTTTATTTTTAAAGCTTCTCCTTCAGTTCCCAATATGGTTTTCTCACAAGTATTTCTCAGGATCTTGGTCACTTCAAGAAGAAAAACTTCACTTGGGTAACTTGGGTAGTTATCCAACTGACAGGCACACATTTTTTTTCTTAAAAAAATATGCCATAGCCCAATAAACACACCTCTAATAACATGGTTATTTTAGATTCATTAAGTGAAAAAAACTGACTGACTTCTCTAATTAGAGAACTAAGACTTTGAGTACACAGATAACACCTTCTGGTCTTAAAATGAAAGAATCATCAATAAAGTTAAAAAAAAAAAACAAAAAACCAAATTTAATTTGTACTGCACTACCAAAACTGCATGCTCAACAACCTATATTTAAAACAGCTGCCAAAACCACCACTCAGTTACTGAAGATCTCCAGACTCCAGCCAGCAGCCCTTAGGTAAAAAGCCATTCTGGCTTCAAGAGAGACATCCACCCCACCCACAAAGCTCACAGGAGGAAATGGGGAAACTACAGGGAGAGAGCCAGTTGGGGTGTGATGCTTTGTCATCCTCACCTATTATCTCTCACATGATAAAGCAAGAAATTACGAAGGTATCACCCACACTTTTGAATAGGAAAGCACCGTCCAGAGAAATATTTGTTTGCATGGAAGGGAAAAACAAACTTTTCTTATCACTACGTGGAACTTACAGTATCCTCCAGCCGCTTCGGAATCCTGCTGACAGACATGACAGAGACTACAGCAAAACCCAAGTAACACTGGTGCCTATCTCTTAGATTTCACATCAACCACGAGCAAGATATTATCCACACCATTCCAGAGATTCTGATTGCTTACAAAAAGCCCCCGATGACAACATGAAAATCCGGATCAATCACAGCAGAACCAGGCCGCTTCCTCTCAGATGTTCCTGCGTTTAGTACACAGCAAAGCTATGTGTGTGCCATACTATTCCCAGAGCTCTGCACAAAGGAGTGAAGTTTCTCTTAACATTCTCCTGTTGCTATGTTCTAAGGTCATGACAGTGAACCAGCAACAGCAAACAGCAACCCAGGCAAAAACCAGAGCTTTATGCGCTCTATCATCAATATAAGAGATACTTCTGGATTCCCATACAGATAAAGGGTCTAACAAGGCATCTTGCCAAAATACATGGGGATAGCAGGCTCCTTAAGGGAGCAAAAAGAAGGGCTTACAACCTACTATGGCCCAACCCCAACAAAAAGCATCACTAGCTTGAACAACAGAAAGGAACTAGACAAGGAAGGAACAAGGAATATTTAATATTTGATTCTAAGCAAGTGATGACAGGATAGATAGATCTGAGTTAAGTCTCCATTCTCCATAAAATAAATACCATCCCGTATTCAAAATTAGTTGTTCTAGGTCTATTTCTCAGTAAAACTAGTCTCTATTACCTGCAATGTGCATATTTTTGTATGTTGGCATTTTGGATGCAATAAAGATCCACAGCAGCTACTCATATTGAGTGTATTTTTACCAAAAAATCTTGCGACACACAATTGCTCTTACAGCTTACTTGACACTTACATGACTCACAAAATTGCTTAGTGATGAGCTATCACAATAACCACAACTGCTAAATCCAGTGGTGCAACTTTGTTTAAAATTAAAAAAATGATTTCTCAAAAAAGTTTAAATTTGGCTTGTTTAGGATTTGTAGAGAATGGCCAATTTACTGGGATACTCAGAGATCTAAAAGAATAGTTTTAATTCACACAAATAATGAAAACCTGTTCAAAGTGCCAGGGGTTCGGACACAAGAGCAACTTACAAACAACCTGCAGACTCCACTCACTTCAAGGCAAACTAGACAGAAAGCTGACGGGGAAAGATCTCTAGAGCTTTCTGCTCTGAGCCCCAGCTCAAAGCAGAACAAACCTAGCTCTGGTCAGGTACTTGGCCAGCCAAATTCTAGATAATTGGAAGTCAGAGAAACCACTGCCACACTGAAAGCCTCTTTCAGCACAGACTGCCCACAGTACGAGTTACCCTCCCTCGTTTAGTTGGAATTTCCCCTGTATTCCTTCCTCCTTTCACAGCGCACCACCAAGTCTGACTCTATACTTTTTCTAACCTCGTTTTATAATATACTTGTAGGCATCAATATGACCTTCACAAAGCTAAACAAAACCTGTTCAGCTTCCCCTCATAAATCATTTGCTCCAGTCCTTTAACCATCTTATCTTGATGGTACTCCAAGTTCAACAACTTTTTCTACTATGTTGATGCCTTTGTTGTACAGAGAAATCTGAAACAATTCTCCAGATACCATCTATTTGGCAACAGTGAGATTGCAATAGTACTACTTAATGAAGAGACCTGCTAGTCTATATCATACGTAACTGAAGCTATAATAAAAATACTTTGTTCACTATTTTTAAAATAGTGGAAGCAACTATTTAGGGAGTAATCAATTAAAAGGTTAATTTAGTTTAGATCACCCTATTCTTAAATCTTCAAACTTGACATACACCTGAACAATGCATAACAAAGGAAAACTGCTGGAAGGAAAAAAATATTTATTATAAGGCAGAAAAGGATACTCAATTGCTTAGCAGTTTGTCTGAATAATGTCTTTACCAGTTAAGTATTTAAAAATTACCTGTTTTAATTCAGTTTCTAATTTCTTCATTTTTTGAAGTTGTTGTTGCAAGTAGTTTACAGTCTTTGAGACTTCAGTTTTGCTGTGCTCCAGTTCTTGTACTTGTGCCACCAGTTTTTCAATCTCTTTATCACGAGCTGCAATTTCTTGATGCTTTTGTTCCTTTTCTAATAACAGCTTATTGTAATCATCCACCTTCTCTTTTACTTCTGCTTGTAAAGATTCTACCTATACAGAAATCACATTAGACGGATACTCAGCAATGTAAGAAGCTTCCAGTTGGAACCAAGACTAATTTCATGGCTAAGAAGGCAGAATTTTGCTATGGATTAAACTAGTGCTAAGACAATAGATAAATCAGAGGCAGAAAAAGGATGAAAAAGTAATTTCCTGATACTTTGCTTTCTGAATGGAGTGGCTCTCAAATACAAATTTGATTACTCTCATTTAGCATTTATAGTATTCTAGCAAATGCTGCATAGAATTATACTCTGAAGGCCCAGCAGTCATCAAAAAGGACCTTATTTGTTTTATGTATTAAGATTTTAAAACCTCGGTATCACATTAATTATTACTAATAATGTTGATCTATTTCTGTAACCTCAGAACTAGTTTTCATTACTTCAGTGAATTCCAATTTAAAGGAAAAACACCAAGAACTGAAAAATGAATTTGTAACTTAATCAATACCTCCAATTCAGAGAAATTCACTACAGTCAGTGGAGAATGAGCACTCCTTTACTACAAGGTACTTAAATTCATAAAGGACGACAACTTTGCATTTTCGCTCAGTAAGATCCAATCATGCAAAGAGCCTCAGAAAAACACATTCATCCCCATAACTAATGTGAAGGCAGAGCTAGAAGCATTGGTAGGTGACAGGCAGGAAAGAACTGAGTGTGACTGAGTGAGTTATATCAGAACTGATAAAGTCATCAAGGACATGGAAATGGTGCCCAGAAGTGAAAGCAATGGAAAATCCTCTAAAAGAGAATTTTTTGGTCATCTGCTCTTATTGCTACATGCAGAAATTAAAAGTTCAAATGAACTGCTTAAGTGCAATAAGCAATTCCTGCTATGATAGCTTTGTTAAACAGCTGTGTAGGAACTGTCTAAATCCTGATGCATATACTACACATGTATGTACAATTCTCTTTCACTTGCTTAGTCACTTCCCTTGCATGCCTTTTTCCATTTAAGTTTTTATTCCTTTTTGAGAAAGGTTGAAAATAGTTACATCAACTAATAATAAACTTTTCTTTACTTCCCCTTTACTAAGCCACTTAACAGTCTGTCAGACTTCAAATTCCGTGAATCACAAAACAGTCTGGGTTGAAAGGGACCGTGAAAATCATCTAGTTCCAACCCCCTGCCATGGACAGGTTGTCCCCACCACAAGATCAGGCTGCCCAGGGCCCATCCAACCTGACCTTGTGCACCAGGGGCACCCACATCTCCCTGGACAGCAGGGCCTCCCTGCTCTCTGAGTAAAGATTTTTTTCCTAATATCTAACATAAATCTCCCCTCTTTGGTTAAAAACTATTCCCACTTGTCTTATCACTATCAGAGGGTGTAAAAAAAAAAAACCAAACAAAAAAACCAACAAAAAACAACAGCACACTCTCTCCTTTTAAATACAGAGAGGCCCTAAACTTCCCCAGACAGAATAAGCCCAGCTCCCTCAGCCTGTCTTCATAAGTCACTGCTGACCATTGTTGCTCTCCTCTGGATGCGCTCTAATAGATCCACTTCTTTCTTGTGTGGGGGTCCTAGCGCTAGATGCAGTGCCCCATCAAAAATAAATAAATGAATAATAAAAAGGAAGTATTTATAAACAAGAAATTAAATTGAAAGCAGTTTCCCACTCTTGAAAAGATCATGTCATTCTAAGACATATATCACTATTTCTGAGTCAAACTGAAGCAGACTTGACATAGGAAGAAGAGAAAAAAGCAGAAGTGTATCTAGTTAAGGAGAAGGGTTTGAAAGGAAGAAGAAAGGAAGGAAAGGTTAAAGAAATGTTCATGCTGCTTTTCATACCTGTAGAATCAAGTCATAGTTCTGTATAATGTTCATTTATGGAAAAAAACAAACAAACAAACAAAAAAACAGAAGTTAATTTTTGAAACAAAGTATCAAGTAAATAAATATATATACAAAAGGACTGTATCTTGTATGACAAGTAGTGTAGTTGGACAAATGCAACAAGTTTGGAACCCAGAAGCCTTTCCTCAGTTGTCCTTTGTAGAGTTAGTATCTGTGCTCTCCACATTTAATTTAAATCAGACGCATAAACTGTGAAGCTTCATTGTAGTTTGTGTTCAAATAAAACACTTCTGAGTAATGCAAGTACTCTCGCACTGAAGTCTTAAGAGCCAGTCACCAAAGAATTACTGACATCTAGCTGTAGTTTAATGGCCAAAGGAGATGTACATGATTTTACTCACCCCATACTTCTTGGGCTCTCCTGAATTCTGTGACTTAGTCGAAAGTTTTAACTGTTCTTCCAGCTTCTTAATTTCTTGCTGAAAATCATCACGTTCGTGTTCTCTTTCTATAGCTTGTTCCTACCAACCCAGAGATAATTAAAACCTTTTCAGAAACTTTTAAATTCATTAAGTTATTGAGTAGAAGAAATTGTTGTTTGCTTGTTTCATTGCTTGGGTTTTGTTTTGGCTTTTTATGCTGTGAAGAAGCCATGCTCACTTACAAGTGCCTAAAAAGCTTTTTGTAGTCCTGAAAGCTTAGCTAAAATTACAGGGAAAGACAAAGGAAAAAAAAAGAATCTAACTCCAACATACAAGTTGCCATCAGCAATTACAATGGTCTTATCTTTTAAAGAAAAGAAAATGCATTGTATTGTAGGGACTGCTGCAAACTAGGAGTAGTATTTATCACCTAAAAACCATGAGAATATAGCATCTAGCTTGCTTACATCCATAAACTGTCGTTGGTTTTTAAGCTGTTTTTCAAGGACTTCAATTTGTTGCTTTAATTCAGCAGCCTCCATCAATTGTTTAGTAAGGTCTTGATTACTATGCAGCTGTTCTTCCAGTTCCATCTCCAGAACTTTCATTTGAGAGCGTAAGTTGGAATGGTCCTTTTCTGCCTGACACTCAAGTTCCAATTTCTCCTTTGCAAGAAGTTCCACTTCTTTGAGTAGACCTAAACAAGAACATAAACATAACAACATTATCAGCATAGGGTACAAAAATCAACCTGAGTTGATAAGACTCAGAATCAAGAGGTTTGTAGTAGATTCTCAGTCATCCTTGGTCTCTTACTGTAGCAACTCTGCTTCCTCTGCATTAAAAGGATACCAAAGTATGCAAGGTAAAAAAACAAAAAAGTTAATTAAACAAGAGAAACGGAACTGTATCTGCTTCTTTAACCACTTGCCAGATTTGCTAAGTGCCCTTGGTAGTTTTCAAATTCAACTGAAATAAAGAACTTCTCAGTGACAAAGTTCCTTACCAGCTATTTCTTGTACAAGTGCACTGTCAATGGGTACAACACACCAGTCGGAAGATAAAAAGAGCATTTTTTTTGCAGTCATGTGAGACAATACGTTAAGTACTCCTTATCCTGTATGTTAATCCATGTCTGTAATTGGATTGCAGCTACCACAAAAATCCTTTCATATTTTAATCGTGCAAGTTTGTTGCAACATTCTTGGTTAGTCACACATTTTATATAAGAATTAGTATGCTTTTGAGTTTCTCCCAGACTGAGATGGAATATCTAGTGCCTTAGCCCACTTTTTAGTTTCTGCCAATGTACTCAAAGCAGGATTCAATCCAATTGGATTCAAAGAGCTGGCACAGATTCAGCCTTTGCAATCTGTCATACAGTTCCATGACAGCCAGAAGTACTTGTGCTCAAAAGTACTTGAAAATAATCTTTTGTGTTTCCTTTGGGACAAAATCTTTCATATGTCATATGAAAGCTCAGACAGACAACTTTTAATATTGACACAAGTACAACATGAGTATTTTGCACTAAGTTTGAAATGTCAAGGGCTAAGTCAAATAGCAGAACAGGGAAGGATGGTAGCCCACAAGAACAGTACAGTGGTGGAATCCAGTCAGAAAAAGAGGTGAAGAGCAGCAAGATGAACAAGGGAAGATGAGGCAGGGGAGAGATGAGAGGCAGATAAGAACTGCAGAGAAGTGATACAGTAAGACAGGTAGAATTCTATAACAGACTACCAGTGGTCATGGACCCAAATCCAAAAGTAGAGAAATTTACAATCTTTTACTACCAACAGTAGAAAAAATCACTAGAAATTTGTTTCCTGCTGCCTTTACTCCTGACCAAAGGAGGAATGATGCAGAACTCTCTGTTAGATATCTGGCTTAGACAGCACAGATCTATGCAACACATCTGAAGGCTCATCTTGGCATTAAGCAGTCACAGAAAGGCAGTGATCTCAAATGATAAAATCTCTACTGGAAAATGATTCACAGAAACTCATTTATAGAAGTATTAAAATGATATGCAACCTCAAGCAGTCAAAACTACATAACGCTATCTAGGTGACTAAGAAACAGCATAATCTAGTCTTGAGTTCCTGCACAATGCAATTCACACAACGTATTTGAATTTTCCTCTAGGAATAAAAAAATTACTGTATATATATTACACTAAGATTCCTCATATTGTTGTTAAATCACTGCTGTCACTGTAAAAATGTGTATTCCTAATTTGTAAAACAGAACACCATCAACTACTGAGTTATAACTGTTATTAGAATGACTGTTATTAGAGTCCATCCAGTATGTTGAAGATTTCACCTTTATTCAACTCCAGTTCCCTATGTAAATTCTCTGTAGCTAGCTGGAGTCCTATCACATACCCCTTGGGGTTGAGGCAGTGATGGAGCAAGGACAGGAGGAGTTAGGTTACGTAGACTACATTGATTTGGCATTCTGGTGGTTCTCACTGGCTCTTTGGTGAGTCACCCCTCTACAGAAATGTGGAAGATACCTTTGTTGGAGACACTGTGGCGAGGCAAGCTTCTCATTCAGTTTTTCAAAGCATGCTCTTTCTTACAGAAACTTACCTACATAAGCTTGATCACTCCAATTTTTCCAGTATCCAGTACTGACAATGTGTATCATGTTTAGACAGGATAAAGCCAAAGAACAGAGCAAAAGTTACTTACTTTCATACTGTTAGTATCATCAGTATAGCTTTCTGTTTTAATAACTCAAATAATCTTCCTAGAATGTTATTTCTTCTGCCATCACCAGGCTAACATCACCCTGAAAGGAGCGAAGCCAAAAGCCTTGAATCTGCAAGTCATCTCTCTTCTGACTTGATATTGTAAATTCATTGCAGAATGGTTGTAGCTAGAAAGGATGTGTGAAGAACATCTAGCCCAACACCCTGCCTTGAGCAGGGCCACCTGGAGCCAATTGCTTAGGACCAAGTCCAGAAAGCTTTTTTTCCCCTCCCTCAGATGCTTTCCATTTCTAACTACGTAATGCTACAATGTGATAGAAAAGCACAGTGATAATACTAAGGCAGTGAAGTCTTTGGCTGCAGCAAATGAGGACAAGCCCAAATGTGCAGCCGTGGACACAGAAATGAAGGAAGAAAGCTGCTTACCATCAGAAGGCCTCAGGTATACAGGGATCTCCAGAAAGATACCCTTGCCTCCACTGCCAACACTTAAATGAGGTCTGGGAATGGGTGGATCCTGGCTCCAGCCCTTCCAGTCATTCAGCTGTGCTGCACTGCATACACTTGAGAGCCCCTTGGTTGGCCTTGCTTTCCCACCAGGTGCTCAATCACTGGTTCAGGCCATGACTTAACATTTATGCTACAAAATAGAAGACTACGGCAGTACTCCTCGTCAACAGTACTGTCTTCTCAGAAGGAAAAAAATAAAAAGCTGCTCTGTGGTTTGTTTTTTCTTTTTTTCACAGGAAGACCCTGCCGAATTCCATACTAGATGGAGCTGGTCACTAAGCCACCAAACCAAAGAGTGCTGCCTTATAGAAACACAGTCTCCAGACACGATGCACTGCAATTCTCTTTTTTTCACTACTGTTGTCGTACCCACTCCTCACCAAGAATTGCCTGCTCCTGGGTTAGTTCCTGAAAGCGCTCACGCATACTCTCCAGCTCCACAACAAGGCGACGCTCAGATTCTTCTTTCAGATTCAAGGCTTCCTCCAGTGCAGCTTTTTCTGCAACATAGCCTTCAATAATGCCTAAAATGCCAAGTAAGAATGAATACAGAGCAGCAGACAAACTCATCTATTGCAAAAATATAACCTAAAAACACAAGCAGTTTAATGCAAACAATAAAATCATAGAAAAAGGAGGAATTTCAAGGTTACTTAAACTTATACTGTAGCTACTTTTTTGAAGCATTCTGAGGAACAAAGTTATGTTTTCCAATATGTTTTAGGAGGCTACCATGTCAAAAGATTGCCTCAAAAGAAGTGGAACGTATACGGGGCTTGTTAAACCTTGATGGTTTGTAATAACCTCAGAACATGGGACAGCCTAACACATCCTCTGCTGGGCTCAGAGGATAAAAGAAACAGATTTTTTCCATAAAGTAAGAGCAAGTACTATATTCAGATTGTTCCTGACCAATCCAGCGGCCTTCTGTGATGGTGTGATGAGCTGAGCGATGCAGTCAATACACTGGAAAGAACAGAAGCCATCCAGAGGGACCTGGACAGGTTGGAGAAGTGGGCCCACGTGAACCTAATGAGGCTCAACAAGGCCAAGTGCAAGGTGTTGCACTTGGGCCAGGGCAATCACAGGTGTTTATACAGACTGGGCAAAGAACCCTTTGAGAGCAGCCCTGCAGAGGACTTGGGCATTCTGGTAGGGAGAAGCTGGACATGAGCCAGCAGTGTGCGCTTGCAGCCCAGAAGGCCAACTGTGTGCTGGGCTGCATTAAAAAAGGGTTGACCAGCAGGGAGAGGGAGGTGATTGTCCAGGCCTGGGACCCCCAGCACAGGGAGGATGTGGAGCTCTTGGAGTGGGTCCAGAGGAGGCCACTAAGATGATCAGAAGGCTGGAACACCTCTCCTATGAGGAGAGGTTGAGGTAACTGGGCTTGTTTAACTTGGAAAAGAGAAGGCTCCCAGAGACCTCATTGTGGCCTTCCAATATTTGAAAAGAGCATATAAACAGGAAGGGGAATGGCTGTTTATGAGGGTAGATAGTGATAGGACAAGGGGGAATCGTTTTAAACTAAAATGGGGGCGGTTTAGTTTAGGTATTAAAAGGAAGTTTTTCACACAGAGGGTGGTGACACACTGGAACAGGTTGCCCAAATTGATGCCCCATCCCTGGAGGCATTCAAGGCCAGGCTGGATGTGGCTCTGGGCAGCCTGGTCTGGTGGCTGGTGACTCTGCACATAGCAGAGAGTTGAAACTAGATGTCCATTATGGTCCTTTTCAACCCAGGCCATTCTATGATTCTATGAAGAGAAAGCGGATACCAAGATTAGGGAAAGAAGCTCAACCTGAAGGACTTAAATCCCAGAACATGGAAGCCAAAGGTTCCCTTGCAAACACGTAAAGAATACAGGCCAAATCAGTATACCTCCAATGATGATATGCTGTCTATGATAACACTGAGATCAACAACCTCAGCCTTCCTGCTTCTTTTAGAATCTCTTTATGCCTGTACTACTCTCAAGTATTGCTTTAATTCATGATGAACCCTTCCAGGATCAGACATGTGGGCTGGTTTATAATGGGATTATTTTCTTTTCAATAATCCAAGCTCCAACGTTTAGACATGCAGACATGCAAATTTCTGTTTTTAAAATCATTGTGCTTTTTACACACAGACAGTGGTGTAATTATAGTACTATCACACCTGTCCCAGGGAAATGTAATTCTGATTCAGAGGATTAAGGATTAAGTACTAGATTTGCAAGAAATGACCCATGCTTCAAGTAACTGAATTATTTGAAATGTAAAAAAAAAAAAAGTATTACAGACAGGCAAATCAAGAACAACAAAAAGCACAAAAAGATACCACAGATACTTGAAAGAATCAGTTATAAGCTGAATTTTTTTTCATTTTTTTCTTACCCTCTGCTTTATGAAGCTCTAGTGCTAGCTGATTCTTGGCCTCGCTTTCCTCAGTGAGGCACTCCATTAGTTCTTGATGCTGACTAACCACTTGGGCAGTCTCCTGATTTCGACGGGTGAATTCTTCTTCAAATTGTGCATGGATTTCATGTGTTTTTTCCAGCTAAAAATAAACAGTTTTCCTTAGGATTAGATTGTGGATGGAGATACATTGTATAAATAACTACAGGTACTTAAATCCAGATCCTTCTCTTAGTGCATATGTGTTATCAAAAATTATGGTCCAGGTTTTGAAGTTTCTTGGTAGTATCAGCCTTTCTTTGCCCAAGACATTTTAGACAAGAAGACACTGAGGCCCTGGAGCATAGTCAGAGAAGGGTGATGAGACAAACACAAATCATACGAGGAGTGCCTTAGGGAACTGGGATTGTTCAATCTGGAGGAGTCTCAGGAGAGACCTTATTGCCCTTTGCAACTGAAAGGAGTTTGTGGTGAGGTGACTAAAGCTGCAGCACAGAAGGTTCAGGTTGGGTATCAGGAAGAACAACAACTCTGAAAAAGTGGTCAGGCAAAAGAGCAGGCTGCTCAGTGAGGTGGTTGAGTCACCATCTCTGGAGGTGTTCAAGAAATGTGTAGACGTGGTGCTATGTGGACAACACTGGTGGTAGGTGGACGGTTGGACTAGATCTTACAGGTCTTTTCCAACCTTAATGATTCTATGATACTTTGCTCTACGTATTCCTAACAGATTTTCACATGGGACAGAATTTTCTTTAATTTGTTTATTAATGTTGAAGAACTGATGTCATTTTTCTTATTTATGAGAGTTTTTATCATACTTAATTTTGTTCTCCAGAAGTTAGCAAGCACACCTAAAATTCTAGTTTAAATTTTCTTAAGGTAACTGACTTACTTCCTTCACACAGGATTTGTTGTGAAAGGGAAAAAAAAAACCAACAAACAACTGTTAAGCCTCAGTTATAAGAATTATTCAAATAAAAGACAAATTATCTACTGCAAGAAGCAGGAGATGCACATGCCTTGCATTACTTATTATTTGACTGAAGATACAGCATATTTTTCCTCATGGTAGCCAGTCCTACAGGGTGCTAACATATACAAGCCTCAAGTCAGAGTTCACATTTATAGGGTAATTATGCTTCTATACAGATGGAGATGTTATCTTACTTGTTTAGTTGATTCTGTAACCAGTTCCAGAAGTCTTTCCACCGTAGTGCGCAAGCGATGACAAATTTTCAGTATCATTTCTTCATTTTCATACGCCATCTCAGGCTTTGCAAAAACACTTTCACATAAGTATTGGCTCAACTCATACTGCTCTTCAGACACTGGAGACAGCTGGCTGTGTTCTGTGAGAGTTTCATCAAGCAGTTCATCTACTGAAAACAAGCAAACTACTTAAATGCACAGAAAAATGACACAGAATTGGTCACTCAGATAACAACTGACATCAGACAGCAACACTGCTTAGTCCTGAAGATATATTACAAGGTGAAAAACTTGTTAATGCTGTGTTATTTGATGTTTACATATCAATACAGTCTTTTGCAATGCAAAACTTTTGGAAATATGCTTGTACATGAGGAACTGAAGTTCTGTATCCATCAAGCTCAACTTTCCTGGTCTACTTCCCACCCAGCCTTATCAAGCCACAGGTTAGTATTTTTACTACTAGAAGTTAAGATACACTGGTATACTACCTTAAGTGTGGAAAAACTTGGAAACATAAAAACACTGCAACAGGAGATTCAGAGCTTCCCCCATGTAATATCAAATGAAAAACCATTATTCAAGGATACCAAATGACTGTTTGCAGTTATGTAAACTTGCACTCACCTTTTTCTATGTGATTCTTTTCTTTAGCTTTGAATGTCTGCATGAATCCTAATTCTTCCATTATAATGTGACTTTCCATAGAATCTGAAGAAGCCATACTGCTATCAAGGCAAAGACCAATCTTGCTACAGATGAGATCTTCAACAGCAATTGTGGCCTTCACCAGCTCCATAAGCCATTTCAAAAGACACTGGTATGAGTCCTGCATTTTCTTCCTAGAACAGAACCACAGGAAACATTGCAAAGCTTGAGTGAGCTTAGAGCCTTCAAACGTACTGAAAACCTGACAGTCTAAAACAGAAATCTTGCCATTGTTTAACAACTGTCAGTAAAGAAGATTCAGATATTTCACAAAAAACAAACAAAAACCCAACAAAAACTCAAAAACAAAGAAAATAACAAAAAAAACAATACACAGACGCAGGCTCAGCAAAATTAATTCTGTTTTCTCTGTATTTATGGAAGCACCAGCAGGGGAGAACACATTTGTTATTATAGTACCTGTAACATCAAAATAAATAGCGGTGTCCAGGCAGAGTAGACAAAAAGTTAAACATATGGAGATGTCTTAATGTGAAGAAAACATTGATACTACTTCTGAGTCATGTGATACTGAACAATTTCAGCTACAGCTGCTCATGGAAGTTTGAACAAATAGCAGAAATATCCAAGTCAGGCATAGAACATCCAAGAACAAGTAGTCTGTCATACTTTAGTATCCTACAGGAAGCCAAACAATGGGATGGAAGATTCACTATGCCCTGGCACAGCAGAACTAAACAGTAAGCCAGTTCTTTGTTTATTTGTTTAAAACAAACATGGAAAAGGAGTTCTTCTGGAAAATTATTCAACGTGTCAGCCTTTCTCTGATCCACATATTCAAACAACAAACTGATCTAGATTGCACTGAAAAGTTCCTAGGATAAAGAAAGATTCCCTAGCTTTTGCCAGGATTGGTGAAACCAAAACCCTAAATTCTCCATTAGACTAGAAAGGTATGTGGGGTGAGGGAGGCAGAAAAACAAGAAACCACAACACGCTCTCCATGTCAGATAGATTAGCAAAGCCAATACTAGCATCTTACTCTGTTATTTTGAGCTGGCTTAATTTTTTTATTATACAATAATGAGAATAAATAAATGACAACCACTAAGCAGTACATAACACAAGATGGACAAACCTTTCAGCTTTGGACTGCTCAATATCAGATCTCAACATGGCTACCAAATTCCCTCCTTCTTGGTTCTCTCTGTCTCGTCGCTCTATGAGTGTCTCCAGTTCACAGTTGGTCTCCTGTATTTCACAATTTAAAGATTCTACTTTCTTCTCCAGCTGTGGAAAATAGACAAAGATGATCACTTTGCACTATGAAATTCACTCTTACCCACTGTTAGTTTCTGTATATTCACATACTTATCACCTCTGCGATGCAAACTTGCTTCCAAAAGCACTAGAAATAAAGGACAGCAGAAAGACTAAAACTGGATTTTTTCTTTCCATTCTCCATACAGACATACATCAGCTGTCTCATTTGCACTCAGACTCAGCATACAGAAGCGATGCAAAAGCTTAAAAAACAGTTTGTCATACTACAGTTTACTTCTGTTGTTCACACCTTAAAAATGCAAAGCCGTGACCAAGGCACAGATTATGGCACTAGCACACAGACTTGAATAGCAGCCTGACAGACTAGGATTATTCTCAGGCACTTCTCTTCTTTCCTTTACAAGCTGTGTATGAAAAAGACTTTCCTAGAAAACGCCTTTTCTCCTTACACTTCTCTTCATGCTGCACCTTTATTTCATTAAAAGAGTAATTAATTATCAACACAAATACACCCATCTATCCTTGACTCTCAAATTATGCTGCCAAAACCAGTACCATTATGTTACAAACTTTGTCTCAAAAGCAAGCCAACAAATTAGTCAAGATACATATTTAGGAAAAGACTGTAATGATAGATAACCATTCCACTCCCCTGACAGTTTTGTGGGGGTTTGTTTGTTTGTTTTTTGTTTTTCTTTAAACCTCTCATGAAATCCTGCACTAACAGCAGGAAAACAGGAACACATGCCTTTCAGGTGAAAATCATAATGTTACTCCTACCACTTCCCAGTTTTCCTACTAGCCATAAAAGCTTAATAAAACATTCCAATATACCAAATTTACATGTTGATCAGAGCCTTCTGAAATGCAAGTGGAAACAAAAAATATTAATATCTTCTACTTTTAGAACCCAAAGCTATTATTTTTGATTATTCAAATCTTACAAGTTCCCTAATTAAGACAAACAATTTTCCATGCTCGTCCTCCATATCTTAAGATCTCTGGGTAATCTAAATTACAGCCAAGAGACTTGCTTTACAGGAGGCATACAATTTTGTTTTGTTTAGCAAACAAATCATAGAATCATAGTATCACCAAGGTTGGAAAAGACCTAAAAGATTATCCAGTCCAACCGTTTCCCTATTACCAATAGCTCCCAATATTGTCTTTGCCACTTCTGGAGCCATGTTTCCCATTAACCGATCCTACATACACCCAAATTATAGGTCTGTTGGTCTGTCAAAAGATAGGAAAAACAATGCCATAAGTACAGATAGCATCAGTACATGGAAAACACTCAACCATCTCTTAAAATAGGGCAGTTTTCAAGCAACTTTCCAGATTTAATTTCCCTGTAGCAGTTGTGGCACTCAAGCCAGGAAACCATCATACGAAGAGTCCATTATACACTGCACCTTGAAAACTAGCAAGCACCAGAATTACACAAACAGTCCTTGTATATATACCTTGAGACAGATGAAAGCACTGCATTAAAATACATTTGCAAAAGGACAGCTGAAATCTAAGTTCAAAATATTTTCCACACACCTGGATAATTCTTGCTGCATTTTCCTGTAGCTGTGCTGATAAGGTCTCCTTCTCCTTTAGGCAAGCAGCTTCTGCCTTCTCCCTTTCCTGAATTAACATCTGCTCCTGGTTACGTATTAATGCTGTTTTT
Source organism: Coturnix japonica (assembly GCF_054131305.1). Lineage (NCBI taxonomy): Eukaryota > Metazoa > Chordata > Aves > Galliformes > Phasianidae > Coturnix > Coturnix japonica. The sequence continues at coordinate 33,425,979 of NC_140669.1, forward strand.
TCAGCTTCAAATTCATCCTGCAAAAGTAACATATAATCTGAATTACAGAAAGAGAGGGAAGAGAAAAAAACAAAAATATCTCCCTGTAAGTTACATATAGTTTGAATTACACAATGAAAGAAGAGATAAACAGCACCTCCCTTCACAAACATACTTACCTGTTTCTTTTTTCTTTTAACTATGCTCAGTTTTTCTCAGTTTAACTTACACAGTTTACACCCCTGATCAACAAAGCCATGCCAAAACTATGTTTTAAAAATAGTCAAATAGTTAAATGAGTTTCCTTAATGTGCTTGCTAAGATCCTTGTAATTTCAAACTATACAGACCATTAAAAGAAACAGAAAACAGATGGACAGAGGCAACTGCAAGTAAGCAATATGGATAACACAGACTTCCACACAGGAAGTGATTTATAAGAACAAACTGAAAATGGCTAAATCACCTAATAGATATTAAATTGGACCTCATTTACCTCAGAGAAACATGTCTGCTCTATACGTGTCCCACTGCTGCACCAGCAAATAAGGGAGGCGAAATAAGGCCCTAGGATTCCATCATCAAGAGGCTAAAAGGAACCCTGGGACACTCATTACTGGGAATGAGAAGTAGTGCCTACTGTATTAAAAAAACCCAACAACATAGCATCATAGAATCACAGAATGGCTTATGCTGGAAGGGACCTCAGGGATTATCAAGTTCCAAATCCCCTGCCACAGACAGGGCTGCCAGCTGCTAGATCAAGTAGTAAATCAGATTGCCCAGGCTCCCATCCAACCTGGCCTTAAATGTCTGAAGGGATGGAGGCATCCACAACCTCTGTGGGTGAACTGTTAGTCATGATTCTGTGGTCTGTTATCAGTATTCCACATCACAGCATCATGCAGCTCCAGTCTCAGAAGAAGTGAACGAACGACGATTCTCAGAAGACTTTGCTATATTTCTTTTCTGTCTCCCAGGGAGAGGGAAAAATAAAACTGTTTGTAAGTCACAAGACCATCTCTTTGCTCCCTGGCAGATCAGAATAAGAACTTTGGTTTTCAGAAATTCTCTCATGTATTCAATTTATTAGCTTCAACACCGATTAACTTGTATTTTCACTACTATAATTAATAAATTAAGTTTGTTTTTCTCCTCAGATTGTTGCCACTGATTTTTGTTTTTCCTTTTCCCTTTTGTTCCCTTTTCAGGCCAGTAGGCTTGTCAGCCTGTTGTCCCCCTGTCATGGACATAGATTTAGAAATAAAACTGTGACATTGTCCAGCACCTCACCACTCTCTCAGTAATGAACTTCTAATATAAATCCCCCCTCCTTTAGTTTAAAGCCATTCTCCTGATTGTGTCACTGTCTACCCATGTGTAAAGTTCACTTCCCTCATGCTTCTAAACTCCCTTGAAATACCGGAAGGCCACAATCAGGTCTGCCCACAGTCTTCTCTTCTGCAGGCTGAACAAGCCCAGTTCCCTCACCCTTTCTTCATAGAAGAAGTGCTCCACCCTTCTGATCATCTTCGTGGCCCTCTTCTGAACCTCTTCAAAAAGCTCCACGTCTTTCCTCTGAGGGCTCCAGACTTAGATGCAGCACCCCTGGGGACTCACAAGGGGGATAATCACCTCCCTTGCCCTGCTGGCCACCCCTCTTTTGATGGAACTCAGGATATCATTGGCCTTCCAGGCTGCAAGCACACACTGCTTGCTCATATTCACTTTTTCAAATGACAAATTAAACTGATCTAGATCCAGAATCCCTAAATCCTTCCAAGCAGGACTACTCTCAAGGAGTCCTCCCAGTTTTTATACAAATCTGGGATTACCTCAACCCAAGTGCAAAGCCTTGCACTTTGCTTTGCTGAACCTCATTATATGTACATGTCCACTTGTGAGTTTATCAAGGTCTTCCTGGATGGCATCCCTCTCTTTCGCTGTATCAACTGCACTGCTTAGCCTGCTGTCATCAGCAAACTTGTTGAGGGTACACTCAATCACATGCAAGTTGATCTATGAAGACCAATACATTCCAGGGTGAAAGATGCTTCCCATGTTGTTTGGTTAAGTGAAGAAAACAGATTTTTCATCAAGGGATAAAATAAGACTTCAGAGCATGAAGCAAAACACAAGTAGTCATTTATACTGCCTCGACTCCTTTGTGGAAGATGCTGAGAAGAGTAAGTTTTTCATCATCACCTCCTAAGCTGATGACTGTATACTGCTTGATGACACCATGAGGACTGTCATCACAGGCAAGACCAAAAAGCAACACTGGCATTTGGAAAGAACAATACAAATTTCACCTGGAATCAACAAGACAGAGCAAGGCAGAAGAGCCATGCCCATCCATGATTCCAGACTCAAACAGCAGAGTGCCTAGTTATTAGCAAGAAAGAAATGAACAGGCTCAAAGCAGTGTGAGGATTCCTTTAACCAGAACAGCTGTTTGTCAAAGTCACTGAAGCAGTCTGCCCATTCTTCTCAAATGCAGTGTATCCACTAAAGGCATGTCAGATTATACAAAGGAACTCCGAATAACTATAAGTACCAGATTTCCATCAGATCTTTAATCAGTTTCTGCTTAGCAGAAAAAAATCAAAGAAACTCACACAATTCTTCATTTTCAGAAAAATAAGCCACTAGTACATACTTTTAAGTTCATTTTAATTAAACTCTACCTACCTTCAGTTGTGCAATTTGCTGTTCAAGGAGTATTTCTGACTGACACTTAAGCAGCTCAATCTCTTCCTGGAACTGAATCTGCTGCTTCATTTTTACTGCCTCAAACTGGGACAGAAGAGCTGTCCTCACAGTTTCAACTTCAGAGGCTGATGCAGAAGCATACATCTGCAGAAAGGAAGTAATATAAAATGTTTTAACCACAGTGTTATAATTAGGTAGAAGAAAAAAAACTGAACTAAAAACAATAGGAGAATTTTCACCATAAGTTGTCAGAGGGACATACAGAACTGCTACCCATATTCACACTGACTATGAAAAAGCAAATTTATAAAAATATGTAAGAAGCAATGAGAAGAAATTAGATACCAAACAGTTCCTATATTCACAAGACTGCCAAGTAAGACTAACATTACTCCCTACTTGTTTGATTTCCAACAGATATATGACTAAGGGGAAAGGAAAATAAATAAATAAATAAAAATCAAAGGGATCTTATTTTGGCCTTCCAGTACTTGAATGAAAACTACAAAGCTGGAGAAGGACTCTGTCAGGGAGTGTAGGGATAGAACAAGGGGTGACGTCTAAAACTAAAAGCAAATAGATCTAAATTAGATGTTAGGAAGAAATCCTTTACTCAGAGGATGGTGGCATCCTGGCACAAGCTACCCAGAGCAGCTGTGGGTATCCCATCCCTGGCAGAGTTCAAAAAAAGCTAAATGGGTCTCTGGGCATCTACCTCCCTGTGGTGGGAGATGTCCCTGTCCACAGCAGGGGTTGGGACTGGATGGGTTTTTAAGGTCCCTCCAACACAAGCTATTGTGTAATTCTAAGAAGAAAAAACAAGGAATGAAAATGAGGAGGAAAAAAAAAAAAAAAAGAAAAAAAAAAAAGGAGGGAAAGAAACACAAAAAGAGCATCTCTTATTAAGACAGGATTTCTCCATATTTGTAATAGGATTAATCATTAGCTGGCTGTCTAATGGTATTATCTCATGAGTAACTGCACTTCAAACAAGGAAATCCACCAAAAATATCAGAGAAGGCCCCTTGCACATCTCTCCTACTACAGTCTCTAAGAGTTACTCTAAGAATAGAGAGAAATCCTGCTTCTAGGATTGAGAGCCTAAAACATTAATAATGAAAAGTATTTCCCACTTAATAACAAAACTTATTTCCCAGGCAGACTTTTCTTCCAAAAGAGAATGTGTAATTCACTGTGGCCAACTGGGAACTGATACCAGCTCTAAGGCCTGGCAGTCCCTAGGAACACAATGAAAACTGGTCTCCTCAAAGCAACACTTTTCTGTACAAAGTAATACAAAAGTGCTGCAGGCATTAGGGAGATATTTAGCATACTATATCATTCACAAATTAGTACCTGAAAAAGCATTACAACATGTATTGTTTGGTTGCAATTGGATAACATTAGTTTATGACTACTTCTAATATAACATTGGATAACATTGTTTGTGACTACTACTAATATGCAAGCATAATAGAAAAGTGAATATCTTGATCATTCGCAGCTCCTTGCATCAACACTCAAAAATGTCTTCCTCCATTCAATACTTAAAAATAAATTTGTTTATCATTTAATTTATCCTTCATTATGAGCTTATATGCCTTATAGCCTTCATTAAACTTACATGTAAGCATTTCCAGGAAGAAAAAGAAATAGTAGACCCCTAAGGGCAACACAGAAGGTTTTAAAATCTTATTGAGAAAACACATTTGAAAAAGTATTACCGACTATAATTTCACTAAGAAATGTACAATAGTAAAGTTATTCACCATTAAAAGCTTAAAGTGAGCATCTACTTTCCACAAATAGTTAGCAACCTGAATTATTACCTATTAAAATGAGAGCTTTACAGTGTTGAATTTAAAAAGGAACAAGAACTCAAAAGAAAGCATGTGTTCCCCAAAGGGTAGAGATGGAAAACTATCAACAAGGATTTAAATTAATTAAAAAAAAAAAAAAAAAAAAAAAAAAAAGGCTAATGCACATATGGGAAATCTTAGTTCCTCTCAGATAAAGAGAGGCTGGAAAATGTCAACTTTGTCTCTTCTTATCAATTGGTACTATTGCAAGAAATCCAGAAAAGCATCTAGATATATAGCCTCACTTCAAAAGATAATAAGATTGAATTTAATCCATGTGAAAATATGGCTTATTTTGGGTTAAGGTTTCACCAATATTCTCACCTCCTGTTCATGCTCATGCTGTACTTTTAGTTTCTCCAGTTCCTTTTCTAGCTCCCTGGAGTATTCCTCCTTATGCTTCTTAATTTCTGCCTCATGAAGATCCTTAAGTTCTTGCAGTGCTTTTCTATGTTTTTCCTCCATCTGCACTACTTCCTCGCGTAATATATCCATGGCTAGACGTTTCTCTTCTTCCAGCAAACTTCTCTGATTTTGTAGAGCTGCTTTCAAATCATCCTGTTTGAGCATTAATTTAAAACAAACAAACAAAAAAAAGGGTAAAAATAAAATACAAATATTTCTGTAACCCACTTGTAAGTCTTGTATCCTGTGCATCAAAGTTGAAGCATGAGCAATGTTGTCTCATAATAATTACACACACTCTGTATCGTTTCCATCTAGTAATAAATTCTTCACTTTTTCCCTTGTCTGCAATAGAACTCCCCACTGTCACAATATTAAACTTATCCTTTGTAGAAGTCTTTACACTAAAGAACAGTTCAAATGCAGACTTAAGATTAGTTAGCAGACAGCACAGAAAAAAAAAACACCTTATTCACCACAAGACCTTCCTCTGTGTCTCTGTGGACACAGAAACCCCATCAAATCACTAGGCTTGCTGAGTAGGCATGGTGAGGAAAAACAAACAAAACAAAAAAACACACATCACAAGAAAACACAGTCCTCTGGAAGGTCCTCTATTATAACAATGAGATAAGTCTTCCTAACTCTTTGACTTGCAACATTTTTGTTACATTTTTTCACTTGTTCAATCTCTTAAGAGAGATTCATTTTCATCTTCAGTTTCCTATTTCAACTCACAGTATAGCCACGCAAGACTCAGAGCTGGCTCAAAGACACTGTAGAACAATTGCATGTATTACCCAAAGAACAAGAGTGATCCCACAGACTTAAACAGCTTCTCACATTTATGCAGGCTTAAAAACATAACATGAAATTTCATTTTCTACAGTAAGTTTTCTTTTTGACTCACCTTATGAGCTTCTTCCGCTTCCACAGCCATAATTTTAAGTTTTTCCATATGCACAGTAGCTAGCTCAATTTTCAAATTATTCTGCGCTAGCTGAAGTTCCTCAGCATGCTTTAATGTCAACATCTCTATCTCCTGAGCCAGGCATGCTTGATTCATTTTATCCTTTTCATGGAGCTGCTCTGTGTGATGCAGCTGTAGCTTCTCAAGAACCTGCCTATGTTCATCTCTTATATTCTGAATTTCAGATAGGTAGGATGACTCCAAGGAATCCAGGTTTGATAAGTGCTTGGCCTCCAGCACATCAATTTGTGCTTGATGTTTTGTCTGAAGTTCAGCAACAAAAGCTTCAAGCTGTATTTGCTGTTTACTTTCTAGTGTAGATTTAAGTGTCTTAATTTCAGCTTTGTGCTTTCTATGAAGCTCATTTGTCAGAGATAAAATTTGTTGCTTATGCTTCTCCTGTAGGTGCTGACTTTGAAGTTCTAGCTCATCAACATGTTTCTTCTTCAGCTCTTGGAGAAAAATCTCTTGCTCAGCTGTGAACTTCTGAGTCAAAGATTTGTGTTCCTCCATGAACCTAAATGATTTCCCATAAAGTTAAGAGAAGACTGTCAGGCACTTTTTGTTGAAATAATTAAATAGCAAAGAACAGGAACAAGGTTTTACTTATATTCCATGGCTTCTCTTTATGCTTCTAATACAGAACTAATTCAAAGCAAACCACAAAGATGATTTCAGAGCCACATCGTGGTCATTTGGCTGCATCTGGTTATTACCAGCTAAACTGGAACTCCTGTTACATTTCTACCAATACAGAGTAACATGCAAACTGTGCTCTCTGTCTCATTTAAAACCCACTGATGGTGTAGCACAGAAAAGTAACACTGACAAAGTGCCCACAAAAACAAAACAAGTATCAAAACCAGTTTGAGCAAATACTGTTGTATGAGAGCATCTAGAACACAGTATGTACAATGCCTACATTTCAAATGTGTTGTCTGCAAATTAACAGTCATAAGCAATGTCTCTAAATGCATCTGGTTTAGACCAAGACTTAAATCCACCATGGAAGCATATGAGGGATACTGGAGAGCTGACAGTAGCTTTCTGAGGTCTACTTAAAAGTTCAGAGAAGACATAGTATCTGAAGTGCTGCAGTTTGCCGTAATCAATAACTACAGCATTTTTTTAAACAGACACCAGTAATTAAAAAGTGATTGGTTCTTTAAAGGCTAAGTTCCTGATTTCAGCATCTTCTTACTGCAATTATTTCTCCAATCTTGTTCTATAAACACGTGTCTGAGGAGGACAGAATCACAGGGATGAACTTAAAGTAACGTATGCAAATACAAACATATTTGTTTGAAGATTTCCTTGAATGCAATAAAACAAGGTATGGGGAGTAGAATTAGGCATGAGAAGCAGACCTGAGCATTCAAAACACTCATTTCTAACCAGAATTTACTTCACTAAAGAACACTATATATGACCCATCAGCTTCATCATTCAGTGGATTACAAGTTTTATGTGACAGAAAATATATGCTCAAATTCATTTTGAATCCTCTGAACAACCTTAAAACACCTTGCAAGATTTTTTCCATTTGTATATCATGGACATTTCCTCTCCTCCAAGACTAGAATAGAAGCTGTGCTGTATTGTTAACTGTTATAGGGAGAACTAGGCTACACATCATTTATTTGCTGGACTAGATGTAATAATGGACATCCTTATTATACCTTCACAGAGAAAGAGCTACATAAATAAGTAAACTGGTGCCATCAAACAACAAACACACATCATGTCACTCACTAATTGCAAAATAAGAAAAAAAGTAGCAAAGACAACTGACCCAATGACTATGCATTCCCAGCAATTGAAAACATTCGAATACACAAGGCTTACTTGTTCTGTGTTTCCATGAGTTTCAGCGCACACTCTTCCTGCAGACAAAGCTTGGCCTTCTCCATTTCTTTTTCCATAAGCACTTTGGCTGCCTGCAGCTCACTGTCATATTGTTCCTGAGACTTCTGTGTAGCCTCTGCAGCTGCAAGGCTGTCCTCTAGCTGTTGCAAGTTGTTTTGCTGCTCTTTCACCAGTTTCTCTAATTCTACAATTCTGGCAGCTTGGTGATCTTGGAGCTGATTCATTTGAGTTTCACGAAGTTCAAACTCCTTCTGTAAATTCTGCTTCTCAAATTCCAACCTATTTTGCAGTTCTGTACACAACAATGATAATTTCTCTTCTGCTTGGATTCTCTGCTCCTCAGTTTCACATTTCCATTTCTTCTCCTTTTCTCTGTACACAGTCTCTATTTTCTGAACTGCTTCCCTGGCTTCCTTTAATTCATTCTTGTGATCCTCAGTGATTTTTAATTTTACCTGTGAACACAATTATTAAAAATGCATAAAACAGTAACCAAATTGAAGTGCCTGAAGTCAACCTTCTCAAGCATTTAAGGTCTTAAGAGAGATTTTAAGGTCTTAAGAGAGATTTAATTCTTGCATCCAAGTCATCCTTCTGAACAAAAGTAAAGCCGAAGTATAAATTTATGTACCTTGAATTCAGCTCACTTTTAAGAATTAATTGGAGTAGAGAAGAGGAAAAAAAAATTAAATCAAAATTAATTAGTACTCTGTGTTATTTTTTCTTGTAGTCACTTTTCTTCATTTCAAGAATTCAACTTAAAGTTACTGATATTGAGCATCACTAAAATTTTCTTTTAAACCTCTCTCCTCCTTTAACATCCTGGTGATATTTTACACTCACCACTGAAGTCTTTTTGCATGTAGCAAAAAGCAACATAAAAAGCATGTAATATAAGAACAGAAACCAAGCACCAAATGACTGCTAAATGACAGAAGGCAGTAAAGACCCTGAAAAACATAAGGGCAAGCATGTAGACAGTAAAGCAAGGGAAACACCATGCTTATTTCTTAGAAGTAAATAGAAAGCTAATACAAGATCAAATAAAAGTGACACATTAAGCAACATTTTTTCCAAGCTTTCCCTTAGAAGTTTTCTTCTGAAGAAGTATTCAAGCGTCTCTTTATGCTACAAGCCAAATGAAGAGGGAGAAAAGAGAAGCAAAAAACAAACAAGCAGATTAATCCAAAATCCACAAAAACATCTTTTGAAGCAATAGAAACTGAGAGGAAATAATTAACTTTGCTTCTGAGAGGCAAAGACCAGAAGCCAAATTAAATGTGCATCAGTTATTTTGATAAGGTGATCAAACCCACCCTCAGAAAGTTTGCAGGTGATATCAAGACAGTTGACCTGCTTGAGAGTAGGAAGGCTTTGCAGAGAGATTGGGATAGGCTAAATAAGCAGGCTGAGTTCAGCTGCAAGACATTCAACCAAGGTAAATGCTGGGTACCACCTGAGTCACAACCACCCAATACTGCAGTACAGACTTGGAGACAAGTGGCTGGATAGTTGTCCAGAAGACAAGAACCTGGAGGTACTGGTCAACAGCTATCTGAACATGAGCCAGAAGAGCAACAGTGTGGCCAAGGAGGCCAAAGGCTTGTATAAGGAACAGTGTAATAAGTTAGATCAGGAAACTGATTGTCGCTTTGCATGCAGCACTGATGACAACACACCTCAAACGCTGCATGCAGTTTTGGGCCCTTCTCTACAGGAAGGATATTGTATTGATCAAGCACGTACAGAGAAGAGCAATCAAGTTGGCGAGGGGAGCAGAAACCAAGACTTATGAGGAGCAACTGAGGGAACTGAGGTTGTTTAGTCTGGAGGAGTTTGAGGGGAGACCTCATCACTCTCTAGAACTACCTAAAAGAAAGCTGCATTAAGAAACGTGTCAGTCTCGTTTTTCAGGTGAAAGGTGATAAGAAATGAGGAAATAGTCTCAAATTACTCCAGGGGTGGCTTGGATTGGACATCAGGAAGAGATTCTTCACAGAGAGAGTGGTTAAGCATCGGATGAACTGCTCAAGGAAATGGTGGAGCCCCCTCCCTGGAGGCAGTTATGAGATGTGTGGAAGTGGCACTAAGGGACATGATTTATTTACAGGACTCTGTAGGTCAGGACACAACTTAGCTTGATCTAGAAGGTCTTTTGCAACCCAGGTGATTTTATGATTCTCAGTCTCTTAAACTTCAACAGTCAAAGAGCCAGAGCAAAATCAAAATAGAAATCTGTTGTCCTATTCTTTATTCTTCCCCATAAAATCTGGTCTGAAAAATTATCCGTTTCAGAATACAGTCCTTATTAGAACCAGAAACTGCCTTGTGGGGACCCAATCAGAAGAAAGGTTTTTTTCCATCTGCTACATCACTTTCTGTTAAAGCCTTCTAATGAAGACTGCATGACACACCAAAGTGCATAACTGCATCACTTTACTTACAGCTATAAGGTGCTTCTCCACAGATTCTAGCAGGGAGATAGATATTCAGAACGATGAACTTTTGTACATGTCTGTATCAGAATTGGTGCACGTATGTTTGACTCACTTTAATGAAAAGATGGATAGGATCAATCCTTGAAGCACTCTTCCCCATCCACACTACCTGAACTTCCAAGTGTTTAATGCTAACATGCTACAGACTTGCATTCCAATATTCAAGTGTATCCATGATATTCCATTTAAACTTGAAGCTAATATCACCTTAATATCTCCCCTGGCCTTCCTAGCAGATTTGTGCTTACTTAGCTCTATGCAAACATGGATTACCTGTTCCATTTGCTCTTTCAGATGCTTTTCATTCTGCACAAAAAAGTCTTTTTGCTTAGTTATCTCTTCCTTTAGACACTTTATTTCTTCTGAAAGCTCTGCAATCTGCTGTTCCTCAGAGTGGAGGAGAGAGAGCTTAACTTTGTGTTCTTCCTCCAGCACGGATACTCGCTTGGCCACCTCCATTTCAACTTGACGTGCTGCATCTTGAGCACTCTGTAGGCGCAATTTAGTGATTTCTGTGGGAAAAACGACAGCAACGCAAAATCAAACAAAAGAATAGTAAAAATACTTGCCAGAATCAATAGTAAAAATACTTGCCAGAATCTATTTTCTTTTAACGGGTCTTATTAATGTACAGCAATGAAACTGAATGTTGTTAGCTGTGCAGTTTATCAGTAATCTTACTAATAACAGCTGAATTAGTATAACTTACCACAGTGACTCTCAGTGATTGACAGTGATCACTGTCACAATTTATCAGTATTGACATAAACAGAAGGAGAAAACTCCAGACATTCTAATTTAGATGTAGTTTATACTATCCAGCTGATAAAAAATAAATTAAATTGATCACAAAAAGTACAACTGCATATGAAAGGAGCTGCACTGATATTTTTAACCAACGTACAGGGGAATATAGTTATATTTGTGTGTTACATAGCTAATTGTGAAGTATGGATGATGAGTTTAAATACTTGTGTATTATTCTATGCTCCCAGAAAGATGACACTTATACAAGAACTGCCATTGTCCCCTACCTGCACCTCAATGATGTATGCATTTTATATTGAACCAATACAAGTCAGCATATTTATACATATTACGAGGTGGCATTTCTCAAGGAAAACAGTAACAGCTAAGAAATTACATAAAACTGACCAACAGAAAATCTCATTAAATTTCGCCGTAAAAGGAATTTTATCCTGAGTTCTAAAGCAATAGCAACCTATTCTTCATAAATACTTCCTCTTTGTCCAAAAAACTCATACCAATATGTACACACACACAAAAAAAAAAAAACCCACACTGGAAAACGTAGGAAAGAGATACTGAAGTCAAATGCAAAGAATGCTATCAAGTCCACGAAACAAACTTTTATACTCTGTGGAAACAACTGAGAAATGGCCTACTTCATCCAAATATGACAGTCATTAAACATGCCTGATAATATCTTTCAAAGAAATTTTTAGTGTTAATTTAGGAACTGACACTGGCATCCCATGCATCAAGAATGAAAATGTGATTAACTCCCATTGCAGTAGGTTTTATTGCAGAATAACCATGGTCAGGTCACCATGTCAAAAAGCAAAGTGTTCAATACCAGTGATTAACGTGTTTTAAGTGTTTTCTGCTAAGTAAAGCAATAAAAAATAAACAATTTCATCAGATACTTTAAATACTTTTTAGAAAGGTGCAACCCACACAATCAGCTTGCCCTTTTACTTCCCAATCTATAAGTTTATCTTGCCTTTGATATGTTCTTCTGAAAGTTTGGCACGGAGCTGTTCAAGTTCTAAACAATGCTTTCTTTTCATTTCCTCTATTTCTGCTGTATACTTGTCTGAGAGGTCCATCTTCATTTTCAGTAGGTCTCCTTTATATTGAAGTGCAAGAGAAGACTTCAAGGAATCAAGTTCATGTCTGTGATCTTCTTTAAGCTGTCCTTGCAAACAGGCAATTTCTTCCTGCATAAGAAATGAATTAAAAATACCTTCACCTTTGAGGAAATCATGAGATTCTTCCAGGGATAACACAAAATTAATTCCACTAAGAAGCGTGTGCTTGACATTTACATATCTGGCTTATAAAAGCCCTAAATCTTCTCTGTTCCTGCCATTCCATCTGTTAAGTACAGAGGCAGAGCCTCTCAACATATACACACTCTGGAATCATGCTACAAGACAGAGCAGAAGTTCAGGAGCAGTTTGAAAGTATAATAGACAGGAAAGTCTCATCCAGGGGGAGAAACTATCAACTCTCAACACTATAGAGAATCCTCCTCTACATGAAAGGGGATGGAAAGGACTTTAAAGATCATCTAGTTTCAATCTCCCTGCCATTAGCAAATCAGGTTGCCCAAGGACATCATCTAGCCTGGCCTTGAACATGTCAAGGGATGAACACCCGCAGCTTCTCTGGGCAGCCTCACCACTCACTAAGTCAAAAATTTCCCTCCATCATCTAATCTAAATTTCCCCATTGAGTTTAATACATTTCTCCTTATCCTATCACTGACAGACTCCATAAAATGTCAGTCTGCCTCCTGTTAATAAGTTCCCTTTTTTCCCTGGAAAGCCACAGAGAGGTCTCCCCAGCTGTAGATAAATTAGAGGTCATGATCTATGAATGCAGTTTCATACTTAGTAGGAAACAATTTGCAGCAATAAAAAAGGGCATGATACACACTTTTCACATTTATTTTATGGGGTATTTTTTCGTTGTTGTTGTTTATTGATGAAACTGAGTTCACGCTGTCTTGTGTATGTCTTGTCTGCTTGTCATTGTGTCACTAAAGAAAAATTATTATTTTTATAGCTAATTAAAAAAAAAATTAGAACCTAAATCAAAAATAGGAAAATTTCTCTCGACTATGAATCAACTTCAGATAAATTTATCTAAGGTCAGTATCTTAAAATCACAAAAAGGTACATGAAAACAGATGCAAAGAGGAGAGACCAAGTTATCGTAGCCACTTAGACAGCAATAAGAGGCACAATTATTACAGAATATATAGAGAAAAGAAATGTTGTGAAATCTCCACTTCCGTGGAAGAAATTAGCAAGAGCTCTCTCCTTTCTGACACAGGACACAATATTCTATGAATTATTTGAAAGTGATAATCTACAAATACCTGACTATTTTTGACAGGCCTTAATAAAGGTCACAAATACAACTAACCATTTGCTAAGACCTGAGAATCAGGCATCAAATTTCATATAAGCTGTGTGGAAGGGGGAAGTTCTTCACTAGGAGAGTGGTTAGGCCCTGGAACGGGCTGCCCAGGGAGGTTGTGGATGCCCCATCTTTGGAGGTGTTCAAGACCAGGTTGGACAGGCAACCTGATCTAGTAAAGGTGTATGTTTGGTGGCCCTGCTAGGCATGGGGGTTGGAACTACATGATCCTTGAGGTCCCTTCCAACCCGGATCATTTTGTGATTCTGTGGTTCTGTGTGTGTACCTCAATATCTCAAAAATCCTACCTTACGTTGCTCCAGCTGTTGATTCAGTTGATCAAGGAAAAAATCTTTTCTCTCTTTCCCAACAGCCTCTCCAAAAACCATGACAGAAGAACTGAGGAAGAGAAAAAGTGTTTGAATATTCATGATTGTACCATGCATCACAGAATAGGTTAAAAGAACTGCTGACTTACAATATTATATAAAAAGTAGGCACAGTGCCACTGTAATAGCTACATGGGAAAGTATCCTCTACATTCATAACTTCTATTGCTAGGTTCACAACTAATCTAAATCCCCCAGTGCCCTATCCCAACATATTTACAGGCTAACATCACCTTCTAGAGAAACAAATGAAAACACTCCATTATAACATAAGATGAAAAGAAAAAGATCAGATACCTGATATCCCCTGTTTGATTTTGGCTCACATCAACCTCAGATACTGAATATTCTTTCAGCTCTTGCAGTTTCTGATGCAGTAAAGTCAATTCTTCTCTGTAGTTTTCCTCAGTGATTCTTAACTTTCTTTCAAAGTAGATTCTCAGCTGTTCTAATTCAGCCTCATGCTCACTTTTTGTTTGCTGACGTTGCTCTTCAAATTTTTGCTTTAAATGCTCTATTTCTTCCACCTGTGATGCACGAGCCATGAGCTGCTCTTTCAGCTCTGGAATGGAGATAAAAACAATGTGAGTACTCAGAGTACAACTACAAATGAAAAGCAGCCATATCTTAGTTGTTGAGATAGATATAAAATGCTATTCCACAAGCAAAAGGAAGAAGCTAAGGTAGAAAAAGGACTAAAAGCATAAGACAGAATAAAAAAAGTTCTCCAGCTGGTTTTATTTCCTGGGTGATGATGACTTAAGGTTTCATGAATCTACACAGGATCAACCGAAGACAGAACTGCATTTCATGAAGGGAAAAAAGTGCAACACATGCTTGGAGTGAAATTTTTCACAGCAAACACACAAAGAATAAGAGCACTAAGTACACTGCTCACATCTGCTTGAGGCAGCAGTTGTCATGTAGAGGGGTCAGAGGAATCAAGTGACAAGCCAGGATTAGTGAGAACACTAACAGCATTGGCAAGGCAAATCCAATCTTGCATAGGTAGGTTTTGCCTAACCAGTAACATCTACTGGCTTGAAATTAATAGAGGAAAACATCTGATAACTTTGAAGTGAAAGGTCATTTTTAAATCTAAGCAGTGATCCAATTGTCCAACTGCTATGCCTTGGAACCACCACAGCAAATCCTCAAACCAGTTCAAATGCATTGTCACATGATGACTTCAGTGGAGAAAAGCAGCATAAAACCAAACACCTTTAAGAACCCCTCATACAAGGGGAGATATCCTCACCTGGAACATGAGCTTCCATCCTCAACCAGACTGACTCACCATCTCAACCAACATGAAGGAGAAATAGAAAGGGTACAAGTAACAGTGATGTCAGTGATTAGTCACATGGAAAGTTATTTGAAGGGTTAATAAAGATGTGATCTCTACAGAGATGTGATGTAAGAATTCAAGGAAATTCTATGGATATATATATGATATAAACATATGACCAAAAAAACCACCTTCACGCAACCCAATTATACTTCAAAAGCTGCTTACAGTTACAATAGTTAAAAACTTCTGAAATTTTCATAGAACAGATTAATTGGAAGGGACTTCAAAGATCATCAAGTTCCAACCCCCTGGTATGGGCAGGGCTGCCAACCAGCAGCGTAGGAACCAGATTGTGCTGCCCACGGTCCTACCCAATCTGGTCCTGAACTCCTCCAATGATGAGGTACCTACAGCTTCTCCAGTTAGCCCAGAAAATTATGATTAAAACAAACAGCAGAAAATTATGGTTAAAAAAATTGGCAATGTAATACGCTTAGGCCAACCCAGTATAAGAATGCCATCTAATGTTAGAATCTACCAAATACAACATACAGATTCAAGGTTAAAATCATGCTTCCCAACTTTTCTAATTCTTAAAAATTACTTTTTCATTTATAATAAGTTTGCTGTATGCATACAAGTGATGTACATTCTAATTCAGTTAAAACAAAAAAAATGTCAGTTACAACTCCTACACCGTAAAGCTGTCTATTGCACATAAGCGTAATAATTTATATCAGAAATTTTAAGATATATAAAATTCAGCATGTCAGGTATTGAGAGGGAGGGAAAAGAGAGGGAAGAAAGGAAAATACTGTTCCTGTTTACTGTTGCACATGTTTTTGCTTTATTTTTCACTTCCAGATTCATAGGGCTTGTTATTTTTTAAACCTCATTACCATTTAACATTATCATTGATCTTGATTTCATAAGTAATATCTGAAGATTTTTACTTCATTTTTAAAATACAAGTATCTTAAATCTGGAGTTTTCTATATTTAAAAATTAAAAGAGCTTCTGAAGATGGCACATCTCCTGCTTGAGTAACAATGAAAAGCACCTTACTTCACTCACTGCAAAACAGAAAATTAAAAAATGCCATTTCTACTTTAAGACTGAATGTAATCACATGGTTTTGAAATATTCCTGCCTTTTTCTTTTAAAATAAAGTAGCCTATCTTATCACCAAATAAAAGAAAAAAATCCTCACAGTTACAACAAATCTCTCAAAGTACCAGGAATGCTGTGGTTAGCAGGACTAAGGAAGTCATCCTGCCCCTGTACTCAGCACTGGTGAGGATTCACCTATAGTACTGTGTTCAGTTTTAGGCATCTCAGTACAGAAAGGACATTGGGGTGCTGGAGTTGGGTCTCTTCTCACTGGTGACAGGATGAGGGGAAATGGCCTTGAGTTGTGCCAGGGGAGGCTTAGGTTGGATATCAGGAAGAACTTCTTTACAGAAAGGGTTGTTAAACACTGGAACAGGCACCCCAGGGAGGTGGTTGAGTCACCATGCCCAGATGTATTTAAAAACCATTTGGAGGTGGTGCTCAGGGACATGATATAGCAGAAGGTTGTTAGAGTTAGGGTAGCATGGTTAGGTTGCAGTTAGACTTGATGTTCTTTTCCAACCTGTGCAATTCTATGATTCTACATGGTTACCTTATAAGTCCAGTTGAGAAAACTGTTGATTTTTAACCCTGTACTGAACTTAAAAAAGTAGTATGTTAGTCCATTGAACAGCATTTTTTCCATTTTTAACTACATGACATTTATTTGAATTTGCAATGAAAGAGTTTGGCTTTCACTAAAGATGTTTATAGTATGCAGGCTGGATCAGAGAAGGAAATGGAAAACATGAGTGAGCCATTTCACGTTTTTTGATGTTGCAGAACCAGCTGGACATCACCTTTCACTTCACAAACCCATGACACAACCAATCACTAGGATGTAATGCATATCAGTGAGCTAGCAGTACATTTCCGGTACACAATTAAAATCCTTTCACACTAATATTACATACAACCACATGACCAAGATGGAACAAAATAAAATGCGTAAGTTTTGAGCATACCACTTAACTCCTGCCGATTTGCTCGGGTACTGCCAAGTTGAGACCAAAGCTGCTTGACTTCTTCTTGTGATTGAGTCTTGAATTCTTCATGCATGACTTGAAGCTTTTCCAGCTATGGAAAATGAATTTAATAACAATATTTTACTAAAAACATTCTTTTTTGTAATTCCTTATTTTACACGCAACAGTTATATCAGAAGAAGGTGGAAACATTAGTGACACCAAAACATTCAGATCCTGACCGAGGTTACCTGAGATACTGACTAGTGCTTAATTATTAGATGCAGTACTTTAAAAGAGATTTGCTTCCTCCTGATGCTACAGTTAACACTGCTACCAAGAATCAAGTATTAGTTTGATAAAGAAGAAACACAGAAATCAGAAAAATACAGAAGAAGGAATGGCACCAAACTGCAGAAAAGCAGTTGCATTCAAAAGATTTTTAACTGCTATAGAAGGCCCCAGAGTATCTACCTACTCTATGAATGTTCTTTAGTTTTTCATTAAAACCCCAAAACACAGTTATCCAAATGATAACTTTAATATATGGTCTAGTTTACACATCTAGTAATCAACTACTCGGTGTAAAGAAATCCTCTTTACCTCCTTCTGTAGACTCTGTTCTTTTTCTTGGCTTTCTATCTTCATATCTTCTAGGAGTTGGTTGTGTTCAGACTGCAGTTGTTTAGTTAACATTGTGATTGCTAGCTGGTGTTGTTTCTCCATGTCTACACATTTCACTAGAATTAAAAATGAGTTCTGTTACACCATCGTTCTGACTAACAAGTAACAGCCTGTACCTGCGTGACTAAAATAGGAACAGCATGCGCCCAGATCAGAAAGCTGGCTTACAACATTTCCTGTAGGATTCACAACAGTCTTCTCAGTAAAACTATCACTACTTTCAGATCACAACAAATATCTTGATTTCAAAGTTTCTACGCAGTGCTACCTAGTTCTCTATATTACACACGGTTAGCCAAGAGGTAACCAAACAGTAATGCCAGAGAGATGAGCACCTGCTCTCCACATATACAAGGAAACATTCTGAAGTAGAAGCATATTTACTTAAAGGGAATCAAACATTTCCTTATGGCCTACAGACACAAAATTCCTCCTACAACTATGCCCAGCAGCAAGAAGTAACAGAGATGACTAGGAAGGACTGGAGAGGCTTGTGCCATGCCTTAGTACTGAGCACTCCGAACCCTGTAAACTTGCTATTGCTTCATTCAGTTAACAAATCTTGGTCTGTCAGAAAACACCTGGAGTAAACTGATTGCTTCTCAGCCATGATGTTCTGCAAGAGAATCATGTTGCCCTCACAGAACAAACTTTACAGACACGGGCTAGTAAAGTCAGTGCAGGCTGGGCAGAACAAGCCGTTTCTAGAAATATGTCCTCACAGCAGCCAAAGGCCACCCAAACATGGTGAAAGCATTGGGCCTGTGGCACACAGGAAAGGGCACCCCTCACTCCTCAAACCTGGTCCTGCTGCTTGTCAGCTGGTATCAGAATTCCAGCAGTGGCAGCACAGTATTCTCATTCACCTGAGGAAAATACTTCCCACATCTCTCCCTGACATAGGGGTCTTGGAGGCTCAACTACCTGACGAGATACCTCTTCACCTCATGATATACGTATCTTGTGGACACTTCTCCTGCAGCTACTGACAACAAGTACAAGTAAACCACAATTCTGGTAAATGCATCAAATTTTCAAACCCTATTTGTGCTCTTCACAGTTCTTTAGGTACTCATCATTAAATTCACTTTTAAAGTTAATAAAAACTCTAATTACACTAGTCTTAAAAGTGTCAATTACAGAACAGCATATCAAAAAGATGCCATTCCATCAAGTTGTAACTACTAAGCATCTGGAGGTGCACATTTTAGTTTGAAGAAGTTTCCATAAATATGAATAGAAAATTTGAATAACCTAAAACTTGCTTTTAATCTGTCAGCAAAACAGCCTTAACACTTTCAAAGGAAACACTGTCTAGTGCAAGTTCAAATTCAATGCAGTTAGGTAAGTTTTAAAAATATTTCTCACTCAGTTCCTGTTTTCAACAGTCTCATGCCATCAACCCAGTTTTTGTACACAGATATATTTTGTATTTGCTTTTTTATATGGATAGCTTTGCTACTGTTGGATAAAGAAACCTGCTTTTCAGACCACAGCACCTACTTTCAGATTGTTCCTTCTCAAGAGAAAGAAGTCCCAGCTCTGCTTTGACTTTTTCTAATTCCATTTCCAGAGTTCTCTGCAGCTCTGCTATTTCAGCCTGATGTTTTTTAGACAGCTCCTCACATGTGAATTTTAAACGCATCTCAGACTCCAATTCCCAGTCTCTTTTGAGAGTCTAAGACAGAAAGATATGCGCATTATTAAAGCAAACGCATTTAGCAAGTACCAGGTGCTTGGGGATTTTTTTCCCCTTTATATTCTATTTCTTTGTCTACTACAATAAATACATAGTAGACATAGGACTTCATCCAGCTCTAGTTTACTAAAGGAAGTTGTTTTTTTCCTCCCTGTATGAAGAACAGAATTTGTACCTCTAATATCTGGATATGTTTCTCTTCCATTTCCAATTCTATTTTCTTTCTCTGATCAACTGTGAAATAAAAATTCCTATTATTAATGAATGTATATAAAATATTATGCTTAAATGACAAGCAAAAATACAGATAAAATGAACATTTTCAACATCAAACTTGGAGTTTAAATAGGTAGGCATGCAGCAGCATAA
This sequence comes from Coturnix japonica, assembly GCF_054131305.1. Taxonomy (NCBI): domain Eukaryota; kingdom Metazoa; phylum Chordata; class Aves; order Galliformes; family Phasianidae; genus Coturnix; species Coturnix japonica. The sequence continues at coordinate 33,445,942 of NC_140669.1, forward strand.
CATGCTAGGGTCTGTCTAAACCATTTGTTATGTTATATCCCTGTAATTCACCTTCATTTTAGAAAATGATAAATATCTAGCAGTTGCAACTGCTTAGGCAAGCCTGGAGGCTAAGGAAAACTTAATTAATAAAGCAATGTCTAACTGAGTCCACAGAAACAGTATGACATTTAAAAAAGGATATGAACTACCCTCCTTTTCCTACGCTTGTAAATTCAAATACCCATTGCTATCATTTTAGGCAGCAGCATTTCACTGCGTAACACCTAAGAGATACAATCACCTCTGTTGCCAAAGACACAGCAGAAGAGTAGCAGACAACAGCAAGTAGGAAACTTTTTTCAAATATCTTCTAAAAATATATGGAAAACAGAGTAGAAGACAGATACTATTATCTGCTTCATTCTCACTGACAGCTTCCCAATTCATTCCTTGTTTCCTTATAAATTCTGACTCAGCACCTCTGCGGGTCCATAAGAAACCTAGAAAACTCTCTCAGCTCCCAAGTACTGCTGCCTTAGCTTAAAGCATCACTTCAAGTTTTTCAGTGGGAAATGAAATTCCAGAGGCTGAGACAGTATCAGCTCCTCAGTCAGTGGTCAAATAGAGGAAGAAATTTCATCTACAAGGTAAGAGCATGAGTTCTCACAGGAGCTGGGGTCATGTCCAGTCATCTCTTCCCTGCAAATTTTCTCTATCCTTCCAGATAACAGCATCTACAACGCTCACAATTTCTCCTACATCATCTAATTTTAGATCCTCTTCAGATCCTTTCATTCAAGTACTTCCAAGTGGTTATGTTCAACTTAGAGTACCAAAATGCAGATAAACAGCACTGATCCAGAGAACTGTGTTCAGACCCCTCTGTCCTCCAAAATCCCTTCACTAACCCAGCAGTTCTGTATATTACTTTTGCTCTTCTATTCTTGGGTCAAAAAGCCACAAAAAAAAAAAAACTTTCTTCCCCTTGGGAAAGAACTAAAGAGAAATTTCCCAAAAGCTCTTCACTAAATTTCTGCAGGCGTCACCTTTCTCCAGAAGTTCCTTAAACCCTACCATACAGTTCAGAAATGGTTCTCTGATCTGGAAAGGGGTAAGTACCCCAAAACACACACACAGCACCATCAGTAGGGCTTCATTACTGACAGCTGTGTTTTTTCTCCTGGTTCTCACACAGAGCATCTGGTACAAGTTCACAGTGAGTCTTTCAGCTCTTTTCCAAGTCCTTTCTCCTACTTTTGAAACTAACGAGTTGGCAGGGCGGTAAGTATTTACACATCTTGTCAGAAACACAACAGTAGCCAGTGTTGACTTAGGGCAATAATAAAACTTAAGAATCATGAACAAGAGCTCAACTCTTTGCACCAAGTAAATTATTTGGGACAGCCGTGCCTAATGCTTCCTGAAAGCAAATAGTACATTGCTGTTTTACAGACCTACCTGCAAAACATTCATATAGTTGAAGAAGAGTTAACATTAGGTCTGGATAACTTCATTTTTGCACTTAAGGTTTAATCCTGCACATGCAAGTCTATCCACTACGCCTATTCTAGGCAATATCAGCTTTCAGTCTACATCATGCTGAAAACCTCTGAAGGCATAATAATACTGACTAAATTTCAATCTCTCATTCGTTATTCCCAAATTTAATACCTAATTCTTGCTGATGCTTTGATGTTAGGTCTTCCTTTTCCTTCAAACAATGTTCTTTAATTTTCTCCCTTTCCAGCTGATGGCGGCTTTGTAGAATTGCTATCTCTTGAGCACGCTTATCATTGAGCATCTCCCGTAGTTCCACAAGTGCAGTTTCCTTTTCTTTTCTCAAGTTAGTCTGAGTAAGCTCAAGCTGAGAGGTGTGCAAATTATTTAAGCTGAGGCGTAATGCTTCCATTTCCAGGCTGTGAAGTGTCTGTAATGGAGAAGAAAAAACATTTTACCTTCTTCTTCAACAACAGGTGTAGATTTTTTTTTCCACCATCAGTTTCGGTTTGAATTGCTTTCAACTGTTAAAACCTTTAAGTTTTGCTTTTCTGTATTTTTAAAGTGTTTCTTCATGGCAGAGACAGAACTCTGAAAATAAGCTGACTTATATAAGCTGTTACAGTGAGATTTACCAATAATTTTCAGCATAAGTTTTCCTTATCTGCCTCTTAACTGAAATGTACACACTTATTTATTAAACCTACAAAGAAATAAAAAAATAAATCAAAGCATTCAGTTTCCTTTGAAATGAATGTTAAAACAACCACAGAAGATGACCCTGAATTGCTCCTGCAGAAAAAAAACATTACCATCCACCAAGGAAATATCTGAGATTCAATTACAGCATCACATAAAATAGCATACCTAATATGGACAGAATTACAGACCCTTTCTCTTTGCAATGAATACAGTAACTACTGTATTTATTTATTTTACCTGTAATTGGAGCTGGGCATTCTCAATCTCTGCTTTGGGTATGGCTGCCATTTGCTGCTTATGTTCATCCAACAGGTGTAGCTTTTCTTTATTAAATTCGGCATGGAGCTCCTCCATTTCCTCTTTATGTTTAGCAATCAGTTCAGAAATTTCACGGTCATGCTCTCGTTCATGTATCTGCAGAGAATGCTCAGATAAAGGCCTTTCTTCATAGTAGTGCTGGTTAGCCCCCCTCTATAAAGTTACTGATGGGAAATTCTCCCTTCCCCCAAGCCCAAATTAAAGACAAAACAGAAGAAAACAATTAATAGATTTTTCAATCTCCAGAACATTTATACTGTTTTGGTGACAAACAACGCAGGATGAATTTATTTTTCTGAAATAAACTTGATTGCACTATTTACCTTTTTTACTAAAGCAAGCTGCTCTAATCTTTCTTCCTCCAACTTCTTTTGCTTTTCAACTTTATCTTTTATTTCAGCCTTTAATTCTTCTATCTGAAAACAGGGATACAAAGATTTGCAATGACTACTTTTAAGTATTCCAAATCTAAAACCTGCCATTATTGGTGTTGCCTACCTCCTTCTTGTGTGTCAAACTCAGTTTAGTTAATTCTGCAAGGTGCTGAGCATCCATTTTAACACTTTCTTCCTTGTAATAATTCATCATCTCAGATTGTGCCTTCTTCGCATCTTGTACAGACTGAAAGGATTCCTGCAAGTAATTTTCAAGCTCCAAATGGACCTTCTTCAAATGAGCTATTTCTTCAGTCAGTTGGCTTTCTTTCGCAGTGTATTCAGTACTTTTTGCCTTTATTTCAGCATGAAGTTTATTGATTTCCACGTTGTTCAAGTTCAACCTATCCTCATATCTTAGTCTTTCACGCTCCTGTACTTCTTTCATATTTTGCAATTCAATATTAACTTCATGTATGTTTTTCTCAAGATCTGCAATAACGCTAGCTTTTGCTGCTAATGCTTTCTCAGCTTTTACTAGATCCTCCTCCATGACTGATAGTTTTTCTCCTAATTCTGTTTTCTCCTTCACTAGGAGTGCTAAGTCTTGCTCTTTGTTATTGATTTCTGCTTTGAGTAACTCCTGTTCTTTTAGCATTGTCTCTTCCAGTATGGTTTTCTGACCAAGCAGCTCTGTTATTTTCTGATTTTTAACTTTCTGAGCATCAAGCTGGTTCTGCATCTGATCCCTCTGACTTTGCAAAGCAGCCAACTGACATCCAAAAAGAGTCTGTACTTCACTTGTTACAGAATCAGAAGCTATTTTCTGCTCTTGAACTTCTTTCACTAATTGTTCCTGAGTTCGCAACTGCATCATCAACGTTTCTTTTTCCTCCTGAAGGTCTTCCACCATTTCTTGCCAGGCAGAGGACTTTTGTCTTTCCTCTTGAAGGTCTTTTACCATTTGTTGCCAGGTAGGTTCTGTGGCACTGTAAGGTTGGCTTCCATCCTCACCCTGTTGCTTTACTAGGAGGTTTATTTTGTTTTCAAGTTCTTTTTCCCCCGCTGTTTTCTGAAGAAGTTGCTCTTCACAACATCGCCGTGCTTCACGTTCCTTACTCAGTTCCATATTAATTTCACAAAGCTCAGCTATTAGTTTTTTCCTTTTTTCAACAGCTTCTTGGGTCTCCTGATGAGATTTCTTCAAGGCTGACCTTGTTTTGTGGAGCTGCTCAGTTAGCTTCACACATCTCTCTACTACACAAGCTCTCTCATTATCCCTTACATCACCACAGTCACTTATTTTGTTTTGCAGTGAGGAACCATCTGACAAAAACGAAATCAAGGCCCTTGCATCCACCTTGGTCTCTTCAAATGTCTCTTTAGTCAAACTGCCATGGCATGGTTTTTCATTAACATCTAAGTTTAATTGAGGAGGTTTAAAATCTGTGCTGGAATCAGAAAGTACACTACTGTGTTCTTCAAAGGGATAACCTTCAGAACAGCCTGACACGTATGACTGCTCTGGCCTCTCCGTGAAGACAAGATATTTTGATAGTACCTCTTCATCAGTTGTGAAAAATTCTAGTTCTGGCAACGGTTCTTCAGACAAATGATCTCCACTACTCTCATTATGCTCTCTGATCTTTGAACACACAATTTCTTCTGATTCATCCCCTAATGAATCTATTCTCGGTTGACACTGGAAATGCAGTCTGTCAGGATCTAGCTCTTCTCTAAATTGGCATGGTTCATTTAATATCTCCTCAAACTTCACTTTCTGCAACTCCAATACATCTGGTAAAGTTTGTATTTCCCTTAGGTTTTTATTGGAGACAGTCTCTTCTTCATGCTTTTGCTTTGCATCTTTACTTTTTTCAGCCTCAAAAAGTCGCCTTTTATTTAATTCCTGGATTAAATAATTCAGTTTCTGAATCTCTTCATTCAAGTGCTGTTTTTCCTGCTCATATTGGTGGGCTTCCTTGACCTGCTCTTCTGCCTTTGAAAGCTGAGACTTAAGATCATTAATTAAAACTTCATATTGAATCTCAACCTCAGTCTTTTCTCTCTGGAAGTTTTCCTGCTGGTTTTCAAGTTCCTTTCTCAAATTTTCATCACCAATTTCAGATTCATGAAGACTATTATTTAAGTTAATTACTATTCTATTTAAATTCTGAATGTGTTCTTCAGAATTCAGAGCAAAGAGTTCTTTTTTTAACTGTTCAAGTTCACTTTTATATTTTAAAATAACTTCTTCATATACCTGCTTGGCTTCTGCCATCTCTTTTCTATGGCATTTCTCCAGCTCAGCCTTCAACTGCTCTAACTGTCTGCAAACATCCTTTTCATGAGTCACTTTCAGTTCTTCAATATGTTGCTGTTCTTTCATTTTGGTTACTTCATTTTTTAATTCTGTTATTTCTGAGTCCTGGAGAGAAAGAGTATGCTGTAACATAGACAAATTGAATCTCTCTGATGTCAGTAGATCCTGAAGACTTTTAATAGTCTTCTTTTTCTCCTATGCTTTCATATAGCTGTTATTGTATATTTCATACCCTCTTCTTTTAGGGCAAGCAGATATTCCTTATCTTTGGTATTCTTAAAAATAAAATATCACATATGAAATTTACCACTGAAATATGACATGCTTTAAATTCCTTATGTCTCATGTATTTCATGTCTCTTCACGACTAACATTTCCCCTTAAGTACAGAGAGTAACATAGGCCTTATGCACAAATTTTACCTTCCTCCAAAAAGAACCATCCCAGCTTGCAAAATTGCAAGCCAACTGACTAACTACAACTCATAATTGTAAAGGTACTTTAAAAAATTTTACCTTTTGAGAAGCCTCAAGCTGTACCTTCAGGTCACGCGCTCTCTGATGCAGTATTTCCAAACATGCATTTTGTTCTTGGAGACTGTTCTGAAGCAAGGACATTTGCTGCTGGGCTTCCCATACCTCTTTCTTACCAGAGCCTTTACTCTTCAGCGTCACATTAACCTGAACACAAAAGTTTACTCCCAGTCAGAAGAAAGTTTATATAAGAATAACTCCTAAACTATTCCCACTGTAAGCATAAAATGTATTGTATTTGTTGAATACAGATTCATTCTATATATCTTCTGTTCTCAGTGGATAAGAAAAGACTTAAAAAGTCATACAACACGTAATGTGTTTGAAATACTATTACTTACAGCAAAGTTTGATGTTAACTAATCCACTTCTACAAAGCCCCCAGAATGAGACGGGACTTCCAGTGGACTGGACATTTTGGTAAGAAGTCAATGAAACATAGTCTTTTCTGCAAAGAATTTCACAGTAAATACTATAGGGGATTTTTGCTCCAAATGGTAAAAAAAATAATGCATTTTTCTAAAAACTTTGCTGAAACCAAGAAAATATCAATATGCTCAAGTCAGCATTAGTACTTCTACCTATTACCATGCTGGTCAAAAGCTTAGTTAGAGCTGAAGCTGTCCATTTTTAGGGGGTGACAATAGAAAAGTTTTTTTTTAACATATTAACAAGAGGAGAACCAGAGAAAACACTGGCCATTACTTGTTGAGAATGGTCACCTTACAAACACAGACAAAGATAAAATGTTAAATGTCTTCTTTGCCTCTTTCTTCAATATCAATCATCAGCTCTAGGACCCCAGGGGCACTGAGCTGGAGGACTGTGACTGCAGCAGTGATCAGTGCCCAGCCAACCCTGAACTTGTGTGCCATTTTGTGCTCCACATAGATGCATACAAGTCCACAGGGCTTTTAATACCTTTTCTCCCCGCATGCTCCTAGACAAGATTTCCAGCATACAGGTAGACAAAAACACTATGTGATGGGTGAGCAATTGGGTAATGGGTTGGGCCCAAAGAGTTACATCAAAATAGAGATACACCTGGCTAGTGGCCAGTGAATAGCAGGGTTCCCTAAGGCTCCACTGTAGGACCAGTTCTCTTCAATGTTTTCACGAATTTCTTGGATATAGTCCTAGAAGGTGTTCTGAGTAAGTTTATAGATATTAAATTGGAAGGAGCTGGTGACTCCATCAAGGCTGGAGAGGCCTCACAGAGAGATCTAAACAAATTCAAGAGCTGGGCAACAACCAACAATGTGAAGTTCAACAAGAGCAAGTGCCACTGGATTCTGCACCTGCGAAGGAGCAACTCTGGCCTTCCATACATAACCAGAGAATGAGATGCTGGAAAGCACTCCACTGAAAAGCATCTCAGAGTCATAATCAAACACAAGTTAAACGTGAGTCAACAGTGTGCCAAGGCAGCCTGGAAGCCCAACCATACTCTGGGGTGCATCAACCACAACATTGCTAGCCAGTCAACCAAAGTGACTGTTGCACTCTACAGTGCACTGGCGCAGCCTCACCTTGAGTACTGTGCACAGTTTTGGGCAGCACAATGTAAAAAGGGCACAAAACTATGAGCAGGCATGCCCAACCCACAGCCTACAGTGAACATGTGGTCCAGCCCATTCTACAGCCAACCCCTATTCCATGGCCTCACAGCAGTGAATCTTCCACACAGAGCAGCCTGGACAGGTCCCAGGCACACACCCATTGCTCAGCAATAACCAAACATCAGTGTGTGACTGATTGGAATTCAAGTTATGGAAAATAACTGCATGCATTTTCATACATCAGAAACATACAGTCCTGTGAACAGAGAAAAAAATGTGCCCCCATGCTTTCCATTTTGATAAAGTAATTTGAGAATGAGCTTGAAGATTTCTAAAAATAAATAAATAATCAATTTTTTGGTATTTTTCTACTCCATTTTCAGTCAACATAAACACATTTATCTAATCACGTCTTATTATTGATCATGTCTCTTTGCCAGACTTTTATAATACCTGTTGTCCCAGAGAAAGAGATCCCTTGCTTCACAGTCACACCTTATTGCTTTTTGGCAGTACATACATTTGTGAACAATGGTTTTTAAGGATGAAGTACAGGAAGAATGAAATTTCATCAAAAATCTCTGGTGAACACCTTGAGACATCACTAAGAATTGCAATCATTTCCATCAGACCAGACTGATGAGTTAGTTTCACAAAAACAAGGTCAAATATCCCACTAGTTTCATGTTTTTATTGCTCTCCTTTACGTTTTAATTAAGAAAAATATTTATAATAAGTTTTGTTAGTTATATACATTAACTATCTGATAAATTTTATTCCGACTACCCCCAAAGTACTGCCTCTTATTGAGCTGTGTCGGCCCATAGCATCACAGGCAGTTGTTGGTGGAATGGCAGTAGTATCCTACTGATTTTTATTTTTTTTTTTAATGATCATGGCACACAAGTTCTTGTCCATGGCTGACAAAAATGAACAGCTGATGGTAGAGGCTTTGATGAAAAACATTGCTTTGTAGCACAGAGTTTGCTCCATCAAAGCATTTCAGGCCTTGCCCTGAAATCATTTTCACCTCTACACTGCAAATTGAACTAAAAAGAGGTATGTGATAAGCCTGAGATGTGGTGGGTATTTCTAATGTTAACACTGCAAAAACTGGGTTGTTGTTTTTTGTTTGTTTGTTTTGTTTTTTTAATTCCCTCTTTCTAACATAGTTAAAATTTGGGAAGGAGCACACCTGATGTAACTGAAGTTGTAAGCCATGGATCTGTTCAGCTGCATGCAAAGCCTCTTCTTGCAGGTCATCCCAATCCTTTCTTGATTGTTGAAGGCAGCTTGTTAGTTTCCTTATGACTTCATTCTGCTCTTGAACAGTTGTTTCCTATATGATGCACAAAACTTCTGAATGAAGATATTCTTATAGTAGGAACCCTCTCAGTTTGCTTAACACAAAGACAATAGCATTTATGGTTACAATGGAAGACTTAATAAGCTCACATGATAGGGACAGAAATATTTCTGTTAAAACACAATAGCAGGAACAATAAAAGAAACCTTCTGCTGAATGCAAAGAGATGAAGAAGGTAATTAAAACTGTTCTCTTTTTTAAGCAAATGATGAGATACCAACAATGAAAAAAAAACTATTTTAAGTTTCAAAGCTCTTATTCATGTAAAAGCAATTCATTTTTTTCCACAGGCAAAGTTATTTATTTAGTGCGCTCTGAAATCTTCCCTTTACAACCTCTTCTCTTCAGTCCTGTGACAGAAAGCTAATGAGATGGGTTACATCATATTTTACAGTAATCACAACCTTTTCAATGTATTTCTCACTATCAGGAAATACCTTTCTCTTCTTATCAGGACTTTGAAACAGAAAACATGCAATTATTCTTTGGATGTACCGGACCCTTTACCTTTACAAAGAAATGCTAGAGAAAGGAATTTTAAAATATCTTTTCAAATATTCTTTTAGAGGGAAAAGTATATGTAAATTTAATAAAGTTCACCTTAACCTACTTAATCATTTGTCCATACCAAAAAACACCCCTAAAAAATGCACAAAAAACCCCAAGCATAAATGATCTCTATCACTTAGGAGTGGGGAGAAAGGAAGTCTGTGATACCATGCAAATGTTTAGGAAGAATTTATTCTCAGAAACAGTGGTTAGGCAGTGGAACAGGTTGCTCAGGGAAGCAGTGGAGTCACTGTTCATGGAAGTGCTTAAAGAAAGAGTAGATGTACTTAGAGACATGGTTTAGCGTCTATATTGGTGATACATGGACAGCTGGATGCTGATCTCAGAGGTTTTTCCCAACTTTAATGATTCTGTGATTCACCTCAAAAGGAGACCAGCTGTTGTGAGATAAATAAAAGACCTACAAAGTAAGTAAACAAGCTCAGCAGTTACTTGCACCAGACAGAAACACACACAAGGTACCAGGCTCCTACATGTGACCAAGGGGATTTTGCCAGGATATAAAAAGGTTATAAGCAACTACAATAAAGGTCTTTGTTCTACTCCAGTAAGGGAAGCTGTTCCTCTCTTGCCAGAAGCTCTATTCACTAAGTGGTTCCCAGGTATACCCACAGAAACACCATGATTTCAGTGACTTCAATAGTTTTAAGCGTATATTATGTTTTGATTTATTTTTCTTTCCTTCCATTTTCAGTTTGACCTTGATACGTGTATTTTTAACATCACTATTTGTAAAAATACAAGCTCTATTCCTTTAAGTCAAGTTTCAACTCAGTGCATGACTATGTACATAATTGGTTCTTAAAAGTTTTTGTTCATTTTTCTGTAAAGGCCCACTCCTCAGTATATCAGGAATAAAAGTTAATTAAAAAAAAATAAAAGAGTAAGCCTCCAGCCTTTCATGAGTAGAGGACTTTACCTAAGCACTTCAATAAAATCTCTCAAAATAAAACTACTTCATTAACATTTGATTCAAGCAATATGAAGGCCCAAACAACAACTGCACTAATTGGTGAAGGGAAGACATAAGTATTGCCTTTGGTAGCATACGTTAACAAGGTGAAATGCTTTTCAATACAAGCAATAATTACTTTGGGTTTTGTCTCCAACATATTTTTAGATTTAAAGTAGTATTATCCTCACTATAAACATACCTGAAGCTGCATAGAATCTCTATGCTGGCTAAGTTGTTCCTGTAGTTCATCCATCTGCACAGTAAGTCTTTCAACTGCTTCCTGTTTCTCCAGAAGTCTTTTCTCTAGCTCAGCTATTCTTGTTTGACGCATCTTATTATCAGTCTCACTATATTCTGCAGCAGAATGTTCTGCAACTTCCTTCATAAAAGTAAGAACAATGATTCTAATCATCAAAACAAAGCATCATTTCTATTTTATGACAATTCTAAATATAAATTCAGATGAAAGCTTAACATTTGAGCAAATTTATTTTTAAAAAATGGATCAACATTTAAACTCTTTAAATAAAGCTTTTGTTAAATGCAAAGCTCTTAATTCTTTCTAAAATTCAGATACTTTTTCTCAAGGGCAATGTATTTTCATGTGATACTTTAAGTAGCAGACATAAACTAGGGGGAAGAGCTGTGATTCTACAGCATCAAATGGTTGCAAAAAGCCATGCTGACACATTTGGGGATATGTAATACATCCAAACTTACAAGTCGAGGGCACACTACCAAAATTAAACTAGGTTTTTTGACAGCAGAACAAAAAGTAAACGCAAAGAAGAAATCACTCAAATTAACAGTGCAGCTTCTTGGGAGCACTATCATTATGATTCTATTGGAAAAGACAGTATGTTATATTTTAATTATATTTTAATTATATTTTGTTATATGAACCAATACAAGAAACAAGCTTACTTTTCAATTACGTACATCTTTCAAAGTTCTCCAGACAAGCTCTAAGATTTTAGTTCAAACACTTCTCTTACCAACCAATTCTGCAGCTATATATACACATACACACACGTATATAAGCACCAGTTTTAGATTGCAAAATAGAGAAATCACATCACTTAACACTTTATAGCAATATGCAATAACTAATCTATCCACATACAGCATTTTATTAAGTTATATACTTCCTTCACATATTTATTAGCACCTTTTACAAAATACATATTCTTTCACACTTACTTCAGCTGCTGGATTGATCACTGTATCCTGAACGGACAAATCAGCACTCCCCTGGTAAGCAAAGAAAACAAACACCACATCACGTCCATTTTTTCCAAGTATGTAAAGAAAAGCACGATTATTTTGGAAATACACTAAGCATGAGCCAGAAAGATCCATGACGTAAAACAACACTTAAGTGTCAGAAGAAGACTGACTTTAATTCCAAACTCAGTTGATCATCCATGGTCACATAAATCCTATAAATCGCCAAGGTTGGAAAAGACCTCCGAGATCATCCAGTCCAAACATCCACCTACCACCTATGTTTTCCACTAAACCACATCCCTCAATACAACATGTAAACATTTCTTGAACACCTCCAGGGATAGGAAATATACCATCACCCTGGGCAGACTGTTCCTACACCTGACCACTCTTTCAGAGAAGTTTTTCCTAATGACCAACCTGAACCTCTCCTGGAGCAAGAGGCCATTCCATCTAGTTCTATCACTTGTTACCTGGGAGAAGTGGCCAATCTTCACTTCGCCATAACCTCCTTCTCAGGCACTTGTAGAGAACAATAAGGTCTCCCCTCCTGAGCATCCTCTTCTCCAGACTAAATAACTCAGTTTCCTCAGCCACTCTCCATAAGTCTTGTGCTCCAGATCCCTCACAGCTCCAGATCCTCTGTCTCGTACTGAGGAGCCCAAAACTGAAGACAGTACTTGAGATGCGGCCTCACCAATGATGAGTAAAGGGGGATGATCACTTCCCTGCTCCTGCTGGCTGCACTATTTCTGATCCAAGCCAGGACGCTGCTGACCTTCTTGGCCACCTGGGCACACCACTGGCTTATGCTCAGCCAAGCACTGACCAATAGCCCCAGGTCCATTTCCTCTACAGTCTCCTAAGCACTCTGCCTCAATCCTGTAGCATTACCTGGGGTTGTTTTGGCCAAAGTGCAGCACCTGGCACTTGGTCTTATTGAACCTCATCCCATTGGCTTCAGCCCAGTGATCCAGCCTTTCCAGATTCATCTGAAGGGGCTTTCCCACCCTCACGCAGATCCATGCTTTCTCCCAATCTGCTGCCATCTGCAAACTTACTGAGAGTGTGCTCAATGCTCTCATCCAGGCCATCTATAAAAATACGGATCAGGACAAGCCCCAAAACTGACCAAAACGAAATAAATGAAGAAATTTTAGAAGTACTATGAATGCCTAATCAAAACTTAAAAGCTGAGACACACAGTTGAAATTTGATGCTCTGCATTCTACTTTTGCAGTCTGTTAAGTACTCACATATATTTACAATATTTCCTTAAATGTATCGAAGTTAGTTGACAGAATGAGATAATTGAACATGATAAAATCATTTAGGCAGTTATAAAAGCAATACTATTTTCTGGCAAATATACTCAAGTACAATTGCTTCAAATATATTAAACTCTCACCAAACAAAACATAAATCATTAGAGACATTAGCACTATTTAAAAGAAACAGCCCCTAGCCTCTCTTTATTTTGAATCAGCACCAAGCAATTTCTACTGACTGCTTTCTATATAATGCAGAAAGCAATTGCATTTGTTTTAAAAACTAGGCTATTTTGACAGATGCTATTTAGGAGCTATAATAGTTTCACTTTAAATTTAAGCTAACGCAAATTTTACAAAGCACTGCTGATGAAGCTATGTTTTTTCCTAACGCCGACAGCTTAGTACGTAAGTTCCTACAAGCTTTTGCAATCCTCATGTTACAATCGAGATCTCCTGAAAGTTCTAGGGATACCTCCACTACAGAATGGACAATAAACACAAACAATATCCTCCATCGTTTCAGGTTTGATGCTACTGTTGCATGTTCTTACAAGGTATCAACAGCTGGCGAGCTGCTTTTTATGCAGAAGGCACTGCCTCCTCAAAACACACAAATCTGCAGAGAAAACATGCTGAAGCACACTCAGAAAATACCTTCTACATAAATCCCCAGACTGAAATAAAGTTTGTGGTAGCCATAGTTGCACTGTAGCTTTTAAGGCTTGTGAAAGCATCAGCCAACCACTTCTGAAGCAAGAAATTCCTACTAAAGATATTGTTCAAACCTACATTATTTTTATTACGAGAGAGAAAGGTAGGAAAAAGAATCCACAGCTGACAAAAATTTGTTCATGAGACGAAGAACGAAACCGTTCAATTCAGACAGGTAACTATCAGCAGATGCATGCTAATCTCAAGCTGTGTCACAGGCTATACGTTTCTATATTAACATGACTACCTTCAGCACTCTTTAAAAGGCTACTTTTAGCAGATCATTAGCACAAACATACTGAAATACATCAGGCAAACACACACACATTTTAAACAAGTTTGTCAGAGACTGTAGTAAGGTCTATGCTGGCTTGGCATGGCCATATTTGATGAGAACATACTCCAGAAAAGGTTAAGTACATTAGAGCCTGCAAAGTGGCATAAAAACAAAGTATTAAAAAGTCCTGATACTTCTGCTGACCTACTACGCACTTCAGACTGAATCTGACATTTCATGGATCACAGCCAGAGATTTCAGAAGCATGCCAAAAGAAGCTCAGTATGGGCAAGGGCTGAAAGATTTCAATTTATCAGGTCAGTTACAGACAGCTCCTTGACAAAACAAGCCATCCACTACATACAGTAGGGATGTTAAGATAAGATTCAGTCAGAGGAGGAAAAAAAAGTAATTACTTTTTAAAATTTATTTCCCAGTTATTTATATATCTTTTTAAGAAAGTTAATTACTACAAATGCAAAATGTCAGTTTACTTATGTCTCAGCGGCAGCCAGCTGACAGCAGCAGAGAGCTAACACCCAATTAAGCAAAACGATCACCTGAGATACTTGCTATCTGCAGTTGGACTGAAGTGGAAACACAAGAAATACTAAGATTTACCTCTGTCTCTGTTGTTGTCTCTAGGAAGTTGGCGTCTTCAACCTTACTCTCTCTACCCTTACCGACATCACAGCCTTGGGCCATTACTGTGTGCTCTTCTTGTGGAACGTCATGCGTGTGGACAGACGAGCCCTTCCTCTTCGTCGTCTTTTTCTGCGACTGCGCGACATTGCTTTTTGCTTTTCGTTCTCTGAAGTGAGCAAACTGTGCATAAAAGATTGGAATAGATACAGGGAGAGGTAAGTGAGAAAAAGGTAGCAGGACCACAAGATTAACACACTCATATGTGACAAGGAATATCCCAGCTTGATCAAATATATACATCTGCAGAAAAACTTCTTGATCTTCTTATTTCCTACACATTCAGAATAAACCAGATATCTGTGCAACTAAACAAGAAATCTCACACTAGTACTAAAGACTCATTTCAATACAGGAATCAAATTTTACTCGGTGAAACTTTGCATGTCAATGACAACCCAGAATTACACAAGGACAGATTAGAAAAGGAGCAAATTGTTAATATACTAGTATCGTTTTTTGGAGAGGGGGATAAAGGGGGCGTAGGAAAGCAGCCTTTCCATAAAATAGGCAAAAGCAACAACCCTTAGAAATGCATCTAAACAGATCTTTGCCTGCCTAAGCATTAAGACTAAAATTAATGGGAGTCCTCATGCTCCTTCCCTGCCACCCCCTTAAGAGAATACAGCAAAACTTCCTAGCCAGAAAGCAGACTACAGTACATAAATAGAAAATTAAATTAAGCCAGGTCACTTTAATTTCTTCTGTTGAAGATTCAGATGTTCTACTTTATCAGACTATCACAGCGCAGGGAAACACGAGGGACTCACAAAGAATGTCACTGACAGAATTTATTACCCAATTTTCCTTAGTACCTTAAGCTGCTTAAAAAGGATTATCTTATTTTCAACTCTAGTATTACAGTTAGGCAGCACTTCCAGACAGCATCTCCCTTACAGCATAAATCCAGGCATACCCCTAACAGGGGAAAAAGCCTTCTCCGAGATTATCAGCTACAACTACACTGTTAACATATGTTTGTGATAAGATAGTATAGATAGTAAAAATGATGATGGGACACAAATGGTCCTGACTGTAAAGTTTTATCCGCAATATAAATGAGATTACACCATTTCCTACCTTGGCTTTCTTGCAATACAGCAACACCACAGAAAAATCCTTTCACTTTCTGTAGCTGTTAGATTCTCTCCTTACGGACATGCCAATTTCACTGTTAGAGCTTAGCTCAACAGATATGCAGTACCTACATTCAGTCTGCTTAAAACGTGCATTTGCTGAAGGACACCAGTTTCGTACCAGCATTTAGGCTTTTTAGAAACAAAGAGCCTTTTAAAAATTGATTAAAACCTGCAGTTTTCATAGTTCTTAATACTGAATGCAGATAAAGAAAGATTGACAGATGTTGTATTGATATTCTAAATAATCAAGACAAAAAGACAGCAAAAGGCAGAAAATAAAGCTGTCATGGGACAAACAGCATCCTCTGAAATCAACTGTTAACTATAGCAGTTACTGATGGCATTATGTGCCAAAATAGCTATTAGACCAATTCAGCTGATAACATGGGCAACAAGGGCAGGAGAAAACCTGCAGAATAATGGGAGAATGGAGGAAGCTGCTGAAGCAGATACACAGGAGTAAAGAAATCAGAAAAGATAAGAAACAAAAGGCAAAGAGGGTCCTCATCCTTGGCATCTGTTAATAACTTCACAAAGGAAGAGAAAGAAAGATATTTAGGATCAAAATATCCACATTTCCCATGGCTGAATATCTACCCAAGTAGAAAATAATAACTCAAGCACTGCTTTAAAGAGGAAAACACATACACAACCCCTTCCCTAGGTCATTACTTAGCTGACTATGAGAGAGGCAACAAAATAAACAATTTGCACCTCTAGGTTCAAGTTGTACCAGACACTGTTAGCATGACCACGTTCTCGTAGCAACCTGCTTGTAGCAGCCAATTGCTTACAATACACAACAGAAAAAGAACAAGGACAAATGCTTCCTTCTGCTCTTACACAAGAGCTTCCAAAAACACAGGCTAGCCAAAGTTCTGAACCAAGTCACAACCACATGGCCCACCTACACAGCTGCACATCCACGTCCAGCTTAAGGAGCTGAGCAGGGTCACTGAGTAACACAAGAGTGTTACTTTTGTGTGCCCCGGTGGCGCAGTGGTTAAAGACGCCGCCTTGCAACACTGGGGCCCAGAGTTCGAATCCCCCCTGTGGCGCAAGTGGTAGAAGTGCCGCTCTGCTACACAGAGGCTCGAATCCCGGGGGCTGGACTCGATGATCTCTAAGGTCCCTTCCAACCCGCATGAAACTATGAAAAGGTCCATCTCCTCCAGTTGGACCCATTAGTTAGAACCTATCACTTCCAAGTTCAAGCATATAATTAAGGACATAAACATAGGGCAAGCACAAAGAAATGCTAGGGACTAACTGAACATACCATGGGATTTACAGCTCACATTTGCTTTCCTGTACCAAACATATTTTTGTGTTTAATAACCCCCACTAAGCATTACTTCCATTAACTTGCCTAGGTGCTTTAACAAACAACAACAACAAAGAAATAAAGCCTTCTATTGCCCCCATTCTGCTGAGTAAATGATGGAACACGATGAGACTTTAACAAGCAGAGGAAGCACTACACCCATTTCTGCCGCTTTGCACCTCCTCCTCTTACATGGCACGTTTCCATGCAGCAGCAGCATTCAATGAGCTGCCAAGGATTTCTTTCTTTGTTTTTAATAGTAAGATACAAGATATTAAGCACTTAAAATTTGGGAAAAAAAACAAGAAGATACAGCATTGCCTCTGCATGGAGAGCTTGAAACTTAATGCAGGCCTCTACTATTTTTTGGTTCTCCCGATGACAAACAACAGCTGTACAACAGGTGGAAACTAAGAACTTGTTCAAGGCAAGTACATAACATTTTTCTATGAACAGATACTGAACTTAGAGAAGCGTTACAAAAGGAAACTGAACAGGAGCCTTGCCACAGTTAACCTAACTTCCTAACCTGAGGAAGAACAGGAGTTCCACAAAGCTCTCATTTTCAAGAAGCCATCATGTCATCTTTCCCTGACAGAGTGCTTTTCCCATCCTGTCCTTACACGGACGCAGAGCTGCTGAGCAGGAATGCACACCTGGCTGAGACCTGTGAAGAAAAGCTGTACTGCCTGCACAGTGCCAGCCTATTGCCTTCCCAGCAGTGCTCCAATTACCACCCGCACAGCCCTGGGAGGATGGTGCAGGCAAAAAGCCAATGCAGATAAAGAGGTGCACAGCCAAGCTCTGCTCCACCTCAGACTGCAGAAAGCAGATCTCCTGGCAGGTGCCTTGCAGGAAGACCTATGTCCCAGGCCTGGAGGAGGCCACAAGGATAGTGCTGGCAAAGAGGCTGCAGCTCATGAGAGGATGTGAGGTGCACATAGCTCCACAACACTATACAGCATCTGCCATCTCCTTCCAGCTACAGTCCCATTGCCATCCCAGCAGAAATATAGAATCAGAGAATACCCCAAGTTGGAAGGGACCCATAAAAATCATCAAGTCCAACTCCTGACTCCATGCAGAACCACCTAAAAACGAGACAGTATGTTTGAGAACACTGTCCATATGATTACTGAACAGCAGCAACCACCAGCTTGAGGAGAATGTTTCAGTGCCCACCTACCCCTCTCAGTGAAGAACCTTTGTCACAGTGTCCAGTCTGAACCCACCTTGTCGCAGCTCCGTGCCATTCCTTCAGACCCCATTGCAAGCACCAGAGGAGATCAGTGCCTGCCCCTCTGCTCCCCATCATGAGGAGGCCATTGGCCATAATGGGGTTTTCCCTTCTCTGGGAAGAACAAGCCATGAGACATCCATTTCTCACGTACTTTCTCCTCTAGAACATTCACCATCTTTGTAGCCATCATTCAGAGTCTCTCTAATAGTTTCGTATCCTTCTTTATACTGTGGCACCCCAAACTGCACACACTACTCAAGGTGAAGCCACTCTAGTACAGGATAACCATTTCCCTTGATGGCTAACAGCATCATGGATGATACACTTCAGACTTCAGTTGGCCTCGCCGGCTGCCTGGGCACACTACTGACTCACACTCAACGTGCCATAGATCCAAATCTCTTTGAGAGACCTCGTGGCTGAGGGCTAGCATGTAACTATCTCATTCAGCAGTAACTTCTGAAAGCACACAGCAGCAACAGCTCAAAGAACAGCAGAAATACCGAACCACACGCCACCACAAACCGGCTTCCTGAACGACACGGTCACCAAAACAAAGCACAAGCCGGTAGCTCCCAGTTGCACATCAAGCACTGACCATACGGGCACACTCCGCAGATGGCAGGTACCAAAGGGAGCGGTGGCGACGCTCGCACCCAGAACTCTCCGTTGCCCCCAGCCGCGCGGCGGGGCCTCACCGTCCAGCCGGCCGCCCGAGGGCCTGCCCTGGCTGCAGCCCCGATGGGTCGCGGGAACGGCGCTGGAGCGGCAAAGCACGCAGCTGCCGCTCCCAGGCTGTTCTCCTGGAAACAAACCTTGAGAAACGGCAGAAACATGAGAGGAAGAAACAAAAACAACGCAAACAAACGCGGACCCGCAGGGCAGGGAGGAGAACAGCCGCTCTCCGCCAGGCTGCACCTCGCGGCCTCCGCCCGGCGCGCAGCGCGGCACAGCCCGCAGAGCAGCGACGCGCCGCTCCTCACCTTGGCTCTGCCAGCCTCCAGCTTGCGCGCCCGCGCCTCCTCCATCTCCTACAGAGCACGAACAACAGGACCCTACCGCGGTACAGGGCGCAGCCCGGCAGGCACACAACTTTCAGTCATGGCCGCCCCGCGGCTTTCGCCCCGCCCGCTTCCACTCAATTCGCCAATCGCGAGGCAGCAATTGTGGGCCTTGGCCAATCAGGTAGAAGAGGTGGAGCGGCCTGCCGGGGAAGGAAGGAAGCTCTGCGGGGATTGGCGAGAATCGCCGCGCCCGGGGAGCCCGCAGCCAATGCCGCGAGAGATCGTTGTCCCCGCCCCGCCCGCTGCCTCTCAGTAACTCCTGCGATTGACGGCAGCGCCCTCCGCTTCGACCCGCCCCACTCCAGCGGCCGCCAATGAAAGACGCCGCCTGCCGCGGCGCGCGGCTCGTTTCAAACGGGAAGCTCCGCCAATGGGGACGGCGGGGTGGCGCCCGGGAAAGCAGCCCGCCACTCGGCGCCGTGCTGTGGGCTGCGCGGCCTCGCGTCACGGCCGCTCTTCGGGCTCTTCTTCGCTGTTCTACAGCTCGGCTGTACAGCTCGGCACTGCCTGCCTTTGTTGCGGGAGGAGCAGCTGGGGGGAACTTGCCTGCTAACGGTAGGAGTGTAGTAAACAATACGTAAGAAAACGAGGGAGAAATAAGGTGCTCTGTACAACTTCACATTCATCTGCCATACTGGGAGCCTCTCCATCTCTTCAACTCACTGGACCACAACTGAAGGGCAACATAACAAGACACGGTTTTTAAAAGTGATTTCTCACCATATCTTAGTTCAGAGGTAACCTGTTGTAAAACACTGGCTTTTCCTTTCCAAGAAGCCTAAAAATGAAAATGTGTGTGGAAAGAAGCACAAGAAAGAAACACGTTCTAAGAACCAAAGGATGTTCTGTCTCAAAAAGAACCTTCCTGACAGCCTAGTCCTGACCTGCCATGACTGGTTGTCCCCATCATCCTCCATCTTATTTATAAGCTTTCCCCAAGTACTGGAAGCCCTCAATGAGGTCTCCCCTCTGGCTGAACAAACCCAGATCCCTCAACCTTTCTTCATAGAGGTGCTCCAACCCTCTTATAATCTCTGTGGCTGCTCCAACAGCTCTGCGTCCTTCTCATGCTGGGGTCACGAGCTGGAGGCTGTCCTGCAGGTAAGGAATAAAGCATTGGTCCAATATGTTATATCCAAGTAAATATTTCAGCATGAAACAAAATAAATGGGGGAAAAAAAGAAAAAAGTAGACCAGTCAACTATACAGGGATATTGGACCAGAAAGTGACAGGAGATAAGCTCCTGAGACAGCACTTGGTCGCCTCCTGCCCTATTAACCCTTGGCTGTTTTCCTCCAGGAGCACTTCCAGGTGCTATGCAGTGGCCGTGCACTAAGCCAGGAAGCTTAGTTCCTTCCCAGTCAACCCTAGAAAAAGAGCAAATTTGTACTGTGAAATTTCTCAGTGCAAAAGCTTGAGTAGTTGACATGTTTTGAGAAGTAAAAGGAAATTGGAAAGCTTGGAACAAAGAATCTTAAAAGATAATGTTATAGTGTTTATCCTGGCAATTGAGCCAAATTAGATACATTACTTGAATGGATTTGCTTTAAAATAAATTACTACTTTTACTTATTATTGATAAAACCTGATTTAAATAACTAATAGTAACTAAATAACTCATGTTTGTTTGGGTTGAATGCCTTTTGGCTTACTGATATTTATTTGAATAACTAATTTGTGTTGTATTTCCTTCTATTTCTGCATGTTACAATTTCACCATTTCTAGTGCTAGTCTAACTACATTGCCTCCAGAACAGCAGTGCTTAAGAAAACCTCTCTTGGTTAGGGTTTCAGCTGTCCAGTAGTCTGCCATCACTGGACTTAGAGCACAGAATTCAGGTTTTGTGCTGTTGGATTAGCTTTGCCACACAAAGGATCATCGTGATAGAAGGATAAAGGGAAAATGCTCATTGTTGTTGAAGGTTCACAGCAAACTCCATAGAGGAACAATCTCCAGAGGAAGAGATGCTGCCTTAGTGGCAGTCAGCCCTTAAATGAGACCTGGGAAAGATGGAGCCAAGCTCCACCCCTTCTGGTAGCAGAGCTGAATTACCTTCACCTGTGCTCCCACAGCTGACTCATTGCTTGCTTCAGGTGGTTAATCAGAGATTCAGGTTGTGATCAACAGTTTCCCATACACCAGGTATGTCTGTTTGTTTCCTTTTCTAACATGTTTTAGAAAATAGTAATTAATATTGAGGCATAAAGTATCAAAGTCAATAAAAGACATCATAGAAGTGTAGTACTGGTTCAGAGCTCACCATTCTGTAACTGAAGAAGGATCTGATCCACCTGCAGTGTTCATCACGACTTCTTATGTGAATTGTTTATAAACATATTCTGTGAGAGCCCTTACTTACATAGCAGCTCCATCACTTATCATAAAATTAAGTTTTTGTTTTTTTTTTTTTTTGCTGTTTTCAACTGGTTTTCATTTTTATCATTAAGTCAAATGTTTCTTGCTCAGACTTTTCAGGCAATAAAATAAATCAATCGTGTCCTTAATATTCTTTCATTTATATTGCTAATTGGCTCTATCTCAACATTTAATCAATAAATTAAACAATGCCCGTTCTTCAAAGTCTTTCTCAGACCTTGTATTTTGTAAATCTACCATTCCTTCCATTTTTTCCCCTGGACTTCCTTTCCCTCTTATGCTGCCATGTCTAAAATTAGACACAGTGACTTCAAACTATGACTTCAGCACTGCTAAATAGAGCAGAATAATTACCTCCTGTGAGGTGCACATAATACCCCTGTTAATATTTTTCAGAATCAAATTTTTCTGGCTTTGCTTTTTTTGGATTTTCATGTTCATTTATGATCCCTGGTTCGTGATGCACAGTAACTACAGAAGCACCTTTTGTACAAGACCCTTGTGACTGGCATGCTGCTGGCAAGTTGGAAGATGTCCCTGTAGTAGGGATCCCACTATGATCAGAGCATCCATAGGTTCTGGAAAGCATTTTTTAGCTAATATTAGATTTTCTCTGGGACCTTGTCACATCAAGCAAAGGTTTCTCTTTCTGTCCTCTAACAGTCATCCCAGTTACTTAACACTCCTAATATATTTTTAATTAAATACTTCAGTGGGGCTGTTTTTGTCAACCTTTCTTGTAACCCTCTATTCCTATTACGATGAAGAGTTTAGAAACTTCTAGGGGATACTTTAAGAAACAACTAATGGTAAAACATCAGCTCAGGATTCTTCCGTGGTTAGAGAACTGGTGTAAAGCCCCAGCTGGTCAGGAAGCAACAGTTACTGTAGCATCAGCGATGACTAATAGCAGGCTTGTTGCTACTGTGGTTGTCTGGGGACACCAACACAGATCTTACTTCGCTACATCACCACCTGAATACTGCAGGCAACTCTGGTCACCGGGTCACAGAAGAAATGACGAGATAGGAAAGTACAAAGAGAACTTGCTAGGAAAAACATGAGGCATACAAGCAGCCAGACAACCTAAATCTGATTGAAGACGCAGCACCTTCTGTGAGTGGCTGACAATGAAGTTCAAGAGATGGATGTAAGAATCATCCTTGTAGGCACTACTGTTACACCCTCTCATCCTCCTTCTCTTGACTCGTGAAATCAATGAACAAGGAAAATCTGCTATTTGAGGAAGAAGTGAATGGATTCTCTAGCTTAGAGAAGTAACATCTGAACAGGCATGTGAGGGCAAGCCACAAACTGTGTGCATAAAGTGCATGGAGTGCTGTAATAAACTATATTGTATAACAAAATGTTTTGGAAATCTGGATTCAAAACAATCTAAATGCAAACCTTTTCATTGTTTCTTTATTTGCCTAGGTAAACCTGCACAACAAGGCCCATGCTAAAGTTAAGTTACTTAGGCAGCTCCTTATCAAAGGTTGTTGCAGATGCCAAGAGGATAAAGGGATCAAAAACATGAATTAAAGTACCAAAAACATCCATAGAGTTTTTTTCTATAAGCCACAGACTGCTGGCAGGTGATGAAGTTTTCTGTTCTGCCTCACTGCTCATAGCTGCACAAGTGAGCCAAAGTAAGCTGAGCCCCAGGTCTGGCAGGGTGCAGCTATTTTTGGGACCCCCATGTCGCAGTTGCTATAAGCTCTCCAGTGTCTATCAGCCTGCGTATTTTTAAGGACAGATTGCACACACATGCTGTGTGGGTCACAGCTGGAGGGGGTGATCTCTGCTGCTCCCACGTAGAAGGCAGAACTGTCTGTCTGCCCCCTCAGCTGCCTGCAGGGGTTCAGCTGTGGCTTTGCCATGGCCTTTGGATAAGGAAGGGGTTGTAACTTTGCTTTCCTAGAAGCAGAGCAGAGTGTCTGTAATTTGGTTTCTTTCTCATGCCTTAGCATTGGTTTTATTGCTGTCCGTGATAAATGTTGCTTTGCTTTTCATGCTGGAAGGAGAAGGACAGCAGAGGTTGATCAGGAGATGGTAATCAGAAGGACGTCAGAACACAACCTCTTTGCTGTTTTACTCATCCTATGATCAGTTCCAGCTACTCTCCTTAACTCTCTTTTTAAAATTTCAAATTACTATCTGATCATGATAATCCATATGAAGGACCCATCAAAAGTGGATGGACACTTCATAGTCCTATAGGTATTATTAACATGTATCAATCAGTCAGATCATAATCTGACCTTTGGCATTGGGTTTATGTTAAATATGTATGTACACAAAGGTTTTGTCATTTTTCCCCCCCATCTCCTCACGTGCTGGGCATTTGTTTCACAGAGGGTAAGCAAGCACCTGCACCTGGAGATTAAATTGTTTATGCTGTGGATTGGCATTACAATCTTAGCAACCAAAGTACAGGAACTAATCTGAAAGGTATGTAGAAGACCACAATAACAAAACAGAGGCTTAGAGACACTGCCAGAGAGAGGCTAGCAACCATTAAGAACAGGCAAATACTCAAACTGATTTACTCTTACGTGGCCAACACAACCTGCAGCACAAAAAACTGAGAGAGATGGCAAAAAGATCTGTGTCTGTGTTATGGTGGCTGACATCTATACTAATTTTTACCTGACACTGAAATTGAAGCATTTATTTTCTTCTCTCATTTCTCCCAATCTTGGTCGAGTTTTATTTTTGGTGAGCTTTTTTTTGTTGTTGTTTGGTTTTTGTTTTTCTAACAAAATTCTTCTATTAAAATTGTGGAGTGGAAGAAGGGAGAACTGAGAACATAACCGCATTTGCTTAGCTTAGCTATTTAATATGCTCTTGCCTGCCTGCTCTTTCGGAAGACTACTACAATGACAGATCCTTCAATGGTGGATCGTGTGGCCCAGCTAAAATTCAAACTCCTAGAAAAGGTAAGTTAATAATTCTGCAGTGGTTACCTTTGCTCTGCTTTTTTCTAGAGGCATTTGGGTATAAACTCTGTGTCCTAGTCATATTTCTATTGAGTAACAAAATGGACCTGCAGCCAGCTGAGAACCTTGTTCACTATGCAAGCTGAGACAGAGCAAGACACATCTGAAGAAATATGATTGTTTAAGTGTACAATTGAAATTTAAAATACAGCTCTCCAAAGTGGAGTATTTTGTCTTAGATCTGGCAATAGTTTGAGGACAAAACTTTTACCAGTATGGAACCAGGTAGAACTCAGAATCCAAAAGTGTTCTTGTGCTTAGGAAAAGCTCTTCAATTCTGAGATCGGGAGGGGGGGGGGGGGGGCACAAAGTCCAGCTGGTCCTTGGAGATCAAAAAGTTAAACATGACAGTGTGACTGTTTGTGAAAGAGACTGGCTCAAGCAGAGCAGATCCAGAGAGGGTGGCTGGGTTCAACCAAATGTCCAGACCCATCAAGAAAGCTTATTGCATTAAGGAAGGCCTAAAGCTAAGATGGAAGATGTCTGCAAGTTGGAATCAGAGTTCCTGGGATCCATGGCCCATCATAGGCTTGGCATGAACTGGAGACCAGTATTTATTCAGTATAGCTGTATGGGAAATCACAGCTTGAACCTCTGATTAATCAGCTGAGGCTAGTGTGGGGTCAGCTGCGGGAGCACAGGTGAGAGTAATCTAGCTGTGCTCCCAGAAGGGGTGGAGCTCGACTCCACCTCCTCTAAGACCTCATTTAAGGGCTGACCACCACTAAGGCAGCATCTCTTGGAGATTGCTCCCCAGTGGAGACTACCTCAGCTTTCTGGTCAAGACACTGACATTGGTGAGTTTTCTTTTGCTGATAACCTTTGACTATCTTCCATCATCTTTGTTAACATCTTTATATTAGACACCCTTACAATAGCTCAGACAGTAACTGAAAATCTAGAGCTGAGATTATAAGAACACCCCAGATGTAGGCAGGGGATACAGATGGAGGTCTCAGATGAGGCTGATCAGAGCCATTTAAGACTATTAGTGCACTGAATATCCAAAACTCTGGAATCAAGTTCTCCATATGTTCTATCTCTCTACCCTACAAAATAACACCATTGTGTTTTATATGGTTTAGTAGTACTGTCCCTCATTTCCACTTGTGATTTATTTTCGTTATCCTGAAACTATTTGAATTGTTGTGAGCTTTTCTGCCCAACTCACGATAGGTTTTCTTTGTCTTTCTCCCATCAGAGACTAGAAAATGAACAGAAGAACCTAGAGAAGATAGAGGCACCTCTCCCTACAGCAAGTAAGAGAGAAGCATTTGTTCTGGTTATGGGCTTGAAATGGAAAGGGCCTAGTGATGCTTTCAGTTATGAGTTCTCTGATAAATCACGCTGGGTTTATTTAGAACCGCTGGCTTTAAGTGCTTAGAGGCCAGGAGTTTTGGTACTTGGAATTTGCTCTGCCTCAGCCTCTGTGAAAGGGATACTTTCTGAAGGATGGGAAGAATGATCCAAACTGAAGTCAGTGCTGTCTTTGCTTGACCCAGGTATCTAAATCTGCATGCAGAACTGGGGATCAGAAGCTGCAAACACAAGTTCTAGTGAAGCATGAACAGTAGTGATAATCTGTATATGAATCTCAGTCCTAACCAAGCTGGTAAATCTTAGAGGAATCTCCTAAAATATCTTCCAGAATTAATCTCATAATGTAGGTGTTATGGCAATCTTATCCTTACAATCCTTCAAAAATATAATGGTCTTTTCCTCCTTTAGACAACAGAAGTGAGGATATGCTTCAAAGTGCTTTGAAGAGAAGGAAAAATCTCCTGCAGGAGCTTAGGGTAAGAGCAGTACTTGTTGTCAAGTGTGACTGTGCAAGGTGTGTGGTTTAACATGATGAGCACAAGTGTAGAATTTGAAGGATAAAATCTCTTGTTACATTAAACAAGCAATGTGAATGCACTGAGCCTTTTTTCCTGAGGAGCCTGGTTCAGTGGAGAGATGGGTAGAGGCTGGTGGGAAGCTGAACAGGACTTCCTCCACATTAGCACACAAAATTTGCACCCACCTCAGTCACCTGGTGTGTTGATTCTGTTTGTTGTAAGCTGCTATATCATAAACTCTCTGGGTTAGTTCCAGAATGCAACCAGAGGGCTCTGTAATGTTGCCAAAATAGGGGCAACTATTACTCAAACATCATATGGAGGGAGGATCGAGTGTTAATGAAATGTTTTCCCAGACTTCCAGCAGTTTGTTCTTCACTTCTTTTTACTCCCACTTGTACTGAAAATACCCTCAAGATATGCAGGAAGAAACTCTTTTCACTTGTTCTAACTCTGACATCTTTGCGCAGCACTCATTTGTGGTCTGCCTGTTACACAGCAGTTTCTGCAGGAGTGTTGCAGGTGAGGAAAGCTGTGCTCTGCTGCAGACTCCCAGAGGCTCAGCCTATATAATACGATGAATGTAACAACACTGCCAGCCTTTCTGCGACCAGATTTTCTTCAAAGAATTACCTGATTTTGCAGGAGCAGCACCTTCTGGAAGAGCTGTCCCAGCCTTCTGCACCAGCCAGGGCACAGTATAGGAACTACAGTGCTGGTCCCCCACACATCTACCAAATACCTTTTCCAGCACCTCAAGCTGAAACACCAAGGATTATCCAGCAGGCGGTAAGGGTTGATGCTCCTAGGAAATTCTGGCTGAAACCTGCACTGACTTATCCATTTTTCCTGTCTTATCCAGATGCCTCCTCAGCCTGCCACTATCATCCAGCAGCTCCCACAGCCTCCCCCACTGATTGCACAGATCCCCACTGTCCAGCCTTTTGCACATCCTCGCTCTGGAAGCATTAAAGAAGGTACCATTCACTAGGTCTAGCTGTCAGGTCCCAGTACCAGGAACATGCAGAAAAGGTGCCGCTGCAAGGGGAAGAGGTCGGTGACAAAGCATCTAAGTCAGTGATGGGCTCTGTTACTACTGGACTGCTGTTGGGGCTGTGGCAATTCAACTCTACAAAAATAAGAGATCAGTTCTCAGAAGCTTTTGGACAAACTCTTCTTGCTAAAACAAAAGAAATGGGGCTATAAACTCAGCAAAGCAAAGTTGAGCTGTCAGAAAAGTTGAGGGAATTAAAAGCTGCTCAATCCAAGGCAGTGAGTAACGTTTCCAAGGTAAAACTCATGCAAATGGATGATTCTAAAAATTCATGAACAGACTTTTAAGATACATTTTTTAATTATTTTTGCCCCATCTTAACCTGCTGTTCAGTTTCCTCAGAGCAGTATAGACTTTTAGATGTTGTGTTTGGAAAAAAGTTAGAACAGCTGGAAGCATTGTTTCAAGTACAGTGTAGTACAGTGCCAATAACAGGAGGGTTGTTTTTTTTTTTTCCCCAAACATGGATGATACTGTGAAATGATACTTGAACAAAAATATGGGATGACTTCCCTGGCTCACCCCTCAGTCAAAGGCTTTGTTATATAACAAAGGAATGTACAGTTACTGAATTGCTATGTTTCTTGACTGATTTCTCAGCTTAAGTGGCTGGATTTATTCAAGTAGTTTATTTTTGTAAATGAACTAGGCAAACTCATCCATGACTTCTCTGAAGCTGATACATTTAAAATGTCTTTGGTATGATCAGTTACAAAGAGTTGCTTTGCTCTTCTTCCTCTCCTCCCCTTCCACTTAAAATACAAAGGGTGCATACAGTGGAATGAATTATGATCCAGAGACATGCTAAGTGGATGTGATGCATGTGCAGTGGACACTCAAGGTGGCACTGCAGTATTACATAGAGCTGAGTCAACATCCAGTGTGGCCACCAATTATCTTGAACCAAAGCTGTGGAAAGTGACACATTACTCCAGTCCTTGCTGGAGCAAGTGAAAGCTCCAGTGCACAGCTTTTCTCCAGCGTGTGAATGTATCTACAGTGATGGGCTTGCAATGGAACTAATGAAGGATGCTCAACAGCAGCTTGCTTGTGATGGGTGGGGGAACAGGCGACCTGATATGGATGGTCTTATTCATAGGCATTAATTTTATACTGTCTGGGCATCTAATATTGCCCAAGTGTAATTTTCAGCCATCTTCTCAGTTGCATCCATGAGTTTGCATTCTGGAGGGCAGTTCCTACTGAGATACCTCTGCTGCTTGTCTGTTGCTGATAAAGCTCTTACTTTCTTCCTTTGGATGACTTCCTCCTAGATATGGTGGAGATGATGCTGATGCAGAATGCACAGATGCATCAAATCATCATGCAGAACATGATGCTGAAGTCTCTCCCACCAGTGGCATTTGCACAGCCTGCCAGACCCGGCTGTCCTCCGCTTCAGCATACACAGCAGGTAGTGTTACTGTGTCCAAAGAGCGTCATCCTCCCTCACATAGAGCAATAGATGTCCTGGAGCGTGTGAGGACTAGACAAAAGTAGTGCTGCTGCCCAGGGTTTCCTGCTGGTTGCACATCGGTCCCCACATGTTGCTAAACAGGACTATAACAGAAAATGTTTCACACAATAGTGCAAACTGGTTTCAGTCCAGCTCTGGAATATATGTACTAACAGACATGGAAGAGGTGTACACTGAGCATCTGCTGCTGCATTTGGGAGCCTAACTTCTGTTGGCTATTGTATGTGTTTTGATACACTGGCTAAACGCAGGGCTTGGAACTATGAAGGGTATGAAGCTTTCCATTTTGATAAACTAATCAGTGGATAGGCTTCAAAAGAATTGCAAAACCCATCAATTTATGTTTGGAACTCCATTTTCAGTCAGTCTAAATACATTACCCTGAAATTTTTGAATGGAATGTGTAGAGCTGCAATCAGACATTCAACTGGAAAATCTGATCACGTCTTTATCAAACTTTCATAATCTCTATCTTACCAGAGAAACATCCTTTGCTTCACAATCACAGCTTGTTTATGTCATGACTTTTTGGCAGTGCACATGATTATTGTCAAGGATGAAGTACAGGAAGAGTAATATTTCATCAAAAATCTCTGATAAGCACCTTGAGACCTCACTCAGAATTGCAGTAATTTCCATTGCACTGGAGGGATGCATTAGTTTCACAAAAACAAGGTCAAATATCCCGCTACTTTTAAGTTTTTGTTGCTAATATCTTAAGAAAAATATTAAAAATTAAACTAGTTTGTTACTTATATGTTAACAATATTGTACGTATTACAAGGGCTGCTCTGGAAGTAATGCCTCCTGTTTTATGATGCTGGCCTATGATGTCAGAGGTGAATGTTGGTAGTATGGAAGTAGAGGCT
Organism: Coturnix japonica; assembly: GCF_054131305.1. Taxonomy (NCBI): domain Eukaryota; kingdom Metazoa; phylum Chordata; class Aves; order Galliformes; family Phasianidae; genus Coturnix; species Coturnix japonica. Next base: position 33,475,691 of record NC_140669.1, read on the forward strand.
GAGCCTTCCACCGGGATCCTGTTACATGTTGTTGCTGTGTGACAGATAGAAGCAGAGTGGCGCTCTGACATGGAAGTATATCTGGCATTAAATTCCTCTATGTGGAAAAAATGGCACCCACTGATGTTCATCAGCACTAGCTGAATGTTTATGGAAATCAGACACTGGGTGTGAGCACAATGAGGTGGTGGGTAGTATGCTTCAGCAGCAGCAATAGTAGGTCACCTCTGCAGGTACAGATTTCTATGAGCACAGCATGCAGGCTTTTGTTCATCACTGGAGAAAACACATAGCTAATGGTGGTGACTATATTGAAGAAGTGTTTTATAGCTGAGGATTTGTCTTATCAAAGAGTGCTATTGTGTTTTTTGTATCTGTTGTAGTTTCTGTGGAAATAAATAGAAGACATTATTTTTAGAGCAACGGCCCAAGACAATTCCTGTTCACTCAATGCAGCCCAAGCAAGCCAAATGGTTGTATGCCCATGCTATGAATCAATGACTAGCAAGGTCTGGAAGGACAGGTTTTGTAGATATCTTTATTTAGGTCCTTCTAGGTTTTTTTCCAAAATGAAGCTAGTACTTAACAAAAGGTAGGTAATTTTGAACGTATCCTTAGGTGCGCAGTTCCTTAGATGTATTTCTAATCTCTACTCTGAAGCATTTACTATCAAAGCAGCAAGGATTGTTAGTCTTTAGGGACTGGGGATATCTCCTGTCGTGAGAAGTCTTTTTTGGCTCCTCCATTTCCAAGCTGACCATGACTCTTCCCCATGCTGTAAGAGAGATTTCTGTTCTTCTTGGAAATCGAGGTAGTGAGATATTAAGAAAGTAACTCCCATACTTCTGCAGTAGTTGCCCAGCTCACTCACACCTTTCCTACCTGCTATATGCAAGGGCAGTAAATAGCTTAAAAGCCCATGTGGCCCACATTAAACTGTGGGGTGAGAAACACAATCTTCCATAACCTGTCCCTGTGACCTGTGCACTGGGAGCTGACAGCTTTTGCACCTGTTGAGACCAAATGTCTGCCTGAGATGGAAAGCCTCTGGCAGCAGCTGCTTGCTCTCATGTTTCAGGGTACTGACATCTTGGGAGCCAGCATCATCACAGCCAGCATGCAAGTGATAGATTTGCTATGGAAATGGAAGACAGCTTTGGCATTTCCTCAGAAGTGTCAGAGCTGTGCTGAGCATCGCTTCAAGTGAAAGGGTCCAAAGGAAGGCAGCAGAGGGACAGAGCTTGTCCCTGTGGTGTCCCCACCTCCCTCCTAGGGCTACCAAAACCCCTTTGCTTATCTCCATCAAGGACCTGCAGATCTCTGCTCCTGTGGCTGTGAAAGCAGATCGTCCCTGGCAGTCTACAGTGCATCACCACCACCACTACTCTCCCCCAGGGCTGCCCCTCCATGCCGTGCCTGCTGGGCTCCTGATGCCAGGTGAGGGACTGCCATCTGCATCCTCATCCCAGCGTTGGACCAGTAGCGTGCTCCCAGCTATGCAGATGTAAGTTGTTGGATTGCTGTGGTATGCACTGTTCGGCCTGCTGAGTAGGGACTGGCTTTGCATTCAGGCTGACATTGCCCATGGGATTTCTATTCTTACAACATGGCTGAGATTCTCAAGTGGAGGTGAGTAGATTGCTCCTCCCAAGGCTCACTTGCCTGAGCCTTCCCTGCACCTGGAATCTTGTCCTAGGCTATTTTCTGATGCAGGTAGATAATACCAGGGCCTGGTGCTTGAATGAGTTGAGCAGACCCACTGCTCAGTGAGCCAGCCTGCTTATGCCAAAGTGTAGTGGTTTAACTAGATCTGAGCAGAGAGCACAGTGGTCTTGCTAAGTATGTTGTGAGAAGACAGCAAAGAAGAAGGCATGGGAGCAGTAGTGTTGGGCAGTTCTCACATGCTGAAGCTGGGACTTCCTTCAAAGGCACCGTGTTGGAGCATGACTGGGTGGCTGGGGACTTTGGTGCAGGGAATCAATTCTATTATGTCTGTGCTAGATCTCTTCCAAAGGCCTCATGAGCAGAAGGAAGGGGTAGAAACACATCCTCTGGCATGAGGAACCTACTGCCATGGGTATCTATATGGCCCTCTTTATTATGGGATTTGAATTCCTGAAAAGATTCCTTACTTAATGGAATTACAGGGGTTATGCATTTCCACTCCTTTCTCTTTAACATGCTTTTGTAACCTCTACTGGTAAAGACCTCTTGGCTACTTCTAGTATCAGTGCAATGAACTGTTGCTTAGCTGTTTGCAGAAATCAGTAAAATCATCTTGTCACAGCTCTTAAGCTGCCTTCTCCCTCTTCAGCATGAATTATAAGATCCTACACATCTTTATTGTTTTTATGAAGCTGCAACAAGCACGTGCTGTTGGCTGTTACCAAATGCAACAAGGTTATTTTTCTTATTGCAGGTGGCCCACATACTGACAGCATATGTTCTTCTGAAGGTGGACAATTGCATCGCTGAGTTCAACCTGTATTTGAGCTGTTCCTAAATAATCTAACTGACAGTCTGTGCATCTGCAAATTAGCCGTACAATAAATATGAATGCAGAAAGACTAGAGATCCACAGAACAAATGTACCACATGCCAATGCAGTTGTTTCCTCTCATCTTCCAAGCCCACAGCAACAGCAGCACCACTCTTTTGCCCTCTTTCCAAAGAACCAGTACATCTTGTCCCAAAGAGCCTCACAGCAACTCCAGGGCATGAAATAAACATAACACTAGTACTGTCTAAATTATTGCAAGTGAGTGTGGCTCACCTTCAGGACTGAGTCCCCTTCATGTGTAATTTGGATAAATACTCCTTTACGGCCCTCATGGGGAGGGTAGAGCAGACTAACACATTTATGAATGAAGTTCAATTGCCAAAACTCATCAGCCCAAGTGTTCCTCTTGTACTGGACTTACATGGCAAGGTTTTGGTAGCAGAAGGGCCTCTGAGAAGAACCTGAGAGTGTGTGATTTTTTTGTAAAGAGCGGCACTCTGCCCTAATTGCTTTAGATGGGCTGACAGAGATTGTAATATTAGTCTGAGGAAAAGGAGGCTGAGGGGAGACCTTATCACCCTCTTCCAGTACCTGAAAGGTTCTTACAGTGAGAGTGGGGCAGGTCTCTTCTCACTAGTGACAAGTGACAGGACGAGGGGAAATGGCCTCAAGTTGCGCCAGGGCAAGTTTAGGTTGGATATTAGGAAGAACTTCTTCACAGAAAGGGTACTTAGGTACAGGAATAGGTTCCCCAGGGAGGTGGTTGAATCGCCATCCCTGGTTGTGTTTAAGAGCCGTTTGGATGTGGTACTCAGGGATATGATTTAGTGTAGGGTTTTTAGAGTTAGGGTACTGGTTAGGCTGCGGTTGGACTTGATGATCTTCAAGGTCTTTTCCAACCTGGGTAATTCAATGATTCTATGATTCTAAATTCGAATAAATAGTTTTCAGTAGGGAAAAGAAGAAATAAAAATGCTCCTGCAGTCATTGCATCTGATCAGTTCGGTGGAACACCGCTACTTCCACGTCTGCAGTCCATGTGTTCTGCCCCAGGAGGGCTCTCTCAGTCTCTTCTGAGCCTCGCGTTCACAATTCTACGTAAGGTTTTCTTTTCAAAGAGCTGTTGAAGGGTGAGTTCAGCAGCCTGAACTTGTTTGTATTTTTGTATTTCTCAATCTTTCTCTTGCATCATCAGAGTTTCACTTTGGGAAAAGAAGAAAAAAAGATTCCCAAGGATCCTTGAATATCGGCATGATTTTATTTGTTTTGTTGTTGGTTTTTTTTTCCCTAAGGAACATAAATCACACTTTTTCCTTTTTTTTTTTTTTTTATTTTTCCTACTAATTTTCAGTTGCTAAGCATTAAACCTCGTGCCATCCTGTTCTATTTATTTTCTTTTAGAACTCAGGTAACCCAAGTTGTAACTAAGTGATGGGTAACATCTTTCCATCAGCAGCATGATTATGTTTAATAGAGAAAGAAAAGAACATGAATTAGTAGCACCTTCTCAGTGTCTTCAGTGTTCGCCTGTTTTTAAACTGGGGTTTTCCACTGTAGGAATAAGGAGGCTGGTGATCCCAGATGCTGCCATGATTGTTGAAATATTCTTCCAAACTAAACAGAACATATTTACATATGTATAATGCAGTCTGAAGCAAGTCTGAGGAAGACAACCCAGGGGCCTAGAGTTTATTTGGAATTATTTGGCTACCCAGCACAAAACCTATTGCACTGGGCATAGATAATCCCTGACAGGTGAGGTTTAGTCCCATTTGCCAAGAATGTTTTTCAGTAAGTAAGCAGATAAGTGCGACAGAAAGGAGCTGATCTGTACCATCTTGGAAGAAAAACTTTCAACCAGTTCCTAGAGTTTCCACTGCAGCTGGGGCTCTTGGTGAGGGGTCAGTCCAGCTGTGGACACTGCTGATAAAATCCATCTTTGACAATGATTCCCAAGTCCCTCATTTTACATTCTCTGTGACTGGGGGTAAATTACCCCATCGTCCTATCATAAATGAACATGTTACAGAAGACCAGATCCAGTATTCACTCCTTAGGGTACTCCATCCATTACTGGACTGGCTCCCCAGAAAGAATCAAAGTTGCAAACCATTGCTAAGGCTGCTTGTGCAGCCCTGGCCCAGACGTCTAAGAGGCAGTTTTATAAGACCAGCTTTAGTGACATGACTGTACATCACTGTGTTATCCCCAGGAGTCCAAGAGTTAACTGGTAATGTTTCTACATAATAACTGTCACTGCTGGAAGTTAATGCTGTCTGTGTTCTGAAAAGAAAGTTGCATTTTATGAGACACCTGAAGACTGCAGAATTGCTTCTCTGTTTTCAAGAGGATATGCTGAATGGCCCACATTCATACCAGGGTAGCACATCTGCTGGCCAGCCAGGCTGGTGCTCTTGCAGCCTGAGGTGGGAGCTGAGCTTTAATATTAACTAGGAAAGAAGAGCCCAGTCCTGACTCAGCCACCCTCCCTCCTTTTGGTGAGCACAGCACAGTGACAGTGAGAGGACACCAGCCTGCCTGCTGCTCCGAGCCTGCTGTCACAGTGATGGAGTCCAGCAACGTCCAGGGGAAAAAAGTTGCCATTGTTGGAGGGGGCCTGGTAGGAAATGCAGTTTTCCTACTGTTTGATTGCTGGGAAGTGGGGGGATGGCTGCTCAGCAGGGCTGAGGTTGAACATGAAGGTCTCTGGAAAGGCAGCTCCAGTGCAAGAAGGCTTCTTTGTGCACTGCAGACAGCCAGGCCTTGCTTCCTAGCTGTGGGCAAGGAAAAATGCAGCCTAGTTGCTTGCCTGCTTTGCCTTTCCCTTTGTACAGTGCTTGCTTGTTTGTAGCTCATTAACCGATTTGCTCTGCAGATTAACGAAATAGTATCTTCTCCCCTGAGTTCAGTGCTCCTTTTAACCCTGTTTTTCTTAATACTATTCTTCTGCCAGATGGTAGGTGTTATCATCCAGTTATATTCTCACTGTAGGAGATAGCAGGTCTTATTTGCACAGCTGGGACTTTGTACCAAGAGAGGGGATCTTCTCTGAGGGAAAGCTTTGCTGCTGAGATACTGCAGAGACCCAAAGGCTCACCAAATACATCCTTTCTTCAAGCATTGTATTTGTACCAGGATAGAAAAACAGTGCACTTCTGGATACTCCTCTTTTCTTTCCTGTGAAGGAGTGGAAGTTTTTTAGGGGGGAAAACACTCAAGTTGGATTCTGCCATCTCTGGGCACTTTAAGCAAGATCAGCTACTGGCTCTTCCATTACTTTAGCTGTTTCTGGTTTTAACCAAATCACTAATGTGAAATGCCTTATGAGGACTGAGACTTGGTAAATGTAAACGTAAGAGAAAATGCCTTCATTTTTCCACGTTCATTTGGGACCACATTTGTTCCATTGCTGTCTGCAGGGCCATCTGTCTTTAAATGACAGCTCCCAAAGCTCCCATCTAACATTTTGTCTGTTAGCTTCTTGCTCCCCTGGCTGCTGGAATAAGAGGAAGACTCAGAGTCTGTGGTTCTGATTATTCTGATAGAAATTAAAAACAAAAAGAAAGTACGCATTTGAGTGAAAAATGGAGTATGCGCTGACCTTTTAAAGGTAGCACCTTGATTTTAAACAGGTGCAGCTTCTTTTTCCCCCATTTTTCCTGGTGAATGTTTCAGCAGCCTGAATTAGAAGATAAATGCAGAATTGCTGAACCACTTAGGTTGGAAAAGACCTTGAAGATCATCAAGTCAGCTGCCATCCCAACCTATTGAGTCCCATCACTAAACCATGTTCCTTATAGCCATACCTATAGACAGGAGAGGAGCAAGGAGCATGCCTGTAGCAGCTTCTGCTGCCCCTGGTTGAAGGGATTAGTTTTGCACAATTACTGATGAATGTTAACAAGTCCTGCACCTGGTATGACTTCATATAATGAGATGTGCGGAGTAACTTTTGAGGTGATCCCTGGGGGCTCTGCAAAGTTCCTCTCTTCAGGAAGAAGTCCTCTGCAGCTCTTGGTCAAAGGGTTACCTTGCATCTTCTGAGCTGTTCTCTCAGTTGTGGTTTTCTAATGGGAAGGAGAAGCATTTTGGTAGTGTTCTAAAACGTCATCTGTCATTTCCATCTTCTCTTTTAGGTGGGTGCATTAAACGCGTGTTTCTTTGCAAAACGAGGTTTCCATGTTGATGTTTATGAAGCCAGAGAAGGTAAGAGCAGCATGAACATCACAGCTTGATTTTGCTAGTAACGGTTCTTCAAGAAGCCAAACGGTGCTGAATGACCTCAGTGAAACTGCAGAGAGAGCAGAATTCTGAAAGTGAAGATGTCACTTTCAGAATATTCCTTTCATTCTTGCACTCTTTAGTTCCTATGGTTTTGGGGGAAAGAGCTTATTAGAAATGCATTGCCTTGTGTGGAGAGAACCCACTCTTCAGCTACTAAAATTATGCCCATTTTTATGTCCTTGGCTTAAAGATGGAAAGATTGATTCAAATTCTCATCTTTCAAAACTTCAGAAATTCTGCATTAAGAATACTGGCATGGTGGCATTGAGACAAGACTCCTTGGGAATAAATGCGGTTAATGCTGCAGCATTGCTGTTTGGGTTTAAAGGTGGGAGGTGACAATGGCAGTGACTGCAGCCAGAAGGGCTGTCTTGTCAGTGGCTTGCCAGCAAGAGGGTTGTCCTCACCTGCAAGGATGGATAGCAGCAAGGCACTGGAAGAAAGCTGCAAGTTCGGGAACTACTAGTAAGGAAAACCCACTTTGGTAAGCATGACAGCTCACAAGAGGCACTCATCAGAGCATTTCCATTTCTCAGAGTGATCTTCCCTGGAACACAGAAATGTGACTACTTGCGGAGCACAGAGATGTCTGCCTGTCATTGTGGTAGTGCTTGTATTTGCTAGTTAGAAGATGCTGTCAAAGGAGGTGAAACACCACAACTCATGTTCAGAAGCTGGAATACCTTGCTGAAAAGGCCCCAGATGATGCTTGGGGCGAGTGGATACAGTGCTGGCATTGCCTGCAGCAGCAAGTAGCATGTGTTAGCCATGGCTGTTTCCTGAAGTGAGTTCCTAAGCTGTCAGAGAAGCGTGGTCCTTCTCTAGATTATTTCTTCATGCTCTTCACTGTTGCTTGTGTCTGGGGGGTTGAGGACTGGCATATGGGGAAAGCTGAAGGTGGTAGTTGGGGTGTAGTCATGGGAGAAATAGTGAGCAGCACGTTTCCTGCTCTGAGATCTAGCTGTAGCAAGAGGACCTGGCAAACAGGAGTTACTACAAGTGCTGGAGGAATAAGCAGCAGCAGAGCACTTCTGCAGCACTGTGTGTGGACATGGTCTGAAATGTCCTAGTTCATACGACCAGACGAAGTGTGCCTACAGCATAGTGTGTTGCAGACCTGCGCACAAGAGGCTGCTTGCAGCTTTTTCTGGCAGAAACATCAGACAGCCTCAAGTGAAACCAGCACACTGTGAGTTCAGAACAAAAGGAAATGGTCCTTCCGGCTTTCTGCCAGACGCTGTATGTGCTAGAAGATTCACGGGTCCAGGAAGCCTGTGGTTAAATGAACTGAAGAAAGCTGCATTCAGCTGTTGCTACAAGGACATAACCGTTGTTGCCCTTGGAATACTGGAAGCAGCACAGCATGTCCATCCTCTTCTGCTGCTACTGAAGCACCAAGCAGTTACCATTGCCAGAATGCCTCCATCCCATGCAAGAGAGCTCTATGAGTGTTCCTACCTGCCTTCAAGGCAAGTGAACCTTACCCCTCTGCTCAGTCTTGGGACCTGTGGATCTTGCTGAGATGGCACACGTCTTGAGACTGGGACAAGGCCCTGCAACGTGCGCTGGCAGGATGGCCAGGGGATTCTGAGCAAAATCTAGGTGGATGGCACAGAAAGCAACATCTCATAAAGAATCATAGAATCACAAAGGTGGATAGGACCTACAAGACCATCCAGTCCAACTGTTCTCCCATCACAAGCCACTAAAATGTATCTCGTAGCTCCTCATCCAGACACCTCTTGAACAGTGCCAGGGATGGCTACTCCACCACCTCCCTGGCAGCCATTCCAGTGCCTGACCCCTGTCTGAGAAAAAAAGTTTCTCCTTATGTCTAATCTAAATCTCCCTTGGTACAACTTGCAGCCATTTTGTTGGATCCTATTTGTTGCCTGAGAGAAGAGGCATCACAACCCCTCCTCATCACAGCATCCCTTCAGGAAGCTGTAGAGTGCAGTCAGGTCTCCCCTGAGCCTCCTCCACACTGAACAACAGCAGTTCCTCAGCCCTGCCCCATAAGACTTGTGCTCCAGACTCCTCGCCAGTTTCGTTGCCCTTCTCTGGACATGTATGTTACAGGATCTCAATGTCTTTCTTGTAGTGAGGGGTCCAAAACTGAACACAGTACTCAAGGTGCATCTTCACCTGAGCTGAGTACAGAGGGATGATCACCTCCCTGCTCCTGCTGGCCACACTGTTTCTAGTTCAGGCCAGGAAGCCATTGGCCTTCTTGGCCACCTGGGCACACTGTTGGCTCATGTTCAGCCCAGCATTGACCAACACCCCCAGGTCCCTTTCCTCTTCACAGTCATCCAGCCACTCTGCCCCAAGCCTGTAGTGCTGTATGGGGTTATTGTGGCCAAAGTGCAGGACCTGGCACTTGGCCTTATTGAACCTCATCCCATTCACCTCAGCCCAGCTTACATCTGAAGGGTCTCCCTACCCTCAGGCAAGTCTACACTACCTCCCAGCTTGGTGTCATCCGCATATGTGGCAGGAACTTCTCAGAGCCAAGTTTCTCAGCCAAATACTGCCAAGCTGGTCTCAGCTGGGGGATGGTGGATGGCAGGAGACTCACCACCACCCACCAACTGATTTTGGGGCAATGCAGCCCATGCTGGAGGGATTTGTGCAGCCAACGTCTCTTTCCTCACAGATATCCGTGTGTCCAGCTTTGCCCGTGGCAGAAGTATTAACTTGGCCCTGTCATACAGAGGACGCCAGGCCCTGCAGGCTGTGGGGCTGGAAGAGCAGGTACCCTCACTGCTTCTGTGGAATTATAGAACTGTAGAATCACAGAATGGCTTGGGTTGGAAGGGAACTCAAGGGATTATTAAGATCCAATCCACCTGCCATAGGCAGGGTTGTCAGCTGCTAGGTCAAGTACTAGATCAGATTGTCTAGGGCCCCATTCAACCCAGCCTTAAACACCTCCAGGGATGGAGCATCCACAGCCTCTCTGGGCAGCCTGTTCCAGCACCTCACCACTCTCTCAGTAACAAACTTCCCCATGACATCCAACCTAAATCCTCCTCCTTTAGTTTAAAGCCATTCCCCCTGGTCCTATCACTATCTACTTGTGTATAAAGATGGTTTTCCTCATGTTTTTAAACTCCCTTGAAATAATGGAAGGCCACAATCAGGTCTGCCCACAGCCTTCTCTTCTCCAGGCTGAACAAGCCCAGTTCCTTCAGCCTGTCTTCATAGGAGAGGTGCCTCCACCCTTGGATCATCTCTATGCTTGAGATGCTGCTAACTTCAGCTGGAGATGGACGGCCTCTCTTCTGCTCCCAGTGACAGAGAGTGCCAGCTGCTCCAGGCATCCAAGTTCTGTGTGTGGCTTCCCTACAAAGAGAACTCCTCCAGCACCAACATCTCCTCACCCCTGCAGGATGAGAGTGAAGAGGGCAGATGCAGGCAGCCTCCCACAAGAGCTAAAGTGCCAGAAGGATGTGATGAAAGGGATGCCCATCCTGCAGCATTTACCTTCAGTAAAATGTAATGACTTGAGGCCCACAGGCCTGCTAATTTCTTTCCACCAATATGGATAGTTGTGCAAAGCCAGAGACAGAGCACAGCAGACATTGTCCCACCATGCTCAGAGCATCGTGTTTGGAGGGAGGCATTTGGTGGGTTGTGTCTTGTACCTTGGCAGCTCACTTTCAGTGGGAAAACTGGATTTTCTTCCCTTCTATTCCAGATTGTGTCTAAAGGCATCCCCATGCATGCACGGAGAATACACACACTACTGGGGAAGAAGTACTCTATCCCTTATGGCAAGAAGAATCAGGTACTGGTCTTGTGCTGCTGTTTTTGTAGTTCTTCATAAAGCACAAGAGATCTCTGAGCATTTCTGTACTCTGTGATGGACAGGTACGTCTTCCAAGGTGGGCACAGCAGCATACTGGGAAGAAATGAGGTTACCTTCATGTCAGGATTTCCTCTCTCTCTGTCCTATGAAAACACACAGAATTTACTTCATAAATCATCAGACCTGCCATGCTTAGCCTGATGTGGCTGTCCATGCATCTAAATCATGCTGTAGAGATCTGTCATTTACTGGCAAACATGGATCTTGATTCTCCTTCCTCTCTATAAGCTGGTCTCAAGTACAATCATCTCCACAGTGCTGCTTTGCCAGTCTCATTTTGGTTTCCTCCCTTGGTTACTGACCCTGCACACACTCATTTCTGTGATGCTGTGAACAGAGAGGGAACTGCAAGCTGCCACTCGGTTTCACTGTAGCTGTTACTGGGATGTTCTGAGGAGGTGGTGCACTCCCCTTGCTGTGCAAAGTGCCCTTCAGAAATTGTTTCTGAGCTCCATTTTTTGTGTTTTACAGTACATTCTCTCCGTGGACAGAGCAAACTTAAACAGAGAGCTGTTAACAGGTAAGCACGTTTGCAAATGCTTATATTCCCTACTTACTAAGATTGTAAGGTTTGACTGATGAGTGGTAGACTTCAACTAAGTGCCTTTGAGCCTCTCTCTGCCTGTGAGTTCTGCACAAGCTGGCTCTCAGAAAGTGCACATGCAAACCAGCTGTGTTATTAAGAAGAAAGCAGCAGTAGCACATTCAGTGAAATGCTGTGCTTGTCCTGTCTGAGTCTCCATTGCTCAGCACTGTCTCCCAACATTCACAGAAGAGCAAACAGTAGTTGAGAAATGAGCAGAAACAAGGTAGATGTGTTCCAGGCCACAGAGGTGAAGGTCTGTTGTTTGTTCTGTTGTTAGTTACCTGCTCTGCAGAGAGGCAAAAACAACAAATCCTCAGCTGAGTGCAGGAAGAACTGTCCTTTCTGTTTACAAAAATGTACAAAGTCCATCTCCATGGCCATGCTTTTGTTGCAGACCTATGATGTCTAGTGTTGCTGTAGCTTTGGCTGGTGCTTCCTTTTCTCCTCCTGTGCTGTTTCTCCGCAGCAAAAGTATTTTCAGATATTGACCCCGAGGCCTCTCTTTGGGTGCAGATACCCCCAGGTTAACCAGACTAAATGAAACACTGTCCTACTGTGCTCTTACTTGCCTGCCACTGCTTAGCACAACAGTCTGATATGGTGATGGCAAAAGTCCCTGTAATTCAGGGATTCTTTGTCAGCACAAGCCTCTACTTGTAGTTGTCTTTTCGCAGCTGCTGAGAAGTACTCCAACACTAACCTGTACTTCGGACACAAGCTAATAGAGTGCAATGCAGAGTTGGGGACACTAACCATTAAAAGGTAACCCCTTTACAAGCCTGGGTAAAGTGCTGTGTCTTATTATTTCTGCTTAATAACTCATAAAACCTCAAACAATTGAGCAATCTCAGTTCAAAACTAGTGTGATATTGTGGGATAGACAAAACTTGGCATGAGCTTTGGAAAGCAGAGGGATCAAAGTGGGGTTCTCAGGGAGGCTGAAAAAGCTGAAGTAACTCGCCCAACCCAGCAGGCTGGCAATAGGTGAGCCACAAGCCTGCTGACCTGTGCAGGAAGTAAACATGCCAGTCTTTGAAAGCACGGGCTTTCAGGATCAGATTGCTCACTAGGAAGAGCAGAAAAAGACCTTGGTTTGCAGTTGTGTTGAGTTCTGGCCATACTACCCCATCTACCTGGAGATGGAGGCTCTACACAAGAGCATTGTTACACCAACTGTTCCTTCTGAGTGCTTGGTTAGGTCTGGCAGAATTACGTATTTGGCAATCTGCAGAAAAATTACTCTGATTCTGAGCCTTCAGTGAAAGCCTTTCTCCCCATATCCTAGGAGATTCAGAAGGGTGCCAGTGACCAAGGTGTTTTTGCAGTAAATTGCAAAAGGGAGGCTCTGGGATGACAGATTGGTCTGGGATTTATGGCAGGGCTGTTCTAAGTGACTCTCACAGTTCCAGGTCTGGCCAGCTGCCTCTGGAAGACACCTATGATCTCATCGTGGGATGTGATGGAGCCTTCTCGACAGTCAGAAAGCAGTTCATGAGGCAAACGTGCTTCAACTACAGCCATGAGTACATCCCTCATGGCTACATGGAGCTGACCATCCCTCCCAGGGATGGAGATGTAAGTGGGCCTGACCCGGGTCTACCACAGCCTCCTTGAGTGTGATGCCCTGTCACTTCTTACAGTGTCTCTAGGAACTTTCTTCTCATTCTATTCTCCCTGGGATTCAAACCTTTCAAGGAAAGATTAGTTTGGGAGTTTCTCTTTCAATAGTGGGGCCAGGCTGTGAAATCCCAAGAGGCTCCTCCAGAACACTGGCGTTCATTTTAGCTCTGAGAGGTCCTGGGGGTTATGGGAACACATTTGTGTGGACAGCAGCAATCACAAACCAGCAGATTTTTTCCAATCTGCCCTGCTCTTGCTCTGTTTCTCACCATAGTACTTGAGGCCCTGAAGTCTTCTGATACACAGAACAGGAATCGATCTGCCAGTGTGGAGAGAACTTGAGGCTAGGCTGGAGAAGCCAAGTAGGATGGGCCAGGGATCCAAGGTGATTTTCTTTCTCTTTCAGTTTGCCATGGAACCAAACTATCTCCACATCTGGCCAAGAAACACATTCATGATGATTGCGCTGCCCAATATGGTGATAACCCATGGTCATGGTTCCTTGGGGCTGGGATGGAGCCTGTGGGGATGAGCTGGCTATGCTGCCAACTTCACAGCTTGGGCTTTGAGAGGAGCCCAGAGGGACCTGCAGTCTGAGCCAGGAGTTCCTACAGCCTAGGCAGCAATCCCAGAGCTAGCCCTGCCCCACAGAGCTGAGCAAGTGCCCAAGCTGCTTCTCTCTTGCCTCACCCACCTAAGGCCCCAGAAAACCTAGGTCTGGGAATGCAAACCAGAGACAGGAATCCCAAGGTCTGGCTGTTGTTCTTTCTGCTCTGTGCTACAGCACCCCATGGGACATGGGGTGGCTGGATTCTAGAGCTCACTACACAGGAGTATCACTGCAATAGCCAGATGGGCAGCAGGCTGGGCATTAAGCTGCTGATCCACGTGTCAAGTGTTTTCATGGCCTCTGGACTTCTTTCTAAACTTTTTCCCTGGCTGACAGGACAAGTCTTTCACCTGCACCCTCTTCATGCCCTTTGAGGAATTTGAGAAGCTCAAGACTGGCGAGCAAGTACTGGATTTTTTCCAGACCTACTTCCCAGACTCCATCCCCCTCATCGGAGAGTAAGTGTGCCCAGTGCCCCTTCTTGCTCCTCAATATGGTGGCAACATGCCGAGGAACATGCTGGTCCCCCACGAGGTCTTCAAGTGACCCAGACTCCCCTTAAGCTGGCAGGCCAGCTGCCTGTGTTCACTGCTAGGTGGCTCTTTATGGCCTGTAAGAGTGGGGGACCAAGGAGACCAGGGTCTGCACTGCTTCTTCTATGGGGTAACAGACTCAGCAGCAGAATACAGCCTGCAGTGGTCTGTGGTTAAGTTGCACTCCAGTACTACTCTGTACCTTTGAGGTGCAACCCAGGTCCTGCCACTGTGGGGAGCAAAACACAGATCACCTCCCACTGCCCTTATATTACTGTCGAGGTTTTTTAAGTCCTAAGATGGATTAGGGGTTTGTAAGCCATGGTTGTGGTCTTAGGTCTGGGTGAGGAAAGTGGATCCACTAGAGCTGAGAGTTGTGTTTGTGTGAGCAAACAGTACCTATGGCCCTGGCTAGGAAGCTTGGATGTGGCATGGTTTGCTCTCCCTGTCTCTTGTGGTCCCATCAAATGAAGTATCTCTTGTTTTGCCTGAAGGCAGGAGCTGAAGCACGATTTCTTTCTGCTGCCAGCCCAGGCCATGATATCTGTGAAGTGCTCCTCCTACCACCTCTCTAACCGCTGTGTGCTGATGGGAGATGCTGCTCATGCTGTTGTGCCTTTCTATGGACAGGGCATGAACGCAGTAAGTTCACAGCTTGCCCTGTGTCATTCAGTCCCCACACAATGGGAGCCCCAGGCTGCTGGAAATGCCAGTTCCTACTGTTACCCCGCAAGATCCCTGGCAGCCGGGCCTGGAGGCTCTCTGTGCTCAGTGGGATATGGGACACCAGGGGTGCTAACAGCTACATTAGTTCAGGATCCCTGAGGGCATTTCTTGTGAATGTCTGACTCCTGCTGCCTATTTAACATCCAGTATTCCCCCCCAGGGCTTTGAGGATTGCCTGGTCTTTGATGAGTTAATGGACCAGTTTCACAATGACCTGGGTGAGTGGCACAGCCCAGCCCCCAGAAGCTGGAGGCCCTGCTGGGCAGCTGCCTACCACCAGCTGCTTTCTTTCCCCAGGTGCCTGCCTCCCTGAGTTCTCCAGGCTGAGGGTGCCCGATGACCATGCCATCTCAGATTTAGCTATGTACAACTATGTAGAGGTGGGTGACTGGCACATAAGGGGCTGTTAGTGCAGCAGCATCCATCCTCCTTCGGGCTGGTGATGATTTCTGTGTTGCAGATGCGAGAGCACGTAAATTCGACATGGTTCATTTTCCGGAAGCGGATCAACAACCTCCTCCACACCCTCATGCCTTCTACTATCATCCCACTGTACACAATGGTAAGGCTGGAGCTTTGTTTCCTGTGGTTTTAGCCCACCATGAGCTGCTCCCTCACCTGCTCATGCAATCTCCCCAGGTGACATTCAGCAGAATTCGCTACCACGAGGTACTTCAGCGCTGGAAATGGCAGGAAAAGGTAAGCCAAGAGCCCCACATCCTGCACAACAGCCCTGCTTTGTGCTGCAAACTCCTGACAATGCTGAGATTTCTCTTTGCACTCAGATAATTAATCGAGGACTCTTCATCATGGGGGCAGCAGGGCTGGGTGGCACCTACCTGCTTGTGAAGAGACTGACACGGGACTGGTGCTTCTTCATACCAAACTTGTGGGGCTGGTGCCATTACATCAGGAACATTGGAAATTTTCCTTTCAGCATTCAAGTGGCACAAATGTAACAGAAGGTTCTGGAGGCACTAAAAGTGAAGGCACAGACTGTTGGTTCAGCTTGGAGACTTTTCTCTCTGTTGGGATGTGGTTGTCAGCTCCTGCAGCCCTTCTGTCCCCTGCCCCCCGGGGAGAGGAACTCACTAGGGCCGAGCCTCTGCAGGGGCTCATGTGCATCTCTGCCTAATTTAAGCTGCTTTGTGCCTCGAGTGATGCTGCATTTCATGGGCTGGGCATGGGGTTTGTGTACAGTAATGGGGACACTGCAGCCTCTAGCCAGAAGGACAGTTGGGATCACCTGGGGCTTCTCAGTCTGCACTGGGACTGTGCCAGTATGGCTGACTTATATCAGGATCCCCTGCCTCCCCACTTTTATCCTGCTCACGTGCCTTTGGAAGTAGACTATCTTTGCTAGTTCCTCCTCTTAAATTTCTCCTTATGAAGCAGCTTAGTAACATATATCTGTTGAAGGAACATAACTCTATGAAGCAGCTTAGTAACATATATCTGTTGAAGGAACATAACTCTGTCTCAGCGCTGATGTTTCTGCCTCAATAAATCAGAGGATATTGCATACTTTGAAAAAATACATACGCTTCTTTTCCTACAATTTCTGTTCAAAAATGGTGTGTGAAACTTACATTCCCCACATCTCCCCCGTACTTTTGTTGTTGTTGTTGGGGTTGTTTTGCTTTTCCATTAAGACACATTTATTTTAACTCCCTTGCTGCCTGAGTGTTATGCAAGTAAGCTCGTGCACCCTGACTTCCTTACCTCCAGTGCTCCTCACAAGGTGAGGTCTCTAAGCCACTGTAAAGAGTGTTGTGTCTCAGCTCACAGGTGTGGGCACACACCAGCTCATGTGTATATGCTGGGTAGTGTGCTCCAAGTGTGTGCTCTGCTCACACACGCTGTAGGTCAGGTGAACTTGGGAACATGATCTACTTGTGATTTTGAAACAGTACCAGGAAGGTTCTTAGTTGAAAATCAACTCACTTCATTTCCCCAAGTCAAGGAAAATACAATATATTTATTCTTGAGAAGATGTTCGGGGTCACTGCCTGAATACTGCTGCAGGCAGATCTCCAGAGACACTGCCACCAGGCCTTTGGGCTAAAGAAAGACAGAAGGGCCTTGAAGGGTCCTCGCAGCTCACCTATTTCCTCCTTGGCTTTTGTGCATGCCCTAACACATGCTTCTGTCTAATTCAATTACTGGTCATACTTCCTTTTGGAACAGTCTGGATCTCTATGCCTGAGTCCTTCGTTCAGTTTCTCTAATTGTCCTGCTAAGCATGTACACATTTGTGTTTGTACTACACAGCTTACACCAGAAGTAATACCTGCCGCCACTGATGGGGGAGATTCTCTCATTATGTCCAAGTAAGAACAGTTTCTGTCTGGGTCATTGGCAACAAGCACTGCCTCCGAGAGCTGGTGCCCTAAGGAATGCTGCTGGTGTCACTGGGCAGCCAGATGTGAGGTGCAAAAGAGCTGCACCAGGTCAGGGTCCTGGAGTGAAAAACAGCTGCAGGCTGGGATAGTACTGTGGGAAGTATCAGAGTTGCTTCTGCTCTTCCTCTGCCCCAGACTCTCAGTTGATGGTGGAGAATGGCTAAGTAGCCCAAACTAATCTATCATCGGACAATGTACAGGCACTCTTGTTTAACATGTTTTATGTACAGCTGCCAGAGCGCAGGCACTGGTAAGAACTGGTTTGCATCATTTTGTGAGCTCTTTTTGGCTTGCAAAGGAGCACCTATCAAGATGTAGCTGGCAAATTAGCATAGAAAACAGTATGTTGCTTTGGCCAGACATTCTCCAAGCACTGTATCTGTGGTAGATGCTGGCAGCCACCACAGGAATTTGCTGTAGTTTTTCAGTGAGTGTTTCAGCTGCTGTCCTAGAGCCTGAGCAGGGCAGATGTATTTACTTTATATATAAACTTCTATTAACTTTGAACATATTCATAAAGCTAACGGAGACTGGATGTAAAACTACCTGCAAATTATTCCCAAACTTGAAGCAAATACACAATTGTAGGTGTATTTCAAAAGAATGAACCCATAACACAAAAGGAACTTCTGCAGGATCTGAGAAAGCACTGAGCTGGGGATTTTATGTGTGATGCCAGGTCTTTTGCATTGCTGATCCTCAACAAGTCTGATGGAGTCACAGAGTAGGGAAGAGATCTGGTCCTAGAGGTGGCAGAAGAAGCTGTGGTTGAGCTCAAAGCTGCAAGCAGTTTCACACGTTCAGCGCCTCTGATGCTGACGTTCCACAATTCAATCTGCTGCTCCTTCGCTTCTGTGCCATGTACATGTGCATGGTGGATGTAAGCCAAGCTCATGTAAGCCCAGGTAGAAACATGGAGGAGCTTGAGGTAGGTCTAAGAGGGAAGTAACACTGGGACGCAGCTGGTGATTTAGAAATAAGATTCACTGTTTGTTTTGTGGCTGTCCATCATTTTCAGGCACAGCAAGGAGCAAACTGCCTGCCTAGGGGGCCTTCCCCATCCATCTCAGCAGTGAGTAGTTTAGAAGTGAGCTGCAAGTGTAACTATACAAAGCAGAGCAGGAGGGCATGGAGCAGCCTAGGAGTGGAGCCTGCTAGAGCAGAAGGGAAATAGCAGTTTTGAACTCCACATTGAGAGCACTTTCTGCACTAAGTCCCATGGGACCTGGCTGAATGTCCTGCCACAAAGCAAAGTTAGTACCAGGAGCTAGAACAGATGGAAACTGATATGGAGCGGGGGTGAGTGCCTGTTGGTGAGAGCTGCTCTGCAGCCGTGTCTGTGGCACTGCTGCTCCCTACTCCCACAGTGCAACCAGATGAGAGGACAGGTTCTGTGCAGCCCCTCAGCCAGCACCTGGCTACTGGTGGACTCTTGGAAGAAGGGTTAAAAACAACACAATAAAGAAGAGGTGAGAGCCTGAGATTTCCTTGTTTGGTGTTTCCTTATTTAGTGGTGGGCCCTAGTGCTTCCAGGCATCACTCCAGTTCATTGCCCATCAAATCTGGGATTCACGGTGGTGGTGGTAGCACTCTTGTATAGGGGATTATCAGCCTGGAGAGAGAAAGGTGAAAGTCCCGTGAGATTGTACCAGACTTTTGGCAATGTGTTAGCCATCATTCTGTGACTGTGAAGGATGTGGGCAGCATTAGCTGCTCCAAGGTTAGGCACTGGGAAGGTCTGAGTCCACCCTGTTCTGGGCACTGCCAGCTGCAGTAGCCTCTACAGCAGGTGGATCCTCCACCCCCATCCTCCCAGCATCCCCCCTGCATGCAGTCATCCTGATGCTCTCGTACCTCATTCCACTTAGCCTTGGATTTCTCCTTCTCAAACCTGCGGTATTCTCGGCGGTCAAAGATCTCCGTCAAGAGCCGCCAGATCAGCAGGAGCAGCAGCCCAATGAGAGCCACGCCAGCAACGGTGCTGCCTACAATCAGTGCAACATTGGGAGGCTCCGGGCACTCTGTGGATCAAAAACAGATCTTGTACATCTGCAGGCCCCAGGAGAGCTGTTGGGGCAGAGGCAGGATAAGTGGGACTCATAGAATCATAGAATGGATTGGGTTGGAAGGGACCTCAAAGATCACCAAGCTTCAACCCCCCACACCATAGGCAGAGCCACCAACCTCACATTTAATACTAGGCCAGTCTAGTACCTTTCTTAGGGTCAACAGTGACGGTGTACATCTCCTCCCCATCATCCTGGGCCATGTAGAAAGATATCCAGCAGTTCTCAGAGTCCTTCTCCTTGCACTGCCGGCTCCCTGCCCGTGGCTCATCAGTCAGCTGGATGTTGGTGCAGGCCACAGAGCAGTTCTTTTTCAGTGGCCCACTATAGAAGGACTTGCACTCCACGCAGGAACTGCAACACAGGTAGCTGCAAATCGTCTCTGCAGCGCCAGCAGCACCCGTGCCCACCCCACCACTCGGCTCCATCACTCACATGTGCCTGCCGCAGGGTGAGGGGCAGCCAGGGCACTCCTCACAGTAGGGGGGCTGGTAGCCCCCCCGGCACTGGCAGCGGTTGCAGTGGCAGGAGCCACGCAGGCTGCATTCATTCTGCCGGCTATTCCTACAGCCATCAGTCGACTTCTTGCACTGGCAGGCGCTGCCCTCGTACTTGGGCGTGCACTTGCACTCACCACAATCGCAGCGTCCACGCTCTGTGATGGGAAAGGATTCCAGTCACGGCCCTGTGGGGACACAGGGCTGCCCATGCAGCTCAGACAGTGAGGCCACCCCCCTGTGTCTGGGCTCCCGGTTGCTCACCCTCACCACCACACAGCGAGCCGTTGTGAAACTCGCAGTTCATGTTGTCACAGTCACAGAAGGTGCCGTAGATTTCCTTGCCGGGCACGTCACTGGTGTGACAGACACACTGCCCGCACATGCAGTCCCCCAGCCCTGAGCAGATGACCGAGCTGTTGTCCTTCCTGCAGCTGCCCTCCAGCTCTTTGCTGGTCCTGCCTTTGGTGTCACACTCACAGTTCTTCCCTGTGTAGCCCAAATTGCAACTACCACGAGAAGAGAGGAATGAGTTGGGTCAGCAGCCACAGAGTACACACAGGGCCAGGCTCAGACCTCAACCAAAGCAGAAGAGATCTCGGATAGCATTGTTGGAAACAAGTGTCACCACTGCATGCTGGAGCGAGCTCTGGGAGCACTGTGGTGGGAGATCTCAGCAGTGCTGCTCTCCGTGTTTGTTATATTTGCAACACACATTATATTTACAACACCAAACGACTGCCTGGAAATTATTATAATATTTATAATTTCCAAACCCCTGCCAGGAGATCTGAGTGTTTCCTGAGGAAACCCAGGCTTTTCCTCTCCCACTCACTGAGAGGCCTTGAAGCAATAATTATGTTTAAAAATGTACACGAACCACAGAAGTGAGATTTTTAGAGATCTCTACATAAAGCTTGGTGTTTGGGCAGACAGATGGTTGAATGGGTGGAGAGTTGGCTGAATAACGGGTAGGCAGATGGATGGCTGAGTGGATGCACGTGCGACCTTAGGAAAGCAGCAGACAGTCTACCAACTGAAGACAGACCTCACTGTGTTCCCTGCTACCATGAGCTTAGATTGCTGCTCCAAAAAAAAGAAGTGGGTGCAAAGGATCAGAGCAAGGCCACGACTGATGGTTCTGTGGCTCCTAGGGAGCTGGGAGAGCCTGGAAGCTCTCTCACAGCATCTCCTCAACTCTGGCATTATTTGAAATAATATTTGTGGAGAACAGCACTCACCTGCAGATCCCACAGATGACCTCACCATTTCCACTGCAGGCAGTTGGATCAGGCTGCTGTCTGCAGTCACATTCACAGATGCTGTCCACAAGCACAGTGAGCGTGTCTGTGAAGCCCAGAGGCCGGATGGTGAAGGACTGGCTTTTGATGCATTCATTTGCTGTGACCTTCACTTTGAAGGTGACCTAGAAGGTGCAGAGTGAGAAGACAGAGGGAAGGGCCAGAGACCATTAGGTAGCTTCAGTAGGAACAGAGTAGTTCTGGCCCCAGGCTGAGTGCACACATAATGGAGGATCCTTCTCAGCATTCCGGACATTTGGGGCACTAAATTCACATGAACAAAAAGTCTGGTACAAGAGTTCCTGCTGTTAGATGGAAAAGGCAGGAGGAGCCTTGCAAGCTGCACAGTATTCCTGATACAGGGAAACATACCTCATCATTGATCTTAACATTGTCACATTGCCCCCTTGCTTCATTCTTGGCTCCTGTGCTGTTATTGCAAATGGAGTCATATTTGACATCCAGGACATCTGGCAGGGTTGAGTGGTCCAGGATGATCCGTGAGGAGAGGTTCTGTGAGGGAATGATGGGCAGTTATCCAGAGGAGAGACTGAAGCACAGAGATGTGGGGTTGCTTCTCCCAGCCCAGGGGAGAAGGATAGGGTGAGCCCCAGGACATGGTCTCAGCTGACTGTGGTGGGGCAGGAAATGCAGGTAGTGGCATCAGAGAGGTGGCAGCCTCTTGCTGGCTGTGGGCGAGAGTTCCATCCTCACCTGCTCTCAGATGATGATGACACATGATGTGAACTTTTCTCCACCAAATAGGCAAAATAAGTTCTCACCCAGCACTTACATTGTAGGCCACCTGGATGAGTTCAATGATGTTGCTGGAGTCCTCATTCAGCTCCCCTACTGCTGACTTTGGGATCATTTCACTGAGTTTCTGCCAATGGAGAGCAAAAGAATGTCATGTCCCCACCATGTGACAGCAGTGGCAGGAGGACATGCATGTATCACCTCAGGAGGCACCTGGACCAGCCAAAGCCTACTCACTTTGTAAACATCCACCATCTTGCTGGTGACAGCAAAAATCGGCTGGATGTTGTTTTCAGCAAGTTTCTGGACCAGCTGGCCAACAGAGGGATAGTCCTGTGTGAGAAGAGCAGGCTGATAGTCGCTGTAAGGAAGACCTTGTGGAACACACCAAACAAGACAACACCTGATACGGAGGAGTTTTCACTACTCAGAGGCACCTGAGGCAGCAGCATCTCTGCCTCCATCCATCACACCCCCTGCCCTGGACTGTCCCCAGGGCCCTCCTGAGGGCTGAAAGCAATTGCCGTGGAGCTGCCCCCAGGCTCAGGGTGCAGAGCCACTGAGCAAACCTGGGAACAATGCCAGAGTACTTACAAACTCATTGCTCTTTTTGTACATGTTGTCCTCCAAGTGGCACTGGCCATCGTTGGGGGTCAAAATGCCCCCAAGCTTGCCATCACCAGCAAAGTGGAAGCCATCATCAGTTGCGTACACCAGCAGTCGGGTCACATTGCGCCAGCCAATCAAGTCCTGTAATGGTATGGACAGCACTGACACTCGTCCCCAAATGGGACTGTGGTGATGCTGCCTGAGCACTGTGCAGTTGCTGAGTCACATCAGCCACAAGGGCTGGAGGGCATGGAGGACTGTTACTGGGGACTCAAGTCAGGAAGCCCACAGGTGAGACACTTTCCTGTATCCAGCCAAATCAGGACTTCTACGTGCATTACGGGCCTGAAGCTACATGATAGCCATCCACAACCTGCTCCAGGAGGGGCAGAACCAGCTCCTGCTGGAGGAGCCGTGAGCAGAGGCAGCAGCCATCATGCCTGCAGGTGAAGGGAATGGGGAAGAAATGAGGCTGCCCTTTTGGGTACTCACTCCACACACTGCTGCCTGCATCATGGCATCCAGCCCTCCTTCTGGGGCATCCAGGTTCCCTGAGATGAACTGCTTCCCCACTTCACTCTCAAACTTCTCAGCATTGTCGGTCAGTGAGAGGATGTGTTTGAAGGCAAAGGGGGGCTGGCAATTACTGTCCTTGTTGGGGCAAGGGTTCTTCAGCTTCTCAGGGTGTGTGTTGACAAAAGGCAGTACTGTCTTGTCCACAAAGGAACCAAAACCTAGGACGCCCAGGACCATGGGCATTGTTAGAGATGGAAGAGGTTGGCAAGTGTTCTGATGGCACCGGGCATGGACAGCCTCCTGGTTCCTGCATGAGGAGCCAAGTACCTGTCCACATCCCTTGCTCCAGTACACTGCCTCACACTGCCTGCATCCTGCATCTTATTTTGTCCACTGGCCTCACTACTCTTCCCAGCAAACAGCTGGCCCTGTGCTTCAGACAGGCTCACCTATGCGGCGAGAGGGTGTGGTGTTCTCCAGGGCTCTAAGCAGCTCTCCTCCTAGCTTCTTCACATTCTCTAGGTCATCTAGCATGGAATAGGAGAGGTCCATGAGGTAGTAGATATCAATGGGGTAACCTGTGGCGCGGCGAAACTTCACGTCAAATTCAGCAGGCTCCCCTGCGGGATAGAGACACCAGGTTCAGCCACTGTGCTGTGGATCGTATCCTGCCTCATTGCCCACCCCACACTGGGATCTTTCATTGGGAGAAAATGGAGAGGAAACCTTTGACATGCCACCACACCCCAGCACAGCTACAGGCTCCATGTTTATCTCCCCTGAAGCATTCCCCACCCTCACATCTTCACAAGAGCTTTTCCTTCAAGACTTTACAGCTCCTGTGATGTCCCTCAGGTTTCCTGCAGGATCACCTCCTGACAACAGTTTTGAAGAAAGGGTGAAAAACATGTGCAACAAATGTTGGCCAGCTTCAGCTGCTACCCAGCTGAGTGTGGGGATGGGCAGGTGGTTATTATCACAACACAGGAATCATACTTATCCTCAGCTTCAGATGCACCTCCTGGGGAGTCAGCTGTATCTTATTGCTGAATGCACTGTCCTGTGTCCTTTTGATCTCATTGACTGGAAACTCAATCTCGTTCTCTGGGCATCCCCTCTGCTGCAGCTGCTCTACAGTGTCACAGCGGTTGGAGTCTGGCTCACCGGCTTTGGTGAAATCCTGAGTGTTGCAACATCAAACAGAAAAATTAGGGGGGCAGGAGGTAAGTAAACACACAACTCCAATGACCCAACTCCCAAACCAGCTCTGCTGGGGCTCTGGGATACTGGCGGAGAAAGTAAAGGCTGAAGTTCTGGTCTCATCCAGCAGGGAGGACACAAAGTCCTACCAGGACTGACTGCCCACTGGCAGGATGGCTCTCACTGCCCTTTTGCTGATAGCATGTGAGGATACCGGGACCTACCAGCTTCTTGCACCAGGCGCAGCCAGGGCCAGACTGGATGCAGTTCTTGCATGTCCCCACCTTGATCTTGGGACACTCTGCAGCAAAGGCTGGAATGTGGAGAAGATGAGTTAGAAATGGAGGACCAGCACCAGAGGCAGCTGTGGGGCTCCCAGCAGCAGGCACCCACACCTGTATGGCTCTCAGTGCCACATGTAGTGCAGTGATGGGTATTTCCCCACTCCAGCACATTTCAGTGACCACATGAGGTGTTGGGGGAAGGTAGGGAGGAAGGGCAGGTGGGGTTCACCTGTTGTCAGCAGCAGCAGCACCCAGGTCATTGCTGGCAGACAGAGGCAGCAGTCACGTGGCATTTTCTGCAAGAGAAAAGTCATCCCTATGACAGCGGCCTCAGGAAAGGAAGCCTCCAAATCTCACAGAAAATGTCTGCAGAGATGGTGGCACTGAGTGGATGTCTCCACCCCAAAGCAGGTTGGGTCCTGCAAGCATGACCCCAACTGACAGCTCGCATGCTCTTAGAAAAATACACTGGTATCCAGCTAAACAGAGCTTTTGGGCTGAACATGAACGTCAGCAGAGCAGCAGCTTGCACTGCATCAGTACAACTTCAGCTGAACCGCTATGTAGACTGGTGTGATATTTATCCAGATTCTTCTCCATCTATATTCGTGTACGTACGTAATGCAGAAAGGCTCAGTCCTGAAGTGAAACCCAACAGGGTTGTGGCCTTCCAACATTGATGTATTTGGGGATGTGAGAAAAGAGGAAAAAAGAGGAGGAACAATGAACGTTTCAATTTTCAGCAATAATAGATACATCAGAAGGACATGTCACTGGTTTTGAAATGGTTCTTATGCCACTGTGAGCAATCAGACACCTTCTCCCTGGTTCTGTCAGTGCTGCAGAGCACCATCAGCCTGTCCTGAGAACCTGCCAGACTGAGCAGCTCATGGTGGGAAGGAAGCAGCAAGGGAAATGCACAGAAAGCACCAAACCCCAAGCGGTAAATATGGCTGCTCAGAGCTGCTCCTGAGGCACAAGGATGTGTTTGCAGCTTGTCAGCCGCTGTGAGGCACCAGACGAGTCAAGGGTGACACCGACCAGAAAGATCAGATGCTAAAGGAGATTAATAGGTGTCATTTTGTGACAGCTGCACGCTGGGGTTTGATGCCTGGCTGTTCTGTGAGCTTGGAGGTGCGCTGGTAGCAGCAGAGTGCAGGGTGTCAGGGTGTGAAGATCTGCAGCCTTAAGAGGTGACCACCTCAGGGCTGAGCTCCCAGCAGTGCTCTGGAGGCCATCACCTCTCTATGCAGACAGGAAAAGGTGACTCTGTGCTCACCTGGTCATGGTTTCAGAGCCCAGGACTCTGCCTTGCTGTGCCATTCTGTGATGGGGCTGCAGCTCCATCCCTGTCTGTGACCATACCCACTGCATCTCCGTGGGCACTCCATGGGTGATTGGGCTCTGGGAGCAGGTGCAGAAGGAACACCCTCAGTGTTCACACAAGCTAGCTCTGGCTGGGTTTCATAGTGGGTGCACCTCTTGCCTGCCTCATAGTCAGACTCCCACTGGCAGCCATCTTCTTCTCATGGAAGGAAAGCCCGTAACTGCATGTGTGCGGACATGTGCCCTTTGTACTCACTTAGGCCAAGAAGGGAGCTGTATAAGCCATGAGATTAGCCACAGACTGAGGCCCTCCGAGCTCCCTGTGCTTGGATTGCTGGAGATAGTGGGTTCATACATACAGGCTCATTCCATAAAAAGGAGTAAGTTTCCAATTACAACAGGATTAAAAATACCTCCCTGATCCCAGAAACACAGTCCATATAAGCCCAGCTCTGTTTGATAATGAGTTTTGTACTAAAGGGTTCGTTTTGTTGGCTGAATTTTGGTGCCCTTATAACGCTAACAGTCCTTTTTTTCCCGGCAGCAAGGGTGTAAAACACACCCTAATGCTAGGGGACTGCAGCAGCAGAAAAGCTCACTGCTTCTTTTCATTCCACTGCAGAAGGAAATTATTCACTGCTCTGTGGGTGGATCAGCGTGTATGCGATATAGGGTGACTTTCAAAGGAAGCAAACGGGACTTCTGCTTTTGTCTGCCTCCTCACAGTCAGCCCCAGCTTTTCTGTTTGACGTGGTGCTAGCAGGGCCCAGGCAGCGACCCTGCAGTGTCTTCTCCATCTGCCCTTGCCATCCATTTGTCTCAGTGTCAGATTCACACTGCTAAGGGTTCACTGCTCCCAGCTGTGCTCTGCTAGGGACAGATTCACTTCTCATGGCAAGCAGAGGGATGCACAAAGACCATGCTCCTGTTTGCAAGCTGGGATTTATAAATAGAGCTGAAGGGGAAGTGTCAAAGCTAGCTGCTGCTGTCTCATTGCTATAAATAGGATGGGAGTTCAACAGCAGAGATGGGTCTTGCAGACTGGTGGCCACAACCCTCCTTTGCTGCTTTGCTAATTATGTTCTTCTTGTAAAGTGGAAGGACATCTTCCTGTGCCCAGTATCTCTGGAGGACTCTTGGCAGGCTTGCATCATCTGCCTGTAACAGTGAGGCTGCCATGCACAGAGTGAAAATGAGCACCACAGAGCACAGCAAGGCAGGGCGGTACATAGCACTTGGTTGTGGCTGTTTCTTCTCAAACTTTGGTGTTATGGGTAATTCCCATCAACGTAGACAACCATCAAGAGGGCTAGGATTGGCTGAGACACTGAGGCTCTTCCTCCATGAAAAAATGTGTGTATCTATCTATTTATGTACAGGTATATATGGATGTATATATATACACATCAATAACAGTAGCCTTGCAGGGTCTGCCTGCATCATCTCTAGTTTTATATATACATCTATCTATTTAAATATATATATTTATAGAAAGGTAGATATAAGTACACAAAGCCTTGAAGGGTCTGTTCCAGTCGCTGATTGCAGCCTCCTTCTGTCACTGGTGCAAATGTCCTGTTGCACCTGTTCTAGGCTAAGCAGGAATCTGTTTATCATACACCATTTAGGACAGAGGAGCTGTTCCTTTTCTCTTTGGTGCTTTAGTGAAGTCCCCTGGCTAGCATTACCCATTTGGCAGTAGTGTAATGAAGTGGTTTGCCTCCTACCTGCAGCGACCAAACTGCAAAAGTGGGAGACTTCCAGCTTCTTGTGCTTCATGCAAGAAAGTAGGTCCTGCATTGCAGTTGCTAACCCACTGAGTTTAGTTACAACTCACTATAAAACCACTGAGCACAGCAGGATGTGACAATAATGATAGAGAAATGCAACATTATAGCTTTCCCACGCTTTCCTGCAAAGGAACTAGCACCTGTGTCAGCCACAGTGCTTGATATCTCTGTGAATGTTCATGTGTTTGCTTTTCATCTCCCTGTGAGGCACGGAGCCAGACCTTTAAAAATCATAAAAAATGAAAGTCTGTCTGCTTGAGAATGATTCAAAACTGAAAAGCAGCTCTCCGGTTTCTCCATCACGCATGGGCTATACTTACAGGACCTACACCTTCCCCTCACTATGTTAGCAAGCAAGCTTTTTCCTGTCTTAAAGGCTTGGTGAAGGTCTGTCTTTCTCCAGAGTAAGTTTACATGCATCCTTTGCTGTATTCCCTGTTTCCACTATGCATCTTCTGAGGTCATTTGCAGAGTGTAATACATGCAGAGATAAATGAAAAGCAGGGTTTTTCTTGCCCCTCTCCCCTAGCCCTTCATTCAGGCTTTGCCCATTCCACAGAAGCAAAGGCATTCTTATCTGGCAGGCCCCAGTGGGACAGATTGCTTGTCCCTGCTTTCCAATCAACTCCTTATCACAACAGAGCTGGGGTTGTTTCTGGGCACAAGGTTTGATGTGTTCAGATAACATCCCTATGCCCATGTGTGAGGTGACACAGCACTGGGTAGAAACTGGTGTGTCCCTCAGCTGATATTTGGAAGGATGCAACAAGAGCACCCTGGGCCTTTGCTGCTTCCCAAGCCCACAGGTGGGTGAGGAAGGTGCTGGTTGGGGTCTGAAACCCTCCCCTAATAAATGCCTGCACTTCCAGGCTCAATCCATCCTCTGAAAGCAGAAATGCAAAGATGAAGCAAGTGCTCTTGGGAAGGCCATGTGCCAGGCTGCAGCATGCCAAAGGACTCACCTTGCATGAAGCTGGATCTAGAGTTGCAAAACAAATTTATGGAAACCCCATGGCTATGAAACTTCTTCGTTACCCATCAACCTCCCCCGAGAAAGGAGGAGCACAAAAGTGAGAGAGTACTCACATCAAGCCTTCCCTTCGGCTCCTCTTCTGGAACTGCAGTGAGGCTGGAAGCCCTGTGGCTGCACTGCCTAGCTGGGAGCAGCAGCTGAGAATCAGAAGCTCTGGTGCTGGTCCTTCCTCCTTCTGCCTTGCACTGGCTGGAGCAGAAAGGAGGAAGCCAGAGCGGTAGCTTGTGGGCGGGTGCCTTCCCCCAAATGCAGCCGGCCCATGCACCAAAGCCAAAGCTGAACCCGACCTGCCCAAAACACCTTCTTCTGCCCACTTTGACCTTCAACAGAGCTGCCTGGCAGGTGAACGAGGCCAGCTCTGGGGAATCTGGAAAACTGGTGCCCTGGAGAGATGGTGGTACCCTTAGGTCTGGACGTAGGGAGCCAACTCTCCCCTCTGGCTCCAGTCTGCCTCTGGTGTTTTTGCCTCATGGGGAGGCTGTTGGAATGGGCAGGTTCTCCCTGCTCAATGGAGGATACCAGTGCTGCTCTTGCCATGACACAGCTTGGGGCCATGTGGTTATTTGAGCCTTCCGATTTTGCCATACAGGCTGTGGTTTCCCCTTCTATCACACCCCAAGTAGAGAGGATCTGGCTCTAGACAACTCTCTCTTAACCTTTTTAAGGCACTAAACTGAAAACACATGGTATCTTAGATTTTTTTTTGAGAAACAATTAACATGGGACTTGTTAATTGTTTTGCAGGTTTAAGAGGCATTGCCAGACAGTCACCAGTGAGCCTTCCCCTGCTGAACCAAGCACTCCAGTGCTGGCAGCGCATCAGCCTGCACTATTCACTGCATGCATAGCCAATGTATGGTCAGTCGTTGCTGATGGGGAAAAGGGGCCCAAGAAGAATCAAGTCAGGGCTGGAGAAGACAGCTTCAGTTGTGAGGAGCATTCAGCAGCTTGAAGATTTCACCTCTCATACTTCCCGATTTGGGCACAACTTCCACTTTTTAAAGGATGTCTTCTTATTTCTACATCTGATTTCTCCTATCTGCTGTGGTTTTACTCTGCTGTGGGAGGGTGTCCTGTAGGGGCCCACACTGTGTGTGATGACAGCCCACCACTACAGAGCCATAGCACACTCCAGTCTAGTTCCAAAAGTTTTAACTGTGACTTTAACAGGCATCTTTATTTTGACTGCATATATTTTAATTATGTTTCCACCAACAGGATTGCTCCTTTTCCCTTTCCTGGCTATGGTTCTTGCAGGACCTCTCTCTGCCAGCTGGGACCAGGCTCCACCACGAGCTAGCAGCAGGTGGTGCCTCTGGCCCATTCCTACCACACAGTGTTGGTGGTTAGAGAGGTCATTTTGGTGCTGTGCTCCCCAGCAGTACATCCCAGCCTACAGCAAGCAACCAAACTCTTCCCAGTGATATTTTCTACACCTCACAAACATTATATCTTCCCTAACATCCTTAAGACCTGGCATCCAGACTTTGCCTGCTGCCAAGTGTGAGTCAGACCCACCACTACTAGTCTCCCAGGGTTGGCTTTCTCCAGGTCTCAGTCTCCTCCTCATTTTCCTGCACAGCAAAATCTCTAAGATGTTGCTTTGGGAAACACAGGTGAGCAGTGGTAACTGCTGTCATGCTGAGCTTGGCAAGTGCTCCTTCCCCATCTGCATGCCAGAGCTGAGCAAGGATCAGGCAGAAGAAAATGGGCACCACTCCCTTGGTGGTGGGAAGTTTCTGTTTGAGAAAGCCACCACTGGTGAGCACCGCATGTGTCATGGTGTTTTCTGTGATTTTGAAAGAAGAGAATCACAAAAGGGAAAATGAAGCCCAGCTGCCTGGAGGAGCAGCCGAGGGAGGTGCTGTGTCATCCACACTGAGCTGCCAGGCCCAAGGAAGCAAAGCAGTGCATGGATGTCCTGGTTTCGTGATTTTTGTTATCTGTGTTCCACAACATAACATCATGTAGGGCACCAGTAGTTAAAGAGTTAATGCTCCAATTTTCAGGCTGTCAATTTTAAGGGTACTTGGTTCTCAGAAGAGAATAAGAACTACATACCCCAGAGGGCTTTTCTGTTTCTGTTTTCCATTCAGAGGGAAAGATTAAACTGCTCATAAGTCACAAGATGTCCCCTTCTCCTTTGTGCTCATCTCTGCATGCATACTCCTTAGGTGTCTGCCTTCAGCATTACAGTAAGGCCTCTGGTTTTGGACACTCTCTCTCTCATTTTATTTGATATATCAGCTTAAATTCCAATTATATTATACTGTATTTCATTCTGTTGTCTTGCATTCCATTATCTTATTTAGTAAATTAGCTTTCTTCCTCAGATTGTTGCTGCTGTTTTGAGGTCCATCTCCCATCTCCCTACCCTGGGAGATCACCAAATAAGACCGTTATCCGTTGGGCAGTCGTTGGGAGTGGATAGGATAACGATATGGAAAAACGATCAACTGGTGGAGCATTTTTGGAGTTATCCCAGTGCTGCCAGTAAGAATACCTGCTTAATAATAATACAACTTTTGCTGCTAAGTTTCCTTCATTTCGATTCTATGACGCAGCCCATGGCTCCAGGTTCAACCACAGCGCAACCGCGCTCTCAGCTGTTTCCACATACGGAGTGCAGAAGGCCCCGCTCCCTCCCAGCAGCTTTGCAACCCGTTCAAGCACCACAATGTACAGATCCGGCCGCCCACCGCTGAGGCAGCACCCCGCCCGGCCCCACGGCCCGCCCCGGAAGGAAGAAGTGCGGCAGTGAGGGGAGCACGGCCCGCTTAGCGGCGTTCTGGGAGGAGCGCAGTGCGCGCACCGCGTGGCCTAGTCCTGGTTCCGGCGCGGGTAGTGCTCGGCCATGGTGGGGAAAGTCCGGCGTCCGCGGCTGCACCACGCCGCGCCACGACCCCCGCCGCGCCTCGACCCGCCAGCACCCGGCCCTGGCGGCCGCAGCGCGCCCGCGGCGAAGGTAGCGGGACGGCGGGGGGAGCGGAGCGGGATCGCGAGGGGCTCGAGTGCCATGACGCCGCACTGGCTCCCGTTTGGATGAAGCTGTTACGGAGAAACATGGTTTCCCTGCCCTTGGCGGCTCCGACCCAGCGTGTGCAGCGCGGGGCCTCCAGGGCGCGAGGCAGCACCTCCTCGTGCGCCTTCAGCCCGCTCTGTTCGGCTGCGGCTCCGTCCCTTCTCAAGGACGAGCGGTGGGAAGCGAGGGGACAGCCCCGGGGGGCGGAGGGGGGGGCTGAGCTCAGGCAGCGGGAAGGATTTCTTAGTACAGGGTTGCCCTGGGAGCTGGAGCAGGCGCAGCCTGTGTGGGAAGCGTGGATGAAGAGCTGGTGTGTTTCTGGTCAGCAGGGACTGGGGCTTACCAGCTCCTCCGGTCAGAGGTAGCGAGGTGATGCTTCTGTGGTGGAGGTGATTCCTCCTGTGTGAGCTGAAGTTCGATGTTTGGTGTCTGGTGGTGGTCCTGCACTATCCCTGTGCAGCTGTCTGAAGTCTTTGGGATGTTGTGAGGCACATCTAGTGGCTGCCCTCGTGGGCTGTCCCAATGGCACTGTGACCTCTGACGGGCTGGCAGGTGTGTGCACAGGGCTCCTGAGGATGCCTTTCTGCAGCTCCACTTGTGGCTTAGCAGAGATGTCCAAAGGAGTGGTCCTTGACCACGTGGTGGGATGCCGTGAGACAGGCCTGGTGCCTGCTGTAGAACCTCAAAACAGAAGAAGGTTGAGTTAAATATTCTAAACATCCTCATTCTTAGAAAAGTTGTGTGTTGAAGCTGCTGTAGCATTGAGCTTTGCCAGGTGTCTGTTTGTGTCCCATACTGCACAGCACTGGTGTGAAAAAGCCACAAGGGTGGTGGCTTTTCAAGACAAGTGGGCCATGAGTCCAGGGGCAGCCCTTAGGTTCACTTATTTTCTGGCATACAGCACACAGTTTGGAAGCTAGAAACATGTAAACCAGACAAGCCAGATGCATCACAGACCTCTTTATAGCACTTTGTGAGGGCCTGGCACTGCTGCCCAGGGAAGCTGTAAGTGCTGCATCCCTGAGGACACTCAGGGCCAGGCTGGATGGATGCAGTCAATTCCAGACCTACGCACTTGATTTGTCACACTGGTCTCAGAGCAACTCAACATTTAATTCACTGAAGGATTTCAGAAGTAATGACAAACACGAGAAACACATGATCTAAGCTGGGAGGGTGAGAGACAGGAAAGTGAAGATACCTAATTAGGTGCAGCTGGAATAGTATTTACTGCATTGCTTGGAAACTTCCACATTAGCATATAAAAAGGCTGTAGGGGGTCAGGCCAAAGATTCAGCTCTGGCAGTATCCTGTTAGTGCAGCAGGGCCCAAGAGAGGATACCTCAGTAAGAATTACAATATTTAGAAAATAATATGTATTACTCCCTGCAGACAGAGAGGTGTGCTAGGGGAGGTATGTGCCTTGATCTGACCAGTACTTTGTACTCACCATGCTGAGATGTGCTTATAGCTTTGTACAGTTGTGTCTCTCTGCTGAGTGATGCTTGGTTAATGCAGTGAGTTCTCCATAGCAAACCAGAGAGGCTAGTGCAAAGCTTAGGGTTTGGGAAGTACTGCGTGCTTAAAGGAATGCGATGGTGAAGGCTTGGTGAGTTGCTAGTGGTTAGTCAGTGAGTCTTCTTCATGTCTCCTAACACAGGCAACAGATCAAGAGCCTAAAACCTGCGTTGTTCTCTGTATACATATCTGTTATAAGTCTGGCTTTTCCTATGAGTGTTGTTCATAATTGAACTTGAATTCAACTGAATGAGGTGGGGTTCAGGTACTGATGCATTAAAAATGGTAACAGCTTTGGGATCCAGAGTGTTGGATGGTGGCAAGGCCCTGGGTGCTCCCCCTGTCTGCTGATGAAAGCACATCACTACTGGAGTGTATTCATTACTCCCAGCAGGATGGTACATGGTTTAATTATCTTGTTTCTAATGAATGCGGCTAGTGATGTTGGTACTGACTCCTGGTTAATATTTCTTGTTAGGACTGGAACTTCTCATCATCTGACATCTTTTCTGGGCTCACTATTGACCCTAATTCTCTGGTGAAGAAACTTGACTTGGACTCCAGAAGCACCGTTTCATTCAGGACAGGTGAGGAGCAGGATCTTGATCTGTAGGTGCCCACAGGACTGTGAGATGTTTTGGAACCGCCTGGTGCTGGAGGAAATAACCTTTTGTGGCCAGGAAAGCCATCGTAAGGACAAAGGTTTCTGCTGTTTGATTAGCCTTACAGGTGGAAAACATGCAGTTAATACTGGAGAAATATGTTCATTGGATGGAGCTGCTGTATTTTGAATGGATACAGCGTTAGATTGTGAACAAAGACTCATTTACTTCACTTGGGACTGCATTGACAGTGTTGGGCCTGGCAGATGTTGGCCTGGTGTCCTGTGCTCTTACAGGATGCTGCACTTTTAAAAGGGGCTTTGGTTTGTGGCTGCAGGACACAGAAAGACACGTTCACCATCTGTGCTTCCTATTCCCTTGGTGTGGAGCTCACTTTGGTCTACAAGATAATGCTGGTCTAGGCTGTGCCTTCATGTGGATGTCTTCCAGCAGCCAGAGGCCCCCAGGGTATGTGGGGACAGCAGAGCCCAGGCTGTCACCTGGCCTCCAGGCTTCCTTAGCTTCTGTTTCTGCTTCACCATCAGGTGTAATTCATGCCCCCTTATTTTGTCAGCAAATCTTGGAGGCTTTCATTGTCCTGTCCAGGCTAATTTGGCTTGTTCCTCAGTAGTGCTTTACCCCTGGTAACCTGAGAGCAGACAGTTCTCTTATCCTGTGCTATGCTGATGCTGGGTACACTGTTCAAGGACTCCTGAATGGAACAGTTAGGCTTACCAGGGGAGCGTGCAGTGAGAGGAGTTAACGAGGGGATGATAGTGGCTTTTATTTCCTGTTGTGCAGAAAGAAAATGCTCCCATTAGCTGCTTAGTTGTAGACAGAACTTTGTTTCTGCAACTGCTTCAATAGAAACTGATGGCACAGGTGATCTGACCTGGTGCAAATGTCTGTTTCAAGATGTGTGTGACTTCCAAATGCTTCATTTGTAAACATAAATTAATGTATTCTCTCCATGCCCATTAATGTTGTGTGATTTCGCTTTCACGTAGGGAGTAGTCAGGGCTATAAATAACCCAGCAATTATGCAAGGGCTAATGGTCACCTAACCTATGGTGAGCTGTGGCTGCAGTAGCCCCTCAGTCATGTTTTAGACATAGGGTGGGGGAAGGTTGTGTGAGGATGTTTGCTTGAGATGCTTGTTCCCTGCACAGAAACCTTGATGAAATGTATTGTTTTCAAAACACTGAGCTTATTGTTTGTAATTCTCTTGGGAAAAGGATGCATGCACATGTGAACATGGCCATCTCTAATTAAATTAGACAACATGTTGTTGAGGACTGACAGCCTGCAATCCTGGTCTTTCCTTGCAGGCTACAGCTGTGCGTGTCTGGTTTATAAATAGACCTGGGCTGCTCATCACTGTGCACTGCTGATGATGCAGATGTGCAGTGCCTGGCAATGTTTAATTCACTCCTGAGGCTGTGTGCTGGTGTCTTTTAGATCCTTTGTGCTCTCTGCACTTTCCAAACGATCAGCTAAAGACAGCTGTTCGTTCAGGCACTTGGAACTATATTTTTAAATTTTCTAATATTTCTATATTGTATATCATGTGCTTTATCTCATGAATCTGGTCTCTTCCAGTTATGAATCTAGTCTTGGGAAGAGCTTGGAATTAGCTTTTAGTTGAAGTCAGCCTGGAACTTGGCAGTGGTCAAAAAACCGTAATCAACTGTTGGGAAGTAGGAGGAAAAGAGAACAAACTTGAGAGCGGTTATGCCCCTTTATGAGTAAGTCCGTGTTACCTGCAGATCTTTAGTACTGTGTGTCGTCTTGCCCTCCTTTTTTCAGAAGTTTTACACTGAGCCAGGAGAGGTTTGGAGAAGGAGAGATGAGGATGTCTCTTCAGCTGGGCAAGAGCAGCAAGGGAGGGTGTGATGGAAATCAGAAAAGCTGTGTAGTGAGGGAGAGTGGCTGCATCTGCCACCTACTTCATTACAATCCTGGCAGAGACAGTGAAAAGAGCAGACAGTATATGTGCACCAAAACACGATACTTGGTATGTTGTGTAGAATTCAGTCCTGGCTTTGAACAAGTGTATAAAGTTCATGCTGAATGCTTCTGTAGTTTTAGAAAGGGGTTACATGCATTGGTGGAGTTCCTGTTTTCTGTGGATTTCTGAGGATTCTTAGTACATCTAGTGGAGCCATGTGCCCTGTCAAAACATCTGCTATGCTCATTGAAAAGGTCTTGTTGCTTTCATTAGAGGCAAGCCTGATTCAGAATGCTTGTGTTTGCTGATAAGTACTGGTTTGTTGGGAAAATGGGAACTTGCAGCATGAGAAGGAGAGGGTGAACTTGTAATTCAAAATGTCACCTAAATGGAATTCATTTCAGTTGACCCTTGCATCTGTGACTGTAGAGAGATAGTGGCCTAAAGTGGAAAGTATTTTAATATGAGGAGCTCTGAGCCACGCTCTGCTATAAAGCAGACCTACTGCAACTACTTTCTTGTGCTCTGCTTCTTGTCTTTAATTAGTAGCTCATCTTAACACAGGATTCCAGATGATTTCAACATGCTTGTAAGTGACAAAAGCCAGCGATGTTATGAACACTGGGGTTAAGTCTGAGTTGCTTGCTGAATGATTGCTTCCTATCAATGTAGTTTACTTAGACACTGACGTAATGTAAATAAAATTCTTTGCCATAATCTAATTCATGCAAGGACTTCTGTTACTAGTGTGAGAAAATAAATCTCATCTGGCAGAGCCTCTCTAGCGTGGGAATTGAATGTTTCCAACTAAGTCAGAACTAATGGCCTGCCATATGGGGAGTGTATGCAGAGCGGGGCTTGTTTCTTAATCGTAGAATCAGGGAATCATAGTCTGTCTTCAGTTGGAAGAGACCCACAGAGATCTCCGAGTTGAGCTCCTTGTTCCACAAAAGACCACCCAAAATCCATACCTTGTGTCTGATAATGGTGTCAATGCTCCCTGAGCCCTGATGTCTCAAAGCTGTGCCCACTGCCCTGGAGAGCTGCTCCATTCCCACCACTCTGGTGCAGAGCCTTTTCCTAACCCTGGTATGACCCTCCCCTGATGCAGGCCACTACAAGGTCTCCCCTCAGCCTCCTCTTCTCAGGGCCAAACAAACCAAGGCACCTCAGCTGCTCTTCGCACACTTTGCCCTCCAGACCCTTCGCCAACTTCACAGCCCTCCTTTGGATGCTCTCTGATAGTATTATCATTCTTACATTATGGTACTCATAATGTCTTCTTACTTGCATACTATTTTGAGCAGTGCTTTAGCTTTACCTCTGGCATTTTTCTTTCAAATAGAGGCCAATTCAAGTGTGACTCTAGCAGACTGCTTTCCTGGGAATGAGTAACTTCTCCTGTAGTTGGTGCTTGCTCCTTGTGTGCCAGTGGTGAGCCAGGCAAGTGTGAAACAGAAATTGGAAGCTTTTGCTTTGTCTGGTCCTGAGCTGGTTAAGGGTCCTGGAGGAGACTGTAAGGAAGCATGGCAGGAGTTACCAAGGCAGGGGGCATAGGCTGATGTTAGGCTAAGCAGAAGTTGTGTTGGGCCTTGTTGCTGTTGAAGCCTAGATCTTCACAAGGTTGTGCAAAGCTATAGGAGGGTTTCAGGCATGTGTGCTGTGCTGTTCCCTTCTGTCTTGGGAGCTTTGGTTCTCTGGTGATGTCACGGAGTTATCTTGATCAATCTATGTCCGTGATGGGGGTAGCAGTAGGCCTGTGGCACCCCCGGCCTCCAAAAATGGGAAGGGAAAAAGGGATAGGGAAATGGGAGCTGGGCTGAAGGAAACAGAGCAGTGGCAGTGATATAAGGAGAAAAACTTATTTTACTAACTACGGTATTGGAATGCAAGATAACACAATATAATACAATCTAATTGAAATTGAGGCTAATAAATCAAATAAAATAAGAGGGAGAGAGTTTTCCAAAGACTGAGAAGCCTACTTTGCAATGGAAGGCACATGGGTTGGAAGCACACCCACACCCACTGCCAGGGGTGAGAGAGAGAGCGAGCATCAATTCTGTGACGTGTTTCCCTCTCTGACCGTGAGGTCCTCTGGGACGTTTAGTTCTTCTTCTCTGTGCTCCACAGGATGTTATGATGTGGAATAGCAATAGCAAAAATTACAAAACCATGATATTCCACCCCTTATTCTACATCACTACATCATGCTTAAAATACATATATACAAGTAAACAATACATAACAATATATTCATAACATAACAAAACAATATATTTATATATACAAATAAGCAATAATTAAAATGCTTTACACACACAGGTCTATATACATATATATACATAGAATTACTGGCTGCACTCCCCCAGCATCAAATTCCCTTGTAGTACAATTGAACATCTCCTTCTTTCTGCATCACCCACCAAGTGCACTCAATGCCACGACCTTTGGCCCAACTATTCACAAGGGAATTTTTGAAATGTGTCCCATTATCAGACTCAATTCTTTCTGGGGTGCTGTGTCGCCACCGGACTTGTTTCTCAAGACCCAATATGGTGTTTTGGGCGGTAGCATGGAGTACTGCATATGTTTCAAGCCACCCAGTGGTTGCTTCCACCATGGTAAGCACATAACGCTTAACATTATGAGATCGTGGCAAGGTGATATACTCAGCTTGCCATTCCTCCCCATATTTATACTTTTGCCATTGCCCTTCTCCCCAGAGAGGTTTCATCCTCTTGGCTTGTTTAATTATGGCACATGTTTCACAGTCATGAATAACCTGTGCAATAGAGTCCTTAGTTAAGTCCACCCCTTGGTCTCCAGACCATTTGTGTGTTGCATTTCTTCCTTGACGGCCCGAGGTCTCATGGGACTGTTGAGCTAGAAATAATTCACCCTTGTTCTGCCACTCCAAGTCTATTTGAGACTTGGAATTTGAGACTATTCACCTCAATTCTGGCAGCTCGATCTACCTGATGGTTGTTTTGTTGTTCTTCAGTAGCCCAACACTTGGGCATGTGAGCATCCACGTAGTGCACCTTTAAACCATATTCTTTATTCAGGCATCACTGTCTTTTCACAGCTCTGCAGCCCAAATAGGTTTACCCTTCCACTGCCAGTTATTTTTGTTCCCACTGCTGTAACCACCCCCATAACGCATTCACCACCATCCATGAGTCAGTATAAAGATGAAGCATTGGCCACCTCTCCCGTTCAGCAACATCTCAGGCCAGCTGGACAGCCTTTACTTCTGCAAACTGACTTGATTCTTCTTTACCTTCAGTGGCCTCCGC
Source organism: Coturnix japonica (assembly GCF_054131305.1). Classification (NCBI taxonomy): domain Eukaryota; kingdom Metazoa; phylum Chordata; class Aves; order Galliformes; family Phasianidae; genus Coturnix; species Coturnix japonica. Next base: position 33,514,590 of record NC_140669.1, read on the forward strand.
AACCTGTCATGTGGGGCTCCACACAGCAGCTTTCCATTTACGATGTTTCCCTACAATACGACAGGATAAATCAGTGAACAGGGCATATTTCTTTTCATTTTCTGGTAGTTCGTTGTATGATGGGGCCTCTTTAGCATGTGACATCTCTTCTGCTGGTGATGCTCTAAACTTTTTACCTTCAGGCCAGTCCATGATCACCTCTAGAATTCCTGGATGACTGAGGTTCCCCATCTGTGCTCGTTGTGTAATCAGCACAATCCACTTGCTCCAGGTGGCATCAGTAGCATGATGGGTGGAGGGAACCTCTCCTTTGAACATTCAGTTCAGCACTGGCAGTCGAGGTGCCAGAAGGAGCTGCGTTTCAGTCCCAGCTACTTCAGAAGCAGCCCGAACCCCCTCTTACGTGGCTAAGATCTCCTTCTCAGTTGGAGTGTAGCACTCTTCAGACCAATTGTATGCTTGAATTCAAAGTCCCAGGGGCCGCCCTCGGGTCTCTCCTGAGGCTCTTTGCCATAAACTCCAAGTGGGACCTTTCTCTCCAGCAGCAGTGTAGAGGATGTTCTTTACATCCTGTCCTGTCTGTACTGGCCCCAGGGCCACGGCACGGGCTATCTCCTATTTAATCTGTTCAAAAGCCTGCTGCTGCTCAGGGCCCCATGCAAAATCATTCTTCTTTCGCATCACCTCATAAAAGGGGGGTTTGGCATCCTCCAAAAGCCCGCTATAAGACTGTGTCTCTTTCTAGCTAGTCGGTGGAGACATGGCAGTGATTTTGTCAGTCACATCTGTTGGGATGTGATGACGTCCATCCTGCCACTTTATACCTAGGAACTTATTCTCCTGGGCAGGCCCTTTTACTTTGCTTTGCTTAACAGCAAAACCAGCTCGCAAAAGAATTTGGATTATTTGCTCTCCTTTTGTGAAAACAACTGCTGCCGTATCGCCCCACACAACAATGTCATCAACGTACTCAGGAGCACCACCCTGTTATCAAGTCTGCCTCTGCAGAGTCACTAGCTAGCCCTCTCTGCACCTGAACTTCTGCTCTGGTGTTCCAGATTTGCTGGGTATATCAGATAACTGCTTCCTTCTCTTTGGATTCTGTAGCTTATTGTCCATTTCCTTTCTCCTTATGTGTCCTCATCTATGGTTGGCAGGTTGGCTTTGTGGTCCTGTGATGGAACCGTGTATTAACTTCATGTGATGTGCTTTTTTGTTTGTTTGATTTGCTGGAATCTGCATGTCATCTCTGTTTTCAGCATTGCTGCTCCTACAGCTCCTTTCTGGTACTGCTGCAGTGGATTAGCTGTTGTACTTGCTGCTTGCTAGATTGCACCTGTGGCCAGTCCCCTGTTACTCTTTATGAGCTGTAACAGGATACTAACCTTTGTGTCTTGTAATTCGCTGCTGTCTATTTCTTGGATTACTCCTTGTCTGTGCTAGGGCTGCTTTTCCTCTTCTATCCTCACCTCTCAACACATTTGTGCATGAATTGCCACCATATGAGTCAGAGTTGTGCTTCTGAAAGGAGCAGTTTTCTTCTCTAGGGAGGGTGTTTGCTGTCTTACTCCACAGAGTGTGGTGTAGTTTTGCCCTTCCTGTTGTATCTAATGCTGACGCTGTGTACCTTCTTTAAGCAGCCATTTGGTAATATGGCATAGTAAGAACAGGCTGGAGGTGCTGGCAGTGTTATCAGTGCAGACCTTCTGGGCCTCTCTGCACCTCCATACAGCATACTGCCTGCTGTCTTGTGCAGCGTCCCTAAAGCATCTAAAGCATCTCTGCTTTCCTGTGTATGGTGCTGTACTGGCCTTATGCAGCTGGGTTTCCAATTTTGTTTTGCTTTTTTCTTTCCTGGTGTTCTAGAGAGTCTGGAAGTTGAAAGACTGAAAACATCCTGTTCTGTTTTCATGAGTTCATCCTGTCTGAATATCACTTTTAAGCCTTTGCTGCGTTTTCTTGATGCAACTTTGGGGTGTTTTTAAATCTTCTCCTTGTGATAACTATTCTGTACAACCCTAGCATGGGAAGCTACTGGATCTTAACGATTCTGCTGCTGACAGCTTTCCTCAGCGTTTTATTCTGGGCTAGTAAGCAGTAAGTAAAACACTGTCCATTTCCAAGCATTGACCTGAGCTGTAGCTAAACCTTTCTTTTATTGTACCCCTCACTGGTGTGACACAAACTGCAGGATACTCTCTGAACCGTATGAATGGGATGGAGCACTGACTGACATGGGGCAGATGGAGCCCAGTTCATTTCTTATACAACAGTAGGCTGAGAACATGAACATTCTGGAGGAGGAGTGTTTAAAAATATTTAATATATAATATAATACAATGTAATTAGAATTGGAGCTAATAAATATAATGAGAGAGAGCGTCCAAAAGCTGAGGGCCTTACTGTAATGATGAGAGGAGACAGCACCTGCAGCCAAGACAAGCCAGAAGACTGAAAAGGAGGAAAAGTCAGGTGACTTACCAAGGCTGCTCCCCCTGAGTGGAAATGATAACAGAATGGAAATGATAACAGAATGGTGAACAGTCCCTTGGGAATGTAGTAGTTCTTTTCCGGGGCAGATACCCAGACCTGGAGCGGTAACTCCTTAACTCCCTGTGCACTACGTGATGTTATGGTGTGGAATACTGATAACCAACAATCATAAAAGCATGACATTTGATAACTCAATATACCACTTCATTTGTAAATCATTTCAGGCCTTAGAACTACTGGCAGTCTGCTTTTGACTATGGCTTTACCTGGGTAAATTGCTTGATGTGGCAATTTATCCTACTTCCTACCTCTCTGCTTTTTGACTAAAATCCTTTTGCTTTTTTTTCTTTCTAAGTCTTTAGGAGCTGTTCTTATATTAAGACAGATAACCTTGTAAGGGTAATTTTGCTCTCTGATTAATAAACAGACCTTTACAGAGCTGAGTGGTGTTTGAGAGGAGCTCTGACACTGACAGATAGTATAGGAAGCCTCTCCAAGATGGTGTTTATCTGCAGAACCCTCCATCAGAAGTCTGTAGATTGCAACAGATCGCCTCACGGCCAGGGGACTCTTCCGTTGCTTAGATTTAAAGGGTGAAAACCAGTGAGGCCCTACCTAAAGAATCAAGTTGTTAAGTCCTGAACTGCATGGGACTGCTTGAAATTGAAAGCACTGACTTATTGCAGGTAGCTTGAGTTAAAATTTGAAATACAGTGGGACTCTTCTGTAACTTTAATATTCTGGTTCCTTACAAATAATTTCAAGAGAAAGTCCACGCTTGTTAAAATCAGTTTATTATTCATTGTCTGCACAGTGTGGGGCCCTCTGTGAGAACAGCTGCGTGAAACTCCAGCTTAATTAGAGTCAGCGCAATTAAATTAGGATGGCTAAATGCATGGCTGAAATCTGTGCTGTTTCAAGTGCTTTGACTTCTTGCGACAGTGTTTCCATGTTGTGAGTGCATTTTGCCAGACCACGGAAATCAGTTGTGTTAATATTTATGGAAGTAATTAACTTTTTTTTTCCTCCCTTCTTTTCCCTATGGCTGTGGCTAAGTCCTTATTCTTAAAATTAACATTTTAAAAACAATTCCACAATTAGCTTGTGGTCATGGATACTCACTGCTACACAAACAGTAACATTTTCCAGAATGTCTGGATCTGCCAAGATGTTTGCAGTCTGTTTCAGGGAGAGGAGGCTGTCAGTAGCAGGAGGAGCCTGAAATAAGTCTTCGGAATTTGCACAACATGTCAGATCATTCTCCGTGCATATTCTGCTTGATTCCTGTGACTGTGACATTCACCAGCTATGAAGGTGGAAGTGTGTGCTCACCTGGATGGAAGGGAGATGAGCCTGGCTGTTGGAGCAGCAGGGCTGAGAGCTGTGCTGCGGGGAATCATAAAACCATAGAGTCATTGGGGTTGGAAAAGACCACCAAGATCATCAACCCATCACCACCATACCCACTAAACTGTTTCCCTCGGTGCTACATCTTCTTTTTTCATGAATACCTCCAAGAAGCAGCTGTGAAGCCACATCCTCTGGCCTTTGTAAGACTTGAGTGCTCCAGTGTGTGGTTGTTAGGTCCAGCATCAGTCTCTTGTGCTATGAAGGGGCTCTGCTGCATTGAGACTGTTGCATCCAGATCAGGTGTGACTGGCATAGCAGCTTGCATGTGGTGCAGCATCTTGCTCTGTGAGGTCATGATTCCCAGAGCTTTAAAAGGATACTAATGTAGCAAGGATTTCTCCTTCTTAATCAGTTTAATATGTTCAGATGTCTTTGCACAAAAAAAAAAAAAATCAACCCTGCTTTGAAGAATACTGGAGCTGGAGAAGATAACAAATTAAAATCCACATGTTACAGCCTTGGCATAATTGAGTTACACAATTACAAATGCTTCAAAAGAAAGGAGGCCTGGTTCTGCACTGGTGGCAAAGATACTACCCCACATTGAGTCCAAGTAACAAAACTGTCCCATGGGACATGGCTGGAACAGTTATGCCCTAAGTAAATTGAGAAAGAAAATCCCATGAGGGGGAAGAAGTGGTTGTGGAGACAGCCAGACTGACAGCTCTGGAAGTTAAGAGCTCTTCCCTTGTCACCAGAGCAGGTATGGAGTTGTGTCAAGCTGTCAAACATTTCTGAAATACATACCCTGGAAGTTTTATTTTTAATGTACACGCTGCTTAGAATATTGGTGGAGACTGGTGAAGGGTGGATGAGAAGTCTCACTTCTAGGTTGTCCCTTCTGACTGGCTTGGAGCTTTGGAGCATCACCTCAGAATCAGTCTCCTCTTTCTTCTGATAATACAGCTGGGTAGTGTCTATGTGAGGAAGATTATTTTGCTTGGGTATTCTTCCAAGGGTCTTCTGTGTTAAGATTGCCATCCATATAAATCAGATCGCTGGATTACTAGAGATAAATCTCTGCTTTGCCAGTGTATTATCTGAATCGTGGGCTGTGTATTTAATAGTAGAACTCTCCAGAGCTGATGTCTGTAATTCAGACTAAGTGGGATCCATGGTATTATTGTATGTAAGTTATCCTTTAATGGAACAGCCTCACTGCCTAAGTAAGCTTGTTTGTTATGTTTTAGTATAGAGTCAGTTAACAGTAATCCTTCAGTTACCCTACTGACAGCTCATAAGTTATAGTTATGGGAAAACTTAATACTCACGTGGAGCTTTCTTTCTTCCTCAGTCCATCAAAATCACTATACACAAGAGGTATATAGTTCTGGTTTCTCTGCTGAGATCCACCCTGCTTAGGGGATCCTTGGAATACAGAGGTAGTAAAAGATTATTTTTGAACAATTTATGGGGAGGATTTTCTTTACACTGTATGAATGCAACAGCTTGAACTCTGTTTGCCCGCTAACTTTGTCCAGAAGTGGCATTATTGATGATCGTATGTGGCATAACTGGTAAGGGTACATTATTTGGGTTTAGCTTTTTAGTCAGTTGGCTTATGGAAAGAAAGTAAGAGTTTTGTTTCCTTGGTTTTTAATAGAGAGAGTTTGTTGTGCTGTAAATCTTGATGGACATGGCCTAAGCTAAAAACAGTGAGTTCAGAAATATTCTGGGTAGTTTGAGATGGTAATTTGTGCAGCTTTTTATTGAGCTGGCAGTGTTACAAGTATGCCATGAAGCTAACCACAGGACATGAGTCGTGCAGAAGAATGCGTAGAGAGTCGGCTTGAAGGTACTCTGGAAGGCATTCGGTGTAGTGCTGTCGACAATAATTACAGCAAAGTGAGGAGTTTCAGAGGGTCTGGAAGGGTACTGCAAGGAAACTCCCTTCCTGGCCCACTAGCACTGTTTGCTTGATTGCATGCAAGAGACGCGTGTGTAGTCAGTAGATCTCCTTAAAGAATTTGGGCTTCTGAGGTTATTTTGCACATTCGTACTGGACAAGGCTGTGTATGTTCGTGCTTTGAGCTGATTTACTTCTGGTGCATTTTCTAGTAATCTTTACATCTCTTTCCTTCTCGTTCCTTTTGAAAGAAAGATTATTTGTAAATTCAGGTCTCTGGATGTTGTTACGAAATGGGAAAAGGGCTTCTGTAACACGGCTAGGACATTTCCTAACCGCTGCTGACACAGGCTGTGTCTGTACGTGCAGAAGCTATTTTACAATGTATTTCAAGTTGAAAAAATCCTGGTATACCAGCCAACAGGTACACGATGTCTCTTCCAGACTGCAGGAAATCTGCTGGCAGAAACCATGATTTTGACTTTAAGTTACTTTGTTCAGTAGCACTTTTAACTGATTCTCAGTGATGTTTCAGCTGTCACTCATGGTTCTTGTCATTGGTTCTTGATCCTAGGGCTTGGCTTACATGTCCTCTGCTGCAGCAGATGCACATGATGTGTTAGTAGATTCTGTTTATATGGGGTTATTATAACTTCATCTCTCTTCTTCCTCCAAAATAGAGGGTGTTGGCCTCCTTCCCTGTGTTGGGTGTAGGTGGCAAGGTTTTGCTTGAGGGGGAACCTCACAGGAGGAGGCCTGGACATAGCCAGCTCCAAGGGACCCATGAACAGTGATTGTAAGGGATAAGAGACTTCCCTGTCTTCATCACTGCCCTCTTTTGGGTTGGAATGTGCATTTTTTCCATCTTATTTTCTTTCCCCTTCCCTGCTGAAGTGGGGAGAGCACCCCATTTGCTGTCACTATGTGACTGTAGCTGTTGTGACTGAATTCAGTACTAGGCTGAAGCGTTGCTCTATGGCTGTTCCTCAGCCCCCCATACTTGCTCTTTTAACTGACTGTTGAATCATGAAACTGAATGTGCTCCAGACTGACAGACACCTTTGCATGAGGAACTGAATTCCCTGCCAGTGACTCATTTTTCATTAGTGGAGGCAGCTGTGGAAGGACGTTCCTCTATGTTTATGTTATACTTGCACTTAATGATTTAGTCATGTAACAGATATTTCGTAGCCATGACCTACTCTAAGTGATCTGTTCTTTGAATGCCTTGGTATCTCTTGTGCCACATTGCAGCCTTCAAAGTGGATTGGAACTGAAGGACGGTTGCTTTTGCCATCTCTCTGTTGTGCGTGTTTTGGTCATGGAAGCTGCAGAGGTGATTGCTGGTATACTTGCCCGTGTCCTGAAGGTTGGAGTTTCTCCCTTTCTCCCTCTCTTTGGGAAAGGAAAACAGAACCAGATGTGGTCATATACTCTAGTTAAAGCTTGGGAAAATACAGAAAAGGTCTTGGATCCATCCAGGTGTTTCTCCTGTATGTCTAGATCTTGCTGCATCTGTGACTTCATTGCTGACAGCTCTGCAGCAGAACAGGGCATGCCTCTGGCAGAGCAGAGCGTCTCTCTGAGAGTGCTCTGTTTTAGATGTTAGATGTGCTCATTAGAGGGCAGTAGAATAACTCCTCCTTTTTCTAGGTCAGCTTTGTATTTTTGAATGATATTTTTTTGCACTGCAGAAGGCAAAACAAATTTTTCTAGCTCTTCTTTCAGTTTTTCCAAATGTGATGAGTGTATAAAACAATGCCGTCTATATGAAAACATTGCCCAGTGTGAAGGATCATAGAGCAGTGATAGTAAAATCAGCTTCTTGAAGCTTCTAAGTACTGCCAGCTCAGGGGAGATGGAGCTTCTGTAGGATTAAACCACAAGCAGCTAACACTGTATGTGGAGAAGCATCCAAAGGAATGCTTCACTGCTAACTTGTTTTTCTCTCAGCCTAATTCTTATATGACCTATATGTCCATAGGGATCTATTGATTTATTTCTGTACCCCAGCTGCTGCCACCACCTTTTTCTGTTTGAAGAAAATTTTAAGGAGACAGACTTTTTTTTTCAGCTAAAAGTAATCTTCAATGAGATCTGCTAGTACCCCTCCTCTCTCCCCCGTGTTTTATAGAGAGCCGTAGCCCTGTTTTGGCTTTTACAGGTCGTGTATTTCTGGCTTTAGAAAGAGCTGTGTGGAAATCCTGGCTAGCGGTGAACATCTCCAGCACATGTTTAGTTTACTAGCAGTATTTTGCACGTTGGTAACCTCTCTGGGCGGAGTGAGTTTGGGGCAGCTGGTAAAATGAATTTTTCTGTTTTTATCAGCATCAACCATTGTTCCAACAGATGGCTCAGATTTTGCAAGGTTCTCAGTGAAAGCAAACTACATTCACTAGAAGAAAATTAATATTTCAGAAGATGGACAAAGAGGTTTTGTTTTGAGAACCTTTGGTGAATCTTTTCTCTCTGAAGCTCCCAGGCCTAGTATGGCACACCATGCATGAGAGCTGTCAGGGGGGACACATCAACCTTCTGTCTCTTCCAGAATGTTCCGGGTTTTTGCATGGTGTCTTGCAGATTTTCATCTCTCCCTCATCATAAGGAATATATTTTCATGTGCTCTGCTGGGACTCAAGTCACAGGTCCCTGCATGTATTTTAGGGGCTATGTGTCCTTCAGGTGGGTGGGGGACCATGGCAGAGTGCTTGGCTGCTCAGCTCCATCCTACAGTGTTTTAAAGGGTAGAGATATTTGAGTCCACAGACCTTGCAATGGAGCAGCCTTCTTGATACTGGCAAGCATTGTTCCTAGCATAGTTTGGATCAGTCCGCTCTTCTGGAGAAGACTGTGCTTTCTGGGTTGTGTTCCACCAAGAAGCTGGCATTTTTTCATGTCTTACATTGTGACACTTCAACAAAGGTAGGACTAATGGATTATTCCCCGTCAAGAAAAGGAAGCTGAACAAAGCCAGAAGAATGAAAAGTGCAGTGTAGTGCTGGGCAGCTGTTGGAACATGAGATAAAAATGAATAGTCTGTCAATAAGATATAAGAGCTTAAATTCAGTCTTACACCAGTGATGGGTCTGTAGGTGCGTGGTGTCTAAACCTGTTTGACTATTTGGTCCATATAAGGAAATCTACAGGCAGTACTTGTGCCAGCAGTCCTCATCACCGCAAAGAAATGCTGTTCATGCCAGTGTCTCCAGGGCAATCAACACAATATGAAATGGTTTTATGCTGTTTTTTTAATTATTATTATTTTTTTTAATGAAAGAAAGTCTTTCTTTTTTAAGAACGTACCAGATATTTTGCCGGGAAAGCTGTGTTCTCCGTGGTTGTGTTTTGCATATAGTATTGCAAGACAGAGAATTTGGGGAAGTGCATTTTTTTTGTTCAAGGAACATTTTCCTTACAGAAACAGTTCCATCTGAATGAATTCCTTGGGTTTGTCTGGAGTCAGTGAATGTCCTCGCATGCTTTGTACCGGACATCATTGCTGTGTGAGCATGGAGTAATGAGCGCGGTGCAGGGAGGTGTCTTTCTGAAGCCATCGTGAGAGGCCAGCACGTCTCACAGCTCTGTGTTTTGGTGCTGCAAAGATGGAGGCAATACTCAATGTCTGGTAGCCCTGAAAGCTGAGAGTGTGTCAGATAAGAACTTAACAAGTACTTACTCTGCTTTCATCCTTCCTCACTCCTTGCTTTCTTAAAGTAACATAATTGAAGTTCCTTCAGTATCTTTCTCCCATCGTTACTGAGCTCATCAGGAAGAGCAGATGGTATAGATGGAGCTGTGATGGGAGCATTCCTTCATGCTAACACCGGTGTGTTACGAAGTCTGGGCAGTAGTGTATGCCATTCACTGAGGCTTGTATTGTCATTGCTTGCTACTGACAGCATGAAGTAGATGGAGCCCTGCCACTTTAAAAAATAGCTTTAAAATAGATTCTGCCATCAGAATGTCATTCCAGAATGGGTAATGGATCCTGTCTTGCAAGTTCAAAAGAAGGAAAGAGGGAGAGGTGACAGAATGGAGAAAATGTTAGGTTCCCTATCTCTTGAAGGGCCCAGATCTTCATTTTTCTTTCTTTTTCATTTTTTTCATCTTCATTTAAATGAGCTAAACAGGTAAATTTGATTAGAGAGGCTTGCTCTAATTTAAGACTTATCTTCTGCGAAAATAATTATGGGAAAAATGATGGGTGCCCAGCAGGATTGCAGGGTCCAGCTTCAGCTGGAGTTGAAGAAGGCTGTAGGAGGTGTCTGCTGAGGTTTGTCTCAGGGCTGGGCCCTGCAGTGGGCTGTGTAGGGCAAGGCAGAAGGGGAAGGTAGGTCTGGGCTGTACGGAGAGCAAGAAATTACCCAGCTGCAGTGTGCTGCCTAAGATGGGGGAGCTGGTGATTGTATTAATGCCTCAGGGCTTCTGGGAACTCTGAATTGTTTGCTGAAGCAGAAGAGCAGTTGAGACAGAATAAAACCAGCAGCACTAGGAAATGTCAGAGACTGAAAGAGGTGGTGAAACAGAATTCAGACTGATTCCACTTTTAGAGTGTGAGGAGGGAAGGAGACTGGGTATGCTGGGCACCTCTCGGACTGAGTGCTTTAATAATGAATTTCAGTTCACCTGGATGAAAAGATTATGGATTAGTCTCATTGGGCTGTATAATCAGCAACAACAACAAAAGCCTGACAGAACTCTGCCACTTGAATTACTTGAATGGCTAAAGAGCTGTTATGGTCATATGATCTTAATATAGAAGATGGACCACCATTGTCATGTACATACTTCTGGTATTTCCAGTCAGAAGCAGACCAGAGCAGTATGAATTACTTACCTTGTATTTCCCAAGAGATTTTTTTTAGCAGCATCTTCTAATGCATTCCAATTTTAAGATCTGCTTTAGGTGCTCTAAAACCAGGAAGGAGGATGAATAGGTTATGAGGTGCAACCAGCTCTGTGCGTGGCTAGTACTGTGTGTTGCTTTTTGCCTCACTGCTTGTAGGCAAAGCTGAGCATTGAGTAGAGGGCTGGATGTCCAAGATGTCCCTGCTTACAAATCATTTGGGAAGCTTACCTGGATACTTTCACTCTCCTTCCTCCTTTTATATTTATGTCAGCGATAACAGTTCTCTGTTCGTGCAGCAGTTTATAAAACCGCTTAGAATACAAGTGGTGTGGGAACCAACTGATAAAAATGTGACTAGGATCTAACAGTGCTTAGATTATGTAAGTGATGGAAGTCTGCAGGCATTGTACAGGCTGAGCTGTCAAATTCTTCTCCATGTCTAGGGCCAGAATTATCTCTTTTACGTTGACTTGAGCAGACTGTCATGTAAAAGGAGTAAATGTGATTACATGTAATATATGGCTGTCCAGTGAAAGAGTTTATGATTTCCCTTTGTGCTCGCAACTGTTAAGTGCTTGGGTTTCCTGGTAAGCAGCAGCACTGACAGCTGCAGATGGCTGGATTAACTCCTTGACGCATGGTTGTGCAACAGATAGGACAGCGTGGAGATGGGAGGAGCACAGTACACTAATCTACCACAAGGACTTAAAAATCAAGGGCAAGCTCTGGCACGTGATAACTTTTTTCATTTCCCTGTCAATGTGTGGCATGTGAAGAGTGTAGAAAAGAACCCATAATACAGGGAGCCTAAGAACAGACATCCAAGAGAATCTGCCAGAATTAATCAAAATAACCCAGTGGAATTTTTGTTGTGGCTATAATGAGCTCTAAGAAAGATTCAAGGCAGTAGCTCCACGAATACTGATCAGGGCAGCAAAGATGTATCTCTAGAAGAAGCATTTCTCTTGCTTCCATTTCCACTGGTGCGTGGGCATTGCCTAAGTACTTGAGGCTATAAACTTGTAGAAGATGACATCAGGGATCATCTTTGGCACAGGGGAAAAAAAAGCCAGTCTGGAGGTCTGAATTAATAACAGTGCTTGCAGTCAAATGCAATCATTTCAGAACATCCTTGTTTATCTGTGGTTCAGCCTTTCAGCACTGATGGTAAAGACATGGAATATGAGTGATGATTAAATGAATCAGAGCTCATTTGCCTTTAAAAGATGACTATTTGAGAAAGGAGGAGCTGAGGAAGTTTAGTAAATACAATCACATCTCTGTAGATGTACAGAAATTAGACTCATTCCTAGTCCCTTCCAATGAAATAAGTGTCAGAAATGAAATAGAAGATGCTGGTTTAAGGGTGAGCAAAAATTTCAAGAGAGGTGTACAAGAGGGTGCGTGGCATTTAGTATTCTCATCTATTCTGCCTACTTAGTCCTTTTACACTGCAGTGATATCTATCTTTCCAGCAGCAGGTATGTAGCCATGCACATCACAGCACTGGTGCTCTGTGCACTGCAAAGAGTTTGCAACTCCAATGGCTTTTTTTGTCTCCTGAAGTTGCAGAAACCAACATGCCTGTGGTAATTGTGCTGTTTGTCTATATAATCATAACATTGTCGTTTTATTCCTAGTACAGTTTTAAAAACTGAAATGCAAGTGTTAATAATCTGGTCTTGCACAATTGACTTCAGTGCAGTTCTGTGGCAGGCCTATTGGAATCAAGAGGAGCTGGTTTAAAGGATGTTGGGGGGACAGATTAGGCTTTGGGCTTCTTTCTTCACTTCTATTTGTACCACTTTTAACTGAGCATCTCGTAATCTTCCCAGTCTGTTTTGCAGTTGTTAGAATGCACTTGCTTTCTATTCTCCTAATGCTTCCTGCTAGCCTTCAGGTCTGTCATGGAACTAATTAGCAAGGAAAAAAACACATGGGAGTACATTTGTCTGCCGAACATGGTAGGCATTTGTTGGTAACGCTAACTCAGGTAAAGTATAAAAATGTAAAGGTACTGCCTTTCTGTAAGAAACAAGGCAAGCTTCTTTGTTATTTGGTCCCAACCAGGATCAGGCACCTGAGGTTCCTATCAACCTGCAGAGGAACAGGCACCTTGTCCCTTTGTCCCAGCAAAGGATGAGTCTGGTAAATGTCCGAGCGTGGCCCTTCCTGCAGCCTCGGAACTTGCTGTCATCCTATAGACACTTTTCCAGAGCATCTTGGTCAGCGCTGCGGAGTGAGCTGAAGTCACTGTTTGACTTAGACAACTTTTGAGCATCTCCAAGGAGTGACACTCCAGCATCTCAGGGTGAGCTATGCCAGTGCTCAGCTGCCTGTTTTGTGGGAAAAGTGTTCCCTCAGATGGAACCTTCTGTGCTTTAGTTTATGCCCTTTGCTTCTTGTCCTGTCAAAACAGTTGTTAATTTATTGTGCAATTAGTAATTTCCTTCTTATGCTCTTAGTTCTACTGTCTGACAACAAATATAAAAATAGCTACTTCTAACTTCCACTGTAGAAAGAGGTCAGAATCTTGTGCTGGATTTGCAATAGACAGGAAGTGAAATCTGTAAGACAAAGATTACAGAACAGCATTAACAAATTGTGGGCTTTCCTGTCAGTGCTCCACTGATTGGTCAGACTTACCAGAAAAACCAGAGAACAATGTTGAATAAAGGTAGCTTTTCTCCTAGTATCTTTTGTTTTGTAGGTATCAAGGTATTTACATAACAGTTTCAAAATGATATAACTAGTCCTTGCTTGCATGCACAACTTACTTCAAGGGGAAGGGTGTTTCCAGGGAATTGAGGTGAGCTGTCCTGTGGCAAGCCTTGACCTGAAGGGAGAGATCTCCTGCAATGTTTTCCCTTTGGCTTCAGCAGCCTTGGAAGATGTGTCATGCCAGCATGAGAACTGCAGCAATAAGAGATTTCCATCTTATAGTGCATGGCAGGATTTTTGCAGCAGTTCAGGTTTGGTTAAAAGTTATGGCCATTTTGGTGTGGTAGTAATGCTGAACACATTACACTGCTCAGTCTTGCTCTACTGTATAGCTAGAAGCAGGACATGCCCTTCAATTTCACCTTCTCTTTACTATCGTTCTTTGCTAGCTTGATTAATCGCAAACTCCCAACTTGTTATCCCAGTTTAATGTGGGCTTATGTGGATTTCAGCACAGAGGGTTTGTTAGGAATAGGGAGGGAGCTGGCTGTCCTAGCTAACAGAGCACTGGTCCACACAGTGATTCTGGTAAATACATTTCTGATGCTCAGTCGCAGCACATTGCAAAATTTTGGGTTTGCCTGTACTGTATTGCCTTATGACAATTTCTAAAACAGACTAAAGCTTTCAGTCCTCTCCTGTGTGTCTTCTCTCTGTGCAGGGCAGAGGGTCTTCACCTCTGCAGATATCTTTGAAGACTTTGCATGCTCAGGTAGTATGTAGTAGGGGTCTACACGAGGTATGCCTTGGCTTGCTCATGAAAGGAATGAATTACTGAGGAAGAAGAAAGGGAGGAGATCCTACGGTAGTGTTCATCATCACTTTTTCAGCAGATTGGTCTGGGAGATAAGGTCAGGTATCATTCCTAAAGCTCTCTGTTTAGAGCTTGCTTTTAGGTTGTCCTTTTAGGATTCCTCTGCCAGCTGCTTCCCTCTTCTTAGCTCTCATTGTGGCCTAACAGTGTGACTCTTCTGGGATCAAAATAGAGAGTGTGTGAGTCTGGACAGGAAATGAAGCTGTGGTGTCATGTCAGCTCCTGCTAGCTCCCTGCCTCTGATTATGTTCCTTCTCCCATGCCAAATATTGACTTATTTCAATGAAATATTTATTACTTTGTTATAATTGAGCACATACAACCTCCAGTGCATAGTAACTTGTGGAAAACAAAGTAGTGAGCTTGAGGAAATAGAACGCTGTAGGTACTGCCAATGCAGAATCCTTTGAGCTATGAGAGCTTTTGCAGAAGTTCCTTCTGTCCTCCCTTGTGAGCCCAACCAGGGGATTTGGAATGCTCGTGTGTTCATTCATGTCAGGCTGGAATAAATACAACTGCTGGCCTGCGGTCAGGTTGCTAGTGATAAATTTGGGCTTCTGTCTCCAACACACGATAGATACTTCCAGTCTCTGGGATGAAATCTGAATGATCAGTTCAGCAATCTCAAAACAACTTGCTACTGCTGATAATGAGGTGGCTTACTACTTGCTGTAGTTTGCGCCAGCTTGCTAAACCAGCAGAGAACTAACCTGAGTGTAAGTGAGCTATGCCTTCTCATGGCCAGAGCACATCAGAACTGGGGTAGGAGGCTGTGCAGGAGGCACGATAGAGGAGTGTTGGGACTGCAGCAAGCTCTTAGGTAAGCTAAGCCATTGTTTCCCCTCACCCTGATCTGCGCTCTCCTAGAGTCTGCCTGCTGTTGTCTCCCTGCCAAGTTTCCAAGTGTCATGTGCTGCTGGTATTGATACTGCTCTGCGTTACATGTCAGTCTTTCCAGGGGAAACAGCCCTGTCTTTCTGTCATTAACAGAGCAGTCGATCACAGTTGATTTTTTTGATTTTTTTTTTCTTTAGTTCCATTAGAGATCAACAATCCAATATTGTGTTCCTGGGGCAGGTCAGCACCTTGCCTATCTGTTCCCTAATCTTCAGGTTCCCAATGAGCCTGCCAGCAGATCCTGAGGGATGTATCTGAATAGACAGTCCTGTACTTAGGTACTTACCTTAGGTGTGGCTGCCTACTCTGCAGGCTTTTTGTCTCTTGGCTGACAAGTTTTTCTGGCAAAACAAGCTGGTGGCAGCCCAGGTTGGTAGAGTCTTAAGCACTGTTTCTGTTTAATGGGGGGTGTTCTGGGGTAGAAAATTAGAGAAGTTGACTTTTAGCTTTATTGTCACTCTGTCTCCCATAATATTCTCCTGGAGAAGCTGGCAGCCTGTGGCTTGGACGGGTACACTCTTGGCTGGGAAAGGAACCGGCTGGAGGGCCAGGCCCAGAGAGTGGTAGTGAATGGAGGTAAATCCAGCTGGCAACCTGTCACAAGTGGTGTTCCTCAGGGGTCGGTATTGGGGCCTGTCCTGTTTAATCATAGCATTGTTTGAGTTGGAATGATCCTTTAAAGGTCATCTAATCCAACTCCACTGCGATGAAGTTACATCTACAACAATTACCAATGATCAGAGCCTAGTCCAGCCTGACCTTGAATGTCTCCAATCATATCCCTAGGCAACCTGTTCCAGTGCCTTGTTCTAAAATTCTTCTTCCCTATTTATCCTATCTAAATCTCCACTCTTCTAGTCTGAAACCATTTCCCATAGTCCAGTCATAGCAGATCATGCTGAAGAGTCTGTCCCCTTATTTCTTACAGCTTCCTGTCTTGGAGTTATCTCTAGATCTGAGTCCATGACAGGGGCACAAGCCCAGAAGGAGACAAAAAGAGAGAGGGAAAAAAACAACTACCCCACCTTTAGTGGGACAGCCAGCCTGACCCGTGACTAATGAGGCAAGGAACTTGTGAGCTCTGCATTCTAGGAGAGGGATAGAGGGGGAAGACTAGGGAGATAACAGATGGGTCTAAAAAGAACAATGGCAACGATCTGAGGATGAATGGTAATTTACTAAATTGAACGAAATCAAACAAAATGAGAGAGAAAAGAGCCTCCAAAACACAAGGCCTTACGCTAATAGACTGCAGGGGAAGCACGTGCTTTTCTCTGCGGCAAAGTGAGAGGGAGAGTTGTTGGTGTCCTGCCAGGAGCTCCACCTTTCTTCCTCTGGGCGACAGGTCTTCCATGAATGCTGCTCCTCCCGTCCCCTCTGAGGACCCAGAATGCCCAAAAAAGGCAGTCCATGGAAACAGAACACGAACTCTTTAACTCCCACTGTTTTATATGATGTTCTGATATGGAATACTGACAACAAAAATCACAGAACCACAACACTTCCCTTCAGATACTGAATGGATGTTACCAAATCTCACCTAGGGCATTCTCTTCTCCAGGCAGTACAGCCCCAGCTCTTTCAGTCTGTCCTCATGGGGGAGGTATTCCATGTCCTGAATCATTTTTGTGGCCCTCCCCTGTAGGTGCTCCAACAGGTCTGTATGTCTCCTGTACTGATGACTCCACACATGTACATAGCATTCCAGGTGAGATCTCACCAGTGCAGAGCAGAGGGGAAGGATCACCTTCCTCGCCCTGCTGACCATGCTGCTTTTTGGTGCAGCTCAGAATACAGTTAGCTTTCTGGGCTGCGAGGGCACAGTGCTGGCTCGTCTGTATGCCATCCACCAGTACACCCAAATACTTTTTTGTCAGGGCTGTGCTCTGTCCTTTCATCGACCAGTTTATGTTGGTGTGGGGGTTGCCACAACCCAAGTGTAAGACTTTGTACTTGGTATTGCTGAACCTCATTAGATTCTCCTGGCCCCACTACTTGAGCCTGTCTAGGTTGCTCAGGATGGCATCCCCTCCTTTGGGAATGTTGACTGTACCATACAGTCAACCATACAGCTTGTTGTCTTCTGCAGACTTGCTGACTTGATCCTGTTGCTGATCTCACTGACAAAGATGTGAGGCTAATGTGTCAGTAGTTCCCTGGGTCATGCTTTCTACTCTTCTTAAAAATGGATGTGACCTTGTCTTTTTTTCAGTTGCCAGGGACTTCAGCTGAATACCAAGACTTTTCAGAGACCATCGAGGGTGTCTTGGCAGCTACATCAGCTAATTCCCTCAGGACTCTGGGATGCTTCACATTGGGTCCCATAGACTTGTGGATGTTCAGATTCCTCAGGTGTTCACAAACCTGATCTGCTCTTACAGTGAGAGGAGCATTGCTCCCCCAGTTCCTACCTTCTGAACCATCTGCTTGAGGGCTATATTTAGAGCAGTCATTAGTGAAGTCTGAGGCAAAAAGGTGGTTGAATACCTCAGACTTTTCTTTGTCTGTATGCCCTTTTCTGGAACCTGCCTAAGGGTAGGAAGGCCTTACAGAGGGATTTGGACAGGCTCATGGGTGGACTGAGGCCAACAATAATAGTTTGACAAGAGCAAGTGCCAAGTCTTGCACTTTGATTATGTATTGCTACAGTCTTGGGACGGACTGTCTGAAAAGCTGTGTGGTGGAAAAGGATCTGAGCAGCAGCTGGCTGAGCATGAGCCAACAGTGTACCCAGGTGTCCAAGAAGGCCCACGGCATCCTGGCTTGTATCAGAAGTAGTGCAGTCAGCAGGAGCAGGAGGTGATCATCCCTCTGTACTCAGCTCTGATGAGGCTACACTCCAAGTGCTGTGTTCATTGCTGGACCCCATACTACAGGAAGGCCCTGGAGCCTGTCCAGAGAAAGGCAATGAAGCTGTGACAGATCTGGAGCTTATAGGGAGCAGATGAGGGAACTGGGTTGTTCAGAGAAGAGGAGGCTCAGGGAAGGCCTTATCACTCTCTACAGCTCCCTGAAAGGAGGTTGTGGTGAGATGGGGGTTGGCCTCTTCTCCCTGGTAACAGTGATAGGAAGAGCAACCTCAAGTTATGCCAGAGGAAATTGAGGTTGTATATTATGAAAAATTTCTCAGAAAGATTGGTGGTGTGTTGGCACAGGCTGCCCAGGGAAGTGGTGCAGTCACTGTCACTGGAAATATTCAAGAAATGTTGAGATGTAGCACTGAGAGACATGGTTTAGTGGGCATGGCAGGGATGAGTTGATGGTTGGACTAGGTGATCTTTTTGAACCTTTATGATTCTATGATCTCTGCTTCCATTATTGAAGCTTAGCGGCAGACTGAGCCAGAGGCCAAGAAGAGAAGGTAGTCTTTCCTGCTGATCAAGTGTCCCCTTTGCTTTCTGAAAGGGCAGCCATGGTGGGAAGTCATCCTGAGATAGCTAATGGCTGTGACAGTATTAAAGGAGTACCTTCAGTCAGGGCCACTTGAAAAATCCCTTTCCTTCTCTCCAGATTGCAACATTTGGGGCAGGGCTCACAGCTGAAAAATAGCGTAGGCTTTAGTAGCTAATTTCATGGATCTCACATTTAAAGACAGGGAAACTGAATGTTTCAGGAGTTATAGGATTTCCTGTAATTTCACCCATGTGCTTCCTTTCCTGCTTAGTGACACAGAGACCTCCATTGTGTGTTGTACTTCTGGTTATTTGTCAAGTAGGGAGGGCAGGAGGAATAAATTACAGGCAATCCACTTCTAATTCATGTGTGTTCAAGTCTGTGTTTCTCATTGCCTCCTAATCAGTGGCTGCCACAGAGAATGGCTGAGATGCAGAGATCAAACTGGGATGTTACTTTTGGGATATCTGTCCTGTTAAAGAATTAGTTGGTACATTCAGTTTTGCCTGTAATTCCTTAACAGCCAATGAAAGAAGGGTGTAAAACTTACCTTATCTGTTCCTCATGCGCCCTGTGGAAAGAAGCTTGAGTGGGCAGCCTCATGCCACCCAGCTGGTGCCCTGTGGATACCTTACTGCATGTAATGCTCCTTCCCTAACTGTTCTTGCTTTTCTCCTCCTTCTCTAAGCGCAAGAGCTTCATCCTTTCAGTCACTTGAGCCTATATGTTCAGTCAGTTTTAACATTCTTCTGATCCTCATGGCTAAGTTCTGCTTCCTCCTTCACTTTGAAGACATCTGTGATGTGATCTGGTCTCTGCTCTGCGTGTGCTCCTGTGCAAGTGCCACTTGGTGCTGCTCTTGTGATTGATTTGTTTTGTACCCTGAAATTATGTATCTGCACTGTCTGCTCCATTCAATTTCTGATTGATGTTGTATAGCCTGGGAATATGATTAAGTATTGATCACTGTGCACTCAACAGTCAAATTACTTTATATATTCATTATGTAACAGTGTGTCACTGCAATAATGTTTGCCACCTACCAGCTGAAGTATCACTGTATGCATATATGCGCTGTTTGCCTTCACCTCTGACTTCTAAGAGCTCAGGGTCCCTTAGTGGTGGATCTTAGCTTAGCTTAAGTTAAATTCAGAATCACAGAATCACCCGGGTTGGAAGGGACCTCAAGGATCATGTAGTTCCAACCCCCCTGCCTGGCAGGGCCACCAAACATACACATTTACTAGATCAGGTTGCCCAGGGCCCTGTTCAACCTGGTCTTGAACACCTCCAAGGACGGGGCATCCACAACCTCACTGGGCAGCCTGTTCCAGGACCTAACCACCCTTCTAGTAAAGAACTTCCCCCTAACATCCAACCTAAATCTTCCCTCCTTCAACTTAAAACCATTTCCCCTAGTCCTGCTATTATCAGCCCTTTCGAAGAGTTTACTCCCCTCCTGGGAGTAAGTTCCCTTCAGGTATTGAAAGGCTGCAATGAGGTCACCTCGCAACCTTCTCTTCTCCAGGCTGAACAAACCCAACTCCCTCAGCCTGTCCTCATAGGGGAGGTGCTCCAGCCCCCTGATCATCTTTGTGGCCCTCCTCTGGACCCTTTCCAAAATCTCCATATCTTTTTTGTACTGAGGGCTCCACACCTGGACACAGTACTCCAGATGGGGCCTCACAAGAGCAGAGTAGAGAGGGACGATCACCTCCCTATCCCTGCTGACCACCCCTCTCCTGATGGAGCCCAGGATGCCATTTGCTTTCCGGGCTGCCAGA
Organism: Coturnix japonica; assembly: GCF_054131305.1. Lineage (NCBI taxonomy): Eukaryota > Metazoa > Chordata > Aves > Galliformes > Phasianidae > Coturnix > Coturnix japonica. Next base: position 33,534,797 of record NC_140669.1, read on the forward strand.
GCGCACTGCTGGCTCATGTTAAGTTTCTCATCTATCAGGACCCCTAGGTCTTTTTCAGCCGAGCTGCTCTCAAGGACAACTCCTCCCAGCCTGTACAGGTGCCTGGGGTTCTTCCAGCCCAAGTGCAAAACCTTGCACTTTGTCGTGTTGAACCTCATTAGGTTCACCCGAGCCCAGCTTTCCAGCCTGTCAAGGTCCCTCTGAATGGCATCCGTTCCCTCCACCGTATCGACTGCACCATTCAGCTTGGTGTCATCAGCAAACTTGCTGAGGGTGCACTCCATTCCCTCATCGATGTCATTAATAAAGATGTTAAAGAGCACCGGTCCCAAGACAGACCCTTGAGGGACACTGCTCGTTACTGGCCTCCACCTGGACATAGAACCATTGACCACCACCCTCTGTCTGCGGCCTTTCAACCAATTGCTTATCCATCGAGTTGTCCACCCATCAAATCCACTTCCCTCCAATTTGGAGATGAGGATGTGATGGGGGACCATGTCAAAGGCCTTGCTCAGGTACAGGTAAATGACATCGGTCGCCTTCCCTTCATCCACCAACGCCGTCACTCCATCATAGAAGGCCACAAGATTATCTTAGAATCTTGCTAATGCTGCCACTTCTTGCATGTTTTTGGTCTTTATTCTCTTCTGGCTATAGGTTTCCAGGAGAAACACTGCACCACCCCAGTAGTTACTTCTAAATCCTCCCATTTGCTGGAAGCCAGGCTCAAGTACTTAGTTAATATTGCACCTTTCAGGAGCTTCTGATGCTACCATCTTTCTTGCTTAGGTGGAGTGTGGAGCCGTCAGGGATTGACTTGACTGGGGAGCTGAGCAATTGGTTGCTGTAAAATGCCTTCCTTAGCCAGGCCTTGTGTTACAGAAGGTACAAATAAATACATTTTTCTTCCTGTGGCCTCCACTCTGTTTAGAGTTGACACCTCCTTTGTATTCTTGGTACCAGATAATGCTGGATTCTGCCCATCAAAAATCTCTGGTCAGGAGAAGGCCTTTACTATTAGCTGTGTGCCTAACTTGAAACTTCATCCCTGATATTTTACCAAGTGCTACAAGCAACCAAAAGTATTATGTAACCTGAGTTTCGTGAATTTCAAGGAGACACAGATTTTTCCTCTTTGTGTCCCTTAGCTGCTGTGGTCCCTGAGCTAGGACCTGTTCAATTCGGAAAGTATTAAGAAGTTAGTGGGTTTAAATGTTGGGCTAGCCTGTTATGTTGCTGTTCATATCAGTGCAGTTGTGGTATTGCAAGAGCCCAGTGTTCAGCTACAAGCATGCAATTGTTATAACAAGTCAGTCTTCCTCTCTGGTTACTGAGTGTGCCCAGTCTTGGCCAACAGGACAAACCAGCCGTAAGAACTGTCAAATCCATAACTCAGGATGTCCCACAGTGTGGCAGGTAGGCTGCAAAGTTGAAGACCGCAGTGTTTGTGGTATATCCCACTTTGTATGGAGAGGGCTGGCCAGCACTTTGCTTGCAGGACATGAACGTTGGGAAAACATTTAGATTCTGAAATTGGAAGTGGCTATCAAATGCATGCTAAGCTTGTGCATTGCTTGGGGAAGAGAGTAGGGGTTTACTGCTAGAAATATCATTTATAGAACATTTTCCTGAGTATCTTTCCCCCTTTGGAGAAACACTGTGTCTGTTAAAGCACACAGTTTTGCATAATTGTTTTTCAGTCCAGTTGTGCAATACAGCAACTTCTGCCTGTGTGGGAGTCTGGTGGAGGTGCCTGGTAGGAGTTGTGCTGCAGGAAGTCTGGGTACTGCGGGATAATCTTAGGGATGGCTTTTTTTTCCTTTATAGAATTGTTCCCAATTTGCATTTCCTAGTGAAAAACTGCCTGAAATTCCATTTGCAAACCTGAGCTGGTTGTGAAGAATTGTCGAAGAAGATGGGGAAAAGGCTTTGTAATTTTTTGTTTTGCAGCGTTATATTTTCCAAGTGAATGAGTTAAAGCAAAGGGGTTTCAGTAGTTCTTATATCTCTGTTAAAATTTCCTTAAATGCTGAATGAGTTGGAATTTATAATGTGCTACTTTGGACTGTGTACCAGACTAACAGGTTTTCCCAAGGGGGGGGGGTGGAATTTACCAGCTATTATCAGGGTGTTAGCATAACCCATGCTGAGCTGCAGCATGCCTGTGTACGGAGAGAGGACTTCATTCAGTGGCCAGACAAGGAGCACTGTGCACTATAGAAAGCGCTGATGACTGACCCTGAATTCTTTCAGACCAGGGATGCCAGTGCTGTCACAGTTACTCTGTGTCACACTTTAATGTGTGGCTTGTTCTCACAGCTTCAGTTTGCTGTGTGCTTCTCTGGTAAATTCCTTGTGGGGAAGGGTCAGAGCAGCTCTTCTGGCCTTTGGAGGAATCCAGGAATCCTAAGCTGCATGTTCCTGGAGAAGTAGCATCTCTTTTTACACCTTTATGTGTGTTTACATAGAAATAGATGCAAAGAGAGAATTGAAGGTGCAGCATTGTCTTGAGTTTTGTATGCTTAGCTATGTGACTGCTTTGTTTTCCTCTTCTTTCCACAGTCTTCATGTCAGATAAAGCATACTGCTGCCTTCCTGACAGCAGTGCAGGAAGGGCTGAGCCCTGAATCTCCTCCTGCTTCTTTTCTTCGGTTCCCTTCTGAGAAAAGGTTGTGGTGTGCCTAAACAAGTGCCTTGAGAATGCAATAGCAAGTATGACTGGACAGCACTGGCTCTTCCAAGGGGCTGAGAAAGCACTTTAGAAAGTGGGAGCTGGCAGAGCTAGCAGCGCACTGAGTGCTCTGCCTGCCATCGAAGTACCCAGCTGTGAAGCTGCTGCTTACAATTTCAGACAACTTCATGCAAAATCGGCAGTGCTGAGGTTCTAAGCTCAGGTAACAGTCAGAGAAGATATTTAGGTGTGTGTTCATGACCTAGGTGCTTTCTCTGGGTGAGGAAAGATGTAGCAGATGCTATGTGAGCATAAGAATAAGGGTATTTCCAATGCACCTAGCTTCTGTGTGGATTCTTGTTCTTTGCTTTTGATGCCAAACTTCCATAGACAATGCTTACTTGTCTAGTAACCAATATGCAGTTAAGCAAATTGAGGTAATTTTGCATAAATCACAAGTGTGCTATCAGACTGAGATCTTACTGCAGAAAGTATTGAACTGCTGATTCCTCAAATTTCTCAAAGGAGAATAAAGTCAAATGTAATCTTATTAGTAGGAATGGAAACAGTATTTTGAGAAAATCTCTTAAAATACAAACCTACAAGGCACTGTCAAAAAGCTTAGCAGTGTTTTTCTATTCTGTCTCCCTTGGTAAGTCCTAAGGATAGAAATTCTGCTTTGGTAAACATGAATTACTTTTGGTCTTGGAGTAAACCTCATTCCAGATATTTGTATCTGTCTAAGCTCTTGCAGAAACTTTGTTTTATTGGATCTCTCTGTTCTTCCCACCACTCCCCATCCAAGGAGCAGTACCAACACAAGTACACCTTTTGCATAGATCTTTCTTTGTTGTTAAAATACAAGTTTTTATCTTGTTGGGCTGCCCAGATGGTGCTTTGCTGTGGGCTCCCTGGAGTCTGCTTTGTCAGTCCACCTCAGTAGTGCCCTTGGGTTTTTTAACAAATCTTAAAAATCTTTGGTTCAAGAGGTTGGCAGTTGGCAAGGAAGGACACTTCTCTGTGCCTCAGCACCATGGTTTCAGGTAGTGATGGCAAACCCATGAGTCATTGCTTTCTGTATGCATGCTCGAAGGAGCTTGGTTGCCAAGGTGACTTTTCAAATACTGTTTCTGCAAGGACAAGTCTTTCAGGAATCAGGAACCACAGATCTGCTCCTTTTCCTTCCTGCGCCTAAACTGAAGATAGTATTAGAGAGAATGGACCATGTTGTGCCAACCAGCTCAGGAGAGTCATGTTCTGCAGTGGAGCTCAGGCTCCAGCTTTCAGTTCTCCTAATGCTCTTTCTGTCAGGAAAACAAGCTGGAAAACTACTACTCTGCTACTGTTAAGGGAGCCATCATCTTCAGTTTGTTTTCAGTCTTTCCCACAAACTGTACAGGAATCTTTTAAATAACTGTGTTGTGGTTCCACAGCAGATTCAGCAGAGAGATTCCCAGTACTGCATAGCATCATGTGGTCTGCACTGGCAGTAAGTCTTTCTCAAAGATTAGTGATTCAGTGTGCTCTCGGTCTTTTCCCTGGGCCTTTTACATGTGGTCCATCAGTCGAGGCGTTCGTTGCTTCTTCCTATGGCTGATTTCTCTGTAGTCCTTTAGTTCTGAAGGAATGACGTTTGTCAGTCACATTTGCACAAGGAAACCCCAAGGGGGTCTGCATGCTGCTGCTTTGAGGAACTTGCAGGGCTGGCTGCAGTTACATGGGGAAGGAGGTGCTACCAGTGGTGTGTCCCCCACATAAGGTCAGGACTTCAAGGCTTTGTGTAGCACCATTGTCTGAACTGCAGCAGAAAAAGCTGCTTTGCCTCTATGGTAGTGCTTGATTCTGGTGTACAAGTTCACCAGCTTTCTAACCTGATCAGGAATACAGAACCCATTTTAAGTAGGATGCCTCTCTCACTGGGGGAAGAAGGAAAAGCTTGTGTGCTGGTGTAATGATTAAATGCAATCAAAAATAACGTTGCTTGTTTTGGAACATAAAAAGCAAATGCTGTATCCATGGTGAAAGCTGTCCTGTCCCAGAAGATGATGAGTTGTCATCTTCTCTTCAGTGCTGTTTTCAGAGCGTACTCAAGATGGCAGGACTTGGGCTGGGTAAAAGTCATTGCACTGAGCCGTCTGTGGGAGCTTCTTTAAGAGTAAGGGAGCAAAGAGGCTGAAAATCAGCCTGTAGGCATATGCTCATTTTTGCTGCTGTTGAGCAACTAGGGCTGAAATTAACACATCTGATGTTGTTTAACTTCATTTTATATTGTACCCAAAACATTTGCCAAAATATTATGTTTTGGGCAGCAGCAGCTTCACTGTTACTTATCATCTGAGATCTGGGAATACCGCATAAAGCTGTGTGCAGTTTTTTAATAGCTCTTACCAGAAGGGGACTTGGTGCTTCACTGCAGCTTTGTGAGGAGAGAACAGATGCCAGTGCTGCAGAACTCTCTGTTACAGTGCAGTGTAGCACAGGTGCAGTTTTATGTCTGACATTTTTGCTCACAACTGAGCCCTTGAAGCAGCGTGATTGCCTGGAACTGTTTATAAATGCCTACAAAGGGCCATGTTTTCACATTCTTCATTGCTCTGTCTGAAGTGAGACCCTGGAAGAAGCTGTTAGCCCAGTCCCATAACTACGCTGGGGTTGTTTCTGAATGCCTAGAAGTGATAAATTGTGATTGTGTGTGTTTTGGGGCTGTATGTATTTCTAGTGTAAAGACTGTGACGACAGTCCTTCAAAAACAAACCAAGCACGCAAACAAACTAACAACCTAAAAGCCCAACCCATGTCTATTTAGAAATGAAGATTTGTGGAAGTAACGGTGACATGCAGGCAGAATCTTGTGGGTCACCACGTATAGTATCTAACACTTGTTATTGTAGGCAAAAACATGTTGCTGTTTTTCAGTCTGTTTATATTTAAGGTGTTTTATACTTATCAGAGGGCAGGAAAGTGCATCCTCATTAAAAGTAATAATTATCAAGCTTACAATGTGTAAACGTACCTTAGCTAAGGTAAGTGGCTTTGCTGATCCCTTTGTTCCCCTGTGAACAAAGTTTCCAAGGCAGCACTTGTTAAATTACATGTAGAATGGGCTGCAGGGAGAGGCGGACCTGAGCCCTTCTGATTTAATGGAAAAATAATTCAAATGGATCTGCAGTCTGGTTTTGATTTCAGGGGTAGTTACAATCTAAATAAAAATAAAGACTACCTGGGGACAGCCTGCACTGTTAATTAACTAACCAAATCAGTTCTCCAGCGAGTTTCCACCACTTTTGGCACTCGGTGTTGTAACTGGAATTTGTCAAAAACAACTTGGCACTTTCCAGCAGCAAGGATAAAAAAAAAAATGAAAAGAAAGAAAAAGAAAAAAGCACCCTTGTGATGGGTGAGGAAGGATGTTTGGAATGAAAACATGTGGAATATGCAGTGCTGTTCCTGCACAGCACTGGGCTTGATGCAGACTAGCTGCTCCGTGCCCTACACACAATGGGAAGAGAAGTGCCCTCACTGGGATGGGGACAGATGAGCTGGCCTTGTTCGTGTCACCTTCCCAGCTTGGAGCTGCATGCCTTGTAGCACAAGGAGGCTGGAACCCTGGCAGTGCTCGCAGGCTGCTCTTCCCAGACAGAGAGCTGCAAAGCCCTGGGGTTGTACAGCTCTGCTGCCCATCCCTGCACTACCCCACAGAGCTGCGGCTGTGGGAGCTCGGTGCTTATCCTCCTGCTGGCACAGAGCTTGGGCTCTTGCCAAGAAAACAGCTTTTGTGTTTCCTTAAATGTTCTGCTGCTGTTTAGGGAGAAAAAAAATAAATATCAGAATTGATGTTATTACTAGAATTGGCCAGCTAGCTGAAATTTTTTTCATTAACAAATCCCACTTGGTGCTGTTTTCCTAATGAAGTAATGAGTATGTTTTCAGACAAGGGGATGAGTCTCTACAGCACTGCTGCTTCTGAAAGCTACCAGTGCTCAAACAGCCAGGGTCTGCGCAGAACACCGGGAGAAAGAAGCTTCCAGTCCCAGCGGCCACTTGCACAGTGCTGGGATGCAGTTTTCCTATTTGCATTTTGACCTCCTTGATCCATCCTTGCTTCCTGGGCAGTGAAATTGTAGGGATTTGCAGTGCTGGTCGGGGGATAGTGGGATGTTGGCTGAGGTGGATGTGCAGCTACAGCAGGAGGCAGGTGCTACGTGCACATCTTGGCCTGGATCTCTGCTGTGATACACAGCATTAATCCTGGCTGGAGCAGAAGTCAGGCACCTGAAGGCAAGCAGCAGGCTGCTGGAACTCATTTGTCCTTTGGCTGCAGAGGGGCCTGGGGGCTGCAGCCCCAAGGTTTAGACAACTTGGTGGGAAGGGGAGACTCAAAGGAGTCCCAGAGCCCAGTACATCACAGCTGATGGCAGCTTATGTGACAGTTGTTTTAGCATCAGCTTTGATGTCTCGGCAAATGAATTTATAACATTTACACTATAAATAGACTTTGTAAATAACTGGTCACTTCTAGGTATGGTTTTATTTCTTACTTCTTAGTTTTTCTGGGACAAGAGGCAGTGAAAGCAACAGCTGGATTCACTGTGTTCTTTGTAAACTTAAACTCAACTTGTTTTTATTACCTTCTCCCCACCCTGTCAATCTGCATTGGATCTTCCTGCATTGAGATTGTTAAGTGGTGATCCAGCTTTGGTTTAAATCGTAGTGCAAGATTTGAAGCTCCAGAAAAGTCATCAGTGAAATGTTTTCAGAGTTCTACTGAATTCATATATCCCATTTCTTTGAATTTTGTTTGAAAGGTTTTTATGGTTTGGTTTTTTTTGTTTTTTGGTTTTTGGTTTTTTTTCCTTTTCAGGCTTGAGAATAGTCCAAGTTGATAGAAGTAGTATTTGGGGATCTTATTCCTCTATTAGCATTCCTGTAGCAGTATTTGCAGGATGTTCCAGGAGAAAAGTTGCTTAAACATTTATTTTTAAATACTAAAGATAAGGTAAAACTTTATAGTATCTACAGTGCATCTTGAGTAAAAACTTTTGGCTTCTTAATCCCCTTGGTATTGGAAATCAGTGAGCAACAGTGGTTTTTGAGGTACTGAAATTAGTATGGAGTGTGTGTTAGCTTTTTTCTGAGCCACAGACCTGTGTTTTTCAGGCCGTTCACCGTCCTCCCACTGCCTGCCCCACGCTGTCTGGGCAGATATGGAGGACAGGCCTGCTGCTCGTGGTAGCCATGTAGGAGGCCATTCCTTCATCCCTCGTGTGCCCACAGTGTGTTACTCCTGGTTCTATTGATCTGCATATTTTCATATAGAAGCTTGCTTTTTTGCTTCCATTTCTGGAGACTGTAGGCCCTCCAAGTCTGTCCTCACTGATTTATTGCATTTATCTTGGTTTGGCAATCATGCAGTCCTGCTGCTCATGCAGCCTCAACAAGGAAATAAAGCCTAGCTGAGGTCTGTGACAACGTGTCTCACTGCGTGGATGCCTGGGGAGTGATTAGCAGTTGTGGCCAGCTTTCAGAAGGCGATGCCAGCTGCTCAGGCCTGGTTACTGTGGGAGTGCAGACAGCAGGATGGAGAGTTCTGTTGAAAAGCCTTTCTCAAAGACAACTAGCTGGCCTAAGGAAACAGGGCTGGCCTGTGCTGCCGCTTCTGCTGATCTGCCTTTATGATGAGTTCAGCAGGGAGCTGGTGTGCAGAACCAGTCCTCATCTCACTCACGTCTCTCTTTTTCTCTAGGCTTGGAAGAAAAAACACTTCTATCAAAAAAAGAAAAAATGAAGCTGAGGAAAGAAAGATGGCTGCAAAGTAAGTGCCCAAGCAGAGCTGTATGGAGGCACCTCAGAGGGTGGCTGCTGGAGTCCTCTGTACGTGGGGTGTGGGAGAAAGTGTTGGGCTGTGGCAGGACAAGGGGCTGAATGCTTCTCTAAAACCTTCAAGCCTGCTCCCCAGCAACTGTGGAAAAAGGTCCCTGGTGTTTTTTCTCCTTACAGAGGGTATTTAGCACTAAGATTGACTCTTTACCCAAACCTGTTTTTGTTATTCCTCCACATGCAGTGTGACTATTTAAAAACCTTCATTTATCCAGGAAAGACACCATAGCAGTGTAGGTCTAGCAGGTTTCTTTGTATCTTTTCAGGCTCCTGGAGGTTTATGACCAGCTGTGCAGTCACAGCATGGGCTGGGTAGCATCCTGTGGATGTAGGACAGGCTGGAGCAGAGCCCCACAAGCTAATCCCAGGCCTCTGAGAAAAGTAGTGGAGTTCTGTGGTGGGACCTTCTGCTTTTCCACGAGGGATGTCTCTGGATGCTGCTGGCTGTGTTACTGCCCCACATGCCCTGATGAGCCTACCCACCCAACTGACTTGCATTTCTAGAGGCTGTGAAATAAGAGCCAGCCAAACCCAGCCCGTGGCAGAAATGTTCCCGTTTGCTGTGGGAAGAGTGTCTGTGTTTTTGCTTCAGATAATCCAGTATAGGAAAACGTTCAGCTGTGGTATGGCAAGATACACTGCCTCCAGTTAGTTATTTGCAATGTGCCTGATGTCCTTAGTTATCTTTAAAGGTCAAGTCTAGAGGTTGGGTCTTTCTTTCTCAGTGCAGCTCTGAGTGGGATTCACTTGTGGGTGCTAGTGGGAGTCGAGTCAAGGAACCTCATCCTGCAAAGCAGTCAAAGGTGGTCTTGCATGGAGACCTTTCCAGAGGTGTATGAGAGGCTTGCTGTTGCTCCCTCGTGGAGCAGGGAACATCATCCCCAACCTGGCTAGCATCTCTGCACTGTCAGCAGAAGCAGCCTGTGCGTGTCAGCTTCTGAGATAATGCTGAGGCGTGGAGAGTGGCAGAGCAATTCTTTATGCCACCTGGAGCTGTTCTTGAGACTGTTTTTTCCCCTAGCGCCTTTCTGTCCAACAGAATTGCCGGCAGATTGTGTTGGGGGTTGGGCAGTGTGGCTTTCTGGGGCACCATATGCTCTCTGCTCCTGAACTCTCACTGCACTTTGAGCTCAAGTCCATCAACCTGTGATTGCACAAGTCACAGTGAAAGGTGTCTCTGGCTGATACTTTAACACCCTAAGTGCTAAGGGAAACTTCATTATCATCAGCTAACAACTTCCAAATTCTGCTGATATCTGCAGTCAGTGTCCCTTTTGAGTGGAAAAACATTTCTCTTGTAGTCTTTACAATTGGCCTGGAACTTGCAGATTCTGTGCTCATGAAGGTCTTTCCTTGTCTGTGTGTCTGATACTGTTGTGGGAAAACTGGAAGGGATTGGTGGAACACAGTTGAGATCTTTCTGTCTGGGTATCCTGTCTCTAACTGTGACCAGTACCAGAAGCTGTAGAGGAAGATAAGCACTCAGCAGCTTTCTGAAAATAAAAGGACTGGGACTTATGTATGTCTTAAGTAAGAAAGTGTACATACTCCTGCTCCCACAGCCCTGGTCAGATGCTTTGGAGGTAAAAGCCTAGGAGTAGGCCTCCTACACTCCTTTTAATCACTCCCTCTTGTATATGTGCCATCATAGAAACAATTTTACTCAAGATTGGGCATGCTGTTTTGGCCCTACAATGGCCTTTTTTCTCCTCTCTTGGCTCTAAAGCTACAAACCAGGTGGAAAATAAATGAAATGTGTCAGCTTTTCTTTAGCAAGGACACCAAGATGGAAAATTTTAGGTCAAACTACTTCTATCTGAGAAGATAGTTATTACCATTAAATCTGTGCTTTCCTAAATATTCCCAAGAGTTTGTTGTTTTTTCTTATTCCAGGACTGTTTTCTTGATACGAGATGCCAGAACCCTGAGAACTACAGTTCAGCCCAGTAGTGCAAATGCAAAACTTGGAGATTTCTTCAGTTCCAATAAATCATTGTAGGAGACTAGAGAAGGGAAAAAAATTATGCAATGGTTCAAACATTAGAAGTATGCACATTTCAAAATACATATATCGTATGGCTCCTCAGACACCAGAGACTTCGTAAGAAAAGAATTTGGGATGTTTGTGCAGAATCAGGTGTCTGAAAATTTTGAGCACATACTGTTTATGAAAGCACTGAAGTAGTCAGCTTCATAAAGCCAGACCATAAAAAGAAGTGATGTAGAATGGAAAGCTGTGCTCTTGGCAGGGATTGCTGTGCAGAGAAGCTTTTACAATCCAGATTCATCAAAAACACCCATGTATAGCAAACATTACAGTTTATCAGAAACTGTTGCTCTTTGACTGAAACAACTTAGTTAGGGGGTGAACAAGACAAAAATAGTAAAGCTAGCATGCAGCTAGTAAGTTTCAGTTCAACTTTCTTGAACGTGATCAGCTGAGTTACACTGAGAATCCCAGGTGGCATCTTTCATGTGCTCTGCAGTCTGGCTGCTTTCATATTTCCACCTCTGCAGATTTTATCCTGCTTCTGTGGCCTTGTGTTGGAAGCCTGCAGCCTCCCTGTCTCAGTGCTCTTGGCTGTGCAGTTGCTATTGCTGTGCTCCACCATGTCCAACCTCTCCAGTTCTGTGACACCATGATAAGCAGAGGCCTTGGGAGCTGCAGCCTCCCTTGGGTGCATGTAGATTTCCCATTGTGTCCCACCTCACACCAACTGCTTGAATGTCAAGTCAATGCTGCAGCTTTCCAAGCCCACCTGGCAGGAGAAAGAGGTGCTTGCACATGTTACTGGGCTGATCTGGTGGTAATGTCAAGGGATGTCTGGGACAGATGGGGGAATCCAGTCAGGCTTGTGTGGGCTGGTGTGGAGGAGAACGTGTTCTGCTGGGGCTTCTGATTCCATAAGGCTTAAGCAGCTGCACTTCTGCACCAGAGAGTCTCAGGGACTGCACAGCATTCTGCAGCTTTCTGTTCCCATCTCCCATTGACTTGTCCAATTCTGAGTGAAAAACTGAAATTCAGTTAATCTCCTTTGTCTACTGTATGCCTCTGCTAGGAGACCATTGTTTGAAAAACATTTCTGCTTACCCAAATGAAGTCTTGTTTCTCAATCAGAAATAGAAAGTGTGAAGCTAGCCAAGCAGAAGCAAAAAGCTGAAGCAAAGCGAAAGGCAACACCTGTTGTGGGAGACATGCAGCCACTGATGGAAGCCCTGCCTGAGCTCTCTGATCTGAAGGCAGTTATCAAGGGCAAGAAGGAATCCCAGAGGTATGTATCTCCTAGTAATGGGTTATTTCCCTTCTTCCTGCAGGTTAAAGCACCCTCCAGCTCAGCTTGTAGCTACAGGCAATACAGGCTTGGGGCCCACAGTTAGGAGAACAGGACCTCAACTTCATTTTGCTTTTTTCTATATTGCTCCTGCTGCAAGAAGCTTAGATGTGCCTTCTGAATCCATGTTTACGAGAACTGTATTGCTTAGTGGAGACTTGGCATGAGACAGACTGGAAGGGACTGGATATTCTGAGTGGTAGGACTGATACACAAGTGTCTGGAGTGTAATGCTGCTGAGCTCACCTGTGAATCTGCACTTGAGATGTGTTCTATGATGAAGGTTGTTCTCAGCATTTTCAGGAAATTGTGTTTTCTGCAATAAGAGAAATCTTGTATTTTCTAGGAGAATCTACCTGTAGTATTCAAAGGGGACTAATTCTTGTTTTGCAGGTGGCAAATATGGGGTTGATGGCTTTCCTGAATTCACCTAACTGTGGTGTGACAGAGGGAAGCAGATCTGGAGAGCTAGGATTCAGCACAGTACTGGGTGCTAGGATTGTTTGCTGTCTTCCTGCATGAGCTGCTGACCGTGATGCAGCATGGTGTTCTGTCCTTCCAGACCTTCAGGCTCCCTCCCAAAGCAGTTCAGGCCCTTAAAGCAGAGATTTACTCTCAGGTCAGACTCTCAGTTCACCCTGCTGGCTTGGAACATGATTTTGGATGAGAGTATAAGATGGATTTTCTTTTTCCTTTATTGCACTTAAAGAGAAAAGCTATTTCTGATCCTCTGACACTCACACTTCAGCCATCCTGGCCAGCCTCAGGGTGTGTTCTGATTGTCCTTGTGTTTTCTCCTTGTCAGTGCAGCACTCTGCCTGGCTGCTCAGATGCTTTTGCATCTCCCAGTGCAGAATGAAAGAGCCCTGTATGGTGAACAAATGCTCACACCTCCACTTATTCAGTAGGGGTTGGAACTGCAAACTTATTTTGATCACATTAAGCAAGCATTTGGATTAGAGGATAGCCAAGTATAAGGCTGCCTGCAGAACACCTTTTTCTTTGGTTGACTAACAAGGCTGAAACGACTGTGGAACCTCTTGTGAGTTGTGGGGCTGCCCCAGAAAGAAATTCTGATCCAGGAGGGATGCCTGGCTACTACAGAGCATGACTGAGTTGGCAGCGTGCTGTTCTTCTGGAAAGTCACTTTTCAAACAAACATGTCTTGTATCTGAGCCTGGAAAAATACTTCCTTTCCGAACTTGGCTCTTAATTTTTTGAATAACATTTTTTTTTTAATCTGCTGTTCAGACAGTCTGTCCTCTCAGTGCAAATGAGCAGCAAAAGTACAGACAGAGTTCTGCAAAGGACTGGGAGCTGGTTGAGTGGAGTGCTGGACCAAGGCTTAACCTAAGCAGAAACAGTTGGTTTTGCCTTCTTTCTGCAATCACATGCAAACCATATGTGATATCTGACTCCAGGTTGTGTTGAGGAGTGGTTCTCCCTCCTTACTGTCTACCCTGGAGGTTAAGCCATGGATGTGTGGAGGGAATGGTTTGCAGAAAGCAAGTACAGGAGGAGACAGAACAGGTTGACCGCTTCTTTTGGGCATTGTTTTCCCTAGTAGAAATACACAGTGTCAGTGCAGCTTGCAATTGTGGACCACCTCAAAAGATAGAGTAGAACTTAAAAGGAAGATGGTGAAGATTCTGGCCCGGCTTCTGCAGGAGGGCTCACTTAGTGAGGTGAGGAATCCTCAGCCTGGATAGGAGCTGGAGACAAAGCCTGGGAATATATTAGTCTCTATTAGGTAAGTGTAATGTAGTTAGGAAATAGTTCATCTCCATTGTGAGACTATAAGGGACATCCAAAAAGCTAATAAGTTGCAGATTCGGTGCAAACAGGAAGCTTTCTGTGCTGCACTGTTCCTTGCTATAGAATATTGTGGCTCCTGGTTTAGGTGTGACCTACAAAGCTGGTGAGGAGAGAGCTCTGGGTGGGTTGCTTCATGTATATAATTTTCAATCAGCTCAAAGTCCATGAGTTGTAAATGTTTTAATGGTTGTGGCCATATGCTTTCCTTGTTCTTGCCCCTCTCTAGCCATCTGCTGCAGGCTGCTCTAAGGCAGAACACTGGCCAAAATGGTCCTTTCAACTGACTCACTACAATCCCTCCTGTTTTATAATATGACAGAGGGCATGTGATACTTGTGAAAGATGTTGGTGTTCTTACACAAATCTGCAGTGAGACATCCTTGGAGAAGTGCTGTTGGCTCTGCCTCTCTACAAACCCAGATCCTTCTGTGGGAAAATGGCAGCTTTCCTCTCCTGCTGGAAGCCTGAGCTTGTGCTGCAAGTCTCTGATATCTAGAAAGCCCAGCAGTACGGCAGAGTAGAGAAGCCCTGTGTTGGCTGAGAATTGAGATTGGTCAGCAGGAGGTACAGAAGATGTGGGAGCTTAGCACAGACTGGTGTCACTCAGACGGCCAAAAGGCAGTCCCATGACTCAGGAGTCATGGCATGAGGGAGCTACAGTGCTCTTCTGCCTTGGAAGCAATCTGCTTGCTGGCTTGTGGGTTCCTGTACCACATGAGGGTGTGTGCACTGAAGTGTTCAAGATAGTCAGAGGAAGCTTTCATAGGGTTTGAATCATTACGTAAATGAAGGGTAATACAGGATGGTTTGTTAGTGTTATGAATAAAAGATTAGTTTCTCCAGGAATTTGATCTCCTGCTGGGTAAGAGAGCATTATGGAGAGGTTTTATTTGGGTTTATAATAGACGAAGGCAATGAAGTGTAACGAAGCAGGACTACCATTCACAAGCCCAGTGAGCAGGCAGCATGCTGGTGGCTTAGTGTGGGAAAGTCAGGCAGCAACCTTTCAGGCATGTCTGGCCAGTGGGGCAGAGCCATTGAGTAGCACTGAAAAGCCTTCAGTAGCATGGAACCATATAAAGCAGTGTTGTGGCTAAAAGTAAAAATGGGCCGGTGCACCCCGAAGCAGCCCCAGGGGCTGCAAGCCCCTGCTCTAGTGAGCATGGATTGCTGTCCAGCTTTCTCTGTGCTGCCACAAGCAATCCAGGCAAACCAACGTGGTGACCAGGAAATCATCCCCATGCCAAGTGGTTAATGAATGCAAAGAAAGCATGTCTGTTCTGTCACTGTCTTGCTGTACCACTGGATGCAGTGGCATGACTGGAACTGCTCAAACCCTGTGGCTGTTTGTCTGCTCTTGCTGATTGCTGTTCCTCATCTGCTGTCAGATCTGTTGTGTAATGCTAGCCATGCGAGAGTGACCTCAAAAGGGCCTTGTGAGTATGTGAGCAGTGTGCAGGCATTGATTGCCTGGTTCCTGGTCCCAGTGTGGGCTGGCTGATGTACATTTGCCTTGTTGGGGTGTGTATGGTTTGGTGGGCAGCTTTGGCTGTATCCTGGGCTGGAGGGGAATTGAGTAGCAGGAGAGCAGCCTTCAGTAGCTTGTGTTCACCTGGATTCTCCTGAGGAAAAATAAAATGGTCCAGAACGGGCAGAGGGAGAGATGAGGAGCAGGAGGTGATCAAGTGGAGAGAGATTATGAGATTGTATAGGGTGAAGGGACACGGGCGGGTGGGAAAAAGAGAAAATGGAAAAATTGAAGAATGGAAGGATTCAGGGTCAGAGAGGAAAATAGGAAGCAGGGAGAGCAGCGCAGTCCTGCACTGGCCATGCTGGGAGCCTAGTGCATAGGCTTAGCAGAGGATCGGATTCCTGCCCTTTTGCTTACTTTTGCTGTGTTGCCCAAGGCTCTGTGTTGTGGAATCCTTTCATAGGAACAGCTGTAGGCACTGATATTGGAGCAATCAATGCCTTGTGCTGTCCTTTACTAGTATTCATCTTCAAGCAGAGCCCTCCTTCTCATCCCGAGTCTTATTCTTCTCTGAACTCAGAGGTTCTTCATGCAGAAGCTTTATCCACCAGCTGCCACCATGCCATTACTGTTCTAGTTCAGTTGTGTTTTTTCCAATAATCTTCCAATAATTTTCCTTTCTTGTGCACTTCAGGTCCCAAAAGCAGCCACTGCCGTTTCTGCACGTTGTAGATTTCTGTTGCTGCTTGGCATTAGGCGTCACGTGCTTTCAGCACCTGAGCAGGATGGGATTAGATCTCTGGTCCCCTCAGACTTTGCTCAGCAATAGGAAATGGGTGCAGAGAGTGCAGATCTGTACTTGCTGCTGTGCCTTAGCTGCACACGGGAGCTAACTTAACACTCACAAACCTTTGGTGAGGATGTGTGATCCCAAGGAGAAAGGAACCATGTTTAAAATACAAGTGCAGACTTATACACCGACAGTCCTGCAGCATGACTGGCAGCTCTCTTTCGGTGCCTGTAAATGACACACACAAATGCAGAAGTGTTGAACAAGGAACATGAGATGTGCAAGGGTGATACATGACCAGTGGGGAAGTTCAGTGGGATCTTTTCTCCAAGCAGTGGTATAGTTTTGACTTAGAAATTAGAGATAAGCAGCAAGTGATTCAAGCATGATGAATGGCTGTTCATATGTATTAATAGTGATAGGACAAGGGGGAATGGTTTTAAACTGAGACAGGGGAGGTTTAAGTTAGATACTAGAGGAAGTTTTTCACAGAGGGTGGTGACGCACTGGAACAGGTTGCCCAAGGAGGTAGTTGATGCCCCATCCCTGGAGCCATCCAAGGCCAGGCTGGATGTCGCTCTGGGCAGCCTGGTCTGATGGTTGGTGACCCTGCACACAGCAGGGGGGGTTGAAACCAGATGATCATTGTGGTCCTTTTCAACCCAGGCAATTCTGTGACTCTCAAGACAATTACCTGGAGAGTCTTGAGGACTCTCAAGACAATTTTGTACCTTCCTGGGAAGGCAGATAATGAGACACTGGACTCTTTCCATTCAACAGCAATTGCTAAATTACCTCTCCTCTGTAACACTTAACACTTATTTTGTTTCTTCTCTCCGCAGGCATGTAAAAGCTAAGGCAGAACCAGCAGACTTCTGTATGATGAAACAAGCTCAGAAACACAGGCTCTTGTAAGTTCCTGGTTATCCAGTGTTCTTGCTCAAAATCACAGAATGGTTGAGGTCAAAAGGGACCTCTGGAGATCATCTGGACCTCCTCTCTGCTCAGGCAGAGTCACCTGGAGCCACTTGCTCAGCTGGCTTTTCAGTATCTCCAAGGATGAAGATCACACAACCTCTCTGTGCACCCTTTACTTGATGCAGGATATTGCAGGTGGCCTGTTCAGAACCTGTCACGAGGTTATCCCTAGATATAAGTCTGTGACAGGGGGGCACAGGCCTGGGAAAAAAAGGAAGGAATAGGAAGGATTTGCAGCATGACCTGACCAGCCTCAGGCCACATGCTCCGGGAGAGGGGGATGAGAAGGGGGAAGGGCAGACAAGCAGGGGGAAGGGCAGAGCGAGCAGGTCATCTTAACAAAAGAAAACACAACGGCAGTGATTTGAGGAGGAATGGGAATTGGCTAAATGTAATCAAATCAAACACAACGAGAGAGATGAGAGTACCCAGAGTAGGAGCTGAACCACAGCAGTGCGAGGGCAGCATGTGCTTTGCTCTGTGGCGAGATGAGACAGCCAGAGGCAGAGAGTGGCTGGGGGCCAGTCTGGAGTCCCACCCTGCTTCCTCCTCATGCTAAGTCCTCCAGGGATGCTGCCCCTGCCCCAAATGGCGGTAACATGGAACCAGGACATGAACTTTTTAACTGCCACTGATCTGCATGATGTTCTGATATAGAATAATAGAATTACCCAGGTTGGAAAAGACCTTGAAGATCATCAAGTCCAACCGCAGCCTAACCAGTACCCTAACTCTAAAAACCCTACACTAAATCATATCCCTGAGTACCACATCCAAACGGCTCTTAAACACAACCAGGGATGACGATTCAACCACCTCCCTGGGGAGCCTGTTCCAGTACCTAAGTACCCTTTCTGTGAAGAAGTTCTTCATAATATCCAACCTAAACTTGCCCTGGCGCAACTTGAGGCCATTTCCCCTCATCCTGTCACTTGTCACTAGTGAGAAGAGATATGGAATAGCGACAACAGAAAGCACAAAACCACAACAGAACCCTGCCAAACTCAGTCAATTCTGGGTTGATGAAATCCACTTCTGTCTCATATAACATGTAAGAGAGCACAAGAAGCTGCACTTGCTCCTTGAAGAGTTTACTTTTCCTGTCTCACTGAAAAGAATCCCAGCTTTGGCCTCCTGGGTTTATCTCTGGGGTCTTAGAACAAGCCCACACCAGACATTCCTACTTGACTTAAGCCAAGTGAGAGTGCACAGGCAGGATGGTGTGCTCTTTATCTGAGCTTTCTTATTTGGAATTGCAGCACTGAGCTGTGGCTTGGTCTCCTAAGGCACTGGCTCTAGCTGATATGCTTCTGGAAAGCCTCCAGTGGTTGTGTAGGTGAGGATCTCTTCAATGTCTGCATAGCAAGAGGTTCTACAGCCACTCTGCTGAAGTTCTTTTGGGATGTTAACTAATAAGCCTTGCATCCCTTATGGGGACAGCTGTGCATTGATATCTGCCAAACTTTTTCTTATAAACTGAAACACTAAGTACTTATGAGTAATTATTGGTGTTTCACAAAAAGTCTAGTGACTCCTTTTACCTTTGTATAATCTGTCTGATATTTTATACGACCACGAGGCATCAGGAACTTCATTTCCCCTCAGTACAACTGTTCTAGAGCTAGGCTCTGTGGCTGGGCAGTGTTTACCTTCTGTGATTGCAGCTTGTGAGGTGTCCCTGTCAGTTCTATGAAGAGCTGTAGTAGGGAGGGAACCATCTGCCTGCTACAAGCCAAAGAGTGCTCTGCTGATCTGATCTACAACAACATGGGAGGAAGGAAATGTGTGTCTGGCAGGGCTATGGAGAGCTGAGTCTGCATGAGTGCAAAGGAGAGACCATGATCAAGGTGACTTACATGAAAGCTCAGTTCTTAGTTTTTACTTTCCTTGTGCTCTGTTCTTGTTCCTCCCTGCTTGCTTGCTTTTTGAGAGATTTCCACAGCAACCAGCTGTGACCAGGTATACAGAGGTAATTCTGTCATGCCCCTACTGGTGTCTTAACTAGTGTTGCACATAGGAAGCCTGTGTGTTTGAGCAATAAAACAGAATCAGTAGATGAGCTTGCAAGTGCAGAATCTGCTTTTGTGCTCATGTTGTCTGGAGCAGTCTTCATTCTGAGCACATTTACCAAATACTCCTGGTCTCTCTTGTTTTAGTAGAGGAAAGCTCGAAAAAAATGCCAAACGATAGTTGACACTGGCAACGATTGTTTCTGTCTGTGGCATGAGATCAAGCTACTGGATTCCAAAGATCTGGCAGCAATTTGAGCATTGCCCTTGGGTAAATAAGGTCAATTTCTTGCACTGTTCCTTTCTGAGGTTTACACTGAGGATAATCCTGTCTGTACAGAATCCTGTTGCTTTATGAGCTTTTTTCCTATCTGCTCAGTCTCTTTTGCGTGAACCAATTGAATGTGGTTTTTTTTTCTCTCCTTAGAGAACAGGAAGTGGCCCAGTTTCATGAGGTCATTGCAGATCCCAGGTACAAAGCCAACCCTCTCTTGGTGGTCAGTGAGCATCTCTCCAAGCGGCTAAGGCAGGAAGAAGGCAAACCCCTCTAGGGCATCGGCTGGGACCAGGTGTGCGTGATGAAGCTGGTGCATGGGCTCCAGGCCACAAACAAGCACATTGTGAATCTGACCTCTCAGCCACTTCAGTCCTTGGAAAAAGTCCAGCATATTATTCAGCCCAACAGTCCTGTTTTCTGTCTACAGGAATAACGCAGTTCCCTCCTGACGGTGGTGGCTGCTCCTTGCCAAACAGCTCACAGAGAGCAGTGTGTTCTGTGAGATCTTTGCTCACACACCAACCTTCCTGTGAAGAGTCTTGACACCTTTTCTCATTTTGTGGCACAGTTCCTTGAATTGTGCCAGTCGATGTTTTTGTTCCCCCCCTCCAATGCTTGCTGACTACTATGAAAAGAAGTTCTGTTGTGAATGTTGCTGACCCTAAGCCCTGGAGCCCAGAAAGCTGTTGTAGATCTGTTAAGGACTGATGCTGCTGTTCAGAGCCATTGTTTTGTGTGAGTAGTTTAGCTTTGAAATAAACACACTTTTGTACAGTACTGAGTTTGTCTGGCTCTTGTTTTGATAAATACCAACTGAAAAATTAACTTATTCCCATTACTGGAAAAATGATTTAAGAGATTATTTTTTCTCCTGCATTGTGTGAACAGACAGACTGCTGTTACAGCATGCAACAAAAGGCACCTATAATGATGACAGATTGTCTAAATCACAAGCTTGCCTTCCTGCCCTGGAAGCGTGTGCTTCCAGTAGGTGATGCAGATCCCTTTTGGTCTGTTTTGTGTTTCTTGCTTGGCCTGCCCTACAGTAGTCATCCAAAAACATCCTGATGAAGACAGTAAAGCAGTGGAAATGGTTAACAGACTCAAACTCTGCTGCCATATTTAGCCACGTTTAGTTGGCACTAGAAACAGAGTGGGTTTGCCAGAGGCTGAGGCTACAATTCCTGTTTGAATTACGGGTACCTCAAGTATTGCCTAGCTGCAGCTGGGCACAGGGCTGGCCATGACCTTTGTGGTTATTGACCTGTGTGTGCTTCTCAAACACCCTCAGCCTTTGTATTCTCTCCTCCCAACTGTTTATTGGAGTGAGATATTTGGCACAATCCACCCGTTTATCCACATCCTCCTGTTCTTGGGCAGGAAATCTGAGGTTGGCTCAGCTTTCCAAGGTGATCTACCTGCTGTGCTGTGGCTTGTAGTGGGCAGGCCCCTTTCAGCTGCATGGGGAAAGAAGATGTGAATAGCTAGGGAGGCTTGCCTCAGCCCATGGTCACATGGGTAAAGAGACAGCCTCAAAAGCATTGGACTTTAGGAATCTCAGGGAGGCCTTGATGCAATGGGGGGAATGAGGGCGAGTATGGTCTGGAACCTGCTGGGAAGTGAGCCTCTGGGCCAGTGGTAGTGGGAGTAGCTGCCAGACTTCCCTGGGCAGGAGGCGCCGCTAGGAAGGGGGCTCCTTCATGGCTTGGACCTTTGGGAGGGTTCTTAATCTTCATCCTCATCTCAAAGAAAGCCTGATCCTAATCTGGGGTTGGGACTGTGAGAACCTGTTTCAACAAGCGGTGGGGAAGGCTTCCAAACAAATGCTTTCTCAAGTGGATCCTTCTCCAAAGCCCTTCAGCTCTTTCCCCATGCCTCCTGAAGTTTGATGTTGCCTGTGTTCTCCGTTTCATTCCCACTCCGGCTTCTAACTTCTCTCCTTCTCCTCTCCCCAGGGCAAAGTGTCTCTGTTTACAACTGTCAGGCAAGAGCTGTGAGTGCTGTGCTTTGCTGGCCTCATGGCTGTGTGCCTCCTAAGCAAAGCAGCCCAGAGGAAACACAAGCCACCTCTCCTCTGCATGTCTCTGCCTATGCCTTCCTCCAGGCCTGAGAGCATTTGGGAAATGGAGGGAGCTGGAAGAGGTTATTTGGTGGGGGGAGTCTATGGGCATGCAGACATCTCAAATGAAGGGGGCTGGAGGATATGCTCTTTGCAGGCAGCATGGATTTGTTTCTGTCAGTTGCTCTAGGAGCAACAGAGCTAAGGAAAGCTGGTCCTGCCCTCCAACTCCTCTACTCCTGGTGCCTGTGATTTGTACTGGAGAGGTCCTGAAGATCATCCCCATGTAAAACTCTCAAGCAGCACTGCCTTTTGAAACCCACAGAAAGTTTGCCAGCATTTCTTAACCCTAGAAAACCAGCCTTCCTATTTCAGATCAACTTCTGAGTAAGATCTATAACATTTAAGAAACAAGTATGAGAGCTGTAGCTGACTCCTGTCCAAGTTAGTGCCTAAAAAAGCTATAATGGGAAGTGGCAAGCATCTTTAATTATACATGTCTAGTATGCTTTTTTTTTATTCCTCTGAGCCAGCACTGTTTAACAAAGGCAGTAACGCCTACCTTTTAACCCTGGCCGTGCAGACCTTACTGCTGATGGCTGCTTGTTAGAGGAATGCCACCGTGCCACCTTTCCCCCTGCCAAGGTCTGGCAGGAGAGTCTTGGCAGGGCCACAGGCAGATGCTGGCTATGTCCAGCTCGTTGCTCTGGGGCTGGGAGAGGGATGGCTGTGCTCTTCTTTCCTCTGCCAGACAAATGTCTGCTCCTGTGTCAGTGCCATGAGGTTCGTGTTGCAGGCACTGTGGGCCCCGGGTGTCTCACTCCAGTTTATAGGAGGGAGGCAAGGCTCTTTGATACCCAGTGTGAGATTAAGAAACAACAGTTCAAATGTTGGTCTGACCAGTTTGTTACAAATAATAGTCAACTGAGAAGATGGGGAAGGGAGAGTGGCAACTACCGAGAATGAGGGAGGTAGGGAGGGGAAGGCAGGCGATAGGAAAAGTAGGAAG
Organism: Coturnix japonica; assembly: GCF_054131305.1. Taxonomy (NCBI): domain Eukaryota; kingdom Metazoa; phylum Chordata; class Aves; order Galliformes; family Phasianidae; genus Coturnix; species Coturnix japonica. The sequence continues at coordinate 33,557,088 of NC_140669.1, forward strand.
AAAGCAAGAATTGCGTAAAGTGGGGATAGTCAGCACCTGGATGCAGCAGCGTCCCATTGTGAGACGTTCCGATGGTCCAAGGCAAAAGGGAGGAGAGCAGCAGCAGTGTGGCCAGCCTTGGGCAGCAAGCAGGTAGCAGGAAGAAACCGCAGGGTAAGTCCAGGAGCAGGCAGCAGGATTCAGGTAGCAGGTCCAGGAGTCTGTCAGTGAGCAGGACGTCCGTAGTGAGGGATCTGATGGCAGACACCTTCTTGTTCTGCTTCAGCACACAAGCATCACGTGGTGAGAAATCTGATGGCAGAAAACCTAACTTCATGATTGCTGATCCCTCTTTTATCCTCCTTTCTCCTTCCCACCTTCTAGTTGGTTCTCACCTGCACTCTTTCCAGTCTCATTGTTTCTGTTAGTCCATATCAGACTTGAGCTCTGAGAACCAGACTGGACAGCATGGAAGGGAGATGGCCCTGGGATAGGGATGCTGTATGCTAACAGCCATTCCTGCCCCCAGCTGACTCCAGCTCCAAAGTGCTGGCCTGGAGCTGCTGGTGTGCTTTGTGGCTCCCAGCAGCCCAAAGGATGTGTAAGACATGGACTAAGCATGGTGTTTGTTTTGTCCTTAAGCTCACTGTTTACCCTCTATCTTGTAGCTAGCTGGATTCTGAGAAAGGAGGGATCTCTGTGCTTGAATGGAGGGTGAGAGAAGTAGGTGAAGGCAATTGATGTACAAAGTTAGATAAAGATTGTCCCTCATGTTCTTGTCGTCCTGTTACTGACAATTGAGTAGGGCATACAGTGTGCCTGGAGGGCAGGGAGCAGGAGAGAAGGCTTTTGTGACACAATGGAGTGCTTCTATTGCTTTTCTTCTGTGCTACACAGGAGTTCTGCAGCTTTCTTTTTATCTTGTGCTTTTTTAGGTAAGATATGACACATAAAGGAGTCCTGGCATCCTTGCAGGACCAGTTCATACAGCAGTTGACCTTCCCTTTGCAACACTGGTCATGTGCTGCTCTGCACTCTTATGGAACAGTGAGATAGTTGGGAGAGAAGCCATAGGCAGGTTCGTAAAATTCCATCCTGGGTCGTGTGCCGCGGCATCTCTCCCCTCTGAGACACAGAATGTGCTTTTCAGAGATCCAGTAACAGTGATTTTGTTTGGCAAACACCAATTTTGGGGCATTGTCAATTCTGCACAGTGCTTAACTGGCAGAACCATCCTTTTTAGGCCTCTCATGGGTTAGTTGGACCTCCAGTCCAGACCGTTTTCCTCCTTGCTAACTTCTCCCTGGGGCAAAAACAAATCGAAAGGGTATTAATTCTTGTCTGCCCAGACACTTTTCACAGGCAGTTCCAAGCAATTTCATGTTGAATCAATGCTTGGATGGCCTGAACTGCTGTGTTTGGGCAGATCATCAGCTGGCAGAAGTGCTGGGTCCTGGGGTAGAAGTTGCTGCAGTTCATGTACCAAGGGACTGCTTTTTTCTTTCTCTGAAAAAATAAATCCCAACAGAGTACATCCTATTTCAACCCATGCAGTTTTTGTTAGAAGAAACCCAGCAGTTCGGGTTTGGAGTGGAAAAGGGATTTTTGCTTGCAAAACCAGATCCGATCACTTGAGATCTTCAAAAAGCATCTCCAGGGCATAGGGCTGTGTGGTCTGTGTGGCTCTCCCAGGCCAGACTCAAAGCAGGGACTGTCCTTGTATCTCAATCTTCAGGCTCAGTCTGCCACTTGGCTGTATCTCTGGTACTTGCTCAGTGTTTGAATGTGTAGGTCCCCTGGGTGTTTATGAGCAGTTAAATGTGATTGTTTGAAACCGTGGGTTCACAGCCTGCTGTTTGTAGGTGACTCCTGCCCCTACCATCCTTGCAGTTGAGCAAAGGACTTAAAATATGCCAGGAAAAAGGCATCCGTGACACAGAATTGCCTATCACCTTCACATTTGGCATGTTTTCAGGATGATAAAAGCATTCACACTATTGTGGAGGAGGGGGAAGGGGGTTGTTTTGTTTTGTTTTGTTCTAAGATAGCAGGGTGGGAAAAATTGGCTTCCAAGCTGCAAAACATCACTGTGCTGGAGGGAAGGGAGGGGGCCTGACCTGGTAGCTCAAGACTTTGTGAGTAAACAGCATATGCTTTGCAAGCTCAGGGCTGGAAAATTTTGGGGCTGCTTTTTGCAGTTCTCTTTTATGTTGCCGATTTGTTCTTACAGGCAGCTCACAGAACTGTCAGTGAAAGCAAGAGCTTGAATATCCTGCCCATCTGGTGATGTGGGTGGATATTTTCTGCTACACACAAAACACCCAATACAGTGGGAGGAAGGAGATCCTCCTCTATCCCCAGCTCATGAGAAGTGTCCTTGGTTCATAGATTGCAAAGGGATTTTTCTTTTTAATAGCAATTGTTGCAACACTCATTTTGCTCCTGGCACCAGCAATGGTGCCTCATGCTGGAGCTGGGGCTTTCATGGCCCATGTGCGTGTATGATGGAAATGAGGTGAGCTGCAGAACCTGGCTGTAACCCTTTGTCTAGACCAAGCAAGTCCTTAGTGAGCAATGGGGAACCCAATGCAATACAGGTGTAATACTGAGCTGACAGATAGTTTTGGAAGCTGGTGAGATTGGCTCCACCTCTTCCCTTCATCTACCTGTTGCACAAGAGAGGGGAGAGGTGAATTGCCTGACCATAGCTTGCTATTGAAAACAAAGTCGCATCTCCCTGCCCCGAAGCATGAATTTCACTGTGCAAAAAGCTGCAAAAATCAGCATCCTTTCTTTGTTGCTTTTCCTGCCAAGATGGCTGTCTTGCTGAGAAGTGTCACCTTGCCTTGTCCTGCATGCATCTTTCCATATTGCCCAGGGAGATGCAGAAGAAGCCAGACTCATAGGGATTCCTTCCCTGAGAGATTACATCCTTCCTGCTCCTGCTTCCTGGCTTCTTGACCTTTAACCATTCACTAATCCCAGGAGGTCTCTACCTCATCCTGCAGCAGCTCAGTTTCTTGAAAAGCTTTTTGGCATTCTTGAAGAGCTTAAGAGCATTGCCACATGCTGTTTGGGAATCCACGCAAAGCCCTGTTAATTGGATCTCTGTTATCTCTGTGCTTACTTTTTCTTGCAAGGGAAAATCATGCCCTGTGATGCTGACTCTTGCCCAACAGAATAATTATGTGAGCATCTGCTGATTCTGCTTTTCACTGCCACTTGCTTCAGCGCAAGGTATTAATGTGGTACCTGGCTTTGCACATTCATTTTGACACAGACCAGGGCAGACATTTTCTTTAAGAACAGCATTGCCTGAAGGACAGCTGAATTTCAGGCTGGAAGCAGACCTGCAGCTGGGTGGGATCTGTGTGGTGTGCATTTGGCCTGTAGCACTGCATCTATCCTGCAGACCCCAGCTCCTCTGCTTTTTTGAGGAAAAAAAATAATGAGAATTGTTGAGATGTGCTTCAGTTTCTAAGCACAAAGTTATGTAACAAGGTTAGACACGTGGTTTAAAAAACAAAACAAAACAACAAACTAAATATTTGAGGGTGAGAGGATGCACAGCCAGCAGAAAAAACGCAATGAATGCTAGTGTTTCCAAAGCCATGCAAAATAAATGGCTGTCTTCAGCTCCCATGGGGCCAGTCCCTCCTTGTTGCCGGAGGTGCAGGTGCAGCGTGTGACTTCTCAGCTTGGTCCAGAAGCCCCAGTGGGAGGGAGACCTCCAGCAACACAAACTGAGTCTGGTGTTGAGATCAACACTCCCAATTGAGCTCTGTCAAACTCAGACAGTGGGGCGAGGATTTGTGCAGTGGGTTGTTTTTGTTTTAAACAAAGTCAGTTTGCTTCCTTGTGGAGAAGTTGTTAAATAGCACAAACAAAACAAAGAGCTTTGCCAGGAGTGTCATTAAGATTTAGACCTTTGCATCCAAACACTCTGGGATTTTCCAGATGGCTGCTTTCAAGTAAGACTCATAAAAATATAATCTAAGGGTTTTCTCTGCTTTAACGATCAGTGTTTGGTGCCAGCAGCGATGTGCCTCTGCTCTGGGATGGTGTTGGTTGTTACCCCACTTGAACTTGCTGTGAGTTGCACATGAAATGCTCCAGTGGCTGTGCAGGTCTGTGTGCATCAGGTCTTGCTGGCTTGTTGCCCCTGTGCCTGTGGTGGGCCTGTGCATCAGGTCTTGCTGGCTTGTTGCCCCTGTGCCTGCTTCTGTCCCCTGGTGTCACATAAGGGTTTGCCCTGCTGCCATGGGCAGTGTGGTCCAGACCTCTCATCCTCAACTTTAATAAAGCAGGGATTTCTATTTTTAATCTAATTTAGTCTGTCTCTGCAATTCAGCAAGGCATGGCTGGGAGACAAGAAGTCAGACAAGACATCCTGGACTGCTGTCATCCCCACTGGGAAACTCAGATGTGCAGCAGTACAGAGACCTGGGGGGCTCGGTGACATCCAGGAGGCTGCAGGAGACAGCATGGGTGTGACCAGCATTAGGAAGACACTGGCACACTTGGTGATGCTAGGGATGCAGATTACTCTGTTTTGACACCATGAAATGTGGAGTATGACACGGCATTTACTTGATGTTCCTGGGACAGTTGTCTTGATCTCAGTGGCATAAGCAGAAGAAGAAAAGTAGACCAAGAAATGTCTCCAACAGGAAGCTTTGCAAAGGGTGACAAATGTCAGAGCCTGAGCAGGTGAAGCAAACGATGCCAGAACAACCTCCTGAACGAAGCAGATGGAGAAAGAGAGAATGGCTCCAGCACATATACTGCTTTGTCCCACGTTCAGCTGGCCTGACGGGATGGACAGACAGATGGACGGCAAAAGGGGCCACACAGACATGCTGTTCTGAGGGACAGAAATCAGCACAAGCAAAGAGGAGATGGGGAGACTTGCTTGGGGAATGCTGCTGCTCCCAGCTGTTGACTCTGCATAGGTTCTCCCAGGGGTTCTGCTGCTCAGATCCAGCACATCCCAACAGGATCCACCTCCTGGCCTCAGCTTTTCCTATTTTGTCACTGATTTGCGATGTCCAGGAAGGCCATTGCATGCTCTCAGGCACAAAGACTGCTGGATTTGCTAATTGATAGTCTGTCCTCCTTCTTTGGGAGTTAGGCTTCATGCATTTAGCAAAAAGCCTTGTGAAATGCCCGTGCCAAACTTTACAGTGCTATAGCTGAAAGGGGAAGAACTATGCTCTGACAGTGTTGATCTGCCAAATGACTGCTCTGGGAGTTAATCTCACACAAGTGTGATGCATTTCTTTCTCTTGGATGGTGGCAAGGGGACCCAGCTCTTGCACTGACAGTGGAGCCGTGGCCCAGTTATGCAGCTGTCAGCTCGTCTCTCTAGGTGGTGTTGGTATAGTGGGACAACAAGATGTGCCTGTGCTTACAGTTATTTTGGATGTGTTTAATTGGAGTGTGTTTACAGCTGTCCTGGATATGTTTAAATCACTGCTCACCAATGCAAAGGTTAATCTAAACACCTTCCACTTCACTAAGTTAAACAACCACTGCCTGACTCATGAACTCATCCGTTGGCTGCATGGGAGCCAGGTGGCATTACTGTGGAAGAAGTGGTTAACTGCTATACAGCTGCTGATGTTGAGAATGTCCTCTGTCTAAAGCACAACAAGTGATGGCTGAAGGTGCCCAGTGCAGCGCTGGGCAGAGCACTGGGGAGCTCTTGGTATAAATTATTCCTGCAGTTCTTCATATTTGACCTTGTGTTTACAACCTTGATGTACATACCAGCAAAAATCTTTTGTCATCCTGCTGCTCTCTCCTTCTCTACATTGTTGAAGAATGTGATATCCATCTCAGATCCATGTGGGTCTCCCCTATGAAATCTGTTGCTTTCACTCTCTTTGCTGTTTTTACAATGAGCAACTGCACCTGTAAAGGCCTTTTCCCTTATCCTGCTGCAACTTGGCACCCTTAGACAAGTTGGTGGGAACAAGGTGCTGCAAATATACAGCCATGGAGCTGCCAGACTGCACTTATTCATGCTCTGCCCTTGGAAACTAATGCAACAAATTGCATAGAAAGAAGAGTTGCTGTGCACTGACATCTGCAAGGGTGTAAAAGCCATCACCCACAAAAAAAGGCGGTAGGAATACAGGTACAAGCGGACATTAGCACTCAGTGCAGAGGGCATGTGCAGAGGGAGATGTTAAAAAGTAGCCAGAGGTTTCAGCCTCTTGCAGAGCCTGTGATCAGACACAAAGGGTGGGGGAAGATTTCAAAGAGTAGTCACAGGCACAAACGCTTTTGGGAAGAGCCAGTCATTTCTGAAATGCATGGCTCTGGCAAGCTCACAGGCAACTGTTTTACATCGGCACAGCTCTACAAGGCCAGTGCTTTGCAGGGAAGGCATGCTTTTCATCCTAGCAATAAGCAGGGGACTGAGTTACAGTGGTTGGGTTGGACCAGTCCTTGAGCAGGGTAAGGACCTGGGGAGGACACCAGGCCTCACACCCCATACCTGACTCTCTACCAGTCCACAGGAGAGAAATGGAATCTTACTGCTGAAAAAAAATAAATACATTCAAAAATATTCTCCAGTAGGAGCTAGTGTTAAATTTCTTCAGCTGAAAATTAAATACAGTAAGAAAGGTGAAGGTTTCTTGGAGGTGAAGGTTCCCCCAACCAAGAGCTGCCTGCCTACAGCCTTCAGGTGATGCTGCTCCCAGGCAGGGCAGGTACGTAGGACTCTCTCTGAAGGAGGATGTACAAAAACAGGTTGTTGTTTCCAGCCCAGCTTTTCGTGTTGGCCCATTTCATCCTCCCCATAAATCTGTGCATGAGTCCTTACCCTGCCAGGAGCACATAGGGTGAGGGAACAAGCCAAGCGCAAGTAGAGCAACTGCTTGATGCTGTGTGCGTGAGGAAGCTCAATGCAATGCAGTAACACACATGCTACCACCTTAGTGCTCTACAGAAATGGGTGAGAAAGCAGAGTAAGCATTTAGTGTGAGGTCTTAATAATACTGAGGTGTTGATACAGCAGTACAAATCATTTTTATTTGAAAGATGTATGTAAGACACTCCTCTGACAGCCAGATGGTCATGCTTCTCCCTGACACAGGGCATGTAGCTTGCAGTCCTGCAGCAAGATTGCTGACAACTTTCCTTTGCTATTCATCATGTGCCCACTTGTCAGGTTGTCTGAAAGTACAAAATTGACAGGGCTCAAAAAACACAGAAAACCACAGTTAAAAGCATATGGTATAATCAAGTTCTGTTCTTCAAATATTTGCTCTTTTTTGTTCCTCACTACCTTAATGAACAGTTTATTTTTCTGGTGGCTGGGTTGTGAGCAGCTCTCTTGCAGTTGGAGGATGTATGTGAGCAGTGGCGGTTCCAGGAGGGCCCCTCACCCCATAGCATTTTGGTTTCAGGTGCTGGCTACTGCATGATTTTATATTCTCTCCTTTACTGTAATGTGGCTCCTGAGTTTTGCTTATGTCTTGGCATCAACAGCAGCTCAGATTTCACTTTGGGTGAGGAAACTGTTTCCAGTGGTGGCTGTTTGCAGGATGGCACTACTGTGGAGCGCAGGCAGGCTGCAAAGCTCTGCAGCCATCCTCTCCACTCCATGTTTCATAGTTTCAGAGTCTCGTGCGGGTTGGAAGGGACCTTAGAGATCATCGAGTCCAGCCCCCGGGATTCGAGCCTCTGTGTAGCAGAGCGGCACTTCTACCACTTGCGCCACAGGGGGGATTCGTACTTACTGTGTTTTGGGTCTGTTTCACCCTTTTCAGAGAGTCCTGGTGCTGGTGCAAGTGATGGATGCTCCCCTGGTAGAAGCGTCTTCTATTTCCAGCATATATTCTCCATTTCACCGAATTGACGCCTGGCATCTTTTCTCTAGAAATACTGGCATGCAGAACAGCTATTACTTTTTTACAGGGTTGAGGGCAGCGTTGACTCCTACAAATGGATGTACAGTGTCTTCCCTTCCTTCCTCTAACCTGCCAACTCTCACTTTGCTTCTGGGCACAGAGCTGCTGTTTTTGCAGTGGGGCCTACCTTCACCCTGAGCTCTCTGCGAATACATGCTGCTGGGGCTGGGCTTTTCATGGGCTCCTCATGTACTGGATTTCTTCCCCATCACTTGGGGGGCAGTCTGGCCTGCAGAGGGGTGCTGTGCTGGGCAGCTTGGTGACTCCAATTTGCATAGTGAGCTCACACTAGAAGTACAGCTGAAATTGGAGGCTGTGTGGAGGTATTTAACACGAAACTGCTGCTGTGTGTGGCTGGATGCACTTATCTGTTTCTGAGGTGGTCTTGTAAACAAAGAGCATTGTCCTCCTGAGACTACTGACCCTCTGGGGTCAGCCACAGCCCCAGGGCTGAAGGTGGGAGGGTTTGGGTGGTTTGCAGACTTTTTACACACTCACACACACACACTCTCTCACACACACACACTCACACTCACCCACAGTCACACGGTCACACACACCCACGCTCACACACATGCACTCACACACACACACCCACACTCACACACACACACACTCACAAACGCACTCACACACACGCACACAAACTCTCACACACGCACTCACACACACAGACACACACTCACACACACAGACACACACTCACACACACCCACACACGCGCGCACACACACACACACACGCACACAGTCACACACGCACACATACACACACACTCACACACACACTCACACACACACTCACACACACCCACAGTCACACACACACACACACACGCACTCACAAAAACACACACACACACTCACACACCCACTCTCACACACACTCACAATCACACACTCACACACACACACACACTCACACTCACACACACACACACGCACTCACAAAAACACACACGCACTCACACACACACATACACTCACACACAGACTCACACACACTCACACACACATACACTCACACACTCACACACACTCACACACACATACACTCACACACTCACACACACACGCCCCGAACCAGCACCACACCCACGCCCGCTCCGCGCCGCCTTCCGCAGCCCCGCACCGCCCCTTGGTGGTTCCGCATTGCGCCCCGCCCCGCCGCCCTCAGCCAATGGGCGCCGCTTTCCGTGTGCGGGGTTCGCGCCGCCGCCAGGCCGGGCGCGGTTTTGCACGTCGGCAAGGGCGCGCGCGCGCGGCCATCGTCCCGGTGTGGCGCGGGCACGCAGGGATCGCGGCGGCGGCGACGCAGCGGTGTCGGTGTCGGTGTCGGTGTCGGTGTCGGTGTCGGTGTCGGTGCTCGGCAGGGGCCGCGCATGGCGGAGCGGCGGCGGCGGCGGCGCGGCTCTGAGGGAGGTGAGGCTGAGGCGAGGCGTGGGGAGGCGGCGGGAACGCCCCGCGGCACCTGTCCAGGTCCTAATGTGGCGGCAGGTGCCGGGGACGAGCGCGGCGCACCCTCACCTGTGGAGCGCGCTGTGGCGGGCGCAGTGCGGCGCGCCCGGCGTGGGGGGGGGGTGGCGGGCACGGGCGGCCCTGCCCGGCGAGGGGCCGCGGCGGTGGCGAAGCCATTTTGAGGGGGTGGCGGCGCGGCGGCGGCTTCTGCCCCGGATCCCCCTGGTGCGGCCGCGCTCGTAGCCCCCTCTCTCGGACGGCCGGGGCTCGGCCGCCCGGCATCGCTGTCCGCGGCCCCTTCGAAGCTGCGCAGCCCGCGGTTGGGGCCCGCGGCGGCCGGCACTGGGCTTAGGGGTCCAGAGGGGCGGCTTCGGCGTTCGGGGAGGGCAGGAACCGCGATGAGGGCCAGCTCAGCCCGCACAACGCCGGGCGCATCTCCGGCCGGCGCTTTTCCCCAGCCCTCAGAGCAGCCGCGGCTCCGTGCGGGCTCCGTGCCCCTTCCATTTCCCGCAGGTTCTTTCGGGCTAAACCCTGGCGGTGCGTTGCGCTGCGCCTCCTGAGCGCGATCCTCTCGCACCGTCGCGGCGCTGGGTTCTGCAGTGGCGCTTGGGGCGCTTCTATTCCTCGGAAATCCTTGCAGTGATCAATTTGAACTTGCTTGTTCTGTAGCACGACCAAGAATGTGGCCTTGTGTCTTGGTGCGTGTGCTGTGGCAACAGCCCTGGCTGTTTCTGCTCTGCCAGCTGTCTGCCAGGGAGGCTGGAGCACCACACAGCAGCAGAGGCAGCTCACAGGGATCTGGAGATGTTTATAATAATTGGTAATGGAACACCTTTTTAGAGTATTTTTTAGATTTATCTATCACTCAATTGTAGCGATATCTATCTTTAAAAGTAGGCAAGCCTCCTGTGTAATGAGTCTTGTAGTGTAAACAGCCGTGTCTTGAACAAGTGTTGTTACTTTTAGGATGTCTGTGATATTTCTTTGAGGGCTTTGCCAAATCTTCTGTCTGCTTCTCTTTCTTCCTACAGTGATTAATGTACTCTTGGCCACTTGTGCACGTACACTTGGGATGATCAGAGGAAAAGCTTAGTAATGCTTGCAGCTGAGGTGGCACAATAGCATGAAAAATCCCCACCAGCCCTTTAGCAGCCCATCATCTTCCCCGCTGTCTGCATGCTGCCATGTTCGCAGCTTGGAGGCACTGCCCGCAGTGAGTTGAAGGGAGGTCTGCAGGCTGCTGCTTGCCTGTGCTGCAGCTCCCTGCACCTTGTGTGGAGGGCTGCCTAGAGCCAGCCCATGCTTGGGGTCTGTTGTCACAGTGCTCAGTTTTGTCAGACTGACCTTCTGCTACTGCTTCCCACTGCTGCGTGTCTGTACAATCCTTGAGTTCCAGGAATTAAGGGAAAGGGGGAAAAGGGTCGTTTGAGGTGATTTCATGTTTTATTGCACAGTTATCAGAACATGACAGACCCTGGCACAGAAGTACTTTCCAAGTTTCTTTTTTGGTGTGCTTGCTGAAGCTTCTCCCTGTGTGCTGAAGCAGCAGCTCCTCAGCTCCAGGGAGTGCAGCATAGCTGTGCCAACTCTATGCTTGTTTGGTCCTCTAGCAAGAGGCTTGGCTTGTGTGGTCACATTCAGTGGGAGAACTTGATTTCTGAGAACTTGTGTTCTGAGAAGGATGTTGTTTTAGATGTTTGAAGAGGAATGTGTTCCGTAACTCACGAGCACAACTATAGAATACATTCCTCCATTCACTTTTCTATTTGCCCCTGGTTTATTCTGAGTTATCTGCTCTAGTGAAAGCTCTATGCCCTTTCTGTGCTAATTGGTTTGTGAACAGAAGTATGGAGCCACGGCTTCTGATGGTAGGCCTCTCTTGCTATAAGCACATAAGTCTTCCCTGGTGGGTTTAACTTGTCATGATATGTGGGAGTTCGTTTTTTTTCCCTCTTTTAAAAGCGAAGTCTGTTTTGACTGAAGCTGGTAAAATCTTTTAGGTGGCTGTGTTTATTGGCTCTGACCTGGCATTGTCACAGCATGAAGGCACTAGAATCAGTTTGGGCAAACTCATTTCTGCACACAGTCTGCCCTTTGCTGAGCCCTGGCTTGTTTGTAGTCTGGTCAGACATCCTACCTAGAAATGGCAGACTTCTGTTAGGTAAGGAGACATCAAGTGTTTGTACTGGGGAGCCATCTAAGAAGCTTACACTGATGTTTTTGAGGCATGATCTGTGTCTTCAGAAGTTTGAGGCTTATCAGTGATGGATGTGCCCTCAGAGAGACATGGTGAATCAGGTGGATTGGTGCTTCTCTCTGCCACAGTGTTGTGATGGAAGCAGACTGGTGGTGGGTGCTGGCAGTGGGTGTTGCTTCTCAGGATAGTACCATCCATCAGATGTTGAAACATCTGAGGCCATGGTCTGATAAAAGAGTATAATGCACGCTGTTTCTGCAGCTTCTGAAACCAGTAAGTGCTTGGCACTCTGGCCATCCAGCTGCCCTGCTGTGGATTTTAGTTTAAGTACCAAAGATTAACCGTTCTTTGTTGTATTTATTAGTAGAGGCTGTTGCTTATGTACCTCAGTTTTATAGGAAATGCCTTTATGATATAAATGCTGCATGACGCAAAAAAACAACAAACCAACTAACTAACAAACCACAAAAATACCCCAACAATGTGTGACAAATAGATTATACAAGCAAGCAAAGTTATGCTTTTTAGCAAGCTTCTTTTCTGTTTGCACACAATGTGGCTGGTTTATTTTGGTCTCTCTACTATCTTAATACGAGAGTGATTTTTTTTTTCCTCTATCCCTTTAATGAATCTTGCTTACATGATAGGAATGAGAAATGCTTGTTTTTGCAGCCTGAGTCCTTGCAGAGGCCGTTAGTAATCTTACGAATCTCCTGGGAATTGACTGAGCATTGGGGTGTGTAGGTGAGCAGCAGGACGTGTGAACATTAAAAAGAAACAAAACAAACAGCCATTTAAACAATAGGAAAATGAACAAATAAATAAAAACAACCCAGCAAGCCACAGAGGTAAGAGATATTAAATTGCTTGGGAACAAAACCTGACTGAGACCGCATCCTTCTGAAGGGCATCTGGCTGCAGAGGGAACTGGGATCTTTCTGCTTTCATTGTGGCTGGGCAATTCCCATGCAAAGGGAGCTTGGTGCAATGACTGGAGAGGTTACCTTGAGCTGTGCACTGGAGCCCTGTGTCGGCGGCTGTGGCGGTTAGATGGGGCTGGCTGCCAGCACTGTGACTCAGTGCTGTCACCTCGGCTGCATGTCCAGCCTCTGCCAATGAGCTGAAAGAAGAAGCTGACTGCAGGGGCGTCTCCTGGTTGTCTGCTGGCTGCAGATGTTGGGCTGCGTTCAGCATGTGAAGTGTCTGCTGGTGGAACTGTAAGCACTGATTTTTTGTATATGGGATACAGAGCATCTAAAGCACTGGGGAGTGCAGAGACTGCAAGCTTCTTTCCTTTACACTTGATGAATTTACATACAGTTTTGTATCTTTGTGGCTTGTGATTTTTTAAATTTATTTATTTCACCTTAAAATTTACTTATTTATATGCCTGAAGTGGAGTGATGATAAGTTAGCCATGTGTGGGAACAAATTTATTCTCTAATGCAGTAGGGTTAGGTCTCTTTATGTTTCTCCTTCACACTGAGGATACTGCCTGTGCTTTTAAAGCAGAATTGCCTCTGTGAAGAAATGCTTTTCTTTCCCTGCCACCCTCATATACATCTTAGATTGATTTCCTGCTGCATAAAGCTTCATGCTATCAATATTCCTGAAGGAAATTGGTCAACATGCTGAGGAGGTGATGATGTCTGACAAGAGGGTAGAGGTGTCAAAAATAAATGACAAGGCTTTGTATGGGGTGGAGGAAATTATCTGATTATTTGCTCCTGTGAGAGGAAGAGCTGTTGGCTGAGTGCAAAGATACTGTTAGACATCAGAGGATGTTGGTGGTAGAAAGCCAAACAGGAAAACACATTTCACAAGGCGATCCAAGAGAAGCGAGTTTCCTTGTTTTCTTTCATGGGGATAGGGAGGAGCAGCCTGCCAGCAGTCTTGCATTGCCATAGGTTATGAGGAAACAGGTTAGCTCTGGCCGCCTTCTCTTTTCTTTTGGCCTAGAGGGGGTGAAGGCAGAGGGGATGGGAGCAAGCATACTTGTGAGTGGGAAACAAGGGAAAATTTAAAGTATCAGTGTAAAAACTTGTGCAGTTGTCCAGGAAAGTGCTCTTCTGTAGGCATCGTGTAACCCCGTGGATTAGAGTTTTTCTGCATGGAGTGTTTTAAGCAAAGATGCAAAAGGAAAGTTTGCTCTGGGGATTGAAGAGGATTGTCTCCTTCCTATTTTCATCAGCACAGATTTAAGATGTTTATCTGGATGTTCTTTTCCAGTTTTGTTTCTGAAGCTTTTCTCTTATTGAGGTAAACTGGAACAAGAAATCTAACATTTGCATTTAGTTGTCTTTTTCTTTTAAAGAGATTCTAGCACAGTGGAGCTCTTGGTCCTGTGGCTAAGATACTGAAGATCTGAAGTATTCTCATTTTGAGAAAGTGGAGGAGAAATACACTATGTTTTTCATTTAAAGAAAAGTGGATGTCCTCATTTGGTGAGAAGCTTGAATTTGCAGCTACACGTCCAGACATACTTGTCTAATCATTTGCTTTGCTGTGTGTTACTTTTGTTGTTATAATGCTTTTATGTTTTATGAGGGGGACTTTGGTAATGCAGGGCGTCAGAAGTATACCAGTGCCAACTTATAATTGTTCTAAACTGCATATACCAGTTCTCTTGATTTCCCAGTGACTCTCCATACTCCTTTCTGCTGTTAAATTTGTCATATCAGCCCTGGGAAGAGATGAACTTGTAAAAACTTGATCAAAAAGAGAAAAAGAAAGCATGGGAAACATTTATTTCATTTGTTTACTGTAGCACGTGAAAGTGAAGTATTTATATGAGGGTTTTGAGGCAACCTCAGCTCCTGTTCTGTCTGTTTGACGTAATTATTGCCTTCCTCTTTCATTCAGGAAGAATTCTGCTATTCAGTAGCACAATATATCTAAAATTAGGTTGATTTTTATTTAGGATATTAGGTTTTTTCATCTTTATTAACAAGTGAGTCCTTAAATTTGAATGCTCACTAACTTTTTTTCACTAGCTTAATTTACTGTAATGTTTGGGCGTAGTTGGGGAAACAAACTATTAGAGGGGGAAATTATCTTTGACTTCTTTAGATGCAGATTTCTATAAAAACTTGCTTATGAAATCCAAACTCTGAATTAAAATGAGCTTTAATTTTTTTCAGCTCAAATATTGAATGTACTTAATGAAAAATATAATCTTTATGTGAATCCTAGTAAGGGCATAATAGGATCTAGGATTCAAAGGCGCTAGCAACCCTGTCTTTTTATTAATACAATTTTACACACACATGCAGATTAGCTGGAACATAAATGTGGATGGTCTGGTAGAAGAATCCAGATGGGGGCAATACAAACACCAGGGTACAGACAATAAATTAGGAGGTTTGTAAAACAGCTACTGCTGTGGAGTGGGAAGGAAGATGTCTCTGCAGAATTGCCCTATTCCTTGTGAAACAAAAGTGTAGCCCTCCCCAGCAGGCTGAAGGTGGCCTGGCTCACTATAGGTGCTATTAAAAGGGTAGTAAGGAAAAAATGCATGTGTTCCTAGACTTGCTGCATTTAAGTATCTGAAAAAATGGGAGTTATGAGCTTAAGCATTGGTTGTTAGATGGCTGAGCTCTGCTTTGTTTGTGGAAAACTTTTAAAATCTAGCATGGTAGGGAAACCTGATTTATAATCTTTCTCTGCTGCCCAGGCTTTCTAGCTTGCTCCTGATACATAGATGTAGTTCACAGTGGGAATTGAAGGAGGAGGAAAAATTCTGTTTTGCTGGGCATTTGCCGTTTTGTTTAGTCCTGGTGGTTTTTAATCAAGTATAAAGAACTTTGCAGAATATGGCTTCTGTGTGTTTTCAGTGATTTTGCATGCGGGAATTTAGCAGTGTGTCAGAAGAGATTGTGTTCATGGTGGTTTCAATCTGTATGAGAAATAGCTTTTTTTTTTTTCCCTTACTCAACTGTTGGTAGCATTTTTAACTTATGCTTCAGACCTGGTTGAACGTCCCATTTCAGATACTGATCCTTGGAGGTTTTCAGCCCTTTGAACCTATTGTGTCTGTAGTCTGTGCAGATGTGGCAGGTGTGGAGGCACAGACAGGAGGGAAGGCTGTGCATTTGCTCTGGATTATGATCATATGCCATGGTAAACCAAATAATAATTCTTTCCAAGTAGGAAATTCCTTATTTATTTATTTATTTATTTATATTTATTCATTATTTATTCATTATTTTTCCTCCTTACAAAGGTTTTTGGCACTACATTTCCATTTCCATACAAGAGCTGGCTTTGTTGTCTGCTCTTGAAATGCAGCCTGTCTCTCGGTTAGGAGCATTCTTGCATTCAATAAGTTCATTACTCAGGTGCAGAGAGCAGATGAGCTTTCCTCTTATTAAATATATATAGACATTCCTATAGTAGTATCTTTATGGATGCTGTCAATCCAGGGGAATTAGAACTTGATGATCCTTGGGGTCCTTCCAACCCACCCATTCTGCCACTGACCAATGCCAAACCATATTCTGGAGTTTAATGTGATGTGATACTGTGTTTTGATGTGATGTGATACTGTGTTTTGATAACAAAGTGGAACTGGAAATTAATGCTTAACTAGAAACAATGATTCTGGAACTTTGGATGCCAGCAGACACAGAGGTGAGCTCTGGGGGCTTTGTCTGCCATCTGTAAGTTTATGATAGCCTTGTAATACCATCACTAGTAAGCCTGTGAGTAATCAGAAGCTGACTTGGGACTGTCTGTTTGCAGCTCTGAAGTATGTGAAACGGGAGAATATGACTGAGTTGAGCAAAGGCATGGAGGTCCAGTTTGAGAGCTAGTAAGAGCTTTTAATAAAGTACAGTCAAAGGGAAAAAATCACCCAGGCTAAAGAGCTTCCAAGAAAATTCAGAAAATTTTATTTTGACCCTGTCGCCTTCCCTCATAGGCTTGGTCCAATGGCAATGTTGTAATGTCAAGAACTGTGTGAAGTCAGCTTTTACAGTGTGTTTGAGTCTCCTTGCCAAAATCTGGGATGTTATGTGAAACCCAGCTCTGTTTTTTCTACAGTAACATAAAGTTGGAAATAAATCTTAGAACGTGTGCTGCTATGCCTGTGCGAAGTGATTGTTAGCCTGAAAGCCTTTGTGTTGTTTATCCTGTTGTATCAAAATTGATTTCCGTAGACTCCAGCACTGATGAATGCAAGTAATGAGAGGTAGTGAATACTACTGTAGCTGTGTCTATTTTTTCTGGTGCAACCTAGTTTTTCTTCTGTTATCCCCTGAAAGCTATTATTAGTAACTGAGTGGGTTTTTTTTGGTTTTTTTTGTGTTTTTTTTTTGTTTTTTGTTTTTTGTTTTTTCCCCTTTTTTGAATGGAATGTATAATCAGAATTTTATTCACTGTCCTTACATATGCTTAAATGTAGCATTAGCGTAATCTTCTTACTTGCTTTTCCTCCTGCTTCCGAGTTTACAGAAGAACGGAGCTCACTGTTAAGATGTTGGATAGATTTTATTGACTGGAGGTAAAATAATTCTTCTGATCTTCAGCTCATTTTTATTGCCAAGGCAATAGTTTTTTTATATTTTTGAAAGATAGTGTAATTATACTTGCATAAAAGGTTTTCCAATACATTGATTTTGCTACTTTTTTTTTTCTTTTGTGCTACGAGAGTAATCTTTCTGTGAAAAAAAATTTCCGTAGATAAAGCATGAAATATTTTTCACGACAGGTCGCTGGTGGGATGCTCTCCGTCCTGTTGGACGGGCGGGCTGGGAGCGCTCCATGGTGCTGGTGCTCCGGAACCGTAGCTATCCGTGGTGCTGAAGAGTCGTTGCGGGAGTTCTGCAACGTGCTCAGCACGTTTTCCAGCTATGTGTCGTCTAGTACTAAACCCCTTGAAGGAGAACAGGATGGAGTCTCTATTTCATATCAGCATGGGTAGTTTCTTTGCAGTCTAGGCAATACGCAGCATTTTTAGACAATATTCCCAATGTTGATGTTCCTTTTCAGTTTCCTTTGACTTCCTTGTTTCTGTTGGCAAAGCAACCTGCATTTCATGTAGAGTTCAATTTTTTAATTTTTTTTTTCAACAGTCATCATGCAAGATCTCGATCTTGGATGGACCATGATACTTTTGAGGCCCATTTTGCTGTTACTGTTACAAATGTATATGGCTTCCCTCAGCATTAGTGTTTTTGCTGGCTCATTGGGCATAAGCCCACTTTACCATAGAATTCTCAGATTTGGAAGGGACCTCTGAAGGACATCTAGTCAAACTCCACTACAATGAGCAGGGACACCACAGCTAGGTTGGGTTGCCCAGGGCTTTGCCTTGAAAGTCTCCAGGGATAGGGCATCATCCACAGAATCACAGAATTGTAGGAGTTAGAAGGGACCTCTAGAGATCATCAAGTCCAACAACTCTACCAAAGCAGGCTCCCTACAGCAGGCTGCACATGTTGGAATCCAAATGGATCTTGAATATCTCCAGAAGAGACTCCTCAACCCCTCTGGGCAGCCTGGTTTAGTTCTCTGTCACCCTCACTGTGAAGTAATTCTTTCTTATATTGGTGTGGAACTTTCTGTGCTCCAGTTTATGGTCATTTTCCTGTTGTCCCATCCCCACAGACCACTGAAAGGGGGTTGGCCATGTCCCTTTGTCTCCCACACTGAAGATATTTGTAAACACTGGTACGATTCCCTCTCAGTCTTCTCTCCTCAGGGCAGAACAGACCCAGGTCACCCAGCCTTTCCTTGTAGGAGAAATGCTCCTGGCCCCTTATGATCGTTGTGGTCCTCTGCTGCTGCTGGACTCTTTCCAGGAGATTCCTGTCTTTTTTGTACTGGGGAGCCCAGAACTGGATATAGTCCTCCAGGTGAGTCCTGACCAGGGCAGAGTAGAGGGGGAGGGTCACCTCCCTGGCCGTGCTTCCTCTAATGCACCCCAGGATCCCATTGACCTTCTTGGCCACCAGGGCACACTGCTGGCTGGCTCATGGCCAGCCCATTGTCCACCAGGACTGCTAGGTCTTTCTCTGCAGGGATCCTCTCCAGCAGGTCATGTTCCAGCCTGTAATGATACTTTATTCTTTCCCAGGTGCAAGACTCTACAATTGCTTTTGTTAAACCTCATCTGGTTTCTTGCTGCCCAGCTCTGTAGCCTGTCCAGGTCTCGGTGAATGGCAGAACAACATTACAGTGTGTCAGTCACTCCTCCCAGCTTTGTATCATTTGTGTACTTGCTGAGGGTGGACACTATCCCCTCATCAAAGTCATCAATGAAGATATTAAACAAGTCTGGATCCAGCACTGCCTCCTGGGGACTACTGCTAGTCACAGCTCTCCAACCAGACTCTGTGCCACTGATCACCACCTTCTGAGCTCAACCAGTTCTCAACCCACCTCACCATTCACTCATTTATCTCGCAATATCACAGTTTTGTTATCAGCACGTCATGGGAGTCAGTATCAAAAAGCCTTGCTGAAATCAAGGTAGGTATCATCCACTGCTATCCCCACATTTACCAATCCGGTGTCGCCATCGTAGAAGGCTGTGAGGCTGATTGAGCATGATTTTTCCTTAGTGAATCCATGCTGATTACTCCTGATAACCTTCTTCCTTTCCAATTGCTTGGAGATAGCATCCAAAACACTGTTCCATAACTTTTCCAGTGACAGAGGTGGGACTGATTGGCTTGTAGTTTCTCAGATCTTCCTTTTTGCCCTTTTTGAAGACCAGAGTGACATTGGCTGTTCTCCAGGCACCTCTCCTGTTCTCCAAGATCTGTCAAAGCTGATAGAGAACAGTTTGGCAGCCATCTCTGCCAGCACGCATGGATGCTTCCCATCAGGGCCCCTAGATTTGTACACATTGATCCACCCAGACACTCCTGGACCACCCTCAATCAGAGGGAAGCTCTCCATTTCCTGGACTCTCTCTCTTCCTTCTGGGGTCCAGGAGTTCTGAGGGAGGAGTCTGAAGTAAAGAAGGCATCCAGCATCTCCACCTTCATAGCATTCCCTGTTACCAAAACATTCTCCTTGTTCATCAGGGACCTACATTATCCCTAGGCTTCCTTTTACAGTTGGCATAATTAAAAATTTAAGAAAAAATAAATCCACATAACCAAAATATTTTTTTATTACCTTTTATCTCCTTTGCTAGCTTTAGGTGGGTCTTTTTCAGTGCATCCCTGTAGGCCCTGACACCTCCCCCCCCCCCACCTTGTTAGCTTCTCCTCCACCTGAGTAGAAAGCTGTCTATAATGCACTGCAGGAACTGTGTGTGCCTAGCTGTGTTGCTTTCCCAGCAGATGTCTGGATAATTAAAGTCCTCTGTGAGAACCAGTGTTTTGGAATGTGAGGCTATTTCCAGCTTCTTGTAGCAGGCTTCATCGATTTCATCCTGGTCTGGTAACCTGTAGTATACCCCACAACAATGTCACTCATACCAGCCCACCCCTTAATTGTTACCCACAAGCTCTCCACACATTCTTCATGGTCCCCCAGGGCAACTTTCCCACATTGCTTCCCCAGCCTGTCTTTCCTAAAAAGGATATAGCCCCCCATGACAGCATTCCAGGCATGCAGGCTGGATTGTGTGATCACAGTGAGATAATGGCTCTCTCTCACATCTCCAGCTCATCCTGTTTATTTCCCATGCTGTGTGCATTGGAATACAGGCACCTTAGGGAAGCAGCAGGTGCAGTTACCCCTAGGGGGATGCAAGAAGATTTTGGGCGGGGTATTGGCAACATGACCTTCTCTCCCATGATCCTGTGGGACAACTTGAGAGGTTTTTTCCCTGCAGTCACTAGCAGTGACAACATCTCTCAGCCCTTCTCCCTCACATCTGTCTCCTCCTTCCTCTGTTGTACCTAGTCTAAAGCCCTGGTAATCAACCCAGAGACTTTGTTTCCCAGAACAAAGCCCCACTTGCTCAATTGGAGTCCATCAGAAGCAGATGTAACATTATCTGTACAACGTCTATACAGGAAGCTGTGTTTGATTCTGTAAACCATTCACTAATTCTTGGGGATTCATGGTTAAATCTGGTATGTGTTCACATATGTCTGGGAAGTGGCAGAGGCAGAGGAGAGAGATTGTAGTCATGCATAAGTATGTCTGTCCTTTTAGGTGGGAGGGATGGTTTAGGCACCATTACTCACTGCAGGCTGTCTAGACAGCACTGCAGTACTTTGGCTTTGAACAGAGTGGTATGGGCATGGAAGGACAGAGAGGGACAGCAGTCCTGGTTTTCAACAGAGTCATGAGAGATGCTTCTCCATGCTCAGGCTGCTCTCAGCTTCTTTCTCTGGTGCCCATTGGTGCACAGAGCAGGCTTGCCATATTTCTCTAAGCTGGCTTGGTGGCATAGTGCAGCAGCCACCCAGCTGCTGACTGTCATGCTACGTGTGGGAAGCTGATGCTGCTCTTCCTTTGGGATCTCTTGGAAATGTTTTCCAGAAGGCTGTGGGAAGATACAGGAGCTCCTGGCTCATCCCGTGTAATCCTTGCAGTACCATCATCTTCTTCCCTTATCACTTCTGCCTGAAAAGCATTGCTTATTGCTTGTCTTTGTACAAAAAGCTTTGTTTAGTTCTGTATAGTTCTCCTTCAAGTCAGATAATTGCTTTTGTTTTTCCTCCCCATCTCAATTTGGTGTGGCTGTGTTCTAGTTTGTTCTCTTAGAACATACAACTCTTGGGATGCTTTCCTGGAACTCCCTACACTGCATATCACCCTGTATTTTCTCCTTATTTGCATTGTCCTTTGAAATTATACCAATTTGATTGAGGTGGAAAAATGTGCAGGATCCTCTGTAAGACTTCGCTATGCCTTATGCAATGATAAGTTCCTGATAGGGCTGTATCCAGTACTACTGCTTCCTTGCTGTGTCTGTATGATGACCTGCACACCGGCTGAGAGAGCTGATTGGTATGCTAGTGCTCTTTCCAGTCTACTCTGGTTCTGAGCCACCAGTTCATGACAAAAGTCTGGTCATATATGTTCCAGTGCAACAACAGGGAACAGCTTTGGGAAAAATCTTTGGTGATCTGTCATTCAACCTCCTGCTCAAAGCAGGAATAACATCAAAGTTGGATTAAGCTGCTCAGGGCCTCCTGCGATTGGATTTGGAAAATCCCTGCTCTGAGGAACTCTATTAATAAAGTTTCCTCCTAACAGAAAGTCATCCTTGGCACAACTCTGTCCTCTCTTTCTAGCTCCTTCATTCTATCTGAAAAACTAGTTAACGGAGTTCTATCAGATACCATATGGATTTATAAATGCAAGTTATTAATTCCATTTCTGTTACTTCCTGTCTCGCTCCAATTTAAGAGTGAGGCAAGGTTCTTTTGATATGTTATGCCTGGCGTGAGATTAAGAAGAAAAACATTCAAATGTTGATCTGACCAGTTTATTAAAAATGATAGACAACTGAGGGGATGGGGAAGGGAGAGCGGCGAATATCAAAATTAGGGTGATGGGGATGGGAAAGTGGGCGATAGAAAAGGTAGAAAAGAGCAAGAATTACGTGAAAGCGGAGATAGTCACCTCCTGGATGCTGCAGCGTCCTGTAGCACGTTGTTACGTTGGTCCGGGGCAAAATAAGCGTAGGGGAGAGCATCAGCAGAATGGCAGGCCACAAGCAGCAGATCAGTGCAGTGCAGAGCAGGTGGGCAGAGTAGCGAGGTCTCAAGAAGCGGAGTCTCGGGCAGCGAGGTCTCACGGAGCAGAGTCTCAAGCAGCAATCCCAGGAGAGACAGTAGGCAGCAGTAGGACGATGGTGGAGGAATCTGAGGTCAGATACCTAAAACGTTCTTCAGCATACAGGCATCTTCTTCAGCATGCAGGCGGTCATGTAGAGAAGCATCTGATGACAGAAAACCTCATTGTTTCTGTAGTGAGGCATCTGGTGTCAGAAAACCTGAATTCGGGGTTTGTCCATGCCCTTTTTATCCTTCTTTCCAGCCTTCGAGACATTTCTGGAAGGCTCGGGTCAGGGTCGTGAATTCCTCGGAGATGGCCATCTTCCTTGAGATAGGCCCACACAAAAAGACCACTTTAGGGCCACTAATCTGCATCTTCTCTCTCTCTCTCTCTCTCTCTCTCTCTCCCTCTCCCCCTCTCGTTGCCCCTGGACTTGTCCCTCAGACAAAGGATTTCTCATCCCCTGCCCAGTGCTTGTCCTTACAAAGGGATTTCTGGAACCTTGGTCAGGACTTGCCTGAACTTGTCCATTTCAGCAAACTTTTGAGGCAATAGTGTAAAAAACATGGCCTCTTACCTTTCCTCAGCTGACTGATAATACTGGCCATTTTGAAAAATAAGTCTTCACTTGAGAGAGGGATGCTGGCAAAGTCCATGTGAAAATCTAGTTAACTCAGTGTCTAACTAATGCTTCTCTGATACTGAACAGTGAAGCAGGAAACGGATGCTCTGCTGGAATTCGGAATAAAGTGGGGCTAAAAGGGGGATAGTTAAAGGTAGTTTATAGAAATAAGTAAAGGAAACTTAAAGTTAACAAGTAAAAGAAACAAGGGGCCTAGGAGAGCAGGGAGGATGCAGATAAAGAGTGAGACCTCACGAACAACCAGAAGAGGAGTTGCATTCCCCCTGATGAGAACAAGAGGGGGTCTGCATGCTAAAGAGCTATTGACTATGTATCAGAATTCCTAGAACTATTGACTATGTATTAGAAGTCTAAGAAATAATTGACTATGTATCGGAATTCTGAGAAATCATTGACTATGTATTAAATGTACCTACATATGTGTCACTATTTTACAAGTCGGTGTGCAAGTTTGGTGGAGCTATCCCCTTGCACCCGGCGCTGCGCAACGCTGGAATAAATATACCTGCTTAATAACCCATCTCTGGATTATAGAGTTTGATTCCGCAGGTCAATACACTCAAAGCAAACTGACAATGCACAACTTTTTTTAGAAGCCAAGGACAGCACTTCTTAGAAGTCCAGCAGCTGGTTCTTTCAGAAATGTTTCAGTGATGAGACGCACACAAATCCTGAATCTGCCAATATGTAAGTAGATTCTGCCAACAAGACTCATTTAAAGATGTTGAATGTTTCCAGTTCGGATTGCTTAGCTGTGCACTCTCCCTGCATGCAGTGCTGACCTGGTGGCAGCCTCACAGGAGAGCAAAACCCATTTTAAAATCGGATGCTGGTTTCTGAGCATGTACAGGCTTGAGGCAGTTCCTGCAATGCACTTTTTCCCTTGTGCCTCTGTCCCGTCTCATGTGATGAGGCAGGCACAGGACCTTCAGGTAGGCTGGGGTCCCTGTCCTCACTGTCCCACTCCACCACTTGGAATGGGAGGACACTTGCAGCCAATCTGGAAGAACTGCTTTGGGCTGGTGTTTGGGTGCATGAGGGAAGGGGATAAGTTGGGCTCAGCTGGCCCCTTGAGCCTCATGCAAAAGGGACTGAGGCCTTTCTGTTTTTCAGTTCCCCAGTAGCTCAGCTTGTCGTCTTTCACTGCACCAGTCCCCGCGATCCCTAGCTATGTTCAGAGCACAAAAGCAGTGTTTGCGTAAGTAGGGAAGCAGAGGAAGAACAATCTGACCAAGAAAGGTGATCTCTAGCTTATCGAACCCCAGTTCTTTGTTCAGCAGAATAGTGTGATTCATGCACCTTTCTTTAGTGGTATTTTAGCTTCCTTATGTAGTCTAAGGCTATTGTAATGTGTGTGCAAAAACCGAGAGATTAAAGAACTCTGAAACCTTACCACATTAAAAGCATAACATTTATTTCAGGAAGAAATCTAAAAATAAAGCGTAC
Organism: Coturnix japonica; assembly: GCF_054131305.1. NCBI lineage: Eukaryota > Metazoa > Chordata > Aves > Galliformes > Phasianidae > Coturnix > Coturnix japonica. The sequence goes on from NC_140669.1 coordinate 33,581,421, forward strand.
CACATGCCTTCAGTGACCGAGTGATGTCCTCTCTGCCTGCTTGAGCGGTTTGCTGTGACAGCAGAATGCTGACTGCTCTTGTTGGGTGCTTGGGCTTTTGGGATATGACTGCAATCCAGATTTTTTCTTTCATGCACTTAGCTTGTGCTTCCTTGCTCAGTGGATGCAGTTTTTGTGCTGCTTTTCTCCCGTGGGAGAAAATGTTGTCTGGCTGCAGACTGATGGAGGATGGCTAGCATAATTATTCGTATCAAAGGATACTTTCTGAATGTACAGATACAACATCTGTGGGTAAACTGTTTCCAGCCTCTACATTTTATATTATATCAGAAGATAAAAAACACTGAAGCTGCAGCACTCTCTACTGCTGTTTTATTTGCAGGCATATGGTAAACTTCAATCAGGTTGCCTTCTAATCTTCTCACTGATAAAATGATTTAAGTTCTTAGGTTGGGCTATGTAAGATGCCTTTCCTGCAGTTGTTTGAGGGGGAGATACATTCATACCCTTTGGATCTTGTCACTAGACAGGGTTTTTTGATCTTCTCTGTTGTAGATGGAGAACCCTGTATTCACAAAGTGCTCTGCTTTTAAATCAGGCACTAAATAGTGTTTGTTCCTGAAGCTACAGAAACATCCCAGGAGCTCCCAGTCTATTGTGCCTTATACTAGGTGCTAGCAGTTGACACTTGACACACTCCATCTGATCCCTGCTAGTCAGGGGCTGTGTCTTGGCTTCACCAGGAGCTGCCATTGTAGTCTATATTTCAAAGTAGAAACCTCTGACTGAGATGTTGCTCCAGCAGTCCCGATGCACCAGGTACACAGTGAGAAGGACAAATGCACCTGCGTGAGTGGAAAATGTTGTGGTTGTACACTTCATTTAGGTTCTGCAGGGTCTGCCTGCAGGCTTTTTGCTCCCTTGATACAGAATTCTAAGTGCAGGATGTCACCTGCTGCTTTTGAACACTGTGTGTTAAATATTTTGCATCCTATTACTGAACTTGCATTTTTGAACTATTTTTATGAAACCTAATATTAGGGTGTAAAACATCCCTGTGGCTCACATGAATCATCTCTCCCTTAAGAGAGGAAGTAAGATTGAAAGTAATGAAGCTGGCTAGTTCTGAATACACCAGTATGGTTCAAACAAAGAATGATTTCCTCTCCACTGCTGTGTGTTAAAGATACACTAAACATATTCTGGAAGTTTTCTAGGTGACTGTTTCAGGATGTTTTGAGCAGAACCCCTCAGTCACTCACTGTAGCAGGGACAGCCACTACAGCAGCTTTCTTGGTTGGTACAGTAACATTGATATCCTGATGGAGGATATCTACCACCAGAACTGACTGGTGAACCTGGGCAAGTGGATTGTCCTCTCCCCATGGGTCCTCTAGCCTGTGTTGTCACCCACAGACCGTAGTCCAGACTCATTTATTTTTGTAGCTCTTTTCTCTGGAGCACTGGTAAAGAAGAGATGAATTATTTTCAAATTATTTCTTGAATTCCTTTGTATTTCCAAAGTTGCTGCTTATTCTTGATGCTGTACTATTGTACTATTTCAATCTGGCTAGTGTCTAAAACAGCACAATTAAGAAGTCAATGTTTAATCATCAGCTATAGTGAAATCAGACAAAAAAAAGTGAGATTAAAGCTGTTGAAAATGTTTTGCTAACATGAATAACTCTTGACTTCAATCGCATTTTCTTCTAAAGTAGCTGTTCTTAGAAATGGAGTGTTGTGATTCCATGGAAAGTAGGAAAGTTCCTTTTACTGTGAGTCTGCAAAACTGTTTTTGGTGACAAAATGCGTGAAAAAACAGTTGACATCTGTATTTGTTTCTGAACAATTTAGTATCTTTGAATGTTCACTCCTGTTTGATACCTGCGGTTAAAGCAGTCCTATCGGTAGCTTGGATATTACTGGATATTTACAGAAAAGCATCCTTGGTTCTTTTTTACTCTTCTTGTGGATGCTAACCCAATTCCTGTTGTATAATAGTTGCACTTTTATAGTTGCACTGAACTTTCGGGTGCAGCCTGATACTCGTTCTTGGACAGCCAGTATATCAAAATATGTCATGCCTTCAATTCTAGGCTAATGCTATAGTTTTATGGGTTCAGAAACAAAATCTGCCATGAAGTCATCTCTTTCCTGGGAGAAAGTGGGAGAAAGCATGGGGACCAAAGCCTCGGTAGTTGTTCACAGTTTGCATCAAATTGAAGGCAGGCTCTGTAACCTGTCTCTTTGGAAACTGGTGAAGGGAATCTGAAGTGGGAAGATTTTCTTCTTTGTTCCTACTTGAAGGAGAAAATGGCGTATAAAAGGCCCAATGGACACATTCTAGAAGTTAAATCCAGCCAACGTAAAATCTCAGTCATCTGCATTGGCTTAGCAGCTGGTGTGTGCTTGTGTTCAAGCAGGGGAATGAATGTGTGGATAGTTGTCTTTGTTTCAGCTGGGGCAGAATTGTTTTCTTCAGATTGCCTGGTATGATGCTGCTTTTTGGGTTCTAGGAGAAAAGCAGCATTGATTACAGTGATGTTTATAGTTGCCTGCTAAGCAATGCTGTACGGAACCAAGGCCATTTGTAATGAAAAACCCAAGGAGCTGGGAGGAAACAATTAGGACAGCAGACTTAAACTGGAAGAGGGCATATTTCCTACCATATGACATCATGTGGAAGGAGTTTTGAGGGGAGTGGGAGTTAATCTTGCTCTCTTCTGCTACTTGGGGGCCTGCTGGGCATCAGCTGGGGGGTGGAAAGCAGTTACTTGTGCATCACTTCTTGTACACACACACACACACACACACACACATATATATAAATGTATGCCTAGTCAAAACTATTTTCCTTTTCATTTTCTCTGCCTTAGTACAAGTAATTTAATCTCAGCTCATGAGTTCTACCTTATTGTTTTTCTGGTTTTATTTATTCTCTCCACCATCCCACTGGAAGAGGTGAGTGAGTGAACGACTGAATGATGCTGAGATGCTGAGCCATCTGCCAGGTTAAACAAGAGCTGAAACAAGAAATAGAGGTTTATTTCAGTTGTTTGCTTTAATTGAGTATTGAAAGGCTTGTGTAAGTCAATTTTAATTAATAAAAAACTAGCCCCTGTGGTGCTAAGAAGGATGTAGATCAGTAGCAAAAGTTGTATCTGCATAATGTGTGATGCAGTATATGGAGAGAAGTTAGTTACCAGACCTCTGATTCAGATCTTAGCATATGGTTAAAGGCTTGAAATGTTTTCTGCTGAGCAGTAAGATGTCTTAAATCCCCTTCTTCAAACAGGTTTGAAGTATCCTTTGCCACATTGTATACATCTCCTAATTCTTCTGTGAATAAACTGACCAGCTGTTGTTTTTTATAGACATGAAGCTGTTTGGAAGTCTCTTGATTTCCATCTTCTTGTACTCAGTGACTGGAGTGTTTGGTGCTGATGAATAAAGTTGAAGTTGAGTGAGTAGAGAAGGTGGTGGGGAGGCAGGCTGGATGAAATGCTTTTCCCAGTTCTTTTATCTGTGTGGTTTCTCTGAAAACCTGTTCGTTTGGCAGAAATTGAACATGTGCTGGTGTATCACAGATCTGTGTTTGATAGTCAAACAGAGCTGTGGTGAGTGCTGCCTAGCTGCTGTCCCCAGCTTTGTTTGCTTTTGCTATTCCTTGCTGGTGATTGCTTTGCCTTTTAGTTGTTATTCAAGCCATGTGGTGAAAAAGAGTTCTTTGGCTTCTGTTTTCAAATCTGCTTTAAGGCTCTGTAACTGTAGGTATGAAAATAGCAATCATATTTCCATTAAGAAAGCAAGTGCCAACATCTGTCTTCAGGGCACTTCCCGCCATCCATGGGGGACTAGGAATTTACTTACTGCTTTTTGGGAAGTAGCAATGTGGATAGAGCTGCAGCTTAGAGGTGCTGAGCTGCTTGGAGGAGTCCTTCTGGCAAACAGACATCAGGCTCTGCCTGCAAAAGGCATTGGAGACAAACCCTGGAGTGTGCAGCTGCTACCAGGCAGAGCCAGGTAGAAAGTGTGGAATATGAGAGGTTTGCTTTTATAACCAAAGGGTGTTTTCATCTCTTTCCTATTCAGAGTGTTTACAGGTTTGAGGTGTTACAAGTCCCTTCCACCTCTCTTTATAACTTACATTCATACAGCAGAAAATCTCTGCCTCACCAAACCCAGCACTTGCTGCAGAGATGGATTTGTACAAGGCTTCAGGATTAGTGCTGGAGGCTGAATTTCAGATGCATATTTGTGCTGCTGACCTTGGTGTGGGAGCCAAAACAGGGCCATCCCTTTCTGAGAGAATGCACCCAGAGCCCTGAGCTTGTGTCTGAACACATGGCTCTGCTGGGAGAATATTAAAGGAAAACTGAGAGAGCTAGGGCTCTTCAGACTGAAGAGTAGGCTTCAGGGGGACCTTAGAGCGGCTTCTTAGTACCTTAAGGGGGCCTACAGGAAAGCTGGGGAGGGACTTTTTATAAGGGCAGGTAGTGACAGGATAAGGGGAAATGGTTTTAAACTTGAAGAGGGGAGATTTAGATTAGATATTGGGGAGAAATTATTTACCGTGAGGATGGTGAGACACTGGAACAGGTTGGTCAGCAAGACTGAGGATACCCCCTCCCTGGAAGCAATTAAAAATATAGCAATTTCATGTAGCTTATGGCTCATATACTTAGCATTACTGGTGAAGGAGTTCTTGTAGGTATGGGGCTACTAGTTTGAGGAAATATTAAAGGGGATATAAATGCAGCATTGATAGTATGTCGATTTAGTTCAGTGTGATTGAATACAGCCTGTTGCAGCTTGGAAACCGACTTCAGCTGACACTGCATTCAGCTTTTGAATGTTTTTTAGTACTTCATGTTATGACCAAATGATTTTTGCTTTGTTCTTCTTGGTAACTGGTATTACTGGAAAATGCTGCCATGCAGTGTTTGGAAATTGAAACGCTGTACTATTTAAGGTGTTTAACTTGGATTTAGTTTGCTTACTGAAAAGATGTGGTGTGCCAGCACCCTCTCGTGGGCAGTGAAATAGTGTGGAATTTTGACTTGTAAGGTGGAAATAGCAAAATGCCTTACAGCAGTGGATATATGTTGTACCGGGTACAGGTTTTGTCCCCCAGCCTAAAGAACTAGTGGACTGCTAGTGTGCTTACACAAAACATTGCCACTTGACTGAAATGCTCTGTTGCTTTGAAAATGACTTCTGTAATTTGCTGAATGTCAGGACTATTTTAGAATTGTGCATCCTCACATTGATAAATTCACATAAATGCTTTTTTTGTACCTAGGAGTTCATCTGTAATAGCAAAATCATTCTGCTTCTGATTGAGAAAGAATGCGTTTTAATGTGTGTGTGTGTGGAAACAATGGTAGGTGTTTTCCAGAGCTAGTCCATTCTGTTACCCCGTGTCTTTCTTTCTCTTTGCAGGTTGCGGACTCAGCACGTGTCTCTAACAGTTAAAAAGGTAAGCGGGTCACATTTATGGCACATATGGCAAGGTGGTTTGTGTTTTAATGGATGTGTGCATACCATGACAGTGAGGAGATATTTCATCTTCATGTGTGAATATAGTTGTTCAATACCGAACAAGTTGGTGCACTAGACCATTTCAAGAATAACCAATCAAAGGAATTTGAAAGCATAAAAATATTAAGAAATATCCAAATATATCAAGTCGATGCTCTTTTTATGTAAAAGTTCTTACCCATTTAACAAAAAAAATGTATCCAGTTTGTATTAGTAAAATCAATATGTAAATATGATGTAGAATCACGGAACTATTAAGGTTGGAAAAGACCACTAAGATCACCTAGTCCAACCATCAACCCATACCCACTAATTACGTCCTTCAAATAAAGTACAACAGAAAAGAGTGAACTGCGCAACTCAGAAATGTTGAGTTTTGTTCAGCACTGCTGCCATTTTATCTTCATTCCTGCTTTTTTAAAACCCACGCATCTTCACACTCCAGGGGAGACGTTCTTTCTGTTTGCTTTTTACCATGCCAGGCACGTTTTTGTTGCTGTAGAATCATAAGTAGTGTGAAGGATCTTGAGCACAAATTTGATGGGGAGCTGGGATCATTCATTGTGGGGAGGACCTTATTGCTCTCTACAACTGCCTGAAAGGAGGTTTTGGCGAGGTGGGAATTTGTCTCTTCTCCCAGGTAACAGCAGTAGGACGTGAAGTGATGGCTTTAGTTGTGCTAGAGGTTGAGGTTGCTAACTAGGAAGAATTGTTTTTTCTCCAAATGAGTGGTTAGACATTGGAACAGGCTGCCCAGGGAAATGGTAGAGTCACCATTTTTGGAGGAATTTAAGGAAAGAGTGTGTGTTTTAAAGTCCTGAAGGTCATTAACAGGTACATAGTTTACAGGATGTACTGTCTACACATGTGCGGTATATGCTGTTGGTAGGGTTAGGAAAGGGAGATTAATTAGTTTCCAGCTGAATTTAACACTTCATGCCTGTAACATTTTGGAGGTGTTAGAATTTAATTCTTATTCCAAAATAGCTGGTGTGTCCATGAGCCAATTTGTCGTTAAGTATGCACAGCCATGATAAAACACCTGGGCTTTCACAGTCATTTTAAATATTTTCCTTTGCCTGAAAAAATAAATGACTTTCCATTGATGAATATACTTTGTGGTACCTGAGCTGTGTGTCTTCACAGAACCGGTGTTACTTCTGCTGTTACTACAGATAAGTTTTTCCTGTTGGTTAGTATGTAACAGTATGTAATGCTGTACGTATTTTACGCAATTGATATTAGCATGCCAGGGGTTTTACCTTACTAGCAGCACATAACATTTAATAAAAAAATCTGCAATTTCTTGTTTAGCATAACTTTCTAATTGCCCCATTAACACAGTGGGATGTTTTCCAGTGTATGCATGTAATCCAGAGGCAACTGAAGTCCAAAAGACAAGTCTCACAGTTTTCTATGGGGATGAGCATATGGAGGGAAGAAAACAGGTGTGTAAAGCACAAGTATACAGATGTGAGCATGCCTGTATACCAGGCTTGAGCGATGGGCTTTTTGAATTACACACATTAAATGGAAAACAGGATTTGTTACAGGCCAGTGGAAAGGTTGTAGTATGCAGTGTGAATGACTACAGGGGCATGGAAAGAGAGATTGTCAGTTGGAAACCCACAATTTACCTAAAGCTATTATGTCTGCAAAATAGAGTTTATATAGTCCTTTTGTACATACTGCCTTTGAACTGGGGGGGAAAAAAGTGCAGGAAAATCTGTAATTTGTTTTAGGTGCTCCTGAGAGTCTTGAGAGAAACTGTGTGTGTAAGCCTAGTATTTTAACTTTGTACCACTTGAAAGTTTGCATTGCCCCTAACAAATGTATGAAGGAGTTTTACTGTTGGCCTTATTTGTCACGCTCTTTTTCATGAAGGAAAAATAAACAAACAACAACAGCAATACAACAGAACAAACCACCCCATAACTAGTGCTTTTGGTTAGAGTAAAAGTGATGTTTTCTTTCAAGCAAAATGATGAACATATTATGTTCTTATGTCAGATGCTAACATTCACCTTTAGATTTGTCTCTCTTGAGCACAAGAGCTGAAGTTTCAGTGGTTAATAAAACTGTTTTCCCATAGCCAGATAATCTATATGTAATGTAGTATGAATGTTTTGATTAATAATAACAAATGAACACAATTCATATGTAGGAGAGAAGGTAATATCGCTCACTCAGTACTTCAGCTGATGTTGGGCTTATGTCTTTTGTTTGCTGAATATCATCTCAGTTTAGCAGCTCTAGATTTAACCAAAGCAAACCAAATAAATGTACATCAGTATGGTGCTGGCTAAGCAACTGTATCTTCAGTGTCTTGACTGCTTGAATTGCTTGTCAACCTGCAGAATAGATTTGACATAAATTTTATGTTGAGACATATTGCTGTTTCCCCGTGGGAAGAGCGTTGCTTCATTTAACTGCTATGAAAATTGTCATCCTTAAAAATACAAACAACAAAAAAACCTCAACAACAACAACAAAAAACAAACCCACCATCACTAATTGATAGTGAGATAAAATATTTTATATACACTTTCAGATTAAAAAAAATTTGCTGTATACAAAAAACAAATATATATACAAAATATAAAATACTATACAAAAAACAAATGCTTGCAAACTGCAGAATTTGCAGTTCTGCAGCATGTACCTCAGCTCACAGAAGTAGCCATGGACAGCCCAATTCAAAATTAGTGCCCAGACCTCTGCTTTTAAAGGAGATCTAATGCTTCACCTTGTATGTAGGTTATGTTAAAACCTTAAATATCCCACTTCCTGTTTTTCAGACAGAAGCAGTCTCCGCCAGCCAAAAAACCAGCAAAAGTATTTCACAATGGATGTAGATGATGAAGAAAACATGAGTAAGATATGTTTGTTTACTCTACTGAACTACGCAGTCATTTCAAAGGTGACCTTTTCTCATAAGCCACAGAGATGACTGAAGGAACTGAAGCATGAATTAAAATGATTTTTGTATGTTTTTAAGTATAGGATATAAGTGTAATCCAGAGATTTTGAGCAAAAAGTGTTCTTGAAATATACATCATGTGCTAGTCTAGTTATAACCTATGTCTACAAAATATTTGCCTGTTTTGATAAATAGTTTGGTATACTGCACTGACACTATTTATGAGCACTATGTGTCCCACTCTGAGTGGCATGTAAGACCTGTTCTGGGTTTCAGGTGTACTGTGTCTCATCTGCTTTTCTGCGAATTCCTTTACCTCACTGTTCTAGCTGGCAATAGGGTTGCAGGTTACCCAAGGTAGGCTGTGTTAACCTGAGAGCAGATTTGTGCAGAACTCTCAAGATGAGAGCCTTCTGTGCAATTCTTGTAGGCAGATCATTGTGAGACTTGATGGAAATAAAGATCATTATGACATGAGAGAGCCAGATGATTAGAAGGGCTGAAGGCCAAGACTGTACCATGCATCAAGTGAGTATTTTTAACAGAAGACATTTCATGTAGCTGTTAGCATACAAACCATTTTAGTGTTGGCTAATGTGATACTGGGTTCCATGAGCTTTTTCATTTGAATAATCTGGTATTGTGTGAGGTTTGATTGTCTGCCAGTGATGCTTGTTGTGCAGTGAAAGATACCTCAGCATCCTTCCATCAGGATATTTGTACTGAGTTCCAGGAGGCGAGTATTAGGAAAAAATGTCTTATTTTTAAATCATAGGTTGCTGTCCTGTTTAATAAAATAGGATGCTTTTGTCAGATGTTTGTATCTATATTGATGCTGCTTCAAAGAGCTGAATACACAACAACTGTGATCAACTTGAAAAGGCTGCCTAAAGTATTCAGTACTTGAGAACCTAAAGACTGGAAAATGTATAGACTTGAATATACATACATACGTAGAATCATAGAATATGCCATGTTGGAATGGATCCATAAAGAAAGATGAGTTCAACTCATGGCTCCATGTGGGGCCACCCAAAAATCAAACCGTATGTCTGAGAACACTGTCCGGATGCTTCTTGAACTCCAGCATACATATATAATATATAGCATTAGTTTCTTTTTAATGTCTATTACTGAATGGAGAGGGTTTTTTTTTTGTTTTTTTTTTTAATAGTTTAGATGGTAATCTTTTTTCCCATCTGCCCTCTCCTAAGTACTGTACTTGCTTGACAATGTTTTAACATTTACAATTCTAATTCTCCTGCCTTGTATTAGCTGTGATACTGGCAGCTAATCAGACACATGAAGTGCGCTAACCTGTGTTTTAGAAAGCACATGAAGCGATGGTCAGTGCCTTCTGTGTACTCTCCTTTAGAGCAGCATTTGTTTTGAGTACTGCTGCTCCTAACTTGAGCTTTGATGAGATCCTGACTCAGAGATCTCAGTGTTTCTCATTCCCTTCAGAGTGTGTGGGAGACATCTCAGAGTCTTGTGGTCTCTAAAACATTGTGTTAACAGAACAAAAAAGAGTGCAAAATAGAGCAAAAAAGGTAAATCTACAGTGTGTCTTGCTCCTTAACACCTGATGGATGTCCACTCAAAAAGTGGTGGATGGGGGGTGACAAGGTTGAAATGCTTCATAGATATGTAAAATCAGGGGCATTATTATTTTTAGAATCATAAAACTAAGAAATCAACAAATTAAAAATGAGAATTAGGTGAGATTAGCAGATGGAGATTCAAAGTAAGCAGTGGGATATGTTTTCATTCAGGGTATAATGAAACTCGGAAGTGATACAAAGAGTACGTATGGTCTTGGAAAGCAATTAGCAAAAATGTGAGAAAAAAAGACATCTGCATCTCTCCATCATGCCCCCTCAGGACACCTCAAGAGCCGCAGATCCCTGAAGGCCTGGAGGTTTCTCTGGGGCTATCCCATGGTCTTTGTTCTGGTTTTACCTTTCTTTTGCGGTCTACAGGCAGTCGGCTGTTGGGCTAGATGAGGTCGTAAGCCCAATTCTGAAGTCCTTCACCAGGATAAGTCACAGTATCACAGTATCACAGTATCACAGTGTTGTGCGAGTTGGAAGGGACCTTAGAGATCATCAAGTCCAACCCCCGGGATTCGAGCCTCCTGTGTAGCAGAGCGGCACTTGCACCACAGGGGGGATTCGAACCCAGGGCTTCAGTGTTGCAAAGTGGCATCCTTAACCACTGCGCCACTGGAGGCACACTTCAATAGAGGCCTGTTGGAATGAGAGCCCTATCTGAGCAGCAGGGAGGAGCTGGGATGGAGGAAGTTTAGGATGTCTAAATATGGGAAAGGTTATGAAAGATGATTTATTTGATTTTAGCAGGTGGTGTTAGCTAATCCTACTTTTTGACTAACCTTTCAGTTCTTTTTTCAACCCAAAGGTAATTAGGGGAACTCACAGCTGCTGAGCAGGATGGACTAAAGGAAAGATCTGAAAGGAAATCTTCAACCTTGTCCTGAAAAACAGATGTTCTTTTTTCCAGTTCAGTATTTAATGGGATGAAACAGACCAGAGCTCTCTGGTTTACAGAGAAGGACGTTTTCTTCCCGCCATGTGCAGGGTTTTTTGATTTGGCTCACCTTAACGATGTGAAAATTTGCCTACTTTCATGGTGTCTGGGGTTTGACACCAGCTGCTAGCTCCCTACTTGATCACTTTACTATTTTCTTCCACCCTACAGATTCTCTAAAGTTAACATGCGTAGTAACTTGCAGGCAAGCAGTAGTTTTCTTCACTTCTTTTTCTTTTCTAAACCAAGGTAAGCATGTGACTTTCTTTCATGCTCCCTGCAAATCCTCCCTCTTTGACAGGACATCATTTCCAGTACTTTTGTAATGAAAATGACTATGTAGGTCCTCCATTTATTTGGAAATAAAACTTTTTTTATGTTCAGTGGCATTCTGTTCATTTTCCTTATGTGGCTTCCAGAGACACTGGTTATAAAGAGGAAAATACAAACAGAAGCTGTTTTTGGCTTTAACTGAGTGAAGAAATCTGTTTAGCTGAAAAGTTATCTTGTTCTGTAGCAAATTTATGTTGCTACTAGAAAGAACAATGTTTGAAAAGCACTGTTTTAGATAATTTTAGATAATTTTTGGAGGTTACAATTTCAGGTGAGAAGACCAACATAAGGAAGTTTGAACATGTATTCTGTTTTCTTTAAATTCTTTCACTGTGGTAAGATGAGTGATAAGCATGAACTCTGTGTATTGACAGTTGTGTCTCTACATCACGTGTTCTGCAGACAGTATAATTTGTGGCTGAATATTACAAGAGATTTCTTTATTAAATTTAGCAAATTTCTAGCTCTGAAATACTCCCAAAGGTTTCATGTTTCTATACAGAATTTGACTGGAATTCAGTGTTAAATACTGTACGATTCCTTGTTATGCTATTGAAATTTAACAAAATATGTTTTACTTTAGGATTTTTCTTTTGATCTTTATTTTTACTTTTTTTTTTTTTTTTTTTTTTTTTTTTTTGTTCTTTCTGAGCACCGAAAGGAGTAACCTATCGAGCTTTTGCTGAAGGATGTTATAAATGAAAATTTAGTAACCATTCCATCGGCTTTGTAAGCTGGGCAAAGTGATGTGTGCATGGTAGGGAATACTTACGAAAGCATATTTGCTATTTGTTGAGATCTTCCATCTTCATTTGCTCTGGTTTCAATAAATATTTCTTACTTATTATCAGTGTGAATTTAATATAGTACTAGATATTCTAAAGTCTTGGAACAGAAGAGTTAGAAACATTTAACCAAATAAATTTGCCTTTTCATTAATGAATGTTGCTATGAAGCACAAGTAAGTCATTTCATTCTTTTTTTTTTTTTTTAATCAGAGTGAAAATGAGATCTTTCCAGTTACAGCAAATATAATTCTTGAAATATGTATCTAACTTTATCGTTGCCTCAATTTTCTAATTAGAAAATAAATAACTAAATTAATCATTAATACTGCAATACCACATTGTGGGTTTTTTTTTTCCCATTGTGGTTGTGCAGATTTAGTCACACATTTTGTGTTCTTAAAAGAGACAGCCTTCATTATTTGTTTTGAAATCTGAGAAAGCAGTTTTTTACTTTGCGAGAAATTTAAAAACTGCGTATGAATGGCAAATAAAAGGTTTTTCAATCAAAGGCTGTGTGAAAATGTGTATATAGTAGTTTTCTGGTGCAGCCTAAGTTAGACACAGGATTTTTTTACAGCTGTGTTCAGTGTATGCTGCTGAAGGGTCAGAGCTGCTGTGAGAAAGGCTTTGCTCTATTCTGGCCTCTGTTGAATGAGCCCATTGCTGAAGCTGCTGTGTGATGGGAAGGCATTCATCCCAGAGCAGATAAATCTTGAGCAAATTGAGTTGAGGTGAAATGAAGACTGTGAAGAACATAAAAAAAGGATTGAATTTGGAGAGTATGGCTATAGAGAAGCAAAACATACAGTTTTCAGTCAAGGTGCCTAACTAACAAAGAGATGCTTGGTTTTTCATGACTCAGATTTTGTTTAAGTTATTTCTTGAATTGAGCAAATAAAATCACATGGGACAGAAATGCAATATGAATAAAATAAGAATAAGGTATAATTAAATATAAATCTCCTAGTATTGGTCTGAAGTATCCACTTTTATTTTGCTATTGATAGTTTATCCTACAAATAACACGATTTGTTTTTCTGTTCTACATTTTCACTTCAAGAGTAATTTATCAGTAAGAAATTTGTTTCAGCATTAGTTTGTTGAAAAAAAATGCTGCAATGTTTTATTGTCATATGAAAGTATCAAGAGCAAGTTTGAAAGTCTTGAATGTGTTCTTTTTTGAGTTATTAAGAGATATTGCTCTTCATTTATGTCGCAAAAGCTTTAATCTGTGAGCACACATCACTTAACCAATTACAAAGAGAGATAAAGGAATCTATAAATTTTGCATTTACAAGATCCTGCAACAAAGGCATTGTAAGTTACTCTTTCTGGGCACCGCAGGTTCAAGCAGCACTGATGTTAAAGAAAACCGCAACATGGACAACGTTCCCCCCAAGGATGGCAGTATGCAAGGCACCGGGGAGGGGGCTCAGCTCTCCAATGGTGGCAACAGCAGCAGCAGCAGAAAGCGGCCTTTGGAGGAAGGCAACAATGGCCACTCCAAATTTCGCCCTAAGAAGAGGAAGAAAACACCAGGTCCTGTTTTGCCAAAGAATGCACTGATGCAACTTAACGAGATCAAACCTGGTTTACAGTACAAGCTGCTGTCCCAGACAGGGCCAGTTCACGCCCCAATGTTTGTGATGGCTGTTGAGGTTAATGGACAGGTGTTTGAGGGTTCTGGCCCCACAAAGAAGAAAGCCAAGCTCCATGCTGCTGAGAAGGCTCTGCGGTCATTTGTCCAGTTCCCAAATGCATCAGAAGCACACCTGGCCATGGGGAGGACTCTCTCGGTCAACACAGACTTCACCTCTGACCAGGCAGACTTTCCTGACACGCTTTTCAACGGATTTGAAACTCCGGTTCCTTCTGATGCTTCCTTTTACCTAGGGTCCAATGGGGATGGCTCCTTTGGCTCCAGCAGGGAGTATGGCCTGTCATCAGCTGCTGTGGCAAGTAGCCTTACCCAATTGCCTCTCCCTGCATCGCTGCCATACCCGACTGCAAGTGGGAAGAATCCTGTAATGATCCTGAATGAGCTGCGACCAGGCCTGAAGTATGAGTTTCTGTCAGAGAGCGGGGAGAGCCATGCAAAAAACTTTGTCATGGCTGTTGCTGTAGATGGGCAAACATTTGAGGGATCGGGAAGGAATAAAAAGCTTGCAAAAGCTCGGGCTGCTCAGTCAGCCCTGGCATCCTTGTTTAACATGCAGCTGGACCAGACTCCATCTAGACAGCCCATTCCTAGTGAGGGGCTCCAGTTACATTTGCCGCAGGTGAGAAACCCTTTAATATTTGTCAGCATGTTTAGATAATAACCAAAAATAGCCAAGATGAATTGTTTTGAATCAACTTCAACATTTCTGTGTATTCTGCTTGTATGGATGGGAGCGTATGCGTGCATGTTTATGTGGACATACATGTATTTGTAAATACGCACACTATGTTAGCTGATTGTGGCTTCTGACAGTTGTGTGCAACATTCCTATTCCTTTGGGTGGAGATGAGACTTTGTTGCTGATGCTTTCAGCCTTTATAATCTCATGTAATAGGGCACAAAGCACAACATGGCATCAGTTTATATTACTGTTTGTGCTGGGCAAAGATTGAGCCATGGTTTACTTGCCTTAGGTAGCAGTGGAGAGGTGGAGTGCAAGTCAGGATTAATGCTTGAAGTGGTATTGTTCTCTGACACAATCATTTTTACCAGGGCAGAAAATCATTATCTTATTCAAAGTGAAACTGTTGATGTTAGCAGAGCTGAATCATAGAAGTCAAGGGCAGGTTAGGTGACACTAATGAAGCCATCACTCATTTCCAGGGTCTGAATGAAAGGCAGAGACTGGCAATGCTCATATCCTGAGCATTCTAACTTGTGGTTAAGTAACTGTCATCTTAAAGGCTGTGCTCTAATAAAATTAGTTAACAAGTATATGCAAATTACTTAGGCAAATAAATCTGAATGAGAAATAATTTAAATCAAATAAATACTAAATAAGTAGAGAAGGTAACAAACATATCAGACAGAGACCAGAAAATGTAAAGAAGTTAGAATGGTATAATTCTTACGTTCTTAATGAAGAAAAATTCTCACTTGTTTGCTTTTGCTTCACTCTGTATAAGTGTAGTAATAAATGTTTTACCTCCCTCTTCCTACTACATCCATATGGTCTTTTTAAGGATGTTATATGCCTGCATAAATTCATATACTTTCCTGTGAATTCCTTGCAACTTTCTGTTTGTCTTAAAGTTAGCTTTGAGGCCTTGACCTTTGCTATCTTTAAAATATTATTTTAAATTTCATTTAAAATATTGTATTAGATTGATTCACTATTATTCACTAATATCAAGTTAAAGAATATAAATAGGTGTGACTGTTTAAAGTGAGTTGTTTCCTTAAGTTGCATGGACAATATGCATTGTTAAGCAATTCCTAAATACTCTCTCTCTCTCTTTTTTTGTTTTTTAATTAATAATCTTGCGCAGTATTGCATTATTATGAATGTTTCCTCCTTTTTGAAATCTGAGATTATGCTGTTCCAGGTAGTAGTGATTTCTTTAGCTATTTCAGACTGCTTTTAAAACAGAGCTTTTATAGGTGGATCAGACACCAAAAATTTCACTGCCACGAATCATTAAAATGGTTAAAATTTGAACTGCAATAAGGAGAACGGAATAAGAGGTGATGCGTACCAGAATTGTTCAGGGCAGCTTCTGTTAAGTCCAAAATGAGGATAAGTCATTATATTCTCTCTCAGCTGACTCTTTCATCATCCTAAGGGCTTTAAGATGTTTTTCTGTCTGGCAGATCAATGCATAACAACTTAATAAGGGACTTCAGTGGACCTTGGGACACTGCTAGGTACTTCAGATTTTCTTGTTCTGTGAGGTTTTGTCCTGCATTCTCAGTCCTGTGAACCACTGTTTGTTGCCTCAGAGTGCTGTGCCACAGATGAGCTGTTGCTGTAGGTAGGTTGTGCAAGATATGCGGGAATCATTTGCCCTGATAGGGATGGTCAGGGCACTAGAGGCCAGCACTGTGGGTTTAACTAATAAAGAAAACAACACATGCAAACAATTTACAACACCCAGCTATCATAAACTGACCTTGATACCCATACTGTGTTTGCCAAATCATAGCTTAGGGCCAGCTTACATTTTACCTCTCTTACGGCACCCCCAAAAAGGCTGCTCCAGTATGAAACAGAGATCTGTAGCGTCTATAAGAGTAATTCGGATTAAGCAGGTTGCTGCTGCTCTGTCATGACCCTATTCAAAGCCAGTTATTGATTTTGAGTCTTTTGCTCAGTTTATGATTAGGATGTTGTTGACTTCCTGCAGTGTCACTGTGTTTTATTATCTTACTTTTATTTATAATTAACTGTGAAGTTATTGGAATTGCATCATGGTCTGTTACAAGTGGTCTGGTACATTTTAGAGAATAATCAAGGATTTAAGCATTTGTGATTTTTCAGGGGCTGGTGTTAGGTTGTAGAATCATAGAATAATAGAATGGGTTGAAAAGGACCTCAAAGATCACCTGGTTTCAACCCCCCTGCTATGTGCAGGGTTTCCAACCACCACACCAGGATGCCAGGAGCCACATCCAACCTGGCCTTGAATGCCTCCAGGGTTACCTCCTTGGGCAACCTGTTCCAGTGCCTTACCACCCTCTGGGTGAAAAACTTTCTCCTAATATCTAACCTAAACCTCTCCTGTCTCAGTCTAAAACCATTCCCCCTTGTCCTATCACTATCCACCTTCATAAACAGTCATTCCCCCTCCTGTGTATATGCTCCTTTCAGATATTGGAAGACCACTTTGAGGTCCTACTTCATTTATGGGTTTTTTTGTTTGCTTTTTAACAGTGATTGCTCTTCATATTTTTTAAACTGTGTTTGGTGAGTATGCGTACAGACATTAAATTCGGATATTGTCTTGAAGTGGATGGAGTCGTAAACATTGGAGCATACAGTAGCAATGTAAATGAGGGTGGGAGTTGTAATAACTCTTAGACCAAATAAAATGCTGATAATGGTGATTGTATGGGAAAATTTGCATGTCCGTAGTTACACACCTTCTGGTAGCTGCAAGCTTGCTTGAGGAAATCATAGGTAATCATCATACACATGTAAGCTATCAAAGGATAGAGGAGGTCAGTTTATATTAGACAGCAGCCCATAAAGTACATATGAGTATCCCTTTTTGGTCAGTACAGTGGATTAACCAACATCCTGTGATTTATAACATTTACAGCCATTCTGTGTAAAGCAATCTTGTTTGCAGTTTGACCTTTTGTGAGTTGTGGAACAGTTGTCTGCAATAAGGAAAATGTCTTTGTTAAAAAAATGACTTAAACCCAGCAAGTATCTTGGTGTGTACCGTGGAGCAGATGAAGGTAACCAGCTGAAAATCAGGCCTTGAGCTTTTATTACCTTTTCAGCTAGTGTGTTAAAGTGGGAGAAACTGTCAGTCCTGCATGGTAGGGTTTCACGTCTCCAAAACAAAGAAAAAATGTTTATAGCCAGCTACATTTTGTAAACTGATAGCCATCCTCGCTTTACCTCTCACTCCACTCTAGCAAGATATCCTGTATTGTGCCATAAGTCACAGCAAGTACTAAAGGGCCTTAAAATGTGTGCTTTGGGTTTTATTCTTTTCTGTGAATGACAGCTGTATCTTTCAACATACTCAGGTTAGTATCATTAGAACATTTAAGTGTCTGGTTTGGCATTAGATCAGACATGTTGGACCTGTGGCCCAGCACAGCTTGCAGTGTGGTCTGCCTCATGCTATAAAGGTGGCAGCTTTTCCCTGCCAAGTGGCACAACCTGGCCCCAGGTGTGCATTCAACAACAACCAGACTCTGGTGTGCAATTAACATTGTCTTAGCTGAAACCAGAACACAGGAAGAGCACAGTGCATTGCCAACTGAAGTTATGGCAAATGATTGTATGCATTGGCTAAACACAGTCAGTGTCTCCATGATCAGAGAAAAATATGAGGATTGCAAAAAAAGTTGTCAATTTGTATTTGCAACTCTGTTTTCTGTCAGTATAAATATATTACGTGAAAATTTTGAGATGGAATCTATATAGATGCAATCATATATTCAACTAAAAATATTGGTACGTCTCTTTAATAGACTTCCATAAGACCTCTCTTAATAGGGAAAATATCTCTCACTTCACAGTAACGCCTTATTCATGTCATTGCTTTTGGGCAGTACATACATTCGTGAACAGCTGACAAGGATGAAGCACAGAATATTTCATCAGAAATCTCTCATGAACCCCTTTATACCTCACTAAGAATTGCAGCCACTGCCACTGAACCAGACTTGTATTAGTTTCATAAAGACAAGGTCAAACATCCCACTTTTTTTTTCTTTTCATTTTGTTGCTTTCCTTTTTAAAACATTTCAATAAAAATACTAAGAATTAAAATGTTTGTTACTTATGTATTAAATATGTTGTGTGAGGGTTGCTTTGAAAGTAATGCCTGATTTGTTATGTTTGCTTATGATCATAGAAGCTTAAGAGTTGGAAGGGCCTCTAACTCCCTTGCAGTGCACAGGGACACCAGAGCTAGGTCAGGTTTCCCAGGGTCTTATCCAGCCTTGCATTGGAAGTCTCCAGGGATGGGGTGTCATCCAAATCACTAGGCTACCTGTTCCAGTGCTTCACCTCCCTCACTGTAATCCTTATATCTACTCTCCCTGTGCCTGAAGCCATTTACCCTTCTTCTGTCACCACAGACCCTGCTGAAGAGTCTGACCCCTTCTTTCCTGCAGCTCCCCTTTAGATACTGGCAGGCTACTTACCCTGTCACTTTGCAACCTTCTCTTCTTTGGGCTGAACATTTGCTCTCTGCCTGTCCTCACAGGAGAACTGTTCTATTCAGTGGATCATTTCTGTGGCCCTTCTCTGGACATACTCCAGCAGGTATGTGTCTGCCCTGTACTGAGGAATCCCCATCTGAGGTCTCACCAGCACAGAGCAGGGGGGCAGGATCACCTCTCTCACCCTGCTCTCTTCACTGCTTTTGATGCAGTGTAGGATACAGTTCGTTTTCTGGGCTGGGAGGGCACACTGCTGACTCATGTACAGCTTCCCATACACCAGCGCTCCCAGATTTCTTTCAGAAGAGCTGCTCACAATCCTTTCATTCTCCAGTTTGTATTGGTAATGAAGGTTGCCTTGACCCCAGGTGCAAGACCTTGCCCTTGGATTTGTTGAACCTCATGAGGTTCATCCAGGCCCACTGCTCAGGCCTGTCTAGGTCTGTCTGGATGGCATCCCATCCCTCTGGTGTTTTGACCACACCTCATAGCTTGGTGTTATCTGCAGACTTGCACTCAAACCCACTGTCAAAGTCATTGATGAAGATACTGATGAGTATTGGTCCCAGCACCGACCTCTGGGGGACACCACTTGTCACCATCTCCACCATCACCACTCTCGGTACAATCTTGCAACTAGTTCTTCATCCATTGAACAGTATAGCCATCAGATCTATATCTTTCCAGTTTGGAAAAAAGGTACTGCATCAAAGGCCTTACTGAAGTCAAGATAGATGATGTCGTTGGCTCTTCCCTTGTCCATTGATGCAGTGACACCATCATAGAAGGCTAGTAGGTTGGGCAAGCACGATTTGCTCTTGGTGGAGCCATGCTGTTTCTTCCATGTCACCTTGCTAACTTCCATACGCCTTAGCACAGCTTCCAGGAGGATCAGTTCTATAATCTTCCCTGGCACAGAGATGAGACTGACATGTTGGTAGTTTCCAAGGCTCATCCTTTTCACTCCTTTAGAAAAGGAGTGTGATGTTGCCCTTTTTCCAGTCACCACATATTTCACCTGATTGCCATGTCTTTTCAAATATCATTGAGAGTGGCTTTGCAGCTACATCAGTCAATTCCCACAGAACTCTGAGATGCATCACATTGGGACCCATAGATTTGTGGATGTTCAGGTTCCTCAGGTGGTCACAAACCCGATCTTCCCTTACAGTGGGAGGGATGTTGCTTCCCTAGTCCCCTGCTACCAAACCAGTTGTTTGAGAGCTGTGTAGTTATCAGAGAAGACTGAGGCAAAAGAAGTTAAGTACCTCAGCCTTGATGTTGTTACCCGTTGTCAAAGGCAGATGGTGGTGGTATGGCAGTGGAGGTTCAACCTGTGAGAAGCACTCGCAAGCCAATAGCTCAGGCCCAGGCAAGGATCTCAGTAAATAGTATTTTATTTTGCAATGGTGGGTGTTCTGCAAGCAGAAATGCCTGCTATAAGGAAATGAAGCTCCTATATCTCCTAGTTCTTGATACTGAGTCCTTCCCCGACTTCCAGAGTCACATTCTCTCCTGTTAGCCCATCATGTGCACATCCCGTGTGCAGGTAGTTGACAAAAGCCCATCTTTCTTTGTCTCATGAAGTAAGCAAAATCTACAACTTAGTTGCTTCTCCAATTTCTCCTGCCATATATCTGCCAGATAAGTTTTTTTCTTCTTGTGCAGTTCTGGATGCAGATGTATGTCTTAAAGCCTTTGTTTGCCCCCACCCCCTTTCCAGCAATCATCTTCTCAAAGGAGGAGGGTTAACATGCCAGCCAGATTCTCCTGATAGCTCTGAATATGACATTCTTTCACGGACTAGTACTATTCCTTTTATCTCTCAAGAATACATGTTCTCCACAGACAAACACCTGGTATCATGGGTTCTGAGGTATGTCCCTTTTGTATCACATTCTACTGCTTATGTGAAAATAATATGCTGTCTCCCACAATTCCCTCTTACTTTTATTACACACCTATTGCTTTGTGTGATTTCTGTTAAGGCATGGTCCTGTAGGTGACTTCCAACATTTACACTTCTCTTTTTGCTCAGAGGTTGTCCTGATCACCATTTTCCACTTCATCCCATAACATAAATATCTTTACAGTGGTGGCCCTACTGACATCTGCTTAGATAGTGGTTTCGATTAGCCACTGGACCAGTCCTCTAACATGGGGGATAGTACTCTAGTATAATTTATGAACCTGTGCTGATGGCAGTAAACACAATTGATCCAACCTACATTCTTATTAATAGTTATCTACCAAAATAGAGAAGACTCAAACCCCTCTGCAAGTTGGTTCCTCACTTTATGTTAAGCAGGGACTCCCCTGGGTATCCCAATAGAACCTATATATATTTTGTCATCAAATGATTCCCCTAGACTTCTTTCTCTCCTTCATTGTGTTCAGGGATGCTCCTTTCCGAATACCAGTGTGAATGTTAGAGCCAATTGAATAAGTGCACAGTACATTTCCAGTTAGAAGGCAAGGTAGAATGCAGGATTTTCTCTCCACAATTTGCGCTGAACAACTTCCTGGACATTATGAGTCCACCCCAATGGAAAGGGGACCACTGGGGCAACAGGTCATCCTGAAGCACAGGCATAACAGTTGCTATGATTGAGATTCTGGATGGTATATTTTCCCCATTGTATCGAGATGTTCACTTCCCCATGCCCTGTTTCTACCTCAAACATCTTTCAGAGTCCTTATTTTCTTAACAGTTTTACTGGAGTTACTGGATGGCACCTTTCTCCTTTTACAGGATCTCTCTTCCTGAGTAAAGTTAGTAACAGTGGGCCATGGTTTCCATACAGCTATTTGGCTGCTGGCCCTTCTCCTGTTGCATCTGCTCCAAAAACATAAGTACAGTTAACAAATTTATCAGACTTTCTAGTTGCTATCATTAAGAAGTTGCACTGCAGGGGCTGGCACTTTGGCTGACCAATCCCTTTAAATAAGGTAATTTGATCTTTTAAAGCTCTGATGGAGTTGACTGAACCTGGTGAGTAGGTCCATCCATTATAGGTGGTGGTCCATCACACATAATTCCATTCAGGACAGGACATAGGTGGTCCCCTAACTACCTGTTCCTTATTCTTGGGGCAGAGGTATTTATTCTCACTAGTTAGTTGTTGTTAGCCTTCAGGTCTTCACAGGCTAACCTGACAAGCATCAAACAGAATAATGTGGGGTATCTTGGTCTTAGTTCCATTTATCTGTAGTTTTACAGGGTATCTTGCTTCCTTTCTCCATTTATCATCCTTCTCCCAACCTACACCCCAACTCCTTTGAGACCAGTCATTATTGCCACCAGTACCGTAACTCTGGGCTTTTTTTAATATATCAGTATCTGGGGCTAGAAGACAGATGAGGGCATTCTTCTTAAGATGGTTTTTCATCCATGATCTGAACTTGCCAGTTCCCACAGTCTGGAGGTGAGTTGATGGCACCTTTAGCTTGCGTATAATGAATATTTGCGTATTTCACATTCAGTGTCTCTTCAGTTCCCTTCAAAAAGAAGGAGGCAGGATTCAGGCTAGTCAGTGACTATAGATAAATCATTTCTTTCTATTAATATGGCTTCATATTTCAGTATCCTAGAGCCTGAAGGCCTTTCTGCCTTCCAAGTAAAGAATATGCTTTTTCTTTACTTGGTGAGGGGTAACAACAGTCAGTTGTCCTCCAGAGATCAGTTTCCTGCTTTCTTCCACCAGAAAGGCAGTTGTTGCCACTGCCTGAAAACATGCTGACATTCCGCAGGTTACAGGATCTAGTAACTTAGACAGGTATGCTACAAGTTTTCTTTTGTCTTCCCATTTTTGGGTTAAGACTCCTAAAGCAGCACCCTCACTTATGGGTGTAAAGAGATGAAATGGTTTATCCAGGGCAGGAAGAACCAAACTGGTTTGCAACCAAGTCTTGTTTCAGTTTTTCCACCATTTCTTTTTCTTCTTCTGTCTAATTTAACATATTGTGTCCTTCTTCCAATAGTTTGAGATGTGATTTCTTTGTTTTCTAAGCATATGTTTCTGTCCACAGTCTACAATACCCAGTTAAACTTAAGAGTTTTCTTAATTTCTTCATTGTTCTGGGAAGAGGGAGTCACACGATTCCCTGAATCCTGTCAGAGTTTATCCTCCATTTACCTTTGGAGAGTATATGTCCTAAGTATCTAACTTCTTTTACCACATACTGTGATTTATTTCTGGTTACTCTTAGTCCATGCTTTCCTAAGAAATTCAGGTGTTCATTTGTAGTCTCTTTTACTTTCGATTTTTCTGTTCCACATAGTAACAAGTGATCTACATATTCTAACAATATCACTGTTTCTTGAGCCTGAAATGATTCTAAAATTTTCTCCAATACTTTTTCAGACAAGTTAGGTGATTCAGTAAACCCTTGGGGTAAAACAGTCCCATCTGTATTGTTGCTAACGACCTGTTGAGGAAACTAATGTATCCTATATGCGAGCTTCCTACCCAGTTACTGTCTTAGTTTCTTTCCAGAAAAACCTTTCTGTTTTGATTCTACCTCTTGTCAAGAAGTTTCTCAAGCAAACCCTGGTTCCCACATGTTGTGGGGGGTTATGTGCCTCTGTAAATCTGCCTTCATTTAGCCAGATAAATTGAGAGTTGGTGCAGCAAATGATCCATGTTCAGGGAGATGCACTTGTGTATGTTCACCTTTTGCAACGGGTTGGTTTTCGTTCAGAATTTCAATTTCGCAGTTTCTGATATGGATTGCTCAACAGAGTTTTAGTGTAATTCAGTGTTGGAGAAGACTCCTCAGATCTTCACACTCATGTTTTTCACTAAAGAGGTGACCCATATTGTTAATTACCTGGATGGCTAACTTTTCTGGCAGGCTGATGTTCTGAATCCATAAGCTCTCCCAAATGCATCTGTATTTGGAAAAATTAGTTTCACTTCTTCTGTAATCTATTTTGTCATAATGATTTTCAACACATTTTTATGTTGCATGATGCCTTGTCAGCTGCCAGCTAGGTTCTACTTTCCAGTATGTCATGGAAGGCTGAATAGAAAAAACAAGTTATAGAATTGAGAGCATAAAGCTTACAGCTGGGAAGCAGAATCACTAATTTCACCAGGAGATTTATGGGTAAAACAACGGAATGAAGCTCTATTCATTTCCTATCCCTGCAGTGATTTGCAGTAGTGACTGTAATAAAGTAATTAAGCAAAATCAGACTGTCAGTATTCAAGTCTGCTCTTTTTACTTTTCATTTGACTGTGGTGGTCTGATTTTGGAGCTGATTGTTTTCAAATTTGTCAGTACTGCTGATCTGCCTTGGGCTGCCTCTGGAGGTGTGTGGGGGGGTGATTTTCTTTCCATATGGAAAGGGCATTGTAAACAGAAGCTTCTCAGCCCCCAGCTGGAAATGATCTTGTTGTCTGTGTGTGTGTTTAGCAAAACATCAGGAGCTTGGATATCTAAGACATTCACTTGGCATTGGCGGATCTGACAGAGAGCCTGTGCCCTTTTGAGGTGGACAAGGCTGTAACCCCAGAGTGTCTCAGACACCACAGGCAGTCATCAGAATCCAGTCATACACCTGGTACTCCAATGATGGGATTTGGTTGCAGGGAGCTGCACTGAAAGGCTTTTAAACGCAGATTTTCCTGTGCATAGTGGAAGTCTGAGTTTTTGATATGATCAGTTCTGTTCATGCCTGATTGTTGTGGTGGTGACTGAAAGAGCCATTGGTCTTAAAGGGCCTCTTTTATAAACATTGAATATCCCTAAAAGAAACTGTAAGAGGGTTTTCCTGCATTGCAACTTTTTCTGTGTTACATGTAACTTTGGAACTATCTGGCTGTGCTGCTGGGTGCACCACTGAGGTGATGGACTTTGCACAGTACATGTAGAAGCCAGCTAGTACCAAGAGTTGTTTACACAGTGGCTTTTACTCCAAAGTAATATTTTTGCATAGATTGCTGTAGTTTTCAATTTCTTTTGAGGCAAAAATTCAAGAATTTGATTTTGATTAATCTCCAGCTCTTATGGTTTCAACTACCTTAAAAGCAGCAATTGAGATTAACAGAACACAGTTCATTGCCGGAGTTCAGCAAGAGCTTGAAGTTATCATCAATATCAGAGGTTAGTCCCCCCTGCAGTCTGATTGATGTTGCTTTTCAGCCCTGCTGGCAGGTTACAAGGCTGTGACTATCGTTCAAGTTTTCCCTAAGGTGAAAGAGATAAGTCTTCCTAATTTTGGAGTAGGTATGCTATACATGTGCTACTCTTAAATTTGCAATATCTTGTTTTTTGAAAAAAAGAAGAAAATTTAACCACTGTTGAAAACAAATTAATTCTTAATATGTAGTAACCAATTAGTTCATATGACTGTTATAAAAGATTTTCAGTTACCATGTTGGTTTGAAGAGGCTGGTTTTTGCACTTCATTCTTCCTGTCAGGTCCAGTGTTGGTGTTGAAATGATGTATTTTGAGTTTTGAGAGTGAAAATATTGACTCATTTGTTTATTTATGTGTTCTCCTAAGCCTCAGTTGTTTATACTGTCTTGAACATCAGGTACTTTGATGCTTGTCCTAGGTCTGTGTGACCCTGTTTTAAAAGGCATAAAGCACACAGAACTCTACTCCATATAAAGAGCTGTGAGTGGTTTGTGTGCCTGAAAATTAGACCTGGCTGCCTCCTTGACATACTGAAGATACGTCAAAATCTTGGCCTAGTTTCAAAATGAATGTTGCAAGCAGTTTTAATATGTTGTGTTGAATCATTCAAAAATGCAAATCTTTATAACATAGCTCTGTTGTATTTTTTTAAAATTTGTTTAATTTTCTAACGTGCATTTCTGTGTGATCCAACAGGTTTTAGCTGATGCTGTTGCACGCTTGGTTGTAGATAAATTCAGTGATTTGACAGAAAATTTCACATCTCCACATGCACGTAGAAAAGTCCTTGCTGGAATTGTCATGACAACAGGTAAAGAAAAAAATGCTGTTTTAACTGTCTAAATTCCAAAGCTTTGTTTATATTCTAAGTCAACCAGTTCTGAAGAATATGCTACTGTTTAATCTGGAATGTGCAGTAAGTATAAGCAATTAAACGTTGGCAACGGATGATTAGTCTGTTTCTGGAGTTGCTATCTTCTGTGTAGTTGAGACTTCTGAGGTAACTCACAGTCTACAAAATAGATATTTTTGAAGTATATTTTAAAATGAAGTATGGAACTTTTTGAAAGTAAGTCTAAAATACATTTAATCACGTTGATCAAAAAGATGGCATTCTTGTTTTTGGCATATTATGTAAGATACTATGCTTGCTTTCCAAGTCTTTAAAGTTCTGCACTTTGTTTAGTTAGTTGTGCTGTATTTCATTCTTAGTGCTTTGTGTCTCGGTTGTTTTAGTAAAAAAGAAAGCAACTTGTGTTTCAGCAGCTGTATCTAGTGTGCATGTGCAAACAACAATATTGTCACAGGTCTCTGATTGCTGTCCTGAGACATGTGGTCTGCCAGAACACTAAGAACAGTGAATCTTCATCCTAAACTGATTGACATTCATTCTGTTGCTGAATTTTCTTTAGGTTAAGGTTTATCTTTTTCTTCAGTCCCTTTGACTGGACATTCATTTTGTGCCTGTCCCCCATTAGCAGTTCATTTTGTGCGTGTCATGAGGAGCCTCCACTTAGGTAGTTGTACAAATCAGACCAAGATCACTGATAAATGTGCAGCCACATTTCATTTGGATGGCCTTTATGCAGCCATGCGTGGTGAGCTTTCTTCTCGTTCTTTTGGGTTACATGTTAGCTTCTATTTTGTAGGGTAGTGCCAGCCCTTTCCTATTCTGGGGATATTTGTAGTGACCTTCCAATTTCATTTCTGAGGTGTGAGGGGGCTAGCTAAAGTAGAAAGTAATGCACACTCTAGAACAGGGAGTGTGACTTGGGGACCTTTGGCCCAAGCCATGTTGTCGGATATCTCTGGCTGGGTTGACCCTGTCCAGCATCCAAACACCCACCCAGCTTCTCAGTCAACACCCCCTCTCAGGGAATGGAGAGAAGATGTAAGGAAGGTGAGAAGTCTTGAGGGCTGAGATAATGATAGCTTAGTAGGGAAGCAAAAGCTGCTTCTAGAAGCATTGCAAGATAAGGAAACCACAAAATTACAAAATGGTTCTGCAACATTGACTGTTGTAGAAGTCTGACAAGTATGACTGAAGTAAATGTTATAGTTTTGTCCATTTTTGATCAACTGCACCACTCAGCTTGCAGATGAAACCAAGCTGAGTGATAGAGTTGACATGCTAGAGGGAAGGGATGCTATCTAGAGGGACCTGGACAGGGTTGAGGGTTGTCAACCTCATGTGAGGTGACATGTAACACCCTCATGCAGTTCAAAGCCAAGTGTAAGGTCCTGCATCTCGGTTGGGGCACTCCCAAGCACAAATACAGACTGTGTGGAGAGCAGCCCTGAGAAGAAGGATTTGGGCATTGTCCATTGATTAAAGCCTCAACAGGAGCAAGCCATGTGCAATTGCTGCCCAGAAGGCCAACTGTATGCTAGGTTGCATCAAGAGAAGCATGACCAAGGAGGTGATTTTGCCACTCTGCTCTGCGCTTGTGAGACCTCACCTGGAGTATTGCAAGTATTGTTCTGGAGCTCTCAACGCAAGAAGGACATGGAGCAGTTGGAGCAGGTCCAGAACAGGGCCTTGATGATGATCAGAGGGCTGGAGCCCTAACTTCAGAGGGCTGAAGCTTACTTCTCTAACATCCCTAGTTTTCATGAAGTATAATATGGCCCATAAAAGCAAGTAGTGTGTTTTTAAGACAGGTCCTTAAATGTAAGCTTGTAAAAAATTCCGCTGTCTTCTGGATGATTTAAAAGAAGCCCTGACTGTGGATGTGAATGTTTTCTATCACTGCCTTTATACTCCAGGTAAATTCCAAGTCTATGTGGAGTAAGAAACCAAAATATTTCCTGAAGCCCATTTGATGAGAAACAGCTAGAGAGGAAAAGGCTCTGGGAAACCTTATAGCATCAGCCTATAGGAAAACTGGGAAGGGTTCTTTATCGGGGAGTGTAATGATAGGACAAGAGGTAACAGTTTTAATCTATAAAAAGTGAGATTTAATTTGGATATAAGGAAGAAGTTATTCACAGTGAAGTTGGTGAGGCACTGGAACAGTCTGCATAGAAGTTATGGGTGCCCCATCCCTGGCAGTATTTGAGGCCAGACTGGATAGGGTTGGGCAACCTGGGCTGGTTGGTGGTGCCCCACTGGTAGGGTTCCCACCCCACGGCAGGGGTTGGGGGTTGGGACTGGGTGAACTTTAAGGTCCATTCCAACCCAAGTCATTCTGTGATTTTAGGGTTCTGTGATTCATAATGATGACCTATCTGTGAAGAACATAGGTCATCTGTGATGACCTATCTGTGACCTATCTGTGAAAGAACCCTGTGATTTTACTGTTCTGTGATTCATAACAATGACCTATCTGTGAAGAACATGCTGTAAAACTGTATTTCTTTTCTCTTTTTGTAAAAGATTTCATTGTACTTAGCAGGGTTTTATTGTATCTGTGTCCAAAATTATCAGAAAAGATGTTTGCCCAAAGATTTAAGACTTATTAGTTAACATGCAAGCGCTTTTTAATTAACTGAAGAACTAGCTTTACATGGAATTAGAAATGGGCTTCTCATAAATAATTTCAGTACCTGGAGGATGCCTGAACTCCCTTAAACAGCTGTTCTGTGTTGTAGCAATGAAGTGGCTCCCCACTTCTCCTCTGCCTGCAGGAGATGGGGCAGCTGGCCTCATCCATTTTTGTCAAGGCTGTACTTCGATGAATATTTATTTCATAAGCAGTGAGAGCTGGTAGGGCTGTCCACATTATGGTGTTATTTGCTTTATTTAGGTAGATATAAGGTGGATGTAAGGTTCTGATCTATCTTTCTGAATTCTTAATGGGGCTGACTGTTTTTTTAATTTAATGAAGATAGTTGTTTGTATAGAAAACACAGAAAATATTTTTAAATTCTATTTTGCTGAATTATTTAACACCAAAGAATACATCTCAAGAAGTCCTGTGCTGCTGGTAAGTTCTGCAGCAGCTTAAGCACTTTCTTCATTCTCTAATTTTACCTTTCATGTTGATGGCTTAATACCCTTTCATTCAGTGTCTTTTCTTACTTAATGCATATCAACAATAAATTTCTAGAGTTGCTGTGAATATCTGCATGTATGGCCAAAGTTACGTGCTATAAATCAGCTGGTTGTTTGGGCTCAGATTAAAAAAAAAATAATAAAAAAATAAATCTTTGGAGCTTGAGCTTGAATAATAATTCCTGAAGCAGTAATTTTTCACTACAGTTTTTCAGTTTCTAACTTATCTGAACTCCAAAATGAAGAACTCTCAGGAACCATACTGGATAAGTCTGTGTAAACCAGCTGGACTAGATGATCTTGTAGGTGTTTTCCAACCTTGTGGTTCTGTGATTCTGTGATCTAACCTTTTGCTTTTAAGAAAGAATCATAAGAATTTTTTTTTTAAAGGAGTAGAGTAAAAAAGTGCATTGTTTGAATTCTACAGGAAGTTCTCATCCTAGATAGTGATTTTTACTGTGTCTTCTAAAATGTTGTTTTTCCAGGTACAGATGTGAAAGATGCTCTGGTAATAAGTGTTTCTACAGGAACAAAATGCATCAATGGTGAATACATGAGTGATCGTGGTCTTGCATTAAATGATTGCCATGCAGAAATTATATCTCGCCGGTGCCTGCTTAAATTTCTGTATACACAACTTGAGCTTTATCTAAGGTAAGCTTATGGGAAGACAGGCTGGATCCACTCAGTTGAAAAGCAGTAAAAATATATCTTCAGTAATTTCAATGTGAAACACTTGTTCTAAAGCGCCCTGCTGAAAAAAAATGATGTGTAAAGTACCACTTGTTGCAATAGGATGCTTAATTGACAACTCATGACCTTTACCCTTAAGTTTGATATGAACAGAACACGTATTTAGTTCACTATCAATCCTCAGAAGGTAAACATGTAGTTCAAAGTCATCTCAAGTGGTCTACTGTGTGATGTTGTTTTGTTTTCTGAAAAGTCTCCAAAGCCCACTGTGAATGTAAAGGGCTCTCTAAAAAAAAAAAGTCTTCTCCATTGACTTTTAGCTTATGTTATTTATGTATTAATTTTCTTTTTGACTTAAGCTTTATTCTCTGTTTCAGCAATAAAGATGATCAGGAAAAATCCATTTTTATCAAATCAGAGCGAGGAGGTTTTAAACTGAAGGAGAATGTGCAGTTTCATCTTTATATCAGCACATCTCCTTGTGGAGATGCTAGAATTTTCTCACCACATGAAGCAGCACAAGAGGGTATGACAGCAGCAATATTTTAGTATTGGTGTTTAAAGTATTATTTGAGCACGTGGAAGTGACATGGTTGAAATTCAAACGTCTTCTTTCCTTTTAGTGCAGATGTGTATTAGTCAAAGGTCTAAGCTGTTCGTACTGTATTGTAGAATTTAGATACAGACTGATCATCCATATGGTCCACATATTGGCCTTCCAATATTTGGAGGGAGGTATAAACAGGAGGGGGGAACGACTATTTAAGAGGGTGGATAGTGATAAGACAAGGGTGAATGGTTTTAAACTGAGATGGGGGGTTAGGTTGAATATTACGAGGAAGTTTTTCACCCAGAGGGTGGTGATGCTGGAACAGGTTGCCCAAGGAGGCTGTGGATGACCCATCCTTGGAGGCATTCAAGGCCAGGCTGGATGTGGCTCTGGGCAGACTGGTCTGGTGGCAGGGCGTTGAAAAGATGATCATTGTGGTCCTTTTCAACCCAGGCCATTCTGGGATTCTATGATTCTGTGGTCTTCAAGACACAAAGATAAGCCAGTGATTCAGCAAAGATAAGCAAAGTGAATCAGCAAGCGTTCTTACAAAACTTGTCAAGCCATCTCAGTGTTTCCATTTTTAATGGTCATTCTCTGTCCTGATCTGTTAATTGACTTCATTCTAATATTAAAATGCCTGAAACACTACTTACGAGTTTTCTGCTGACTGTGGAAGGCTTGGTTTAATTGCAGTTTTAGAAGACACAATGCTTATTGCTGTAACTAAAGTGTAAGGAAAGATAGAAATTGTTATGCAAACAGCAGCTATGCAGTCAAATGACTTTAATACTCTTCTCATTAATGCTGCATGTAAAATACTTTGAGAATGTTTCTTGGTTGATTGTAAGTAACTTTTGTCATTTAGATCAAGGGGACAGACATCCAAACCGCAAAGCGAGGGGACAGCTACGAACAAAAATAGAATCTGGGGAAGGGACGATCCCTGTGCGCTCCACTACCACTATCCAGACATGGGATGGAGTATTGCAAGGAGAAAGGCTACTTACTATGTCATGTAGTGACAAGATAGCAAGGTGAGAGACTAAACGATTACTTTTTCTACTGTTGCCTTTTATTGCTGAATAAGAAAGGAGGGATGCATGGCAGTTATAATGAATGTGCAGTTGTTGATTGCTTTCATTGCTTAGCTGTAGCATGCCCGTAATTCCAGTGATTCTGATTCCTCACCAGCAGTTGGTGTCAGACCTCCTGCTGGCTTCAGAAGTGAGATGAAAACATCTGTCATTTCAGGTACTTCAAGTCATGACAGCTTTCTTTTGTATTTATATCACAGGAAAATATCAGAGGAAGTCCTTTTCCCCCCTGGTCCCAACACAGCATTAGCAAAAGAGTGTGATGAACATATTACATTAGTTAAACTTGAATTAAATCTTCTGATGGTATAAATACTTGTATATCAATGGAACATACGTATTCCATGGACAGATTTAGATTTATGCTATTGTAATAGAAAGAGTAGATATAAAAATATAAATATATATAAAGTATGAATTTAAAAAAAGTCTACTTTATAGCATACATATATACTTATGTATAAGTATATATATGTGTCCAGTTAATTGATGAGCACTTTTAATTTCTAACATCACAATCATTTAAATTTTAGTTTCAATATTTTTATTGTAATTAAATATTTTGTTTCCAGTGCAAGTACTTTTATTTATATTTTATCCAATACCTTCTTTCTGGTCATTATTGAGAGGCAAATATTGAGAGATCAAAAGACTTCTTAAAAATTGGGAATGGACAGATGATAACCCACCAAATTTAGAAGTAGTTTCCTTAAAAAAAGCATCAGAAATCTATGAGAGTTGCTGGAAAATTGTAATTTTTTTAAAAATGAGTCTGTGTGTGCAGACTCTTTTTTTCTTGTGAAATAGATAGAGAATACCAAGGTTTGTGGCTGAATATATTTCAGTAGCTATAGCTGTTCTGTGTAGTCACAGTCTGATGCAAAATTTATTAAGTGTATTTTAACATAGAAAGACATATTTGAGCTATAATTATGAACTGCATACACCAAATTAAAAAAAAAGTACAGGGGTGAATTTTAAGTAATTGCTTTTCCCCTCTAGTCTTGTCTCAAGTGATCACCATCCCCAAGGAAGAAAGACATTTTACTCTAGTATAAATCCCTCTAACATAAATGATTAAGGCCTTTCAGAAGCTAGGGTGGAGGGTTGTTGAAAAGTAGTTCTACAAAAGTGACATTGAAATCTTTTTAATAATATTTTCAACAAATCGCAAAACAGATTTCCCAGCTTCATATCAATTACTTCTTCTAACCATCTGGTGTGGTACTCAAGCTGCATTCATTGACTTCTTTTATCACTTCATCATTGCTGTTAGTGAAAGTAAAAAAATGAAGTCAGTTATTGAAGCTAGAACACATTTGACTATTTTGTTGATTTTGTGTGATGCAGAACAGAATCCATCTCTCGCTTGCGTAGCTAGCTGTCACCTCTCCTTGGGGCTAATGGGAATAATTTTGTTTGTGCCAGTGAAGGAAGCAAATAGAACCCTTTGACACAGAACAAAGACTGTATGACGGGTAAGGAGGCCCAAATTTTCATATTCTTTTTTTTCTTTACTTTTTTTTTTTTTTTTTTTTTTACATTTCCCTGACACATATGACCATGTTTTGTCCATCTGAATTTGAAAGAATGCATTGCTTTGTAGTTTCCAGCAGTCAGTACTCCAGAACACCCCTGCCCTGTGTGCTTCCACTGAGGTTTCCCAAAGGTTCACAGTGCCAGCCTGAAAAATGTGTGGATAAGTACTGTGTGGAGGATTACATGGGCAATCCAGAGCAGGAAGACTCTTTCTGTATAAACAGCCATATATGTGTGGATTATATGCATAACCCAAGCTATTATTTTCAGTCTCTAATGCTCTTTTGATGTGTGCTTTCCAGCACCCTCCTTAGTTTGGTAGGAATATCCAATAAACTTGCAAAATTTTTGCTAAGCTTCTTTATCCTGCAAAGAACTGCTAAAAAGTAGAATTTCTGCAGTGATTGCTGCTCATTACAATGATGGGCCAAGCCCACCATTAGTAATGGGTGAGATCTAGTGCAAGAGCATCCTGGGCTGACTGTACATTGGCAAGCTTGGCCATCTCCAGCCATGGCTTGTGTTGTGCCATGGGCTGAGGTAGTACATGTGAAACAGCTCTTGAATCTGCTGCCTTGCTCCAGCTAGCTCAGCTTACCTCATTCTTCCTTAGCTGTGGCAGATACTCAGCATGCCTTTCTCTCTCTAAGTAACCTCCTGAGAAAGCACTTTGTGCTTGTGTTGGAAGAGGCAGGAAAAAAGAGAAAAAGAGATCTATAG
Source organism: Coturnix japonica (assembly GCF_054131305.1). Classification (NCBI taxonomy): domain Eukaryota; kingdom Metazoa; phylum Chordata; class Aves; order Galliformes; family Phasianidae; genus Coturnix; species Coturnix japonica. The sequence continues at coordinate 33,615,129 of NC_140669.1, forward strand.
CTGTGCTTTAGGTAGAAAGAAAGTAAGGGATGCTAAACTCTAACTCTTAATGATTTCTCCAAGTAAAAATTCTGGAAAACAGCAACAGGCCTGTGTGGATAAAAGAGAATGTACTCTAATCTGAATCAGGAGCATCTGAACAGGATTATCCCAGTGTCTTGGTGACATTTCAGAGCAACTTTATTCTATGACTAGAATACCTGTTTGGTGGCATTATCTGCACGCATTTGTTTTAAAAAAAGATCCTAAGCTTGTTCCACAGTACTTCATTATGCACATTTTTTTCCTTTTTTGGTATGTTTTTCCCCTACATTAATTTCAAGCTTTTTGGCTTCAAATAAGTAGTTACTTAATTTCTCACAAATCATTCAAATCTGGGTTTTCTATCTTGATAAGTAGAATTAATTTTTTTTTTATTTTATTTTTTTTAACCCTATTTCCTTGCTAGGAAGGCTCTGGGATTTGAGAAGTGGTTCAGTTGTGTAAAGGGGAAGGCATTGGTGGCCTTCTATCATAGAAGAGGGAAAAATATTACTACTTCACTGTGCAAGAACATCACGTACCTGCGTACTGACTTTGGTGTTATTCACAGCGTCTTATCCAAATGGAAGTTTGTAACTCTGTCTTTCTGTTTGTTCCCTTGATAGCTTCTCCTTCTTGACTCCACAGCCTAGGTGGGGACTGATTTTGTTGGTCCCCACACAGTTTGCTGCATCTTGCATTGTTTATCTCAGCAGAATGGCTCCACTGAAACTGCTGAGATGATCTGTAGGAAGAAGTTTCATTGGTTCAGTGCTTGCTTGCTTTCTAAAAGCAGTCATGGTGTATTTTCTAATGGCAAAACAATTCTAGGAGCTTACCACTACCCATGCTCAGCTGCTGAACCTCTCCTGCATGCTGCCTCTCCCTGTGCCATTTTCTGTGGAACTGTGCTGTAAACTAAACAAAGCTTTCACAGTGCAAGGCCAGGGATGTTTCAGGGCTGTGACACAGCACAGCTGTGGCAAGCCACAATGCAGGGATAGGACCTGATAGTGCTTTTATGTTCTGACCTTTGAAGAGTCAAGCTGCTCCCCTTTCCTCCCCCCTTTTCAGAGTTTTTGCACTTGACAGCCATCTCACTGATGGAGAGCTGTTCAGTCAAATAAAAACGGCCTTACTTGGATACTGATACCATTAACTGTAATGATGTTGAGACTCTCGACTCAAGTAGAGACAACTCTATTTAAGTGCCGTCAATCTGTAACTAAATCTTGTAGCTTGTGCTTTGTATCAGCATAAAAGCTGCTATTTAGAATGTCAGTTTAGCTTGTAATTTTATAAAACTCGTGAAAGAGAATCTCTTGATTCTTACGGTGACTTTAAGTCAGTACACTATCATCTATCATTTATATCACATGGGTGAATATCATGAGAGTATGCCACAGAGGGCATATCTATTATACTCAGATAGACAATCTTTCCCTGCAAAAAGCTTTACACGGGAGGCTGTCTCTGTGCCTGCTGAGGCTCTTTTCTTCCATGAAACTCTTACCTATGAGCCTGTAGACATGTCAGTATTTCCACTGGCATAATGCAACAGACAGTTTTTTGCTTAATCTTGTGCTTTTTTTTTTTTTTTATTTTTTTTTGTATTGCAAATGTGGTGCTACTTTCCTGTTTTGATGTTGAGAAAAGGTACTGCCTAGGTCTGGTTCACTCTGCTCTGCCCAGCAAGATTTGGATGCAGGATTAAGTCATTTTATGTGGAAGTTTTGTATTTTTGCCCATGGCTGCTGCAGAAGAGATTTCAATTACTGAATTAGTGGTGGAGGATTTTCTTCCATTACCTCTTTCTCAAGCCACCAAACTGCTGCACCGGAGCGCTGCACCATGGCCAGGATCTGCATCCAGTCTGCTGCAGTCTGGTGCTGCAGTGTGGCATCGCAGTGGAGAGGTTCCTTTCTGTGTTAGAAACTCACTGTGAGCACTAAAATATTTGAGTTTGCAAGCTTGATTTACGCAGCTTCAGTTACTCAACTTTTTTCTCATGCTAATTATATACTGATGTGAAGAAAAAATCGTATTTTTAAATGTTTCACTGGCTTGGTAGAAAAGGTAGAAAAGCTGAATTTATTAACATTTTTTGTAATAAATCTTGCACTCTGTGCTATGCACCTCATGATTTAGAGTGAACCTATGCAGAATTAAGTCCATTCACTTCAAAAGAAATTGTGGTTTTAGTGAATTTTAGTACTAAATTGATAACTTTTGTTGACAAATGTTCTGACAAGTCCTGCTTGTGAACTGGGATGAGTCAGTTTTACCATGTCAGGTTTCAATAGATCTGTGGCTGTTGGAAAATCAATGCATTGTATTGTTATAGCTTATTCTCAGTAGGTATCTGCCTGTAGAGGAGGTTTTAGTGTATGTACTAATGGGAGAAAGAAATTGTTAGCCAGAAAGAAGTACAGTCTAAATAGGAACAAGCAAATCTCTGTGTAATCCTTCCTTTCTGCCACTGTTGCAATGTATAGAACTTGTTTTAAGCTTTGTGTTTATCTGAGTCACTATCAGTTTCTAAAAGAATTATGTATTTCTATGGATAATTACATATTATTTCATTGAAACAATTGAAATTTAAAGCAAATGTTATAAACTCAACCCCAGCCAATAGGTTTTAAGTTCTTAAGGCTTTGCACATATGAATGTTTTCTGCAAACCTTGTACTTGCAGCAGGCCAGTTGCTCTGAATCCAGTAGAGACACACCAAGGTGGTAGAAGTGATAAAGCTCATTCCAGCAAAAACCAGAGGCATGGGCAAGTTACTAAAGGATAGCTACTGTAGTACAGCTGTCATTTTCTGTGCCAGCCAAGATCACTGGGTGTGGGAGGTGGGAGGAAGCAACAAAACACATGCTCTAGAAATACTGAACGTGAAAGCCAGGCAGAGGATCTGGCAAAAGTTTGATTTAGGGAGCCAGAGGTATACTCTGGCCTTTAAAAAATGTCTATCCATCACTCAAATACTGTTTAGGAAAAATGAAACCTGATATGCCTAACCAAAAGAAGCTTAAACTTCAGATTCAACTGTGAGAACCTAATTTGCTGTGTTTACTCTTCATATTTTTCCAGATGTTTCTTCCATAATATCTGCCGGTATTAGTAGTCCTTATGCTTCTCTATGCTTCGTGTAGGTAATACTGCCAATATCAAGACAATATTGCAGTTTATTTGGCACTTGAAGTACTTCTGTGCTTTCAAAACTCTAGTCATGGCAAAATCCATAGTAGGGTGTCTAGATTCTGGGAAGCAATAGTTTTCTCTTGATACATTTAATCTTATGTTTGACTGTTTTGTGCATTTTCACCATCACAAAAAATAGATTTTTATTCAATGTAATACATATACCTTATTTTCAATTAGTACAGTATTTTCATTCATACATTAGAGCAGACTTTTTTAATGACAGGTGAGTAAGCTCATGCACACTTCTTCCATTTTCGTCCTCAGTAAAGATATGCAGATAAGTTGTTTCATTGGGGTACAGTTTTTTTCTACTCCTTTTTCAACATTTTGCAAGCCAAAATGTGTAGTTCCATCTTTCAAAGTAATGAAGCAGTTGTACTATATACAGTTACTAGCCTGAACTGATGATGTGTAGCCATGCCATCCCAGGACAAAGTACAAGGCACGCTGTTGACATACTCCTCTTTTCTTAGGGGAACCTTGTAAGACAGTTTAGGATGTACATTTAGTTAAGGATGACAACCAGTCCATATGAGCACAAGAACTTCTGTTATGCTATTTTTTATTTTTATTAAACTCCAAAACAAACTTGCCTTCTGCTTGTTTATCCAGTTTTCTGGGTGTTGCTGTTGTACTCAGTTGAACAATTTTAATAGTGCCAAATTGTTTGCAAGTATACCTCAGAAGAGAGTACAGTGGAAATACTCTACAGGAGACTGAGGCTTTAAAAGGTGTTTCATGTGACAGTCACATACAGATTGAGAGCTAAAACTTGATCAAATTAACACAGACACAAAAGCTCCTCAGTATTTTGCTCCTATGCATGCCAGATTCCTGCTGCCAGACTTGGTCCAATGTGGATCACAGATATGCAGACAGATATATGGTTGGAATCTATGGAACAGCTAAGTAGTCCAAGAGTATATTTGCCTGGAGATTGTTTTCATCCTGCCCATGAGTATTGCAACCAAGTACAAATATCCTCCTCGGAAGCAGGATGCAGACAGTTTGGTTAGGATTTAAAGAACAAGCTTTCCTGTACAGTGATGAGATACTGGGGTCTTGCAGTCGCAGTGCTTGCATTCTGGGATGAATGGTTTGTCCGCTGCCAGGTACCTTGGAGGCACCAGCTACTGTTTGTGACTGAGGATCGTAGAATCACAGGATCATTAAGGTTGGAAAAGATCTCTAAGATCATTTAGTCCAACTGTCCACTAAACACCAATATTGCCCACTAAACCACATCCCTAAGTGCCACATCTAGACATTTCTTGAATACCTCCAGGGATGGTGACTCCACCTTCATGGACAGCCAGTTCCAGTGCCCAGTCACTCTTTCAGAGAAATTTTTCTTAATGTTGATGTTACAGTTTGGCTTTCTCTGACTGAATGATCCTATCCATCTCCTGCATTAGGCTGCAGCTGCAAAATGAATCACCAGACATATTAGTACAGAAGTAAGGCAATGGAATTTGTTCCTGAAGAGGATGCTGACAGTAGATCTTGGTTGCCTTGCTCAGGATTTCGCTAAGCTGGCCTCTGAAATTCTGTTCAGTGTCATAGCTATATTACTGTAGCCACATTCTGTTCAAGAGAGGACGGGTTGAAAGCCCTGCAGAGAAAGCCCCAGGGGTTCTGGTGGATGAAAAACTGAACATGAGCCAGCAGTGCGCTCTTGCAGCTCAGAGGGTCAATGGTATCCTGGGCTCCATCAGAGGAGAGGTGGCCAGCAGGGACAAGGAAGTGACTATCCCTCTCTACTCTACCCTCGTGAGGCCACAGCTGGAGAACTGCATCCAGATCCGGGGCCCTCAATACAGGAAAGATTTGGAGCTTTTAGAGAGGGTTCACAGGAGGGCCATGAAGATGATCAGAGGGCTGGAGCACCTCTCCTATGAAGACAGGCAGGGGGAGCTGGGCTTGCTCAGCCTGGAGAAGGCTGCGGGGGTGACCTCATTGTGGCCTTCCAGTACTTAAAAGGGGGTTATAAACAGGAGGTGAGTCAACTTTTTACAAGGGTAGACAGTGAAAGGACAAGGGGGAATGGTTTTAAGCTTGAGGAGGGAAGGTTTAAATTGTATGTCAGAGGGAAGTTCTGTGCAGAGAGAGTGGTGAGGTGCTGGAACAGGCTGCCCAGAGAGGCTGTGGATGCTTCGTCCCTGGGGGTGTTCAATGCCAGGTTGGATGGGGCCCTGGGCAGCCTGGGCTGGTGCCATATCTGGAGGTTGGTGGCCCTGCCTGGGTGGGGGGATAGAACTTGATGATCCTTGGGGTCCCTTCCAACACAAGCTATTCCGTAATTCTGTGAAAGTCTGGTCCATTGTGATTGACTGCTGTTATGTCTGGCAGATGTTGCTTGTTCCATTAAAAAGAAAGTTTTTTGTTTTGTTTTGTTTTGTTTTGTTTTTCCCTCCCTCTTAGGTGGAACGTATTGGGTATTCAAGGAGCCTTACTTAGCCTCTTTGTGGAGCCAATTTACTTCTCTAGCATCATCTTGGGGAGTTTATATCATGGGGATCATCTATCCAGAGCCGTATACCAGAGGATAGCAGAGATAGAAGATCTACCACCTCTTTATACACTCAACAGACCTTTACTTAGTGGCAAGTATCTAATGGAGAGAGCCGTACCGGTAACAAAGTCTGTTCCAGTAGCATTGTGATTTTGCAGTTCTCAAAACCTTGGAAATTAAGTATTGTGAGTAAATTGGTTTCTGGTTACAACACAGAAGATATGGTGTAAACCTAGTAGGGATACACAGAGATACCATAGTAAAAACTTGTCGTCAGTTAAAAGATGGCAAAAAAAAGCAAGGTATGAACTGAATGCACTTTCATGTAATTGCTATCTAGATTGTGCCTTAGCAATAGGTGAGGCAAGTTGAAGGCCCTGGCTCAATGAAATCTCTTATTATCTATGGGTTAGTGCATTACCTCTCACTTTCGCTTCTCTTACAATTGCAGATATTTATTGAATAGCTATGTCATTTATCAGTTTTCCAACATAAAAATATTTGGCTCACAATCTTGAGGCCAGTATCCAACTAAAAGCGGATGAAGAGACAATCTCAGATGTCACTGCTTGTATTTTATTTTGTTATCCATTGTTGTTGGTTGCAGAATTAGCTTTAGTGAGCATGGCACCCAGCTTGTTTGCATGACATAGGTGTCACAGTGTTTTCATTTTCACTTCTTAGTTAATGCACAAATGCTGCATTTAGAGCCTGCTGGAATGTCCCTGAGAAATACTGTTTTGCCTTCTTAAGTATTAGCTGGCCGACAACAAAACAGCCAAACCTTGCAGGTAACTAGCAGCTGCCTTTGAAACTTCAAGGATTATTCTTTAGCACTTCACAGATTCTAGACTCTAGTGGGGCTGAGAGTATTTGAATTAATTTAATAAAATAATAATTTGAATAATTTAAAAAGGAAAGCTCTAAATTGTCTTAAAGAAAATATTAAAAAAAAAACTAATTACAGTAATGTTGTGGAAGCTTTAAAACTGAAATCTCTTATACTTCCTAACTTATATCATGTACTTATTATACACTGTGTGCATTGCATTGTTCTGTAGAGCCAGGCTTTTGTCATGTCTGTTTATTTTCCAGGGAAAAAAAAAAAAAAAAAGAAAACATCAGCACTTTAAAGCATGTTTAAAGTTCGACATAGATTTTAAAGATAAACATAGGGAGCTTGTCACGTTTTTAATTTATTTCATGATTCCCTGAACAAGAATGTACTATGATGTTGTGACATGTATATCCTTACAGTAGCAAGTAAGTAATAGAGACAACGTGCACAGTTCCAAATACTCAGTTGACCTATATTGACCTAATAGCTGTATTGACCTATTAGTTGATGTGTGGAGTGCTGCTGATATCTGATGTCTGGGAATTTTAAGAAATTCTTCAAGACAGCACATCTGGAGGGTGGCTGTTATCTTTTACACAACATATATAAGAGCACGTTGGCTTTGTAAAAATCTTTTCTTCTGAAATAGTGTTATCACCTGCCTGTTGTGACATAGCATCATCTGTTTAAACAGTTCAGCCAAAACTCACTGGGCAGTAGAGAGAGTTCCAAAGTGTTCTCAGCTGTTGAGTTTCATGAAAATGTATGTCTCAAAATGCACAGGAAGCTTGTTTGAGAGGAGACACTAAGAAGAATTAATCTGATGATGATCCTTCTACTGGATTAGTCTTGAAAGCCAGTTTTCTGATCTGCGATGCTGAATTCAACTGGGGCCTAAGCATAGCTACACATCTACTGCTTGACTCACTTATTTCACAGTGCATTCTTACACGGAAATAAGCACTGTGGGAGCACCTCTCCCAGATTCCAGTCTCTCCCTTATTTGCACAGTTGTGGAGTCATTACTTATTTTTAACAAGGGAGTCAACTAAAACAGAAATAACTGTTCAGTTATGGCATTCTGTATTTCCCCACTGTCTCCCAACTGGTTTAGCTGAGAAAACACTGTAGAAACTGTTCTTTTTATCTCTTATAAGACAACTTTTGTGTCTGCAGGGATGGTTGCATTAAGATGAAGTTACCCACTCTACTGGTAAAAATAATCTTTCATCAAATGTTCTTTCTTTCTTCATAGGAGATTTTCTACTTATATATCCTTTTTTTTCCATCGAGATAATTGGAAGCATGCATATCAGAGCAGCAGCTTTTCAGCTGAGAGTGCAGGAAACCCTTATGTTGGCAGAAAATTCCTCATATGTATTACCAGTTATTTATCTATAGTGAATTTCATCTGCCTTGAAGAGAAGCTCCAGCCTGTGAACGTACCCACATTCTTTTGCAGGCGGTCCAGATTAAAACACTTAATGTGTTTTTTTGTATTCAGCAAGATGTTGACAACCATGGAAGGAATTTCTAAAGATTTTAAATATTCATCATTCACCAGTTCTCTGAATGGTTACTGTGTTTGCTTTTTAATTTTATTGAGTTTGCTTGTTTGTTTTTTACAAAAAAAAAAAATCCTTCAGCAGAATCTTTGTTGATTTCTGGTGTTTCCTGGTACCTTCCCATCTCTTTCACTTTTGTGTTTTAGCCCCTTCCCTCCTTTGGATGAAGCTTGGTGTGAGCTCTGTCAGGCTTTGACCTTTGATTTTATTAGACCTGGTTATAAGAATATCCAACAAGAGGTTCAGAGCAGTGTTCTCTAAAATATTGTAGTTGTAGCACTTTTCACAGTAGAGTAAAATATTTTACTTTCTATCCTATCTACTAGTTTCAGTTTATTGTGTTGCGTTCATGTCTAGCTTTTGAAAGAGAATATGTGATCCACCTAAAGTACTGTCAGATACTTCGCTTTTGCAACCTTAGTTTCCTATGCCTGCTGCCTGTGATCCACCTTCAGAAGCTCCTTTGGCATTTTTCCAGGGTTCATGGAGATAACTGCTGCTTACCAAGCTGTCATCTAAGTATTTCTGAAATTCAGAGTCATTTTTGTTTGCTATTACATCAAAATAACCTAAGAAATGCAGCTATATAACTGCTGCTGAAATATATTGCATGCTGGATGTTATGTTCAATGCCATCTTCATTTGATAATCCCTTCTATACAGCCTCCACTGTGCATGAGCAAGGTGGTAGAGAAATGTTGGTTGTCTCCAGTGTTTGCTGAAAGAGTTGCACACACTCTATATGTGTCGGTCTGGAGAGAGAATCACTCACTACAGGAAAATGTAAGGCAGCATTTTGTTTTTTAAATGGAAATAATGCTCTTTCGCAGTAATAAGAAAAGGAGCAAAAGGTCTTTTTCGCAATACTGAATGTATGATATCCGATCACCATACTTGTTCAGTGGCACATGAAACGAGCAAAAGTATAGATATTTTTAAGTTAAGTTAAAAATATCTCATGTGGTCGCCGTTTTTAACCCCTCTTGCCTCAGCAGGTTTGATAAGTTCTCCAGTATGATCTGCTTCAAGCAAATGACTCTGTTTCACATAAGCTTCATAAAACAAGCTTGAACTTACACACTTATGAAGAGTCAGTGTTCAGATTCCTTTTGTTTCTGCTCTCAGTTAATAGTTTTTTTAGGTGTAGACCTTCTATTGTGTGACTCATGGAGCGGTAGGGTTTGTTTGCTCTGCAGTGTTTGGTCTTTAATGGCACAGAAGCAGCTGTGTTGTGCATGGTTGGCTCCAGTTTTCATGTGACTCGATGCACAGATTTTTTGGCAACCACTCAGAATGGACAGCAGAAGTTGTGACAATCTCTCCTGAAAGAAACTGGAAAATAATAATAAAGGAAACTGTCATTCTAATTCAATTTTTTCAACTCCTATTTTAAGCAAATGTTGAATAGTGGGTCTATGGCACTATTTATTATTTACTTGGCTTATTGTCTGTTACAGTGACTAGGTTGATGTAAGTCAAGCATAACAATATATCAGCATCTGAAAATTCAATATGATCAATATTTCAAAACGTTTATTTAGTAAGTGAGGAACTGTTTATCTGAATTTTGCTTTGTTATTTTGGATCTAGGACCTCATAGCTCTCACATACTCTCATCTTTGTATCCTACAAGGGGGTGCAGGACCCAGAATTGCTGTAAGACCCGGGCCAATAAACAAATCCTGCGTTTATCTGCTTTAGGCTGACTTAACTTTGCTTATTAGATTGTATTTCAAATGCCATCAAGAAATGCATCTTGCTGCAATGCCTATATTGAATTCATACAAATTTACTAGATTATTTTCAGTATAGGACCTAGCATAGACTCAGTACTAAACAGACTTTTAGAGAGTTATACTAAAGTAAAACGGGATTTTTATTTATCAGAAAAAGAAAAAAGCAAGCATCCCTGTCTCCTGTCCCCTTTTTCTTCCCCTTCTCGTGGGACAATTGAGACATACGAAGTTTCACCACCACTGTAATGTGTGTGAGGCCACCATGCTGCACAGCCATTCCATGGTGCTTAAGTTTAAGTGCAGCTTAAACCACTTGTACCACTGGCCCTGGCTGCTGCCTAAGAGCACTGGGGACATGCTGAGAGCATTCCTGAGACGTGCAGGAAATGGGCTGTGACACTTGAGTCACAGTTACTGGTTTTGGACATCTTAAGCAGTAATGAGCATGTGGAGTGGAGAGGCAGCTGAAGCTGCATTTATGACAAAAGAGTCAAGGGTCTGCTGGTTTTGGCTTTCTGCATAGGATGCTGAGCTTGGGTCTCACTTTGTCTAACGTGGATGCCCACAGCATCTCTGGCTGTGCCTGTGCTAGCTGCACCATGTCCCTGTGGTGAGAAGTGCTGTCATGTGAGACATCCTCTGCTGATGAGAACCAGAGTGAGGTCAGACCCCCCCTGAAGCATTCCTCTTCTCACAGATACTAGGAGGCAGGTTAATCAATAAACAGAAGTGTTACTGGTTCCTGGCTTGTCTTTCAGGCACTAAGGCTTGCATTTGAACATGTAAAACATTTGTGCAGCATTTATTCAGCTCTGAACAACCTTGTAAGGCAGTTGTATTTATGTAGAAATATTATGTAGAAATAATGGTAATTTTAATGAAAGATACTCCACATCTACTGAAATGTGGATGCCTTGATGCCTTAGTTTGCAAGACTTTGTCAACTCATACCACCACTCTGATCTAACTCCATTTTTTTTACAAGGGAAAGGGAAAAAGCACATTGTAGACGCTTGTAAATAGGACTGACTGCTTTAAATAAGATTGCAGTTCCAAGTTGTTAGTTGAATTGTAATTGTATGTGCTGAGACGTGATGAGAGTTCGTCATTCTGCACTGGTTTTTGCTGTGCCAGAAGCTCTGAAGAAAATTAACTCTATCACAGCCAAAACCAGGACAGTGTGGCATGGTGCTAGTATCAGTGCTCACGTGGAGCTATGCTACAGTCTTATACGTAATCCTCCACTGAGAACGCTGGTTTCTCATAGCTCCACCTACGCTCAGCTGCTGAACTAGAAATGACAGAGTGAGAGATGATTTTTAATCACGATGAGGATGAAATATGCACGGCAGTATTTCCATGATTCGGTGGAAAATCTTCAGGAGAACATCCCCATAGAAAAAGAATTGTTTGTGATGTGATTTCAGTAGCCTAATAAGAAGAATGATTAGGAGTTAGTGTTTATTGTTGTCATTAAATCTCTCTTCTTTCAGGTATTAGCAATGCAGAAGCACGCCAACCAGGGAAAGCACCAAACTTCAGTGTAAATTGGACAGTGGGAGACGCTGGTCTTGAAATTATTAATGCTACAACTGGCAAAGATGAAATGGGACGTGCATCTCGCCTCTGTAAGCATGCTTTGTACAGCCGCTGGATGCGTATTCATGCAAAGGTATATACTCCAGACTGGAACATTTTTCACTTTCGCTTTATTCTTTATAGCATGTCCATGTGTATTCAGAAACCATTTGTTGTCTTAAGTTGAGCTTAACATCAGCTACCAGTGCATGTCGTAATGGAAGATAACACACTTATTTAAGTTATTTCATTGTATCACATCTGGTACAAAATGCATGCAAGGATCTGATAATCCTCGGTTATAGCTAAGTAAAGCTCTTAACTCCTTTCCTTTTGCCTTCTCATTGTAATTTCTTTGGAAATACAATCCCAGTTGTGCTGAAATCCAGCCGATCGAGTTTTCACTCTGTCCTTAAACAGTCAAATAGTATTTAACTTTTCACTGAAAATGGCTTTTCAGTGTCTAGATTTTTTTCTGCCAAAGGACATGGGTAATCCAGAAGAAGCTGAGGGCTTGCTAAGTGTAGTGGAGCTACTGCAGCACTGCTGAAAAGTGAAGTCCAAAGATTGCTTCTCTCTGTATGTGGTTTGGTTCTTCAGGAGGACATGTTTTGCGAGAGGAGAAGTGTGAACAGTTGCAGTGAAACTGCATACAGAGCCACAATGGCTGGAAGTAGTACCTTGTGGTTTTGGCTTGTTGCCTTTGCCTGTACATTTGGTTGAGTAGTTCATTACCTTGTTTTCTGATTGCTATTTTAATAACTCAGTTGCTTTCCAAATATTTGTCTGAATAAATCATTTCCTCTCTTCTTGTCTTTTTCATCTGCACAGCTTTCATCCAGCTTGCGCTTGAAGATCTTAAAGCCCAACCTGTACCACGAAACCAAGCAAGGAGCCACCGAGTATCAAACTGCCAAAGAGTGTTTATTTAAAGCATTCCTGAAGGCGGGACTTGGAGCATGGGTGGAGAAACCCATAGAACAGGATCAGTTTTCACTCACTGTCTAATGCACAGACTGCACAACAGTTTGGAAAGGGAGTCACTTTGGAAATCCTGGTGTCCAGCATTGCTTTCTGGCACTTCCACGCCTGTTAAAACATCTTTTTACTGTTTGGAGCCATCAATTTTTCTTTTTTGAAACTTGGTAGTAACTGTCTAGGTTTTGCCTAAGTGTTGAAACTCAATAATAATCTGACACATAATTGTATATTTTGTTATGGGAAAGTAATTTCTGGTGTATTTCTAGAAATACTTTTACTGTAGAAAATCTGCAGTAAGGGTGTCCTCACAGTATACAATGACTCATTTTTTCTGGGTTAAAATAGTTGCTTTTTTAATTCAGTGTCATCAAGTGCATGAAGAAATGAATATTTCTTTAGATTTTACACCACACTTTCAAGAAGTAGCTTAATTTTTTAAAAGGAAAATAGGCAACAAAGTAGATCCTTCACCTCTGTTTTTGAATTGCAGGTGGTGTTAGCATATAGATAACTAAGTCAGAATGAAGTCTGGACAACTAGTTTTCCCCACTCCTTTGCTCTTTAAAACCAGCTGCTGAGAAATTCACGTCTTTGATGTATGTATTTATTAGTCTGTGATCCCATTTTTAACATGCAGCTTTCTATTCCGGTTTTAAAAATACAGTTACCTCCCATTTACACACATTGTGAAGTCTTTTTCTTTTCAACCATTATAAACTGGAAACAACAAAATGATTATTTGTAAGTTAAGAAGTTTAGTCTATAATGTGCAGAACACTGTTTAGAAGTAGGTGATTTGTATATCCTTTGAAGTCATTAGAACACAATAATAACTACAACATGACAACTTAGAAAAATGTGCTCATTTTGAGGTCACTAAGCTTGAATGGCCAAAAAAAGTCACTCAGTGAACGCTAATTGCTCTCTCTTTGAGGAAAGGAAAAGCACTTGTATGGACAAAAAAGTTGTTAAAACTTCTTTTCTGCTTTCATTCAAGTTGTTATGTCCTTTTTAAGATTTCATTACCTTTTGGTTTTACATGTGTGATGGTCTTCATGAAAGTAATTAGGTAAGTTGCTCTTAAATGTGGTTTAATTTGCTTTGACAATTAGTTAGGTCTTTTTCATAAAGATGTAAGCACTTCAGCTTTATGTACAAATGTAAAATAGAAAGAAAATATTTTAAGATTTGTTTGACTAGCTGGTGTACTGAAGGCACTTTTAAAAACTCTTTTTAGTATTTGCTTGTGGATTAGAGAATGTCTGAAACCAATTATCTGCCCCCAGAGTCTGTCCAAACACGTTCTGTGGCTCATACCTATTCAAGTGTCGTGCTTGCTTTCTGGAAGGTCCCTTGGTGATCATCGTTCTTTTGCAAACAGTGAAGGTGATGTTCCTTGACACAGAAGTTTGTGACACAAAACCTAAGCCAAGTATGTTGAAGCTGATGGGCCCTGTCCCTCAGCTCTGCCTCCCCACTTCTTGCCTGTGCTGTGCTGGACATCAGATCCATGGGTTGGTCCATACTTTGAAGTCAAGTTAGGGGTTGCTTTTAGACCCATGCTGGGTCAGATATGCACCTTTGGGTTGTGTTGGAACATCTGTGGAGGAAGGGAAGTTGAGCAGAGCAATCCCTTCGGCCAGCTCTATGGCTAAAGCCTTTGCCTTCTGAAACTTAAATTACCGTTCCTCAGACCAAGCATATCTGGAGGAGTTACCTACTACTTGGGCCATCGGAGGCTTTGTAGAAACCACTTCTATCTTATCATGAACACCAAAGAGACATGCTGCTTTGTTATTGAGGAACCCATTTTCAACTTCAAAAAACGGTCAGGCCTGGTAAATCACTGGTGCGTTAGTTTCAGCCTCTGGATTAGTGTCTTGGAAGTGGTGTGTTGAGACACGACTGGTGTGCTTTTGATGGTATTTCAGATAATAGCAAGCACTGCTACAGGAAGGCAATAAATCTGTGGTCTAGTGATCCCTTCAGAAAAGACTGATGCTTCCAGAGGCTACCAAGGTTTCCAGGTGCCAGTTGAACAAATGTGCGCTGTAGTGGACAGGCTGGCAGCTTAAGCTGTCCTGTCTGTTTCTGCATTAAAACCAAGAGTATTCTTTTGGCCTCTGCCAGCCCCACGAAGCAGTTTCTGAGTGCAGTCTAGGCTTTTGCCATTGTCATCTCACTGAGGTTCAGACTAACTTATTCTTAAGCTAAAAGTAATCAAATGGTTTTTGGTCAAAATTTGCAAGTGGTTGGTCATTTTCTTTTGAGATCAGTCTCATCTTTTTCATGTTGCAGAAATGCCTTTATGGCTGTAGATAAATCTGTGCATACATTTTGCAGGACTGGGGGAAAGCTGATTGCTCTGTGTGCGTTGTCTTGGGATCATTAAGTATGTATTTCATACTAGGTGAAGTACACATTTTTAAGGGACTCAGTCTGTTGATAAATGGCTAGTTTATAATTTCAAACAAATAATTTTTACCCATCTTTCTGAAGTACTCGATCTGTCTTTGGAGTTGTTTTGAACACTAGGAAAGGACTAGCTCAAACTATTTTTTGTACAGAGTCACAAATATGAGCAATATATTTCAGTATTATTATAGACATAGTTTTTTAAGAGCTGTTCAAATGAATAATTTTAATTAAACTGTAAAGGAAAGCTGTTCCATGCCACAGTCTTTTGATGAAGGAATGGTGTCAAAGTAAGAAGTTTTCTAGGGTTGTATGCAATCCATATCTGTCTTGTGGGAGTCAATAAAATACTGCTTGGCTTCCTTCACTCGTTTGTTCCTTTTTGTGCAGTTAACTTGTGAAAAATTGTGAGGGAACCCCTCAGTGCCCCCTGGGATGTGACCTGTCACACTGCCCCAACCTCTGCTTTGCCCTTGTCTGTTTCACTTGATGCCTTGTGCCAGGTGTGATTGCCGATGCTCCTGTATTCCTCATGAGTCACTATCACTGGGCATGCGTGAATAGCAATGTGTGTAATTTCAAGCAGTTATGAAATATAAGAAAATTCAGCTTCCAGCAGCTGCTGAATGTTGTGGCTGTCCTTTCTCTTCGGAGCTTCCTGTGCATTTTGGAAGGCTGATCTCTTTGCGAGAAGCCTCGTTGTGCTGCATGGGCCAGGTGAGGGGGAGCTGGCCTGAGCAGCAGTCTCTAGTGCCACTCTGTGAGCTGCTTTGGCTCATTTATATAATTTTTCTCCTTCTTTTTGAGTGAGTGTGAGTGTTTGCTTCAGGATCTTCTAAGGATTTACATAAAGACTAAACTTTGATGCCAGTGAATACTTGAAAGCTAATTTAAGGTGTTTTTCTTCGTTTGACAGTCCAGCTATAATAAAGCTTCTCAGTAAAAGCAGACATCTTTCATTTTTGATATTTGATACGTATTTATTCTACTGTGTCATTTTAAGAAATCTGACCAACTCAATTTCCTTTCTGCTCCCTGCTGTTCTGTGCTGGGGAGCCCTCTGGGCAAGACACAGGGTGCATGGTCCAGATGAACTGCTGCTCAGCTGTGGGTGTTTCCCAGCCACCACTGTTCCTGGAGAAGTCCCAGCTCAGCTGGTTCATAATAAATCATTTTTATGCTGGTTTCAGGATGCATTGGTTTTCCTGTGGTTCCTTTACAGCAGCAGACAGTCCGCAGTATTTGCAAATTGACCACGGGGAAGAAGCTTGCAAGAGTCTCTGTGGCATACCGGCTGGGCATCACATGATACGTGCTATTTTACCACAACGCAGGTGCTTTCATTCCCCCAGAAACACAACTGGATAAAAATAAAGGCCTGGTTTTCCTGGGATTATCTATTGGATAAAATGCCTTTGAGGCTGTAGGTCAGTCTGTGCACACAGATTTCTGCAGGACCGAGGGAAAGCTGCTTGCTTAGATTTTAAATCATGTATGAGCGTCATACAGTCAAGAAGAAATGAGCCTGTGAAATCTGGATAGACTGTGTTGCTAGAGTTTGCATTTCTTTTCTTATCTCATTGGGTTTTAAAGCTTTTAGTAAACTTAACAAGATGGGAGTGTTTGTTCTTAAAAGAGGAATATTGTGTTTTTCTGAGCAGAGCATCTCTGAAGCCCAATGTGGCACTTTGGAAAAGGAAATTCTTCAGAGCATGAGTCACATGCAAGCAGAACAGGTCATAAGTAGGTTAATGTAAATACCTAGAATGGAGCTGGGTCCCAGTGATCCTTCTTTATGAGATATATCAAGAGGATATGAGCAAATGTTTAATGACTGTGAAATTCCTTTTTGGTAATTAATTGAGGAATTTCTATTGATAATAAAACTTTTTTTTATAATTATTTTTTATGTTTTTATTTATCTTTATTTTTTTATTTTCGCTGCGGCCTTTGGAGAAACAAGCTGCCTTTGTGGTCCTGGTTCCCAAGGGCTCCATTTGATCACCTTTCAGGCACGGCGTGAGAGCTTCTCTCCTACAAATCTATGCCCCGAGTACCTTTCTCCACCCCAAAACTAATTCCGACATAGAGCTGTGGTGCAGGCATTGGACGCTGACCAGAGCAGGAGAAGAGCAGGAGACAGGAAGAGCGGATACAGGTAAGACAGAACTAAAGAAAAGCAGAAGAAAGGAACAAGAAAGGATGCAGGTAAGAAAGAAGAGCAGCAGACAAAAAGGGCAACACAGGAAAGGACCGGAGACAGGAAAGGCAGCAAAACAAGGAGAAGAGGAGATGAGCAGAAAAGGAGAAGAGCAGAGAGAGGGTGAAGGTAAGGAAGATGCGCAGATGAGGAGAAGAGCAGAAAGGGAGATGAGTGGACACAGGTAAGGCAGAAAGCCAGAAGTGGAGAGGAGCTGAAGAGGAGAAGAGTGAATAGCCGTATGGCAGAAGGACGGAAGACGGGAAGAGAGGACACCGGTCAGTGAGAAGTGCAGAAGAGAAAACGAGCAGAAGGGAGGAAGAGAGGACAGAAGAGCAGAGAGGGAAATGCGGCCTAGAGCAGAAGAGCAGATAGTGGTGGGAAGAGAGGAACAGTAGAGCATGAGAGGTGCAAAGAGGATACAGTGAAGTCGAAAGAGCAGACGAGAAGAATGGGAGAGGATACGGGTAAGAAAGAAAAGCAGAAGAGGAGAACACGTGCACGAGAGGAGTGAGCATACAAGGAAAGAACAACAGCAGAAGAGCTGAAGAGGAGAGGAGAAGAGTCACAGAATCACAGAATCACAGAATTACCCGGGTTGGAAGGGACCTCAAGGATCATGTAGTTCCAACCCCCCTGCCTAGCAGGGCCACCAAACATACACATTTACTAGATCAGGTTGCCCAGGGCCCTGTCCAACCTGGTCTTGAACACCTCCAAGGACGGGGCATCCACAACCTCACTGGGCAGCCTGTTCCAGGACCTAACCACCCTTCTAGTAAAGAACTTACCCCTAACATCCAACCTAAATCTTCCCTCCTTCAACTTAAAACCATTTCCCCTAGTCCTGCTATTATCAGCCCTTTTGAAGAGTTTACTCCCCTCCTGGGAGTAAGTTCCCTTCAGGTACTGAAAGGCTGCAATGAGGTCACCCCGCAACCTTCTCTTCTCCAGGCTGAACAAACCCAACTCCCTCAGCCTGTCCTCATAGGGGAGGTGCTCCAGCCCCCTGATCATCTTTGTGGCCCTCCTCTGGACCCTTTCCAAAATCTCCATATCTTTTTTGTACTGAGGGCTCCACACCTGGACACAGTACTCCAGATGGGGCCTCACAAGAGCAGAGTAGAGAGGGACGATCACCTCCCTATCCCTGCTGACCACCCCTCTCCTGATGGAGCCCAGGATCCCATTTGCTTTCTGGGCTGCCAGAGCGCACTGCTGGCTCATGTTAAGTTTCTCATCTATCAGGACCCCTAGGTCTTTTTCAGCCGAGCTGCTCTCAAGGACAACTCCTCCCAGCCTGTACAGGTGCCTGGGGTTCTTCCGGCCCAAGTGCAAAACCTTGCACTTTGCCGTGTTGAACCTCATTAGGTTCACCCGAGCCCAGCTTTCCAGCCTGTCAAGGTCCCTCTGAATGGCATCTGTTCCCTCCACCGTATCAACTGCACCACTCAGCTTGGTGTCATCAGCAAACTTGCTGAGGGTGCACTCCATTCCCTCATCGATGTCATTAATAAAGGTGTTAAAGAGCACCGGTCCCAAGACAGACCCTTGAGGGACGCCGCTCGTTACCGGCCTCCACCTGGACATAGAGCCATTGACCACCACCCTCTGTCTGCGGCCTTTCAACCAATTGCTTATCCATCTAGTTGTCCACCCATCAAATCCACCTCCCTCCAATTTGGAGATGAGGATGTGATGGGGGACCATGTCAAAGGCCTTGCTCAGGTCCAGGTAAATGACATCGGTCGCCTTCCCTTCATCCACCAACGCCGTCACTCCATCATAGAAGGCCACAAGATTAGTTAAGCATGACCTTCCCCTGGTGAAGCCGTGCTGGCTGTCTCGGATCACATGCTTGTTCTTTATGTGATCAAGCATGTTGTCCAGGAGGATCTGTTCCATAATCTTCCCAGGCACAGAGGTGAGACTCACCGGCCTGTAGTTACCCAGGTCGACCCTGCTCCCCTTCTTGTAAATGGGAGTGACGTGACCCTTCCTCCAATCATCCGGGACCTCACCTGACAGCCACGACTTCTCAAATATGATGGAGAGCGGCTCAGCAACCACCTCAGCCAGCTCCTTCAGGACCCTGGGATGCACGCCATCTGGCCAGGGAGTCAGGGAGAAGAGCTGGAGGGTTGGATGATGGATGAGGAGAAGAGCAGGAAAGGGAAGTAGCGAAGAGGGAAGAGCAGCAAAGACAGTGCTGTCTGTTCTGCCCTCACCAAGATACATTAGAAGCCAGGAGAAAATGTCCACGCTATAAGGTTAAAGATGGGACGGGAAGGATGTTTGGGTCTGACAAATGAAAGCATGGCAAGCCTGGGGGAAAGGGGCTGAGCCCAACGGTCACAGAGCCCCCGTTGGGGGAGGGGCTCCCCTAACTGCCACTCTCCAGCTGTCATGGCAGGTAAGGCAGCAGGCTGCCCCTGCTCCCGTGCTTCAGCTGGCCCCAGCTGAAGCCCCAGATCCCAGCCCAGCTGAAGCCCCAGATGCCACCCTTGTGAGCCAGATCTCAGCCCAGCAGCCCAGATCTCAGTCCAGTGCCCCTTCTGGCCTTTCCCCACAGAGAGAATCCCTCGAGAAGCGCTGACGGTGCCTCTGACACCTGACGCCACTTTCACTCAAGCCACTGGGCCGCCACCGGACCCCACCTGGATGCAGCTCACCATGTGCGGACCGATGCCGGTACCACCCCAACCCCTCCCTGTCCCCAGTGCCACCCACCTGGCGCCTCAGGCCTCTCTGTGGCCTGGGGTACCAGGTGTCTGGGGACAGGCAGTGCAGCTCCCACTGGGGGGCTGCCCCCAACCGTGGGTCAGCTGCCACCTGGGGGCCTGCCCCCAACTGCGGGGCTGCACTTACCAGTGCTGTAGCTGCTGCCTGGGGGGCTGCACCCACGGATGGCTCCCCCCGCTGCCCCTGCTTACTGCTGGGAACATCCCCTGCTGGCAGGGATGCTGCTGCCCCAGCAGCCCATGGGGCTGTGGCCTGGGGCCGTGCCCCATGCAGAGCCCCCGCAGCCCGCAGGCACCTGCCTGCCACAGGCCCCTGGCCACCCCAGCCCTCCACCACTTCTTTTGCAGGTACCAGCACTGCAACAGCTGCAGCAGCAAGTGCTCCCCGTGCCCTGCACCCTGCCCACCAGCTGGGAGCCACCAATGGAGCTTTTTCAAGATGCCGTGCTGCTCATGGAGGACCAGGGGCACCCAGCGCCCACCGATGTCTGCCCCCATCCCGACACGGCTTCGCTCACCTGCAGCGCTGACACGCCTGTACTGGTGGATGTACTGGGGTGATACCTTAAGTTATTATATGAAGGACCGAAAATCCTTGAGTGGACTATTGAAGAGAAGGAAGTAAGAAAAGAATTAAAACAAGACCTAATTACAGCTCCAGTTTTAGCTCTTCCTGCCTTGAATAAACCCTTCCAGCTTTTTCTTACTGTAGATCAAGGGGCAGCTCTGGGATTGTTAACCCAGGAATGGGGAGATAAGCGTCAACCAGTGGCATACCTATCTAAATTGCTAGATCCTGTATCACAAGGGTGGCCAGAGTGCATCCAAGCCGTAGCAGCAACCACCTTTCTGGTAGCAGAGAGCAGAAAATTGACCTTTGGAAGACACAACCCCAGACCAGTTTAAAACTACTGTAACTCAAAAAGCTTGACTCAAATAATCTTGATTGAGGAGAACATCTTAGTGTTCACCACGGAATTTTGCTTAAATCCAGCCACTTTCTTGTGTTAGGGGGGAAAGAAAGAGGAGAAAAAAGAAAGAAATGGAACGTAATGGCCTGGATTTAAGTGAGTATCAGACAAAAGTAAGATCTGACTTACAAGATACCCCTCTTGGAGAGGGAAAGCTTTTGTCTATTGATGGATCATCAAGGGTGGTGCACAGGAAAAGATACAGTAAGAGAGATGGGCCAGCTGCCTAATAATTGGTGAGCTCAAACATGTGAATTATATGCATTACATCGAGTGCTCCACCTCCTTAAAGGAGGGGGAACTATATTTACAGATTCAAGGTCTGCTTATGGAATGGTACATACCTTTGAAGAACTTTGGGAGGAATGACAATAGTAAAAGAAAGGAGTTTTCTTCCATTATTGCTCACGGAAATCGAATAGCAGATAAAACTGCTCATGAGGCTGCTTTACAATCAAAAATTATCATGGACTATCTCATGCCCAAAGTACCTCCTCCTCCCCCAAGACAGATAGTCCGTGGTAAAGAAATGGACACTTTTAAGGATTTGGGGGCCATGGAATCTGAAGGGAGAAGGACCCTTTCGGGTGGGAGAGTTGTTAAACAAGGCAGTGACAAGGGAAATTTTCGCCATCTTGCATCAAGGGAGTCACTGGGGAACACAAGCTGTGTGTGATGCTGTCCCACGGAAAGATGTAAATGCAGGGATGTATACTATGGCTAAACAGGTTTGTAGAGGGTGTGCAGTATGCCAGAAAGTAAATCACAAAGCCATTCTTAGTCGACCTGCAGGGGGAAGAGAGCCAGGGATTCGGCCCTTTCAGAGCACCCAAGTCGATTTTACAGAACTTCCCAAAGTGGGCAGAGTCAAATACTTACTGGTTTTAGTAGACCATTTAACTGGATGGCTGGAAGCATTTCCATCAGCATCCACCACAACAAATACTGTAACCAAAGTCATTCTGGAACAAATAGTCCCCAGATATGGGGTGGTAGAGTGCAGTGATTCAGATCAAGGTAGTCATTTTACTTCACGAATTTTAAGGAAATTAATGCATACCCTAGAGATTAACTGGGAGTTTCATCTCCCTCGGCAACCCTCATCATCAGGAAAAGTGGAACGGATGAATCAGACGGTAAAGAGGCACCTGACTAAGTTAGTCTTGGAGACTCGACTCCTTTGGACAAAATGCTTACCCTTGGCACTTCTCCGAATTTGGACAGCACCAAGGAATGATGTGGGGGTTTTCCCATATGAAATGCTATTTGGATTGCCATATCTGGGAAAGAAAAACGAGATACCAGAGTTTGAATCTAAGGATGCCTTCCTCAAAAACTACATACTTGTGTTATCCTCCTCCTTACCAGCTCTCGGGATCCAAGGACTGTTAGCACATACAGCACCTTTGGAATTTCCAGTTCACCCATTTCATGCCGGGGACTGGATTCTGATTCAGATGTAGAAGGAGGCAAAGCTGCAACCTGACGGGGAAGGACCGTTCCAAGTTCTTCTAACGACTGAAACAGCTGTGAGGATGGCCAAGAAAGGATGGACTCACTACACTCAGGTAAAGGCATCCACTAGCCCTGAGGCGTGGGAAGTGCTGCCACAGAAGACCCTTTCAAGAGAAGAATTAGTAGGAAATCATGAAAAGTCTTTTTATATACATATTTTTACTATTCTAACTAACCTTTAACTTTCCCTAAGATAGGCAAATAAATTGTAAATGAAAATGGGAGGGCATTATAACCTAGATAGAATTAATGCTCACAGAAAGTTTTCCATGCTGTAACAAGAAGTTTTCACTGCTGTAATGGAGTGTATCCTATTCGTTATCCTGATAATTATCTGGAAAATGTAAAATTTGACAATAATGCAGGGAAGGGAGCAACTGGTAGTTTTGATCTTAATAACAATTGGTTACAGTGAAACCCTTGGTCAGTTGATGACTTGGAAGAGGGATGACTTCAGAGGGGATTAGGGGGATACCCTGTTAAGATGCGGGTGAATGTTTAAGATTCCTCTCCATAAGACAGCAACAGCCCATCAAGATTCCACCTCTCTGGATGAAGGCTACCTCCTGCTCCACTTGATGTTCAAGTGGAGTGTGGTCCATCAGAAGCCAGACCTTGAAAATTCATCACTTGTATGACTGAGAATTTATTACATTGGACTTGATTAAAGAACCAATACAACAACAACATTAAAAAAAAAATTAAAAAAAAAAAAACTAAACCCAAAAAGTGTGTTCAAGGCTTCTTGTTTTCTGGCATTCCACTTTTGTAAAGGTACAAGGAAAGGAAGAGGCTGAGGAAAGCCTCCAAAGTCTTTCTCAAGTGCTCTACCTACAAGTATTAGAATCGAGAGAGAAAGGAATCATCACTGCTTGCCTCTGTTCTTTGGGACACCTGAAGTACCTTGGAAGGCCACACTTCCTGAGCCCTACAGACAGTCTGTCCCAAAGCAGCTGTTTGATCATTTCCATTGTGTGACAATGCATAGCGCTTGCATCGTTTGCAGGCATGGGCTCAGATGCAAATCCACATCCTTAACTGTAGGTCCATACATCCTTTATATACATGCTCCAGCTCCCCCTTGAAATTTTCAGTCTGTCCCTACATGTCAGCAGAGCACTCAACAAGTCTCCTTCACATCTAGACACCTACTCACTACAGTCTTCCAGTACTTGAAGGGAGCGTTTAAACAGGGGGAGGAACAGCTGTTTGTGAGGGTGGATGGTGATAGAACAAAGGGAAACTTAAAATAAGACAGGGGGAGGTTTAGGTTAGGTGGAAGTTTTTCACCCAGAGGGTGGTGAGGCACTGGAACAGGTCGCCCAAGGAGGTTGTGGATGCCCCATCCCTGGAGGCACTCAAGGCCAGGCTGGATGTGGCTCTGGGCAGCCTGGGCTGCTGGTTGGCAGCCCTGCTTGGGGGGTGGGGGGGGTTGTTTAAACTGGATAATGCATGCCCCAGTACAGGCTAGGGGAAAGACCTGGTGGAGAGGATCTCTGAAGAGAGGGACCTGGGCGTCCTGGTGGACGGCAGGTTGGCCATGAGCCAGCAGTGTGCCCTTGTAGCCAAAAAGGCCAATGGCATTCTGGGGTGCATTAAAAGAGCATGTCCAGCAGGTTGTGGGAGGTGATCCTCCCCCTCTACTCTGCCCTGGTGAGGCCTCAGGAAAAGAAGTCCCCACTTCCCCAGTCTCCCCAGGAAAGAGTCCAGTGGAGGGTCACAACGATGGTGAAGGGCCTGGAGCATCTCCCCTATGAGGAGAGACTAAGTGAACTGGGTCTGTTTAGCCTTGAGAAAAGACGGCTGAGAGGAGATCTAATCCAGGTTTATGGATTTATTCAGGTTCTCCAGCAACTTCCTTCTTTTACCAATCCATTTTCTCTTTTTTACTGATTTTCACTTTCCTATTCTTTTTCTGGTTGGAAATCTTGTTTCCCTTCTTGCCCCTTGTTTTTTGCCCTTGTCCCCTGTCCCTTCTTCCAGTTCCCTGCCCAGTTATTTTCCTTTTTAAATATTTGGTCCAGGTCTTTTCCTTTTTAAGGTCATTGTCCAGATCTTTCCCTTATGAAGTTCCTGCTCCAGTTCTTTGCACGCTTCTGTTCCTTTCTATATTTGTTGTCCAGTTCCTTGTCCAGACTTGTGTTTAATTCTTTGTCCAGTTCTTTTCCTATGAAGTTCATGGTTCAGTTCATTGTCCAGTTCTTTTTTTTCAGTTCTTTCTCTATTTCTTTGTCCAGATTTTGTCCAGATCTTTTCATTTTTAAGTTCATTGTCCACTTCTTTGCCTTTCATAAGTTCTTGGTCCCCTTATTGGCCCCCTTCTTTTTCTATTTAAGAACTCTGTCCAGTTCATTTCACTTTAAGTTCATGGTCCAGTTCATGGTCCATTTCTTTTCCTTTTTATTTTATTGGTCCAATTCTTTGTCCAATTCTTTTCCTTCTTATTTTCTTGACCCACTTCCTTGGCCCCCTTCTTTTCCTTTTTATTTTCTTTTTGGTCTCTCTCTCTCTCTTTTTTTTTCTTCTTTTTTTTCTTTTTTCTTTTTTTTTTTTTTCTTTTCTTTGTCTGTTCTTCATCCCTTTGTTTGTCCTTTTCCAATGTTTTTTCCTCTGCTTCTTAACAACTTGGTCCCAGCTCTTTTCCTTTCAGTTCTTGGTCCAGCTTTCGGCCCAGTCCTTTTCCTTCTGAATTCTGTTGTCCAGCTCTTTGTCCAGGTCAAACGTTCTCATTCTTCTTTTTCCGTTCTGTTCTTTCTTCCTTTTTCCTTTCCAGTTTTCTTTCTCCTTGTTCTCCTCATTCTTTCCCAAACTCTTTTTCAGTTCATTTTCTCATTCTTTTCCTATCTCTTGTTCTTCCCCCCTGTTTTTTTTCTATCTCCATTTCTGTTTCTGTTTCTTACTCCTTTCCTCATTATTTTCTTCTTTTCCTCATTCTTTTTTTGTTTCTGCACCTTTTTGTCCCTGAGTCCAATTCTACTCATGGTTCTTCCCATTCAGTTTCATGGTTCTTCCCATTTCTCTCTGGGCCCCTCTTACTCTTCCTGATTCCAGTCCTTTTTCCAATTCTTGTTCTTAGTCTTATTTCTTAATTGCGGTTATTTCCGTTGGTTTTATATCTTGGCTGTGGTCTGCTTGGCCGTGGTCCTTTTCCTCTTCTCATTCTTATTTCTTTTTCCTCTCTACTTTCCTTTTCCTTTTCCTTTCCTAATGTTATTTCCTATTCCTTGGATATTTCTGGAGTTAATATGTTTTCCAAATGTTGTATTGATATCTCATTCATCCTTTTTCTATTCCTTTTTCATTGCCTCTTATTTTTCTGCTTCTCTCCTTTTTCCTTTTCTTTTTCCACTTCTATTATTCTTATTCCAATTATTTTTGACCATTTCATTTTCTGATTCATTTAAAGCTTTTCTGATGCTTTTTTTCCAATTTCCTTTTCCCTTTAACTTTGGGCCCTTCCCACTCAAGGCTCCTCCCCCTTTTGCTTATTCCAATTATTTTCCCAATTCCCATTGATTTCTAATTCTGGTTCTTTACTTTTCTTTGTCTTTTCCAATTTCTATTTTTCTTTCTCCAGTCCTTTAACTTTTTCTAATTCCAATGCATTTCCAATCCCATTTCCTGTTCCTTTTTCCCTTTCCTTTTCCGATCCTGTTTCTTTTCTTCATCCTTTCTGTTTTACCCACTTGTTGTCCCCCCTTCTTTTCCCTACATTGTTCTCATCTTTTTTTAAGTCTTTGGTGTTTTTTATTCCTCTTTGTTTGTCTCATTTTGATTCCTTTTCTTTATCCCCTCTTGTTTCTCTTCAGTGTTTCTTACTGTTTTCCTTCGAGGCACAATGGGAGCCATCGCTTTCTGCAGAGCAGTTCAAGGACTCGGATGCAGATCTTTGTGTTCACAGGGAGAAACCAGAGCAAACAATGGACTCCAGGATACTCACTGGCTGATGGCAGGCAAGCTCTGTTGCTCCCACAGAGTGCTTTGGCCTTTGTGGAGCTTCTGTGGGCTTGGGCTCCATTTGTCCTGGTGCTTGCTGTTTCCTCTACCTTTCCTTCTTCACACTCTCCACTGTGTTGTTCTCCAGCACCTTCTCTTACCAATTTGTTTTCTCTTTTATTCTGATTGATTTTCATTTTCCCATTATTTTTCTAGTTGGAAATCTTGTTCCCCTTCTTGCCCCCTGTCCCTTAGCCCTTGGCCCTATTTCCAGTTCTCAGTCCAATTATTTCCTTCTTTAAGTTCTCTGCACTGTTCCCTGCCCTTTTAAAGGTCTCGGTCCAGGTCTTGGTTTTTTGTTTAATTCTTTGTCCAGGTCTTTCCCATTCTAAGATGTCTGTCCAGATCATTTCCTCATTTAGTTCCTGCTCCAGTTCTTTTCCTTTCAAGATCTTTCTCCAATTTTTTTTTGTGCTTTTTTTTTTTTTTTTTTTTTTTTTTTTTTTTTGTGTGTGTGTGTGTGTGTGTGTGTGTGAGAGAGAGATTTCTTTTTATTTTTTGTTTTCTTTTAGGCTATCTTTCTCCAATTTTTGTCCATTTTGCGTCCATATTTTGACTAATTTCTATCCATTCTTTGTCCATTTTATTTTCTTAGTCCACTTTTTTGTCCAAATCTTTTTACTTTCTTAGTCCAAGTTTTTTTTTTTTTGTCCAGATCCTTTCTTTTTGCATTTTTTTAATCACTTTTTGTCCATTTTTTTCCTCCAATTTTGGTCTAAGTTTTAGGGTTTTTTTTTTGTTGTTTTGTTTTTTTTTTTTTCCCCTTAATTTCCTAGTCCAATTTTGGTCCAATTTTGAATCCAATTTGTTTCTTTTTTATTTTATTTTTGGTCTCTCTTAGTCCAATATTTTTGTCCAAAGTTTTTGTTCAATTTTTGTTCCAATTCTTTTTATTTTATTTTGTTCTCTTTTGGTCAAATTCCTTCTCTTTTTATTTTATTGCCTTTTCCTGTTTCCTTTCCCATTTCTCTTCACAATGTTTGATGCTGTTCTTTTAAGGGGTCTTGGTCCATGCCTTGGGCCAGGTCTTTTCCTTTATAAGATCTTTGTCCATTTCTTTTCATGTTTTTGTTTTTTGTGCAGTTCTTGGTTCAGTTTTTTGTTTAATTCTTTCTCCAGGTCTTTCGCATTCTAAGATCTATGTTCAGATCTTTTACTTATTAACTGGAAGAAGTAGAGAACTAGGGAGGTGCAAGAAGGAGGACCCAGGTAATTATAAGCCAGTCAGCCTCACCTCTGTCCCAGGGAAAGTGATGGAACAGCTTGTGCTGGATACCATCTCCAGACAACTGGGAGATAAAGAAGGTTATCAGGAGTAGTCAGCATGGGTTCACCAAGGGGAGGTTGTGCTCAACCAACCTGGTGGCCTTTTATGAAGATGTCACTAGCTGGGTGGACGGTGGGAGAGCAGTAGATGTAGTCTACCTTGATTTCAGAAAGGCTTTTGATACTGTCCCTCATGACATCCTTATAACAAAGCTGAGGAAGGATGGGATAGATGGTGAAGTGGGTTGAGAATTCACTGACTGGCAAAGCACAGAAGTTTGTTGTTGGCAGTGCGGTGACTGGCTGGATGCCTGTAACTAGCAGCATCCCACAGGGGTCTGTACTGGGTCTGCTCTTGTTCAACATCTTCATCAACGACCTTGATGAAAGGATAGTGACCACCCTCAGCAAGTTTGCTGATGGCACGAAGTTGGGAGGATTAGCTGAAACGCCTGAAGGCTGTGCTGCCATTCAGCAAGACCTGGACAGGCTGGAGAGCTGGGCAGTAAGAAACGGGATGAGGCTTAGCAAAGGCAAGTGTAGAGTCTTGCACCTAGGAAGAAATAATGCATGCACTGGTACAGGTTGGGGGAAGACCTGCTGGTGAGGAGCTCTGCAGAGAGGGACCTGGGCGTCCTGGTGGACGACAGGTTGGCCATGAGCCTGCAGTGTGCCCTTGTAGCCAAAAAGGCCAATGGCATTCTGGGGTGCATTAAAAGAGCGTGTCCAGTAGGTCGAGGGAGGTGATACTCCCCCTCTATTCTGCCCTGGTGAGGCCTCTGGAATACTGTGTCCAGTTCTGGGCTCCCCAGTACAAAAAAGACAGGGATCTCTTGGAAAGAGTCCAGCGGAGGGTCACAACGATGGTGAAGGGCCTGGAGCATCTCCCCTATGAGGAGAGACTAAGTGAACTGGGTCTGTTTAGCCTTGAAAAAAGAAGGCTGAGAGGGGACTTGATCCAGGTTTATAAATACCTGAAGTGTGGAAGCCATAGTGGCGAGGCTGGTCTCTTTTCAGTAGTGCGTGGGGACAGGACTAGGGGTAACAGGCTGAAGCTTCAGCATAGGAAGTTCCACATGAATGTGTGCAAGAACTTCTTTACGGTGAGGGTGACAGAGCACTGGAACAGGCTGCCCAGGGAGGTGGTGGAGTCTCCTTCTCTGGAGCTATTCAAGACCCGCCTGGACACCGAGCTGTGCAACATGGTGTAGGGAGCCTGCTTTGGTAGGTGGGTTGGACTCGATGATCTCTAGAGGTCCCTTCCAACCCCTACAATTCTGTGATTCTGTGATGAAGCTGCAGGTCCAGTTCTCTTCCTTTCAAGTTCTTTCTCCCATTTTTGTCCAATTCTTTGTGCTTTTAAGTTTCTTATTCCAATTTTTTGTCCAATTCTTTTCCTTTTTACTTTCTTAATACATTTTTTTTTCTCTATTTTTTGTCTAATCCTTTGTCCAACTTGTGTACATTTTGTGTCCATTTTTTGTCTTTTTGTCCCTGCCCTACATAATTACCTCACCTGGTGCCTATGCCAATTTTACTGTGGTCAGAAGTGCCCTAGTCTCAAGTTTACTCTGTTTGGAAGCTTTCTTTGTGAAAGGCAACTTTTCCTATGCTACGTACAGAAATACTGTCAATTTACGCTGCAAAAACACAATCTACCTCTCACACCTGGAATCTATTACTCAGGGATGCTGTAGGGGATGCTGCACAGGTTGGCAGCACTGTGGGAGCTTGGGGGCAGACGCTTCCTTCTGCTCTGAGCAGAGACGAGGGCCCAGCCCCCTTCCTCTCTTGGGCTGTCTAGGTCTCTGACCTGCAGCTGAGCAGCTGGATTGGCTCCTCCCACTCGCGGGGATTTAGGATGAGGCTGTTTGTCTGCGGTGGAAGTAGGCTCACACGTTCTCCTACCTGTCTCCCTCAGAGATTCCCAAGAGCTCCTCAGGCTGCTGCTTTCTTGCAGCAGCCTGGCCATCTGCTCCAGCAGCTCCTTGAGCAGGGTACACCGGCAACCAGGTTCTTTTAACTTAACTAGCTCGTAGGTATGGTGAGATGTTTCCTTTATTGCCATCTAAATGGAAATCACAATGAGACGGGTGGCCTGCTGCTGTTCTTCTCCAGTGCCAGAGAAGTCCACGTAGCCCAGCACTGTGAGAGGCGGTTTTGCCCAACACCGCTTCAATCCACTTTGGCCCAGCCTCCATTTTGTGCAGGGGCCAGAAGGCTGCACTGCCCCACAGCGCAGAAGGCCACTGCCCCACCCTCCATGACGTGCTGGGGGCACAGGGTCTCACTGCCCCATAGCGTTCAAGGCCACTGCCCCGCCCTCCATTATGAGCTGGGCCAGAAGGCCTCACTGTCCAATAGCACTGAAGGTCACTGCCCCGCCCTCCATTATGAGCTGGGCCAGCACACAGCACAGAAGGTGCTGGCGCAGCACCCCCAAGGCATTCACTGTCTGCACACCCTTGCGACAGGGACGAGAGGCAGTGGGCGCTACGGGGTCAGGGGCAGCTGTCCTTGCAGACCCCACGAGTGAGAGTGATTGTTGGTGGCCTTTGGCTACAGCTTTTGGAAGCCGAAGGTCTCTTCAGATTCCCATGGCCATGCTGCGAGGCAGTGCGGGACGAGGACAAGCCAAGTGCAGCCGGCCCTCTCCCCGCCGGGGCCTGGCACAGCCCCGAGCCTGCGCTTTGCAGCAGGAGGAGAACAGCTGGGAGCTGGAGGTGCTGCAGGCCCAGCTGGAGGGCGAGCGGCTCCACTGCCAGGAGCTGCAGCGCCGCTGGGCTGCCGAGAGATGTGAGCTGCAGGAGGCGGCAGAGCGGGAGCGGCAGCTGCTGACCGACCAACTGCGCTGTACCTGGGAGAAGCAGCAGGCCCAGGAAGAGCAGCAGCTGAAGGAGTGGGAGCAGCGGCAGCGGGCGACGGGGACCCGGCAGCTGCTGCTCTGGAAGGAGGCCGAGCTGCGCGCGACAAAGGAGCTGCTGCAGCGTGATTGCGATGCAGCCCTGCGCCAGGCTCGGGAGCTGCAGCAGCAGCTGGCCAAGGTGCTGAGGAACCCCCCCAGCAGCGAGGCGGCCCATGCGCAGCTGCAGGTCGCCCTCAGCAAGCTGCGCTGGGAGACGGATGGTGAGCAGCCTGCCTACATCCGCCACCTCCAGCGTCAGCTGGAGCTGGAGAGGAGGCTCTTCACCTATTACATCGTGGGGAGCTGGGCAGACGTGCTTCGTAACGCAATGTCCTGCTCCCAGGAAAAAGAGGGAGCTCTGCGCTGCCACCGTGCAGAGCAGGGCTCCAGTCAACCGGCCATGAACGACGCTCACATCCAGGTGAGATGACACACTGAGAGAGTGGGGATTGTTCAGCCTGGGGAGGGGAGGCTCTGGGGAAACCACAGAGCGGCCCTCCAGTGCCTGAAGGAGAACAGGGGAAAGCTGGAGAGGGACTGATTGTAAGGGAGGGTAGTGATACAACAAAGGACAACGCCCTGAAAGTAGAAGAGGGGAGATCTGGATGAGATATAAGAAGATGGGACACCGTGAGGGGGTAGAGGCGCTGGCACAGGCTGCCCAGAGAGGCTGTGGTTGCCACATGCCTGGCAGCGTTCCAGGCCATGCTGGACGCACCTTTGGGCAACCTGACCTAGTGGAAGCTGTCCCTGCCCTTGGAATGGGCTTAGAACGGGAGAGTCTTGAAGGCCCCTTCCTACACAAACCATTCTGTTATTCAATGATTTTCTGGTTCTAGGTGCCAGAGAAAGCCAAGGAAGACCTGGGGCTCCTGGGCAGCCAGCCCTCTCCCCGCCGGGGCCCGGCGCAGCCCCCCGCCTGCCCTGCACAGCTGGAGGAGAAGAGGCAGGAGCTGAAGGCACTGCAGGCCCAGCTGGAGGGCGAGCGGCTCCGCTCCCAGGAGCTGCAGCGGCGCTGCGCTGCTGAGAGATGTGAGCGGCAGGAGGCGGCAGAACAGGAGCGGCAGCTGCTGGCCGACAAACTGCGCTCCAAGTGGGAGCGGGTGCGGGTGTCAAAGCTGCAGCGCCTGCGGGAGCAGAGCCTGAGGCAGTGGAAAGCAGAGATCCGCCAACTGCTGCAGGAGAAGGAGGCCCAGCTGCGCCAGATGCAGGAGCCGCTGCAGAAGCGGCGCAACGACACCATCCACCAGGCATGGCATCTGCAGCGGCAGCTGGCGGAGGCGCTGCTGAGGAGCGGCAGCAGCAGAGCAGACCGCAGAATGCAGCAGGAAGTCCAGCGGCAGCTCTGCTGGAAGTCCCGTGCAGAGCAGGCCGTGGAGAGCAAGCGCCTCCAGTGTGAGCTGCAGGAGCAGAGAAGACGCTTCCTGCAGTATATCCTGGAGCACGTGGAGGGGCAGCCACGCGTCGTCTTTAACAGGGCCAGGGCCTGCCATCGGGCTGTAGCAGAGGTGGGTGTTCAGGCTGCAGAGCAACAAGAGGCCTGCCCACCTGAGTGCAGGGAGCAGCAGGAGCAGAACACGCATCTGCTAAGTAAGCTGAAGGAGCTGCGGAGACCGTGCAGCCTCCTTGAAGAGAATTTCTGCCTGCTGAGGAGCAGAAGCTCTCAGCAGATGTGGGAGGATGTGGAATGTCTCAAGGAGGCCTCTTCCGCATCCAAAGAGGCCACTGAGAAGACAGAGGATGTCAACCAGCTGCAGGGACAGCATGTGGAAAAGGAGAATGAGAAGGCCAAGGAAGACCCGGTGTTCCAAATTAGCACAAACAGCAAGCTGCTGGAGCAGTGTAGCTGCCTCCAACCAGCCCAGAGCAACCTGGAGAGGCAGAGCCAGGCCCTGAAGGCCCAGAACCACCTGCTGAGAGAGGGACGCTCTCCAGAAGCATGCCAGAAGCTGCAGTCTCTCCAGCAGGCTGAGGTCAAACTAGGAGCACTAGGCAAGCGTAGAGTCCGGCAGCTCAAGGAGGCCTCTTCCACATCCGAAGAGGCCACAGAGAAGGCAGAGGATGTCAACCAACTGCAGGGACAGCATGTGGAAAAGAAGAATGAGAAGGCCAAGGAAGGCCCGGGGTTCCCAAGCAGCACAAGCAGCAAGCTGTTGGAGCAGTGCAGCTGCCTCCAACCAGCCCAGAGCAACCTGGAGAGGCAGTGCCAGGCCCTGAAGGCCCAGAACCACCTGCTGAGAGAGGGACGCTCTCCAGAAGCATGCCAGAAGCTGCAGTCTCTCCAGCAGGCTGAGGTCAAACTAGGAGCACTAGGCAAGCGTAGAGTCCGGCAGCTCAAGGAGGCCTCTTCCACATCCGAAGAGGCCACAGAGAAGACAGAGGATGTCAACCAGCTGCAGGGACAGCATGTGGAAAAGAAGAACGAGAAGGCCAAGGAAGACCCGGTGTTCCAAAGTAGCACAAACAGCAAGCTGTTGGAGCAGTGTAGCTGCCTCCAACCAGCCCAGAGCAACCTGGAGAGGCAGTGCCAGGCCCTGAAGGCCCAGAACCACCTGCTGAGAGAGGGACGCTCTCCAGAAGCATGCCAGAAGCTGCAGTCTCTCCAGCAGGCTGAGGTCAAACTAGGAGCACTAGGCAAGCGTAGAGTCCAGCAGCTCAAGGAGGTCTCTTCCACATCCGAAGAGGCCACAGAGAAGGCAGAGGATGTCAACCAACTGCAGGGACAGCATGTGGAAAAGAAGAATGAGAAGGCCAAGGAAGGCCCGGGGTTCCCAAGCAGCACAAGCAGCAAGCTGTTGGAGCAGTGCAGCTGCCTCCAACCAGCCCAGAGCAACCTGGAGAGGCAGTGCCAGGCCCTGAAGGCCCAGAACCACCTGCTGAGAGAGGGACGCTCTCCAGAAGCATGCCAGAAGCTGCAGTCTCTCCAGCAGGCTGAGGTCAAACTAGGAGCACTAGGCAAGCGTAGAGTCCGGCAGCTCAAGGAGGCCTCTTCCACATCCGAAGAGGCCACAGAGAAGGCAGAGGTTGTCAACCAACTGCAGGGACAGCATGTGGAAAAGAAGAATGAGATGGCCAAGGAAGGCCCAGGGTTCCCAAGCAGCACAAGCAGCAAGCTGCTGGAGCA
Source organism: Coturnix japonica (assembly GCF_054131305.1). Lineage (NCBI taxonomy): Eukaryota > Metazoa > Chordata > Aves > Galliformes > Phasianidae > Coturnix > Coturnix japonica. The sequence continues at coordinate 33,648,700 of NC_140669.1, forward strand.
GTGCAGCTACCTCCAACAAGCCCTGAGCAACCTGGAGAGGCAGTGCCAGGCCCTGAAGGCCCAGAACCACCTGCTGAGAGAGGGACGTTCTCCAGAAGTGTGCCAGAAGCTGCAGAGTCTCCAGCAGGCTGATGTCAAGCTTGGTGCACTTGGCAAGCGTCTGAAGGAAAAATGCACACAGCTCCAGGAGATCGGGAAAAAGCTGAGAACACACAGAAATCCCAAACAGGAATGCCCCAACCCCCAGGAAAACCTGGGGGAGTCTGAAGTGTGGCCAGTGGCAGTCTGCAGCATGCATTCTCACAGACCCTCACCACCACTAATACGAAGATTCTTAGCTCGTCACAGCTACAATCCTTTTGAAGGCCCTAATGAGGAGCCAGAAAATGAGCTTCCACTGACAGCTGGACAATATGTTTATGTCTACGGAGACATGGATGAGGATGGCTGGTTTCTGGGAGAGCTGACGGACGGCACAAGAGGACTGGTCCCTTCCAATCTGGTGGAAGAAGTTTCAGATGATGACCTGGATACCACCATGCCTCCAGGGCTTCGTGATCTCCTGCTGGATACCGATGATGAAGAGAGACCAGGCAGCAGGAGCAGGGGCAGAAAGTGATGGTCACCATCCAGAAATCTGTGTCCATGTATTGGCTCAGCCTGGGGAACGCCAAGATTCCTCTCCATAAGACAGCAACATCCCATCAAGATTCCACCTTTCTGGATAACGGCTACCTTCTGCTCCACTTGATGCTCAAGTGGAGTGTGGTCCATCAGCAGCAAGACCTTAAAAATTCATCCCTTGTAAGACTGAGAATTTATTACATTGGACTGGATTAAAAAAAAAAAAACACAAAAAACACCAAAAACACCAAAAACATCAAAACAACAACAAAAATTATATATTATATAATACATATAATATATATAATATATATAATATATTATATATATTACATACTATATATAATATATATATTATAATATATATAATATATAAAATATATAATAATAAATATTATTTTATATTATTATATAGTATATGCTATATATTATATATATTATAATATTAAAAAAAAATAATAAAAATAACCAAACCCAAAAAGTGTGTCCAGTCTTCTTGGTTTTTGGCAGTCCACTTTTGTAAAGGTACAAGGAAAGGAAGAGGCTGAGGAAAGCCTCCAAATTCTTTCTCAAGCGCTCTACCTACAAGTATTAGAATAGAGAGAAAAAGGAATCATCACTGCTTGCCTCTGTTCTTTGGGACACCTGAAGTAACTTGGAAGGCCACACTTCCTGAGCCCTACAGACAGTCTGTCCCAAAGCAGCTGTTTGATCATTTCCATTGTGTGACAATGCATAGCGCTTGCATCGTTTGCAGGCATGGACTCAGATGCAAATCCACATCCTTAACTGTAGGTCCATACATCCTTTATATACATGCTCCAGCTCCCCTTTGAAATTTTCTGTCTGTCCCTACATGTCAGCAGAGCACTTAGCAAGTCTCCTTCACGCCCAGACACCAACTGCCCATACAAGTCTATGTGATAATGCACACGGCTGTAGCCAGCACTCTGTATAAAGAGAAACTGTCAGAGAGCTGCACATCAGGGAAGGGTTCCTTGGTCTCAACCTCTGCTTGCTTTTCTGACTGGCTGTGAGGGACGCTCACGTCCATGTGAGACAGTGGAGATCTCTGGGAGATAGGAGTGTTACATTCCTTGGTGCCAGATGTGAGTTCTTCATTCTCGAGAGTTGAATTCTCTTCTGGTGACACAGCTGGTGAGACACAGATAGACACCAGTGGACTGTTTGTTCTTGCACACTTGTGTGTTTGCACATGGCTGTGAGCAAGGCTGAGCACATCTTCATGCACAAATGAACGTGCACAGAGTTGTGGACAGTGCTGGGGTTGCACACATGTGGGTGTGCACAGGTGTGTCCATGCACTGCAGAGATTTGTGCACGCATGTGTGAGGGTGTGCAAGGACGAGGTGGTACGTGTGTGTGTGTGTGTGTGTGTGTGTGTGCAGGCGGGGAGTGCAAGAATGGGGCGGTGCCCATTTACATGAGCACAGAGGTGTGCAAAGCAGTGGGCAATTGCTATGTGCAAGAAGCAAGCGTGACAGTCCTCCAGTTGTAAGGAAGTGCACTGCTGGAACAGGGTAGAGCTTTCCTTTCCCTTTCCCTTTCCCTTTCCCTTTCCCTTTCCCTTTCCCTTTCCCTTTCCCTTTCCCTTTCCCTTTCCCTTTCCCTTTCCCTTTCCCTTTCCCTTTCCCTTTCCCTTTCCCTTTCCCTTTCCCTTTCCCTTTCCCTTTCCCTTTCCCTTTCCCTTTCCTTCTGGAAGCAGGCCACCAGTCCCAGGCTCTGGGCAACAGCACGAGCTCTAAGCCACTCTCGTGATGACAAGAGAGTATGAGTCCCATCTTTCCTCCAGACTTCACACACTCTTCTTTCTCCTATTGAATAAAGGCATGCTGGTGCTCAGTGAACGCCTTGACTGCATTCCAAGTCTTCATTCGCTGAGATTGGGACGAGTGCAAGAAACAGCAAGGCAGCTCAGCTTGTAACACTCTGAAGGCTTTACTATCGTTCATGACTTTACGATCTTGACTCCCTAGAAGTTCGCAACTAGGCCAATTACTGAAGTGACACCAATGTGATGAGCAGTAAAATGGCAATTTATTGAAGCAAACACACACTTATATAAACTATGCCTTTTGTGTATGCCTACTGCATTACAAGTCACCTAGATTCTCCCAGAAATTGGGGAAGGGCCTGCCATGTAACATCCCGATAAGCTCCCCGTATTTCGCCTAATACAACATCTCCCCCTCCCCATGCTAAGAAAGCCTAACCCGTTACAATACGCAACAATATCAGCCCCCTTAAATCCTAATACCTAATCCCTAATTCCTACCCTAAAACCTATCCTGCATCTTATGATATTCTATTTGCGTGTCAATCATTTTTTCAGCCATACGTTGTAAGCAACCTAGTAAGCAGTGAAACACACATGGCACACACAACATTAATGCAAAAAAATATAAGAAACCCTACCACTTAATATCTTAAGCAACTGCTTGAACCATGGTGCAATACTACTAAATCAACCCTCCAACCAATCCCCAAAAGGATCATCCTGTATTCCTATCTTTCCCGTGTGTTCTTTTAACAACTTCAGCTTCTTATGTAATGATTCGCTGTGGTCACTCAGATTAAAACAACACATCCCTTCAAAGTCTTTGCACCCATGACCCTGTGCAAGAAGTAAGAAATCAATCGCTGCTCTGTTTTGAAGCATGGCATGTCTAATACTATCAATGTCCATGAGTAGTTCACTTAGAATTGCGGAAGTCATGTTGGCCTGTCTTATGGACCAACAGGTTAGTCTTTCTATCTCCTTTAAAGCTTGCACTGGGATAACTCCTGGGGTTAAAGTGGATGCGAAGATCCGTGCTGTTGGTCCCCAAAGGCGAACTCTGTCACCGCATTCCAATGTCTGCGTATGGATGTTCCATTTCTTCCGAGCTTTAGTCATGTCCCTGGCCAACTGTACCCACTCAAGGGCACGTGAGGACAAGATAGTTAACCGTCCCAGATAACAAGTTCACCACAGATCAAGAATATAACTGGTGGCAGTGCCTTTGCAGTGCAGTTGTTCCAGATATACTTTTCTGATCCCTGTCCCTTTGCCCTGGGTTCAAGACAGCAGCCTTTCACATACTTGCTGCTACTGAGATCACAATCTACCCCCTGTTGAGAGCCATCAGGCCTCGACACGTTGATGATACCAGGGTTACTCACCCAACACTCGGGCAGAAAAATAACTGCTATTTCTCATTGGTGTGGATATATTCAGGTAGAAGCCACAATATGGCCCATGCCAAATAAACTGCTTTGTATTGTGGGGATAAACGAGAGTGAATGGATCTGACCAATTTTTCTGTGCATTCCAATAAGGGCCTTGAAGTGTGAGAAGGTCTAAAATATTTGAATGGCTCCTCTCTTGGTTAAATCTCGCGAAGCCAACACACCCAGGAGACCACCAATAGCCTTCCTTTTTATCCCACGTATCATTGGGTACCTGCTGCGATCCCAATATCTGCAACTCTTTGGGGTCCCAGGGGAGAGTAACATTCAGTGTGCAAATGACACATGCCATCTTTTTGCTGGTGAGGATCACAGTGTAATTCCCTAGCCCCCTGTCTGTGATATTAGTCACTGTTGGTGCACAGAACCTTCTGCACGGATCCTGGATGGAATTATATGGCCTTACGTATCCCTGGAACTCAGAGGAGTCTTCCCACACAGGAACCCCCATCACAGGCATGTTTGAAATGGTGAGGTGGTTGATTGCACGCTAAGACAAAAATCCGTCCTCCCTGTTTGTTTGGCCCAAGTAACCCACAAATTCCCAGGTTGCTGAATTAAATGCACACCCTCCACTGGTAACCAACACAGAGACAAAAGACACAACAGCATTAACATGGTGACTCTCGTTGGCAGCAGGGATTGTTTCTCCGAGATCTTAAGTTTCCTTTTCTTTGGTATCCACAAGAAAGATCTTCTGTGCTCAAGAATCACCCGCATGAGACTGACCACATCATATGGCAGGAAACTTGAGGCCATGAGATCCTCAACTGCCAACATAGTCACCGGAGAGCGCAGGCCCTTGTTCTTAACTAAATCTGCAAGGCAAGTAATTGCCTTGGAATCCAGAGGGGTCCAAGCTGGACCGTCCTGCTTTACAACTATAGGGAGGGCAAAAGTTGTTGTTTCCGGGTCGGCTGTTCGGAGATCCTCCCTTGTCTGGGCCCAATCAGTGAGAGTGGGCAGACTCCACAGGGCGGGTGCTGTGGGTCCACATCCCCTCTGTGCGGGCTCCTGGGCTGTCCGCATCGAATCACCACACCCACATTCACCTTTACTATTATACAGGGCAGTGCGATCCACCCCTTTTTGGGAGTGGACACAGCAGCAGACAGAACCCGACAATAGGGAAATACCACCCACCCCATCACACTTCACTGGCGGTGCCACGCCTCCCCCATTCGGCTCACCCGCCCCCTCCGCGTTCTTATCAGGTATGCAAATAACACCACATTCCTCGGGGGGCCTCCCTCCCCCTTTGTCTCTGAAAGGTTTCAAGGAAGGATATAGGTTCTGAACCGGGTAAGGGTGCGGAGGCAGGGCGTCATCCTGATCAGAGTGGTCTTTTGCAACTTCCGTCTTCTTCGAAGGTGAAGCATCAGGTGTGGCCGAGGGGGCTGGCACCATCTTGTCTTCCACCTAACCTGCAGGAGAGACAAGACTCCCCCTAGGGCCCCCCCCCCCCCCCGCTTCCAACTCCAGCATCTCCCTAGTGCACTGGTTTGCAAGCTTCTCCTCCCGCACTGATTTTAGTGTCTCTAAGATAAATCCCCACACTCTGAATTCCGACACCTTCCGGCTGGCCAGTGACCTCTGAGATAGTGCGTCCATAATTCCACCCCAGCTGCCGGGATCGTATAAATCAGAGGGGGTTGTTAAAAGCCCTTCCTTCTCCAACAGCAAGAGAACTGCTGTTACCTCCTTTTTGGAAGGAGCCTGTTTTCCGCAATGAAGTTTACAAGCATGAAGAATTACCTTGATAACGGCTTCCATGTTGCCTCGGCCCGAAGTAGGTCTCCTGGCCGCAACCTGGCGCTTCCCCAAAAGTACCTGGGGGTTCTGAGATCTCTCTCCCACTTGTCGAAGAGTAATGGCCACTCCTCTCTGACCTTGGGCTTCCACCATTCAGCGAAGAAAGAAGTATCACTACCACAGTGGGTTCCTGCCGTCGCTAGCAGACAGCTGCTCCACTTCTAGCACATCTTATCACAGCGAGGGGTCACCATTTGAAGGCTTTACAATCATTAATGACTTTACAATCTTGACTCCCTAGAAGTTCGCAGCTAGGCCAATTACTGAAGTGACACCAATGTGATGAGCAGTAAAATGGCAATTTATTGAAGCAAACACACACTTATATAAACTATGCCTTTCGTGTACGCCTACTGCATTACACGTCACCTAGATTCTCCCAGAAATTGGGGAAGGGCCTGCCACATAACATCCCAATAAGCTCCCTGTATTTCGCCTAATACAACACACTCTTGCAGTGGGGTGCATGCAACAGAGCTCTGGGTGTGTCCCCATTTTGCCTGACTTTGGGATGCCTGCAGCAAGAGCTCTGCTACTGTTTTGTATGGGAGTAAATAATCTCTAGCATCCTGGATGCGGCTCATGAGAACCCCAAGCTTCCTGGCTGTGGCTTTGTGATGCTTTTCAGGGCCTTTTGATGCTCTTCGATGCCGTGGCTGCTCTCTAACACCTCTGTCCTCCCTCCGTTTCCATTCCTGGCTCCCACCTGTGAGCTGTCCCTGCAGATCATCTCCAGCCCTGCCATCATCACGCTGTGGCAGGAGGAGCTCACCCTGACCAACATCAGTTAGTACTGCCTGCCTCTCTCACTCTCTAGACCAAGTGTAACTATGCTGTCATGGAGGCAGTTCACAATTTTATCCCAGCAAAAATATATTTTCTCCAAAATACTGCCATTCATCCCCCAAAGTAGACACTTTCTCCACAAAATGCTGCTTTTTAGTGCAATATGATGTGTTCTCCCCAAAAATACCCTTTTTTGTCCTCAAAATACCACATTTTCTCCACTTAATATCAGTTTATGTCAATATTTAGTCATTTTCCCCCAGATATCATTATTTATATCAGAAATAAAACATCTTCTCTCATAAGTGTCACTCTGTATACCAGCCAAAATACTGTTTTCAATACCCAAAAGAAATTTTATCCACAAAGTGCTGCTTTTTTGGACAGTATGATGCTTTTTCCCCCCACATACCCTTTTTCGTCTCTAAATTACAATTTCTCCACTGAATATCAATTTAAGCCAAAATTTAGACAGTTTTCCCTCAAATATCACTATTTATCCCACAAATAAAACATCTTCTCTCATGCGTATCATACTTCATCCCACCCAAATGACATTTTCTCCCCAAAATACTGCTTTTCATCCCCAAAAGAAGACATTTTCTCAACAAAATGCTGCTTTATAGCACAATTTGACACTTTCTCACCAATATACAGAATTTTTGCACCCAAACTTACGCATTTTCTTCCCAATACACCCGTTCTTCTACCCAAAATACAGCAATTTCTCCACTTAATATCATTTTTATGTCAAATTTAGGTGTCTTCCTCATGAATATCTCTATGTATCCCAGAAATGAAACTGTTTCTCTCCTGAGTATCACACTTGATCCCACCAAAACAACATTTTCTCCTCAAAATACTGCTTTTCATCCCCAAAAGAAAACATTTTCTCCACAAAATGCCTCTTTCTAGTACATTATGACACTTTCTCAGCAAAATACATATTTTTGTCTCTAGAACTAAAAAATTGTACCCCTTAATATTAATTTCTGTCTTATTTTGGGATGGAAAGCAGTATTTTGGGGGACAATGTCTTTTTGGGGGATAAATATTTCTGATTAAGAGAGAACGTTATATTTCTGGGATAAATAGTGATATTCGTGGGAAAGATGTTTAATTTTTGGCATAAACTAATGGTAAGCCTTATTTTGGAGAATTTTGGATAGAAAGCATCATATTGAGATAAAAGGAGGCATTTTGTGGAGAAAATGTTATCTTTTGTTGATGAAAAACAGGTTTTTATGGAGAAAATGTTTTTTTTTAGTGTGATAAGGACTGATGATTAAAAGAGAATATGTCTTATTTCTGCGATAAACAGTGATATTTGTGGGAAAGTTGTTGAAATTTCATAGGCATAAACTGATATTAAGTGGAGAATTTTTCATATTTTGGAGAGAAACAAGGGTATGTAGGTGAGAAAGCATCATACTGTGCTGAAAAGAGACTTTTTGTGGTGAAATCGTCTTCTTTTGGCGATGAAAAACAGTATTTTGGTGGGATAAAGTGTGATAAATAAGAGCGAACACATTTTGTTTCTGGGATAGATAGTGAAATTTTGAGGAAAAATTTCCAACTTTTGACATTAGTTAAGAGAAGGAAATACTAGATTTTTGAGAGAAACGGGTATTTTTTGGGGAGAGAATATCATATTGAGTAAAAAAAGAGAAATTTTGTAGAGAAATGTCTTCTTTTGTGGATAAAAAGCAGTATTTTGGGAGAAAATGTCTTTTTGGTGGGATAACGAGTGATAATTAAGAGACAAAGTGTTTAATTTCAAGGTTAAATTGTGATATTCGTGGGAAAGATGTCTAATTTTTGGCATATATTGATATTAATTGGGGAAATTCTCATATTTTGGAAAGAAACAAGGGTATTTTGGGGGAAAAAGCATCATATTGTGCTGAAAAGTGACATTTCACGGAGGAAAAGTCCTATTTTGGGGATGAAAGGCAGTATATTAAAGGAGAAAATGTCTTTCTTTGGATAGCAATAATTAAGAGTGTTTTGGTGGAAAAATGTCTTTTTGGTAGGATCAAGTGTGATATTTAACAGAGAACATGTTTTATTTCTGGGATAAATAGTGATATTCTGGGGAAAAATGTTGAAATTTGGATATAAATTGATATTAATGAGAGAAACTGTCATTTTGGAGAGAAAAATGGGAATTTTTGGGACAAAGAGACATATTCCAATGAAAAGTGGAATTTTGTGTGGAAAAAAGCCTTCTTTTGGAGATGAAAAGCAGTGCTTTGGGGAGAAAATGTCTCTTTGGTGGGAAAAATTTTTCAGGGGAATATGTAGAAGTTACTATATAAATCGATATTAAGAGGAGAAATCGTCATATATTGGAGACAAAAAAGGGCATTTTGGAAAGAAAGCATCGTATTACACTGAAAAGAAAAAATTTCTGTAGAAGCGGTCTTCATTTGAGAATGAAAAGTAGTGTTTTGGGGAGAAAAAAAATTTCTGTGATAAAGTATGATAAAGTGAGATCATTTTATTTCTAGAATAAATAGTGATATTTGGGGGAAAACTGTAAATTTTGACTTAAATGGATACTAAATGGAGAAACTGTCGTATTATTGAGTCAAAAACATTATTTTGGGAAGAAATCATATTGTGCTAAAAAGAATAATTTTGTGTAGAAAATGTCTTTCTTTGGGGATGAAAGGCCATGTTTTGGGGAGAAAATATGATTTGGGAGTGATCGTGTGTGATATTTAACAGAGAAAATGTTTTATTTCTGGGATAAATAGTGATATTTGGGGGTGAAATATCTAAATTTTGACATAAACTAATATGAAATGAAGAGATTGTCATATTATGGGGTCAAAAATATTATTTTGGAGTGATATTTGTGGGAAAAATGTTGAAATTAATACATACATTGATATTAAGGGGAGAAATTGGAGTAAAAAAGGGTATTTTGGGGAGAAAGCATCATATTACTCTGAAAAGATGAAATTTGTGTAGAAATGGTCTTCATTTGGGGATGAAAAGCAGTGTTTTGGGGAGAAAATATATTTTTCCTGGGATCATGTGTGATGCTTTAGTGAGATCATATTTTTTCTGGGATAAATAGTGATATCCAAAGCTGACTAAGTTCTGACATAAATAGATATGATATGTTGAAATTGTTGAATTTTCGAGATAAAAATATTATTTTGGGGAGAAATCGCCATATTGTGTTAAAAAGTAATTTTTTCTAGAAAATGTCTTCTTTTGTGGATGGAAAGCAGTGTTTTGGGGAGAAAATGTCATTTAGGTATGATCAAGTGTGATATCTAACAGCAAAAATGTTTTATTTCTGGGATAAATAGTGATATTCCAGGGGAAAATGTCTAATTTTGAAAGCTGATATTTAGGGGTGAGATCATCGTATACTGAAGACAAAAAGAGTGTATTATGGGGTGAAGCAGACATTGTAAGCAAAGAGACATTGTGATTCTCTTGTGAGGGCTTGTGCTGCATTAGAAGCAAAGATGGCTTCACCTGTGTGGGACTTGATGTATTGCAAGAGCTGGAGACGCTGCATTCCTTCAGGGTCCTTCAGGTCGATCCCTGTTTCAACATATTGATTATTAGCTGACCTTATAGCATGTCTTTAGTCATTGCCAGTATCCTACCTACTTAATTTTGTGTTGAAATATATTTTGGTTGCATTTTGCATCTCTTCGTTTCAAATAAAAGCGAACCAAACTTTCTAAAACTGGTGCTGCCTCTTTCAGTAGCTGCTCAAAATGTGCATGGCTTGGGCTGGCCATCGCAGGGCGATGAAGCAGTCGGCTCACCTAACCCACTATTATTTATTAATTTTGAGAAAATGGCAAAACTGCCTGAAAAAGGAAAACATGACAGCGGTGGAGGGGAAAGGCAGCGCTAGTAGGGTGTCCCCCACATCAAGGTGCACTCATCCTTTCCCAGCCGCCACAGCAGATTTCCCTTTGAATTATACTTTTTTTTCCATGTGTGCTCTACACATGCATGGCCGGTGCATGATATAGAGCCCAGATGGAAAACTTGCTTACAGAAAGCCTAATTAAGGTATACAGAAAAAGCGTTTCCTTAACATTAATCCACTCTATCTTGAGTCTTGGATATTGGATATTCACCAAATATTTCTGAGGCTCTACCTATATATCTACAAGAAATCATTGGCTGCACTCCCCCAACATCAAATTCCCTTGTGGTACACATTGGACATTCCCATTTTTGTCCATCACCCACCACGTGCACCCAGGTCCCTGGGCAAAAATAGTACCCTGGAGAGGTTTGCCCTTTCCAGACATTGGAAGGACCCAAACTGCTTTTCCCAACACGCTCTTTATGTGTACTACAGGAACCTTATCTCCTTCTATGGTATGTAGGGAGCTAGATTGGTTAGGACCGTTACGATTACTAGATCCTCGAGTGTTGACCAACCAGGTAGCTTCTGCTAAATGGTTCTCCCAATTTTTATACGTTCCACCACCCATTGCTTTCAACATAGTCTTCAACAACCCATTGAATCGTTCAATCTTACCAGAAGCTGGTGCATGATAGGGAATGTGGTAAATCCATTCAATGCCATGATTTTTGGCCCAGGTGGTTACAAGAGAATTTTTGAAATGAGTCCCATTATCTGATTCAGTTCTTTCCGGAGTGCCATGCCGCCACAGGATTTGCTTTTCCAACCCTAATATGGTGTTTCGGGTGGTAGCATGGGGTACCACGTATGTTTCAAGCCACCCAGTGGTTGCCTCCACCATGGTGAGTACATAATGCTTACCATTGCGAGATCGTGGCAAGGTGATATAATCAACCTGCCATGCCTCTCCATATTTATACTTTTGCCATCGCCCTTCCCCCCAAAAAGGTTTCATCCTCTTGGCTTGTTTAATTATGGCGCATGTTTCACAGTCATGAATAACCTGAGCAATAGCGTCCATAGTTAAGTCCACCCCTTGGTCTCTGGCCTGCTTATATATTGCATCCCTTCCTTGATGACCTGAAGTCTCATGGGCCCACCGAGCTAGGAATAATTCACCTTTGTTCTGCCAGTCCAAGTCTATTTGAGCCACCTCAATTTTGGCAGCTCGATCAACCTGATGGTTATTTTTATGTTCTTCAGTAGCCTTACTTTTAGGCACATGAGCATCTACATGGTGCACCTTTACAACAATGTTCCTTATTCGGGCAGCAATGTCTTTCCACAGTTCAGCAGCCCAAACAGGTTTACCCCTTCATTGCCAGTTATCATCTTCCCACTGCTGCAACCACCCCCATAAGGCATTTGCCACCATCCATGAATCAGTATAAAGACAAACCATTGGCCACCTCTCCCGTTCAGCCACATCTAAAGCCAGCTGAACAGCCTTTACCTCTGCAAATTGACTTGATTCTCCTTTACCTTCAGTGGCCTCTGCAACTTGTCATGTGGGGCTCCATACAGCAGCTTTCCATCTGAGATGTTTCCCTACAATAGGACACAATCTGTCTGTGAATAGGGCAAATTTCTTTTCATTTTCTCGTAGCTCATTGTATGGTGGTGCCTCTTTAGCTCAGGATACCTCTTCTGTAGGTGGTGTTCCAAGTTTTTTACCCTCAGGCCAGTCCATGATCACTTCTAGGATTCCAGGATGGCTGAGTTTTCCCATTCGAGCTTGTTGAGTAATTAATGAAATCAACTTACTCCAAGTGGCATCAGTAGCATGATGGGTGGAAGGAACCTGTCCTTTAAACATCCAGTTTATTACTGGCAAGCGAGGTGCTAGAAGAAGCTGAACCTCTGTCATAACTACTTCAGAAGCAGCCTGAACCTCCTCATACACAGCTAAGATCTCCTTCTCAGTTGGAGTGTAGCGCTCCTCAGACCCTTTATATGCTCGACTCCAAAATCCCGGGGGTCGGCCTCGGGTCTCTCCTGAGGCTCTTTGCCACAAACTCCAAGTGGGGCCTGTCTCTCCAGCAGCAGTGTAGAGGATGTTCTTTACATCCTGTCCGTCCATACTGGCCCTAAGGCCACAGCACGGGCTATCTCTTGTTTTATCTGCTCAAAAGCCTGCTGCTGCTCAGGACCCCATGAGAAATTATTCTTCTTACGTGTTACCTGATAGAGGGGACTCACTATGTGGCCGTAGTTTGGGACATGCATTCTCCAAAAGCCCACTACTCCCAGAAAAGATTGGGTCTCTGTCTTGTTGGTGGGCGGAGACATAGCAGAGATTTTGTCAATCACATCTGCTGGGATGTGATGACGCCCATCTTACCATTTTATACCTAAGAACTGGATTTCCTGGGCAGGCCCCTTTACCTTGCTGCGCTTAATGGCAAAACCAGCTTGCAAAAGAATTTGGATTATCTGTTTTCCTTTCTTGAAAACCTCTGCTGCTGTATGGCCCCACACTACAATATCAATATACTGCAAGTGCTCAGGAGCATTACCCTGTTCCAAGACAGCTTGGATCAACCCATGGCAAATGGTTGGGCTGTGCTTCCACCCTTGGGGTAAACGGTTCCAGGTATACTGAATACCTCTCCAGGTAAAAGCAAACTGTGGCCTGCATTTTGCAGCCAATGGGATGGAAAAGAAGGCATTAGCAATGTCAATGGTGGCATACCACCTAGCTTCTTTTGACTCCAGTTCATACTGGAGTTCTAGCATGTCTGGTACAGCAGCACTTAATAGATGTGTGACTTCATTCAGGCCATGGTAATCTACCGTCAGCCTCCATTCCCCACTGGTTTTACGCACTGGCCATATGGGGCTGTTAAAAGGCGAGTGAGTTTTGCTAATCACTCCCTGATTCTCTAATTGGCGAATTAGCTTGTGAATGGGGAGCAATGAGTCCCTATTGGTGCGGTACTGCCATCTGTGAACCACTTTGGTGGCAATTGGTACCTCTTGGTCTTTTACCTGGAGCAACCCCACAGCAGAAGGATCATCTGACAGACCAGGTAAAGCTGACAGCTACTTAACACCGTTTGTGTTAACAGCAGCTATCCCAAAGGTCCATAGATACCCCTTGGGATCCTTAAAATATCCCATCCTAAGGTAACTGATACCCAAAATACATGGAGCCTCTGGACCAGTCACAATAGGGTGTTTTTGCCAGTTTTTACCAGTGAGGCTTATTTCAGCCTCCAGCATAGTCAATTCTTGGGAACCCCCAGTCACTCCATGGATATATATTGGTTGAGTCCCTTGGTGACTTAAGGGCATTAGGGTGCATTGTGCACCAGTGTCCACCAAGGCTTTATATTTCTGTGGTTGAGATGTGCCAGGCCACCTAATCCACACAGTCCAGTATACTCCATTGTCCCTTTCCCCCCAACTGGCTGGGGGCAGGGCCCCTCTATTGTTTACCTCGGTGGCTTGCAGCAACTGGAACTTTCACCCTTTTGGAAGAGTTCACCTTGGTGGTTGTTTTGCATTGTAATTCTTTCACTCATGCCTGAAGTGCAGAAGTGGATGAATTATACCACTTCTTTATAACCTCCCCATGATTACTCAAGAAATACAACAAAGCAAAATGTATGGTCTTATTGTTGTCACTTGCTTGAATATGAGGACGTCTCTTTTTTATGGTTGAGATTTTTGATGATATGGGTTGGGAGGAACTCACGTTGTTTAGCTTTCTCAATAGGTGATCGTGGAAATCCTGGTCTCCATCATCTGGTACCACCATGGATTCATCTACATCAGGCTTGTTAGTCAGTTTATCAATAATATCACTTTGTGTTCCCTCCACTTTGTCTAACCTTTCCACTATTTTGACAATGGCTGAAGTATACAGATTAACTTCTGTAGCGCTTATAAATTATTCAAGTTCCTGAAGTCTGCTAATTAGTTAATTCACAAGGGGTTTCCTTTCCCCTTTGCCATATACTAATGCAAGAGCTGCCTTTGTAAAGTCATGCCACATTTGTCGTGGAACACGGACTGTCTCAGGATCATGTAATTGGTTTGGGTCATTACGATTGAAGTGGGAGCTGTATAGCATTTCCACCAGAGCACTTTCTCTCAAAAATTGGATACCTTTCTCAATATCAGTCCATTTCTTTCTCTCAGGCTCCAAGTCCCGTTTAAAGGGGAATCTATCTTTTACCGCTATCAACATCCACTTCCAGAGGGTGTAGGACTGATCTTGGCATGTGCCAATACCTCTGTCCACACGAGTCCCTGGAAATGCCACCCAGTTGGCGAGCTTCACTGCCATCGAGCCACACACTGCTGGCACCATTATCCCAGCATCGAAGTAACCAAGTGACCATATGTTCTTTTGGTTGATGTGTGAAATTCTTTCTTAGATCCCAAAATTTAATCAGTTTTAAAGATCGATCAATAATGGTCGTAATACTTTGCTCACCTTTTGCTCTATCAATAGTCCCAGGTGATGATGGTGGCAACTGTGTTGATGAGGCCACCCCATCTAGAGTTTTGGAGTCAAGAAATTCTCGTAAAGAAAATCTAGGTTTTGGTTCCTCTTCTTCTTCTGACTCTGACTCTTCTATTATTTCCTCCAGTTCACTCTCTCTTTTTTCCTCCCTTCTAACTTCCTCTGCTCTTCTAACTTCCTCTGCTCTTCCAACTTCCTCTGCTCTTCTAACCTCCTCTGCTCTTCTGACTCCCCCTGCTCTTCTCTCTCCCCCTGATCTCCTGACTCCCCCTGCTCTCCTAACTCCCTCCGCTCTTCTAACTCCTTCTGCATTTTCTCTGAGTTGAAACTCGTTTTGTTTTTTGCCCTCTTACAGGGGCAACCAACATTGTATCTGGTGCCCCTGGTGGTTGGTCAAGTTGGAGTACATACGGTTCAGACCTGAGGGTGTTGCATTCTGCCCTGAGGACGTTGTAACTAGACTGAAGGACGTTGTGCTCAGACTGGAGAGTGTCGTGCTTGGACTGGAGGGCGTTGCGCTCTGCCCGGAGAGTGTCGTACCTGGACTGGAGGTCGTTGTGGTCAGACTGGAGAACGTTGTGCCCGATCTGGAGGGTGTCGTACAAAGACCAGAAGGTGTTACAATTGGCCTTGAGGGTGCCATAGTTGGTCATGAGGTCAGTATACATAGAGTCAATAGTGTGCTTGAACTGGAGATTGACGCACTCGGATTGGAGGGCGTCGTGTTTGGACTGGAGAGCGATGCACTCAGATCGGAAGGTGTTGTGCTCAGACTGGTGAGTGTTATACTAGGACTCAAGGGCGATGTGCCTGGCCCAGAGAGTGTTGTGCTCAGACCGAAGGGCATTATGCTCGGACTGGAGGGTGTTGTGCTCAGACTGGAGAGTGTCATGCTCAGACTAGAGATTGTCACACTTGGATTGTAGGACGTCATACTTGGACTGGAAGGTGTTGTGCTCGGTCCGGAGGGCGTTGTGCTCGGACTGGAGAGTGTCATTCTCGGAACGGAGGGCGTTGTGCTCAGACTGGAGAGTGTCATGCTCGGACTGGAAAGCATTGTGCTCAGACTGGAGAGTGTAGAGTTTGGATTGCAGGGAGCTTTTCTCATTTCGGAGAGCCTCTCCCTCATACCTCTTTGATATAGGAGGTTTCTTCTCTCAGCTCTGAAATTCTCTCTGTCACACCAGAATGTGTCTCGTTGATACAGGAGATCTTTTCTCTCAGCTTCAAAAGCTTTTTCTCTCTCTACTTTCTCAGCCCTAAGTCTTTCTCCCGCAGCTCTAAGACTCTCTTTCTCATACCAGAATGAGTGTCGTTGATACAGGAGGTCTTTTCTCTCAGCTTCAAAAGCTTTTTCTCTCTCTACTTTCTCAGCCCTAAGTCTTTTTCCCACAGCTCTAAGACTCTTTCTCATACCAGAATGAGTCTCGTTGATACAGGAGATCTTTTCTCTCAGCTTCAAAAGCTTTTTCTCTCTCTACTTTCTCAGCCCTAAATCTTTCTCCCGCAGCTCTAAGACTCTCTTTCTCATACCAGAATGAGTCTCGTGATACAGGAGGTCTTTTCTCTCAGCTTCAAAAGCTTTTTCTCTCTCTACCTTCTCAGCTCTAAGTCTTTCTCCCTCAGCTCTAAGACTCTCATTCTCAGCCCCGAGACTCTCTCTCTCAGCTTCAAAAACTTCCCTCTCAGGAATGGTATTGAATAAGGCCCGATAAGCATTAGCTAGGTCCCAAATCATTTGTGCCTCCTGAGATCTGCCTGAGCCACAACATTCCTGCCTCAAATATGCGATCAAACTCTTGGGATTCTTCAAGTGTTCAGGAGTAAAGCTCCATGACACTGAAAATGTCTGTCTTTTGAGAATCTCTCCAAAGCCTCTCCACACTCCCTGCCACTCAGTATTCTCTGGTTACAGGGAAGACTTCCTCTGGATGTTATAAATCCAGATACTGAGTGAGATTATTACAATAACCAACAGTAAGATTAGGGAGATTGAGAGTGTGGTCCACTGATCATTCAAAAACTGCATAAAGGATGCATAGAAAGAAGGAGGAGCACGCTCAAAAATCACCATTTCTGTACAATTAGTTGCATTAGTTGCTCCCTCTGGAGCTGTATGCAGATACGACGTAAGCATTGCTAACCATGCTTTCAATCGATTACATATTTCTATAGCTCCAAAGGAGAAAGTGGTTAGCTTAAACATGGTCCGATATGTTTGGAGCATCTCAAAAAAGGAACCAATGGCACGCAGTCCATTGTAAAATAAATTTACTAGAGGGAACATTTTTTTCTCCAATAGAGAGAGGAAAAAAAAGTTAAAAAAAAAAGTAAAAAAAGTATTTACTAATATCCCAGGGTATTGGCAGTCCGCCCAGATTTCAGGAATTTAAAGTTTACAAAAATCCCGGAGTATTGGCAGTCTGCCTGGACTTTCAAGGTCAAGCTCACAGGTGCAGAAACGCAAACCTAAGATAGCTCCTTAACAAGGAAAAATACTTGTAGCTCTGTTAAAAGCTAAAAGAGCAACAGAAGAAAAACAGAAAAACAGCAACTCAATTTGCCTGCATTCTCCACCAAAAATCTGTCACGGTTTAAATGAAAATCTACCTGCATCTGAAAGGAAAAGTTAATTAGGAAAAGAAAACAGCAGCAACGATCTAAGGAGGCGCATTTATTTACTAAATACTATATCGAAATACAGGATAACACAGTATAATATAATATAATTGAAATTAAGCTAACGAATCAAGAAAAATAGGAGAGAGAATGAGTCCCGAAACTGAGAGGCCTACTATGAATCTAGGCAAATGGCTGAAGGCTCCCACACACTCCCCTGAATGCCAGAACTCGAAAGACGTCAGTTTAGCCTGCCAGAGAGATAATATAGTGTCCAGGTCCCATGATCCATCTCTGACCGTGTTGTTCTCTGGGAGATGTAGTCTTCTGTAAGTTGCAGATTCAGTAAAATTATTCATGCTTTATATGATGTTAGGATGTGGAATACTGATAGCAAAATTACAAAATTATTAAACCATGACAGGTCCCTCCCTGGAAATGCAGCTGCTTTTCCCCCATTTCCCTGTTGGTGTTCTGTACCGTTGGCCTTTCGGCCCAAATGGAACTGCTAGCCATAGACTGTGAGCATCTCCTTGCTCTGCGAGGGCTGAGAGGAAACCAAGGGAGAGGAAGCAGCGTGGGAGGAAGAAGGGTGTCCCTGCACTCAGCCCCTTGAGCTTGTCTGTCTTCCCATCTGGCTCTTTCAGCCTTCTGATGCACCGTGTGTTGCTGTTTGCCCCGAGAAGCCCAGCTGCACATGTGGAGGAGAAGAGGGCAGCGGGAGGGCTCCAGGTGAACGCGCCTCGAGCCCAGAGCTGAGCCGTGAGCCGGGAGGGTCGAGAGCCGAGAGGGCCCCGAGCCGCGCTGTGCTGCTTCAGCTCCAATGAATTCAAGCATGCAATGGGCAGCACCGCGTGTTTGGTGCCAGGGTGCTGCGAGGGTACGTTGCTGAGCCAGAGAGTGTCTGGTGGCCATTATCAATTGGAGCCTTGGCATCTTCTTCCTTCCACCAGCCTGCACGGTGGACTTGGTACAGCGTGCCACGAGGCACTGCCTCCTGCTGCCTGCCTGCCTGCCTGGCAGCAAGCAGCGCTGCCGGAGGTGAAAGAGAGGATTGTTGGGCTGTGTGCAGCAAAGGAGCTGGTTGCGGAGGAGGGAAAGCAAGTACTTCAAGACGCCTCTGCGTCTTAGGTGTGGGTCTGGATCCAGTGGGGGCTGAGTCCCATGCAGCAGCTCCTGGGGGTTGGGGCCGAGCCCGGGGCGTTGGATGTTGTGTTGAGGGACATGATTTAGCTGGGAAGTATTGGTAATGGTTGGACTGGATGATCTCCTGGGTCTTTTCCAACCTTGATAACTCTGTGATTCTGTGAAATGTTGATGAGTGGTCATTGCATCTCAGCTGTGGGTCTGGGCTCAGCCTGTGCAGCAGCACCTCGGGGCTGGGGCCGAGCCCGGTGTCGGGTCTGTGCTGCCTGCAGGAGGCTGCGGGGCTGTGGGGCTGGGGCAGCCGCTGTGGGTGCAGCACATGGGCATGGGGGAGGGCCGGCAGCAGGGAGGGCGATGGGCCCGAGCCCAAATCGTGTTGGTCACAGCACAGGGGCTGCAGGGGATGGCAGTCGATTTCTGACAAATTTTAGAAGAATGTCACACAAATATCAGTACCTATCCCAGAAATAAAAAGTTCTCTCCTAAGAATCATTCTTTATCCTTGCAAAAACATGCATTTCTCACCAAAATAATGCTTTTTATCCCTTTAAAATAGCGTTGTTTCCCAGAAATACTGGTTTTCATCCCCAGAAGAAGACATTTTCTCTACAAAATGAAGCTTTGTAGCCAAATATGACACATTGTTTCCAGAATACCTTTTCTCTTCTACAAATTGAGGACATTCCTAACAGAAATACCTTTTCTCCTCTACAAAATAAGGACATTTCCAACAGATATATCCTTTTCTGACAGATTTTAGAAAAATTTCACAGGAATATCAATACTTATACCAGAAATAAAAAGGTCTCTCTTAGGTACCACTCTTTACCCTTGCAAAAATATGGTTTTCTTACCAAAATAATGTTTTTCATCTCTACAAACAGCATTTTCTAAACATAAAGGTGGTTTTCATCACCAAAATAAATGGATTTCTCTACAAAATTATCGTTTGTAGCCAAATATGACACATTGTTTCCAGAATAACTCTTTTCATCTAAAAAAGAAGGACATTTCCAACAGAAATATCCATTTCGGACAAATTTTAGAAGTAGGTCACATGAATATCAATACTTATCCCAGAAATGAAAAGTACACTCTTAGGTATCACTCTTCATCCTTGCAAAACTATGGTTTTCTTCCCAAACTAATGCTTTTCATCCCTACAAATACCACTTTCTCCCTAAATTACTGGTTTTCATCCCCAAAAGAAGACGCGTTCTCTTTAAAATGATGCTTTGTAACAAATTATGACTCATTGATTCCAGAATATCTGTCTTCCCCTACAAAATAATGACATTAACATAAGAATTATCCATTTCAGACAAATTTCCGATGTATTTCACACTAAGATCAAGACTTACACCAAAAAAAAAATATGTGTTCTCTCTTAGGTATCACTCTTGAATCTTGCAAAAAATTCATTTTCTTACGAAGACAAAGCTTTTCATCATTACGAGTAGCATTTTCTACCCAAAAAAGTGGTTTTCATCCCCAATAGAAATCCTTTTCTCTACAAATGGTCCCTTGTAGCAACATATGAAACACTGGAATTGGAATCCCTCTTTCCCTCTTAAAATAAGGACATTTCCAACAGAAATATCGATTTCTGACAAATTTTAGAAGAATGTCACACAAATATCAGTACCTATCCCAGAAATGAAAAGTTCTCTCCTAAGAATCATTCTTTATCCTTGCAAAAACATGCATTTCTCACCAAAATAATGCATTTTATCCCTTTAAAATAGCGTTGTTTCCCAGAAATACTGGTTTTCATCCCCAGAAGAAGACATTTTCTCTACAAAATGAAGCTTTGTAGCCAAATATGACACATTGTTTCCAGAATACCTTTTCTCTTCTACAAATTGAGGACATTCCTAACAGAAATACCTTTTCTCCTCTACAAAATAAGGACATTTCCAACAGATATATCCTTTTCTGACAGATTTTAGAAAAATTTCACAGGAATATCAATACTTATACCAGAAATAAAAAGGTCTCTCTTAGGTACCACTCTTTACCCTTGCAAAAATATGGTTTTCTTACCAAAATAATGTTTTTCATCTCTACAAACAGCATTTTCTAAACATAAAGGTGGTTTTCATCACCAAAATAAATGGATTTCTCTACAAAATTATCGTTTGTAGCCAAATATGACACATTGTTTCCAGAATAACTCTTTTCATCTAAAAAAGAAGGACATTTCCAACAGAAATATCCATTTCGGACAAATTTTAGAAGTAGGTCACATGAATATCAATACTTATCCCAGAAATGAAAAGTACACTCTTAGGTATCACTCTTCATCCTTGCAAAACTATGGTTTTCTTCCCAAACTAATGCTTTTCATCCCTACAAATACCACTTTCTCCCTAAATTACTGGTTTTCATCCCCAAAAGAAGACACGTTCTCTTTAAAATGATGCTTTGTAACAAATTATGACTCATTGATTCCAGAATATCTGTCTTCTCCTACAAAATAATGACATTAACATAAGAATTATCCATTTCAGACAAATTTCTGATGTATTTCACACTAAGATCAAGACTTACACCAGAAAAAAATGTGTTCTCTCTTAGGTATCACTCTTGAATCTTGTAAAAAATTCATTTTCTTACTAAGACAAAGCTTTTCATCATTACGAGTAGCATTTTCTACCCAAAAAAGTGGTTTTCATCCCCAATAGAAATCCTTTTCTCTACAAATGGTCCCTTGTAGCAACATATGAAACACTGGTATTGGAATCCCTCTTTCCCTCTTCAAAATAAGGACATTTCCAACAGAAATATCGATTTCTGACAAATTTTAGAAGAATGTCACACAAATATCAGTACCTATCCCAGAAATAAAAAGTTCTCTCCTAAGAATCATTCTTTATCCTTGCAAAAACATGCATTTCTCACCAAAATAATGCTTTTTATCCCTTTAAAATAGCGTTGTTTCCCAGAAATACTGGTTTTCATCCCCAGAAGAAGACATTTTCTCTACAAAATGAAGCTTTGTAGCCAAATATGACACATTGTTTCCAGAATACCTTTTCTCTTCTACAAATTGAGGACATTCCTAACAGAAATACCTTTTCTCCTCTACAAAATAAGGACATTTCCAACAGATATATCCTTTTCTGACAGATTTTAGAAAAATTTCACAGGAATATCAATACTTATACCAGAAATAAAAAGGTCTCTCTTAGGTACCACTCTTTACCCTTGCAAAAATATGGTTTTCTTACCAAAATAATGTTTTTCATCTCTACAAACAGCATTTTCTAAACATAAAGGTGGTTTTCATCACCAAAATAAATGGATTTCTCTACAAAATTATCGTTTGTAGCCAAATATGACACATTGTTTCCAGAATAACTCTTTTCATCTAAAAAAGAAGGACATTTCCAACAGAAATATCCATTTCGGACAAATTTTAGAAGTAGGTCACATGAATATCAATACTTATCCCAGAAATGAAAAGTACACTCTTAGGTATCACTCTTCATCCTTGCAAAACTATGGTTTTCTTCCCAAACTAATGCTTTTCATCCCTACAAATACCACTTTCTCCCTAAATTACTGGTTTTCATCCCCAAAAGAAGACGCGTTCTCTTTAAAATGATGCTTTGTAACAAATTATGACTCATTGATTCCAGAATATCTGTCTTCCCCTACAAAATAATGACATTAACATAAGAATTATCCATTTCAGACAAATTTCCGATGTATTTCACACTAAGATCAAGACTTACACCAAAAAAAAATATGTGTTCTCTCTTAGGTATCACTCTTGAATCTTGCAAAAAATTCATGTTCTTCCCAATAGAAAGCTTTTCATCATTACGAGTAGCATTTTCTACCCAAAAAAGTGGTTTTCATCCCCAATAGAAATCCTTTTCTCTACAAATGGTCCCTTGTAGCAACATATGAAACACTGGTATTGGAATCCCTCTTTCCCTCTTCAAAATAAGGACATTTCCAACAGAAATATCGATTTCTGACAAATTTTAGAAGAATGTCACACAAATATCAGTACCTATCCCAGAAATAAAAAGTTCTCTCCTAAGAATCATTCTTTATCCTTGCAAAAACATGCATTTCTCACCAAAATAATGCATTTTATCCCTTTAAAATAGCGTTGTTTCCCAGAAATACTGGTTTTCATCCCCAGAAGAAGACATTTTCTCTACAAAATGAAGCTTTGTAGCCAAATATGACACATTGTTTCCAGAATACCTTTTCTCTTCTACAAATTGAGGACATTCCTAACAGAAATACCTTTTCTCCTCTACAAAATAAGGACATTTCCAACAGATATATCCTTTTCTGACAGATTTTAGAAAAATTTCACAGGAATATCAATACTTATACCAGAAATAAAAAGGTCTCTCTTAGGTACCACTCTTTACCCTTGCAAAAATATGGTTTTCTTACCAAAATAATGTTTTTCATCTCTACAAACAGCATTTTCTAAACATAAAGGTGGTTTTCATCACCAAAATAAATGGATTTCTCTACAAAATTATCGTTTGTAGCCAAATATGACACATTGTTTCCAGAATAACTCTTTTCATCTAAAAAAGAAGGACATTTCCAACAGAAATATCCATTTCGGACAAATTTTAGAAGTAGGTCACATGAATATCAATACTTATCCCAGAAATGAAAAGTACACTCTTAGGTATCACTCTTCATCCTTGCAAAACTATGGTTTTCTTCCCAAACTAATGCTTTTCATCCCTACAAATACCACTTTCTCCCTAAATTACTGGTTTTCATCCCCAAAAGAAGACGCGTTCTCTTTAAAATGATGCTTTGTAACAAATTATGACTCATTGATTCCAGAATATCTGTCTTCCCCTACAAAATAATGACATTAACATAAGAATTATCCATTTCAGACAAATTTCCGATGTATTTCACACTAAGATCAAGACTTACACCAAAAAAAAATATGTGTTCTCTCTTAGGTATCACTCTTGAATCTTGCAAAAAATTCATTTTCTTACGAAGACAAAGCTTTTCATCATTACGAGTAGCATTTTCTACCCAAAAAAGTGGTTTTCATCCCCAATAGAAATCCTTTTCTCTACAAATGGTCCCTTGTAGCAACATATGAAACACTGGTATTGGAATCCCTCTTTCCCTCTTCAAAATAAGGACATTTCCAACAGAAATATCGATTTCTGACAAATTTTAGAAGAATGTCACACAAATATCAGTACCTATCCCAGAAATGAAAAGTTCTCTCCTAAGAATCATTCTTTATCCTTGCAAAAACATGCATTTCTCACCAAAATAATGCATTTTATCCCTTTAAAATAGCGTTGTTTCCCAGAAATACTGGTTTTCATCCCCAGAAGAAGACATTTTCTCTACAAAATGAAGCTTTGTAGCCAAATATGACACATTGTTTCCAGAATACCTTTTCTCTTCTACAAATTGAGGACATTCCTAACAGAAATACCTTTTCTCCTCTACAAAATAAGGACATTTCCAACAGATATATCCTTTTCTGACAGATTTTAGAAAAATTTCACAGGAATATCAATACTTATACCAGAAATAAAAAGGTCTCTCTTAGGTACCACTCTTTACCCTTGCAAAAATATGGTTTTCTTACCAAAATAATGTTTTTCATCTCTACAAACAGCATTTTCTAAACATAAAGGTGGTTTTCATCACCAAAATAAATGGATTTCTCTACAAAATTATCGTTTGTAGCCAAATATGACACATTGTTTCCAGAATAACTCTTTTCATCTAAAAAAGAAGGACATTTCCAACAGAAATATCCATTTCGGACAAATTTTAGAAGTAGGTCACATGAATATCAATACTTATCCCAGAAATGAAAAGTACACTCTTAGGTATCACTCTTCATCCTTGCAAAACTATGGTTTTCTTCCCAAACTAATGCTTTTCATCCCTACAAATACCACTTTCTCCCTAAATTACTGGTTTTCATCCCCAAAAGAAGACGCGTTCTCTTTAAAATGATGCTTTGTAACAAATTATGACTCATTGATTCCAGAATATCTGTCTTCCCCTACAAAATAATGACATTAACATAAGAATTATCCATTTCAGACAAATTTCCGATGTATTTCACACTAAGATCAAGACTTACACCAAAAAAAAAATATGTGTTCTCTCTTAGGTATCACTCTTGAATCTTGCAAAAAATTCATTTTCTTACGAAGACAAAGCTTTTCATCATTACGAGTAGCATTTTCTACCCAAAAAAGTGGTTTTCATCCCCAATAGAAATCCTTTTCTCTACAAATGGTCCCTTGTAGCAACATATGAAACACTGGAATTGGAATCCCTCTTTCCCTCTTAAAATAAGGACATTTCCAACAGAAATATCGATTTCTGACAAATTTTAGAAGAATGTCACACAAATATCAGTACCTATCCCAGAAATGAAAAGTTCTCTCCTAAGAATCATTCTTTATCCTTGCAAAAAAAGGGATTTCTCACCAAAATAATGCTTTTTATCCCTTTAAAATAGCGTTGTTTCCCAGAAATACTGGTTTTCATCCCCAGAAGAAGACATTTTCTCTACAAAATGAAGCTTTGTAGCCAAATATGACACATTGTTTCCAGAATACCTTTTCTCTTCTACAAATTGAGGACATTCCTAACAGAAATACCTTTTCTCCTCTACAAAATAAGGACATTTCCAACAGATATATCCTTTTCTGACAGATTTTAGAAAAATTTCACAGGAATATCAATACTTATACCAGAAATAAAAAGGTCTCTCTTAGGTACCACTCTTTACCCTTGCAAAAATATGGTTTTCTTACCAAAATAATGTTTTTCATCTCTACAAACAGCATTTTCTAAACATAAAGGTGGTTTTCATCACCAAAATAAATGGATTTCTCTACAAAATTATCGTTTGTAGCCAAATATGACACATTGTTTCCAGAATAACTCTTTTCATCTGAAAAAGAAGGACATTTCCAACAGAAATATCCATTTCTGACAAATTTTAGAAGTAGGTCACATGAATATCAATACTTATCCCAGAAATGAAAAGTACACTCTTAGGTATCACTCTTCATCCTTGCAAAACTATGGTTTTCTTCCCAAACTAATGCTTTTCATCCCTACAAATACCACTTTCTCCCTAAATTACTGGTTTTCATCCCCAAAAGAAGACGCGTTCTCTTTAAAATGATGCTTTGTAACAAATTATGACTCATTGATTCCAGAATATCTGTCTTCTCCGACAAAATAATGACATTAACATAAGAATTATCCATTTCAGACAAATTTCCGATGTATTTCACACTAAGATCAAGACTTACACCAAAAAAAAAATATGTGTTCTCTCTTAGGTATCACTCTTGAATCTTGCAAAAAATTCATTTTCTTACGAAGACAAAGCTTTTCATCATTACGAGTAGCATTTTCTACCCAAAAAAGTGGTTTTCATCCCCAATAGAAATCCTTTTCTCTACAAATGGTCCCTTGTAGCAACATATGAAACACTGGAATTGGAATCCCTCTTTCCCTCTTAAAATAAGGACATTTCCAACAGAAATATCGATTTCTGACAAATTTTAGAAGAATGTCACACAAATATCAGTACCTATCCCAGAAATGAAAAGTTCTCTCCTAAGAATCATTCTTTATCCTTGCAAAAACATGCATTTCTCACCAAAATAATGCTTTTTATCCCTTTAAAATAGCGTTGTTTCCCAGAAATACTGGTTTTCATCCCCAGAAGAAGACATTTTCTCTACAAAATGAAGCTTTGTAGCCAAATATGACACATTGTTTCCAGAATACCTTTTCTCTTCTACAAATTGAGGACATTCCTAACAGAAATACCTTTTCTCCTCTACAAAATAAGGACATTTCCAACAGATATATCCTTTTCTGACAGATTTTAGAAAAATTTCACAGGAATATCAATACTTATACCAGAAATAAAAAGGTCTCTCTTAGGTACCACTCTTTACCCTTGCAAAAATATGGTTTTCTTACCAAAATAATGTTTTTCATCTCTACAAACAGCATTTTCTAAACATAAAGGTGGTTTTCATCACCAAAATAAATGGATTTCTCTACAAAATTATCGTTTGTAGCCAAATATGACACATTGTTTCCAGAATAACTCTTTTCATCTAAAAAAGAAGGACATTTCCAACAGAAATATCCATTTCGGACAAATTTTAGAAGTAGGTCACATGAATATCAATACTTATCCCAGAAATGAAAAGTACACTCTTAGGTATCACTCTTCATCCTTGCAAAACTATGGTTTTCTTGCCAAACTAATGCTTTTCATCCCTACAAATACCACTTTCTCCCTAAATTACTGGTTTTCATCCCCAAAAGAAGACGCGTTCTCTTTAAAATGATGCTTTGTAACAAATTATGACTCATTGATTCCAGAATATCTGTCTTCCCCTACAAAATAATGACATTAACATAAGAATTATCCATTTCAGACAAATTTCCGATGTATTTCACACTAAGATCAAGACTTACACCAAAAAAAAAATATGTGTTCTCTCTTAGGTATCACTCTTGAATCTTGTAAAAAATTCATTTTCTTACTAAGACAAAGCTTTTCATCATTACGAGTAGCATTTTCTACCCAAAAAAGTGGTTTTCATCCCCAATAGAAATCCTTTTCTCTACAAATGGTCCCTTGTAGCAACATATGAAACACTGGTATTGGAATCCCTCTTTCCCTCTTCAAGATAAGGACATTTCCAACAGAAATATCGATTTCTGACAAATTTTAGAAGAATGTCACACAAATATCAGTACCTATCCCAGAAATGAAAAGTTCTCTCCTAAGAATCATTCTTTATCCTTGCAAAAACATGGTTTTCTCAACAAAATAATGCATTTTATCCCTTTAAAATAGCGTTGTTTCCCAGAAATACTTGTTTTCATCCCCAGAAGAAGACATTTTCTCTACAAAATGAAGCTTTGTAGCCAAATATGACACATTGTTTCCAGAATACCTTTTCTCTTCTACAAATTGAGGACATTCCTAACAGAAATACCTTTTCTCCTCTACAAAATAAGGACATTTCCAACAGATATATCCTTTTCTGACAGATTTTAGAAAAATTTCACAGGAATATCAATACTTATACCAGAAATAAAAAGGTCTCTCTTAGGTACCACTCTTTACCCTTGCAAAAATATGGTTTTCTTACCAAAACAATGTTTTTCATCTCTACAAACAGTATTTTCTAAACATAAAGGTGGTTTTCATCACCAAAAGAAATGGATTTCTCTACAAAATTATCATTTGTAGCCAAATATGACACATTGTTTCCAGAATAACACTTTTCATCTAAAAAAGAAGGACATTTCCAACAGAAATATCCATTTCTGACAAATTTTAGAAGTAGGTCACATGAATATCAATACTTATCCCAGAAATGAAAAGTATACTCTTAGGTATCACTCTTCATCCTTGCAAAACTATGGTTTCTTGCCAAACTAATGCTTTTCATCCCTACAAATACCACTTTCTCCCTAAATTACTGGTTTTCATCCCCAAAAGAAGACGCGTTCTCTTTAAAATGATGCTTTGTAACAAATTATGACTCATTGATTCCAGAATATCTGTCTTCCCCTACAAAATAATGACATTAACATAAGAATTATCCATTTCAGACAAATTTCCGATGTATTTCACACTAAGATCAAGACTTACACCAAAAAAAAATATGTGTTCTCTCTTAGGTATCACTCTTGAATCTTGCAAAAAATTCATTTTCTTACCAATAGAAAGCTTTTCATCATTACGAGTAGCATTTTCTACCCAAAAAAGTGGTTTTCATCCCCAATAGAAATCCTTTTCTCTACAAATGGTCCCTTGTAGCAACATATGAAACACTGGTATTGGAATCCCTCTTTCCCTCTTCAAGATAAGGACATTTCCAACAGAAATATCGATTTCTGACAAATTTTAGAAGAATGTCACACAAATATCAGTACCTATCCCAGAAATGAAAAGTTCTCTCCTAAGAATCATTCTTTATCCTTGCAAAAACATGGTTTTCTCAACAAAATAATGCATTTTATCCCTTTAAAATAGCGTTGTTTCCCAGAAATACTGGTTTTCATCCCCAGAAGAAGACATTTTCTCTACAAAATGAAGCTTTGTAGCCAAATATGACACATTGTTTCCAGAATACCTTTTCTCTTCTACAAATTGAGGACATTCCTAACAGAAATACCTTTTCTCCTCTACAAAATAAGGACATTTCCAACAGATATATCCTTTTCTGACAGATTTTAGAAAAATTTCACAGGAATATCAATACTTATACCAGAAATAAAAAGGTCTCTCTTAGGTACCACTCTTTACCCTTGCAAAAATATGGTTTTCTTACCAAAATAATGTTTTTCATCTCTACAAACAGCATTTTCTAAACATAAAGGTGGTTTTCATCACCAAAATAAATGGATTTCTCTACAAAATTATCGTTTGTAGCCAAATATGACACATTGTTTCCAGAATAACTCTTTTCATCTAAAAAAGAAGGACATTTCCAACAGAAATATCCATTTCGGACAAATTTTAGAAGTAGGTCACATGAATATCAATACTTATCCCAGAAATGAAAAGTACACTCTTAGGTATCACTCTTCATCCTTGCAAAACTATGGTTTCTTCCCAAACTAATGCTTTTCATCCCTACAAATAGCACTTTCTCCCTAAATTACTTCTTTTCATCCCCAAAAGAAGACACGTTCTCTTTAAAATGATGCTTTGTAACAAATTATGACTCATTGATTCCAGAATATCTGTCTTCCCCTACAAAATAATGACATTAACATAAGAATTATCCATTTCAGACAAATTTCCGATGTATTTCACACGAAGATCAAGACCTACACCAAAAAAAAATATGTGTTCTCTCTTAGGTATCACTCTTGAATCTTGCAAAAAATTCATTTTCTTCCCAATAGAAAGCTTTTCATCATTACGAGTAGCATTTTCTACCCAAAAAAAGTGGTTTTCATCCCCAATAGAAATCCTTTTCTCTACAAATGGTCCCTTGTAGCAACATATGAAACACTGGTATTGGAATCCCTCTTTCCCTCTTCAAAATAAGGACATTTCCAACAGAAATATCGATTTCTGACAAAATTTAGAAGAATGTCACACAAATATCAGTACCTATCCCAGAAATGAAAAGTTCTCTCCTAAGAATCATTCTTTATCCTTGCAAAAACATGGTTTTCTCACCAAAATAATGCATTTTATCCCTTTAAAATAGCGTTGTTTCCCAGAAATACTGGTTTTCATCCCCAGAAGAAGACATTTTCTCTACAAAATGAAGCTTTGTAGCCAAATATGACACATTGTTTCCAGAATACCTTTTCTCTTCTACAAATTGAGGACATTCCTAACAGAAATACCTTTTCTCCTCTACAAAATAAGGACATTTCCAACAGATATATCCTTTTCTGACAGATTTTAGAAAAATTTCACAGGAATATCAATACTTATACCAGAAATAAAAAGGTCTCTCTTAGGTACCACTCTTTACCCTTGCAAAAATATGGTTTTCTTACCAAAATAATGTTTTTCATCTCTACAAACAGCATTTTCTAAACATAAAGGTGGTTTTCATCACCAAAATAAATGGATTTCTCTACAAAATTATCGTTTGTAGCCAAATATGACACATTGTTTCCAGAATAACTCTTTTCATCTAAAAAAGAAGGACATTTCCAACAGAAATATCCATTTCGGACAAATTTTAGAAGTAGGTCACATGAATATCAATACTTATCCCAGAAATGAAAAGTACACTCTTAGGTATCACTCTTCATCCTTGCAAAACTATGGTTTTCTTCCCAAACTAATGCTTTTCATCCCTACAAATACCACTTTCTCCCTAAATTACTGGTTTTCATCCCCAAAAGAAGACGCGTTCTCTTTAAAATGATGCTTTGTAACAAATTATGACTCATTGATTCCAGAATATCTGTCTTCCCCTACAAAATAATGACATTAACATAAGAATTATCCATTTCAGACAAATTTCCGATGTATTTCACACTAAGATCAAGACTTACACCAAAAAAAAAATATGTGTTCTCTCTTAGGTATCACTCTTGAATCTTGCAAAAAATTCATTTTCTTACGAAGACAAAGCTTTTCATCATTACGAGTAGCATTTTCTACCCAAAAAAGTGGTTTTCATCCCCAATAGAAATCCTTTTCTCTACAAATGGTCCCTTGTAGCAACATATGAAACACTGGAATTGGAATCCCTCTTTCCCTCTTAAAATAAGGACATTTCCAACAGAAATATCGATTTCTGACAAATTTTAGAAGAATGTCACACAAATATCAGTACCTATCCCAGAAATGAAAAGTTCTCTCCTAAGAATCATTCTTTATCCTTGCAAAAACATGGTTTTCTCACCAAAATAATGCATTTTATCCCTTTAAAATAGCGTTGTTTCCCAGAAATACTGGTTTTCATCCCCAGAAGAAGACATTTTCTCTACAAAATGAAGCTTTGTAGCCAAATATGACACATTGTTTCCAGAATACCTTTTCTCTTCTACAAATTGAGGACATTCCTAACAGAAATACCTTTTCTCCTCTACAAAATAAGGACATTTCCAACAGATATATCCTTTTCTGACAGATTTTAGAAAAATTTCACAGGAATATCAATACTTATACCAGAAATAAAAAGGTCTCTCTTAGGTACCACTCTTTACCCTTGCAAAAATATGGTTTTCTTACCAAAATAATGTTTTTCATCTCTACAAACAGCATTTTCTAAACATAAAGGTGGTTTTCATCACCAAAAGAAATGGATTTCTCTACAAAATTATCGTTTGTAGCCAAATATGACACATTGTTTCCAGAATAACTCTTTTCATCTAAAAAAGAAGGACATTTCCAACAGAAATATCCATTTCGGACAAATTTTAGAAGTAGGTCACATGAATATCAATACTTATCCCAGAAATGAAAAGTACACTCTTAGGTATCACTCTTCATCCTTGCAAAACTATGGTTTTCTTCCCAAACTAATGCTTTTCATCCCTACAAATACCACTTTCTCCCTAAATTACTGGTTTTCATCCCCAAAAGAAGACGCGTTCTCTTTAAAATGATGCTTTGTAACAAATTATGACTCATTGATTCCAGAATATCTGTCTTCCCCTACAAAATAATGACATTAACATAAGAATTATCCATTTCAGACAAATTTCCGATGTATTTCACACTAAGATCAAGACTTACACCAAAAAAAAAATATGTGTTCTCTCTTAGGTATCACTCTTGAATCTTGCAAAAAATTCATTTTCTTACGAAGACAAAGCTTTTCATCATTACGAGTAGCATTTTCTACCCAAAAAAGTGGTTTTCATCCCCAATAGAAATCCTTTTCTCTACAAATGGTCCCTTGTAGCAACATATGAAACACTGGAATTGGAATCCCTCTTTCCCTCTTAAAATAAGGACATTTCCAACAGAAATATCGATTTCTGACAAATTTTAGAAGAATGTCACACAAATATCAGTACCTATCCCAGAAATGAAAAGTTCTCTCCTAAGAATCATTCTTTATCCTTCAAAAACATGGTTTTCTCACCAAAATAATGCATTTTATCCCTTTAAAATAGCGTTGTTTCCCAGAAATACTGGTTTTCATCCCCAGAAGAAGACATTTTCTCTACAAAATGAAGCTTTGTAGCCAAATATGACACATTGTTTCCAGAATACCTTTTCTCTTCTACAAATTGAGGACATTCCTAACAGAAATACCTTTTCTCCTCTACAAAATAAGGACATTTCCAACAGATATATCCTTTTCTGACAGATTTTAGAAAAATTTCACAGGAATATCAATACTTATACCAGAAATAAAAAGGTCTCTCTTAGGTACCACTCTTTACCCTTGCAAAAATATGGTTTTCTTACCAAAATAATGTTTTTCATCTCTACAAACAGCATTTTCTAAACATAAAGGTGGTTTTCATCACCAAAATAAATGGATTTCTCTACAAAATTATCGTTTGTAGCCAAATATGACACATTGTTTCCAGAATAACTCTTTTCATCTAAAAAAGAAGGACATTTCCAACAGAAATATCCATTTCGGACAAATTTTAGAAGTAGGTCACATGAATATCAATACTTATCCCAGAAATGAAAAGTACACTCTTAGGTATCACTCTTCATCCTTGCAAAACTATGGTTTTCTTCCCAAACTAATGCTTTTCATCCCTACAAATACCACTTTCTCCCTAAATTACTGGTTTTCATCCCCAAAAGAAGACGCGTTCTCTTTAAAATGATGCTTTGTAACAAATTATGACTCATTGATTCCAGAATATCTGTCTTCCCCTACAAAATAATGACATTAACATAAGAATTATCCATTTCAGACAAATTTCCGATGTATTTCACACTAAGATCAAGACTTACACCAAAAAAAAATATGTGTTCTCTCTTAGGTATCACTCTTGAATCTTGCAAAAAATTCATTTTCTTCCCAATAGAAAGCTTTTCATCATTACGAGTAGCATTTTCTACCCAAAAAAGTGGTTTTCATCCCCAATAGAAATCCTTTTCTCTACAAATGGTCCCTTGTAGCAACATATGAAACACTGGTATTGGAATCCCTCTTTCCCTCTTCAAAATAAGGACATTTCCAACAGAAATATCGATTTCTGACAAATTTTAGAAGAATGTCACACAAATATCAGTACCTATCCCAGAAATAATAATGTTCTCTCCTAAGAATCATTCTTTATCCTTGCAAAAACATGGTTTTCTCACCAAAATAATGCATTTTATCCCTTTAAAATAGCGTTGTTTCCCAGAAATACTGGTTTTCATCCCCAGAAGAAGACATTTTCTCTACAAAATGAAGCTTTGTAGCCAAATATGACACATTGTTTCCAGAATACCTTTTCTCTTCTACAAATTGAGGACATTCCTAACAGAAATACCTTTTCTCCTCTACAAAATAAGGACATTTCCAACAGATATATCCTTTTCTGACAGATTTTAGAAAAATTTCACAGGAATATCAATACTTATACCAGAAATAAAAAGGTCTCTCTTAGGTACCACTCTTTACCCTTGCAAAAATATGGTTTTCTTACCAAAATAATGTTTTTCATCTCTACAAACAGCATTTTCTAAACATAAAGGTGGTTTTCATCACCAAAATAAATGGATTTCTCTACAAAATTATCGTTTGTAGCCAAATATGACACATTGTTTCCAGAATAACTCTTTTCATCTAAAAAAGAAGGACATTTCCAACAGAAATATCCATTTCGGACAAATTTTAGAAGTAGGTCACATGAATATCAATACTTATCCCAGAAATGAAAAGTACACTCTTAGGTATCACTCTTCATCCTTGCAAAACTATGGTTTCTTCCCAAACTAATGCTTTTCATCCCTACAAATAGCACTTTCTCCCTAAATTACTTCTTTTCATCCCCAAAAGAAGACACGTTCTCTTTAAAATGATGCTTTGTAACAAATTATGACTCATTGATTCCAGAATATCTGTCTTCCCCTACAAAATAATGACATTAACATAAGAATTATCCATTTCAGACAAATTTCCGATGTATTTCACACTAAGATCAAGACTTACACCAAAAAAAAATATGTGTTCTCTCTTAGGTATCACTCTTGAATCTTGCAAAAAATTCATTTTCTTCCCAATAGAAAGCTTTTCATCATTACGAGTAGCATTTTCTACCCAAAAAAAGTGGTTTTCATCCCCAATAGAAATCCTTTTCTCTACAAATGGTCCCTTGTAGCAACATATGAAACACTGGTATTGGAATCCCTCTTTCCCTCTTCAAAATAAGGACATTTCCAACAGAAATATCGATTTCTGACAAAATTTAGAAGAATGTCACACAAATATCAGTACCTATCCCAGAAATGAAAAGTTCTCTCCTAAGAATCATTCTTTATCCTTGCAAAAACATGGTTTTCTCACCAAAATAATGCATTTTATCCCTTTAAAATAGCGTTGTTTCCCAGAAATACTGGTTTTCATCCCCAGAAGAAGACATTTTCTCTACAAAATGAAGCTTTGTAGCCAAATATGACACATTGTTTCCAGAATACCTTTTCTCTTCTACAAATTGAGGACATTCCTAACAGAAATACCTTTTCTCCTCTACAAAATAAGGACATTTCCAACAGATATATCCTTTTCTGACAGATTTTAGAAAAATTTCACAGGAATATCAATACTTATACCAGAAATAAAAAGGTCTCTCTTAGGTACCACTCTTTACCCTTGCAAAAATATGGTTTTCTTACCAAAATAATGTTTTTCATCTCTACAAACAGCATTTTCTAAACATAAAGGTGGTTTTCATCACCAAAATAAATGGATTTCTCTACAAAATTATCGTTTGTAGCCAAATATGACACATTGTTTCCAGAATAACTCTTTTCATCTAAAAAAGAAGGACATTTCCAACAGAAATATCCATTTCGGACAAATTTTAGAAGTAGGTCACATGAATATCAATACTTATCCCAGAAATGAAAAGTACACTCTTAGGTATCACTCTTCATCCTTGCAAAACTATGGTTTTCTTCCCAAACTAATGCTTTTCATCCCTACAAATACCACTTTCTCCCTAAATTACTGGTTTTCATCCCCAAAAGAAGACGCGTTCTCTTTAAAATGATGCTTTGTAACAAATTATGACTCATTGATTCCAGAATATCTGTCTTCCCCTACAAAATAATGACATTAACATAAGAATTATCCATTTCAGACAAATTTCCGATGTATTTCACACTAAGATCAAGACTTACACCAAAAAAAAAATATGTGTTCTCTCTTAGGTATCACTCTTGAATCTTGCAAAAAATTCATTTTCTTACGAAGACAAAGCTTTTCATCATTACGAGTAGCATTTTCTACCCAAAAAAGTGGTTTTCATCCCCAATAGAAATCCTTTTCTCTACAAATGGTCCCTTGTAGCAACATATGAAACACTGGAACTGGAATCCCTCTTTCCCTCTTAAAATAAGGACATTTCCAACAGAAATATCGATTTCTGACAAATTTTAGAAGAATGTCACACAACTATCAGTACCTATCCCAGAAATGAAAAGTTCTCTCCTAAGAATCATTCTTTATCCTTGCAAAAACATGCATTTCTCACCAAAATAATGCATTTTATCCCTTTAAAATAGCGTTGTTTCCCAGAAATACTGGTTTTCATCCCCAGAAGAAGACATTTTCTCTACAAAATGAAGCTTTGTAGCCAAATATGACACATTGTTTCCAGAATACCTTTTCTCTTCTACAAATTGAGGACATTCCTAACAGAAATACCTTTTCTCCTCTACAAAATAAGGACATTTCCAACAGATATATCCTTTTCTGACAGATTTTAGAAAAATTTCACAGGAATATCAATACTTATACCAGAAATAAAAAGGTCTCTCTTAGGTACCACTCTTTACCCTTGCAAAAATATGGTTTTCTTACCAAAATAATGTTTTTCATCTCTACAAACAGCATTTTCTAAACATAAAGGTGGTTTTCATCACCAAAAGAAATGGATTTCTCTACAAAATTATCGTTTGTAGCCAAATATGACACATTGTTTCCAGAATAACTCTTTTCATCTAAAAAAGAAGGACATTTCCAACAGAAATATCCATTTCGGACAAATTTTAGAAGTAGGTCACATGAATATCAATACTTATCCCAGAAATGAAAAGTACACTCTTAGGTATCACTCTTCATCCTTGCAAAACTATGGTTTTCTTCCCAAACTAATGCTTTTCATCCCTACAAATACCACTTTCTCCCTAAATTACTGGTTTTCATCCCCAAAAGAAGACGCGTTCTCTTTAAAATGATGCTTTGTAACAAATTATGACTCATTGATTCCAGAATATCTGTCTTCCCCTACAAAATAATGACATTAACATAAGAATTATCCATTTCAGACAAATTTCCGATGTATTTCACACTAAGATCAAGACTTACACCAAAAAAAAATATGTGTTCTCTCTTAGGTATCACTCTTGAATCTTGCAAAAAATTCATTTTCTTCCCAATAGAAAGCTTTTCATCATTACGAGTAGCATTTTCTACCCAAAAAAGTGGTTTTCATCCCCAATAGAAATCCTTTTCTCTACAAATGGTCCCTTGTAGCAACATATGAAACACTGGTATTGGAATCCCTCTTTCCCTCTTCAAAATAAGGACATTTCCAACAGAAATATCGATTTCTGACAAATTTTAGAAGAATGTCACACAAATATCAGTACCTATCCCAGAAATGAAAAGTTCTCTCCTAAGAATCATTCTTTATCCTTGCAAAAACATGCATTTCTCACCAAAATAATGCTTTTTATCCCTT
Organism: Coturnix japonica; assembly: GCF_054131305.1. Taxonomy (NCBI): domain Eukaryota; kingdom Metazoa; phylum Chordata; class Aves; order Galliformes; family Phasianidae; genus Coturnix; species Coturnix japonica. The sequence goes on from NC_140669.1 coordinate 33,685,698, forward strand.
TAAAATAGCGTTGTTTCCCAGAAATACTGGTTTTCATCCCCAGAAGAAGACATTTTCTCTACAAAATGAAGCTTTGTAGCCAAATATGACACATTGTTTCCAGAATACCTTTTCTCTTCTACAAATTGAGGACATTCCTAACAGAAATACCTTTTCTCCTCTACAAAATAAGGACATTTCCAACAGATATATCCTTTTCTGACAGATTTTAGAAAAATTTCACAGGAATATCAATACTTATACCAGAAATAAAAAGGTCTCTCTTAGGTACCACTCTTTACCCTTGCAAAAATATGGTTTTCTTACCAAAATAATGTTTTTCATCTCTACAAACAGCATTTTCTAAACATAAAGGTGGTTTTCATCACCAAAAGAAATGGATTTCTCTACAAAATTATCGTTTGTAGCCAAATATGACACATTGTTTCCAGAATAACTCTTTTCATCTAAAAAAGAAGGACATTTCCAACAGAAATATCCATTTCGGACAAATTTTAGAAGTAGGTCACATGAATATCAATACTTATCCCAGAAATGAAAAGTACACTCTTAGGTATCACTCTTCATCCTTGCAAAACTATGGTTTTCTTCCCAAACTAATGCTTTTCATCCCTACAAATACCACTTTCTCCCTAAATTACTGGTTTTCATCCCCAAAAGAAGACGCGTTCTCTTTAAAATGATGCTTTGTAACAAATTATGACTCATTGATTCCAGAATATCTGTCTTCCCCTACAAAATAATGACATTAACATAAGAATTATCCATTTCAGACAAATTTCCGATGTATTTCACACTAAGATCAAGACTTACACCAAAAAAAAATATGTGTTCTCTCTTAGGTATCACTCTTGAATCTTGCAAAAAATTCATTTTCTTCCCAATAGAAAGCTTTTCATCATTACGAGTAGCATTTTCTACCCAAAAAAAGTGGTTTTCATCCCCAATAGAAATCCTTTTCTCTACAAATGGTCCCTTGTAGCAACATATGAAACACTGGTATTGGAATCCCTCTTTCCCTCTTCAAAATAAGGACATTTCCAACAGAAATATCGATTTCTGACAAAATTTAGAAGAATGTCACACAAATATCAGTACCTATCCCAGAAATGAAAAGTTCTCTCCTAAGAATCATTCTTTATCCTTGCAAAAACATGGTTTTCTCACCAAAATAATGCATTTTATCCCTTTAAAATAGCGTTGTTTCCCAGAAATACTGGTTTTCATCCCCAGAAGAAGACATTTTCTCTACAAAATGAAGCTTTGTAGCCAAATATGACACATTGTTTCCAGAATACCTTTTCTCTTCTACAAATTGAGGACATTCCTAACAGAAATACCTTTTCTCCTCTACAAAATAAGGACATTTCCAACAGATATATCCTTTTCTGACAGATTTTAGAAAAATTTCACAGGAATATCAATACTTATACCAGAAATAAAAAGGTCTCTCTTAGGTACCACTCTTTACCCTTGCAAAAATATGGTTTTCTTACCAAAATAATGTTTTTCATCTCTACAAACAGCATTTTCTAAACATAAAGGTGGTTTTCATCACCAAAATAAATGGATTTCTCTACAAAATTATCGTTTGTAGCCAAATATGACACATTGTTTCCAGAATAACTCTTTTCATCTAAAAAAGAAGGACATTTCCAACAGAAATATCCATTTCGGACAAATTTTAGAAGTAGGTCACATGAATATCAATACTTATCCCAGAAATGAAAAGTACACTCTTAGGTATCACTCTTCATCCTTGCAAAACTATGGTTTTCTTCCCAAACTAATGCTTTTCATCCCTACAAATACCACTTTCTCCCTAAATTACTGGTTTTCATCCCCAAAAGAAGACGCGTTCTCTTTAAAATGATGCTTTGTAACAAATTATGACTCATTGATTCCAGAATATCTGTCTTCCCCTACAAAATAATGACATTAACATAAGAATTATCCATTTCAGACAAATTTCCGATGTATTTCACACTAAGATCAAGACTTACACCAAAAAAAAAATATGTGTTCTCTCTTAGGTATCACTCTTGAATCTTGCAAAAAATTCATTTTCTTACGAAGACAAAGCTTTTCATCATTACGAGTAGCATTTTCTACCCAAAAAAGTGGTTTTCATCCCCAATAGAAATCCTTTTCTCTACAAATGGTCCCTTGTAGCAACATATGAAACACTGGAACTGGAATCCCTCTTTCCCTCTTAAAATAAGGACATTTCCAACAGAAATATCGATTTCTGACAAATTTTAGAAGAATGTCACACAACTATCAGTACCTATCCCAGAAATGAAAAGTTCTCTCCTAAGAATCATTCTTTATCCTTGCAAAAACATGCATTTCTCACCAAAATAATGCATTTTATCCCTTTAAAATAGCGTTGTTTCCCAGAAATACTGGTTTTCATCCCCAGAAGAAGACATTTTCTCTACAAAATGAAGCTTTGTAGCCAAATATGACACATTGTTTCCAGAATACCTTTTCTCTTCTACAAATTGAGGACATTCCTAACAGAAATACCTTTTCTCCTCTACAAAATAAGGACATTTCCAACAGATATATCCTTTTCTGACAGATTTTAGAAAAATTTCACAGGAATATCAATACTTATACCAGAAATAAAAAGGTCTCTCTTAGGTACCACTCTTTACCAATGCAAAAATATGGTTTTCTTACCAAAATAATGTTTTTCATCTCTACAAACAGCATTTTCTAAACATAAAGGTGGTTTTCATCACCAAAAGAAATGGATTTCTCTACAAAATTATCGTTTGTAGCCAAATATGACACATTGTTTCCAGAATAACTCTTTTCATCTAAAAAAGAAGGACATTTCCAACAGAAATATCCATTTCGGACAAATTTTAGAAGTAGGTCACATGAATATCAATACTTATCCCAGAAATGAAAAGTACACTCTTAGGTATCACTCTTCATCCTTGCAAAACTATGGTTTTCTTCCCAAACTAATGCTTTTCATCCCTACAAATACCACTTTCTCCCTAAATTACTGGTTTTCATCCCCAAAAGAAGACGCGTTCTCTTTAAAATGATGCTTTGTAACAAATTATGACTCATTGATTCCAGAATATCTGTCTTCCCCTACAAAATAATGACATTAACATAAGAATTATCCATTTCAGACAAATTTCCGATGTATTTCACACTAAGATCAAGACTTACACCAAAAAAAAATATGTGTTCTCTCTTAGGTATCACTCTTGAATCTTGCAAAAAATTCATTTTCTTCCCAATAGAAAGCTTTTCATCATTACGAGTAGCATTTTCTACCCAAAAAAGTGGTTTTCATCCCCAATAGAAATCCTTTTCTCTACAAATGGTCCCTTGTAGCAACATATGAAACACTGGTATTGGAATCCCTCTTTCCCTCTTCAAAATAAGGACATTTCCAACAGAAATATCGATTTCTGACAAATTTTAGAAGAATGTCACACAAATATCAGTACCTATCCCAGAAATAAAAAGTTCTCTCCTAAGAATCATTCTTTATCCTTGCAAAAACATGCATTTCTCACCAAAATAATGCTTTTTATCCCTTTAAAATAGCGTTGTTTCCCAGAAATACTGGTTTTCATCCCCAGAAGAAGACATTTTCTCTACAAAATGAAGCTTTGTAGCCAAATATGACACATTGTTTCCAGAATACCTTTTCTCTTCTACAAATTGAGGACATTCCTAACAGAAATACCTTTTCTCCTCTACAAAATAAGGACATTTCCAACAGATATATCCTTTTCTGACAGATTTTAGAAAAATTTCACAGGAATATCAATACTTATACCAGAAATAAAAAGGTCTCTCTTAGGTACCCCTCTTTACCCTTGCAAAAATATGGTTTTCTTACCAAAATAATGTTTTTCATCTCTACAAACAGCATTTTCTAAACATAAAGGTGGTTTTCATCACCAAAAGAAATGGATTTCTCTACAAAATTATCGTTTGTAGCCAAATATGACACATTGTTTCCAGAATAACTCTTTTCATCTAAAAAAGAAGGACATTTCCAACAGAAATATCCATTTCGGACAAATTTTAGAAGTAGGTCACATGAATATCAATACTTATCCCAGAAATGAAAAGTACACTCTTAGGTATCACTCTTCATCCTTGCAAAACTATGGTTTTCTTCCCAAACTAATGCTTTTCATCCCTACAAATAGCACTTTCTCCCTAAATTACTGGTTTTCATCCCCAAAAGAAGACACATTCTCTTTAAAATGATGCTTTGTAACAAATTATGACTCATTGATTCCAGAATATCTGTCTTCTCCTACAAAATAATGACATTAACATAAGAATTATCCATTTCAGACAAATTTCTGATGTATTTCACACTAAGATCAAGACTTACACCAGAAAAAAATGTGTTCTCTCTTAGGTATCACTCTTGAATCTTGTAAAAAATTCATTTTCTTACTAAGACAAAGCTTTTCATCATTACGAGTAGCATTTTCTACCCAAAAAAGTGGTTTTCATCCCCAATAGAAATCCTTTTCTCTACAAATGGTCCCTTGTAGCAACATATGAAACACTGGTATTGGAATCCCTCTTTCCCTCTTCAAAATAAGGACATTTCCAACAGAAATATCGATTTCTGACAAAATTTAGAAGAATGTCACACAAATATCAGTACCTATCCCAGAAATGAAAAGTTCTCTCCTAAGAATCATTCTTTATCCTTGCAAAAACATGGTTTTCTCACCAAAATAATGCATTTTATCCCTTTAAAATAGCGTTGTTTCCCAGAAATACTGGTTTTCATCCCCAGAAGAAGACATTTTCTCTACAAAATGAAGCTTTGTAGCCAAATATGACACATTGTTTCCAGAATACCTTTTCTCTTCTACAAATTGAGGACATTCCTAACAGAAATACCTTTTCTCCTCTACAAAATAAGGACATTTCCAACAGATATAACCTTTTCTGACAGATTTTAGAAAAATTTCACAGGAATATCAATACTTATACCAGAAATAAAAAGGTCTCTCTTAGGTACCCCTCTTTACCCTTGCAAAAATATGGTTTTCTTACCAAAATAATGTTTTTCATCTCTACAAACAGCATTTTCTAAACATAAAGGTGGTTTTCATCACCAAAATAAATGGATTTCTCTACAAAATTATCGTTTGTAGCCAAATATGACACATTGTTTCCAGAATAACTCTTTTCATCTAAAAAAGAAGGACATTTCCAACAGAAATATCCATTTCGGACAAATTTTAGAAGTAGGTCACATGAATATCAATACTTATCCCAGAAATGAAAAGTACACTCTTAGGTATCACTCTTCATCCTTGCAAAACTATGGTTTCTTCCCAAACTAATGCTTTTCATCCCTACAAATAGCACTTTCTCCCTAAATTACTTCTTTTCATCCCCAAAAGAAGACACGTTCTCTTTAAAATGATGCTTTGTAACAAATTATGACTCATTGATTCCAGAATATCTGTCTTCCCCTACAAAATAATGACATTAACATAAGAATTATCCATTTCAGACAAATTTCTGATGTATTTCACACTAAGATCAAGACTTACACCAAAAAAAAATATGTGTTCTCTCTTAGGTATCACTCTTGAATCTTGCAAAAAATTCATTTTCTTCCCAATAGAAAGCTTTTCATCATTACGAGTAGCATTTTCTACCCAAAAAAAGTGGTTTTCATCCCCAATAGAAATCCTTTTCTCTACAAATGGTCCCTTGTAGCAACATATGAAACACTGGTATTGGAATCCCTCTTTCCCTCTTCAAAATAAGGACATTTCCAACAGAAATATCGATTTCTGACAAAATTTAGAAGAATGTCACACAAATATCAGTACCTATCCCAGAAATGAAAAGTTCTCTCCTAAGAATCATTCTTTATCCTTGCAAAAACATGGTTTTCTCACCAAAATAATGCATTTTATCCCTTTAAAATAGCGTTGTTTCCCAGAAATACTGGTTTTCATCCCCAGAAGAAGACATTTTCTCTACAAAATGAAGCTTTGTAGCCAAATATGACACATTGTTTCCAGAATACCTTTTCTCTTCTACAAATTGAGGACATTCCTAACAGAAATACCTTTTCTCCTCTACAAAATAAGGACATTTCCAACAGATATATCCTTTTCTGACAGATTTTAGAAAAATTTCACAGGAATATCAATACTTATACCAGAAATAAAAAGGTCTCTCTTAGGTACCACTCTTTACCCTTGCAAAAATATGGTTTTCTTACCAAAATAATGTTTTTCATCTCTACAAACAGCATTTTCTAAACATAAAGGTGGTTTTCATCACCAAAAGAAATGGATTTCTCTACAAAATTATCGTTTGTAGCCAAATATGACACATTGTTTCCAGAATAACTCTTTTCATCTAAAAAAGAAGGACATTTCCAACAGAAATATCCATTTCGGACAAATTTTAGAAGTAGGTCACATGAATATCAATACTTATCCCAGAAATGAAAAGTACACTCTTAGGTATCACTCTTCATCCTTGCAAAACTATGGTTTTCTTCCCAAACTAATGCTTTTCATCCCTACAAATACCACTTTCTCCCTAAATTACTGGTTTTCATCCCCAAAAGAAGACGCGTTCTCTTTAAAATGATGCTTTGTAACAAATTATGACTCATTGATTCCAGAATATCTGTCTTCCCCTACAAAATAATGACATTAACATAAGAATTATCCATTTCAGACAAATTTCCGATGTATTTCACACTAAGATCAAGACTTACACCAAAAAAAAAATATGTGTTCTCTCTTAGGTATCACTCTTGAATCTTGCAAAAAATTCATTTTCTTACGAAGACAAAGCTTTTCATCATTACGAGTAGCATTTTCTACCCAAAAAAGTGGTTTTCATCCCCAATAGAAATCCTTTTCTCTACAAATGGTCCCTTGTAGCAACATATGAAACACTGGAACTGGAATCCCTCTTTCCCTCTTAAAATAAGGACATTTCCAACAGAAATATCGATTTCTGACAAATTTTAGAAGAATGTCACACAACTATCAGTACCTATCCCAGAAATGAAAAGTTCTCTCCTAAGAATCATTCTTTATCCTTGCAAAAACATGCATTTCTCACCAAAATAATGCATTTTATCCCTTTAAAATAGCGTTGTTTCCCAGAAATACTGGTTTTCATCCCCAGAAGAAGACATTTTCTCTACAAAATGAAGCTTTGTAGCCAAATATGACACATTGTTTCCAGAATACCTTTTCTCTTCTACAAATTGAGGACATTCCTAACAGAAATACCTTTTCTCCTCTACAAAATAAGGACATTTCCAACAGATATATCCTTTTCTGACAGATTTTAGAAAAATTTCACAGGAATATCAATACTTATACCAGAAATAAAAAGGTCTCTCTTAGGTACCACTCTTTACCAATGCAAAAATATGGTTTTCTTACCAAAATAATGTTTTTCATCTCTACAAACAGCATTTTCTAAACATAAAGGTGGTTTTCATCACCAAAATAAATGGATTTCTCTACAAAATTATCGTTTGTAGCCAAATATGACACATTGTTTCCAGAATAACTCTTTTCATCTAAAAAAGAAGGACATTTCCAACAGAAATATCCATTTCGGACAAATTTTAGAAGTAGGTCACATGAATATCAATACTTATCCCAGAAATGAAAAGTACACTCTTAGGTATCACTCTTCATCCTTGCAAAACTATGGTTTTCTTCCCAAACTAATGCTTTTCATCCCTACAAATACCACTTTCTCCCTAAATTACTGGTTTTCATCCCCAAAAGAAGACGCGTTCTCTTTAAAATGATGCTTTGTAACAAATTATGACTCATTGATTCCAGAATATCTGTCTTCCCCTACAAAATAATGACATTAACATAAGAATTATCCATTTCAGACAAATTTCCGATGTATTTCACACTAAGATCAAGACTTACACCAAAAAAAAATATGTGTTCTCTCTTAGGTATCACTCTTGAATCTTGCAAAAAATTCATTTTCTTCCCAATAGAAAGCTTTTCATCATTACGAGTAGCATTTTCTACCCAAAAAAGTGGTTTTCATCCCCAATAGAAATCCTTTTCTCTACAAATGGTCCCTTGTAGCAACATATGAAACACTGGTATTGGAATCCCTCTTTCCCTCTTCAAAATAAGGACATTTCCAACAGAAATATCGATTTCTGACAAATTTTAGAAGAATGTCACACAAATATCAGTACCTATCCCAGAAATAAAAAGTTCTCTCCTAAGAATCATTCTTTATCCTTGCAAAAACATGCATTTCTCACCAAAATAATGCTTTTTATCCCTTTAAAATAGCGTTGTTTCCCAGAAATACTGGTTTTCATCCCCAGAAGAAGACATTTTCTCTACAAAATGAAGCTTTGTAGCCAAATATGACACATTGTTTCCAGAATACCTTTTCTCTTCTACAAATTGAGGACATTCCTAACAGAAATACCTTTTCTCCTCTACAAAATAAGGACATTTCCAACAGATATATCCTTTTCTGACAGATTTTAGAAAAATTTCACAGGAATATCAATACTTATACCAGAAATAAAAAGGTCTCTCTTAGGTACCACTCTTTACCCTTGCAAAAATATGGTTTTCTTACCAAAATAATGTTTTTCATCTCTACAAACAGCATTTTCTAAACATAAAGGTGGTTTTCATCACCAAAAGAAATGGATTTCTCTACAAAATTATCGTTTGTAGCCAAATATGACACATTGTTTCCAGAATAACTCTTTTCATCTAAAAAAGAAGGACATTTCCAACAGAAATATCCATTTCGGACAAATTTTAGAAGTAGGTCACATGAATATCAATACTTATCCCAGAAATGAAAAGTACACTCTTAGGTATCACTCTTCATCCTTGCAAAACTATGGTTTTCTTCCCAAACTAATGCTTTTCATCCCTACAAATAGCACTTTCTCCCTAAATTACTGGTTTTCATCCCCAAAAGAAGACACATTCTCTTTAAAATGATGCTTTGTAACAAATTATGACTCATTGATTCCAGAATATCTGTCTTCTCCTACAAAATAATGACATTAACATAAGAATTATCCATTTCAGACAAATTTCTGATGTATTTCACACTAAGATCAAGACTTACACCAGAAAAAAATGTGTTCTCTCTTAGGTATCACTCTTGAATCTTGTAAAAAATTCATTTTCTTACTAAGACAAAGCTTTTCATCATTACGAGTAGCATTTTCTACCCAAAAAAGTGGTTTTCATCCCCAATAGAAATCCTTTTCTCTACAAATGGTCCCTTGTAGCAACATATGAAACACTGGTATTGGAATCCCTCTTTCCCTCTTCAAAATAAGGACATTTCCAACAGAAATATCGATTTCTGACAAATTTTAGAAGAATGTCACACAAATATCAGTACCTATCCCAAAAATAAAAAGTTCTCTCCTAAGAATCATTCTTTATCCTTGCAAAAACATGCATTTCTCACCAAAATAATGCTTTTTATCCCTTTAAAATAGCGTTGTTTCCCAGAAATACTGGTTTTCATCCCCAGAAGAAGACATTTTCTCTACAAAATGAAGCTTTGTAGCCAAATAGGACACATTGTTTCCAGAATACCTTTTCTCTTCTACAAATTGAGGACATTCCTAACAGAAATACCTTTTCTCCTCTACAAAATAAGGACATTTCCAACAGATATATACCTTTCTGACAGATTTTAGAAAAATTTCACAGGAATATCAATACTTATACCAGAAATAAAAAGGTCTCTCTTAGGTACCACTCTTTACCCTTGCAAAAATATGGTTTTCTTACCAAAATAATGTTTTTCATCTCTACAAACAGCATTTTCTAAACATAAAGGTGGTTTTCATCACCAAAATAAATGGATTTCTCTACAAAATCAGCGTTTGTAGCCAAATATGACACATTGTTTCCAGAATAACTCTTTTCATCTAAAAAAGAAGGACATTTCCAACAGAAATATCCATTTCGGACAAATTTTAGAAGTAGGTCACATGAATATCAATACTTATCCCAGAAATGAAAAGTACACTCTTAGGTATCACTCTTCATCCTTGCAAAACTATGGTTTTCTTCCCAAACTAATGCTTTTCATCCCTACAAATAGCACTTTCTCCCTAAATTACTGGTTTTCATCCCCAAAAGAAGACGCGTTCTCTTTAAAATGATGCTTTGTAACAAATTATGACTCATTGATTCCAGAATATCTGTCTTCCCCTACAAAATAATGACATTAACATAAGAATTATCCATTTCAGACAAATTTCCGATGTATTTCACACTAAGATCAAGACTTACACCAAAAAAAAATATGTGTTCTCTCTTAGGTATCACTCTTGAATCTTGCAAAAAATTCATTTTCTTCCCAATAGAAAGCTTTTCATCATTACGAGTAGCATTTTCTACCCAAAAAAGTGGTTTTCATCCCCAATAGAAATCCTTTTCTCTACAAATGGTCCCTTGTAGCAACATATGAAACACTGGAATTGGAATTCCTCTTTCCCTCTTCAAGATAAGGACATTTCCAACAGAAATATCGATTTCTGACAAATTTTAGAAGAATGTCACACAAATATCAGTACCTATCCCAGAAATGAAAAGTTCTCTCGTAAGAATCATTCTTTATCCTTGCAAAAACATGCATTTCTCACCAAAATAATGCTTTTTATCCCTTTAAAATAGCGTTGTTTCCCAGAAATACTGGTTTTCATCCCCAGAAGAAGACATTTTCTCTACAAAATGAAGCTTTGTAGCCAAATAGGACACATTGTTTCCAGAATACCTTTTCTCTTCTACAAATTGAGGACATTCCTAACAGAAATACCTTTTCTCCTCTACAAAATAAGGACATTTCCAACAGATATATACCTTTCTGACAGATTTTAGAAAAATTTCACAGGAATATCAATACTTATACCAGAAATAAAAAGGTCTCTCTTAGGTACCACTCTTTACCCTTGCAAAAATATGGTTTTCTTACCAAAACAATGTTTTTCATCTCTACAAACAGCATTTTCTAAACATAAAGGTGGTTTTCATCACCAAAAGAAATGGATTTCTCTACAAAATCAGCGTTTGTATCCAAATATGACACATTGTTTCCAGAATAACTCTTTTAATCTAAAAAAGAAGGACATTTCCAACAGAAATATCCATTTCTGACAAATTTTAGAAGTAGGTCACATGAATATCAATACTTATCCCAGAAATGAAAAGTACACTCTTAGGTATCACTCTTCATCCTTGCAAAACTATGGTTTTCTTCCCAAACAAATGCTTTTCATCCCTACAAATACCACTTTCTCCCTAAATTACTGGTTTTCATCCCCAAAAGAAGACGCGTTCTCTTTAAAATGATGCTTTGTAACAAATTATGACTCATTGATTCCAGAATATCTGTCTTCTCCTACAAAATAATGACATTAACATAAGAATTATCCATTTCAGACAAATTTCTGATGTATTTCACACTAAGATCAAGACTTACACCAGAAAAAAATGTGTTCTCTCTTAGGTATCACTCTTGAATCTTGTAAAAAATTCATTTTCTTACTAAGACAAAGCTTTTCATCATTGCGAGTAGCATTTTCTACCCAAAAAAGTGGTTTTCATCCCCAATAGAAATCCTTTTCTCTACAAATGGTCCCTTGTAGCAACATATGAAACACTGGTATTGGAATCCCTCTTTCCCTCTTCAAAATAAGGACATTTCCAACAGAAATATCGATTTCTGACAAATTTTAGAAGAATGTCACACAAGTATCAGTACCTATCCCAGAAATGAAAAGTTCTCTCCTAAGAATCATTCTTTATCCTTGCAAAAACATGCATTTCTCACCAAAATAATGCTTTTTATCCCTTTAAAATAGCGTTGTTTCCCAGAAATACTGGTTTTCATCCCCAGAAGAAGACATTTTCTCTACAAAATGAAGCTTTGTAGCCAAATAGGACACATTGTTTCCAGAATACCTTTTCTCTTCTACAAATTGAGGACATTCCTAACAGAAATACCTTTTCTCCTCTACAAAATAAGGACATTTCCAACAGATATATACCTTTCTGACAGATTTTAGAAAAATTTCACAGGAATATCAATACTTATACCAGAAATAAAAAGGTCTCTCTTAGGTACCACTCTTTACCCTTGCAAAAATATGGTTTTCTTACCAAAATAATGTTTTTCATCTGTACAAACAGCATTTTCTAAACATAAAGGTGGTTTTCATCACCAAAATAAATGGATTTCTCTACAAAATCAGCGTTTGTAGCCTAATATGACACATTGTTTCCAGAATAACTCTTTTAATCTAAAAAAGAAGGACATTTCCAACAGAAATATCCATTTCTGACAAATTTTAGAAGTAGGTCACATGAACATCAATACTTATCCCAGAAATGAAAAGTACACTCTTAGGTATCACTCTTCATCCTTGCAAAACTATGATTTTCGTCCCAAACTAATGCTTTTCATCCCTACAAATACCACTTTCTCCCTAAATTACTGGTTTTCATCCCCAAAAGAAGACGCGTTCTCTTTAAAATGATGCTTTGTAACAAAGTATGACTCATTGATTCCAGAATATCTGTCTTCCCCTACAAGATAATGACATTAACATAAGAATTATCCATTTCAGACAAATTTCCGATGTATTTCACACTAAGATCAAGACTTACACCAGAAGAAAATGTGTTCTCTCTTAGGTATCACTCTTGAATCTTGCAAAAAATTCATTTTCTTACCAAGACAAAGCTTTTCATCATTACGAGTAGCATTTTCTACCCAAAAAAGTGGTTTTCATCCCCAATAGAAATCCTTTTCTCTACAAATGTACCCTTGTAGCAACATATGAAACACTGGTATTGGAATCCCTCTTTCCCTCTTCAAAATAAGGACATTTCCAACAGAAATATCGATTTCTGACAAATTTTAGAAGAATGTCACACAAATATCAGTACCTATCCCAGAAATAAAAAGTTCTCTCCTAAGAATCATTCTTTATCCTTGCAAAAAAAGGGATTTATCACCAAAATAATGCTTTTTATCCCTTTAAAATAGCGTTGTTTCCCAGAAATACTGGTTTTCATCCCCAGAAGAAGACATTTTCTCTACAAAATGAAGCTTTGTAGCCAAATAGGACACATTGTTTCCAGAATACCTTTTCTCTTCTACAAATTGAGGACATTCCTAACAGAAATACCTTTTCTCCTCTACAAAATAAGAACATTTCCAACAGATATATACCTTTCTGACAGATTTTAGAAAAATTTCACAGGAATATCAATACTTATACCAGAAATAAAAAGGTCTCTCTTAGGTACCACTCTTTACCCTTGCAAAAATATGGTTTTCTTACCAAAACAATGTTTTTCATCTCTACAAACAGCATTTTCTAAACATAAAGGTGGTTTTCATCACCAAAAGAAATGGATTTCTCTACAAAATCAGCGTTTGTAGCCAAATATGACACATTGTTTCCAGAATAACTCTTTTCATCTAAAAAAGAAGGACGTTTCCAACGGAAATATCCATTTCTGACAATTTTAGAAGTAGGTCACATGAATATCAATACTTATCCCAGAAATGAAAAGTACACTCTTAGGTATCACTCTTCATCCTTGCAAAACTATGGTTTTCTTGCCAAACTAATGCTTTTCATCCCTACAAATACCACTTTCTCCCTAAATTACTGGTTTTCATCCCCAAAAGAAGACGCGTTCTCTTTAAAATGATGCTTTGTAACAAATTATGACTCATTGATTCCAGAATATCTGTCTTCCCCTACAAGATAATGACATTAACATAAGAATTATCCATTTCAGACAAATTTCCGATGTATTTCACACTAAGATCAAGACTTACACCAGAAGAAAATGTGTTCTCTCTTAGGTATCACTCTTGAATCTTGCAAAAAATTCATTTTCTTCCCAATAGAAAGCTTTTCATCATTACGAGTAGCATTTTCTACCCAAAAAAGTGGTTTTCATCCCCAATAGAAATCCTTTTCTCTACAAATGGTCCCTTGTAGCAACATATGAAACACTGGTATTGGAATCCCTCTTTCCCTCTTCAAAATAAGGACATTTCCAACAGAAATATCGATTTCTGACAAATTTTAGAAGAATGTCACACAAATATCAGTACCTATCCCAGAAATAAAAAGTTCTCTCCTAAGAATCATTCTTTATCCTTGCAAAAACATGCATTTCTCACCAAAATAATGCTTTTTATCCCTTTAAAATAGCGTTGTTTCCCAGAAATACTGGTTTTCATCCCCAGAAGAGGACATTTTCTCTACAAAATGAAGCTTTGTAGCCAAATATGACACATTGTTTCCAGAATACCTTTTCTCTTCTACAAATTGAGGACATTCCTAACAGAAATACCTTTTCTCATCTACAAAATAAGGACATTTCCAACAGATATATACCTTTCTGACAGATTTTAGAAAAATTTCACAGGAATATCAATACTTATACCAGAAATAAAAAGGTCTCTCTTAGGTACCACTCTTTACCCTTGCAAAAATATGGTTTTCTTACCAAAATAATGTTTTTCATCTGTACAAACAGCATTTTCTAAACATAAAGGTGGTTTTCATCACCAAAATAAATGGATTTCTCTACAAAATCAGCGTTTGTAGCCAAATATGACACATTGTTTCCAGAATAACACTTTTCATCTAAAAAAGAAGGACGTTTCCAACAGAAATATCCATTTCTGACAATTTTAGAAGTAGGTCACATGAATATCAATACTTATCCCAGAAATGAAAAGTACACTCTTAGGTATCACTCTTCATCCTTGCAAAACTATGGTTTTCTTGCCAAACTAATGCTTTTCATCCCTACAAATACCACTTTCTCCCTAAATTACTGGTTTTCATCCCCAAAAGAAGACGCGTTCTCTTTAAAATGATGCTTTGTAACAAATTATGACTCATTGATTCCAGAATATCTGTCTTCCCCTACAAAATAATGACATTAACATAAGAATTATCCATTTCAGACAAATTTCCGATGTATTTCACACTAAGATCAAGACTTACACCAGAAGAAAATGTGTTCTCTCTTAGGTATCACTCTTGAATCTTGCAAAAAATTCATTTTCTTCCCAATAGAAAGCTTTTCATCATTACGAGTAGCATTTTCTACCCAAAAAAGTGGTTTTCATCCCCAATAGAAATCCTTTTCTCTACAAATGGTCCCTTGTAGCAACATATGAAACACTGGTATTGGAATCCTTCTTTCCCTCTTCAAAATAAGGACATTTCCAACAGAAATATCGATTTCTGACAAATTTTAGAAGAATGTCACACAAATATCAGTACCTATCCCAGAAATAAAAAGTTCTCTCCTAAGAATCATTCTTTATCCTTGCAAAAACATGCATTTCTCACCAAAATAATGCTTTTTATCCCTTTAAAATAGCGTTGTTTCCCAGAAATACTGGTTTTCATCCCCAGAAGAAGACATTTTCTCTACAAAATGAAGCTTTGTAGCCAAATATGACACATTGTTTCCAGAATACCTTTTCTCTTCTACAAATTGAGGACATTCCTAACAGAAATACCTTTTCTCCTCTACAAAATAAGGACATTTCCAACAGATATATACCTTTCTGACAGATTTTAGAAAAATTTCACAGGAATATCAATACTTATACCAGAAATAAAAAGGTCTCTCTTAGGTACCACTCTTTACCCTTGCAAAAATATGGTTTTCTTACCAAAATAATGTTTTTCATCTCTACAAACAGCATTTTCTAAACATAAAGGTGGTTTTCATCACCAAAAGAAATGGATTTCTCTACAAAATTATCGTTTGTAGCCAAATATGACACATTGTTTCCAGAATAACTCTTTTCATCTAAAAAAGAAGGACATTTCCAACAGAAATATCCATTTCGGACAAATTTTAGAAGTAGGTCACATGAATATCAATACTTATCCCAGAAATGAAAAGTACACTCTTAGGTATCACTCTTCATCCTTGCAAAACTATGGTTTTCTTGCCAAACTAATGCTTTTCATCCCTACAAATACCACTTTCTCCCTAAATTACTGGTTTTCATCCCCAAAAGAAGACGCGTTCTCTTTAAAATGATGCTTTGTAACAAATTATGACTCATTGATTCCAGAATATCTGTCTTCCCCTACAAAATAATGACATTAACCTAAGAATTATCCATTTCAGACAAATTTCTGATGTATTTCACACTAAGATCAAGACTTACACCAGAAGAAAATGTGTTCTCTCTTAGGTATCACTCTTGAATCTTGCAAAAAATTCATTTTCTTACCAAGACAAAGCTTTTCATCATTACGAGTAGCATTTTCTACCCAAAAAAGTGGTTTTCATCCCCAATAGAAATCCTTTTCTCTACAAATGTTCCCTTGTAGCAACATATGAAACACTGGTATTGGAATCCCTCTTTCCCTCTTCAAAATAAGGACATTTCCAACAGAAATATCGATTTCTGACAAATTTTAGAAGAATGTCACACAAGTATCAGTACCTATCCCAGAAATGAAAAGTTCTCTCCTAAGAATCATTCTTTATCCTTGCAAAAACATGCATTTCTCACAAAAATAATGCTTTTTATCCCTTTAAAATAGCGTTGTTTCCCAGAAATACTGGTTTTCATCCCCAGAAGAAGACATTTTCTCTACAAAATGAAGCTTTGTAGCCAAATAGGACACATTGTTTCCAGAATACCTTTTCTCTTCTACAAATTGAGGACATTCCTAACAGAAATACCTTTTCTCCTCTACAAAATAAGGACATTTCCAACAGATATATACCTTTCTGACAGATTTTAGAAAAATTTCACAGGAATATCAATACTTATACCAGAAATAAAAAGGTCTCTCTTAGGTACCACTCTTTACCCTTGCAAAAATATGGTTTTCTTACCAAAACAATGTTTTTCATCTCTACAAACAGCATTTTCTAAACATAAAGGTGGTTTTCAT
Source organism: Coturnix japonica (assembly GCF_054131305.1). NCBI lineage: Eukaryota > Metazoa > Chordata > Aves > Galliformes > Phasianidae > Coturnix > Coturnix japonica. The sequence goes on from NC_140669.1 coordinate 33,702,694, forward strand.
CACCAAAAGAAATGGATTTCTCTACAAAATTATCGTTTGTAGCCAAATATGACACATTGTTTCCAGAATAACTCTTTTCATCTAAAAAAGAAGGACATTTCCAACAGAAATATCCATTTCTGACAAATTTTAGAAGTAGGTCACATGAATATCAATACTTATCCCAGAAATGAAAAGTACACTCTTAGGTATCACTCTTCATCCTTGCAAAACTATGGTTTCTTGCCAAACTAATGCTTTTCATCCCTACAAATACCACTTTCTCCCTAAATTACTGGTTTTCATCCCCAAAAGAAGACGCGTTCTCTTTAAAATGATGCTTTGTAACAAATTATGACTCATTGATTCCAGAATATCTGTCTTCCCCTAGAAAATAATGACATTAACATAAGAATTATCCATTTCAGACAAATTTCCGATGTATTTCACACTAAGATCAAGACTTACACCAGAAGAAAATGTGTTCTCTCTTAGGTATCACTCTTGAATCTTGCAAAAAATTCATTTTCTTCCCAATAGAAAGCTTTTCATCATTACGAGTAGCATTTTCTACCCAAAAAAGTGGTTTTCATCCCCAATAGAAATCCTTTTCTCTACAAATGTTCCCTTGTAGCAACATATGAAACACTGGTATTGGAATCCCTCTTTCCCTCTTCAAAATAAGGACATTTCCAACAGAAATATCGATTTCTGACAAATTTTAGAAGAATGTCACACAAATATCAGTACCTATCCCAGAAATAAAAAGTTCTCTCCTAAGAATCATTCTTTATCCTTGCAAAAACATGCATTTCTCACCAAAATAATGCTTTTTATCCCTTTAAAATAGCGTTGTTTCCCAGAAATACTGGTTTTCATCCCCAGAAGAGGACATTTTCTCTACAAAATGAAGCTCTGTAGCCAAATATGACACATTGTTTTCAGAATACCTTTTCTCTTCTACAAATTGAGGACATTCCTAACAGAAATACCTTTTCTCCTCTACAAAATAAGGACATTTCCAACAGATATATACCTTTCTTACAGATTTTAGAAAAATTTCACAGGAATATCAATACTTATACCAGAAATAAAAAGGTCTCTCTTAGGTACCACTCTTTACCCTTGCAAAAATATGGTTTTCTTACCAAAATAATGTTTTTCATCTCTACAAACAGCATTTTCTAAACATAAAGGTGGTTTTCATCACCAAAAGAAATGGATTTCTCTACAAAATCAGCGTTTGTAGCCAAATATGACACATTGTTTCCAGAATAACTCTTTTCATCTAAAAAAGAAGGACGTTTCCAACAGAAATATCCATTTCTGACAATTTTAGAAGTAGGTCACATGAATATCAATACTTATCCCAGAAATGAAAAGTACACTCTTAGGTATCACTCTTCATCCTTGCAAAACTATGGTTTTCTTCCCAAACTAATGCTTTTCATCCCTACAAATAGCACTTTCTCCCTAAATTACTGGTTTTCATCCCCAAAAGAAGACGCGTTCTCTTTAAAATGATGCTTTGTAACAAATTATGACTCATTGATTCCAGAATATCTGTCTTCCCCTACAAAATAATGACATTAACATACGAATTATCCATTTCAGACAAATTTCTGATGTATTTCACACTAAGATCAAGACTTACACCAGAAAAAAATGTGTTCTCTCTTAGGTATCACTCTTGAATCTTGTAACAAATTCATTTTCTTACTAAGACAAAGCTTTTCATCATTACGAGTAGCATTTTCTACCCAAAAAAGTGGTTTTCATCCCCAATAGAAATCCTTTTCTCTACAAATGGTCCCTTGTAGCAACATATGAAACACTGGTATTGGAATCCCTCTTTCCCTCTTCAAAATAAGGACATTTCCAACAGAAATATCGATTTCTGACAAATTTTAGAAGAATGTCACACAACTATCAGTACCTATCCCAGAAATGAAAAGTTCTCTCCTAAGAATCATTCTTTATCCTTGCAAAAACATGCATTTCTCACCAAAATAATGCTTTTTATCCCTTTAAAATAGCGTTGTTTCCCAGAAATACTGGTTTTCATCCCCAGAAGAAGACATTTTCTCTACAAAAGGAAGCTTTGTAGCCAAATAGGACACATTGTTTCCAGAATACCTTTTCTCTTCTACAAATTGAGGACATTCCTAACAGAAATACCTTTTCTCATCTACAAAATAAGGACATTTCCAACAGATATATACCTTTCTGACAGATTTGAGAAAAATTTCACAGGAATATCAATACTTATACCAGAAATAAAAAGGTCTCTCTTAGGTACCACTCTTTACCCTTGCAAAAATATGGTTTTCTTACCAAAACAATGTTTTTCATCTCTACAAACAGCATTTTCTAAACATAAAGGTGGTTTTCATCACCAAAAGAAATGGATTTCTCTACAAAATTATCGTTTGTAGCCAAATATGACACATTGTTTCCAGAATAACACTTTTCATCTAAAAAAGAAGGACATTTCCAACAGAAATATCCATTTCTGACAAATTTGAGAAGTAGGTCACATGAATATCAATACTTATCCCAGAAATGAAAAGTACACTCTTAGGTATCACTCTTCATCCTTGCAAAACTATGGTTTCTTGCCAAACTAATGCTTTTCATCCCTACAAATAGCACTTTCTCCCTAAATTACTGGTTTTCATCCCCAAAAGAAGACACATTCTCTTTAAAATGATGCTTTGTAACAAATTATGACTCATTGATTCCAGAATATCTGTTTTCCCCTGCAAAATAATGACATTAACATAAGAATTATCCATTTCAGACAAATTTCCGATGTATTTCACACTAAGATCAAGACTTACACCAGAAAAAAATGTCTTCTCTCTTAGGTATCACTCTTGAATCTTGCAAAAAATTCATTTTCTTCCCAAGGCAAAGCTTTTCATCATTACAAGTAGCATTTTCTACCCAAAAAAGTGGTTTTCATCCCCAATAGAAATCCTTTTCTCTACAAATGGTCCCTTGTAGCAACATATGAAACACTGTTATTGGAATACCTCTTTCCCTCTTCAACATAAGGACATTTCTAACAGAAATAGCGATTTCTGACAAATATTAGAAGAATGTTACACAAATATCAGTACCTATCCCAGAAATAAAAAGTTCTCTCCTAAGAATCATTCCTTATCCTTGCAAAAAAAGGGATTTCTCACCAAAATAATGCATTTTATCCCTTTAAAATAGCGTTGTTTCCCAGAAATACTGGTTTTCATCACCAAAAGAAATGGATTTCTCTGCAAAATTATCGTTTGTAGCCAAATATGACACATTGTTTCCAGATAAACTCTTTTCATCTAAAAAAGAAGGACATTTCCATCAGAAATATCCATTTCTGACAAATTTGAGAAGTAGGTCACGTGAATATCAATACTTATCCCAGAAATGAAAAGTACACACTTAGGTATCACTCTTCATCCTTGCAAAACTATGGTTTTCTTCCCAAACTAATGCTTTTCATCCCTACAAATAGCACTTTCTCCCTAAATTACTGGTTTTCATCCCCAAAAGAAGACACGTTCTCTTTAAAATGATGCTTTGTAACAAATTATGACTCATTGATTCCAGAATATCTGTCTTCCCCTACAAAATAATGACATTAACATAAGAATTATCCTATTCAGACAAATTTCCGATGTATTTCACACTAAGATCAAGACTTACACCAGAAAAAAATATCTTCTCTCTTAGGTATCACTCTTGAATCTTGCAAAAAATTCATTTTCTTCCCAATACAAATCTTGTCATCATTACAAGTAGCATTTTCTACCCAAAAAAGTGGTTTTCATCCCCAATAGAAATCCTTTTCTCTACAAATGGTCCCTTGTAGCAACATATGAAACACTGTTATTGGAATACCTCTTTCCCTCTTCAACAGAAGGACATTTCCAACAGAAATAGCGATTTTTGACAAATTTTAGAAGAATGTCACACAAATATCAGTACCTATCCCAGAAATAAAAAGTTCTCTCCGAAGAATCATTCTTTATCCTTGCAAAAACATGCATTTCTCACCAAAAAAATGCTTTTTATCCCTTTAAAATAGCGTTGTTTCCCAGAAATACTGGTTTTCATCCCCAGAAGAAGACATTTTCTCTACAAAATGAAGCTTTGTAGCCAAATATGACACATTGTTTTCAGAATACCTTTTCTCTTCTACATATTGAGGACATTCCTAACAGAAATACCTTTGCTCCTCTACAAAATAAGGACATTTCCAACAGATACATACCTTTCTGACAGATTTGAGAAAAATTTCACAGGAATATCAATACTTATACCAGAAATAAAAAGGTTTCTCTTAGGTACCACTCTTTACCCTTGCAAAAATATGGTTTTCTTACCAAAATAATGTTTTTCATCTCTACAAACAGCATTTTCTAAACATAATGGTGGTTTTCATCACCAAAAGAAATGGATTTCTCTACAAAATTATCGTTTGTAGCCAAATATGACACATTGTTTCCAGAATAACACTTTTCATCTAAAAAAGAAGGACATTTCCAACAGAAATATCCATTTCTGACAAATTTGAGAAGTAGGTCACGTGAATATCAATACTTATCCCAGAAATGGAAAGTACACTCTTAGGTATCACTCTTCATCCTTGCAAAACTATGGTTTTCTTCCCAAACTAATGCTTTTCATCCCTACAAATAGCACTTTCTCCCTAAATTACTGGTTTTCATCCCCAAAAGAAGACACGTTCTCTTTAAAATGATGCTTTGTAACAAATTATGACTCACTGATTCCAGAATATCTGTCTTCCCCTACAAAATAATGACATTAACATAAGAATTATCCATTTCAGACAAATTTCCGATGTATTTCACACTAAGATCAAGACTTACACCAGAAGAAAATGTGTTCTCTCTTAGGTATCACTCTTGAATCTTGCAAAAAATTCATTTTCTTCCCAATAGAAAGCTTTTCATCATTACGAGTAGCATTTTCTACCCAAAAAAGTGGTTTTCATCCCCAATAGAAATCCTTTTCTCTACAAATGGTCCCTTGTAGCATCATATGAAACACTGTTATTGGAATACCTCTTTCCCTCTTCAAAATAAGGACATTTCCAACAGAAATATCGATTTCTGACAAATTTTAGAAGAATGTCACACAAATATCAGTACCTATCCCAGAAATAAAAAGTTCTCTCCTAAGAATCATTCTTTATCCTTGCAAAAACAGGGATTTCTCACAAAAATAATGCTTTTTATCCCTTTAAAATAGCGTTGTTTCCCAGAAATACTGGTTTTCATCCCCAGAAGAGGACATTTTCTCTACAAAATGAAGCTTTGTAGCCAAATATGACACATTGTTTCCAGAATACCTTTTCTCTTCTACAAATTGAGGACATTCCTAACAGAAATACCTTTTCTCATCTACAAAATAAGGACATTTCCAACAGATATATACCTTTCTGACAGATTTTAGAAAAATTTCACAGGAATATCAATACTTATACCAGAAATAAAAAGGTCTCTCTTAGGTACCACTCTTTACCCTTGCAAAAATATGGTTTTCTTACCAAAATAATGTTTTTCATCTGTACAAACAGCATTTTCTAAACATAAAGGTGGTTTTCATCACCAAAATAAATGGATTTCTCTACAAAATCAGTGTTTGTAGCCAAATATGACACATTGTTTCCAGAATAACACTTTTCATCTAAAAAAGAAGGACGTTTCCAACAGAAATATCCATTTCTGACAATTTTAGAAGTAGGTCACATGAATATCAATACTTATCCCAGAAATGAAAAGTACACTCTTAGGTATCACTCTTCATCCTTGCAAAACTATGGTTTTCTTCCCAAACTAATGCTTTTCATCCCTACAAATAGCACTTTCTCCCTAAATTACTGGTTTTCATCCCCAAAAGAAGACGCGTTCTCTTTAAAATGATGCTTTGTAACAAATTATGACTCATTGATTCCAGAATATCTGTCTTCCCCTACAAAATAATGACATTAACATACGAATTATCCATTTCAGACAAATTTCTGATGTATTTCACACTAAGATCAAGACTTACACCAGAAAAAAATGTGTTCTCTCTTAGGTATCACTCTTGAATCTTGTAAAAAATTCATTTTCTTACTAAGACAAAGCTTTTCATCATTACGAGTAGCATTTTCTACCCAAAAAAGTGGTTTTCATCCCCAATAGAAATCCTTTTCTCTACAAATGGTCCCTTGTAGCAACATATGAAACACTGGTATTGGAATCCCTCTTTCCCTCTTCAAAATAAGGACATTTCCAACAGAAATATCGATTTCTGACAAATTTTAGAAGAATGTCACACAAATATCAGTACCTATCCCAGAAATAAAAAGTTCTCTCCTAAGAATCATTCTTTATCCTTGCAAAAACATGCATTTCTCACCAAAATAATGCTTTTTATCCCTTTAAAATAGCGTTGTTTCCCAGAAATACTGGTTTTCATCCCCAGAAGAGGACATTTTCTCTACCAAATTATCGTTTGTAGCCAAATATGACACATTGTTTCCAGAATACCTTTTCTCTTCTACAAATTGAGGACATTCCTAACAGAAATACCTTTTCTCCTCTACAAAATAAGGACATTTCCAACAGATATATACCTTTCTGACAGATTTTAGAAAAATTTCACAGGAATATCAATACTTATACCAGAAATAAAAAGGTCTCTCTTAGGTACCACTCTTTACCCTTGCAAAAATATGGTTTTCTTACCAAAATAATGTTTTTCATCTGTACAAACAGCATTTTCTAAACATAAATGTGGTTTTCATCACCAAAAGAAATGGATTTCTCTACAAAATCAGCGTTTGTAGCCAAATATGACACATTGTTTCCAGAATAACTCTTTTCATCTAAAAAAGAAGGACGTTTCCAACAGAAATATCCATTTCTGACAATTTTAGAAGTAGGTCACATGAATATCAATACTTATCCCAGAAATGAAAAGTACACTCTTAGGTATCACTCTTCATCCTTGCAAAACTATGGTTTTCTTCCCAAACTAATGCTTTTCATCCCTACAAATAGCACTTTCTCCCTAAATTACTGGTTTTCATCCCCAAAAGAAGACGCGTTCTCTTTAAAATGATGCTTTGTAACAAATTATGACTCATTGATTCCAGAATATCTGTCTTCCCCTACAAAATAATGACATTAACATAAGAATTATCCATTTCAGACAAATTTCCGATGTATTTCACACTAAGATCAAGACTTACACCAGAAAAAAATGTCTTCTCTCTTAGGTATCACTCTTGAATCTTGCAAAAAATTCATTTTCTTCCCAATAGAAAGCTTTTCATCATTACGAGTAGCATTTTCTAACCCAAAAAAGTGGTTTTCATCCCCAATAGAAATCCTTTTCTCTACAAATGGTCCCTTGTAGCAACATATGAAACACTGTTATTGGAATACCTCTTTCCCTCTTCAACAGAAGGACATTTCCAACAGAAATAGCGATTTTTGACAAATTTTAGAAGAATGTTACACAAATATCAGTACCTATCCCAGAAATAAAAAGTTCTCTCCTAAGAATCATTCTTTATCCTTGCAAAAACAGGGATTTCTCACCAAAATAATGCATTTTATCCCTTTAAAATAGCGTTGTTTCCCAGAAATACTGGTTTTCATCCCCAGAAGAAGACAATTTCTCTACAAAATGAAGTTTTGTAGCCAAATATGACACATTGTTTTCAGAATACCTTTTCTCTTCTACATATTGAGGACATTACTAACAGAAATACCTTTTCTCCTCTACAAAATAAGGACATTTCCAACAGATACATACCTTTCTGACAGATTTGAGAAAAATTTCACAGGAATATCAATACTTATACCAGAAATAAAAAGGTCTCTCTTAGGTACCACTCTTTACCCTTGCAAAAATATGGTTTTCTTACCAAAATAATGTTTTTCATCTGTACAAACAGCATTTTCTAAACATAACGGTGGTTTTCATCACCTAAAGAAATGGATTTCTCTACAAAATTATCGTTTGTAGCCAAATATGGCACATTGTTTCCAGAATAACCCTTTTCATCTAAAAAAGAAGGACATTTCCAACAGAAATATCCATTTCTGACAAATTTGAGAAGTAGGTCACGTGAATATCAATACTTATCTCAGAAATATAAAGTACACTCTTAGGTATCACTCTTCATCCTTGCAAAACTATGGTTTTCTTCCCAAACTAATGCTTTTCATCCCTACAAATAGCACTTTCTCCCTAAATTACTGGTTTTCATCCCCAAAAGAAGACACGTTCTCTTTAAAATGATGCTTTGTAACAAATTATGACTCATTGATTCCAGAATATCTGTCTTCCCCTACAAAATAATGACATTAAGATAAGAATTATCCATTTCAGACAAATTTCCGATGTATTTCACACTAAGATCAAGACTTACACCAGAAAAAAATATCTTCTCTCTTAGGTATCACTCTTGAATCTTGCAAAAAATTCATTTTCTTCCCAATACAAATCTTGTCATCATTACTAGTAGCATTTTCTACCCAAAAAAGTGGTTTTCATCCCCAATAGAAATCCTTTTCTCTACAAATGGTCCCTTGTAGCAACATATGAAACACTGTTATTGGAATACCTCTTTCCCTCTTCAACAGAAGGACATTTCCAACAGAAATAGCGATTTTTGACAAATTTTAGAAGAATGTTACACAAATATCAGTACCTATCCCAGAAATAAAAAGTTCTCTCCGAAGAATCATTCTTTATCCTTGCAAAAACAGGGATTTCTCACCAAAATAATGCTTTTTATCCCTTTAAAATAGCGTTGTTTCCCAGAAATACTGGTTTTCATCCCCAGAAGAAGACATTTTCTCTAGAAAATGAAGCTTTGTAGCCAAATATGACACATTGTTTTCAGAATACCTTTTCTCTTCTACATATTGAGGACATTACTAACAGAAATACCTTTGCTCCTCTACAAAATAAGGACATTTCCAACAGATACATACCTTTCTGACAGATTTGAGAAAAATTTCACAGGAATATCAATACTTATACCAGAAATAAAAAGGTCTCTCTTAGGTACCACTCTTTACCCTTGCAAAAATATGGTTTTCTTACCAAAATAATGTTTTTCATCTCTACAAACAGCATTTTCTAAACATAATGGTGGTTTTCATCACCAAAAGAAATGGATTTCTCTACAAAATTATCGTTTGTAGCCAAATATGACACATTGTTTCCAGAATAACCCTTTTCATCTAAAAAAGAAGGACATTTCCAACAGAAATATCCATTTCTGACAAATTTTAGAAGTAGGTCACGTGAATATCAATACTTATCCCAGAAATGGAAAGTACACTCTTAGGTATCACTCTTCATCCTTGCAAAACTATGGTTTTCTTCCCAAACTAATGCTTTTCATCCCTACAAATAGCACTTTCTCCCTAAATTACTGGTTTTCATCCCCAAAAGAAGACACGTTCTCTTTAAAATGATGCTTTGTAACAAATTATGACTCACTGATTCCAGAATATCTGTCTTCCCCTACAAAATAATGACATTAACATAAGAATTATCCATTTCAGACAAATTTCCGATGTATTTCACACTAAGATCAAGACTTACACCAGAAAAAAATGTCTTCTCTCTTAGGTATCACTCTTGAATCTTGCAAAAAATTCATTTTCTTCCCAATACAAAGCTTTTCATCATTACAAGTAGCATTTTCTACCCAAAAAAGTGGTTTTCATCCCCAATAGAAATCCTTTTCTCTACAAATGGTCCCTTGTAGCAACATCTGAAACACTGTTATTGGAATACCTCTTTCCCTCTTCAACAGAAGGACATTTCCAACAGAAATAGCGATTTTTGACAAATTTTAGAAGAATGTTACACAAATATCAGTACCTATCCCAGAAATAAAAAGTTCTCTCCTAAGAATCATTCTTTATCCTTGCAAAAACAGGGATTTCTCACCAAAATAATGCTTTTTATCCCTTTAAAATAGCGTTGTTTCCCAGAAATACTGGTTTTCATCCCCAGAAGAAGACAATTTCTCTACAAAATGAAGTTTTGTAGCCAAATATGACACATTGTTTTCAGAATACCTTTTCTCTTCTACATATTGAGGACATTACTAACAGAAATACCTTTGCTCCTCTACAAAATAAGGACATTTCCAACAGATACATACCTTTCTGACAGATTTGAGAAAAATTTCACAGAAATATCAATACTTATACCAGAAATAAAAAGGTCTCTCTTAGGTACCACTCTTTACCCTTGCAAAAATATGGTTTTCTTACCAAAATAATGTTTTTCATCTGTACAAACAGCATTTTCTAAGCATAAAGGTGGTTTTCATCACCAAAAGAAATGGATTTCTCTACAAAATTATCGTTTGTAGCCAAATATGACACATTGTTTCCAGAATAACACTTTTCATCTAAAAAAGAAGGACATTTCCAACAGAAATATCCATTTCTGACAAATTTTAGAAGTAGGTCACATGAATATCAATACTTATCCCAGAAATGAAAAGTACACTCTTAGGTATCACTCTTCATCCTTGCAAAACTATGGTTTTCTTCCCAAACTAATGCTTTTCATCCCTACAAATACCACTTTCTCCCTAAATTACTGGTTTTCATCCCCAAAAGAAGACGCGTTCTCTTTAAAATGATGCTTTGTAACAAATTATGACTCACTGATTCCAGAATATCTGTCTTCCCCTACAAAATAATGACATTAACATAAGAATTATCCATTTCAGACAAATTTCCGATGTATTTCACACTAAGATCAAGACTTACACCAGAAAAAAATGTCTTCTCTCTTAGGTATCACTCTTGAATCTTGCAAAAAATTCATTTTCTTCCCAATACAAAGCTTTTCATCATTACAAGTAGCATTTTCTACCCAAAAAAGTGGTTTTCATCCCCAATAGAAATCCTTTTCTCTACAAATGGTCCCTTGTAGCAACATCTGAAACACTGTTATTGGAATACCTCTTTCCCTCTTCAACAGAAGGACATTTCCAACAGAAATAGCGATTTTTGACAAATTTTAGAAGAATGTTACACAAATATCAGTACCTATCCCAGAAATAAAAAGTTCTCTCCTAAGAATCATTCTTTATCCTTGCAAAAACAGGGATTTCTCACCAAAATAATGCTTTTTATCCCTTTAAAATAGCGTTGTTTCCCAGAAATACTGGTTTTCATCCCCAGAAGAAGACAATTTCTCTACAAAATGAAGTTTTGTAGCCAAATATGACACATTGTTTTCAGAATACCTTTTCTCTTCTACATATTGAGGACATTACTAACAGAAATACCTTTGCTCCTCTACAAAATAAGGACATTTCCAACAGATACATACCTTTCTGACAGATTTGAGAAAAATTTCACAGGAATATCAATACTTATACCAGAAATAAAAAGGTCTCTCTTAGGTACCACTCTTTACCCTTGCAAAAATATGGTTTTCTTACCAAAATAATGTTTTTCATCTGTACAAACAGCATTTTCTAAGCATAAAGGTGGTTTTCATCACCAAAAGAAATGGATTTCTCTACAAAATTATCGTTTGTAGCCAAATATGACACATTGTTTCCAGAATAACACTTTTCATCTAAAAAAGAAGGACATTTCCAACAGAAATATCCATTTCTGACAAATTTTAGAAGTAGGTCACATGAATATCAATACTTATCCCAGAAATGAAAAGTACACTCTTAGGTATCACTCTTCATCCTTGCAAAACTATGGTTTTCTTCCCAAACTAATGCTTTTCATCCCTACAAATACCACTTTCTCCCTAAATTACTGGTTTTCATCCCCAAAAGAAGACGCGTTCTCTTTAAAATGATGCTTTGTAACAAATTATGACTCATTGATTCCAGAATATCTGTCTTCCCCTACAAAATAATGACATTAACATAAGAATTATCCATTTCAGACAAATTTCCGATGTATTTCACACTAAGATCAAGACTTACACCAAAAAAAAATATGTGTTCTCTCTTAGGTATCACTCTTGAATCTTGCAAAAAATTCATTTTCTTCCCAATAGAAAGCTTTTCATCATTACGAGTAGCATTTTCTACCCAAAAAAGTGGTTTTCATCCCCAATAGAAATCCTTTTCTCTACAAATGGTCCCTTGTAGCAACATATGAAACACTGGTATTGGAATCCCTCTTTCCCTCTTCAAAATAAGGACATTTCCAACAGAAATATCGATTTCTGACAAATTTTAGAAGAATGTCACACAAATATCAGTACCTATCCCAGAAATAAAAAGTTCTCTCCTAAGAATCATTCTTTATCCTTGCAAAAACAGGGATTTCTCACAAAAATAATGCTTTTTATCCCTTTAAAATAGCGTTGTTTCCCAGAAATCCTGGTTTTCATCCCCAGAAGAAGACATTTTCTCTACAAAATGAAGCTTTGTAGCCAAATATGACACATTGTTTCCAGAATACCTTTTCTCTTCTACAAATTGAGGACATTCCTAACAGAAATACCTTTTCTCCTCTACAAAATAAGGACATTTCCAACAGATATATCCTTTTCTGACAGATTTTAGAAAAATTTCACAGGAATATCAATACTTATACCAGAAATAAAAAGGTCTCTCTTAGGTACCACTCTTTACCCTTGCAAAAATATGGTTTTCTTACCAAAATAATGTTTTTCATCTCTACAAACAGCATTTTCTAAACATAAAGGTGGTTTTCATCACCAAAATAAATGGATTTCTCTACAAAATTATCATTTGTAGCCAAATATGACACATTGTTTCCAGAATAACTCTTCTCATCTAAAAAAGAAGGACATTTCCAACAGAAATATCCATTTCGGACAAATTTTAGAAGTAGGTCACATGAATATCAATACTTATCCCAGAAATGAAAAGTACACTCTTAGGTATCACTCTTCATCCTTGCAAAACTATGGTTTTCTTCCCAAACTAATGCTTTTCATCCCTACAAATAGCACTTTCTCCCTAAATTACTGGTTTTCATCCCCAAAAGAAGACGCGTTCTCTTTAAAATGATGCTTTGTAACAAATTATGACTCATTGATTCCAGAATATCTGTCTTCCCCTACAAAATAATGACATTAACATAAGAATTATCCATTTCAGACAAATTTCCGATGTATTTCACACTAAGATCAAGACTTACACCAAAAAAAAAATATGTGTTCTCTCTTAGGTATCACTCTTGAATCTTGCAAAAAATTCATTTTCTTACGAAGACAAAGCTTTTCATCATTACGAGTAGCATTTTCTACCCAAAAAAGTGGTTTTCATGCCCAATAGAAATCCTTTTCTCTTCAAATGGTCCCTTGTAGCAACATATGAAACACTGTTATTGGAATCCCTCTTTCCCTCTTAAAATAAGGACATTTCCAACAGAAATATCGATTTCTGACAAATTTTAGAAGAATGTCACACAAATATCAGTACCTATCCCAGAAATAATAATGTTCTCTCCTAAGAATCATTCTTTATCCTTGCAAAAAAAGGGATTTCTCACCAAAATAATGCATTTTATCCCTTTAAAATAGCGTTGTTTCCCAGAAATACTGGTTTTCATCCCCAGAAGAAGACATTTTCTCTACAAAATGAAGCTTTGTAGCCAAATATGACACATTGTTTCCAGAATACCTTTTCTCTTCTACAAATTGAGGACATTCCTAACAGAAATACCTTTTCTCCTCTACAAAATAAGGACATTTCCAACAGATATATCCTTTTCTGACAGATTTGAGAAAAATTTCACAGGAATATCAATACTTATACCAGAAATAAAAAGGTCTCTCTTAGGTACCACTCTTTACCCTTGCAAAAATATGGTTTTCTTCCCAAAATAATGTTTTTCATCTCTACAAACAGCATTTTCTAAACATAACGGTGGTTTTCATCACCAAAAGAAATGGATTTCTCTACAAAATTATCGTTTGTAGCCAAAAATGACACATTGTTTCCAGATAAACTCTTTTCATCTAAAAAAGAAGGACATTTCCAACAGAAATATCCATTTCGGACAAATTTTAGAAGTAGGTCACATGAATATCAATACTTATCCCAGAAATGAAAAGTACACTCTTAGGTATCACTCTTCATCCTTGCAAAACTATGGTTTTCTTCCCAAACTAATGCTTTTCATCCCTACCAATAGCACTTTCTCCCTAAATTACTGGTTTTCATCCCCAAAAGAAGACACATTCTCTTTAAAATGATGCTTTGTAACAAATTATGACTCACTGATTCCAGAATATCTGTCTTCCCCTACAAAGTAATGACATTAACATAAGAATTATCCATTTCAGACAAATTTCCGATGTATTTCACACTAAGGTCAAGACTTACACCAGAAAAAAATGTCTTCTCTCTTAGGTATCACTCTTGAATCTTGCAAAAAATTCATTTTCTTCCCAATACAAAGCTTTTCATCATTACAAGTAGCATTTTCTACCCAAAAAAGTGGTTTTCATCCCCTATAGAAATTCTTTTCTCTACAAATGGTCCCTTGAAGCAACATATGAAACACTGTTATTGGAATACCTCTTTCCCTCTTCAACATAAGGACATTCCAACCCGGGTAATTCTGTGACTCTGTGTGATTCTATGATTCCAACAGAAATAGCGATTTCTGACAAATTTTAGAAGAATGTTACACAAATATCAGTACCTATCCCAGAAATAAAAAGTTCTCTCCTAAGAATCATACTTTATCCTTGCAAAAAAAGGGATTTCTCACCAAAATAATGCATTTTATCCCTTTAAAATAGCGTTGTTTCCCAGAAATACTGGTTTTCATCACCAAAAGAAATGGATTTCTCTACAAAATTATCGTTTGTAGCCAAAAATGACACATTGTTTCATGAATAACTCTTTTCATCTAAAAAAGAATGACATTTCCTACAAAAATATCCATTTCTGACAAATTTTAGAAGTAGGTCACGTGAATATCAATACTTATCCCAGAAATGAAAAGTACACTCTTAGGTATCACTCTTCATCCTTGCAAAACTATGGTTTTCTTCCCAAACTAATGCTTTTCATCCCTACCAATTGCACTTTCTCCCTAAATTACTGGTTTTCATCCCCAAAAGAAGACACGTTCTCTTTAAAATGATGCTTTGTAACAAATTATGACTCACTGATTCCAGAATATCTGTCTTCCCCTGCAAAATAATGACATTAACATAAGAATTATCCATTTCAGACAAATTTCCGATGTATTTCACACTAAGATCAGTCTTTCGAAAGAAAAAAATGTCTTCTCTCTTAGGTATCACTCTTGAATCTTGCAAAAAATTCATTTTCTTCCCAAGACAAAGCTTTTCATCATTACAAGTAGCATTTTCTACCCAAAAAAGTGGTTTTCATCCCCAATAGAAATCCTTTTCTCTACAAATGGTCCCTTGTAGCAACATATGAAACACTGTTATTGGAATACCTCTTTCCCTCTTCAACAGAAGGACATTTCCAACAGAAATAGCGATTTTTGACAAATTTTAGAAGAATGTTACACAAATATCAGTACCTATCCCAGAAATAAAAAGTTCTCTCCTAAGAATCATTCTTTATCCTTGCAAAAACAGGGATTTCTCACAAAAATAATGCTTTTTATCCCTTTAAAATAGCGTTGTTTCCAAGAAATACTGGTTTTCATCCCCAGAAGAAGATATTTTCTCTACAAAATGAAGCTTTGTAGCCAAATATGACACATTGTTTTCAGAATACCTTTTCTCTTCTACATATTGAGGACATTACTAACAGAAATACCTTTGCTCCTCTACAAAATAAGGAAATTTCCAACAGATATATACCTTTCTGACAGATTTGAGAAAAATTTCACAGGAATATCAATACTTATACCAGAAATAAAAAGGTCTCTCTTCGGTACCAATCTTTACCCTTGCAAAAATATGGTTTTCTTACCAAAATAATGTTTTTCATCTCTACAAACAGCATTTTCTAAACATAACGGTGGTTTTCATCACCAAAAGAAATGGATTTCTCTACAAAATTATCGTTTGTAGCCAAATATGACACATTGTTTCCAGATAAACTCTTTTCATCTAAAAAAGAAGGACATTTCCAACAGAAATATCCATTTCTGACAAATTTGAGAAGTAGGTCACGTGAATATCAATACTTATCCCAGAAATGAAAAGTACACTCTTAGGTATCACTCTTCATCCTTGCAAAACTTTGGTTTTCTTCCCAAACTAATGCTTTTCATCCATACAAATAGCACTTTCTCCCTAAATTACTGGTTTTCATCCCCAAAAGAAGACACATTCTCTTTAAAATGATGCTTTGTAACAAATTATGACTCATTGATTCCAGAATATCTGTCTTCCCCCGCAAAATAATGACATTAACATAAGAATTATCCATTTCAGACAAATTTCCGATGTATTTCACACTAAGATCAAGACTTACACCAGAAAAAAATGTCTTCTCTCTTAGGTATCACTCTTGAATCTTGCAAAAAATTCATTTTCTTCCCAAGACAAAGCTTTTCATCATTACAAGTAGCATTTTCTACCCAAAAAAGTGGATTTCATCCCCAATTGAAATCTTTTCCCTACAAATGGTCCCTTGTAGCAACATATGAAACACTGTTATTGGAATACCTCTTTCCCTCTTCAACATAAGGACATTTCCAACAGAAATAGCGATTTCTGACAAATTTTAGAAGAATGTTACACAAATATCAGTACCTATCCCAGAAATAAAAAGTTCTCTCCTAAGAATCATTCTTTATCCTTGCAAAAAAAGGGATTTCTCACCAAAATAATGCATTTTATCCATTTAAAATAGCGTTGTTTCCCAGAAATACTGGTTTTCATCACCAAAAGAAATGGATTTCTCTGCAAAATTACCGTTTGTAGCAAAAAATGACACATTGTTTCCAGATAAACTCTTTTCATCTAAAAAAGAATGACATTTCCAACAGAAATATCCATTTCTGACAAATTTTAGAAGTAGGTCACGTGAATATCAATACTTATCCCAGAAATGAAAAGTACACTCTTAGGTATCACTCTTCATCCTTGCAAAACTATGGTTTTCTTCCCAAACTAATGCTTTTCATCCCTACAAATAGCACTTTCTCCCTAAATTACTGGTTTTCATCCCCAAAAGAAGACACGTTCTCTTTAAAATGATGCTTTGTAACAAATTATGACTCATTGATTCCAGAATATCTGTCTTCCCCTACAAAATAATGACATTAACATAAGAATTATCCATTTCAGACAAATTTCCGATGTATTTCACACTAAGATCAAGACTTACACCAGAAAAAAATGTCTTCTCTCTTAGGTATCACTCTTGAATGTTGCAAAAAATTCATTTTCTTCCCAAGACAAAGCTTTTCATCATTACAAGTAGCATTTTCTACCCAAAAAAGTGGATTTCATCCCCAATTGAAATCTTTTTCTCTACAAATGGTCCCTTGTAGCAACATATGAAACACTGTTATTGGAATACCTCTTTCCCTCTTCAACATAATTACATTTCCAACAGAAATAGCGATTTCTGACAAATTTTAGAAGAATGTTACACAAATATCAGTACCTATCCCAGAAATAATAAGTTGTCTCCTAAGAATCATTCTTTATCCTTGCAAAAAAAGGGATTTCTCAACAAAATAATGCATTTTATCCCTTTAAAATAGCGTTGTTTCCCAGAAATACTGGTTTTCATCACCAAAAGAAATGGATTTCTCTGCAAAATTACCGTTTGTAGCCAAAAATGACACATTGTTTCCAGATAAACTCTTTTCATCTAAAAAAGAAGGACATTTCCAACAGAAATATCCATTTCTGACAAATTTTAGAAGTAGGTCACGTGAATATCAATACTTATCCCAGAAATGAAAAGTGCACTCTTAGGTATCACTCTTCATCCTTGCAAAACTATGGTTTTCTTCCCAAACTAATGCTTTTCATCCCTACAAATACCACTTTCTCCCTAAATTACTCGTTTTCATCCCCAAAAGAAGACACGTTCTCTTTAAAATGATGCTTTGTAACAAATTATGACTCATTGATTCCAGAATATCTGTCTTCCCCTACAAAGTAATGACATTAACATAAGAATTATCCATTTCAGACAAATTTCCGATGTATTTCACACTAAGGTCAAGATTTACACCAGAAAAAAATGTCTTCTCTCTTAGGTATCACTCTTGAATCTTGCAAAAAATTCATTTTCTTCCCACGACAAAGCTTTTCATCATTACAAGTAGCATTTTCTACCCAAAAAAGTGGTTTTCATCCCCAATAGAAATCCTTTTCTCTACAAATGGTCCCTTGTAGCAACATATGAAACACTGTTATTGGAATACCTCTTTCCCTCTTCAACAGAAGGACATTTCCAACAGAAATAGCGATTTCTGACAAATTTTAGAAGAATGTTACACAAATATCAGTACCTATCCCAGAAATAAAAAGTTCTCTCCTAAGAATCATTCTTTATCCTTGCAAAAACAGGGATTTCTCACCAAAATAATGCTTTTTATCCCTTTAAAATAGCGTTGTTTCCAAGAAATACTGGTTTTCATCCCCAGAAGAAGATATTTTCTCTACAAAATGAAGCTTTGTAGCCAAATATGACACATTGTTTTCAGAATACCTTTTCTCTTCTACATATTGAGGACATTACTAACAGAAATACCTTTGCTCCTCTACAAAATAAGGAAATTTCCAACAGATATATACCTTTCTGACAGATTTGAGAAAAATTTCACAGGAATATCAATACTTATACCAGAA
Source organism: Coturnix japonica (assembly GCF_054131305.1). Classification (NCBI taxonomy): domain Eukaryota; kingdom Metazoa; phylum Chordata; class Aves; order Galliformes; family Phasianidae; genus Coturnix; species Coturnix japonica. The sequence goes on from NC_140669.1 coordinate 33,721,483, forward strand.
ATAAAAAGGTCTCTCTTAGGTACCACTCTTTACCCTTGCAAAAATATGGTTTTCTTCCCAAAATAAAGTTTTTCATCTCTACAAACAGCATTTTCTAAACATAACGGTGGTTTTCATCACCAAAAGAAATGGATTTCTCTACAAAATTATCGTTTGTAGCCAAATATGACACATTGTTTCCAGATAAACTCTTTTCATCTAAAAAAGAAGGACATTTCCAACAGAAATATCCATTTCTGACAAATTTTAGAAGTAGGTCACGTGAATATCAATACTTATCCCAGAAATGAAAAGTACACTCTTAGGTATCACTCTTCATCCTTGCAAAACTATGGTTTTCTTCCCAAACTAATGCTTTTCATCCCTACCAATAGCACTTTCTCCCTAAATTACTGGTTTTCATCCCCAAAAGAAGACACATTCAATTTAAAATGATGCTTTGTAACAAATTATGACTCATTGATTCCAGAATATCTGTCTTCCCCTACAAAATAATGACATTAACATAAGAATTATCCATTTCAGACAAATTTCCGATGTATTTCACACTAAGATCAAGACTTACACCAGAAAAAAATGTCTTCTCTCTTAGGTATCACTCTTGAATCTTGCAAAAAATTCATTTTCTTCCCAAGACAAAGCTTGTCATCATTACAAGTAGAATTTCTACCCAAAAAAGTGGTTTTCATCCCCAATAGAAATCCTTTTCTCTACAAATGGTCCCTTGTAGCAACATCTGAAACACTGTTATTGGAATACCTCTTTCCCTCTTCAACATAAGGACATTTCCAACAGAAATAGCGATTTCTGACAAATTTTAGAAGAATGTTACACAAATATCAGTACCTATCCCAGAAATAAAAAGTTCTCTCCTAAGAATCATTCTTTATCCTTGCAAAAACAGGGATTTCTCACCAAAATAATGCATTTTATCCCTTTAAAATAGCGTTGTTTCCCAGAAATACTGGTTTTCATCCCCAGAAGAAGACATTTTCTCTACAAAATGAAGCTTTGTAGCCAAATATGACACATTGTTTTCAGAATACCTTTTCTCTTCTACATATTGAGGACATTACTAACAGAAATAACTTTGCTCCTCTACAAAATAAGGACATTTCCAACAGATATATAGCTTTCTGACAGATTTGAGAAAAATTTCACAGGAATATCAATACTTACACCAGAAATAAAATGGTCTCTCTTAGGTACCACTCTTTACCCTTGCAAAAATATGGTTTTCTTCCCAAAATAATGTTTTTCATCTCTACAAACAGCATTTTCTAAACATAAAGGTGGTTTTCATCACCAAAAGAAATGGATTTCTCTACAAAATTATCGTTTGTAGCCAAAAATGACACATTGTTTCCAGATAAACTCTTTTCATCTAAAAAAGAAGGACATTTCCAACAGAAATATCCATTTCTGAAAATTTTAAAAGTAGGTCACGTGAATATCAATACTTATCCCAGAAATGAAAAGTACACTCTTAGGTATCACTCTTCATCCTTGCAAAACTATGGTTTTCTTCCCAAACTAATGCTTTTCATCCCTACCAATAGCACTTTCTCCCTAAATTACTGGTTTTCATCCCCAAAAGAAGACACATTCAATTTAAAATGATGCTTTGTAACAAATTATGACTCATTGATTCCAGAATATTTGTCTTCCCCTACAAAATAATGACATTAACATAAGAATTATCCATTTCAGACAAATTTCCGATGTATTTCACACTAAGATCAAGACTTACACCAGAAAAAAATGTCTTCTCTCTTAGGTATCACTCTTGAATCTTGCAAAAAATTCATTTTCTTCCCAAGACAAAGCTTGTCATCATTACAAGTAGAATTTCTACCCAAAAAAGTGGTTTTCATCCCCAATAGAAATCCTTTTCTCTACAAATGGTCCCTTGTAGCAACATCTGAAACACTGTTATTGGAATACCTCTTTCCCTCTTCAACATAAGGACATTTCCAACAGAAATAGCGATTTCTGACAAATTTTAGAAGAATGTTACACAAATATCAGTACCTATCCCAGAAATAAAAAGTTCTCTCCTAAGAATCATTCTTTATCCTTGCAAAAACAGGGATTTCTCACCAAAATAATGCATTTTATCCCTTTAAAATAGCGTTGTTTCCCAGAAATACTGGTTTTCATCCCCAGAAGAAGACATTTTCTCTACAAAATGAAGCTTTGTAGCCAAATATGACACATTGTTTTCAGAATACCTTTTCTCTTCTACATATTGAGGACATTACTAACAGAAATAACTTTGCTCCTCTACAAAATAAGGACATTTCCAACAGATATATAGCTTTCTGACAGATTTGAGAAAAATTTCACAGGAATATCAATACTTACACCAGAAATAAAATGGTCTCTCTAAGGTACCACTCTTTACCCTTGCAAAAATATGGTTTTCTTCCCAAAATAATGTTTTTCATCTCTACAAACAGCATTTTCTAAACATAACGGTGGTTTTCATCACCAAAAGAAATGGATTTCTCTACAAAATTATCGTTTGTAGCCAAAAATGACACATTGTTTCCAGATAAACTCTTTTCATCTAAAAAAGAAGGACATTTCCAACAGAAATATCCATTTCTGACAAATTTTAAAAGTAGGTCACGTGAATATCAATACTTATCCCAGAAATGAAAAGTACACTCTTAGGTATCACTCTTCATCCTTGCAAAACTATGGTTTTCTTCCCAAACTAATGCTTTTCATCCCTACCAATAGCACTTTCTCCCTAAATTACTGGTTTTCATCCCCAAAAGAAGACACATTCAATTTAAAATGATGCTTTGTAACAAATTATGACTCATTGATTCCAGAATATCTGTCTTCCCCTACAAAATAATGACATTAACATAAGAATTATCCATTTCAGACAAATTTCCGATGTATTTCACACTAAGATCAAGACTTACACCAGAAAAAAATGTCTTCTCTCTTAGGTATCACTCTTGAATCTTGCAAAAAATTCATTTTCTTCCCAAGACAAAGCTTGTCATCATTACAAGTAGAATTTCTACCCAAAAAAGTGGTTTTCATCCCCAATAGAAATCCTTTTCTCTACAAATGGTCCCTTGTAGCAACATCTGAAACACTGTTATTGGAATACCTCTTTCCCTCTTCAACATAAGGACATTTCCAACAGAAATAGCGATTTCTGACAAATTTTAGAAGAATGTTACACAAATATCAGTACCTATCCCAGAAATAAAAAGTTCTCTCCTAAGAATCATTCTTTATCCTTGCAAAAACAGGGATTTCTCACCAAAATAATGCATTTTATCCCTTTAAAATAGCGTTGTTTCCCAGAAATACTGGTTTTCATCCCCAGAAGAAGACATTTTCTCTACAAAATGAAGCTTTGTAGCCAAATATGACACATTGTTTTCAGAATACCTTTTCTCTTCTACATATTGAGGACATTACTAACAGAAATAACTTTGCTCCTCTACAAAATAAGGACATTTCCAACAGATATATAGCTTTCTGACAGATTTGAGAAAAATTTCACAGGAATATCAATACTTACACCAGAAATAAAATGGTCTCTCTTAGGTACCACTCTTTACCCTTGCAAAAATATGGTTTTCTTCCCAAAATAATGTTTTTCATCTCTACAAACAGCATTTTCTAAACATAAAGGTGGTTTTCATCACCAAAAGAAATGGATTTCTCTACAAAATTATCGTTTGTAGCCAAATATGACACATTGTTTCCAGATAAACTCTTTTCATCTAAAAAAGAAGGACATTTCCAACAGAAATATCCATTTCTGACAAATTTTAGAAGTAGGTCACGTGAATATCAATACTTATCCCAGAAATGAAAAGTACACTCTTAGGTATCACTCTTCATCCTTGCAAAACTATGGTTTTCTTCCCAAACTAATGCTTTTCATCCCTACAAATAGCACTTTCTCCCTAAATTACTGGTTTTCATCCCCAAAAGAAGACACATTCTCTTTAAAATGATGCTTTGTAACAAATTATGACTCATTGATTCCAGAATATCTGTCTTCCCCTACAAAGTAATGACATTAACATAAGAATTATCCATTTCAGACAAATTTCCGATGTATTTCACACTAAGGTCAAGACTTACACCAGAAAAAAATGTCTTCTCTCTTAGGTATCACTCTTGAATCTTGCAAAAAATTCATTTTCTTCCCAATACAAAGCTTTTCATCATTACAAGTAGCATTTTCTACCCAAAAAAGTGGTTTTCATCCCCTATAGAAATTCTTTTCTCTACAAATGGTCCCTTGAAGCAACATATGAAACACTGTTATTGGAATACCTCTTTCCCTCTTCAACATAAGGACATTCCAACCCGGGTTATTCTGTGACTCTGTGTGATTCTGTGATTCCAACAGAAATAGCGATTTCTGACAAATTTTAGAAGAATGTTACACAAATATCAGTACCTATCCCAGAAATAAAAAGTTCTCTCCTAAGAATCATTCTTTATCCTTGCAAAAAAAGGGATTTCTCACCAAAATAATGCTTTTTATCCCTTTAAAATAGCGTTGTTTCCCAGAAATACTGGTTTTCATCACCAAAAGAAATGGATTTCTCTACAAAATTATCGTTTGTAGCCAAAAATGACACATTGTTTCCTGAATAACTCTTTTCATCTAAAAAAGAATGACATTTCCTACAAAAATATCCATTTCTGACAAATTTTAGAAGTAGGTCACGTGAATATCAATACTTATCCCAGAAATGAAAAGTACACTCTTAGGTATCACTCTTCATCCTTGCAAAACTATGGTTCTCTTCCCAAACTAATGCTTTTCATCCCTACAAATAGCACTTTCTCCCTAAATTACTGGTTTTCATCCCCAAAAGAAGACACGTTCTCTTTAAAATGATGCTTTGTAACAAATTATGACTCACTGATTCCAGAATATCTGTCTTCCCCTGCAAAATAATGACATTAACTTAAGAATTATCCATTTCAGACAAATTTCCGATGTATTTCACACTAAGATCAAGACTTACACCAGAAAAAAATGTCTTCTCTCTTAGGTATCACTCTTGAATCTTGCAAAAAATTCATTTTCTTCCCAATACAAAGCTTTTCATCATTACAAGTAGCATTTTCTACCCAAAAAAGTGGTTTTCATCCCCAATAGAAATCCTTTTCTCTACAAATGGTCCCTTGTAGCAACATATGAAACACTGTTATTGGAATACCTCTTTCCCTCTTCAACAGAAGGACATTTCGAACAGAAATAGCGATTTTTGACAAATTTTAGAAGAATGTTACACATATATCAGTACCTATCCCAGAAATAAAAAGTTCTCTCCTAAGAATCATTCTTTATCCTTGCAAAAACAGGGATTTCTCACCAAAATAATGCTTTTTATCCCTTTAAAATAGCGTTGTTTCCCAGAAATACTGGTTTTCATCCCCAGAAGAAGACATTTTCTCTACAAAATGAAGCTTTGTAGCCAAATATGACACATTGTTTTCAGAATACCTTTTCTCTTCTACATATTGAGGACATTACTAACAGAAATACCTTTGCTCCTCTACAAAATAAGGACATTTCCAACAGATATATACCTTTCTGAAAGATTTGAGAAAAATTTCACAAGAATATCAATACTTACACCAGAAATAAAAAGTTCTCTCTTAGGTACCACTCTTTACCCTTGCAAAAATATGGTTTTCTTCCCAAAATAATGTTTTTCATCTCTACAAACAGCATTTTCTAAACATACAGGTGGTTTTCATCACCAAAAGAAATGGATTTCTCTACAAAATTATCGTTTGTAGCCAAATATGACACATTGTTTCCAGATAAACTCTTTTCATCTAAAAAAGAAGGACATTTCCAACAGAAACATCCATTTCTGACAAATTTTAGAAGTAGGTCACGTGAATATCAATACTTATCCCAGAAATGAAAAGTACACTCTTAGGTATCACTCTTCATCCTTGCAAAACTATGGTTTTCTTCCCAAACTAATGCTTTTCATCCCTACAAATAGCACTTTCTCCCTAAATTACTGGTTTTCATCCCCAAAAGAAGACACGTTCTCATTAAAATGATGCTTTGTAACAAATTATGACTCATTGATTCCAGAATATCTGTCTTCCCCTACAAGATAATGACATTAACGTAAGAATTATCCATTTCAGACAAATTTCCGATGTATTTCACACTAAGATCAAGACTTACACCAGAAAAAAATGTCTTCTCTCTTAGGTATCACTCTTGAATCTTGCAAAAAATTCATTTTCTTCCCAATACAAAGCTTTTCATCATTACAAGTAGCATTTTCTACCCAAAAAAGTGGTTTTCATCCCCAATAGAAATCCTTTTCTCTACAAATGGTCCCTTGTAGCAACATATGAAACACTGTTATTGGAATACCTCTTTCCCTCTTCAACAGAAGGACATTTCCAACAGAAATAGCGTTTTTTGACAAATTTTAGAAGAATGTTACACAAATATCAGTACCTATCCCAGAAATAAAAAGTTCTCTCCTAAGAATCATTCTTTATCCTTGCAAAAACAGGGATTTCTCACAAAAATAATGCTTTTTATCCCTTTAAAATAGCGTTGTTTCCCAGAAATACTGGTTTTCATCCCCAGAAGAAGACATTTTCTCTACAAAATGAAGCTTTGTAGCCAAATATGACACATTGTTTTCAGAATACCTTTTCTCTTCTACATATTGAGGACATTACTAACAGAAATACCTTTGCTCCTCTACAAAATAAGGAAATTTCCAACAGATATATACCTTTCTGACAGATTTTAGAAAAATTTCACAGGAATATCAATACTTAAACCAGAAATAAAATGGTCTCTCTTAGGTACCACTCTTTACCCTTGCAAAAATATGGTTTTCTTCCCAAAATAAAGTTTTTCATCTCTACAAACAGCATTTTCTAAACATAACGGTGGTTTTCATCACCAAAAGAAATGGATTTCTCTACAAAATTATCGTTTGTAGCCAAATATGACACATTGTTTCCAGATAAACTCTTTTCATCTAAAAAAGAAGGACATTTCCAACAGAAATATCCATTTCTGACAAATTTTAGAAGTAGGTCACGTGAATATCAATACTTATCCCAGAAATGAAAAGTACACTCTTAGGTATCACTCTTCATCCTTGCAAAACTATGGTTTTCTTCCCAAACTAATGCTTTTCATCCCTACCAATAGCACTTTCTCCCTAAATTACTGGTTTTCATCCCCAAAAGAAGACACGTTCTCATTAAAATGATGCTTTGTAACAAATTATGACTCATTGATTCCAGAATATCTGTCTTCCCCTGCAAAATAATGACATTAACATAAGAATTATCCATTTCAGACAAATTTCCGATGTATTTCACACTAAGATCAAGACTTACACCAGAAAAAAATGTCTTCTCTCTTAGGTATCACTCTTGAATCTTGCAAAAAATTCATTTTCTTCCCAATACAAAGCTTGTCATCATTACAAGTAGCATTTTCTACCCAAAAAAGTGGTTTTCATCCCCAATAGAAATCCTTTTCTCTACAAATGGTCCCTTGTAGCAACATATGAAACACTGTTATTGGAATACCTCTTTCCCTCTTCAACATAAGGACATTTCCAACAAAAATAGCGATTTCTGACAAATTTTAGAAGAATGTTACACAACTATCAGTACCTATCCCAGAAATAAAAAGTTCTCTCCTAAGAATCATTCTTTATCCTTGCAAAAAAAGGGATTTCTCACCAAAATAATGCATTTTAGACCTTTAAATAGCGTTGTTTCCCAGAAATACTGGTTTTCATCACCAAAAGAAATGGATTTCTCTACAAAATTATCGTTTGTAGCCAAAAATGACACATTGTTTCCTGAATAACTCTTTTCATCTAAAAAAGAATGACATTTCCTACAAAAATATCCATTTCTGACAAATTTTAGAAGTAGGTCAGGTGAATATCAATACTTATCCCAGAAATGAAAAGTACACTCTTAGGTATCACTCTTCATCCTTGCAAAACTATGGTTTTCTTCCCAAACTAATGCTTTTCATCCCTACAAATAGCACTTTCTCCCTAAATTACTGGTTTTCATCCCCAAAAGAAGACACATTCTCTTTAAAATGATGCTTTGTAACAAATTATTACTCATTGATTCCAGAATATCTGTCTTCCCCTACAAAGTAATGACATTAACATAAGAATTATCCATTTCAGACAAATTTCCGATGTATTTCACACTAAGATCAAGACTTACACCAGAAAAAAATGTCTTCTCTCTTAGGTATCACTCTTGAATCTTGCAAAAAATTCATTTTCTTCCCAAGACAAAGCTTTTCATCATTACAAGTAGCATTTTCTACCCAAAAAAGTGGTTTTCATCCCCAATAGAAATTCTTTTCTCTACAAATGGTCCCTTGTAGCAACATATGAAACACTGTTATTGGAATACCTCATTTCCTCTTCAACATAAGGACATTCCAACCTGGGTAATTCTGTGATTCTGTGTGATTCTGTGATTCCAACAGAAATAGCGATTTCTGACAAATTTTAGAAGAATGTTACACAAATATCAGTACCTATCCCAGAAATAAAAATTCTCTCCTAAGAATCATTCTTTATCCTTGCAAAAAAAGGGATTTCTCACCGAAGTAATGCATTTTATCCCTTTAAAATAGCGTTGTTTCCCAGAAATACTTGTTTTCATCACCAAAAGAAATGGATTTCTCTACAAAATTATCGTTTGTAGCCAAAAATGACACATTGTTTCCAGATAAACTCTTTTCATCTAAAAAAGAATGACATTTCCTACAAAAATATCCATTTCTGACAAATTTTAGAAGTAGGTCACATGAATATCAATACTTATCCCAGAAATGAAAAGTACACTCTTAGGTATCACTCTTCATCCTTGCAAAACTATGGTTCTCTTCCCAAACTAATGCTTTTCATCCCTACAAATAGCACTTTCTCCCTAAATTATTGGTTTTCATCCCCAAAAGAAGACACATTCTCTTTAAAATGATGCTTTGTAACAAATTATGACTCATTGATTCCAGAATATCTGTCTTCCCCTACAAAGTAATGACATTAACATAAGAATTATCCATTTCAGACAAATTTCCGATGTATTTCACACTAAGATCAAGACTTACACCAGAAAAAAATGTCTTCTCTCTTAGGTATCACTCTTGAATCTTGCAAAAAATTAATTTTCTTCCCAATACAAAGCTTTTCATCATTACAAGTAGCATTTTCTACCCAAAAAAGTGGTTTTCATCCCCAATAGAAATCCTTTTCTCCACAAATGGTCCCTTGTAGCAACATATGAAACACTGTTATTGGAATACCTCTTTCCCTCTTCAACAGAAGGACATTTCCAACAGAAATAGCGATTTTTGACAAATTTTAGAAGAATGTTACACAACTATCAGTACCTATCCCAGAAATAAAAAGTTCTCTCCTAAGAATCATTCTTTATCCTTGCAAAAACAGGGATTTCTCACGAAAATAATGCTTTTTATCCCTTTAAAATAGCGTTGTTTCCCAGAAATACTGGTTTTCATCCCCAGAAGAAGACATTTTCTCTACAAAATGAAGCTTTGTAGCCAAATATGACACATTGTTTTCAGAATACCTTTTCTCTTCTACATATTGAGGACATTACTAACAGAAATACCTTTGCTCCTCTAAAAAATAAGGACATTTCCAACAGATATATACCTTTCTGACAGATTTGAGAAAATTTTCACAGGAATATCAATACTTACACCAGAAATAAAAAGGTCTCTCTTAGGTACCACTCTTTACCCTTGCAAAAATATGGTTTTCTTACCAAAATAATGTTTTTCATCTCTACAAACAGCATTTTCTAAACATAACGGTGGTTTTCATCACCAAAAGAAATGGATTTCTCTACAAAATTATCGTTTGTAGGCAAATATGACACATTGTTTCCAGATAAACTCTTTTCATCTAAAAAAGAAGGACATTTACAACAGAAATATCCATTTCTGACAAATTTTAGAAGTAGGTCACGTGAATATCAATACTTATCCCAGAAATGAAAAGTACACTCTTAGGTATCACTCTTCATCCTTGCAAAACTATGGTTTTCTTCCCAAACTAATGCTTTTCATCCCTACCAATAGCACTTTCTCCCTAAATTACTGGTTTTCATCCCCAAAAGAAGACACATTCAATTTAAAATGATGCTTTGTAACAAATTATGACTCATTGATTCCAGAATATCTGTCTTCCCCTACAAAATAATGACATTAACATAAGAATTATCCATTTCAGACAAATTTCCGATGTATTTCACACTAAGATCAAGACTTACACCAGAAAAAAATGTCTTCTCTCTTAGGTATCACTCTTGAATCTTGCAAAAAATTCATTTTCTTCCCAAGACAAAGCTTGTCATCATTACAAGTAGAATTTCTACCCAAAAAAGTGGTTTTCATCCCCAATAGAAATCCTTTTCTCTACAAATGGTCCCTTGTAGCAACATCTGAAACACTGTTATTGGAATACCTCTTTCCCTCTTCAACATAAGGACATTTCCAACAGAAATAGCGATTTCTGACAAATTTTAGAAGAATGTTACACAAATATCAGTACCTATCCCAGAAATAAAAAGTTCTCTCCTAAGAATCATTCTTTATCCTTGCAAAAACAGGGATTTCTCACCAAAATAATGCTTTTTATCCCTTTAAAATAGCGTTGTTTCCCAGAAATACTGGTTTTCATCCCCAGAAGAAGACATTTTCTCTACAAAATGAAGCTTTGTAGCCAAATATGACACATTGTTTTCAGAATACCTTTTCTCTTCTACATATTGAGGACATTACTAACAGAAATACCTTTGCTCCTCTACAAAATAAGGACATTTCCAACAGATATATACCTTTCTGAAAGATTTGAGAAAAATTTCACAAGAATATCAATACTTACACCAGAAATAAAAAGTTCTCTCTTAGGTACCACTCTTTACCCTTGCAAAAATATGGTTTTCTTCCCAAAATAATGTTTTTCATCTCTACAAACAGCATTTTCTAAACATAAAGGTGGTTTTCATCACCAAAAGAAATGGATTTCTCTACAAAATTATCGTTTGTAGCCAAATATGACACATTGTTTCCAGATAAACTCTTTTCATCTAAAAAAGAAGGACATTTCCAACAGAAACATCCATTTCTGACAAATTTTAGAAGTAGGTCACGTGAATATCAATACTTATCCCAGAAATGAAAAGTACACTCTTAGGTATCACTCTTCATCCTTGCAAAACTATGGTTTTCTTCCCAAACTAATGCTTTTCATCCCTACAAATAGCACTTTCTCCCTAAATTACTGGTTTTCATCCCCAAAAGAAGACACGTTCTCATTAAAATGATGCTTTGTAACAAATTATGACTCATTGATTCCAGAATATCTGTCTTCCCCTACAAGATAATGACATTAACGTAAGAATTATCCATTTCAGACAAATTTCCGATGTATTTCACACTAAGATCAAGACTTACACCAGAAAAAAATGTCTTCTCTCTTAGGTATCACTCTTGAATCTTGCAAAAAATTCATTTTCTTCCCAATACAAAGCTTTTCATCATTACAAGTAGCATTTTCTACCCAAAAAAGTGGTTTTCATCCCCAATAGAAATCCTTTTCTCTACAAATGGTCCCTTGTAGCAACATATGAAACACTGTTATTGGAATACCTCTTTCCCTCTTCAACAGAAGGACATTTCCAACAGAAATAGCGTTTTTTGACAAATTTTAGAAGAATGTTACACAAATATCAGTACCTATCCCAGAAATAAAAAGTTCTCTCCTAAGAATCATTCTTTATCCTTGCAAAAACAGGGATTTCTCACAAAAATAATGCTTTTTATCCCTTTAAAATAGCGTTGTTTCCCAGAAATACTGGTTTTCATCCCCAGAAGAAGACATTTTCTCTACAAAATGAAGCTTTGTAGCCAAATATGACACATTGTTTTCAGAATACCTTTTCTCTTCTACATATTGAGGACATTACTAACAGAAATACCTTTGCTCCTCTACAAAATAAGGAAATTTCCAACAGATATATACCTTTCTGACAGATTTTAGAAAAATTTCACAGGAATATCAATACTTAAACCAGAAATAAAATGGTCTCTCTTAGGTACCACTCTTTACCCTTGCAAAAATATGGTTTTCTTCCCAAAATAAAGTTTTTCATCTCTACAAACAGCATTTTCTAAACATAACGGTGGTTTTCATCACCAAAAGAAATGGATTTCTCTACAAAATTATCGTTTGTAGCCAAATATGACACATTGTTTCCAGATAAACTCTTTTCATCTAAAAAAGAAGGACATTTCCAACAGAAATATCCATTTCTGACAAATTTTAGAAGTAGGTCACGTGAATATCAATACTTATCCCAGAAATGAAAAGTACACTCTTAGGTATCACTCTTCATCCTTGCAAAACTATGGTTTTCTTCCCAAACTAATGCTTTTCATCCCTACCAATAGCACTTTCTCCCTAAATTACTGGTTTTCATCCCCAAAAGAAGACACGTTCTCATTAAAATGATGCTTTGTAACAAATTATGACTCATTGATTCCAGAATATCTGTCTTCCCCTGCAAAATAATGACATTAACATAAGAATTATCCATTTCAGACAAATTTCCGATGTATTTCACACTAAGATCAAGACTTACACCAGAAAAAAATGTCTTCTCTCTTAGGTATCACTCTTGAATCTTGCAAAAAATTCATTTTCTTCCCAATACAAAGCTTGTCATCATTACAAGTAGCATTTTCTACCCAAAAAAGTGGTTTTCATCCCCAATAGAAATCCTTTTCTCTACAAATGGTCCCTTGTAGCAACATATGAAACATTGTTATTGGAATACCTCTTTCCCTCTTCAACATAAGGACATTTCCAACAGAAATAGCGATTTCTGACAAATTTTAGAAGAATGTTACACAACTATCAGTACCTATCCCAGAAATAAAAAGTTCTCTCCTAAGAATCATTCTTTATCCTTGCAAAAAAAGGGATTTCTCACCAAAATAATGCATTTTAGACCTTTAAATAGCGTTGTTTCCCAGAAATACTGGTTTTCATCACCAAAAGAAATGGATTTCTCTACAAAATTATCGTTTGTAGCCAAAAATTACACATTGTTTCCTGAATAACTCTTTTCATCTAAAAAAGAATGACATTTCCTACAAAAATATCCATTTCTGACAAATTTTAGAAGTAGGTCAGGTGAATATCAATACTTATCCCAGAAATGAAAAGTACACTCTTAGGTATCACTCTTCATCCTTGCAAAACTATGGTTTTCTTCCCAAACTAATGCTTTTCATCCCTACAAATAGCACTTTCTCCCTAAATTACTGGTTTTCATCCCCAAAAGAAGACACATTCTCTTTAAAATGATGCTTTGTAACAAATTATTACTCATTGATTCCAGAATATCTGTCTTCCCCTACAAAGTAATGACATTAACATAAGAATTATCCATTTCAGACAAATTTCCGATGTATTTCACACTAAGATCAAGACTTACACCAGAAAAAAATGTCTTCTCTCTTAGGTATCACTCTTGAATCTTGCAAAAAATTCATTTTCTTCCCAAGACAAAGCTTTTCATCATTACAAGTAGCATTTTCTACCCAAAAAAGTGGTTTTCATCCCCAATAGAAATTCTTTTCTCTACAAATGGTCCCTTGTAGCAACATATGAAACACTGTTATTGGAATACCTCATTTCCTCTTCAACATAAGGACATTCCAACCTGGGTAATTCTGTGATTCTGTGTGATTCTGTGATTCCAACAGAAATAGCGATTTCTGACAAATTTTAGAAGAATGTTACACAAATATCAGTACCTATCCCAGAAATAAAAATTCTCTCCTAAGAATCATTCTTTATCCTTGCAAAAAAAGGGATTTCTCACCGAAGTAATGCATTTTATCCCTTTAAAATAGCGTTGTTTCCCAGAAATACTTGTTTTCATCACCAAAAGAAATGGATTTCTCTACAAAATTATCGTTTGTAGCCAAAAATGACACATTGTTTCCAGATAAACTCTTTTCATCTAAAAAAGAATGACATTTCCTACAAAAATATCCATTTCTGACAAATTTTAGAAGTAGGTCACATGAATATCAATACTTATCCCAGAAATGAAAAGTACACTCTTAGGTATCACTCTTCATCCTTGCAAAACTATGGTTCTCTTCCCAAACTAATGCTTTTCATCCCTACAAATAGCACTTTCTCCCTAAATTACTGGTTTTCATCCCCAAAAGAAGACACATTCTCTTTAAAATGATGCTTTGTAACAAATTATGACTCACTGATTCCAGAATATCTGTCTTCCCCTACAAAGTAATGACATTAACATAAGAATTATCCATTTCAGACAAATTTCCGATGTATTTCACACTAAGATCAAGACTTACACCAGAAAAAAATGTCTTCTCTCTTAGGTATCACTCTTGAATCTTGCAAAAAATTAATTTTCTTCCCAATACAAAGCTTTTCATCATTACAAGTAGCATTTTCTACCCAAAAAAGTGGTTTTCATCCCCAATAGAAATCCTTTTCTCTACAAATGGTCCCTTGTAGCAACATATGAAACACTGTTATTGGAATACCTCTTTCCCTCTTCAACATAAGGACGTTTCCAACAGAAATAGCGATTTCTGACAAATTTTAGAAGAATGTTACACAACTATCAGTACCTATCCCAGAAATAAAAAGTTCTCTCCTAAGAATCATTCTTTATCCTTGCAAAAACAGGGATTTCTCACGAAAATAATGCTTTTTATCCCTTTAAAATAGCGTTGTTTCCCAGAAATACTGGTTTTCATCCCCAGAAGAAGACATTTTCTCTACAAAATGAAGCTTTGTAGCCAAATATGACACATTGTTTTCAGAATACCTTTTCTCTTCTACATATTGAGGACATTACTAACAGAAATACCTTTGCTCCTCTAAAAAATAAGGACATTTCCAACAGATATATACCTTTCTGACAGATTTGAGAAAATTTTCACAGGAATATCAATACTTACACCAGAAATAAAAAGGTCTCTCTTAGGTACCACTCTTTACCCTTGCAAAAATATGGTTTTCTTACCAAAATAATGTTTTTCATCTCTACAAACAGCATTTTCTAAACATAACGGTGGTTTTCATCACCAAAAGAAATGGATTTCTCTACAAAATTATCGTTTGTAGGCAAATATGACACATTGTTTCCAGATAAACTCTTTTCATCTAAAAAAGAAGGACATTTACAACAGAAATATCCATTTCTGACAAATTTTAGAAGTAGGTCACGTGAATATCAATACTTATCCCAGAAATGAAAAGTACACTCTTAGGTATCACTCTTCATCCTTGCAAAACTATGGTTTTCTTCCCAAACTAATGCTTTTCATCCCTACCAATAGCACTTTCTCCCTAAATTACTGGTTTTCATCCCCAAAAGAAGACACGTTCTCATTAAAATGATGCTTTGTAACAAATTATGACTCACTGATTCCAGAATATCTGTCTTCCCCTACAAAATAATGACATTAACATAAGAATTATCCATTTCAGACAAATTTCCGATGTATTTCACACTAAGATCAAGACTTACACCAGAAAAAAATGTCTTCTCTCTTAGGTATCACTCTTGAATCTTGAAAAAAATTCATTTTCTTCCCAATACAAAGCTTTTCATCATTACAAGTAGCATTTTCTACCCAAAAAAGTGGATTTCATCCCCAATTGAAATCTTTTTCTCTACAAATGGTCCCTTGTAGCAACATATGAAACACTGTTATTGGAATACCTCTTTCCCTCTTCAACATAAGGACATTTCCAACA
The DNA here is from genome assembly GCF_054131305.1 of Coturnix japonica. Classification (NCBI taxonomy): domain Eukaryota; kingdom Metazoa; phylum Chordata; class Aves; order Galliformes; family Phasianidae; genus Coturnix; species Coturnix japonica. The sequence goes on from NC_140669.1 coordinate 33,737,367, forward strand.
GAAATAGCGATTTCTGACAAATTTTAGAAGAATGTTACACAAATATCAGTACCTATCCCAGAAATAAAAAGTTCTCTCCTAAGAATCATTCTTTATCCTTGCAAAAACATGCATTTCTCACCAAAATAATGCTTTTTATCCCATTAAAATAGCGTTGTTTCCCAGAAATACTGGTTTTCATCCCCAGAAGAAGACATTTTCTCTACAAAATGAAGCTTTGTAGCCAAATATGACACATTGTTTTCAGAATACCTTTTCTCTTCTACATATTGAGGACATTACTAACAGAAATACCTTTGCTCCTCTACAAAATAAGGACATTTCCAACAGATATATACCTTTCTGACAGATTTGAGAAAAATTTCACAGGAATATCAATACTTACACCAGAAATAAAAAGGTCTCTCTTATGTACCACTCTTTACCCTTGCAAAAATATGGTTTTCTTCCCAAAATAATGTTTTTCATCTCTACAAACAGCATTTTCTAAACATAACGGTGGTTTTCATCACAAAAAGAAATGGATTTCTCTACAAAATTATCGTTTGTAGCCAAATATGACACATTGTTTCCAGATAAACTCTTTTCATCTAAAAAAGAAGGACATTTCCAACAGAAATATCCATTTCTGACAAATTTTAGAAGTAGGTCACGTGAATATCAATACTTATCCCAGAAATGAAAAGTACACTCTTAGGTATCACTCTTCATCCTTGCAAAACTATGGTTTTCTTCCCAAACTAATGCTTTTCATCCCTACAAATAGCACTTTCTCCCTAAATTACTGGTTTTCATCCCCAAAAGAAGACACATTCTCTTTAAAATGATGCTTTGTAACAAATTATGACTCACTGATTCCAGAATATCTGTCTTCCCCTACAAAATAATGACATTAACATAAGAATTATCCATTTCAGACAAATTTCCGATGTATTTCACACTAAGATCAAGACTTACACCAGAAAAAAATGTCTTCTCTCTTAGGTATCACTCTTGAATCTTGCAAAAAATTCATTTTCTTCCCAATACAAAGCTTGTCATCATTACAAGTAGCATTTTCTACCCAAAAAAGTGGTTTTCATCCCCAATAGAAATCCTTTTCTCTACAAATGGTCCCTTGTAGCAACATATGAAACACTGTTATTGGAATACCTCTTTCCCTCTTCAACATAAGGACATTTCCAACAGAAATAGCGATTTCTGACAAATTTTAGAAGAATGTCACACAAATATCAGTACCTATCCCAGAAATAAAAAGTTCTCTCCTAAGAATCATTCTTTATCCTTGCAAAAAAAGGGATTTCTCACCAAAATAATGCATTTTATCCCTTTAAAATAGCGTTGTTTCCCAGAAATACTGGTTTTCATCACCAAAGTAATGGATTTCTCTACAAAATTATCATTTGTAGCCAAATATGACACATTGCTTCCAGATAAACTCTTTTCATCTAAAAAAGAATGACATTTCCAACAGAAATATCCATTTCTGACAAATTTTAGAAGTAGGTCACGTGAATATCAATACTTATCCCAGAAATGAAAAGTACACACTTAGGTATCACTCTTCATCCTTGCAAAACTATGGTTTTCTTCCCAAACTAATGCTTTTCATCCCTACCAATAGCACTTTCTCCCTAAATTACTGGTTTTCATCCCCAAAAGAAGACACATTCTCTTTAAAATGATGCTTTGTAACAAATTATGACTCATTGATTCCAGAATATCTGTCTTCCCCTACAAAATAATGACATTAACATAAGAATTATCCATTTCAGACAAATTTCCGATGTATTTCACACTAAGATCAAGACTTACACCAGAAATAATGTCTTCTCTCTTAGGTATCACTCTTGAATCTTGCAAAAAATTCATTTTCTTCCCAATACAAAGCTTGTCATCATTACAAGTAGCATTTTCTACCCAAAAGAGTGGTTTTCATCCCCAATAGAAATCCGTTTCTCTACAAATGGTCCCTTGTAGCAACATATGAAACACTGTTATTGGAATACCTCTTTCCCTCTTCAACATAAGGACGTTTCCAACAGAAATAGCGATTTCTGACAAATTTTAGAAGAATGTCACACAAATATCAGTACCTATCCCAGAAATAAAAAGTTCTCTCCTAAGAATCATTCTTTATCCTTGCAAAAAAAGGGATTTCTCACCAAAATAACGCATTTTATCCCTTTAAAATAGCGTTGTTTCCCAGAAATACTGGTTTTCATCACCAAAAGAAATGGATTTCTCTACAAAATGAGGCTTTGTAGCCAAATATGACACATTGTTTCCAGATAAACTCTTTTCATCTAAAAAAGAATGACATTTCCAACAGAAATATCCATTTCTGACAAATTTTAGAAGTAGGTCACGTGAATATCAATACTTATCCCAGAAATGAAAAGTACACTCTTAGGTATCACTCTTCATCCTTGCAAAACTATGGTTTTCTTCCCAAACTAATGCTTTTCATCCCTACAAATACCACTTTCTCCCTAAATTACTGGTTTTCATCCCCAAAAGAAGACACATTCTCTTTAAAATGATGCTTTGTAACAAATTATGACTCATTGATTCCAGAATATCTGTCTTCCCCTACAGAATAATGACATTAACATAAGAATTATCCATTTCAGACAATTTTCCGATGTATTTCACACTAATATCAAGACGTACACCAGAAAAAAATGTCTTCTCTCTTAGGTATCACTCTTGAATCTTGCAGAAAATTCATTTTCTTCCCAATACAAAGCTTTTCATCATTACAAGTAGCATTTTCTACCCAAAAAAGTGGTTTTCATCCCCAATAGAAATCCGTTTCTCTACAAATGGTCCCTTGTAGCAACATATGAAACACTGTTATTGGAATACCTCTTTCCCTCTTCAACATAAAAACGTTTCGAACAGAAATAGCGATTTCTGACAAATTTTAGAAGAATGTCACACAAATATCAGTACCTATCCCAGAAATAAAAAGTTCTCTCCTAAGAATCATTCTTTATCCTTGCAAAAAAAGGGATTTCTCACCAAAATAATGCATTTTATCCCTTTAAAATAGCGTTGTTTCCCAGAAATTCTGGTTTTCATCACCAAAAGAAATGGATTTCTCTACAAAATTATCGTTTGTAGCCAAATATGACACATTGTTTCCAGATAAACTCTTTTCATCTAAAAAAGAATGACATTTCCAACAGAAATATCCATTTCTGACAAATTTTAGAAGTAGGTCACGTGAATATCAATACTTATCCCAGAAATGAAAAGTACACTCTTAGGTATCACTCTTCATCCTTGCAAAACTATGGTTTTCTTCCCAAACTAATGCTTTTCATCCCTACAAATAGCACTTTCTCCCTAAATTACTGGTTTTCATCCCCAAAAGAAGACACATTCTCTTTAAAATGATGCTTTGTAACAAATTATGACTCATTGATTCCAGAATATCTGTCTTCCCCTACAAAATAATGACATTATCATAAGAATTATCCATTTCAGACAAATTTCCGATGTATTTCACACTAAGATCAGGACTTACACCATAAAAAAATGTCTTCTCTCTTAGGTATCACTCTTGAATCTTGCAAAAAATTCATTTTCTTCCCAATACAAAGCTTTTCATCATTACAAGTAGCATTTTCTACCCAAAAAAGTGGTTTTCATCCCCAATAGAAATCCGTTTCTCTACAAATGGTCCCTTGTAGCAATATATGAAACACTGTTATTGGAATACCTCTTTCCCTCTTCAACATAAAAACGTTTCCAACAGAAATAGCGATTTCTGACAAATTTTAGAAGAATGTCACACAAATATCAGTACCTATCCCAGAAATAAAAAGTTCTCTCCTAAGAATCATTCTTTATCCTTGCAAAAAAAGGGATTTCTCACCAAAATAACGCATTTTATCCCTTTAAAATAGCGTTGTTTCCCAGAAATACTGGTTTTCATCACCAAAAGAAATGGATTTCTCTACAAAATTATCGTTTGTAGCCAAATATGACACATTGTTTCCAGATAAACTCTTTTCATCTAAAAAAGAATGACATTTCCAACAGAAATATCCATTTCTGACAAATTTTAGAAGTAGGTCACGTGAATATCAATACTTATCCCAGAAATGAAAAGTACACTCTTAGGTATCACTCTTCATCCTTGCAAAACTATGGTTTTCTTCCCAAACTAATGCTTTTCATCCCTACAAATAGCACTTTCTCCCTAAATTACTGGTTTTCATCCCCAAAAGAAGACACATTCTCTTTAAAATGATGCTTTGTAACAAATTATGACTCATTGATTCCAGAATATCTGTCTTCCCCTACAAAATAATGACATTAACATAAGAATTATCCATTTCAGACAATTTTCCGATGTATTTCACACTAATATCAAGACGTACACCAGAAAAAAATGTCTTCTCTCTTAGGTATCACTCTTGAATCTTGCAGAAAATTCATTTTCTTCCCAATACAAAGCTTTTCATCATTACAAGTAGCATTTTCTACCCAAAAAAGTGGTTTTCATCCCCAATAGAAATCCGTTTCTCTACAAATGGTCCCTTGTAGCAACATATGAAACACTGTTATTGGAATACCTCTTTCCCTCTTCAACATAAAAACGTTTCGAACAGAAATAGCGATTTCTGACAAATTTTAGAAGAATGTCACACAAATATCAGTACCTATCCCAGAAATAAAAAGTTCTCTCCTAAGAATCATTCTTTATCCTTGCAAAAAAAGGGATTTCTCACCAAAATAATGCATTTTATCCCTTTAAAATAGCGTTGTTTCCCAGAAATTCTGGTTTTCATTACCAAAAGAAATGGATTTCTCTACAAAATTATCGTTTGTAGCCAAATATGACACATTGTTTCCAGATAAACTCTTTTCATCTAAAAAAGAATGACATTTCCAACAGAAATATCCATTTCTGACAAATTTTAGAAGTAGGTCACGTGAATATCAATACTTATCCCAGAAATGAAAAGTACACTCTTAGGTATCACTCTTCATCCTTGCAAAACTATGGTTTTCTTCCCAAACTAATGCTTTTCATCCCTACAAATAGCACTTTCTCCCTAAATTACTGGTTTTCATCCCCAAAAGAAGACACATTCTCTTTAAAATGATGCTTTGTAACAAATTATGACTCATTGATTCCAGAATATCTGTCTTCCCCTACAAAATAATGACATTATCATAAGAATTATCCATTTCAGACAAATTTCCGATGTATTTCACACTAAGATCAGGACTTACACCATAAAAAAATGTCTTCTCTCTTAGGTATCACTCTTGAATCTTGCAAAAAATTCATTTTCTTCCCAATACAAAGCTTTTCATCATTACAAGTAGCATTTTCTACCCAAAAAAGTGGTTTTCATCCCCAATAGAAATCCGTTTCTCTACAAATGGTCCCTTGTAGCAATATATGAAACACTGTTATTGGAATACCTCTTTCCCTCTTCAACATAAAAACGTTTCCAACAGAAATAGCGATTTCTGACAAATTTTAGAAGAATGTCACACAAATATCAGTACCTATCCCAGAAATAAAAAGTTCTCTCCTAAGAATCATTCTTTATCCTTGCAAAAAAAGGGATTTCTCACCAAAATAACGCATTTTATCCCTTTAAAATAGCGTTGTTTCCCAGAAATACTGGTTTTCATCACCAAAAGAAATGGATTTCTCTACAAAATTATCGTTTGTAGCCAAATATGACACATTGTTTCCAGATAAACTCTTTTCATCTAAAAAAGAATGACATTTCCAACAGAAATATCCATTTCTGACAAATTTTAGAAGTAGGTCACGTGAATATCAATACTTATCCCAGAAATGAAAAGTACACTCTTAGGTATCACTCTTCATCCTTGCAAAACTATGGTTTTCTTCCCAAACTAATGCTTTTCATCCCTACAAATAGCACTTTCTCCCTAAATTACTGGTTTTCATCCCCAAAAGAAGACACATTCTCTTTAAAATGATGCTTTGTAACAAATTATGACTCATTGATTCCAGAATATCTGTCTTCCCCTACAAAATAATGACATTAACATAAGAATTATCAATTTCAGACAATTTTCCGATGTATTTCACACTAATATCAAGACTTACACCAGAAAAAAATGTCTTCTCTCTTAGGTATCACTCTTGAATCTAGCAGAAAATTCATTTTCTTCCCAATACAAAGCTTTTCATCATTACAAGTAACATTTTCTACCCAAAAAAAGTGGTTTTCATCCCCAATAGAAATCCGTTTCTCTACAAATGGTCCCTTGTAGCAACATATGAAACACTGTTATTGGAATACCTCTTTCCCTCTTCAACATAAAAACGTTTCGAACAGAAATAGCGATTTCTGACAAATTTTAGAAGAATGTCACACAAATATCAGTACCTATCCCAGAAATAAAAAGTTCTCTCCTAAGAATCATTCTTTATCCTTGCAAAAAAAGGCATTTCTCACCAAAATAACGCATTTTATCCCTTTAGAAATAGCGTTGTTTCCCAGAAATTCTGGTTTTCATCACCAAAAGAAATGGATTTCTCTACAAAATTATCGTTTGTAGCCAAATATGACACATTGTTTCCAGATAAACTCTTTTCATCTAAAAAAGAATGACATTTCCAACAGAAATATCCATTTCTGACAAATTTTAGAAGTAGGTCACGTGAATATCAATCCTTATCCCAGAAATGAAACGTACACTCTCAGGTATCACTCTTCATCCTTGCAAAACTATGGTTTTCTTCCCAAACTAATGCTTTTCATCCCTACAAATAGCACTTTCTCCCTAAATTACTGGTTTTCATCCCCAAAAGAAGACACATTCTCTTTAAAATGATGCTTTGTAACAAATTATGACTCATTGATTCCACAACATCTGTCTTCCCCTACAAAATAATGACATTAACATAAGAATTATCCATTTCAGACAAATTTCCGATGTATTTCACACTAATATCAAGACTTGCACCAGGAAAAAATGTCTTCTCTCTTAGGTATCACTCTTGAATCTTGCAAAAACTTCATTTTCTTCCCAATACAAAGCTTTTCATCATTACAAGTAGCATTTTCTACCCAAAAAAGTGGTTTTCATCCCCAATAGAAATCCGTTTCTCTACAAATGGTCCCTTGTAGCAACATATGAAACACTGTTATTGGAATACCTCTTTCCCTCTTCAACATAAGGACGTTTCGAACAGAAATAGCGATTTCTGACAAATTTTAGAAGAATGTCACACAAATATCAGTACCTATCCCAGAAATAAAAAGTTCTCTCCTAAGAATCATTCTTTATCCTTGCAAAAAAAGGGATTTCTCACCAAAATAATGCATTTTATCCCTTTAAAATAGCGTTGTTTCCCAGAAATTCTGGTTTTCATCACCAAAAGAAATGGATTTCTCTACAAAATTATCGTTTGTAGCCAAATATGACACATTGTTTCCAGATAAACTCTTTTCATCTAAAAAAGAATGACATTTCCAACAGAAATATCCATTTCTGACAAATTTTAGAAGTAGGTCACGTGAATATCAATACTTATCCCAGAAATGAAAAGTACACTCTTAGGTATCACTCTTCATCCTTGCAAAACTATGGTTTTCTTCCCAAACTAATGCTTTTCATCCCTACAAATAGCACTTTCTCCCTAAATTACTGGTTTTCATCCCCAAAAGAAGACACATTCTCTTTAAAATGATGCTTTGTAACAAATTATGACTCATTGATTCCAGAATATCTGTCTTCCCCTACAAAATAATGACATTAACATAAGAATTATCCATTTCAGACAATTTTCCGATGTATTTCACACTAATATCAAGACTTACACCAGAAAAAAATGTCTTCTCTCTTAGGTATCACTCTTGAATCTTGCAGAAAATTCATTTTCTTCCCAATACAAAGCTTTTCATCATTACAAGTAGCATTTTCTACCCAAAAAAGTGGTTTTCATCCCCAATAGAAATCCGTTTCTCTACAAATGGTCCCTTGTAGCAACATATGAAACACTGTTATTGGAATACCTCTTTCCCTCTTTAACATAAAAACGTTTCCAACAGAAATAGCGATTTCTGACAAATTTTAGAAGAATGTCACACAAATATCAGTACCTATCCCAGAAATAAAAAGTTCTCTCCTAAGAATCATTCTTTATCCTTGCAAAAAAAGGGATTTCTCACCAAAATAACGCATTTTATCCCTTTAAAATAGCGTTGTTTCCCAGAAATACTGGTTTTCATCACCAAAAGAAATGGATTTCTCTACAAAATTATCGTTTGTAGCCAAATATGACACATTGTTTCCAGATAAACTCTTTTCATCTAAAAAAGAATGACATTTCCAACAGAAATATCCATTTCTGACAAATTTTAGAAGTAGGTCACGTGAATATCAATACTTATCCCAGAAATGAAAAGTACACTCTTAGGTATCACTCTTCATCCTTGCAAAACTATGGTTTTCTTCCCAAACTAATGCTTTTCATCCCTACAAATAGCACTTTCTCCCTAAATTACTGGTTTTCATCCCCAAAAGAAGACACATTCTCTTTAAAATGATGCTTTGTAACAAATTATGACTCATTGATTCCAGAATATCTGTCTTCCCCTACAAAATAATGACATTAACATAAGAATTATCCATTTCAGACAATTTTCCGATGTATTTCACACTAATATCAAGACTTACACCAGAAAAAAATGTCTTCTCTCTTAGGTATCACTCTTGAATCTTGCAGAAAATTCATTTTCTTCCCAATACAAAGCTTTTCATCATTACAAGTAGCATTTTCTACCCAAAAAAGTGGTTTTCATCCCCAATAGAAATCCGTTTCTCTACAAATGGTCCCTTGTAGCAACATATGAAACACTGTTATTGGAATACCTCTTTCCCTCTTCAACATAAAAACGTTTCCAACAGAAATAGCGATTTCTGACAAATTTTAGAAGAATGTCACACAAATATCAGTACCTATCCCAGAAATAAAAAGTTCTCTCCTAAGAATCATTCTTTATCCTTGCAAAAAAAGGGATTTCTCACCAAAATAACGCATTTTATCCCTTTAAAATAGCGTTGTTTCCCAGAAATACTGGTTTTCATCACCAAAAGAAATGGATTTCTCTACAAAATTATCGTTTGTAGCCAAATATGACACATTGTTTCCAGATAAACTCTTTTCATCTAAAAAAGAATGACATTTCCAACAGAAATATGCATTTCTGACAAATTTTAGAAGTAGGTCACGTGAATATCAATACTTATCCCAGAAATGAAAAGTACACTCTTTGGTATCACTCTTCATCCTTGCAAAACTATGGTTTTCTTCCCAAACTAATGCTTTTCATCCCTACAAATAGCACTTTCTCCCTAAATTACTGGTTTTCATCCCCAAAAGAAGACACATTCTCTTTAAAATGATGCTTTGTAACAAATTATGACTCATTGATTCCAGAATATCTGTCTTCCCCTACAAAATAATGACATTAACGTAAGAATTATCCATTTCAGACAAATTTCCGATGTATTTCACACTAATATCAAGACTTACACCAGAAAAAAATGTCTTCTCTCTTAGGTATCACTCTTGAATCTTGCAAAAAATTCATTTTCTTCCCAATACAAAGCTTGTCATCATTACAAGTAGCATTTTCTACCCAAAAAAGTGGTTTTCATCCCCAATAGAAATCCGTTTCTCTACAAATGGTCCCTTGTAGCAACATATGAAACACTGTTATTGGAATACCTCTTTCCCTCTTCAACATAAGGACGTTTCCAACAGAAATAGCGATTTCTGACAAATTTTAGAAGAATGTCACACAAATATCAGTACCTATCCCAGAAATAAAAAGTTCTCTCCTAAGAATCATTCTTTATCCTTGCAAAAAAAGGGATTTCTCACCAAAATAACGCATTTTATCCCTTTAAAATAGCGTTGTTTCCCAGAAATACTGGTTTTCATCACCAAAAGAAATGGATTTCTCTACAAAATTATCGTTTGTAGCCAAATATGACACATTGTTTCCAGATAAACTCTTTTCATCTAAAAAAGAATGACATTTCCAACAGAAATATCCATTTCTGACAAATTTTAGAAGTAGGTCACGTGAATATCAATACTTATCCCAGAAATGAAAAGTACACTCTTAGGTATCACTCTTCATCCTTGCAAAACTATGGTTTTCTTCCCAAACTAATGCTTTTCATCCCTACAAATAGCACTTTCTCCCTAAATTACTGGTTTTCATCCCCAAAAGAAGACACATTCTCTTTAAAATGATGCTTTGTAACAAATTATGACTCATTGATTCCAGAATATCTGTCTTCCCCTACAAAATAATGACATTAACATAAGAATTATTCATTTCAGACAATTTTCCGATGTATTTCACACTAATATCAAGACTTACACCAGAAAAAAATGTCTTCTCTCTTAGGTATCACTCTTGAATCTTGCAGAAAATTCATTTTCTTCCCAATACAAAGCTTTTCATCATTACAAGTAACATTTTCTACCCAAAAAAAGTGGTTTTCATCCCCAATAGAAATCCGTTTCTCTACAAATGGTCCCTTGTAGCAACATATGAAACACTGTTATTGGAATACCTCTTTCCCTCTTCAACATAAAAACGTTTCGAACAGAAATAGCGATTTCTGAAGAATTTTAGAAGAATGTCACACAAATATCAGTACCTATCCCAGAAATAAAAAGTTCTCTCCTAAGAATCATTCTTTATCCTTGCAAAAAAAGGCATTTCTCACCAAAATAATGCATTTTATCCCTTTAAAATAGCGTTGTTTCCCAGAAATTCTGGTTTTCATCACCAAAAGAAATGGATTTCTCTACAAAATTATCGTTTGTAGCCAAATATGACACATTGTTTCCAGATAAACTCTTTTCATCTAAAAAAGAATGACATTTCCAACAGAAATATCCATTTCTGACAAATTTTAGAAGTAGGTCACGTGAATATCAATACTTATCCCAGAAATGAAAAGTACACTCTTAGGTATCACTCTTCATCCTTGCAAAACTAGGGTTTTCTTCCCAAACTAATGCTTTTCATCCCTACAAATAGCACTTTCTCCCTAAATTACTGGTTTTCATCCCCAAAAGAAGACACATTCTCTTTAAAATGATGCTTTGTAACAAATTATGACTCATTGATTCCAGAATATCTGTCTTCCCCTACAAAATAATGACATTAACATAAGAATTATCCATTTCAGACAAATTTCCCATGTATTTCACACTAATATCAAGACTTACACCAGAAAAAAATGTCTTCTCTCTTAGGTATCACTCTTGAATCTTGCAAAAAATTCATTTTCTTCCCAATACTAAGCTTTTCATCATTACAAGTAGCATTTTCTACCCAAAAAAGTGGTTTTCATCCCCAATAGAAATCCGTTTCTCTACAAATGGTCCCTTGTAGCAACATATGAAACACTGTTATTGGAATACCTCTTTCCCTCTTCAACATAAAAAGGTTTCGAACAGAAATAGCGATTTCTGACAAATTTTAGAAGATTGTTACACAAATATCAGTACCTATCCCAGAAATAAAAAGTTCTCTCCTAAGAATCATTCTTTATCCTTGCAAAAAAAGGGATTTCTCACCAAAATAACGCATTTTATCCCTTTAAAATAGCGTTGTTTCCCAGAAATACTGGTTTTCATCACCAAAAGAAATGGATTTCTCTACAAAATTATCGTTTGTAGCCAAATATGACACATTGTTTTCAGATAAACTCTTTTCATCTAAAAAAGAATGACATTTCCAACAGAAATATCCATTTCTGACAAATTTTAGAAGTAGGTCATGTGAATATCAATACTTATCCCAGAAATGAAAAGTACACTCTTAGGTATCACTCTTCATCCTTGCAAAACTAGGGTTTTCTTCCCAAACTAATGCTTTTCATCCCTACAAATAGCACTTTCTCCCTAAATTACTGGTTTTCATCCCCAAAAGAAGACACATTCTCTTTAAAATGATGCTTTGTAACAAATTATGACTCATTGATTCCAGAATATCTGTCTTCCCCTACAAAATAATGACATTAACATAAGAATTATCCATTTCAGACAAATTTCCGATGTATTTCACACTAATATCAAGACTTACACCAGAAAAAAATGTCTTCTCTCTTAGGTATCACTCTTGAATCTTGCAAAAAATTCATTTTCTTCCCAATACAAAGCTTGTCATCATTACAAGTAGCATTTTCTACCCAAAAAAGTGGTTTTCATCCCCAATAGAAATCCGTTTCTCTACAAATGGTCCCTTGTAGCAACATATGAAACACTGTTATTGGAATACCTCTTTCCCTCTTCAACATAAGGACGTTTCCAACAGAAATAGCGATTTCTGACAAATTTTAGAAGAATGTCACACAAATATCAGTACCTATCCCAGAAATAAAAAGTTCTCTCCTAAGAATCATTCTTTATCCTTGCAAAAAAAGGGATTTCTCACCAAAATAACGCATTTTATCCCTTTAAAATAGCGTTGTTTCCCAGAAATACTGGTTTTCATCACCAAAAGAAATGGATTTCTCTACAAAATTATCGTTTGTAGCCAAATATGACACATTGTTTCCAGATAAACTCTTTTCATCTAAAAAAGAATGACATTTCCAACAGAAATATCCATTTCTGACAAATTTTAGAAGTAGGTCACGTGAATATCAATACTTATCCCAGAAATGAAAAGTACACTCTTAGGTATCACTCTTCATCCTTGCAAAACTATGGTTTTCTTCCCAAACTAATGCTTTTCATCCCTACAAATAGCACTTTCTCCCTAAATTACTGGTTTTCATCCCCAAAAGAAGACACATTCTCTTTAAAATGATGCTTTGTAACAAATTATGACTCATTGATTCCACAACATCTGTCTTCCCCTACAAAATAATGACATTAACATAAGAATTATCCATTTCAGACAAATTTCCGATGTATTTCACACTAATATCAAGACTTGCACCAGAAAAAAATGTCTTCTCTCTTAGGTATCACTCTTGAATCTTGCAAAAAATTCATTTTCTTCCCAATACAAAGCTTTTCATCATTACAAGTAGCATTTTCTACCGAAAAAAGTGGTTTTCATCCCCAATAGAAATCCGTTTCTCTACAAATGTTCCCTTGTAGCAACATATGAAACACTGTTATTGGAATACCTCTTTCCCTCTTCAACATAAAAACGTTTCGAACAGAAATAGCGATTTCTGACAAATTTTAGAAGAATGTCACACAAATATCAGTACCTATCCCAGAAATAAAAAGTTCTCTCCTAAGAATCATTCTTTATCCTTGCAAAAAAAGGGATTTCTCACCAAAATAATGCATTTTATCCCTTTAAAATAGCGTGGTTTCCCAGAAATACTGGTTTTCATCACCAAAAGAAATGGATTTCTCTACAAAATTATCGTTTGTAGCCAAATATGACACATTGTTTCCAGATAAACTCTTTTCATCTAAAAAAGAATGACATTTCCAACAGAAATATCCATTTCTGACAAATTTTAGAAGTAGGTCACGTGAATATCAATACTTATCCCAGAAATGAAAAGTACACTCTTAGGTATCACTCTTCATCCTTGCAAAACTAGGGTTTTCTTCCCAAACTAATGCTTTTCATCCCTACAAATAGCACTTTCTCCCTAAATTACTGGTTTTCATCCCCAAAAGAAGACACATTCTCTTTAAAATGATGCTTTGTAACAAATTATGACTCATTGATTCCAGAATATCTGTCTTCCCCTACAAAATAATGACATTAACATAAGAATTATCCATTTCAGACAAATTTCCGATGTATTTCACACTAAGATCAAGACTTACACCAGAAAAAAATGTCTTCTCTCTTAGGTATCACTCTTGAATCTTGCAAAAAATTCATTTTCTTCCCAATACAAAGCTTTTCATCATTACAAGTAGCATTTTCTACCCAAAAAAGTGGTTTTCATCCCCAATAGAAATCCTTTTCTCTACAAATGGTCCCTTGTAGCAACATATGAAACACTGTTATTGGAATTCCTCTTTCCCTCTTCAACATAAGGACGTTTCCAACAGAAATAGCGATTTCTGACAAATTTTAGAAGAATGTCACACAAATATCAGTACCTATCCCAGAAATAAAAAGTTCTCTCCTAAGAATCATTCTTTATCCTTGCAAAAAAAGGGATTTCTCACCAAAATAACGCATTTTATCCCTTTAAAATAGCGTTGTTTCCCAGAAATACTGGTTTTCATCACCAAAAGAAATGGATTTCTCTACAAAATTATCGTTTGTAGCCAAATATGACACATTGTTTCCAGATAAACTCTTTTCATCTAAAAAAGAATGACATTTCCAACAGAAATATCCATTTCTGACAAATTTTAGAAGTAGGTCACGTGAATATCAATACTTATCCCAGAAATGAAAAGTACACTCTTAGGTATCACTCTTCATCCTTGCAAAACTATGGTTTTCTTCCCAAACTAATGCTTTTCATCCCTACAAATAGCACTTTCTCCCTAAATTACTGGTTTTCATCCCCAAAAGAAGACACATTCTCTTTAAAATGATGCTTTGTAACAAATTATGACTCATTGATTCCAGAATATCTGTCTTCCCCTACAAAATAATGACATTAACATAAGAATTATCCATTTCAGACAAATTTCCGATGTATTTCACACTAAGATCAAGACTTACACCAGAAAAAAATGTCTTCTCTCTTAGGTATCACTCTTGAATCTTGCAAAAAATTCATTTTCTTCCCAATACTAAGCTTTTCATCATTACAAGTAGCATTTTCTACCCAAAAAAGTGGTTTTCATCCCCAATAGAAATCCGTTTCTCTACAAATGGTCCCTTGTAGCAACATATGAAACACTGTTATTGGAATTCCTCTTTCCCTCTTCAACATAAAAACGTTTCCAACAGAAATAGCGATTTCTGACAAATTTTAGAAGAATGTCACACAAATATCAGTACCTATCCCAGAAATAAAAAGTTCTCTCCTAAGAATCATTCTTTATCCTTGCAAAAAAAGGGATTTCTCACCAAAATAACGCATTTTATCCCTTTAAAATAGCGTTGTTTCCCAGAAATACTGGTTTTCATCACCAAAAGAAATGGATTTCTCTACAAAATTATCGTTTGTAGCCAAATATGACACATTGTTTCCAGATAAACTCTTTTCATCTAAAAAAGAATGACATTTCCAACAGAAATATCCATTTCTGACAAATTTTAGAAGTAGGTCACGTGAATATCAATACTTATCCCAGAAATGAAAAGTACACTCTTAGGTATCACTCTTCATCCTTGCAAAACTAGGGTTTTCTTCCCAAACTAATGCTTTTCATCCCTACAAATAGCACTTTCTCCCTAAATTACTGGTTTTCATCCCCAAAAGAAGACACATTCTCTTTAAAATGATGCTTTGTAACAAATTATGACTCATTGATTCCACAGTATCTGCCTTCCCCTACAAAATAATGACATTAACATAAGAATTATCCATTTCAGACAAATTTCCCATGTATTTCACACTAATATCAAGACTTACACCAGAAAAAAATGTCTTCTCTCTTAGGTATCACTCTTGAATCTTGCAAAAAATTCATTTTCTTCCCAATACAAAGCTTTTCATCATTACAAGTAGCATTTTCTACCCAAAAGAGTGGTTTTCATCCCCAATAGAAATCCGTTTCTCTACAAATGGTCCCTTGTAGCAACATATGAAACACTGTTATTGGAATTCCTCTTTCCCTCTTCAACATAAAAACGTTTCCAACAGAAATAGCGATTTCTGACAAATTTTAGAAGAATGTCACACAAATATCAGTACCTATCCCAGAAATAAAAAGTTCTCTCCTAAGAATCATTCTTTATCCTTGCAAAAAAAGGGATTTCTCACCAAAATAACGCATTTTATCCCTTTAAAATAGCGTTGTTTCCCAGAAATACTGGTTTTCATCACCAAAAGAAATGGATTTCTCTACAAAATTATCGTTTGTAGCCAAATATGACACATTGTTTCCAGATAAACTCTTTTCATCTAAAAAAGAATGACATTTCCAACAGAAATATCCATTTCTGACAAATTTTAGAAGTAGGTCACGTGAATATCAATACTTATCCCAGAAATGAAAAGTACACTCTTAGGTATCACTCTTCATCCTTGCAAAACTATGGTTTTCTTCCCAAACTAATGCTTTTCATCCCTACAAATAGCACTTTCTCCCTAAATTACTGGTTTTCATCCCCAAAAGAAGACACATTCTCTTTAAAATGATGCTTTGTAACAAATTATGACTCATTGATTCCAGAATATCTGTCTTCCCCTACAAAATAATGACATTAACATAAGAATTATCCATTTCAGACAAATTTCCCATGTATTTCACACTAATATCAAGACTTACACCAGAAAAAAATGTCTTCTCTCTTAGGTATCACTCTTGAATCTTGCAAAAAATTCATTTTCTTCCCAATACAAAGCTTTTCATCATTACAAGTAGCATTTTCTACCCAAAAGAGTGGTTTTCATCCCCAATAGAAATCCGTTTCTCTACAAATGGTCCCTTGTAGCAACATATGAAACACTGTTATTGGAATTCCTCTTTCCCTCTTCAACATAAAAACGTTTCCAACAGAAATAGCGATTTCTGACAAATTTTAGAAGAATGTCACACAAATATCAGTACCTATCCCAGAAATAAAAAGTTCTCTCCTAAGAATCATTCTTTATCCTTGCAAAAAAAGGGATTTCTCACCAAAATAACGCATTTTATCCCTTTAAAATAGCGTTGTTTCCCAGAAATACTGGTTTTCATCACCAAAAGAAATGGATTTCTCTACAAAATTATCGTTTGTAGCCAAATATGACACATTGTTTCCAGATAAACTCTTTTCATCTAAAAAAGAATGACATTTCCAACAGAAATATCCATTTCTGACAAATTTTAGAAGTAGGTCACGTGAATATCAATACTTATCCCAGAAATGAAAAGTACACTCTTAGGTATCACTCTTCATCCTTGCAAAACTAGGGTTTTCTTCCCAAACTAATGCTTTTCATCCCTACAAATAGCACTTTCTCCCTAAATTACTGGTTTTCATCCCCAAAAGAAGACACATTCTCTTTAAAATGATGCTTTGTAACAAATTATGACTCATTGATTCCACAATATCTGTCTTCCCCTACAAAATAATGACATTAACATAAGAATTATCCATTTCAGACAAATTTCCCATGTATTTCACACTAATATCAAGACTTACACCAGAAAAAAATGTCTTCTCTCTTAGGTATCACTCTTGAATCTTGCAAAAAATTCATTTTCTTCCCAATACAAAGCTTTTCATCATTACAAGTAGCATTTTCTACCCAAAAGAGTGGTTTTCATCCCCAATAGAAATTCGTTTCTCTACAAATCGTCCCTTGTAGCAACATATGAAACACTGTTATTGGAATACCTCTTTCCCTCTTCAACATAAAAACGTTTCCAACAGAAATAGCGATTTCTGACAAATTTTAGAAGAATGTCACACAAATATCAGTACCTATCCCAGAAATAAAAAGTTCTCTCCTAAGAATCATTCTTTATCCTTGCAAAAAAAGGGATTTCTCACCAAAATAACGCATTTTATCCCTTTAAAATAGCGTTGTTTCCCAGAAATACTGGTTTTCATCACCAAAAGAAATGGATTTCTCTACAAAATTATCGTTTGTAGCCAAATATGACACATTGTTTCCAGATAAACTCTTTTCATCTAAAAAAGAATGACATTTCCAACAGAAATATCCATTTCTGACAAATTTTAGAAGTAGGTCACGTGAATATCAATACTTATCCCAGAAATGAAAAGTACACTCTTAGGTATCACTCTTCATCCTTGCAAAACTATGGTTTTCTTCCCAAACTAATGCTTTTCATCCCTACAAATAGCACTTTCTCCCTAAATTACTGGTTTTCATCCCCAAAAGAAGACACATTCTCTTTAAAATGATGCTTTGTAACAAATTATGACTCATTGATTCCAGAATATCTGTCTTCCCCTACAAAATAATGACATTATCATAAGAATTATCCATTTCAGACAAATTTCCGATGTATTTCACACTAATATCAAGACTTGCACCAGAAAAAAATGTCTTCTCTCTTAGGTATCACTCTTGAATCTTGCAAAAAATTCATTTTCTTCCCAATACAAAGCTTTTCATCATTACAAGTAGCATTTTCTACCCAAAAAAGTGGTTTTCATCCCCAATAGAAATCCGTTTCTCTACAAATGGTCCCTTGTAGCAACATATGAAACACTGTTATTGGAATACCTCTTTCCCTCTTCAACATAAAAACGTTTCCAACAGAAATAGCGATTTCTGACAAATTTTAGAAGAATGTTACACAACTATCAGTACCTATCCCAGAAATAAAAAGTTCTCTCCTAAGAATCATTCTTTATCCTTGCAAAAAAAGGGATTTCTCACCAAAATAATGCATTTTATCCCTTTAAAATAGCGTTGTTTCCCAGAAATACTGGTTTTCATCACCAAAAGAAATGGATTTCTCTACAAAATTATCGTTTGTAGCCAAATATGACACATTGTTTCCAGATAAACTCTTTTCATCTAAAAAAGAATGACATTTCCAACAGAAATATCCATTTCTGACAAATTTTAGAAGTAGGTCACATGAATATCAATACTTATCCCAGAAATGAAAAGTACACTCTTAGGTATCACTCTTCATCCTTGCAAAACTATGGTTTTCTTCCCAAACTAATGCTTTTCATCCCTACAAATAGCACTTTCTCCCTAAATTACTGGTTTTCATCCCCAAAAGAAGACACATTCTCTTTAAAATGATGCTTTGTAACAAATTATGACTCATTGATTCCAGAATATCTGTCTTCCCCTACAAAATAATGACATTAACATAAGAATTATCCATTTCAGACAAATTTCCGATGTATTTCACACTAATATCAAGACTTACACCAGAAAAAAATGTCTTCTCTCTTAGGTATCACTCTTGAATCTTGCAAAAAATTCATTTTCTTCCCAATACAAAGCTTGTCATCATTACAAGTAGCATTTTCTACCCAAAAAAGTGGTTTTCATCCCCAATAGAAATCCTTTTCTCAAAAAATGGTCCCTTGTAGCAACATATGAAACACTGTTATTGGAATACCTCTTTCCCTCTTCAACATAAGGACATTTCCAACAGAAATAGCGATTTCTGACAAATTTTAGAAGAATGTCACACAAATATCAGTACCTATCCCAGAAATAAAAGGTTCTCTCCTAAGAATCATTCTTTATCCTTGCAAAAAAAGGGATTTCTCACCAAAATAATGCATTTTATCCCTTTAAAATAGCGTTGTTTCCCAGAAATACTGGTTTTCATCACCAAAAGAAATGGATTTCTCTACAAAATTATCGTTTGTAGCCAAATATGACACATTGTTTCCAGATAAACTCTTTTCATCTAAAAAAGAATGACATTTCCAACAGAAATATCCATTTCTGACAAATTTTAGAAGTAGGTCACGTGAATATCAATACTTATCCCAGAAATGAAAAGTACACTCTTAGGTATCACTCTTCATCCTTGCAAAACTATGGTTTTCTTCCGAAACTAATGCTTTTCATCCCTACAAATAGCACTTTCTCCCTAAATTACTGGTTTTCATCCCCAGAAGAAGACACATTCTCTTTAAAATGATGCTTTGTAACAAATTATGACTCATTGATTCCAGAATATCTGTCTTCCCCTACAAAATAATGACATTAGCATAAGAATTATCCATTTCAGACAAATTTCCGATGTATTGCACACTAATATCAAGACTTACACCAGAAAAAAATGTCTTCTCTCTTAGGTATCAGTCTTGAATCTTGCAAAAAATTCATTTTCTTCCCAATACAAATCTTTTCATCATTACAAGTAGCATTTTCTACCCAAAAAAGTGGTTTTCATCCCCAATAGAAATCCTTTTCTCTACGAATGGTCCCTTGTAGCAACATATGAAACACTGTTATTGGAATACCTCTTTCCCTCTTCAACATAAGGACATTTCCAACAGAAATAGCGATTTCTGACAAATTTTAGAAGAATGTCACACAAATATCAGTACCTATCCCAGAAATAAAAGGTTCTCTCCTAAGAATCATTCTTTATCCTTGCAAAAAAAGGGATTTCTCACCAAGATAACGCATTTTATCCCTTTAAAATAGCGTTGTTTCCCTGAAATACCGGTTTTCATCACCAAAAGAAATGGATTTCTCTACAAAATTATCGTTTGCAGCCAAATATAACACATTGTTTCCAGATAAACTCTTTTCATCTAAAGAAGAATGACATTTCCAACAGAAATATCCATTTCTGACAAATTTTAGAAGTAGGTCACGTGAATATCAATACTTATCCTAGAAATGAAAAGTACACTCTTTGGTATCACTCTTCATCCTTGCAAAACTATGGTTTTCTTCCCAAACTAATGCTTTTCATCCCTACAAATAGCACTTTCTCCCTAAATTACTGGTTTTCATCCCCAAAAGAAGACACATTCTCTTTAAAATGATGCTTTGTAACAAATTATGACTCATTGATTCCAGAATATCTGTCTTCCCCTACAAAATAATGACATTATCATAAGAATTATCCATTTCAGACAAATTTCCGATGTATTTCACACTAATATCAAGACTTACACCAGAAAAAAATGTCTTCTCTCTTAGGTATCACTCTTGAATCTTGCAAAAAATTCATTTTCTTCCCAATACAAAGCTTTTCATCATTACAAGTAGCATTTTCTACCCAAAAAAGTGGTTTTCATCCCCAATAGAAATCCGTTTCTCTACAAATCGTCCCTTGTAGCAACATATGAAACACTGTTATTGGAATACCTCTTTCCCTCTTCAACAGAAGGACATTTCCAACAGAAATAGCGATTTCTGACAAATTTTAGAAGAATGTCACACAAATATCAGTACCTATCCCAGAAATAAAAGGTTCTCTCCTAAGAATCATTCTTTATCCTTGCAAAAAAAGGGATTTCTCACCAAAATAACGCATTTTATCCCTTTAAAATAGCGTTGTTTCCCAGAAATACTTGTTTTCATCACCAAAAGAAATGGATTTCTCTACTAAATTATCGTTTGTAGCCAAATATGACACATTGTTTCCAGATAAACTCTTTTCATCTAAAAAAGAATGACATTTCCAACAGAAATATCCATTTCTGACAAATTTTAGAAGTAGGTCACGTGAATATCAATACTTATCCCAGAAATGAAAAGTACACTCTTAGGTATCACTCTTCATCCTTGCAAAACTATGGTTTTCTTCCCAAACTAATGCTTTTCATCCCTACAAATAGCACTTTCTCCCTAAATTACTGGTTTTCATCCCCAAAAGAAGACACATTCTCTTTAAAATGATGCTTTGTAACAAATTATGACTCATTGATTCCAGAATATCTGTCTTCCCCTACAAAATAATGACATTATCATAAGAATTATCCATTTCAGACAGATTTCCGATGTATTTCACACTAATATCAAGACTTACACCAGAAAAAAATGTCTTCTCTCTTAGGTATCACTCTTGAATCTTGCAAAAAATTCATTTTCTTCCCAATACAAAGCTTTTCATCATTACAAGTAGCATTTTCTACCCAAAAAAGTGGTTTTCATCCCCAATAGAAATTGCTTTCTCTACAAATGGTCCCTTGTATCAACATATGAAACACTGTTATTGGAATACCTCTTTCCCTCTTCAACATAAAAACGTTTCCAACAGAAATATCGATTTCTGACAAATTTTAGAAGAATGTCACACAAATATCAGTACCTATCCCAGAAATAAAAAGTTCTCTCCTAAGAATCATTCTTTATCCTTGCAAAAAAAAGGGATTTCTCACCAAAATAATGCATTTTATCCCTTTAAAATAGCGTTGTTTCCCAGAAATACTGGTTTTCATCACCAAAAGAAATGGATTTCTCTACAAAATTATCGTTTGTAGCCAAATATGACACATTGTTTCCAGATAAACTCTTTTCATCTAAAGAAGAATGACATTTCCAACAGAAATATCCATTT
The DNA here is from genome assembly GCF_054131305.1 of Coturnix japonica. Classification (NCBI taxonomy): domain Eukaryota; kingdom Metazoa; phylum Chordata; class Aves; order Galliformes; family Phasianidae; genus Coturnix; species Coturnix japonica. The sequence goes on from NC_140669.1 coordinate 33,759,472, forward strand.
CTGACAAATTTTAGAAGTAGGTCACGTGAATATCAATACTTATCCCAGAAATGAAAAGTACACTCTTAAGTATCACTCTTCATCCTTGCAAAACTATGGTTTTCTTCCCAAACTAATGCTTTTCATCCCTACAAATAGCACTTTCTCCCTAAATTACTGGTTTTCATCCCCAAAAGAAGACACATTCTCTTTAAAATGATGCTTTGTAACAAATTATGACTCATTGATTCCAGAATATCTGTCTTCCCCTACAAAATAATGACATTAAAATAAGAATTATCCATTTCAGACAAATTTCCGATGTATTTCACATTAATATCAAGATTTACACCAGAAAAAAATGTCTTCTCTCTTAGGTATCACTCTTGAATCTGTTACCTCGATCTGGTAACCTGGAAAGTCAAGTCCCTTTGTGAATGTGTATCGACGGCCCCGACCAAGTCACAGCTGTTTGTTACACCATTATGGTGAGCGGTAAAATGGCGTTTATTGGAATGTGAGGGTCCCTTATATAGGTATCCAGTTTCATCCTTATCTTTTTTACATATGCATGACCCAGCAGGGGAGGGCCTATCACGTTACATCCCGAGGGTCCGATTTCGCCTAATACAACATCTCCCTCTCCCCATGCTTAACAAAACCATGCCCCGTTACAACGCAAGCGCCGATCCTAATCCTAGTATATAAAAGTTAGTACTTATATAATTTTTTTGTGGTGAGTTATTTAAAAAGTGACGTAAACATGCAGAGGTATGTGGTGCAGTGTGTAATAATGTTAGTGGTTCTGTATTTAGTATTTTCAAGGCATCTTGGGCTATATTATACAGTTCATCCTTCTGCTCAAAGCTTCTCGTATATCTGCTGGAACTCCATTTTCTCATTCAAAGTCCTTGCACCTGTGCCTCTTGAGCCAGCAGCAGGAAATCTATTGCAGCTCTATTCTCTGTGACCTTCCCGCTCCCCAGGGACACGTATCTTGTCATTCAGGAGACGGTTGGCCCTTTCCACAATGCTTGTCCCTGGGAATTCCCAGGGATGCCTGTCGAGTGAGATATTCCCCAATGCTCCTTGAGTAGATCTTGAGATGAAGCACGAGCCATTGTCTGTCTTGATGTGTCGCAGCACACCAAGGACCATGATGGCAGTGGCCCAGTGTCGCTGAGCTGCAGGGTACTTAAATGTTAACATAACCATCACTCAATCAAAACCTTCACTGGTAATACACTAAACAGAAGATTACATGTAACGTCATAATTTTTGAGTTGACATATACACACTCATTCAAGCATTCATTTTAGACAATTCTATAAATGAAAATTTCTAAGCTAATGTATTATTACTTATCGATAACTATGAGGTGGCAGACCACCAAAAGGAGAGAGAAGGAACACAGTAGTGATGGATGCGATAGGCAGTGCCAGCAGGGCGTCCCCTGCTTCAAAGTGCACTTTGCCTTTCTCACCCATCACAGATTCTCTCCTGTGCAGGCTTTTTTCACATGTGCTCCACACATGCATGGCCAGTGCATGATACAGAGCCCAGATGAAACACCTGTTCTTAAAAGATAACAAACCACTATATTAGATCTCTCTACAATACAAACTACTCAGAAAAGTTATTAATAGCTATAGTCACTTATTTCTATTGTTACTTGCTTCACCCTTAGCTCTCTTCTTTTTTCTTTTAATTGGTAAGCTTTTTCTTGTTGACCTACTCCTACTATAGTTACAAAAATCATCTATGGGTAGTATAGTAATTCTTGATGCAGTATAGAGTGAGATGCACCTGTAACTGTCAGAAAACAAATATCTTTGCACTGCTGTGTGCACATTGCATTCAGCCCACTACGGGCAAAACTCATCCTGGGATCTTCAGGACCTGCTCTAGTACGGCTGCCACCATTCCATCCAACTCCACCACCACAATTCGCCCTCCATACAATTTCAAGCTCCATCAACAAATTTGTCCAAGTCCCTACCCTAGTCCCCTAAATGTGTATATTATTGGGAGAAAATGAAGGCATTCTTGCTCCGACTAGCAAGAGATCTTCAGAGGTTAAACAGCACTGCAGACAAAGAGGGAGAAAACTTTGTCTGTAATACGGATCCCAGAAGGGGAAGTGATTAACACTGAACCAGGGGCACGAGCACTCAGAATGCTTTGCTTTTGTCCCCATTCAGAAGTAACGATTTGTTTACTTTCACAAGCGGCGGAGCCGAGGGGCGGGGGGGGTAAGCAGTGAGGAGGGGCAGCGCGGGGGTTTGCATTCTCTTGCTGGCACTTAAACTTCTCTGGCTAGAGCAGATCACATTCAATATTTTAACTCACTGTTCTTCTATAATCTTTTTCCCGTTTTTTTGTTTTTCACAATTCCACTACTCGAACCCTCAATTACACTTCCATGTAACATTAATAATTCCACTTCCATATAGCATTCATGTTTACACATCCCTATAACATTAACAGTTCCATATACCATTTGCATTTATACTTTCATATACCATAAACATTTAACAATCACAACGACAGTGACAATAATCAATACAGTTTATCCTAAGCATTCTTCCTCTCCTCCAAGTTGTCAGCAGGAGTTTAACCGACTCCAACTCGGGCTAAAGTAGCTCGCTCGTCAGCTGATCTTGTTTCAGCTTCAGAGACTCCACTCGAGCCCGGGGCCCCCTGACCGGGCCCCCAATTAACGATAAAAAGGAATGCTTCCCTTATCTTTGACCAATCCGAGACTTGGTCGCTCTTGTTCTCCCCTCTCCCTCCCCCCAGGTAGAGCTGGACCAGCAGCCCACCCTCTTGGGGAGGGGTTATGATGATTAGGAACGCCTCTGCCTCCGCCCCCGCTGATGCGGATTGGCTTCCATCTTGGTTAGTCCTATCCACCCCGCCCCCCGGGGCGGAGCCACACCCACAACCCATCCCATCTCGAGGAAAGGACCCATCCTCCCGCCCCTGCTCACTCCCCTTCCCCACCCCCAAGGATGGGCGAAGGAGTGCAGAAGATACCGGTTGCTTTGGATACCGATATGGGGCCTCAGAGGAAGGCTTCTGCGGGTCAAGAGATAAGGATGTGGAATGTGTGGAATGCTGCTGGACGGGGCCATCTGATCGTTGTTCAGCCGGAGTGATGGGTGCGGTCGGGATGGCTCGCGCCACCTTGTCTTTGTCTTTCAAATCTTCACATCTGCAAGAGAAAAAGCCTCCCGACCCAATTCCCAAAGCAGCCCCAAGCCGAGTCTTCCCTTTCCGAGCCGCTTTCAGCGCCCCAAGCACCAATGCCCACGTTTTGAGCTCAGAAGCTTTTTTGCTCATTCATTGCGCGCTCAAAGAGCGAAAAAGTTAAAGAGTCCCACTTATTGTGATCCAAAATCACCCGAGGAGAGGAAAGCTCCCTCTCCTTTTCAAGACAACTAATGACGACCGCAATGTCCTTCTTAGAAGGCGTAGCTTTCCTACCATAGTAGGTTTTACAAAGTTGCAATACTACTCTAATGACGGAATACATTTACCCAGAGACCTGAAGTCTTCCTGGTCTTCTACAAACTATCGGCCGTAGGATAGGCGCAGCGCTGCACTCCCCTTTGCACCCCACCGAGAGTGCTTCCACGGGTTCGAACCGTGGATACCGCGTCCGTCAGCGCGGTTTTAGCCGTCGCACACTCACCTCCAGGACTTTGCCTCACACGGGGCACCATTTGTTACCTCAATCTGGTAACCTGGAAAGTCAAGTCCCTTTGTGAATGTGTATCGACGGCCCCGACCAAGTCACAGCTGTTTGTTACACCATTATGGTGAGCGGTAAAATGGCGTTTATTGGAATGTGAGGGTCCCTTATATAGGTATCCAGTTTCATCCTTATCTTTTTTACATATGCATGACCCAGCAGGGGAGGGCCTATCACGTTACATCCCGAGGGTCCGATTTCGCCTAATACAACATGAATCTTGCAAAAAATTCATTTTCTTCCCAATACAAAGCTTGTCATCATTACAAGTAGCATTTTCTACCCAAAAAAGTGGTTTTCATCCCCAATAGAAATTGCTTTCTCTACAAATGGTCCCTTGTAGCAACATATGAAACACTGTTATTGGAATACCTCTTTCCCTCTTCAACATAAGGACATTTCCAACAGAAATAGCGATTTCTGACAAATTTTAGAAGAATGTCACACAAATATCAGTACCTATCCCAGAAATAAAAGGTTCTCTCCTAAGAATCATTCTTTATCCTTGCAAAAAAAGGGATTTCTCACCAAAATAATGCATTTTATCCCTTTAAAATAGCGTTGTTTCCCAGAAATACTGGTTTTCATCACCAAAAGAAATGGATTTCTCTACAAAATTATCGTTTGTAGCCAAATATGACACATTGTTTCCAGATAAACTCTTTTCATCTAAAAAAGAATGACATTTCCAACAGAAATATCCATTTCTGACAAATTTTAGAAGTAGGTCACGTGAATATCAATACTTATCCCAGAAATGAAAAGTACACTCTTAGGTATCACTCTTCATCCTTGCAAAACTATGGTTTTCTTCCCAAACTAATGCTTTTCATCCCTACAAACAGCACTTTCTCCCTAAATTACTGGTTTTCATCCCCAAAAGAAGACACATTCTCTTTAAAATGATGCTTTGTAACAAATTATGACTCATTGATTCCAGAATATCTGTCTTCCCCTACAAAATAATGACATTAACATAAGAATTATCCATTTCAGACAAATTTCCCATGTATTTCACACTAATATCAAGACTTACACCAGAAAAAAATGTCTTCTCTCTTAGGTATCACTCTTGAATCTTGCAAAAAATTCATTTTCTTCCCAATACAAAGCTTGTCATCATTACAAGTAGCATTTTCTACCCAAAAAAGTGGTTTTCATCCCCAATAGAAATCCTTTTCTCAAAAAATGGTCCCTTGTAGCAACATATGAAACACTGTTATTGGAATACCTCTTTCCCTCTTCAACATAAGGACATTTCCAACAGAAATAGCGATTTCTGACAAATTTTAGAAGAATGTCACACAAATATCAGTACCTATCCCAGAAATAAAAAGTTCTCTCCTAAGAATCATTCTTTATCCTTGCAAAAAAAGGGATTTCTCACCAAAATAATGCATTTCATCCCTTTAAAATAGCGTTGTTTCCTAGAAATACTGGTTTTCATCACCAAAAGAAATGGATTTCTCTACAAAATTATCGTTTGTAGCCAAATATGACACATTGTTTCCCTAATAATTCTTTTCATCTAAAAAAGAATGACATTTCCAACAGAAATATCCATTTCTGACAAATTTTAGAAGTAGGTCACGTGAATATCAATACTTATCCCAGAAATGAAAAGTACACTCTTAGGTATCACTCTTCATCCTTGCAAAACTATGGTTTTCTTCCCAAACTAATGCTTTTCATCCCTACAAATAGCACTTTCTCCCTAAATTACTGGTTTTCATCCCCAAAAGAAGACACATTCTCTTTAAAATGATGCTTTGTAACAAATTATGACTCATTGATTCCAGAATATCTGTCTTCCCCTACAAAATAATGACATTAACATAAGAATTATCCATTTCAGACAAATTTCCCATGTATTTCACACTAATATCAAGATTTACACCAGAAAAAAATGTCTTCTCTCTTAGGTATCACTCTTGAATCTTGCAAAAAATTCATTTTCTTCCTAATACAAAGCTTTTCATCATTACAAGTAGCATTTTCTACCCAAAAAAAGTGGTTTTCATCACCAAAAGAAATGGATATCTCTACAAAATTATCGTTTGTAGCAAAATATGACACATTGTTTCCAGATAAACTCTTTTCATCTAAAAAAGAATGACATTTCCAACAGAAATATCCATTTCGGACAAATTGTAGAAGTAGGTCATGTGAATATCAATACTTATCCCAGAAATGAAAAGTACACTCTTAGGTATCACTCTTCATCCTTGCAAAACTATGGTTTTCTTCCCAAACTAATGCTTTTCATCCCTACAAACAGCACTTTCTCCCTAAATTACTGGTTTTCATCCCCAAAAGAAGACACATTCTCTTTAAAATGATGCTTTGTAACAAATTATGACTCATTGATTCCAGAATATCTGTCTTCCCCTACAAAATAATGACATTAACATAAGAATTATCCATTTCAGACAAATTTCCCATGTATTTCACACTAATATCAAGACTTACACCAGAAAAAAATGCCTTCTCTCTTAGGTATCACTCTTGAATCTTGCAAAAAATTCATTTTCTTCCCAATACAAAGCTTGTCATCATTACAAGTAGCATTTTCTACCCAAAAAAGTGGTTTTCATCCCCAATAGAAATCCTTTTCTCTACAAATGGTCCCTTGTAGCAACATATGAAACACTGTTATTGGAATACCTCTTTCCCTCTTCAACATAAGGACATTTCCAACAGAAATAGCGATTTCTGACAAATTTTAGAAGAATGTCACACAAATATCAGTACCTATCCCAGAAATAAAAGGTTCTATCCTAAGAATCATTCTTTATCCTTGCAAAAAAAGGGATTTCTCACCAAAATAATGCATTTTATCCCTTTAAAATAGCGTTGTTTCCCAGAAATACTGGTTTTCATCACCAAAAGAAATGGATTTCTCTACAAAATTATCGTTTGTAGCCAAATATGACACATTGTTTCCAGATAAACTCTTTTCATCTAAAAAAGAATGACATTTCCAACAGAAATATCCATTTCTGACAAATTTTAGAAGTAGGTCACGTGAATATCAATCCTTATCCCAGAAATGAAAAGTACACTCTTAGGTATCACTCTTCATCCTTGCAAAACTATGGTTTTCTTCCCAAACTAATGCTTATCATCCCTACAAATAGCACTTTCTCCCTAAATTACTGGTTTTCATCCCCAAAAGAAGACACATTCTCTTTAAAATGATGCTTTGTAACAAATTATGACTCATTGATTCCAGAATATCTGTCTTCCCCTACAAAATAATGACATTAACATAAGAATTATCCATTTCAGACAGATTTCCCATGTATTTCACACTAATATCAAGACTTACACCAGAAAAAAATGTCTTCTCTCTTAGGTATCACTCTTGAATCTTGCAAAAAATTCATTTTCTTCCCAATACAAAGCTTTTCATCATTACAAGTAGCATTTTCTACCCAAAAAAGTGGTTTTCATCCCCAATAGAAATCCTTTTCTCTACAAATGGTAGCTTGTAGCAACATATGAAACACTGTTATTGGAATGCCTCTTTCCCTCTTCAACATAAGGACATTTCCAACAGAAATAGCGATTTCTGACAAATTTTAGAAGAATGTCACACAAATATCAGTACCTATCCCAGAAATAAAAAGTTCTCTCCTAAGAATCATTCTTTATCCTTGCAAAAAAAGGGATTTCTCACCAAAATAATGCATTTTATCCCTTTAAAATAGCGTTGTTTCCCAGGAATACTGGTTTTCATCACCAAAAGAAATGGATTTCTCTACAAAATTATCGTTTGTAGCCAAATATGACACATTGTTTCCAGATAAACTCTTTTCATCTAAAAAAGAATGACATTTCCAACAGAAATATCCATTTCTGACAAATTTTAGAAGTAGGTCACGTGAATATCAATACTTATCCCAGAAATGAAAAGTACACTCTTAGGTATCACTCTTCATCCTTGCAAAACTAGGGTTTTCTTCCCAAACTAATGCTTTTCATCCCTACAAATAGCACTTTCTCCCTAAATTACTGGTTTTCATCCCCAAAAGAAGACACATTCTCTTTAAAATGATGCTTTGTAACAAATTATGACTCATTGATTCCAGAATATCTGTCTTCCCCTACAAAATAATGACATTAACATAAGAATTATCCATTTCAGACAAATTTCCCATGTATTTCACACTAATATCAAGACTTACACCAGAAAAAAATGTCTTCTCTCTTAGGTATCACTCTCGAATCTTGCAAAAAATTCATTTTCTTCCCAATACAAAGCTTTTCATCATTACAAGTAGCATTTTCTACCCAAAAAAGTGGTTTTCATCCCCAATAGAAATCCTTTTCTCTACAAATGGTAGCTTGTAGCAACATATGAAACACTGTTATTGGAATGCCTCTTTCCCTCTTCAACATAAGGACATTTCCAACAGAAATAGCGATTTCTGACAAATTTTAGAAGAATGTCACGCAAATATCAGTACCTATCCCAGAAATAAAAAGTTCTCTCCTAAGAATCATTCTTTATCCTTGCAAAAAAAGGGATTTCTCACCAAAATAATGCATTTTATCCCTTTAAAATAGCGTTGTTTCCCAGGAATACTGGTTTTCATCACCAAAAGAAATGGATTTCTCTACAAAATTATCGTTTGTAGCCAAATATGACACATTGTTTCCAGAAAAACTCTTTTCATCTAAAAAAGAATGACATTTCCAACAGAAATATCCATTTCTGACAAATTTTAGAAGTAGGTCACGTGAATATCAATACTTATCCCAGAAATGAAAAGTACACTCTTAGGTATCACTCTTCATCCTTGCAAAACTAGGGTTTTCTTCCCAAACTAATGCTTTTCATCCCTACAAATAGCACTTTCTCCCTAAATTACTGGTTTTCATCCCCAAAAGAAGACACATTCTCTTTAAAATGATGCTTTGTAACAAATTATGACTCATTGATTCCAGAATATCTGTCTTCCCCTACAAAATAATGACATTAACATAAGAATTATCCATTTCAGACAGATTTCCCATGTATTTCACACTAATATCAAGACTTACACTAGAAAAAAATGTCTTCTCTCTTAGGTATCACTCTCGAATCTTGCAAAAAATTCATTTTCTTCCCAATACAAAGCTTTTCATCATTACAAGTAGCATTTTCTACCCAAAAAAGTGGTTTTCATCCCCAATAGAAAACCTTTTCTCTACAAATGGTCCCTTGTAGCAACATATGAAACACTGTTATTGGAATACCTCTTTCCCTCTTCAACATAAGGACATTTCCAACAGAAATAGCGATTTCTGACAAATTTTAGAAGAATGTCACACAAATATCAGTACCTATCCCAGAAATAAAAAGTTCTCTCCTAAGAATCATTCTTTATCCTTGCAAAAAAAGGGATTTCTCACCAAAATAATGCATTTTATCCCTTTAAAATAGCGTTGTTTCCCAGAAATACTGGTTTTCATCACCAAAAGAAATGGATTTCTCTACAAAATTATCGTTTGTAGCCAAATATGACACATTGTTTCCAGATAAACTCTTTTCATCTAAAAAAGAATGACATTTCCAACAGAAATATCCATTTCTGACAAATTTTAGAAGTAGGTCACGTGAATATCAATACTTATCCCAGAAATGAAAAGTACACTCTTAGGTATCACTCTTCATCCTTGCAAAACTAGGGTTTTCTTCCCAAACTAATGCTTTTCATCCCTACAAATAGCACTTTCTCCCTAAATTACTGGTTTTCATCCCCAAAAGAAGACACATTCTCTTTAAAATGATGCTTTGTAACAAATTATGACTCATTGATTCCAGAATATCTGTCTTCCCCTACAAAATAATGACATTAACATAAGAATTATCCATTTCAGACAGATTTCCCATGTATTTCACACTAATATCAAGACTTACACCAGAAAAAAATGTCTTCTCTCTTAGGTATCACTCTCGAATCTTGCAAAAAATTCATTTTCTTCCCAATACAAAGCTTTTCATCATTACAAGTAGCATTTTCTACCCAAAAAAGTGGTTTTCATCCCCAATAGAAATTGCTTTCTCTACAAATGGTCCCTTGTAGCAACATATGAAACACTGTTATTGGAATACCTCTTTCCCTCTTCAACATAAGGACATTTCTAACAGAAATAGCGATTTCTGACAAATTTTAGAAGAATGTCACACAAATATCAGTACCTATCCCAGAAATAAAAAGTTCTCTCCTAAGAATCATTCTTTATCCTTGCAAAAAAAGGGATTTCTCACCAAAATAATGCATTTTATCCCTTTAAAATAGCGTTGTTTCCCAGAAATACTGGTTTTCATCACCAAAAGAAATGGATTTCTCTACAAAATTATTGTTTGTAGCCAAATATGACACATTGTTTCCAGATAAACTCTTTTCATCTAAAAAAGAATGACATTTCCAACAGAAATATCCATTTCTGACAAATTTTAGAAGTAGGTCACGTGAATATCAATACTTATCCCAGAAATGAAAAGTACACTCTTAGGTATCACTCTTCATCCTTGCAAAACTAGGGTTTTCTTCCCAAACTAATGCTTTTCATCCCTACAAATAGCACTTTCTCCCTAAATTACTGGTTTTCATCCCCAAAAGAAGACACATTCTCTTTAAAATGATGCTTTGTAACAAATTATGACTCATTGATTCCAGAATATCTGTCTTCCCCTACAAAATAATGACATTAACATAAGAATTAACCATTTCAGACAGATTTCCCATGTATTTCACACTAATATCAAGACTTACACCAGAAAAAAATGTCTTCTCTCTTAGGTATCACTCTTGAATCTTGCAAAAAATTCATTTTCTTCCCAATACAAAGCTTTTCATCATTACAAGTAGCATTTTCTACCCAAAAAAGTGGTTTTCATCCCCAATAGAAATCCTTTTCTCTACAAATGGTAGCTTGTAGCAACATATGAAACACTGTTATTGGAATGCCTCTTTCCCTCTTCAACATAAGGACATTTCCAACAGAAATAGCGATTTCTGACAAATTTTAGAAGAATGTCACGCAAATATCAGTACCTATCCCAGAAATAAAAAGTTCTCTCCTAAGAATCATTCTTTATCCTTGCAAAAAAAGGGATTTCTCACCAAAATAATGCATTTTATCCCTTTAAAATAGCGTTGTTTCCCAGAAATACTGGTTTTCATCACCAAAAGAAATGGATTTCTCTACAAAATTATTGTTTGTAGCCAAATATGACACATTGTTTACAGATAAACTCTTTTCATCTAAAAAAGAATGACATTTCCAACAGAAATATCCATTTCTGACAAATTTTAGAAGTAGGTCACGTGAATATCAATACTTATCCCAGAAATGAAAAGTACACTCTTAGGTATCACTCTTCATCCTTGCAAAACTAGGGTTTTCTTCCCAAACTAATGCTTTTCATCCCTACAAATAGCACTTTCTCCCTAAATTACTGGTTTTCATCCCCAAAAGAAGACACATTCTCTTTAAAATGATGCTTTGTAACAAATTATGACTCATTGATTCCAGAATATCTGTCTTCCCCTACAAAATAATGACATTAACATAAGAATTATCCATTTCAGACAAATTTCCCATGTATTTCACACTAATATCAAGACTTACACCAGAAAAAAATGTCTTCTCTCTTAGGTATCACTCTTGAATCTTGCAAAAAATTCATTTTCTTCCCAATACAAAGCTTTTCATCATTACAAGTAGCATTTTCTACCCAAAAAAGTGGTTTTCATCCCCAATAGAAATCCTTTTCTCTACAAATGGTAGCTTGTAGCAACATATGAAACACTGTTATTGGAATGCCTCTTTCCCTCTTCAACATAAGGACATTTCCAACAGAAATAGCGATTTCTGACAAATTTTAGAAGAATGTCACACAAATATCAGTACCTATCCCAGAAATAAAAAGTTCTCTCCTAAGAATCATTCTTTATCCTTGCAAAAAAAGGGATTTCTCACCAAAATAATGCATTTTATCCCTTTAAAATAGCGTTGTTTCCCAGGAATACTGGTTTTCATCACCAAAAGAAATGGATTTCTCTACAAAATTATCGTTTGTAGCCAAATATGACACATTGTTTCCAGAAAAACTCTTTTCATCTAAAAAAGAATGACATTTCCAACAGAAATATCCATTTCTGACAAATTTTAGAAGTAGGTCACGTGAATATCAATACTTATCCCAGAAATGAAAAGTACACTCTTAGGTATCACTCTTCATCCTTGCAAAACTAGGGTTTTCTTCCCAAACTAATGCTTTTCATCCCTACAAATAGCACTTTCTCCCTAAATTACTGGTTTTCATCCCCAAAAGAAGACACATTCTCTTTAAAATGATGCTTTGTAACAAATTATGACTCATTGATTCCAGAATATCTGTCTTCCCCTACAAAATAATGACATTAACATAAGAATTATCCATTTCAGACAGATTTCCCATGTATTTCACACTAATATCAAGACTTACACTAGAAAAAAATGTCTTCTCTCTTAGGTATCACTCTCGAATCTTGCAAAAAATTCATTTTCTTCCCAATACAAAGCTTTTCATCATTACAAGTAGCATTTTCTACCCAAAAAAGTGGTTTTCATCCCCAATAGAAAACCTTTTCTCTACAAATGGTCCCTTGTAGCAACATATGAAACACTGTTATTGGAATACCTCTTTCCCTCTTCAACATAAGGACATTTCCAACAGAAATAGCGATTTCTGACAAATTTTAGAAGAATGTCACACAAATATCAGTACCTATCCCAGAAATAAAAAGTTCTCTCCTAAGAATCATTCTTTATCCTTGCAAAAAAAGGGATTTCTCACCAAAATAATGCATTTTATCCCTTTAAAATAGCGTTGTTTCCCAGAAATACTGGTTTTCATCACCAAAAGAAATGGATTTCTCTACAAAATTATCGTTTGTAGCCAAATATGACACATTGTTTCCAGATAAACTCTTTTCATCTAAAAAAGAATGACATTTCCAACAGAAATATCCATTTCTGACAAATTTTAGAAGTAGGTCACGTGAATATCAATACTTATCCCAGAAATGAAAAGTACACTCTTAGGTATCACTCTTCATCCTTGCAAAACTAGGGTTTTCTTCCCAAACTAATGCTTTTCATCCCTACAAATAGCACTTTCTCCCTAAATTACTGGTTTTCATCCCCAAAAGAAGACACATTCTCTTTAAAATGATGCTTTGTAACAAATTATGACTCATTGATTCCAGAATATCTGTCTTCCCCTACAAAATAATGACATTAACATAAGAATTATCCATTTCAGACAGATTTCCCATGTATTTCACACTAATATCAAGACTTACACCAGAAAAAAATGTCTTCTCTCTTAGGTATCACTCTCGAATCTTGCAAAAAATTCATTTTCTTCCCAATACAAAGCTTTTCATCATTACAAGTAGCATTTTCTACCCAAAAAAGTGGTTTTCATCCCCAATAGAAATTGCTTTCTCTACAAATGGTCCCTTGTAGCAACATATGAAACACTGTTATTGGAATACCTCTTTCCCTCTTCAACATAAGGACATTTCTAACAGAAATAGCGATTTCTGACAAATTTTAGAAGAATGTCACACAAATATCAGTACCTATCCCAGAAATAAAAAGTTCTCTCCTAAGAATCATTCTTTATCCTTGCAAAAAAAGGGATTTCTCACCAAAATAATGCATTTTATCCCTTTAAAATAGCGTTGTTTCCCAGAAATACTGGTTTTCATCACCAAAAGAAATGGATTTCTCTACAAAATTATTGTTTGTAGCCAAATATGACACATTGTTTCCAGATAAACTCTTTTCATCTAAAAAAGAATGACATTTCCAACAGAAATATCCATTTCTGACAAATTTTAGAAGTAGGTCACGTGAATATCAATACTTATCCCAGAAATGAAAAGTACACTCTTAGGTATCACTCTTCATCCTTGCAAAACTAGGGTTTTCTTCCCAAACTAATGCTTTTCATCCCTACAAATAGCACTTTCTCCCTAAATTACTGGTTTTCATCCCCAAAAGAAGACACATTCTCTTTAAAATGATGCTTTGTAACAAATTATGACTCATTGATTCCAGAATATCTGTCTTCCCCTACAAAATAATGACATTAACATAAGAATTAACCATTTCAGACAGATTTCCCATGTATTTCACACTAATATCAAGACTTACACCAGAAAAAAATGTCTTCTCTCTTAGGTATCACTCTTGAATCTTGCAAAAAATTCATTTTCTTCCCAATACAAAGCTTTTCATCATTACAAGTAGCATTTTCTACCCAAAAAAGTGGTTTTCATCCCCAATAGAAATCCTTTTCTCTACAAATGGTAGCTTGTAGCAACATATGAAACACTGTTATTGGAATGCCTCTTTCCCTCTTCAACATAAGGACATTTCCAACAGAAATAGCGATTTCTGACAAATTTTAGAAGAATGTCACACAAATATCAGTACCTATCCCAGAAATAAAAAGTTCTCTCCTAAGAATCATTCTTTATCCTTGCAAAAAAAGGGATTTCTCACCAAAATAATGCATTTTATCCCTTTAAAATAGCGTTGTTTCCCAGAAATACTGGTTTTCATCACCAAAAGAAATGGATTTCTCTACAAAATTATTGTTTGTAGCCAAATATGACACATTGTTTCCAGATAAACTCTTTTCATCTAAAAAAGAATGACATTTCCAACAGAAATATCCATTTCTGACAAATTTTAGAAGTAGGTCACGTGAATATCAATACTTATCCCAGAAATGAAAAGTACACTCTTAGGTATCACTCTTCATCCTTGCAAAACTAGGGTTTTCTTCCCAAACTAATGCTTTTCATCCCTACAAATAGCACTTTCTCCCTAAATTACTGGTTTTCATCCCCAAAAGAAGACACATTCTCTTTAAAATGATGCTTTGTAACAAATTATGACTCATTGATTCCAGAATATCTGTCTTCCCCTACAAAATAATGACATTAACATAAGAATTATCCATTTCAGACAGATTTCCCATGTATTTCACACTAATATCAAGACTTACACCAGAAAAAAATGTCTTCTCTCTTAGGTATCACTCTTGAATCTTGCAAAAAATTCATTTTCTTCCCAATACAAAGCTTTTCATCATTACAAGTAGCATTTTCTACCCAAAAAAGTGGTTTTCATCCCCAATAGAAATCCTTTTCTCTACAAATGGTAGCTTGTAGCAACATATGAAACACTGTTATTGGAATGCCTCTTTCCCTCTTCAACATAAGGACATTTCCAACAGAAATAGCGATTTCTGACAAATTTTAGAAGAATGTCACACAAATATCAGTACCTATCCCAGAAATAAAAAGTTCTCTCCTAAGAATCATTCTTTATCCTTGCAAAAAAAGGGATTTCTCACCAAAATAATGCATTTTATCCCTTTAAAATAGCGTTGTTTCCCAGGAATACTGGTTATCATCACCAAAAGAAATGGATTTCTCTACAAAATTATCGTTTGTAGCCAAATATGACACATTGTTTCCAGAAAAACTCTTTTCATCTAAAAAAGAATGACATTTCCAACAGAAATATCCATTTCTGACAAATTTTAGAAGTAGGTCACGTGAATATCAATACTTATCCCAGAAATGAAAAGTACACTCTTAGGTATCACTCTTCATCCTTGCAAAACTAGGGTTTTCTTCCCAAACTAATGCTTTTCATCCCTACAAATAGCACTTTCTCCCTAAATTACTGGTTTTCATCCCCAAAAGAAGACACATTCTCTTTAAAATGATGCTTTGTAACAAATTATGACTCATTGATTCCAGAATATCTGTCTTCCCCTACAAAATAATGACATTAACATAAGAATTATCCATTTCAGACAGATTTCCCATGTATTTCACACTAATATCAAGACTTACACCAGAAAAAAATGTCTTCTCTCTTAGGTATCACTCTCGAATCTTGCAAAAAATTCATTTTCTTCCCAATACAAAGCTTTTCATCATTACAAGTAGCATTTTCTACCCAAAAAAGTGGTTTTCATCCCCAATAGAAAACCTTTTCTCTACAAATGGTCCCTTGTAGCAACATATGAAACACTGTTATTGGAATACCTCTTTCCCTCTTCAACATAAGGACATTTCCAACAGAAATAGCGATTTCTGACAAATTTTAGAAGAATGTCACACAAATATCAGTACCTATCCCAGAAATAAAAAGTTCTCTCCTAAGAATCATTCTTTATCCTTGCAAAAAAAGGGATTTCTCACCAAAATAATGCATTTTATCCCTTTAAAATAGCGTTGTTTCCCAGAAATACTGGTTTTCATCACCAAAAGAAATGGATTTCTCTACAAAATTATCGTTTGTAGCCAAATATGACACATTGTTTCCAGATAAACTCTTTTCATCTAAAAAAGAATGACATTTCCAACAGAAATATCCATTTCTGACAAATTTTAGAAGTAGGTCACGTGAATATCAATACTTATCCCAGAAATGAAAAGTACACTCTTAGGTATCACTCTTCATCCTTGCAAAACTATGGTTTTCTTCCCAAACTAATGCTTTTCATCCCTACAAATAGCACTTTCTCCCTAAATTACTGGTTTTCATCCCCAAAAGAAGACACATTCTCTTTAAAATGATGCTTTGTAACAAATTATGACTCATTGATTCCAGAATATCTGTCTTCCCCTACAAAATAATGACATTAACATAAGAATTATCCATTTCAGACAAATTTCCCATGTATTTCACACTAATATCAAGACTTACACCCGAAAAAAAAGTCTTCTCTCTTAGGTATCACTCTTGAATCTTGCAAAAAATTCATTTTCTTCCCAATACAAAGCTTTTCATCATTACAAGTAGCAATTTCTACCCAAAAAAGTGGTTTTCATCCCCAATAGAAATCCTTTTCTCTACAAATGGTCCCTTGTAGGAGCATATGAAACACTGTTATTGGAATACTTCTTTCCCTCTTCAACATAAGGACATTTCCAACAGAAATAGCGATTTCTGACAAATTTTAGAAGAATGTCACACAAATATCAGTATTTATCCCAGAAATAAAAGGTTCTCTCCTAAGAATCATTCTTTATCCTTGCAAAAAAAGGGATTTCTCACCAAAATAATGCATTTTATCCCTTTAAAATAGCGTTGTTTCCCAGAAATACTGGTTTTCATCACCAAAAGAAATGGATTTCTCTACAAAATTATCGTTTGTAGCCAAATATGACACATTGTTTCCAGATAAACTCTTTTCATCTAAAAAAGAATGACATTTCCAACAGAAATATCCATTTCTGACAAATTTTAGAAGTAGGTCACGTGAATATCAATACTTATCCCAGAAATGAAAAGTACACTCTTAGGTATCACTCTTCATCCTTGCAAAACTAGGGTTTTCTTCCCAAACTAATGCTTTTCATCCCTACAAATAGCACTTTCTCCCTAAATTACTGGTTTTCATCCCCAAAAGAAGACACATTCTCTTTAAAATGATGCTTTGTAACAAATTATGACTCATTGATTCCAGAATATCTGTCTTCCCCTACAAAATAATGACATTAACATAAGAATTATCCATTTCAGACAGATTTCCCATGTATTTCACACTAATATCAAGACTTACACCAGAAAAAAATGTCTTCTCTCTTAGGTATCACTCTCGAATCTTGCAAAAAATTCATTTTCTTCCCAATACAAAGCTTTTCATCATTACAAGTAGCATTTTCTACCCAAAAAAGTGGTTTTCATCCCCAATAGAAATTGCTTTCTCTACAAATGGTCCCTTGTAGCAACATATGAAACACTGTTATTGGAATACCTCTTTCCCTCTTCAACATAAGGACATTTCTAACAGAAATAGCGATTTCTGACAAATTTTAGAAGAATGTCACACAAATATCAGTACCTATCCCAGAAATAAAAAGTTCTCTCCTAAGAATCATTCTTTATCCTTGCAAAAAAAGGGATTTCTCACCAAAATAATGCATTTTATCCCTTTAAAATAGCGTTGTTTCCCAGAAATACTGGTTTTCATCACCAAAAGAAATGGATTTCTCTACAAAATTATCGTTTGTAGCCAAATATGACACATTGTTTCCAGATAAACTCTTTTCATCTAAAAAAGAATGACATTTCCAACAGAAATATCCATTTCTGACAAATTTTAGAAGTAGGTCACGTGAATATCAATACTTATCCCAGAAATGAAAAGTACACTCTTAGGTATCACTCTTCATCCTTGCAAAACTAGGGTTTTCTTCCCAAACTAATGCTTTTCATCCCTACAAATAGCACTTTCTCCCTAAATTACTGGTTTTCATCCCCAAAAGAAGACACATTCTCTTTAAAATGATGCTTTGTAACAAATTATGACTCATTGATTCCAGAATATCTGTCTTCCCCTACAAAATAATGACATTAACATAAGAATTATCCATTTCAGACAGATTTCCCATGTATTTCACACTAATATCAAGACTTACACCAGAAAAAAATGTCTTCTCTCTTAGGTATCACTCTTGAATCTTGCAAAAAATTCATTTTCTTCCCAATACAAAGCTTTTCATCATTACAAGTAGCATTTTCTACCCAAAAAAGTGGTTTTCATCCCCAATAGAAAACCTTTTCTCTACAAATGGTCCCTTGTAGCAACATATGAAACACTGTTATTGGAATACCTCTTTCCCTCTTCAACATAAGGACATTTCCAACAGAAATAGCGATTTCTGACAAATTTTAGAAGAATGTCACGCAAATATCAGTACCTACCCCAGAAATAAAAAGTTCTCTCCTAAGAATCATTCTTTATCCTTGCAAAAAAAGGGATTTCTCACCAAAATAATGCATTTTATCCCTTTAAAATAGCGTTGTTTCCCAGAAATACTGGTTTTCATCACCAAAAGAAATGGATTTCTCTACAAAATTATCGTTTGTAGCCAAATATGACACATTGTTTCCAGATAAACTCTTTTCATCTAAAAAAGAATGACATTTCCAACAGAAATATCCATTTCTGACAAATTTTAGAAGTAGGTCACGTGAATATCAATACTTATCCCAGAAATGAAAAGTACACTCTTAGGTATCACTCTTCATCCTTGCAAAACTATGGTTTTCTTCCCAAACTAATGCTTTTCATCCCTACAAATAGCACTTTCTCCCTAAATTACTGGTTTTCATCCCCAAAAGGAGACACATTCTCTTTAAAATGATGCTTTGTAACAAATTATGACTCATTGATTCCACAATATCTGTGTTCCCCTACAAAATAATGACATTAACATAAGAATTATCCATTTCAGACAAATTTCCGATGTATTTCACACTAATATCAAGACTTACACCAGAAAAAAATGTCTTCTCTCTTAGGTATCACTCTTGAATCTTGCAAAAAATTCATTTTCTTCCCAATACAAAGCTTTTCATCATTACAAGTAGCATTTTCTACCCAAAAAAGTGGTTTTCATCCCCAATAGAAATTGCTTTCTCTACAAATGGTCCCTTGTAGCAACATATGAAACACTGTTATTGGAATACCTCTTTCCCTCTTCAACATAAGGACATTTCTAACAGAAATAGCGATTTCTGACAAATTTTAGAAGAATGTCACACAAATATCAGTACCTATCCCAGAAATAAAAAGTTCTCTCCTAAGAATCATTCTTTATCCTTGCAAAAAAAGGGATTTCTCACCAAAATAATGCATTTTATCCCTTTAAAATAGCGTTGTTTCCCAGAAATACTGGTTTTCATCACCAAAAGAAATGGATTTCTCTACAAAATTATCGTTTGTAGCCAAATATGACACATTGTTTCCAGATAAACTCTTTTCATCTAAAAAAGAATGACATTTCCAACAGAAATATCCATTTCTGACAAATTTTAGAAGTAGGTCACGTGAATATCAATACTTATCCCAGAAATGAAAAGTACACTCTTAGGTATCACTCTTCATCCTTGCAAAACTAGGGTTTTCTTCCCAAACTAATGCTTTTCATCCCTACAAATAGCACTTTCTCCCTAAATTACTGGTTTTCATCCCCAAAAGAAGACACATTCTCTTTAAAATGATGCTTTGTAACAAATTATGACTCATTGATTCCAGAATATCTGTCTTCCCCTACAAAATAATGACATTAACATAAGAATTATCCATTTCAGACAGATTTCCCATGTATTTCACACTAATATCAAGACTTACACCAGAAAAAAATGTCTTCTCTCTTAGGTATCACTCTCGAATCTTGCAAAAAATTCATTTTCTTCCCAATACAAAGCTTTTCATCATTACAAGTAGCATTTTCTACCCAAAAAAGTGGTTTTCATCCCCAATAGAAAACCTTTTCTCTACAAATGGTCCCTTGTAGCAACATATGAAACACTGTTATTGGAATACCTCTTTCCCTCTTCAACATAAGGACATTTCCAACAGAAATAGCGATTTCTGACAAATTTTAGAAGAATGTCACACAAATATCAGTACCTATCCCAGAAATAAAAAGTTCTCTCCTAAGAATCATTCTTTATCCTTGCAGAAAAAGGGATTTCTCACCAAAATAATGCATTTTATCCCTTTAAAATAGCGTTGTTTCCCAGAAATACTGGTTTTCATCACCAAAAGAAATGGATTTCTCTACAAAATTATCGTTTGTAGCCAAATATGACACATTGTTTCCAGATAAACTCTTTTCATCTAAAAAAGAATGACATTTCCAACAGAAATATCCATTTCTGACAAATTTTAGAAGTAGGTCACGTGAATATCAATACTTATCCCAGAAATGAAAAGTACACTCTTAGGTATCACTCTTCATCCTTGCAAAACTATGGTTTTCTTCCCAAACTAATGCTTTTCATCCCTACAAATAGCACTTTCTCCCTAAATTACTGGTTTTCATCCCCAAAAGAAGACACATTCTCTTTAAAATGATGCTTTGTAACAAATTATGACTCATTGATTCCACAATATCTGTGTTCCCCTACAAAATAAAGACATTAACATAAGAATTATCCATTTCAGACAAATTTCCGATGTATTTCACACTAATATCAAGACTTACACCAGAAAAAAATGTCTTCTCTCTTAGGTATCACTCTTGAATCTTGCAAAAAATTCATTTTCTTCCCAATACAAAGCTTTTCATCATTACAAGTAGCATTTTCTACCCAAAAAAGTGGTTTTCATCCCCAATAGAAATTGCTTTCTCTACAAATGGTCCCTTGTAGCAACATATGAAACACTGTTATTGGAATACCTCCTTCCCTCTTACATAAGGACATTTCTAACAGAAATATCGATTTCTGACAAATTTTAGAAGAATGTCACACAAATATCAGTACCTATCCCAGAAATAAAAAGTTCTCTCCTAAGAATCATTCTTTATCCTTGCAAAAAAAGGGATTTCTCACCAAAATAATGCATTTTATCCCTTTAAAATAGCGTTGTTTCCCAGAAATACTGGTTTTCATCACCAAAAGAAATGGATTTCTCTACAAAATTATCGTTTGTAGCCAAATATGACACATTGTTTCCAGATAAACTCTTTTCATCTAAAAAAGAATGACATTTCCAACAGAAATATCCATTTCTGACAAATTTTAGAAGTAGGTCACGTGAATATCAATACTTATCCCAGAAATGAAAAGTACACTCTTAGGTATCACTCCTCATCCTTGCAAAACTAGAGTTTTCTTCCCAAACTAATGCTTTTCATCCCTACAAATAGCACTTTCTCCCTAAATTACTGGTTTTCATCCCCAAAAGAAAACACATTCTCTTTAAAATGATGGTTTGTAACAAATTATGACTCATTGATTCCACAACATCTGTCTTCCCTTACAAAATAATGACATTAACATAAGAATTATCCATTTCAGACTAGTTTCCGATGTATTTCACACTAATATCAAGACTTACACCAGAAAAAAATGTCTTCTCTCTTAGGTATCACTCTGGAATCTTGCAAAAAATTCATTGTCTTCCTAATACAAAGCTTTTCATCATTACAAGTAGCATTTTCTACACAAAAAAGTGGTTTTCATCACCAAAAGAAATGGATTTCTCTACAAAATTATCGTTTGTAGCCAAATATGACACATTGTTTCCAGATAAACTCTCTTCATCTAAAAAAGAATGACATTTCCAACAGAAATATCCATTTCTGACAAATTTTAGAAGTAGGTCACGTGAATATCAATCCTTATCCCAGAAATGAAAAGTACACTCTTAGGTATCACTCTTCATCCTTGCAAAACTATGGTTTTCTTCCCAAACTAATGCTTTTCATCCCTACAAATAGCACTTTCTCCCTAAATTACTGGTTTTCATCCCCAAAGGAAGACACATTCTCTTTAAAATGATGCTTTGTAACAAATTATGACTCATTGATTCCAGAATATCTGTCTTCCCCTACAAAATAATGACATTAACATAAGAATTATCCATTTCAGACAGATTTCCCATGTATTTCACACTAATATCAAGACTTACACCAGAAAAAAATGTCTTCTCTCTTAGGTATCACTCTCGAATCTTGCAAAAAATTCATTTTCTTCCCAATACAAAGCTTTTCATCATTACAAGTAGCATTTTCTACCCAAAAAAGTGGTTTTCATCCCCAATAGAAAACCTTTTCTCTACAAATGGTCCCTTGTAGCAACATATGAAACACTGTTATTGGAATACCTCTTTCCCTCTTCAACATAAGGACATTTCCAACAGAAATAGCGATTTCTGACAAATTTTAGAAGAATGTCACGCAAATATCAGTACCTATCCCAGAAATAAAAAGTTCTCTCCTAAGAATCATTCTTTATCCTTGCAAAAAAAGGGATTTCTCACCAAAATAATGCATTTTATCCCTTTAAAATAGCGTTGTTTCCCAGAAATACTGGTTTTCATCACCAAAAGAAATGGATTTCTCTACAAAATTATCGTTTGTAGCCAAATATGACACATTGTTTCCAGATAAACTCTTTTCATCTAAAAAAGAATGACATTTCCAACAGAAATATCCATCTCTGACAAATTTTAGAAGTAGGTCACGTGAATATCAATACTTATCCCAGAAATGAAAAGTACACTCTTAGGTATCACTCTTCATCCTTGCAAAACTATGGTTTTCTTCCCAAACTAATGCTTTTCATCCCTACAAATAGCACTTTCTCCCTAAATTACTGGTTTTCATCCCCAAAAGAAGACACATTCTCTTTAAAATGATGCTTTGTAACAAATTATGACTCATTGATTCCACAATATCTGTGTTCCCCTACAAAATAAAGACATTAACATAAGAATTATCCATTTCAGACAAATTTCCGATGTATTTCACACTAATATCAAGACTTACACCAGAAAAAAATGTCTTCTCTCTTAGGTATCACTCTTGAATCTTGCAAAAAATTCATTTTCTTCCCAATACAAAGCTTTTCATCATTACAAGTAGCATTTTCTACCCAAAAAAGTGGTTTTCATCCCCAATAGAAAACCTTTTCTCTACAAATGGTCCCTTGTAGCAACATATGAAACACTGTTATTGGAATACCTCTTTCCCTCTTCAACATAAGGACATTTCCAACAGAAATAGCGATTTCTGACAAATTTTAGAAGAATGTCACACAAATATCAGTACCTATCCCAGAAATAAAAAGTTCTCTCCTAAGAATCATTCTTTATCCTTGCAAAAAAAGGGATTTCTCACCAAAATAATGCATTTTATCCCTTTAAAATAGCGTGGTTTCCCAGAAATACTGGTTTTCATCACCAAAAGAAATGGATTTCTCTACAAAATTATCGTTTGTAGCCAAATATGACACATTGTTTCCAGATAAACTCTTTTCATCTAAAAAAGAATGACATTTCCAACAGAAATATCCATTTCTGACAAATTTTAGAAGTAGGTCACGTGAATATCAATACTTATCCCAGAAATGAAAAGTACACTCTTAGGTATCACTCCTCATCCTTGCAAAACTAGAGTTTTCTTCCCAAACTAATGCTTTTCATCCCTACAAATAGCACTTTCTCCCTAAATTACTGGTTTTCATCCCCAAAAGAAAACACATTCTCTTTAAAATGATGGTTTGTAACAAATTATGACTCATTGATTCCACAACATCTGTCTTCCCTTACAAAATAATGACATTAACATAAGAATTATCCATTTCAGACTAGTTTCGATGTATTTCACACTAATATCAAGACTTACACCAGAAAAAAATGTCTTCTCTCTTAGGTATCACTCTGGAATCTTGCAAAAAATTCATTGTCTTCCTAATACAAAGCTTTTCATCATTACAAGTAGCATTTTCTACACAAAAAAGTGGTTTTCATCACCAAAAGAAATGGATTTCTCTACAAAATTATCGTTTGTAGCCAAATATGACACATTGTTTCCAGATAAACTCTCTTCATCTAAAAAAGAATGACATTTCCAACAGTAATATCCATTTCTGACAAATTTCAGAAGTAGGTCACGTGAATATCAATCCTTATCCCAGAAATGAAAAGTACACTCTTAGGTATCACTCTTCATCCTTGCAAAACTATGGTTTTCTTCCCAAACTAATGCTTTTCATCCCTACAAATAGCACTTTCTCCCTAAATTACTGGTTTTCATCCCCAAAAGAAAACACATTCTCTTTAAAATGATGCTTTGTAACAAATTATGACTCATTGATTCCAGAATATCTGTCTTCCCCTACAAAATAATGACATTAACATAAGAATTATCCATTTCAGACAAATTTCCCATGTATTTCACACTAATATCAAGACTTACACCCGAAAAAAAAGTCTTCTCTCTTAGGTATCACTCTTGAATCTTGCAAAAAATTCATTTTCTTCCCAATACAAAGCTTTTCATCATTACAAGTAGCATTTTCTACCCAAAAAAGTGGTTTTCATCCCCAATAGAAATCCTTTTCTCTACAAATGGTCCCTTGTAGCAACATATGAAACACTGTTATTGGAATACCTCTTTCCCTCTTCAACATAAGGACATTTCCAACAGAAATAGCGATTTCTGACAAATTTTAGAAGAATGTCACACAAATATCAGTACCTATCCCAGAAATAAAAAGTTCTCTCCTAAGAATCATTCTTTATCCTTGCAAAAAAAGGGATTTCTCACCAAAATAATGCATTTTATCCCTTTAAAATAGCGTTGTTTCCCAGAAATACTGGTTTTCATCACCAAAAGAAATGGATTTCTCTACAAAATTATCGTTTGTAGCCAAATATGACACATTGTTTCCAGATAAACTCTTTTCATCTAAAAAAGAATGACATTTCCAACAGAAATATCCATCTCTGACAAATTTTAGAAGTAGGTCACGTGAATATCAATACTTATCCCAGAAATGAAAAGTACACTCTTAGGTATCACTCTTCATCCTTGCAAAACTATGGTTTTCTTCCCAAACTAATGCTTTTCATCCCTACAAATAGCACTTTCTCCCTAAATTACTGGTTTTCATCCCCAAAAGAAGACACATTCTCTTTAAAATGATGCTTTGTAACAAATTATGACTCATTGATTCCACAATATCTGTGTTCCCCTACAAAATAAAGACATTAACATAAGAATTATCCATTTCAGACAAATTTCCGATGTATTTCACACTAATATCAAGACTTACACCAGAAAAAAATGTCTTCTCTCTTAGGTATCACTCTTGAATCTTGCAAAAAATTCATTTTCTTCCCAATACAAAGATTTTCATCATTACAAGTAGCATTTTCTACCCAAAAAAGTGGATTTCATCCCCAATAGAAATTGCTTTCTCTACAAATGGTCCCTTGTAGCAACATATGAAACACTGTTATTGGAATACCTCCTTCCGTCTTACATAAGGACATTTCTAACAGAAATATCGATTTCTGACAAATTTTAGAAGAATGTCACACAAATATCAGTACCTATCCCAGAAATAAAAAGTTCTCTCCTAAGAATCATTCTTTATCCTTGCAAAAAAAGGGATTTCTCACCAAAATAATGCATTTTATCCCTTTAAAATAGCGTTGTTTCCCAGAAATACTGGTTTTCATCACCAAAAGAAATGGATTTCTCTACAAAATTATCGTTTGTAGCCAAATATGACACATTGTTTCCAGATAAACTCTTTTCATCTAAAAAAGAATGACATTTCCAACAGAAATATCCATTTCTGACAAATTTTAGAAGTAGGTCACGTGAATATCAATACTTATCCCAGAAATGAAAAGTACACTCTTAGGTATCACTCTTCATCCTTGCAAAACTAGAGTTTTCTTCCCAAACTAATGCTTTTCATCCCTACAAATAGCACTTTCTCCCTAAATTACTGGTTTTCATCCCCAAAAGAAAACACATTCTCTTTAAAATGATGGTTTGTAACAAATTATGACTCATTGATTCCACAACATCTGTCTTCCCTTAAAAAATAATGACATTAACATAAGAATTATCCATTTCAGACTAGTTTCCGATGTATTTCACACTAATATCAAGACTTACACCCGAAAAAAATGTCTTCTCTCTTAGGTATCACTCTGGAATCTTGCAAAAAATTCATTGTCTTCCTAATACAAAGCTTTTCATCATTACAAGTAGCATTTTCTACACAAAAAAGTGGTTTTCATCACCAAAAGAAATGGATTTCTCTACAAAATTATCGTTTGTAGCCAAATATGACACATTGTTTCCAGATAAACTCTCTTCATCTAAAAAAGAATGACATTTCCAACAGAAATATCCATTTCTGACAAATTTTAGAAGTAGGTCACGTGAATATCAATCCTTATCCCAGAAATGAAAAGTACACTCTTAGGTATCACTCTTCATCCTTGCAAAACTATGGTTTTCTTCCCAAACTAATGCTTTTCATCCCTACAAATAGCACTTTCTCCCTAAATTACTGGTTTTCATCCCCAAAAGAAAACACATTCTCTTTAAAATGATGCTTTGTAACAAATTATGACTCATTGATTCCAGAATATCTGTCTTCCCCTACAAAATAATGACATTAACATAAGAATTATCAATTTCAGACAAATTTCCCATGTATTTCACACTAATATCAAGACTTACACCCGAAAAAAAAGTCTTCTCTCTTAGGTATCACTCTTGAATCTTGCAAAAAATTCATTTTCTTCCCAATACAAAGCTTTTCATCATTACAAGTAGCATTTTCTACCCAAAAAAGTGGTTTTCATCCCCAATAGAAATCCTTTTCTCTACAAATGGTCCCTTGTAGCAACATATGAAACACTGTTATTGGAATACCTCTTTCCCTCTTCAACATAAGGACATTTCCAACAGAAATAGCGATTTCTGACAAATTTTAGAAGAATGTCACACAAATATCAGTACCTATCCCAGAAATAAAAAGTTCTCTCCTAAGAATCATTCTTTATCCTTGCAAAAAAAGGGATTTCTCACCAAAATAATGCATTTTATCCCTTTAAAATAGCGTTGTTTCCCAGAAATACTGGTTTTCATCACCAAAAGAAATGGATTTCTCTACAAAATTATCATTTGTAGCCAAATATGACACATTGTTTCCAGATAAACTCTTTTCATCTAAAAAAGAATGACATTTCCAACAGAAATATCCATTTCTGACAAATTTTAGAAGTAGGTCACGTGAATATCAATACTTATCCCAGAAATGAAAAGTACACTCTTAGGTATCACTCTTCATCCTTGCAAAACTATGGTTTTCTTCCCAAACTAATGCTTTTCATCCCTACAAATAGCACTTTCTCCCTAAATTACTGGTTTTCATCCCCAAAAGAAGACACATTCTCTTTAAAATGATGCTTTGTAACAAATTATGACTCATTGATTCCAGAATATCTGTCTTCCCCTACAAAATAATGACATTAACATAAGAATTATCCATTTCAGACAAATTTCCCATGTATTTCACACTAATATCAAGACTTACACCCGAAAAAAAAGTCTTCTCTCTTAGGTATCACTCTTGAATCTTGCAAAAAATTCATTTTCTTCCCAATACAAAGCTTTTCATCATTACAAGTAGCATTTTCTACCCAAAAAAGTGGTTTTCATCCCCAATAGAAATCCTTTTCTCTACAAATGGTCCCTTGTAGCAACATATGAAACACTGTTATTGGAATACCTCTTTCCCTCTTCAACATAAGGACATTTCCAACAGAAATAGCGATTTCTGACAAATTTTAGAAGAATGTCACACAAATATCAGTACCTATCCCAGAAATAAAAGGTTCTCTCCTAAGAATCATTCTTTATCCTTGCAAAAAAAGGGATTTCTCACCAAAATAATGCATTTTATCCCTTTAAAATAGCGTTCTTTCCCAGAAATACTGGTTTTCATCACCAAAAGAAATGGATTTCTCTACAAAATTATCGTTTGTAGCCAAATATGACACATTGTTTCCAGATAAACTCTTTTCATCTAAAAAAGAATGACATTTCCAACAGAAATATCCATTTCTGACAAATTTTAGAAGTAGGTCACGTGAATATCAATACTTATCCCAGAAATGAAAAGTACACTCTTTGGTATCACTCTTCATCCTTGCAAAACTATGGTTTTCTTCCCAAACTAATGCCTTTCATCCCTACAAATAGCACTTTCTCCCTAAATTACTGGTTTTCATCCCCAAAAGAAAACACATTCTCTTTAAAATGATGCTTTGTAACAAATTATGACTCATTGATTCCAGAATATCTGTCTTCCCCTACAAAATAGTGACGTTAACATAAGAATTATCCATTTCAGACAAATTTCCCATGTATTTCACACTAATATCAAGACTTACACCAGAAAAAAATGTCTTCTCTCTTAGGTATCACTCTCGAATCTTGCAAAAAATTCATTTTCTTCCCAATACAAAGCTTTTCATCATTACAAGTAGCATTTTCTACCCAAAAAAGTGGTTTTCATCCCCAATAGATATTGCTTTCTCTACAAATGGTCCCTTGTAGCAACATATGAAACACTGTTATTGGAATACCTCTTTCCCTCTTACATAAGGACATTTCTAACAGAAATATCGATTTCTGACAAATTTTAGAAGAATGTCACACAAATATCAGTACCTATCCCAGAAATAAAAAGTTCTCTCCTAAGAATCATTCTTTATCCTTGCAAAAAAAGGGATTTCTCACCAAAATAATGCATTTTATCCCTTTAAAATAGCGTTGTTTCCCAGAAATACTGGTTTTCATCACCAAAAGAAATGGATTTCTCTACAAAATTATCGTTTGTAGCCAAATATGACACATTGTTTCCAGATAAACTCTTTTCATCTAAAAAAGAATGACATTTCCAACAGAAATATCCATTTCTGACAAATTTTAGAAGTAGGTCACGTGAATATCAATCCTTATCCCAGAAATGAAAAGTACACTCTTAGGTATCACTCTTCATCCTTGCAAAACTATGGTTTTCTTCCCAAACTAATGCTTTTCATCCCTACAAATAGCACTTTCTCCCTAAATTACTGGTTTTCATCCCCAAAAGAAGACACATTCTCTTTAAAATGATGCTTTGTAACAAATTATGACTCATTGATTCCAGAATATCTGTCTTCCCCTACAAAATAATGACATTAACATAAGAATTATCCATTTCAGACAAATTTCCCATGTATTTCACACTAATATCAAGACTTACACCAGAAAAAATTGTCTTCTCTCTTAGGTATCACTCTCGAATCTTGCAAAAAATTCATTTTCTTCCCAATACAAAGCTTTTCATCATTACAAGTAGCATTTTCTACCCAAAAAAGTGGTTTTCATCCCCAATAGAAATCCTTTTTTCTACAAATGGTCCCTTGTAGCAACATATGAAACACTGTTATTGGAATACCTCTTTCCCTCTTCAACATAAGGACATTTCCAACAGAAATATTGATTTCTGACAAATTTTAGAAGAATGTCACACAAATATCAGTACCTATCCCAGAAATAAAAAGTTCTCTCCTAAGAATCATTCTTTATCCTTGCAAAAAAAGGGATTTCTCACCAAAATAATGCATTTTATCCCTTTAAAATAGCGTTGTTTCCCAGAAATACTGGTTTTCATCACCAAAAGAAATGGATTTCTCTACAAAATTATCGTTTGTAGCCAAATATGACACATTGTTTCCAGATAAACTCTTTTCATCTAAAAAAGAATGACATTTCCAACAGAAATATCCATTTCTGACAAATTTTAGAAGTAGGTCACGTGAATATCAATACTTATCCCAGAAATGAAAAGTACACTCTTTGGTATCACTCTTCATCCTTGCAAAACTATGGTTTTCTTCCCAAACTAATGCTTTTCATCCCTACAAATAGCACTTTCTCCCTAAATTACTGGTTTTCATCCCCAAAAGAAGACACATTCTCTTTAAAATGATGCTTTGTAACAAATTATGACTCACTGATTCCAGAATATCTGTCTTCCCCTACAAAATAATGACATTAACATAAGAATTATCCATTTCAGACAAATTTCCCATGTATTTCACACTAATATCAAGACTTACACCAGAAAAAAATGTCTTCTCTCTTAGGTATCACTCTCGAATCTTGCAAAAAATTCATTTTCTTCCCAATACAAAGCTTTTCATCATTACAAGTAGCATTTTCTACCCAAAAAAGTGGTTTTCATCCCCAATAGAAATCCTTTTCTCTACAAATGGTCCCTTGTAGCAACATATGAAACACTGTTATTGGAATTCCTCTTTCCCTCTTCAACATAAGGACATTTCCAACAGAAATATCGATTTCTGACAAATTTTAGAAGAATGTCACACAAATATCAGTACCTATCCCAGAAATAAAAGGTTCTCTCCTAAGAATCATTCTTTATCCTTGCAAAAAAATGGATTTCTCACCAAAATAATGCATTTTATCCCTTTAAAATAGCGTTGTTTCCCAGAAATACTGGTTTTCATCACCAAAAGAAATGGATTTCTCTACAAAATTATCGTTTGTAGCCAAATATGACACATTGTTTCCAGATAAACTCTTTTCATCTAAAAAAGAATGACATTTCCAACAGAAATATCCATTTCTGACAAATTTTAGAAGTAGGTCACGTGAATATCAATACTTATCCCAGAAATGAAAAGTACACTCTTAGGTATCACTCTTCATCCTTGCAAAACTAGGGTTTTCTTCCCAAACTAATGCTTTTCATCCCTACAAATAGCACTTTCTCCCTAAATTACTGGTTTTCATCCCCAAAAGAAGACACATTCTCTTTAAAATGATGCTTTGTAACAAATTATGACTCATTGATTCCAGAATATCTGTTTTCCCCTACAAAATAATGACATTAACATAAGAATTATCCATTTCAGACAAAATTCCGATGTATTTCACACTAATATCAAGACTTACACCAGAAAAAATTGTCTTCTCTCTTAGGTATCACTCTCGAATCTTGCAAAAAATTCATTTTCTTCCCAATACAAAGCTTTTCATCATTACAAGTAGCATTTTCTACCCAAAAAAGTGGTTTTCATCCCCAATAGAAATCCTTTTCTCTACAAATGGTCCCTTGTAGCAACATATGAAACACTGTTATTGGAATACCTCTTTCCCTCTTCAACATAAGGACATTTCCAACAGAAATATCGATTTCTGACAAATTTTAGAAGAATGTCACACAAATATCAGTACCTATCCCAGAAATAAAAAGTTCTCTCCTAAGAATCATTCTTTATCCTTGCAAAAAAAGGGATTTCTCACCAAAATAATGCATTTTATCCCTTTAAAATAGCGTTGTTTCCCAGAAATACTGGTTTTCATCACCAAAAGAAATGGATTTCTCTACAAAATTATCGTTTGTAGCCAAATATGACACATTGTTTCCAGATAAACTCTTTTCATCTAAAAAAGAATGACATTTCCAACAGAAATATCCATTTCTGACAAATTTTAGAAGTAGGTCACGTGAATATCAATACTTATCCCAGAAATGAAAAGTACACTCTTAGGTATCACTCTTCATCCTTGCAAAACTATGGTTTTCTTCCCAAACTAATGCTTTTCATCCCTACAAATAGCACTTTCTCCCTAAATTACTGGTTTTCATCCCCAAAAGAAGACACATTCTCTTTAAAATGATGCTTTGTAACAAATTATGACTCATTGATTCCAGAATATCTGTCTTCCCCTACAAAATAATGACATTAACATAAGAATTATCCATTTCAGACAGATTTCCCATGTATTTCACACTAATATCAAGACTTACACCAGAAAAAAATGTCTTCTCTCTTAGGTATCACTCTCGAATCTTGCAAAAAATTCATTTTCTTCCCAATACAAAGCTTTTCATCATTACAAGTAGCATTTTCTACCCAAAAAAGTGGTTTTCATCCCCAATAGAAATCCATTTCTCTACAAATGGTCCCTTGTAGCAACATATGAAACACTGTTATTGGAATACCTCTTTCCCTCTTCAACATAAGGACATTTCTAACAGAAATATCGATTTCTGACAAATTTTAGAAGAATGTCACACAAATATCAGTACCTATCCCAGAAATAAAAGGTTCTCTCCTAAGAATCATTCTTTATCCTTGCAAAAAAATGGATTTCTCACCAAAATAATGCATTTTATCCCTTTAAAATAGCGTTGTTTCCCAGAAATACTGGTTTTCATCACCAAAAGAAATGGATTTCTCTACAAAATTATCGTTTGTAGCCAAATATGACACATTGTTTCCAGATAAACTCTTTTCATCTAAAAAAGAATGACATTTCCAACAGAAATATCCATTTCTGACAAATTTTAGAAGTAGGTCACGTGAATATCAATACTTATCCCAGAAATGAAAAGTACACTCTTTGGTATCACTCTTCATCCTTGCAAAACTATGGTTTTCTTCCCAAACTAATGCTTTTCATCCCTACAAATAGCACTTTCTCCCTAAATTACTGGTTTTCATCCCCAAAAGAAGACACATTCTCTTTAAAATGATGCTTTGTAACAAATTATGACTCACTGATTCCAGAATATCTGTCTTCCCCTACAAAATAATGACATTAACATAAGAATTATCCATTTCAGACAAATTTCCCATGTATTTCACACTAATATCAAGACTTACACCAGAAAAAAATGTCTTCTCTCTTAGGTATCACTCTCGAATCTTGCAAAAAATTCATTTTCTTCCCAATACAAAGCTTTTCATCATTACAAGTAGCATTTTCTACCCAAAAAAGTGGTTTTCATCCCCAATAGAAATCCTTTTCTCTACAAATGGTCCCTTGTAGCAACATATGAAACACTGTTATTGGAATTCCTCTTTCCCTCTTCAACATAAGGACATTTCCAACAGAAATATCGATTTCTGACAAATTTTAGAAGAATGTCACACAAATATCAGTACCTATCCCAGAAATAAAAGGTTCTCTCCTAAGAATCATTCTTTATCCTTGCAAAAAAATGGATTTCTCACCAAAATAATGCATTTTATCCCTTTAAAATAGCGTTGTTTCCCAGAAATACTGGTTTTCATCACCAAAAGAAATGGATTTCTCTACAAAATTATCGTTTGTAGCCAAATATGACACATTGTTTCCAGATAAACTCTTTTCATCTAAAAAAGAATGACATTTCCAACAGAAATATCCATTTCTGACAAATTTTAGAAGTAGGTCACGTGAATATCAATACTTATCCCAGAAATGAAAAGTACACTCTTAGGTATCACTCTTCATCCTTGCAAAACTAGGGTTTTCTTCCCAAACTAATGCTTTTCATCCCTACAAATAGCACTTTCTCCCTAAATTACTGGTTTTCATCCCCAAAAGAAGACACATTCTCTTTAAAATGATGCTTTGTAACAAATTATGACTCATTGATTCCAGAATATCTGTTTTCCCCTACAAAATAATGACATTAACATAAGAATTATCCATTTCAGACAGATTTCCCATGTATTTCACACTAATATCAAGACTTACACCAGAAAAAAATGTCTTCTCTCTTAGGTATCACTCTCGAATCTTGCAAAAAATTCATTTTCTTCCCAATACAAAGCTTTTCATCATTACAAGTAGCATTTTCTACCCAAAAAAGTGGTTTTCATCCCCAATAGAAATTGCTTTCTCTACAAATGGTCCCTTGTAGCAACATATGAAACACTGTTATTGGAATACCTCTTTCCCTCTTCAACATAAGGACATTTCTAACAGAAATATCGATTTCTGACAAATTTTAGAAGAATGTCACACAAATATCAGTACCTATCCCAGAAATAAAAGGTTCTCTCCTAAGAATCATTCTTTATCCTTGCAAAAAAATGGATTTCTCACCAAAATAATGCATTTTATCCCTTTAAAATAGCGTTGTTTCCCAGAAATACTGGTTTTCATCACCAAAAGAAATGGATTTCTCTACAAAATTATCGTTTGTAGCCAAATATGACACATTGTTTCCAGATAAACTCTTTTCATCTAAAAAAGAATGACATTTCCAACAGAAATATCCATTTCTGACAAATTTTAGAAGTAGGTCACGTGAATATCAATACTTATCCCAGAAATGAAAAGTACACTCTTTGGTATCACTCTTCATCCTTGCAAAACTATGGTTTTCTTCCCAAACTAATGCTTTTCATCCCTACAAATAGCACTTTCTCCCTAAATTACTGGTTTTCATCCCCAAAAGAAGACACATTCTCTTTAAAATGATGCTTTGTAACAAATTATGACTCACTGATTCCAGAATATCTGTCTTCCCCTACAAAATAATGACATTAACATAAGAATTATCCATTTCAGACAAATTTCCCATGTATTTCACACTAATATCAAGACTTACACCAGAAAAAAATGTCTTCTCTCTTAGGTATCACTCTCGAATCTTGCAAAAAATTCATTTTCTTCCCAATACAAAGCTTTTCATCATTACAAGTAGCATTTTCTACCCAAAAAAGTGGTTTTCATCCCCAATAGAAATCCTTTTCTCTACAAATGGTCCCTTGTAGCAACATATGAAACACTGTTATTGGAATTCCTCTTTCCCTCTTCAACATAAGGACATTTCCAACAGAAATATCGATTTCTGACAAATTTTAGAAGAATGTCACACAAATATCAGTACCTATCCCAGAAATAAAAGGTTCTCTCCTAAGAATCATTCTTTATCCTTGCAAAAAAATGGATTTCTCACCAAAATAATGCATTTTATCCCTTTAAAATAGCGTTGTTTCCCAGAAATACTGGTTTTCATCACCAAAAGAAATGGATTTCTCTACAAAATTATCGTTTGTAGCCAAATATGACACATTGTTTCCAGATAAACTCTTTTCATCTAAAAAAGAATGACATTTCCAACAGAAATATCCATTTCTGACAAATTTTAGAAGTAGGTCACGTGAATATCAATACTTATCCCAGAAATGAAAAGTACACTCTTAGGTATCACTCTTCATCCTTGCAAAACTAGGGTTTTCTTCCCAAACTAATGCTTTTCATCCCTACAAATAGCACTTTCTCCCTAAATTACTGGTTTTCATCCCCAAAAGAAGACACATTCTCTTTAAAATGATGCTTTGTAACAAATTATGACTCATTGATTCCAGAATATCTGTTTTCCCCTACAAAATAATGACATTAACATAAGAATTATCCATTTCAGACAAATTTCCCATGTATTTCACACTAATAT
Source organism: Coturnix japonica (assembly GCF_054131305.1). Lineage (NCBI taxonomy): Eukaryota > Metazoa > Chordata > Aves > Galliformes > Phasianidae > Coturnix > Coturnix japonica. The sequence continues at coordinate 33,794,864 of NC_140669.1, forward strand.
CAAGACTTACACCAGAAAAAATTGTCTTCTCTCTTAGGTATCACTCTCGAATCTTGCAAAAAATTCATTTTCTTCCCAATACAAAGCTTTTCATCATTACAAGTAGCATTTTCTACCCAAAAAAGTGGTTTTCATCCCCAATAGAAATCCTTTTCTCTACAAATGGTCCCTTGTAGCAACATATGAAACACTGTTATTGGAATACCTCTTTCCCTCTTCAACATAAGGACATTTCCAACAGAAATATCGATTTCTGACAAATTTTAGAAGAATGTCACACAAATATCAGTACCTATCCCAGAAATAAAAAGTTCTCTCCTAAGAATCATTCTTTATCCTTGCAAAAAAAGGGATTTCTCACCAAAATAATGCATTTTATCCCTTTAAAATAGCGTTGTTTCCCAGAAATACTGGTTTTCATCACCAAAAGAAATGGATTTCTCTACAAAATTATCGTTTGTAGCCAAATATGACACATTGTTTCCAGATAAACTCTTTTCATCTAAAAAAGAATGACATTTCCAACAGAAATATCCATTTCTGACAAATTTTAGAAGTAGGTCACGTGAATATCAATACTTATCCCAGAAATGAAAAGTACACTCTTAGGTATCACTCTTCATCCTTGCAAAACTAGGGTTTTCTTCCCAAACTAATGCTTTTCATCCCTACAAATAGCACTTTCTCCCTAAATTACTGGTTTTCATCCCCAAAAGAAGACACATTCTCTTTAAAATGATGCTTTGTAACAAATTATGACTCATTGATTCCAGAATATCTGTCTTCCCCTACAAAATAATGACATTAACATAAGAATTATCCATTTCAGACAAATTTCCCATGTATTTCACACTAATATCAAGACTTACACCAGAAAAAAATGTCTTCTCTCTTAGGTATCACTCTCGAATCTTGCAAAAAATTCATTTTCTTCCCAATACAAAGCTTTTCATCATTACAAGTAGCATTTTCTACCCAAAAAAGTGGTTTTCATCCCCAATAGAAATCCTTTTCTCTACAAATGGTCCCTTGTAGCAACATATGAAACACTGTTATTGGAATACCTCTTTCCCTCTTCAACATAAGGACATTTCCAACAGAAATATCGATTTCTGACAAATTTTAGAAGAATGTCACACAAATATCAGTACCTATCCCAGAAATAAAAAGTTCTCTCCTAAGAATCATTCTTTATCCTTGCAAAAAAATGGATTTCTCACCAAAATAATGCATTTTATCCCTTTAAAATAGCGTTGTTTCCCAGAAATACTGGTTTTCATCACCAAAAGAAATGGATTTCTCTACAAAATTATCGTTTGTAGCCAAATATGACACATTGTTTCCAGATAAACTCTTTTCATCTAAAAAAGAATGACATTTCCAACAGAAATATCCATTTCTGACAAATTTTAGAAGTAGGTCACGTGAATATCAATACTTATCCCAGAAATGAAAAGTACACTCTTAGGTATCACTCTTCATCCTTGCAAAACTAGGGTTTTCTTCCCAAACTAATGCTTTTCATCCCTACAAATAGCACTTTCTCCCTAAATTACTGGTTTTCATCCCCAAAAGAAGACACATTCTCTTTAAAATGATGCTTTGTAACAAATTATGACTCATTGATTCCAGAATATCTGTTTTCCCCTACAAAATAATGACATTAACATAAGAATTATCCATTTCAGACAAATTTCCGATGTATTTCACACTAATATCAAGACTTACACCAGAAAAAATTGTCTTCTCTCTTAGGTATCACTCTCGAATCTTGCAAAAAATTCATTTTCTTCCCAATACAAAGCTTTTCATCATTACAAGTAGCATTTTCTACCCAAAAAAGTGGTTTTCATCCCCAATAGAAATCCTTTTCTCTACAAATGGTCCCTTGTAGCAACATATGAAACACTGTTATTGGAATACCTCTTTCCCTCTTCAACATAAGGACATTTCCAACAGAAATATCGATTTCTGACAAATTTTAGAAGAATGTCACACAAATATCAGTACCTATCCCAGAAATAAAAAGTTCTCTCCTAAGAATCATTCTTTATCCTTGCAAAAAAAGGGATTTCTCACCAAAATAATGCATTTTATCCCTTTAAAATAGCGTTGTTTCCCAGAAATACTGGTTTTCATCACCAAAAGAAATGGATTTCTCTACAAAATTATCGTTTGTAGCCAAATATGACACATTGTTTCCAGATAAACTCTTTTCATCTAAAAAAGAATGACATTTCCAACAGAAATATCCATTTCTGACAAATTTTAGAAGTAGGTCACGTGAATATCAATACTTATCCCAGAAATGAAAAGTACACTCTTTGGTATCACTCTTCATCCTTGCAAAACTATGGTTTTCTTCCCAAACTAATGCTTTTCATCCCTACAAATAGCACTTTCTCCCTAAATTACTGGTTTTCATCCCCAAAAGAAGACACATTCTCTTTAAAATGATGCTTTGTAACAAATTATGACTCATTGATTCCAGAATATCTGTCTTCCCCTACAAAATAATGACATTAACATAAGAATTATCCATTTCAGACAGATTTCCCATGTATTTCACACTAATATCAAGACTTACACCAGAAAAAAATGTCTTCTCTCTTAGGTATCACTCTCGAATCTTGCAAAAAATTCATTTTCTTCCCAATACAAAGCTTTTCATCATTACAAGTAGCATTTTCTACCCAAAAAAGTGGTTTTCATCCCCAATAGAAATTGCTTTCTCTACAAATGGTCCCTTGTAGCAACATATGAAACACTGTTATTGGAATACCTCTTTCCCTCTTCAACATAAGGACATTTCTAACAGAAATATCGATTTCTGACAAATTTTAGAAGAATGTCACACAAATATCAGTACCTATCCCAGAAATAAAAGGTTCTCTCCTAAGAATCATTCTTTATCCTTGCAAAAAAATGGATTTCTCACCAAAATAATGCATTTTATCCCTTTAAAATAGCGTTGTTTCCCAGAAATACTGGTTTTCATCACCAAAAGAAATGGATTTCTCTACAAAATTATCGTTTGTAGCCAAATATGACACATTGTTTCCAGATAAACTCTTTTCATCTAAAAAAGAATGACATTTCCAACAGAAATATCCATTTCTGACAAATTTTAGAAGTAGGTCACGTGAATATCAATACTTATCCCAGAAATGAAAAGTACACTCTTAGGTATCACTCTTCATCCTTGCAAAACTAGGGTTTTCTTCCCAAACTAATGCTTTTCATCCCTACAAATAGCACTTTCTCCCTAAATTACTGGTTTTCATCCCCAAAAGAAGACACATTCTCTTTAAAATGATGCTTTGTAACAAATTATGACTCATTGATTCCAGAATATCTGTTTTCCCCTACAAAATAATGACATTAACATAAGAATTATCCATTTCAGACAAATTTCCCATGTATTTCACACTAATATCAAGACTTACACCAGAAAAAATTGTCTTCTCTCTTAGGTATCACTCTCGAATCTTGCAAAAAATTCATTTTCTTCCCAATACAAAGCTTTTCATCATTACAAGTAGCATTTTCTACCCAAAAAAGTGGTTTTCATCCCCAATAGAAATCCTTTTCTCTACAAATGGTCCCTTGTAGCAACATATGAAACACTGTTATTGGAATACCTCTTTCCCTCTTCAACATAAGGACATTTCCAACAGAAATATCGATTTCTGACAAATTTTAGAAGAATGTCACACAAATATCAGTACCTATCTCAGAAATAAAAAGTTCTCTCCTAAGAATCATTCTTTATCCTTGAAAAAAAAGGATTTCTCACCAAAATAATGCATTTTATCCCTTTAAAATAGCGTTGTTTCCCAGAAATACTGGTTTTCATCACCAAAAGAAATGGATTTCTCTACAAAATTATCGTTTGTAGCCAAATATGACACATTGTTTCCAGATAAACTCTTTTCATCTAAAAAAGAATGACATTTCCAACAGAAATATCCATTTCTGACAAATTTTAGAAGTAGGTCACGTGAATATCAATACTTATCCCAGAAATGAAAAGTACACTCTTAGGTATCACTCTTCATCCTTGCAAAACTATGGTTTTCTTCCCAAACTAATGCTTTTCATCCCTACAAATAGCACTTTCTCCCTAAATTACTGGTTTTCATCCCCAAAAGAAGACACATTCTCTTTAAAATGATGCTTTGTAACAAATTATGACTCATTGATTCCAGAATATCTGTCTTCCCCTACAAAATAATGACATTAACATAAGAATTATCCATTTCAGACAAATTTCCCATGTATTTCACACTAATATCAAGACTTACACCAGAAAAAAATGTCTTCTCTCTTAGGTATCACTCTCGAATCTTGCAAAAAATTCATTTTCTTCCCAATACAAAGCTTTTCATCATTACAAGTAGCATTTTCTACCCAAAAAAGTGGTTTTCATCCCCAATAGAAATCCTTTTCTCTACAAATGGTCCCTTGTAGCAACATATGAAACACTGTTATTGGAATACCTCTTTCCCTCTTCAACATAAGGACATTTCCAACAGAAATATCGATTTCTGACAAATTTTAGAAGAATGTCACACAAATATCAGTACCTATCCCAGAAATAAAAAGTTCTCTCCTAAGAATCATTCTTTATCCTTGCAAAAAAATGGATTTCTCACCAAAATAATGCATTTTATCCCTTTAAAATAGCGTTGTTTCCCAGAAATACTGGTTTTCATCACCAAAAGAAATGGATTTCTCTACAAAATTATCGTTTGTAGCCAAATATGACACATTGTTTCCAGATAAACTCTTTTCATCTAAAAAAGAATGACATTTCCAACAGAAATATCCATTTCTGACAAATTTTAGAAGTAGGTCACGTGAATATCAATACTTATCCCAGAAATGAAAAGTACACTCTTAGGTATCACTCTTCATCCTTGCAAAACTAGGGTTTTCTTCCCAAACTAATGCTTTTCATCCCTACAAATAGCACTTTCTCCCTAAATTACTGGTTTTCATCCCCAAAAGAAGACACATTCTCTTTAAAATGATGCTTTGTAACAAATTATGACTCATTGATTCCAGAATATCTGTTTTCCCCTACAAAATAATGACATTAACATAAGAATTATCCATTTCAGACAAATTTCCCATGTATTTCACACTAATATCAAGACTTACACCAGAAAAAATTGTCTTCTCTCTTAGGTATCACTCTCGAATCTTGCAAAAAATTCATTTTCTTCCCAATACAAAGCTTTTCATCATTACAAGTAGCATTTTCTACCCAAAAAAGTGGTTTTCATCCCCAATAGAAATCCTTTTCTCTACAAATGGTCCCTTGTAGCAACATATGAAACACTGTTATTGGAATACCTCTTTCCCTCTTCAACATAAGGACATTTCCAACAGAAATAGCGATTTCTGACAAATTTTAGAAGAATGTCACACAAATATCAGTACCTATCCCAGAAATAAAAAGTTCTCTCCTAAGAATCATTCTTTATCCTTGCAAAAAAAGGGATTTCTCACCAAAATAATGCATTTTATCCCTTTAAAATAGCGTTGTTTCCCAGAAATACTGGTTTTCATCACCAAAAGAAATGGATTTCTCTACAAAATTATCGTTTGTAGCCAAATATGACACATTGTTTCCAGATAAACTCTTTTCATCTAAAAAAGAATGACATTTCCAACAGAAATATCCATTTCTGACAAATTTTAGAAGTAGGTCACGTGAATATCAATACTTATCCCAGAAATGAAAAGTACACTCTTTGGTATCACTCTTCATCCTTGCAAAACTATGGTTTTCTTCCCAAACTAATGCTTTTCATCCCTACAAATAGCACTTTCTCCCTAAATTACTGGTTTTCATCCCCAAAAGAAGACACATTCTCTTTAAAATGATGCTTTGTAACAAATTATGACTCATTGATTCCAGAATATCTGTCTTCCCCTACAAAATAATGACATTAACATAAGAATTATCCATTTCAGACAGATTTCCCATGTATTTCACACTAATATCAAGACTTACACCAGAAAAAAATGTCTTCTCTCTTAGGTATCACTCTCGAATCTTGCAAAAAATTCATTTTCTTCCCAATACAAAGCTTTTCATCATTACAAGTAGCATTTTCTACCCAAAAAAGTGGTTTTCATCCCCAATAGAAATTGCTTTCTCTACAAATGGTCCCTTGTAGCAACATATGAAACACTGTTATTGGAATACCTCTTTCCCTCTTCAACATAAGGACATTTCTAACAGAAATATCGATTTCTGACAAATTTTAGAAGAATGTCACACAAATATCAGTACCTATCCCAGAAATAAAAGGTTCTCTCCTAAGAATCATTCTTTATCCTTGCAAAAAAATGGATTTCTCACCAAAATAATGCATTTTATCCCTTTAAAATAGCGTTGTTTCCCAGAAATACTGGTTTTCATCACCAAAAGAAATGGATTTCTCTACAAAATTATCGTTTGTAGCCAAATATGACACATTGTTTCCAGATAAACTCTTTTCATCTAAAAAAGAATGACATTTCCAACAGAAATATCCATTTCTGACAAATTTTAGAAGTAGGTCACGTGAATATCAATACTTATCCCAGAAATGAAAAGTACACTCTTAGGTATCACTCTTCATCCTTGCAAAACTAGGGTTTTCTTCCCAAACTAATGCTTTTCATCCCTACAAATAGCACTTTCTCCCTAAATTACTGGTTTTCATCCCCAAAAGAAGACACATTCTCTTTAAAATGATGCTTTGTAACAAATTATGACTCATTGATTCCAGAATATCTGTTTTCCCCTACAAAATAATGACATTAACATAAGAATTATCCATTTCAGACAAATTTCCCATGTATTTCACACTAATATCAAGACTTACACCAGAAAAAATTGTCTTCTCTCTTAGGTATCACTCTCGAATCTTGCAAAAAATTCATTTTCTTCCCAATACAAAGCTTTTCATCATTACAAGTAGCATTTTCTACCCAAAAAAGTGGTTTTCATCCCCAATAGAAATCCTTTTCTCTACAAATGGTCCCTTGTAGCAACATATGAAACACTGTTATTGGAATACCTCTTTCCCTCTTCAACATAAGGACATTTCCAACAGAAATATCGATTTCTGACAAATTTTAGAAGAATGTCACACAAATATCAGTACCTATCTCAGAAATAAAAAGTTCTCTCCTAAGAATCATTCTTTATCCTTGAAAAAAAAGGATTTCTCACCAAAATAATGCATTTTATCCCTTTAAAATAGCGTTGTTTCCCAGAAATACTGGTTTTCATCACCAAAAGAAATGGATTTCTCTACAAAATTATCGTTTGTAGCCAAATATGACACATTGTTTCCAGATAAACTCTTTTCATCTAAAAAAGAATGACATTTCCAACAGAAATATCCATTTCTGACAAATTTTAGAAGTAGGTCACGTGAATATCAATACTTATCCCAGAAATGAAAAGTACACTCTTAGGTATCACTCTTCATCCTTGCAAAACTATGGTTTTCTTCGCAAACTAATGCTTTTCATCCCTACAAATAGCACTTTCTCCCTAAATTACTGGTTTTCATCCCCAAAAGAAGACACATTCTCTTTAAAATGATGCTTTGTAACAAATTATGACTCATTGATTCCAGAATATCTGTTTTCCCCTACAAAATAATGACATTAACATAAGAATTATCCATTTCAGACAAATTTCCCATGTATTTCACACTAATATCAAGACTTACACCAGAAAAAAATGTCTTCTCTCTTAGGTATCACTCTCGAATCTTGCAAAAAATTCATTTTCTTCCCAATACAAAGCTTTTCATCATTACAAGTAGCATTTTCTACCCAAAAAAGTGGTTTTCATCCCCAATAGAAATCCTTTTCTCTACAAATGGTCCCTTGTAGCAACATATGAAACACTGTTATTGGAATACCTCTTTCCCTCTTCAACATAAGGACATTTCCAACAGAAATATCGATTTCTGACAAATTTTAGAAGAATGTCACACAAATATCAGTACCTATCTCAGAAATAAAAAGTTCTCTCCTAAGAATCATTCTTTATCCTTGCAAAAAAAGGGATTTCTCACCAAAATAATGCATTTTATCCCTTTAAAATAGCGTTGTTTCCCAGAAATACTGGTTTTCATCACCAAAAGAAATGGATTTCTCTACAAAATTATCGTTTGTAGCCAAATATGACACATTGTTTCCAGATAAACTCTTTTCATCTAAAAAAGAATGACATTTCCAACAGAAATATCCATTTCTGACAAATTTTAGAAGTAGGTCACGTGAATATCAATACTTATCCCAGAAATGAAAAGTACACTCTTAGGTATCACTCTTCATCCTTGCAAAACTATGGTTTTCTTCCCAAACTAATGATTTTCATCCCTACAAATAGCACTTTCTCCCTAAATTACTGGTTTTCATCCCCAAAAGAAGACACATTCTCTTTAAAATGATGCTTTGTAACAAATTATGACTCATTGATTCCAGAATATCTGTCTTCCCCTACAAAATAATGACATTAACATAAGAATTATCCATTTCAGACAGATTTCCCATGTATTTCACACTAATATCAAGACTTACACCAGAAAAAAATGTCTTCTCTCTTAGGTATCACTCTCGAATCTTGCAAAAAATTCATTTTCTTCCCAATACAAAGCTTTTCATCATTAAAAGTAGCATTTTCTACCCAAAAAAGTGGTTTTCATCCCCAATAGAAATTGCTTTCTCTACAAATGGTCCCTTGTAGCAACATATGAAACACTGTTATTGGAATACCTCTTTCCCTCTTCAACATAAGGACATTTCTAACAGAAATATCGATTTCTGACAAATTTTAGAAGAATGTCACACAAATATCAATACCTATCCCAGAAATAAAAAGTTCTCTCCTAAGAATCATTCTTTATCCTTGCAAAAAAAGGGATTTCTCACCAAAATAATGCATTTTATCCCTTTAAAATAGCGTTGTTTCCCAGAAATACTGGTTTTCATCACCAAAAGAAATGGATTTCTCTACAAAATTATCGTTTGTAGCCAAATATGACACATTGTTTCCAGATAAACTCTTTTCATCTAAAAAAGAATGACATTTCCAACAGAAATATCCATTTCTGACAAATTTTAGAAGTAGGTCACGTGAATATCAATACTTATCCCAGAAATGAAAAGTACACTCTTAGGTATCACTCTTCATCCTTGCAAAACTATGGTTTTCTTCCCAAACTAATGCTTTTCATCCCTACAAACAGCACTTTCTCCCTAAATTACTGGTTTTCATCCCCAAAAGAAGACACATTCTCTTTAAAATGATGCTTTGTAACAAATTATGACTCATTGATTCCAGAATATCTGTCTTCCCCTACAAAATTATGACATTAACATAAGAATTATCCATTTCAGACAAATTTCCGATGTATTTCACACTAATATCAAGACTTACACCAGAAAAAAATGTCTTCTCTCTTAGGTATCAGTCTTGAATCTTGCAAAAAATTCATTTTCTTCCCAATACAAAGCTTTTCATCATTACAAGTAGCATTTTCTACCCAAAAAAGTGGTTTTCATCCCCAATAGAAATCCTTTTCTCTACAAATGGTCCCTTGTAGCAACATCTGAAACACTGTTATTGGAATACCTCTTTCCCTCTTCAACATAAGGACATTTCCAACAGAAATAGCGATTTCTGACAAATTTTAGAAGAATGTCACACAAATATCAGTACCTATCCCAGAAATAAAAGGTTCTCTCCTAAGAATCATTCTTTATCCTTGAAAAAAAATGGATTTCTCACCAAAATAATGCATTTTATCCCTTTAAAATAGCGTTGTTTCCCAGAAATACTGGTTTTCATCACCAAAAGAAATGGATTTCTCTACAAAATTATCGTTTGTAGCCAAATATGACACATTGTTTCCAGATAAACTCTTTTCATCTAAAAAAGAATGACATTTCCAACAGAAATATCCATTTCTGACAAATTTTAGAAGTAGGTCACGTGAATATCAATACTTATCCCAGAAATGAAAAGTACACTCTTAGGTATCACTCTTCATCCTTGCAAAACTAGGGTTTTCTTCCCAAACTAATGCTTTTCATCCCTACAAATAGCACTTTCTCCCTAAATTACTGGTTTTCATCCCCAAAAGAAGACACATTCTCTTTAAAATGATGCTTTGTAACAAATTATGACTCACTGATTCCAGAATATCTGTCTTCCCCTACAAAATAATGACATTAACATAAGAATTATCCATTTCAGACAGATTTCCCATGTATTTCACACTAATATCAAGACTTACACCAGAAAAAAATGTCTTCTCTCTTAGGTATCACTCTCGAATCTTGCAAAAAATTCATTTTCTTCCCAATACAAAGCTTTTCATCATTACAAGTAGCATTTTCTACCCAAAAAAGTGGTTTTCATCCCCAATAGAAATTGCTTTCTCTACAAATGGTCCCTTGTAGCAACATATGAAACACTGTTATTGGAATACCTCTTTCCCTCTTCAACATAAGGACATTTCTAACAGAAATATCGATTTCTGACAAATTTTAGAAGAATGTCACACAAATATCAGTACCTATCCCAGAAATAAAAAGTTCTCTCCTAAGAATCATTCTTTATCCTTGCAGAAAAAGGGATTTCTCACCAAAATAATGCATTTTATCCCTTTAAAATAGCGTTGTTTCCCAGAAATACTGGTTTTCATCACCAAAAGAAATGGATTTCTCTACAAAATTATCGTTTGTAGCCAAATATGACACATTGTTTCCAGATAAACTCTTTTCATCTAAAAAAGAATGACATTTCCAACAGAAATATCCATTTCTGACAAATTTTAGAAGTAGGTCACGTGAATATCAATACTTATCCCAGAAATGAAAAGTACACTCTTAGGTATCACTCTTCATCCTTGCAAAACTATGGTTTTCTTCCCAAACTAATGCTTTTCATCCCTACAAACAGCACTTTCTCCCTAAATTACTGGTTTTCATCCCCAAAAGAAGACACATTCTCTTTAAAATGATGCTTTGTAACAAATTATGACTCATTGATTCCAGAATATCTGTCTTCCCCTACAAAATAATGACATTAACATAAGAATTATCCATTTCAGACAAATTTCCGATGTATTTCACACTAATATCAAGACGTACACCAGAAAAAAATGTCTTCTCTCTTAGGTATCAGTCTTGAATCTTGCAAAAAATTCATTTTCTTCCAAATACAAAGCTTTTCATCATTACAAGTAGCATTTTCTACCCAAAAAAGTGGTTTTCATCCCCAATAGAAATCCTTTTCTCTACAAATGGTCCCTTGTAGCAACATATGAAACACTGTTATTGGAATACCTCTTTCCCTCTTCAACATAAGGACATTTCCAACAGAAATAGCGATTTCTGACAAATTTTAGAAGAATGTCACACAAATATCAGTACCTATCCCAGAAATAAAAAGTTCTCTCCTAAGAATCATTCTTTATCCTTGCAAAAAAAGGGATTTCTCACCAAAATAATGCATTTTATCCCTTTAAAATAGCGTTGTTTCCCAGAAATACTGGTTTTCATCACCAAAAGAAATGGATTTCTCTACAAAATTATCGTTTGTAGCCAAATATGACACATTGTTTCCAGATAAACTCTTTTCATCTAAAAAAGAATGACATTTCCAACAGAAATATCCATTTCTGACAAATTTTAGAAGTAGGTCACGTGAATATCAATACTTATCCCAGAAATGAAAAGTACACTCTTAGGTATCACTCTTCATCCTTGCAAAACTAGGGTTTTCTTCCCAAACTAATGCTTTTCATCCCTACAAATAGCACTTTCTCCCTAAATTACTGGTTTTCATCCCCAAAAGAAGACACATTCTCTTTAAAATGATGCTTTGTAACAAATTATGACTCATTGATTCCAGAATATCTGTCTTCCCCTACAAAATAATGACATTAACATAAGAATTATCCATTTCAGACAGATTTCCCATGTATTTCACACTAATATCAAGACTTACACCAGAAAAAAATGTCTTCTCTCTTAGGTATCACTCTCGAATCTTGCAAAAAATTCATTTTCTTCCCAATACAAAGCTTTTCATCATTACAAGTAGCATTTTCTACCCAAAAAAGTGGTTTTCATCCCCAATAGAAATCCTTTTCTCTACAAATGGTCCCTTGTAGCAACATATGAAACACTGTTATTGGAATAACTCTTTTACTCTTCAACATAAGGACATTTCCAACAGAAATAGCGATTTCTGACAGATTTTAGAAGAATGTCACACAAATATCAGTACCTATCCCAGAAATAAAAAGTTCTCTCCTAAGAATCATTCTTTATCCTTGCAAAAAAAGGGATTTCTCACCAAAATAATGCATTTTATCCCTTTAAAATAGCGTTCTTTCCCAGAAATACTGGTTTTCATCACCAAAAGAAATGGATTTCTCTACAAAATTATCGTTTGTAGCCAAATATGACACATTGTTTCCAGATAAACTCTTTTCATCTAAAAAAGAATGACATTTCCAACAGAAATATCCATTTCTGACAAATTTTAGAAGTAGGTCACGTGAATATCAATACTTATCCCAGAAATGAAAAGTACACTCTTAGGTATCACTCTTCATCCTTGCAAAACTATGGTTTTCTTCCCAAACTAATGCTTTTCATCACTACAAATAGCACTTTCTCCCTAAATTACTGGTTTTCATCCCCAAAAGAAGACACATTCTCTTTAAAATGATGCTTTGTAACAAATTATGACTCATTGATTCCAGAATATCTGTCTTCCCCTACAAAATAATGACATTAACATAAGAATTATCCATTTCAGACACATTTCCGATGTATTTCACATTAATATCAAGATTTACACCAGAAAAAAATGTCTTCTCTCTTAGGTATCACTCTTGAATCTGTTACCTCGATCTGGTAACCTGGAAAGTCAAGTCCCTTTGTGAATGTGTATCGACGGCCCCGACCAAGTCACAGCTGTTTGTTACACCATTATGGTGAGCGGTAAAATGGCGTTTATTGGAATGTGAGGGTCCCTTATATAGGTATCCAGTTTCATCCTTATCTTTTTAACATATGCATGACCCAGCAGGGGAGGGCCTATCACGTTACATCCCGAGGGTCCAATTTCGCCTAATACAACATGAATCTTGCAAAAAATTCATTTTCTTCCCAATACAAAGCTTTTCATCATTACAAGTAGCATTTTCTACCCAAAGAAGTGGTTTTCATCCCCAATAGAAATTGCTTTCTCTACAAATGGTCCCTTGTAGCAACATATGAAACACTGTTATTGGAATTCCTCTTTCCCTCTTCAACATAAGGACATTTCCAACAGAAATAGCGATTTCTGACAAATTTTAGAAGAATGTCACACAAATATCAGTACCTATCCCAGAAATAAAAGGTTCTCTCCTAAGAATCATTCTTTATCCTTGCAAAAAAAGGGATTTCTCACCAAAATAATGCATTTTATCCCTTTAAAATAGCGTTGTTTCCCAGAAATACTGGTTTTCATCACCAAAAGAAATGGATTTCTCTACAAAATTATCGTTTGTAGCCAAATATGACACATTGTTTCCAGATAAACTCTTTTCATCTAAAAAAGAATGACATTTCCAACAGAAATATCCATTTCTGACAAATTTTAGAAGTAGGTCACGTGAATATCAATACTTATCCCAGAAATGAAAAGTACACTCTTAGGTATCACTCTTCATCCTTGCAAAACTATGGTTTTCTTCCCAAACTAATGCTTTTCATCCCTACAAATAGCACTTTCTCCCTAAATTACTGGTTTTCATCCCCAAAAGAAGACACATTCTCTTTAGAATGATGCTTTGTAACAAATTATGACTCACTGATTCCAGAATATCTGTCCTCCCCTACAAAATAATGACATTAACATAAGAATTATCCATTTCAGACAAATTTCCGATGTATTTCACACTAATATCAAGACTTACACCAGAAAAAAATGTCTTCTCTCTTAGGTATCACTCTTGAATCTTGCAAAAAATTCATTTTCTTCCCAATACAAAGCTTTTCATCATTACAAGTAGCATTTTCTACCCAAAAAAGTGGTTTTCATCCCCAATAGAAATCCTTTTCTCTACAAATGGTCCCTTGTAGCAACATATAAAACACTGTTATTGGAATACCTCTTTCCCTCTTCAACATAAAAACGTTTCCAACAGAAATAGCGATTTCTGACAAATTTTAGAAGAATGTCACACAAATATCAGTACCTATCCCAGAAATAAAAAGTTCTCTCCTAAGAATCATTCTTTATCCTTGCAAAAAAAGGGATTTCTCACCAAAATAATGCATTTTATCCCTTTAAAATAGCGTTGTTTCCCAGAAATACTGGTTTTCATCACCAAAAGAAATGGATTTCTCTACAAAATTATCGTTTGTAGCCAAATATGACACATTGTTTCCAGATAAACTCTTTTCATCTAAAAAAGAATGACATTTCCAACAGAAATATCCATTTCTGACAAATTTTAGAAGTAGGTCACTTGAATATCAATACTTATCCCAGAAATGAAAAGTACACTCTTAGGTATCACTCTTCATCCTTGCAAAACTATGGTTTTCTTCCCAAACTAATGCTTTTCATCCCTACAAATAGCACTTTCTCCCTAAATTACTGGTTTTCATCCCCAAAAGAAGACACATTCTCTTTAAAATGATGCTTTGTAACAAATTATGACTCATTGATTCCAGAATATCTGTCTTCCCCTACAAAATAATGACATTAACATAAGAATTATCCATTTCAGACAAATTTCCCATGTATTTCACACTAATATCAAGACTTACACCAGAAAAAAATGTCTTCTCTCTTAGGTATCACTCTTGAATCTTGCAAAAAATTCATTTTCTTCCCAATACAAAGCTTTTCATCATTACAAGTAGCATTTTCTACCCAAAAAAGTGGTTTTCATCCCCAATAGAAATTCTTTTCTCTACAAATGGTCCCTTGTAGCAGCATATGAAACACTGTTATTGGAATACCTCTTTCCCTCTTCAACATAAGGACATTTCCAACAGAAATAGCGATTTCTGACAAATTTTAGAAGAATGTCACACAAATATCAGTACCTATCCCAGAAATAAAAGGTTCTCTCCTAAGAATCATTCTTTATCCTTGCAAAAAAAGGGATTTCTCACCAAAATAATGCATTTTATCCCTTTAAAATAGCGTTGTTTCCCAGAAATACTGGTTTTCATCACCAAAAGAAATGGATTTCTCTACAAAATTATCGTTTGTAGCCAAATATGACACATTGTTTCCAGATAAACTCTTTTCATCTAAAAAAGAATGACATTTCCAACAGAAATATCCATTTCTGACAAATTTTAGAAGTAGGTCACGTGAATATCAATACTTATCCCAGAAATGAAAAGTACACTCTTTGGTATCACTCTTCATCCTTGCAAAACTATGGTTTTCTTCCCAAACTAATGCTTTTCATCCCTACAAATAGCACTTTCTCCCTAAATTACTGGTTTTCATCCCCAAAAGAAGACACATTCTCTTTAAAATGATGCTTTGTAACAAATTATGACTCATTGATTCCAGAATATCTGTCTTCCCCTACAAAATAATGACGTTAACATAAGAATTATCCATTTCAGACAAATTTCCGATGTATTTCACACTAATATCAAGACTTACACCAGAAAAAAATGTCTTCTCTCTTAGGTATCACTCTCGAATCTTGCAAAAAATTCATTTTCTTCCCAATACAAAGCTTTTCATCATTACAAGTAGCATTTTCTACCCAAAAAAGTGGTTTTCATCCCCAATAGATATTGCTTTCTCTACAAATGGTCCCTTGTAGCAACATATGAAACACTGTTATTGGAATACCTCTTTCCCTCTTACATAAGGACATTTCTAACAGAAATATCGATTTCTGACAAATTTTAGAAGAATGTCACACAAATATCAGTACCTATCCCAGAAATAAAAAGTTCTCTCCTAAGAATCATTCTTTATCCTTGCAAAAAAAGGGATTTCTCACCAAAATAATGCATTTTATCCCTTTAAAATAGCGTTGTTTCCCAGAAATACTGGTTTTCATCACCAAAAGAAATGGATTTCTCTACAAAATTATCGTTTGTAGCCAAATATGACACATTGTTTCCAGATAAACTCTTTTCATCTAAAAAAGAATGACATTTCCAACAGAAATATCCATTTCTGACAAATTTTAGAAGTAGGTCACGTGAATATCAATACTTATCCCAGAAATGAAAAGTACACTCTTAGGTATCACTCTTCATCCTTGCAAAACTAGGGTTTTCTTCCCAAACTAATGCTTTTCATCCCTACAAATAGCACTTTCTCCCTAAATTACTGGTTTTCATCCCCAAAAGAAGACACATTCTCTTTAAAATGATGCTTTGTAACAAATTATGACTCACTGATTCCAGAATATCTGTCTTCCCCTACAAATAATGACATTAACATAAGAATTATCCATTTCAGACAGATTTCCCATGTATTTCACACTAATATCAAGACTTACACCAGAAAAAAATGTCTTCTCTCTTAGGTATCACTCTCGAATCTTGCAAAAAATTCATTTTCTTCCCAATACAAAGCTTTTCATCATTACAAGTAGCATTTTCTACCCAAAAAAGTGGTTTTCATCCCCAATAGAAATCCATTTCTCTACAAATGGTCCCTTGTAGCAACATATGAAACACTGTTATTGGAATACCTCTTTCCCTCTTCAACATAAGGACATTTCTAACAGAAATATCGATTTCTGACAAATTTTAGAAGAATGTCACACAAATATCAGTACCTATCCCAGAAATAAAAAGTTCTCTCCTAAGAATCATTCTTTATCCTTGCAAAAAAAGGGATTTCTCACCAAAATAATGCATTTTATCCCTTTAAAATAGCGTTGTTTCCCAGAAATACTGGTTTTCATCACCAAAAGAAATGGATTTCTCTACAAAATTATCGTTTGTAGCCAAATATGACACATTGTTTCCAGATAAACTCTTTTCATCTAAAAAAGAATGACATTTCCAACAGAAATATCCATTTCTGACAAATTTTAGAAGTAGGTCACGTGAATATCAATACTTATCCCAGAAATGAAAAGTACACTCTTAGGTATCACTCTTCATTTTTGCAAAACTATGGTTTTCTTCCCAAACTAACGCTTTTCATCCCTACAAATAGCACTTTCTCCCTAAATTACTGGTTTTCATCCCCAAAAGAAGACACATTCTCTTTAAAATGATGCTTTGTAACAAATTATGACTCATTGATTCCAGAATATCTGTCTTCCCCTACAAAATAATGACATTAACATAAGAATTATCCATTTCAGACAAATTTCCGATGTATTTCACACTAATATCAAGACTTACACCAGAAAAAAATGTCTTCTCTCTTAGGTATCACTCTTGAATCTTGCAAAAAATTCATTTTCTTCCCAATACAAAGCTTTTCATCATTACAAGTAGCATTTTCTACCCAAAAAAGTGGTTTTCATCCCCAATAGAAATCCTTTTCTCTACAAATGGTCCCTTGTAGCAACATATGAAACACTGTTATTGGAATTCCTCTTTCCCTCTTCAACATAAGGACATTTCCAACAGAAATAGCGATTTCTGACAAATTTTAGAAGAATGTCACACAAATATCAGTACCTATCCCAGAAATAAAAAGTTCTCTCCTAAGAATCATTCTTTATCCTTGCAAAAAAAGGGATTTCTCACCAAAATAATGCATTTTATCCCTTTAAAATAGCGTTGTTTCCCAGAAATACTGGTTTTCATCACCAAAAGAAATGGATTTCTCTACAAAATTATCGTTTGTAGCCAAATATGACACATTGTTTCCAGATAAACTCTTTTCATCTAAAAAAGAATGACATTTCCAACAGAAATATCCATTTCTGACAAATTTTAGAAGTAGGTCACGTGAATATCAATACTTATCCCAGAAATGAAAAGTACACTCTTAGGTATCACTCTTCATCCTTGCAAAACTATGGTTTTCTTCCCAAACTAATGCTTTTCATCCCTACAAATAGCACTTTCTCCCTAAATTACTGGTTTTCATCCCCAAAAGAAGACACATTCTCTTTAAAATGATGCTTTGTAACAAATTATGACTCATTGATTCCAGAATATCTGTCTTCCCCTACAAAATAATGACATTAACATAAGAATTATCCATTTCAGACACATTTCCGATTTATTTCACACTAAGATCAAGACTTACACCAGAAAAAAATGTCTTCTCTCTTAGGTATCACTCTTGAATCTTGCAAAAAATTCGTTTTCTTCCCAATACAAAGCTTTTCATCATTACAAGTAGCATTTTCTACCCAAAAAAGTGGTTTTCATCCCCAATAGAAATCCTTTTCTCTACAAATGGTCCCTTGTAGCAACATATGAAACACTGTTATTGGAATACCTCTTTCCCTCTTCAACATAAGGACATTTCCAACAGAAATAGCGATTTCTGACAGATTTTAGAAGAATGTCACACAAATATCAGTACCTATCCCAGAAATAAAAAGTTCTCTCCTAAGAATCATTCTTTATCCTTGCAAAAAAAGGGATTTCTCACCAAAATAATGCATTTTATCCCTTTAAAATAGCGTTGTTTCCCAGAAATACTGGTTTTCATCACCAAAAGAAATGGATTTCTCTACAAAATTATCGTTTGTAGCCAAATATGACACATTGTTTCCAGATAAACTCTTTTCATCGAAAAAAGAATGACATTTCCAACAGAAATATCCATTTCTGACAAATTTTAGAAGTAGGTCACGTGAATATCAATACTTATCCCAGAAATGAAAAGTACACTCTTAGGTATCACTCTTCATCCTTGCAAAACTAGGGTTTTCTTCCCAAACTAATGCTTTTCATCCCTACAAATAGCACTTTCTCCCTAAATTACTGGTTTTCATCCCCAAAAAAAGACACATTCTCTTTAAAATGATGCTTTGTAACAAATTATGACTCATTGATTCCAGAATATCTGTCTTCCCCTACAAAATAATGACATTAACATAAGAATTATCCATTTCAGACAGATTTCCCATGTATTTCACACTAATATCAAGACTTACACCAGAAAAAAATGTCTTCTCTCTTAGGTATCACTCTCGAATCTTGCAAAAAATTCATTTTCTTCCCAATACAAAGCTTTTCATCATTACAAGTAGCATTTTCTACCCAAAAAAGTGGTTTTCATCCCCAATAGAAATCCATTTCTCTACAAATGGTCCCTTGTAGCAACATATGAAACACTGTTATTGGAATACCTCTTTCCCTCTTCAACATAAGGACATTTCTAACAGAAATATCGATTTCTGACAAATTTTAGAAGAATGTCACACAAATATCAGTACCTATCCCAGAAATAAAAAGTTCTCTCCTAAGAATCATTCTTTATCCTTGCAAAAAAAGGGATTTCTCACCAAAATAATGCATTTTATCCCTTTAAAATAGCGTTGTTTCCCAGAAATACTGGTTTTCATCACCAAAAGAAATGGATTTCTCTACAAAATTATCGTTTGTAGCCAAATATGACACATTGTTTCCAGATAAACTCTTTTCATCTAAAAAAGAATGACATTTCCAACAGAAATATCCACTTCTGACAAATTTTAGAAGTAGGTCACGTGAATATCAATACTTATCCCAGAAATGAAAAGTACACTCTTAGGTATCACTCTTCATTTTTGCAAAACTATGGTTTTCTTCCCAAACTAACGCTTTTCATCCCTACAAATAGCACTTTCTCCCTAAATTACTGGTTTTCATCCCCAAAAGAAGACACATTCTCTTTAAAATGATGCTTTGTAACAAATTATGACTCATTGATTCCAGAATATCTGTCTTCCCCTACAAAATAATGACATTAACATAAGAATTATCCATTTCAGACAAATTTCCGATGTATTTCACACTAATATCAAGACTTACACCAGAAAAAAATGTCTTCTCTCTTAGGTATCACTCTTGAATCTTGCAAAAAATTCATTTTCTTCCCAATACAAAGCTTTTCATCATTACAAGTAGCATTTTCTACCCAAAAAAGTGGTTTTCATCCCCAATAGAAATCCTTTTCTCTACAAATGGTCCCTTGTAGCAACATATGAAACACTGTTATTGGAATTCCTCTTTCCCTCTTCAACATAAGGACATTTCCAACAGAAATAGCGATTTCTGACAAATTTTAGAAGAATGTCACACAAATATCAGTACCTATCCCAGAAATAAAAAGTTCTCTCCTAAGAATCATTCTTTATCCTTGCAAAAAAAGGGATTTCTCACCAAAATAATGCATTTTATCCCTTTAAAATAGCGTTGTTTCCCAGAAATACTGGTTTTCATCACCAAAAGAAATGGATTTCTCTACAAAATTATCGTTTGTAGCCAAATATGACACATTGTTTCCAGATAAACTCTTTTCATCTAAAAAAGAATGACATTTCCAACAGAAATATCCACTTCTGACAAATTTTAGAAGTAGGTCACGTGAATATCAATACTTATCCCAGAAATGAAAAGTACACTCTTAGGTATCACTCTTCATCCTTGCAAAACTATGGTTTTCTTCCCAAACTAATGCTTTTCATCCCTACAAATAGCACTTTCTCCCTAAATTACTGGTTTTCATCCCCAAAAGAAGACACGTTCTCTTTAAAATGATGCTTTGTAACAAATTATGACTCATTGATTCCAGAATATCTGTCTTCCCCTACAAAATAATGACATTAACATAAGAATTATCCATTTCAGACACATTTCCGATGTATTTCACACTAAGATCAAGACTTACACCAGAAAAAAATGTCTTCTCTCTTAGGTATCACTCTTGAATCTTGCAAAAAATTCGTTTTCTTCCCAATACAAAGCTTTTCATCATTACAAGTAGCATTTTCTACCCAAAAAAGTGGTTTTCATCCCCAATAGAAATCCTTTTCTCTACAAATGGTCCCTTGTAGCAACATATGAAACACTGTTATTGGAATACCTCTTTCCCTCTTCAACATAAGGACATTTCCAACAGAAATAGCGATTTCTGACAGATTTTAGAAGAATGTCACACAAATATCAGTACCTATCCCAGAAATAAAAAGTTCTCTCCTAAGAATCATTCTTTATCCTTGCAAAAAAAGGGATTTCTCACCAAAATAATGCATTTTATCCCTTTAAAATAGCGTTGTTTCCCAGAAATACTGGTTTTCATCACCAAAAGAAATGGATTTCTCTACAAAATTATCGTTTGTAGCCAAATATGACACATTGTTTCCAGATAAACTCTTTTCATCGAAAAAAGAATGACATTTCCAACAGAAATATCCATTTCTGACAAATTTTAGAAGTAGGTCACGTGAATATCAATACTTATCCCAGAAATGAAAAGTACACTCTTAGGTATCACTCTTCATCCTTGCAAAACTAGGGTTTTCTTCCCAAACTAATGCTTTTCATCCCTACAAATAGCACTTTCTCCCTAAATTACTGGTTTTCATCCCCAAAAAAAGACACATTCTCTTTAAAATGATGCTTTGTAACAAATTATGACTCATTGATTCCAGAATATCTGTCTTCCCCTACAAAATAATGACATTAACATAAGAATTATCCATTTCAGACAGATTTCCCATGTATTTCACACTAATATCAAGACTTACACCAGAAAAAAATGTCTTCTCTCTTAGGTATCACTCTCGAATCTTGCAAAAAATTCATTTTCTTCCCAATACAAAGCTTTTCATCATTACAAGTAGCATTTTCTACCCAAAAAAGTGGTTTTCATCCCCAATAGAAATCCATTTCTCTACAAATGGTCCCTTGTAGCAACATATGAAACACTGTTATTGGAATACCTCTTTCCCTCTTCAACATAAGGACATTTCTAACAGAAATATCGATTTCTGACAAATTTTAGAAGAATGTCACACAAATATCAGTACCTATCCCAGAAATAAAAAGTTCTCTCCTAAGAATCATTCTTTATCCTTGCAAAAAAAGGGATTTCTCACCAAAATAATGCATTTTATCCCTTTAAAATAGCGTTCTTTCCCAGAAATACTGGTTTTCATCACCAAAAGAAATGGATTTCTCTACAAAATTATCGTTTGTAGCCAAATATGACACATTGTTTCCAGATAAACTCTTTTCATCGAAAAAAGAATGACATTTCCAACAGAAATATCCATTTCTGACAAATTTTAGAAGTAGGTCACGTGAATATCAATACTTATCCCAGAAATGAAAAGTACACTCTTAGGTATCACTCTTCATCCTTGCAAAACTATGGTTTTCTTCCCAAACTAATGCTTTTCATCCCTACAAATAGCACTTTCTCCCTAAATTACTGGTTTTCATCCCCAAAAGAAGACACATTCTCTTTAAAATGATGCTTTGTAACAAATTATGACTCATTGATTCCAGAATATCTGTCCTCCCCTACAAAATAATAACATTAACATAAGAATTATCCATTTCAGACAAATTTCCGATGTATTTCACACTAATATCAAGACTTACACCAGAAAAAAATGTCTTCTCTCTTAGGTATCACTCTTGAATCTTGCAAAAAATTCATTTTCTTCCCAATACAAAGCTTTTCATCATTACAAGTAGCATTTTCTACCCAAAAAAGTGGTTTTCATCCCCAATAGAAATCCTTTTCTCTACAAATGGTCCCTTGTAGCAACATATGAAACACTGTTATTGGAATACCTCTTTCCCTCTTCAACAT
The DNA here is from genome assembly GCF_054131305.1 of Coturnix japonica. Taxonomy (NCBI): domain Eukaryota; kingdom Metazoa; phylum Chordata; class Aves; order Galliformes; family Phasianidae; genus Coturnix; species Coturnix japonica. Next base: position 33,817,665 of record NC_140669.1, read on the forward strand.
AAAAACGTTTCCAACAGAAATAGCGATTTCTGACAAATTTTAGAAGAATGTCACACAAATATCAGTACCTATCCCAGAAATAAAAGGTTCTCTCCTAAGAATCATTCTTTATCCTTGCAAAAAAAGGGATTTCTCACCAAAATAATGCATTTTATCCCTTTAAAATAGCGTTGTTTCCCAGAAATACTGGTTTTCATCACCAAAAGAAATGGATTTCTCTACAAAATTATCGTTTGTAGCCAAATATGACACATTGTTTCCAGATAAACTCTTTTCATCTAAAAAAGAATGACATTTCCAACAGAAATATCCATTTCTGACAAATTTTAGAAGTAGGTCACGTGAATATCAATACTTATCCCAGAAATGAAAAGTACACTCTTAGGTATCACTCTTCATCCTTGCAAAACTATGGTTTTCTTCCCAAACTAATGCTTTTCATCCCTACAAATAGCACTTTCTCCCTAAATTACTGGTTTTCATCCCCAAAAGAAGACACATTCTCTTTAAAATGATGCTTTGTAACAAATTATGACTCACTGATTCCAGAATATCTGTCCTCCCCTACAAAATAATGACATTAACATAAGAATTATCCATTTCAGACAAATTTCCCATGTATTTCACACTAATATCAAGACTTACACCAGAAAAAAATGTCTTCTCTCTTAGGTATCACTCTTGAATCTTGCAAAAAATTCATTTTCTTCCCAATACAAAGCTTTTCATCATTACAAGTAGCATTTTCTACCCAAAAAAGTGGTTTTCATCCCCAATAGAAATCCTTTTCTCTACAAATGGTCCCTTGTAGCAACATATAAAACACTGTTATTGGAATACCTCTTTCCCTCTTCAACATAAAAACGTTTCCAACAGAAATAGCGATTTCTGACAAATTTTAGAAGAATGTCACACAAATATCAGTACCTATCCCAGAAATAAAAAGTTCTCTCCTAAGAATCATTCTTTATCCTTGCAAAAAAAGGGATTTCTCACCAAAATAATGCATTTTATCCCTTTAAAATAGCGTTCTTTCCCAGAAATACTGGTTTTCATCACCAAAAGAAATGGATTTCTCTACAAAATTATCGTTTGTAGCCAAATATGACACATTGTTTCCAGATAAACTCTTTTCATCTAAAAAAGAATGACATTTCCAACAGAAATATCCATTTCTGACAAATTTTAGAAGTAGGTCACGTGAATATCAATACTTATCCCAGAAATGAAAAGTACACTCTTAGGTATCACTCTTCATCCTTGCAAAACTATGGTTTTCTTCCCAAACTAATGCTTTTCATCCCTACAAATAGCACTTTCTCCCTAAATTATTGGTTTTCATCCCCAAAAGAAGACACATTCTCTTTAAAATGATGCTTTGTAACAAATTATGACTCACTGATTCCAGAATATCTGTCTTCCCCTACAAAATAATGACATTAACATAAGAATTATCCATTTCAGACAAATTTCCCATGTATTTCACACTAATATCAAGACTTACACCAGAAAAAAATGTCTTCTCTCTTAGGTATCACTCTTGAATCTTGCAAAAAATTCATTTTCTTCCCAATACAAAGCTTTTCATCATTACAAGTAGCATTTTCTACCCAAAAAAGTGGTTTTCATCCCCAATAGAAATCCTTTTCTCTACAAATGGTCCCTTGTAGCAACATATGAAACACTGTTATTGGAATACCTCTTTCCCTCTTCAACATAAGGACATTTCCAACAGAAATAGCGATTTCTGACAAATTTTAGAAGAATGTCACACAAATATCAGTACCTATCCCAGAAATAAAAGGTTCTCTCCTAAGAATCATTCTTTATCCTTGCAAAAAAAGGGATTTCTCACCAAAATAATGCATTTTATCCCTTTAAAATAGCGTTGTTTCCCAGAAATACTGGTTTTCATCACCAAAAGAAATGGATTTCTCTACAAAATTATCGTTTGTAGCCAAATATGACACATTGTTTCCAGATAAACTCTTTTCATCTAAAAAAGAATGACATTTCCAACAGAAATATCCATTTCTGACAAATTTTAGAAGTAGGTCACGTGAATATCAATACTTATCCCAGAAATGAAAAGTACACTCTTAGGTATCACTCTTCATCCTTGCAAAGCTATGGTTTTCTTCCCAAACTAATGCTTTTCATCCCTACAAATAGCACTTTCTCCCTAAATTACTGGTTTTCATCCCCAAAAGAAGACACATTCTCTTTAAAATGATGCTTTGTAACAAATTATGACTCATTGATTCCAGAATATCTGTCTTCCCCTACAAAATAATGACATTAACATAAGAATTATCAATTTCAGACTAATTTCCGATGTATTTCACACTAATATCAAGACTTACACCAGAAAAAAATGTCTTCTCTCTTAGGTATCACTCTTGAATCTTGCAAAAAATTCATTTTCTTCCCAATACAAAGCTTTTCATCATTACAAGTAGCATTTTCTACCCAAAAAAGTGGTTTTCATCCCCAATAGAAATCCTTTTCTCTACAAATGGTCCCTTGTAGCAACATATGAAACACTGTTATTGGAATACCTCTTTCCCTCTTCAACATAAGGACATTTCCAACAGAAATAGCGATTTCTGACAAATTTTAGAAGAATGTCACACAAATATCAGTACCTATCCCAGAAATAAAAGGTTCTCTCCTAAGAATCATTTTGTATCCTTGCAAAAAAAAGGGATTTCTCATCAAAATAATGCATTTTATCCCTTTAAAATAGCGTTGTTTCCCAGAAATACTGGCTTTCATCACCAAAAGAAATGGATTTCTCTACAAAATTATCGTTTGTAGCCAAATATGACACATTGTTTCCAGATAAACTCTTTTCATCTAAAAAAGAATGACATTTCCAACAGAAATATCCATTTCTGACAAATTTTAGAAGTAGGTCACGTGAATATCAATACTTATCCCAGAAATGAAAAGTACACTCTTAGGTATCACTCTTCATCCTTGCAAAACTATGGTTTTCTTCCCAAACTAATGCTTTTCATCCCTACAAATAGCACTTTCTCCCTAAATTACTGGTTTTCATCCCCAAAAGAAGACACATTCTCTTTAGAATGATGCTTTGTAACAAATTATGACTCACTGATTCCAGAATATCTGTCCTCCCCTACAAAATAATGACATTAACATAAGAATTATCCATTTCAGACAAATTTCCGATGTATTTCACACTAATATCAAGACTTACACCAGAAAAAAATGTCTTCTCTCTTAGGTATCACTCTTGAATCTTGCAAAAAATTCATTTTCTTCCCAATACAAAGCTTTTCATCATTACAAGTAGCATTTTCTACCCAAAAAAGTGGTTTTCATCCCCAATTGAAATCCTTTTCTCTACAAATGGTCCCTTGTAGCAACATATGAAACACTGTTATTGGAATACCTCTTTCCCTCTTCAACATAAGGACATTTCCAACAGAAATAGCGATTTCTGACAAATTTTAGAAGAATGTCACACAAATATCAGTACCTATCCCAGAAATAAAAGGTTCTCTCCTAAGAATCATTTTGTATCCTTGCAAAAAAAAGGGATTTCTCACCAAAATAATGCATTTTATCCCTTTAAAATAGCGTTGTTTCCCAGAAATACTGGCTTTCATCACCAAAAGAAATGGATTTCTCTACAAAATTATCGTTTGTAGCCAAATATGACACATTGTTTCCAGATAAACTCTTTTCATCTAAAAAAGAATGACATTTCCAACAGAAATATCCATTTCTGACAAATTTTAGAAGTAGGTCACGTGAATATCAATACTTATCCCAGAAATGAAAAGTACACTCTTAGGTATCACTCTTCATCCTTGCAAAACTAGGGTTTTCTTCCCAAACTAATGCTTTTCATCCCTACAAATAGCACTTTCTCCCTAAATTACTGGTTTTCATCCCCAAAAGAAGACACATTCTCTTTAGAATGATGCTTTGTAACAAATTATGACTCACTGATTCCAGAATATCTGTCCTCCCCTACAAAATAATGACATTAACATAAGAATTATCCATTTCAGACAAATTTCCGATGTATTTCACACTAATATCAAGACTTACACCAGAAAAAAATGTCTTCTCTCTTAGGTATCACTCTTGAATCTTGCAAAAAATTCATTTTCTTCCCAATACAAAGCTTTTCATCATTACAAGTAGCATTTTCTACCCAAAAAAGTGGTTTTCATCCCCAATAGAAATCCTTTTCTCTACAAATGGTCCCTTGTAGCAACATATAAAACACTGTTATTGGAATACCTCTTTCCCTCTTCAACATAAAAACGTTTCCAACAGAAATAGCGATTTCTGACAAATTTTAGAAGAATGTCACACAAATATCAGTACCTATCCCAGAAATAAAAAGTTCTCTCCTAAGAATCATTCTTTATCCTTGCAAAAAAAGGGATTTCTCACCAAAATAATGCATTTTATCCCTTTAAAATAGCGTTCTTTCCCAGAAATACTGGTTTTCATCACCAAAAGAAATGGATTTCTCTACAAAATTATCGTTTGTAGCCAAATATGACACATTGTTTCCAGATAAACTCTTTTCATCTAAAAAAGAATGACATTTCCAACAGAAATATCCATTTCTGACAAATTTTAGAAGTAGGTCACGTGAATATCAATACTTATCCCAGAAATGAAAAGTACACTCTTAGGTATCACTCTTCATCCTTGCAAAACTAGGGTTTTCTTCCCAAACTAATGCTTTTCATCCCTACAAATAGCACTTTCTCCCTAAATTATTGGTTTTCATCCCCAAAAGAAGACACATTCTCTTTAAAATGATGCTTTGTAACAAATTATGACTCACTGATTCCAGAATATCTGTCTTCCCCTACAAAATAATGACATTAACATAAGAATTATCCATTTCAGACAAATTTCCGATGTATTTCACACTAATATCAAGACTTACACCAGAAAAAAATGTCTTCTCTCTTAGGTATCACTCTTGAATCTTGCAAAAAATTCATTTTCTTCCCAATACAAAGCTTTTCATCATTACAAGTAGCATTTTCTACCCAAAAAAGTGGTTTTCATCCCCAATAGAAATCCTTTTCTCTACAAATGGTCCCTTGTAGCAACATATGAAACACTGTTATTGGAATACCTCTTTCCCTCTTCAACATAAGGACATTTCCAACAGAAATAGCGATTTCTGACAAATTTTAGAAGAATGTCACACAAATATCAGTACCTATCCCAGAAATAAAAGGTTCTCTCCTAAGAATCATTCTTTATCCTTGCAAAAAAAGGGATTTCTCACCAAAATAATGCATTTTATCCCTTTAAAATAGCGTTGTTTCCCAGAAATACTGGTTTTCATCACCAAAAGAAATGGATTTCTCTACAAAATTATCGTTTGTAGCCAAATATGACACATTGTTTCCAGATAAACTCTTTTCATCTAAAAAAGAATGACATTTCCAACAGAAATATCCATTTCTGACAAATTTTAGAAGTAGGTCACGTGAATATCAATACTTATCCCAGAAATGAAAAGTACACTCTTAGGTATCACTCTTCATCCTTGCAAAGCTATGGTTTTCTTCCCAAACTAATGCTTTTCATCCCTACAAATAGCACTTTCTCCCTAAATTACTGGTTTTCATCCCCAAAAGAAGACACATTCTCTTTAAAATGATGCTTTGTAACAAATTATGACTCATTGATTCCAGAATATCTGTCTTCCCCTACAAAATAATGACATTAACATAAGAATTATCCATTTCAGACAAATTTCCCATGTATTTCACACTAATATCAAGACTTACACCAGAAAAAAATGTCTTCTCTCTTAGGTATCACTCTTGAATCTTGCAAAAAATTCATTTTCTTCCCAATACAAAGCTTTTCATCATTACAAGTAGCATTTTCTACCCAAAAAAGTGGTTTTCATCCCCAATAGAAATCCTTTTCTCTACAAATGGTCCCTTGTAGCAACATATGAAACACTGTTATTGGAATACCTCTTTCCCTCTTCAACATAAGGACATTTCCAACAGAAATAGCGATTTCTGACAAATTTTAGAGGAATGTCACACAAATATCAGTACCTATCCCAGAAATAAAAAGTTCTCTCCTAAGAATCATTCTTTATCCTTGCAAAAAAAGGGATTTCTCACCAAAATAATGCATTTTATCCCTTTAAAATAGCGTTGTTTCCCAGAAATACTGGTTTTTATCACCAAAAGAAATGGATTTCTCTACAAAATTATCGTTTGTAGCCAAAAATGACACATTGTTTCCAGATAAACTCTTTTCATCGAAAAAAGAATGACATTTCCAACAGAAATATCCATTTCTGACAAATTTTAGAAGTAGGTCACGTGAATATCAATACTTATCCCAGAAATGAAAAGTACACTCTTAGGTATCACTCTTCATCCTTGCAAAACTATGGTTTTCTTCCCAAACTAATGCTTTTCATCCCTACAAATAGCACTTTCTCCCTAAATTACTGGTTTTCATCCCCAAAAGAAGACACATTCTCTTTAGAATGATGCTTTGTAACAAATTATGACTCATTGATTCCAGAATATCTGTCTTCCCCTACAAAATAATGACATTAACATAAGAATTATCCATTTCAGACAAATTTCCCATGTATTTCACACTAATATCAAGACTTACACCCGAAAAAAATGTCTTCTCTCTTAGGTATCACTCTTGAATCTTGCAAAAAATTCATTTTCTTCCCAATACAAAGCTTTTCATCATTACAAGTAGCATTTTCTACCCAAAAAAGTGGTTTTCATCCCCAATTGAAATCCTTTTCTCTACAAATGGTCCCTTGTAGCAACATATGAAACACTGTTATTGGAATACCTCTTTCCCTCTTCAACATAAGGACATTTCCAACAGAAATAGCGATTTCTGACAAATTTTAGAAGAATGTCACACAAATATCAGTACCTATCCCAGAAATAAAAGGTTCTCTCCTAAGAATCATTTTGTATCCTTGCAAAAAAAAGGGATTTCTCACCAAAATAATGCATTTTATCCCTTTAAAATAGCGTTGTTTCCCAGAAATACTGGCTTTCATCACCAAAAGAAATGGATTTCTCTACAAAATTATCGTTTGTAGCCAAATATGACACATTGTTTCCAGATAAACTCTTTTCATCTAAAAAAGAATGACATTTCCAACAGAAATATCCATTTCTGACAAATTTTAGAAGTAGGTCACGTGAATATCAATACTTATCCCAGAAATGAAAAGTACACTCTTAGGTATCACTCTTCATCCTTGCAAAACTATGGTTTTCTTCCCAAACTAATGCTTTTCATCCCTACAAATAGCACTTTCTCCCTAAATTACTGGTTTTCATCCCCAAAAGAAGACACATTCTCTTTAGAATGATGCTTTGTAACAAATTATGACTCACTGATTCCAGAATATCTGTCCTCCCCTACAAAATAATGACATTAACATAAGAATTATCCATTTCAGACAAATTTCCGATGTATTTCACACTAATATCAAGACTTACACCAGAAAAAAATGTCTTCTCTCTTAGGTATCACTCTTGAATCTTGCAAAAAATTCATTTTCTTCCCAATACAAAGCTTTTCATCATTACAAGTAGCATTTTCTACCCAAAAAAGTGGTTTTCATCCCCAATAGAAATCCTTTTCTCTACAAATGGTCCCTTGTAGCAACATATAAAACACTGTTATTGGAATACCTCTTTCCCTCTTCAACATAAAAACGTTTCCAACAGAAATAGCGATTTCTGACAAATTTTAGAAGAATGTCACACAAATATCAGTACCTATCCCAGAAATAAAAAGTTCTCTCCTAAGAATCATTCTTTATCCTTGCAAAAAAAGGGATTTCTCACCAAAATAATGCATTTTATCCCTTTAAAATAGCGTTCTTTCCCAGAAATACTGGTTTTCATCACCAAAAGAAATGGATTTCTCTACAAAATTATCGTTTGTAGCCAAATATGACACATTGTTTCCAGATAAACTCTTTTCATCTAAAAAAGAATGACATTTCCAACAGAAATATCCATTTCTGACAAATTTTAGAAGTAGGTCACGTGAATATCAATACTTATCCCAGAAATGAAAAGTACACTCTTAGGTATCACTCTTCATCCTTGCAAAACTAGGGTTTTCTTCCCAAACTAATGCTTTTCATCCCTACAAATAGCACTTTCTCCCTAAATTATTGGTTTTCATCCCCAAAAGAAGACACATTCTCTTTAAAATGATGCTTTGTAACAAATTATGACTCACTGATTCCAGAATATCTGTCTTCCCCTACAAAATAATGACATTAACATAAGAATTATCCATTTCAGACAAATTTCCCATGTATTTCACACTAATATCAAGACTTACACCAGAAAAAAATGTCTTCTCTCTTAGGTATCACTCTTGAATCTTGCAAAAAATTCATTTTCTTCCCAATACAAAGCTTTTCATCATTACAAGTAGCATTTTCTACCCAAAAAAGTGGTTTTCATCCCCAATAGAAATCCTTTTCTCTACAAATGGTCCCTTGTAGCAACATATGAAACACTGTTATTGGAATACCTCTTTCCCTCTTCAACATAAGGACATTTCCAACAGAAATAGCGATTTCTGACAAATTTTAGAAGAATGTCACACAAATATCAGTACCTATCCCAGAAATAAAAGGTTCTCTCCTAAGAATCATTCTTTATCCTTGCAAAAAAAGGGATTTCTCACCAAAATAATGCATTTTATCCCTTTAAAATAGCGTTGTTTCCCAGAAATACTGGTTTTCATCACCAAAAGAAATGGATTTCTCTACAAAATTATCGTTTGTAGCCAAATATGACACATTGTTTCCAGATAAACTCTTTTCATCTAAAAAAGAATGACATTTCCAACAGAAATATCCATTTCTGACAAATTTTAGAAGTAGGTCACGTGAATATCAATACTTATCCCAGAAATGAAAAGTACACTCTTAGGTATCACTCTTCATCCTTGCAAAGCTATGGTTTTCTTCCCAAACTAATGCTTTTCATCCCTACAAATAGCACTTTCTCCCTAAATTACTGGTTTTCATCCCCAAAAGAAGACACATTCTCTTTAAAATGATGCTTTGTAACAAATTATGACTCATTGATTCCAGAATATCTGTCTTCCCCTACAAAATAATGACATTAACATAAGAATTATCCATTTCAGACTAATTTCCGATGTATTTCACACTAATATCAAGACTTACACCAGAAAAAAATGTCTTCTCTCTTAGGTATCACTCTTGAATCTTGCAAAAAATTCATTTTCTTCCCAATACAAAGCTTTTCATCATTACAAGTAGCATTTTCTACCCAAAAAAGTGGTTTTCATCCCCAATAGAAATCCTTTTCTCTACAAATGGTCCCTTGTAGCAACATATGAAACACTGTTATTGGAATACCTCTTTCCCTCTTCAACATAAGGACATTTCCAACAGAAATAGCGATTTCTGACAAATTTTAGAGGAATGTCACACAAATATCAGTACCTATCCCAGAAATAAAAAGTTCTCTCCTAAGAATCATTCTTTATCCTTGCAAAAAAAGGGATTTCTCACCAAAATAATGCATTTTATCCCTTTAAAATAGCGTTGTTTCCCAGAAATACTGGTTTTTATCACCAAAAGAAATGGATTTCTCTACAAAATTATCGTTTGTAGCCAAATATGACACATTGTTTCCAGATAAACTCTTTTCATCGAAAAAAGAATGACATTTCCAACAGAAATATCCATTTCTGACAAATTTTAGAAGTAGGTCACGTGAATATCAATACTTATCCCAGAAATGAAAAGTACACTCTTAGGTATCACTCTTCATCCTTGCAAAACTATGGTTTTCTTCCCAAACTAATGCTTTTCATCCCTACAAATAGCACTTTCTCCCTAAATTACTGGTTTTCATCCCCAAAAGAAGACACATTCTCTTTAGAATGATGCTTTGTAACAAATTATGACTCACTGATTCCAGAATATCTGTCCTCCCCTACAAAATAATGACATTAACATAAGAATTATCCATTTCAGACAAATTTCCGATGTATTTCACACTAATATCAAGACTTACACCAGAAAAAAATGTCTTCTCTCTTAGGTATCACTCTTGAATCTTGCAAAAAATTCATTTTCTTCCCAATACAAAGCTTTTCATCATTACAAGTAGCATTTTCTACCCAAAAAAGTGGTTTTCATCCCCAATATAAATCCTTTTCTCTACAAATGGTCCCTTGTAGCAACATATGAAACACTGTTATTGGAATACCTCTTTCCCTCTTCAACATAAGGACATTTCCAACAGAAATAGCGATTTCTGACAAATTTTAGAAGAATGTCACACAAATATCAGTACCTATCCCAGAAATAAAAGGTTCTCTCCTAAGAATCATTCTTTATCCTTGCAAAAAAAGGGATTTCTCACCAAAATAATGCATTTTATCCCTTTAAAATAGCGTTGTTTCCCAGAAATACTGGTTTTCATCACCAAAAGAAATGGATTTCTCTACAAAATTATCGTTTGTAGCCAAATATGACACATTGTTTCCAGATAAACTCTTTTCATCTAAAAAAGAATGACATTTCCAACAGAAATATCCATTTCTGACAAATTTTAGAAGTAGGTCACGTGAATATCAATACTTATCCCAGAAATGAAAAGTACACTCTTAGGTATCACTCTTCATCCTTGCAAAGCTATGGTTTTCTTCCCAAACTAATGCTTTTCATCCCTACAAATAGCACTTTCTCCCTAAATTACTGGTTTTCATCCCCAAAAGAAGACACATTCTCTTTAAAATGATGCTTTGTAACAAATTATGACTCATTGATTCCAGAATATCTGTCTTCCCCTACAAAATAATGACATTAACATAAGAATTATCCATTTCAGACTAATTTCCGATGTATTTCACACTAATATCAAGACTTACACCAGAAAAAAATGTCTTCTCTCTTAGGTATCACTCTTGAATCTTGCAAAAAATTCATTTTCTTCCCAATACAAAGCTTTTCATCATTACAAGTAGCATTTTCTACCCAAAAAAGTGGTTTTCATCCCCAATAGAAATCCTTTTCTCTACAAATGGTCCCTTGTAGCAACATATGAAACACTGTTATTGGAATACCTCTTTCCCTCTTCAACATAAGGACATTTCCAACAGAAATAGCGATTTCTGACAAATTTTAGAGGAATGTCACACAAATATCAGTACCTATCCCAGAAATAAAAAGTTCTCTCCTAAGAATCATTCTTTATCCTTGCAAAAAAAGGGATTTCTCACCAAAATAATGCATTTTATCCCTTTAAAATAGCGTTGTTTCCCAGAAATACTGGTTTTTATCACCAAAAGAAATGGATTTCTCTACAAAATTATCGTTTGTAGCCAAATATGACACATTGTTTCCAGATAAACTCTTTTCATCGAAAAAAGAATGACATTTCCAACAGAAATATCCATTTCTGACAAATTTTAGAAGTAGGTCACGTGAATATCAATACTTATCCCAGAAATGAAAAGTACACTCTTAGGTATCACTCTTCATCCTTGCAAAACTATGGTTTTCTTCCAAACTAATGCTTTTCATCCCTACAAATAGCACTTTCTCCCTAAATTACTGGTTTTCATCCCCAAAAGAAGACACATTCTCTTTAAAATGATGCTTTGTAACAAATTATGACTCATTGATTCCAGAATATCTGTCTTCCCCTACAAAATAATGACATTAACATAAGAATTATCCATTTCAGACAAATTTCCCATGTATTTCACACTAATATCAAGACTTACACCCGAAAAAAATGTCTTCTCTCTTAGGTATCACTCTTGAATCTTGCAAAAAATTCATTTTCTTCCCAATACAAAGCTTTTCATCATTACAAGTAGCATTTTCTACCCAAAAAAGTGGTTTTCATCCCCAATTGAAATCCTTTTCTCTACAAATGGTCCCTTGTAGAAACATATGAAACACTGTTATTGGAATACCTCTTTCCCTCTTCAACATAAGGACATTTCCAACAGAAATAGCGATTTCTGACAAATTTTAGAAGAATGTCACACAAATATCAGTACCTATCCCAGAAATAAAAGGTTCTCTCCTAAGAATCATTTTGTATCCTTGCAAAAAAAAGGGATTTCTCACCAAAATAATGCATTTTATCCCTTTAAAATAGCGTTGTTTCCCAGAAATACTGGTTTTCATCACCAAAAGAAATGGATTTCTCTACAAAATTATCGTTTGTAGCCAAATATGACACATTGTTTCCAGATAAACTCTTTTCATCTAAAAAAGAATGACATTTCCAACAGAAATATCCATTTCTGACAAATTTTAGAAGTAGGTCACGTGAATATCAATACTTATCCCAGAAATGAAAAGTACACTCTTAGGTATCACTCTTCATCCTTGCAAAACTATGGTTTTCTTCCCAAACTAATGCTTTTCATCCCTACAAATAGCACTTTCTCCCTAAATTATTGGTTTTCATCCCCAAAAGAAGACACATTCTCTTTAAAATGATGCTTTGTAACAAATTATGACTCACTGATTCCAGAATATCTGTCTTCCCCTACAAAATAATGACATTAACATAAGAATTATCCATTTCAGACAAATTTCCCATGTATTTCACACTAATATCAAGACTTACACCAGAAAAAAATGTCTTCTCTCTTAGGTATCACTCTTGAATCTTGCAAAAAATTCATTTTCTTCCCAATACAAAGCTTTTCATCATTACAAGTAGCATTTTCTACCCAAAAAAGTGGTTTTCATCCCCAATTGAAATCCTTTTCTCTACAAATGGTCCCTTGTAGCAACATATGAAACACTGGTATTGGAATACCTCTTTCCCTCTTCAACATAAGGACATTTCCAACAGAAATAGCGATTTCTGACAAATTTTAGAGGAATGTCACACAAATATCAGTACCTATCCCAGAAATAAAAAGTTCTCTCCTAAGAATCATTCTTTATCCTTGCAAAAAAAGGGATTTCTCACCAAAATAATGCATTTTATCCCTTTAAAATAGCGTTGTTTCCCAGAAATACTGGTTTTCATCACCAAAAGAAATGGATTTCTCTACAAAATTATCGTTTGTAGCCAAATATGACACATTGTTTCCAGATAAACTCTTTTCATCGAAAAAAGAATGACATTTCCAACAGAAATATCCATTTCTGACAAATTTTAGAAGTAGGTCACGTGAATATCAATACTTATCCCAGAAATGAAAAGTACACTCTTAGGTATCACTCTTCATCCTTGCAAAACTATGGTTTTCTTCCAAACTAAAGCTTTTCATCCCTACAAATAGCACTTTCTCCCTAAATTACTGGTTTTCATCCCCAAAAGAAGACACATTCTCTTTAAAATGATGCTTTGTAACAAATTATGACTCATTGATTCCAGAATATCTGTCTTCCCCTACAAAATAATGACATTAACATAAGAATTATCCATTTCAGACAAATTTCCCATGTATTTCACACTAATATCAAGACTTACACCAGAAAAAAATGTCTTCTCTCTTAGGTATCACTCTTGAATCTTGCAAAAAATTCATTTTCTTCCCAATACAAAGCTTTTCATCATTACAAGTAGCATTTTCTACCCAAAAAAGTGGTTTTCATCCCCAATTGAAATCCTTTTCTCTACAAATGGTCCCTTGTAGCAACATATGAAACACTGTTATTGGAATACCTCTTTCCCTCTTCAACATAAGGACATTTCCAACAGAAATAGCGATTTCTGACAAATTTTAGAAGAATGTCACACAAATATCAGTACCTATCCCAGAAATAAAAGGTTCTCTCCTAAGAATCATTTTGTATCCTTGCAAAAAAAAGGGATTTCTCACCAAAATAATGCATTTTATCCCTTTAAAATAGCGTTGTTTCCCAGAAATACTGGCTTTCATCACCAAAAGAAATGGATTTCTCTACAAAATTATCGTTTGTAGCCAAATATGACACATTGTTTCCAGATAAACTCTTTTCATCTAAAAAAGAATGACATTTCCAACAGAAATATCCATTTCTGACAAATTTTAGAAGTAGGTCACGTGAATATCAATACTTATCCCAGAAATGAAAAGTACACTCTTAGGTATCACTCTTCATCCTTGCAAAACTATGGTTTTCTTCCCAAACTAATGCTTTTCATCCCTACAAATTGCACTTTCTCCCTAAATTATTGGTTTTCATCCCCAAAAGAAGACACATTCTCTTTAAAATGATGCTTTGTAACAAATTATGACTCACTGATTCCAGAATATCTGTCTTCCCCTACAAAATAATGACATTAACATAAGAATTATCCATTTCAGACAAATTTCCCATGTATTTCACACTAATATCAAGACTTACACCAGAAAAAAATGTCTTCTCTCTTAGGTATCACTCTTGAATCTTGCAAAAAATTCATTTTCTTCCCAATACAAAGCTTTTCATCATTACAAGTAGCATTTTCTACCCAAAAAAGTGGTTTTCATCCCCAATAGAAATCCTTTTCTCTACAAATGGTCCCTTGTAGCAACATATGAAACACTGGTATTGGAATACCTCTTTCCCTCTTCAACATAAAAACGTTTCCAACAGAAATAGCGATTTCTGACAAATTTTAGAAGAATGTCACACAAATATCAGTACCTATCCCAGAAATAAAAGGTTCTCTCCTAAGAATCATTCTTTATCCTTGCAAAAAAAGGGATTTCTCACCAAAATAATGCATTTTATCCCTTTAAAATAGCGTTGTTTCCCAGAAATACTGGTTTTCATCACCAAAAGAAATGGATTTCTCTACAAAATTATCGTTTGTAGCCAAATATGACACATTGTTTCCAGATAAACTCTTTTCATCTAAAAAAGAATGACATTTCCAACAGAAATATCCATTTCTGACAAATTTTAGAAGTAGGTCACGTGAATATCAATCCTTATCCCAGAAATGAAAAGTACACTCTTAGGTATCACTCTTCATCCTTGCAAAACTATGGTTTTCTTCCCAAACTAATGCTTTTCATCCCTACAAATAGCACTTTCTCCCTAAATTACTGGTTTTCATCCTTAAAAGAAGACACATTCTCTTTAAAATGATGCTTTGTAACAAATTATGACTCATTGATTCCAGAATATCTGTCTTCCCCTACAAAATAATGACATTAACATAAGAATTATCCATTTCAGACAAATTTCCCATGTATTTCACACTAATATCAAGACTTACACCAGAAAAAAATGTCTTCTCTCTTAGGTATCACTCTTGAATCTTGCAAAAAATTCATTTTCTTCCCAATACAAAGCTTTTCATCATTACAAGTAGCATTTTCTACCCAAAAAAGTGGTTTTCATCCCCAATAGAAATCCTTTTCTCTACAAATGGTCCCTTGTAGCAACATATGAAACACTGTTATTGGAATACCTCTTTCCCTCTTCAACATAAGGACATTTCCAACAGAAATAGCGATTTCTGACAAATTTTAGAAGAATGTCACACAAATATCAGTACCTATCCCAGAAATAAAAGGTTCTCTCCTAAGAATCATTTTTTATCCTTGCAAAAAAAAGGGATTTCTCACCAAAATAATGCATTTTATCCCTTTAAAATAGCGTTGTTTCCCAGAAATACTGGCTTTCATCACCAAAAGAAATGGATTTCTCTACAAAATTATCGTTTGTAGCCAAATATGACACATTGTTTCCAGATAAACTCTTTTCATCGAAAAAAGAATGACATTTCCAACAGAAATATCCATTTCTGACAAATTTTAGAAGTAGGTCACGTGAATATCAATACTTATCCCAGAAATGAAAAGTACACTCTTAGTTATCACTCTTCATCCTTGCAAAGCTATGGTTTTCTTCCCAAACTAATGCTTTTCATCCCTACAAATAGCACTTTCTCCCTAAATTACTGGTTTTCATCCCCAAAAGAAGACACATTCTCTTTAAAATGATGCTTTGTAACAAATTATGACTCATTGATTCCAGAATATCTGTCTTCCCCTACAAAATAATGACATTAACATAAGAATTATCCATTTCAGACAAATTTCCCATGTATTTCACACTAATATCAAGACTTACAGCAGAAAAAAATGTCTTCTCTCTTAGGTATCACTCTTGAATCTTGCAAAAAATTCATTTTCTTCCCAATACAAAGCTTTTCATCATTACAAGTAGCATTTTCTACCCAAAAAAGTGGTTTTCATCCCCAATAGAAAACCTTTTCTCTACAAATGGTCCCTTGTAGCAACATATGAAACACTGTTATTGGAATACCTCTTTCCCTCTTCAACATAAGGACATTTCCAACAGAAATAGCGATTTCTGACAAATTTTAGAAGAATGTCACACAAATATCAGTACCTATCCCAGAAATAAAAGGTTCTCTCCTAAGAATCATTCTTTATCCTTGCAAAAAAAGGGATTTCTCACCAAAATAATGCATTTTATCCCTTTAAAATAGCGTTGTTTCCCAGAAATACTGGTTTTCATCACCAAAAGAAATGGATTTCTCCACAAAATTATCGTTTGTAGCCAAATATGACATATTGTTTCCAGATAAACTCTTTTCATCTAAAAAAGAATGACATTTCCAACAGAAATATCCATTTCTGACAAATTTTAGAAGTAGGTCACGTGAATATCAATCCTTATCCCAGAAAAGCGGGTTAGAGAGCAGGAAAACCAAGATAATCGGGGTTAGAGCGGAGGAAAACGAATAAAAAGAAGTTAGAGAGGAAGAAAACAAAGAAAAGCGCGGTTAGAGCAGCAGAAATCCAAGTGTGCCCCGGTGGCGCAGTGGTTAAAGACGCCGCCTTGCAACACAGGGGCCAGTAGTTCGAATCCCCCCTATGGCGCAAGTGGTAGAAGTGCCGCTCTGCTACACAGAGGCTCGAATCCCGGGAGCTGGACTCGATGATCTGTAAGGTCCCTTCCAACCAGCACGAAACTATGAAACTATGAAAAGCATGGTTAGAGTGGAGAAAAACCAAGAAAAGCTGTGTTAAAGTGGAGAAAAACTAAGAAAAGCGGAATAAGTGCAGAGGAAAACCAAGAAAAGCGGGGTTAGAGCGGAGGAAAACCAAGAAAAGCGAAGTTAGAGGTGAGGAAAACCAAGAAAAGCGGGGTTAGAGTGGAGTAAGACCAATAAATGCTGGGTTAGAGCGAAGGAAATCTAGGAAATGCATAGTTAGAGCGGAGGAAAACCAAGAAAACTGAGGTTCATGTGGATCAAAACCAAGAATGGCGGGGTTAGAGCGGAGGAAAACCAAGAAAAGCAGAGTTAGAACGGAAGAAAACCAAGAAAAGCGGGGTTAGAGTGGAGGAAAACCAAGATAATCGGGGTTAGAGTGGAGGAAAATAAAGAAAAGTGAAGTTAGAGGTGAGGAAAACCAAGAGAAGCGGGGATAGAGCAGAAGAAAACCAGTAAAAGCTGGGTTAGAGTGGATTAAAACCAAGATAATCGGGGTTAGAGTGGAGGAAAAGAAAGAAAAGTGAAGATAGAGGTGAGGAAAACCTTGAAATGCGGGGATAGAGCATAGGAAAACCAAGAAAAGCGAAGTTAGAGAAGAGGAATACCAAGAAAAATGATGTTAGAGAGGAGGAAAAGAAAGATAAGCAGGTTTAGAGCAGAGGAAAACCAAGAAAAGCGAACTTAGAGCGGAGGAAAACCAAGAAAAGCGGAAAAAGTGCAGAGGAAAACAAAGAAAAGCGGGGTTAGAGCGGAGGAAAACCAAGAAAAGCGAAGATAGAGCAGAGGAAAACCAAGAAAATAGGTGTTAGAGCGGAGGAAAAGAAAGAAAAGTGAAGATAGAAGTGAGGAAAACCAAGAAAAGAGGGGATAGAGAGAAGGAAAACCAAGAAAAGCGAAGTTAGAGAAGAGGAATACCAAGAAAAATGATGTTAGAGAGGAGGAAAAGAAAGATAGCCAGGTTTAGAGCGGAGGATAACCAAAAAAAGCGAAGTTAGAGCGGAGGAAAACGAAGAAAAGCGGGGTTAGAAAGGAGGAAAACCAAGAAAAGTGATTTTAGAGCAGAGGAAAACAAAGAAAAGCGGAATAAGTGCGGAGGAAAACCAAGAAATGAGGAATAAGTGCTGAGGAGAACCAAGAAAAGCAGGGTTAGAGCGGAGGAAAACAAAGAAAAGCTGGGATAGAGCGGAGGAAAACCAAGAAAAGCGGGGTTAGAAAGGAGGAAAACCAAGAAAAGTGAAGTTAGAGCGGAGGAAAACCAAGAAAAGCGGGGTTAGAGCGGAGGAAAACAAAGAAAAGCTGGGTTAGAGCGGAGGAAAACGAAGAAAAGCGGGGTTAGTGTGGAGGAGAACCAAGAAAAGCGGGGTTAGAGCGGAGGAAAACCAAGAAAATCGGGTTTAGAGCGGAGGAAAACCAAGAAAAGCTGGGTTACAGCAGAGGAAAACCAAGAAAAGCGGGGTTAGAAAGGAGGAAAACCAAGAAAAGTGATCTTAGAGCAGAGGAAAACCAAGAAAAGCGGAATAAGTGCAGAGGAAAACCAAGAAATGAAGAATAAGTGCTGAGGAAAACCAAGAAAAGCAGGGTTAGAGCGGAGGAAAACAAAGAAAAGCTGGGATAGAGCGGAGGAAAACCAAGAAAAGCGGGGTTAGAGCGGAGGAAAACCAAGATAAGCGGGGTTAGAGAGAAAAAAAACCAAGAAAAACGGGGTTAGAGCGGAGGAAAAGAAAGAAAAGGTAAGTTAGAGGTGAGGAAAACCAAGAAAAGCGGGGATAGAGCGGAGGAAAACAATGAAAAGCTGGGTTAGAGCGGACGAAAACGAAGAAAAGCGGGGTTAGTGTGGAGGAGAACAAAGAAAAGCGGGTTTAGAGCGGAGGAAAACAAAAAAAATCGGGTTTAGAGCGGAGGAAAACCAAGTAAAGCGGGGTTAGAGCGGAGGAAAACCAAGAAAAGTGAAGTTAGAGCGGAGGAAAACCGAGAAAAGCGGGGTTAGAGCGGATGAAAACCAAGGAAAGTGAAGTTAGAGCGGAGGAAAGCCAAGAAAAGCGGGGTTAGAAAGGAGGAAAACCAAGAAAAGTGATTTTAGAGCAGAGGAAAACAAAGAAAAGCGGAATAAGTGCGGAGGAAAACCAAGAAATGAGGAATAAGTGCTGAGGAGAACCAAGAAAAGCAGGGTTAGAGCGGAGGAAAACAAAGAAAAGCTGGGATAGAGCGGAGGAAAACCAAGAAAAGCGGGGTTAGAAAGGAGGAAAACCAAGAAAAGTGAAGTTAGAGCGGAGGAAAACCAAGAAAAGCGGGGTTAGAGCGGAGGAAAACCAAGAAAAGCGGGGTTAGAGAGAAGGAAAACCAAGAAAAATGGGGTTAGAGCGGAGGAAAAGAAAGAAAAGGTAAGTTAGAGGAGGAAAACCCAGAAAAGCGGGGATAGAGCGGAGGAAAACAAAGAAAAGCTGGGTTAGAGCGGAGGAAAACGAAGAAAAGCGGGGTTAGTGTGGAGGAGAACCAAGAAAAGCGGGGTTAGAGCGGAGGAAAACCAAGAAAATCGGGTTTAGAGCGGAGGAAAACCAAGAAAAGCTGGGTTACAGCAGAGGAAAACCAAGAAAAGCGGGGTTAGAAAGGAGGAAAACCAAGAAAAGTGATCTTAGAGCAGAGGAAAACCAAGAAAAGCGGAATAAGTGCAGAGGAAAACCAAGAAATGAAGAATAAGTGCTGAGGAAAACCAAGAAAAGCAGGGTTAGAGCGGAGGAAAACAAAGAAAAGCTGGGATAGAGCGGAGGAAAACCAAGAAAAGCGGGGTTAGAGCGGAGGAAAACCAAGATAAGCGGGGTTAGAGAGAAAAAAAACCAAGAAAAACGGGGTTAGAGCGGAGGAAAAGAAAGAAAAGGTAAGTTAGAGGTGAGGAAAACCAAGAAAAGCGGGGATAGAGCGGAGGAAAACAATGAAAAGCTGGGTTAGAGCGGACGAAAACGAAGAAAAGCGGGGTTAGTGTGGAGGAGAACAAAGAAAAGCAGGTTTAGAGCGGAGGAAAACCAAAAAAATCGGGTTTAGAGCGGAGGAAAACCAAGTAAAGCGGGGTTAGAGCGGAGGAAAACCAAGAAAAGTGAAGTTAGAGCGGAGGAAAACCGAGAAAAGCGGGGTTAGAGCGGAGGAAAACCAAGGAAAGTGAAGTTAGAGCGGAGGAAAGCCAAGAAAAGCGGGGTTAGAAAGGAGGAAAACCAAGAAAAGTGATTTTAGAGCAGAGGAAAACAAAGAAAAGCGGAATAAGTGCGGAGGAAAACCAAGAAATGAGGAACAAGTGCTGAGGAGAACCAAGAAAAGCAGGGTTAGAGCGGAGGAAAACAAAGAAAAGCTGGGATAGAGCGGAGGAAAACCAAGAAAAGCGGGGTTAGAAAGGAGGAAAACCAAGAAAAGTGAAGTTAGAGCGGAGGAAAACCAAGAAAAGCGGGGTTAGAGCGGAGGAAAACCAAGAAAAGCGGGGTTAGAGAGAAGGAAAACCAAGAAAAATGGGGTTAGAGCGGAGGAAAAGAAAGAAAAGGTAAGTTAGAGGTGAGGAAAACCCAGAAAAGCGGGGATAGAGCGGAGGAAAACAAAGAAAAGCTGGGTTAGAGCGGAGGAAAACGAAGAAAAGCGGGGTTAGTGTGGAGGAGAACCAAGAAAAGCGGGGTTAGAGCGGAGGAAAACCAAGAAAATCGGGTTTAGAGCGGAGGAAAACCAAGAAAAGCTGGGTTACAGCAGAGGAAAACCAAGAAAAGCGGGGTTAGAAAGGAGGAAAACCAAGAAAAGTGATCTTAGAGCAGAGGAAAACCAAGAAAAGCGGAATAAGTGCAGAGGAAAACCAAGAAATGAAGAATAAGTGCTGAGGAAAACCAAGAAAAGCAGGGTTAGAGCGGAGGAAAACAAAGAAAAGCTGGGATAGAGCGGAGGAAAACCAAGAAAAGCGGGGTTAGAGCAGAGGAAAACCAAGATAAGCGGGGTTAGAGAGAAAAAAAACCAAGAAAAACGGGGTTAGAGCGGAGGAAAAGAAAGAAAAGGTAAGTTAGAGGTGAGGAAAACCAAGAAAAGCGGGGATAGAGCGGAGGAAAACAATGAAAAGCTGGGTTAGAGCGGACGAAAACGAAGAAAAGCGGGGTTAGTGTGGAGGAGAACAAAGAAAAGCGGGTTTAGAGCGGAGGAAAACCAAAAAAATCGGGTTTAGAGCGGAGGAAAACCAAGTAAAGCGGGGTTAGAGCGGAGGAAAACCAAGAAAAGTGAAGTTAGAGCGGAGGAAAACCGAGAAAAGCGGGGTTAGAGCGGAGGAAAACCAAGGAAAGTGAAGTTAGAGCGGAGGAAAGCCAAGAAAAGCGGGCTTAGATTGGAGGAAAACCAAGATAGTAGGGGTTACAGCGAAGGAAAACCAATAAAAAGAAGATAGAGAGGAAGAAAACAAAGAAAAGCGCGGTTAGAGCAGCAAAAATCCAAGAAAAGTATGGTTAGAGTGGAGAAAAACCAAGAAAAGCAGGGTTAGAGCGGAGAAAAACCAAGGAAAGTGAAGTTAGAGCGAAGGAAAACCAAGAAAAGCGGAGATAGAATGGAAGAAAACCAGGAAAAGCGGGGTTAGAGTGGAGGAAAACCATGATAATTGGGGATAGAGCGAAGGAAAACCAAGAAAAAGGAGTTAGAGGAAGAATACAAAGAAAAGCGCGGTTAGAGCAGCAGAAATCCAAGAAAAGAATGGTTAGAGTGGAGAAAAACCCAGAAAAGCTGGTTTAGAGCGGAGGAAAACCAAGAAAAGCGAAGTTAGATAAGAGGAAAACCAAGAAAAATGATGTTAGAGAGGAGAAAAACAAAGATAAGCAGGGTTCGAGCGGAGGAAATCCAAGAAAAGCGAAGTTAGAGCGGAGGAAAACCAAGAAAAGCTGGGTTAGAGCGAAGGAAAACCAAGAAAAGCGAGGTTCATGCGGATGAAAACCAAGAAATGCGGGGTTAGAGTGGAGGAAAACCAAGAAAAGCAGAGTTAGAACGGAAGAAAACCAAGAAAAGCGGGTTAGAGAGCAGGAAAACCAAGATAATCGGGGTTAGAGCGGAGGAAAACCAATAAAAAGAAGTTAGAGAGGAAGAAAACAAAGAAAAGCGCGGTTAGAGCAGCAGAAATCCAAGTGTGCCCCGGTGGCGCAGTGGTTAAAGACGCCGCCTTGCAACACTGGGGCCCGTAGTTCGAATCCCCCCTATGGCGCAAGTGGTAGAAGTGCCGCTCTGCTACACAGAGGCTCGAATCCCGGGAGCTGGACTCGATGATCTGTAAGGTCCCTTCCAACCAGCACGAAACTATGAAACTATGAAAAGCATGGTTAGAGTGGAGAAAAACCAAGAAAAGCGAACTTAGAGCGGAGGAAAACCAAGAAAAGCGGAATAAGTGCAGAGGAAAACCAAGAAAAGAGGGGTTAGAGCGGAGGAAAACCAAGAAAAGCGAAGAGAGAGTGGAGGAAAACCAAGAAAAGAGAGGTTAGAAAGGAGGAAAACCAAGAAAAGTGAAGTTAGAGCGGAGGAAAACCAAGAAAAGCGGAGTTAGAGCGGAGGAAAATCAAGAAAAGTTGGGTTAAGCGGAGGAAATCGAAGAAAAACGGGGTTAGTGCGGAGGAGAACCAAGAAAAACGGGGTTAGAGCGGAGGAAAACCAAAAAAATCGGGTTTAGAGAGGAGGAAAAGCATGAAAAGCGGGATTAGAGCGGAGGAAAAGAAAGAAAATTGAAGTTAGAGGTGAGGAAAACCAAGAAAAGCGGAATAAGTGCGGAGGAAAACCGAGAAAAGCGTGGTTAGAGCGGAGGAAAAGAAAGAAAATTGAAGTTAGAGGTGAGGAAAACCAAGAAAAGCGGAATAAGTGCGGAGGAAAACCGAGAAAAGCGTGGTTAGAGCGGAGGAAAACCAAGAAAAGCGGGGTTAGTTCGGAGGAAAACCAAGAAAAGTGAAGTTAGAGCAGAGGAAAACCAAGAAAAGCGGAGATAGAACGGAGGAAAACCAGGAAAAGCGGGGTTAGAGTGGAGGAAAACCATGATAATCGGGGATAGAGCGAAGGAAAACCAAGAAAAAGGAGTTAGAGGAAGAATACAAAGAAAAGCGCGGTTAGAGCAGCAGAAATCCAAGAAAAGAATGGTTAGAGTGGAGAAAAACCCAGAAAAGCTGGTATAGAGCGGAGGAAAACCAAGAAAAGGGAAGTTAGATAAGAGGAAAACCAAGAAAAATGATGTTAGAGAGGAGGAAAACAAAGATAAGCAGGGTTAGGGCGGAGCAAATCCAAGAAAAGCTGGGATAGAGCGGAGGAAAACCAAGAAAAGCGGGGTTAGAGCGGAGGAAAACCAAGATAAGCGGGGTTAGAGAGAAAAAAAACCAAGAAAAATGGGGTTAGAGCGGAGGAAAAGAAAGAAAAGGTAAGTTAGAGGTGAGGAAAACCAAGAAAAGCGGGGATAGAGCGGAGGAAAACAATGAAAAGCTGGGTTAGAGCGGACGAAAACGAAGAAAAGCAGGGATAGTGTGGAGGAGAACCAAGAAAAGCGGGGTTAGAGCGGAGGAAAACCAAGAAAAGCGGGGTTAGAGCGGAGGAAAACCAAGAAAAGTGGTGTTAGAGCGTAGGAAAACCAAGAAAAGCGGTGATAGAGCGGAGGAAAACCAAGAAAAGTGGTGATAGAGCGTAGGAAAACCACGAAAAGCGGTGATAGCGCAAAGGAAAACCAAGAAAAGCAAGGTTAGAGCAAAGAAAAACCAAGAAAAGCAGGGTTAGAGCAAAGGAAAACCAAGAAAAGCGAAGATAGAGCGGAGGAAAACCAAGAAAAGCGGGGTGAGAGCAAAGGAAAACCAAGAAAAAAGGGGTTAGAGCGGAGGAAAACCAAGAAAAGCGGGGTTAGAGCGGAGGAAAACCAAGAAAAGCGAAGTTAGAGCGGAGGAAAACCAAGAAAAGCGGGGTTAGAGCGGAGGATAACCAAGAAAAGAGGGGTTAGAAAGAAGGAAAACCAAGAAAAGCGGGGTTAGAGCGGAGGAAAACCAAGAAAAGCGAAGTTAGAGCGGAGGAAAACCAAGAAAAGCGGAATAAGTGCACAGGATAACCAAGAAAAGCGGGGTTAGAGCGGAGGAAAACCAAGAAAAAGTAGTTAGAGAGGAAGAAAACGAAGAAAAGCGCGGTTAGAGCAGCAGAAATCCGAGAATAGCATTGCTAGAGTGGAGAAAAACCATGAAAAGCTGGGATAGAGCAGAGAAAAACCAAGAAAAGCGGGGTAAGTACGGAGGAAAACCAAGAAAAGCGGTGTTAGAGCGGAGGAAAACCAAGAGAAACGGGGTTAGAGCAGAGTAAAACCAAGAAAACCAGGGATAGAAGGGAGGAAAACCAAGAAAAGCTGGGTTAGAGCAGAGAAAAACCAACAAAAACACGGTTAGAGCAAAGGAAAACCAAGAAAAGCTGGGATAGAGCGGAGGAAAACCAAGAAAAGCGGAACAAGTGCGGAGGAAAACCAAGAAAAGCGGGGTTAGAGCGGAGGAAAACCAAGAAAAGCGGGGATAGAGCAGAGGAAAATCAAGAAAAGAGGGGTTAGAAAGGAGGAAAACCAAGAAAAGCGGGGTTAGAGCGGAGGAAACCCAAGAAAAGCAGGGTTAGAGCAAAGGAAAACCAAGAAAAGCGAAGTTTGAGCGGAGGAAAACGAAGAAAAGCTGGGTTAGAGCGTAGGAAAACCAAGAAAAGCGGTGATAGAGCAGAGGAAAACCAAGAAAAGTGGTGATAGAGCGTAGGAAAACCACGAAAAGTGGTGATAGAGCGGAGGAAAACCCAGAAAAGCGGGGTTAGAGCAAAGGAAAACCAAGAAAAGCAGGGTTAGAGCAAAGGAAAACCAAGAAAAGCAAAGACAGAGCGGAGGAAAACCAAGAAAAGCGGGGTTAGAGCGGAGGAAAACCAAGAAAAGCGGGGATACAGCGGAGGAAAACCAAGAAAAGCAGGGATAGAGCGAAGGAAAACCAAGAAAAGCGGGGTTAGAGCGGAGGAAAACCAAGAAAAGCGAAGTTAGAGCGGAGGAAAACCAAGAAAAGCGGGGTCAGAGCGGAGGATAACCAAGAAAAGAGGGTTTAGAAAGGAGGAAAACCAAGAAAAGCGGCGTTAGAGAGGAGGAAAACCAAGTAAAGCAGGGTTAGAGCAAAGGAAAACCAAGAAAAGCGAAGTTAGTGCGGAGGAAAACCAAGAAAAGCTGGGTTAGAGCAAAGGAAAATCAAGAAAAGCGTGGATAGATGGGTGGAAAAAGAAGAAAAGCGGGGTTAGAGCAGAGGAAAACCAAGAAAAGCGAGGTTAGAGCGGAGGAAAACCAAGTAAAGCAGAGTTAGAATGGAAGAAAACGAAGAAAAGCATGGTTAGGGCAGCAGAAATCCGAGAAAAGCATGGCTATAGTGGAGAAAAACGATGAAAAGCTGGGTTAGAGCGCAGAAAAACAAAGAAAAGCGGGATTAGAGCGGAGGAAAACCAAGAAAAGCGGGGTTAGAGCAATGGAAAACCAAGAATAGTGAAGTTAGAGCGGAGGAAAACCAAGAAAAGCGGGGTTAGAGCGGATGAAAACCAAGAAAAGCAGAATAAGTGCGGAGGAAAACCAAGAAAAGCGGGGTTAGAACGAAGGAAAACCAAGAAAAGCGGGGTTAGAGCGGAGGAAAAGCATGAAAAGTGGGGTTAGAGCTGAGGAAAACCAAGAAAAGAGGGGTTAGAGCGGAGGAAAACCAAGAAAAGCGGGGTTAGAGCAAAGGAAAACCAAGAAAAGCGGTGTTAGAGCGGAGGAAAACCAAGAGAAACGGGGTTAGAGAGGAGAAAAACAAAGAAAAGCGGGGATAGAAGGGAGGAAAACCAAGAAAAGCTGGGATAGAGCAGAGGAAAACCAAGAAAAGCAGGGATAGAGCGAAGGAAAACCAAGAAAAGCGGGGTTAGAGCGGAGGAAAACCAAGAAAAGCGAAGTTAGAGCGGAGGAAAACCAAGAAAAGCGGGGTCAGAGCGGAGGATAACCAAGAAAAGAGGGTTTAGAAAGGAGGAAAACCAAGAAAAGCGGCGTTAGAGAGGAGGAAAACCAAGTAAAGCAGGGTTAGAGCAAAGGAAAACCAAGAAAAGCGAAGTTAGTGCGGAGGAAAACCAAGAAAAGCTGGGTTAGAGCAAAGGAAAATCAAGAAAAGCGTGGATAGATGGGTGGAAAAAGAAGAAAAGCGGGGTTAGAGCAGAGGAAAACCAAGAAAAGCGAGGTTAGAGCGGAGGAAAACCAAGTAAAGCAGAGTTAGAATGGAAGAAAACGAAGAAAAGCATGGTTAGGGCAGCAGAAATCCGAGAAAAGCATGGCTATAGTGGAGAAAAACGATGAAAAGCTGGGTTAGAGCGCAGAAAAACAAAGAAAAGCGGGATTAGAGCGGAGGAAAACCAAGAAAAGCGGGGTTAGAGCAATGGAAAACCAAGAATAGTGAAGTTAGAGCGGAGGAAAACCAAGAAAAGCGGGGTTAGAGCGGATGAAAACCAAGAAAAGCAGAATAAGTGCGGAGGAAAACCAAGAAAAGCGGGGTTAGAACGAAGGAAAACCAAGAAAAGCGGGGTTAGAGCGGAGGAAAAGCATGAAAAGTGGGGTTAGAGCTGAGGAAAACCAAGAAAAGAGGGGTTAGAGCGGAGGAAAACCAAGAAAAGCGGGGTTAGAGCAAAGGAAAACCAAGAAAAGCGGTGTTAGAGCGGAGGAAAACCAAGAGAAACGGGGTTAGAGAGGAGAAAAACAAAGAAAAGCGGGGATAGAAGGGAGGAAAACCAAGAAAAGCTGGGATAGAGCAGAGGAAAACCAAGAAAAGCATAGTTAGAGCAAAAGAAAACCAAGAAAAGCAAAGTTAGTACGGAGGAAAACCAAGAAAAGCTGGGTTAGAGCGTAGGAAAACCAAGAGAAGCGGTGTTAGTGTGGAGGAAAACCAAGAAAAGTGGGGTTAGAGTGGAGGAAAAGGAAGAAAAGAGGGGTTAGTGCGGAGGAAAACCAAGAAAAGCGGGGTTAATGCGGAGGAAAACCAAGAAAAGCGGGATTAGAGCGGAGGAAAACCAAGAAAAGCGGTGTTAGAGCGGAGGAAAACCAAGAGAAATGGGGTTAGAGCAGAGAAAAACCAAGAAAAGCTGGGTTAGAGCGTAGGAAAACCAAGAAAAGCAGGGATATAGCGGAGGAAAACCAAGAAAAGCAGGGTTAGAGCAGAGGAAAACCAAGAAAAGCGGGGTTAGAGCTGAGGAAAACCAAGTAAAGCAAAGTTAGAACGGAATAAAACGTAGAGAAGCGTGGTTGGAGCAACAGAAATCTGAGAAAAGCATGGTTAGAGTGGAGAAAAACGATGAAAAGCTGGGTTAGAGCGGAGAAAAACCAAGAAAAGCGGGGTTAGAGAGAAGGAAAACCAAGAAAAGCTGGGATAGAGCAGAGGAAAACCAAGAAAAGCATAGTTAGAGCAAAAGAAAACCAAGAAAAGCAAAGTTAGTACGGAGGAAAACCAAGAAAAGCTGGGTTAGAGCGTAGGAAAACCAAGAGAAGCGGTGTTAGTGTGGAGGAAAACCAAGAAAAGTGGGGTTAGAGCGGAGGAAAAGAAAGAAAAGGTAAGTTAGAGGTGAGGAAAACCCAGAAAAGCGGGGATAGAGCGGAGGAAAACAAAGAAAAGCTGGGTTAGAGCGGAGGAAAACGAAGAAAAGCGGGGTTAGTGTGGAGGAGAACCAAGAAAAGCGGGGTTAGAGCGGAGGAAAACCAAGAAAATCGGGTTTAGAGCGGAGGAAAACCAAGAAAAGCTGGGTTACAGCAGAGGAAAACCAAGAAAAGCGGGGTTAGAAAGGAGGAAAACCAAGAAAAGTGATCTTAGAGCAGAGGAAAACCAAGAAAAGCGGAATAAGTGCAGAGGAAAACCAAGAAATGAAGAATAAGTGCTGAGGAAAACCAAGAAAAGCAGGGTTAGAGCGGAGGAAAAGAAAGAAAAGCTGGGATAGAGCGGAGGAAAACCAAGAAAAGCGGGGTTAGAGCGGAGGAAAACCAAGAAAAGCGGGGTTATTTCGGAGGAAAACCAAGAAAAGTGAAGTTAGAGCAGAGGAAAACCAAGAAAAGCGGAGATAGAACGGAGGAAAACCAGGAAAAGCGGGGTTAGAGTGGAGGAAAACCATGATAATCGGGGATAGAGCGAAGGAAAACCAAGAAAAAGGAGTTAGAGGAAGAATACAAAGAAAAGCGCGGTTAGAGCAGCAGAAATCCAAGAAAAGAATGGTTAGAGTGGAGAAAAACCCAGAAAAGCTGGTTTAGAGCGGAGGAAAACCAAGAAAAGCGAAGTTAGATAAGAGGAAAACCAAGAAAAATGATGTTAGAGAGGAGAAAAACAAAGATAAGCAGGGTTAGAGCGGAGGAAATCCAAGAAAAGCGAAGTTAGAGCGGAGGAAAACCAAGAAAAGCTGGGTTAGAGCGGAGGAAAACCAAGAAAAGCGAGGTTCATGCGGATGAAAACCAAGAAATGCGGGGTTAGAGTGGAGGAAAACCAAGAAAAGCAGAGTTAGAACGGAAGAAAACCAAGAAAAGCAGGGTTAGAGCAAAGGAAAACCAAGAAAAGCGAAGTTAGTGCGGAGGAAAACCAAGAAAAGCTGGGTTAGAGCAAAGGAAAATCAAGAAAAGCGTGGATAGATGGGTGGAAAAAGAAGAAAAGCGGGGTTAGAGCAGAGGAAAACCAAGAAAAGCGAGGTTAGAGCGGAGGAAAACCAAGTAAAGCAGAGTTAGAATGGAAGAAAACGAAGAAAAGCATGGTTAGGGCAGCAGAAATCCGAGAAAAGCATGGCTATAGTGGAGAAAAACGATGAAAAGCTGGGTTAGAGCGCAGAAAAACAAAGAAAAGCGGGATTAGAGCGGAGGAAAACCAAGAAAAGCGGGGTTAGAGCAATGGAAAACCAAGAATAGTGAAGTTAGAGCGGAGGAAAACCAAGAAAAGCGGGGTTAGAGCGGATGAAAACCAAGAAAAGCAGAATAAGTGCGGAGGAAAACCAAGAAAAGCGGGGTTAGAACGAAGGAAAACCAAGAAAAGCGGGGTTAGAGCGGAGGAAAAGCATGAAAAGTGGGGTTAGAGCTGAGGAAAACCAAGAAAAGAGGGGTTAGAGCGGAGGAAAACCAAGAAAAGCGGGGTTAGAGCAAAGGAAAACCAAGAAAAGCGGTGTTAGAGCGGAGGAAAACCAAGAGAAACGGGGTTAGAGAGGAGAAAAACAAAGAAAAGCGGGGATAGAAGGGAGGAAAACCAAGAAAAGCTGGGATAGAGCAGAGGAAAACCAAGAAAAGCATAGTTAGAGCAAAAGAAAACCAAGAAAAGCAAAGTTAGTACGGAGGAAAACCAAGAAAAGCTGGGTTAGAGCATAGGAAAACCAAGAGAAGCGGTGTTAGTGTGGAGGAAAACCAAGAAAAGTGGGGTTAGAGTGGAGGAAAAGGAAGAAAAGAGGGGTTAGTGCGGAGGAAAACCAAGAAAAGCGGGGTTAATGCGGAGGAAAACCAAGAAAAGCGGGATTAGAGCGGAGGAAAACCAAGAAAAGCGGTGTTAGAGCGGAGGAAAACCAAGAGAAATGGGGTTAGAGCAGAGAAAAACCAAGAAAAGCTGGGTTAGAGCGTAGGAAAACCAAGAAAAGCAGGGATATAGCGGAGGAAAACCAAGAAAAGCAGGGTTAGAGCAGAGGAAAACCAAGAAAAGCGGGGTTAGAGCGGAGGAAAACCAAGTAAAGCAAAGTTAGAACGGAATAAAACGTAGAGAAGCGTGGTTGGAGCAACAGAAATCTGAGAAAAGCATGGTTAGAGTGGAGAAAAACGATGAAAAGCTGGGTTAGAGCGGAGAAAAACCAAGAAAAGCAAGGTTAGAGAGAAGGAAAACCAAGAAAAATGGGGTTAGAGCGGAGGAAAAGAAAGAAAAGGTAAGTTAGAGGTGAGGAAAACCCAGAAAAGCGGGGATAGAGCGGAGGAAAACAAAGAAAAGCTGGGTTAGAGCGGAGGAAAACGAAGAAAAGCGGGGTTAGTGTGGAGGAGAACCAAGAAAAGCGGGGTTAGAGCGGAGGAAAACCAAGAAAATCGGGTTTAGAGCGGAGGAAAACCAAGAAAAGCTGGGTTACAGCAGAGGAAAACCAAGAAAAGCGGGGTTAGAAAGGAGGAAAACCAAGAAAAGTGAACTTAGAGCAGAGGAAAACCAAGAAAAGCGGAATAAGTGCAGAGGAAAACCAAGAAATGAAGAATAAGTGCTGAGGAAAACCAAGAAAAGCAGGGTTAGAGCGGAGGAAAATAAAGAAAAGCTGGGATAGAGCGGAGGAAAACCAAGAAAAGCGGGGTTAGAGCGGAGGAAAACCAAGAAAAGCGGGGTTATTTCGGAGGAAAACCAAGAAAAGTGAAGTTAGAGCAGAGGAAAACCAAGAAAAGCGGAGATAGAACGGAGGAAAACCAGGAAAAGCGGGGTTAGAGTGGAGGAAAACCATGATAATCGGGGATAGAGCGAAGGAAAACCAAGAAAAAGGAGTTAGAGGAAGAATACAAAGAAAAGCGCGGTTAGAGCAGCAGAAATCCAAGAAAAGAATGGTTAGAGTGGAGAAAAACCCAGAAAAGCTGGTTTAGAGCGGAGGAAAACCAAGAAAAGCGAAGTTAGATAAGAGGAAAACCAAGAAAAATGATGTTAGAGAGGAGAAAAACAAAGATAAGCAGGGTTAGAGCGGAGGAAATCCAAGAAAAGCGAAGTTAGAGCGGAGGAAAACCAAGAAAAGCTGGGTTAGAGCGGAGGAAAACCAAGAAAAGCGAGGTTCATGCGGATGAAAACCAAGAAATGCGGGGTTAGAGTGGAGGAAAACCAAGAAAAGCAGAGTTAGAACGGAAGAAAACCAAGAAAAGCGGGTTAGAGAGCAGGAAAACCAAGATAATCGGGGTTAGAGCGAAGGAAAACCAATAAAGTTAGAGAGGAAGAAAACAAAGAAAAGCGCCGTTAGAGCAGCAGAAATCCAAGAAAAGAATGGTTAGAGTGGAGAAAAACCCAGAAAAGCGGGTATAGAGCGGAGGAAAACCAAGAAAAGGGAAGTTAGATAAGAGGAAAACCAAGAAAAATGATGTTAGAGAGGAGGAAAACAAAGATAAGCAGGGTTAGGGCGGAGCAAATCCAAGAAAAGCTGGGATAGAGCGGAGGAAAACCAAGAAAAGCGGGGTTAGAGCGGAGGAAAACCAAGATAAGCGGGGTTAGAGAGAAAAAAAACCAAGAAAAATGGGGTTAGAGCGGAGGAAAGAAAAGGTAAGTTAGAGGTGAGGAAAACCAAGAAAAGCGGGGATAGAGCGGAGGAAAACAATGAAAAGCTGGGTTAGAGCGGACGAAAACGAAGAAAAGCGGGGATAGTGTGGAGGAGAACCAAGAAAAGCGGGGTTAGAGCGGAGGAAAACCAAGAAAAGCGGGGTTAGAGCGGAGGAAAACCAAGAAAAGTGGTGTTAGAGCGTAGGAAAACCAAGAAAAGCGGTGATAGAGCGGAGGAAAACCAAGAAAAGTGGTGATAGAGCGTAGGAAAACCACGAAAAGCGGTGATAGCGCAAAGGAAAACCAAGAAAAGCAAGGTTAGAGCAAAGAAAAACCAAGAAAAGCAGGGTTAGAGCAAAGGAAAACCAAGAAAAGCGAAGATAGAGCGGAGGAAAACCAAGAAAAGCGGGGTTAGAGCAAAGGAAAACCAAGAAAAGCTGGGTTAGAGCGGAGGAAAACCAAGAAAAGCGGGGTTAGAGCGGAGGAAAACCAAGAAAAGCGAAGTTAGAGCGGAGGAAAACAAAGTAAAGCGGGGTTAGAGCGGAGGATAACCAAGAAAAGAGGGGTTAGAAAGAAGGAAAACCAAGAAAAGCGGGGTTAGAGCGGAGGAAAACCAAGAAAAGCGAAGTTAGAGCGGAGGAAAACCAAGAAAAGCGGAATAAGTGCACAGGATAACCAAGAAAAGCGGGGTTAGAGCGGAGGAAAACCAAGAAAAAGTAGTTAGAGAGGAAGAAAACGAAGAAAAGCGCGGTTAGAGCAGCAGAAATCCGAGAACAGCATTGCTAGAGTGGAGAAAAACCATGAAAAGCTGGGATAGAGCAGAGAAAAACCAAGAAAAGCGGGGTAAGTACGGAGGAAAACCAAGAAAAGCGGTGTTAGAGCGGAGGAAAACCAAGAGAAACGGGGTTAGAGCAGAGTAAAACCAAGAAAACCAGGGATAGAAGGGAGGAAAACCAAGAAAAGCTGGGTTAGAGCAGAGAAAAACCAACAAAAACACGGTTAGAGCAAAGGAAAACCAAGAAAAGCTGGGATAGAGCGGAGGAAAACCAAGAAAAGCGGAACAAGTGCGGAGGAAAACCAAGAAAAGCGGGGTTAGAGCGGAGGAAAACCAAGAAAAGCGGGGATAGAGCAGAGGAAAATCAAGAAAAGAGGGGTTAGAAAGGAGGTAAACGAAGAAAAGCGGGGTTAGAGCGGAGGAAACCCAAGAAAAGCAGGGTTAGAGCAAAGGAAAACCAAGAAAAGCGAAGTTTGAGCGGAGGAAAACCAAGAAAAGCTGGGTTAGAGCGGAGGAAAACCAAGAAAAGCAGGGTTATAGCGGAGGAAAACCAAGAAAAGTGGTGTTAGAGCGTAGGAAAACCAAGAAAAGCGGTGATAGAGCAGAGGAAAACGAAGAAAAGTGGTGATAGAGCGTAGGAAAACCAAGAAAAGTGGTGATAGAGCAGAGGAAAACCCAGAAAAGCGGGGTTAGAGCAAAGGAAAACCAAGAAAAGCAGGGTTAGAGCAAAGGAAAACCAAGAAAAGCAAAGACAGAGCGGAGGAAAACCAAGAAAAGCGGGGTTAGAGCGGAGGAAAACCAAGAAAAGCAGGGATAGAGCGGAGGAAAACCAAGAAAAGCGGGGTTAGAGCGGAGGAAAACCAAGAAAAGCGAAGTTAGAGCGGAGGAAAACCAAGAAAAGCGGGGTCAGAGCGGAGGATAACCAAGAAAAGAGGGTTTAGAAAGGAGGAAAACCAAGAAAAGCGGCGTTAGAGCGGAGGAAAACCAAGTAAAGCAGGGTTAGAGCAAAGGAAAACCAAGAAAAGCGAAGTTAGTGCGGAGGAAAACCAAGAAAAGCTGGGTTAGAGCAAAGGAAAATCAAGAAAAGCGTGGATAGAAGGGTGGAAAAAGAAGAAAAGCGGGGTTAGAGCAGAGGAAAACCAAGAAAAGCGAGGTTAGAGCGGAGGAAAACCAAGTAAAGCAGAGTTAGAATGGAAGAAAACGAAGAAAAGCATGGTTAGGGCAGCAGAAATCCGAGAAAAGCATGGCTATAGTGGAGAAAAACGATGAAAAGCTGGGTTAGAGCGCAGAAAAACAAAGAAAAGCGGGATTAGAGCGGAGGAAAACCAAGAAAAGCGGGGTTAGAGCAATGGAAAACCAAGAATAGTGAAGTTAGAGCGGAGGAAAACCAAGAAAAGCGGGGTTAGAGCGGATGAAAACCAAGAAAAGCAGAATAAGTGCGGAGGAAAACCAAGAAAAGCGGGGTTAGAACGAAGGAAAACCAAGAAAAGCGGGGTTAGAGCGGAGGAAAAGCATGAAAAGTGGGGTTAGAGCTGAGGAAAACCAAGAAAAGAGGGGTTAGAGCGGAGGAAAACCAAGAAAAGCGGGGTTAGAGCAAAGGAAAACCAAGAAAAGCGGTGTTAGAGCGGAGGAAAACCAAGAGAAACGGGGTTAGAGAGGAGAAAAACAAAGAAAAGCGGGGATAGAAGGGAGGAAAACCAAGAAAAGCTGGGATAGAGCAGAGGAAAACCAAGAAAAGCATAGTTAGAGCAAAAGAAAACCAAGAAAAGCAAAGTTAGTACGGAGGAAAACCAAGAAAAGCTGGGTTAGAGCGTAGGAAAACCAAGAGAAGCGGTGTTAGTGTGGAGGAAAACCAAGAAAAGTGGGGTTAGAGTGGAGGAAAAGGAAGAAAAGAGGGGTTAGTGCGGAGGAAAACCAAGAAAAGCGGGGTTAATGCGGAGGAAAACCAAGAAAAGCGGGATTAGAGCGGAGGAAAACCAAGAAAAGCGGTGTTAGAGCGGAGGAAAACCAAGAGAAATGGGGTTAGAGCAGAGAAAAACCAAGAAAAGCTGGGTTAGAGCGTAGGAAAACCAAGAAAAGCAGGGATATAGCGGAGGAAAAACAAGAAAAGCAGGGTTAGAGCAGAGGAAAACCAAGAAAAGCGGGGTTAGAGCGGAGGAAAACCAAGTAAAGCAAAGTTAGAACGGAATAAAACGTAGAGAAGCGTGGTTGGAGCAACAGAAATCTGAGAAAAGCATGGTTAGAGTGGAGAAAAACGATGAAAAGCTGGGTTAGAGCGGAGAAAAACCAAGAAAAGCGGGGTTAGTGCAGAGGAAAACCAAGAAAAAAGGGGTTAGAGCAGAGGAAAACCAAGAAAAGTGGGGTTAGAGCAGAGAAAAACCAACAAAAACACGGTTAGAGCAAAGGAAAACGAAGAAAAGCTGGGATAGAGCGGAGGAAAACCAAGAAAAGCGGAACAGGTGCGGAGGAAAACCAAGAAAAGCGGGGTTAGAGCAGAGGAAAACCAAGAAAAGCGGGGATAGAGCAGAGGAAAATCAAGAAAAGAGGGGTTAGAAAGGAGGAAAACCAAGAAAAGCGGGGTTAGAGGGGAGGAAAACCAAGAAAAGTGAACTTAGAGCAGAGGAAAACCAAGAAAAGCGGGGTTAGAGCGGAGGAAAACCAAGAAAAGCGGGGATACAGCGGAGGAAAACCAAGAAAAGCAGGGATAGAGCGGAGGAAAACCAAGAAAAGCGGGGTTAGAGCGGAGGAAAACCAAGAAAAGCGAAGTTAGAGCGGAGGAAAACCAAGAAAAGCGGGGTCAGAGCGGAGGATAACCAAGAAAAGAGGGTTTAGAAAGGAGGAAAACCAAGAAAAGCGGCGTTAGAGCGGAGGAAAACCAAGTAAAGCAGGGTTAGAGCAAAGGAAAACCAAGAAAAGCGAAGTTAGAGTGGAGGAAAACCAAGAAAAGCTGGGTTAGAGCAAAGGAAAATCAAGAAAAGCGTGGATAGAAGGGTGGAAAAAGAAGAAAAGCGGGGTTAGAGCAGAGGAAAACCAAGAAAAGCGGGGTTAGAGCAGAGAAAAACCAACAAAAACACGGTTAGAGCAAAGGAAAACGAAGAAAAGCTGGGATAGAGCGGAGGAAAACCAAGAAAAGCGGAACAGGTGCGGAGGAAAACCAAGAAAAGCGGGGTTAGAGCAGAGGAAAACCAAGAAAAGCGGGGATAGAGCAGAGGAAAATCAAGAAAAGAGGGGTTAGAAAGGAGGAAAACCAAGAAAAGCGGGGTTAGAGGGGAGGAAAACCAAGAAAAGTGAACTTAGAGCAGAGGAAAACCAAGAAAAGCGGGGTTAGAGCGGAGGAAAACCAAGAAAAGCGGGGATACAGCGGAGGAAAACCAAGAAAAGCAGGGATAGAGCGGAGGAAAACCAAGAAAAGCGGGGTTAGAGCGGAGGAAAACCAAGAAAAGCGAAGTTAGAGCGGAGGAAAACCAAGAAAAGCGGGGTCAGAGCGGAGGATAACCAAGAAAAGAGGGTTTAGAAAGGAGGAAAACCAAGAAAAGCGGCGTTAGAGCGGAGGAAAACCAAGTAAAGCAGGGTTAGAGCAAAGGAAAACCAAGAAAAGCGAAGTTAGAGTGGAGGAAAACCAAGAAAAGCTGGGTTAGAGCAAAGGAAAATCAAGAAAAGCGTGGATAGAAGGGTGGAAAAAGAAGAAAAGCGGGGTTAGAGCAGAGGAAAACCAAGAAAAGCGAGGTTAGAGCGGAGGAAAACCAAGTAAAGCAGAGTTAGAATGGAAGAAAACGAAGAAAAGCATGGTTAGGGCAGCAGAAATCCGAGAAAAGCATGGCTATAGTGGAGAAAAACGATGAAAAGCTGGGTTAGAGCGCAGAAAAACAAAGAAAATTCGGGATTAGAGCGGAGGAAAACCAAGAAAAGCGGGGTTAGAGCAATGGAAAACCAAGAATAGTGAAGTTAGAGCGGAGGAAAACCAAGAAAAGCGGGGTTAGAGCGGATGAAAACCAAGAAAAGCAGAATAAGTGCGGAGGAAAACCAAGAAAAGCGGGGTTAGAACGAAGGAAAACCAAGAAAAGCGGGGTTAGAGCGGAGGAAAAGCATGAAAAGTGGGGTTAGAGCTGAGGAAAACCAAGAAAAGAGGGGTTAGAGCGGAGGAAAACCAAGAAAAGCGGGGTTAGAGCAAAGGAAAACCAAGAAAAGCGGTGTTAGAGCGGAGGAAAACCAAGAGAAACGGGGTTAGAGAGGAGAAAAACAAAGAAAAGCGGGGATAGAAGGGAGGAAAACCAAGAAAAGCTGGGATAGAGCAGAGGAAAACCAAGAAAAGCATAGTTAGAGCAAAAGAAAACCAAGAAAAGCAAAGTTAGTACGGAGGAAAACCAAGAAAAGCTGGGTTAGAGCGTAGGAAAACCAAGAGAAGCGGTGTTAGTGTGGAGGAAAACCAAGAAAAGTGGGGTTAGAGTGGAGGAAAAGGAAGAAAAGAGGGGTTAGTGCGGAGGAAAACCA
This sequence comes from Coturnix japonica, assembly GCF_054131305.1. Lineage (NCBI taxonomy): Eukaryota > Metazoa > Chordata > Aves > Galliformes > Phasianidae > Coturnix > Coturnix japonica. The sequence continues at coordinate 33,854,180 of NC_140669.1, forward strand.
AGAAAAGCGGGGTTAATGCGGAGGAAAACCAAGAAAAGCGGGATTAGAGCGGAGGAAAACCAAGAAAAGCGGTGTTAGAGCGGAGGAAAACCAAGAGAAATGGGGTTAGAGCAGAGAAAAACCAAGAAAAGCTGGGTTAGAGCGTAGGAAAACCAAGAAAAGCAGGGATATAGCGGAGGAAAACCAAGAAAAGCAGGGTTAGAGCAGAGGAAAACCAAGAAAAGCGGGGTTAGAGCGGAGGAAAACCAAGTAAAGCAAAGTTAGAACGGAATAAAACGTAGAGAAGCGTGGTTGGAGCAACAGAAATCTGAGAAAAGCATGGTTAGAGTGGAGAAAAACGATGAAAAGCTGGGTTAGAGAGGAGAAAAACCAAGAAAAGCGGGGTTAGTGCAGAGGAAAACCAAGAAAAAAGGGGTTAGAGCGGAGGAAAACCAAGAAAAGCGGGGTTAGAGCGGAGGAAAACCAAGTAAAGCGAAGTTAGTGCGGAGGAAAACCAAGAAAAGCTGGGTTAGAGCGTAGGAAAACCAAGAAAAGCGGGGATAGAAGGGAGGAAAAACAAGAAAAGCGGGGTTAGAGCAGAGGAAAACCAAGAAAAGCGAGGTTAGAGCGGAGGAAAACCAAGTAAAGCAGAGTTAGAATGGAAGAAAACGAAGAAAAGCGTGGTTAGAGCAGCAGAAATCCGAGAAAAGCATGGCTAGAGTGGAGAAAAACGATCAAAAGCGGGGTTAGAGCGGAGGAAAACCAAGAAAAGCGGGATTAGAGCGCAGAAAAACCAAGAAAAGCGGGGTTAGAGCAATGGAAAACCAAGAATAGTGAAGTTAGAGCGGAGGAAAACCAGGAAAAGCGGGGTTAGAGCGGATGAAAACCAAGAAAAGCGGTGTTAGAGCGGAGGAAAACCAAGAAAAGCGGCGTTAGAGCGGTGGAAAACCAAGAAAAGCGGGGTTAGAAAAAAGGAAAACAAAGAAAAGCGAAGTTAGTGCGGAGGAAAACCAAGAAAAGCTGGGTTAGAGCGTAGGAAAACCAAGAAAAGCAGGGATATAACGGAGGAAAACCAAGAAAAGCGGGGTTAGAGCAGAGGAAAACCAAGAAAAGCGGGGTTAGAGCGAAAAAAAACCAAGTAAAGCAAAGTTAGAACGGAATAAAATGTAGAAAAGCGTGGTTGGAGCAACAGAAATCTGAGAAAAGCATGGTTAGAGTGGAGAAAAACGATGAAAAGCTGGGTTAGAGCGGAGAAAAACCAAGAAAAGCGGGGTTAGTGCAGAGTAAAACCAAGAAAAAAGGGGTTTGTGCGGAGGAAAACCGAGTAAAGCAGGGTTAGAGCGGAGGAAAACCAAGAAAAGCGGAGTTAGAGCGGAGGAAAACCAAGAAAAGCAGAATAAGTGCGGAGGAAAACCAAGAAAAGCGGGGTTAGAACGGAGGAAAACCAAGAAAAGCGGGGTTAGAGCGGAGGAAAAGCATGAAAAGTGGGGTTAGAGCTGAGGAAAACCAAGAAAAGTGGGGTTAGAGCGGAGGAAAACCAAGAAAAGCGGGGTTAGAGCAAAGGAAAACCAAGAAAAGCGGTGTTAGAGCGGAGGAAAACCAAGAAAAGCGGTGTTAGAGCGGAGGAAAACCAAGAGAAACGGGGTTAGAGCGAAGGGTAACCAAGAAAAGCGGAGTTAGAGCGCAGAAAAACCAAGAAAAGCGAAGTTAGAGCGGAGGAAAACCATGAAAAGCGGGTTTAGAGCGAAGAAAAACCAAGAAAACGGGGTTAGAGCGGAGGAAAACCAAGAAAAGCGGTGATAGAGCAGAGGAAAACCAAGAAAAGTGGTGATAGAGCGTAGGAAAACCACGAAAAGTGGTGATAGAGCGGAGGAAAACCAAGAAAAGCAGGGTTAGAGCAAAGGAAAACCAAGAAAAGCAGGGTTAGAGCAAAGGAAAACCAAGAAAAGCAAAGACAGAGCGGAGGAAAACCAAGAAAAGCGGGGTTAGAGCGGAGGAAAACCAAGAAAAGCGGGGATACAGCGGAAGAAAACCAAGAAAAGCAGGGATAGAGCGGAGGAAAACCAAGAAAAGCGGGGTTAGAGCGGAGGAAAACCAAGAAAAGCGAAGTTAGAGCGGAAGAAAACCAAGAAAAGCGGGGTCAGAGCGGAGGATAACCAAGAAAAGAGGGTTTAGAAAGGAGGAAAACCAAGAAAAGCGGCGTTAGAGAGGAGGAAAACCAAGTAAAGCAGGGTTAGAGCAAAGGAAAACCAAGAAAAGCGAAGTTAGTGCGGAGGAAAAGCAAGAAAAGCTGGGTTAGAGCAAAGGAAAATCAAGAAAAGCGTGGATAGAAGGGTGGAAAAAGAAGAAAAGCGGGGTTAGAGCAGAGGAAAACCAAGAAAAGCGAGGTTAGAGCGGAGGAAAACCAAGTAAAGCAGAGTTAGAATGGAAGAAAACGAAGAAAAGCATGGTTAGGGCAGCAGAAATCCGAGAAAAGCATGGCTATAGTGGAGAAAAACGATGAAAAGCTGGGTTAGAGCGCAGAAAAACAAAGAAAAGCGGGATTAGAGCGGAGGAAAACCAAGAAAAGCGGGGTTAGAGCAATGGAAAACCAAGAATAGTGAAGTTAGAGCGGAGGAAAACCAAGAAAAGCGGGGTTAGAGCGGATGAAAACCAAGAAAAGCAGAATAAGTGCGGAGGAAAACCAAGAAAAGCGGGGTTAGAACGAAGGAAAACCAAGAAAAGCGGGGTTAGAGCGGAGGAAAAGCATGAAAAGTGGGGTTAGAGCTGAGGAAAACCAAGAAAAGAGGGGTTAGAGCGGAGGAAAACCAAGAAAAGCGGGGTTAGAGCAAAGGAAAACCAAGAAAAGCGGTGTTAGAGCGGAGGAAAACCAAGAGAAACGGGGTTAGAGAGGAGAAAAACAAAGAAAAGCGGGGATAGAAGGGAGGAAAACCAAGAAAAGCTGGGATAGAGCAGAGGAAAACCAAGAAAAGCATAGTTAGAGCAAAAGAAAACCAAGAAAAGCAAAGTTAGTACGGAGGAAAACCAAGAAAAGCTGGGTTAGAGCGTAGGAAAACCAAGAGAAGCGGTGTTAGTGTGGAGGAAAACCAAGAAAAGTGGGGTTAGAGTGGAGGAAAAGGAAGAAAAGAGGGGTTAGTGCGGAGGAAAACCAAGAAAAGCGGGGTTAATGCGGAGGAAAACCAAGAAAAGCGGGATTAGAGCGGAGGAAAACCAAGAAAAGCGGTGTTAGAGCGGAGGAAAACCAAGAGAAATGGGGTTAGAGCAGAGAAAAACCAAGAAAAGCTGGGTTAGAGCGTAGGAAAACCAAGAAAAGCAGGGATATAGCGGAGGAAAACCAAGAAAAGCAGGGTTAGAGCAGAGGAAAACCAAGAAAAGCGGGGTTAGAGCGGAGGAAAACCAAGTAAAGCAAAGTTAGAACGGAATAAAACGTAGAGAAGCGTGGTTGAAGCAACAGAAATCTGAGAAAAGCATGGTTAGAGTGGAGAAAAACGATGAAAAGCTGGGTTAGAGCGGAGAAAAACCAAGAAAAGCGGGGTTAGTGCAGAGGAAAACCAAGAAAAAAGGGGTTAGAGCGGAGGAAAACCAAGAAAAGCGGGGTTAGAGCGGAGGAAAACCAAGTAAAGCGAAGTTAGTGCGGAGGAAAACCAAGAAAAGCTGGGTTAGAGCGTAGGAAAACCAAGAAAAGCGGGGATAGAAGGGAGGAAAAACAAGAAAAGCGGGGTTAGAGCAGAGGAAAACCAAGAAAAGCGAGGTTAGAGCGGAGGAAAACCAAGTAAAGCAGAGTTAGAATGGAAGAAAACGAAGAAAAGCGTGGTTGGAGCAGCAGAAATCTGAGAAAAGCATGGCTAGAGTGGAGAAAAACGATCAAAAGCGGGGTTAGAGCGGAGGAAAACCAAGAAAAGCGGGATTAGAGCGCAGAAAAACCAAGAAAAGCGGGGTTAGAGCAATGGAAAACCAAGAATAGTGAAGTTAGAGCGGAGGAAAACCAGGAAAAGCGGGGTTAGAGCGGATGAAAACCATGAAAAGCGGGGTTAGAGCGAAGAAAAACCAAGAAAACGGGGTTAGAGCGGAGGAAAACCAAGAAAAGCGGTGATAGAGCAGAGGAAAACCAAGAAAAGTGGTGATAGAGCGTAGGAAAACCACGAAAAGTCGTGATAGAGCGGAGGAAAACCAAGAAAAGCGGGGTTAGAGCAAAGGAAAACCAAGAAAAGCAGGGTTAGAGCAAAGGAAAACCAAGAAAAGCAAAGACAGAGCGGAGGAAAACCAAGAAAAGCGGGGTTAGAGCGGAGGAAAACCAAGAAAAGCGGGGATACAGCGGAGGAAAACCAAGAAAAGCAGGGATAGAGCGGAGGAAAACCAAGAAAAGCGGGATTAGAGCGCAGAAAAACCAAGAAAAGCGGGGTTAGAGCAATGGAAAACCAAGAATAGTGAAGTTAGAGCGGAGGAAAACCAGGAAAAGCGGGGTTAGAGCGGATGAAAACCAAGAAAAGCGGTGTTAGAGCGGAGGAAAACCAAGAAAAGCAGCGTTAGAGCGGTGGAAAACCAAGAAAAGCGGGGTTAGAAAAAAGGAAAACAAAGAAAAGCGAAGTTAGTGCGGAGGAAAACCAAGAAAAGCTGGGTTAGAGCGTAGGAAAACCAAGAAAAGCAGGGTTATAACGGAGGAAAACCAAGAAAAGCGGGGTTAGAGCAGAGGAAAACCAAGAAAAGCGGGGTTAGAGCGAAAAAAAACCAAGTAAAGCAAAGTTAGAACGGAATAAAATGTAGAAAAGCGTGGTTGGAGCAACAGAAATCTGAGAAAAGCATGGTTAGAGTGGAGAAAAACGATGAAAAGCTGGGTTAGAGCGGAGAAAAACCAAGAAAAGCGGGGTTAGTGCAGAGTAAAACCAAGAAAAAAGGGGTTTGTGCGGAGGAAAACCGAGTAAAGCAGGGTTAGAGCGGAGGAAAACCAAGAAAAGCGGAGTTAGAGCGGAGGAAAACCAAGAAAAGCAGAATAAGTGCGGAGGAAAACCAAGAAAAGCGGGGTTAGAACGGAGGAAAACCAAGAAAAGCGGGGTTAGAGCGGAGGAAAAGCATGAAAAGTGGGGTTAGAGCTGAGGAAAACCAAGAAAAGTGGGGTTAGAGCGGAGGAAAACCAAGAAAAGCGGGGTTAGAGCAAAGGAAAACCAAGAAAAGCGGTGTTAGAGCAGAGGAAAACCAAGAAAAGCGGTGTTAGAGCGGAGGAAAACCAAGAGAAACGGGGTTAGAGCGAAGGGTAACCAAGAAAAGCGGAGTTAGAGCGCAGAAAAACCAAGAAAAGCGAAGTTAGAGCGGAGGAAAACCATGAAAAGCGGGGTTAGAGCGAAGAAAAACCAAGAAAACGGGGTTAGAGCGGAGGAAAACCAAGAAAAGCGGTGATAGAGCAGAGGAAAACCAAGAAAAGTGGTGATAGAGCGTAGGAAAACCACGAAAAGTCGTGATAGAGCGGAGGAAAACCAAGAAAAGCGGGGTTAGAGCAAAGGAAAACCAAGAAAAGCAGGGTTAGAGCAAAGGAAAACCAAGAAAAGCAAAGACAGAGCGGAGGAAAACCAAGAAAAGCGGGGTTAGAGCGGAGGAAAACCAAGAAAAGCGGGGATACAGCGGAGGAAAACCAAGAAAAGCAGGGATAGAGCGGAGGAAAACCAAGAAAAGCGGGATTAGAGCGCAGAAAAACCAAGAAAAGCGGGGTTAGAGCAATGGAAAACCAAGAATAGTGAAGTTAGAGCGGAGGAAAACCAGGAAAAGCGGGGTTAGAGCGGATGAAAACCAAGAAAAGCGGTGTTAGAGCGGAGGAAAACCAAGAAAAGCAGCGTTAGAGCGGTGGAAAACCAAGAAAAGCGGGGTTAGAAAAAAGGAAAACAAAGAAAAGCGAAGTTAGTGCGGAGGAAAACCAAGAAAAGCTGGGTTAGAGCGTAGGAAAACCAAGAAAAGCAGGGTTATAACGGAGGAAAACCAAGAAAAGCGGGGTTAGAGCAGAGGAAAACCAAGAAAAGCGGGGTTAGAGCGAAAAAAAACCAAGTAAAGCAAAGTTAGAACGGAATAAAATGTAGAAAAGCGTGGTTGGAGCAACAGAAATCTGAGAAAAGCATGGTTAGAGTGGAGAAAAACGATGAAAAGCTGGGTTAGAGCGGAGAAAAACCAAGAAAAGCGGGGTTAGTGCAGAGGAAAACCAAGAAAAAAGGGGTTTGTGCGGAGGAAAACCGAGTAAAGCAGGGTTAGAGCGGAGGAAAACCAAGAAAAGCGGAGTTAGAGCGGAGGAAAACCAAGAAAAGCAGAATAAGTGCGGAGGAAAACCAAGAAAAGCGGGGTTAGAACGGAGGAAAACCAAGAAAAGCGGGGTTAGAGCGGAGGAAAAGCATGAAAAGTGGGGTTAGAGCTGAGGAAAACCAAGAAAAGTGGGGTTAGAGCGGAGGAAAACCAAGAAAAGCGGGGTTAGAGCAAAGGAAAACCAAGAAAAGCGGTGTTAGAGCGGAGGAAAACCAAGAAAAGCGGTGTTAGAGCGGAGGAAAACCAAGAGAAACGGGGTTAGAGCGAAGGGTAAGCAAGAAAAGCGGAGTTAGAGCGCAGAAAAACCAAGAAAAGCGAAGTTAGAGCGGAGGAAAACCATGAAAAGCGGGGTTAGAGCGAACAAAAACCAAGAAAACGGGGTTAGAGCGGAGGAAAACCAATAAAAGCGGGGTTAGAGCGGAGGAAAACCAAGAAAAGAGGGGTTAGAAAGGAGAAAAACCAAGAAAAGCGAAGTTAGAGCGGAGGAAAACCAAGAAAAGCTGAATAAGTGCGGAGGATAACCAAGAAAAGCGGGGTTAGAGTGGAGGAAAACCAAGAAAAAGAAGTTAGAGAGGAAGAAAACGATGAAAAGCGCGATTAGAGCAGCAGAAATCCGAGAAAAGCATGGTTAGAATGGAGAAAAACCATGAAAAGCTGGGTTAGAGTGGAGAAAAACCAAGAAAAGCGGGGTTAGTGCAGAGGAAAACCAAGAAAAGCGGGGTTAGAGCGGAGGAAAATCAAGAAAAGCGGGGTTAGATCGGAGGAAAACCAAGAAAAGCGGGGTTAGAGCGGAGGAAAACCAAGAAAAGCGGTGTTAGAGAGGAGGAAAACGAAGTAAAGCAGGGTTAGAGCGGAGGAAAACCAAGAAAAAGAATTTAGAGAGGAAGAAAACGAGGAAAAGCGCGGTTAGAGCAGCAGAAATCCGAGAAAAGCATGGTTAGAGTAGAGAAAAACCATGAAATGCTGGGTTAGAGCGGAGAAAAACCAAGAAAAGCGGGGTTAGAGCAGAGGAAAACCAAGTAAAGCGGGGTTAGAGCGGAGGAAAACCAAGAAAAGCGGGGTTAGAGCGGAGGTAAACCATGAAAAGCGAAGTTAGAGCGGAGGAAAACCAAGAAAGGCAGAGTAAGTGCGGAGGAAAACCAAGAAAAGCGGGGTTAGACCGGAGAAAAACCAAGAAAAGCAGGGATAGAAGGGAGGAAAACCAAGAAAAGCGGCGTTAGAGCAGAGAAAAACCAACAAAAACAGGGTTTGAGCAAAGGAAAACCAAGAAAAGCTGGGTTAGAGCGGAGGAAAACCAAGAAAAGCGGAACAAGTGCGGAGGAAAACCAAGAAAAGCAAGGTTAGAGCGGAGGAAAACCAAGAAAAGCTGGGATAGAGCGGAGGAAAACCAAGAAAAGAGGAGTTAGTGCAGAGGAAAACGAAGAAAAGCGGGGTTAGAGCGGAGGAAAACCAAGAAAATCAGGGTTAGATCGGAGGAAAACCAAGAAAAGCTGGGTTAGAGCAAAGGAAAACCAAGAAAAGCGGTGTTAGAGCGGAGGAAAACCAAGAGAAACGGGGTTAGAGCGGAGAAAAACAAAGAAAAGCGGGGATAGAAGGGAGGAAAACCAAGGAAAGCTGGGATAGAGTGGAGGAAAACCAAGAAAAGCATAGTTAGAGCAAAAGAAAACCAAGAAAAGCGAAGTTAGTACGGAGGAAAACCAAGAAAAGCTGGGTTAGAGCGTAGGAAAACCAAGAGAAGCGGTGTTAGTGTGGAGGAAAACCAAGAAAAGTGGGGTTAGAGTGGAGGAAAAGGAAGAAAAGAGGGGTTAGTGCAGAGGAAAACCAAGAAAAGCGGGGTTAGTGCGGAGGAAAACCAAGAAAAGCAGTGTTAGAGCGGATGAAAACCAAGAAAAGCGGGGTTAGAGTGGAGGAAAACCAAGTAAAGCAGAGTTAGAACGGAATAAAACGTAGAAAAGCGTGGTTGGAGCAGCAGAAATCCGAGAAAAGCATGGTTAGAGTGGAGAAAAACCATGAAAAGCTGGGTTACAGTGGAGAAAAAGCAAGAAAAGCGGGGTTAGTGCGGAGGAAAACCAAGAAAAGCGGGGTTAGTGCGGAGGAAAACCAAGACAAGCGGGATTAGAGCGGAGGAAAACCAAGAAAAGCGGTGTTAGAGCGGAGGAAAACCAAGTGAAACGGGGTTAGAGCGAAGGGTAACCAAGAAAAGCGGAGTTAGAGCGCAGAAAAACCAAGAAAAGCAAAGTTAGAGCGGAGGAAAACCATGAAAAGCGGGGTTAGAGCGGAGAAAAACCAAGAAAACGGGGTTAGAGTGGAGGAAAACCAAGAAAAGCGGGTTTAGAGCGGAGGAAAACCAAGAAAAGAGGGGTTAGAGAGGAGGAAAACCAAGAAAAGCGAAGTTAGAGCGGAGGAAAACCAAGAAAAGCCGAATAAGTGCGGAGGATAACCAAGAAAAGTGGGGTTACAGCGGAGGAAAACCAAGAAAAAGAAGTTAGAGAGGAAGAAAACGAAGAAAAGCGCGATTAGAGCAGCAGAAATCCGAGAAAAGCATGGTTAGAGTTGAGAAAAACCATGAAAAGCTGGGTTAGAGTGGAGAAAAACCAAGAAAAGCATGGTTAGTGCAGAGGAAAACCAAGAAAAGCGGGGTTAGAGCGGAGGAAAACCAAGAAAAGCGGGGTTAGAGCAGAGGAAAACCAAGAAAAGCGGGGTTAGAGCGGAGAAAAACCAAGAAAAGCGGGGTTAGAGCGGAAGAAAACCAAGTAAAGCGGGGTTAGAGCGGAGGAAAACCAAGAAAAGCGGTGTTAGAGCGGAGGAAAACGAAGTGAAGCGGGGTTAGAGCGGAGGAAAACCAAGAAAATGAATTTAGAGAGGAAGAAAACTAGGAAAAGCGCGGTTAGAGCAGCAGAAATCCGAGAAATACATGGTTAGAGTAGAGAAAAACCATGAAAAGCTGGGTTAGAGTGGAGAAAAACCAAGAAAACCGGGGTTAGTGCAGAGGAAAACCAAGTAAAGCGGGGTTAGAGCGGAGGAAAACCAAGAAAAGCGAAGTTAGAGCGGAGGAAAACCAAGAAAGGCAGAGTAAGTGCGGAGGAAAACCAAGAAAAGCGGGGTTAGAGCGGAGGAAAACCAAGAAAAGCGAAGTTAGAGCGGAGGAAAACCAAGAAAGGCAGAGTAAGTGCGGAGGAAAACCAAGAAAAGCGGGGTTAGACCGGAGAAAAACCAAGAAAAGCAGGGATAGAAGGGAGGAAAACCAAGAAAAGCGGCGTTAGAGCAGAGAAAAACCAACAAAAACAGGGTTTGAGCAAAGGAAAACCAGGAAAAGATGGGTTAGAGCGGAGGAAAACCAAGAAAAGCGGAACAAGTGCGGAGGAAAACCAAGAAAAGCAAGGTTACAGCGGAGGAAAACCAAGAAAAGCTGGGTTAGAGCACAGGAAAACCAAGAAAAGCGGGGTTATAGCGGAGGAAAACCAAGAAAAGCGGGGTTAGAGCGGAGGAAAACCAAGAAAAGTGGTGTTAGAGCGTAGGAAAACCAAGAAAAGCGGTGATAGAGTGGAGGAAAACCAAGAAAAGTGGAGATAGAGCGCAGGAAAACCAAGAAAAGGGCTGATAGCGCGGAGGAAAACCAAGAAAAGCGGGGTTAGAGCAAAGAAAAACCAAGAAAAGCAGGGTTAGAGCAAAGGAAAACCAAGAAAAGCGAAGATAGAGCGGAGGAAAACCAAGAAAAGCGGGGTTAGAGCGGAGGAAAACCTACAAAAATGGGGTTAGAGCGTAGGAAAACCAAGAAAAGCGGGGTTAGAGCGGAGGAAAACCAAGAAAAGCGAAGTTAGAGCGGAGGAAAACCAAGAAAAGCTGAATAAGTGCAGAGGAATACCAAGAAAAGCAGGGTTAGAGCGGATGAAAACCAAGAAAAGCATTGTTAGAGCGGAAGAAAACCAAGAAAAGCTGGGATAGAGCAGAGGAAAACCAGGTAAAGCAGGGTTAGAGCAAAGGAAAACCAAATAAAGCAGAGTTAGAATGGAAGAAAACGAAGAAAAGCGTGGTTAGAGAAGCAGAAATCCGAGAAAAGTATGGCTAGAGTGGAGAAAAACGATGAAAAGCTGGGTTACAGCGGAGAAAAACCAAGAAAAGAGGGATTAGAGCGGAGGAAAACCAAGAAAAGCAGGGTTAGAGCAATGGAAAACCAAGAATAGTGAAGTTAGAGCGGAGGAAAACCAAGAAAAGCGGGGTTAGAGCGGATGAAAACCAAGAAAAGCGGGGTTAGAGCGGAAGAAAACCAAGAAAAGCTGGGATAGAGCAGAGGAAAACCAAGAAAAATAAGTTAGAGAGGAAGAAAACGAAGAAAAGCGCGATTAGAGCAGCAGAAATCCGAGAAAAGCATGGTTAGAGTGGAGAAAAACCATGAAAAGCTGGGTTAGAGTGGAGAAAAACCAAGAAAAGCGGGGTTAGTGCAGAGGAAAACCAAGAAAAGCGGGGTTAGACCGGAGGAAAACAAAGAAAAGCGGGGTTAGAGCGGAGAAAAACCAAGAAAAGCGAAGTTAGAGCGGAGGAAAACCAAGAAAGGCAGAGTAAGTGCGGAGGAAAACCAAGAAAAGCGGGGTTAGAGCGGAGAAAAACCAAGAAAAGCAGGGATAGAAGGGAGGAAAACCAAGAAAAGCGGCGTTAGAGCAGAGAAAAACCAACAAAAACAGGGTTAGAGCAAAGGAAACCCAAGAAAAGCGGGGTTAGAGCGGAGGAAAACCAAGAAAAGCTGGGGTAGAGCGGAGGAAAACCAAGAAAAGAGGGGTTAGAAAAGAGGAAAACCAAGAAAAGCGGGGTTAGAGCGGAGGAAACCCAAGAAAAGCAGGGTTAGAGCAAAGGAAAACCAAGAAAAGCGAAGTTAGAGCGGAGGAAAACCAAGAAAAGCTGGGTTAGAGCGGAGGAAAACCAAGAAAAGCAAGGTTATAGCGGAGGAAAACCAAGAAGAGCGGGGTTAGAGCGGAGGAAAACCAAGAAAAGCGGGGTTAGAGCGGAGGAAAACCAAGAAAAAAGGGGTTAGTGTGGAGGAAAACCAAGTAAAGCGGGGTTAGACCGGAGGAAAACCAAGAAAAGCGAAGTTAGAGCTGGGGAAAACCAAGAAAAGCAGAATAAGTGCAGAGGAAAACCAAGAAAAGCGGGGTAAGATCGGAGGAAAACCAAGAAAAAAATTTAGAGTGGAAGAAAACGAAGAAAAGCGCGGTTAGAGCAGCAGAAATCCGAGAAAAGCATGGTTAGAGTGGAGAAAAACCAAGAGAAACGGGGTTAGAGCGGAGAAAAACCAAGAAAAGCAGGGTTAGAGCGCAGAAAAACCAAGAAAAGCGAAGATAGAAGGGAGGAAAACCAAGAAAAGCGTGGTTAGAGCGGACGAAAACCAAGAAAAGCAGGGATAGAAGGGAGGAAAACCAAGAAAAGCTGGGTTAGAGCGAAGGAAAACCAAGAAAAGAGAGGTTAGAAAAGAGGAAAACCAAGAAAAGCGGGGTTAGAGCAAGGAAACCCAAGAAAAGAAGGGTTAGAGCAAAGGAAAACCAAGAAAAGCGAAGTTAGAGCGGAGGAAAACCAAGAAAAGCTGGGTTAGAGCGGAGGAAATCCAAGAAAAGCGGGGTTATAGCGGAGGAAAACCAAGAAAAGCGGGGTTAGAGCGGAGGAAAACCAAGAAAATCGGGGTTAGAGCGGAGGAAAACCAAGAAAAGTGGTGTTAGAGCGTAGGAAAAAAAAGAAAAGCGGTGATAGAGCGGAGGAAAACCACGAAAAGCGGTGATAGCGCGGAGGAAAACCAAGAAAAACAAGGTTAGAGCAAAGAAAAACCAAGAAAAGCAGGGTTAGAGCAAAGGAAAACCAAGAAAAGCGAAGATAGAGCGGAGGAAAACCAAGAAAAGCGGGGTTAGAGCGGAGGAAAACCAAGAAAAAAGGGGTTAGAGCAGAGGAAATCCAAGAAAAGCAGGGTTAGAGCGGAGGAAAACCAAGAGAAGCGAGGATAGAACGGAGGAAAACCAAGAAAAGCGGGGTTAGAGCGGAGGATAACCAAGAAAAGTGGGGTTACAAAGGAGGAAAACCAAGAAAAGCAGGGATAGAAGGGAGGAAAACCATGTAAAGCAGGGTTAGAGCAAAGGAAAACCTAATAAAGCAGAGTTAGAATGGAAGAAAACAAAGAAAAGCGTGGTTAGAGCAGCAGAAATCCGAGAAAAGCATGGCTAGAGTGGAGAAAAACGATGAAAAGCTGGGTTAGAGCGGAGAAAAACCAAGAAAAGCGGGATTAGAGCGGAGGAAAACCAAGAAAAGCGGGGTTAGAGCAATGGAAAACCAAGAATAGTGAAGTTAGAGCGGAGGAAAACCAAGAAAAGCGGGGTTAGAGCGGATGAAAACCAAGAAAAGCGGGGTTAGAGCGGAAGAAAACCAAGAAAAGCTGGGATAGAGCAGAGGAAAACCATGTAAAGCAGGGTTAGAGCAAAGGAAAACCAAATAAAGCAGAGTTAGAATGGAAGAAAACGAAGAAAAGCGTGGTTAGAGCAGCAGAAATCAGAGAAAAGCATGGCTAGAGTGGAGAAAAATGATGAAAAGCTGGGTTAGAGCGGAGAAAAACCAAGAAAAAGAATTTAGAGAGGAAGAAAACGAGGAAAAGCGCGGTTAGAGCAGCAGAAATCCGAAAAAAGCATGGTAGAGTGGAGAAAAACCATGAAAAGCTGGGTTAGAGTGGAGAAAAACCAAGAAAAGCGGGGTTAGTGCGGAGGAAAACCAAGAAAAGATAGGTTAGTGCGGAGGAACACCAAGAAAAGCGGGGTTAGAGCAAAGGAAAACCAAGAAAAGCGGGGTTAGAGCGGAGGAAAACCAAGTAAAGCAGAGTTAGAACGGAATAAAACGTAGAAAAGCGTGGTTGGAGGAGCAGAAATCCGAGAAAAGCATGGTTAGAGTGGAGAAAAACGATGAAAAGCAGGTTAGAGCGGAGAAAAACCAAGAAAAGCGGGGTTAGTGCAAAGGAAAACCAAGAAAAAAGGGGTTAGTGCGGAGGAAAACCAAGTAAAGCGGGGTTAGAGCGGAGGAAAACCAAAAGAAAAGGGGTTAGAGCGGAGAAAAACCAAGAAAAGCAGGGATAGAAGGGAGGAAAACCAAGAAAAGGGGGGTTAGAAAAGAGGAAAACCAAGAAAAGCGGGGTTAGAGCGGAGGAAACCCAAGAAAAGCAGGGTTAGAGCGGAGGAAAACCAAGAAAAGCTGGGATAGAGCAAAGGAAAACCAAGAAAAGGGGGGTTAGAAAAGAGGAAAACCAAGAAAAGCGGGGTTAGAGCGGAGGAAACCCAAGAAAAGCAGGGTTAGAGCAAAGGAAAACCAAGAAAAGCGAAGTTAGAGCGGAGGAAAACCAAGAAAAGCGGGGTTAGAGCGGAGGAAAACCAAGAAAAGCGGGGTAATAGCGGAGGAAAACCACGAAAAGCGGGGTTATAGCGGAGGAAAATCAAGAAAAGCGGGGTTAGAGCAGAGGAAAACCAAGAAAAAAGGGGTTAGTGCGGAGGGAAACCAAGTAAAGCGGGGATAGAGCGGAGGAAAACCAAGAAAAGCGGGGTTAGAGCGGAGGAAAACCAAGAAAAGAGGGGTTAGAGAGGAGGAAAACCAAGAAAAGCGAAGTTAGAGCGGAGGAAAACCAAGAAAAGCGGGGTTAGAGCGGAGGATAACCAAGAAAAGCAGGGTTAGAGCGAAGGAAATCCAAGAAAAAGAAGTAAGAGAGGAAGAAAACGAAGAAAAGCGGGGTTAGAGCGGAGGAAATCCAAGAAAAGCATGGTTAGAGTGGAGAAAAACCATGAGAAGCTGGGTTAGAGTGGAGAAAAACCAAGAAAAGCGGGGTTAGTGCAGAGGAAAACCAAGAAAAGCGGGGTTAGAGCGGAGGAAAACCAAGAAAAGCGGGGTTGGAGCAGAGGAAAACCAAGAAAAGCGGGGTTAGTGCGGAGGAAAACCAAGAAAAGCGGGGTTAGAGCGGAGGAAAACCAAGAAAAAAGGGGTTAGTGCGGAGGAAAACAAAGTAAAGCGGGGTTAGAGCGGAGGAAAACCAAGAAAAGCGAAGTTAGAGCGGAGGAAAACCAAGAAAAGCAGAATAAGTGCAGAGGAAAACCAATAAAAGCGGGGTTAGATCGGAGGAAAACCAAGAAAAAGAATTTAGAGTGGAAAAAACGAAGAAAAGCGCGGTTAGAGCAGCAGAAATCTGAGAAAAGCATGGTTAGAGTGGAGATAAACGAAGTGAAACGGGGTTAGAGCGGAGAAAAACCAAGAAAAGCAGGGTTAGAGCGCAGAAAAACCAAGAAAAGCGAGGGTAGAAGGGAGGAAAACCAAGAAAAGCGGGGTTAGAGCGGAGGAAAACCAAGAAAAGCGGGGTTAGAGCGGAGGAAAACCAAGAAAAGCTGGGATAGAGCGGAGGAAAACCAAGAAAAGAGGGGTTAGAAAAGAGGAAAACCAAGAAAAGCGGGGTTAGAGCGGAGGAAACCCAAGAAAAGCAGGGTTAGAGCAAAGGAAAACCAAGAAAAGCGAAGTTAGAGCGGAGGAAAACCAAGAAAAGCTGGGTTAGAGCGGAGGAAAACCAAGAAAAGCGGGGTTAGAGCGGAGGAAAACCAAGAAAAGCGGGGTTAGAGCGGAGGAAAACCAAGAAAAGCGGGGTTAGAGCGGAGGAAAACCAAGAAAAGTGGTATTAGAGCGTAGGAAAACAAAGAAAAGCGGTGATAAAGCGGAGGAAAACCAAGAAAAGTGGTGATAGAGCGTAGGAAAACCACGAAAAGCGGTGATAGCGCAAAGGAAAACCAAGAAAAGCAAGGTTAGAGCAAAGAAAAACCAAGAAAAGCAGGGTTAGAGCAAAGGAAAACCATGAAAAGCGAAGATAGAGCGGAGGAAAACCAAGAAAAGCGGGGTTAGAGCGAAGGAAAACCAAGAAAAGCGGGGTTAGAGCGGAGGAAATCCAAGAAAAGCGGGGTTAGAGCGGAGGAAAACCAAGAAAAGCGAGGATAGAAGGGAGGAAAACCAAGAAAAGCGGGGTTAGAGCGGAGGATAACCAAGAAAAGAGGGGTTAGAAAGGAGGAAAACCAAGAAAAGCGGCGTTAGAGCGGAGGAAAACCATGTAAAGCAGGGTTAGATCAAAGGAAAACCAAATAAAGCAGAGTTAGAATGGAAGAAAACGAAGAAAAGCGTGGTTAGAGCAGCAGAAATCCGAGAAAAGCATGGCTAGAGCGGAGAAAAACGATGAAAAGCTAGGTTAGAGCGGAGAAAAACCAAGAAAAGCAGAATAAGTGCAGAGGAAAACCAAGAAAAGCGGGGTTAGATCGGAGGAAAACCAAGAAAAATTTTAGAGTGGAAGAAAACGAAGAAAAGCGGGGTTAGAGCGGAGGAAATCCAAGAAAAGCATGGTTAGAGTGGAGAAAAACCATGAGAAGCTGGGTTAGAGTGGAGAAAAACCAAGAAAAGCGGGGTTAGTGCGGAGGAAAACCAAGAAAAGCGGGGTTGGAGCGGAGGAAAACCAAGAAAAGCGGGGTTGGAGCAGAGGAAAACCAAGAAAAGCGGGGTTAGTGCGGAGGAAAACCAAGAAAAGCGGGGTTAGAGCGGAGGAAAACCAAGAAAAAAGGGGTTAGTGCGGAGGAAAACCAAGTAAAGCGGGGTTAGAGCGGAGGAAAACCAAGAAAAGCGAAGTTAGAGCGGAGGAAAACCAAGAAAAGCAGAATAAGTGCAGAGGAAAACCAAGAAAATCGGGGTTAGATCGGAGGAAAACCAAGAAAAAGAATTTAGAGTGGAAAAAACGAAGAAAAGCGCGGTTAGAGCAGCAGAAATCCGAGAAAAGCATGGTTAGAGTGGAGAAAAACCAAGTGAAACGGGGTTAGAGCGGAGAAAAACCAAGAAAAGCAGGGTTAGAGCGCAGAAAAACCAAGAAAAGCGAGGGTAGAAGGGAGGAAAACCAAGAAAAGCGGGGTTAGAGCGGAGGAAAACCAAGAAAAGCGGGGTTAGAGCGGAGGAAAACCAAGAAAAGCTGGGATAGAGCGGAGGAAAACCAAGAAAAGAGGGGTTAGAAAAGAGGAAAACCAAGAAAAGCGGGGTTAGAGCGGAGGAAACCCAAGAAAAGAGGGGTTAGAGCGGAGGAAAACCAAGAAAAGTGGTATTAGAGCGTAGGAAAACCAAGAAAAGCGGTGATAAAGCGGAGGAAAACCAAGAGAAGTTGAGATAGAGCGTAGGAAAACCACGAAAAGCGGTGATAGCGCAAAGGAAAACCAAGAAAAGCAAGGTTAGAGCAAAGAAAAACCAAGAAAAGCAGGGTTAGAGCAAAGGAAAACCAAGAAAAGCGAAGATAGAGCGGAGGAAAACCAAGAAAAGCGGGGTTAGAGCGGAGGAAAACCAAGAAAAGCGGGGTTAGAGCGGAGGAAATCCAAGAAAAGCAAGGTTAGAGCGGAGGAAAACCAAGAAAAGCGAGGATAGAAGGGAGGAAAACCAAGAAAAGCGGGGTTAGAGCGGAGGATAACCAAGAAAAGAGGGGTTAGAAAGGAGGAAAACCAAGAAAAGCGGCGTTAGAGCGGAGGAAAACCATGTAAAGCAGGGTTAGAGCAAAGGAAAACCAAATAAAGCAGAGTTAGAATGGAAGAAAACGAAGAAAAGCGTGGTTAGAGCAGCAGAAATCCGAGAAAAGCATGGCTAGAGTGGAGAAAAACGATGAAAAGCTGGGTTAGAGCGGAGAAAAACCAAGAAAAGCAGAATAAGTGCAGAGGAAAACCAAGAAAAGCGGGGTTAGATCGGAGGAAAACCAAGAAAAAAATTTAGAGTGGAAGAAAACGAAGAAAAGCGCGGTTAGAGCAGCAGAAATCCGAGAAAAGCATGGTTAGAGTGGAGAAAAACCAAGAGAAACGGGGTTAGAGCGGAGAAAAACCAAGAAAAGCAGGGTTAGAGCGCAGAAAAACCAAGAAAAGCGAAGATAGAAGGGAGGAAAACCAAGAAAAGCGGGGTTAGAGCAGACGAAAACCAAGAAAAGCAGGGATAGAAGGGAGGAAAACCATGTAAAGCAGGGTTAGAGCAAAGGAAAACCAAATAAAGCAGAGTTAGAATGGAAGAAAACAAAGAAAAGCGTGGTTGGAGGAGCAGAAATCCGAGAAAAGCATGGTTAGAGTGGAGAAAAACGATGAAAAGCTGGGTTAGAGCGGAGAAAAAACAAGAAAAGCGGGGTTAGTGCAGAGGAAAACCAAGAAAAGAGGGGTTAGTGCGGCGGAAAACCAAGTAAAGCGGGGTTAGAGCGGAGGAAAACCAAAAGAAACGGGGTTAGAGCGGAGAAAAACCAAGAAAAGCAGGGATAGAAGGGAGGAAAATCAAGAAAAGCGGGGTTAGAGCAGAGAAAAACCAACAAAAACAGGGTTAGAGCAAAGGAAAACCAAGAAAAGCTGGGTTAGAGCGGAGGAAAACCAAGAAAAGCGGAACAAGTGCGGAAGAAAACCAAGAAAAGCGGGGTTAGAGCGGAGGAAAACCAAGAAAAGCTGGGATAGAGCGGAGGAAAACCAAGAGAAGAGGGGTTAGAAAAGAGGAAAACCAAGAAAAGCGGGGTTAGAGCGGAGGAAACCCAAGAAAAGCAGGGTTAGAGCAAAGGAAAACCAAGAAAAGCGAAGTTAGAGCGGAGGAAAACCAAGAAAAGTGGGGTAATAGCGGAGGAAAACCAAGAAAAGCGGGGTTATAGCGGAGGAAAATCAAGAAAAGCGGGGTTAGAGCAGAGGAAAACCAAGAAAAAAGGTGTTAGTGCGGAGGAAAACCAAGAAAAGCGGGGTTAGAGCGGAGGAAAACCAAGAAAAGAGGGGTTAGAGAGGAGGAAAACCAAGAAAAGCGAAGTTAGATCGGAGGAAAACCAAGAAAAGCGGGGTTAGAGCGGAGGATAACCAAGAAAAGCGGGGTTAGAGCGGAGGAAAACCAAGAAAAAGAAGTTAGAGAGGAAGAAAACGAAGAAAAGCGGGGTTAGAGCGAAGGAAATCCAAGAAAAGCATGGTTAGAGTGGAGAAAAACCATGAGAAGCTGGGTTAGAGTGGAGAAAAACCAAGAAAAGCGGGGTTAGTGCGGAGGAAAACCAAGAAAAGCTGGGTTAGAGCGGAGGAAAACCAAGAAAAGCGGGGTTGGAGCAGAGGAAAACCAAGAAAAGCGGGGTTAGTGCGGAGGAAAACCAAGAAAAGCGGGGTTAGAGCGGAGGAAAACCAAGAAAAAAGGGGTTAGTGCGGAGGAAAACCAAGTAAAGCGGGGTTAGAGCGGAGGAAAACCAAGAAAAGCGAAGTTAGAGCGGAGGAAAACCAAGAAAAGCAGAATAAGTGCAGAGGAAAACCAAGAAAAGCAGGGTTAGATCGGAGGAAAACCAAGAAAAAGAATTTAGAGTGGAAAAAACGAAGAAAAGCGCGGTTAGAGCAGCAGAAATCCGAGAAAAGCATGGTTAGAGTGGAGACAAACGAAGTGAAACGGGGTTAGAGCGGAGAAAAACCAAGAAAAGCAGGGTTAGAGCGCAGAAAAACCAAGAAAAGCGAGGATAGAAGGGAGGAAAACCAAGAAAAGCGGGGTTAGAGCGGAGGAAAACCAAGAAAAGCGGGGTTAGAGCGGAGGAAAACCAAGAAAAGCTGGGATAGAGCGGAGGAAAACCAAGAAAAGAGGGGTTAGAAAAGAGGAAAACCAAGAAAAGCGGGGTTACAGCGGAGGAAACCCAAGAAAAGCAGGGTTAGAGCAAAGGAAAACCAAGAAAAGTGAAGTTAGAGCGGAGGAAAACCAAGAAAAGCTGGGTTAGAGCGGAGGAAAACCAAGAAAAGCGGTGATAAAGCGGAGGAAAACCAAGAAAAGCGGGGTTAGAGCGGAGGAAAACCAAGAAAAGTGGTATTAGAGCGTAGGAAAACCAAGAAAAGCGGTGATAAAGCGGAGGAAAACCAAGAAAAGTGGTGATAGAGCGTAGGAAAACCACGAAAAGCGGTGATAGCGCAAAGGAAAACCAAGAAAAGCAAGGTTAGAGCAAAGAAAAACCAAGAAAAGCAGGGTTAGAGCAAAGGAAAACCAAGAAAAGCGAAGATAGAGCGGAGGAAAACCAAGAAAAGCGGGGTTAGAGCGGAGGAAAACCAAGAAAAGCGGGGTTAGAGCGGAGGAAATCCAAGAAAAGCGGGGTTAGAGAGGAGGAAAACCAAGAAAAGCGAGGATAGAAGGGAGGAAAACCAAGAAAAGCGGGGTTAGAGCGGAGGATAACCAAGAAAAGAGGGGTTAGAAAGGAGGAAAACCAAGAAAAGCGGCATTAGAGCGGAGGAAAACCATGTAAAGCAGGGTTAGATCAAAGGAAAACCAAATAAAGCAGAGTTAGAATGGAAGAAAACGAAGAAAAGCGTGGTTAGAGCAGCAGAAATCCGAGAAAAGCATGGCTAGAGTGGAGAAAAACGATGAAAAGCTGGGTTAGAGCGGAGAAAAACCAAGAAAAGCAGAATAAGTGCAGAGGAAAACCAAGAAAAGCGGGGTTAGATCGGAGGAAAACCAAGAAAAAAATTTAGAGTGGAAGAAAACGAAGAAAAGCGCGGTTAGAGCAGCAGAAATCCGAGAAAAGTATGGTTAGAGTGGAGAAAAACCAAGAGAAACGGGGTTAGAGCGGAGAAAAACCAAGAAAAGCAGGGTTAGAGCGCAGAAAAACCAAGAAAAGCGAAGATAGAAGGGAGGAAAACCAAGAAAAGCGGGGTTAGAGCGGACGATAACCAAGAAAAGCAGGGATAAAAGGGAGGAAAACCAAGAAAAGCTGGGTTAGAAAAGAGGAAAACCAAGAAAAGCGGGGTTAGAGCATGGAAACCCAAAAAAAGCAGGGTTAGAGCAAAGGAAAACCAAGAAAAGCGAAGTTAGAGCGGAGGAAAACCAAGAAAAGCTGGGTTAGAGCGGAGGAAAACCAAGAAAAGCGGGGTTATAGCGGAGGAAAACCAAGAAAAGCGGGGTTAGAGCGGAGGAAAACCAAGAAAATCGGGGTTAGAGCGGAGGAAAACCAAGAAAAGTGGTGTTAGAGCGTAGGAAAACCAAGAAAAGCGGTGATAGAGCGGAGGAAAACCAAGAAAAGTGGTGATAGAGCGCAGGAAAACCACGAAAAGCGGTGATAGCGCGGAGGAAAACCAAGAAAAACAAGGTTGGAGCAAAGAAAAACCAAGAAAAGCAGGGTTAGAGCAAAGGAAAACCAAGAAAAGCGAAGATAGAGCGGAGGAAAACCAAGAAAAGCGGGGTTAGAGCGGAGGAAAACCAAGAAAAAAGGGGTTAGAGCAAGGAAATCCAAGAAAAGCAGGGTTAGAGCGGAGGAAAACCAAGAGAAGCGAGGATAGAAGGGAGGAAAACCAAGAAAAGCGGGGTTAGAGCGGAGGATAACCAAGAAAAGTGGGGTTAGAAAGGAGGAAAACCAAGAAAAGCAGCGTTAGAGCGGAGGAAAACCATGTAAAGCAGGGTTAGAGCAAAGGAAAACCAAATAAAGCAGAGTTAGAATGGAAGAAAACAAAGAAAAGCGTGGTTAGAGCAGCAGAAATCCGAGAAAAGTATGGCTAGAGTGGAGAAAAACGATGAAAAGCTGGGTTACAGCGGAGAAAAACCAAGAAAAGCGGGATTAGAGCGGAGGAAAACCAAGAAAAGCAGGGTTAGAGCAATGGAAAACCAAGAATAGTGAAGTTAGAGCGGAGGAAAACCAAGAAAAGCGGGGTTAGAGCGGATGAAAACTAAGAAAAGCGGGGTTAGAGCGGAAGAAAACCAAGAAAAGCTGGGATAGAGCAGAGGAAAACCATGTAAAGCAGGGTTAGAGCAAAGGAAAACCTAATAAAGCTGAGTTAGAATGGAAGAAAACGAAGAAAAGCGTGGTTAGAGCAGCAGAAATCAGAGAAAAGCATGGCTACAGTGGAGAAAAATGATGAAAAGCTGGGTTAGAGCGGAGAAAAACCAAGAAAAAGAATTTAGAGAGGAAGAAAACGAGGAAAAGCGCGGTTAGAGCAGCAGAAATCCGAAAAAAGCATGGTAGAGTGGAGAAAAACCATGAAAAGCTAGGTTAGAGTGGAGAAAAACCAAGAAAAGTGGGGTTAGTGCGGAGGAAAACCACGAAAAGAGGGGTTAGTGCGGAGGAACACCAAGAAAAGCGGGTTTAGAGCAAAGGAAAACCAAGAAAAGCGGGGTTAGAGCGGAGGAAAACCAAGTAAAGCAGAGTTAGAACGGAATAAAACGTAGAAAAGCGTGGTTGGAGGAGCAGAAATCCGAGAAAAGCATGGTTAGATTGGAGAAAAACGATGAAAAGCAGGGTTAGAGCGGAGAAAAACCAAGAAAAGCAGAATAAGTGCAGAGGAAAACCAAGAAAAGCGGGGTTAGATCGGAGGAAAACCAAGAAAAATTTTAGAGTGGAAGAAAACGAAGAAAAGCGGGGTTAGAGCGGAGGAAATCCAAGAAAAGCATGGTTAGAGTGGAGAAAAACCATGAGAAGCTGGGTTAGAGTGGAGAAAAACCAAGAAAAGCGGGGTTAGTGCGGAGGAAAACCAAGAAAAGCGGGGTTGGAGCGGAGGAAAACCAAGAAAAGCGGGGTTAGTGCGGAGGAAAACCAAGAAAAGCGGGGTTAGAGCGGAGGAAAACCAAGAAAAAAGGGGTTAGTGCGGAGGAAAACCAAGTAAAGCGGGGTTAGAGCGGAGGAAAACCAAGAAAAGCGAAGTTAGAGCGGAGGAAAACCAAGAAAAGCAGAATAAGTGCAGAGGAAAACCAAGAAAATCGGGGTTAGATCGGAGGAAAACCAAGAAAAAGAATTTAGAGTGGAAAAAACGAAGAAAAGCGCGGTTAGAGCAGCAGAAATCCGAGAAAAGCATGGTTAGAGTGGAGAAAAACCAAGTGAAACGGGGTTAGAGCGGAGAAAAACCAAGAAAAGCAGGGTTAGAGCGCAGAAAAACCAAGAAAAGCGAGGGTAGAAGGGAGGAAAACCAAGAAAAGCGGGGTTAGAGCGGAGGAAAACCAAGAAAAGCGGGGTTAGAGCGGAGGAAAACCAAGAAAAGCTGGGATAGAGCGGAGGAAAACCAAGAAAAGAGGGGTTAGAAAAGAGGAAAACCAAGAAAAGCGGGGTTAGAGCGGAGGAAACCCAAGAAAAGAGGGGTTAGAGCGGAGGAAAACCAAGAAAAGTGGTATTAGAGCGTAGGAAAACCAAGAAAAGCGGTGATAAAGCGGAGGAAAACCAAGAGAAGTGGAGATAGAGCGTAGGAAAACCACGAAAAGCGGTGATAGCGCAAAGGAAAACCAAGAAAAGCAAGGTTAGAGCAAAGAAAAACCAAGAAAAGCAGGGTTAGAGCAAAGGAAAACCAAGAAAAGCGAAGATAGAGCGGAGGAAAACCAAGAAAAGCGGGGTTAGAGCGGAGGAAAACCAAGAAAAGCGGGGTTAGAGCGGAGGAAATCCAAGAAAAGCAAGGTTAGAGCGGAGGAAAACCAAGAAAAGCGAGGATAGAAGGGAGGAAAACCAAGAAAAGCGGGGTTAGAGCGGAGGATAACCAAGAAAAGAGGGGTTAGAAAGGAGGAAAACCAAGAAAAGCGGCGTTAGAGCGGAGGAAAACCATGTAAAGCAGGGTTAGAGCAAAGGAAAACCAAATAAAGCAGAGTTAGAATGGAAGAAAACGAAGAAAAGCGTGGTTAGAGCAGCAGAAATCCGAGAAAAGCATGGCTAGAGTGGAGAAAAACGATGAAAAGCTGGGTTAGAGCGGAGAAAAACCAAGAAAAGCAGAATAAGTGCAGAGGAAAACCAAGAAAAGCGGGGTTAGATCGGAGGAAAACCAAGAAAAAAATTTAGAGTGGAAGAAAACGAAGAAAAGCGCGGTTAGAGCAGCAGAAATCCGAGAAAAGCATGGTTAGAGTGGAGAAAAACCAAGAGAAATGGGGTTAGAGCGGAGAAAAACCAAGAAAAGCAGGGTTAGAGCGCAGAAAAACCAAGAAAAGCGAAGATAGAAGGGAGGAAAACCAAGAAAAGCGGGGATGGAGCGGACGAAAACCAAGAAAAGCAGGGATAGAAGGGAGGAAAACCATGTAAAGCAGGGTTAGAGCAAAGGAAAACCAAATAAAGCAGAGTTAGAATGGAAGAAAACAAAGAAAAGCGTGGTTGGAGGAGCAGAAATCCGAGAAAAGCATGGTTAGAGTGGAGAAAAACGATGAAAAGCTGGGTTAGAGCGGAGAAAAAACAAGAAAAGCGGGGTTAGTGCAGAGGAAAACCAAGAAAAGAGGGGTTAGTGCGGAGGAAAACCAAGTAAAGCGGGGTTAGAGCGGAGGAAAACCAAAAGAAACGGGGTTAGAGCGGAGAAAAACCAAGAAAAGCAGGGATAGAAGGGAGGAAAATCAAGAAAAGCGGGGTTAGAGCAGAGAAAAACCAACAAAAACAGGGTTAGAGCAAAGGAAAACCAAGAAAAGCTGGGTTAGAGCGGAGGAAAACCAAGAAAAGCGGAACAAGTGCGGAGGAAAACCAAGAAAAGCGGGGTTAGAGCGGAGGAAAACCAAGAAAAGCTGGGATAGAGCGGAGGAAAACCAAGAGAAGAGGGGTTAGAAAAGAGGAAAACCAAGAAAAGCGGGGTTAGAGCGGAGGAAACCAAAGAAAAGCAGGGTTAGAGCAAAGGAAAACCAAGAAAAGCGAAGTTAGAGCGGAGGAAAACCAAGAAAAGTGGGGTAATAGCGGAGGAAAACCAAGAAAAGCGGGGTTATAGCGGAGGAAAATCAAGAAAAGCGGGGTTAGAGCAGAGGAAAACCAAGAAAAAAGGTGTTAGTGCGGAGGAAAACCAAGAAAAGCGGGATTAGAGCTGAGGAAAACCAAGAAAAGAGGGTTTAGAGAGGAGGAAAACCAAGAAAAGCGAAGTTAGATCGGAGGAAAACCAAGAAAAGCGGGGTTAGAGCGGAGGATAACCAAGAAAAGCGGGGTTAGAGCGGAGGAAAACCAAGAAAAAGAAGTTAGAGAGGAAGAAAACGAAGAAAAGCGGGGTTAGAGCGAAGGAAATCCAAGAAAAGCATGGTTAGAGTGGAGAAAAACCATGAGAAGCTGGGTTAGAGTGGAGAAAAACCAAGAAAAGCGGGGTTAGTGCGGAGGAAAACCAAGAAAAGCGGGGTTAGAGCGGAGGAAAACCAAGAAAAGCGGGGTTGGAGCAGAGGAAAACCAAGAAAAGCGGGGTTAGTGCGGAGGAAAACCAAGAAAAGCGGGGTTAGAGTGGAGGAAAACCAAGAAAAAAGGGGTTAGTGCGGAGGAAAACCAAGTAAAGCGGGGTTAGAGCGGAGGAAAACCAAGAAAAGCGAAGTTAGAGCGGAGGAAAACCAAGAAAAGCAGAATAAGTGCAGAGGAAAACCAAGAAAAGCGGGGTTAGATCGGAGGAAAACCAAGAAAAAGAATTTAGAGTGGAAAAAACGAAGAAAAGCGCGGTTAGAGCAGCAGAAATCCGAGAAAAGCATGGTTAGAGTGGAGATAAACGAAGTGAAACGGGGTTAGAGCGGAGAAAAACCAAGAAAAGCAGGGTTAGAGCGCAGAAAAACCAAGAAAAGCGAGGATAGAAGGGAGGAAAACCAAGAAAAGCGGGGTTAGAGCGGAGGAAAACCAAGAAAAGCGGGGTTAGAGCGGAGGAAAACCAAGAAAAGCTGGGATAGAGCGGAGGAAAACCAAGAAAAGAGGGGTTAGAAAAGAGGAAAACCAAGAAAAGCGGGGTTAGAGCGGAGGAAACCCAAGAAAAGCAGGGTTAGAGCAAAGGAAAACCAAGAAAAGTGAAGTTAGAGCGGAGGAAAACCAAGAAAAGCTGGGTTAGAGCGGAGGAAAACCAAGAAAAGCGGGGTTAGAGCGGAGGAAAACCAAGAAAAGCGGGGTTAGAACGGAGGAAAACCAAGAAAAGCGGGGTTAGAGTGGAGGAAAACCAAGAAAAGTGGTATTAGAGCGTAGGAAAACCAAGAAAAGCGGTGATAAAGCGGAGGAAAACCAAGAAAAGTGGTGATAGAGCGTAGGAAAACCACGAAAAGCGGTGATAGCGCAAAGGAAAACCAAGAAAAGCAAGGTTAGAGCAAAGAAAAACCAAGAAAAGCAGGGTTAGAGCAAAGGAAAACCAAGAAAAGCGAAGATAGAGCGGAGGAAAACCAAGAAAAGCGGGGTTAGAGCGGAGGAAAACCAAGAAAAGCGGGGTTAGAGCGGAGGAAATCCAAGAAAAGCGGGGTTAGAGAGGAGGAAAACCAAGAAAAGCGAGGATAGAAGGGAGGAAAACCAAGAAAAGCGGGGTTAGAGCGGAGGATAACCAAGAAAAGAGGGGTTAGAAAGGAGGAAAACCAAGAAAAGCGGCATTAGAGCGGAGGAAAACCATGTAAAGCAGGGTTAGATCAAAGGAAAACCAAATAAAGCAGAGTTAGAATGGAAGAAAACGAAGAAAAGCGTGGTTAGAGCAGCAGAAATCCGAGAAAAGCATGGCTAGAGTGGAGAAAAACGATGAAAAGCTGGGTTAGAGCGGAGAAAAACCAAGAAAAGCAGAATAAGTGCAGAGGAAAACCAAGAAAAGCGGGGTTAGATCGGAGGAAAACCAAGAAAAAAATTTAGAGTGGAAGAAAACGAAGAAAAGCGCGGTTAGAGCAGCAGAAATCCGAGAAAAGCATGGTTAGAGTGGAGAAAAACCAAGAGAAACGGGGTTAGAGCGGAGAAAAACCAAGAAAAGCAGGGTTAGAGCGCAGAAAAACCAAGAAAAGAGAAGATAGAAGGGAGGAAAACCAAGAAAAGCGGGGTTAGAGCGGACGAAAACCAAGAAAAGCAGGGATAAAAGGGAGGAAAACCAAGAAAAGCTGGGTTAGAAAAGAGGAAAACCAAGAAATGCGGGGTTAGAGCATGGAAACCCAAAAAAAGCAGGGTTAGAGCAAAGGAAAACCAAGAAAAGCGAAGTTAGAGCGGAGGAAAACCAAGAAAAGCTGGGTTAGAGCGGAGGAAAACCAAGAAAAGCGGGGTTATAGCGGAGGAAAACCAAGAAAAGCGGGGTTAGAGCGGAGGAAAACCAAGAAAATCGGGGTTAGAGTGGAGGAAAACCAAGAAAAGTGGTGTTAGAGCGTAGGAAAACCAAGAAAAGCGGTGATAGAGCGGAGGAAAACCAAGAAAAGTGGTGATAGAGCGCAGGAAAACCACGAAAAGCGGTGATAGCGCGGAGGAAAACCAAGAAAAACAAGGTTGGAGCAAAGAAAAACCAAGAAAAGCAGGGTTAGAGCAAAGGAAAACCAAGAAAAGCGAAGATAGAGCGGAGGAAAACCAAGAAAAGCGGGGTTAGAGCGGAGGAAAACCAAGAAAAAAAGGGGTTAGAGCAAGGAAATCCAAGAAAAGCAGGGTTAGAGCGGAGGAAAACCAAGAGAAGCGAGGATAGAAGGGAGGAAAACCAAGAAAAGCGGGGTTAGAGCGGAGGATAACCAAGAAAAGTGGGGTTAGAAAGGAGGAAAACCAAGAAAAGCAGCGTTAGAGCGGAGGAAAACCATGTAAAGCAGGGTTAGATCAAAGGAAAACCAAATAAAGCAGAGTTAGAATGGAAGAAAACAAAGAAAAGCGTGGTTAGAGCAGCAGAAATCCGAGAAAAGTATGGCTAGAGTAGAGAAAAACGATGAAAAGCTGGGTTACAGCGGAAAAAAACCAAGAAAAGCGGGATTAGAGCGGAGGAAAACCAAGAAAAGCAGGGTTAGAGCAATGGAAAACCAAGAATAGTGAAGTTAGAGCGGAGGAAAACCAAGAAAAGCGGGGTTAGAGCGGATGAAAACTAAGAAAAGCGGGGTTAGAGCGGAAGAAAACCAAGAAAAGCTGGGATAGAGCAGAGGAAAACCATGTAAAGCAGGGTTAGAGCAAAGGAAAACCTAATAAAGCAGAGTTAGAATGGAAGAAAACGAAGAAAAGCGTGGTTAGAGCAGCAGAAATAAGAGAAAAGCATGGCTACAGTGGAGAAAAATGATGAAAAGCTGGGTTAGAGCGGAGAAAAACCAAGAAAAAGAATTTAGAGAGGAAGAAAACGAGGAAAAGCGCGGTTAGAGCAGCAGAAATCCGAAAAAAGCATGGTAGAGTGGAGAAAAACCATGAAAAGCTAGGTTAGAGTGGAGAAAAACCAAGAAAAGTGGGGTTAGTGCGGAGGAAAACCACGAAAAGAGGGGTTAGTGCGGAGGAACACCAAGAAAAGCGGGTTTAGAGCAAAGGAAAACCAAGAAAAGCGGGGTTAGAGCGGAGGAAAACCAAGTAAAGCAGAGTTAGAACGGAATAAAACGTAGAAAAGCGTGGTTGGAGGAGCAGAAATCCGAGAAAAGCATGGTTAGATTGGAGAAAAACGATGAAAAGCTGGGTTAGAGCGGAGAAAAACCAAGAAAAGCAGAATAAGTGCAGAGGAAAACCAAGAAAAGCGGGGTTAGATCGGAGGAAAACCAAGAAAAATTTTAGAGTGGAAGAAAACGAAGAAAAGCGGGGTTAGAGCGGAGGAAATCCAAGAAAAGCATGGTTAGAGTGGAGAAAAACCATGAGAAGCTGGGTTAGAGTGGAGAAAAACCAAGAAAAGCGGGGTTAGTGCAAAGGAAAACCAAGAAAAGCGGGGTTGGAGCGGAGGAAAACCAAGAAAAGCGGGGTTGGAGCAGAGGAAAACCAAGAAAAGTGGGGTTAGTGCGGAGGAAAACCAAGAAAAGCGGGGTTAGAGCGGAGGAAAACCAAGAAAAAAGGGGTTAGTGCGGAAGAAAACCAAGTAAAGCGGGGTTAGAGCGGAGGAAAACCAAGAAAAGCGAAGTTAGAGCGGAGGAAAACCAAGAAAAGCAGAATAAGTGCAGTGGAAAACCAAGAAAATCGGGGTTAGATCGGAGGAAAACCAAGAAAAAGAATTTAGAGTGGAAAAAACGAAGAAAAGCGCGGTTAGAGCAGCAGAAATCCGAGAAAAGCATGGTTAGAGTGGAGAAAAACCAAGTGAAACGGGGTTAGAGCGGAGAAAAACCAAGAAAAGCAGGGTTAGAGCGCAGAAAAACCAAGAAAAGCGAGGGTAGAAGGGAGGAAAACCAAGAAAAGCGGGGTTAGAGCGGAGGAAAACCAAGAAAAGCGGGGTTAGAGCGGAGGAAAACCAAGAAAAGCTGGGATAGAGCGGAGGAAAACCAAGAAAAGAGGGGTTAGAAAAGAGGAAAACCAAGAAAAGCGGGGTTAGAGCGGAGGAAACCCAAGAAAAGAGGGGTTAGAGCGGAGGAAAACCAAGAAAAGTGGTATTAGAGCGTAGGAAAACCAAGAAAAGCGGTGATAAAGCGGAGGAAAACCAAGAGAAGTGGAGATAGAGCGTAGGAAAACCACGAAAAGCGGTGATAGCGCAAAGGAAAACCAAGAAAAGCAAGGTTAGAGCAAAGAAAAACCAAGAAAAGCAGGGTTAGAGCAAAGGAAAACCAAGAAAAGCGAAGATAGAGCGGAGGAAAACCAAGAAAAGCGGGGTTAGAGCGGAGGAAAACCAAGAAAAGCGGGGTTAGAGCGGAGGAAATCCAAGAAAAGCAAGGTTAGAGCGGAGGAAAACCAAGAAAAGCGAGGATAGAAGGGAGGAAAACCAAGAAAAGCGGGGTTAGAGCGGAGGATAACCAAGAAAAGAGGGGTTAGAAAGGAGGAAAACCAAGAAAAGCGGCATTAGAGCGGAGGAAAACCATGTAAAGCAGGGTTAGAGCGCAGAAAAACCAAATAAAGCAGAGTTAGAATGGAAGAAAACGAAGAAAAGCGTGGTTAGAGCAGCAGAAATCCGAGAAAAGCATGGCTAGAGTGGAGAAAAACGATGAAAAGCTGGGTTAGAGCGGAGAAAAACCAAGAAAAGCAGAATAAGTGCAGAGGAAAACCAAGAAAAGTGGGGTTAGATCGGAGGAAAACCAAGAAAAAAATTTAGAGTGGAAGAAAACGAAGAAAAGCGCGGTTAGAGCAGCAGAAATCCGAGAAAAGCATGGTTAGAGTGGAGAAAAACCAAGAGAAACGGGGTTAGAGCGGAGAAAAACCAAGAAAAGCAGGGTTAGAGCGCAGAAAAACCAAGAAAAGCGAAGATAGAAGGGAGGAAAACCAAGAAAAGCGGGGTTAGAGCGGACGAAAACCAAGAAAAGCAGGGATAGAAGGGAGGAAAACCATGTAAAGCAGGGTTAGAGCAAAGGAAAACCAAATAAAGCAGAGTTAGAATGGAAGAAAACAAATAAAAGCGTGGTTGGAGGAGCAGAAATCCGAGAAAAGCATGGTTAGAGTGGAGAAAAACGATGAAAAGCTGGGTTAGAGCGGAGAAAAACCAAGAAAAGCGGGGTTAGTGCAGAGGAAAACCAAGAAAAGAGGGGTTAGAGCGGAGAAAAACCAAGAAAAGCAGGGATAGAAGGGAGGAAAATCAAGAAAAGCGGGGTTAGAGCAGAGAAAAACCAACAAAAACAGGGTTAGAGCAAAGGAAAACCAAGAAAAGCTGGGTTAGAGCGGAGGAAAACCAAGAAAAGCGGAACAAGTGCGGAGGAAAACCAAGAAAAGCTAGGTTAGAGCGGAGGAAAACCAAGAAAAGCTGGGATAGAGTGGAGGAAAACCAAGAAAAGAGGGGTTAGAAAAGAGGAAAACCAAGAAAAGCGGGGTTAGAGCGGAGGAAACCCAAGAAAAGCAGGGTTAGAGCAAAGGAAAACCAAGAAAAGCGGTGATAGAGCGGAGGAAAACCAAGAAAAGTGGGGTAATAGCGGAGGAAAACCAAGAAAAGCGGGGTTATAGCGGAGGAAAATCAAGAAAAGCGGGGTTAGAGCAGAGGAAAACCAAGAAAAAAGGTGTTAGTGCGGAGGAAAACCAAGAAAAGCGGGGTTAGAGCGGAGGAAAACCAAGAAAAGAGGGGTTAGAGAGGAGGAAAACCAAGAAAAGCGAAGTTAGATCGGAGGAAAACCAAGAAAAGCGGGGTTAGAGCGGAGGATAACCAAGAAAAGCGGGGTTAGAGCGGAGGAAAACCAAGAAAAAGAAGTTAGAGAGGAAGAAAACGAAGAAAAGCGGGGTTAGAGCGGAGGAAATCCAAGAAAAGCATGGTTAGAGTGGAGAAAATCCATGAGAAGCTGGGTTAGAGTGGAGAAAAACCAAGAAAAGCGGGGTTAGTGCGGAGGAAAACCAAGAAAAGCGGGGTTAGAGCGGAGGAAAACCAAGAAAAGCGGGGTTGGAGCAGAGGAAAACCAAGAAAAGCGGGGTAAGTGCAGAGGAAAACCAAGAAAAGCGGGGTTAGAGCGGAGGAAAACCAAGAAAAGAGGGGTTAGAGAGGAGGAAAACCAAGAAAAGCGAAGTTAGATCGGAGGAAAACCAAGAAAAGCGGGGTTAGAGCGGAGGATAACCAAGAAAAGCGGGGTTAGAGCGGAGGAAAACCAAGAAAAAGAAGTTAGAGAGGAAGAAAACGAAGAAAAGCGGGGTTAGAGCGGAGGAAATCCAAGAAAAGCATGGTTAGAGTGGAGAAAATCCATGAGAAGCTGGGTTAGAGTGGAGAAAAACCAAGAAAAGCGGGGTTAGTGCGGAGGAAAACCAAGAAAAGCGGGGTTAGAGCGGAGGAAAACCAAGAAAAGCGGGGTTGGAGCAGAGGAAAACCAAGAAAAGCGGGGTTAGTGCAGAGGAAAACCAAGAAAAGCGGGGTTAGAGCGGAGGAAAACCAAGAAAAAAGGGGTTAGTGCGGAGGAAAACCAAGTAAAGCGGGGTTAGAGCGGAGGAAAACCAAGAAAAGCGAAGTTAGAGCGGAGGAAAACCAAGAAAAGCAGAATAAGTGCAGAGGAAAACCAAGAAAAGCGGGGTTAGATCGGAGGAAAACCAAGAAAAAGAATTTAGAGTGGAAAAAACGAAGAAAAGCGCGGTTAGAGCAGCAGAAATCCGAGAAAAGCATGGTTAGAGTGGAGATAAACGAAGTGAAACGGGGTTAGAGCGGAGAAAAACCAAGAAAAGCAGGGTTAGAGCGCAGAAAAACCAAGAAAAGCGAGGATAGAAGGGAGGAAAACCAAGAAAAGCGGGGTTAGAGCGGAGGAAAACCAAGAAAAGCGGGGTTAGAGCGGAGGAAAACCAAGAAAAGCTGGGATAGAGCGGAGGAAAACCAAGAAAAGAGGGGTTAGAAAAGAGGAAAACCAAGAAAAGCGGGGTTAGAGCGGAGGAAACCCAAGAAAAGCAGGGTTAGAGCAAAGGAAAACCAAGAAAAGTGAAGTTAGAGCGGAGGAAAACCAAGAAAAGCTGGGTTAGAGCGGAGGAAAACCAAGAAAAGCGGGGTTAGAGCGGAGGAAAACCAAGAAAAGCGGGGTTAGAGCGGAGGAAAACCAAGAAAAGCGGGGTTAGAGCGGAGGAAAACCAAGAAAAGTGGTATTAGAGCGTAGGAAAACCAAGAAAAGCGGTGATAAAGCGGAGGAAAACCAAGAAAAGTGGTGATAGAGCGTAGGAAAACCACGAAAAGCGGTGATAGCGCAAAGGAAAACCAAGAAAAGCAAGGTTAGAGCAAACAAAAACCAAGAAAAGCAGGGTTAGAGCAAAGGAAAACCAAGAAAAGCGAAGATAGAGCGGAGGAAAACCAAGAAAAGCGGGGTTAGAGCGGAGGAAAACCAAGAAAAGCGGGGTTAGAGCGGAGGAAATCCAAGAAAAGCGGGGTTAGAGAGGAGGAAAACCAAGAAAAGCGAGGATAGAAGGGAGGAAAACCAAGAAAAGCGGGGTTAGAGCGGAGGATAACCACGAAAAGAGGGGTTAGAAAGGAGGAAAACCAAGAAAAGCGGCATTAGAGCGGAGGAAAACCATGTAAAGCAGGGTTAGATCAAAGGAAAACCAAATAAAGCAGAGTTAGAATGGAAGAAAACGAAGAAAAGCGTGGTTAGAGCAGCAGAAATCCGAGAAAAGCATGGCTAGAGTGGAGAAAAACGATGAAAAGCTGGGTTAGAGTGGAGAAAAACCAAGAAAAGCAGAATAAGTGCAGAGGAAAACCAAGAAAAGCGGGGTTAGATCGGAGGAAAACCAAGAAAAAAATTTAGAGTGGAAGAAAACGAAGAAAAGCGCGGTTAGAGCAGCAGAAATCCGAGAAAAGCATGGTTAGAGTGGAGAAAAACCAAGAGAAACGGGGTTAGAGCGGAGAAAAACCAAGAAAAGCAGGGTTAGAGCGCAGAAAAACCAAGAAAAGAGAAGATAGAAGGGAGGAAAACCAAGAAAAGCGGGGTTAGAGCGGACGATAACCAAGAAAAGCAGGGATAAAAGGGAGGAAAACCAAGAAAAGCTGGGTTAGAAAAGAGGAAAACCAAGAAAAGCGGGGTTAGAGCATGGAAACCCAAAAAAAGCAGGGTTAGAGCAAAGGAAAACCAAGAAAAGCGAAGTTAGAGCGGAGGAAAACCAAGAAAAGCTGGGTTAGAGCGGAGGAAAACCAAGAAAAGCGGGGTTAGAGAGGAGGAAAACCAAGAAAAGCGGGGTTAGAGCGGAGGAAAACCAAGAAAATCGGGGTTAGAGCGGAGGAAAACCAAGAAAAGTGGTGTTAGAGCGTAGGAAAACCAAGAAAAGCGGTGATAGAGCGGAGGAAAACCAAGAAAAGTGGTGATAGAGCGCAGGAAAACCACGAAAAGCGGTGATAGCGCGGAGGAAAACCAAGAAAAACAAGGTTGGAGCAAAGAAAAACCAAGAAAAGCAGGGTTAGAGCAAAGGAAAACCAAGAAAAGCGAAGATAGAGCGGAGGAAAACCAAGAAAAGCGGGGTTAGAGCGGAGGAAAACCAAGAAAAAAAGGGGTTAGAGCAAGGAAATCCAAGAAAAGCAGGGTTAGAGCGGAGGAAAACCAAGAGAAGCGAGGATAGAAGGGAGGAAAACCAAGAAAAGCGGGGTAAGAGCGGAGGATAACCAAGAAAAGTGGGGTTAGAAAGGAGGAAAACCAAGAAAAGCAGCGTTAGAGCGGAGGAAAACCATGTAAAGCAGGGTTAGATCAAAGGAAAACCAAATAAAGCAGAGTTAGAATGGAAGAAAACAAAGAAAAGCGTGGTTAGAGCAGCAGAAATCCGAGAAAAGTATGGCTAGAGTAGAGAAAAACGATGAAAAGCTGGGTTACAGCGGAAAAAAACCAAGAAAAGCGGGATTAGAGCGGAGGAAAACCAAGAAAAGCAGGGTTAGAGCAATGGAAAACCAAGAATAGTGAAGTTAGAGCGGAGGAAAACCAAGAAAAGCGGGGTTAGAGCGGATGAAAACCAAGAAAAGCGGGGTTAGAGCGGAAGAAAACCAAGAAAAGCTGGGATAGAGCAGAGGAAAACCATGTAAAGCAGGGTTAGAGCAAAGGAAAACCTAATAAAGCAGAGTTAGAATGGAAGAAAACGAAGAAAAGCGTGGTTAGAGCAGCAGAAATCAGAGAAAAGCATGGCTACAGTGGAGAAAAATGATGAAAAGCTGGGTTAGAGCGGAGAAAAACCAAGAAAAAGAATTTAGAGAGGAAGAAAACGAGGAAAAGCGCGGTTAGAGCAGCAGAAATCCGAAAAAAGCATGGTAGAGTGGAGAAAAACCATGAAAAGCTAGGTTAGAGTGGAGAAAAACCAAGAAAAGTGGGGTTAGTGCGGAGGAAAACCACGAAAAGAGGGGTTAGTGCGGAGGAACACCAAGAAAAGCGGGTTTAGAGCAAAGGAAAACCAAGAAAAGCGGGGTTAGAGCGGAGGAAAACCAAGTAAAGCAGAGTTAGAACGGAATAAAACGTAGAAAAGCGTGGTTGGAGGAGCAGAAATCCGAGAAAAGCATGGTTAGATTGGAGAAAAACGATGAAAAGCTGGGTTAGAGCGGAGAAAAACCAAGAAAAGCAGAATAAGTGCAGAGGAAAACCAAGAAAAGCGGGGTTAGATCGGAGGAAAACCAAGAAAAATTTTAGAGTGGAAGAAAACGAAGAAAAGCGGGGTTAGAGCGGAGGAAATCCAAGAAAAGCATGGTTAGAGTGGAGAAAAACCATGAGAAGCTGGGTTAGAGTGGAGAAAAACCAAGAAAAGCGGGGTTAGTGCAAAGGAAAACCAAGAAAAGCGGGGTTGGAGCGGAGGAAAACCAAGAAAAGCGGGGTTGGAGCAGAGGAAAACCAAGAAAAGCGGGGTTAGTGCGGAGGAAAACCAAGAAAAGCGGGGTTAGAGCGGAGGAAAACCAAGAAAAAAGGGGTTAGTGCGGAAGAAAACCAAGTAAAGCGGGGTTAGAGCGGAGGAAAACCAAGAAAAGCGAAGTTAGAGCGGAGGAAAACCAAGAAAAGCAGAATAAGTGCAGTGGAAAACCAAGAAAATCGGGGTTAGATCGGAGGAAAACCAAGAAAAAGAATTTAGAGTGGAAAAAACGAAGAAAAGCGCGGTTAGAGCAGCAGAAATCCGAGAAAAGCATGGTTAGAGTGGAGAAAAACCAAGTGAAACGGGGTTAGAGCGGAGAAAAACCAAGAAAAGCAGGGTTAGAGCGCAGAAAAACCAAGAAAAGCGAGGGTAGAAGGGAGGAAAACCAAGAAAAGCGGGGTTAGAGCGGAGGAAAACCAAGAAAAGCGGGGTTAGAGCGGAGGAAAACCAAGAAAAGCTGGGATAGAGCGGAGGAAAACCAAGAAAAGAGGGGTTAGAAAAGAGGAAAACCAAGAAAAGCGGGGTTAGAGCGGAGGAAACCCAAGAAAAGAGGGGTTAGAGCGGAGGAAAACCAAGAAAAGTGGTATTAGAGCGTAGGAAAACCAAGAAAAGCGGTGATAAAGCGGAGGAAAACCAAGAGAAGTGGAGATAGAGCGTAGGAAAACCACGAAAAGCAGTGATAGCGCAAAGGAAAACCAAGAAAAGCAAGGTTAGAGCAAAGAAAAACCAAGAAAAGCAGGGTTAGAGCAAAGGAAAACCAAGAAAAGCGAAGATAGAGCGGAGGAAAACCAAGAAAAGCGGGGTTAGAGCGGAGGAAAACCAAGAAAAGCGGGGTTAGAGCGGAGGAAATCCAAGAAAAGCAAGGTTAGAGCGGAGGAAAACCAAGAAAAGCGAGGATAGAAGGGAGGAAAACCAAGAAAAGCGGGGTTAGAGCGGAGGATAACCAAGAAAAGAGGGGTTAGAAAGGAGGAAAACCAAGAAAAGCGGCATTAGAGCGGAGGAAAACCATGTAAAGCAGGGTTAGAGCAAAGGAAAACCAAATAAAGCAGAGTTAGAATGGAAGAAAACGAAGAAAAGCGTGGTTAGAGCAGCAGAAATCCGAGAAAAGCATGGCTAGAGTGGAGAAAAACGATGAAAAGCTGGGTTAGAGCGGAGAAAAACCAAGAAAAGCAGAATAAGTGCAGAGGAAAACCAAGAAAAGCGGGGTTAGATCGGAGGAAAACCAAGAAAAAAATTTAGAGTGGAAGAAAACGAAGAAAAGCGCGGTTAGAGCAGCAGAAATCCGAGAAAAGCATGGTTAGAGTGGAGAAAAACCAAGAGAAACGGGGTTAGAGCGGAGAAAAACCAAGAAAAGCAGGGTTAGAGCGCAGAAAAACCAAGAAAAGCGAAGATAGAAGGGAGGAAAACGAAGAAAAGCGGGGTTAGAGCGGACGAAAACCAAGAAAAGCAGGGATAGAAGGGAGGAAAACCATGTAAAGCAGGGTTAGAGCAAAGGAAAACCAAATAAAGCAGAGTTAGAATGGAAGAAAACAAAGAAAAGCGTGGTTGGAGGAGCAGAAATCCGAGAAAAGCATGGTTAGAGTGGAGAAAAACGATGAAAAGCTGGGTTAGAGCGGAGAAAAACCAAGAAAAGCGGGGTTAGTGCAGAGGAAAACCAAGAAAAGAGGGGTTAGAGCGGAGAAAAACCAAGAAAAGCAGGGATAGAAGGGAGGAAAATCAAGAAAAGCGGGGTTAGAGCAGAGAAAAACCAACAAAAACAGGGTTA
Source organism: Coturnix japonica (assembly GCF_054131305.1). Taxonomy (NCBI): domain Eukaryota; kingdom Metazoa; phylum Chordata; class Aves; order Galliformes; family Phasianidae; genus Coturnix; species Coturnix japonica. The sequence goes on from NC_140669.1 coordinate 33,890,206, forward strand.
GAGCAAAGGAAAACCAAGAAAAGCTGGGTTAGAGCGGAGGAAAACCAAGAAAAGCGGAACAAGTGCGGAGGAAAACCAAGAAAAGCTAGGTTAGAGCGGAGGAAAACCAAGAAAAGCTGGGATAGAGTGGAGGAAAACCAAGAAAAGAGGGGTTAGAAAAGAGGAAAACCAAGAAAAGCGGGGTTAGAGCGGAGGAAACCCAAGAAAAGCAGGGTTAGAGCAAAGGAAAACCAAGAAAAGCGGTGATAGAGCGGAGGAAAACCAAGAAAAGTGGGGTAATAGCGGAGGAAAACCAAGAAAAGCGGGGTTATAGCGGAGGAAAATCAAGAAAAGCGGGGTTAGAGCAGAGGAAAACCAAGAAAAAAGGTGTTAGTGCGGAGGAAAACCAAGAAAAGCGGGGTTAGAGCGGAGGAAAACCAAGAAAAGAGGGGTTAGAGAGGAGGAAAACCAAGAAAAGCGAAGTTAGATCGGAGGAAAACCAAGAAAAGCGGGGTTAGAGCGGAGGATAACCAAGAAAAGCGGGGTTAGAGCGGAGGAAAACCAAGAAAAAGAAGTTAGAGAGGAAGAAAACGAAGAAAAGCGGGGTTAGAGCGGAGGAAATCCAAGAAAAGCATGGTTAGAGTGGAGAAAATCCATGAGAAGCTGGGTTAGAGTGGAGAAAAACCAAGAAAAGCGGGGTTAGTGCGGAGGAAAACCAAGAAAAGCGGGGTTAGAGCGGAGGAAAACCAAGAAAAGCGGGGTTGGAGCAGAGGAAAACCAAGAAAAGCGGGGTTAGTGCAGAGGAAAACCAAGAAAAGCGGGGTTAGAGCGGAGGAAAACCAAGAAAAAAGGGGTTAGTGCGGAGGAAAACCAAGTAAAGCGGGGTTAGAGCGGAGGAAAACCAAGAAAAGCGAAGTTAGAGCGGAGGAAAACCAAGAAAAGCAGAATAAGTGCAGAGGAAAACCAAGAAAAGCGGGGTTAGATCGGAGGAAAACCAAGAAAAAGAATTTAGAGTGGAAAAAACGAAGAAAAGCGCGGTTAGAGCAGCAGAAATCCGAGAAAAGCATGGTTAGAGTGGAGATAAACGAAGTGAAACGGGGTTAGAGCGGAGAAAAACCAAGAAAAGCAGGGTTAGAGCGCAGAAAAACCAAGAAAAGCGAGGATAGAAGGGAGGAAAACCAAGAAAAGCGGGGTTAGAGCGGAGGAAAACCAAGAAAAGCGGGGTTAGAGCGGAGGAAAACCAAGAAAAGCTGGGATAGAGCGGAGGAAAACCAAGAAAAGAGGGGTTAGAAAAGAGGAAAACCAAGAAAAGCGGGGTTAGAGCGGAGGAAACCCAAGAAAAGCAGGGTTAGAGCAAAGGAAAACCAAGAAAAGTGAAGTTAGAGCGGAGGAAAACCAAGAAAAGCTGGGTTAGAGCGGAGGAAAACCAAGAAAAGCGGGGTTAGAGCGGAGGAAAACCAAGAAAAGCGGGGTTAGAGCGGAGGAAAACCAAGAAAAGCGGGGTTAGAGCGGAGGAAAACCAAGAAAAGTGGTATTAGAGCGTAGGAAAACCAAGAAAAGCGGTGATAAAGCGGAGGAAAACCAAGAAAAGTGGTGATAGAGCGTAGGAAAACCACGAAAAGCGGTGATAGCGCAAAGGAAAACCAAGAAAAGCAAGGTTAGAGCAAACAAAAACCAAGAAAAGCAGGGTTAGAGCAAAGGAAAACCAAGAAAAGCGAAGATAGAGCGGAGGAAAACCAAGAAAAGCGGGGTTAGAGCGGAGGAAAACCAAGAAAAGCGGGGTTAGAGCGGAGGAAATCCAAGAAAAGCGGGGTTAGAGAGGAGGAAAACCAAGAAAAGCGAGGATAGAAGGGAGGAAAACCAAGAAAAGCGGGGTTAGAGCGGAGGATAACCACGAAAAGAGGGGTTAGAAAGGAGGAAAACCAAGAAAAGCGGCATTAGAGCGGAGGAAAACCATGTAAAGCAGGGTTAGATCAAAGGAAAACCAAATAAAGCAGAGTTAGAATGGAAGAAAACGAAGAAAAGCGTGGTTAGAGCAGCAGAAATCCGAGAAAAGCATGGCTAGAGTGGAGAAAAACGATGAAAAGCTGGGTTAGAGTGGAGAAAAACCAAGAAAAGCAGAATAAGTGCAGAGGAAAACCAAGAAAAGCGGGGTTAGATCGGAGGAAAACCAAGAAAAAAATTTAGAGTGGAAGAAAACGAAGAAAAGCGCGGTTAGAGCAGCAGAAATCCGAGAAAAGCATGGTTAGAGTGGAGAAAAACCAAGAGAAACGGGGTTAGAGCGGAGAAAAACCAAGAAAAGCAGGGTTAGAGCGCAGAAAAACCAAGAAAAGAGAAGATAGAAGGGAGGAAAACCAAGAAAAGCGGGGTTAGAGCGGACGATAACCAAGAAAAGCAGGGATAAAAGGGAGGAAAACCAAGAAAAGCTGGGTTAGAAAAGAGGAAAACCAAGAAAAGCGGGGTTAGAGCATGGAAACCCAAAAAAAGCAGGGTTAGAGCAAAGGAAAACCAAGAAAAGCGAAGTTAGAGCGGAGGAAAACCAAGAAAAGCTGGGTTAGAGCGGAGGAAAACCAAGAAAAGCGGGGTTAGAGCGGAGGAAAACCAAGAAAAGCGGGGTTAGAGCGGAGGAAAACCAAGAAAATCGGGGTTAGAGCGGAGGAAAACCAAGAAAAGTGGTGTTAGAGCGTAGGAAAACCAAGAAAAGCGGTGATAGAGCGGAGGAAAACCAAGAAAAGTGGTGATAGAGCGCAGGAAAACCACGAAAAGCGGTGATAGCGCGGAGGAAAACCAAGAAAAACAAGGTTGGAGCAAAGAAAAACCAAGAAAAGCAGGGTTAGAGCAAAGGAAAACCAAGAAAAGCGAAGATAGAGCGGAGGAAAACCAAGAAAAGCGGGGTTAGAGCGGAGGAAAACCAAGAAAAAAGGGGTTAGAGCAAGGAAATCCAAGAAAAGCAGGGTTAGAGCGGAGGAAAACCAAGAGAAGCGAGGATAGAAGGGAGGAAAACCAAGAAAAGCGGGGTTAGAGCGGAGGATAACCAAGAAAAGTGGGGTTAGAAAGGAGGAAAACCAAGAAAAGCAGCGTTAGAGCGGAGGAAAACCATGTAAAGCAGGGTTAGAGCAAAGGAAAACCAAATAAAGCAGAGTTAGAATGGAAGAAAACAAAGAAAAGCGTGGTTAGAGCAGCAGAAATCCGAGAAAAGTATGGCTAGAGTGGAGAAAAACGATGAAAAGCTGGGTTACAGCGGAGAAAAACCAAGAAAAGAGGGATTAGAGCGGAGGAAAACCAAGAAAAGCAGGGTTAGAGCAATGGAAAACCAAGAATAGTGAAGTTAGAGCGGAGGAAAACCAAGAAAAGCGGGGTTAGAGCGGATGAAAACCAAGAAAAGCGGGGTTAGAGCGGAAGAAAACCAAGAAAAGCTGGGATAGAGCAGAGGAAAACCATGTAAAGCAGGGTTAGAGCAAAGGAAAACCTAATAAAGCAGAGTTAGAATGGAAGAAAACGAAGAAAAGCGTGGTTAGAGCAGCAGAAATCAGAGAAAAGCATGGCTACAGTGGAGAAAAATGATGAAAAGCTGGGTTAGAGCGGAGAAAAACCAAGAAAAAGAATTTAGAGAGGAAGAAAACGAGGAAAAGCGCGGTTAGAGCAGCAGAAATCCGAAAAAAGCATGGTAGAGTGGAGAAAAACCATGAAAAGCTAGGTTAGAGTGGAGAAAAACCAAGAAAAGTGGGGTTAGTGCGGAGGAAAACCACGAAAAGAGGGGTTAGTGCGGAGGAACACCAAGAAAAGCGGGTTTAGAGCAAAGGAAAACCAAGAAAAGCGGGGTTAGAGCGGAGGAAAACCAAGTAAAGCAGAGTTAGAACGGAATAAAACGTAGAAAAGCGTGGTTGGAGGAGCAGAAATCCGAGAAAAGCATGGTTAGATTGGAGAAAAACGATGAAAAGCTGGGTTAGAGCGGAGAAAAACCAAGAAAAGCAGAATAAGTGCAGAGAAAAACCAACAAAAACAGGGTTAGAGCAAAGGAAAACCAAGAAAAGCTGGGTTAGAGCGGAGGAAAACCAAGAAAAGCGGAACAAGTGCGGAGGAAAACCAAGAAAAGCGGGGTTAGAGCGGAGGAAAACCAAGAAAAGCTGGGATAGAGCAAAGGAAAACCAAGAAAAGAGGGGTTAGAAAAGAGGAAAACCAAGAAAAGCGGGGTTAGAGCGGAGGAAACCCAAGAAAAGCAGGGTTAGAGCAAAGGAAAACCAAGAAAAGCGAAGTTAGAGCAAAGGAAAACCAAGAAAAGCTGGGTTAGAGCGGAGGAAAACCAAGAAAAGCGGGGTAATAGCGGAGGAAAACCAAGAAAAGCGGGGTTATAGCAGAGGAAAATCAAGAAAAGCGGGGTTAGAGCAGAGGAAAACCAAGAAAAAAGGGGTTAGTGCGGAGGGAAACCAAGTAAAGCGGGGTTAGAGCGGAGGAAAACCAAGAAAAGAGTGGTTAGAGAGGAGGAAAACCAAGAAAAGCGAAGTTAGAGCGGAGGAAAACCAAGAAAAGCGGGGTTAGAGCGGAGGATAACCAAGAAAAGCGGGGTTAGAGCGAAGGAAAACCAAGAAAAAGAAGTTAGAGAGGAAGAAAACGAAGAAAAGCGGGGTTAGAGCGGAGGAAATCCAAGAAAAGCGGGGTTGGAGCAGAGGAAAACCAAGAAAAGCGGGGTTAGTGCGGAGGAAAACCAAGAAAAGCGGGGTTAGTGCGGAGGAAAACCAAGAAAAGCGGGGTTAGAGCGGAGGAAAACCAAGAAAAAAGGGGTTAGTGCGGAGGAAAACCAAGTAAAGCGGGGTTAGAGCGGAGGAAAACCAAGAAAAGCGAAGTTAGAGCGGAGGAAAACCAAGAAAAGCAGAATAAGTGCAGAGGAAAACCAAGAAAAGCGGGGTTAGATCGGAGGAAAACCAAGAAAAAGAATTTAGAGTGGAAAAAACGAAGAAAAGCGCGGTTAGAGCAGCAGAAATCCGAGAAAAGCATGGTTAGAGTGGAGATAAACGAAGTGAAACGGGGTTAGAGCGGAGAAAAACCAAGAAAAGCAGGGTTAGAGCGCAGAAAAACCAAGAAAAGCGAGGATAGAAGGGAGGAAAACCAAGAAAAGCGGGGTTAGAGCGGAGAAAAACCAAGAAAAGCGGGTTTAGTGCAGAAGAAAACCAAGAAAAAAGGGGTTAGTGCGGAGGAAAACCAAGTAAAGCGGGGTTAGAGCGGAGGAAAATCAAAAGAAACGGGGTTAGAGCGTAGAAAAACCAAGAAAAACACGGATAGAATGGAGGAAAACCAAGAAAAGCGGCGTTAGAGCAGAGAAAAACCAACAAAAACAGGGTTAGAGCAAATGAAAACCAAGAAAAGCTGGGTTAGAGCGGAGGAAAACCAAGAAAAGCGGAACAAGTGCGGAGGAAAACCAAGAAAAGCGGGGTTAGAGCGGAGGAAAACCAAGAAAAGCTGGGATAGAGCGGAGGAAAACCAAGAAAAGAGGGGTTAGAAAAGAGGAAAACCAAGAAAAGCGGGGTTAGAGCGGAGGAAACCCAAGAAAAGAAGGGTTAGAGCAAAGGTAAACAAAGAAAAGCGATGTTAGAGCGGAGGAAAAACAAGAAAAGCGGGGTTAGAGCGGAGGAAAACCAAGAAAAGTAGAGTTAGAATGGAAGAAAACCAGGAAAAGCGGGGTTAGAGTGGAGGAAAACCAAGAAAAGCGGGGTTAGTGCAGAGAAAAACCAAGTAAAGCGGGGTTAGAGCGGAGGAAAACCAAGAAAAGCGGGGTTAGAGCGGAGGAAAACCAAGAAAAGAGGGGTTAGAGAGGAGGAAAACCAAGAAAAGCGAAGTTAGAGCGGAGGAAAACCAAGAAAAGCGGAATAAGTGCGGAGGATAACCAAGAAAAGCGGGGTTAGAGTGGAGGAAAACCAAGAAAAAGAAGTTAGAGAGGAAGAAAACGAAGAAAAGCGCGGTTAGAGCAGCAGAAATCTGAGAAAAGCATGGTTAGAGTGGAGAAAAACCATGAAAAGCGGGGTTAGAGTGGAGAAAAACCAAGAAAAGCGGGGTTACTGCGGAGGTAAACCAAGAAAAGCGGGGTTAGAGCGGAGGAAAACCAAGAGAAGCAAGGTTAGAGCAGAGGAAAGCCAAGAAAAGTGGGGTAAGAGCGGAGAAAAACCAAGAAAAGCGGGGTTAGAGCGGAGGAAAACCAAGAAAAGCGGGGTTAGAGCGGAGGAAAACCAAGAAAAGCGGGGTTAGAGCGGAGGAAAACGAAGTAAAGCGGGGTTAGAGCGGAGGGAAACCTAGAAAAAGAATTTAGAGAGGAAGAAAACAAGGAAAAGCGCGGTTAGAGCAGCAGAAATCCAAGAAAAGCATGGTTAGAGTAGAGAAAAACCATGAAAAGCTGGGTTAGAGTGGAGAAAAACCAAGAAAAGCGGGGTTAGTGCGGAGGAAAACCAAGAAAAGAGGGGTTAGTGCGGAGGAAAACCAAGAAAAGCGGGGTTAGAGCAAAGGAAAACCAAGAAAAGCGGGGTTAGAGCGGAGGAAAACCAAGTAAAGCAGAGTTAGAACGGAATAAAACGTAGAAAAGCGTGGTTGGAGGAGCAGAAATCCGAGAAAAGCATGGTTAGAGTGGAGAAAAACCAAGAAAAGCTGGGTTAGAGCGGAGGAAAACCAAGAAAAGCGGGGTAATAGCGGAGGAAAACCAAGAAAAGCGGGGTTAGAGCGGACGAAAACCAAGAAAAGCGGGGTTAGTGCAGAGGAAAACCAAGAAAAAAGGGGTTAGTGCGGAGGAAAACCAAGAAAAGCGAAGTTAGAGCGGAGGAAAACGAAGAAAAGCGGAATAAGTGCAGAGGAAAACCAAGAAAAGCGGGGTTAGATCGGAGGAAAACCAAGAAAAAGAATTTAGAGTGGAAGAAAACAAAGAAAAGCGCGGTTAGAGCAGCAGAAATCCGAGAAAAGCATGGTTAGAGTGGAGAAAAACCAAGAGAAACGGGGTTAGAGCGGAGAAAAACCAAGAAAAGCAGGGTTAGAGCGCAGAAAATCCAAGAAAAGCGAGGATAAAAGGGAGGAAAACCAAGAAAAGAGGGGTTAGAGCGGAGGAAAACCAAGAAAAGCGGGGTTAGAGCGGAGGAAAACCAAGAAAAGCGGGGTTAGAGCGGAGGAAAACCAAGAAAAGCGAAGTTAGAGCGGAGGAAAACCAAGAAAAGCTGGGTTAGAGCGGAGGAAAACCAAGAAAAGCGGGGTTATAGCGGAGGAAAACCAAGAAAAGCGGGTTTAGAGCGGAGGAAAACCAAGAAAAGCTGGGTTACAATGGAGGAAAACTAAGAAAAGTGGTGTTAGAGCGTAGGAAAACCAAGAAAAGCAATGATAGAGCGGAGGAAAACCAAGAAAAGTGGTGATAGTGCGTAGGAAAACCACGAAAAGCGGTGATAGCGCGGAGGAAAACCAAGAAAAGCAAGGTTAGAGCAAAGAAAATCCAAGAAAAGCAGGGTTAGAGCAAAGGAAAACCAAGAAAAGCGAAGATAGAGCGGAGGAAAACCAAGAAAAGCGAGGTTAGAGCGGAGGAAAACCAAGAAAAAAGGGGTTAGAGCGGAGGAAAACCAAGAAAAGCGGCGTCAGAGCGGAGGAAAACCATGTAAAGCAGGGTTAGAGCAAAGGAAAACCAAATAAAGCAGAGTTAGAATGGAAGAAAACGAAGAAAAGCGTGGTTAGAGCAGCAGAAATCCGAGAAAAGCATGGCTAGAGTGGAGAAAAACGATGAAAAGCTGGGTTAGAGCGGAGAAAAACCAAGAAAAAGCGGGATTAGAGCGGAGGAAAACACAGAAAAGCGGGGTTAGAGCAATGGAAAACCAAGAATACTGAAGTTAGAGCGGAGGAAAACCAATAAAAGCAGGGTTAGAGCGGAGGAAAACGAAGAAAAGCAAGGTTAGAGCGGAGGAAAACCAAGAAATGCGGGGTTAGATCGGAGGAAGACCAAGAAAAAGAATTTAGAGAGGAAGAAAACGAGGAAAAGCGCGATTAGAGCAGCAGAAATCCGAGAAAAGCATGGTTAGAGTAGAGAAAAACCATGAAAAGCTGGGTTAGAGTGGAGAAAAACCAAGAAAAGCGGGGTTAGCGCGGAGGAAAACCAAGAAAAGCGGGGTTAGATCGGAGGAAAACCAAGAAAAGCGGGGTTAGAGCGGAGGAAAACCAAGAAAAGCTGGGATAGAGCGGAGGAAAACCAAGAAAAGAGGGGCTAGAAAAGAGGAAAACCAAGAAAAGCGGGGTTAGAGCGGAGGAAAACCAAGAAAAGAAGGGTTAGAGCAAAGGAAAACAAAGAAAAGCGAAGTTAGAGCGGAGGAAAACCAAGAAAAGCTGGGTTAGAGCGGAGGAAAACCAAGAAAAGCGAGGTTATAGAGGAGGAAAACCAAGAAAAGCGGGGTTAGAGCGGAGGAAAACCAAGAAAAGCAGGGTTAGAGGTGGAGGAAAACCAAGAAAAAAGGGGTTAGTGCGGAGAAAAACAAAGAAAAGCGGGGTTAGAGCGGAGGAAAAACAAGAAAAGCGGGGTTAGAGCGCAGAAAAACCAAGAAAAGCGAGGATAGAAGGGAGGAAAACCAAGCATAGCGGGGTTAGAGCGGAGGAAAACCAAGAAAAGCGGGGTTAGAGCGGAGGAAAACCAAGAAAAGCGGGGTTAGAGCGGAGGAAAACCAAGAAAAGCAAAGTTAGAGCGGAGGAAAACCAAGAAAAGCGGAATCAGTGCACAGGATAACCAAGAAATCGGGGTTAGAGCGGAGGAAAACCAAGAGAAACGGGGTTAGAGCGGAGAAAAACCAAGAAATGCCGGGATAGAAGGGAGGAAAACCAAGAATAGCAGCGTTAGAGCAGAGAAAAACCAACAAAAACTGGGTTAGAGCAAAGGAAAACCAAGAAAAGCTGGGTTAGAGCGGAGGAAAACCAAGAAAAGCGGGGTTACTGCGGAGGAAAACCAAGAAAAGCGAAGTTAGAGCGGAGGAAAACCAAGAAAAGCTGGGATAGAGCGGAGGAAAACCAAGAAAAGAGGAGTTAGAAGAGAGGAAAACCAAGAAAAGCAGAGTTAGAGCGGAGTAAACCCAAGAAAAGCAGGGTTAGAACAAAGGAAAACCAAGAAAAGCGAAGTTAGAGCGGAGGAAAACCAAGAAAAGCTGGGTTAGAGCGGAGGAAAACCAAGAAAAGCGGGGTTATAGCGGAGGAAAACCAAGAAAAGCGGGGTTAGAGCGGACGAAAACCAAGAAAAGCGGGGTTAGTGCAGAGGAAAACCAAGAAAAGTGGTGTTAGAGCGGAAGAAAACCAAGAAACGGGGTTAGTGCGTAGAAAAACCAAGAAAAGCGGGGTTAGAGCGGAGGAAAACCAAGAAAAGCGGGGTTACAATGGAGGAAAACCAAGAAAAGTGGTGTTAGAGCGTAGGAAAACCAAGAAAAGCGGTGATAGAGTGGAGGAAAACCAAGAAAAGTGGTGATAGAGCGTAGGAAAACCAAGAAAAGCGGTGATAGCGCAAAGAAAAACCAAGAAAAGCGGGGTAAGAGCAAAGAAAAACCAAGAAAAGCGGGGTTAGAGCGGAGGAAAACCAAGAAAAGCGGGGTTAGAGCGGAGGAAAACCAAGAAAAGCGGGGTTAGAGCGGAGGAAAACCTAGAAAAAAGGGGTTAGAGCGGAGGAAATCCAAGAAAAGCGGGGTTAGAGCGGAGGAAAACCAAGAAAAGCGAAGTTAGAGCGGAGGAAAACCAAGAAAGGCAGAATAAGTGCGGAGGAAAACCAAGAAAAGCGGGGTTAGATCGGAGGAAAACGAAGAAAAAGAATTTAGAGAGGAAGAAAACGAGGAAAAGCGCGGTTAGAGCAGCAGAAATCCAAGAAAAGCATGGTTAGAGTGGTGAAAAACCATGAAAAGCTGGGTTAGAGAGGAGAAAAACAAAGAAAAGCGGGGTTAGTGCGGAGGAAAACCAAGAAAAGAGGGGTTAGTGCAAAGGAAAACCAAGAAAAGCGGGGTTAGAGCAAAGGAAAACCAAGAAAAGCGGGGTTAGAGCGGAGGAAAACCAAGTAAAGCAGAGTTAGAACGGAATAAAACGTAGAAAAGCGTGGTTGGATCAGCAGAAATCCGAGAAAAGCATGGTTAGAGTGGAGAAAAACAATGAAAAGCTGGGTTAGAGCGGAGAAAAACCAAGAAAAGCGGGGTTAGTGCAGAGGAAAACCAAGAAAAAAGAGGTCAGTGCGGAGGAAAACCAAGTAAAGCGGGGTTAGAGCGGAGGAAAACCAAGAAAAGCGAAGTTAGAGCAGAGGAAAACGAAGAAAAGCAGAATAAGTGCAGAGGAAAACCAAGAAAAGCGGGGTTAGATCGGAGGAAAACCAAGAAAAAGAATTTAGAGTGGAAGAAAACAAAGAAAAGCGCGGTTGGAGCAGCAGAAATCCGAGAAAAGCATGGTTAGAGTGGAGAAAAACCAAGAGAAACGGGGTTAGAGCGGAGAAAAACCAAGAAAAGCAGGGTTAGAGCGCAGAAAATCCAAGAAAAGCGAGGATAGAAGGGAGGAAAACCAAGAAAAGCGGGGTTAGAGCGGAGGAAAACCAAGAAAAGCGGGGTCAGAGCGGAGGAAAACCAAGAAAAGCGGGGTTAGAGCGGAGGAAAACCAAGAAAAGCGGGGTTAGAGCGGAGGAAAACCAAGAAAAGCGAAGTTAGAGCGGAGGAAAACCAAGAAAAGCTGGGTTAGAGCGGAGGAAAACCAAGAAAAGCGGGGTTATAGCGGAGGAAAACCAAGAAAAGCGGGGTTAGAGCGGAGGAAAACCAAGAAAAGCTGGGTTACAATGGAGGAAAACTAAGAGAAGTGGTGTTAGAGCGTAGGAAAACCAAGAAAAGCGGTGATAGAGCGGAGGAAAACCAAGAAAAGTGGTGATAGAGCGTAGGAAAACCACGAAAAGCGGTGATAACGCGGAGGAAAACCAAGAAAAGCAAGGTTAGAGCAAAGAAAAACCAAGAAAAGCAGGGTTAGAGCAAAGGAAAACCAAGAAAAGCGAAGATAGAGCGGAGGAAAACCAAGAAAAGCGGGGTTAGAGCGGAGGAAAACCAAGAAAAAAGGGGTTAGAGCGGAGGAAAACCAAGAAAAGCAGCGTCAGAGCGGAGGAAAACCATGTAAAGCAGGGTTAGAGCAAAGGAAAACCAAATAAAGCAGAGTTAGAATGGAAGAAAACGAAGAAAAGCGTAGTTAGAGCAGCAGAAATCCGAGAAAAGCATGGCTAGAGTGGAGAAAAACGATGAAAAGCTGGGTTAGAGCGGAGAAAAACCAAGAAAAAGCGGGATTAGAGCGGAGGAAAACACAGAAAAGCGGGGTTAGAGCAATGGAAAACCAAGAATACTGAAGTTAGAGCGGAGGAAAACCAAGAAAAGCAGGGTTAGAGCGGAGGAAAACGAAGAAAAGCAAGGTTAGAGCGGAGGAAAACCAAGAAATGCGGGGTTAGATCGGAGGAAGACCAAGAAAAAGAATTTAGAGAGGAAGAAAACGAGGAAAAGCGCGATTAGAGCAGCAGAAATCCGAGAAAAGCATGGTTAGAGTAGAGAAAAACCATGAAAAGCTGGGTTAGAGTGGAGAAAAACCAAGAAAAGCGGGGTTAGCGCGGAGGAAAACCAAGAAAAGCGGGGTTAGATCGGAGGAAAACCAAGAAAAGCGGGGTTAGAGCGGAGGAAAGCCAAGAAAAGCTGGGATAGAGCGGAGGAAAACCAAGAAAAGAGGGGCTAGAAAAGAGGAAAACCAAGAAAAGCAGGGTTCGTGCGGAGGAAAACAAAGTAAAGAGGGGTTAGTGCGGATGAAAACCAAGAAATACGGTGTTAGAGCGGATGAAAACCAAGAAAAGCGGAGTGAGACCATGGGAAAACCAAGAAAAGTGAAGTTAGTGCGGAGGAAAACCAAGAAAAGCATGGTTAGAGAGGAGGAAAATTAAGAAAAGCGGGGTTCGTGCGGAGGGAAACCAAGGAAAGAGGGGTTAGTGCGGAGGAAAACCAAGAAAAGCGGTGTTAGAGCGGAGGAAAACCAAGAAAAGCGAAGTTAGAGCGGAGGAAAACCAAGAGAAGCGGGGTTAGAGAGAAGGAAAACCAACAAAAGCAGAGTTAGAATGGAAGAAAACAAGGAAAAGCGGGGTTAGAGTGGAGGAAAACCAAGAAAAGCAGGGTTAGAGCAAAGGAAAACCAAGAAAAGCAGGGTTAGAGCAAAGGAAAACCAAGAAAAGCGAAGATAGAGCGGAGGAAAACCAAGAAAAGCGGGGTTAGAGCGGAGGAAAACCAAGAACAGCGGGGTTAGAGCAAAGGAAAACCAAGAAAAGCAGGGTTAGAGCAAAGGAAAACCAAGAAAAGCGGGGTTACTGCGGAGGAAAACCAAGAAAAGCGGGGTTAGAGCGGAGGAAAACCAAGAAAAGCGGGGTTAGAGCGGAGGAAAACCGAGAAAGGCGGGGTTAGAGCAAAGGAAAACAAAGAAAAGCGAAGTTAGAGGGGAGGAAAACCAAGAAAAGCTGGGTTAGAGCGGAGGAAAACCAAGAAAAGCGAGGTTATAGTGGAGGAAAACCAAGAAAAGCGGGGTTAGAGCGGAGGAAAACCAAGAAAAGCGGGGTTAGAGCGGAGGAAAACCAAGAAAAAAGGGGTTAGTGCGGAGAAAAACCAAGTAAAGCGGGGTTAGAGCGGAGGAAAACCAAGAAAAGCGGGGTTAGAGCGGAGGAAAACGAAGTGAAGCGGAGTTAGAGCAGAGGAAAACCAAGAAAAAGAATTTAGAGAGGAAGAAAACGAGGAAAAGCGCAGTTAGAGCAGCAGAAATCCGAGAAAAGCATGTTTAGAGTAGAGAAAAACCATGAAAAGCTGGGTTAGAGTGGAGAAAAACCAAGAAAAACAGGGTTAGTGCGGAGGAAAACCAAGAAAAGCGGGGTTAGATCGGAGGAAAACCAAGAAAAGCGGGGTTAGAGCGGAGGAAAACCAAGAAAAGCTGGGATAGAGCGGAGGAAAACAAAGAAAAGAGGGGCTAGAAAAGAGGAAAACCAAGAAAAGCGGGGTTAGAGTGGAGAAAAACCAAGAAAAGCGGAATAAGTGCACAGGATAACCAAGAAATCGGGGTTAGAGCGGAGGAAAACCAAGAGAAACGGGGTTAGAGCGGAGAAAAACCAAGAAATGCAGGGATAGAAGGGAGGAAAACCAAGAAAAGCGGCGTTAGAGCAGAGAAAAACCAACAAAAACTGGGTTAGAGCAAAGGAAAACCAAGAAAAGCTGGGTTAGAGCGGAGGAAAACCAAGAAAAGCGGGGTTACTGCGGAGGAAAACCAAGAAAAGCGAAGTTAGAGCGGAGGAAAACCAAGAAAAGCAGGGTTAGTGCGGAGGAAAACCAAGAAAAGCGGGGTTAGAGCGGAGGAAAACCAAGAAAAAAGGGGTTAGTGCGGAGAAAAACCAAGTAAAGCGGGGTTAGAGCGGAGGAAAACCAAGAAAAGCGGGGTTAGAGCGGAGGAAAACCAAGAAAAGCGAAGTTAGAGCGGAGGAAAACCAAGAAAAGCTGGGTTAGAGCGGAGGAAAACCAAGAAAAGCGGGGTTATAGCGGAGGAAAACCAAGAAAAGCGGGGTTAGAGCGGAGGAAAACCAAGAAAAGCTGGGTTACAATGGAGGAAAACTAAGAGAAGTGGTGTTAGAGCGTAGGAAAACCAAGAAAAGCGGTGATAGAGCGGAGGAAAACCAAGAAAAGCTAGGTTAGAGCAAAGAAAAACCAAGAAAAGCAGGGTTAGAGCAAAGGAAAACCAAGAAAAGCGAAGATAGAGCGGAGGAAAACCAAGAAAAGCGGGGTTAGAGCGGAGGAAAACCAAGAAAAAAGGGGTTAGAGCGGAGGAAAACCAAGAAAAGCAGCGTCAGAGCGGAGGAAAACCATGTAAAGCAGGGTTAGAGCAAAGGAAAACCAAATAAAGCAGAGTTAGAATGGAAGAAAACGAAGAAAAGCGTAGTTAGAGCAGCAGAAATCCGAGAAAAGCATGGCTAGAGTGGAGAAAAAAGATGAAAAGCTGGGTTAGAGCGGAGAAAAACCAAGAAAAAGCGGGATTAGAGCGGAGGAAAACACAGAAAAGCGGGGTTAGAGCAATGGAAAACCAAGAATACTGAAGTTAGAGCGGAGGAAAACCAAGAAAAGCAGGGTTAGAGCGGAGGAAAACGAAGAAAAGCAAGGTTAGAGCGGAGGAAAACCAAGAAATGCGGGGTTAGATCGGAGGAAGACCAAGAAAAAGAATTTAGAGAGGAAGAAAACGAGGAAAAGCGCGATTAGAGCAGCAGAAATCCGAGAAAAGCATGGTTAGAGTAGAGAAAAACCATGAAAAGCTGGGTTAGAGTGGAGAAAAACCAAGAAAAGCGGGGTTAGCGCGGAGGAAAACCAAGAAAAGCGGGGTTAGATCGGAGGAAAACCAAGAAAAGCGGGGTTAGAGCGGAGGAAAACCAAGAAAAGCTGGGATAGAGCGGAGGAAAAACAAGAAAAGAGGGGCTAGAAAAGAGGAAAACCAAGAAAAGCGGGGTTCGTGCGGAGGAAAACAAAGTAAAGAGGGGTTAGTGCGGATGAAAACCAAGAAATACGGTGTTAGAGCGGATGAAAACCAAGAAAAGCGGAGTGAGACCATGGGAAAACCAAGAAAAGTGAAGTTAGTGCGGAGGAAAACCAAGAAAAGCATGGTTAGAGAGGAGGAAAATTAAGAAAAGCGGGGTTCGTGCGGAGAAAAACCAAGGAAAGAGGGGTTAGTGCGGAGGAAAACCAAGAAAAGCGGTGTTAGAGCGGAGGAAAACCAAGAAAAGCGAAGTTAGAGCGGAGGAAAACCAAGAAAAGCGGGGTTAGAGAGAAGGAAAACCAACAAAAGCAGAGTTAGAATGGAAGAAAACAAGGAAAAGCAGGGTTAGAGTGGAGGAAAACCAAGAAAAGCAGGGTTAGAGCAAAGGAAAACCAAGAAAAGCAGGGTTAGAGCAAAGGAAAACCAAGAAAAGCGAAGATAGAGTGGAGGAAAACCAAGAAAAGCGGGGTTAGAGCGGAGGAAAACCAAGAACAGCGGGGTTAGAGCAAAGGAAAACCAAGAAAAGCAGGGTTAGAGCAAAGGAAAACCAAGAAAAGCGGGGTTACTGCGGAGGAAAACCAAGAAAAGCGGGGTTAGAGCGGAGGAAAACCAAGAAAAGCGGGGTTAGAGCGGAGGAAAACCGAGAAAGGCGGGGTTAGAGCAAAGGAAAACAAAGAAAAGCGAAGTTAGAGGAGAGGAAAACCAAGAAAAGCTGGGTTAGAGCGGAGGAAAACCAAGAAAAGCGAGGTTATAGTGGAGGAAAACCAAGAAAAGCGGGGTTAGAGCGGAGGAAAACCAAGAAAAGCGGGGTTAGAGCGGAGGAAAACCAAGAAAAAAGGGGTTAGTGCGGAGAAAAACCAAGTAAAGCGGGGTTAGAGCGGAGGAAAACCAAGAAAAGCGGGGTTAGAGCGGAGGAAAACGAAGTGAAGCGGAGTTAGAGCAGAGGAAAACCAAGAAAAAGAATTTAGAGAGGAAGAAAACGAGGAAAAGCGCAGTTAGAGCAGCAGAAATCCGAGAAAAGCATGTTTAGAGTAGAGAAAAACCATGAAAAGCTGGGTTAGAGTGGAGAAAAACCAAGAAAAACAGGGTTAGTGCGGAGGAAAACCAAGAAAAGCGGGGTTAGATCGGAGGAAAACCAAGAAAAGCGGGGTTAGAGCGGAGGAAAACCAAGAAAAGCTGGGATAGAGCGGAGGAAAACAAAGAAAAGAGGGGCTAGAAAAGAGGAAAACCAAGAAAAGCGGGGTTAGAGTGGAGAAAAACCAAGAAAAGCGGAATAAGTGCACAGGATAACCAAGAAATCGGGGTTAGAGCGGAGGAAAACCAAGAGAAACGGGGTTAGAGCGGAGAAAAACCAAGAAATGCAGGGATAGAAGGGAGGAAAACCAAGAAAAGCGGCGTTAGAGCAGAGAAAAACCAACAAAAACTGGGTTAGAGCAAAGGAAAACCAAGAAAAGCTGGGTTAGAGCGGAGGAAAACCAAGAAAAGCGGGGTTACTGCGGAGGAAAACCAAGAAAAGCGAAGTTAGAGCGGAGGAAAACCAAGAAAAGCAGGGTTAGTGCGGAGGAAAACCAAGAAAAGCGGGGTTAGAGCGGAGGAAAACCAAGAAAAAAGGGGTTAGTGCGGAGAAAAACCAAGTAAAGCGGGGTTAGAGCGGAGGAAAACCAAGAAAAGCAGGGTTAGAGCGCAGAAAAACCAAGAAAAGCGAGGATAGAAGGGAGGAAAACCAAGAAAAGCGGGGTTAGAGCGGAGGAAAACCAAGAAAAGCGGGGTTAGAGCGGAGGAAAACCAAGAAAAGCGGGGTAAGAGCGGAGGAAAACCAAGAAAAGCAAAGTTAGAGCGGAGGAAAACCAAGAAAAACTGGGTTAGAGCAAAGGAAAACCAAGAAAAGCTGGGTTAGAGCGGAGGAAAACCAAGAAAAGCGGGGTTACTGTGGAGGAAAACCAAGAAAAGCGAAGTTAGAGCGGAGGAAAACCAAGAAAAGCTGGGATAGAGCGGAGGAAAACCAAGAAAAGAGGAGTTAGAAGAGAGGAAAACCAAGAAAAGCGGAGTTAGAGCGGAGTAAACCCAAGAAAAGCAGGGTTAGAACAAAGGAAAACCAAGAAAAGCGAAGTTAGAGCGGAGGAAAACCAAGAAAAGCTGGGTTAGAGCGGAGGAAAACCAAGAAAAGCGGGGTTAGAGCGGAGGAAAACCAAGAAAAGTGGTGTTAGAACGTAGGAAAACCAAGAAAAGCGGTGATAGAGTAGAGGAAAACCAAGAAAAGTGGTGATAGAGCGGAGGAAAACCAAGAAAAGCGGGGTTAGAGCAAAGAAAAACCAAGAAAAGCAGGGTTAGAGCAAAGGAAAACCAAGAAAAGCGAAGATAGAGCGGAGGAAAACCAAGAAAAGCGGGGTTAGAGCGGAGGAAAACCTAGAAAAAAGGGGTTAGAGCGGAGGAAAACCAAGAAAAGCGGGGTTAGAGCGGAGGAAAACCAAGAAAAGCGAAGTTAGAGCGGAGGAAAACCAAGAAAGGAGAATAAGTGCGGAGGAAAACCAAGAAAAGCGGGGTTAGATCGGAGGAAAACGAAGAAAAATAATTTAGAGAGGAAGAAAACGAGGAAAAGCGCGGTTAGAGCAGCAGACATCCGAGAAAAGCATGGTTAGAGTTGTGAAAAACCATGAAAAGCTGGTTTAGAGAGGAGAAAAACAAAGAAAAGCGGGGTTAGTGCGGAGGAAAACCAAGAGAAGAGGGGTTAGTGCGGAGGAAAACCAAGAAAAGCGGGGTTAGAGCGGAGGAAAACCAAGAAAAGCGAAGTTAGAGCGGAGGAAAACCAAGAAAGGCAGAAGAAGTGCGGAGGAAAACCAAGAAAAGCGGGGTTAGATCGGAGGAAAACGAAGAAAAAGAATTTAGAGAGGAAGAAAACGAGGAAAAGCGCGGTTAGAGCAGCAGAAATCCGAGAAAAGCATGGTTAGAGTGGAGAAAAACCAAGAAAAGCTGGGTTAGAGCGGAGGAAAACCAAATAAAGCAGAGTTAGAACGGAATAAAACGTAGAAAAGCGTGGTGGGAGCAGCAGAAATCCAAGAAAAGCATGGTTAGAGTGGAGAAAAACAATGAAAAGCTGGGTTAGAGCGGAGAAAAACCAAGAAAAGCGGGGTTGGTGCAGAGGAAAACCAAGAAAAAAGGGGTTAGTGCGGAGGAAAACCAAGTAAAGCGGGGTTAGAGCAGAGGAAAACCAAGAAAAGCGAAGTTAGAGCGGAGGAAAACGAAGAAAAGCAGAATAAGTGCAGAGGAAAACCAAGAAAAGCGGGGTTAGATCGGAGGAAAACGAAGAAAAAGAATTTAGAGAGGAAGAAAACGAGGAAAAGCGCGGTTAGAGCAGCAGAAATCCGAGAAAAGCATGGTTAGAGTGGAGAAAAACCAAGAGAAACGGGGTTAGAGCAGAGAAAAACCAAGAAAAGCAGGGTTAGAGCGGAGAAAAACAAAGAAATGCGAGGATAGAAGGAAGGAAAACCAAGAAAAGCGGGGTTAGAGCAAAGGAAAACCAAGAAAAGCGGGGTTAGAGCGGAGGAAAACCAAGAAAAGCGGGGTTAGAGCGGAGGAAAACCATGAAAAGCGAAGTTAGAGTGGAGGAAAACCAAGAAAAGCTGGGTTAGAGCGGAGGAAAACCAAGAAAAGCGGGGTTAGAGCGGAGGAAAACCAAGAAAAGCTGGGATAGAGCGGAGGAAAAACAAGAAAAGAGGGGCTAGAAAAGAGGAAAACCAAGAAAAGCGGGGTTCGTGCGGAGGAAAACAAAGTAAAGAGGGGTTAGTGCGGATGAAAACCAAGAAATACGGTGTTAGAGCGGATGAAACCCAAGAAAAGCGGAGTGAGACCATGGGAAAACCAAGAAAAGTGAAGTTAGTGCGGAGGAAAACCAAGAAAAGCATGGTTAGAGAGGAGGAAAATTAAGAAAAGCGGGGTTCGTGCGGAGAAAAACCAAGGAAAGAGGGGTTAGTGCGGAGGAAAACCAAGAAAAGCGGTGTTAGAGCGGAGGAAAGCCAAGAAAAGCGAAGTTAGAGCGGAGGAAAACCAAGAAAAGCGGGGTTAGAGAGAAGGAAAACCAACAAAAGCAGAGTTAGAATGGAAGAAAACAAGGAAAAGCGGGGTTAGAGTGGAGGAAAACCAAGAAAAGCAGGGTTAGAGCAAAGGAAAACCAAGAAAAGCAGGGTTAGAGCAAAGGAAAACCAAGAAAAGCGAAGATAGAGTGGAGGAAAACCAAGAAAAGCGGGGTTAGAGCGGAGGAAAACCAAGAACAGCGGGGTTAGAGCAAAGGAAAACCAAGAAAAGCAGGGTTAGAGCAAAGGAAAACCAAGAAAAGCGAGGTTACTGCGGAGGAAAACCAAGAAAAGCGGGGTTAGAGCGGAGGAAAACCAAGAAAAGCGGGGTTAGAGCGGAGGAAAACCGAGAAAGGCGGGGTTAGAGCAAAGGAAAACAAAGAAAAGCGAAGTTAGAGGAGAGGAAAACCAAGAAAAGCTGGGTTAGAGCGGAGGAAAACCAAGAAAAGCGAGGTTATAGTGGAGGAAAACCAAGAAAAGCGGGGTTAGAGCGGAGGAAAACCAAGAAAAGCGGGGTTAGAGCGGAGGAAAACCAAGAAAAAAGGGGTTAGTGCGGAGAAAAACCAAGTAAAGCGGGGTTAGAGCGGAGGAAAACCAAGAAAAGCGGGGTTAGAGCGGAGGAAAACGAAGTGAAGCGGAGTTAGAGCAGAGGAAAACCAAGAAAAAGAATTTAGAGAGGAAGAAAACGAGGAAAAGCGCAGTTAGAGCAGCAGAAATCCGAGAAAAGCATGTTTAGAGTAGAGAAAAACCATGAAAAGCTGGGTTAGAGTGGAGAAAAACCAAGAAAAACAGGGTTAGTGCGGAGGAAAACCAAGAAAAGCGGGGTTAGATCGGAGGAAAACCAAGAAAAGCGGGGTTAGAGCGGAGGAAAACCAAGAAAAGCTGGGATAGAGCGGAGGAAAACAAAGAAAAGAGGGGCTAGAAAAGAGGAAAACCAAGAAAAGCGGGGTTAGAGTGGAGAAAAACCAAGAAAAGCGGAATAAGTGCACAGGATAACCAAGAAATCGGGGTTAGAGCGGAGGAAAACCAAGAGAAACGGGGTTAGAGCGGAGAAAAACCAAGAAATGCAGGGATAGAAGGGAGGAAAACCAAGAAAAGCGGCGTTAGAGCAGAGAAAAACCAACAAAAACTGGGTTAGAGCAAAGGAAAACCAAGAAAAGCTGGGTTAGAGCGGAGGAAAACCAAGAAAAGCGGGGTTACTGCGGAGGAAAACCAAGAAAAGCGAAGTTAGAGCGGAGGAAAACCAAGAAAAGCAGGGTTAGTGCGGAGGAAAACCAAGAAAAGCGGGGTTAGAGCGGAGGAAAACCAAGAAAAAAGGGGTTAGTGCGGAGAAAAACCAAGTAAAGCGGGGTTAGAGCGGAGGAAAACCAAGAAAAGCAGGGTTAGAGCGCAGAAAAACCAAGAAAAGCGAGGATAGAAGGGAGGAAAACCAAGAAAAGCGGGGTTAGAGCGGAGGAAAACCAAGAAAAGCGGGGTTAGAGCGGAGGAAAACCAAGAAAAGCGGGGTAAGAGCGGAGGAAAACCAAGAAAAGCAAAGTTAGAGCGGAGGAAAACCAAGAAAAACTGGGTTAGAGCAAAGGAAAACCAAGAAAAGCTGGGTTAGAGCGGAGGAAAACCAAGAAAAGCGGGGTTACTGTGGAGGAAAACCAAGAAAAGCGAAGTTAGAGCGGAGGAAAACCAAGAAAAGCTGGGATAGAGCGGAGGAAAACCAAGAAAAGAGGAGTTAGAAGAGAGGAAAACCAAGAAAAGCGGAGTTAGAGCGGAGTAAACCCAAGAAAAGCAGGGTTAGAACAAAGGAAAACCAAGAAAAGCGAAGTTAGAGCGGAGGAAAACCAAGAAAAGCTGGGTTAGAGCGGAGGAAAACCAAGAAAAGCGGGGTTAGAGCGGAGGAAAACCAAGAAAAGTGGTGTTAGAACGTAGGAAAACCAAGAAAAGCGGTGATAGAGTAGAGGAAAACCAAGAAAAGTGGTGATAGAGCGGAGGAAAACCAAGAAAAGCGGGGTTAGAGCAAAGAAAAACCAAGAAAAGCAGGGTTAGAGCAAAGGAAAACCAAGAAAAGCGAAGATAGAGCGGAGGAAAACCAAGAAAAGCGGGGTTAGAGCGGAGGAAAACCTAGAAAAAAGGGGTTAGAGCGGAGGAAAACCAAGAAAAGCGGGGTTAGAGCGGAGGAAAACCAAGAAAAGCGAAGTTAGAGCGGAGGAAAACCAAGAAAGGAGAATAAGTGCGGAGGAAAACCAAGAAAAGCGGGGTTAGATCGGAGGAAAACGAAGAAAAATAATTTAGAGAGGAAGAAAACGAGGAAAAGCGCGGTTAGAGCAGCAGACATCCGAGAAAAGCATGGTTAGAGTTGTGAAAAACCATGAAAAGCTGGTTTAGAGAGGAGAAAAACAAAGAAAAGCGGGGTTAGTGCGGAGGAAAACCAAGAGAAGAGGGGTTAGTGCGGAGGAAAACCAAGAAAAGCGGGGTTAGAGCGGAGGAAAACCAAGAAAAGCGAAGTTAGAGCGGAGGAAAACCAAGAAAGGCAGAAGAAGTGCGGAGGAAAACCAAGAAAAGCGGGGTTAGATCGGAGGAAAACGAAGAAAAAGAATTTAGAGAGGAAGAAAACGAGGAAAAGCGCGGTTAGAGCAGCAGAAATCCGAGAAAAGCATGGTTAGAGTGGAGAAAAACCAAGAAAAGCTGGGTTAGAGCGGAGGAAAACCAAATAAAGCAGAGTTAGAACGGAATAAAACGTAGAAAAGCGTGGTGGGAGCAGCAGAAATCCAAGAAAAGCATGGTTAGAGTGGAGAAAAACAATGAAAAGCTGGGTTAGAGCGGAGAAAAACCAAGAAAAGCGGGGTTGGTGCAGAGGAAAACCAAGAAAAAAGGGGTTAGTGCGGAGGAAAACCAAGTAAAGCGGGGTTAGAGCGGAGGAAAACCAAGAAAAGCGAAGTTAGAGCGGAGGAAAACGAAGAAAAGCAGAATAAGTGCAGAGGAAAACCAAGAAAAGCGGGGTTAGATCGGAGGAAAACGAAGAAAAAGAATTTAGAGAGGAAGAAAACGAGGAAAAGCGCGGTTAGAGCAGCAGAAATCCGAGAAAAGCATGGTTAGAGTGGAGAAAAACCAAGAGAAACGGGGTTAGAGCAGAGAAAAACCAAGAAAAGCAGGGTTAGAGCGGAGAAAAACAAAGAAATGCGAGGATAGAAGGAAGGAAAACCAAGAAAAGCGGGGTTAGAGCAAAGGAAAACCAAGAAAAGCGGGGTTAGAGCGGAGGAAAACCAAGAAAAGCGGGGTTAGAGCGGAGGAAAACCAAGAAAAGCGAAGTTAGAGTGGAGGAAAACCAAGAAAAGCTGGGTTAGAGCGGAGGAAAACCAAGAAAAGCGGGGTTATAGCAGAGGAAAACCAAGAAGAGCGGGGTTAGAGCGGAGGAAAACCAAGAAAAGCGGGGTTAGAGCGGAGGAAAACCAAGAAAAGTGGTGTTAGAGCGTAGGAAAACCAAGAAAAGCGGTGATAGAGCGGAGGAAAACCAAGAAAAGTGGTGATAGAGCGTAGGAAAACCACGAAAAGCGGTGATAGCGCGGAGGAAAACCAAGAAAAGCAAGGTTAGAGCAAAGAAAAACCAAGAAAAGCAGGGTTAGAGCAAAGGAAAACCAAGAAAAGCGAAGATAGAGCGGAGGAAAACCAATAAAAGCGGGTTTAGAGCGGAGGAAAACCAAGAAAAAAGGGGTTAGAGCGGAGGAAATCCAAGAAAAGCGGGGTTAGAGCGGAGGAAAGCCAAGAAAAGCGAAGATAGAGCGGAGGAAAACCAAGAAAAGCGGGGTTAGAGAGAAGGAAAACCAACAAAAGCGGCGTTAGAGCGGAGGAAAACCATGTAAAGCAGGGTTAGAGCAAAGGAAAACCAAATAAAGCAGAGTTAGAATGGAAGAAAACGAAGAAAAGCGTGGTTAGAGCAGCAGAAATCCGAGAAAAGCATGGCTAGAGTGGAGAAAAACGATGAAAAGCTGGGTTAGAGCGGAGAAAAACCAAGAAAAGCAGGATTAGAGCGGAGGAAAACACAGAAAAGCGGGGTTAGAGCAATGGAAAACCAAGAATACTGAAGTTAGAGCGGAGGAAAACCAAGAAAAGTGGTGATAGAGCGTAGGAAAACCACGAAAAGCGGTGATAGCGCGGAGGAAAACCAAGAAAAGCAAGGTTAGAGCAAAGAAAAACCAAGAAAAGCAGGGTTAGAGCAAAGGAAAACCAAGAAAAGCGAAGATAGAGCGGAGGAAAACCAATAAAAGCGGGGTTAGAGCGGAGGAAAACCAAGAAAAAAGGGGTTAGAGCGGAGGAAATCCAAGAAAAGCGGGGTTAGAGCGGAGGAAAGCCAAGAAAAGCGAAGATAGAGCGGAGGAAAACCAAGAAAAGCGGGGTTAAAGAGAAGGAAAACCAACAAAAGCGGCGTTAGAGCGGAGGAAAACCATGTAAAGCAGGGTTAGAGCAAAGGAAAACCAAATAAAGCAGAGTTAGAATGGAAGAAAACGAAGAAAAGCGTGGTTAGAGCAGCAGAAATCCGAGAAAAGCATGGCTAGAGTGGAGAAAAACGATGAAAAGCTGGGTTAGAGCGGAGAAAAACCAAGAAAAGCAGGATTAGAGCGGAGGAAAACACAGAAAAGCGGGGTTAGAGCAATGGAAAACCAAGAATACTGAAGTTAGAGCGGAGGAAAACCAAGAAAAGCGGGGTTAGAGCGGAGGAAAACTAAGAAAAGCAAGGTTAGAGCGGAGGAAAACCAAGAAATGCGGGGTTAGATCGGAGGAAAACCAAGAAAAAGAATTTAGAGAGGAAGAAAACGAGGAAAAGCGCGATTAGAGCAGCAGAAATCCAAGAAAAGCATGGTTAGAGTAGAGAAAAACCATGAAAAGCTGGGTTAGAGTGGAGAAAAACCAAGAAAAGCGGGGTTAGTGCGGAGGAAAACCAAGAAAAGCGGGGTTAGATCGGAGGAAAACCAAGAAAAGCGGTGATAGAGCGGAGGAAAACAAAGAAAAGTGGTGATAGAGCGTAGGAAAACCACGAAAAGTGGTGATAGAGCGGAGGAAAACAAAGTAAAGAGGGGTTAGTGCGGATGAAAACCAAGAAATACGGTGTTAGAGCGGATGAAAACCAAGAAAAGCGGAGTGAGACCATGGGAAAACCAAGAAAAGTGAAGTTAGAGCGGAGGAAAACCAAGAAAAGCATGGTTAGAGAGGAGGAAAATTAAGAAAAGCGGGGTTCGTGCGGAGGGAAACCAAGGAAAGAAGGGTTAGAGTGGAGGAAAACCAAGAAAAGCGGTGTTAGAGCAGAGCAAAACCAAGAAAAGCGAAGTTAGAGCGGAGGAAAACCAAGAATAGCGGGGTTAGAGAGGAGGAAAACCAACAAAAGCAGAGTTAGAATAGAAGAAAACAAGGAAAAGCGGGGTTAGAGTGGAGGAAAACCAAGAAAAGCAGGGTTAGAGCAAAGGAAAACCAAGAAAAGCAGGGTTAGAGCAAAGGAAAACCAAGAAAAGCGAAGATAGTGCGGAGGAAAACCAAGAAAAGCGGGGTTAGAGCGGAGGAAAACCAAGAAAAGCGGGGTTAGAGCGGAGGAAAACCAAGTAAAGCGGGGTTAGAGTGGAGGAAAACCAAGAAAAGCGAAGTTAGAGTGGAGGAAAACCAAGAAAAGCGGGGTTAGAGCGGAGGATAACCAAGAAAAGAGGGGTTAGAAAGGAGGAAAACCAAGAAAAGCGGCGTTAGAGCGGAGGAAAACCATGTACAGCTGGGTTAGAGCAAAGGAAAACTAAATAAAGCAGAGTTAGAATGGAAGAAAACAAAGAAAAGCGTGGTTAGAGCAGCAGAAATCCGAGAAAAGCATGGCTAGAGTGGAGAAAAACAATGAAAAGCTGGGTTAGAGCGGAGAAATACCAAGAAAAGCAGGGTTAGTGCAGAGGAAAACCAAGAAAAAAGGGGTTAGTGCGGAGGAAAACCAAGTAAAGCGGGGTTAGAGCGGAGGAAAACCAAGAAAAGCGAAGTTAGAGCGGAGGAAAACGAAGAAAAGCAGAATAAGTGCAGAGGAAAACCAAGAAAAGCGGGGTTAGAGCGGAGGAAAACCAAGAAAAGCAGAGTTAGAATGGAAGAAAACCAGGAAAAGCGGGGTTAGAGTGGAGGAAAACCAAGATAATCGGGGACAGAGCGAAGGAAAACCAAGAAAAAGAAGTTACGGAGAAAGAATACAAAGAAAAGCGCGGTTTGAGCAGCAGAAATCCAAGAAAAGAGGGGTTAGAGCGAAGGAAAACCAAGAAAAGCGGGGTTAGAGCGGAGGAAAACCAAGAAAAGCGGGGTTAGAGCGGAGGAAAACCAAGAAAAGTGAGGTTGGAGTTGTGGAAAACCAAGAAAAGTGGGGTTAGAGCGGATGAAAACCAAGAAAAGCTGTGTTAGAGCGGAGGAAAACCAAGAAAAGCGAACTTAGAGCGGAGGAAAACCAAGGAAAGCGAAGTTAGAGCGGAGGAGAACCAAGGAAAGCGAAGTTAGAGTGGAGGAAAACCAAGAAATGCGGAGTTAGAGTGGAGGAAAACAAAGAAAAGTGGGGTTAGTGCGGAGGAAACCCAAGAAAAGCGGTGTTAGAGTGGAGGAAAACCAAGAAAAGTGAAGTTAGAGCAGAGGAAAACCAAGAAAACTGTGGTTAGAGCGGAGGAAAACCAAGAAAACCAGAGTTAGAATGGAAGAAAACCAGGAAAAGCGGAGTTAGTTTGGAGGAAAACCAAGATAATCGGGGACAGTGCGAAGGAAAACCAAGAAAAGCGGGGATAAAGCAATGGAAAACCAAGAATAGTGAAGATAGAGCGGAGGAAAACCAAGAAATGCGGGGTTAGATCGGAGGAAAACCAAGAAAAAGAATCTAGAGAGGAAGAAAACGAGGAAAAGCGCGGTTAGAGCAGCAGAAATCCGAGAAAAGCATGGTTAGAGTAGAGAAAAACCATGAAAAGCTGGGTTAGAGTGGAGAAAAACCAAGAAAAACGGGGTTAGTGCGGAGGAAATCCAAGAAAAGCGGGGTTAGACCGGAGGAAAACCAAGAAAAGCGGGGTTAGAGCGGAGGAAAACCAAGAAAAGCTGGGATAGAGCGGAGGAAAAACAAGAAAAGAGGGGTTAGAAAAGAGGAAAACCAAGAAAAGCGGGGTTAGAGCGGAGGAAAACCAAGAAAAGCGGGGTTAGAGCGGAGGAAAACCAAGAGAAGCGGGGTTAGAGCAGAGGAAAATCAAGAAAAGCGGGGTTATAGCGGAGAAAAACCAAGAAAAGCGGGGTTAGAGCGGAGGAAAACCAAGTAAAGCGGGGTTAGAGCGGAGGAAAACCAAGAAAAGCGGGGTTAGAGCGGAGGAAAACGAAGTGAAGCGGGGTTAGAGCGGAGGAAAACCAAGAAAAAGAATTTAGAGAGGAAGAAAACGAGGAAAAGCGCAGTTAGAGCAGCAGAAATCCGAGAAAAGCATGTTTAGAGTAGAGAAAAACCAAGAAAAGCGGGGTTAGTGTAGAGGAAAACCAAGTAAAGCGGGGTTAGAGCGGAGGAAAACCAAGAAAAGCGGGGTTAGAGCGGAGGAAAACCAAGAAAAGCGAAGTTAGAGCGGAGGAAAACCAAGAAAGGCAGAAGTGCGGAGGAAAACCAAGAAAAGCAGGGTTAGATCGGAGGAAAACCAAGAAAAAGAATTTAGAGAGGAAGAAAACGAGGAAAAGCGCGGTTAGAGCAGCAGAAATCCGAGAAAAGCATGGTTAGAGTGGAGAAAAACCATGAAAAGCTGGGTTAGAGTGGAGAAAAACCAAGAAAAGCGGGGTTAGTGCGGAGGAAAACCAAGAAAAGCGGGGTTAGATCGGAGGAAAACCAAGAAAAGCGGTGATAGAGCGGAGGAAAACAAAGAAAAGTGGTGATAGAGCGTAGGAAAACCACGAAAAGTGGTGATAGAGCGGAGGAAAACAAAGTAAAGAGGGGTTAGTGCGGATGAAAACCAAGAAATACGGTGTTAGAGCGGATGAAAACCAAGAAAAGCGGAGTGAGACCATGGGAAAACCAAGAAAAGTGAAGTTAGAGCGGAGGAAAACCAAGAAAAGCATGGTTAGAGAGGAGGAAAATTAAGAAAAGCGGGGTTCGTGCGGAGGGAAACCAAGGAAAGAAGGGTTAGAGTGGAGGAAAACCAAGAAAAGCGGTGTTAGAGCGGAGCAAAACCAAGAAAAGCGAAGTTAGAGCGGAGGAAAACCAAGAATAGCGGGGTTAGAGAGGAGGAAAACCAACAAAAGCAGAGTTAGAATAGAAGAAAACAAGGAAAAGCGGGGTTAGAGTGGAGGAAAACCAAGAAAAGCAGGGTTAGAGCAAAGGAAAACCAAGAAAAGCAGGGTTAGAGCAAAGGAAAACCAAGAAAAGCGAAGATAGTGCGGAGGAAAACCAAGAAAAGCAGGGTTAGAGCGGAGGAAAACCAAGAAAAGCGGGGTTAGAGCGGAGGAAAACCAAGAAAAGCGGGGTTAGAGTGGAGGAAAACCAAGAAAAGCGAAGTTAGAGTGGAGGAAAACCAAGAAAAGCGGGGTTAGAGCGGAGGATAACCAAGAAAAGAGGGGTTAGAAAGGAGGAAAACCAAGAAAAGCGGCGTTAGAGCGGAGGAAAACCATGTACAGCTGGGTTAGAGCAAAGGAAAACTAAATAAAGCAGAGTTAGAATGGAAGAAAACAAAGAAAAGCGTGGTTAGAGCAGCAGAAATCCGAGAAAAGCATGGCTAGAGTGGAGAAAAACAATGAAAAGCTGGGTTAGAGCGGAGAAATACCAAGAAAAGCAGGGTTAGTGCAGAGGAAAACCAAGAAAAAAGGGGTTAGTGCGGAGGAAAACCAAGTAAAGCGGGGTTAGAGCGGAGGAAAACCAAGAAAAGCGAAGTTAGAGCGGAGGAAAACGAAGAAAAGCAGAATAAGTGCAGAGGAAAACCAAGAAAAGCGGGGTTAGAGCGGAGGAAAACCAAGAAAAGCAGAGTTAGAATGGAAGAAAACCAGGAAAAGCGGGGTTAGAGTGGAGGAAAACCAAGATAATCGGGGACAGAGCGAAGGAAAACCAAGAAAAAGAAGTTACGGAGAAAGAATACAAAGAAAAGCGCGGTTTGAGCAGCAGAAATCCAAGAAAAGAGGGGTTAGAGCGAAGGAAAACCAAGAAAAGCGGGGTTAGAGCGGAGGAAAACCAAGAAAAGCGGGGTTAGAGCGGAGGAAAACCAAGAAAAGTGAGGTTGGAGTTGTGGAAAACCAAGAAAAGTGGGGTTAGAGCGGATGAAAACCAAGAAAAGCTGTGTTAGAGCGGAGGAAAACCAAGAAAAGCGAACTTAGAGCGGAGGAAAACCAAGGAAAGCGAAGTTAGAGCGGAGGAGAACCAAGGAAAGCGAAGTTAGAGTGGAGGAAAACCAAGAAATGCGGAGTTAGAGTGGAGGAAAACAAAGAAAAGTGGGGTTAGTGCGGAGGAAACCCAAGAAAAGCGGTGTTAGAGTGGAGGAAAACCAAGAAAAGTGAAGTTAGAGCAGAGGAAAACCAAGAAAACTGTGGTTAGAGCGGAGGAAAACCAAGAAAACCAGAGTTAGAATGGAAGAAAACCAGGAAAAGCGGAGTTAGTTTGGAGGAAAACCAAGATAATCGGGGACAGTGCGAAGGAAAACCAAGAAAAGCGGGGATAAAGCAATGGAAAACCAAGAATAGTGAAGATAGAGCGGAGGAAAACCAAGAAATGCGGGGTTAGATCGGAGGAAAACCAAGAAAAAGAATCTAGAGAGGAAGAAAACGAGGAAAAGCGCGGTTAGAGCAGCAGAAATCCGAGAAAAGCATGGTTAGAGTAGAGAAAAACCATGAAAAGCTGGGTTAGAGTGGAGAAAAACCAAGAAAAACGGGGTTAGTGCGGAGGAAATCCAAGAAAAGCGGGGTTAGACCGGAGGAAAACCAAGAAAAGCGGGGTTAGAGCGGAGGAAAACCAAGAAAAGCTGGGATAGAGCGGAGGAAAAACAAGAAAAGAGGGGTTAGAAAAGAGGAAAACCAAGAAAAGCGGGGTTAGAGCGGAGGAAAACCAAGAAAAGCGGGGTTAGAGCGGAGGAAAACCAAGAGAAGCGGGGTTAGAGCAGAGGAAAATCAAGAAAAGCGGGGTTATAGCGGAGAAAAACCAAGAAAAGCGGGGTTAGAGCGGAGGAAAACCAAGAAAAAGAATTTAGAGAGGAAGAAAACGAGGAAAAGCGCGGTTAGAGCAGCAGAAATCCGAGAAAAGCATGGTTAGAGTGGAGAAAAACCATGAAAAGCTGGGTTAGAGTGGAGAAAAACCAAGAAAAGCGGGGTTAGTGTAGAGGAAAACCAAGTAAAGCGGGGTTAGAGCGGAGGAAAACCAAGAAAAGCGGGGTTAGAGCGGAGGAAAACCAAGAAAAGCGAAGTTAGAGCGGAGGAAAACCAAGAAAGGCAGAAGTGCGGAGGAAAACCAAGAAAAGCAGGGTTAGATCGGAGGAAAACCAAGAAAAAGAATTTAGAGAGGAAGAAAACGAGGAAAAGCGCGGTTAGAGCAGCAGAAATCCGAGAAAAGCATGGTTAGAGTGGAGAAAAACCATGAAAAGCTGGGTTAGAGTGGAGAAAAACCAAGAAAAGCGGGGTTAGTGCGGAGGAAAACCAAGAAAAGCGGGGTTAGATCGGAGGAAAACCAAGAAAAGCGGTGATAGAGCGGAGGAAAACAAAGAAAAGTGGTGATAGAGCGTAGGAAAACCACGAAAAGTGGTGATAGAGCGGAGGAAAACAAAGTAAAGAGGGGTTAGTGCGGATGAAAACCAAGAAATACGGTGTTAGAGCGGATGAAAACCAAGAAAAGCGGAGTGAGACCATGGGAAAACCAAGAAAAGTGAAGTTAGAGCGGAGGAAAACCAAGAAAAGCATGGTTAGAGAGGCGGAAAATTAAGAAAAGCGGGGTTCGTGCGGAGGGAAACCAAGGAAAGAAGGGTTAGAGTGGAGGAAAACCAAGAAAAGCGGTGTTAGAGCGGAGCAAAACCAAGAAAAGCGAAGTTAGAGCGGAGGAAAACCAAGAATAGCGGGGTTAGAGAGGAGGAAAACCAACAAAAGCAGAGTTAGAATAGAAGAAAACAAGGAAAAGCGGGGTTAGAGTGGAGGAAAACCAAGAAAAGCAGGGTTAGAGCAAAGGAAAACCAAGAAAAGCAGGGTTAGAGCAAAGGAAAACCAAGAAAAGCGAAGATAGTGCGGAGGAAAACCAAGAAAAGCGGGGTTAGAGCGGAGGAAAACCAAGAAAAGCGGGGTTAGAGCGGAGGAAAACCAAGAAAAGCGGGGTTAGAGTGGAGGAAAACCAAGAAAAGCGAAGTTAGAGTGGAGGAAAACCAAGAAAAGCGGGGTTAGAGCGGAGGATAACCAAGAAAAGAGGGGTTAGAAAGGAGGAAAACCAAGAAAAGCGGCGTTAGAGCGGAGGAAAACCATGTACAGCTGGGTTAGAGCAAAGGAAAACTAAATAAAGCAGAGTTAGAATGGAAGAAAACAAAGAAAAGCGTGGTTAGAGCAGCAGAAATCCGAGAAAAGCATGGCTAGAGTGGAGAAAAACAATGAAAAGCTGGGTTAGAGCGGAGAAATACCAAGAAAAGCAGGGTTAGTGCAGAGGAAAACCAAGAAAAAAGGGGTTAGTGCGGAGGAAAACCAAGTAAAGCGGGGTTAGAGCGGAG
Source organism: Coturnix japonica (assembly GCF_054131305.1). Classification (NCBI taxonomy): domain Eukaryota; kingdom Metazoa; phylum Chordata; class Aves; order Galliformes; family Phasianidae; genus Coturnix; species Coturnix japonica. Next base: position 33,920,453 of record NC_140669.1, read on the forward strand.
GAAAACCAAGAAAAGCGAAGTTAGAGCGGAGGAAAACGAAGAAAAGCAGAATAAGTGCAGAGGAAAACCAAGAAAAGCGGGGTTAGAGCGGAGGAAAACCAAGAAAAGCAGAGTTAGAATGGAAGAAAACCAGGAAAAGCGGGGTTAGAGTGGAGGAAAACCAAGATAATCGGGGACAGAGCGAAGGAAAACCAAGAAAAAGAAGTTACGGAGAAAGAATACAAAGAAAAGCGCGGTTTGAGCAGCAGAAATCCAAGAAAAGAGGGGTTAGAGCGAAGGAAAACCAAGAAAAGCGGGGTTAGAGCGGAGGAAAACCAAGAAAAGCGGGGTTAGAGCGGAGGAAAACCAAGAAAAGTGAGGTTGGAGTTGTGGAAAACCAAGAAAAGTGGGGTTAGAGCGGATGAAAACCAAGAAAAGCTGTGTTAGAGCGGAGGAAAACCAAGAAAAGCGAACTTAGAGCGGAGGAAAACCAAGGAAAGCGAAGTTAGAGCGGAGGAGAACCAAGGAAAGCGAAGTTAGAGTGGAGGAAAACCAAGAAATGCGGAGTTAGAGTGGAGGAAAACAAAGAAAAGTGGGGTTAGTGCGGAGGAAACCCAAGAAAAGCGGTGTTAGAGTGGAGGAAAACCAAGAAAAGTGAAGTTAGAGCAGAGGAAAACCAAGAAAACTGTGGTTAGAGCGGAGGAAAACCAAGAAAACCAGAGTTAGAATGGAAGAAAACCAGGAAAAGCGGAGTTAGTTTGGAGGAAAACCAAGATAATCGGGGACAGTGCGAAGGAAAACCAAGAAAAGCGGGGATAAAGCAATGGAAAACCAAGAATAGTGAAGATAGAGCGGAGGAAAACCAAGAAATGCGGGGTTAGATCGGAGGAAAACCAAGAAAAAGAATCTAGAGAGGAAGAAAACGAGGAAAAGCGCGGTTAGAGCAGCAGAAATCCGAGAAAAGCATGGTTAGAGTAGAGAAAAACCATGAAAAGCTGGGTTAGAGTGGAGAAAAACCAAGAAAAACGGGGTTAGTGCGGAGGAAATCCAAGAAAAGCGGGGTTAGACCGGAGGAAAACCAAGAAAAGCGGGGTTAGAGCGGAGGAAAACCAAGAAAAGCTGGGATAGAGCGGAGGAAAAACAAGAAAAGAGGGGTTAGAAAAGAGGAAAACCAAGAAAAGCGGGGTTAGAGCGGAGGAAAACCAAGAAAAGCGGGGTTAGAGCGGAGGAAAACCAAGAGAAGCGGGGTTAGAGCAGAGGAAAATCAAGAAAAGCGGGGTTATAGCGGAGAAAAACCAAGAAAAGCGGGGTTAGAGCGGAGGAAAACCAAGTAAAGCGGGGTTAGAGCGGAGGAAAACCAAGAAAAGCGGGGTTAGAGCGGAGGAAAACGAAGTGAAGCGGGGTTAGAGCGGAGGAAAACCAAGAAAAAGAATTTAGAGAGGAAGAAAACGAGGAAAAGCGCAGTTAGAGCAGCAGAAATCCGAGAAAAGCATGTTTAGAGTAGAGAAAAACCATGAAAAGCTGGGTTAGAGTGGAGAAAAACCAAGAAAAGCGGGGTTAGTGTAGAGGAAAACCAAGTAAAGCGGGGTTAGAGCGGAGGAAAACCAAGAAAAGCGGGGTTAGAGCGGAGGAAAACCAAGAAAAGCGAAGTTAGAGCGGAGGAAAACCAAGAAAGGCAGAAGTGCGGAGGAAAACCAAGAAAAGCAGGGTTAGATCGGAGGAAAACCAAGAAAAAGAATTTAGAGAGGAAGAAAACGAGGAAAAGCGCGGTTAGAGCAGCAGAAATCCGAGAAAAGCATGGTTAGAGTGGAGAAAAACCATGAAAAGCTGGGTTAGAGTGGAGAAAAACCAAGAAAAGCGGGGTTAGTGCGGAGGAAAACCAAGAAAAGCGGGGTTAGATCGGAGGAAAACCAAGAGAAGTGGGGTTAGAGCAAAGGAAAACCAAGAAAAGCGGGGTTAGTGCAGAGGAAAAAAAAGAAAAAAGGGGTTAGTGCAGAGGAAAACCAAGTAAAGCGGGGTTAGAGCGGAGGAAAACCAAGAAAAGCGAAGTTAGAGCGGAGGAAAACCAAGAAAAGCAGAATTAGTGCAGAGGAAAACCAAGAAAAGCGGGGTTAGATCGGAGGAAAACCAAGTAAAGCAGAGTTAGAACGGAATAAAACGTAGAAAAGCGTGGTTGGAGCAGAAGAAATCCGAGAAAAGCATGGTTAGAGTGGAGAAAAACGATGAAAAGCTGGGTTAGAGCGGAGAAAAACCAAGAAAAGCGGGGTTAGTGCAGAGGAAAACAAAGAAAAAAGGGGTTAGTGCAGAGGAAAACCAAGTAAAGCGGGGTTAGAGCGGAGGAAAACCAAGAAAAGCGAAGTTAGAGCAGAGGAAAACCAAGAAAAGCAGAATAAGTGCAGAGGAAAACAAAGAAAAGTGGGGTTAGATCGGAGGAAAACCAAGAAAAAGAATTTAGAGAGGAAGAAAACGAAGAAAAGTGCGGTTAGAGCAGCAGAATTCCGAGAAAAGCATGGTTAGAGTGGAGAAAAACCAGGAGAAACGGAATTAGAGCAGAGAAAAACCAAGAAAAGCAGGGTTAGAGCGCAGAAAAAACAAGAAAAGCGAGGATAGAAGGGAGGAAAACCATGAAAAGCGGGGTTAGAGCGGAGGAAAACCAAGAAAAGCGGGGTTAGAGCGGAGAAAAACCAAGAAAAGCGGGGTTAGAGCGGAGGAAAACCAAGAAAAGCAAAGTTAGAGCGGAAAAAAACCAAGAAAAGCGGAATAAGTGCACAGGATAACCAAGAAAAGCGGGGTTAGAGCGGAGGAAAACCAAGAGAAACGGGGTTAGAGCGGAGAAAAACCAAGAAATGCAGGGATAGAAGGAAGGAAAACCAAGAAAAGCGGCGTTAGAGCAGAGAAAAACCAACAAAAACTGGGTTAGAGCAAAGGAAAACCAAGAAAAGCTGGGTTAGAACGGAGGAAAACCAAGAAAAGCGGAACAAGTGCGGAGGAAAACCAAGAAAAGCGGAGTTAGAGTGGAGGAAAACCAAGAAAAGCTGGGATAGAGCGGAGGAAAACCAAGAAAAGAGGAGTTAGAAGAGAGGAAAACCAAGAAAAGCGGAGTTAGAGCGGAGTAAACCCAAGAAAAGCAGGGTTAGAACAACGGAAAACCAAGAAAAGCGAAGTTAGAGTGGAGAAAAACCAAGAAAAGCTGGGTTAGAGCGGAGGAAAACCAAGAAAAGCGGGGTTATAGCGGAGGAAAACCAAGAAAAGCGGGGTTAGAGCGGAGGAAAACCAAGAAAAGCAAAGTTAGAGCGGAGGAAAACCAAGAATAGCGGGGTTAGAGAGGAGGAAAACCAACAAAAGCAGAGTTAGAATAGAAGAAAACAAGGAAAAGCGGGGTTAGAGTGGAGGAAAACCAAGAAAAGCAGGGTTAGAGCAAAGGAAAACCAAGAAAAGCAGGGTTAGAGCAAAGGAAAACCAAGAAAAGCGAAGATAGTGCGGAGGAAAACCAAGAAAAGCGGGGTTAGAGCGGAGGAAAACCAAGAAAAGCGGGGTTAGAGCGGAGGAAAACCAAGAAAAGCGGGGTTAGAGTGGAGGAAAACCAAGAAAAGCGAAGTTAGAGTGGAGGAAAACCAAGAAAAGCGGGGTTAGAGCGGAGGATAACCAAGAAAAGAGGGGTTAGAAAGGAGGAAAACCAAGAAAAGCGGCGTTAGAGCGGAGGAAAACCATGTACAGCTGGGTTAGAGCAAAGGAAAACTAAATAAAGCAGAGTTAGAATGGAAGAAAACAAAGAAAAGCGTGGTTAGAGCAGCAGAAATCCGAGAAAAGCATGGCTAGAGTGGAGAAAAACAATGAAAAGCTGGGTTAGAGCGGAGAAAAACCAAGAAAAGCAGGGTTAGTGCAGAGGAAAACCAAGAAAAAAGGGGTTAGTGCGGAGGAAAACCAAGTAAAGCGGGGTTAGAGCGGAGGAAAACCAAGAAAAGCGAAGTTAGAGCGGAGGAAAACGAAGAAAAGCAGAATAAGTGCAGAGGAAAACCAAGAAAAGCGGGGTTAGAGCGGAGGAAAACCAAGAAAAGCAGAGTTAGAATGGAAGAAAACCAGGAAAAGCGGGGTTAGAGTGGAGGAAAACCAAGATAATCGGGGACAGAGCGAAGGAAAACCAAGAAAAAGAAGTTACGGAGAAAGAATACAAAGAAAAGCGCGGTTTGAGCAGCAGAAATCCAAGAAAAGCGGGGTTAGAGCGAAGGAAAACCAAGAAAAGCGGGGTTAGAGCGGAGGAAAACCAAGAAAAGCGGGGTTAGAGCGGAGGAAAACCAAGAAAAGTGAGGTTGGAGTTGTGGAAAACCAAGAAAAGTGGGGTTAGAGCGGATGAAAACCAAGAAAAGCTGTGTTAGAGCGGAGGAAAACCAAGAAAAGCGAACTTAGAGCGGAGGAAAACCAAGGAAAGCGAAGTTAGAGCGGAGGAGAACCAAGGAAAGCGAAGTTAGAGTGAAGGAAAACCAAGAAATGCGGAGTTAGAGTGGAGGAAAACAAAGAAAAGTGGGGTTAGTGCGGAGGAAACCCAAGAAAAGCGGTGTTAGAGTGGAGGAAAACCAAGAAAAGTGAAGTTAGAGCAGAGGAAAACCAAGAAAACTGTGGTTAGAGCGAAGGAAAACCAAGAAAAACAGAGTTAGAATGGAAGAAAACCAGGAAAAGCGGAGTTAGTTTGGAGGAAAACCAAGATAATCGGGGACAGTGCGAAGGAAAACCAAGAAAAGCGGGGATAAAGCAATGGAAAACCAAGAATAGTGAAGATAGAGCGGAGGAAAACCAAGAAATGCGGGGTTAGATCGGAGGAAAACCAAGAAAAAGAATCTAGAGAGGAAGAAAACGAGGAAAAGCGCGGTTAGAGCAGCAGAAATCCGAGAAAAGCATGGTTAGAGTAGAGAAAAACCATGAAAAGCTGGGTTAGAGTGGAGAAAAACCAAGAAAAACGGGGTTAGTGCGGAGGAAATCCAAGAAAAGCGGGGTTAGATCAGAGGAAAACCAAGAAAAGCGGGGTTAGAGCGGAGGAAAACCAAGAAAAGCTGGGATAGAGCGGAGGAAAACCAAGAAAAGAGGGGTTAGAAAAGAGGAAAACCAAGAAAAGCGGGGTTAGAGCGGAGGAAAACCAAGAAAAGCGGGGTTACTGCGGAGGAAAACCAAGAAAAGCGGGGTTAGAGCGGAGGAAAACCAAGAGAAGCGGGGTTAGAGCAGAGGAAAATCAAGAAAAGCGGGGTTATAGCGGAGAAAAACCAAGAAAAGCGGGGTTAGAGCGGAGGAAAACCAAGTAAAGCGGGGTTAGAGCGGAGGAAAACCAAGAAAAGCGGGGTTAGAGCGGAGGAAAACGAAGTGAAGCGGGGTTAGAGCGGAGGAAAACCAAGAAAAAGAATTTAGAGAGGAAGAAAACGAGGAAAAGCGCAGTTAGAGCAGCAGAAATCCGAGAAAAGCATGTTTAGAGTAGAGAAAAACCATGAAAAGCTGGGTTAGAGTGGAGAAAAACCAAGAAAAGCGGGGTTAGTGTAGAGGAAAACCAAGTAAAGCGGGGTTAGAGCGGAGGAAAACCAAGAAAAGCGGGGTTAGAGCGGAGGAAAACCAAGAAAAGCGAAGTTAGAGCGGAGGAAAACCAAGAAAGGCAGAAGTGCGGAGGAAAACCAAGAAAAGCAGGGTTAGATCGGAGGAAAACCAAGAAAAAGAATTTAGAGAGGAAGAAAACGAGGAAAAGCGCGGTTAGAGCAGCAGAAATCCGAGAAAAGCATGGTTAGAGTGGAGAAAAACCATGAAAAGCTGGGTTAGAGTGGAGAAAAACCAAGAAAAGCGGGGTTAGTGCGGAGGAAAACCAAGAAAAGCGGGGTTAGATCGGAGGAAAACCAAGAGAAGTGGGGTTAGAGCAAAGGAAAACCAAGAAAAGCGGGGTTAGTGCAGAGGAAAAAAAAGAAAAAAGGGGTTAGTGCAGAGGAAAACGAAGTAAAGCGGGGTTAGAGCGGAGGAAAACCAAGAAAAGCGAAGTTAGAGCGAAGGAAAACCAAGAAAAGCAGAATTAGTGCAGAGGAAAACCAAGAAAAGCGGGGTTAGAGCGGAGGAAAACCAAGAAAAGCAGAGTTAGAATGGAAGAAAACCAGGAAAAGCGGGGTTAGAGTGGAGGAAAACCAAGATAATCGGGGACAGAGCGAAGGAAAACCAAGAAAAAGAAGTTACGGAGAAAGAATACAAAGAAAAGCGCGGTTTGAGCAGCAGAAATCCAAGAAAAGCGGGGTTAGAGCGAAGGAAAACCAAGAAAAGCGGGGTTAGAGCGGAGGAAAACCAAGAAAAGCGGGGTTAGAGCGGAGGAAAACCAAGAAAAGTGAGGTTGGAGTTGTGGAAAACCAAGAAAAGTGGGGTTAGAGCGGATGAAAACCAAGAAAAGCTGTGTTAGAGCGGAGGAAAACCAAGAAAAGCGAACTTAGAGCGGAGGAAAACCAAGGAAAGCGAAGTTAGAGCGGAGGAGAACCAAGGAAAGCGAAGTTAGAGTGAAGGAAAACCAAGAAATGCGGAGTTAGAGTGGAGGAAAACAAAGAAAAGTGGGGTTAGTGCGGAGGAAACCCAAGAAAAGCGGTGTTAGAGTGGAGGAAAACCAAGAAAAGTGAAGTTAGAGCAGAGGAAAACCAAGAAAACTGTGGTTAGAGCGAAGGAAAACCAAGAAAAACAGAGTTAGAATGGAAGAAAACCAGGAAAAGCGGAGTTAGTTTGGAGGAAAACCAAGATAATCGGGGACAGTGCGAAGGAAAACCAAGAAAAGCGGGGATAAAGCAATGGAAAACCAAGAATAGTGAAGATAGAGCGGAGGAAAACCAAGAAATGCGGGGTTAGATCGGAGGAAAACCAAGAAAAAGAATCTAGAGAGGAAGAAAACGAGGAAAAGCGCGGTTAGAGCAGCAGAAATCCGAGAAAAGCATGGTTAGAGTAGAGAAAAACCATGAAAAGCTGGGTTAGAGTGGAGAAAAACCAAGAAAAACGGGGTTAGTGCGGAGGAAATCCAAGAAAAGCGGGGTTAGATCAGAGGAAAACCAAGAAAAGCGGGGTTAGAGCGGAGGAAAACCAAGAAAAGCTGGGATAGAGCGGAGGAAAACCAAGAAAAGAGGGGTTAGAAAAGAGGAAAACCAAGAAAAGCGGGGTTAGAGCGGAGGAAAACCAAGAAAAGCGGGGTTACTGCGGAGGAAAACCAAGAAAAGCGGGGTTAGAGCGGAGGAAAACCAAGAGAAGCGGGGTTAGAGCAGAGGAAAATCAAGAAAAGCGGGGTTATAGCGGAGAAAAACCAAGAAAAGCGGGGTTAGAGCGGAGGAAAACCAAGTAAAGCGGGGTTAGAGCGGAGGAAAACCAAGAAAAGCGGGGTTAGAGCGGAGGAAAACGAAGTGAAGCGGGGTTAGAGCGGAGGAAAACCAAGAAAAAGAATTTAGAGAGGAAGAAAACGAGGAAAAGCGCAGTTAGAGCAGCAGAAATCCGAGAAAAGCATGTTTAGAGTAGAGAAAAACCATGAAAAGCTGGGTTAGAGTGGAGAAAAACCAAGAAAAGCGGGGTTAGTGTAGAGGAAAACCAAGTAAAGCGGGGTTAGAGCGGAGGAAAACCAAGAAAAGCGGGGTTAGAGCGGAGGAAAACCAAGAAAAGCGAAGTTAGAGCGGAGGAAAACCAAGAAAGGCAGAAGTGCGGAGGAAAACCAAGAAAAGCAGGGTTAGATCGGAGGAAAACCAAGAAAAAGAATTTAGAGAGGAAGAAAACGAGGAAAAGCGCGGTTAGAGCAGCAGAAATCCGAGAAAAGCATGGTTAGAGTGGAGAAAAACCATGAAAAGCTGGGTTAGAGTGGAGAAAAACCAAGAAAAGCGGGGTTAGTGCGGAGGAAAACCAAGAAAAGCGGGGTTAGATCGGAGGAAAACCAAGAGAAGTGGGGTTAGAGCAAAGGAAAACCAAGAAAAGCGGGGTTAGTGCAGAGGAAAAAAAAGAAAAAAGGGGTTAGTGCAGAGGAAAACGAAGTAAAGCGGGGTTAGAGCGGAGGAAAACCAAGAAAAGCGAAGTTAGAGCGAAGGAAAACCAAGAAAAGCAGAATTAGTGCAGAGGAAAACCAAGAAAAGCGGGGTTAGATCGGAGGAAAACCAAGTAAAGCAGAGTTAGAACGGAATAAAACGTAGAAAAGCGTGGTTGGAGCAGAAGAAATCCGAGAAAAGCATGGTTAGAGTGGAGAAAAACTATGAAAAGCTGGGTTAGAGCGGAGAAAAACCAAGAAAAGCGGGGTTAGTGCAGAGGAAAACAAAGAAAAAAGGGGTTAGTGCAGAGGAAAACCAAGTAAAGCGGGGTTAGAGCGGAGGAAAACCAAGAAAAGCGAAGTTAGAGCAGAGGAAAACCAAGAAAAGCAGAATAAGTGCAGAGGAAAACAAAGAAAAGCGGGGTTAGATCGGAGGAAAACCAAGAAAAAGAATTTAGAGAGGAAGAAAACGAAGAAAAGTGCGGTTAGAGCAGCAGAATTCCGAGAAAAGCATGGTTAGAGTGGAGAAAAACCAGGAGAAACGGAATTAGAGCAGAGAAAAACCAAGAAAAGCAGGGTTAGAGCGCAGAAAAACCAAGAAAAGCGAGGATAGAAGGGAGGAAAACCATGAAAAGCGGGGTTAGAGCGGAGGAAAACCAAGAAAAGCGGGGTTAGAGCGAAGGAAAACCAAGAAAAGCGGGGTTAGAGCGGAGGAAAACCAAGAAAAGCAAAGTTAGAGCGGAGGAAAACCAAGAAAAGCGAGGATAGAAGGGAGGAAAACCAAGAAAAGCGGGGTTAGAGCAAAGAAAAACCAAGAAAAGCAGGGTTAGAGCAAAGGAAAACTAAGAAAAGCGAAGATAGTGTGGAGGAAAACCAAGAAAAGCGGGTTAGAGCGGAGGAAAACCAAGAAAAAAGGGGTTAGAGCGGAGGAAAACCAAGAAAAGCGGGGTTAGATCGGAGGAAAACCAAGAAAAGCGGGGTTAGACCGGAGGAAAACAAAGAAGAGCGGGTTTAGTGCGGAGGAAAACCAAGAAAAGAGGGGTTAGAAAGGAGGAAAACCAAGAATAGTGAAGATAGAGCGGAGGAAACCCAAGAAAAGCAGGGTTAGAGCGGAGGAAAACCAAGAAAAGCGGGGTTCGTGCGGAGGAAAACAAAGTAAAGAGGGGTTAGTGCGGATGAAAACCAAGAAATACAGTGTAAGAGCGGATGAAAACCAAGAGAAGCGGAGTGAGACCATGGGAAAAGCAAGAAAAGTGAAGTTAGAGCGGAGGAAAACCAAAAAAAGCGGGGTTAGAGAGGAGGAATATTAAGAAAAGCGGGGTTCGTGCGGAGGGAAACCAAGGAAAGAGGGGTTAGTGCGGAGGAAAACCAAGAAAAGCGGTGTTAAAGCAGAGGAAAACCAAGAAAAGCGAAGTTAGAGCAGAGGAAAAACAAGAAAAGCGGGGTTAGAGCGGAGGAAAACCAAGAAAAGTAGAGTTAGAATGGAAGAAAACCAGGAAAAGCGGGGTTAGAGTGGAGGAAAACCAAGAAAAGCAGGGTTAGAGCAAAGGAAAACCAAGAAAAGCAGGGTTAGAGCAAAGGAAAACCAAGAAAAGCGAAGATAGAGCGAAGGAAAACCAAGAAAAGAGGGGTTAGAGCGGAGGAAAACCAAGAAAAGCGGGGTTAGAGCGGAGGAAAACCAAGAAAAGCGGGGTTAGAGCGGAGGAAAACCAAGAAAAGCGAAGTTAGAGTGGAGGAAAACCAAGAAAAGCGGGGTTAGAGCGGAGGATAACCAAGAAAAGAGGGGTTAGAAAGGAGGAAAACCAAGAAAAGCGGCGTTAGAGCGGAGGAAAACCATGTACAGCTGGGTTAGAGCAAAGGAAAACTAAATAAAGCAGAGTTAGAATGGAAGAAAAAAAAAAAAGGCGTGGTTAGAGCAGCAGAAATCCGAGAAAAGCATGGCTAGAGTGGAGAAAAACGATGAAAAGCTGGGTTAGAGCGGAGAAAAACCAAGTAAAGCGGGGTTAGAGCGGAGGAAAACCAAGAAAAGCGGGGTTAGAGCGGAGGAAAACCAAGAAATGCAGGGATAGATGGGAGGAAAACCAAGAAAAGCGGCGTTAGAGCAGAGAAAAACCAACAAAAACTGGGTTAGAGCAAAGGAAAACCAAGAAAAGCTGGGTTAGAACGGAGGAAAACCAAGAAAAGCGGAACAAGTGCGGAGGAAAACCAAGAAAAGCGGAGTTAGAGCGGAGGAAAACCAAGAAAAGCTGGGATAGAGCGGAGGAAAACCAAGAAAAGAGGAGTTAGAAGAGAGGAAAACCAAGAAAAGCGGAGTTAGAGCGGAGTAAACCCAAGAAAAGCAGGGTTAGAACAAAGGAAAACCAAGAAAAGCGAAGTTAGAGCGGAGGAAAACCAAGAAAAGCTGGGTTAGAGCGGAGGAAAACCAAGAAAAGCGGGGTTATAGCGGAGGAAAACCAAGAAAAGCAGGGTTAGAGCGGACGAAAACCAAGAAAAGCCGGGTTAGAGCGGAGGAAAACCAAGAAAAGTGGTGTTAGAGCGTAGGAAAACGAAGAAAAGCGGTGATAGAGTGGAGGAAAACCAAGAAAAGTGGTGATAGAGCGTAGGAAAACCACGAAAAGCGGTGATAGCGCGGAAGAAAACCAAGAAAAGCGGGGTTAGAGCAAAGAAAAACCAAGAAAAGCAGGGTTAGAGCAAAGGAAAACTAAGAAAAGCGAAGATAGTGTTGAGGAAAACCAAGAAAAGCGGGGTTAGAGCGGAGGAAAACCAAGAAAAAAGGGGTTAGAGCAAAGGAAAACCAAGAAAAGCGGGGTTAGATCGGAGGAAAACCAAGAAAAGCGGGGTTAGAACGGAGGAAAACAAAGAAGAGCGGGTTTAGTGCGGAGGAAAACCAAGAAAAGAGGGGTTAGAAAGGAGGAAAACCAAGAATAGTGAAGATAGAGCGGAGGAAACCCAAGAAAAGCAGGGTTAGAGCGGAGGAAAACCAAGAAAAGCGGGGTTCGTGCGGAGGAAAACAAAGTAAAGAGGGGTTAGTGCGGATGAAAACCAAGAAATACAGTGTAAGAGCGGATGAAAACCAATAGAAGCGAAGTGAGACCATGGGAAAACCAAGAAAAGTGAAGTTAGAGCGGAGGAAAACCAAAAAAAGCGGGGTTAGAGAGGAGGAATATTAAGAAAAGCGGGGTTCGTGCGGAGGGAAACCAAGTAAAGAGGGGTTAGTGCGGAGGAAAACCAAGAAAAGCGGTGTTAAAGCAGAGGAAAACCAAGAAAAGCGAAGTTAGAGCAGAGGAAAACCAAGAAAAGCGGGGTTAGAGCGGAGGAAAACCAAGAAAAGTAGAGTTAGAATGGAAGAAAACCAGGAAAAGCGGGGTTAGAGTGGAGGAAAACCAAGAAAAGCAGGGTTAGAGCAAAGGAAAACCAAGAAAAGCAGGGTTAGAGCAAAGGAAAACCAAGAAAAGCGAAGTTAGAGCGGAGGAAAACCAAGAAAAGCTGGGTTAGAGCGGAGGAAAACCAAGAAAAGCGGGGTTATAGCGGAGGAAAACCAAGAAAAGCGGGGTTAGAGCGGACGAAAACCAAGAAAAGCCGGGTTAGAGCGGAGGAAAACCAAGAAAAGTGGTGTTAGAGCGTAGGAAAACGAAGAAAAGCGGTGATAGAGTGGAGGAAAACCAAGAAAAGTGGTGATAGAGCGTAGGAAAACCACGAAAAGCGGTGATAGCGCGGAAGAAAACCAAGAAAAGCGGGGTTAGAGCAAAGAAAAACCAAGAAAAGCAGGGTTAGAGCAAAGGAAAACTAAGAAAATCGAAGATAGTGTGGAGGAAAACCAAGAAAAGCGGGGTTAGAGCGGAGGAAAACCAAGAAATAAGGGGTTAGAGCGGAGGAAAACCAAGAAAAGCGGGGTTAGATCGGAGGAAAACCAAGAAAAGCGGGGTTAGAGCGGAGGAAAACAAAGAAGAGCGGGTTTAGTGCGGAGGAAAACCAAGAAAAGAGGGGTTAGAAAGGAGGAAAACCAAGAATAGTGAAGATAGAGCGGAGGAAACCCAAGAAAAGCAGGGTTAGAGCGGAGGAAAACCAAGAAAAGCGGGGTTCGTGCGGAGGAAAACAAAGTAAAGAGGGGTTAGTGCGGATGAAAACCAAGAAATACAGTGTAAGAGCGGATGAAAACCAAGAGAAGCGAAGTGAGACCATGGGAAAACCAAGAAAAGTGAAGTTAGAGCGGAGGAAAACCAAAAAAAGCGGGGTTAGAGAGGAGGAATATTAAGAAAAGCGGGGTTCGTGCGGAGGGAAACCAAGTAAAGAGGGGTTAGTGCGGAGGAAAACCAAGAAAAGCGGTGTTAAAGCAAAGGAAAACCAAGAAAAGCGAAGTTAGAGCAGAGGAAAAACAAGAAAAGCGGGGTTAGAGCAGAGGAAAACCAAGAAAAGTAGAGTTAGAATGGAAGAAAACCAGGAAAAGCGGGGTTAGAGTGGAGGAAAACCAAGAAAAGCAGGGTTAGAGCAAAGGAAAACCAAGAAAAGCAGGGTTAGAGCAAAGGAAAACCAAGAAAAGCGAAGATAGAGCGAAGGAAAACCAAGAAAAGAGGGGTTAGAGCGGAGGAAAACCACGAAAAGCGGGGTTAGAGCGGAGGAAAACCAAGAAAAGCGAAGTTAGAGTGGAGGAAAACCAAGAAAAGCGGGGTTAGAGCGGAGGATAACCAAGAAAAGAGGGGTTAAAAAGGAGGAAAACCAAGAAAAGCGGCGTTAGAGCGGAGGAAAACCATGTACAGCTGGGTTAGAGCAAAGGAAAACTAAATAAAGCAGAGTTAGAATGGAAGAAAAAAAAAAAAGGCGTGGTTGGAGCAGCAGAAATCCGAGAAAAGCATGGCTAGAGTGGAGAAAAACGATGAAAAGCTGGGTTAGAGCGGAGAAAAACCAAGTAAAGCGGGGTTAGAGCGGAGGAAAACCAAGAAAAGCGGGGTTAGAGCGGAGGAAAACCAAGAAAAGCGGAATAAGTGCGGAGGATAACCAAGAAAAGCGGGGTTAGTGTGGAGGAAAACCACGAAAAAGAAGTTAGAGAGGAAGAAAACGAAGAAAAGCGCGGTTAGAGCAGCAGAAATCCGAGAAAAGCATGGTTAGAGTGGAGAAAAACCATGAAAAGCTGGGTTAGAGTGGAGAAAAACCAAGAAAAGCGAGGTTACTGCGGAGCAAAACCAAGAAAAGCGGGGTTAGAGCGGAGGAAAACCAAGAAAAGCAGGGATAGAGCGGAGGAAAACCAAGAAAAGAGGGGTTAGAAAAGAGGAAAACCAAGAAAAGCGTGGTTAGAGCGGAGGAAACCCAAGAAAAGCAGGGTTAGAGCAAAGGAAAACCAAGAAAAGCGGGGTTAGAGAAAAGGAAAACCAAGAAAAGCGGGGTTAGAGCGGAGGAAAACCAAGAAAAGCAAGGTTATAGCGGAAGAAAACCAAGAAAAGCGGGGTTTGAGCGGAGGAAAACCAAGAAGAGCGGGGTTAGAGCGGAGGAAAACCAAGAAAAAAGGGGTTAGTGCGGAGGAAAACCAAGAAAAGCGGGGTTAGAGCGCAGGAAAACCAAGAAAAGTGGTGTTAGAGCGTAGGAAAACCAAGAAAAGCAGAATAAGTGCAGAGGAAAACCAAGAAAAGCGGGGTTAGATCGGAGGAAAACCAAGAAAAAGAATTTAGAGTGGAAGAAAATGAAGAAAATCGTGGTTAGAGCAGCAGAAATCCGAGAAAAACATGGTTAGAGTGGAGAAAAACCAAGAGAAACGGGGTTAGAGCGGAGAAAAACCAAGAAAAGCAGGTTTAGAGCGCAGAAAAACCAAGAAAAGCGAGGATAGAAGGGAGGAAAACCAAGAAAAGCGGGGTTAGAGCGGAGGAAAACCAAGAAAAGCGGGGTTAGAGCGGAGGAAAACCAAGAAAAGCAGGGATAGAGCGGAGGAAAACCAAGAAAAGAGGGGTTAGAAAAGAGGAAAACCAAGAAAATCGGGGTTAGAGCGGAGGAAACCCAAGAAAAGCAGGGTTAGAGCAAAGGAAAACCAAGAAAAGCGAAGTTAGAGCGGAGGAAAACCAAGAAAAGCTGGGTTAGAGCGGAGGAAAACCAAGAAAAGCGGGGTTATAGCGGAGGAAAACCAAGAAAAGCAGGGTTAGAGCGGAGGAAAACCAAGAAAAGCGGGGTTAGAGCGGAGGAAAACCAAGAAAAGTGGTGTTAGAGCGTAGGAAAACCAAGAAAAGCGGTGATAGAGCGTAGGAAAACCACGAAAAGTGGTGATAGAGCGTAGGAAAACCACGAAAAGCTGGGTTAGAGCGTGGAGGAAAACCAAGAAAAGCAAGGTTACAGCAATGAAAAACCAAGAAAAGCAGGGTTAGAGCAAAGGAAAACCAAGAAAAGCGAAGATAGAGCGGAGGAAAACCAAGAAAAGCGGGGTTAGAGCGGAGGAAATCCAAGAAAAGCGGGGTTAGAGCGGAGGAAAACCAAGAAAAGCTGGGATAGAGCGGAGGAAAACCAAGAAAAGAGGGGTTAGAAAAGAGGAAAACCAAGAAAAGCGGGGTTAGAGCGGAGGAAAACCAAGAAAAGCGGGGTTACTGCGGAGGAAAACCAAGAAAAGCGGGGTTAGAGCGGAGGAAAACCAAGAGAAGCGGGGTTAGAGCAGAGGAAAATCAAGAAAAGCGGGGTTATAGCGGAGAAAAACCAAGAAAAGCGGGGTTAGAGCGGAGGAAAACCAAGTAAAGCGGGGTTAGAGCGGAGGAAAACCAAGAAAAGCGGGGTTAGAGCGGAGGAAAACGAAGTGAAGCGGGGTTAGAGCGGAGGAAAACCAAGAAAAAGAATTTAGAGAGGAAGAAAACGAGGAAAAGCGCAGTTAGAGCAGCAGAAATCCGAGAAAAGCATGTTTAGAGTAGAGAAAAACCATGAAAAGCTGGGTTAGAGTGGAGAAAAACCAAGAAAAGCGGGGTTAGTGTAGAGGAAAACCAAGTAAAGCGGGGTTAGAGCGGAGGAAAACCAAGAAAAGCGGGGTTAGAGCGGAGGAAAACCAAGAAAAGCGAAGTTAGAGCGGAGGAAAACCAAGAAAGGCAGAAGTGCGGAGGAAAACCAAGAAAAGCAGGGTTAGATCGGAGGAAAACCAAGAAAAAGAATTTAGAGAGGAAGAAAACGAGGAAAAGCGCGGTTAGAGCAGCAGAAATCCGAGAAAAGCATGGTTAGAGTGGAGAAAAACCATGAAAAGCTGGGTTAGAGTGGAGAAAAACCAAGAAAAGCGGGGTTAGTGCGGAGGAAAACCAAGAAAAGCGGGGTTAGATCGGAGGAAAACCAAGAGAAGTGGGGTTAGAGCAAAGGAAAACCAAGAAAAGCGGGGTTAGTGCAGAGGAAAAAAAAGAAAAAAGGGGTTAGTGCAGAGGAAAACGAAGTAAAGCGGGGTTAGAGCGGAGGAAAACCAAGAAAAGCGAAGTTAGAGCGAAGGAAAACCAAGAAAAGCAGAATTAGTGCAGAGGAAAACCAAGAAAAGCGGGGTTAGATCGGAGGAAAACCAAGTAAAGCAGAGTTAGAACGGAATAAAACGTAGAAAAGCGTGGTTGGAGCAGAAGAAATCCGAGAAAAGCATGGATAGAGTGGAGAAAAACTATGAAAAGCTGGGTTAGAGCGGAGAAAAACCAAGAAAAGCGGGGTTAGTGCAGAGGAAAACAAAGAAAAAAGGGGTTAGTGCAGAGGAAAACCAAGTAAAGCGGGGTTAGAGCGGAGGAAAACCAAGAAAAGCGAAGTTAGAGCAGAGGAAAACCAAGAAAAGCAGAATAAGTGCAGAGGAAAACAAAGAAAAGCGGGGTTAGATCGGAGGAAAACCAAGAAAAAGAATTTAGAGAGGAAGAAAACGAAGAAAAGTGCGGTTAGAGCAGCAGAATTCCGAGAAAAGCATGGTTAGAGTGGAGAAAAACCAGGAGAAACGGAATTAGAGCAGAGAAAAACCAAGAAAAGCAGGGTTAGAGCGCAGAAAAACCAAGAAAAGCGAGGATAGAAGGGAGGAAAACCATGAAAAGCGGGGTTAGAGCGGAGGAAAACCAAGAAAAGCGGGATTAGAGCGGAGGAAAACCAAGAAAAGCGGGGTTAGAGCGGAGGAAAACCAAGAAAAGCGGGGTTAGAGCGGAGGAAAACCAAGAAAAGCAAAGTTAGAGCAGAGGAAAACCAAGAAAAGCGAGGATAGAAGGGAGGAAAACCAAGAAAAGCGGGGTTAGAGCAAAGAAAAACCAAGAAAAGCAGGGTTAGAGCAAAGGAAAACTAAGAAAAGCGAAGATAGTGTGGAGGAAAACCAAGAAAAGCGGGTTAGAGCGGAGGAAAACCAAGAAAAAAGGGGTTAGAGCGGAGGAAAACCAAGAAAAGCGGGGTTAGATCGGAGGAAAACCAAGAAAAGCGGGGTTAGAGCGGAGGAAAACAAAGAAGAGCGGGTTTAGTGCGGAGGAAAACCAAGAAAAGTGGGGTTAGAAAGGAGGAAAACCAAGAAAAGTGAAGATAGAGCGGAGAAAACCCAAGAAAAGCAGGGTTAGAGCGGAGGAAATCCAAGAAAAGCGGGGTTCGTGCGGTGGAAAACAAAGTAAAGAGGGGTTAGTGCGGATGAAAACCAAGAAATACAGTGTAAGAGCGGATGAAAACCAAGAGAAGCGGAGTGAGACCATGGGAAAAGCAAGAAAAGTGAAGTTAGAGCGGAGGAAAACCAAAAAAAGCGGGGTTAGAGAGGAGGAATATTAAGAAAAGCGGGGTTCGTGCGGAGGGAAACCAAGGAAAGAGGGGTTAGTGCGGAGGAAAACCAAGAAAAGCGGGGTTAAAGCAGAGGAAAACCAAGAAAAGCGAAGTTAGAGCAGAGGAAAAACAAGAAAAGCGGGGTTAGAGCGGAGGAAAACCAAGAAAAGTAGAGTTAGAATGGAAGAAAACCAGGAAAAGCGGGGTTAGAGTGGAGGAAAACCAAGAAAAGCAGGGTTAGAGCAAAGGAAAACCAAGAAAAGCAGGGTTAGAGCAAAGGAAAACCAAGAAAAGCGAAGATAGAGCGAAGGAAAACCAAGAAAAGAGGGGTTAGAGCGGAGGAAAACCAAGAAAAGCGGGGTTAGAGCGGAGGAAAACCAAGAAAAGCGGGGTTAGAGCGGAGGAAAACCAAGAAAAGCGAAGTTAGAGTGGAGGAAACCCAAGAAAAGCGGGGTTAGAGCGGAGGATAACCAAGAAAAGAGGGGTTAGAAAGGAGGAAAACCAAGAAAAGCGGCGTTAGAGCGGAGGAAAACCATGTACAGCTGGGTTAGAGCAAA
This sequence comes from Coturnix japonica, assembly GCF_054131305.1. Lineage (NCBI taxonomy): Eukaryota > Metazoa > Chordata > Aves > Galliformes > Phasianidae > Coturnix > Coturnix japonica. The sequence goes on from NC_140669.1 coordinate 33,937,688, forward strand.
GGAAAACTAAATAAAGCAGAGTTAGAATGGAAGAAAAAAAAAAAAGGCGTGGTTAGAGCAGCAGAAATCCGAGAAAAGCATGGCTAGAGTGGAGAAAAACGATGAAAAGCTGGGTTAGAGCGGAGAAAAACCAAGTAAAGCGGGGTTAGAGCGGAGGAAAACCAAGAAAAGCGGGGTTAGAGCGGAGGAAAACCAAGAAATGCAGGGATAGATGGGAGGAAAACCAAGAAAAGCGGCGTTAGAGCAGAGAAAAACCAACAAAAACTGGGTTAGAGCAAAGGAAAACCAAGAAAAGCTGGGTTAGAACGGAGGAAAACCAAGAAAAGCGGAACAAGTGCGGAGGAAAACCAAGAAAAGCGGAGTTAGAGCGGAGGAAAACCAAGAAAAGCTGGGATAGAGCGGAGGAAAACCAAGAAAAGAGGAGTTAGAAGAGAGGAAAACCAAGAAAAGCGGAGTTAGAGCGGAGTAAACCCAAGAAAAGCAGGGTTAGAACAAAGGAAAACCAAGAAAAGCGAAGTTAGAGCGGAGGAAAACCAAGAAAAGCTGGGTTAGAGCGGAGGAAAACCAAGAAAAGCGGGGTTATAGCGGAGGAAAACCAAGAAAAGCAGGGTTAGAGCGGACGAAAACCAAGAAAAGCCGGGTTAGAGCAGAGGAAAACCAAGAAAAGTGGTGTTAGAGCGTAGGAAAACGAAGAAAAGCGGTGATAGAGTGGAGGAAAACCAAGAAAAGTGGTGATAGAGCGTAGGAAAACCACGAAAAGCGGTGATAGCGCGGAAGAAAACCAAGAAAAGCGGGGTTAGAGCAAAGAAAAACCAAGAAAAGCAGGGTTAGAGCAAAGGAAAACTAAGAAAAGCGAAGATAGTGTTGAGGAAAACCAAGAAAAGCGGGGTTAGAGCGGAGGAAAACCAAGAAAAAAGGGGTTAGAGCAAAGGAAAACCAAGAAAAGCGGGGTTAGATCGGAGGAAAACCAAGAAAAGCGGGGTTAGAACGGAGGAAAACAAAGAAGAGCGGGTTTAGTGCGGAGGAAAACCAAAAAAAGAGGGGTTAGAAAGGAGGAAAACCAAGAAAAGCGGGGTTCGTGCGGAGGAAAACAAAGTAAAGAGGGGTTAGTGCGGATGAAAACCAAGAAATACAGTGTAAGAGCGGATGAAAACCAATAGAAGCGAAGTGAGACCATGGGAAAACCAAGAAAAGTGAAGTTAGAGCGGAGGAAAACCAAAAAAAGCGGGGTTAGAGAGGAGGAATATTAAGAAAAGCGGGGTTCGTGCGGAGGGAAACCAAGTAAAGAGGGGTTAGTGCGGAGGAAAACCAAGAAAAGCGGTGTTAAAGCAGAGGAAAACCAAGAAAAGCGAAGTTAGAGCAGAGGAAAACCAAGAAAAGCGGGGTTAGAGCGGAGGAAAACCAAGAAAAGTAGAGTTAGAATGGAAGAAAACCAGGAAAAGCGGGGTTAGAGTGGAGGAAAACCAAGAAAAGCAGGGTTAGAGCAAAGGAAAACCAAGAAAAGCAGGGTTAGAGCAAAGGAAAACCAAGAAAAGCGAAGTTAGAGCGGAGGAAAACCAAGAAAAGCTGGGTTAGAGCGGAGGAAAACCAAGAAAAGCGGGGTTATAGCGGAGGAAAACCAAGAAAAGCGGGGTTAGAGCGGACGAAAACCAAGAAAAGCCGGGTTAGAGCGGAGGAAAACCAAGAAAAGTGGTGTTAGAGCGTAGGAAAACGAAGAAAAGCGGTGATAGAGTGGAGGAAAACCAAGAAAAGTGGTGATAGAGCGTAGGAAAACCACGAAAAGCGGTGATAGCGCGGAAGAAAACCAAGAAAAGCGGGGTTAGAGCAAAGAAAAACCAAGAAAAGCAGGGTTAGAGCAAAGGAAAACTAAGAAAATCGAAGATAGTGTGGAGGAAAACCAAGAAAAGCGGGGTTAGAGCGGAGGAAAACCAAGAAATAAGGGGTTAGAGCGGAGGAAAACCAAGAAAAGCGGGGTTAGATCGGAGGAAAACCAAGAAAAGCGGGGTTAGAGCGGAGGAAAACAAAGAAGAGCGGGTTTAGTGCGGAGGAAAACCAAGAAAAGAGGGGTTAGAAAGGAGGAAAACCAAGAATAGTGAAGATAGAGCGGAGGAAACCCAAGAAAAGCAGGGTTAGAGCGGAGGAAAACCAAGAAAAGCGGGGTTCGTGCGGAGGAAAACAAAGTAAAGAGGGGTTAGTGCGGATGAAAACCAAGAAATACAGTGTAAGAGCGGATGAAAACCAAGAGAAGCGGAGTGAGACCATGGGAAAAGCAAGAAAAGTGAAGTTAGAGCGGAGGAAAACCAAAAAAAGCGGGGTTAGAGAGGAGGAATATTAAGAAAAGCGGGGTTCGTGCGGAGGGAAACCAAGTAAAGAGGGGTTAGTGCGGAGGAAAACCAAGAAAAGCGGTGTTAAAGCAGAGGAAAACCAAGAAAAGCGAAGTTAGAGCAGAGGAAAAACAAGAAAAGCGGGGTTAGAGCGGAGGAAAACCAAGAAAAGTAGAGTTAGAATGGAAGAAAACCAGGAAAAGCGGGGTTAGAGTGGAGGAAAACCAAGAAAAGCAGGGTTAGAGCAAAGGAAAACCAAGAAAAGCAGGGTTAGAGCAAAGGAAAACCAAGAAAAGCGAAGATAGAGCGAAGGAAAACCAAGAAAAGAGGGGTTAGAGCGGAGGAAAACCAAGAAAAGCGGGGTTAGAGCGGAGGAAAACCAAGAAAAGCGGGGTTAGAGCGGAGGAAAACCAAGAAAAGCGAAGTTAGAGTGGAGGAAAACCAAGAAAAGCGGGGTTAGAGCGGAGGATAACCAAGAAAAGAGGGGTTAGAAAGGAGGAAAACCAAGAAAAGCGGCGTTAGAGCGGAGGAAAACCATGTACAGCTGGGTTAGAGCAAAGGAAAACTAAATAAAGCAGAGTTAGAATGGAAGAAAAAAAAAAAAGGCGTGGTTATAGCAGCAGAAATCCGAGAAAAGCATGGCTAGAGTGGAGAAAAACGATGAAAAGCTGGGTTAGAGCGGAGAAAAACCAAGTAAAGCGGGGTTAGAGCGGAGGAAAACCAAGAAAAGCGGGGTTAGAGCGGAGGAAAACCAAGAAATGCAGGGATAGATGGGAGGAAAACCAAGAAAAGCGGCGTTAGAGCAGAGAAAAACCAACAAAAACTGGGTTAGAGCAAAGGAAAACCAAGAAAAGCTGGGTTAGAACCGAGGGAAAACCAAGAAAAGCGGAACAAGTGCGGAGGAAAACCAAGAAAAGCGGAGTTAGAGCGGAGGAAAACCAAGAAAAGCTGGGATAGAGCGGAGGAAAACCAAGAAAAGAGGAGTTAGAAGAGAGGAAAACCAAGAAAAGCGGAGTTAGAGCGGAGTAAACCCAAGAAAAGCAGGGTTAGAACAAAGGAAAACCAAGAAAAGCGAAGTTAGAGCGGAGGAAAACCAAGAAAAGCTGGGTTAGAGCGGAGGAAAACCAAGAAAAGCGGGGTTATAGCGGAGGAAAACCAAGAAAAGCAGGGTTAGAGCGGACGAAAACCAAGAAAAGCCGGGTTAGAGCGGAGGAAAACCAAGAAAAGTGGTGTTAGAGCGTAGGAAAACGAAGAAAAGCGGTGATAGAGTGGAGGAAAACCAAGAAAAGTGGTGATAGAGCGTAGGAAAACCACGAAAAGCGGTGATAGCGCGGAAGAAAACCAAGAAAAGCGGGGTTAGAGCAAAGAAAAACCAAGAAAAGCAGGGTTAGAGCAAAGGAAAACTAAGAAAAGCGAAGATAGTGTTGAGGAAAACCAAGAAAAGCGGGGTTAGAGCGGAGGAAAACCAAGAAAAAAGGGGTTAGAGCAAAGGAAAACCAAGAAAAGCGGGGTTAGATCGGAGGAAAACCAAGAAAAGCGGGGTTAGAACGGAGGAAAACAAAGAAGAGCGGGTTTAGTGCGGAGGAAAACCAAGAAAAGAGGGGTTAGAAAGGAGGAAAACCAAGAATAGTGAAGATAGAGCGGAGGAAACCCAAGAAAAGCAGGGTTAGAGCGGAGGAAAACCAAGAAAAGCGGGGTTCGTGCGGAGGAAAACAAAGTAAAGAGGGGTTAGTGCGGATGAAAACCAAGAAATACAGTGTAAGAGCGGATGAAAACCAATAGAAGCGAAGTGAGACCATGGGAAAACCAAGAAAAGTGAAGTTAGAGCGGAGGAAAACCAAAAAAAGCGGGGTTAGAGAGGAGGAATATTAAGAAAAGCGGGGTTCGTGCGGAGGGAAACCAAGTAAAGAGGGGTTAGTGCGGAGGAAAACCAAGAAAAGCGGTGTTAAAGCAGAGGAAAACCAAGAAAAGCGAAGTTAGAGCAGAGGAAAACCAAGAAAAGCGGGGTTAGAGCGGAGGAAAACCAAGAAAAGTAGAGTTAGAATGGAAGAAAACCAGGAAAAGCGGGGATAGAGTGGAGGAAAACCAAGAAAAGCAGGGTTAGAGCAAAGGAAAACCAAGAAAAGCAGGGTTAGAGCAAAGGAAAACCAAGAAAAGCGAAGTTAGAGCGGAGGAAAACCAAGAAAAGCTGGGTTAGAGCGGAGGAAAACCAAGAAAAGCGGGGTTATAGCGGAGGAAAACCAAGAAAAGCGGGGTTAGAGCGGACGAAAACCAAGAAAAGCCGGGTTAGAGCGGAGGAAAACCAAGAAAAGTGGTGTTAGAGCGTAGGAAAACGAAGAAAAGCGGTGATAGAGTGGAGGAAAACCAAGAAAAGTGGTGATAGAGCGTAGGAAAACCACGAAAAGCGGTGATAGCGCGGAAGAAAACCAAGAAAAGCGGGGTTAGAGCAAAGAAAAACCAAGAAAAGCAGGGTTAGAGCAAAGGAAAACTAAGAAAATCGAAGATAGTGTGGAGGAAAACCAAGAAAAGCGGGGTTAGAGCGGAGGAAAACCAAGAAATAAGGGGTTAGAGCGGAGGAAAACCAAGAAAAGCGGGGTTAGATCGGAGGAAAACCAAGAAAAGCGGGGTTAGAGCGGAGGAAAACAAAGAAGAGCGGGTTTAGTGCGGAGGAAAACCAAGAAAAGAGGGGTTAGAAAGGAGGAAAACCAAGAATAGTGAAGATAGAGCGGAGGAAACCCAAGAAAAGCAGGGTTAGAGCGGAGGAAAACCAAGAAAAGCGGGGTTCGTGCGGAGGAAAACAAAGTAAAGAGGGGTTAGTGCGGATGAAAACCAAGAAATACAGTGTAAGAGCGGATGAAAACCAAGAGAAGCGAAGTGAGACCATGGGAAAACCAAGAAAAGTGAAGTTAGAGCGGAGGAAAACCAAAAAAAGCGGGGTTAGAGAGGAGGAATATTAAGAAAAGCGGGGTTCGTGCGGAGGGAAACCAAGTAAAGAGGGGTTAGTGCGGAGGAAAACCAAGAAAAGCGGTGTTAAAGCAGAGGAAAACCAAGAAAAGCGAAGTTAGAGCAGAGGAAAAACAAGAAAAGCGGGGTTAGAGCAGAGGAAAACCAAGAAAAGTAGAGTTAGAATGGAAGAAAACCAGGAAAAGCGGGGTTAGAGTGGAGGAAAACCAAGAAAAGCAGGGTTAGAGCAAAGGAAAACCAAGAAAAGCAGGGTTAGAGCAAAGGAAAACCAAGAAAAGCGAAGATAGAGCGAAGGAAAACCAAGAAAAGAGGGGTTAGAGCGGAGGAAAACCACGAAAAGCGGGGTTAGAGCGGAGGAAAACCAAGAAAAGCGAAGTTAGAGTGGAGGAAAACCAAGAAAAGCGGGGTTAGAGCGGAGGATAACCAAGAAAAGAGGGGTTAAAAAGGAGGAAAACCAAGAAAAGCGGCGTTAGAGCGGAGGAAAACCATGTACAGCTGGGTTAGAGCAAAGGAAAACTAAATAAAGCAGAGTTAGAATGGAAGAAAAAAAAAAAAGGCGTGGTTGGAGCAGCAGAAATCCGAGAAAAGCATGGCTAGAGTGGAGAAAAACGATGAAAAGCTGGGTTAGAGCGGAGAAAAACCAAGTAAAGCGGGGTTAGAGCGGAGGAAAACCAAGAAAAGCGGGGTTAGAGCGGAGGAAAACCAAGAAAAGCGGAATAAGTGCGGAGGATAACCAAGAAAAGCGGGGTTAGTGTGGAGGAAAACCACGAAAAAGAAGTTAGAGAGGAAGAAAACGAAGAAAAGCGCGGTTAGAGCAGCAGAAATCCGAGAAAAGCATGGTTAGAGTGGAGAAAAACCATGAAAAGCTGGGTTAGAGTGGAGAAAAACCAAGAAAAGCGAGGTTACTGCGGAGCAAAACCAAGAAAAGCGGGGTTAGAGCGGAGGAAAACCAAGAAAAGCAGGGATAGAGCGGAGGAAAACCAAGAAAAGAGGGGTTAGAAAAGAGGAAAACCAAGAAAAGCGGGGTTAGAGCGGAGGAAACCCAAGAAAAGCAGGGTTAGAGCAAAGGAAAACCAAGAAAAGCGGGGTTAGAGAAAAGGAAAACCAAGAAAAGCGGGGTTAGAGCGGAGGAAAACCAAGAAAAGCAAGGTTATAGCGGAAGAAAACCAAGAAAAGCGGGGTTTGAGCGGAGGAAAACCAAGAAGAGCGGGGTTAGAGCGGAGGAAAACCAAGAAAAAAGGGGTTAGTGCGGAGGAAAACCAAGAAAAGCGGGGTTAGAGCGCAGGAAAACCAAGAAAAGTGGTGTTAGAGCGTAGGAAAACCAAGAAAAGCAGAATAAGTGCAGAGGAAAACCAAGAAAAGCGGGGTTAGATCGGAGGAAAACCAAGAAAAAGAATTTAGAGTGGAAGAAAATGAAGAAAATCGTGGTTAGAGCAGCAGAAATCCGAGAAAAACATGGTTAGAGTGGAGAAAAACCAAGAGAAACGGGGTTAGAGCGGAGAAAAACCAAGAAAAGCAGGGTTAGAGCGCAGAAAAACCAAGAAAAGCGAGGATAGAAGGGAGGAAAACCAAGAAAAGCGGGGTTAGAGCGGAGGAAAACCAAGAAAAGCGGGGTTAGAGCGGAGGAAAACCAAGAAAAGCAGGGATAGAGCGGAGGAAAACCAAGAAAAGAGGGGTTAGAAAAGAGGAAAACCAAGAAAATCGGGGTTAGAGCGGAGGAAACCCAAGAAAAGCAGGGTTAGAGCAAAGGAAAACCAAGAAAAGCGAAGTTAGAGCGGAGGAAAACCAAGAAAAGCTGGGTTAGAGCGGAGGAAAACCAAGAAAAGCGGGGTTATAGCGGAGGAAAACCAAGAAAAGCAGGGTTAGAGCGGAGGAAAACCAAGAAAAGCGGGGTTAGAGCGGAGGAAAACCAAGAAAAGTGGTGTTAGAGCGTAGGAAAACCAAGAAAAGCGGTGATAGAGCGTAGGAAAACCACGAAAAGTGGTGATAGAGCGTAGGAAAACCACGAAAAGCTGGGTTAGACCGTGGAGGAAAACCAAGAAAAGCAAGGTTACAGCAATGAAAAACCAAGAAAAGCAGGGTTAGAGCAAAGGAAAACCAAGAAAAGCGAAGATAGAGCGGAGGAAAACCAAGAAAAGCGGGGTTAGAGCGGAGGAAATCCAAGAAAAGCGGGGTTAGAGCGGAGGAAAACCAAGAAAAGCGAGGATAGAAGGGAGGAAAACCAAGAAAAGCGGGGTTAGAGCGGAGGAAAACCAAGAAAAGAGGGGTTAGAAAGGAGGAAAACCAAGAAAAGCGGCGTTAGAGCGGAGGAAAACCATGTAAAGCAGGGTTAGAGCAAAGGAAAACCAAATAAAGCAGAGTTAGAATGGAAGAAAACGAAGAAAAGCGTGGTTAGAGCAGCAGAAATCCGAGAAAAGCATGGCTAGAGTGGAGAAAAACGATGAAAAGCTGGGTTAGAGTGGAGAAAAACCAAGAAAAGCGGGGTTAGTGCGGAGGAAAACCAAGAAAAGAGGGGTTAGTGCGGAGGAAAACCAAGAAAAGCGGGGTTAGAGCAAAGGAAAACCAAGAAAAGCGGAGTTAGAGCGGAGGAAAACCAAGAAAAGCAGAGTTAGAACGGAAGAAAACGTAGAAAAGCGTGGTTGGAGGAGCAGAAATCCGAGAAAAGCATGGTTAGAGTGGAGAAAAACGATGAAAAGCTGGGTTAGAGCGGAGAAAAACCAAGAAAAGCGGGGTTAGTCCAGAAGAAAACCAAGAAAAAAGGGGTTAGTGCGGAGGAAAACCAAGTAAAGCGGGGTTAGAGCGGAGGAAAACCAAAAGAAACGGGGTTAGAGCGTAGAAAAACCAAGAAAAGCACAGATAGAATGGAGGAAAACCAAGAAAAGCGGCGTTAGAGCAGAGAAAAACCAACAAAAACAGGGTTAGAGCAAAGGAAAACCAAGAAAAGCTTGGTTAGAGCGGAGGAAAACCAAGAAAAGCGGAACAAGTGCGGAGGAAAACCAAGAAAAGCGGGGTTAGAGCGGAGGAAAACCAAGAAAAGCTGGGATAGAGCGGAGGAAAACCAAGAAAAGAGGGGTTAGAAAAGAGGAAAACCAAGAAAAGCGGGGTTAGAGCGGAGGAAACCCAAGAAAAGAAGGGTTAGAGCAAAGGAAAACAAAGAAAAGCGAAGTTAGAGCGGAGGAAAACCAAGAAAAGCTGGGTTAGAGCGGAGGAAAACCAAGAAAAGCGGGGTTATAGAGGAGGAAAACCAAGAAAAGCGGGGTTATAGAGGAGGAAAACCAAGAAAAGCTGGGTTAGAGCGGAGGAAAACCAAGAAAAGCGGGGTTATAGAGGAGGAAAACCAAGAAAAGCGGGGTTATAGAGGAGGAAAACCAAGAAAAGCGAAGTTAGAGCGGAGGAAAACCAAGAAAAGCGGAATAAGTGCAAAGGATAACCAAGAAAAGAGGGGTTAGAGTGGAGGAAAACCAAGAAAAAGAAGTTAGAGAGGAAGAAAACGAAGAAAAGCGCGGTTAGAGCAGCAGAAATCCGAGAAAAGCATGGTTAGAGTGGAGAAAAACCATGAAAAGCGGGGTTAGAGTGGAAGAAAACAAAGTAAAGAGGGGTTAGTGCGGATGAAAACCAAGAAATACGGTGTTAGAGCGGATGAAAACCAAGAAAAGCGGAGTGAGACCATGGGAAAACCAAGAAAAGTGAAGTTAGTGCGGAGGAAAACCAAGAAAAGCATGGTTAGAGAGGAGGAAAATTAAGAAAAGCGGGGTTCGTGCAGAGGGAAACCAAGGAAAGAGGGGTTAGTGCGGAGGAAAACGAAGTAAAGCGGGGTTAGAGCGGAGGAAAACCAAGAAAAAGAATTTAGAGAGGAAGAAAACGAGGAAAAGCGCGGTTAGAGCTGCAGAAATCCGAGAAAAGCATGGTTAGAGTAGAGAAAAACCATGAAAAGCTGGGTTAGTGCGGAGGAAAACCAAGAAAAGAGGGGTTAGTGCGGAGGAAAACCAAGAAAAGCGGGGTTAGAGCAAAGGAAAACCAAGAAAAGCGGGGTTAGAGCGGAGGAAAACCAAGTAAAGCAGAGTTAGAACGGAATAAAACGTAGAAAAGCGTGGTTGGAGGAGCAGAAATCCGAGAAAAGCATGGTTAGAGTGGAGAAAAACGATGAAAAGCTGGGTTAGAGCGGAGAAAAACCAAGAAAAGCGGGGTTAGTGCAGAGGAAAACCAAGAAAAAAGGGGTTAGTGCGGAGGAAAACTAAGTAAAGCGGGGTTAGAGCGGAGGAAAACCAAAAGAAACGGGGTTAGTGCGTAGAAAAACCAAGAAAAGCGGGGTTAGTGCGGAGGAAAACCAAGAAAAGCGGGGTTAGAGCGGAGGAAAACCAAGAAAAGCGGTGTTAGAGCGTAGGAAAACCAAGAAAAGCGGTGATAGAGTGGAGGAAAACCAAGAAAAGTGGTGATAGAGCGTAGGAAAACCACGAAAAGCGGTGATAGCGCGGAGGAAAACCAAGAAAAGCGGGGTAAGAGCAAAGAAAAACCAAGAAAAACGGGGTTAGAGCGGAGGAAAACCAAGAAAAGCGGGGTTAGAGCGGAGGAAAACCAAGAAAAGCGGGGTTAGAGCGGAGGAAAACCTAGAAAAAAGGGGTTAGAGCGGAAGAAAACCAAGAAAAGCGGGGTTAGAGCGGAGGAAAACCAAGAAAAGCGAAGTTAGAGCGGAGGAAAACCAAGAAAGGCAGAATAATTGCGGAGGAAAACCAAGAAAAGCGGGGTTAGATCGGAGGAAAACGAAGAAAAATAATTTAGAGAGGAAGAAAACGAGGAAAAGCGCGGTTAGAGCAGCAGAAATCCGAGAAAAGCATGGTTAGAGTGGTGAAAAACCATGAAAAGCTGGGTTAGAGAGGAGAAAAACAAAGAAAAGCGGCGTTAGTGCGGAGGAAAACCAAGAAAAGAGGGGTTAGTGCAAAGGAAAACCAAGAAAAGCAGGGGTAGAGCAAAGGAAAACCAAGAAAAGCGGGGTTAGAGTGGAGGAAAACCAAGTAAAGCAGAGTTAGAACGGAATAAAACGTAGAAAAGCGTGGTTGGATCAGCAGAAATCCGAGAAAAGCATGGTTAGAGTAGAGAAAAACAATGAAAAGCTGGGTTAGAGCGGAGAAAAACCAAGAAAAGCAAGGTTAGTGCAGAGGAAAACCATGAAAAAAGGGGTCAGTGCGGAGGAAAACCAAGTAAAGCGGGGTTAGAGCAGAGGAAAACCAAGAAAAGCGAAGTTAGAGCGGAGGAAAACGAAGAAAAGCAGAATAAGTGCAGAGGAAAACCAAGAAAAGCGGGGTTAGATCGGAGGAAAACCAAGAAAAAGAATTTAGAGTGGAAGAAAACGAAGAAAAGCGCGGATAGAGCAGCAGAAATCCGAGAAAAGCATGGTTAGAGTGGAGAAAAACCAAGAAAAGCAGGGTTAGAGCGCAGAAAATCCAAGAAAAGCGAGGATAGAAGGGAGGAAAACCAAGAAAAGAGAGGTTAGAGCGGAGGAAAACCAAGAAAAGCGGGGTTAGAGCGGAGGAAAACCAAGAAAAGCAGGGTTAGAGCGGAGGAAAACCAAGAAAAGCGAAGTTAGAGCGGAGGAAAAACAAGAAAAGCTGAGTTAGAGCGGAGGAAAACCAAGAAAAGCGGGGTTATAGCGGAGGAAAACCAAGAAAAGCGGGGTTAGAGCGGAGGAAAACCAAGAAAAGCGGGGTTACAATGGAGGAAAACTAAGAAAAGTGGTGTTAGAGCGTAGGAAAACCAAGAAAAGCGGTGATAGAGCGGAGGAAAACCAAGAAAAGTGGTGACAGAGCGTAGGAAAACCACGAAAAGCGGTGATAGCGCGGAGGAAAACCAAGAAAAGCAAGGTTAGAGCAAAGAAAAACCAAGAAAATCAGGGTTAGAGCAAAGGAAAACCAAGAAAAGCGAAGATAGAGTGGAGGAAAACCAAGAAAAGCGGGGTTAGAGCGGAGGAAAACTAAGAAAAAAGGGGTGTTAGAGCGGAGGAAATCCAAGAAAAGCGGGGTTGGAGCGGAGGAAAACCAAGAAAAGCGAAGTTAGAGCGGAGGATAACCAAGAAAAGAGGGGTTAGAAAGGAGGAAAACCAAGAAAAGCGGCGTCAGAGCGGAGGAAAACCATGTAAAGCAGGGTTAGAGCAAAGGAAAACCAAATAAAGCAGAGTTAGAATGGAAGAAAACGAAGAAAAGCGTGGTTAGAGCAGAAGAAATCCGAGAAAAGCATGGCTAGAGTGGAGAAAAACGATGAAAAGCTGGGTTAGAGTGGAGAAAAACCAAGAAAAGCGGGATTAGAGCGGAGGAAAACACAGAAAAGCGGGGTTAGAGCAATGGAAAACCAAGAAAAGTGAAGTTAGAGCGGAGGAAAACCAAGAAAAGCGGGGTTAGAGCGGAGGAAAACTAAGAAAAGCATGGCTAGAGTGGAGAAAAACGATGAAAAGCTGGGTTAGAGCGGAGAAAAACCAAGAAAAAGAATTTAGAGAGGAAGAAAATGAGGAAAAGCGCGATTAGAGCAGCAGAAATCCGAGAAAAGCATGGTTAGAGTAGAGAAAAACCATGAAAAGCTGGGTTAGAATGGAGAAAAACCAAGAAAAGCGGGGTTAGTGCGGAGGAAAACCAAGAAAAGCGGGGTTAGATCGGAGGAAAACCAAGAAAAGCGGGGTTAGAGCGGAGGAAAACAAAGAAGAGCGGGTTTAGTGCGGAGGAAAACCAAGAAAAGAGGGGTTAGAAAGGAGGAAAACCAAGAAAAGTGAAGTTAGAGCGGAGGAAACCCAAGAAAAGCAGGGTTAGAGCGGAGGAAAACCAAGAAAAGCGGGGTTCGTGCGGAGGAAAACAAAGTAAAGAGGGGTTAGTGCGGATGAAAACCAAGAAATACGGTGTTAGAGCGGATGAAAACCAAGAAAAGCGGAGTGAGACCATGAGAAAACCAAGAAAAGTGAAGTTAGTGCGGAGGAAAACCAAGAAAAGCATGGTTAGAGAGGAGGAAAATTAAGAAAAGCGGGGTTCGTGCGGAGGGAAACCAAGGAAAGAGGGGTTAGTGCGGAGGAAAACCAAGAAAAGCGGTGTTAGAGCGGAGGAAAACCAAGAAAAGCGAAGTTAGAGCGGAGGAAAACCAAGAATAGCGGGGTTAGAGAGGAGGAAAACCAACAAAAGCAGAGTTAGAATGGAAGAAAACAAGGAAAAGTGGGGTTAGAGTGGAGGAAAACCAAGAAAAGCAGGGTTAGAGCAAAGGAAAACCAAGAAAAGCAGGGTTAGAGCAAAGGAAAACCAAGAAAAGCGAAGATAGAGCGGAGGAAAACCAAGAAAAGCGGGGTTAGAGCGGAGGAAAATCAAGAAAAGCGGGGTTAGAGCGGAGGAAAACCAAGAAAAGCGAAGTTAGAGTGGAGGAAAACCAAGAAAAGCGGGGTTAGAGCGGAGGATAACCGAGAAAAGAGGGGTTAGAAAGGAGGAAAACCAAGAAAAGCGGGGTTAGAGCGGAGGAAAACCATGTACAGCTGGGTTAGAGCAAAGGAAAACTAAATAAAGCAGAGTTAGAATGGAAGAAAACAAAGTAAAGCGTGGTTAGAGCAGCAGAAATCCAAGAAAAGCATGGCTAGAGTGGAGAAAAACGATGAAAAGCTGGGTTAGAGCGGAGAAAAACCAAGAAAAGCGGGATTAGAGCGGAGGAAAACCAAGAAAAGCGGGGTTAGAGCAATGGAAAACCAAGAATAGTGAAGATAGAGCGGAGGAAAACCAAGAAAAGCGGGGTTAGATCGGAGGAAAACCAAGAAAAAGAATTTAGAGAGGAAGAAAACGAGGAAAAGCGCGGTTAGAGCAGCAGAAATCCGAGAAAAGCATGGTTAGAGTAGAGAAAAACCAAGAAAAGCTGGGTTAGAGTGGAGAAAAACCAAGAAAAACGGGGTTAGTGCGGAGGAAAACCAAGAAAAGCGGGGTTAGATCGGAGGAAAACCAAGAAAAGCGGGGTTAGAGCGGAGGAAAACCAAGAAAAGCTGGGATAGAGCGGAGTAAAACCAAGAAAAGAGGGGCTAGAAAACAGGAAAACCAAGAAAAGCGGGGTTAGAGCGGAGGAAAACCAAGAAAAGAAGGGTTAGAGCAAAGGAAAACAAAGAAAAGCGAAGTTAGAGCGGAGGAAAACCAAGAAAAGCAAGGTTAGAGCGGAGGAAAACCAAGAAAACCGGGGTTAGAGTGGAGGAAAACCAAGAAAAAAGGGGTTAGTGCGGAGAAAAACCAAGTAAAGCGGGGTTAGAGCGGAGGAAAACCAAGAAAAGCGGGGTTAGAGCGGAGGAAAACGAAGTGAAGCGGGGTTAGAGCGGAGGAAAACCAAGAAAAAGAATTTAGAGAGGAAGAAAACGAGGAAAAGCGCAGTTAGAGCAGCAGAAATCCGAGAAAAGCATGTTTAGAGTAGAGAAAAACCAAGAAAAGCTGGGTTAGAGTGGAGAAAAACCAAGAAAAGCGGGGTTAGTGCAGAGGAAAACCAAGTAAAGCGGGGTTAGAGCGGAGGAAAACCAAGAAAAGCGGGGTTAGAGCGGAGGAAAACGAAGAAAAGCGAAGTTAGAGCGGAGGAAAACCAAGAAAGGCAGAAGAAGTGCGGAGGAAAACCAAGAAAAGCGGGGTTAGATCGGAGGAAAACGAAGAAGAAGAATTTAGAGAGGAAGAAAACGAGGAAAAGCGCGGTTAGAGCAGCAGAAATCCGAGAAAAGCATGGTTAGAGTGGAGAAAAACCATGAAAAGCTGGGTTAGAGTGGAGAAAAACCACGAAAAACGGGGTTAGTGCGGAGGAAAACCAAGAAAAGCGGGGTTAGATCGGAGGAAAACCAAGAAAAGCGGGGTTAGAGCAAAGGAAAACCAAGAAAAGCGGGGTTAGTGCAGAGGCAAACAAAGAAAAAAGGGGTTAGTGCAGAGGAAAACCAAGTAAAGCGGGGTTACAGCGGAGGAAAACCAAGAAAAGCGAAGTTAGAGCGGAGGAAAACCAAGAAAAGCAGAATCAGTGCAGAGGAAAACCAAGAAAAGCGGGGTTAGATCGGAGGAAAACCAAGTAAAGCAGAGTTAGAACGGAATAAAACGTAGAAAAGCGTGGTTGGAGCAGCAGAAATCCGAGAAAAGCATGGTTAGAGTGGAGAAAAACGATGAAAAGCTGGGTTAAAGTGGAGAAAAACCAAGAAAAACGGGGTTAGTGCGGAGGAAAACCAAGAAAAGCGGGGTTAGATCGGAGGAAAACCAAGAAAAGCGGGGTTAGAGCGGAGGAAAACGAAGAAAAGCGAAGTTAGAGCGGAGGAAAACCAAGAAAGGCAGAAGAAGTGCGGAGGAAAACCAAGAAAAGCGGGGTTAGATCGGAGGAAAACGAAGAAGAAGAATTTAGAGAGGAAGAAAACGAGGAAAAGCGCGGTTAGAGCAGCAGAAATCCGAGAAAAGCATGGTTGGAGTGGAGAAAAACCATGAAAAGCTGGGTTAGAGTGGAGAAAAACCAAGAAAAACGGGGTTAGTGCGGAGGAAAACCAAGAAAAGCGGGGTTAGATCGGAGGAAAACCAAGAAAAGCGGGGTTAGAGCAAAGGAAAACCAAGAAAAGCGGGGTTAGTGCAGAGGCAAACAAAGAAAAAAGGGGTTAGTGCAGAGGAAAACCAAGGAAAGCGGGGTTACAGCGGAGGAAAACCAAGAAAAGCGAAGTTAGAGCGGAGGAAAACCAAGAAAAGCAGAATCAGTGCAGAGGAAAACCAAGAAAAGCGGGGTTAGATCGGAGGAAAACCAAGTAAAGCAGAGTTAGAACGGAATAAAACGTAGAAAAGCGTGGTTGGAGCAGCAGAAATCCGAGAAAAGCATGGTTAGAGTGGAGAAAAACGATGAAAAGCTGGGTTAGAGCGGAGAAAAACCAAGAAAAGCGGGGTTAGTGCAGAGGAAAACAAAGAAAAAAGGGGTTACTGCAGAGGAAAACCAAGTAAAGCGGGGTTAGAGCGGAGGAAAACCAAGAAAAGCGAAGTTAGAGCGGAGGAAAACCAAGAAAAGCGGGGTTCGTGCGGAGGAAAACAAAGTAAAGAGGGGTTAGTGCGGATGAAAACCAAGAAATACGGTGTTAGAGCGGATGAAAACCAAGAAAAGCGGAGTGAGACCATGGGAAAACCAAGAAAAGTGAAGTTAGTGCGGAGGAAAACCAAGAAAAGCATGGTTAGAGAGGAGGAAAACCAAGAAAAGCGGGGTTAGAGCGGAGGAAAACCAAGAAAAGCGAAGTTAGAGTGGAGGAAAACCAAGAAAAGCGGGGTTAGAGCGGAGGATAACCGAGAAAAGAGGGGTTAGAAAGGAGGAAAACCAAGAAAAGCGGGGTTAGAGCGGAGGAAAACCATGTACAGCTGGGTTAGAGCAAAGGAAAACTAAATAAAGCAGAGTTAGAATGGAAGAAAACAAAGAAAAGCGTGGTTAGAGCAGCAGAAATCCGAGAAAAGCATGGCTAGAGTGGAGAAAAACGATGAAAAGCTGGGTTAGAGCGGAGAAAAACCAAGAAAAGCGGGATTAGAGCGGAGGAAAACCAAGAAAAGCGGGGTTAGAGCAATGGAAAATGAAGAATAGTGAAGATAGAGCGGAGGAAAACCAAGAAAAGCGGGGTTAGATCGGAGGAAAACCAAGAAAAAGAATTTAGAGAGGAAGAAAACGAGGAAAAGCGCGGTTAGAGCAGCAGAAATCCGAGAAAAGCATGGTTAGAGTAGAGAAAAACCATGAAAAGCTGGGTTAGAGTGGAGAAAAACCAAGAAAAACGGGGTTACTGCGGAGGAAAACCAAGAAAAGCGGGGTTAGATCGGAGGAAAACCAAGAAAAGCGGGGTTAGAGCGGAGGAAAACCAAGAAAAGCTGGGATAGAGCAGAGGAAAACCAAGAAAAGAGGGGTTAGAAAAGAGGAAAACCAAGAAAAGCGGGGTTAGAGCGGAGGAAAACCAAGAAAAGCAGGGTTAGAGCAAAGGAAAAAAAAGAAAAGCGAAGTTAGAGCGGAGGAAAACCAAGAAAAGCTGGGTTAGAGAGGAGGAAAACCAAGAAAAGCGAGGTTATAGAGGAGGAAAACCAAGAAAAGCAAGGTTAGAGCGGAGGAAAACCAAGAAAAGCGGGGTTAGAGTGGAGGAAAACCAAGAAAAAAGGTGTTAGTGCGGAGAAAAACCAAGTAAAGCGGGGTTAGAGCGGAGGAAAACCAAGAAAAGCGGGGTTAGAGCCGAGGAAAACGAAGTGAAGCGGGGTTAGAACGGAGGAAAACCAAGAAAAAGAATTTAGAGAGGAAGAAAACGAGGAAAAGCGCAGTTAGAGCAGCAGAAATCCGAGAAAAGCATGTTTAGAGTAGAGAAAAACCATGAAAAGCTGGGTTAGATTGGAGAAAAACCAAGAAAAGCGGGGTTAGTGTAGAGGAAAACCAAGTAAAGCGGGGTTAGAGCGGAGGAAAACCAAGAAAAGCGGGGTTAGAGCGGAGGAAAACCAAGAAAAGCGAAGTTAGAGCGGAGGAAAACCAAGAAAGGCAGAAGAAGTGCGGAGGAAAACCAAGAAAAGCGGGGTTAGATCGGAGGAAAACGAAGAAAAAGAATTTAGAGCGGAAGAAAACGAGGAAAAGCGCGGTTAGAGCAGCAGAAATCCGAGAAAAGCATGGTTAGAGTGGAGAAAAACCATGAAAAGCTGGGTTAGAGTGGAGAAAAACCACGAAAAACGGGGTTAGTGCGGAGGAAAACCAAAAAAAGCGGGGTTAGATCGGAGGAAAACCAAGAAAAGCAGGGTTAGAGCAAAGGAAAACCAAGAAAAGCGGGGTTAGTGCAGAGGAAAACAAAGAAAAAAGGGGTTAGTGCAGAGGAAAACCAAGTAAAGCGGGGTTACAGCGGAGGAAAACCAAGAAAAGCGAAGTTAGAGCGGAGGAAAACCAAGAAAAGCAGAATCAGTGCAGAGGAAAACCAAGAAAAGCGGGGTTAGATCAAAGGAAAACCAAGTAAAGCAGAGTTAGAACGGAATAAAACGTAGAAAAGCGTGGTTGGAGCAGCAGAAATCCGAGAAAAGCATGGTTAGAGTGGAGAAAAACGATGAAAAGCTGGGTTAGAGCGGAGAAAAACCAAGAAAAGCGGGGTTAGTGCAGAGGAAAACAAAGAAAAAAGGGGTTAGTGCAGAGGAAAACCAAGTAAAGCGGGGTTAGAGGGAAGGAAAACCAAGAAAAGCGAAGTTAGAGCGGAGGAAAACCAAGAAAAGCAGAATAAGTGCAGAGGAAAACCAAGAAAAGCGGGGTTAGATCGAAGGAAAACAAAGAAAAAGAATTTAGAGAGGAAGAAAACGAAGAAAAGCGCGGTTAGAGCAGCAGAAATCCGAGAAAAGCATGGTTAGAGTGGGGAAAAACCAAGAGAAACGGGATTAGAGCGGAGAAAAACCAAGAAAAGCAGGGTTAGAGCGCAGAAAAACCAAGAAAAGCGAGGATAGAAGGGAGGAAAACCAAGAAAAGCGGGGTTAGAGCGGAGGAAAACCAAGAAAAGCGGGGTTAGAGCGGAGGAAAACCAAGAAAAGCGGGGTTAGAGCGGAGGAAAACCAAGAAAAGCGGAATAAGTGCACAGGATAACCAAGAAAAGCTGGGTTAGAGCGGAGGAAAACCAAGAGAAACGGGGTTAGAGCGGAGAAAAACCAAGAAATGCAGGGATAGAAGGGAAAAAAACCAAGAAAAGCGGAGTTAGAGCAGAGAAAAACCAACAAAAACTGGGTTAGAGCAAAGGAAAACCAAGAAAAGCTGGGTTAGAGCGGAGGAAAACCAAGAAAAGCGGAACAAGTGCGGAGGAAAACCAAGAAAAGCGAAGTTAGAGCGGAGGAAAACCAAGAAAAGCTGGGATAGAGCGGAGGAAAACCAAGGAAAGAGGAGTTAGAAGAGAGGAAAACCAAGAAAAGCGGAGTTAGAGCGGAGTAAACCCAAGAAAAGCAGGGTTAGAACAAAGGAAAACCAAGAAAAGCGAAGTTAGAGCGGAGGAAAACCACGAAAAGCTGGGTTAGAGCGGAGGAAAACCAAGAAAAGCGGGGTTATAGCGGAGGAAAACCAAGAAAAGCAGGGTTAGACCGGACGAAAACCAAGAAAAGCGGGTTTAGAGCGGAGGAAAACCAAGAAAAGTGGTGTTAGAGCGTAGGAAAACCAAGAAAGGCGGTGATAGAGTGGAGGAAAACCAAGAAAAGTGGTGATAGAGCGGAGGAAAACCAAGAAAAGCGGTGTTAGAGCAAAGAAAAACCAAGAAAAACTGGGTTAGAGCAAAGGAAAACCAAGAAAAGCGAAGATAGAGCGGAGGAAAACCAAGAAAAGCGGGGTTAGAGCGGAGGAAAACCTAGAAAAAAGGGGTTAGAGCGGAGGAAAACCAAGAAAAGCGGGGTTAGAGCGGAGGAAAACCAAGAAAAGCGAAGTTAGAGCGGAGGAAAACCAAGAAAGGAGAATAATTGCGGAGGAAAACCAAGAAAAGCGGGGTTAGATCGGAGGAAAACGAAGAAAAAGAATTTAGAGAGGAAGAAAACGAGGAAAAGCGCGGTTAGAGCAGCAGACATCCGAGAAAAGCATGGTTAGAGTTGTGAAAAACCATGAAAAGCTGGGTTAGAGAGGAGAAAAACAAAGAAAAGCGGGGTTAGTGCGGAGGAAAACCAAGGAAAGAGGGGTTAGACCGGAGGAAAACCAAGAAAAGCGGGGTTAGAGCAAAGGAAAACCAAGAAAAGCGGGGTTATAGCGGAGGAAAACCAAGTAAAGCAGAGTTAGAACGGAATAAAACGTAGAAAAGCGTGGTTGGAGCAGCAGAAATCCGAGAAAAGCATAGTTAGAGTGGAGAAAAACAATGAAAAGCTGGGTTAGAGCGGAGAAAAACCAAGAAAAGCGGGGCTGGTGCAGAGGAAAACCAAGAAAAAAGGGGTTAGTGCGGAGGAAAACCAAGTAAAGCGGGGTTAGAGCGGAGGAAAACCAAGAAAAGCGAAGTTAGAGCGGAGGAAAACGAAGAAAAGCAGAATAAGTGCAGAGGAAAACCAAGAAAAGCGGGGTTAGATCGGAGGAAAACAAAGAAAAAGAATTTAGAGAGGAAGAAAACGAGGAAAAGCGCGGTTAGAGCAGCAGAAATACGAGAAAAGCATGGTTAGAGTGGAGAAAAACCAAGAGAAACGGGGTTAGAGCAGAGAAAAACCAAGAAAAGCAGGGTTAGAGCGGAGAAAAAGAGAGAAATGCGAGGATAGAAGGGAGGAAAACCAAGAAAAGCGGGGTTAGAGCGGAGGAAAACCAAGAAAAGCGGGGTTAGAGCGGAGGAAAACCAAGAAAAGCGAAGTTAGAGCGGAGGAAAACCAAGAAAAGCTGGGTTAGAGCGGAGGAAAACCAAGAAAAGCGGGGTTAGAGCGGAGGAAAACCAAGAAAAGCTGGGTTAGAGCGGAGGAAAACCAAGAAAAGTGGTGTTGGAGCGTAGGAAAACCAAGAAAAGCGGTGATAGAGCGGAGGAAAACCAAGAAAAGTGGTGATAGAGCGTAGGAAAACCACGAAAAGCGGTGATAGCGCGGAGGAAAACCAAGAAAAGCGGGGTTAGAGAAAAGAAAAACCAAGAAAAGCAGGGTTAGAGCAAAGGAAAACCAAGAAAAGCGAAGATAGAGTAAAGGAAAACCAAGAAAAGCGGGGTTAGAGCGGAGGAAAACCAAGAAAAAAGGGGTTAGAGCGGAGGAAATCCAAGAAAAGCGGGGTTAGAGCGGAGGAAAACCAAGAAAAGCGGCGTTAGAGCGGAGGAAAACCATGTAAAGCAGGGTTAGAGCAAAGGAAAACCAAATAAAGCAGAGTTAGAATGGAAGAAAACGAAGAAAAGCGTGGTTAGAGCAGCAGAAATCCGAGAAAAGCATGGCTAGAGTGGAAAAAAACGATGAAAAGCTGGGTTAGAGCGGAGAAAAACCAAGAAAAGCGGGATTAGAGCGGAGGAAAACACAGAAAAGCGGGGTTAGAACAATGGAAAACCAAGAATACTGAAGTTAGAGCGGAGGAAAACCAAGAAAAGCGGGGTTAGAGCAGAGGAAAACTAAGAAAAGCAAGGTTAGAGCGGAGGAAAACCAAGAAATGCGGTTTTAGATCGGAGGAAAACCAAGAAAAAGAATTTAGAGAGGTAGAAAACGAGGAAAAGCGCGGTTAGAGCAGCAGAAATCCGAGAAAAGCATGGTTAGAGTAGAGAAAAACCATGAAAAGCTGGGTTAGAGTGGAGAAAAACCAAGAAAAGAGGGGTTAGTGCGGAGGAAAACCAATAAAAGCGAAGTTATAGCGGAGGAAAACCAAGAAAAGCGGTGATAGATCGGAGGAAAACCAAGAAAAGTGGTGATAGAGCGTAGGAAAACCACGAAAAGTGGTGATAGAGCGTAGGAAAACAAAGTGAAGAGGGGTTAGTGCGGATGAAAACCAAGAAATACGGTGTTAGAGCGGATGAAAACCAAGAAAAGCGGAGTGAGACCATGGGAAAACCAAGAAAAGTGAAGTTAGAGCGGAGGAAAACCAAGAAAAGCATGGTTAGAGAGGAGGAAAATTAAGAAAAGCGGGGTTCGTGCAGAGGGAAACCAAGGGAAGAGGGGTTAGAGTGGAGGAAAACCAAGAAAAGCGGTGTTAGAGCAGAGGAAAACCAAGAAAAGCGAAGTTAGAGCGGAGGAAAACCAAAAAAAGCGGGGTTAGAGAGGAGGAAAACCAACAAAAGCAGAGTTAGAATGGAAGAAAACAAGGAAAAGCGGGGTTAGAGTGGAGGAAAACCAAGAAAAGCAGGGTTAGAGCAAAGGAAAATCAAGAAAAGCAGGGTTAGAGCAAAGGAAAACAAAGAAAAGCAAAGATAGAGCGGAGGAAAACCAAGAAAAGCGGGGTTAGAGCGGAGGAAAACCAAGAAAAGCGGGGTTAGAGCGGAGGAAAACCAAGAAAAGCGGGTTTAGAGCGGAGGAAAACCAAGAAAAGCGAAGTTAGAGTGGAGGAAAACCAAGAAAAGCGGGGTTAGAGCGGAGGATAACCAAGAAAAGCGGCGTTAGAAAGGAGGAAAACCATGTACAGCTGGGTTAGAGCAAAGGAAAACTAAATAAAGCAGAGTTAGAATGGAAGAAAACAAAGAAAAGCGTGGTTAGAGCAGCAGAAATCCGAGAAAAGCATGGCTAGAGTGGAGAAAAACAATGAAAAGCTGGGTTAGAGCGGAGAAAAACCAAGAAAAGCGGGGTTAGTGCAGAGGGAAACCAAGAAAAAAGGGGTTAGTGCGGAGGAAAACCAAGTAAAGCGGGGTTAGAGCGGAGGAAAACCAAGAAAAGCGAAGTTAAAGCGGAGGAAAACAAAGAAAAGCAGAATAAGTGCAGAGGAAAACCAAGAAAAGCGGGGTTAGAGCGGAGGAAAACCAAGAAAAGCAGAGTTAGAATGGAAGAAAACCAGGAAAAGCGGGGTTAGAGTGGAGGAAAACCAAGATAATCGGGGACAGAGCGAAGGAAAACCAAGAAAAAGAAGTTACGGAGAAAGAATACAAAGAAAAGCGCGGTTTGAGCAGCAGAAATCCAAGAAAAGCGGGGTTAGAGCGAAGGAAAACCAAGAAAAGCGGGGTTAGAGCGGAGGAAAACCAAGAAAAGCAGGGTTAGAGCGGAGGAAAACCAAGAAAAGTGAGGTTGGAGTTGTGGAAAACCAAGAAAAGTGGGGTTAGAGCGGATTAAAACCAAGAAAAGCTGTGTTAGAGCGGAGGAAAACCAAGAAAAGCGAACTTAGAGCGGAGGAAAACCAAGGAAAGCGAAGTTAGAGCGGAGGAGAACCAAGAAATGCGGAGTTAGAGTGGAGGAAAACAAAGAAAAGTGGGGTTAGTGCGGAGGAAACCCAAGAAAAGCAGTGTTAGAGTGGAGGAAAACCAAGAAAAGTGAAGTTAGAGCAGAGGAAAACCAAGAAAAGTGTGGTTAGAGCGGAGGAAAACCAAGAAAACCAGAGTTAGAATGGAAGAAAACCAGGAAAAGCGGGGTTAGTTTGGAGGAAAACAAAGATAATCGGGGACAGTGCGAAGGAAAACCAAGAAAAGCGGGGTTAGAGCAATGGAAAACCAAGAATAGTGAAGATAGAGCGGAGGAAAACCAAGAAATGCGGGGTTAGATCGGAGGAAAACCAAGAAAAAGAATTTAGAGAGGAAGAAAACGAGGAAAAGCGCGGTTAGAGCAGCAGAAATCCGAGAAAAGCATGGTTAGAGTAGAGAAAAACCATGGAAAGCTGGGTTAGAGTGGAGAAAAACCAAGAAAAGCGGGGTTAGTAAGGAGGAAAACCAAGAAAAGCGGGGTTAGAGCGGAGGAAAACCAAGAAAAGCGGGGTTAGAGCGGAGGAAAACTAAGAAAAAAGGGGTTAGTGCAGAGAAAAACCAAGTAAAGCGGGGTTAGAGCGGAGGAAAACCAAGAAAAGCGGGGTTAGAGCGGAGGAAAACCAAGAAAAGAGGGGTTAGAGAGGAGGAAAACCAAGAAAAGCGAAGTTAGAGCGGAGGAAAACCAAGAAAAGCGGAATAAGTGCGGAGGATAACCAAGAAAAGCGGGGTTAGAGCGGAGGAAAACCAAGAAAAAGAAGTTAGAGAGGAAGAAAACGAAGAAAAGCGCGGTTAGAGCAGCAGAAATCCGAGAAAAGCATGGTTAGAGTGGAGAAAAACCATGAAAAGCTGGGTTAGAGTGCAGAAAAACCAAGAAAAGCGGGGTTACTGCGGAGGAAAACCAAGAGAAGCGGGGTTAGAGCAGAGGAAAACCAAAAAAAGCGGGGTTAGAGCGGAGAAAAACCAAGAAAAGCGGGGTTAGAGCGGAGGAAAACCAAGTAAAGCGGGGTTAGAGCGGAGGAAAACCAAGAAAAGCGGGGTTAGAGCGGAAGAAAACCAAGAAAAGCGAAGTTAGAGCGGAGGAAAACCAAGAAAGGCAGAATAAGTGCGGTGGAAAACCAAGAAAAGCAGGGTTAGATCGGAGGAAAACCAAGAAAAAGAATTTAGAGAGGAAGAAAACGAGGAAAAGCGCGGTTAGAGCAGCAGAAATCCGAGAAAAGCATGGTTAGAGTGGAGAAAAACCATGAAAAGCAGGGTTAGAGTGGAGAAAAACCAAGAAAAGCGGGGTTAGTGCGGAGGAAAACCAAGATAAGCGGGGTTAGATCGGAGGAAAACCAAGAAAAGCGGGGTTAGAGCAAAGGAAAACCAAGAAAAGCGGGGTTAGTGCAGAGGCAAACAAAGAAAAAAGGGGTTAGTGCAGAGGAAAACCAAGTAAAGCGGGGTTACAGCGGAGGAAAACCAAGAAAAGCGAAGTTAGAGCGGAGGAAAACCAAGAAAAGCAGAATTAGTGCAGAGGAAAACCAAGAAAAGCGGGGTTAGATCAAAGGAAAACCAAGTAAAGCAGAGTTAGAACGGAATAAAACGTAGAAAAGCGTGGTTGGAGCAGAAGAAATCCGAGAAAAGCATGGTTAGAGTGGAGAAAAACGATGAAAAGCTGGGTTAGAGCGGAGAAAAACCAAGAAAAGCGGGGTTAGTGCAGAGGAAAACAAAGAAAAAAGGGGTTAGTGCAGAGGAAAACCAAGTAAAGCGGGGTTAGAGCGGAGGAAAACCAAGAAAAGCGAAGTTAGAGCGGAGGAAAACCAAGAAAAGCAGAATAAGTGCAGAGGAAAACCAAGAAAAGCGGGGTTAGATCGGAGGAAAACCAAGAAAAAGAAGTTAGAGAGGAAGAAAACGAAGAAAAGCGCGGTTAGAGCAGCAGAAATCCGAGAAAAGCAAGGTTAGAGTGGAGAAAAACCAGGAGAAACGGGATTAGAGCGGAGAAAAACAAAGAAAAGCAGGGTTAGAGCGCAGAAAAACCAAGAAAAGCGAGGATAGAAGGGAGGAAAACCAAGAAAAGCGGGGTTAGAGCGGAGGAAAACCAAGAAAAGCGGGGTTAGAGCGGAGGAAAACCAAGAAAAGCAAAGTTAGAGCGGAGGAAAACCAAGAAAAGCGGAATAAGTGCACAGGATAACCAAGAAATCGGGGTTAGAGCGGAGGAAAACCAAGAGAAACAAGGTTAGAGCGGAGAAAAACCAAGAAATGCAGGGATAGAAGGGAGGAAAACCAAGAAAAGCGGCGTTAGAGCAGAGAAAAACCAACAAAAACTGGGTTAGAGCAAAGGAAAACCAAGAAAAGCTGGGTTAGAGCGGAGGAAAAACAAGAAAAGCGGGGTTAGAGCGGAGGAAAACCAAGAAAAGCGAAGTTAAGGGGAGGAAAACCAAGAAAAGCTGGGTTGGAGCGGAGGAAAACCAAGAAAAGCGGGGTTATAGCGGAGGAAAACCAAGAAAAGCTGGGTTAGAGTGGAGGAAAACCAAGAAAAGTGGTGTTAGAGCGTAGGAAAACCAAGAAAAGTGGGGATAGAGCGGAGGAAAACCAAAAAAAGTGGTGATAGAGCGTAGGAAAACCACGAAAAGCGGTGATAGCGCGGAGGAAAACCAAGAAAAGCAAGGTTAGAGCAAAAAAACCAAGAAAAGCAGGGTTAGAGCAAAGGAAAACTAAGAAAAGCGAAGATAGTGCGGAGGAAAACCAAGAAAAGCGGGGTTAGAGCGGAGGAAAACCAAGAAAAAAGGGGTTAGAGCGGAGGAAATCAAAGAAAAGCGTGGTTAGAGCGGAGGAAAACCAAGAAAAGCGAAGTTAGAGCGGAGGAAAACCAAGAAAAGAGGGGTTAGAAAGGAGGAAAACCAAGAAAAGCGGCGTTAGAGCGGAGGAAAACCATGTAAAGCAGGGTTAGAGCAAAGGAAAACCAAATAAAGCAGAGTTAGAATGGAAGAGAACGAAGAAAAGCATGGTTAGAGCAGCCGAAATCCGAGAAAAGCATGGATAGAGTGGAGTAAAACGATGAAAAGCTGGGTTAGTGCGGAGAAAAACCAAGAAAAGCGGGATTAGAGTGGAGAAAACACAGAAAAGCGGGGTTAGAGCAATGGAAAACCAAGAATACTGAAGTTAGAGCGGAGGAAAACCAAGAAAAGCGGGGTTAGAGCGGAGGAAAACTAAGAAAAGCAAGGTTAGAGCGGAGGAAAACCAAGAAATGCGGGGTTAGATCGGAGGAAAACCAAGAAAAAGAATTTAGAGAGGAAGAAAACGAGGAAAAGCGCGGTTAGAGCAGCAGAAATCCGAGAAAAGCATGGTTAGAGTAGAGAAAAACCATGAAAAGCTGGGTTAGAGTGGAGAAAAACCAAGAAAAGCGGGGTTAGTGTGGAGGAAAACCAGGAAAAGCGGGGTTAGATCGGAGGAAAACCAAGAAAAGCGGGGTTAGAGCGGAGGAAAA
Organism: Coturnix japonica; assembly: GCF_054131305.1. Lineage (NCBI taxonomy): Eukaryota > Metazoa > Chordata > Aves > Galliformes > Phasianidae > Coturnix > Coturnix japonica. The sequence goes on from NC_140669.1 coordinate 33,963,213, forward strand.
CAAAGAAGAGCGGGTTTAGTGCGGAGGAAAACCAAGAAAAGCGGTGTTAAAGCAGAGGAAAACCAAGAAAAGCGAAGTTAGAGCAGAGGAAAACCAAGAAAAGCGGGGTTAGAGCGTAGGAAAACCAAGAAAAGAAGAGTTAGAATGAAAGAAAACCAGGAAAAGCGGGGTTAGAGTGGAGGAAAACCAAGAAAAGCAGGGTTAGAGCAAAGGAAAACCAAGAAAAGCAGGGTTAGAGCAAAGGAAAACCAAGAAAAGCGGGGTTAGAGCGGAGGAAAACCAAGAAAAGCGGGGTTAGAGCGGAGGAAAACCAAGAAAAGCGGGGTTAGAGCGGAGGAAAACCAAGAAAAGCGAAGTTAGAGTGGAGGAAAACCAAGAAAAGCGGGGTTAGAACGGAGGAAAACCAAGAAAAGCAGGGTTAGAGCAAAGGAAAACCAAGAAATGCAGGGTTAGAGCGGAGGAAAACCAAGAAAAGCGGGGTTAGAGCGGAGGAAAACCAAGAAAAGCGGGGTTAGAGCGGAGGAAAACCAAGAAAAGCGGGGTTAGAAAGGAGGAAAACCAAGAAAAGCGGGGTTAGAAAGGAGGAAAACCAAGAAAAGCGGGGTTAGAGCGGAGGAAAACCAAGAAAAGCGGGGTTAGAGCGGAGGAAAACCAAGAAAAGCGAAGTTAGAGTGGAGGAAAACCAAGAAAAGCGGGGTTAGAGCGGAGGATAACCAAGAAAAGAGGGGTTAGAAAGGAGGAAAACCAAAAAAAGCGGCGTTAGAGCGGAGGAAAACCATGTACAGCTGGGTTAGAGCAAAGGAAAACTAAATAAAGCAGAGTTAGATTGGAAGAAAACAAAGAAAAGCGTGGTTAGAGCAGCAGAAATCCGAGAAAAGCATGGCTAGAGTGGAGAAAAACAATGAAAAGCTGGGTTAGAGCGGAGAAAAACCAAGAAAAGCGGGGTTAGTGCAGAGGAAAACCAAGAAAAAAGGGGTTAGTGCAGAGGAAAACCAAGTAAAGCGGGGTTAGAGCGGAGGAAAACCAAGAAAAGCGAAGTTAGAGCGGAGGAAAACGAAGAAAAGCAGAATAAGTGCAGAGGAAAACCAAGAAAAGCGGGGTTAGAGCGGAGGAAAACCAAGAAAAGCAGAGTTAGAATGGAAGAAAACCAGGAAAATCGGGGTTAGAGTGGAGGAAAACCAAGATAATCGGGGAAAGAGCGAAGGAAAACCAAGAAAAAGAAGTTACGGAGAAAGAATACAAAGAAAAGCGCGGTTTGAGCAGCAGAAATCCAAGAAAAGCATGGTTAGATTTGAGAAAAACCAAGAAAAGCGAAGATAGTGCGGAGGAAAACCAAGAAAAGCGGGGTTAGAGCGGAGGAAAACCAAGAAAAGTGAGGTTGGAGTTGTGGAAAACCAAGAAAATCGGGGTTAGAGCGAATGAAAACCAAGAAAAGCTGTGTTAGAGCGGAGGAAAACCAAGAAAAGCGAACTTAGAGCGGAGGAAAACCAAGGAAAGCGAAGTTAGAGCGGAGGAGAACCAAGGAAAGCGAAGTTAGAGTGGAGGAAAACCAAGAAATGCGGAGTTAGAGTGGAGGAAAACAAAGAAAAGTGGGGTTAGTGCGGAGGAAACCCAAGAAAAGCGGTGTTAGAGTGGAGGAATACCAAGAAAAGTGAAGTTAGAGCAGAGGAAAACCAAGAAAAGTGTGGTTAGAGCAAAGGAAAACCAAGAAAACCTGAGTTAGAATGGAAGAAAACCAGGAAAAGCGGGGTTAGTTTGGAGGAAAACCAAGATAATCGGGGACAGAGCGAAGGAAAACCAAGAAAAAGATGTTAGAGAGAAAGAATACAACGAAAAGCGCGGTATGAGCAGCAGAAATCCACGAAAAGCATGGTTAGATTGGAGAAAAACCAAGAAAAGCTGTGTTAGAGCAAAGAAAAACCAAGAAAAGCGGGGTTAGAGCGGCGGAAAACCAAGAAAAGCTGGGTTAGAGAAGAGGAAAACCAAGAAAAATGAAGTTAGAGAGGAGGAAAACAAAGATAAGCAGGGTTAGAGCGGAGGAAAACCAAGAAAAGCGGGATTATAGAGGAGGAAAACCGAGAAAAGTGAACTTAGAGCGGAGGAAAACCAATAAAAAGAAGTTAGAGAGGAGGAAAACAAAGAAAAGCGCGGTTAGAGCAGCAGAAATCGAAGAAAAGTTAGTTAGAGTGGAGAAAAACCAAGAAAATCTGGGTTAGAGCGGAGAAAAACCAAGAAAAGCGGGGTTAGAGTGGAGGAAAACCAAGAAAAGCGGGGTTAGTGCAGTGTAAAACCAAGAAAAGCGGGATTAGAAAGGAGGAAAACCAAGAAAAGTGAAGTTAGAGCGGAGGAAACCCAAGAAAAGCGAAGTTAGAGCAAAGGAAAACCAAGGAAAGCGAAGTTAGAGTGGAGGAAAACCAAGAAAAGCGGGGTAGAGTGGAGGTAAACCAAGAAAAGCGGGGTTAGAGCGGAAGAAAAGCAAGAAAAGCGGGGTTAGAGCGGAGGAAAACAAAGAAAAGCGGGGTTAGAGCGGATGAAAATCAAGAAAAGCTGGGTTAGAGCGGAGGAAAACCAAGAAAAGCGGTGTTAGTGTTGAGGGAAACCAAGAAAAGTTTGGTTAGAGTGGAGGAAAACCAAGAAAAGCGGGGCTAGTGCGGAGGAAAACCAAGAAAAGCGGTGTTAGAGTGGATGAAAACCAAGAAAAGCTTGGTTAGAACGGAGGGAAACCAAGAAAAGCGGTGTTAGAATGGAAGAAAACCAGGAAAAGCGGGGTTAGAGTGGACGAAAACCAAGATAATCGGGGACAGAGCGAAGGAAAACAAAGAAAAAGAAGTTAGAGAGAAAGAATACAATGAAAAGCGCGGTTTGAGCAGCAGAAATCCAAGAAAAGCATGGTTAGATTGGAGAAAACCCAAGAAAAGTGGGATAGAGCAGAGGAAAACCAAGAAAAGCGGGGTAGATCGGAGGAAAACAAAGAAAAGCGGGGTTAAAGCGGAGGAAAACCAAGAAAAGTGGGGTTATAGTTGTGGAAAACCAAGAAAAGCGGTGTTAGAGCGGATGAAAACCTAGAAAATTGAAGTTAGAGCAAAGGAGCAAAGGAAAAAAAGGAAAGCGAAGTTAGAGTGGAGGAAATCCAAGAAAAGTGGGGTTAGAGTGGAAAAAAACCAAGAAAAGCGGGGTTAGAGCGGAGAAAATGCAAGAAAAGCGGGGTTAGAGAGGAGGAAAACCAAGAAAAGCGGGGTTAGTGCAAAGGGAAAAAAAAGAAAAGAGGGGTTAGTGCGGAGGAAAACAAAGAAAATCGCTGTTAGAGCGGAGGAAAACCAAGAAAAGCGGTGTTAGAGCGGAGGAAAACCAAGAAAAGCGAAGTTAGAATGGAGGAAAACCAAGAAAAGCGGGGTTAGTGCAAAGGGAAAAAAAAGAAAAGAGGGGTTAGTGCGGAGGAAATCAAAGAAAATCGCTGTTAGAGCTTAGGAAAACCAAGAAAAGCGGTGTTAGAGCGGAGGTAAACCAAGAAAAGCGAAGTTAGAATGGAGGAAAACCAAGAAAAGCGGGGTTAGAGCGGAGGAAAACAAACATTAGCGGGGTTAGAGCGGAGAAAAACCTAGAAAAGCGGGGTTAGAACGGAGGAAAGCAAAGATAAGCGGGGTTTGTGCGGTGCAAAACCAAGATAAGCGGGGTTAGTGCGGATGAAAACCAAGAAAATGGGGTTAGAAAGGAGGAAAACCAAGAAAAGTAAAGTTAGAGCGGAGGAAAACCAAGAAAAGCGAACTTAGAGCGGAGGAAAACCAAGAAAAGTGGGGTTAGAAAGGAGGAAAACCAAGAAAAGTGAAGTTAGAGCGGAGGAAAACCAATAAAAGCAGGGTTAGAGCGGAGGAAAACCAAGAAAAGCGGGGTTCGTGCGGAGGAAAAAAAAGTAAAGAAAAGTTAGTGCGGAGGAAAACCAAGAAAAGCGGTGTTAGAGCGGATGAAAACCAAGAATAGCGGAGTGAGACCACAGGAAAACCAATAAAAGTGAAGTTAGAGCGGAGGAAAACCAAGAAAAGCGGGGCTAGAGAGGAGGAAAACCAAGAAAAAAGGGCTTAGTGCGGAGGGAAAAAAAAGGATAGAGGGGATAGTGCGGAGGAAAACCAAGAATAGCGGTGTTAGAGCGGAGGAAAACCAAGAAAAGCGGGGTTAGTGCGGAGGGAAAAAAAAGGAAAGAGGGGTTTGTGCGGAGGAAAACCAAGAAAAGCGGTGTTAGAGCGGAGGAAAAGTAGGAAATGCGAAGTTAGAGCGGGAGAAAACCAAGAAAAGCGAGGTTCATGCAGATGAAAACCAACAAATGCGGGGATAGAAAGGAGGAAAACCAAGAAAAGCCGAGTTAGAATGGAAGAAAACCAAGAAAAGTGGGGTTAGAGAGGAGGAAAACCAAGATAATTGGGGTTCAAGTGGAGGAAAACCAATAAAAAGAAGTTAGAGAGAAGGAAATGCATGAAAAGCGCGGTTAGAGAAGCAGAAATCCAAGAAAAACATGGTAAGAGTGGAGAAAAACCAAGAAAGGCTGGGTTAGAGTGGAGAAAAACAAAGAAAAGCGGGGTTAGAGATGAGGAAAACCAAGAAATGCGGGGTTAGAGATGAGGAAAACCAAGAAAAGCGGGGCTAGAGCGGAGGAAAAGTAAGAAAAGAGGGGTTAGAGCGGAGGAAATCAAAGAAGAGCGGGGTTAGTGCGGAGGAAAACCAAGAAAAGTGGGGTTAGAAAGGAGGAAAACCAAGAAAAGTGAAGTTAGAGCGGAGGAAAACCAAGAAAAGCGGGGATCGTGCGGAGGAAAACAAAGTAAATAGGGGTTAGTGCGGATGAAAACCAAGAAATACGGTGTTAGAGCGGATGAAAACCAAGAAAAGCGGAGTGAGACCATAGGAAAACCAAGAAAAGTGAAGTTAGAGCGGAGGAAAACCAAGAAAAGCGGGGTTAGAGAGGAGGAAAATTAAGAAAAGTGGGGTTAGTGCGGAGGGAAACCAATGAAAGAGGGGTTAGTGCGGAGGAAAACCAAGAAAAGAAGGGTTAGAGCAAAGGAAAACAAAGAAAAGCGAAGTTAGAGCGGAGGAAGACCAAGAAAAGCGGGGTTATAGCGGAGGAAAACCAAGAAAAGCAGAGTTAGAATGGAAGAAAACCAGGAAAAGCGGGGTTAGAGTGGAGGAAAACCAAGAAAAAGAAGTTAGAGAGAAAGAATACAAAGAAATGCGCGGTTTGAGCAGCAGAAATCCAAGAAAAGCATGGTTAGATTTGAGAAAAACCAAGTAAAGCGGGGTTAGAGCGGAGAAAAACCAAGTAAAGCAGGGTTAGAGCGGAGGAAAACCAAGAAAAGCGGGGTTAGAGCGGAGGAAAACCAAGAAAAGTGGGGTTGGAGTTGTGGAAAACCAAGAAAAGCGGGGTTAGAGCGGATGAAAACCAAGAAAAGCTGTGTTAGAGCGGAGCAAAACCAAGAAAAGCGATCTTAGAGCGGAGGAAAACCAAGGAAAGCGAAGTTAGAGCGGAGGAGAACCAAGGAAAGCGAAGTTAGAGTGGAGGAAAACCAAGAAATGCGGAGTTAGAGTGGAGGAAAACAAAGAAAAGAGGGGTTAGTGCGGAGGAAAACCAAGAAAAGCGGTGTTAGAGTGGAGGAAAACAAAGAAAAGAGGGGTTAGTGCGGAAGAAAACCAAGAAAAGCGGTGTTAGAGTGGAGGAAAACCAAGAAAAGTGAAGTTAGAGCGGAGGAAAACCAAGAAAAGTGTGGTTAGAGCAAAGGAAAACCAAGAAAACCAGAGTTAGAATGGAAGAAAACCAGGGAAAGCGGGGTTAGATTGGAGGAAAACCAAGATAATCGGGGACAGAGAGAAGGAAAACAAAGAAAAAGAAGTTAGAGAGAAAGAATACAACGAAAAGTGCGGTATGAGCAGCAGAAATCCACGAAAAGCATGGCTAGATTAAAGAAAAACCAAGAAAAGCTGTGTTAGAGCAGAGAAAAACCAAGAAAAGCGGGGTTAGAGCGGAGGAAAACCAAGAAAAGCGGGATTAGAGAAGAGGAAAACCAAGAAAAATGAAGTTAGAGAGGAGGAAAACCAAGAAAAGCGGGGTTAGAGTGGATGAAAACCAAGAAAAGCGGGATTATAGAGGAGGAAAACCGAGAAAAGTGAACTTAGAGCGGAGGAAAACCAATAAAAAGAAGTTAGAGAGGAGGAAAACAAAGAAAAGCGCGGTTAGAGCAGCAGAAATCGAAGAAAAGGTAGTTAGAGTGGAGAAAAACCAAGAAAAGCTGGGTTAGAGCGGAGAAAAACCAAGAAAAGCGGGGTTAGAGCAAAGGAAAACCAAGAAAAGCGGGGTTAGTGCAGAGTAAAACCAAGAAAAGTGGGGTTAGTGCGGAGGAAAACCAAGAAAAGTGAGGTTAGAGCGGAGGAAAACCAAGGAAAGCGAAGTTAGAGTGGAGGAAAACCAAGAAAAGCTGTGTTAGAGTGGAGGAAAACCAAGAAAAGCGGGGTTAGAGCGGAGGAAAAGCAAGAAAAGCACGGTTAGAGTGGAGGAAAACCAAGAAATGCGGAATTCATGCAGATGAAAAACAAGAAATGCGGGGTTAGAAAGGAGGAAAACCAAGAAAAGCAGAGTTAGAACGGAGGAAAACCAAGAAAAGCAGGGTTAGAGAGCAGGAAAACTAAGATAATTGGGGTTAGAGTGGAGGAAAACCAATAAAAAGAAGTTAGAGAGGAGGAAAACAAAGAAAAGCGCGGTTAGAGCAGCAGAAATCCAAGAAAAGCATGGTTAGAGTGGAGAAAAACCAAGAAAAGATGGATTAGAGTGGAGAAAAACAAAGAAAATCGGGATTAGAGCGGAGGAAAACCAAGAAAAGCGGGGTTAGAAAGGAGGAAAACCAAGAAAAGTGAAGTTAGAGAGGAGGAAAACAAAGAAAAGTGAAGTTAGATAGGAGGAAAACCAAGAAAAGCGGGGTGAGTGAGGTGTAAAACCAAGAAAAGCGGAGTTAGTGCGGAGGAAAACCAAGAAAAGTGGTTTAGAGCGGAGGAAAACCAAGAAAAGCGGTGTTAGAGCGGAGGAAAACCAAGAAAAGCGGGGATAGAGCGGAGGAAAACCAAGAAAATCGGGGTTAGAGCAAAGGAAAACCAAGAAAAGCGGGGTTAGTGCAGAGTAAAACCAAGAAAAGTGGGGTTAGTGCGGAGGAAAACCAAGAAAAGTGAGGTTAGAGCGGAGGAAAACCAAGGAAAGCGAAGTTAGAGTGGAGGAAAACCAAGAAAAGCTGTGTTAGAGTGGAGGAAAACCAAGAAAAGCGGGGTTAGAGCGGAGGAAAAGCAAGAAAAGCACGGTTAGAGTGGAGGAAAACCAAGAAATGCGGAATTCATGCAGATGAAAAACAAGAAATGCGGGGTTAGAAAGGAGGAAAACCAAGAAAAGCAGAGTTAGAACGGAGGAAAACCAAGAAAAGCAGGGTTAGAGAGCAGGAAAACTAAGATAATTGGGGTTAGAGTGGAGGAAAACCAATAAAAAGAAGTTAGAGAGGAGGAAAACAAAGAAAAGCGCGGTTAGAGCAGCAGAAATCCAAGAAAAGCATGGTTAGAGTGGAGAAAAACCAAGAAAAGATGGATTAGAGTGGAGAAAAACAAAGAAAATCGGGATTAGAGCGGAGGAAAACCAAGAAAAGCGGGGTTAGAAAGGAGGAAAACCAAGAAAAGTGAAGTTAGAGAGGAGGAAAACAAAGAAAAGTGAAGTTAGATAGGAGGAAAACCAAGAAAAGCGGGGTGAGTGAGGTGTAAAACCAAGAAAAGCGGAGTTAGTGCGGAGGAAAACCAAGAAAAGTGGTTTAGAGCGGAGGAAAACCAAGAAAAGCGGTGTTAGAGCAGAGGAAAACCAAGAAAAGCGGGGATAGAGCGGAGGAAAACCAAGAAAATCGGGGTTAGAGCAAAGGAAAACCAAGAATAGCGGGGTTAGAGCTAAAGAAAACCAAGAAAAGCGGAATTAGAAAGGAGAAAAACCAAGAAAAGTGAAGTTAGAGCGGAGGAAAACCAAGAAAAGTGTGGTTAGAGCGGAGGAAATCCAAGAAAACCAGAGTTAGAATGGAAGAAAACCAGGAAAAGCGGGGTTAGATTGGAGGAAAACCAAGATAATCGGGGACAGAGCGAAGGAAAACCAAGAAAAAGTAGTTAGAGAGAAAGTATACAAAGAAAAGCGCGGTTTGAGCAGCAGAAATCCAAGAAAAGCATGGTTAGATTGGAGAAAAACCAAGAAAAGCTGGGTTAGATTAGAGAAAAACCAAGAAAAGCAGGGTTAGAGTGGAGGAAAACCAAGAAAAGCGAAGTTAGAGAAGAGGAAAACCAAGAAAAATGAAGTTAGAGAGGAGGAAAACAAAGATAAGCAGGGTAAGAGCGGAGGAAAACCAAGAAAAGCGAAGTTATAGCGGAGGAGAACCAAGAAAAGCGGGGTTAGAGCGGAGGAAAACCAAGAAAAGCAGGGTTAGAGCGGAGAAAAACAAAGAAATGCAGGGTTAGAGAGAAGGAAAAGCATGAAAAGCGGGGTTAGAGCAAAGGAAAACCAAGGAAAGCGAAGTTAGAGTGGAGGAAAACCAAGAAAAGCGGGGTTAGAGTGGAGGAAAACCAAGAAAAGCAGGGTTAGAGCGGAGGAAAAGCAAGAAAAGCGGTGTTAGAGCGGAGGAAAACAAAGAAAAGCGGTGTTAGAGCGGAGGAAAACCAAGAAAAGCGAAGTTAGAGCGGATGAAAACAAAGAAAAGCGGGGTTAGAGCGGAGGAAAACCAAGAAAAGCGGGGTTAGAGCGGAGGGAAACCAAGAAAAGCGGTGTTAGTGTGGAGGAAAAGGAAGAAAAGCGAGGTTAGAGTGGAGGAAAACCAAGAAATGCAGGATTCATGCAGATGAAAACCAAGAAATGCGGGGTTAGAAAGGTAGAAAAGCAAGAAAAGCAGAGTTAGAACGGAGGAAAACCAAGAAAAGCGGGGTTAGATAGCAGGAAAACAAAGATAATTGGGGTTAGATTGGAGGAAAACCAATAAAAAGAAGTTAGAGAGGAGGAAAACAAAGAAAAGCGCGGTTAGAGCAGCAGAAATCCAAGAAAAGCATGGTTAGAGTGGATAAAAACCAAGAAAAGCTGGATTAGAGTGGAGAAAAACCAAGAAAAGCGGGGTTAGAGCAAAGGAAAACCAAGAAAAGCGGGGTTAGAAAGGAGGAAAACCAAGAAAAGTGAAGTTAGAGAGGATGAAAACCAAGAAAAGCGAGCTTAGTGCGGAGGGTAAACCAAGAAAAGCGGGGATAGTGCGGAGGAAAACCAAGAAAAGCGGGGTTAGAGCGGAGGAAAACCAAGAAAAGCGGTGTTAGAGCGGAGGAAAACCAAGAAAAGCGGGGATAGAGCGGTGGACAACCAAGAAAAGAGGGGTTAGAGCAAAGGAAAAAAAAAGAAAAGAGGGGTTAGAGCGGAGGAAAACAAAGAAAAGCGGGATTAGAAAAGAGGAAAACCAAGAAAAAGAAGTTAGAGAGAAGGAAAAGCATGAAAAGCCCGGTTAGAGAAGCAGAAATCCAAGAAAAGCTGGGTTAGAGTGGAGAAAAACAAAGAAAAGCGGGGTTAGAGCGGAGGAAAACCAAGAAAGGCAAGGTTAGAAAGGAAGAAAACCAAGAAAAGTGGGGTTAGAGCGGAGGAAAACAAAGAAAAGCGAAGTTAGAGCAAAGGAAAACCAAGGAAAGCGAAGTTAGAGTGGAGGAAATCCAAGAAAAGTGAGGTTAGAGCGGAGGAAAACCAAGAAAAGCGGGGTTAGTGCAGTGTAAAACCAAGAAAAGCGGGGTTAGTGCGGAGGAAAACCAAGAAAAGTGGGGTTAGAGCAAAGGAAAACCAAGAAAAGCGAAGTTAGAGCAAAGGAAAACCAAGGAAAGCGAAGTAAGAGTGGAGGAAAACCAAGAAAAGCGGGGTTAGAGTGGAGGTAAACCAAGAAAAGCGGGGTTAGAGTGGATGAAAACCAAGAAAAGCGAAGTTAGAGCGGAGGAAAACCAAGAAAAGCAGAATAAGTGCGGAGGAAAACCCAGAAAAGCGGGGTTAGTGCAGTGTAAAACAAAGAAAAGCGGGGTTAGTGCGGAGGAAAACCAAGAAAAGTGGGGTTAGAGCAAAGGAAAACCAAGAAAAGCGAAGTTAGAGCAAAGGAAAACCAAGGAAAGCGAAGTTAGAGTGGAGGAAAACCAAGAAAAGCGGGGTTAGAGTGGAGGTAAACCAAGAAAAGCGGGGTTAGAGTGGATGAAAACCAAGAAAAGCGAAGTTAGAGCGGAGGAAAACCAAGAAAAGCAGAATAAGTGCGGAGGAAAACCAAGAAAAGCGGTGTTAGAGTGGAGGAAAACCAAGAAAAGTGAAGTTAGAGCGGAGGAAAACCAAGAAAAGTGTGGTTAGAGCAAAGGAAAACCAAGAAAACCAGAGTTAGAATGGAAGAAAACCAGGGAAAGCGGGGTTAGATTGGAGGAAAACCAAGATAATCGGGGACAGAGAGAAGGAAAACAAAGAAAAAGAAGTTAGAGAGAAAGAATACAACGAAAAGTGCGGTATGAGCAGCAGAAATCCACGAAAAGCATGGCTAGATTAAAGAAAAACCAAGAAAAGCTGTGTTAGAGCAGAGAAAAACCAAGAAAAGCGGGGTTAGAGCGGAGGAAAACCAAGAAAAGCGGGATTAGAGAAGAGGAAAACCAAGAAAAATGAAGTTAGAGAGGAGGAAAACCAAGAAAAGCGGGGTTAGAGTGGATGAAAACCAAGAAAAGCGGGATTATAGAGGAGGAAAACCGAGAAAAGTGAACTTAGAGCGGAGGAAAACCAATAAAAAGAAGTTAGAGAGGAGGAAAACAAAGAAAAGCGCGGTTAGAGCAGCAGAAATCGAAGAAAAGGTAGTTAGAGTGGAGAAAAACCAAGAAAAGCTGGGTTAGAGCGGAGAAAAACCAAGAAAAGCGGGGTTAGAGCAAAGGAAAACCAAGAAAAGCGGGGTTAGTGCAGAGTAAAACCAAGAAAAGTGGGGTTAGTGCGGAGGAAAACCAAGAAAAGTGAGGTTAGAGCGGAGGAAAACCAAGGAAAGCGAAGTTAGAGTGGAGGAAAACCAAGAAAAGCTGTGTTAGAGTGGAGGAAAACCAAGAAAAGCGGGGTTAGAGCGGAGGAAAAGCAAGAAAAGCACGGTTAGAGTGGAGGAAAACCAAGAAATGCGGAATTCATGCAGATGAAAAACAAGAAATGCGGGGTTAGAAAGGAGGAAAACCAAGAAAAGCAGAGTTAGAACGGAGGAAAACCAAGAAAAGCAGGGTTAGAGAGCAGGAAAACTAAGATAATTGGGGTTAGAGTGGAGGAAAACCAATAAAAAGAAGTTAGAGAGGAGGAAAACAAAGAAAAGCGCGGTTAGAGCAGCAGAAATCCAAGAAAAGCATGGTTAGAGTGGAGAAAAACCAAGAAAAGATGGATTAGAGTGGAGAAAAACAAAGAAAATCGGGATTAGAGCGGAGGAAAACCAAGAAAAGCGGGGTTAGAAAGGAGGAAAACCAAGAAAAGTGAAGTTAGAGAGGAGGAAAACAAAGAAAAGTGAAGTTAGATAGGAGGAAAACCAAGAAAAGCGGGGTGAGTGAGGTGTAAAACCAAGAAAAGCGGAGTTAGTGCGGAGGAAAACCAAGAAAAGTGGTTTAGAGCGGAGGAAAACCAAGAAAAGCGGTGTTAGAGCGGAGGAAAACCAAGAAAAGCGGGGATAGAGCGGAGGAAAACCAAGAAAATCGGGGTTAGAGCAAAGGAAAACCAAGAAAAGCGGGGTTAGTGCAGAGTAAAACCAAGAAAAGTGGGGTTAGTGCGGAGGAAAACCAAGAAAAGTGAGGTTAGAGCGGAGGAAAACCAAGGAAAGCGAAGTTAGAGTGGAGGAAAACCAAGAAAAGCTGTGTTAGAGTGGAGGAAAACCAAGAAAAGCGGGGTTAGAGCGGAGGAAAAGCAAGAAAAGCACGGTTAGAGTGGAGGAAAACCAAGAAATGCGGAATTCATGCAGATGAAAAACAAGAAATGCGGGGTTAGAAAGGAGGAAAACCAAGAAAAGCAGAGTTAGAACGGAGGAAAACCAAGAAAAGCAGGGTTAGAGAGCAGGAAAACTAAGATAATTGGGGTTAGAGTGGAGGAAAACCAATAAAAAGAAGTTAGAGAGGAGGAAAACAAAGAAAAGCGCGGTTAGAGCAGCAGAAATCCAAGAAAAGCATGGTTAGAGTGGAGAAAAACCAAGAAAAGATGGATTAGAGTGGAGAAAAACAAAGAAAATCGGGATTAGAGCGGAGGAAAACCAAGAAAAGCGGGGTTAGAAAGGAGGAAAACCAAGAAAAGTGAAGTTAGAGAGGAGGAAAACAAAGAAAAGTGAAGTTAGATAGGAGGAAAACCAAGAAAAGCGGGGTGAGTGAGGTGTAAAACCAAGAAAAGCGGAGTTAGTGCGGAGGAAAACCAAGAAAAGTGGTTTAGAGCGGAGGAAAACCAAGAAAAGCGGTGTTAGAGCGGAGGAAAACCAAGAAAAGCGGGGATAGAGCGGAGGAAAACCAAGAAAATCGGGGTTAGAGCAAAGGAAAACCAAGAATAGCGGGGTTAGAGCTAAAGAAAACCAAGAAAAGCGGAATTAGAAAGGAGAAAAACCAAGAAAAGTGAAGTTAGAGCGGAGGAAAACCAAGAAAAGTGTGGTTAGAGCGGAGGAAATCCAAGAAAACCAGAGTTAGAATGGAAGAAAACCAGGAAAAGCGGGGTTAGATTGGAGGAAAACCAAGATAATCGGGGACAGAGCGAAGGAAAACCAAGAAAAAGTAGTTAGAGAGAAAGTATACAAAGAAAAGCGCGGTTTGAGCAGCAGAAATCCAAGAAAAGCATGGTTAGATTGGAGAAAAACCAAGAAAAGCTGGGTTAGATTAGAGAAAAACCAAGAAAAGCAGGGTTAGAGTGGAGGAAAACCAAGAAAAGCGAAGTTAGAGAAGAGGAAAACCAAGAAAAATGAAGTTAGAGAGGAGGAAAACAAAGATAAGCAGGGTAAGAGCGGAGGAAAACCAAGAAAAGCGAAGTTATAGCGGAGGAGAACCAAGAAAAGCGGGGTTAGAGCGGAGGAAAACCAAGAAAAGCAGGGTTAGAGCGGAGAAAAACAAAGAAATGCAGGGTTAGAGAGAAGGAAAAGCATGAAAAGCGGGGTTAGAGCAAAGGAAAACCAAGGAAAGCGAAGTTAGAGTGGAGGAAAACCAAGAAAAGCGGGGTTAGAGTGGAGGAAAACCAAGAAAAGCAGGGTTAGAGCGGAGGAAAAGCAAGAAAAGCGGTGTTAGAGCGGAGGAAAACAAAGAAAAGCGGTGTTAGAGCGGAGGAAAACCAAGAAAAGCGAAGTTAGAGCGGATGAAAACAAAGAAAAGCGGGGTTAGAGCGGAGGAAAACCAAGAAAAGCGGGGTTAGAGCGGAGGGAAACCAAGAAAAGCGGTGTTAGTGTGGAGGAAAAGGAAGAAAAGCGAGGTTAGAGTGGAGGAAAACCAAGAAATGCAGGATTCATGCAGATGAAAACCAAGAAATGCGGGGTTAGAAAGGTAGAAAAGCAAGAAAAGCAGAGTTAGAACGGAGGAAAACCAAGAAAAGCGGGGTTAGATAGCAGGAAAACAAAGATAATTGGGGTTAGATTGGAGGAAAACCAATAAAAAGAAGTTAGAGAGGAGGAAAACAAAGAAAAGCGCGGTTAGAGCAGCAGAAATCCAAGAAAAGCATGGTTAGAGTGGATAAAAACCAAGAAAAGCTGGATTAGAGTGGAGAAAAACCAAGAAAAGCGGGGTTAGAGCAAAGGAAAACCAAGAAAAGCGGGGTTAGAAAGGAGGAAAACCAAGAAAAGTGAAGTTAGAGAGGATGAAAACCAAGAAAAGCGAGCTTAGTGCGGAGGGTAAACCAAGAAAAGCGGGGATAGTGCGGAGGAAAACCAAGAAAAGCGGGGTTAGAGCGGAGGAAAACCAAGAAAAGCGGTGTTAGAGCGGAGGAAAACCAAGAAAAGCGGGGATAGAGCGGTGGACAACCAAGAAAAGAGGGGTTAGAGCAAAGGAAAAAAAAAGAAAAGAGGGGTTAGAGCGGAGGAAAACAAAGAAAAGCGGGATTAGAAAAGAGGAAAACCAAGAAAAAGAAGTTAGAGAGAAGGAAAAGCATGAAAAGCCCGGTTAGAGAAGCAGAAATCCAAGAAAAGCTGGGTTAGAGTGGAGAAAAACAAAGAAAAGCGGGGTTAGAGCGGAGGAAAACCAAGAAAGGCAAGGTTAGAAAGGAAGAAAACCAAGAAAAGTGGGGTTAGAGCGGAGGAAAACAAAGAAAAGCGAAGTTAGAGCAAAGGAAAACCAAGGAAAGCGAAGTTAGAGTGGAGGAAATCCAAGAAAAGTGAGGTTAGAGCGGAGGAAAACCAAGAAAAGCGGGGTTAGTGCAGTGTAAAACCAAGAAAAGCGGGGTTAGTGCGGAGGAAAACCAAGAAAAGTGGGGTTAGAGCAAAGGAAAACCAAGAAAAGCGAAGTTAGAGCAAAGGAAAACCAAGGAAAGCGAAGTAAGAGTGGAGGAAAACCAAGAAAAGCGGGGTTAGAGTGGAGGTAAACCAAGAAAAGCGGGGTTAGAGTGGATGAAAACCAAGAAAAGCGAAGTTAGAGCGGAGGAAAACCAAGAAAAGCAGAATAAGTGCGGAGGAAAACCCAGAAAAGCGGGGTTAGTGCAGTGTAAAACAAAGAAAAGCGGGGTTAGTGCGGAGGAAAACCAAGAAAAGTGGGGTTAGAGCAAAGGAAAACCAAGAAAAGCGAAGTTAGAGCAAAGGAAAACCAAGGAAAGCGAAGTTAGAGTGGAGGAAAACCAAGAAAAGCGGGGTTAGAGTGGAGGTAAACCAAGAAAAGCGGGGTTAGAGTGGATGAAAACCAAGAAAAGCGAAGTTAGAGCGGAGGAAAACCAAGAAAAGCAGAATAAGTGCGGAGGAAAACCAAGAAAAGCGGGGTTAGAGCGGAGATAAACCAAGAAAAGCGGGGTTAGAGCAAAGGAAAACCAAGAAAAGCGGGGTTAGTGCAGAGTAAAACCAAGAAAAGTGGGGTTAGTGCGGAGGAAAACCAAGAAAAGTGGGGTTAGAGCGGAGGAAAAGCATGAAAAGCGGTGTTAGAGCAGAGAAACACCAAGAAAAGCGAAGTTAGAGCGGAGGAGAACCAAGGAAAGCGAAGTTAGAGTGGAGGAAAACCAAGAAATGCGGAGTTAGAGTGGAGGAAAACCAAGAAAAGCGGGGTTAGAGCAAAGGAAAACCAAGAAAAGCGAAGTTAGAGCAAAGGAAAACCAAGGAAAGCGAAGTAAGAGTGGAGGAAAACCAAGAAAAGCGGGGTTAGAGTGGAGGTAAACCAAGAAAAGCGGGGTTAGAGTGGATGAAAACCAAGAAAAGCGAAGTTAGAGCGGAGGAAAACCAAGAAAAGCAGAATAAGTGCGGAGGAAAACCCAGAAAAGCGGGGTTAGTGCAGTGTAAAACAAAGAAAAGCGGGGTTAGTGCGGAGGAAAACCAAGAAAAGTGGGGTTAGAGCAAAGGAAAACCAAGAAAAGCGAAGTTAGAGCAAAGGAAAACCAAGGAAAGCGAAGTTAGAGTGGAGGAAAACCAAGAAAAGCGGGGTTAGAGTGGAGGTAAACCAAGAAAAGCGGGGTTAGAGTGGATGAAAACCAAGAAAAGCGAAGTTAGAGCGGAGGAAAACCAAGAAAAGCAGAATAAGTGCGGAGGAAAACCAAGAAAAGCGGGGTTAGAGCGGAGATAAACCAAGAAAAGCGGGGTTAGAGCAAAGGAAAACCAAGAAAAGCGGGGTTAGTGCAGAGTAAAACCAAGAAAAGTGGGGTTAGTGCGGAGGAAAACCAAGAAAAGTGGGGTTAGAGCGGAGGAAAAGCATGAAAAGCGGTGTTAGAGCAGAGAAACACCAAGAAAAGCGAAGTTAGAGCGGAGGAGAACCAAGGAAAGCGAAGTTAGAGTGGAGGAAAACCAAGAAATGCGGAGTTAGAGTGGATGAAAACCAAGAAAAGCGGGGTTAGAGCGGAGGAAAAGCAAGAAAAGCAGGGTTAGAGTGGAGGAAAACCAAGAAATGCGGGGTTCATGGAGATGAAAAACAAGAAATGCGGAATTAGAAAGGAGGAAAACCAAGAAAAGTGAAGTTAGAAAGGAGGAAAACCAAGAAAAGCGGGGTTAGTGAGGTGTAAAACCAAGAAAAGCGGAGTTAGTGCGGAGGAAAACCAAGAAAAGTGGGGTTAGAGCGGAGGAAAACCAAGAAAAGCGGTGATAGAGCGGAGGAAAACCAAGAAAAGCGGTGTTAGAGCGGAGGAAAACCAAGAAAAGCGGGGATAGAGCGGAGGAAAACCAAGAAAATCGGGGTTAGAGCAAAGGAAAACCAAGAATAGCGGGGTTAGAGCTAAAGAAAACCAAGAAAAGCGGAAGTAGAAAGGAGGAAATCCAAGAAAAGTGAAGTTAGAGCGGAGGAAAACCAAGAAAAGTGTGGTTAGAGCGGAGGAAAACCAAGAAAACCAGAGTTAGAATGGTAGAAAACCAGGAAAAGCGGGGTTAGATTGGAGGAAAACCAAGATAATCGGGGACAGAGCGAAGGAAAACCATGAAAAAGAAGTTAGAGAGAAAGTATACAAAGAAAAGCGTGGTTTGAGCAGCAGAAATCCAAGAAAAGCATGGTTAGATTGGAGAAAAACCAAGAAAAGCTGGGTTAGAGCAGAGAAAAACCAAGAAAAGCAGGGTTAGAGTGGAGGAAAACCAAGAAAAGCGAAGTTAGAGAAGAGGAAAACCAAGAAAAATGAAGTTAGAGAGGAGGAAAACAAAGATAAGCAGGGTAAAAGCGGAGGAAAACCAAGAAAAGCGAAGTTATAGCAGAGGAGAACCAAGAAAAGCGGGGTTAGAGCGGAGGAAAACCAAGAAAAGCTGGGTTAGAGCGGAGAAAAACAAAGAAATGCAGGGTTAGAGAGAAGGAAAAGCATGAAAAGCGGGGTTAGAGCAAAGGAAAACCAAGGAAAGCGAAGTTAGAGTGGAGGAAAACCAAGAAAAGCGGGGTTAGAGTGGAGGTAAACCAAGAAAAGCAGGGTTAGAGCAGAGGAAAAGCAAGAAAAGTGGGGTTAGAGCAAAGGAAAACCAAGAAAAGCGAAGTTAGAGCAAAGGAAAACCAAGGAAAGCGAAGTTAGAGTGGAGGAAAACCAAGAAAAGCGGTGTTAGAGTGGAGGTAAACCAAGAAAAGCGGGGTTAGAGTGGATGAAAACCAAGAAAAGCGAAGTTAGAGCGGAGGAAAACCAAGAAAAGCAGAATAAGTGCGGAGGAAAACCAAGAAAAGCGGGGTTAGAGCGGAGATAAACCAAGAAAAGCGGGGTTAGAGCAAAGGAAAACCAAGAAAAGCGGGGTTAGTGCAGAGTAAAACCAAGAAAAGTGGGGTTAGTGCGGAGGAAAACCAAGAAAAGTGGGGTTAGAGCGGAGGAAAAGCATGAAAAGCGGTGTTAGAGCAGAGAAACACCAAGAAAAGCGAAGTTAGAGCGGAGGAGAACCAAGGAAAGCGAAGTTAGAGTGGAGGAAAACCAAGAAATGCGGAGTTAGAGTGGAGGAAAACCAAGAAAAGCGGGGTTAGAGCGGAGGAAAAGCAAGAAAAGCAGGGTTAGAGTGGAGGAAAACCAAGAAATGCGGGGTTCATGGAGATGAAAAACAAGAAATGCGGAATTAGAAAGGAGGAAAACCAAGAAAAGAAGAGTTAAAACGGTGGAAAACAAAGAAAAGCAGGGTTAGAGAGCAGGAAAACTAAGATAATTGGGGTTAGAGTGGAGGAAAACCAATAAAAAGAAGTTAGAGAGGAGGAAAACAAAGAAAAGTGCGGTTAGAGCAGAAGAAATCCAAGAAAAGCATGGTTAGAGTGGAGAAAAACCAAGAAAAGATGGATAAGAGTGGAGAAAAACCAAGAAAAGCGGGGTTAGAGCGGAGGAAAACCAAGAAAAGCGGGGTTAGAAAGGAGGAAAACCAAGAAAAGTGAAGTTAGAGAGGAGGAAAACCAAGAAAAGTGAAGTTAGAAAGGAGGAAAACCAAGAAAAGCGGGGTTAGTGAGGTGTAAAACCAAGAAAAGCGGAGTTAGTGCGGAGGAAAACCAAGAAAAGTGGGGTTAGAGCGGAGGAAAACCAAGAAAAGCGGTGATAGAGCGGAGGAAAACCAAGAAAAGCGGTGTTAGAGCGGAGGAAAACCAAGAAAAGCGGGGTTAGAGCGGAGAAAAACAAAGAAATGCAGGGTTAGAGAGAAGGAAAAGCATGAAAAGCGGGGTTAGAGCAAAGGAAAACCAAGGAAAGCGAAGTTAGAGTGGAGGAAAACCAAGAAAAGCGGGGTTAGAGTGGAGGTAAACCAAGAAAAGCAGGGTTAGAGCAGAGGAAAAGCAAGAAAAGTGGGGTTAGAGCAAAGGAAAACCAAGAAAAGCGAAGTTAGAGCAAAGGAAAACCAAGGAAAGCGAAGTTAGAGTGGAGGAAAACCAAGAAAAGCGGGGTTAGAGTGGAGGTAAACCAAGAAAAGCGGGGTTAGAGTGGATGAAAACCAAGAAAAGCGAAGTTAGAGCGGAGGAAAACCAAGAAAAGCAGAATAAGTGCGGAGGAAAACAAAGAAAAGCGGGGTTAGAGCGGAGATAAACCAAGAAAAGCGGGGTTAGAGCAAAGGAAAACCAAGAAAAGCGGGGTTAGTGCAGAGTAAAACCAAGAAAAGTGGGGTTAGTGCGGAGGAAAACCAAGAAAAGTGGGGTTAGAGCGGAGGAAAAGCATGAAAAGCGGTGTTAGAGCAGAGAAACACCAAGAAAAGCGAAGTTAGAGCGGAGGAGAACCAAGGAAAGCGAAGTTAGAGTGGAGGAAAACCAAGAAATACGGAGTTAGAGTGGAGGAAAACCAAGAAAAGCGGGGTTAGAGCGGAGGAAAAGCAAGAAAAGCAGGGTTAGATTGGAGGAGAACCAAGAAATGCGGGGTTCATGGAGATGAAAAACAAGAAATGTGGAATTAGAAAGGAGGAAAACCAAGAAAAGCAGAGTTAGAACGGTGGAAAACAAAGAAAAGCAGGGTTAGAGAGCAGGAAAACTAAGATAATTGGGGTTAGAGTGGAGGAAAACCAATAAAAAGAAGTTAGAGAGGAGGAAAACAAAGAAAAGCGCGGTTAGAGCAGCAGAAATCCAAGAAAAGCATGGTTAGAGTGGAGAAAAACCAAGAAAAGATGGATTAGAGTGGAGAAAAACCAAGAAAATCGGGGTTAGAGCGGAGGAAAACCAAGAAAAGCGGGGTTAGAAAGGAGGAAAACCAAGAAAAGCATGGTTAGAGAGGAGGAAAACCAAGAAAAGTGAAGTTAGAAAGGAGGAAAACCAAGAAAAGCGGGGTGAGTGAGGTGTAAAACCAAGAAAAGCGGAGTTAGTGCGGAGGAAAACCAAGAAAAGTGGTTTAGAGCGGAGGAAAACCAAGAAAAGCGATGATAGAGCGGAGGAAAACCAAGAAAAGCGGTGTTAGAGCGGAGGAAAACCAAGAAAAGCGGGGATAGATCGGAGGAAAACCAAGAAAATCGGGGTTAGAGCAAAGGAAAACCAAGAATAGCGGGGTTAGAGCTAAAGAAAACCAAGAAAAGCGGAATTAGAAAGGAGGAAAACCAAGAAAAGTGAAGTTAGAGCGGAGGAAAACCAAGAAAAGTGTGGTTAGAGCGGAGGAAATCCAAGAAAACCAGAGTTAGAATGGAAGAAAACCAGGAAAAGCGGGGTTAGATTGGAGGAAAACCAAGATAATCGGGGACAGAGCGAAGGAAAACCAAGAAAAAGTAGTTAGAGAGAAAGTATACAAAGAAAAGCGCGGTTTGAGCAGCAGAAATCCAAGAAAAGCATGGTTAGATTGGAGAAAAACCAAGAAAAGCTGGGTTAGATTAGAGAAAAACCAAGAAAAGCAGGGTTAGAGTGGAGGAAAACCAAGAAAAGCGAAGTTAGAGAAGAGGAAAACCAAGAAAAATGAAGTTAGAGAGGAGGAAAACAAAGATAAGCAGGGTAAGAGCGGAGGAAAACCAAGAAAAGCGAAGTTATAGCGGAGGAGAACCAAGAAAAGCGGGGTTAGAGCGGAGGAAAACCAAGAAAAGCAGGGTTAGAGCGGAGAAAAACAAAGAAATGCAGGGTTAGAGAGAAGGAAAAGCATGAAAAGCGGGGTTAGAGCAAAGGAAAACCAAGGAAAGCGAAGTTAGAGTGGAGGAAAACCAAGAAAAGCGGGGTTAGAGTGGAGGTAAACCAAGAAAAGCAGGGTTAGAGCGGAGGAAAAGCAAGAAAAGCGGTGTTAGAGCGGAGGAAAACAAAGAAAAGCGGTGTTAGAGCGGAGGAAAACCAAGAAAAGCGAAGTTAGAGCGGATGAAAACAAAGAAAAGCGGGGTTAGAGCAGAGGAAAACCAAGAAAAGCGGGGTTAGAGCGGAGGGAAACCAAGAAAAGCGGGGTTAGTGTGGAGGAAAAGGAAGAAAAGCGAGGTTAGAGTGGAGGAAAACCAAGAAATGCAGGATTCATGCAGATGAAAACCAAGAAATGCGGGGTTAGAAAGGTAGAAAAGCAAGAAAAGCAGAGTTAGAACGGAGGAAAACCAAGAAAAGCGGGGTTAGATAGCAGGAAAACAAAGATAATTGGGGTTAGATTGGAGGAAAACCAATAAAAAGAAGTTAGAGAGGAGGAAAACAAAGAAAAGCGCGGTTAGAGCAGCAGAAATCCAAGAAAAGCATGGTTAGAGTGGATAAAAACCAAGAAAAGCTGGATTAGAGTGGAGAAAAACCAAGAAAAGCGGGGTTAGAGCAAAGGAAAACCAAGAAAAGCGGGGTTAGAAAGGAGGAAAACCAAGAAAAGTGAAGTTAGAGAGGATGAAAACCAAGAAAAGCGAGCTTAGTGCGGTGTAAAACCAAGAAAAGCGGGGATAGTGCGGAGGAAAACCAAGAAAAGCGGTGTTAGAGCGGAGGAAAACCAAGAAAAGCGGGGATAGAGCGGTGGACAACCAAGAAAAGAGGGGTTAGAGCAAAGGAAAAAAAAAGAAAAGAGGGGTTAGAGCGGAGGAAAACAAAGAAAAGCGGGATTAGAAAAGAGGAAAACCAAGAAAAAGAAGTTAGAGAGAAGGAAAAGCATGAAAAGCCCGGTTAGAGAAGCAGAAATCCAAGAAAAGCTGGGTTAGAGTGGAGAAAAACAAAGAAAAGCGGGGTTAGAGCAAAGGAAAACCAAGAAAGGCAAGGTTAGAAAGGAAGAAAACCTAGAAAAGTGGGGTTAGAGCGGAGGAAAACAAAGAAAAGCGAAGTTAGAGCAAAGGAAAACCAAGGAAAGCGAAGTTAGAGTGGAGGAAATCCAAGAAAAGTGAGGTTAGAGCGGAGGAAAACCAAGAAAAGCGGGGTTAGTGCAGTGTAAAACCAAGAAAAGCGGGGTTAGTGCGGAGGAAAACCAAGAAAAGTGGGGTTAGAGCAAAGGAAAACCAAGAAAAGCGAAGTTAGAGCAAAGGAAAACCAAGGAAAGCGAAGTTAGAGTGGAGGAAAACCAAGAAAAGCGGGGTTAGAGCGGAGGAAAACCAAGAAAAGCGGGGTTAGAGTGGATGAAAACCAAGAAAAGCGAAGTTAGAGCGGAGGAAAACCAAGAAAAGCAGAATAAGTGCGGAGGAAAACCAAGAAAAGCAGGGTTAGTGCAGTGTAAAACCAAGAAAAGCAGGGTTAGAGCAGAGGAAAAGCAAGAAAAGTGGGGTTAGAGCAAAGGAAAACCAAGAAAAGCGAAGTTAGAGCAAAGGAAAACCAAGGAAAGCGAAGTTAGAGTGGAGGAAAACCAAGAAAAGCGGGGTTAGAGTGGAGGTAAACCAAGAAAAGCGGGGTTAGAGTGGATGAAAACCAAGAAAAGCGAAGTTAGAGCGGAGGAAAACCAAGAAAAGCAGAATAAGTGCGGAGGAAAACCAAGAAAAGCGGGGTTAGAGCGGAGATAAACCAAGAAAAGCGGGGTTAGAGCAAAGGAAAACCAAGAAAAGCGGGGTTAGTGCAGAGTAAAACCAAGAAAAGTGGGGTTAGTGCGGAGGAAAACCAAGAAAAGTGGGGTTAGAGCGGAGGAAAAGCATGAAAAGCGGTGTTAGAGCAGAGAAACACCAAGAAAAGCGAAGTTAGAGCGGAGGAGAACCAAGGAAAGCGAAGTTAGAGTGGAGGAAAACCAAGAAATGCGGAGTTAGAGTGGAGGAAAACCAAGAAAAGCGGGGTTAGAGCGGAGGAAAAGCAAGAAAAGCAGGGTTAGAGTGGAGGAAAACCAAGAAATGCGGGGTTCATGGAGATGAAAAACAAGAAATGCGGAATTAGAAAGGAGGAAAACCAAGAAAAGCAGAGTTAGAACGGTGGAAAACAAAGAAAAGCAGGGTTAGAGAGCAGGAAAACTAAGATAATTGGGGTTAGAGTGGAGGAAAACCAATAAAAAGAAGTTAGAGAGGAGGAAAACAAAGAAAAGTGCGGTTAGAGCAGAAGAAATCCAAGAAAAGCATGGTTAGAGTGGAGAAAAACCAAGAAAAGATGGATAAGAGTGGAGAAAAACCAAGAAAAGCGGGGTTAGAGCGGAGGAAAACCAAGAAAAGCGGGGTTAGAAAGGAGGAAAACCAAGAAAAGTGAAGTTAGAGAGGAGGAAAACCAAGAAAAGTGAAGTTAGAAAGGAGGAAAACCAAGAAAAGCGGGGTTAGTGAGGTGTAAAACCAAGAAAAGCGGAGTTAGTGCGGAGGAAAACCAAGAAAAGTGGGGTTAGAGCGGAGGAAAACCAAGAAAAGCGGTGATAGAGCGGAGGAAAACCAAGAAAAGCGGTGTTAGAGCGGAGGAAAACCAAGAAAAGCGGGGATAGAGCGGAGGAAAACCAAGAAAATCGGGGTTAGAGCAAAGGAAAACCAAGAATAGCGGGGTTAGAGCTAAAGAAAACCAAGAAAAGCGGAAGTAGAAAGGAGGAAAACCAAGAAAAGTGAAGTTAGAGCGGAGGAAAACCAAGAAAAGTGTGGTTAGAGCGGAGGAAAACCAAGAAAACCAGAGTTAGAATGGTAGAAAACCAGGAAAAGCGGGGTTAGATTGGAGGAAAACCAAGATAATCGGTGACAGAGCGAAGGAAAACCATGAAAAAGAAGTTAGAGAGAAAGTATACAAAGAAAAGCGCGGTTTGAGCAGCAGAAATCCAAGAAAAGCATGGTTAGATTGGAGAAAAACCAAGAAAAGCTGGGTTAGAGCAGAGAAAAACCAAGAAAAGCAGGGTTAGAGTGGAGGAAAACCAAGAAAAGCGAAGTTAGAGAAGAGGAAAACCAAGAAAAATGAAGTTAGAGAGGAGGAAAACAAAGATAAGCAGGGTAAGAGCGGAGGAAAACCAAGAAAAGCGAAGTTATAGCAGAGGAGAACCAAGAAAAGCGGGGTTAGAGCGGAGGAAAACCAAGAAAAGCTGGGTTAGAGCGGAGAAAAACAAAGAAATGCAGGGTTAGAGAGAAGGAAAAGCATGAAAAGCGGGGTTAGAGCAAAGGAAAACCAAGGAAAGCGAAGTTAGAGTGGAGGAAAACCAAGAAAAGCGGGGTTAGAGTGGAGGTAAACCAAGAAAAGCAGGGTTAGAGCAGAGGAAAAGCAAGAAAAGTGGGGTTAGAGCAAAGGAAAACCAAGAAAAGCGAAGTTAGAGCAAAGGAAAACCAAGGAAAGCGAAGTTAGAGTGGAGGAAAACCAAGAAAAGCGGGGTTAGAGTGGAGGTAAACCAAGAAAAGCGGGGTTAGAGTGGATGAAAACCAAGAAAAGCGAAGTTAGAGCGGAGGAAAACCAAGAAAAGCAGAATAAGTGCGGAGGAAAACCAAGAAAAGCGGGGTTAGAGCGGAGATAAACCAAGAAAAGCGGGGTTAGAGCAAAGGAAAACCAAGAAAAGCGGGGTTAGTGCAGAGTAAAACCAAGAAAAGTGGGGTTAGTGCGGAGGAAAACCAAGAAAAGTGGGGTTAGAGCGGAGGAAAAGCATGAAAAGCGGTGTTAGAGCAGAGAAACACCAAGAAAAGCGAAGTTAGAGCGGAGGAGAACCAAGGAAAGCGAAGTTAGAGTGGAGGAAAACCAAGAAATGCGGAGTTAGAGTGGATGAAAACCAAGAAAAGCGGGGTTAGAGCGGAGGAAAAGCAAGAAAAGCAGGGTTAGAGTGGAAGAAAACCAAGAAATGCGGGGTTCATGGAGATGAAAAACAAGAAATGCGGAATTAGAAAGGAGGAAAACCAAGAAAAGCAGAGTTAGAACGGTGGAAAACAAAGAAAAGCAGGGTTAGAGAGCAGGAAAACTAAGATAATTGGGGTTAGAGTGGAGGAAAACCAATAAAAAGAAGTTAGAGAGGAGGAAAACAAAGAAAAGTGCGGTTAGAGCAGAAGAAATCCAAGAAAAGCATGGTTAGAGTGGAGAAAAACCAAGAAAA
This sequence comes from Coturnix japonica, assembly GCF_054131305.1. Classification (NCBI taxonomy): domain Eukaryota; kingdom Metazoa; phylum Chordata; class Aves; order Galliformes; family Phasianidae; genus Coturnix; species Coturnix japonica. The sequence continues at coordinate 33,987,625 of NC_140669.1, forward strand.
GATGGATAAGAGTGGAGAAAAACCAAGAAAAGCGGGGTTAGAGCGGAGGAAAACCAAGAAAAGCGAAGTTAGAGCGGATGAAAACAAAGAAAAGCGGGGTTAGAGCAGAGGAAAACCAAGAAAAGCGGGGTTAGAGCGGAGGGAAACCAAGAAAAGCGGGGTTAGTGTGGAGGAAAAGGAAGAAAAGCGAGGTTAGAGTGGAGGAAAACCAAGAAATGCAGGATTCATGCAGATGAAAACCAAGAAATGCGGGGTTAGAAAGGTAGAAAAGCAAGAAAAGCAGAGTTAGAACGGAGGAAAACCAAGAAAAGCGGGGTTAGATAGCAGGAAAACAAAGATAATTGGGGTTAGATTGGAGGAAAACCAATAAAAAGAAGTTAGAGAGGAGGAAAACAAAGAAAAGCGCGGTTAGAGCAGCAGAAATCCAAGAAAAGCATGGTTAGAGTGGATAAAAACCAAGAAAAGCTGGATTAGAGTGGAGAAAAACCAAGAAAAGCGGGGTTAGAGCAAAGGAAAACCAAGAAAAGCGGGGTTAGAAAGGAGGAAAACCAAGAAAAGTGAAGTTAGAGAGGATGAAAACCAAGAAAAGCGAGCTTAGTGCGGTGTAAAACCAAGAAAAGCGGGGATAGTGCGGAGGAAAACCAAGAAAAGCGGTGTTAGAGCGGAGGAAAACCAAGAAAAGCGGGGATAGAGCGGTGGACAACCAAGAAAAGAGGGGTTAGAGCAAAGGAAAAAAAAAGAAAAGAGGGGTTAGAGCGGAGGAAAACAAAGAAAAGCGGGATTAGAAAAGAGGAAAACCAAGAAAAAGAAGTTAGAGAGAAGGAAAAGCATGAAAAGCCCGGTTAGAGAAGCAGAAATCCAAGAAAAGCTGGGTTAGAGTGGAGAAAAACAAAGAAAAGCGGGGTTAGAGCAAAGGAAAACCAAGAAAGGCAAGGTTAGAAAGGAAGAAAACCTAGAAAAGTGGGGTTAGAGCGGAGGAAAACAAAGAAAAGCGAAGTTAGAGCAAAGGAAAACCAAGGAAAGCGAAGTTAGAGTGGAGGAAATCCAAGAAAAGTGAGGTTAGAGCGGAGGAAAACCAAGAAAAGCGGGGTTAGTGCAGTGTAAAACCAAGAAAAGCGGGGTTAGTGCGGAGGAAAACCAAGAAAAGTGGGGTTAGAGCAAAGGAAAACCAAGAAAAGCGAAGTTAGAGCAAAGGAAAACCAAGGAAAGCGAAGTTAGAGTGGAGGAAAACCAAGAAAAGCGGGGTTAGAGCGGAGGAAAACCAAGAAAAGCGGGGTTAGAGTGGATGAAAACCAAGAAAAGCGAAGTTAGAGCGGAGGAAAACCAAGAAAAGCAGAATAAGTGCGGAGGAAAACCAAGAAAAGCAGGGTTAGTGCAGTGTAAAACCAAGAAAAGCAGGGTTAGAGCAGAGGAAAAGCAAGAAAAGTGGGGTTAGAGCAAAGGAAAACCAAGAAAAGCGAAGTTAGAGCAAAGGAAAACCAAGGAAAGCGAAGTTAGAGTGGAGGAAAACCAAGAAAAGCGGGGTTAGAGTGGAGGTAAACCAAGAAAAGCGGGGTTAGAGTGGATGAAAACCAAGAAAAGCGAAGTTAGAGCGGAGGAAAACCAAGAAAAGCAGAATAAGTGCGGAGGAAAACCAAGAAAAGCGGGGTTAGAGCGGAGATAAACCAAGAAAAGCGGGGTTAGAGCAAAGGAAAACCAAGAAAAGCGGGGTTAGTGCAGAGTAAAACCAAGAAAAGTGGGGTTAGTGCGGAGGAAAACCAAGAAAAGTGGGGTTAGAGCGGAGGAAAAGCATGAAAAGCGGTGTTAGAGCAGAGAAACACCAAGAAAAGCGAAGTTAGAGCGGAGGAGAACCAAGGAAAGCGAAGTTAGAGTGGAGGAAAACCAAGAAATGCGGAGTTAGAGTGGAGGAAAACCAAGAAAAGCGGGGTTAGAGCGGAGGAAAAGCAAGAAAAGCAGGGTTAGAGTGGAGGAAAACCAAGAAATGCGGGGTTCATGGAGATGAAAAACAAGAAATGCGGAATTAGAAAGGAGGAAAACCAAGAAAAGCAGAGTTAGAACGGTGGAAAACAAAGAAAAGCAGGGTTAGAGAGCAGGAAAACTAAGATAATTGGGGTTAGAGTGGAGGAAAACCAATAAAAAGAAGTTAGAGAGGAGGAAAACAAAGAAAAGTGCGGTTAGAGCAGAAGAAATCCAAGAAAAGCATGGTTAGAGTGGAGAAAAACCAAGAAAAGATGGATAAGAGTGGAGAAAAACCAAGAAAAGCGGGGTTAGAGCGGAGGAAAACCAAGAAAAGCGGGGTTAGAAAGGAGGAAAACCAAGAAAAGTGAAGTTAGAGAGGAGGAAAACCAAGAAAAGTGAAGTTAGAAAGGAGGAAAACCAAGAAAAGCGGGGTTAGTGAGGTGTAAAACCAAGAAAAGCGGAGTTAGTGCGGAGGAAAACCAAGAAAAGTGGGGTTAGAGCGGAGGAAAACCAAGAAAAGCGGTGATAGAGCGGAGGAAAACCAAGAAAAGCGGTGTTAGAGCGGAGGAAAACCAAGAAAAGCGGGGATAGAGCGGAGGAAAACCAAGAAAATCGGGGTTAGAGCAAAGGAAAACCAAGAATAGCGGGGTTAGAGCTAAAGAAAACCAAGAAAAGCGGAAGTAGAAAGGAGGAAAACCAAGAAAAGTGAAGTTAGAGCGGAGGAAAACCAAGAAAAGTGTGGTTAGAGCGGAGGAAAACCAAGAAAACCAGAGTTAGAATGGTAGAAAACCAGGAAAAGCGGGGTTAGATTGGAGGAAAACCAAGATAATCGGTGACAGAGCGAAGGAAAACCATGAAAAAGAAGTTAGAGAGAAAGTATACAAAGAAAAGCGCGGTTTGAGCAGCAGAAATCCAAGAAAAGCATGGTTAGATTGGAGAAAAACCAAGAAAAGCTGGGTTAGAGCAGAGAAAAACCAAGAAAAGCAGGGTTAGAGTGGAGGAAAACCAAGAAAAGCGAAGTTAGAGAAGAGGAAAACCAAGAAAAATGAAGTTAGAGAGGAGGAAAACAAAGATAAGCAGGGTAAGAGCGGAGGAAAACCAAGAAAAGCGAAGTTATAGCAGAGGAGAACCAAGAAAAGCGGGGTTAGAGCGGAGGAAAACCAAGAAAAGCTGGGTTAGAGCGGAGAAAAACAAAGAAATGCAGGGTTAGAGAGAAGGAAAAGCATGAAAAGCGGGGTTAGAGCAAAGGAAAACCAAGGAAAGCGAAGTTAGAGTGGAGGAAAACCAAGAAAAGCGGGGTTAGAGTGGAGGTAAACCAAGAAAAGCAGGGTTAGAGCAGAGGAAAAGCAAGAAAAGTGGGGTTAGAGCAAAGGAAAACCAAGAAAAGCGAAGTTAGAGCAAAGGAAAACCAAGGAAAGCGAAGTTAGAGTGGAGGAAAACCAAGAAAAGCGGGGTTAGAGTGGAGGTAAACCAAGAAAAGCGGGGTTAGAGTGGATGAAAACCAAGAAAAGCGAAGTTAGAGCGGAGGAAAACCAAGAAAAGCAGAATAAGTGCGGAGGAAAACCAAGAAAAGCGGGGTTAGAGCGGAGATAAACCAAGAAAAGCGGGGTTAGAGCAAAGGAAAACCAAGAAAAGCGGGGTTAGTGCAGAGTAAAACCAAGAAAAGTGGGGTTAGTGCGGAGGAAAACCAAGAAAAGTGGGGTTAGAGCGGAGGAAAAGCATGAAAAGCGGTGTTAGAGCAGAGAAACACCAAGAAAAGCGAAGTTAGAGCGGAGGAGAACCAAGGAAAGCGAAGTTAGAGTGGAGGAAAACCAAGAAATGCGGAGTTAGAGTGGATGAAAACCAAGAAAAGCGGGGTTAGAGCGGAGGAAAAGCAAGAAAAGCAGGGTTAGAGTGGAAGAAAACCAAGAAATGCGGGGTTCATGGAGATGAAAAACAAGAAATGCGGAATTAGAAAGGAGGAAAACCAAGAAAAGCAGAGTTAGAACGGTGGAAAACAAAGAAAAGCAGGGTTAGAGAGCAGGAAAACTAAGATAATTGGGGTTAGAGTGGAGGAAAACCAATAAAAAGAAGTTAGAGAGGAGGAAAACAAAGAAAAGTGCGGTTAGAGCAGAAGAAATCCAAGAAAAGCATGGTTAGAGTGGAGAAAAACCAAGAAAAGATGGATAAGAGTGGAGAAAAACCAAGAAAAGCGGGGTTAGAGCGGAGGAAAACCAAGAAAAGCGGGGTTAGAAAGGAGGAAAACCAAGAAAAGTGAAGTTAGAGAGGAGGAAAACCAAGAAAAGTGAAGTTAGAAAGGAGGAAAACCAAGAAAAGCGGGGTTAGTGAGGTGTAAAACCAAGAAAAGCGGAGTTAGTGCGGAGGAAAACCAAGAAAAGCGAAGTTAGAGAAGAGGAAAACCAAGAAAAATGAAGTTAGAGAGGAGGAAAACAAAGATAAGCAGGGTAAGAGCGGAGGAAAACCAAGAAAAGCGAAGTTATAGCAGAGGAGAACCAAGAAAAGCGGGGTTAGAGCGGAGGAAAACCAAGAAAAGCTGGGTTAGAGCGGAGAAAAACAAAGAAATGCAGGGTTAGAGAGAAGGAAAAGCATGAAAAGCGGGGTTAGAGCAAAGGAAAACCAAGGAAAGCGAAGTTAGAGTTGAGGAAAACCAAGAAAAGCGGGGTTAGAGTGGAGGTAAACCAAGAAAAGCAGGGTTAGAGCAGAGGAAAAGCAAGAAAAGTGGGGTTAGAGCAAAGGAAAACCAAGAAAAGCGAAGTTAGAGCAAAGGAAAACCAAGGAAAGCGAAGTTAGAGTGGAGGAAAACCAAGAAAAGCGGGGTTAGAGTGGAGGTAAACCAAGAAAAGCGGGGTTAGAGTGGATGAAAACCAAGAAAAGCGAAGTTAGAGCGGAGGAAAACCAAGAAAAGCAGAATAAGTGCGGAGGAAAACCAAGAAAAGCGGGGTTAGAGCGGAGATAAACCAAGAAAAGCGGGGTTAGAGCAAAGGAAAACCAAGAAAAGCGGGGTTAGTGCAGAGTAAAACCAAGAAAAGTGGGGTTAGTGCGGAGGAAAACCAAGAAAAGTGGGGTTAGAGCGGAGGAAAAGCATGAAAAGCGGTGTTAGAGCAGAGAAACACCAAGAAAAGCGAAGTTAGAGCGGAGGAGAACCAAGGAAAGCGAAGTTAGAGTGGAGGAAAACCAAGAAATGCGGAGTAAGAGTGGAGGAAAACCAAGAAAAGCGGGGTTAGAGCGGAGGAAAAGCAAGAAAAGCAGGGTTAGATTGGAGGAAAACCAAGAAATGCGGGGTTCATGGAGATGAAAAACAAGAAATGTGGAATTAGAAAGGAGGAAAACCAAGAAAAGCAGAGTTAGAACGGTGGAAAACAAAGAAAAGCAGGGTTAGAGAGCAGGAAAACTAAGATAATTGGGGTTAGAGTGGAGGAAAACCAATAAAAAGAAGTTAGAGAGGAGGAAAACAAAGAAAAGTGCGGTTAGAGCAGAAGAAATCCAAGAAAAGCATGGTTAGAGTGGAGAAAAACCAAGAAAAGATGGATAAGAGTGGAGAAAAACCAAGAAAAGCGGGGTTAGAGCGCAGGAAAACCAAGAAAAGCGGCGTTAGAAAGGAGGAAAACCAAGAAAAGTGAAGTTAGAGAGGAGGAAAACCAAGAAAAGTGCAGTTAGAAAGGAGGAAAACCAAAAAAAGCGGGGTTAGTGAGGTGTAAAACCAAGAAAAGCGGAGTTAGTGCGGAGGAAAACCAAGAAAAGTGGGGTTAGAGCGGAGGAAAACCAAGAAAAGCGGTGATAGAGCGGAGGAAAACCAAGAAAAGCGGTGTTAGAGCGGAGGAAAACCAAGAAAAGCGGGGATAGAGCGGAGGAAAACCAAGAAAATCGGGCTTAGAGCAAAGGAAAACCAAGAATAGCGGGGTTAGAGCTAAAGAAAACCAAGAAAAGCGGAAGTAGAAAGGAGGAAAACCAAGAAAAGTGAAGTTAGAGCGGAGGAAAACCAAGAAAAGTGTGGTTAGAGCGGAGGAAAACCAAGAAAACCAGAGTTAGAATGGTAGAAAACCAGGAAAAGCGGGGTTAGATTGGAGGAAAACCAAGATAATCGGGGACAGAGCGAAGGAAAACCATGAAAAAGTAGTTAGAGAGAAAGTATACAAAGAAAAGCGCGGTTTGAGCAGCAGAAATCCAAGAAAAGCATGGTTAGATTGGAGAAAAACCAAGAAAAGCTGGGTTAGAGCAGAGAAAAACCAAGAAAAGCAGGGTTAGAGTGGAGGAAAACCAAGAAAAGCGAAGTTAGAGAAGAGGAAAACCAAGAAAAATGAAGTTAGAGAGGAGGAAAACAAAGATAAGCAGGGTAAGAGCGGAGGAAAACCAAGAAAAGCGAAGTTATAGCAGAGGAGAACCAAGAAAAGCGGGGTTAGAGCGAAGGAAAACCAAGAAAAGCTGGGTTAGAGCGGAGAAAAACAAAGAAATGCAGGGTTAGAGAGAAGGAAAAGCATGAAAAGCGGGGTTAGAGCAAAGGAAAACCAAGGAAAGCGAAGTTAGAGTGGAGGAAAACCAAGAAAAGCGGGGTTAGAGTGGAGGTAAACCAAGAAAAGCAGGGTTAGAGCAGAGGAAAAGCAAGAAAAGTGGGGTTAGAGCAAAGGAAAACCAAGAAAAGCGAAGTTAGAGCAAAGGAAAACCAAGGAAAGCGAAGTTAGAGTGGAGGAAAACCAAGAAAAGCGGGGTTAGAGTGGAGGTAAACCAAGAAAAGCGGGGTTAGAGTGGATGAAAACCAAGAAAAGCGAAGTTAGAGCGGAGGAAAACCAAGAAAAGCAGAATAAGTGCGGAGGAAAACCAAGAAAAGCGGGGTTAGAGCGGAGATAAACCAAGAAAAGCGGGGTTAGAGCAAAGGAAAACCAAGAAAAGCGGGGTTAGTGCAGAGTAAAACCAAGAAAAGTGGGGTTAGTGCGGAGGAAAACCAAGAAAAGTGGGGTTAGAGCGGAGGAAAAGCATGAAAAGCGGTGTTAGAGCAGAGAAACACCAAGAAAAGCGAAGTTAGAGCGGAGGAGAACCAAGGAAAGCGAAGTTAGAGTGGAGGAAAACCAAGAAATGCGGAGTTAGAGTGGAGGAAAACCAAGAAAAGCGGGGTTAGAGCGGAGGAAAAGCAAGAAAAGCAGGGTTAGAGTGGAGGAAAACCAAGAAATGCGGGGTTCATGGAGATGAAAAACAAGAAATGCGGAATTAGAAAGGAGGAAAACCAAGAAAAGCAGAGTTAGAACGGTGGAAAACAAAGAAAAGCAGGGTTAGAGAGCAGGAAAACTAAGATAATTGGGGTTAGAGTGGAGGAAAACCAATAAAAAGAAGTTAGAGAGGAGGAAAACAAAGAAAAGTGCGGTTAGAGCAGAAGAAATCCAAGAAAAGCATGGTTAGAGTGGAGAAAAACCAAGAAAAGATGGATAAGAGTGGAGAAAAACCAAGAAAAGCGGTATTAGAGCGGAGGAAAACCAAGAAAAGCGGGGTTAGAAAGGAGGAAAACCAAGAAAAGTGAAGTTAGAGAGGAGGAAAACCAAGAAAAGTGAAGTTAGAAAGGAGGAAAACCAAGAAAAGCGGGGTTAGTGAGGTGTAAAACCAAGAAAAGCGGAGTTAGTGCGGAGGAAAACCAAGAAAAGTGGGGTTAGAGCGGAGGAAAACCAAGAAAAGCGGTGATAGAGCGGAGGAAAACCAAGAAAAGCGGTGTTAGAGCGGAGGAAAACCAAGAAAAGCGGGGATAGAGCGGAGGAAAACCAAGAAAATCGGGCTTAGAGCAAAGGAAAACCAAGAATAGCGGGGTTAGAGCTAAAGAAAACCAAGAAAAGCGGAAGTAGAAAGGAGGAAAACCAAGAAAAGTGAAGTTAGAGCGGAGGAAAACCAAGAAAAGTGTGGTTAGAGCGGAGGAAAACCAAGAAAACCAGAGTTAGAATGGTAGAAAACCAGGAAAAGCGGGGTTAGATTGGAGGAAAACCAAGATAATCGGTGACAGAGCGAAGGAAAACCATGAAAAAGAAGTTAGAGAGAAAGTATACAAAGAAAAGCGCGGTTTGAGCAGCAGAAATCCAAGAAAAGCATGGTTAGATTGGAGAAAAACCAAGAAAAGCTGGGTTAGAGCAGAGAAAAACCAAGAAAAGCAGGGTTAGAGTGGAGGAAAACCAAGAAAAGCGAAGTTAGAGAAGAGGAAAACCAAGAAAAATGAAGTTAGAGAGGAGGAAAACAAAGATAAGCAGGGTAAGAGCGGAGGAAAACCAAGAAAAGCGAAGTTATAGCAGAGGAGAACCAAGAAAAGCGGGGTTAGAGCGGAGGAAAACCAAAAAAAGCTGGGTTAGAGCGGAGAAAAACAAAGAAATGCAGGGTTAGAGAGAAGGAAAAGCATGAAAAGCGGGGTTAGAGCAAAGGAAAACCAAGGAAAGCGAAGTTAGAGTGGAGGAAAACCAAGAAAAGCGGGGTTAGAGTGGAGGTAAACCAAGAAAAGCAGGGTTAGAGCAGAGGAAAAGCAAGAAAAGCGGTGTTAGAGCGGAGGAAAACAAAGAAAAGCGGTGTTAGAGCAAAGGAAAACCAAGAAAAGCGAAATTAGAGCGGAGGAAAACAAAGAAAAGCGGGGTTAGAGCGGAGGAAAACCAAGAAAAGCGGGGTTAGAGCGGAGGGAAACCAAGAAAAGCGGTGTTAGTGTGGAGGAAAAGGAAGAAAAGCGGGGTTAGAGTGGAGGAAAACTAAGAAATGCAGGATTCATGCAGATGAAAACCAAGAAATGCGGGGTTAGAAAGGTAGAAAAGCAAGAAAAGCAGAGTTAGAACGGAGGAAAACCAAGAAAAGAGGGGTTAGATAGCAGGAAAACCAAGATAATTGGGGTTAGATTGGAGGAAAACCAATAAAAAGAAGTTAGAGAGGAGGAAAACAAAGAAAAGCGCGGTTAGAGTGGCAGACATCCAAGAAAAGCATAGTTAGAGTGGAGAAAAACGAAGAAAAGCTGGATTAGAGTGGAGAAAAACCAAGAAAAGCGGGGTTAGAGCAAAGGAAAACCAAGAAAAGTGGGGTTAGAAAGGAGGAAAACCAAGAAAAGTGAAGTTAGAGAGGAGGAAAACCAAGAAAAGCGAGCTTAGTGCGGTGTAAAACCAAGAAAAGCGGGGTTAGAGCGGAGGAAAACCAAGAAAAGCGGTGTTAGAGCGGAGGAAAACCAAGAAAAGCGGGGATAGAGCGGTGGACAACCAAGAAAAGAGGGGTTAGAGCAAAGGAAAAACAAGAAAAGAGGGGTTAGAGCGGAGGAAAACCAAGAAAAGCGGGATTAGAAAAGAGGAAAACCAAGAAAAGTGAAGTTAAAGCGGAGGAAAACCAAGAAAAGTGTGGTTAGAGCGGAGGAAAACCAAGAAAACCAGAGTTAGAATGGTAGAAAACCAGGAAAAGCGGGGTTAGATTGGAGGAAAACCAAGATAATCGGGGACAGAGCGAAGGAAAACCATGAAAAAGAAGTTAGAGAGAAAGTATACAAAGAAAAGCGCGGTTTGAGCAGCAGAAATCCAAGAAAAGCATGGTTAGATTGGAGAAAAACCAAGAAAAGCTGGGTTAGAGCAGAGAAAAACCAAGAAAAGCAGGGTTAGAGTGGAGGAAAACCAAGAAAAGCGAAGTTAGAGAAGAGGAAAACCAAGAAAAATGAAGTTAGAGAGGAGGAAAACAAAGATAAGCAGGGTAAGAGCGGAGGAAAACCAAGAAAAGCGAAGTTATAGCAGAGGAGAACCAAGAAAAGCGGGGTTAGAGCGGAGGAAAACCAAGAAAAGCTGGGTTAGAGCGGAGAAAAACAAAGAAATGCAGGGTTAGAGAGAAGGAAAAGCATGAAAAGCGGGGTTAGAGCAAAGGAAAACCAAGGAAAGCGAAGTTAGAGTGGAGGAAAACCAAGAAAAGCGGGGTTAGAGTGGAGGTAAACCAAGAAAAGCAGGGTTAGAGCAGAGGAAAAGCAAGAAAAGTGGGGTTAGAGCAAAGGAAAACCAAGAAAAGCGAAGTTAGAGCAAAGGAAAACCGAGGAAAGCGAAGTTAGAGTGGAGGAAAACCAAGAAAAGCGGGGTTAGAGTGGAGGTAAACCAAGAAAAGCGGGGTTAGAGTGGATGAAAACCAAGAAAAGCGAAGTTAGAGCGGAGGAAAACCAAGAAAAGCAGAATAAGTGCGGAGGAAGACCAAGAAAAGCGGGGTTAGAGCGGAGATAAACCAAGAAAAGCGGGGTTAGAGCAAAGGAAAACCAAGAAAAGCGGGGTTAGTGCAGAGTAAAACCAAGAAAAGTGGGGTTAGTGCGGAGGAAAAACAAGAAAAGTGGGGTTAGAGCGGAGGAAAAGCATGAAAAGCGGTGTTAGAGCAGAGAAACACCAAGAAAAGCGAAGTTAGAGCGGAGGAGAACCAAGGAAAGCGAAGTTAGAGTGGAGGAAAACCAAGAAATGCGGAGTTAGAGTGGAGGAAAACCAAGAAAAGCGGGGTTAGAGCAGAGGAAAAGCAAGAAAAGCAGGGTTAGAGTGGAGGAAAACCAAGAAATGCGGGGTTCATGGAGATGAAAAACAAGAAATGCGGAATTAGAAAGGAGGAAAACCAAGAAAAGCAGAGTTAGAACGGTGGAAAACAAAGAAAAGCAGGGTTAGAGAGCAGGAAAACTAAGATAATTGGGGTTAGAGTGGAGGAAAACAAATAAAAAGAAGTTAGAGAGGAGGAAAACAAAGAAAAGTGCGGTTAGAGCAGAAGAAATCCAAGAAAAGCATGGTTAGAGTGGAGAAAAACCAAGAAAAGATGGATAAGAGTGGAGAAAAACCAAGAAAAGCGGGGTTAGAGCGGAGGAAAACCAAGAAAAGCGGGGTTAGAAAGGAGGAAAACCAAGAAAAGTGAAGTTAGAGAGGAGGAAAACCAAGAAAAGTGAAGTTAGAAAGGAGGAAAACCAAGAAAAGCGGGGTTAGTGAGGTGTAAAACCAAGAAAAGCGGAGTTAGTGCGGAGGAAAACCAAGAAAAGCGAAGTTAGAGAAGAGGAAAACCAAGAAAAATGAAGTTAGAGAGGAGGAAAACAAAGATAAGCAGGGTAAGAGCGGAGGAAAACCAAGAAAAGCGAAGTTATAGCAGAGGAGAACCAAGAAAAGCGGGGTTAGAGCGGAGGAAAACCAAGAAAAGCTGGGTTAGAGCGGAGAAAAACAAAGAAATGCAGGGTTAGAGAGAAGGAAAAGCATGAAAAGCGGGGTTAGAGCAAAGGAAAACCAAGGAAAGCGAAGTTAGAGTTGAGGAAAACCAAGAAAAGCGGGGTTAGAGTGGAGGTAAACCAAGAAAAGCAGGGTTAGAGCAGAGGAAAAGCAAGAAAAGTGGGGTTAGAGCAAAGGAAAACCAAGAAAAGCGAAGTTAGAGCAAAGGAAAACCAAGGAAAGCGAAGTTAGAGTGGAGGAAAACCAAGAAAAGCGGGGTTAGAGTGGAGGTAAACCAAGAAAAGCGGGGTTAGAGTGGATGAAAACCAAGAAAAGCGAAGTTAGAGCGGAGGAAAACCAAGAAAAGCAGAATAAGTGCGGAGGAAAACCAAGAAAAGCGGGGTTAGAGCGGAGATAAACCAAGAAAAGCGGGGTTAGAGCAAAGGAAAACCAAGAAAAGCGGGGTTAGTGCAGAGTAAAACCAAGAAAAGTGGGGTTAGTGCGGAGGAAAACCAAGAAAAGTGCAGTTAGAAAGGAGGAAAACCAAAAAAAGCGGGGTTAGTGAGGTGTAAAACCAAGAAAAGCGGAGTTAGTGCGGAGGAAAACCAAGAAAAGTGGGGTTAGAGCGGAGGAAAACCAAGAAAAGCGGTGATAGAGCGGAGGAAAACCAAGAAAAGCGGTGTTAGAGCGGAGGAAAACCAAGAAAAGCGGGGATAGAGCGGAGGAAAACCAAGAAAATCGGGCTTAGAGCAAAGGAAAACCAAGAATAGCGGGGTTAGAGCTAAAGAAAACCAAGAAAAGCGGAAGTAGAAAGGAGGAAAACCAAGAAAAGTGAAGTTAGAGCGGAGGAAAACCAAGAAAAGTGTGGTTAGAGCGGAGGAAAACCAAGAAAACCAGAGTTAGAATGGTAGAAAACCAGGAAAAGCGGGGTTAGATTGGAGGAAAACCAAGATAATCGGGGACAGAGCGAAGGAAAACCATGAAAAAGTAGTTAGAGAGAAAGTATACAAAGAAAAGCGCGGTTTGAGCAGCAGAAATCCAAGAAAAGCATGGTTAGATTGGAGAAAAACCAAGAAAAGCTGGGTTAGAGCAGAGAAAAACCAAGAAAAGCAGGGTTAGAGTGGAGGAAAACCAAGAAAAGCGAAGTTAGAGAAGAGGAAAACCAAGAAAAATGAAGTTAGAGAGGAGGAAAACAAAGATAAGCAGGGTAAGAGCGGAGGAAAACCAAGAAAAGCGAAGTTATAGCAGAGGAGAACCAAGAAAAGCGGGGTTAGAGCGGAGGAAAACCAAGAAAAGCTGGGTTAGAGCGGAGAAAAACAAAGAAATGCAGGGTTAGAGAGAAGGAAAAGCATGAAAAGCGGGGTTAGAGCAAAGGAAAACCAAGGAAAGCGAAGTTAGAGTGGAGGAAAACCAAGAAAAGCGGGGTTAGAGTGGAGGTAAACCAAGAAAAGCAGGGTTAGAGCAGAGGAAAAGCAAGAAAAGTGGGGTTAGAGCAAAGGAAAACCAAGAAAAGCGAAGTTAGAGCAAAGGAAAACCAAGGAAAGCGAAGTTAGAGTGGAGGAAAACCAAGAAAAGCGGGGTTAGAGTGGAGGTAAACCAAGAAAAGCGGGGTTAGAGTGGATGAAAACCAAGAAAAGCGAAGTTAGAGCGGAGGAAAACCAAGAAAAGCAGAATAAGTGCGGAGGAAAACCAAGAAAAGCGGGGTTAGAGCGGAGATAAACCAAGAAAAGCGGGGTTAGAGCAAAGGAAAACCAAGAAAAGCGGGGTTAGTGCAGAGTAAAACCAAGAAAAGTGGGGTTAGTGCGGAGGAAAACCAAGAAAAGTGGGGTTAGAGCGGAGGAAAAGCATGAAAAGCGGTGTTAGAGCAGAGAAACACCAAGAAAAGCGAAGTTAGAGCGGAGGAGAACCAAGGAAAGCGAAGTTAGAGTGGAGGAAAACCAAGAAATGCGGAGTTAGAGTGGAGGAAAACCAAGAAAAGCGGGGTTAGAGCAGAGGAAAAGCAAGAAAAGCAGGGTTAGAGTGGAGGAAAACCAAGAAATGCGGGGTTCATGGAGATGAAAAACAAGAAATGTGGAATTACAAAGGAGGAAAACCAAGAAAAGCAGAGTTAGAACGGTGGAAAACAAAGAAAAGCAGGGTTAGAGAGCAGGAAAACTAAGATAATTGGGGTTAGAGTGGAGGAAAACAAATAAAAAGAAGTTAGAGAGGAGGAAAACAAAGAAAAGTGCGGTTAGAGCAGAAGAAATCCAAGAAAAGCATGGTTAGAGTGGAGAAAAACCAAGAAAAGATGGATAAGAGTGGAGAAAAACCAAGAAAAGCGGGGTTAGAGCGGAGGAAAACCAAGAAAAGCGGGGTTAGAAAGGAGGAAAACCAAGAAAAGTGAAGTTAGAGAGGAGGAAAACCAAGAAAAGTGAAGTTAGAAAGGAGGAAAACCAAGAAAAGCGGGGTTAGTGAGGTGTAAAACCAAGAAAAGCGGAGTTAGTGCGGAGGAAAACCAAGAAAAGCGAAGTTAGAGAAGAGGAAAACCAAGAAAAATGAAGTTAGAGAGGAGGAAAACAAAGATAAGCAGGGTAAGAGCGGAGGAAAACCAAGAAAAGCGAAGTTATAGCAGAGGAGAACCAAGAAAAGCGGGGTTAGAGCGGAGGAAAACCAAGAAAAGCTGGGTTAGAGCGGAGAAAAACAAAGAAATGCAGGGTTAGAGAGAAGGAAAAGCATGAAAAGCGGGGTTAGAGCAAAGGAAAACCAAGGAAAGCGAAGTTAGAGTTGAGGAAAACCAAGAAAAGCGGGGTTAGAGTGGAGGTAAACCAAGAAAAGCAGGGTTAGAGCAGAGGAAAAGCAAGAAAAGTGGGGTTAGAGCAAAGGAAAACCAAGAAAAGCGAAGTTAGAGCAAAGGAAAACCAAGGAAAGCGAAGTTAGAGTGGAGGAAAACCAAGAAAAGCGGGGTTAGAGTGGAGGTAAACCAAGAAAAGCGGGGTTAGAGTGGATGAAAACCAAGAAAAGCGAAGTTAGAGCGGAGGAAAACCAAGAAAAGCAGAATAAGTGCGGAGGAAAACCAAGAAAAGCGGGGTTAGAGCGGAGATAAACCAAGAAAAGCGGGGTTAGAGCAAAGGAAAACCAAGAAAAGCGGGGTTAGTGCAGAGTAAAACCAAGAAAAGTGGGGTTAGTGCGGAGGAAAACCAAGAAAAGTGCAGTTAGAAAGGAGGAAAACCAAAAAAAGCGGGGTTAGTGAGGTGTAAAACCAAGAAAAGCGGAGTTAGTGCGGAGGAAAACCAAGAAAAGTGGGGTTAGAGCGGAGGAAAACCAAGAAAAGCGGTGATAGAGCGGAGGAAAACCAAGAAAAGCGGTGTTAGAGCGGAGGAAAACCAAGAAAAGCGGGGATAGAGCGGAGGAAAACCAAGAAAATCGGGCTTAGAGCAAAGGAAAACCAAGAATAGCGGGGTTAGAGCTAAAGAAAACCAAGAAAAGCGGAAGTAGAAAGGAGGAAAACCAAGAAAAGTGAAGTTAGAGCGGAGGAAAACCAAGAAAAGTGTGGTTAGAGCGGAGGAAAACCAAGAAAACCAGAGTTAGAATGGTAGAAAACCAGGAAAAGCGGGGTTAGATTGGAGGAAAACCAAGATAATCGGGGACAGAGCGAAGGAAAACCATGAAAAAGTAGTTAGAGAGAAAGTATACAAAGAAAAGCGCGGTTTGAGCAGCAGAAATCCAAGAAAAGCATGGTTAGATTGGAGAAAAACCAAGAAAAGCTGGGTTAGAGCAGAGAAAAACCAAGAAAAGCAGGGTTAGAGTGGAGGAAAACCAAGAAAAGCGAAGTTAGAGAAGAGGAAAACCAAGAAAAATGAAGTTAGAGAGGAGGAAAACAAAGATAAGCAGGGTAAGAGCGGAGGAAAACCAAGAAAAGCGAAGTTATAGCAGAGGAGAACCAAGAAAAGCGGGGTTAGAGCGGAGGAAAACCAAGAAAAGCTGGGTTAGAGCGGAGAAAAACAAAGAAATGCAGGGTTAGAGAGAAGGAAAAGCATGAAAAGCGGGGTTAGAGCAAAGGAAAACCAAGGAAAGCGAAGTTAGAGTGGAGGAAAACCAAGAAAAGCGGGGTTAGAGTGGAGGTAAACCAAGAAAAGCAGGGTTAGAGCAGAGGAAAAGCAAGAAAAGTGGGGTTAGAGCAAAGGAAAACCAAGAAAAGCGAAGTTAGAGCAAAGGAAAACCAAGGAAAGCGAAGATAGAGTGGAGGAAAACCAAGAAAAGCGGGGTTAGAGTGGAGGTAAACCAAGAAAAGCGGGGTTAGAGTGGATGAAAACCAAGAAAAGCGAAGTTAGAGCGGAGGAAAACCAAGAAAAGCAGAATAAGTGCGGAGGAAAACCAAGAAAAGCGGGGTTAGAGCGGAGATAAACCAAGAAAAGCGGGGTTAGAGCAAAGGAAAACCAAGAAAAGCGGGGTTAGTGCAGAGTAAAACCAAGAAAAGTGGGGTTAGTGCGGAGGAAAACCAAGAAAAGTGGGGTTAGAGCGGAGGAAAAGCATGAAAAGCGGTGTTAGAGCAGAGAAACACCAAGAAAAGCGAAGTTAGAGCGGAGGAGAACCAAGGAAAGCGAAGTTAGAGTGGAGGAAAACCAAGAAATGCGGAGTTAGAGTGGAGGAAAACCAAGAAAAGCGGGGTTAGAGCGGAGGAAAAGCAAGAAAAGCAGGGTTAGAGTGGAGGAAAACCAAGAAATGCGGGGTTCATGGAGATGAAAAACAAGAAATGTGGAATTACAAAGGAGGAAAACCAAGAAAAGCAGAGTTAGAACGGTGGAAAACAAAGAAAAGCAGGGTTAGAGAGCAGGAAAACTAAGATAATTGGGGTTAGAGTGGAGGAAAACCAATAAAAAGAAGTTAGAGAGGAGGAAAACAAAGAAAAGTGCGGTTAGAGCAGAAGAAATCCAAGAAAAGCATGGTTAGAGTGGAGAAAAACCAAGAAAAGATGGATAAGAGTGGAGAAAAACCAAGAAAAGCGGTATTAGAGCGGAGGAAAACCAAGAAAAGCGGGGTTAGAAAGGAGGAAAACCAAGAAAAGTGAAGTTAGAGAGGAGGAAAACCAAGAAAAGTGAAGTTAGAAAGGAGGAAAACCAAGAAAAGCGGGGTTAGTGAGGTGTAAAACCAAGAAAAGCGGAGTTAGTGCGGAGGAAAACCAAGAAAAGTGGGGTTAGAGCGGAGGAAAACCAAGAAAAGCGGTGATAGAGCGGAGGAAAACCAAGAAAAGCGGTGTTAGAGCGGAGGAAAACCAAGAAAAGCGGGGATAGAGCGGAGGAAAACCAAGAAAATCGGGCTTAGAGCAAAGGAAAACCAAGAATAGCGGGGTTAGAGCTAAAGAAAACCAAGAAAAGCGGAAGTAGAAAGGAGGAAAACCAAGAAAAGTGAAGTTAGAGCGGAGGAAAACCAAGAAAAGTGTGGTTAGAGCGGAGGAAAACCAAGAAAACCAGAGTTAGAATGGTAGAAAACCAGGAAAAGCGGGGTTAGATTGGAGGAAAACCAAGATAATCGGTGACAGAGCGAAGGAAAACCATGAAAAAGAAGTTAGAGAGAAAGTATACAAAGAAAAGCGCGGTTTGAGCAGCAGAAATCCAAGAAAAGCATGGTTAGATTGGAGAAAAACCAAGAAAAGCTGGGTTAGAGCAGAGAAAAACCAAGAAAAGCAGGGTTAGAGTGGAGGAAAACCAAGAAAAGCGAAGTTAGAGAAGAGGAAAACCAAGAAAAATGAAGTTAGAGAGGAGGAAAACAAAGATAAGCAGGGTAAGAGCGGAGGAAAACCAAGAAAAGCGAAGTTATAGCAGAGGAGAACCAAGAAAAGCGGGGTTAGAGCGGAGGAAAACCAAGAAAAGCTGGGTTAGAGCGGAGAAAAACAAAGAAATGCAGGGTTAGAGAGAAGGAAAAGCATGAAAAGCGGGGTTAGAGCAAAGGAAAACCAAGGAAAGCGAAGTTAGAGTGGAGGAAAACCAAGAAAAGCGGGGTTAGAGTGGAGGTAAACCAAGAAAAGCAGGGTTAGAGCAGAGGAAAAGCAAGAAAAGCGGTGTTAGAGCGGAGGAAAACAAAGAAAAGCGGTGTTAGAGCAAAGGAAAACCAAGAAAAGCGAAATTAGAGCGGAGGAAAACAAAGAAAAGCGGGGTTAGAGCGGAGGAAAACCAAGAAAAGCGGGGTTAGAGCGGAGGGAAACCAAGAAAAGCGGTGTTAGTGTGGAGGAAAAGGAAGAAAAGCGGGGTTAGAGTGGAGGAAAACTAAGAAATGCAGGATTCATGCAGATGAAAACCAAGAAATGCGGGGTTAGAAAGGTAGAAAAGCAAGAAAAGCAGAGTTAGAACGGAGGAAAACAAAGAAAAGAGGGGTTAGATAGCAGGAAAACCAAGATAATTGGGGTTAGATTGGAGGAAAACCAATAAAAAGAAGTTAGAGAGGAGGAAAACAAAGAAAAGCGCGGTTAGAGTGGGAGACATCCAAGAAAAGCATAGTTAGAGTGGAGAAAAACGAAGAAAAGCTGGATTAGAGTGGAGAAAAACCAAGAAAAGCGGGGTTAGAGCAAAGGAAAACCAAGAAAAGTGGGGTTAGAAAGGAGGAAAACCAAGAAAAGTGAAGTTAGAGAGGAGGAAAACCAAGAAAAGCGAGCTTAGTGCGGTGTAAAACCAAGAAAAGCGGGGTTAGAGCGGAGGAAAACCAAGAAAAGCGGGGTTAGAGCGGAGGAAAACCAAGAAAAGCGGGGATAGAGCGGTGGACAACCAAGAAAAGAGGGGTTAGAGCAAAGGAAAAAAAAAGAAAAGAGGGGTTAGAGCGGAGGAAAACCAAGAAAAGCGGGATTAGAAAAGAGGAAAACCAAGAAAAGTGAAGTTAAAGCGGAGGAAAACCAAGAAAAGTGTGGTTAGAGCGGAGGAAAACCAAGAAAACCAGAGTTAGAATGGAAGAAAACCAGGAAAAGCGGGGTTAGAGTGGAGGAAAACCAAGATAATCGGGGACAGAGCGAAGGAAAACCAAGAAAAAGAAGTTAGAGAGAGAGAATACAACGAAAAGCACGGTTTGAGCAGTAGAAATCCAAGAAAAGCATGGTTAGATTAGAGAAAAACCAAGAAAAGCTGGGTTAGAGCAGAGAAAAACCAAGAAAAGCGGGCTTCGAGCGAAGGAAAACCAAGAAAAGCGGGGTTAGAGAAGAGGAAAACTAAGAAAAATGAAGTTAGAGAGGAGGAAAACAAAGATAAGCAGGGTTAGAGCGGAGGAAAACCAAGAAAAGCGGGGTTAGAGCGGAGGAAAACCAAGAAAAGCGGTGTTAGAGCGGAGGAAAACAAAGAAAAGCAGGGTTAGAGAGAAGGAAAAGCATGAAAAGCGGGGTTAGAGCGGAGGAAAACCAAGAAATGCGGGGATAGAGCGGAGGAAAAGTAGGAAATGCAAAGTTAGAGCGGGGGAAAACCAAGAAAAGCGAGTTTCATGCAGATGAAAACCAACAAATGCAAGGTTAGAAAGGAGGAAAACCAAGAAAAGCAGAGTTAGAACGGAAGAAAACCAAGAAAAGCGGGGTTAGAGAGGAGGAAAACCAAGATAATCGGGGACAGAGCGCAGGAAAACCAAGAAAAAGAAGTTAGAGAGAAGGAAAAGCATGAAAAGCCCGGTTAGAGAACCAGAAATCCAAGAAAAGCTGGGTTAGAGTGGAGAAAAACAAAGAAAAGCGGGGTTAGAGCGAAGGAAAACCAAGAAAGGCAAGGTTAGAAAGGAAGAAAACCTAGAAAAGTGGGGTTAGAGCGGAGGAAAACAAAGAAAAGCGAAGTTAGAGCAAAGGAAAACCAAGGAAAGCGAAGTTAGAGTGGAGGAAATCCAAGAAAAGTGGGGTTAGAGCGAAGAAAACCAAGAAAAGCGGGGTTAGTGCAGTGTAAAACCAAGAAAAGCGGGGTTAGTGAGGGGGAAAACCAAGAAAAGTGGGGTTAGAGCAAAGGAAAACCAAGAAAAGCGAAGTTAGAGCAAAGTAAAACCAATAAAAGCGGGGTTAGAGTGGAGGAAAACCAAGAAAAGCAAAATAAGTGCGGAGGAAAACCAAGAAAAGCGGGGTTAGAGTGGAGGTAAACCAATAAAAGCGGGGTTAGAGCGGAGGAAAACCAAGAAAAGCAAAATAAGTGCGGAGGAAAACCAAGAAAAGCGGGGTTAGAGCGGAGATAAACCAAGAAAAGCGGGGTTAGAGCGGAGGAAAACCAAGAAAAGCGGTGTTAGTGTTGAGGAAAACCAAGAAAAGTGTGGTTAGAGTGGAGGAAAACCAAGAAAAGCAGGGCTAGTGCGGAGGAAAACCAAGACAAGCGGTGTTAGAGTGGATGAAAACCAAGAAAAGCGGGGTAAGTGCGGAGGGAAACCAAGAAAAGCGGTGTTAGAATGGAAGAAAACCAGGAAAAGCGGGGTTAGAGTGGAGAAAAACCAAGAGAAGCGGAGATAGAGCGGAGGAAAACCAAGAAAAGCGGGATTAGAGCGGAGGAAAACAAAGAAAAGCGGGGTTAAAGCGGAGGAAAACCAAGAAAAGTGGGGTTATATTTGTGGAAAAACATGAAAAGCGGTGTTAGAGCGGATGAAAACCAAGAAAATTGAAGTTAGAGCAAAGGAAAACCAAGGAAAGCGAAGTTAGAGTGGAGGATATCCAAGAATAGTGAGGTTGGAGTGGAGGAAAACCAAGAAAAGCGGGGTTAGAGCGGAGAAAAAGCAAGTAAAGCGGGGTTAGAGCGGAGGAAAACAAAGAAAAGCGGGCTTAGAGCGGAAGAAAATTAAGGAAAGTGAAGTTAGAGCAGAGGAAAACCGAGAAAAGTGGGGTTAGAGCGGAGGAAATCCAAGAAAAGTGGGGTTTGTGCGGTGTAAAACCAAGAAAAGCAAGGTTAGTGCGGATGAAAATCAAGAAAATAGGGTTAGAAAGGAGGAAAACCAAGAAAAGTGAAGTTAGAGCGGAGGAAAACCAAGAATAGCAGGGTTAGAGCGGAGGAAAACCAAGAAAAGTGGGGTTAGAAAGGAGGAAAACCAAGAAAAGTGAAGTTAGAGCGGAGGAAAACCAAGAAAAGCTGTGTTAGAGCGGAGGAAAACCAAGAAAAGCGGGGTTCGTGCGGAGGAAAACAAAGTAAAGAGGGGTTACTGCGGAGGAAAACCAAGAAAAGCGGTGTTAGAGCGGATGAAAACCAAGAAAAGCGGAGTGAGACCATAGGAAAACCAAGAAAAGTGAAGTTAGAGCGGAGGAAAACCAAGAAAAGCGGGGCGAGAGAGGAGGAAAACCAAGAAAAGCGGGCTTAGTGCAAAGGGAAAAAAAAGGAAAGAGGGGATAGTGCGGAGGAAAACCAAGAAAAGCGGTGTTAGAGCGGAGGAAAACCAAGAAAAGCGGTGTTAGAGCGGAGGAAAACCAAGAAAAGCTGGGTTAGAGCGGAGGAAAAGAAACATTAGCGGGGTTAGAGCGGAGGAAAACCAAGAAAAGCGGGGTTAGAACGGAGGAAAACAAAGATAAGCGGGGTTAGTGCGGATGAAAACCAAGAAAATGGGGTTAGAAAGGAGGAAAACCAAGAAAAGTGAAGTTAGACCGGAGAAAAACCAAGAAAAGCGAACTTAGAGCAGAGGAAAACCAAGAAAAGTGGGGTTAGAAAGGAGGAAAACCAAGAAAAGTGAAGTTAGAGCGGAGGAAAACCAAGAAAAGCAGGGTTAGAGCGGAGGAAAACCAAGAAAAGCGGAGTTAGAGCGGAGGAAAACAAACATTAGCGGGGTTAGAGCGGAGGAAAACCAAGAAAAGCGGGGTTAGAACGGAGGAAAACCAAGATAAGCGGGGTTAGTGCGGATGAAAACCAAGAAAATAGGGTTAGAAAGGAGGAAAACCAAGAAAAGTGAAGTTAGAGCGGAGGAAAACCAAGAAAAGCGAACTTAGAGCGGAGGAAAACCAAGAAAAGTGGGGTTAGAAAGGAGGAAAACCAAGAAAAGTGAAGTTAGAGCGGAGGAAAACCAAGAAAAGCGGGGTTCGTGCGGAGGAAAACAAAGTAAAGAAAGGTTAGTGCGGTGTAAAACCAAGAAAAGCGGTGTTAGAGCGGATGAAAACCAAGAAAAGCTGAGTGAGACCATAGGAAAACCAAGAAAAGTGAAGTTAGAGCGGAGGAAAACCAAGAAAAGCGGGGCTAGAGAGGAGGAAAACCAAGAAAAGCGAGGTTAGTGCGGAGGGAAAAAAAAGGAAAGAGGGGTTAGTGCGGAGGAAAACCAAGAAAAGCGGTGTTAGAGTGGAGGAAAACCAAGAAAAGAGGTGTTAGAGCGGAGGAAAACCAAGAAAAGCGAAGTTAGAATGGAGGAAAACCAAGAAAAGCGGGGTTAGAGCGGAGGAAAACAAACATTAGCGGGTTTAGAGCGGAGGAAAACCAAGAAAAGCGGGGTTAGAGCGGAGGAAAACAAAGATAAGCGGGGTTAGTGTGGAGGAAAACCAAGAAAAGTGGGGTTAGAGTGGAGGAAAACCAAGAAAAGCGGGGTTAGTGCGGAGGAAAACCAAGAAAAGCGGTGTTAGAGCGGATGAAAACCAAGAAAAGCGGTGTTAGAGCGGAGGAAAACCAAGAAAAGTGAACTTAGACCGGAGGAAATCAAGGAAAGCGAAGTTAGAGTGGAGGAAAACCAAGGAAAGCGAAGTTAGAGTGGAGGAAAACCAAGAAAAAAGGGGTTAGAGCGGAGGAAATCCAAGAAAAGCGGGGTTAGAGCGGAGGAAAACCAAGAAAAGCGAAGTTAGAGCGGAGGAAAACCAAGAAAAGAGGGGTTAGAAAGGAGGAAAACCAAGAAAAGCGGCGTTAGAGCGGAGGAAAACCAAGAAAAGCGAAATTAGAGCGGAGGAAAACAAAGAAAAGCGGGGTTAGAGCGGAGGAAAACCAAGAAAAGCGGGGTTAGAGCGGAGGGAAACCAAGAAAAGCGGTGTTAGTGTGGAGGAAAAGGAAGAAAAGCGGGGTTAGAGTGGAGGAAAACTAAGAAATGCAGGATTCATGCAGATGAAAACCAAGAAATGCGGGGTTAGAAAGGTAGAAAAGAAAGAAAAGCAGAGTTAGAACGGAGGAAAACAAAGAAAAGAGGGGTTAGATAGCAGGAAAACCAAGATAATTGGGGTTAGATTGGAGGAAAACCAATAAAAAGCAGTTAGAGAGGAGGAAAACAAAGAAAAGCGCGGTTAGAGTGGGAGACATCCAAGAAAAGCATAGTTAGAGTGGAGAAAAACCAAGAAAAGCTGGATTAGAGTGGAGAAAAACCAAGAAAAGCGGGGTTAGAGCAAAGGAAAACCAAGAAAAGTGGGGTTAGAAAGGAGGAAAACCAAGAAAAGTGAAGTTAGAGAGGAGGAAAACCAAGAAAAGCGAGCTTAGTGCGGTGTAAAACCAAGAAAAGCGGGGATAGAGCGGAGGAAAACCAAGAAAAGCGGTGTTAGAGCGGAGGAAAACCAAGAAAAGCGGGGATAGAGCGGCGGACAACCAAGAAAAGAGGGGTTAGAGCAAAGGAAAAACAAGAAAAGAGGGGTTAGAGCGGAGGAAAACCAAGAAAAGCGGGATTAGAAAAGAGGAAAACCAAGAAAAGTGAAGTTAAAGCGGAGGAAAACCAAGAAAAGTGTGGTTAGAGCGGAGGAAAACCAAGAAAACCAGAGTTAGAATGGAAGAAAACCAGGAAAAGCGGGGTTAGAGTGGAGGAAAACCAAGATAATCGGGGACAGAGCGAAGGAAAACGAAGAAAAAGAAGTTAGAGAGAGAGAATACAACGAAAAGCACGGTTTGAGCAGTAGAAATCCAAGAAAAGCATGGTTAGATTAGAGAAAAACCAAGAAAAGCTGGGTTAGAGCAGAGAAAAACCAAGAAAAGCGGGCTTCGAGCGAAGGAAAACCAAGAAAAGCGGGGTTAGAGAAGAGGAAAACTAAGAAAAATGAAGTTAGAGAGGAGGAAAACAAAGATAAGCAGGGTTAGAGCGGAGGAAAACCAAGAAAAGCGAAGTTATAGCGGAGGAAATTCAAGACAAGCGGAATAAGTGCGGAGGAAAACCAAGAAAAGCAAGGTTAGAGCGAAGGAAAACCAAGAAAAGCGGGGTTAGAGCGGAGGAAAACCAAGAAAAGCGGTGTTAGAGCGGAGGAAAACAAAGAAAAGCAGGGTTAGAGAGAAGGAAAAGCATGAAAAGCGGGGTTAGAGCGGAGGAAAACCAAGAAATGCGGGGATAGAGCGGAGGAAAAGTAGGAAATGCAAAGTTAGAGCGGGGGAAAACCAAGAAAAGCGAGTTTCATGCAGATGAAAACCAACAAATGCAAGGTTAGAAAGGAGGAAAACCAAGAAAAGCAGAGTTAGAACGGAAGAAAACCAAGAAAAGCGGGGTTAGAGAGGAGGAAAACCAAGATAATCGGGGACAGAGCGAAGGAAAACCAAGAAAAAGAAGTTAGAGAGAAGGAAAAGCATGAAAAGCCCGGTTAGAGAACCAGAAATCCAAGAAAAGCTGGGTTAGAGTGGAGAAAAACAAAGAAAAGCGGGGTTAGAGCGGAGGAAAACCAAGAAAGGCAAGGTTAGAAAGGAAGAAAACCTAGAAAAGTGGGGTTAGAGCAGAGGAAAACAAAGAAAAGCGAACTTAGAGCAAAGTAAAACCAAGGAAAGCGAAGTTAGAGTGGAGGAAATCCAAGAAAAGTGGGGTTAGAGCGAAGAAAACCAAGAAAAGCGGGGTTAGTGCAGTGTAAAACCAAGAAAAGCGGGGTTAGTGAGGGGGAAAACCAAGAAAAGTGGGGTTAGAGCAAAGGAAAACCAAGAAAAGCAAAGTTAGAGCAAAGTAAAACCAAGGAAAGCGAAGTTAGAGTGGAGGAAAACCAAGAAAAGCGGGGTTAGAGTGGAGGTAAACCAATAAAAGCGGGGTTAGAGTGGAGGAAAACCAAGAAAAGCAAAATAAGTGCGGAGGAAAACCAAGAAAAGCGGGGTTAGAGTGGAGGTAAACCAATAAAAGCGGGGTTAGAGCGGAGGAAAACCAAGAAAAGCAAAATAAGTGCGGAGGAAAACCAAGAAAAGCGGGGTTAGAGCGGAGGAAAACCAAGAAAAGCGGTGTTAGTGTTGAGGAAAACCAAGAAAAGTGTGGTTAGAGTGGAGGAAAACCAAGAAAAGCAGGGCTAGTGCGGAGGAAAACCAAGACAAGCGGTGTTAGAGTGGATGAAAACCAAGAAAAGCGGGGTAAGTGCGGAGGGAAACCAAGAAAAGCGGTGTTAGAATGGAAGAAAACCAGGAAAAGCGGGGTTAGAGTGGAGAAAAACCAAGAAAAGCGGAGATAGAGCGGAGGAAAACCAAGAAAAGCGGGATTAGAGCGGAGGAAAACAAAGAAAAGCGGGGTTAAAGCGGAGGAAAACCAAGAAAAGTGGGGTTATATTTGTGGAAAACCAAGAAAAGCGGTGTTAGAGCGGATGAAAACCAAGAAAATTGAAGTTAGAGCAAAGGAAAACCAAGGAAAGCGAAGTTAGAGTGGAGGATATCCAAGAATAGTGAGGTTGGAGTGGAGGAAAACCAAGAAAAGCGGGGTTAGAGCGGAGAAAAAGCAAGTAAAGCGGGGTTAGAGCGGAGGAAAACAAAGAAACGCGGGATTAGAGCGGAAGAAAATTAAGGAAAGTGAAGTTAGAGCAGAGGAAAACCGAGAAAAGTGGGGTTAGAGCGGAGGAAATCCAAGAAAAGTGGGGTTTGTGCGGTGTAAAACCAAGAAAAGCAAGGTTAGTGCGGATGAAAATCAAGAAAATGGGGTTAGAAAGGAGGAAAACCAAGAAAAGTGAAGTTAGAGCGGAGGAAAACCAAGAATAGCAGGGTTAGAGCGGAGGAAAACCAAGAAAAGTGGGGTTAGAAAGGAGGAAAACCAAGAAAAGTGAAGTTAGAGCGGAGGAAAACCAAGAAAAGCTGTGTTAGAGCGGAGGAAAACCAAGAAAAGCGGGGTTCGTGCGGAGGAAAACAAAGTAAAGAGGGGTTACTGCGGAGGAAAACCAAGAAAAGCGGTGTTAGAGCGGATGAAAACCAAGAAAAGCGGAGTGAGACCATAGGAAAACCAAGAAAAGTGAAGTTAGAGCGGAGGAAAACCAAGAAAAGCGGGGCGAGAGAGGAGGAAAACCAAGAAAAGCGGGCTTAGTGCAAAGGGAAAAAAAAGGAAAGAGGGGATAGTGCGGAGGAAAACCAAGAAAAGCGGTGTTAGAGCGGAGGAAAACCAAGAAAAGCGGTGTTAGAGCGGAGGAAAACCAAGAAAAGCTGGGTTAGAGCGGAGGAAAAGAAACATTAGCGGGGTTAGAGCGGAGGAAAACCAAGAAAAGCGGGGTTAGAACGGAGGAAAACAAAGATAAGCGGGGTTAGTGCGGATGAAAACCAAGAAAATGGGGTTAGAAAGGAGGAAAACCAAGAAAAGTGAAGTTAGACCGGAGAAAAACCAAGAAAAGCGAACTTAGAGCAGAGGAAAACCAAGAAAAGTGGGGTTAGAAAGGAGGAAAACCAAGAAAAGTGAAGTTAGAGCGGAGGAAAACCAAGAAAAGCAGGGTTAGAGCGGAGGAAAACCAAGAAAAGCGGGGTTAGAGCGGAGGAAAACAAACATTAGCGGGGTTAGAGCGGAGGAAAACCAAGAAAAGCGGGGTTAGAACGGAGGAAAACCAAGATAAGCGGGGTTAGTGCGGATGAAAACCAAGAAAATAGGGTTAGAAAGGAGGAAAACCAAGAAAAGTGAAGTTAGAGCGGAGGAAAACCAAGAAAAGCGAACTTAGAGCGGAGGAAAACCAAGAAAAGTGGGGTTAGAAAGGAGGAAAACCAAGAAAAGTGAAGTTAGAGCGGAGGAAAACCAAGAAAAGCGGGGTTCGTGCGGAGGAAAACAAAGTAAAGAAAGGTTAGTGCGGTGTAAAACCAAGAAAAGCGGTGTTAGAGCGGATGAAAACCAAGAAAAGCTGAGTGAGACCATAGGAAAACCAAGAAAAGTGAAGTTAGAGCGGAGGAAAACCAAGAAAAGCGGGGCTAGAGAGGAGGAAAACCAAGAAAAGCGAGGTTAGTGCGGAGGGAAAAAAAAGGAAAGAGGGGTTAGTGCGGAGGAAAACCAAGAAAAGCGGTGTTAGAGTGGAGGAAAACCAAGAAAAGCGGTGTTAGAGCGGAGGAAAACCAAGAAAAGCGAAGTTAGAATGGAGGAAAACCAAGAAAAGCGGGGTTAGAGCGGAGGAAAACAAACATTAGCGGGTTTAGAGCGGAGGAAAACCAAGAAAAGCGGGGTTAGAGCGGAGGAAAACAAAGATAAGCGGGGTTAGTGTGGAGGAAAACCAAGAAAAGTGGGGTTAGAGTGGAGGAAAACCAAGAAAAGCGGGGTTAGTGCGGAGGAAAACCAAGAAAAGCGGTGTTAGAGCGGATGAAAACCAAGAAAAGCGGTGTTAGAGCGGAGGAAAACCAAGAAAAGTTAACTTAGACCGGAGGAAATCAAGGAAAGCGAAGTTAGAGTGGAGGAAAACCAAGGAAAGCGAAGTTAGAGTGGAGGAAAACCAAGAAAAAAGGGGTTAGAGCGGAGGAAATCCAAGAAAAGCGGGGTTAGAGCGGAGGAAAACCAAGAAAAGCGAAGTTAGAGCGGAGGAAAACCAAGAAAAGAGGGGTTAGAAAGGAGGAAAACCAAGAAAAGCGGCGTTAGAGCGGAGGAAAACCATGTAAAAAGAAGTTAGAGGAGGAAAACAAAGCAAAGCGCGAATAGAGCAGCAGAAATCCAAGAAAAGCGGAGTTAGAGTGGAGAAGAACCAAGAAAAGCTGGATTACAGTGGAGAAAAACCAAGATAAGCGGGGTTAGAGCAGAGGAAAACCATAAAAATCGGGGTTAGAAAGTAGGAAAACCAAGAAAAGTGAAGTTAGAGAGGAGGTAAACCATGAAAAGCGGGGTTAGTGTGGTGTAAAACCAAGAAAAGCGGGGTTAGTGCAGAGGAAAACCAAGAAAAGCGGTGATAGAGCGGAGGAAAACCAAGAAAAGCGGGGATAGAGCGGAGGAAAACCAAGAAAAGCAGGGTTAGAGCAAAGGAAAACCAAGAATAGCGAGGTTAGAGCGGAGGAAAACAAAGAAAAGCGGGATTAGAGCGGAGGAAAACCAAGAAAAGCGGGGATAGAGCGGAGGAAAACCAAGAAAAGCAGGGTTAGAGCAAAGGAAAACCAAGAATAGTGGGGTTAGAGCGGAGGAAAACAAAGAAAAGCGGGATTAGAGTGGAGGAAAACCAAGAAAAGTGAAGTAAGAGCGAAGGAAAACCAAGAAAAGTGTGGTTAGATCGGAGGAAAACCAAGAAAAGCAGAGGTAGAATGGAAGAAAACCAGGAAAAGCAGGGTTAGATTGCAGAAAAACCAAGATAATCGGGGACAGAGCGAAGGAAAACCAAGAAAAAGAAGTTAGAGTGAAAGAATACGAAGAAAAGCGCAGTTTGAGCAGCAGAAATCCAAGAAAAGCATGGTTAGATTGGAGAAAAACCAAGAAAAGCGGGATAGAGCGGAGGAAAACCAAGAAAAGCGGGGTTAGAGCAGAGAAAAACCAAGAAAAACGGGGTTAGAGCGGAGGAAAACCAAGAAAAGCGAAGTTAGAGAAGAGGAAAACCAAGAAAAATGAAGTTATAGAGGAGGAAAACCAAGAAAAGCGGGGTTAGAGCGGAGGAAAACCAAGAAAAGCAGAGTTAGAATGGAAGAAAACCAGGAAAAGCGGGGTTAGAGTGGAGGAAAACCAAGAAATGCGAAGTTATAGCGGAGGAAAACCAAGAAAAGCGGAATAAGTGCGGAGGAAAACCAAGAAAAGCAATGTTAGAGCGGAGGAAAACCAAGAAATGCGGGGTTAGAGCGGAGGAAAACAAAGAAAAGCGGGGTCAGAGCGGAGGTAAACAAAGAAAAGCAGGGTTAGAGAGAAGGAAAAGCATGAAAAGCGGGGTTAGAGCGGAGGAAAACCAGGAAAAGCGGGGTTAGAAAGGAAGAAAACCAAGAAAAGTGAAGTTAGAGCGGAGGAAAACCAAGAAAAGCGGGGTTAGAGCGGAGGATAACAAAGAAAAGCTGGGTTAGAGCGAAGGAAAACAATGAAAAGCGGGGTTAGAGAGAACGAAAAGCATGAAAAGTGGGGTTAGAGCGGAGGAAAACCAAGAAATGCGGGGATAGAGCGGAGGAAAATTAGGAAATGCGAAGTTAGAGCAGGGGAAAACCAAGAAAAGCTTGGTTCATGAAGATGAAAACCAACAAATGCGGAGTTAGAAAGGAGGAAAACCAAGAAAAGAAGAGTTAGAACAGAAGAATACCAAGAAAAGCAGGGTTAGAGAGGAGGAAAACCAAGATACTTGGGGTTAGAGTGGAGGAAAACCAATAAAAAGAAATTAGACAGAAGGAAAAGCATGAAAAGCGCGGTTAGAGAAGCAGAAATCCAAGAAAAGCATGGTTAGAGTGGAGAAAAACCAAGAAAAGCTGAGTTAGAGTGGAGAAAAACAAAGAAAAGCGGGGTTAGAGCGGAGGAAAACTAAGAAAAGTGGGGTTAGAGTGGAGGAAAACCAAGAAAAGTGAAGTTAGAGCGAAGGAAAAGCAATAAAAGTGGGGTTAGAGCGGAGGACAACAAAGAAAAACGGACTTAGAGCCGTAGAAAACCAAGAAAAGTGAAGTTAGAGCGGAGGAAAACCAAGAAAAGCGGTGTTAGAGCGGAGGAAAACCAAGAAAAGCGTGGTTTGTGCGATGTAAAACCAAGAAAAGTGGGGTTAGTGCGGAGGAAATCCAAGAAAAATGGGGTTAGAAAGGAGGAAAACCAAAAAAAGTGAAGTTAGAGCCGAGGAAAACCAAGAAGAGTAGGGTTAGAGCGGAGGAAAACCAAGAAAAGAGGGGTTCGTGCGGAGGAAAACAAAGAAAAGAGGGGTTAGTGCGGAGGAAAACAAAGAAAAGCGGTGTTAGACCGGATGAAAAACAAGAAAGGCGGAGTGAGACCATAGGAAAACCAAGAAAAGTGAAGTTAGAGCGGAGGAAAACCAAGAAAAGCGGAGTTAGAGAGGAGGAAAACCAAGAAAAGCGGGGTTAGTGCGGAGGGAAACAAAGGAAAGAGGGGTTAGTGCGGAGGAAAACCAAGAAAAGCGGTGTTAGAGCGGATGAAAACCAAGAAAAGCGGAGTGAGACCATAGGAAAACCAAGAAAAGTGAAGTTAGAGCGGAGGAAAACCAAGAAAAGCGGGGCTAGAGAAAAGGAAAACCAAGAAAAGCGGGCTTAGTGCAAAGGGAAAAAAAAGGAAAGAGGGGTTAGTGCGGAGGAAAACCAAGAAAAGCGGTGTTAGAGCGGAGGAAAACCAAGAAAAGCGGTGTTAGAGCGGAGGAAAACCAAGAAAAGCGGGGTTAGAGCGGAGGAAAAGAAACATTAGCGGGGTTAGAGCGGAGGAAAACCAAGAAAAGCGGGGTTAGAACGGAGGAAAACAAAGATAAGCGGGGTTAGTGCGGATGAAAACCAAGAAAATGGGGTTAGAAAGGAGGAAAACCAAGAAAAGTGAAGTTAGACCGGAGAAAAACCAAGAAAAGCGAACTTAGAGCAGAGGAAAACCAAGAAAAGTGGGGTTAGAAAGGAGGAAAACCAAGAAAAGTGAAGTTAGAGCGGAGGAAAACCAAGAAAAGCAGGGTTAGAGCGGAGGAAAACCAAGAAAAGCGGGGTTAGAGCGGAGGAAAACAAACATTAGCGGGGTTAGAGCGGAGGAAAACCAAGAAAAGCGGGGTTAGAACGGAGGAAAACCAAGATAAGCGGGGTTAGTGCGGATGAAAACCAAGAAAATAGGGTTAGAAAGGAGGAAAACCAAGAAAAGTGAAGTTAGAGCGGAGGAAAACCAAGAAAAGCGAACTTAGAGCGGAGGAAAACCAAGAAAAGTGGGGATAGAAAGGAGGAAAACCAAGAAAAGTGAAGTTAGAGCGGAGGAAAACCAAGAAAAGCGGGGTTCGTGCGGAGGAAAACAAAGTAAAGAAAGGTTAGTGCGGTGTAAAACCAAGAAAAGCGGTGTTAGAGCGGATGAAAACCAAGAAAAGCTGAGTGAGACCATAGGAAAACCAAGAAAAGTGAAGTTAGAGCGGAGGAAAACCAAGAAAAGCGGGGCTAGAGAGGAGGAAAACCAAGAAAAGCGAGGTTAGTGCGGAGGGAAAAAAAAGGAAAGAGGGGTTAGTGCGGAGGAAAACCAAGAAAAGCGGTGTTAGAGTGGAGGAAAACCAAGAAAAGCGGTGTTAGAGCGGAGGAAAACCAAGAAAAGCGAAGTTAGAATGGAGGAAAACCAAGAAAAGCGGGGTTAGAGCGGAGGAAAACAAACATTAGCGGGGTTAGAGCGGAGGAAAACCAAGAAAAGCGGGGTTAGAGCGGAGGAAAACAAAGATAAGTGGGGTTAGTGTGGAGGAAAACCAAGAAAAGTGGGGTTAGAGTGGAGGAAAACCAAGAAAAGCGGGGTTAGTGCGGAGGAAAACCAAGAAAAGCGGTGTTAGAGCGGATGAAAACCAAGAAAAGCGGTGTTAGAGCGGAGGAAAACCAAGAAAAGCGAACTTAGACCGGAGGAAATCAAGGAAAGCGAAGTTAGAGTGGAGGAAAACCAAGGAAAGCGAAGTTAGAGTGGAGGAAAACCAAGAAAAGCGGTGTTAGAGCGGAGGAAATCCAAGAAAAGCGGGGTTAGAGCGGAGGAAAACCAAGAAAAGCGAAGTTAGAGCGGAGGAAAACCAAGAAAAGAGGGGTTAGAAAGGAGGAAAACCAAGAAAAGCGGCGTTAGAGCGGAGGAAAACCATGTAAAAAGAAGTTAGAGGAGGAAAACAAAGCAAAGCGCGAATAGAGCAGCAGAAATCCAAGAAAAGCGGAGTTAGAGTGGAGAAGAACCAAGAAAAGCTGGATTACAGTGGAGAAAAACCAAGATAAGCGGGGTTAAAGCAGAATTAAACCATAAAAATCGGGGTTAGAAAGTAGGAAAACCAAGAAAAGTGAAGTTAGAGAGGAGGTAAACCATGAAAAGCGGGGTTAGTGTGGTGTAAAACCAAGAAAAGCGGGGTTAGTGCAGAGGAAAACCAAGAAAAGCGGTGATAGAGCGGAGGAAAACCAAGAAAAGCGGGGATAGAGCGGAGGAAAACCAAGAAAAGCAGGGTTAGAGCAAAGGAAAACCAAGAATAGCGGGGTTAGAGCGGAGGAAAACAAAGAAAAGCGGGATTAGAGCGGAGGAAAACCAAGAAAAGCGGGGATAGAGCGGAGGAAAACCAAGAAAAGCAGGGTTAGAGCAAAGGAAAACCAAGAATAGTGGGGTTAGAGCAGAGGAAAACAAAGAAAAGCGGGATTAGAGTGGAGGAAAACCAAGAAAAGTGAAGTAAGAGCGAAGGAAAACCAAGAAAAGTGTGGTTAGATCGGAGGAAAACCAAGAAAAGCAGAGGTAGAATGGAAGAAAACCAGGAAAAGCAGGGTTAGATTGCAGAAAAACCAAGATAATCGGGGACAGAGCGAAGGAAAACCAAGAAAAAGAAGTTAGAGTGAAAGAATACGAAGAAAAGCGCAGTTTGAGCAGCAGAAATCCAAGAAAA
The DNA here is from genome assembly GCF_054131305.1 of Coturnix japonica. Lineage (NCBI taxonomy): Eukaryota > Metazoa > Chordata > Aves > Galliformes > Phasianidae > Coturnix > Coturnix japonica. Next base: position 34,019,209 of record NC_140669.1, read on the forward strand.
GCATGGTTAGATTGGAGAAAAACCAAGAAAAGCAGGATAGAGCGGAGGAAAACCAAGAAAAGCGGGGTTAGAGCAGAGAAAAACCAAGAAAAACGGGGTTAGAGCGGAGGAAAACCAAGAAAAGCGAAGTTAGAGAAGAGGAAAACCAAGAAAAATGAAGTTAGAGAGGAGGAAAACCAAGAAAAGCGGGGTTAGAGCGGAGGAAAACCAAGAAAAGCAGAGTTAGAATGGAAGAAAACCAGGAAAAGCGGGGTTAGAGTGGAGGAAAACCAAGAAATGCGAAGTTATAGCGGAGGAAAACCAAGAAAAGCGGAATAAGTGCGGAGGAAAACCAAGAAAAGCAATGTTAGAGCGGAGGAAAACCAAGAAATGCGGGGTTAGAGCGGAGGAAAACAAAGAAAAGCGGGGTCAGAGCGGAGGTAAACAAAGAAAAGCAGGGTTAGAGAGAAGGAAAAGCATGAAAAGCGGGGTTAGAGCGGAGGAAAACCAAGAAAAGCGGGGTTAGAAAGGAAGAAAACCAAGAAAAGTGAAGTTAGAGCGGAGGAAAACCAAGAAAAGCGGGGTTAGAGCGGAGGATAACAAAGAAAAGCTGGGTTAGAGCGAAGGAAAACAATGAAAAGCGGGGTTAGAGAGAACGAAAAGCATGAAAAGTGGGGTTAGAGCGGAGGAAAACCAAGAAATGCGGGGATAGAGCGGAGGAAAATTAGGAAATGCGAAGTTAGAGCAGGGGAAAACCAAGAAAAGCTTGGTTCATGAAGATGAAAACCAACAAATGCGGAGTTAGAAAGGAGGAAAACCAAGAAAAGAAGAGTTAGAATGGAAGAATACCAAGAAAAGCAGGGTTAGAGAGGAGGAAAACCAAGATACTTGGGGTTAGAGTGGAGGAAAACCAATAAAAAGAAATTAGACAGAAGGAAAAGCATGAAAAGCGCGGTTAGAGAAGCAGAAATCCAAGAAAAGCATGGTTAGAGTGGAGAAAAACCAAGAAAAGCTGAGTTAGAGTGGAGAAAAACAAAGAAAAGCGGGGTTAGAGCGGAGGAAAACTAAGAAAAGTGGGGTTAGAGTGGAGGAAAACCAAGAAAAGTGAAGTTAGAGCGAAGGAAAAGCAATAAAAGCGGGGTTAGAGCGGAGGACAACAAAGAAAAACGGACTTAGAGCGGAAGAAAACCAAGAAAAGTGAAGTTAGAGCGGAGGAAAACCAAGAAAAGCGGTGTTAGAGCGGAGGAAAACCAAGAAAAGCGTGGTTTGTGCGGTGTAAAACCAAGAAAAGTGGGGTTAGTGCGGAGGAAATCCAAGAAAAATGGGGTTAGAAAGGAGGAAAACCAAAAAAAGTGAAGTTAGAGCCGAGGAAAACCAAGAAGAGTAGGGTTAGAGCGGAGGAAAACCAAGAAAAGAGGGGTTCGTGCGGAGGAAAACAAAGAAAAGAGGGGTTAGTGCGGAGGAAAACAAAGAAAAGCGGTGTTAGACCGGATGAAAAACAAGAAAGGCGGAGTGAGACCATAGGAAAACCAAGAAAAGTGAAGTTAGAGCGGAGGAAAACCAAGAAAAGCGGAGTTAGAGAGGAGGAAAACCAAGAAAAGCGGGGTTAGTGCGGAGGGAAACAAAGGAAAGAGGGGTTAGAGCGGAGGAAAACCAAGAAAAGCGAAGTTAGAGCGGAGGAAAACCAAGAAAAGCGGAATAAGTGCACAGGATAACCAAGAAAAGCGGGGTTAGAGCGGAGGAAAACCAAGAAAAACGGGCTTAGAGCGGAAGAAAACCAAGAAAAGTGAAGATAGACCGGAGGAAAACCGAGAAAAGCCGGGTTAGAGCGGAGGAAAACCAAGAAAAGCGGGGTTAGAGAGAACAAAAAGCATGAAAAGTGGGGTTAGAGCGGAGGAAAACCAAGAAATGCGGGGATAGAGCGGAGGAAAAGTAGGAAATGCGAAGTTAGAGCGGGGGAAAACCAAGAAAAGCGAGGTTCTTGCAGATGAAAACCAACAAATGCAAGGTTACAAAGGAGGAAAACCAAGAAAAGCAGAGTTAGAACGGAAGAAAACCAAGAAAAGCGGGGTTAGAGAGGAGGAAAACCCAGATAATTGGGGTTAGAGTGGAGGAAAACCAATAAAAAGAAGTTAGAGAGAAGGAAAAGCATGAAAAGCCCAGTTAGAGAAGCAGAAATCCAAGAAAAGCTGGGTTAGAGTGGAGAAAAACAAAGAAAAGCGAGATTAGAGCGGAGGAAAACCAAGAAAGGCAAGGTTAGAAAGGAAGAAAACCAAGAAAAGTGGGGTTAGAGCGGAGGAAAACAAAGAAAAGCGAAGTTAGAGCAAAGGAAAACCAGGGAAAGCGAAGTTAGAGTGGAGGAAATCCAAGAAAAGTGGGGTTAGAAGGAGGAAAACCAAGAAAAGCGGGGTTAGTGCAGTGCAAAACCAAGAAAAGCGGGGTTAGTGAGGAGGAAAACCAAGAAAAGTGGGGTTAGAGCAAAGGAAAACCAAGAAAAGCGAAGTTAGAGCAAAGGAAAACCAAGGAAAGCGAAGTTAGAGTGGAGGAAAACCAAGAAAAGCGGGGTTAGAGCGGAGGTAAACCAAGAAAAGCGGGGTTAGAGCGGAGGAAAACCAAGAAAAGCGGAATAAGTGCAAAGGAATACCAAGAAAAGCGGGGCTAGAGCAGGGGACAACCAAGAAAAAGAAGTTAGAGAGGAAGAAAACGAAGAAAAGCGTGATTAGAGCAGCAGAAATCCGAGAAAAGCATGGTTAGAGTTGAGAAAAACCATGAAAAGCTGGGTTAGAGTGGAGAAAAACCAAGAAAAGCGGGGTTAGTGCGGAGGAAAACCAAGAAAAGCGGGGTTAGTGCGGAGGAAAACCAAGAAAAGCGGGGTTAGAGCGGAGGAAAACCAAGAAAGGCAAGGTTAGAAAGGAAGAAAACCAAGAAAAGTGGGGTTAGAGCGGAGGAAAACAAAGAAAAGCGAAGTTAGAGCAAAGGAAAACCAAGGAAAGCGAAGTTAGAGTGGAGGAAATCCAAGAAAAGTGGGGTTAGAGCGGAGGAAAACCAAGAAAAGCGGGGTTAGTGCAGTGTAAAACCAAGAAAAGCGGGGTTAGTTAGGAGGAAAACCAAGAAAAGTGGGGTTAGAGCAAAGGAAAACCAAGAAAAGCGAAGTTAGAGCAAAGGAAAACCAAGGAAAGCGAAGTTAGAGTGGAGGAAAACCAAGAAAAGCGGGGTTAGAGCGGAGGTAAACCAAGAAAAGCGGGGTTAGAGCGGAGGAAAAGCAAGAAAAGCGGTGTTAGAGCGGAGGAAAACCAAGAAAAGCGGGGTTAGAGCGGAGATAAACCAAGAAAAGCGGGGTTAGAGCGGAGGAAAACAAAGAAAAGCGGAGTTAGTGTTGAGGAAAACCAGGAAAAGTGTGGTTAGAGTGGAGGAAAACCAAGGAAAGCGGGGCTAGTGCGGAGGAAAACCAAGAAAAGCGGTGTTAGAGTGGATGAAAACCAAGAAAAGCGGGGTTAGTGCGGAGGGAATCCAAGAAAAGCGGTGTTAGAATGGAAGAAAACCAGGAAAAGCGGGGTTAGAGTGGAGAAAAACCAAGAAAAGCGGAGATAGAGCGGAGGAAAACCAAGAAAAGCTGGGTTAGTGCGGAGGAAAACCAAGAAAAGCGGGGTTAAAGCGGAGGAAAACCAAGAAAAGTGGGGTTATAGTTGTGGAAAACCAAGAAAAGCGGTGTTAGAGCGGATGAAAACCAAGAAAATTGAAGTTAGAGCAAAGGAAAACCAAGGAAAGCGAAGTTAGAGTGGAGGAAATCCAAGAAAAGTTGGGTTAGAGTGGAGGAAAACCAAGAAAAGCGGGGTTCGTGCGGAGGAAAACAAAGAAAAGAGGGGTTAGTGCGGAGGAAAACAAAGAAAAGCGGTGTTAGACCGGATGAAAACCAAGAAAGGCAGAGTGAGATTATAGGAAAACCAAGAAAAGCGAAGTTAGAGCAAAGGAAAACCAAGGAAAGCGAAGTTAGAGCAAAGGAAAACCAAGGAAAGCGAAGTTAGAGTGGAGGAAAACCAAGAAAAGCGGGGTTAGAGCGGAGGAAAAGCAAGAAAAGCGGTGTTAGAGCGGAGGAAAACAAAGAAAAGCGGGGTTAGAGCAGAGAGAAACCAAGAAAAACGGGTTTAGAGCGCAGGAAAACCAAGAAAAGCGGTGTTAGTGTTGAGGAAAACCAAGAAAAGTGTGGTTAGAGTGGAGGAAAACCAAGAAAAGCGAGGTTAGTGCGGAGGGAAAAAAAAGGAAAGAGGGGTTAGTGCGGAGGAAAACCAAGAAAAGCGGTGTTAGAGTGGAGGAAAACAAGGAAAAGCGGTGTTAGAGCGGAGGAAAACCAAGAAAAGCGAAGTTAGAATGGAGGAAAACCAAGAAAAGCGGGGTTAGAGCGGAGGAAAACAAACATTAGCGGGGTTAGAGCGGAGGAAAACCAAGAAAAGCGGGGTTAGAGCGGAGGAAAACAAAGATAAGTGGGGTTAGTGCGGAGGAAAACCAAGAAAAGCGGTGCTAGAGCGGATGAAAACCAAGAAAAGCGGTGTTAGAGCGGAGGAAAACCAAGAAAAGCGAACTTAGACCGGAGGAAATCAAGGAAAGCGAAGTTAGAGTGGAGGAAAACCAAGAAAAAAGGGGTTAGAGCGGAGGAAATCCAAGAAAAGCGGGGTTAGAGCGGAGGAAAACCAAGAAAAGCGAAGTTAGAGCGGAGGAAAACCAAGAAAAGAGGGGATAGAAAGGAGGAAAACCAAGAAAAGCGGCGTTAGAGCGGAGGAAAACCATGTAAAAAGAAGTTAGAGGAGGAAAACAAAGCAAAGCGCGAATAGAGCAGCAGAAATCCAAGAAAAGCGGAGTTGGAGTGGAGAAGAACCAAGAAAAGCTGGATTACAGTGGAGAAAAACCAAGATAAGCGGGGTTAGAGCAGAGGAAAAACATAAAAATCGGGGTTAGAAAGTAGGAAAACCAAGAAAAGTGAAGTTAGAGAGGAGGTAAACCATGAAAAGCGGGGTTAGTGTGGTGTAAAACCAAGAAAAGCGGGGTTAGTGCAGAGGAAAACCAAGAAAAGCGGTGATAGAGCGGAGGAAAACCAAGAAAAGCGGGGATAGAGCGGAGGAAAACCAAGAAAAGCAGGGTTAGAGCAAAGGAAAACCAAGAATAGCGGGGTTAGAGCGGAGGAAAACAAAGAAAAGCGGGACTAGAGCGGAGGAAAACCAAGAAAAGCGGGGATAGAGCGGAGGAAAACCAAGAAAAGCAGGGTTAGAGCAAAGGAAAACCAAGAATAGTGGGGTTAGAGCGGAGGAAAACCAAGAAAAGCGGGATTAGAGTGGAGGAAAACCAAGAAAAGTGAAGTAAGAGCGAAGGAAAACCAAGAAAAGTGTGGTTAGATAGGAGGAAAACCAAGAAAAGCAGAGGTAGAATGGAAGAAAACCAGGAAAAGCAGGGTTAGATTGCAGAAAAACCAAGATAATCGGGGACAGAGCGAAGGAAAACCAAGAAAAAGAAGTTAGAGTGAAAGAATACGAAGAAAAGCGCAGTTTGAGCAGCAGAAATCCAAGAAAAGCATGGTTAGATTGGAGAAAAACCAAGAAAAGCGGGATAGAGCGGAGGAAAACCAAGAAAAGCGGGGTTAGAGCAGAGAAAAACCAAGAAAAACGGGGTTAGAGCGGAGGAAAACCAAGAAAAGCGAAGTTAGAGAAGAGGAAAACCAAGAAAAATGAAGTTAGAGAGGAGGAAAACCAAGAAAAGCGGGGTTAGAGCGGAGGAAAACCAAGAAAAGCAGAGTTAGAATGGAAGAAAACCAGGAAAAGCGGGGTTAGAGTGGAGGAAAACCAAGAAATGCGAAGTTATAGCGGAGGAAAACCAAGAAAAGCGGAATAAGTGCGGAGGAAAACCAAGAAAAGCAATGTTAGAGCGGAGGAAAACCAAGAAATGCGGGGTTAGAGCGGAGGAAAACAAAGAAAAGCGGGGTCAGAGCGGAGGAAAACAAAGAAAAGCAGGGTTAGAGAGAAGGAAAAGCATGAAAAGCGGGGTTAGAGCGGAGGAAAACCAAGAAAAGCGGGGTTAGAAAGGAAGAAAACCAAGAAAAGTGAAGTTAGAGCGGAGGAAAACCAAGAAAAGCGGGGTTAGAGCGGAGGATAACAAAGAAAAGCTGGGTTAGAGCGAAGGAAAACAATGAAAAGCGGGGTTAGAGAGAACGAAAAGCATGAAAAGTGGGGTTAGAGCAGAGGAAAACCAAGAAATGCGGGGATAGAGCGGAGGAAAATTAGGAAATGCGAAGTTAGAGCAGGGGAAAACCAAGAAAAGCTTGGTTCATGAAGATGAAAACCAACAAATGCGGAGTTAGAAAGGAGGAAAACCAAGAAAAGAAGAGTTAGAACAGAAGAATACCAAGAAAAGCAGGGTTAGAGAGGAGGAAAACCAAGATACTTGGGGTTAGAGTGGAGGAAAACCAATAAAAAGAAATTAGACAGAAGGAAAAGCATGAAAAGCGCGGTTAGAGAAGCAGAAATCCAAGAAAAGCATGGTTAGAGTGGAGAAAAACCAAGAAAAGCTGAGTTAGAGTGGAGAAAAACAAAGAAAAGCGGGGTTAGAGCGGAGGAAAACTAAGAAAAGTGGGGTTAGAGTGGAGGAAAACCAAGAAAAGTGAAGTTAGAGCGAAGGAAAAGCAATAAAAGCGGGGTTAGAGCGGAGGACAACAAAGAAAAACGGACTTAGAGCGGAAGAAAACCAAGAAAAGTGAAGTTAGAGCGGAGGAAAACCAAGAAAAGCGGTGTTAGAGCGGAGGAAAACCAAGAAAAGCGTGGTTTGTGCGGTGTAAAACCAAGAAAAGTGGGGTTAGTGCGGAGGAAATCCAAGAAAAATGGGGTTAGAAAGGAGGAAAACCAAAAAAAGTGAAGTTAGAGCCGAGGAAAACCAAGAAGAGTAGGGTTAGAGCAAAGGAAAACCAAGAAAAGAGGGGTTCGTGCGGAGGAAAACAAAGAAAAGAGGGGTTAGTGCGGAGGAAAACAAAGAAAAGCGGTGTTAGACCGGATGAAAAACAAGAAAGGCGGAGTGAGACCATAGGAAAACCAAGAAAAGTGAAGTTAGAGCGGAGGAAAACCAAGAAAAGCGGAGTTAGAGAGGAGGAAAACCAAGAAAAGCGGGGTTAGTGCGGAGGGAAACAAAGGAAAGAGGGGTTAGAGCGGAGGAAAACCAAGAAAAGCGAAGTTAGAGCGGAGGAAAACCAAGAAAAGCGGAATAAGTGCACAGGATAACCAAGAAAAGCGGGGTTAGAGCGGAGGAAAACCAAGAAAAACGGGCTTAGAGCGGAAGAAAACCAAGAAAAGTGAAGATAGACCGGAGGAAAACCGAGAAAAGCCGGGTTAGAGCGGAGGAAAACCAAGAAAAGCGGGGTTAGAGAGAACAAAAAGCATGAAAAGTGGGGTTAGAGCGGAGGAAAACCAAGAAATGCGGGGATAGAGCGGAGGAAAAGTAGGAAATGCGAAGTTAGAGCGGGGGAAAACCAAGAAAAGCGAGGTTCTTGCAGATGAAAACCAACAAATGCAAGGTTAGAAAGGAGGAAAACCAAGAAAAGCAGAGTTAGAACGGAAGAAAACCAAGAAAAGCGGGGTTAGAGAGGAGGAAAACCCAGATAATTGGGGTTAGAGTGGAGGAAAACCAATAAAAAGAAGTTAGAGAGAAGGAAAAGCATGAAAAGCCCAGTTAGAGAAGCAGAAATCCAAGAAAAGCTGGGTTAGAGTGGAGAAAAACAAAGAAAAGCGAGATTAGAGCGGAGGAAAACCAAGAAAGGCAAGGTTAGAAAGGAAGAAAACCAAGAAAAGTGGGGTTAGAGCGGAGGAAAACAAAGAAAAGCGAAGTTAGAGCAAAGGAAAACCAAGGAAAGCGAAGTTAGAGTGGAGGAAATCCAAGAAAAGTGGGGTTAGAAGGAGGAAAACCAAGAAAAGCGGGGTTAGTGCAGTGCAAAACCAAGAAAAGCGGGGTTAGTGAGGAGGAAAACCAAGAAAAGTGGGGTTAGAGCAAAGGAAAACCAAGAAAAGCGAAGTTAGAGCAAAGGAAAACCAAGGAAAGCGAAGTTAGAGTGGAGGAAAACCAAGAAAAGCGGGGTTAGAGCGGAGGTAAACCAAGAAAAGCGGGGTTAGAGCGGAGGAAAACCAAGAAAAGCGGAATAAGTGCAAAGGAATACCAAGAAAAGCGGGGCTAGAGCAGGGGACAACCAAGAAAAAGAAGTTAGAGAGGAAGAAAACGAAGAAAAGCGTGATTAGAGCAGCAGAAATCCGAGAAAAGCATGGTTAGAGTTGAGAAAAACCATGAAAAGCTGGGTTAGAGTGGAGAAAAACCAAGAAAAGCGGGGTTAGTGCGGAGGAAAACCAAGAAAAGCGGGGTTAGTGCGGAGGAAAACCAAGAAAAGCGGGGTTAGAGCGGAGGAAAACCAAGAAAGGCAAGGTTAGAAAGGAAGAAAACCAAGAAAAGTGGGGTTAGAGCGGAGGAAAACAAAGAAAAGCGAAGTTAGAGCAAAGGAAAACCAAGGAAAGCGAAGTTAGAGTGGAGGAAATCCAAGAAAAGTGGGGTTAGAGCGGAGGAAAACCAAGAAAAGCGGGGTTAGTGCAGTGTAAAACCAAGAAAAGCGGGGTTAGTTAGGAGGAAAACCAAGAAAAGTGGGGTTAGAGCAAAGGAAAACCAAGAAAAGCGAAGTTAGAGCAAAGGAAAACCAAGGAAAGCGAAGTTAGAGTGGAGGAAAACCAAGAAAAGCGGGGTTAGAGCGGAGGTAAACCAAGAAAAGCGGGGTTAGAGCGGAGGAAAAGCAAGAAAAGCGGTGTTAGAGCGGAGGAAAACCAAGAAAAGCGGGGTTAGAGCGGAGATAAACCAAGAAAAGCGGGGTTAGAGCGGAGGAAAACAAAGAAAAGCGGAGTTAGTGTTGAGGAAAACCAGGAAAAGTGTGGTTAGAGTGGAGGAAAACCAAGGAAAGCGGGGCTAGTGCGGAGGAAAACCAAGAAAAGCGGTGTTAGAGTGGATGAAAACCAAGAAAAGCGGGGTTAGTGCGGAGGGAATCCAAGAAAAGCGGTGTTAGAATGGAAGAAAACCAGGAAAAGCGGGGTTAGAGTGGAGAAAAACCAAGAAAAGCGGAGATAGAGCGGAGGAAAACCAAGAAAAGCTGGGTTAGTGCGGAGGAAAACCAAGAAAAGCGGGGTTAAAGCGGAGGAAAACCAAGAAAAGTGGGGTTATAGTTGTGGAAAACCAAGAAAAGCGGTGTTAGAGCGGATGAAAACCAAGAAAATTGAAGTTAGAGCAAAGGAAAACCAAGGAAAGCGAAGTTAGAGTGGAGGAAATCCAAGAAAAGTTGGGTTAGAGTGGAGGAAAACCAAGAAAAGCGGGGTTCGTGCGGAGGAAAACAAAGAAAAGAGGGGTTAGTGCGGAGGAAAACAAAGAAAAGCGGTGTTAGACCGGATGAAAACCAAGAAAGGCAGAGTGAGATTATAGGAAAACCAAGAAAAGCGAAGTTAGAGCAAAGGAAAACCAAGGCAAGCGAAGTTAGAGCAAAGGAAAACCAAGGAAAGCGAAGTTAGAGTGGAGGAAAACCAAGAAAAGCGGGGTTAGAGCGGAGGAAAAGCAAGAAAAGCGGTGTTAGAGCGGAGGAAAACAAAGAAAAGCGGGGTTAGAGCGGAGAGAAACCAAGAAAAACGGGTTTAGAGCGGAGGAAAACCAAGAAAAGCGGTGTTAGTGTTGAGGAAAACCAAGAAAAGTGTGGTTAGAGTGGAGGAAAACCAAGAAAAGCGGGGCTAATGCGGCGGAAAACCAAGAAAAGTGGGGTTAGAAAGGAGGAAAACCAAGAAAAGTGAAGTTAGAGCGAAGGAAAAGCAATAAAAGCGGGGTTAGAGCGGAGGACAACAAAGAAAAACGGTCTTAGAGCGGAAGAAAACCAAGAAACTGAAGTTAGACCGGAGGAAAACCGAGAAAAGCGGGGTTTGTGCGGTGTAAAACCAAGAAAAGAGGGGTTAGTGCGGAGGAAATCCAAGAAAAGTGGGGTTAGAAAGGAGGAAAACCAAAAAAAGTGAAGTTAGAGCCGAGGAAAACCAAGAAGAGCAGGGTTAGAGCGGAGGAAAACCAAGAAAAGCGGGGTTCGTGCGGAGGAAAACAAAGAAAAGAGGGGTTAGTGCGGAGGAAAACAAAGAAAAGCGGTGTTAGACCGGATGAAAACCAAGAAAGGCGAAGTGAGACCATAGGAAAACCAAGAAAAGTGAAGTTAGAGCGGAGGAAAACCAAGAAAAGCGGAGTTAGAGAGGAGGAAAACCAAGAAAAGCGGGGTTAGTGCGGAAGGAAACCAAGAAAAGCGGGGTTAGAGCGGAAGAAATCCAAGAAAAGTGAAGATAGACCGGAGGAAAACCGAGAAAAGCGGGGTTAGAGCGGTGGAAAACCAAGAAAAGCGAAGTTAGAGCGGAGGAAAACCAAGAAAAGCGGGGTTAGAGCGGAGGAAAACAAAGAAAAGCGGGGTTAGACCGGAGGAAAACCAAGAAAAACGGGCTTAGAGCGGAAGAAAACCAAGAAAAGTAAAGATAGACGGGAGGAAAACCGAGAAAAGTGGGGTTAGTGCGGAGGAAAACCAAGAAAAGCGGGGTTAGTGCGGAGGAAAACCAAGAAAAGCGGGGTTAGAGCGGAGGAAAACCAAGAAAGGCAAGGTTAGAAAGGAAGAAAACCAAGAAAAGTGGGGTTAGAGCGGAGGAAAACAAAGAAAAGCGAAGTTAGAGCAAAGGAAAACCAAGGAAAGCGAAGTTAGAGTGGAGGAAATCCAAGAAAAGTGGGGTTAGAGCGGAGGAAAACCAAGAAAAGCGGGGTTAGTGCAGTGTAAAACCAAGAAAAGCGGGGTTAGTTAGGAGGAAAACCAAGAAAAGTGGGGTTAGAGCAAAGGAAAACCAAGAAAAGCGAAGTTAGAGCAAAGGAAAACCAAGGAAAGCGAAGTTAGAGTGGAGGAAAACCAAGAAAAGCGGGGTTAGAGCGGAGGTAAACCAAGAAAAGCGGGGTTAGAGCGGAGGAAAAGCAAGAAAAGCGGTGTTAGAGCGGAGGAAAACCAAGAAAAGCGGGGTTAGAGCGGAGATAAACCAAGAAAAGCGGGGTTAGAGCGGAGGAAAACCAAGAAAATCAGGGTTAGAGCGGAGGAAAACCAAGAAAAGCGGGGTTCGTGCAGAGGAAAACAAAGTAAAGAGGGGTTAGTGCGGAGGAAAACCAAGAAATGCGGTGTTAGAGCGGAGGAAAACCAAGAAAAGCGAAGTTAGAATGGAGGAAAACAAAGAAAAGCGGGGTTAGAGCGGAGGAAAACCAATAAAAGTGGGGTTAGAAAGGAGGAAAACCAAGAAAAGTGAAGTTAGAGCGGAGGAAAACCAAGAAAATCAGGGTTAGAGCGGAGGAAAACCAAGAAAAGCGGGGTTAAAGCGGAGGAAAACCAAGAAAAGTGGGGTTATAGTTGTGGAAAACCAAGAAAAGCGGTGTTAGAGCGGATGAAAACCAAGAAAATTGAAGTTAGAGCAAAGGAAAACCAAGGAAAGCGAAGTTAGAGTGGAGGAAATCCAAGAAAAGTTGGGTTAGAGTGGAGGAAAACCAAGAAAAGCGGGGTTCGTGCGGAGGAAAACAAAGAAAAGAGGGGTTAGTGCGGAGGAAAACAAAGAAAAGCGGTGTTAGACCGGATGAAAACCAAGAAAGGCAGAGTGAGATTATAGGAAAACCAAGAAAAGCGAAGTTAGAGCAAAGGAAAACCAAGGAAAGCGAAGTTAGAGCAAAGGAAAACCAAGGAAAGCGAAGTTAGAGTGGAGGAAAACCAAGAAAAGCGGGGTTAGAGCGGAGGAAAAGCAAGAAAAGCGGTGTTAGAGCGGAGGAAAACAAAGAAAAGCGGGGTTAGAGCGGAGAGAAACCAAGAAAAGCGGGTTTAGAGCGGAGGAAAACCAAGAAAAGCGGTGTTAGTGTTGAGGAAAACCAAGAAAAGTGTGGTTAGAGTGGAGGAAAACCAAGAAAAGCGGGGCTAGTGCGGAGGAAAACCAAGAAAAGTGGGGTTAGAAAGGAGGAAAACCAAGAAAAGTGAAGTTAGAGCGAAGGAAAAGCAATAAAAGCGGGATTAGAGCGGAGGACAACAAAGAAAAACGGTCTTAGAGCGGAAGAAAACCAAGAAACTGAAGTTAGACCGGAGGAAAACCGAGAAAAGCGGGGTTTGTGCGGTGTAAAACCAAGAAAAGAGGGGTTAGTGCGGAGGAAATCCAAGAAAAGTGGGGTTAGAAAGGAGGAAAACCAAAAAAAGTGAAGTTAGAGCCGAGGAAAACCAAGAAGAGCAGGGTTAGAGCGGAGGAAAACCAAGAAAAGCGGGGTTCGTGCGGAGGAAAACAAAGAAAAGAGGGGTTAGTGCGGAGGAAAACAAAGAAAAGCGGTGTTAGACCGGATGAAAACCAAGAAAGGCGAAGTGAGACCATAGGAAAACCAAGAAAAGTGAAGTTAGAGCGGAGGAAAACCAAGAAAAGCGGAGTTAGAGAGGAGGAAAACCAAGAAAAGCGGGGTTAGTGCGGAGGGAAACCAAGAAAAGCGGGGTTAGAGCGGAAGAAAACCAAGAAAAGTGAAGATAGATTGGAGGAAAACCGAGAAAAGCGGGGTTAGAGCGGTGGAAAACCAAGAAAAGCGAAGTTAGAGCGGAGGAAAACCAAGAAAAGCGGGGTTAGAGCGGAGGAAAACCAAGATAATTGGGGTTAGAGTGGAGGAAAACCAATAAAAAGAAGTTAGAGCGAAGGAAAACCATGAAAAGCCTGGTTAGAGAAGCAGAAATCCAAGAAAAGCTGGGTTAGAGTGGAGAAAAACAAAGAAAAGCGGGGTTAGAGCGGAGGAAAACCAAGAAAGGCAAGGTTAGAAAGGAAGAAAACCAAGAAAAGTGGGGTTAGAGCGGAGGAAAACAAAGAAAAGCGAAGTTAGAGCAAAGGAAAACCAAGGAAAGCGAAGTTAGAGTGGAGGAAATCCAAGAAAAGTGGGGTTAGAGCGGAGGAAAACCAAGAAAAGCGGGGTTAGTGCAGTGTAAAACCAAGAAAAACGGGGTTAGAGCGGAGGAAAAGCAAGAAAAGCGGTGTTAGAGCGGAGGAAATCAAAGAAAAGCGGGGTTAGAGCGGAGATAAACCAAGAAAAGCGGGGTTTGTGCGGTGTAAAACCAAGAAAAGCAAGGTTAGTGCGGATGAAAATCAAGAAAATGGGGTTAGAAAAGAGGAAAACCAAGAAAAGTGAAGTTAGAGCGGAGGAAAACCAAGAAAAGCAGGGTTAGAGCGGAGGAAAACCAAGAAAAGTGGGGTTAGAAAGGAGGAAAACCAAGAAAAGTGAAGTTAGAGCGGAGGAAAACCAAGAAAATCAGGGTTAGAGCGGAGGAAAACCAAGAAAAGCGGGGTTCGTGCAGAGGAAAACAAAGTAAAGAGGGGTTAGTGCGGAGGAAAACCAAGAAATGCGGTGTTAGAGCGGAGGAAAACCAAGAAAAGCGAAGTTAGAATGGAGGAAAACAAAGAAAAGCGGGGTTAGAGCGGAGGAAAACCAATAAAAGTGGGGTTAGAAAGGAGGAAAACCAAGAAAAGTGAAGTTAGAGCGGAGGAAAACCAAGAAAATCAGGGTTAGAGCGGAGGAAAACCAAGAAAAGCGGGGTTAAAGCGGAGGAAAACCAAGAAAAGTGGGGTTATAGTTGTGGAAAACCAAGAAAAGCGGTGTTAGAGCGGATGAAAACCAAGAAAATTGAAGTTAGAGCAAAGGAAAACCAAGGAAAGCGAAGTTAGAGTGGAAGAAATCCAAGAAAAGTTGGGTTAGAGTGGAGGAAAACCAAGAAAAGCGGGGTTCGTGCGGAGGAAAACAAAGAAAAGAGGGGTTAGTGCGGAGGAAAACAAAGAAAAGCGGTGTTAGACCGGATGAAAACCAAGAAAGGCAGAGTGAGATTATAGGAAAACCAAGAAAAGCGAAGTTAGAGCAAAGGAAAACCAAGGAAAGCGAATTTAGAGCAAAGGAAAACCAAGGAAAGCGAAGTTAGAGTGGAGGAAAACCAAGAAAAGCGGGGTTAGAGCGGAGGAAAAGCAAGAAAAGCGGTGTTAGAGCGGAGGAAAACAAAGAAAAGCGGGGTTAGAGCGGAGAGAAACCAAGAAAAGCGGGTTTAGAGCGGAGGAAAACCAAGAAAAGCGGTGTTAGTGTTGAGGAAAACCAAGAAAAGTGTGGTTAGAGTGGAGGAAAACCAAGAAAAGCGGGGCTAGTGCGGAGGAAAACCAAGAAAAGTGGGGTTAGAAAGGAGGAAAACCAAGAAAAGTGAAGTTAGAGCGAAGGAAAAGCAATAAAAGCGGGATTAGAGCGGAGGACAACAAAGAAAAACGGTCTTAGAGCGGAAGAAAACCAAGAAACTGAAGTTAGACCGGAGGAAAACCGAGAAAAGCGGGGTTTGTGCGGTGTAAAACCAAGAAAAGAGGGGTTAGTGCGGAGGAAATCCAAGAAAAGTGGGGTTAGAAAGGAGGAAAACCAAAAAAAGTGAAGTTAGAGCCGAGGAAAACCAAGAAGAGCAGGGTTAGAGCGGAGGAAAACCAAGAAAAGCGGGGTTCGTGCGGAGGAAAACAAAGAAAAGAGGGGTTAGTGCGGAGGAAAACAAAGAAAAGCGGTGTTAGACCGGATGAAAACCAAGAAAGGCGAAGTGAGACCATAGGAAAACCAAGAAAAGTGAAGTTAGAGCGGAGGAAAACCAAGAAAAGCGGAGTTAGAGAGGAGGAAAACCAAGAAAAGCGGGGTTAGTGCGGAGGGAAACCAAGAAAAGCGGGGTTAGAGCGGAAGAAAACCAAGAAAAGTGAAGATAGATTGGAGGAAAACCGAGAAAAGCGGGGTTAGAGCGGTGGAAAACCAAGAAAAGCGAAGTTAGAGCGGAGGAAAACCAAGAAAAGCGGGGTTAGAGCGGAGGAAAACCAAGATAATTGGGGTTAGAGTGGAGGAAAACCAATAAAAAGAAGTTAGAGCGAAGGAAAACCATGAAAAGCCTGGTTAGAGAAGCAGAAATCCAAGAAAAGCTGGGTTAGAGTGGAGAAAAACAAAGAAAAGCGGGGTTAGAGCGGAGGAAAACCAAGAAAGGCAAGGTTAGAAAGGAAGAAAACCAAGAAAAGTGGGGTTAGAGCGGAGGAAAACAAAGAAAAGCGAAGTTAGAGCAAAGGAAAACCAAGGAAAGCGAAGTTAGAGAAGAGGAAATCCAAGAAAAGTGGGGTTAGAGCGGAGGAAAACCAAGAAAAGCGGGGTTAGTGCAGTGTAAAACCAAGAAAAACGGGGTTAGAGCGGAGGAAAAGCAAGAAAAGCGGTGTTAGAGCGGAGGAAATCAAAGAAAAGCGGGGTTAGAGCGGAGATAAACCAAGAAAAGCGGGGTTTGTGCGGTGTAAAACCAAGAAAAGCAAGGTTAGTGCGGATGAAAATCAAGAAAATGGGGTTAGAAAAGAGGAAAACCAAGAAAAGTGAAGTTAGAGCGGAGGAAAACCAAGAAAAGCAGGGTTAGAGCGGAGGAAAACCAAGAAAAGTGGGGTTAGAAAGGAGGAAAACCAAGAAAAGTGAAGTTAGAGCGGAGGAAAACCAAGAAAATCAGGGTTAGAGCGGAGGAAAACCAAGAAAAGCGGGGTTCGTGCAGAGGAAAACAAAGTAAAGAGGGGTTAGTGCGGAGGAAAACCAAGAAATGCGGTGTTAGAGCGGAGGAAAACCAAGAAAAGCGAAGTTAGAATGGAGGAAAACAAAGAAAAGCGGGGTTAGAGCGGAGGAAAACCAATAAAAGTGGGGTTAGAAAGGAGGAAAACCAAGAAAAGTGAAGTTAGAGCGGAGGAAAACCAAGAAAATCAGGGTTAGAGCGGAGGAAAACCAAGAAAAGCGGGGTTCGTGCAGAGGAAAACAAAGTAAAGAGGGGTTAGTGCGGAGGAAAACCAAGAAATGCGGTGTTAGAGCATAGGAAAACCAAGAAAAGCGAAGTTAGAATGGAGGAAAACCAAGAAAAGCGGGGTTAGAGCGGAGGAAAACCAAGAAAAGCGAAGTTATAGCGGAGGAAAACCAAGAAAAGCGGAATAAGTGCGGAGGAAAACCAAGAAAAGCAATGTTAGAGCGGAGGAAAACCAAGAAATGCGGGGTTAGAGCGGAGGAAAACAAAGAAAAGCTGGGTTAGAGCGGAGGATAACAAAGAAAAGCAGGGTTAGAGAGAAGGAAAGCATGAAAAGCGGGGTTAGAGCGGAGGAAAAGAAAGAAAAGCGGGGTTAGAAAGGAAGAAAACCAAGAAAAGTGAAGTTAGAGCGGAGGAAAACCAAGAAAAGCGGGGTTAGAGCGGAGGATAACAAAGAAAAGCTGGGTTAGAGCGAAGGAAAACAATGAAAAGCGGGGTTAGAAAGAACGATAAGCATGAAAAGTGGGGTTAGAGAGGAGGAAAACCAAGAAATGCGGGGATAGAGCGGAGGAAAAGTAGGAAATGCGAAGTTAGAGCGGGGGAAAACCAAGAAAAGCTTGGTTCATGCAGATGAAAACCAACAAATGCGGGGTTAGAAAGGAGGAAAACCAAGAAAAGAAGAGTTAGAACGGAAGAAAACCAAGAAAAGCGGGGTTAGAGAGGAGGAAAACCAAGATAATTGGGGTTAGAGTGGAGGAAAATCAATAAAAAGAAGTTAGACAGAAGGAAAAGCATGAAAAGCGCGGTTAGAGAAGCAGAAATCCAAGAAAAGCATGGTTAGAGTGGAGAAAAACCAAGAAAAGCTGAGTTAGAGTGGAGAAAAACAAAGAAAAGCGAGGTTAGAGTGGAGGAAAACCAAGAAAAGTGAAGTTAGAGCGAAGGAAAAGCAATAAAGCGGTGTTAGAGCGGAGGAAAACAAAGAAAAACGGGCTTAGAACGGAAGAAAACCAAGAAAAGTGAAGTTAGACCGGAGGAAAACCGAGAAAAGCGGGGTTAGAGCGGAGGAAAACCAAGAAAAGCGGGGTTTGTGCGGTGTAAAACCAAGAAAAGCGGGGTTAGTGCGGAGGAAATTCATGAAAAGTGGGGTTAGAAAGGAGGAAAACCAAGAAAAGTGAGGTTAGAGCGGAGGAAAACCAAGAAAAGCGGAGTTAGAGAGGAGGAAAACCAAGAAAAGCGGGGTTAGTGCGGAGGGAAACCAAGAAAAGCGGGGTTAGAGCGGAAGAAAACCAAGAAAAGTGAAGATAGACCGGAGGAAAACCGAGAAAAGCGGGGTTAGAGCGGTGGAAAACCAAGAAAAGCGAAGTTAGAGCGGAGGAAAACCAAGAAAAGCGGAGTTAGAGAGGAGGAAAACCAAGAAAAGCGGGGTTAGTGCGGAGGGAAACCAAGAAAAGCGGGGTTAGAGCGGAAGAAAACCAAGAAAAGTGAAGATAGACCGGAGGAAAACCGAGAAAAGCGGGGTTAGAGCGGTGGAAAACCAAGAAAAGCGAAGTTAGAGCGGAGGAAAACCAAGAAAAGCGGGGTTAGAGCGGAGGAAAACAAAGAAAAGCGGGGTTAGAGCGGAGGAAAACCAAGAAAAACGGGCTTAGAGCGGAAGAAAACCAAGAAAAGTGAAGATAGACCGGAGGAAAACCGAGAAAAGCGGGGTTAGAGCGGAGGAAAACAATGAAAAGCGGGGTTAGAGAGAACGATAAGCATGAAAAGTGGGGTTAGAGCGGAGGAAAACCAAGAAATGAGGGGATAGAGCGGAGGAAAAGTAGGAAATGCGAAGTTAGAGCGGGGGAAACCCAAGAAAAGCGAGGTTCTTGCAGATGAAAACCAACAAATGCAAGGTTAGAAAGGAGGAAAACCAAGAAAAGCAGAGTTAGAACAAAAGAAAACCAAGAAAAGCGGGGTTAGAGAGGAGGAAAACCAAGATAATTGGGGTTAGAGTGGAGGAAAACCAATAAAAAGAAGTTAGAGAGAAGGAAAACCATGAAAAGCCTGGTTAGAGAAGCAGAAATCCAAGAAAAGCTGGGTTAGAGTGGAGAAAAACAAAGAAAAGCGGGGTTAGAGCGGAGGAAAACCAAGAAAGGCAAGGTTAGAAAGGAAGAAAACCAAGAAAAGTGGGGTTAGAGCGGAGGAAAACAAAGAAAAGCGAAGTTAGAGCAAAGGAAAATCAAGGAAAGCGAAGTTAGAGTGGAGGAAATCCAAGAAAAGTGGGGTTAGAGCGGAGGAAAACCTAGGAAAAGCGGGGTTAGTGCAGTGTAAAACCAAGAAAAGCAGGGTTAGAGCGGAGGAAAAGCAAGAAAAGCGGTGTTAGAGTGGAGGAAATCAAAGAAAAGCGGGGTTAGAGCGGAGATAAACCAAGAAAAGCGGGGTTTGTGCGGTGTAAAACCAAGAAAAGCAAGGTTAGTGCGGATGAAAATCAAGAAAATGGGGTTAGAAAAGAGGAAAACCAAGAAAAGTGAAGTTAGAGCGGAGGAAAACCAAGAAAAGCAGGGTTAGAGCGGAGGAAAACCAAGAAAAGTGGGGTTAGAAAGGAGGAAAACCAAGAAAAGTGAAGTTAGAGTGGAGGAAAACCAAGAAAATCAGGGTTAGAGCGGAGGAAAACCAAGAAAAGCGGGGTTCGTGCAGAGGAAAACAACGTAAAGAGGGGTTAGTGCGGAGGAAAACCAAGAAATGCGGTGTTAGAGCGGAGGAAAACCAAGAAAAGCGAAGTTAGAATGGAGGAAAACCAAGAAAAGCGGGGTTAGAGCGGAGGAAAACCAAGAAAAGCGAAGTTATAGCGGAGGAAAACCAAGAAAAGCGGAATAAGTGCGGAGGAAAACCAAGAAAAGCAATGTTAGAGTGGAGGAAAACCAAGAAATGCGGGGTTAGAGCGGAGGAAAACAAAGAAAAGCTGGGTTTGAGCGGAGGATAACAAAGAAAAGCAGGGTTAGAGAGAAGGAAAGCATGAAAAGCGGGGTTAGAGCGGAGGAAAAGAAAGAAAAGCGGGGTTAGAAAGGAAGAAAACCAAGAAAAGTGAAGTTAGAGCGGAGGAAAACCAAGAAAAGCGGGGCTAGAGCGGAGGAAAACCAAGAAAAGCTGGGTTAGAGCGAAGGAAAACAATGAAAAGCGGGGTTAGAGAGAACGATAAGCATGAAAAGTGGGGTTAGAGAGGAGGAAAACGAAGAAATGCGGGGATAGACCGGAGGAAAAGTAGGAAATGCGAAGTTAGAGCGGGTGAAAACCAAGAAAAGCTTGGTTCATGCAGATGAAAACCAACAAATGCGGGGTTAGAAAGGAGGAAAACCAAAAAAAGAAGAGTTAGAACGGAAGAAAACCAAGAAAAGCGGGGTTAGAGAGGAGGAAAACCAAGATAATTGGGGTTAGAGTGGAGGAAAATCAATAAAAAGGAGTTAGACAGAAGGAAAAGCATGAAAAGCGCGGTTAGAGAAGCAGAAATCCAAGAAAAGCATGGTTAGAGTGGAGAAAAACCAAGAAAAGCTGGGTTAGAGTGGAGAAAAACAAAGAAAAGCGGGGTTAGTGCGGAGGAAAACAAAGAAAAGCGGTGTTAGACCGGATGAAAACCAAGAAAGGCGGAGTGAGACCATAGGAAAACCAAGAAAAGTGAAGTTAGAGCGGAGGAAAACCAAGAAGAGCAGGGTTAAATCGGAGGAAAACCAAGAAAAGCGGGGTTCGTGCGGAGGGAAACCAAGGAAAGAGGGGTTAGAGCGGAGGAAAACAAAGAAAAGCGAAGTTAGAGCGGAGGAAAACCAGGAAAAGCGGGGTTAGAGCGGAGGAAAACAAAGAAAAGCGGGGTTAGAGCGGAGGAAAACCAAGAAAAGCGGGGTTAGAGCGGAGGAAAACCAAGAAAACGAAGTTAGAACGGAGGAAAACCAAGAAAAGCGGGGTTAGAGCTGAGGAAAACCAAGAAAAGCGGGGTTAGAGCTGAGGAAAACCAAGAAAAGCGGGGTTGGAGTGGAGGAAAACCAAGAAAAGCGGGGTTAGTGCGGCGGAATACCAAGAAAAGTGGTATTAGAGCGGATGAAAACCAAGAAATGCTGTGTTAGAGCAGAGGAAAACAAAGAAAAGCGAACTTAGAGCGGAGGAAACCAAGGAAAGTGAAGTTAGAGCGGAGGAGAAGCAAGGAAAGCGAAGTTAGAGTGGAGGAAAACCAAGAAATGCGGAGTTAGAGTGGAGGAAAACAAAGAAAAGCGGGGTTAGAGCGGAGGAAAAGCAAGAAAAGCGGGGTAAGAGTGGAGGAAAACCAAGAAATGCGGGGTTCATGCAGATGAAAACCAAGAAATGCGGGGTTAGAAAGGAGGAAAAGCAAGAAAAGCAGAGTTAGAACAAAGGAAAACCAAGAAAAGCGGGGTTAGAGAGCAGGAAAACCAAGATAATTGGAGTTAGAGTGGAGGAAAACCAAGAAAAGCTGGATTAGAGTGGAGAAAAACCAAGAAAAGCGGGGTTAGATCGGAGGAAAACCAAGAAAAGCGGGGTTAGAAAGGAGGAAAACCAAGAAAAGTGAAGTTAGAGCGGAGGAAAACCAAGAAAAGCGGGGTTAGTGCGGTGTAAAACCAAGAAAAGCGGGGTTAGTGGGGAGGAAAACCAAGAAAAGCGAAGTTAGAGAAGAGGAAAACCAAGAAAAATGAAGTTAGAGAGGAGGAAAACAAAGATAAGCAGGGTTAGAGCGGAGGAAAACCAAGAAAAGCGAAGTTCTAGCGGAGGAAAACCAAGAAAAGCTGGGTTAGAGCGGAGGAAAACAAAGAAAAGCGGGGTTAGAGAGAACAAAAAGCATGAAAAGTGGGGTTAGAGCGGAGGAAAACCAAGAAATGCGGGGATAGAGCGGAGGAAAAGTAGGAAATGCGAAGTTAGAGCGGGAGAAAACCAAGAAAAGCGAGGTTCTTGCAGATGAAAACCAACAAATGCAAGGCTAGAAAGGAGGAAAACCAAGAAAAGCAGAGTTACAACGGAAGAAAAGCAAGAAAAGCGGGGTTAGAGTGGAGGAAAACCAAGAAATGCGGGGTTCATGCAGATGAAAACTAAGAAATGCAGGGTTAGAATGGAGGAAAAGCAAGAAAAGCAGAGTAAGAACGGAGGAAAACCAAGAAAAGCAGGGTTAGTGAGCAGGAAAACCAAGATAATTGGGGTTAGAGTGGAGGAAAACCAATAAAAAAAAGTTAGAGAGGAGGAAAACAAAGCAAAGCGCGGTTAGAGCAGCAGAAATCCAAGAAAAGCATGGTTAGAGTTGAAAAAAACCAAGAAAAGCTGGATTAGAGTGGAGATAAACCAAGAAAAGCGGGGTTAGAGCGGAGGAAAACCAAGAAAAACGGGGTTAGTGTGGAGGAAAACCAAGAAAAGTGGGGTTAGAGCGGAGGAAAACCAAGAAAAGCGGTGTTAGAGCGGAGGAAAACCAAGAAAAGCAATGTTAGAGCGGAGGAAAACCAAGAAAAGCGGGGATAGAGCGGAGGAAAACCAAGAAAAGCGGGGTTAGTGCGGCGTAAAACCAAGAAAAGCGGGGTTAGTGCGGAGGAAAACCAAGAAAAGAGAAGTTAGAGCGGAGGAAAACCAAGAAAAGCGGTGTTAGTACGGAGGAAAACCAAGAAAAGCGGGATTAGAGTGGAGGAAAACCAAGAAAATTGAAGTTAGAGCGGAGGAAAACCAAGAAAAGTGAGGTTAGAGCGGAGGAAAACCAAGAAAAGCAGAGTTAGAATGGAAGAAAACCAGGAAAAGCAGAGTTAGAGTGGAGGAAAACCAAGATAATCGGAGACAGAGCGAAGGAAAACCAAGAAAAAGAAGTTAGAGAGAAAGAATACGAAGAAAAGTGAGGTTTGAGCAGCAGAAATCCAAGAAAAGCATGGTTAGATTGGAGAAAAACCAAGAAAAGCGGGGATAGAGTGGAGAAAAACCAAGAAAAGCGGGGTTAGAGCAGAGGAAAACCAAGAAAAGCGAAGTCAGAGAAGAGGAAAAAAAAGAAAAATGAAGTTAGAGAGGAGGAAAACAAAGGTAAGCAGGGTTAGAGCGAAGGAAAACCAAGAAAAGCGAAGTTATAGCGGAGGAAAACCAAGAAAAGTGGAATAAGTGCTGAGGAAAACCAAGAAAAGCAAGGTTAGAGCGGAGGAAAACCAAGAAAAGCGGGGTTAGAGCGGAGGAAAACCAAGAAAAGCTGGGTTAGAGCGGAGGAAAACAAAGAAAAGCGGGTTTAGAGAGAACGAAAAGCATGAAAAGTGAACTTAGAGCGGAGGAAAACCAAGAAATACGGAGATAGAGCGGAGGAAAAGTAGGAAATGCGAAGTAAGAGCGTGGGAAAACCAAGAAAAGCTAGGTTCATGCAGATGAAAACCAACAAATGAGGGGTTAGAAAGGAGGAAAACCAAGAAAAGCAGAGTTAGAACGGAAGAAAACCAAGAAAAGAGGGGTTAGAGAGGAGGAAAACCAAGATAATAGGGGTTAGAGTGGAGGAAAACCAATAAAAAGAAGTTAGACAGAAGGAAAAGCATGAAAAGCGCGGTTAGAGAAGCAGAAATCCAAGAAAAGCATGGTTAGAGTAGAGAAAAACCAAGAAAAGCTGGGTTAGAGTGGAGAAAAACAAAGAAAAGCGGGGTTAGAGCGGAGGAAAACCAAGAAAAGAGGGGTTAGAAAGGAAGAAAACCAAGAAAAGTGAAGTTAGAGCGGAGGAAAACCAAGAAAAGCGAGGTTAGTGCAGTGTAAAACCAAGAAAAGCGGGGTTAGTGCGGAGGAAAACCAAGAAAAGTGGGGTTAGAGCGGAGGAAAACCAAGAAAAGCGAAGTTAGAGCAAAGGAAAACCAAGGAAAGCGAAGTTAGAGTGGAGGAAAACCAAGAAAAGCGGGGTTAGTGCGGAGGAAAACCAAGAAAAGCAGTGTTAGAGCGGATGAAAACCAAGAAAAGCAGGGTTAGAGCGGAGGAAAACCAAGAAAAGCGAACTTAGAGCGGAGGATAACCAAGAAATGCGGAGTTAGAGTGGAGGAAAACAAAGAAAAGCAGGGTTAGAGCAGAGGAAAAGCAAGAAAAGCGGGGTTAGAGTGGAGGAAAACCAAGAAATGCGGGGTTCATGCAGATGAAAACTAAGAAATGCAGGGTTAGAATGGAGGAAAAGCAAGAAAAGCAGAGTAAGAACGGAGGAAAACCAAGAAAAGCAGGGTTAGTGAGCAGGAAAACCAAGATAATTGGGGTTAGAGTGGAGGAAAACCAATAAAAAGAAGTTAGAGAGGAGGAAAACAAAGCAAAGCGCGGTTAGAGCAGCAGAAATCCAAGAAAAGCATGGTTAGAGTTGAAAAAAACCAAGAAAAGCTGGATTAGAGTGGAGATAAACCAAGAAAAGCGGGGTTAGAGCGGAGGAAAACCAAGAAAAACGGGGTTAGTGTGGAGGAAAACCAAGAAAAGTGGGGTTAGAGCGGAGGAAAACCAAGAAAAGCGGTGTTAGAGCGGAGGAAAACCAAGAAAAGCAATGTTAGAGCGGAGGAAAACCAAGAAAAGCGGGGATAGAGCGGAGGAAAACCAAGAAAAGCATGGTTAGAGCGGAGGAAAACCAAGAAAAGCGGGATTAGAAAGGAGGAAAACCAGGAAAAGCAGAGTTAGAATGGAAGAAAACCAGGAAAAGCGGGGTTAGACTGGAGGAAAACAAAGATAATCGGGGACAGAGCGAAGGAAAACCAAGAAAAAGAAGTTAGAGAGAAAGAATACAAAGAAAAGCTCGGTATGAGCAGCAGAAATCCAAGAAAAGCATGGTTAGATTTGAGAAAAAGTAAGAAAAGCTGGGTTAGAGCAGAGAAAAACTAAGAAAAGCGGGGTTAGTTCGGAGGAAAACCAAGAAATCGAAGTTAGAGAAGCGGAAAACCAAGATAAATTAAGTTAAAGAGGAGGAAAACAAAGATAAGCAGGGTTAGAGCGGAGGAAAGCCAAGAAAATCGAAGTTATAGCGGAGGAAAACCAAGAAAAGCAGAATAAGTGCGGAGGAAAACCAGGAAAAGCAAGGTTAGAGCAGAGGAGAACGAAGAAAAGCGGAGTTAGAGCGGAGGAAAACCATGAAAAGCTGGGTTAGAGCGGAAAAAAACCAAGAAAAGCGGGGTTAGAGCGGAGGAAAACCAAGAAAAGCAGGGTTAGAAAGGAGGAAAACAAAGAAAAGAGGGGTTAGTGCGGAGGAAAACCAAGAAAAGCGGGGTTAGTGCGGTGTAAAACCAAGAAAAGCGGGGTTAGTGCGGAGGAAAACCAAGAAAAGTGGGGTTAGAGCGGAGGAAAACCAAGAAAAGCGGTGTTAGAGCGGAGGAAAACCAAGAAAAGCGGTGTTAGAGCGGAGGAAAACCAAGAAAAGCGGGGATAGAGCAAAGGAAAACCAAGAATAGCGGGTTTAGACCGGAGGAAAACCAAGAAAAGAGTGATTAGATTGGAGGAAAACCAAGAAAAGCATGGTTAGAGCGGAGGAAAAGAAAGAAAAGCGGGGTTAGAGCGGAGGAAAACCAAGAAAAGCAGAGTTAGAATGGAAGAAAACCAGGAAAAGCACGGTTAGAAAGGAGGAAAACCAAGATAATCGGGGACAGAGCGAAGGAAAACAAAGAAAAAGAAGTTAGAGAGAAAGAATACGAAGAAAAGCGCGGTTTGAGCAGCAGAAATCCAAGAAAAGCATGGTTAGATTGAAGAAAAACCAAGAAAAGCGGGGATAGAGCAGAGAAAAACCAAGAAAAGCGGGGTTAGAGTGGAGGAAAACCAAGAAATGCGGGGTTCATGCAGATGAAAACCAAGAAATGCGGGGTTAGAAAGGAGGAAAAGCAAGAAAAGCAGAGTTAGAAGGGAGGAAAACCACGAAAAGCGGGGTTAGAGAGCAGGAAAACCAAGATAATTGGGGTTAGAGTGGTGGAAAACCAATAAAAAGAAGTTAGAGAGGAGGAAAACAAAGCAAAGCGCGGTTAGAGCAGCAGAAATCCAAGAAAAGCATGGTTAGAGTTGAGAAAAACCAAGAAAAGCTGGATTAGAGTGGAGAAAAACCAAGAGAAGCGGGGTTAGAGCGGAGGAAAACCAAGAAAAGGGGGTTAGTATGGTGTAAAACCAAGAAAAGCGGGGTTAGTGCGGAGGAAAACCAAGAAAAGTGGGGTTAGAGCGGAGGAAAACCAAGAAAAGCGGTGTTAGAGCGGAGGAAAACCAAGAAAAGCGGGGATAGAGCGGAGGAAAACCAAGAAAAGTGGGATTAGAAAGGACGAAAACCAAGAAAAGAGAAGTTAGAGCAAAGGAAAACCAAGAAAAGCGTGGTTAGAGCGGAGGAAAACAAAGAAAAGCAGAGTTAGAATGGAAGAAAACCAGGAAAAGCGGGGTTAGACTGGAGGAAAAACAAGATAATCGGGGACAGAGCGAAGGAAAACCAAGAAAAAGAAGTTAGAGAGAAAGAATACAAAGAAAAGCGCGGTAAGAGCAGCAGAAATCCTAGAAAAGCATGGTTAGATTTGAGAAAAAGTAAGAAAAGCTGGGTTAGAGCAGAGAAAAACTAAGAAAAGACGGGTTAGAGCGGAGGAAAACCAAGAAATCGAAGTTTGAGAAGAGGAAAACCAAGAAAAATTAAGTTAAAGAGGAGGAAAACAAAGATAAGCAGGGTTAGAGCGGAGGAAAACCAAGAAAAGCGAAATGATAGCGGAGGAAAACCATGAAAAGCGGAATAAGTGCGGAGGAAAACCAGGAAAAGCAAGGTTAGAGCGGAGGAAAACGAAGAAAAGCGGGGTTAGAGCGGAGGAAAACCAAGAAAAGCTGGGTTAGAGCGGAGAAAAACAAAAAAAAGCGGGGTTAGAGAGAAGGAAAAGCATGAAAAGCGGGGTTAGAGCGGAGGAAAACCAAGAAAAGTGGGGTTAGAGCGGAGGAAAAGTAGGAAATGCGAAGTTAGAGCGGGGAAAAACCAAGAAAAGCTAGGTTCATGCAGATGAAAACCATGAAATGCGGGGTTAGAAAAGAGGAAAAGCAAGAAAAGCAGAGTTAGAACGGAGGAAAACCAAGAAAAGCGGGGTTAGTGAGCAGGAAAACCAAGATAATTGGGGTTAGAGTGGAGGAAAACCAATAAAAAGAAGTTAGAGAGGAGGAAAACAAAGCAAAGAGCGGTTAGAGCAGCAGAAATCCAAGAAAAGCATGGTTAGAGTTGAGAAAAACCAAGAAAAGCTGGATTACATTGGAGAAAAACCAAGAAAAGCAGGGTTAGAGCGGAGGAACACCAAGAAAAGCAGGGTTAGAAAGGAGGAAAACCAAGAAAAGTGAAGTTAGAGCGGAGGAAAACCAAGAAAATCGGGGTTAGTGCGGTGTAAAACCAAGAAAAGCGGGGTTAGTGCGGAGGAAAACCAAGAAAAGTGGGGTTAGAGTGGAGGAAAACCAAGAAAAGCGGTGTTAGAGCGGAGGAAAACAAAGGTAAGCAGGGTTAGAGCAAAGGAAAACCAAGAATAGCGGGGTTAGAGCGGAGGAAAACCAAGAAAAGCGGGATTAGAGTGGAGGAAAACCAAGAAAAGCGGGGTTAGAGCGGAGGAAAACCAAGAAAAGCGGGGTTAGAGCGGAGGAAAACCAAGAAAAGCAGAGATAGAATGGAAGAAAACCAGGAAAAGCAGGGTTAGAAAGGAGGAAAACCAAGATAATCGGGGACAGAGCGAAGGAAAACAAAGAAAAAGAAGTTAGAGAGAAAGAATACGAAGAAAAGCGCGGTTTGAGCAGCAGAAATCCAAGAAAAGCATGGTTAGATTGGAGAAAAACAAAGAAAAGCGGGGATAGAGCAGAGAAAAACCAAGAAAAGCGGGGTTAGAGCGGAGGAAAACCAAGAAAAGCGGGGTTAGAGTGGAGGAAAACCATGAAATGCGGGGTTCATGCAGATGAAAACCAAGAAATGCGGGGTTAGAAAGGAGGAAAAGCAAGAAAAGCAGAGTTAGAACGGAGGAAAACCAAGAAAAGCGGGGTTAGTGAGCAGGAAAACCAAGATAATTGGGGTTAGATTAGAGGAAAACCAATAAAAAGAGTTAGAGAGGAGGAAAACAAAGCAAAGCGCTGTTAGAGCAGCAGAAATCCAAGAAAAGCATGGTTAGAGTGGAGGAAAACCAAGAAAAGCTGGGTTAGAGCAGACGAAAACAAAGAAAAGCGGGGTTAGAGAGAACGAAAAGGATGAAAAGCGGGGTTAGAGCGGAGGAAAACCAAGAAATGCGGGGATAGAGCGGAGGAAAAGTAGGAAATGCGAAGTTAGAGCGTGGGAAAACCAAGAAAAGCTAGGTTCATGCAGATGAAAACCAACAAATGTAAGGTTAGAAAGGAGGAAAAGCAAGAAAAGCAGAGTTAGAACGGAAGAAAACCAAGAAAAGAGGGGTTAGAGAGGAGGAAAACCAAGATAATAGGGGTTAGAGTGGAGGAAAACCAATAAAAAGAAGTTAGAGAGAAGGAAAAGTATGAAAAGTGCGGTTAGAGAAGCAGAAATCCAAGAAAAGCATGGTTAGAGTGGAGAAAAACCAAGAAAAGCTGGGTTAGAGTGGAGAAAAACAAAGAAAAGCGGGGTTAGAGCGGAGGAAAACCAAGAAAAGAGGGGTTAGAAAGGAAGAAAACCAAGAAAAGTGAAGTTAGAGCAATGGAAAACAAAGAAAAGCGGGGTTAGTGCAGTGTAAAACCAAGAAAAGCGGGGTTAGTGCGGAGGAAAACCAAGAAAAGTGGGGTTAGAGCAAAGGAAAACCTAGAAAAGCGAAGTTAGAGCAAAGAAAAACCAAGGAAAGCGAAGTTAGAGTGGAGGAAAACCAAGAAAAGCGGGGTTAGAGTTGAGGAAAAGCAAGAAAAGCGAGGTTAGAGCGGAGGAAAAGCAAGAAAAGCGGGGTTAGAGCAGAGGAAAACAAAGAAAAGCGGGCTTAGAAGGGTAGAAAACCAAGAAAAGTGAAGTTAGAGCGGAGGAAAACCGAGAAAAGCGGGGTTAGAGCGGAGGAAAACCAAGAAAAGCGGGGTATGTGCAGTGTAAAACCAAGAAAAGCGGGGTTAGTGCGAAGGAAAACCAAGAAAAGTGGGGTTAGAAAGGAGGAAAACCAAGAAAAGTGAAGTTAGATCGGAGGAAAACCAAGAAAAACAGGGTTAGAGCGGAGGAAAACCAAGAAAAGCGGGGTTCGTGCGGAGGAAAACAAAGAAAAGAGGGGTTAGTGCGGAGGAAAACCAAGAAAAGCGGTGTTAGAGGGGAGGAAAACCAAGAAAAGCGGAGTGAGACCATAGGAAAACCAAGAACAGTGAAGTTAGAGTGGAGGAAAACCAAGAAAAGCGGGGTTAGAGAGGAGGAAAACCAAGAAAAGCGGGGTTAGTGCGGAGGGAAAAAAAAGGAAAAGAGGGCTTAGTGCGAGGAAAACCAAGAAAAGCGGTGTTAGAGCGGAGGAAAACCAAGAAAAGCGGTGTTAGAGCGCAGGAAACCAAGAAAAGCAAAGTTAGAACGGAGGAAAACCAAGAAAAGTGGGGTTAGAGCGGAGGAAAACCAAGAAAAGCGGGGTTAGAGCGGAGGAAAACCAAGAAAAGCGGTGTTAGTGTGGAGGAAAACCAAGAAAAGTGGGGTTAGAGTGGAGGAAAAGCAAGAAAAGAGGGGTTAGTGCGGAGGAAAACCATGAAAAGCAGTGTTAGAGCGGATGAAATCCAAGAAAAGCAGGGTTAGAGTGGAGGAAAACCAAAAAAAGCTTGGTTCGTGCGGAGGAAAACAAAGAAAAGAGGGGTTAGAAAGGAGGAAAACCAAGAAAAGCGGGGTTAGAGCGGAGGAAAACCAAGAAAAGCGGTGTTAGTGTGGAGGAAAACCAAGAAATCTGGGGTTAGAGTGGAGGAAAAGCAAGAAAAGAGGGGTTAGTGCGGAGGAAAACCAAGAAAAGCGGTGTTAGAGCGGATGAAAACCAAGAAAAGCAGAGTGAGACCATAGGAAAACAAAAACAGTGAAGTTAGATCGGAGGAAAACCAAATAAAGGGGAGTTAGAGAGGAGGAAAACCAAAAAAAGCAGGGTTAGTGCAGAGGGAAAAAAAAGGAAAGAGGGGTTAGTGCGAGGAAAACCAAGAAAAGTGGTGTTACAGCAAAGGAAAACCAAGAAAAGCGGTGTTAGAGCGGAGGAAAACCAAGAAAAGTGAAGTTAGAACGGAGGAAAACCAAGAAAAGCGGGGATAGAGCGGAGGAAAACCAAGAAAAGCGGGGTTAGAGCGGAGGAAAACCAAGAAAAGCGGTGTTAGAGCGGAGGAAAACCAAGAAAAGCGGTGTTAGTGTGGAGGAAAACCAAGAAATCTGGGGTTAGAGTGGAGGAAAAGCAAGAAAAGAGGGGTTAGTGCGGAGGAAAACAAAGAAAAGAGGGGTTAGAAAGGAGGAAAACCAAGAAAAGCGGGGTTAGAGCGGAGAAAAACCAAGAGAAGCGGGGTTAGAGCGGAGGAAAACCAAGAAAAGCGGGGTTAGTGCGGTGTAAAACCAAGAAAAGCGGGGTTAGTGCGGAGGAAAACCAAGAAAAGTGGGGTTAGAGCGGAGGAAAACCAAGAAAAGCGGTGTTAGAGCGGAGGAAAACCAAGAAAAGCGGTGTTAGAGCGGAGGAAAACCAAGAAAAGCGGGGATAGAGCGGAGGAAAACCAAGAAAAGCATGGTTAGAGCGGAGGAAAACCAAGAAAAGCGGGGTTAGAGCGGAGGAAAACCAAGAAAAGCAGAGTTAGAATGGAAGAAAACCAGGAAAAGCGGGGTTAGACTGGAGGAAAACCAAGATAATCGGGGACAGAGCGAAGGAAAACCAAGAAAAAGAAGTTAGAGAGAAAGAATACAAAGAAAAGCGCGGTATGAGCAGCAGAAATCCTAGAAAAGCATGGTTAGATTTGAGAAAAAGTAAGAAAAGCTGGGTTAGAGCAGAGAAAAACTAAGAAAAGCGGGGTTAGAGCGGAGGAAAACCAAGAAATCGAAGTTTGAGAAGAGAAAAACCAAGAAAAATTAAGTTAAAGAGGAGGAAAACAAAGATAAGCAGGGTTAGAGCGGAGGAAAACCAAGAAAAGCGAAATGATAGCGGAGGAAAACCATGAAAAGCGGAATAAGTGCGGAGGAAAACCAGGAAAAGCAAGGTTAGAGCGGAGGAAAACGAAGAAAAGCGGGGTTAGAGCGGAGGAAAACCAAGAAAAGCTGGGTTAGAGCGGAGAAAAACAAAAAAAAGCGGGGTTAGAGAGAAGGAAAAGCATGAAAAGCAGGGTTAGAGCGGAGGAAAACCAAGAAAAGCGGGGTTAGAGCGGAGGAAAACCAAGATAATTGGGGTTAGAGTAGAGGAAAACCAATAAAAAGAAGTTAGAGAGGAGGAAAACAAAGCAAAGCGCAGTTAGAGCAGCAGAAATCCAAGAAAAGCATGGTTAGAGTGGAGGAAAACCAAGAAAAGCTGGGTTAGAGCAGAGGAAAACAAAGAAAAGCGGGGTTAGACAGAAAGAAAATGATGAAAAGCGGGGTTAGAGCGGAGGAAAACCAAGAAATGCGGGGATAGAGCGGAGGAAAAGTAGGAAATGCGAAGTTAGAGCGTGGGAAAACCAAGAAAAGCTAGGTTCATGCAGATGAAAACCAACAAATGCGGGGTTAGAAAGGAGGAAAAGCAAGAAAAGCAGAGTTAGAACGGAAGAAAACCAAGAAAAGAGGGGTTAGAGAGGAGGAAAACCAAGATAATAGGGGTTAGAGTGGAGGAAAACCAATAAAAAGAAGTTAGAGAGAAGGAAAAGCATGAAAAGCGCGGTTAGAGAAGCAGAAATCCAAGAAAAGCATGGTTAGAGTGGAGAAAAACCAAGAAAAGCTGAATTAGAGTGGAGAAAAACAAAGAAAAGCGGGGTTAGAGCGGAGGAAAACCAAGAAAAGAGGGGTTAGAAAGGAAGAAAACCAAGAAAAGTGAAGTTAGGGCAAAGGAAATCCAAGAAAAGCGAGGTTAGTGCAGTGTAAAACCAAGAAAAGCGGGGTTAGTGCGGAGGAAAACCAAGAAAAGTGGGGTTAGAGCGGATGAAAACCTAGAAAAGCGAAGTTAGAGCAAAGAAAAACAAAGGAAAGCGAAGTTAGAGTGGAGGAAAACCAAGAAAAGCGGGGTTAGAGTGGAGGAAAACCAAGAAAAGCGGGGTTAGAGCGGAGGAAAAGCAAGAAAAGCAGGGTTAGAGCGGAGGAAAACAAAGAAAAGCAGGCTTAGAAAGGAAGAAAACCATGAAAAGTGAAGTTAGAGCGGAGGAAAACCGAGAAAAGCGGGGATAGAGCGGAGGAAAACCAAGAAAAGCGGGGTTAGAGCGGAGGAAAACCAAGAAAAGCAGTGTTAGTGTGGAGGAAAACCAAGAAAAGTGGGGTTAGAGTGGAGGAAAAGAAAGAAAAGAGGGGTTAGTGCGGTGGAAAACCAAGAAAAGCAGTGTTACAGCGGATGAAAACCAAGAAAAGCTGTGTTAGAGCCGAGGAAAACCAAGAAAAGCGAACTTAGAGCGGAGGATAACCAAGGAAAGCGAAGTTAGAGCGGAGGAGAACAAAGGAAAGTGAAGTTAGAGTGGAGGAAAACCAAGAAATGCGGAGTTAGAGTGGAGGAAAACGAAGAAAAGCGGGGTTAGAGCGGAGGAAAAGCAAGAAAAGCGGGGTCAGAGTGGAGGAAAACAAAGAAATGCGGGGTTCATGCAGATGAAAACCAAGAAATGTGGGGTTAGAGAGAAGGAAAAGCAAGAAAAGCAGAGTTAGAACGGAGGAAAACCAAGAAAAGCAGGGTTAGTGAGCAGGAAAACAAAGATAATTGGGGTTAGAAAGGAGGAAAACTAATAAAAAGAAGTTAGAGAGGAGGAAAACAAAGCAAAGCGCGGTTAGAGCAGCAGAAATCCAAGAAAAGCATGGTTAGAGTGGAGGAAAACCAAGAAAAGCGGGGTTAGAGCAGACGAAAACAAAGAAAAGCGGGGTTAGAGAGAACGAAACGGATGAAAAGCGGGGTTAGAGCGGAGGAAAACCAAGAAATGCGGGGATAGAGCAGAGGAAAAGTAAGAAATGCGAAGTTAGACTGTGGGAAAACCAAGAAAAGCTAGGTTCATGCAGATGAAAACCAACAAATGCGGGGTTAGAAAGGAGGAAAAGCAAGAAAAGCAGAGTTAGAACGGAAGAAAACCAAGAAAAGAGGGGTTAGAGAGGAGGAAAACCAAGATAATAGGGGTTAGAGTGCAGGAAAACCAATAAAAAGAATTTAGATAGAAGGAAAAGCATGAAAAGCGCAGTTAGAGAAGCAGAAATCAAAGAAAAGCATAGTTAGAGTGGAGAAAAACCAAGAAAAGCTGGGTTAGAGTGGAGAAAAACAAAGAAAAGCGGGGTTAGAGCGGAGGAAAACCAAGAAAAGAGGGGTTAGAAAGGAAGAAAACCAAGAAAAGTGAAGTTAGAGCGGAGAAAAACCAAGAAAAGCTGGGTTAGTGCAGTGTAAAACCAAGAAAAGCGGGGTTAGTGCAGAGGAAAACCAAGAAAAGTGGGGTTAGAGCTGAGGAAAACCCAGAAAAGCGAAATTAGATCAAAGGAAAACCAAGGAAAGCGAAGTTAGAGCAAAGGAAAACCAAGGAAAGCGGGGTTAGTGCGGAGGAAAACCAAGAAAAGCGGGGTTAGAGCGAAGGAAAAGCAAGAAAAGCGGGTTTAGAGCGGAGGAAAACCAAGAAAAGCGGTGTTAGTGTGGATGAAAACCAGGAAATCTGGGGTTAGAGTGGAGGAAAAGCAAGAAAAGAGGGGTTAGTGCGGAGGAAAACAAAGAAAAGCAGTGTTAGAGCGGAGGAAAACGAAGAAAAGCGGGGTTAGAGCGGAGGAAAAGCAAGAAAAGCGGGGTTAGAGTGGAGGAAAACCAAGAAATGCGAAGTTCATGCAGATGAAAACCAAGAAATGCGGGGTTAGAAAGGAGGAAAAGCAAGAAAAGCAGAGTTAGAACGCAAGAAAACCAAGAAAAGAGGTGTTAGAAAGGAGGAAAACCAAGATAATTGGGGTTAGAGTGGAGGAAAACCAATGAAAAGAATTTAGACAGAAGGAAAAGCATGAGAAGCGCAGTTAGAGAAGCAGAAATCCAAGAAAAGCATGGTTAGAGTGGAGAAAAACCAAGAAAAGCTGGGTTAGAGTGGAGAAAAACAAAGAAAAGCCGGGTTAGAACGGAGGAAAACCAAGAAAAGAGGGGTTAGAAAGGAAGAAAACCAAGAAAAGTGAAGTTAGAGCGGAGAAAAACCAAGAAAAGCGAGGTTAGTGCAGTGTAAAACCAAGAAAAGCGGGGTTAGTGCGGACGAAAACCAAGAAAAGTGGGGTTAGAGCGGAGGAAAAGCAAGAAAAGCGAGGTTAGAGCGGAGGAAAACCGAGGAAAGAGGGGATAGAGTGGAGGAAAACCAAGAAAAGCGGGGTTAGAGCGGAGGAAAACTGAGAAAAGCGGGGTTAGAGCGGAGGAAAACCATGAAAAGCGGGGTTTGTGCAGTGTAAAACCAAGAAAAGCGGGGTTAGTGCGGAGGAAAACCAAGAAAAGCGGGGTTAGTGCGGAGGAAAACCAAGAAAGTGTAGTTAGAGCGGAGGAAAACCAAGAAAAGCAGGGTTAGAGCGGAGGAAAACCAAGAAAAGCAGGGTTAGAGCGGAGGAAAACCAAGAAAAGCGGGGTTAGTGCGGACGAAAACCAAGAAAAGTGGGGTTAGAGCGGAGGAAAACCAAGAAAAGCAAAGTTAAAGCAAAGGAAAACCAAGGAAAGAGGGATAGAGTGGAGGAAAACCAAGAAAAGCGGGGTTAGAGCGGAGGAAAAGCAAGAAAAGCGGGGTTAGAGCAGAGGAAAACAAAGAAAAGCGGGCTTAGAACGGAAGAAATCCAAGAAAAGTGAAGTTAGAGCGGAGGAAAACCGAGAAAAGCGGGGTTAGAGAGGAGGAAAACCAAGATAAAAAGCGGGGTTTGTGCAGTGTAAAACCAAGAAAAGCGGGGTTAGTGCGAAGGAAAACCAAGAAAAGCGGGGTTAGTGCAAAGGAAAACCAAGAAAGTGAAGTTAGAGCGGAGGAAAACCAAGAAAAGCAGGGTTAGAGCG
Organism: Coturnix japonica; assembly: GCF_054131305.1. Lineage (NCBI taxonomy): Eukaryota > Metazoa > Chordata > Aves > Galliformes > Phasianidae > Coturnix > Coturnix japonica. Next base: position 34,053,085 of record NC_140669.1, read on the forward strand.
GAGGAAAACCAAGAAAAGCGGGGTTCGTGCGGAGGAAAACAAAGAAAAGAGGGGTTAGTGCGGAGGAAAACCAAGAAAAGCGGTGTTAGAGCGGATAAAAACCAAGAAAAGCGGAGTGAGACCATAGGAAATCCAAGAAAAGTGAAGTTTGAGCGGAGGAAAACCAAGAAAAGCGGGGTTAGAGAGGAGGAAAACCAAGAAAAGCGAAGTTAGAACGGAGGAAAACCAAGAAAAGCGGGGTTAGAGTGGAGGAAAACCAAGAAAAGCGGGGTTAGAGCGGAGGAAAACCAAGAAAAGCGGGGTTAGAGCGGAGGAAAACCAAGAAATGCGGAGTTAGAGTGGAGGAAAACGAAGAAAAGCGGGGTTAGAGCGGAGGAAAAGCAAGAAAAGCGGGGTTAGAGTGGAGGAAAACCAAGAAATGCGGGGTTCATGCAGGTGAAAACCAAGAAATGTGGGGTTAGAAACGAGGAAAAGCAAGAAAAGCAGAGTTAGAACGGAAGAAAACCAAGAAAAGAGACGTTAGAGAGGAGGAAAACCAAGATAATTGGGGTTAGAGTGCAGGAAAACCAATAAAAAGAATTTAGACAGAAGGAAAAGCATGAAAAGCGCAGTTAGAGAAGCAGAAATCCAAGAAAAGCATGGTTAGAGTGGAGAAAAACCAAGAAAAGCTGGGTTAGAGTGGAGAAAAACAAAGAAAAGCGGGGTTAGAGCGGAGGAAAACCAAGAAAAGCAAAGTTAGAACAAAGGAAAACCAAGGAAAGAGGGATAGAGTGGAGGAAAACCAAGAAAAGCGGGGTTAGAGCGGAGGAAAAGCAAGAAAAGCGGGGTTAGAGCAGAGGAAAACCAAGAAAAGCGGGCTTAGAACGGAAGAAATCCAAGAAAAGTGAAGTTAGAGCGGAGGAAAACCGAGAAAAGCGGGGTTAGAGAGGAGGAAAACCAAGATAAAAAGCGGGGTTTGTGCAGTGTAAAACCAAGAAAAGCGGGGTTAGTGCGAAGGAAAACCAAGAAAAGCGGGGTTAGTGCAAAGGAAAACCAAGAAAGTGAAGTTAGAGCGGAGGAAAACCAAGAAAAGCAGGGTTAGAGCGGAGGAAAACCAAGAAAAGCGGGGTTCGTGCGGAGGAAAACAAAGAAAAGAGGGGTTAGTGCGGAGGAAAACCAAGAAAAGCGGTGTTAGAGCGGATAAAAACCAAGAAAAGCGGAGTGAGACCATAGGAAATCCAAGAAAAGTGAAGTTAGAGCGGAGGAAAACCAAGAAAAGCGAAGTTAGAGCAAAGGAAAACCAAGGAAAGAGGGGATAGAGTGGAGGAAAACCAAGAAAAGCAGGGTTAGAGCGGAGGAAAAGCAAGAAAAGCGGGGTTAGAGCGGAGGAAAACCAAGAAAAGCGGTGTTAGAACGGAAGAAAACCAAGAAAAGTGAAGTTAGAGCGGAGGAAAACTGAGAAAAGCGGGGTTAGAGCGGAGGAAAACCAAGAAAAGTGGGGTTAGAGCGGAGGAAAAGCAAGAAAAGCGAGGTTAGTGCGGAGGAAAACCGAGGAAAGAGGGGATAGAGTGGAGGAAAACCAAGAAAAGCGGGGTTAGAGCGGAGGAAAACTGAGAAAAGCGGGGTTAGAGCGGAGGAAAACCAAGAAAAGCGGGGTTTGTGCAGTGTAAAACCAAGAAAAGCGGGGTTAGTGCGGAGGTAAACCAAGAAAAGCGGGGTTAGTGCGGAGGAAAACCAAGAAAGTGAAGTTAGAGCGGAGGAAAACCAAGAAAAGCAGGGTTAGAGCGGAGGAAAACCAAGAAAAGCAGGGTTAGAGCGGAGGAAAACCAAGAAAAGCGGGGTTAGTGCGGACGAAAACCAAGAAAAGTGGGGTTAGAGCGGAGGAAAACCAAGAAAAGCAAAGTTAGAGCAAAGGAAAACCAAGGAAAGAGGGATAGAGTGGAGGAAAACCAAGAAAAGCGGGGTTAGAGCGGAGGAAAAGCAAGAAAAGCGGGGTTAGAGCAGAGGAAAACCAAGAAAAGCGGGCTTAGAACGGAAGAAATCCAAGAAAAGTGAAGTTAGAGCGGAGGAAAACCGAGAAAAGCGGGGTTAGAGAGGAGGAAAACCAAGATAAAAAGCGGGGTTTGTGCAGTGTAAAACCAAGAAAAGCGGGGTTAGTGCGAAGGAAAACCAAGAAAAGCGGGGTTAGTGCAAAGGAAAACCAAGAAAGTGAAGTTAGAGCGGAGGAAAACCAAGAAAAGCAGGGTTAGAGCGGAGGAAAACCAAGAAAAGCGGGGTTCGTGCGGAGGAAAACAAAGAAAAGAGGGGTTAGTGCGGAGGAAAACCAAGAAAAGCGGTGTTAGAGCGGATAAAAACCAAGAAAAGCGGAGTGAGACCATAGGAAATCCAAGAAAAGTGAAGTTAGAGCGGAGGAAAACCAAGAAAAGCGGGGTTAGAGAGGAGGAAAACGAAGAAAAGCGGTGATAGAGCGGAGGAAAACCAAGAAAAGCGAAGTTAGAACGGAGGAAAACCAAGAAAAGCGGGGTTAGAGCGGAGGAAAACCAAGAAAAGCGGGGTTAGAGCGGAGGAAAACCAAGAAAAGCGGGGTTAGAGCGGAGGAAAACCAAGAAATGCGGAGTTAGAGTGGAGGAAAACGAAGAAAAGCGGGGTTAGAGCGGAGGAAAAGCAAGAAAAGCGGGGTTAGAGTGGAGGAAAACCAAGAAATGCGGGGTTCATGCAGGTGAAAACCAAGAAATGTGGGGTTAGAAACGAGGAAAAGCAAGAAAAGCAGAGTTAGAACGGAGGAAAACCAAGAAAAGCGGGGTTAGTGAGCAGGAAAACAAAGATAATTGGGGTTAGAGAGGAGGAAAACAAATAAAAAGAAGTTAGAGAGGAGGAAAACAAAGCAAAGCGCGGTTAGAGCAGCAGAAATCCAAGAAAAGCATGGTTAGAGTGGAGGAAAACCAAGAAAAGCGGGGTTAGAGCAGAGGAAAACAAAGAAAAGCGGGGTTAGAGAGAACGAACAGGATGAAAAGCGGGGTTAGAGCGGAGGAAAACCAAGAAATGCGGGGATAGAGCAGAGGAAAAGTAAGAAATGCGAAGTTAGAGCGTGGGAAAACCAAGAAAAGCTGGGTTACTGCAGTGTAAAACCAAGAAAAGTGGGGTTAGTGCAGAGGAAAACCAAGAAAAGTGGGGTTAGAGCTGAGGAAAACCCAGAAAAGCGAAATTAGATCAAAGGAAAACCAAGGAAAGCGAAGTTAGAGCAAAGGAAAACCAAGGAAAGCAGGGTTAGAGTGGAGGAAAACCAAGAAAAGCGGGGTTAGAGCGAAGGAAAAGCAAGAAAAGCGGGGTTAGAGCGGAGGAAAACCAAGAAAAGCGGTGTTAGTGTGGATGAAAACCAAGAAATCTGAAGTTAGAGTGGAGGAAAAGCAAGAAAAGAGGGGTTAGTGCGGAGGAAAACCAAGAAAAGCAGAGTTAGAGCGGAGGAAAACCAAGAAAAGCGGGCTTAGAGCGGAGGAAAAGCAAGAAAAGCGGGGTTAGAGTGGAGGAAAACCAAGAAATGCAGGGTTCATGCAGATGAAAACCAAGAAATGCGGGGTTAGAAAGGAGGAAAAGCAAGAAAGGCAGAGTTAGAACGGAAGAAAACCAAGAAAAGAGGGGTTAGAGAGGAGGAAAACCAAGATAATTGGGGTTAGAGTGGAGGAAAACCAATAAAAAGAATTTAGACAGAAGGAAAAGCATGAAAAGCGCAGTTAGAGAAGCAGAAATCCAAGAAAAGCATGGTTAGAGTGGAGAAAAACCAAGAAAAGCTGGGTTAGAGTGGAGAAAAACAAAGAAAAGCGGGGTTAGAGCGGAGGAAAACCAAGAAAAGAGGGGTTAGAAAGGAAGAAAACCAAGAAAAGTGAAGTTAGAGCGGAGGAAAACCAAGAAAAGCGGGGTTAGTGCAGTGTAAAACCAAGAAAAGCGGGGTTAGTGCGGAGGAAAACCAAGAAACGTGGGGTTAGAGCGGAGGAAAACCAAGAAAAGCGAAGTTAGAGCAAAGGAAAACCAAGGAAAGAGGGGATAGAGTGGAGGAAAACCAAGAAAAGCGGGGTTAGTGCGGAGGAAAAGCAAGAAAAGCGGGGTTAGAGTGGAGGAAAACCAAGAAATGCGAAGTTCATGCAGATGAAAACCAAGAAATGCGGGGTTAGAAAGGAGGAAAAGCAAGAAATGCAGAGTTAGAACGGAAGAAAACCAAGAAAAGAGGGGTTAGAGAGGAGGAAAACCAAGATAATTGGGGTTAGAGTGGAGGAAAACCAATAAAAAGAATTTAGACAGAAGGAAAAGCATGAAAAGCGCAGTTAGAGAAGGAGAAATCCAAGAAAAGCATGGTTAGAGTGGAGAAAAACCAAGAAAAGCTGGGTTAGAGTGGAGAAAAACAAAGAAAAACGGGGTTAGAGCGGAGGAAAACCAAGAAAAGAGGGGTTAGAAAGGAAGAAAACCAAGAAAAGTGAAGTTAGAGCGGAGGAAAACCAAGAAAAGCGTGGTTAGTGCGGAGGAAAACCAAGAAACGTGGGGTTAGAGCGGAGGAAAACCAAGAAAAGCGAAGTTAGAGCAAAGGAAAACCAAGGAAAGAGGGGATAGAGTGGAGGAAAACCAAGAAAAGCGGGGTTAGTGCGGAGGAAAAGCAAGAAAAGCGGGGTTAGAGCGGAGGAAAACCAAGAAAAGCGGTGTTAGAACGGAAGAAAACCAAGAAAAGTGAAGTTAGAGCGGAGGAAAACTGAGAAAAGCGGGGTTAGAGCGGAGGAAAACCAAGAAAAGCGGGGTTTGTGCAGTGTAAAACCAAGAAAAGCGGGGTTAGTGCGGAGGAAAACCAAGAAAAGCGGGGTTAGTGCGGAAGAAAACCAAGAAAGTGAAGTTAGAGTGGAGGAAAACCAAGAAAAGCAGGGTTAGAGCGGAGGAAAACCAAGAAAAGCGGGGTTCGTGCGGAGGAAAACAAAGAAAAGAGGGGTTAGTGTGGAGGAAAACCAAGAAAAGCGGTGTTAGAGTGGATGAAAACCAAGAAAAGCGGAGTGAGACCATAGGAAAACCAAGAACAGTGAAGTTAGAGCGGAGGAAAACCAATAAAAGCGGGGTTAGAGAGGAGGAAAACCAAGAAATGCAGGGTTCATGCAGATGAAAACCAAGAAATGCGGGGTTAGAAAGGAGGAAAAGCAAGAAAAGCAGAGTTGGAACGGAAGAAAACCAAGAAAAGAGGGGTTAGAGAGGAGGAAAACCAAGATAATTGGGGTTAGAGTGCAGGAAAACCAATAAAAAGAATTTAGACAGAAGGAAAAGCATGAAAAGCGCAGTTAGAGAAGCAGAAATCCAAGAAAAGCATGGTTAGAGTGGAGAAAAACCAAGAAAAGCTGGGTTAGAGTGGAGAAAAACAAAGAAAAGCGGGGTTAGAGCGGAGGAAAACCAAGAAAAGAGGGGTTAGAAAGGAAGAAAACCAAGAAAAGTGAAGTTAGAGCAGAGGAAAACCAAGAAAAGCGGGGTTAGTGCAGTGTAAAACCAAGAAAAGCGGGGTTAGTGCGGAGGAAAACCAAGAATAGCGGGGTTAGTGCGGAGGAAAACCAAGAAAGTGAAGTTAGAGCGGAGGAAAACCAAGAAAAGCAGGGTTAGAGCGGAGGAAAACCAAGAAAAGCGGGGTTCGTGCGGAGGAAAACAAAGAAAAGAGGGGTTAGTGTGGAGGAAAACCAAGAAAAGCGGTGTTAGAGCGGATGAAAACCAAGAAAAGCGGAGTGAGACCATAGGAAAACCAAGAACAGTGAAGTTAGAGCGGAGGAAAACCAAGAAAAGCGGGGTTAGAGAGGAGGAAAACCAAGAAATGCAGGGTTCATGCAGATGAAAACCAAGAAATGCGGGGTTAGAAAGGAGGAAAAGCAAGAAAAGCAGAGTTAGAACGGAAGAAAACCAAGAAAAGAGGGGTTAGAGAGGAGGAAAACCAAGATAATTGGGGTTAGAGTGCAGGAAAACCAATAAAAAGAATTTAGACAGAAGGAAAAGCATGAAAAGCGCAGTTAGAGAAGCAGAAATCCAAGAAAAGCATGGTTAGAGTGGAGAAAAACCAAGAAAAGCTGGGTTAGAGTGGAGAAAAACAAAGAAAAGCGGGGTTAGAGCGGAGGAAAACCAAGAAAAGAGGGGTTAGAAAGGAAGAAAAGCAAGAAAAGTGAAGTTAGAGCGGAGGAAAACCAAGAAAAGCGGGGTTAGTGCAGTGTAAAACCAAGAAAAGCGGGGTTAGTGCGGAGGAAAACCAAGAAACGTGGGCTTAGAGCGGAGGAAAACCAAGAAAAGCGAAGTTAGAGCAAAGGAAAACCAAGGAAAGAGGGGATAGAGTGGAGGAAAACCAAGAAAAGCAGGGTTAGAGCGGAGGAAAAGCAAGAAAAGCGGGGTTAGAGCGGAGGAAAACCAAGAAAAGCGGTGTTAGAACGGAAGAAAACCAAGAAAAGTGAAGTTAGAGCGGAGGAAAACTGAGAAAAGCGGGGTTAGAGCGGAGGAAAACCAAGAAAAGCGGGGTTTGTGCAGTGTAAAACCAAGAAAAGCGGGGTTAGTGCGGAGGAAAACCAAGAAAAGCGGGGTTAGTGCGGAGGAAAACCAAGAAAGTGAAGTTAGAGCGGAGGAAAACCAAGAAAAGCAGGGTTAGAGCGGAGGAAAACCAAGAAAAGCGGGGTTCGTGCGGAGGAAAACAAAGAAAAGAGGGGTTAGTGTGGAGGAAAACCAAGAAAAGCGGTGTTAGAGCGGATGAAAACCAAGAAAAGCGGAGTGAGACCATAGGAAAACCAAGAACAGTGAAGTTAGAGCGGAGGAAAACCAAGAAAAGCGGGGTTAGAGAGGAGGAAAACCAAGAAAAGCGGTGTTAGAGCGGAGGAAAACCAAGAAAAGCGAAGTTAGAACGGAGGAAAACCAAGAAAAGCGGGGTTAGAGCGGAGGAAAACCAAGAAAAGCGGGGTTAGAGCGGAGGAAAACCAAGAAAAGCGGGGTTAGAGCGGAGGAAAACCAAGAAAAGCGGTGTTAGTGTGGAGGAAAACCAAGAAAAGTGGGGTTCGAGTGGAGGAAAAGCAAGAAAAGAGGGGTTAGAAAGGAGGAAAACCAATAAAAGCAGTGTTAGAGCGGATGAAAACCAAGAAAAGCTGTGTTAGAGCGGAGGAAAACCAAGAAAAGCTGTGTTAGAGCGGAGGAAAACCAAGAAAAGCGGTGTTAGAGCGGAGGAAAACCAAGAAAAGCAAAGTTAGAACGGAGGAAAACCAAGAAAAGCGGGGATAGAGCGGAGGAAAACCAAGAAAAGCGGGGTTAGAGCGGAGGAAAACCAAGAAAAGCGGTGTTAGAGTGGAGAAAAACCAAGAAATCTGGGGTTAGAGTGGAGGAAAAGCAAGAAAAGTGGTGTTAGTGCGGAGGAAAACCAAGAAAAGCAGTGTTAGAGCGGAGGAAAAAAAAGAAAAGCGGGGTTAGAGCGGAGGAGAAGCAAGAAAAGCGGGGTTAGAGTGGAGGAAAACCAAAAATGCGGGGTTCATGCAGATGAAAACCAAGAAATGCGGGGTTAGAAAGGAGGAAAAGCAAGAAAAGCAGAGTTAGAACGGAAGAAAACCAAGAAAAGAGGGGTTAGAGAGGAGGAAAACCAAGATAATAGGGGTTAGAGTGCAGGAAAACCAATAAAAAGAATTTAGACAGAAGGAAAAGCATGAAAAGCGCAGTTAGAGAAGCAGAAATCAAAGAAAAGCATGGTTAGAGTGGAGATAAACCAAGAAAAGCGGGGTTAAAGTGGAGCAAAATAAAGAAAAGCGGTGTTATAGCGGAGGAAAACCAAGAAAAGAGGGGTTAGAAAGGAAGAAAACCAAGAAAAGTGAAGTTAGAGCGGAGGAAAACCAAGAAAAGCGGGGTTAGTGCAGTGTAAAACCAAGAAAAGCGGGGTTAGTGCGGACGGAAACCAAGAAAAGTGGGGTTAGAGCGGAGGAAAACCAAGAAAAGCGAAGTTAGAGCAAATGAAAACCATGGAATGCGGGGTTAGACTGGAGGAAAACCAAGAAAAGCGGGGTTAGAGCGGAGGAAAAGCAAGAAAAGCTGTGTTAGAGCGGAGGAAAACCAAGAAAAGCGGGCTTAGAACGGAAGAAAACCAAGAAAAGTGAAGTTAGAGCGGAGGAAAACCGAGAAAAGCGGGGTTAGAGCGGAGGAAAACCAAGAAAAGCGGGGTTTGTGCAGTGTAAAACCTAGAAAAGCGGGGTTAGTGCGGAGGAAAACCAAGAAAAGCGGGGTTAGAGCGGAGGAAATCAAAGAAAAGCGGTGTTAGTGTGGAGGAAAACCAAGAAATCTAAGGTTAGAGTGGAGGAAAAGCAAGAAAAGAGGGGTTAGTGTAGAGGAAAACCAAGAAAAGCAGTGTTAGAGCGGATGAAAACCAAGAAAAGCTGTGTTAGAGCGGAGGAAAACCAAGAAAAGCGAGGTTAGAGCGGAAGAAAACCAAGAAAAGCGGGGTTAGAGCGGAGGAAAACCAAGAAAAGCGGGGTTAGAGTGGAGGAAAACCAAGAAAAGCTGTGTTAGAGCGGAGGAAAACCAAGAAAAGCGAACTTAGAGCGGAGGATAACCAAGGAAAGCGAAGTCAGAGCGGAGGAGAACCAAGGAAAGCGAAGTTAGAGTGGAGGAAAACCAAGAAATGCGGAATTAGAGTGGAGGAAAACAAAGAAAAGCGGGGCTAGAGCGGAGGAAAAGCAAGAAAGGCGGGGTTAGAGTGGAGGAAAACCAAGAAATGCGGGGTTCATGCAGATGAAAACCAAGAAATGCAGGGTTAGAAAGGAGGAAAAGCAAGAAAAGCAGAGTTAGAACGGAGGAAAACCAAGAAAAGCGGGGTTAGTGAGCAGGAAAACCAAGATAATTGGGGTTAGAGTGGAGGAAAACCAATAAAAAGAAGTTAGAGAGGAGGAAAACAAAGCAAAGCGCGGTTAGAGCAGCAGAAATCCAGAAAAAGCATGGTTAGAGTTGAGAAAAACCAAGAAAAGCTGGATTAGAGTGGAGAAAAACCAAGAAAAGCGGGGTTAGAGCGGAGGAAAACCAAGAATAGCAGGGTTAGAAAGGAGGAAAACCATGAAAAGTGAATTTAGAGAGGAGGAAAACCAAGAAAAGCGGGGTTAGTGCGGTGTAAAACCAAGAAAAGCGAAGTTATAGCGAAGGAAAACCAAGAAAAGTGGTGTTAGAGCGGAGGAAAACCAAGAAAAGCGGTGTTAGAGTGGAGAAAAACCAAGAAAAGCGGAGTTAGAGTGGAGGAAAACCAAGAAAAGCGGGGTTAGAGCGGAGGAAAACCAAGAAAAGCGAAGTTAGAACGGAGGAATACCAAGAAAAGCGGGATTAGAAAGGAGGAAAACCAAGAAAAGTGAAGTTAGAGCAAAGGAAAACCAAGAAAAGCGTGGTTAGAGCGGAGGAAAACCAAGAAAAGCAGAGTTAGAATGGAAGAAAATCAGGAAAAGCGGGGTTAGACTGGAGGAAAACCAAGATAATCTAGGACAGAGCGAAGGAAAACCAATAAAAAGAAGTTAGAGAGAAAGAATACAAAGAAAACCGGGGTATGAGCAGCAGAAATCCAAGAAAAGCATGGTTAGATTGGAGAAAAAGTAAGATAAGCAGGGTTAGAGCGGAGGAAAACCAAGAAAAGCGAAGTTATAGCGGAGGAAAACCAAGAAAAGCGGAATAAGTGCGGAGGAAAACCAGGAAAAGCAAGGTTAGAGCGAAAGAAAACGAAGAAAAGCGGGGTTAGAGCGGAGGAAAACCAAGAAAAGCTGGGATAGAGCGGAGAAAAACAAAAAAAAGCGGGGTTAGAGAGAAGGAAAAGCATGAAAAGCGGGGTTAGAGCGGAGGAAAACCAAGAAAAGCGGGGTTAGAAAGGAGGAAAACCAAGAAAAGTGAAGTTAGAGCGGAGGAAAACCAAGAAAAGCGGGCTTAGAACGGAAGAAAACCAAGAAAAGTGATGTTAGAGCGGAGGAAAACCGAGAAAAGCGGGGTTAGAGCGGAGGAAAAGCAAGAAAAGCGGGGTTTGTGCAGTGTAAAAACAAGAAAAGCGGGGTTAGTGCGGAGGAAAACCAAGAAAAGTGGGGTTAGAGCGGAGGAAAACCAAGAAAAGTGAAGTTAGAGCGGAGGAAAACCAAGAAAAGCTGGGTTAGTGCAGTGTAAAACCAAGAAAAGCGGGGTTCATGCAGATGGAAACCAACAAATGCGGGGATAGAAAGGAGGAAATCCAAGAAAAGCAGAGTTAGAACGGAAGAAAACCAAGAAAAGAGGGGTTAGAGAGGAGGAAAACCAATAAAAAGAATTTAGACAGAAGGAAAAGCATGAAAAGCGCAGTTAGAGAAGCAGAAATCCAAGAAAAGCATGGTTAGAGTGGAGAAAAACCAAGAAAAGCTGGGTTAGAGTGGAGAAAAACAAAGAAAAGCGGGGTTAGAGCGGAGGAAAACCAAGAAAAGAGGGGTTAGAAAGGAAGAAAACCAAGAAAAGTGAAGTTAGAGCGGAGGAAAACCAAGAAAAGCTGGGTTAGTGCAGTGTAAAACCAAGAAAAGCGGGGTTAGTGCGGAGGAAAACCAAGAAAAGTGGGGTTAGAGGGAAGGAAAACCAAGAAAAGCGAAGTTAGAGCAAAGGAAAACCAAGGAAAGCGAAGTTAGAGTGGAGGAAAACCAAGAAAAGCGGGGTTAGAGTGGTGGAAAACCAAGAAAAGCAGGGTTAGAGACGAGGAAAAGCAAGAAAAGCGGTGTTAGAGCGGAGGAAAACAAAGAAAAGCGGTGTTAGAGCGGAGGAAAACCAAGAAAAGCGAAGTTAGTGCGGAGGAAAACAAAGAAAAGCGGGGTTAGAGCGGAGGAAAACCAAGAAAAGCAGTATTAGAGCGGATGAAAACCAAGAAAAGCTGTGTTAGAGCGGAGGAAAACCAAGAAAAGCGGGGTTAGTGCGAAGGGAAAAAAAAGGAAAGAGGGGTTATTGCGAGGAAAACCAAGAAAATCGTTGTTAGAGCGGAGGAAAACCAAGAAAAGCGGTGTTAGAGCGGAGGAAAACTAAGAAAAGCGAAGTTAGAGCGGAGGAAAACCACGAAAAGCGGGGTTAGAGCGGAGGAAAACCAAGAAAAGCAAGGTTAGAGCGGAGGAAACCCAAGAAAAGCTAGGTTAGAGCAGAGGAAAACAAAGAAAAGCTGGGTTAGAGCAAAGGAAAACAAAGAAAAGCGGGGTTAGAGAGAATGAAAAGGATGAAAAGCGGGGTTAGAGCGGAGGAAAAGTAGGAAATGCGAAGTTAGAGCGTGGGAAAACCAAGAAAAGCTAGGTTCATGCAGATGAAAACCAACAAATGCGGGGTTTGAAAGGAGGAAACCAAGAAAAGCAGAGTTAGAACGGAAGAAAACCAAGAAAAGAGGGGTTAGAGAGGAGGAAAACCAAGATAATAGGGGTTAGAGTGGAGGAAAACCAATAAAAAGAATTTAGACAGAAGGAAAAGCATGAAAAGCGCAGTTAGAGAAGCAGAAATCCAAGAAAAGCATGGTTAGAGTGGAGAAAAACCAAGAAAAGCTGGGTTAGAGTGGAGAAAAACAAAGAAAAGCGGGGTTAGAGCGGAGGAAAACCAAGAAAAGAGGGGTTAGAAAGGAAGAAAACCAAGAAAAGTGAAGTTAGAGCGGAGGAAAACCAAGAAAAGCTGGGTTAGTGCAGTGTAAAACCAAGAAAAGCGGTGTTAGAGCGGAGGAAAACTAAGAAAAGCGAAGTTAGAACGGAGGAAAACCACGAAAAGCGAGGTTAGAGAGGAGGAAAACCAAGAAAAGCGGGGTTGGAGTGGAGCAAAACCAAGAAAAGCGAGGTTAGAGCGGAGGAAAACCAAGAAAAGCTGGGTTAGTGCAGTGTAAAACCAAGAAAAGCGGGGTTAGTGCGGAGGAAAACCAAGAAAAGTGGGGTTAGAGCGGAGGAAAACCAAGAAAAGCGGGGTTAGAGAGGAGGAAAACCAAGAAAAGCGGGGTTAGTGCGGAGGGAAAGCAAGAAAAGCGGGGTTAGAGTGGAGGAAAACCAAGAAAAGCGGGGTTAGAGCGGAGGAAAAGCAAGAAAAGCGGGCTTAGAACGGAAGTAAACCAAGAAAAGTGAAGTTAGAGCGGAGGAAAACCGAGAAAAGCGGGGTTAGAGCGGAGGAAAACCAAGAAAAGCGAGGTTTGTGCAGTGTAAAACCAAGAAAAGCGGGGTTAGTGCGGAGGAAAACCAAGAAAAGCGAAGTTAGAAAGGAGGAAAACCAAGAAAAGTGAAGTTAGAGCGGAGGAAAACCAAGAAAAGCAGGGTTAGAGCGGAGGAAAACCAAGAAAAGCAAGGTTCGTGCGGAGGAAAACAAAGAAAAGAGGGGTTAGTGCGGAGGAAAACCAAGAAAAGCGGTGTTAGAGCGGATAAAAACCAAGAAAAGCGGAGTGAGACCATAGGAAATCCAAGAAAAGTGAAGTTAGAGCGGAGGAAAACCAAGAAAAGCGGGGTTAGAGAGGAGGAAAACAAGAAAAGCAGGGTTAGTGCGGAGGGAAAAAAAGGAAAGAGGGGTTAGTGCGGAGGAAAACCAAGAAAAGCTGGGTTAGAGTGGAGAAAAACAAAGAAAAGCGGGGTTAGAGCGGAGGAAAACCAAGAAAAGCGAAGTTAGAACGGAGGAAAACCAAGAAAAGTGATGTTAGAGCAAAGGAAAACCAAGAAAAGCGTGGTTAGAGCGGAGGAAAACCAAGAAAAGCAGAGTTAGAATGGAAGAAAACCAGGAAAAGCGGGGTTAGACTGGAGGAAAACCAAGATAATCTAGGACAGAGCGAAGGAAAACCAATAAAAAGAAGTTAGAGAGAAAGAATACATAGAAAACCGGGGTATGAGCAGCAGAAATCCAAGAAAAGCATGGTTAGATTGGAGAAAAAGTAAGATAAGCAGGGTTAGAGCGGAGGAAAACCAAGAAAAGCGAAGTTATAGCGGAGGAAAACCAAGAAAAGCGGAATAAGTGCGGAGGAAAACCAGGAAAAGCAAGGTTAGAGCGAAGGAAAACGAAGAAAAGCGGGGTTAGAGCAGAGGAAAACCAAGAAAAGCTGGGATAGAGCGGAGAAAAACAAAAAAAAGCGGGGTTAGAGAGAAGGAAAAGCATGAAAAGCGGGGTTAGAGCGGAGGAAAACCAAGAAAAGCGGGGTTAGAAAGAAGGAAAACCAAGAAAAGTGAAGTTAGAGCGGAGGAAAACCAAGAAAAGCGGGCTTAGAACGGAAGAAAACCAAGAAAAGTGATGTTAGAGCGGAGGAAAACCGAGAAAAGCGGGGTTAGAGCGGAGGAAAAGCAAGAAAAGCGGGGTTTGTGCAGTGTAAAACCAAGAAAAGCGGGGTTAGAGCGGAGGAAAACCAAGAAAAGTGGGGTTAGAGCGGAGGAAAACCAAGAAAAGTGAAGTTAGAGCGGAGGAAACCAAGAAAAGCAGGGTTAGAGCGGAGGAAAACCAAGAAAAGCAAGGTTTGTGCGGAGGAAAACAAAGAAAAGAGGGGTTAGTGCGGAGGAAAACCAAGAAAAGCGGTGTTAGAGCGGATAAAAACCAAGAAAAGCGGAGTGAGACCATAGAAAAACCAAGAAATATGAAGTTAGAGCGGAGGAAAACCAATAAAAGCGGGGTTAGAGAGGAGGAAAACCAAGAAAAGCGGGGTTAGTGCTGAGGGAAAAAAAGGAAAGACGGGTTAGTGCGGAGGAAAACCAAGAAAAGCGGTGTTAGAGCGGAGGAAAACCAAGAAAAGCGGTGTTAGAGCGGAGGAAAACCAAGAAAAGCGAAGTTAGAACGGAGGAAAACCAAGAAAAGCGGGGATAGAGCGGAGGAAAACCAAGAAAAGCTGGGTTAGAGCAGAGGAAATCAAAGAAAAGCTGGGTTAGAGCAGAGGAAAACCAAGAAAAGCGGGGATAGAGAGAACGAAAAGAATGAAAAGCGGGGTAAGAGCGGAGGAAAAGTAGGAATCGCGAAGTTAGAGCGTGGGAAAACCAAGAAAAGCTAGGTTCATGCAGATGGAAACCAACAAATGCGGGGCTAGAAAGGAGGAAAACCAAGAAAAGCAGAGTTAGAACGGAAGAAAACCAAGAAAAGAGGGGTTAGAGAGGAGGAAAACCAATAAAAAGAATTTAGACAGAAGGAAAAGCATGAAAAGCGCAGTTAGAGAAGCAGAAATCCAAGAAAAGCATGGTTAGAGTGGAGAAAAACCAAGAAAAGCTGGGTTAGAGTGGAGAAAAACAAAGAAAAGCGGGGTTAGAGCGGAGGAAAACCAAGAAAAGAGGGGTTAGAAAGGAAGAAAACCAAGAAAAGTGAAGTTAGAGCGGAGGAAAACCAAGAAAAGCTGGGTTAGTGCAGTGTAAAACCAAGAAAAGCGGGGTTAGTGCGGAGGAAAACCAAGAAAAGTGGGGTTAGAGCGGAGGAAAACCAAGAAAAGCGAAGTTAGAGCAAAGGAAAACCAAGGAAAGCGAAGTTAGAGTGGAGGAAAACCAAGAAAAACGGGGTTAGAGTGGAGGAAAACCAAGAAAAGCGGGGTTAGAGCGGAGGAAAAGCAAGAAAAGCGGTGTTAGAGTGGAGGAAAACAAAGAAAAGCAGGGTTAGAGCGGAGGAAAACCAAGAAAAGCGGGGTTTGTGCAGTATAAAACCTAGAAAAGCGGGGTTAGTGCGGAGGAAAACCAAGAAAAGCGGGGTTAGAGCGGAGGAAAACCAAGAAAAGTGAAGTTAGAGCGGAGGAAAACCAAGAAAAGCAGGGTTACAGCGGAGGAAAACCAAGAAAAGCGGGGTTTGTGCGGAGGAAAGCAAAGAAAAGAGGGGTTAGTGCGGAGGAAAACCAAGAAAAGCGGTGTTAGAGCGGAGGAAAACTAAGAAAAGCGAAGTTAGAGCGGAGGAAAACCACGAAAAGCGGGGTTAGAGCGGAGGAAAACCAAGAAAAGCAAGGTTAGAGCGGAGGAAACCCAAGAAAAGCTAGGTTAGTGCAGAGGAAAACAAAGAAAAGCTGGGTTAGAGCAAAGGAAAACAAAGAAAAGCGGGGTTAGAGAGAATGAAAAGGATGAAAAGCGGGGTTAGAGCGGAGGAAAAGTAGGAAATGCGAAGTTAGAGCGTGGGAAAACCAAGAAAAGCTAGGTTCATGCAGATGAAAACCAACAAATGCGGGGTTTGAAAGGAGGAAAACCAAGAAAAGCAGAGTTAGAACGGAAGAAAACCAAGAAAAGAGGGGTTAGAGAGGAGGAAAACCAATAAAAAGAATTTAGACAGAAGGAAAAGCATGAAAAGCGCAGTTAGAGAAGCAGAAATCCAAGAAAAGCATGGTTAGAGTGGAGAAAAACCAAGAAAAGCTGGGTTAGAGTGGAGAAAAACAAAGAAAAGCGGGGTTAGAGCGGAGGAAAACCAAGAAAAGAGGGGTTAGAAAGGAAGAAAACCAAGAAAAGTGAAGTTAGAGCGGAGGAAAACCAAGAAAAGCTGGGTTAGTGCAGTGTAAAACCAAGAAAAGCGGGGTTAGTGCGGAGGAAAACCAAGAAAAGCGGGGTTAGAGAGGAGGAAAACCAAGAAAAGCAGGGTTAGTGCGGAGGGAAACCAAGAAAAGCGGGGTTAGAGAGGAGGAAAACCAAGAAAAGCGGGGTTAGAGCGGAGGAAAAGCAAGAAAAGCGGGGTTAGAGCAGAGGAAAACAAAGAAAAGCGGGCTTAGAACCGAAGAAAACCAAGAAAAGTGAAGTTAAAGCGGAGGAAAACCGAGAAAAGCGAGGTTTGTGCTGTGTAAAACCAAGAAAAGCGGGGTTAGTGCGGAGGAAAACCAAGAAAAGTGGGGTTAGAGCGGAGGAAAACCAAGAAAAGCGAAGTTAGAGCAAAGGAAAACCAAGGAAAGCGAAGTTAGAGTGGAGGAAAACCAAGAAAAACGGGGTTAGAGTGGAGGAAAACCAAGAAAAGCGGGGTTAGAGCGGAGGAAAAGCAAGAAAAGCGGGGTTAGAGCGGAGGAAAACAAAGAAAAGCGGGGTTAGACGGAGGAAAACCAAGAAAAGCGGGGTTTGTGCAGTATAAAACCTAGAAAAGCGGGGTTAGTGCGGAGGAAAACCAAGAAAAGCGGGGTTAGAGCGGAGGAAAACCAAGAAAAGTGAAGTTAGAGCGGAGGAAAACCAAGAAAAGCAGGGTTACAGCGGAGGAAAACCAAGAAAAGCGGGGTTTCTGCGGAGGAAAGCAAAGAAAAGAGAGGTTAGTGCGGAGGAAAACCAAGAAAAGCGGTGTTAGAGCGGAGGAAAACTAAGAAAAGCGAAGTTAGAGCGGAGGAAAACCACGAAAAGCGGGGTTAGAGCGGAGGAAAACCAAGAAAAGCAAGGTTAGAGCGGAGGAAACCCAAGAAAAGCTAGGTTAGAGCAGAGGAAAACAAAGAAAAGCTGGGTTAGAGCAAAGGAAAACAAAGAAAAGCGGGGTTAGAGAGAATGAAAAGGATGAAAAGCGGGGTTAGAGCGGAGGAAAAGTAGGAAATGCGAAGTTAGAGCGTGGGAAAAGCAAGAAAAGCTAGGTTCATGCAGATGAAAACCAACAAATGCGGGGTTTGAAAGGAGGAAAACCAAGAAAAGCAGAGTTAGAACGGAAGAAAACCAAGAAAAGAGGGGTTAGAGAGGAGGAAAACCAAGATAATAGGGGTTAGAGTGGAGGAAAACCAATAAAAAGAATTTAGACAGAAGGAAAAGCATGAAAAGCGCAGTTAGAGAAGCAGAAATCCAAGAAAAGCATGGTTAGAGTGGAGAAAAACCAAGAAAAGCTGGGTTAGAGTGGAGAAAAACAAAGAAAAGCGGGGTTAGAGCGGAGGAAAACCAAGAAAAGAGGGGTTAGAAAGGAAGAAAACCAAGAAAAGTGAAGTTAGAGCGGAGGAAAACCAAGAAAAGCTGGGTTAGTGCAGTGTAAAACAAAGAAAAGCGAGGTTAGTGCGGAGGAAAACCAAGAAAAGCGGGGTTAGAGAGGAGGAAAACCAAGAAAAGCGGGGTTAGTGCGGAGGGAAACCAAGAAAAGCGGGGTTAGAGAGGAGGAAAACCAAGAAAAGCAAGGTTAGAGCGGAGGAAAAGCAAGAAAAGCGGGGTTAGAGCAGAGGAAAACAAAGAAAAGCGGGCTTAGAACCGAAGAAAACCAAGAAAAGTGAAGTTAAAGTGGAGGAAAACCGAGAAAAGCGAGGTTTGTGCTGTGTAAAACCAAGAAAAGCGAGGTTAGTGCGGAGGAAAACCAAGAAAAGCGGGGTTAGAGAGGAGGAAAACCAAGAAAAGCGGGGTTAGTGCGGAGGGAAACCAAGAAAAGCAGGGTTAGAGAGGAGGAAAACCAAGAAAAGCAAGGTTAGAGCGGAGGAAAAGCAAGAAAAGCGGGGTTAGAGCAGAGGAAAACAAAGAAAAGCGGGCTTAGAACCGAAGAAAACCAAGAAAAGTGAAGTTAAAGCGGAGGAAAACCGAGAAAAGCGAGGTTTGTGCTGTGTAAAACCAAGAAAAGCGGGGTTAGTGCGGAGGAAAACCAAGAAAAGCAGGGTTAGAGCGGAGGAAAACCAAGAAAAGCAAGGTTCGTGCGGAGGAAAACAAAGAAAAGAGGGGTTAGTGCGGAGGAAAACCAAGAAAAGCGGTGTTAGAGCGGATAAAAACCAAGAAAAGCGGAGTGAGACCATAGGAAATCCAAGAAAAGTGAAGTTAGAGCGGAGGAAAAGCAAGAAAAGCGGGGTTAGAGAGGAGGAAAACCAAGAAAAGCAGGGTTAGTGCGGAGGGAAAAAAAGGAAAGAGGGGTTAGTGCGGAGGAAAACCAAGAAAAGCTGGGTTAGAGTGGAGAAAAACAAAGAAAAGCGGGGTTAGAGCGGAGGAAAACCAAGAAAAGCGAAGTTAGAACGGAGGAAAACCAAGAAAAGTGAAGTTAGAGCAAAGGAAAACCAAGAAAAGCGTGGTTAGAGCGGAGGAAAACCAAGAAAAGCAGAGTTAGAATGGAAGAAAACCAGGAAAAGCGGGGTTAGACTGGAGGAAAACCAAGATAATCTAGGACAGAGCGAAGGAAAACCAATAAAAAGAAGTTAGAGAGAAAGAATACATAGAAAACCGGGGTATGAGCAGCAGAAATCCAAGAAAAGCATGGTTAGATTGGAGAAAAAGTAAGATAAGCAGGGTTAGAGCGGAGGAAAACCAAGAAAAGCGAAGTTATAGCGGAGGAAAACCAAGAAAAGCGGAATAAGTGCGGAGGAAAACCAGGAAAAGCAAGGTTAGAGCGAAGGAAAACGAAGAAAAGCGGGGTTAGAGCGGAGGAAAACCAAGAAAAGCTGGGATAGAGCGGAGAAAAACAAAAAAAAGCGGGGTTAGAGAGAAGGAAAAGCATGAAAAGCGGGGTTAGAGCGGAGGAAAACCAAGAAAAGCGGGGTTAGAAAGAAGGAAAACCAAGAAAAGTGAAGTTAGAGCGGAGGAAAACCAAGAAAAGCGGGCTTAGAACGGAAGAAAACCAAGAAAAGTGATGTTAGAGCGGAGGAAAACCGAGAAAAGCGGGGTTAGAGCGGAGGAAAAGCAAGAAAAGCGGGGTTTGTGCAGTGTAAAACCAAGAAAAGCGGGGTTAGAGCGGAGGAAAACCAAGAAAAGTGGGGTTAGAGCGGAGGAAAACCAAGAAAAGTGAAGTTAGAGCGGAGGAAACCAAGAAAAGCAGGGTTAGAGCGGAGGAAAACCAAGAAAAGCAAGGTTTGTGCGGAGGAAAACAAAGAAAAGAGGGGTTAGTGCGGAGGAAAACCAAGAAAAGCGGTGTTAGAGCGGATAAAAACCAAGAAAAGCGGAGTGAGACCATAGAAAAACCAAGAAATATGAAGTTAGAGCAGAGGAAAACCAAGAAAAGCGGGGTTAGAGAGGAGGAAAACCAAGAAAAGCGGGGTTAGTGCATAGGGAAAAAAAGGAAAGACGGGTTAGTGCGGAGGAAAACCAAGAAAAGCGGTGTTAGAGCGGAGGAAAACCAAGAAAAGCGGTGTTAGAGCGGAGGAAAACCAAGAAAAGCGAAGTTAGAACGGAGGAAAACCAAGAAAAGCGGGGATAGAGCGGAGGAAAACCAAGAAAAGCTGGGTTAGAGCAGAGGAAATCAAAGAAAAGCTGGGTTAGAGCAGAGGAAAACCAAGAAAAGCGGGGATAGAGAGAACGAAAAGAATGAAAAGCGGGGTAAGAGCGGAGGAAAAGTAGGAATCGCGAAGTTAGAGCGTGGGAAAACCAAGAAAAGCTAGGTTCATGCAGATGGAAACCAACAAATGCGGGGCTAGAAAGGAGGAAAACCAAGAAAAGCAGAGTTAGAACGGAAGAAAACCAAGAAAAGAGGGGTTAGAGAGGAGGAAAACCAATAAAAAGAATTTAGACAGAAGGAAAAGCATGAAAAGCGCAGTTAGAGAAGCAGAAATCCAAGAAAAGCATGGTTAGAGTGGAGAAAAACCAAGAAAAGCTGGGTTAGAGTGGAGAAAAACAAAGAAAAGCGGGGTTAGAGCGGAGGAAAACCAAGAAAAGAGGGGTTAGAAAGGAAGAAAACCAAGAAAAGTGAAGTTAGAGCGGAGGAAAACCAAGAAAAGCTGGGTTAGTGCAGTGTAAAACCAAGAAAAGCGGGGTTAGTGCGGAGGAAAACCAAGAAAAGTGGGGTTAGAGCGGAGGAAAACCAAGAAAAGCGAAGTTAGAGCAAAGGAAAACCAAGGAAAGCGAAGTTAGAGTGGAGGAAAACCAAGAAAAACGGGGTTAGAGTGGAGGAAAACCAAGAAAAGCGGGGTTAGAGCGGAGGAAAAGCAAGAAAAGCGGGGTTAGAGCGGAGGAAAACAAAGAAAAGCGGGGTTAGAGCGGAGGAAAACCAAGAAAAGCGGGGTTAGAGCGGAGGAAAACCAAGAAAAGTGAAGTTAGAGCGGAGGAAAACCAAGAAAAGCAGGGTTACAGCGGACGAAAACCAAGAAAAGCGGGGTTTGTGCGGAGGAAAGCAAAGAAAAGAGGGGTTAGTGCGGAGGAAAACCAAGAAAAGCGGTGTTAGAGCGGAGGAAAACTAAGAAAAGCGAAGTTAGAGCGGAGGAAAACCACGAAAAGCGGGGTTAGAGCGGAGGAAAACCAAGAAAAGCAAGGTTAGAGCGGAGGAAACCCAAGAAAAGCTAGGTTAGAGCAGAGGAAAACAAAGAAAAGCTGGGTTAGAGCAAAGGAAAACAAAGAAAAGCGGGGTTAGAGAGAATGAAAAGGATGAAAAGCGGGGTTAGAGCGGAGGAAAAGTAGGAAATGCGAAGTTAGAGCGTGGGAAAACCAAGAAAAGCTAGGTTCATGCAGATGAAAACCAACAAATGCGGGGTTTGAAAGGAGGAAAACCAAGAAAAGCAGAGTTAGAACGGAAGAAAACCAAGAAAAGAGGGGTTAGAGAGGAGGAAAACCAATAAAAAGAATTTAGACAGAAGGAAAAGCATGAAAAGCGCAGTTAGAGAAGCAGAAATCCAAGAAAAGCATGGTTAGAGTGGAGAAAAACCAAGAAAAGCTGGGTTAGAGTGGAGAAAAACAAAGAAAAGCGGGGTTAGAGCGGAGGAAAACCAAGAAAAGAGGGGTTAGAAAGGAAGAAAACCAAGAAAAGTGAAGTTAGAGCGGAGGAAAACCACGAAAAGCTGGGTTAGTGCAGTGTAAAACCAAGAAAAGCGGGGTTAGTGCGGAGGAAAACCAAGAAAAGCGGGGTTAGAGAGGAGGAAAACCAAGAAAAGCGGGGTTAGTGCGGAGGGAAACCAAGAAAAGCGGGGTTAGAGAGGAGGAAAACCAAGAAAAGCGGGGTTAGAGCGGAGGAAAAGCAAGAAAAGCGGGGTTAGAGCAGAGGAAAACCAAGAAAAGTGGGGTTAGAGCGGAGGAAAACCAAGAAAAGCGAAGTTAGAGCAAAGGAAAACCAAGGAAAGCGAAGTTAGAGTGGAGGAAAACCAAGAAAAACGGGGTTAGAGTGGAGGAAAACCAAGAAAAGCGGGGTTAGTGTGGAGGAAAAGCAAGAAAAGCGGGGTTAGAGCGGAGGAAAACAAAGAAAAGCGGGGTTAGTGCGGAGGAAAACCAAGAAAAGCGGGGTTTGTGCAGTATAAAACCTAGAAAAGCGGGGTTAGTGCGGAGGAAAACCAAGAAAAGCGGGGTTAGAGCGGAGGAAAACCAAGAAAAGTGAAGTTAGAGCGGAGGAAAACCAAGAAAAGCAGGGTTACAGCGGAGGAAAACCAAGAAAAGCGGGGTTTGTGCGGAGGAAAGCAAAGAAAAGAGGGGTTAGTGCGGAGGAAAACCAAGAAAAGCGGTGTTAGAGCGGATAAAAACCAAGAAAAGCGGAGTGAGACCATAGGAAATCCAAGAAAAGTGAAGTTAGAGCGGAGGAAAACCAAGAAAAGCGGGGTTAGAGAGGAGGAAAACCAAGAAAAGCAGGGTTAGTGCGGAGGGAAAAAAAGGAAAGAGGGGTTAGTGCGGAGGAAAACCAAGAAAAGCTGGGTTAGAGTGGAGTAAAACAAAGAAAAGCGGGGTTAGAGCGGAGGAAAACCAAGAAAAGCGAAGTTAGAACGGAGGAAAACCAAGAAAAGTGAAGTTAGAGCAAAGGAAAACCAAGAAAAGCGTGGTTAGAGCGGAGGAAAACCAAGAAAAGCAGAGTTAGAATGGAAGAAAACCAGGAAAAGCGGGGTTAGACTGGAGGAAAACCAAGATAATCTAGGACAGAGCGAAGGAAAACCAATAAAAAGAAGTTAGAGAGAAAGAATACATAGAAAACCGGGGTATGAGCAGCAGAAATCCAAGAAAAGCATGGTTAGATTGGAGAAAAAGTAAGATAAGCAGGGTTAGAGCGGAGGAAAACCAAGAAAAGCGAAGTTATAGCGGAGGAAAACCAAGAAAAGCGGAATAAGTGCGGAGGAAAACCAGGAAAAGCAAGGTTAGAGCGAAGGAAAACGAAGAAAAGCGGGGTTAGAGCGGAGGAAAACCAAGAAAAGCTGGGATAGAGCGGAGAAAAACAAAAAAAAGCGGGGTTAGAGAGAAGGAAAAGCATGAAAAGCGGGGTTAGAGCGGAGGAAAACCAAGAAAAGCGGGGTTAGAAAGAAGGAAAACCAAGAAAAGTGAAGTTAGAGCGGAGGAAAACCAAGAAAAGCGGGCTTAGAACGGAAGAAAACCAAGAGAAGTGATGTTAGAGCGGAGGAAAACCGAGAAAAGCGGGGTTAGAGCGGAGGAAAAGCAAGAAAAGCGGGGTTTGTGCAGTGTAAAACCAAGAAAAGCGGGGTTAGAGCGGAGGAAAACCAAGAAAAGTGGGGTTAGAGCGGAGGAAAACCAAGAAAAGTGAAGTTAGAGCGGAGGAAACCAAGAAAAGCAGGGTTAGAGCGGAGGAAAACCAAGAAAAGCAAGGTTTGTGCGGAGGAAAACAAAGAAAAGAGGGGTTAGTGCGGAGGAAAACCAAGAAAAGCGGTGTTAGAGCGGATAAAAACCAAGAAAAGCGGAGTGAGACCATAGAAAAACCAAGAAATATGAAGTTAGAGCAGAGGAAAACCAAGAAAAGCGGGGTTAGAGAGGAGGAAAACCAAGAAAAGCGGGGTTAGTGCATAGGGAAAAAAAGGAAAGACGGGTTAGTGCGGAGGAAAACCAAGAAAAGCGGTGTTAGAGCGGAGGAAAACCAAGAAAAGCGGTGTTAGAGCGGAGGAAAACCAAGAAAAGCGAAGTTAGAACGGAGGAAAACCAAGAAAAGCGGGGATAGAGCGGAGGAAAACCAAGAAAAGCTGGGTTAGAGCAGAGGAAATCAAAGAAAAGCTGGGTTAGAGCAGAGGAAAACCAAGAAAAGCGGGGATAGAGAGAACGAAAAGAATGAAAAGCGGGGTAAGAGCGGAGGAAAAGTAGGAATCGCGAAGTTAGAGCGTGGGAAAACCAAGAAAAGCTAGGTTCATGCAGATGGAAACCAACAAATGCGGGGTTAGAAAGGAGGAAAACCAAGAAAAGCAGAGTTAGAACGGAAGAAAACCAAGAAAAGAGGGGTTAGAGAGGAGGAAAACCAATAAAAAGAATTTAGACAGAAGGAAAAGCATGAAAAGCGCAGTTAGAGAAGCAGAAATCCAAGAAAAGCATGGTTAGAGTGGAGAAAAACCAAGAAAAGCTGGGTTAGAGTGGAGAAAAACAAAGAAAAGCGGGGTTAGAGCGGAGGAAAACCAAGAAAAGAGGGGTTAGAAAGGAAGAAAACCAAGAAAAGTGAAGTTAGAGCGGAGGAAAACCAAGAAAAGCTGGGTTAGTGCAGTGTAAAACCAAGAAAAGCGGGGTTAGTGCGGAGGAAAACCAAGAAAAGTGGGGTTAGAGCGGAGGAAAACCAAGAAAAGCGAAGTTAGATCAAAGGAAAACCAAGGAAAGCGAAGTTAGAGTGGAGGAAAACCAAGAAAAACGGGGTTAGAGTGGAGGAAAACCAAGAAAAGCGGGGTTAGAGCGGAGGAAAAGCAAGAAAAGCGGGGTTAGAGCGGAGGAAAACAAAGAAAAGCGGGGTTAGTGCGGAGGAAAACCAAGAAAGTGAAGTTAGAGCGGAGGAAAACCAAGAAAAGCAGGGTTAGAGCGGAGGAAAACCAAGAAAAGCGGGGTTCGTGCGGAGGAAAACAAAGAAAAGAGGGGTTAGTGTGGAGGAAAACCAAGAAAAGCGGTGTTAGAGCGGATGAAAACCAAGAAAAGCGGAGTGAGACCATAGGAAAACCAAGAACAGTGAAGTTAGAGCGGAGGAAAACCAAGAAAAGCGGGGTTAGAGAGGAGGAAAACCAAGAAAAGCGGTGTTAGAGCGGAGGAAAACCAAGAAAAGCGAAGTTAGAACGGAGGAAAACCAAGAAAAGCGGGGTTAGAGCGGAGGAAAACCAAGAAAAGCGGGGTTAGAGCGGAGGAAAACCAAGAAAAGCGGGGTTAGAGCGGAGGAAAACCAAGAAAAGCGGTGTTAGTGTGGAGGAAAACCAAGAAAAGTGGGGTTCGAGTGGAGGAAAAGCAAGAAAAGAGGGGTTAGAAAGGAGGAAAACCAATAAAAGCAGTGTTAGAGCGGATGAAAACCAAGAAAAGCTGTGTTAGAGCGGAGGAAAACCAAGAAAAGCTGTGTTAGAGCGGAGGAAAACCAAGAAAAGCGGTGTTAGAGCGGAGGAAAACCAAGAAAAGCAAAGTTAGAACGGAGGAAAACCAAGAAAAGCGGGGATAGAGCGGAGGAAAACCAAGAAAAGCGGGGTTAGAGCGGAGGAAAACCAAGAAAAGCGGTGTTAGAGTGGAGAAAAACCAAGAAATCTGGGGTTAGAGTGGAGGAAAAGCAAGAAAAGTGGTGTTAGTGCGGAGGAAAACCAAGAAAAGCAGTGTTAGAGCGGAGGAAAAAAAAGAAAAGCGGGGTTAGAGCGGAGGAGAAGCAAGAAAAGCGGGGTTAGAGTGGAGGAAAACCAAAAATGCGGGGTTCATGCAGATGAAAACCAAGAAATGCGGGGTTAGAAAGGAGGAAAAGCAAGAAAAGCAGAGTTAGAACGGAAGAAAACCAAGAAAAGAGGGGTTAGAGAGGAGGAAAACCAAGATAATAGGGGTTAGAGTGCAGGAAAACCAATAAAAAGAATTTAGACAGAAGGAAAAGCATGAAAAGCGCAGTTAGAGAAGCAGAAATCAAAGAAAAGCATGGTTAGAGTGGAGATAAACCAAGAAAAGCGGGGTTAAAGTGGAGCAAAATAAAGAAAAGCGGTGTTATAGCGGAGGAAAACCAAGAAAAGAGGGGTTAGAAAGGAAGAAAACCAAGAAAAGTGAAGTTAGAGCGGAGGAAAACCAAGAAAAGCGGGGTTAGTGCAGTGTAAAACCAAGAAAAGCGGGGTTAGTGCGGACGGAAACCAAGAAAAGTGGGGTTAGAGCGGAGGAAAACCAAGAAAAGCGAAGTTAGAGCAAATGAAAACCATGGAATGCGGGGTTAGAGAGGAGGAAAACCAAGAAAAGCGGGGTTAGAGCGGAGGAAAAGCAAGAAAAGCTGTGTTAGAGCGGAGGAAAACCAAGAAAAGCGGGCTTAGAACGGAAGAAAACCAAGAAAAGTGAAGTTAGAGCGGAGGAAAACCGAGAAAAGCGGGGTTAGAGCGGAGGAAAACCAAGAAAAGCGGGGTTTGTGCAGTGTAAAACCTAGAAAAGCGGGGTTAGTGCGGAGGAAAACCAAGAAAAGCGGGGTTAGAGCGGAGGAAATCAAAGAAAAGCGGTGTTAGTGTGGAGGAAAACCAAGAAATCTAAGGTTAGAGTGGAGGAAAAGCAAGAAAAGAGGGGTTAGTGTAGAGGAAAACCAAGAAAAGCAGTGTTAGAGCGGATGAAAACCAAGAAAAGCTGTGTTAGAGCGGAGGAAAACCAAGAAAAGCGAGGTTAGAGCGGAAGAAAACCAAGAAAAGCGGGGTTAGAGCGGAGGAAAACCAAGAAAAGCGGGGTTAGAGTGGAGGAAAACCAAGAAAAGCTGTGTTAGAGCGGAGGAAAACCAAGAAAAGCGAACTTAGAGCGGAGGATAACCAAGGAAAGCGAAGTCAGAGCGGAGGAGAACCAAGGAAAGCGAAGTTAGAGTGGAGGAAAACCAAGAAATGCGGAATTAGAGTGGAGGAAAACAAAGAAAAGCGGGGCTAGAGCGGAGGAAAAGCAAGAAAGGCGGGGTTAGAGTGGAGGAAAACCAAGAAATGCGGGGTTCATGCAGATGAAAACCAAGAAATGCAGGGTTAGAAAGGAGGAAAAGCAAGAAAAGCAGAGTTAGAACGGAGGAAAACCAAGAAAAGCGGGGTTAGTGAGCAGGAAAACCAAGATAATTGGGGTTAGAGTGGAGGAAAACCAATAAAAAGAAGTTAGAGAGGAGGAAAACAAAGCAAAGCGCGGTTAGAGCAGCAGAAATCCAGAAAAAGCATGGTTAGAGTTGAGAAAAACCAAGAAAAGCTGGATTAGAGTGGAGAAAAACCAAGAAAAGCGGGGTTAGAGCGGAGGAAAACCAAGAATAGCAGGGTTAGAAAGGAGGAAAACCATGAAAAGTGAATTTAGAGAGGAGGAAAACCAAGAAAAGCGGGGTTAGTGCGGTGTAAAACCAAGAAAAGCGAAGTTATAGCGAAGGAAAACCAAGAAAAGTGGTGTTAGAGCGGAGGAAAACCAAGAAAAGCGGTGTTAGAGTGGAGAAAAACCAAGAAAAGCGGAGTTAGAGTGGAGGAAAACCAAGAAAAGCGGGGTTAGAGCGGAGGAAAACCAAGAAAAGCGAAGTTAGAACGGAGGAATACCAAGAAAAGCGGGATTAGAAAGGAGGAAAACCAAGAAAAGTGAAGTTAGAGCAAAGGAAAACCAAGAAAAGCGTGGTTAGAGCGGAGGAAAACCAAGAAAAGCAGAGTTAGAATGGAAGAAAATCAGGAAAAGCGGGGTTAGACTGGAGGAAAACCAAGATAATCTAGGACAGAGCGAAGGAAAACCAATAAAAAGAAGTTAGAGAGAAAGAATACAAAGAAAACCGGGGTATGAGCAGCAGAAATCCAAGAAAAGCATGGTTAGATTGGAGAAAAAGTAAGATAAGCAGGGTTAGAGCGGAGGAAAACCAAGAAAAGCGAAGTTATAGCGGAGGAAAACCAAGAAAAGCGGAATAAGTGCGGAGGAAAACCAGGAAAAGCAAGGTTAGAGCGAAAGAAAACGAAGAAAAGCGGGGTTAGAGCGGAGGAAAACCAAGAAAAGCTGGGATAGAGCGGAGAAAAACAAAAAAAAGCGGGGTTAGAGAGAAGGAAAAGCATGAAAAGCGGGGTTAGAGCGGAGGAAAACCAAGAAAAGCGGGGTTAGAAAGGAGGAAAACCAAGAAAAGTGAAGTTAGAGCGGAGGAAAACCAAGAAAAGCGGGCTTAGAACGGAAGAAAACCAAGAAAAGTGATGTTAGAGCGGAGGAAAACCGAGAAAAGCGGGGTTAGAGCGGAGGAAAAGCAAGAAAAGCGGGGTTTGTGCAGTGTAAAAACAAGAAAAGCGGGGTTAGTGCGGAGGAAAACCAAGAAAAGTGGGGTTAGAGCGGAGGAAAACCAAGAAAAGTGAAGTTAGAGCGGAGGAAAACCAAGAAAAGCTGGGTTAGTGCAGTGTAAAACCAAGAAAAGCGGGGTTCATGCAGATGGAAACCAACAAATGCGGGGATAGAAAGGAGGAAATCCAAGAAAAGCAGAGTTAGAACGGAAGAAAACCAAGAAAAGAGGGGTTAGAGAGGAGGAAAACCAATAAAAAGAATTTAGACAGAAGGAAAAGCATGAAAAGCGCAGTTAGAGAAGCAGAAATCCAAGAAAAGCATGGTTAGAGTGGAGAAAAACCAAGAAAAGCTGGGTTAGAGTGGAGAAAAACAAAGAAAAGCGGGGTTAGAGCGGAGGAAAACCAAGAAAAGAGGGGTTAGAAAGGAAGAAAACCAAGAAAAGTGAAGTTAGAGCGGAGGAAAACCAAGAAAAGCTGGGTTAGTGCAGTGTAAAACCAAGAAAAGCGGGGTTAGTGCGGAGGAAAACCAAGAAAAGTGGGGTTAGAGGGAAGGAAAACCAAGAAAAGCGAAGTTAGAGCAAAGGAAAACCAAGGAAAGCGAAGTTAGAGTGGAGGAAAACCAAGAAAAGCGGGGTTAGAGTGGTGGAAAACCAAGAAAAGCAGGGTTAGAGACGAGGAAAAGCAAGAAAAGCGGTGTTAGAGCGGAGGAAAACAAAGAAAAGCGGTGTTAGAGCGGAGGAAAACCAAGAAAAGCGAAGTTAGTGCGGAGGAAAACAAAGAAAAGCGGGGTTAGAGCGGAGGAAAACCAAGAAAAGCAGTATTAGAGCGGATGAAAACCAAGAAAAGCTGTGTTAGAGCGGAGGAAAACCAAGAAAAGCGGGGTTAGTGCGAAGGGAAAAAAAAGGAAAGAGGGGTTATTGCGAGGAAAACCAAGAAAATCGTTGTTAGAGCGGAGGAAAACCAAGAAAAGCGGTGTTAGAGCGGAGGAAAACTAAGAAAAGCGAAGTTAGAGCGGAGGAAAACCACGAAAAGCGGGGTTAGAGCGGAGGAAAACCAAGAAAAGCAAGGTTAGAGCGGAGGAAACCCAAGAAAAGCTAGGTTAGAGCAGAGGAAAACAAAGAAAAGCTGGGTTAGATCAAAGGAAAACAAAGAAAAGCGGGGTTAGAGAGAATGAAAAGGATGAAAAGCGGGGTTAGAGCGGAGGAAAAGTAGGAAATGCGAAGTTAGAGCGTGGGAAAACCAAGAAAAGCTAGGTTCATGCAGATGAAAACCAACAAATGCGGGGTTTGAAAGGAGGAAACCAAGAAAAGCAGAGTTAGAACGGAAGAAAACCAAGAAAAGAGGGGTTAGAGAGGAGGAAAACCAAGATAATAGGGGTTAGAGTGGAGGAAAACCAATAAAAAGAATTTAGACAGAAGGAAAAGCATGAAAAGCGCAGTTAGAGAAGCAGAAATCCAAGAAAAGCATGGTTAGAGTGGAGAAAAACCAAGAAAAGCTGGGTTAGAGTGGAGAAAAACAAAGAAAAGCGGGGTTAGAGCGGAGGAAAACCAAGAAAAGAGGGGTTAGAAAGGAAGAAAACCAAGAAAAGTGAAGTTAGAGCGGAGGAAAACCAAGAAAAGCTGGGTTAGTGCAGTGTAAAACCAAGAAAAGCGGTGTTAGAGCGGAGGAAAACTAAGAAAAGCGAAGTTAGAACGGAGGAAAACCACGAAAAGCGAGGTTAGAGAGGAGGAAAACCAAGAAAAGCGGGGTTGGAGTGGAGCAAAACCAAGAAAAGCGAGGTTAGAGCGGAGGAAAACCAAGAAAAGCTGGGTTAGTGCAGTGTAAAACCAAGAAAAGCGGGGTTAGTGCGGAGGAAAACCAAGAAAAGTGGGGTTAGAGCGGAGGAAAACCAAGAAAAGCGGGGTTAGAGAGGAGGAAAACCAAGAAAAGCGGGGTTAGTGCGGAGGGAAAGCAAGAAAAGCGGGGTTAGAGTGGAGGAAAACCAAGAAAAGCGGGGTTAGAGCGGAGGAAAAGCAAGAAAAGCGGGCTTAGAACGGAAGTAAACCAAGAAAAGTGAAGTTAGAGCGGAGGAAAACCGAGAAAAGCGGGGTTAGAGCGGAGGAAAACCAAGAAAAGCGAGGTTTGTGCAGTGTAAAACCAAGAAAAGCGGGGTTAGTGCGGAGGAAAACCAAGAAAAGCGAAGTTAGAAAGGAGGAAAACCAAGAAAAGTGAAGTTAGAGCGGAGGAAAACCAAGAAAAGCAGGGTTAGAGCGGAGGAAAACCAAGAAAAGCAAGGTTCGTGCGGAGGAAAACAAAGAAAAGAGGGGTTAGTGCGGAGGAAAACCAAGAAAAGCGGTGTTAGAGCGGATAAAAACCAAGAAAAGCGGAGTGAGACCATAGGAAATCCAAGAAAAGTGAAGTTAGAGCGGAGGAAAACCAAGAAAAGCGGGGTTAGAGAGGAGGAAAACAAGAAAAGCAGGGTTAGTGCGGAGGGAAAAAAAGGAAAGAGGGGTTAGTGCGGAGGAAAACCAAGAAAAGCTGGGTTAGAGTGGAGAAAAACAAAGAAAAGCGGGGTTAGAGCGGAGGAAAACCAAGAAAAGCGAAGTTAGAACGGAGGAAAACCAAGAAAAGTGATGTTAGAGCAAAGGAAAACCAAGAAAAGCGTGGTTAGAGCGGAGGAAAACCAAGAAAAGCAGAGTTAGAATGGAAGAAAACCAGGAAAAGCGGGGTTAGACTGGAGGAAAACCAAGATAATCTAGGACAGAGCGAAGGAAAACCAATAAAAAGAAGTTAGAGAGAAAGAATACATAGAAAACCGGGGTATGAGCAGCAGAAATCCAAGAAAAGCATGGTTAGATTGGAGAAAAAGTAAGATAAGCAGGGTTAGAGCGGAGGAAAACCAAGAAAAGCGAAGTTATAGCGGAGGAAAACCAAGAAAAGCGGAATAAGTGCGGAGGAAAACCAGGAAAAGCAAGGTTAGAGCGAAGGAAAACGAAGAAAAGCGGGGTTAGAGCAGAGGAAAACCAAGAAAAGCTGGGATAGAGCGGAGAAAAACAAAAAAAAGCGGGGTTAGAGAGAAGGAAAAGCATGAAAAGCGGGGTTAGAGCGGAGGAAAACCAAGAAAAGCGAAGTTAGAAAGAAGGAAAACCAAGAAAAGTGAAGTTAGAGCGGAGGAAAACCAAGAAAAGCGGGCTTAGAACGGAAGAAAACCAAGAAAAGTGATGTTAGAGCGGAGGAAAACCGAGAAAAGCGGGGTTAGAGCGGAGGAAAAGCAAGAAAAGCGGGGTTTGTGCAGTGTAAAACCAAGAAAAGCGGGGTTAGAGCGGAGGAAAACCAAGAAAAGTGGGGTTAGACCGGAGGAAAACCAAGAAAAGTGAAGTTAGAGCGGAGGAAACCAAGAAAAGCAGGGTTAGAGCGGAGGAAAACCAAGAAAAGCAAGGTTTGTGCGGAGGAAAACAAAGAAAAGAGGGGTTAGTGCGGAGGAAAACCAAGAAAAGCGGTGTTAGAGCGGATAAAAACCAAGAAAAGCGGAGTGAGACCATAGAAAAACCAAGAAATATGAAGTTAGAGCGGAGGAAAACCAAGAAAAGCGGGGTTAGAGAGGAGGAAAACCAAGAAAAGCGGGGTTAGTGCATAGGGAAAAAAAGGAAAGACGGGTTAGTGCGGAGGAAAACCAAGAAAAGCGGTGTTAGAGCGGAGGAAAACCAAGAAAAGCGGTGTTAGAGCGGAGGAAAACCAAGAAAAGCGAAGTTAGAACGGAGGAAAACCAAGAAAAGCGGGGATAGAGCGGAGGAAAACCAAGAAAAGCTGGGTTAGAGCAGAGGAAATCAAAGAAAAGCTGGGTTAGAGCAGAGGAAAACCAAGAAAAGCGGGGATAGAGAGAACGAAAAGAATGAAAATCGGGGTAAGAGCGGAGGAAAAGTAGGAATCGCGAAGTTAGAGCGTGGGAAAACCAAGAAAAGCTAGGTTCATGCAGATGGAAACCAACAAATGCGGGGTTAGAAAGGAGGAAAACCAAGAAAAGCAGAGTTAGAACGGAAGAAAACCAAGAAAAGAGGGGTTAGAGAGGAGGAAAACCAATAAAAAGAATTTAGACAGAAGGAAAAGCATGAAAAGCGCAGTTAGAGAAGCAGAAATCCAAGAAAAGCATGGTTAGAGTGGAGAAAAACCAAGAAAAGCTGGGTTAGAGTGGAGAAAAACAAAGAAAAGCGGGGTTAGAGCGGAGGAAAACCAAGAAAAGAGGGGTTAGAAAGGAAGAAAACCAAGAAAAGTGAAGTTAGAGCGGAGGAAAACCAAGAAAAGCTGGGTTAGTGCAGTGTAAAACCAAGAAAAGCGGGGTTAGTGCGGAGGAAAACCAAGAAAAGTGGGGTTAGAGCGGAGGAAAACCAAGAAAAGCGAAGTTAGAGCAAAGGAAAACCAAGGAAAGCGAAGTTAGAGTGGAGGAAAACCAAGAAAAACGGGGTTAGAGTGGAGGAAAACCAAGAAAAGCGGGGTTAGAGCGGAGGAAAAGCAAGAAAAGCGGTGTTAGAGTGGAGGAAAACAAAGAAAAGCAGGGTTAGAGCGGAGGAAAACCAAGAAAAGCGGGGTTTGTGCAGTATAAAACCTAGAAAAGCGGGGTTAGTGCGGAGGAAAACCAAGAAAAGCGGGGTTAGAGCGGAGGAAAACCAAGAAAAGTGAAGTTAGAGCGGAGGAAAACCAAGAAAAGCAGGCTTACAGCGGACGAAAACCAAGAAAAGCGGGGTTTGTGCGGAGGAAAGCAAAGAAAAGAGGGGTTAGTGCGGAGGAAAACCAAGAAAAGCGGTGTTAGAGCGGAGGAAAACTAAGAAAAGCGAAGTTAGAGCGGAGGAAAACCACGAAAAGCGGGGTTAGAGCGGAGGAAAACCAAGAAAAGCAAGGTTAGAGCGGAGGAAACCCAAGAAAAGCTAGGTTAGAGCAGAGGAAAACAAAGAAAAGCTGGGTTAGAGCAAAGGAAAACAAAGAAAAGCGGGGTTAGAGAGAATGAAAAGGATGAAAAGCGGGGTTAGAGCGGAGGAAAAGTAGGAAATGCGAAGTTAGAGCGTGGGAAAACCAAGAAAAGCTAGGTTCATGCAGATGAAAACCAACAAATGCGGGGTTTGAAAGGAGGAAAACCAAGAAAAGCAGAGTTAGAACGGAAGAAAACCAAGAAAAGAGGGGTTAGAGAGGAGGAAAACCAATAAAAAGAATTTAGACAGAAGGAAAAGCATGAAAAGCGCAGTTAGAGAAGCAGAAATCCAAGAAAAGCATGGTTAGAGTGGAGAAAAACCAAGAAAAGCTGGGTTAGAGTGGAGAAAAACAAAGAAAAGCGGGGTTAGAGCGGAGGAAAACCAAGAAAAGAGGGGTTAGAAAGGAAGAAAACCAAGAAAAGTGAAGTTAGAGCGGAGGAAAACCACGAAAAGCTGGGTTAGTGCAGTGTAAAACCAAGAAAAGCGGGGTTAGTGCGGAGGAAAACCAAGAAAAGCGGGGTTAGAGAGGAGGAAAACCAAGAAAAGCGGGGTTAGTGCGGAGGGAAACCAAGAAAAGCGGGGTTAGAGAGGAGGAAAACCAAGAAAAGCGGGGTTAGAGCGGAGGAAAAGCAAGAAAAGCGGGGTTAGAGCAGAGGAAAACAAAGAAAAGCGGGCTTAGAACCGAAGAAAACCAAGAAAAGTGAAGTTAAAGCGGAGGAAAACCGAGAAAAGCGAGGTTTGTGCTGTGTAAAACCAAGAAAAGCGGGGTTAGTGCGGAGGAAAACCAAGAAAAGTGGGGTTAGAGCGGAGGAAAACCAAGAAAAGCGAAGTTAGAGCAAAGGAAAACCAAGGAAAGCGAAGTTAGAGTGGAGGAAAACCAAGAAAAACGGGGTTAGAGTGGAGGAAAACCAAGAAAAGCGGGGTTAGAGCGGAGGAAAAGCAAGAAAAGCGGGGTTAGAGCGGAGGAAAACAAAGAAAAGCGGGGTTAGACGGAGGAAAACCAAGAAAAGCGGGGTTTGTGCAGTATAAAACCTAGAAAAGCGGGGTTAGTGCGGAGGAAAACCAAGAAAAGCGGGGTTAGAGCGGAGGAAAACCAAGAAAAGTGAAGTTAGAGCGGAGGAAAACCAAGAAAAGCAGGGTTACAGCGGAGGAAAACCAAGAAAAGCGGGGTTTCTGCGGAGGAAAGCAAAGAAAAGAGAGGTTAGTGCGGAGGAAAACCAAGAAAAGCGGTGTTAGAGCGGAGGAAAACTAAGAAAAGCGAAGTTAGAGCGGAGGAAAACCACGAAAAGCGGGGTTAGAGCGGAGGAAAACCAAGAAAAGCAAGGTTAGAGCGGAGGAAACCCAAGAAAAGCTAGGTTAGAGCAGAGGAAAACAAAGAAAAGCTGGGTTAGAGCAAAGGAAAACAAAGAAAAGCGGGGTTAGAGAGAATGAAAAGGATGAAAAGCGGGGTTAGAGCGGAGGAAAAGTAGGAAATGCGAAGTTAGAGCGTGGGAAAAGCAAGAAAAGCTAGGTTCATGCAGATGAAAACCAACAAATGCGGGGTTTGAAAGGAGGAAAACCAAGAAAAGCAGAGTTAGAACGGAAGAAAACCAAGAAAAGAGGGGTTAGAGAGGAGGAAAACCAAGATAATAGGGGTTAGAGTGGAGGAAAACCAATAAAAAGAATTTAGACAGAAGGAAAAGCATGAAAAGCGCAGTTAGAGAAGCAGAAATCCAAGAAAAGCATGGTTAGAGTGGAGAAAAACCAAGAAAAGCTGGGTTAGAGTGGAGAAAAACAAAGAAAAGCGGGGTTAGAGCGGAGGAAAACCAAGAAAAGAGGGGTTAGAAAGGAAGAAAACCAAGAAAAGTGAAGTTAGAGCGGAGGAAAACCAAGAAAAGCTGGGTTAGTGCAGTGTAAAACAAAGAAAAGCGAGGTTAGTGCGGAGGAAAACCAAGAAAAGCGGGGTTAGAGAGGAGGAAAACCAAGAAAAGCGGGGTTAGTGCGGAGGGAAACCAAGAAAAGCGGGGTTAGAGAGGAGGAAAACCAAGAAAAGCAAGGTTAGAGCGGAGGAAAAGCAAGAAAAGCGGGGTTAGAGCAGAGGAAAACAAAGAAAAGCGGGCTTAGAACCGAAGAAAACCAAGAAAAGTGAAGTTAAAGTGGAGGAAAACCGAGAAAAGCGAGGTTTGTGCTGTGTAAAACCAAGAAAAGCGAGGTTAGTGCGGAGGAAAACCAAGAAAAGCGGGGTTAGAGAGGAGGAAAACCAAGAAAAGCGGGGTTAGTGCGGAGGGAAACCAAGAAAAGCAGGGTTAGAGAGGAGGAAAACCAAGAAAAGCAAGGTTAGAGCGGAGGAAAAGCAAGAAAAGCGGGGTTAGAGCAGAGGAAAACAAAGAAAAGCGGGCTTAGAACCGAAGAAAACCAAGAAAAGTGAAGTTAAAGCGGAGGAAAACCGAGAAAAGCGAGGTTTGTGCTGTGTAAAACCAAGAAAAGCGGGGTTAGTGCGGAGGAAAACCAAGAAAAGCAGGGTTAGAGCGGAGGAAAACCAAGAAAAGCAAGGTTCGTGCGGAGGAAAACAAAGAAAAGAGGGGTTAGTGCGGAGGAAAACCAAGAAAAGCGGTGTTAGAGCGGATAAAAACCAAGAAAAGCGGAGTGAGACCATAGGAAATCCAAGAAAAGTGAAGTTAGAGCGGAGGAAAAGCAAGAAAAGCGGGGTTAGAGAGGAGGAAAACCAAGAAAAGCAGGGTTAGTGCGGAGGGAAAAAAAGGAAAGAGGGGTTAGTGCGGAGGAAAACCAAGAAAAGCTGGGTTAGAGTGGAGAAAAACAAAGAAAAGCGGGGTTAGAGCGGAGGAAAACCAAGAAAAGCGAAGTTAGAACGGAGGAAAACCAAGAAAAGTGAAGTTAGAGCAAAGGAAAACCAAGAAAAGCGTGGTTAGAGCGGAGGAAAACCAAGAAAAGCAGAGTTAGAATGGAAGAAAACCAGGAAAAGCGGGGTTAGACTGGAGGAAAACCAAGATAATCTAGGACAGAGCGAAGGAAAACCAATAAAAAGAAGTTAGAGAGAAAGAATACATAGAAAACCGGGGTATGAGCAGCAGAAATCCAAGAAAAGCATGGTTAGATTGGAGAAAAAGTAAGATAAGCAGGGTTAGAGCGGAGGAAAACCAAGAAAAGCGAAGTTATAGCGGAGGAAAACCAAGAAAAGCGGAATAAGTGCGGAGGAAAACCAGGAAAAGCAAGGTTAGAGCGAAGGAAAACGAAGAAAAGCGGGGTTAGAGCGGAGGAAAACCAAGAAAAGCTGGGATAGAGCGGAGAAAAACAAAAAAAAGCGGGGTTAGAGAGAAGGAAAAGCATGAAAAGCGGGGTTAGAGCGGAGGAAAACCAAGAAAAGCGGGGTTAGAAAGAAGGAAAACCAAGAAAAGTGAAGTTAGAGCGGAGGAAAACCAAGAAAAGCGGGCTTAGAACGGAAGAAAACCAAGAAAAGTGATGTTAGAGCGGAGGAAAACCGAGAAAAGCGGGGTTAGAGCGGAGGAAAAGCAAGAAAAGCGGGGTTTGTGCAGTGTAAAACCAAGAAAAGCGGGGTTAGAGCGGAGGAAAACCAAGAAAAGTGGGGTTAGAGCGGAGGAAAACCAAGAAAAGTGAAGTTAGAGCGGAGGAAACCAATAAAGGAGGGTTAGAGCGGAGGAAAACCAAGAAAAGCAAGGTTTGTGCGGAGGAAAACAAAGAAAAGAGGGGTTAGTGCGGAGGAAAACCAAGAAAAGCGGTGTTAGAGCGGATAAAAACCAAGAAAAGCGGAGTGAGACCATAGAAAAACCAAGAAATATGAAGTTAGAGCAGAGGAAAACCAAGAAAAGCGGGGTTAGAGAGGAGGAAAACCAAGAAAAGCGGGGTTAGTGCATAGGGAAAAAAAGGAAAGACGGGTTAGTGCGGAGGAAAACCAAGAAAAGCGGTGTTAGAGCGGAGGAAAACCAAGAAAAGCGGTGTTAGAGCGGAGGAAAACCAAGAAAAGCGAAGTTAGAACGGAGGAAAACCAAGAAAAGCGGGGATAGAGCGGAGGAAAACCAAGAAAAGCTGGGTTAGAGCAGAGGAAATCAAAGAAAAGCTGGGTTAGAGCAGAGGAAAACCAAGAAAAGCGGGGATAGAGAGAACGAAAAGAATGAAAAGCGGGGTAAGAGCGGAGGAAAAGTAGGAATCGCGAAGTTAGAGCGTGGGAAAACCAAGAAAAGCTAGGTTCATGCAGATGGAAACCAACAAATGCGGGGTTAGAAAGGAGGAAAACCAAGAAAAGCAGAGTTAGAACGGAAGAAAACCAAGAAAAGAGGGGTTAGAGAGGAGGAAAACCAATAAAAAGAATTTAGACAGAAGGAAAAGCATGAAAAGCGCAGTTAGAGAAGCAGAAATCCAAGAAAAGCATGGTTAGAGTGGAGAAAAACCAAGAAAAGCTGGGTTAGAGTGGAGAAAAACAAAGAAAAGCGGGGTTAGAGCGGAGGAAAACCAAGAAAAGAGGGGTTAGAAAGGAAGAAAACCAAGAAAAGTGAAGTTAGAGCGGAGGAAAACCAAGAAAAGCTGGGTTAGTGCAGTGTAAAACCAAGAAAAGCGGGGTTAGTGCGGAGGAAAACCAAGAAAAGTGGGGTTAGAGCGGAGGAAAACCAAGAAAAGCGAAGTTAGAGCAAAGGAAAACCAAGGAAAGCGAAGTTAGAGTGGAGGAAAACCAAGAAAAACGGGGTTAGAGTGGAGGAAAACCAAGAAAAGCGGGGTTAGAGCGGAGGAAAAGCAAGAAAAGCGGGGTTAGAGCGGAGGAAAACAAAGAAAAGCGGGGTTAGAGCGGAGGAAAACCAAGAAAAGCGGGGTTAGAGCGGAGGAAAACCAAGAAAAGTGAAGTTAGAGCGGAGGAAAACCAAGAAAAGCAGGGTTACAGCGGACGAAAACCAAGAAAAGCGGGGTTTGTGCGGAGGAAAGCAAAGAAAAGAGGGGTTAGTGCGGAGGAAAACCAAGAAAAGCGGTGTTAGAGCGGAGGAAAACTAAGAAAAGCGAAGTTAGAGCGGAGGAAAACCACGAAAAGCGGGGTTAGAGCGGAGGAAAACCAAGAAAAGCAAGGTTAGAGCGGAGGAAACCCAAGAAAAGCTAGGTTAGAGCAGAGGAAAACAAAGAAAAGCTGGGTTAGAGCAAAGGAAAACAAAGAAAAGCGGGGTTAGAGAGAATGAAAAGGATGAAAAGCGGGGTTAGAGCGGAGGAAAAGTAGGAAATGCGAAGTTAGAGCGTGGGAAAACCAAGAAAAGCTAGGTTCATGCAGATGAAAACCAACAAATGCGGGGTTTGAAAGGAGGAAAACCAAGAAAAGCAGAGTTAGAACGGAAGAAAACCAAGAAAAGAGGGGTTAGAGAGGAGGAAAACCAATAAAAAGAATTTAGACAGAAGGAAAAGCATGAAAAGCGCAGTTAGAGAAGCAGAAATCCAAGAAAAGCATGGTTAGAGTGGAGAAAAACCAAGAAAAGCTGGGTTAGAGTGGAGAAAAACAAAGAAAAGCGGGGTTAGAGCGGAGGAAAACCAAGAAAAGAGGGGTTAGAAAGGAAGAAAACCAAGAAAAGTGAAGTTAGAGCGGAGGAAAACCACGAAAAGCTGGGTTAGTGCAGTGTAAAACCAAGAAAAGCGGGGTTAGTGCGGAGGAAAACCAAGAAAAGCGGGGTTAGAGAGGAGGAAAACCAAGAAAAGCGGGGTTAGTGCGGAGGGAAACCAAGAAAAGCGGGGTTAGAGAGGAGGAAAACCAAGAAAAGCGGGGTTAGAGCGGAGGAAAAGCAAGAAAAGCGGGGTTAGAGCAGAGGAAAACCAAGAAAAGTGGGGTTAGAGCGGAGGAAAACCAAGAAAAGCGAAGTTAGAGCAAAGGAAAACCAAGGAAAGCGAAGTTAGAGTGGAGGAAAACCAAGAAAAACGGGGTTAGAGTGGAGGAAAACCAAGAAAAGCGGGGTTAGTGTGGAGGAAAAGCAAGAAAAGCGGGGTTAGAGCGGAGGAAAACAAAGAAAAGCGGGGTTAGAGCGGAGGAAAACCAAGAAAAGCGGGGTTTGTGCAGTATAAAACCTAGAAAAGCGGGGTTAGTGCAGAGGAGAACCAAGAAAAGCGGGGTTAGAGCGGAGGAAAACCAAGAAAAGTGAAGTTAGAGCGGAGGAAAACCAAGAAAAGCAGGGTTACAGCGGAGGAAAACCAAGAAAAGCGGGGTTTGTGCGGAGGAAAGCAAAGAAAAGAGGGGTTAGTGCGGAGGAAAACCAAGAAAAGCGGTGTTAGAGCGGATAAAAACCAAGAAAAGCGGAGTGAGACCATAGGAAATCCAAGAAAAGTGAAGTTAGAGCGGAGGAAAACCAAGAAAAGCGGGGTTAGAGAGGAGGAAAACCAAGAAAAGCAGGGTTAGTGCGGAGGGAAAAAAAGGAAAGAGGGGTTAGTGCGGAGGAAAACCAAGAAAAGCTGGGTTAGAGTGGAGAAAAACAAAGAAAAGCGGGGTTAGAGCGGAGGAAAACCAAGAAAAGCGAAGTTAGAACGGAGGAAAACCAAGAAAAGTGAAGTTAGAGCAAAGGAAAACCAAGAAAAGCGTGGTTAGAGCGGAGGAAAACCAAGAAAAGCAGAGTTAGAATGGAAGAAAACCAGGAAAAGCGGGGTTAGACTGGAGGAAAACCAAGATAATCTAGGACAGAGCGAAGGAAAACCAATAAAAAGAAGTTAGAGAGAAAGAATACATAGAAAACCGGGGTATGAGCAGCAGAAATCCAAGAAAAGCATGGTTAGATTGGAGAAAAAGTAAGATAAGCAGGGTTAGAGCGGAGGAAAACCAAGAAAAGCGAAGTTATAGCGGAGGAAAACCAAGAAAAGCGGAATAAGTGCGGAGGAAAACCAGGAAAAGCAAGGTTAGAGCGAAGGAAAACGAAGAAAAGCGGGGTTAGAGCGGAGGAAAACCAAGAAAAGCTGGGATAGAGCGGAGAAAAACAAAAAAAAGCGGGGTTAGAGAGAAGGAAAAGCATGAAAAGCGGGGTTAGAGCGGAGGAAAACCAAGAAAAGCGGGGTTAGAAAGAAGGAAAACCAAGAAAAGTGAAGTTAGAGCGGAGGAAAACCAAGAAAAGCGGGCTTAGAACGGAAGAAAACCAAGAAAAGTGATGTTAGAGCGGAGGAAAACCGAGAAAAGCGGGGTTAGAGCGGAGGAAAAGCAAGAAAAGCGGGGTTTGTGCAGTGTAAAACCAAGAAAAGCGGGGTTAGAGCGGAGGAAAACCAAGAAAAGTGGGGTTAGAGCGGAGGAAAACCAAGAAAAGTGAAGTTAGAGCGGAGGAAACCAAGAAAAGCAGGGTTAGAGCGGAGGAAAACCAAGAAAAGCAAGGTTTGTGCGGAGGAAAACAAAGAAAAGAGGGGTTAGTGCGGAGGAAAACCAAGAAAAGCGGTGTTAGAGCGGATAAAAACCAAGAAAAGCGGAGTGAGACCATAGAAAAACCAAGAAATATGAAGTTAGAGCAGAGGAAAAGCAAGAAAAGCGGGGTTAGAGAGGAGGAAAACCAAGAAAAGCGGGGTTAGTGCATAGGGAAAAAAAGGAAAGACGGGTTAGTGCGGAGGAAAACCAAGAAAAGCGGTGTTAGAGCGGAGGAAAACCAAGAAAAGCGGTGTTAGAGCGGAGGAAAACCAAGAAAAGCGAAGTTAGAACGGAGGAAAACCAAGAAAAGCGGGGATAGAGCGGAGGAAAACCAAGAAAAGCTGGGTTAGAGCAGAGGAAATCAAAGAAAAGCTGGGTTAGAGCAGAGGAAAACCAAGAAAAGCGGGGATAGAGAGAACGAAAAGAATGAAAAGCGGGGTAAGAGCGGAGGAAAAGTAGGAATCGCGAAGTTAGAGCGTGGGAAAACCAAGAAAAGCTAGGTTCATGCAGATGGAAACCAACAAATGCGGGGTTAGAAAGGAGGAAAACCAAGAAAAGCAGAGTTAGAACGGAAGAAAACCAAGAAAAGAGGGGTTAGAGAGGAGGAAAACCAATAAAAAGAATTTAGACAGAAGGAAAAGCATGAAAAGCGCAGTTAGAGAAGCAGAAATCCAAGAAAAGCATGGTTAGAGTGGAGAAAAACCAAGAAAAGCTGGGTTAGAGTGGAGAAAAACAAAGAAAAGCGGGGTTAGAGCGGAGGAAAACCAAGAAAAGAGGGGTTAGAAAGGAAGAAAACCAAGAAAAGTGAAGTTAGAGCGGAGGAAAACCAAGAAAAGCTGGGTTAGTGCAGTGTAAAACCAAGAAAAGCGGGGTTAGTGCGGAGGAAAACCAAGAAAAGTGGGGTTAGAGCGGAGGAAAACCAAGAAAAGCGAAGTTAGAGCAAAGGAAAACCAAGGAAAGCGAAGTTAGAGTGGAGGA
This sequence comes from Coturnix japonica, assembly GCF_054131305.1. Lineage (NCBI taxonomy): Eukaryota > Metazoa > Chordata > Aves > Galliformes > Phasianidae > Coturnix > Coturnix japonica. The sequence goes on from NC_140669.1 coordinate 34,093,214, forward strand.
AAACCAAGAAAAACGGGGTTAGAGTGGAGGAAAACCAAGAAAAGCGGGGTTAGAGCGGAGGAAAAGCAAGAAAAGCGGGGTTAGAGCGGAGGAAAACAAAGAAAAGCGGGGTTAGAGCGGAGGAAAACCAAGAAAAGCGGGGTTAGAGCGGAGGAAAACCAAGAAAAGTGAAGTTAGAGCGGAGGAAAACCAAGAAAAGCAGGCTTACAGCGGACGAAAACCAAGAAAAGCGGGGTTTGTGCGGAGGAAAGCAAAGAAAAGAGGGGTTAGTGCGGAGGAAAACCAAGAAAAGCGGTGTTAGAGCGGAGGAAAACTAAGAAAAGCGAAGTTAGAGCGGAGGAAAACCACGAAAAGCGGGGTTAGAGCGGAGGAAAACCAAGAAAAGCAAGGTTAGAGCGGAGGAAACCCAAGAAAAGCTAGGTTAGAGCAGAGGAAAACAAAGAAAAGCTGGGTTAGAGCAAAGGAAAACAAAGAAAAGCGGGGTTAGAGAGAATGAAAAGGATGAAAAGCGGGGTTAGAGCGGAGGAAAAGTAGGAAATGCGAAGTTAGAGCGTGGGAAAACCAAGAAAAGCTAGGTTCATGCAGATGAAAACCAACAAATGCGGGGTTTGAAAGGAGGAAAACCAAGAAAAGCAGAGTTAGAACGGAAGAAAACCAAGAAAAGAGGGGTTAGAGAGGAGGAAAACCAATAAAAAGAATTTAGACAGAAGGAAAAGCATGAAAAGCGCAGTTAGAGAAGCAGAAATCCAAGAAAAGCATGGTTAGAGTGGAGAAAAACCAAGAAAAGCTGGGTTAGAGTGGAGAAAAACAAAGAAAAGCGGGGTTAGAGCGGAGGAAAACCAAGAAAAGAGGGGTTAGAAAGGAAGAAAACCAAGAAAAGTGAAGTTAGAGCGGAGGAAAACCACGAAAAGCTGGGTTAGTGCAGTGTAAAACCAAGAAAAGCGGGGTTAGTGCGGAGGAAAACCAAGAAAAGCGGGGTTAGAGAGGAGGAAAACCAAGAAAAGCGGGGTTAGTGCGGAGGGAAACCAAGAAAAGCGGGGTTAGAGAGGAGGAAAACCAAGAAAAGCGGGGTTAGAGCGGAGGAAAAGCAAGAAAAGCGGGGTTAGAGCAGAGGAAAACAAAGAAAAGCGGGCTTAGAACCGAAGAAAACCAAGAAAAGTGAAGTTACAGCGGAGGAAAACCGAGAAAAGCGAGGTTTGTGCTGTGTAAAACCAAGAAAAGCGGAGTTAGTGCGGAGGAAAACCAAGAAAAGTGGGGTTAGAGCGGAGGAAAACCAAGAAAAGCGAAGTTAGAGCAAAGGAAAACCAAGGAAAGCGAAGTTAGAGTGGAGGAAAACCAAGAAAAACGGGGTTAGAGTGGAGGAAAACCAAGAAAAGCGGGGTTAGAGCGGAGGAAAAGCAAGAAAAGCGGGGTTAGAGCGGAGGAAAACAAAGAAAAGCGGGGTTAGAGCGGAGGAAAACCAAGAAAAGCGGGGTTTGTGCAGTATAAAACCTAGAAAAGCGGGGTTAGTGCGGAGGGAAACCAAGAAAAGCGGGGTTAGAGAGGAGGAAAACCAAGAAAAGCAAGGTTAGAGCGGAGGAAAAGCAAGAAAAGCGGGGTTAGAGCAGAGGAAAACAAAGAAAAGCGGGCTTAGAACCGAAGAAAACCAAGAAAAGTGAAGTTAAAGCGGAGGAAAACCGAGAAAAGCGAGGTTTGTGCTGTGTAAAACAAAGAAAAGCGGGGTTAGTGCGGAGGAAAACCAAGAAAAGTGGGGTTAGAGCGGAGGAAAACCAAGAAAAGTGAAGTTAGAGCGGAGGAAAACCAAGAAAAGCAGGGTTAGAGCGGAGGAATACCAAGAAAAGCAAAGTTCGTGCGGAGGAAAACAAAGAAAAGAGGGGTTAGTGTGGAGGAAAACCAAGAAAAGCGGTGTTAGAGCGGATAAAAACCAAGAAAAGCGGAGTGAGACTATAGGAAATCCAAGAAAAGTGAAGTTAGAGCGGAGGAAAACCAACAAAAGCGGGGTTAGAGAGGAGGAAAACCAAGAAAAGCAGGGTTAGTGCGGAGGGAAAAAAAGGAAAGAGGGGTTAGTACGGAGGAAAACCAAGAAAAGCTGGGTTAGAGTGGAGAAAAACAAAGAAAAGCGGGGTTAGAGCGGAGGAAAACCAAGAAAAGCGAAGTTAGAACGGAGGAAAACCAAGAAAAGCGGGGTTAGAGCGGAGGAAAAGCAAGAAAAGCGGGGTTAGAGCGGAGGAAAACCAAGAAAAGCGGGGTTAGAGCGGAGGAAAACCAAGAAAAGCGGGGTTAGAGCGGAGGAAAACCAAGAAAAGCGGGGTTCGTGCGGAGGAAAACAAAGAAAAGCGGGGTTAGAGCGGAGGAAATCCAAGAAAAGCGGTGTTAGTGTGGAGGAAAACCAAGAAAAGTGGGGTTAGAGTGGAGGAAAAGCAAGAAAAGAGGGGTTAGTGCGGAGGAAAACCAAGAAAAGCAGTGTTAGAGCAGATGAAAACCAAGAAAAGCTGTGTTAGAGCGGAGGAAAACCAAGAAAAGCGCTGTTAGAGCGGAGGAAAACCAAGAAAAGCGGTGTTAGAGCGGAGAAAAACCAAGAAAAGCAAAGTTAGAACGGAGGAAAACCAAGAAAAGCGGGGATAGAGCGGAGGAAAACCAAGAAAAGCAGGGTTAGTGCGGTGTAAAACCAAGAAAAGCGAAGTTATAGCGAAGGAAAACCAAGAAAAGTGGTGTTAGAGCGGAGGAAAACCAAGAAAAGCGGTGTTAGAGTGGAGAAAAACCAAGAAAAGCGGAGTTAGAGTGGAGGAAAACCAAGAAAAGCGGGGTTAGAGCGGAGGAAAAGCAAGAAAAGCGCGGTTAGAGCGGAGGAATACCAAGAAAAGCGGGATTAGAAAGGAGGAAAACCAAGAAAAGTGAAGTTAGAGCAAAGGAAAACCAAGAAAAGCGTGGTTAGAGCGGAGGAAAACCAAGAAAAGCAGAGTTAGAATGGAAGAAAACCAGGAAAAGCGGGGTTAGTGCGGAGGGAAACCAAGAAAAGCGGGGTTAGAGTGGAGGAAAAGCAAGAAAAGCGGGCTTAGAACGGAAGTAAACCAAGAAAAGTGAAGTTAGAGCGGAGGAAAACCGAGAAAAGCGGGGTTAGAGCGGAGGAAAACCAAGAAAAGCGAGGTTTGTGCAGTGTAAAACCAAGAAAAGCGGGGTTAGTGCGGAGGAAAACCAAGAAAAGCGGGGTTAGAAAGGAGGAAAACCAAGAAAAGTGAAGTTAGAGCGGAGGAAAACCAAGAAAAGCAGGGTTAGAGCGGAGGAAAACCAAGAAAAGCAAGGTTCGTGCGGAGGAAAACAAAGAAAAGAGGGGTTACTGCGGAGGAAAACCAAGAAAAGCGGTGTTAGAGCGGATAAAAACCAAGAAAAGCGGAGTGAGACCATAGGAAATCCAAGAAAAGTGAAGTTAGAGCGGAGGAAAACCAAGAAAAGCGGGGTTAGAGAGGAGGAAAACCAAGAAAAGCAGGGTTAGTGCGGAGGGAAAAAAAGGAAAGAGGGGTTAGTGCGGAGGAAAACCAAGAAAAGCTGGGTTAGAGTGGAGAAAAACAAAGAAAAGCGGGGTTAGAGCGGAGGAAAACCAAGAAAAGCGAAGTTAGAACGGAGGAAAACCAAGAAAAGCGGGATTAGAAAGGAGGAAAACCAAGAAAAGTGAAGTTAGAGCAAAGGAAAACCAAGAAAAGCGTGGTTAGAGCGGAGGAAAACCAAGAAAAGCAGAGTTAGAATGGAAGAAAACCAGGAAAAGCGGGGTTAGACTGGAGGAAAACCAAGATAATCTAGGACAGAGCGAAGGAAAACCAATAAAAAGAAGTTAGAGAGAAAGAATACAAAGAAAACCGGGGTATGAGCAGCAGAAATCCAAGAAAAGCATGGTTAGATTGGAGAAAAAGTAAGATAAGCAGGGTTAGAGCGGAGGAAAACCAAGAAAAGCGAAGTTATAGCGGAGGAAAACCAAGAAAAGCGGAATAAGTGCGGAGGAAAACCAGGAAAAGCAAGGTTAGAGCGAAGGAAAACGAAGAAAAGCGGGGTTAGAGCGGAGGAAAACCAAGAAAAGCTGGGATAGAGCGGAGAAAAACAAAAAAAAGCGGGGTTAGAGAGAAGGAAAAGCATGAAAAGCGGGGTTAGAGCGGAGGAAAACCAAGAAAAGCGGGGTTAGAAAGAAGGAAAACCAAGAAAAGTGAAGTTAGAGCGGAGGAAAACCAAGAAAAGCGGGCTTAGAACAGAAGAAAACCAAGAAAAGTGATGTTAGAGCGGAGGAAAACCGAGAAAAGCGGGGTTAGAGCGGAGGAAAAGCAAGAAAAGCGGGGTTTGTGCAGTGTAAAACCAAGAAAAGCGGGGTTAGAGCGGAGGAAAACCAAGAAAAGTGGGGTTAGACCGGAGGAAAACCAAGAAAAGTGAAGTTAGAGCGGAGGAAAACCAAGAAAAGCAGGGTTAGAGCGGAGGAAAACCAAGAAAAGCAAGGTTCGTGCGGAAGAAAACAAAGAAAAGAGGGGTTAGTGCGGAGGAAAACCAAGAAAAGCGGTGTTAGAGCGGATAAAAACAAAGAAAAGCGGAGTGAGACCATAGGAAAACCAAGAAATATGAAGTTAGAGCGGAGGAAAACCAAGAAAAGCGGGGTTAGAGAGGAGGAAAACCAAGAAAAGCGGGGTTAGTGCGGAGGGAAAAAAAGGAAAGACGGGTTAGTGCGGAGGAAAACCAAGAAAAGCAGGGTTAGAGCGGAGGAAAACCAAGAAAAGCAAGGTTCGTGCGGAGGAAAACAAAGAAAAGCGGGGTTAGTGCGGAGGAAAACCAAGAAAAGCGGTGTTAGAGCGGATAAAAACCAAGAAAAGCGGAGTGAGACCATAGGAAATCCAAGAAAAGTGAAGTTAGAGCGGAGGAAAACCAAGAAAAGCGGGGTTAGAGAGGAGGAAAACCAAGAAAAGCAGGGTTAGTGCGGAGGGATAAAAAGGAAAGAGGGGTTAGTGCGGAGGAAAACCAAGAAAAGCTGGGTTAGAGTGGAGAAAAACAAAGAAAAGCGGGGTTAGAGCGGAGGAAAACCAAGAAAAGCGAAGTTAGAACGGAGGAAAACCAAGAAAAGCGGGATTAGAAAGGAGGAAAACCAAGAAAAGTGAAGTTAGAGCAAAGGAAAACCAAGAAAAGCAGAGTTAGAATGGAAGAAAACCAGGAAAAGCGGGGTTAGTGCGGAGGGAAACCAAGAAAAGCGGGGTTAGAGTGGAGGAAAAGCAAGAAAAGCGGGCTTAGAACGGAAGTAAACCAAGAAAAGTGAAGTTAGAGCGGAGGAAAACCGAGAAAAGCGGGGTTAGAGCGGAGGAAAACCAAGAAAAGCGAGGTTTGTGCAGTGTAAAACCAAGAAAAGCGGGGTTAGTGCGGAGGAAAACCAAGAAAAGCGGGGTTAGAAAGGAGGAAAACCAAGAAAAGTGAAGTTAGAGCGGAGGAAAACCAAGAAAAGCAGGGTTAGAGCGGAGGAAAACCAAGAAAAGCAAGGTTCGTGCGGAGGAAAACAAAGAAAAGAGGGGTTACTGCGGAGGAAAACCAAGAAAAGCGGTGTTAGAGCGGATAAAAACCCAGAAAAGCGGAGTGAGACCATAGGAAATCCAAGAAAAGTGAAGTTAGAGCGGAGGAAAACCAAGAAAAGCGGGGTTAGAGAGGAGGAAAACCAAGAAAAGCAGGGTTAGTGCGGAGGGAAAAAAAGGAAAGAGGGGTTAGTGCGGAGGAAAACCAAGAAAAGCTGGGTTAGAGTGGAGAAAAACAAAGAAAAGCGGGGTTAGTGCGGAGGAAAACCAAGAAAAGCGAAGTTAGAACGGAGGAAAACCAAGAAAAGCGGGATTAGAAAGGAGGAAAACCAAGACAAGTGAAGTTAGAGCAAAGGAAAACCAAGAAAAGCGTGGTTAGAGCGGAGGAAAACCAAGAAAAGCAGAGTTAGAATGGAAGAAAACCAGGAAAAGCGGGGTTAGACTGGAGGAAAACCAAGATAATCTAGGACAGAGCGAAGGAAAACCAATAAAAAGAAGTTAGAGAGAAAGAATACAAAGAAAACCGGGGTATGAGCAGCAGAAATCCAAGAAAAGCATGGTTAGATTGGAGAAAAAGTAAGATAAGCAGGGTTAGAGCGGAGGAAAACCAAGAAAAGCGAAGTTATAGCGGAGGAAAACCAAGAAAAGCGGAATAAGTGCGGAGGAAAACCAGGAAAAGCAAGGTTAGAGCGAAGGAAAACGAAGAAAAGCGGGGTTAGAGCGGAGGAAAACCAAGAAAAGCTGGGATAGAGCGGAGAAAAACAAAAAAAAGCGGGGTTAGAGAGAAGGAAAAGCATGAAAAGCGGGGTTAGAGCGGAGGAAAACCAAGAAAAGCGGGGTTAGAAAGAAGGAAAACCAAGAAAAGTGAAGTTAGAGCGGAGGAAAACCAAGAAAAGCGGGCTTAGAACAGAAGAAAACCAAGAAAAGTGATGTTAGAGCGGAGGAAAACCGAGAAAAGCGGGGTTAGAGCGGAGGAAAAGCAAGAAAAGCGGGGTTTGTGCAGTGTAAAACCAAGAAAAGCGGGGTTAGAGCGGAGGAAAACCAAGAAAAGTGGGGTTAGACCGGAGGAAAACCAAGAAAAGTGAAGTTAGAGCGGAGGAAAACCAAGAAAAGCAGGGTTAGAGCGGAGGAAAACCAAGAAAAGCAAGGTTCGTGCGGAGGAAAACAAAGAAAAGAGGGGTTAGTGCGGAGGAAAACCAAGAAAAGCGGTGTTAGAGCGGATAAAAACAAAGAAAAGCGGAGTGAGACCATAGGAAAACCAAGAAATATGAAGTTAGAGCGGAGGAAAACCAAGAAAAGCGGGGTTAGAGAGGAGGAAAACCAAGAAAAGCGGGGTTAGTGCGGAGGGAAAAAAAGGAAAGACGGGTTAGTGCGGAGGAAAACCAAGAAAAGCAGGGTTAGAGCGGAGGAAAACCAAGAAAAGCAAGGTTCGTGCGGAGGAAAACAAAGAAAAGCGGGGTTAGTGCGGAGGAAAACCAAGAAAAGCGGTGTTAGAGCGGATAAAAACCAAGAAAAGCGGAGTGAGACCATAGGAAATCCAAGAAAAGTGAAGTTAGAGCGGAGGAAAACCAAGAAAAGCGGGGTTAGAGAGGAGGAAAACCAAGAAAAGCAGGGTTAGTGCGGAGGGAAAAAAAGGAAAGAGGGGTTAGTGCGGAGGAAAACCAAGAAAAGCTGGGTTAGAGTGGAGAAAAACAAAGAAAAGCGGGGTTAGAGCGGAGGAAAACCAAGAAAAGCGAAGTTAGAACGGAGGAAAACCAAGAAAAGCAGGATTAGAAAGGAGGAAAACCAAGAAAAGTGAAGTTAGAGCAAAGGAAAACCAAGAAAAGCGTGGTTAGAGCGGAGGAAAACCAAGAAAAGCAGAGTTAGAATGGAAGAAAACCAGGAAAAGCGGGGTTAGACTGGAGGAAAACCAAGATAATCTAGGACAGAGCGAAGGAAAACCAATAAAAAGAAGTTAGAGAGAAAGAATACATAGAAAACCGGGGTATGAGCAGCAGAAATCCAAGAAAAGCATGGTTAGATTGGAGAAAAAGTAAGATAAGCAGGGTTAGAGCGGAGGAAAACCAAGAAAAGCGAAGTTATAGCGGAGGAAAACCAAGAAAAGCGGAATAAGTGCGGAGGAAAACCAGGAAAAGCAAGGTTAGAGCGAAGGAAAACGAAGAAAAGCGGGGTTAGAGCGGAGGAAAACCAAGAAAAGCTGGGATAGAGCGGAGAAAAACAAAAAAAAGCGGGGTTAGAGAGAAGGAAAAGCATGAAAAGCGGGGTTAGAGCGGAGGAAAACCAAGAAAAGCGGGGTTAGAAAGAAGGAAAACCAAGAAAAGTGAAGTTAGAGCGGAGGAAAACCAAGAAAAGCGGGCTTAGAACGGAAGAAAACCAAGAAAAGTGATGTTAGAGCGGAGGAAAACCGAGAAAAGCGGGGTTAGAGCGGAGGAAAAGCAAGAAAAGCGGGGTTTGTGCAGTGTAAAACCAAGAAAAGCGGGGTTAGAGCGGAGGAAAACCAAGAAAAGTGGGGTTAGACCGGAGGAAAACCAAGAAAAGTGAAGTTAGAGCGGAGGAAAACCAAGAAAAGCAGGGTTAGAGCGGAGGAAAACCAAGAAAAGCAAGGTTTGTGCGGAGGAAAACAAAGAAAAGAGGGGTTAGTGCGGAGGAAAACCAAGAAAAGCGGTGTTAGAGCGGATAAAAACCAAGAAAAGCGGAGTGAGACCATAGAAAAACCAAGAAATATGAAGTTAGAGCGGAGGAAAACCAAGAAAAGCGGGGTTAGAGAGGAGGAAAACAAAGAAAAGCGGGGTTAGTGCATAGGGAAAAAAAGGAAAGACGGGTTAGTGCGGAGGAAAACCAAGAAAAGCGGTGTTAGAGCGGAGGAAAACCAAGAAAAGCGGTGTTAGAGCGGAGGAAAACCAAGAAAAGCGAAGTTAGAACGGAGGAAAACCAAGAAAAGCAAGGATAGAGCGGAGGAAAACCAAGAAAAGCTGGGTTAGAGCAGAGGAAATCAAAGAAAAGCTGGGTTAGAGCAGAGGAAAACCAAGAAAAGCGGGGTTAGAGAGAACGAAAAGGATGAAAAGCGGGTTAAGAGCGGAGGAAAAGTAGGAATTGCGAAGTTAGAGCGTGGGAAAACCAAGAAAAGCTAGGTTCATGCAGATGGAAACCAACAAATGCGGGGTTAGAAAGGAGGAAAACCAAGAAAAGCAGAGTTAGAACGGAAGAAAACCAAGAAAAGAGGGGTTAGAGTGGAGGAAAACCAATAAAAAGAATTTAGACAGAAGGAAAAGCATGAAAAGAGCAGTTAGAGAAGCAGAAATCCAAGAAAAGCATGGTTAGAGTGGAGAAAAACCAAGAAAAGCTGGCTTAGAGTGGAGAAAAACAAAGAAAAGCGGGGTTAGAGCGGAGGAAAACCAAGAAAAGAGGGGTTAGAAAGGAAGAAAACCAAGAAAAGTGAAGTTAGAGCGGAGGAAAACCAAGAAAAGCTGGGTTAGTGCAGTGTAAAACCAAGAAAAGCGGGGTTAGTGCGGAGGAAAACCAAGAAAAGCGGGGTTAGAGCGGAGGAAAACCAAGAAAAGCGAAGTTAGAGCAAAGGAAAACCAAGGAAAGCGAAGTTAGAGTGGAGGAAAACCAAGAAAAACGGGGTTAGAGTGGAGGAAAACCAAGAAAAGCGGGGTTAGAGCGGAGGAAAAGCAAGAAAAGCGGGGTTAGAGCGGAGGAAAACAAAGAAAAGCGGGGTTAGAGCAAAGGAAAACCAAGAAAAGCGGGGTTTGTTCAGTATAAAACCTAGAAAAGCGGGGTTAGTGCGGAGGAAAACCAAGAAAAGCGGGGTTAGAGCGGAGGAAAACCAAGAAAAGTGAAGTTAGAGCGGAGGAAAACCAAGAAAAGCAGGGTTACAGCGGAGGAAAATCAAGAAAAGCGGGGTTTGTGCGGAGGAAAGCAAAGAAAAGAGGGGTTAGTGCGGAGGAAAACCAAGAAAAGCGGTGTTAGAGCGGAGGAAAACTAAGAAAAGCGAAGTTAGAGCGGAGGAAAACCACGAAAAGCGGGGTTAGAGCGGAGGAAAACCAAGAAAAGCAAGGTTAGAGCGGAGGAAACCCAAGAAAAGCTAGGTTAGAGCAGAGGAAAACAAAGAAAAGCTGGGTTAGAGCAAAGGAAAACAAAAAAAAGCGGGGTTAGAGAGAATGAAAAGGATGAAAAGCGGGGTTAGAGCGGAGGAAAAGTAGGAAATGCGAAGTTAGAGCGTGGGAAAACCAAGAAAAGCTAGGTTCATGCAGATGAAAACCAACAAATGCGGGGTTTGAAAGGAGGAAAACCAAGAAAAGCAGAGTTAGAACGGAAGAAAACCAAGAAAAGAGGGGTTAGAGAGGAGGAAAACCAAGATAATAGGGGTTAGAGTGGAGGAAAACCAATAAAAAGAATTTAGACAGAAGGAAAAGCATGAAAAGCGCAGTTAGAGAAGCAGAAATCCAAGAAAAGCATGGTTAGAGTGGAGAAAAACCAAGAAAAGCTGGGTTAGAGTGGAGAAAAATAAAGAAAAGCGCTGTTAGAGCGGAGGAAAACCAAGAAAAGAGGGGTTAGAAAGGAAGAAAACCAAGAAAAGTGAAGTTAGAGCGGAGGAAAACCACGAAAAGCTGGGTTAGTGCAGTGTAAAACCAAGAAAAGCGGGGTTAGTGCATAGGAAAACCAAGAAAAGCGGGGTTAGAGAGGAGGAAAACCAAGAAAAGCGGGGTTAGTGCGGAGGGAAACCAAGAAAAGCGGGGTTAGAGCGGAGGAAAACCAAGAAAAGCGGGGTTAGAGCGGAGGAAAAGCAAGAAAAGCGGGGTTAGAGCAGAGGAAAACAAAGAAAAGCGGGCATAGAACCGAAGAAAACCAAGAAAAGTGAAGTTAAAGAGGAGGAAAACCGAGAAAAGCGAGGTTTGTGCTGTGTAAAACCAAGAAAAGCGGGGTTAGAGCGGAGGAAAACCAAGAAAAGTGAAGTTAGAGCGGAGGAAAACCAAGAAAAGCAGGGTTAGAGCGGAGGAAAACCAAGAAAAGCAAGGTTCGTGCGGAGGAAAACAAAGAAAAGAGGGGTTAGTGTGGAGGAAAACCAAGAAAAGCGGAGTGAGACTATAGGAAATCCAAGAAAAGTGAAGTTAGAGCGGAGGAAAACCAAGAAAAGCGGGGTTAGAGAGGAGGAAAACCAAGAAAAGCAGGGTTAGTGTGGAGGGAAAAAAAGGAAAGAGGGGTTAGTGCGGAGGAAAACCAAGAAAAGCTGGGTTAGAGTGGAGGAATACCAAGAAATGCAAAGTTAGAGTGGAGGAAAACAATGAAAAGCGGGGTTAGAGCGGAGGAAAAGCAAGAAAAGCGAGGTTAGAGCGGAGGAAAACCAAGAAAAGCGGGGTTAGAGCGGAGGAAAACCAAGAAAAGCGGGGTTAGAGCGGAGGAAAACCAAGAAAAGCGGGGTTAGAGCGGAGGGAAACCAAGAAAAGCGGGGTTCGTGCGGAGGAAAACAAAGAAAAGCGGGGTTAGAGCGGAGGAAAACCAAGAAAAGCGGTGTTAGTGTGGAGGAAAACCAAGAAAAGTGGGGTTAGAGTGGAGGAAAAGCAAGAATAGAGGGGTTAGTGCGGAGGAAAACCAAGAAAAGCAGTGTTAGAGCGGATGAAAACCAAGAAAAGCTGTGTTAGAGCGGAGGAAAACCAAGAAAAGCGCAGTTAGAGCGGAGGAAAACCAAGAAAAGCGGTGTTAGAGTGGAGAAAAACCAAGAAAAGCAAAGTTAGAACGGAGGAAAACCAAGAAAAGCGGGGATAGAGCGAAGGAAAACCAAGAAAAGCAGGGTTAGTGCGGTGTAAAACCAAGAAAAGCGAAGTTATAGCGGAGGAAAACCAAGAAAAGTGGTGTTAGAGCGGAGGAAAACCAAGAAAAGCGGTGTTAGAGTGGAGAAAAACCAAGAAAAGCGGAGTTAGAGTGGAGGAAAACCAAGAAAAGCGGGGTTAGAGCGGAGGAAAAGCAAGAAAAGCGCGGTTAGAGCGGAGGAATACCAAGAAAAGCGGGATTAGAAAGGAGGAAAACCAAGAAAAGTGAAGTTAGAGCAAAGGAAAACCAAGAAAAGCGTGGTTAGAGCGGAGGAAAACCAAGAAAAGCAGAGTTAGAATGGAAGAAAACAAGAAAAACGGGGTTAGTGCGGAGGGAAACCAAGAAAAGCGGGGTTGGAGTGGAGGAAAAGCAAGAAAAGCGGGCTTAGAACGGAAGTAAACCAAGAAAAGTGAAGTTAGAGCGGAGGAAAACCGAGAAAAGCGGGGTTAGAGCGGAGGAAAACCAAGAAAAGCGAGGTTTGTGCAGTGTAAAACCAAGAAAAGCGGGGTTAGTGCGGAGGAAAACCAAGAAAAGCGGGGTTAGAAAGGAGGAAAACCAAGAAAAGTGAAGTTAGAGCGGAGGAAAACCAAGAAAAGCAGGGTTAGAGCTGAGGAAAACCAAGAAAAGCAAGGTTCGTGCGGAGGAAAACAAAGAAAAGAGGGGTTAGTGCGGAGGAAAACCAAGAAAAGCGGTGTTAGAGCGGATAAAAACCAAGAAAAGCGGAGTGAGACCATAGGAAATCCAAGAAAAGTGAAGTTAGAGCGGAGGAAAACCAAGAAAAGCGGGGTTAGTGCGGAGGGAAAAAAAGGAAAGAGGGGTTAGTGCGGAGGAAAACCAAGAAAAGCTGGGTTAGAGTGGAGAAAAACAAAGAAAAGCGGGGTTAGAGCGGAGGAAAACCAAGAAAAGCGAAGTTAGAACGGAGGAAAACCAAGAAAAGCGGGATTAGAAAGGAGGAAAATCAAGAAAAGTGAAGTTAGAGCAAAGGAAAACCAAGAAAAGCGTGGTTAGTGCGGAGGAAAACCAAGAAAAGCGGTGTTAGAGCGGATAAAAACCAAGAAAAGCGGAGTGAGACCATAGGAAATCCAAGAAAAGTGAAGTTAGAGCGGAGGAAAACCAAGAAAAGCAGGGTTAGTGCGGAGGGAAAAAAAGGAAAGAGGGGTTAGTGCGGAGGAAAACCAAGAAAAGCTGGGTTAGAGTGGAGAAAAACAAAGAAAAGCGGGGTTAGAGCGGAGGAAAACCAAGAAAAGCGAAGTTAGAACGGAGGAAAACCAAGAAAAGCGGGATTAGAAAGGAGGAAAATCAAGAAAAGTGAAGTTAGAGCAAAGGAAAACCAAGAAAAGCGTGGTTAGAGCGGAGGAAAACCAAGAAAAGCAGAGTTAGAATGGAAGAAAACCAGGAAAAGCGGGGTTAGACTGGAGGAAAACCAAGATAATCTAGGACAGAGCGAAGGAAAACCAATAAAAAGAAGTTAGAGAGAAAGAATACATAGAAAACCGGGGTATGAGCAGCAGAAATCCAAGAAAAGCATGGTTAGATTGGAGAAAAAGTAAGATAAGCAGGGTTAGAGCGGAGGAAAACCAAGAAAAGCGAAGTTATAGCGGAGGAAAACCAAGAAAAGCGGAATAAGTGTGGAGGAAAACCAGGGAAAGCAAGGTTAGAGCGAAGGAAAACGAAGAAAAGCAGGGTTAGAGCGGAGGAAAACCAAGAAAAGCTGGGATAGAGCGGAGAAAAACAAAAAAAAAGCGGGGTTAGAGAGAAGGAAAAGCATGAAAAGCGGGGTTAGAGCGGAGGAAAACCAAGAAAAGCGGGGTTAGAAAGAAGGAAAACCAAGAAAAGTGAAGTTAGAGCGGAGGAAAACCAAGAAAAGCGGGCTTAGAACGGAAGAAAACCAAGAAAAGTGATGTTAGAGCGGAGGAAAACCGAGAAAAGCGGAGTTAGAGCGGAGGAAAACCAAGAAAAGTGAAGTTAGAGCGGAGGAAAACCAAGAAAAGCAGGGTTAGAGCGGAGGAAAACCAAGAAAAGCAAGGTTCGTGCGGAGGAAAACAAAGAAAAGAGGGGTTAGTGTGGAGGAAAACCAAGAAAAGCGGTGTTAGAGCGGATAAAAACCAAGAAAAGCGGAGTGAGACTATAAGAAATCCAAGAAAAGTGAAGTTAGAGCGGAGGAAAACCAAGAAAAGCGGGGTTAGAGAGGAGGAAAACCAAGAAAAGCAGGGTTAGTGCGGAGGGAAAAAAAGGAAAGAGGGGTTAGTGCGGAGGAAAACCAAGAAAAGCTGGGTTAGAGTGGAGGAAAACCAAGAAATGCAAAGTTAGAGTGGAGGAAAACAATGAAAAGCGGGGTTAGAGCGGAGGAAAATCAAGAAAAGCGAGGTTAGAGCGGAGGAAAACCAAGAAAAGCGGGGTTAGAGCGGAGGAAAACCAAGAAAAGCGGGGTTAGAGCGGAGGAAAACCAAGAAAAGCGGGGTTAGAGCAGAGGAAAACCAAGAAAAGCGGGGTTCGTGCGGAGGAAAACAAAGAAAAGCGGGGTTAGAGCGGAGGAAATCCAAGAAAAGCGGTGTTAGTGTGGAGGAAAACCAAGAAAAGTGGGGTTAGAGTGGAGGAAAAGCAAGAATAGAGGGGTTAGTGCGGAGGAAAACCAAGAAAAGCAGTGTTTCAGCGGATGAAAACCAAGAAAAGCTGTGTTAGAGCGGAGGAAAACCAAGAAAAGCGCTGTTAGAGCGGAGGAAAACCAAGAAAAGCGGTGTTAGAGCGGAGAAAAACCAAGAAAAGCAAAGTTAGAACGGAGGAAAACCAAGAAAAGCGGGGATAGAGCGGAGGAAAACCAAGAAAAGCAGGGTTAGTGCGGTGTAAAACCAAGAAAAGCGAAGTTATAGCGAAGGAAAACCAAGAAAAGTGGTGTTAGAGCGGAGGAAAACCAAGAAAAGAGGTGTTAGAGTGGAGAAAAACCAAGAAAAGCGGAGTTAGAGTGGAGGAAAACCAAGAAAAGCGGGGTTAGAGCGGAGGAAAAGCAAGAAAAGCGCGGTTAGAGAGGAGGAACACCAAGAAAAGCGGGATTAGAAAGGAGGAAAACCAAGAAAAGTGAAGTTAGAGCAAAGGAAAACCAAGAAAAGCGTGGTTAGAGCGGAGGAAAACCAAGAAAAGCAGAGTTAGAATGGAAGAAAACCAGGAAAAGCGGGGTTAGTGCGGAGGGAAACCAAGAAAAGCGGGGTTAGAGTGGAGGAAAAGCAAGAAAAGCGGGCTTAGAACGGAAGTAAACCAAGAAAAGTGAAGTTAGAGCGGAGGAAAACCGAGAAAAGCGGGGTTAGAGCGGAGGAAAACCAAGAAAAGCGAGGTTTGTGCAGTGTAAAACCAAGAAAAGCGGGGTTAGTGCGGAGGAAAACCAAGAAAAGCGGGGTTAGAAAGGAGGAAAACCAAGAAAAGTGAAGTTAGAGCGGAGGAAAACCAAGAAAAGCAGGGTTAGAGCGGAGGAAAACCAAGAAAAGCAAGGTTCGTGCGGAGGAAAACAAAGAAAAGAGGGGTTAGTGCGGAGGAAAACCAAGAAAAGCGGTGTTAGAGCGGATAAAAACCAAGAAAAGCGGAGTGAGACCATAGGAAATCCAAGAAAAGTGAAGTTAGAGCGGAGGAAAACCAAGAAAAGCGGGGTTAGAGAGGAGGAAAACCAAGAAAAGCAGGGTTAGTGCGGAGGGAAAAAAAGGAAAGAGGGGTTAGTGCGGAGGAAAACCAAGAAAAGCTGGGTTAGAGTGGAGAAAAACAAAGAAAAGCGGGGTTAGAGCGGAGGAAAACCAAGAAAAGCGAAGTTAGAACGGAGGAAAACCAAGAAAAGCGGGATTAGAAAGGAGGAAAACCAAGAAAAGTGAAGTTAGAGCAAAGGAAAACCAAGAAAAGCGTGGTTAGAGCGGAGGAAAACCAAGAAAAGCAGAGTTAGAATGGAAGAAAACCAGGAAAAGCGGGGTTAGACTGGAGGAAAACCAAGATAATCTAGGACAGAGCGAAGGAAAACCAATAAAAAGAAGTTAGAGAGAAAGAATACATAGAAAACCGGGGTATGAGCAGCAGAAATCCAAGAAAAGCATGGTTAGATTGGAGAAAAAGTAAGATAAGCAGGGTTAGAGCGGAGGAAAACCAAGAAAAGCGAAGTTATAGCGGAGGAAAACCAAGAAAAGCGGAATAAGTGCGGAGGAAAACCAGGAAAAGCAAGGTTAGAGCGAAGGAAAACGAAGAAAAGCGGGGTTAGAGCGGAGGAAAACCAAGAAAAGCTGGGATAGAGCGGAGAAAAACAAAAAAAAGCGGGGTTAGAGAGAAGGAAAAGCATGAAAAGCGGGGTTAGAGCTAAGGAAAACAAAGAAAAGCGGGGTTAGAAAGAAGGAAAACCAAGAAAAGTGAAGTTAGAGCGGAGGAAAACCGAGAAAAGCGGGCTTAGAACGGAAGAAAACCAAGAAAAGTGATGTTAGAGCGGAGGAAAACCGAGAAAAGCGGGGTTAGAGCGGAGGAAAACCAAGAAAAGTGAAGTTAGAGCGGAGGAAAACCAAGAAAAGCAGGGTTAGAGCGGAGGAAAACCAAGAAAAGCAAGGTTCGTGCGGAGGAAAACAAAGAAAAGAGGGGTTAGTGTGGAGGAAAACCAAGAAAAGCGGTGTTAGAGCGGATAAAAACCAAGAAAAGCGGAGTGAGACTATAGGAAATCCAAGAAAAGTGAAGTTAGAGCGGAGGAAAACCAAGAAAAGCGGGGTTAGAGAGGAGGAAAACCAAGAAAAGCAGGGTTAGTGCGGAGGGAAAAAAAGGAAAGAGGGGTTAGTGCGGAGGAAAACCAAGAAAAGCTGGGTTAGAGTGGAGGAAAACCAAGAAAAGCTGGGTTAGAGTGGAGGAAAACCAAGAAATGCAAAGTTAGAGTGGAGGAAAACAACGAAAAGCGGGGTTAGAGCGGAGGAAAAGCAAGAAAAGCGAGGTTAGAACGGAGGAAAACCAAGAAAAGCGGGGTTAGAGCAGAGGAAAACCAAGAAAAGCGGGGTTAGAGCGGAGGAAAACCAAGAAAAGCGGGGTTAGAGCGGAGGAAAACGAAGAAAAGCGGGGTTCGTGCGGAGAAAAACCAAGAAAAGCGGAGTTAGAGCGGAGGAAATCCAAGAAAAGCGGTGTTAGTGTGGAGGAAAACCAAGAAAAGTGGGGTTAGAGTGGAGGAAAAGCAAGAATAGAGGGGTTAGTGCGGAGGAAAACCAAGAAAAGCAGTGTTTCAGCGGATGAAAACCAAGAAAAGCTGTGTTAGAGCGGAGGAAAACCAAGAAAAGCGCAGTTAGAGCGGAGGAAAACCAAGAAAAGCGGTGTTAGAGCGGAGAAAAACCAAGAAAAGCAATGTTAGAACGGAGGAAAACCAAGAAAAGCGGGGATAGAGCAGAGGAAAACCAAGAAAAGCAGGGTTAGTGCGGTGTAAAACCAAGAAAAGCGAAGTTATAGCGAAGGAAAACCAAGAAAAGTGGTGTTAGAGCGGAGGAAAACCAAGAAAAGCGGTGTTAGAGTGGAGAAAAACCAAGAAAAGCGGAGTTAGAGTGGAGGAAAACCAAGAAAAGCGGGGTTAGAGCGGAGGAAAAGCAAGAAAAGCGCGGTTAGAGCGGAGGAATACCAAGAAAAGCGGGATTAGAAAGGAGGAAAACCAAGAAAAGTGAAGTTAGAGCAAAGGAAAACCAAGAAAAGCGTGGTTAGAGCGGAGGAAAACCAAGAAAAGCAGAGTTAGAATGGAAGAAAACCAGGAAAAGCGGGGTTAGTGCGGAGGGAAACCAAGAAAAGCGGGGTTAGAGTGGAGGAAAAGCAAGAAAAGCGGGCTTAGAACGGAAGTAAACCAAGAAAAGTGAAGTTAGAGCGGAGGAAAACCGAGAAAAGCGGGGTTAGAGCGGAGGAAAACCAAGAAAAGCGAGGTTTGTGCAGTGTAAAACCAAGAAAAGCGGGGTTAGTGCGGAGGAAAACCAAGAAAAGCGGGGTTAGAAAGGAGGAAAACCAAGAAAAGTGAAGTTAGAGCGGAGGAAAACCAAGAAAAGCAGGGTTAGAGCGGAGGAAAACCAAGAAAAGCAAGGTTCGTGCGGAGGAAAACAAAGAAAAGAGGGGTTAGTGCGGAGGAAAACCAAGAAAAGCGGTGTTAGAGCGGATAAAAACCAAGAAAAGCGGAGTGAGACCATAGGAAATCCAAGAAAAGTGAAGTTAGAGCGGAGGAAAACCAAGAAAAGCGGGGTTAGAGAGGAGGAAAACCAAGAAAAGCAGGGTTAGTGCGGAGGGAAAAAAAGGAAAGAGGGGTTAGTGCGGAGGAAAACCAAGAAAAGCTGGGTTAGAGTGGAGAAAAACAAAGAAAAGCGGGGTTAGAGCGGAGGAAAACCAAGAAAAGCGAAGTTAGAACGGAGGAAAACCAAGAAAAGCGGGATTAGAAAGGAGGAAAACCAAGAAAAGTGAAGTTAGAGCAAAGGAAAACCAAGAAAAGCGTGGTTAGAGCGGAGGAAAACCAAGAAAAGCAGAGTTAGAATGGAAGAAAACCAGGAAAAGCGGGGTTAGACTGGAGGAAAACCAAGATAATCTAGGACAGAGCGAAGGAAAACCAATAAAAAGAAGTTAGAGAGAAAGAATACAAAGAAAACCGGGGTATGAGCAGCAGAAATCCAAGAAAAGCATGGTTAGATTGGAGAAAAAGTAAGATAAGCAGGGTTAGAGCGGAGGAAAACCAAGAAAAGCGAAGTTATAGCGGAGGAAAACCAAGAAAAGCGGAATAAGTGCGGAGGAAAACCAGGAAAAGCAAGGTTAGAGCGAAGGAAAACGAAGAAAAGCGGGGTTAGAGCGGAGGAAAACCAAGAAAAGCTGGGATAGAGCGGAGAAAAACAAAAAAAAGCGGGGTTAGAGAGAAGGAAAAGCATGAAAAGCGGGGTTAGAGCTAAGGAAAACAAAGAAAAGCGGGGTTAGAAAGAAGGAAAACCAAGAAAAGTGAAGTTAGAGCGGAGGAAAACCGAGAAAAGCGGGCTTAGAACGGAAGAAAACCAAGAAAAGTGATGTTAGAGCGGAGGAAAACCGAGAAAAGCGGGGTTAGAGCGGAGGAAAACCAAGAAAAGTGAAGTTAGAGCGGAGGAAAACCAAGAAAAGCAGGGTTAGAGCGGAGGAAAACCAAGAAAAGCAAGGTTCGTGCGGAGGAAAACAAAGAAAAGAGGGGTTAGTGTGGAGGAAAACCAAGAAAAGCGGTGTTAGAGCGGATAAAAACCAAGAAAAGCGGAGTGAGACTATAGGAAATCCAAGAAAAGTGAAGTTAGAGCGGAGGAAAACCAAGAAAAGCGGGGTTAGAGAGGAGGAAAACCAAGAAAAGCAGGGTTAGTGCGGAGGGAAAAAAAGGAAAGAGGGGTTAGTGCGGAGGAAAACCAAGAAAAGCTGGGTTAGAGTGGAGGAAAACCAAAAAATGCAAAGTTAGAGTGGAGGAAAACAACGAAAAGCGGGGTTAGAGCGGAGGAAAAGCAAGAAAAGCGAGGTTAGAACGGAGGAAAACCAAGAAAAGCGGGGTTAGAGCAGAGGAAAACCAAGAAAAGCGGGGTTAGAGCGGAGGAAAACCAAGAAAAGCGGGGTTAGAGCGGAGGAAAACGAAGAAAAGCGGGGTTCGTGCGGAGGAAAACAAAGAAAAGCGGGGTTAGAGCGGAGGAAATGCAAGAAAAGCGGTGTTAGTGTGGAGGAAAACCAAGAAAAGTGGGGTTAGAGTGGAGGAAAAGCAAGAATAGAGGGGTTAGTGCGGAGGAAAACCAAGAAAAGCAGTGTTTCAGCGGATGAAAACCAAGAAAAGCTGTGTTAGAGCGGAGGAAAACCAAGAAAAGCGCTGTTAGAGCGGAGGAAAACCAAGAAAAGCGGTGTTAGAGCGGAGAAAAACCAAGAAAAGCAAAGTTAGAACGGAGGAAAACCAAGAAAAGCGGGGATAGAGCGGAGGAAAACCAAGAAAAGCAGGGTTAGTGCGGTGTAAAACCAAGAAAAGCGAAGTTATAGCGAAGGAAAACCAAGAAAAGTGGTGTTAGAGCGGAGGAAAACCAAGAAAAGCGGTGTTAGAGTGGAGAAAAACCAAGAAAAGCGGAGTTAGAGTGGAGGAAAACCAAGAAAAGCGGGGTTAGAGCGGAGGAAAAGCAAGAAAAGCGCGGTTAGAGCGGAGGAATACCAAGAAAAGCGGGATTAGAAAGGAGGAAAACCAAGAAAAGTGAAGTTAGAGCAAAGGAAAACCAAGAAAAGCGTGGTTAGAGCGGAGGAAAACCAAGAAAAGCAGAGTTAGAATGGAAGAAAACCAGGAAAAGCGGGGTTAGTGCGGAGGGAAACCAAGAAAAGCGGGGTTAGAGTGGAGGAAAAGCAAGAAAAGCGGGCTTAGAACGGAAGTAAACCAAGAAAAGTGAAGTTAGAGCGGAGGAAAACCGAGAAAAGCGGGGTTAGAGCGGAGGAAAACCAAGAAAAGCGAGGTTTGTGCAGTGTAAAACCAAGAAAAGCGGGGTTAGTGCGGAGGAAAACCAAGAAAAGCGGGGTTAGAAAGGAGGAAAACCAAGAAAAGTGAAGTTAGAGCGGAGGAAAACCAAGAAAAGCAGGGTTAGAGCGGAGGAAAACCAAGAAAAGCAAGGTTCGTGCGGAGGAAAACAAAGAAAAGAGGGGTTAGTGCGGAGGAAAACCAAGAAAAGCGGTGTTAGAGCGGATAAAAACCAAGAAAAGCGGAGTGAGACCATAGGAAATCCAAGAAAAGTGAAGTTAGAGCGGAGGAAAACCAAGAAAAGCGGGGTTAGAGAGGAGGAAAACCAAGAAAAGCAGGGTTAGTGCGGAGGGAAAAAAAGGAAAGAGGGGTTAGTGCGGAGGAAAACCAAGAAAAGCTGGGTTAGAGTGGAGAAAAACAAAGAAAAGCGGGGTTAGAGCGGAGGAAAACCAAGAAAAGCGAAGTTAGAACGGAGGAAAACCAAGAAAAGCGGGATTAGAAAGGAGGAAAACCAAGAAAAGTGAAGTTAGAGCAAAGGAAAACCAAGAAAAGCGTGGTTAGAGCGGAGGAAAACCAAGAAAAGCAGAGTTAGAATGGAAGAAAACCAGGAAAAGCGGGGTTAGACTGGAGGAAAACCAAGATAATCTAGGACAGAGCGAAGGAAAACCAATAAAAAGAAGTTAGAGAGAAAGAATACAAAGAAAACCGGGGTATGAGCAGCAGAAATCCAAGAAAAGCATGGTTAGATTGGAGAAAAAGTAAGATAAGCAGGGTTAGAGCGGAGGAAAACCAAGAAAAGCGGAATAAGTGCGGAGGAAAACCAGGAAAAGCAAGGTTAGAGCGAAGGAAAACGAAGAAAAGCGGGGTTAGAGCGGAGGAAAACCAAGAAAAGCTGGGATAGAGCGGAGAAAAACAAAAAAAAGCGGGGTTAGAGAGAAGGAAAAGCATGAAAAGCGGGGTTAGAGCGGAGGAAAACCAAGAAAAGCGGGGTTAGAAAGAAGGAAAACCAAGAAAAGTGAAGTTAGAGCGGAGGAAAACCAAGAAAAGCGGGCTTAGAACGGAAGAAAACCAAGAAAAGTGATGTTAGTGCGGAGGAAAACCGAGAAAAGCGGGGTTAGAGCGGAGGAAAAGCAAGAAAAGCGGGGTTTGTGCAGTGTAAAACCAAGAAAAGCGGGGTTAGAGCGGAGGAAAACCAAGAAAAGTGGGGTTAGAGCGGAGGAAAACCAAGAAAAGTGAAGTTAGAGCGGAGGAAAACCAAGAAAAGCAGGGTTAGAGCGGAGGAAAACCAAGAAAAGCAAGGTTCGTGCGGAGAAAAACAAAGAAAAGAGGGGTTAGTGCGGAGGAAAACCAAGAAAAGCGGGGTTAGAGCGGATAAAAACCAAGAAAAGCGGAGTGAGACCATAGGAAAACCAATAAATATGAAGTTAGAGCGGAGGAAAACCAAGAAAAGCGGGGTTAGAGAGGAGGAAAACCAAGAAAAGCGGGGTTAGTGCGGAGGGAAAAAAAGGAAAGACGGGTTAGTGCGGAGGAAAACCAAGAAAAGCGGTGTTAGAGCGGAGGAAAACCAAGAAAAGCGGTGTTAGAGCTAAGGAAAACCAAGAAAAGCGAAGTTAGAACGGAGGAAAACCAAGAAAAGCGGGGATAGAGCGGAGGAAAACCAAGAAAAGCTGGGTTAGAGCAGAGGAAATCAAAGAAAAGCTGGGTTAGAGCAGAGGAAAACCAAGAAAAGCGGGGTTAGAGAGAACGAAAAGGATGAAAAGCGGGTTAAGAGCGGAGGAAAAGTAGGAATTGCGAAGTTAGAGCGTGGGAAAACCAAGAAAAGCTAGGTTCATGCAGATGGAAACCAACAAATGCGGGGTTAGAAAGGAGGAAAACCAAGAAAAGCAGAGTTAGAACGGAAGAAAACCAAGAAAAGAGGGGTTAGAGTGGAGGAAAACCAAGAAAAGCGAAGTTAGAGCAAAGGAAAACCAAGGAAAGCGAAGTTAGAGTGGAGGAAAACCAAGAAAAGAGGGGTTAGAAAGGAAGAAAACCAAGAAAAGTGAAGTTAGAGCGGAGGAAAACCAAGAAAAGCGGGGTTAGAGAGGAGGAAAACCAAGAAAAGCGGGGTTAGTGCGGAGGGAAACCAAGAAAAGCGGGGTTAGAGAGGAGGAAAACCAAGAAAAGCGGGGTTAGAGCGGAGGAAAAGCAAGAAAAGCGGGGTTAGAGCAGAGGAAAACAAAGAAAAGCGGGCTTAGAACCGAAGAAAACCAAGAAAAGTGAAGTTAAAGCGGAGGAAAACCGAGAAAAGCGAGGTTTGTGCTGTGTAAAACCTAGAAAAGCGGGGTTAGTGCGGAGGAAAACCAAGAAAAGCGGGGTTAGAGCGGAGGAAAACCAAGAAAAGTGAAGTTAGAGCGGAGGAAAACCAAGAAAAGCAGGGTTAGAGCGGAGGAAAAACAAGAAAAGCAAGGTTCGTGCGGAGGAAAACAAAGAAAAGAGGGGTTAGTGTGGAGGAAAACCATGAAAAGCGGTGTTAGAGCGGATAAAAACCAGGATAAGCGGAGTGAGACTATAGGAAATCCAAGAAAAGTGAAGTTAGAGCGGAGGAAAACCAAGAAAAGCGGGGTTAGAGAGGAGGAAAACCAAGAAAAGCAGGGTTAGTGCGGAGGGAAAAAAAGGAAAGAGGGGTTAGTGCGGAGGAAAACCAAGAAAAGCTGGGTTAGAGTGGAGGAAAACCAAGAAATGCAAAGTTAGAGTGGAGGAAAACAATGAAAAGCGGGGTTAGAGCGGAGGAAAAGCAAGAAAAGCGAGGTTAGAGCGGAGGAAAACCAAGAAAAGCGGGGTTAGAGCGGAGGAAAATCAAGAAAAGCGGGGTTAGAGCGGAGGAAAACCAAGAAAAGCGGGGTTAGAGCGGAGGAAAACCAAGAAAAGCGGGGTTCGTGCGGAGAAAAACCAAGAAAAGCGGAGTTAGAGCGGAGGAAATCCAAGAAAAGCGGTGTTAGTGTGGAGGAAAACCAAGAAAAGTGGGGTTAGAGTGGAGGAAAAGCAAGAATAGAGGGGTTAGTGCGGAGGAAAACCAAGAAAAGCAGTGTTTCAGCGGATGAAAACCAAGAAAAGCTGTGTTAGAGCGGAGGAAAACCAAGAAAAGCGCTGTTAGAGCGGAGGAAAACCAAGAAAAGCGGTGTTAGAGCGGAGAAAAACCAAGAAAAGCAAAGTTAGAACGGAGGAAAACCAAGAAAAGCGGGGATAGAGCGGAGGAAAACCAAGAAAAGCAGGGTTAGTGCGGTGTAAAACCAAGAAAAGCGAAGTTATAGCGAAGGAAAACCAAGAAAAGTGGTGTTAGAGCGGAGGAAAACCAAGAAAAGCGGTGTTAGAGTGGAGAAAAACCAAGAAAAGCGGAGTTAGAGTGGAGGAAAACCAAGAAAAGCGGGGTTAGAGCGGAGGAAAAGCAAGAAAAGCGCGGTTAGAGCGGAGGAATACCAAGAAAAGCGGGATTAGAAAGGAGGAAAACCAAGAAAAGTGAAGTTAGAGCAAAGGAAAACCAAGAAAAGCGTGGTTAGAGCGGAGGAAAACCAAGAAAAGCAGAGTTAGAATGGAAGAAAACCAGGAAAAGCGGGGTTAGTGCGGAGGGAAACCAAGAAAAGCGGGGTTAGAGTGGAGGAAAAGCAAGAAAAGCGGGCTTAGAACGGAAGTAAACCAAGAAAAGTGAAGTTAGAGCGGAGGAAAACCGAGAAAAGCGGGGTTAGAGCGGAGGAAAACCAAGAAAAGCGAGGTTTGTGCAGTGTAAAACCAAGAAAAGCGGGGTTAGTGCGGAGGAAAACCAAGAAAAGCGGGGTTAGAAAGGAGGAAAACCAAGAAAAGTGAAGTTAGAGCGGAGGAAAACCAAGAAAAGCAGGGTTAGAGCGGAGGAAAACCAAGAAAAGCGGGGTTAGAGCGGAGGAAAACCAAGAAAAGCGAAGTTAGAACGGAGGAAAACCAAGAAATCTGGGGTTAGAGCGGAGGAAAACCAAGAAAAGCGGGGTTAGAGCGGAGGAAAACCAAGAAAAGCGGGGTTAGAGCGGAGGAAAACCAAGAAAAGCGAAGTTATAGCGAAGGAAAACCAAGAAAAGTGGTGTTAGAGCGGAGGAAAACCAAGAAAAGCGGTGTTAGAGTGGAGAAAAACCAAGAAAAGCGGAGTTAGAGTGGAGGAAAACCAAGAAAAGCGGGGTTAGAGCGGAGGAAAAGCAAGAAAAGCGCGGTTAGAGCGGAGGAATACCAAGAAAAGCGGGATTAGAAAGGAGGAAAACCAAGAAAAGTGAAGTTAGAGCAAAGGAAAACCAAGAAAAGCGTGGTTAGAGCGGAGGAAAACCAAGAAAAGCAGAGTTAGAATGGAAGAAAACCAGGAAAAGCGGGGTTAGACTGGAGGAAAACCAAGATAATCTAGGACAGAGCGAAGGAAAACCAATAAAAAGAAGTTAGAGAGAAAGAATACATAGAAAACCGGGGTATGAGCAGCAGAAATCCAAGAAAAGCATGGTTAGATTGGAGAAAAAGTAAGATAAGCAGGGTTAGAGCGGAGGAAAACCAAGAAAAGCGAAGTTATAGCGGAGGAAAACCAAGAAAAGCGGGATTAGAAAGGAGGAAAACCAAGAAAAGTGAAGTTAGAGCAAAGGAAAACCAAGAAAAGCGTGGTTAGAGCGGAGGAAAACCAAGAAAAGCAGAGTTAGAATGGAAGAAAACCAGGAAAAGCGGGGTTAGTGCGGAGGGAAACCAAGAAAAGCAGGGTTAGTGCGGTGTAAAACCAAGAAAAGCGAAGTTATAGCGAAGGAAAACCAAGAAAAGTGGTGTTAGAGCGGAGGAAAACCAAGAAAAGCGGTGTTAGAGTGGAGAAAAACCAAGAAAAGCGGAGTTAGAGTGGAGGAAAACCAAGAAAAGCGGGGTTAGAGCGGAGGAAAAGCAAGAAAAGCGCGGTTAGAGCGGAGGAATACCAAGAAAAGCGGGATTAGAAAGGAGGAAAACCAAGAAAAGTGAAGTTAGAGCAAAGGAAAACCAAGAAAAGCGTGGTTAGAGCGGAGGAAAACCAAGAAAAGCAGAGTTAGAATGGAAGAAAACCAGGAAAAGCGGGGTTAGTGCGGAGGGAAACCAAGAAAAGCGGGGTTAGAGTGGAGGAAAAGCAAGAAAAGCGGGCTTAGAACGGAAGTAAACCAAGAAAAGTGAAGTTAGAGCGGAGGAAAACCGAGAAAAGCGGGGTTAGAGCGGAGGAAAACCAAGAAAAGCGAGGTTTGTGCAGTGTAAAACCAAGAAAAGCGGGGTTAGTGCGGAGGAAAACCAAGAAAAGCGGGGTTAGAAAGGAGGAAAACCAAGAAAAGTGAAGTTAGAGCGGAGGAAAACCAAGAAAAGCAGGGTTAGAGCGGAGGAAAACCAAGAAAAGCGGGGTTAGAGCGGAGGAAAACCAAGAAAAGCGAAGTTAGAACGGAGGAAAACCAAGAAATCTGGGGTTAGAGCGGAGGAAAACCAAGAAAAGCGGGGTTAGAGCGGAGGAAAACCAAGAAAAGCGGGGTTAGAGCGGAGGAAAACCAAGAAAAGCGAAGTTATAGCGAAGGAAAACCAAGAAAAGTGGTGTTAGAGCGGAGGAAAACCAAGAAAAGCGGTGTTAGAGTGGAGAAAAACCAAGAAAAGCGGAGTTAGAGTGGAGGAAAACCAAGAAAAGCGGGGTTAGAGCGGAGGAAAAGCAAGAAAAGCGCGGTTAGAGCGGAGGAATACCAAGAAAAGCGGGATTAGAAAGGAGGAAAACCAAGAAAAGTGAAGTTAGAGCAAAGGAAAACCAAGAAAAGCGTGGTTAGAGCAGAGGAAAACCAAGAAAAGCAGAGTTAGAATGGAAGAAAACCAGGAAAAGCGGGGTTAGACTGGAGGAAAACCAAGATAATCTAGGACAGAGCGAAGGAAAACCAATAAAAAGAAGTTAGAGAGAAAGAATACATAGAAAACCGGGGTATGAGCAGCAGAAATCCAAGAAAAGCATGGTTAGATTGGAGAAAAAGTAAGATAAGCAGGGTTAGAGCGGAGGAAAACCAAGAAAAGCGAAGTTATAGCGGAGGAAAACCAAGAAAAGCGGGATTAGAAAGGAGGAAAACCAAGAAAAGTGAAGTTAGAGCAAAGGAAAACCAAGAAAAGCGTGGTTAGAGCGGAGGAAAACCAAGAAAAGCAGAGTTAGAATGGAAGAAAACCAGGAAAAGCGGGGTTAGACTGGAGGAAAACCAAGATAGTCTAGGACAGAGCGAAGGAAAACCAATAAAAAGAAGTTAGAGAGAAAGAATACATAGAAAACCGGGGTATGAGCAGCAGAAATCCAAGAAAAGCATGGTTAGATTGGAGAAAAAGTAAGATAAGCAGGGTTAGAGCGGAGGAAAACCAAGAAAAGCGAAGTTATAGCGGAGGAAAACCAAGAAAAGCGGAATAAGTGCTGAGGAAAACCAGGAAAAGCAAGGTTAGAGCGAAGGAAAACCAAGAAAAGCGGGGTTAGAGCGGAGGAAAACCAAGAAAAGCTGGGATAGAGCGGAGAAAAACAAAAAAAAGCGGGGTTAGAGAGAAGGAAAAGCATGAAAAGCAGGGTTAGAGCGGAGGAAAACCAAGAAAAGCGGGGTTAGAAAGAAGGAAAACCAAGAAAAGTGAAGTTAGAGCGGAGGAAAACCAAGAAAAGCGGGCTTAGAACGGAAGAAAACCAAGAAAAGTGATGTTAGAGCGGAGGAAAACCGAGAAAAGCGGGGTTAGAGCGGAGGAAAACCAAGAAAAGTGAAGTTAGAGCGGAGGAAAACCAAGAAAAGCAGGGTTAGAGCGGAGGAAAACCAAGAAAAGCAAGGTTCGTGCGGAGGAAAACAAAGAAAAGAGGGGTTAGTGTGGAGGAAAACCAAGAAAAGCGGTGTTAGAGCGGATAAAAACCAAGAAAAGCGGAGTGAGACTATAGGAAATCCAAGAAAAGTGAAGTTAGAGCGGAGGAAAACAAAGAAAAGCGGGGTTAGAGAGGAGGAAAACCAAGAAAAGCAGGGTTAGTGCGGAGGGAAAAAAAGGAAAGAGGGGTTAGTGCGGAGGAAAACCAAGAAAAGCTGGGTTAGAGTGGAGGAAAACCAAGAAATGCAAAGTTAGAGTGGAGGAAAACAATGAAAAGCGGGGTTAGAGCAAAGGAAAAGCAAGAAAAGCGAGGTTAGAGCGGAGGAAAACCAAGAAAAGCGGGGTTAGAGCGGAGGAAAACCAAGAAAAGCGGGGTTAGAGCGGAGGAAAACCAAGAAAAGCGGGGTTAGAGCGGAGGAAAACGAAGAAAAGCGGGGTTCGTGCGGAGGAAAACAAAGAAAAGCGGGGTTAGAGCGGAGGAAATGCAAGAAAAGCGGTGTTAGTGTGGAGGAAAACCAAGAAAAGTGGGGTTAGAGTGGAGGAAAAGCAAGAATAGAGGGGTTAGTGCGGAGGAAAACCAAGAAAAGCAGTGTTTCAGCGGATGAAAACCAAGAAAAGCTGTGTTAGAGCGGAGGAAAACCAAGAAAAGCGCTGTTAGAGCGGAGGAAAACCAAGAAAAGCGGTGTTAGAGCGGAGAAAAACCAAGAAAGGCAAAGTTAGAACGGAGGAAAACCAAGAAAAGCAGGGATAGAGCGGAGGAAAACCAAGAAAAGCAGGGTTAGTGCGGTGTAAAACCAAGAAAAGCGAAGTTATAGCGAAGGAAAACCAAGAAAAGTGGTGTTAGAGCGGAGGAAAACCAAGAAAAGCGGTGTTAGAGTGGAGAAAAACCAAGAAAAGCGGAGTTAGAGTGGAGGAAAACCAAGACAAGCGGGGTTAGAGCGGAGGAAAAGCAAGAAAAGCGCGGTTAGAGCGGAGGAATACCAAGAAAAGCGGGATTAGAAAGGAGGAAAACCAAGAAAAGTGAAGTTAGAGCAAAGGAAAACCAAGAAAAGCGTGGTTAGAGCGGAGGAAAACCAAGAAAAGCAGAGTTAGAATGGAAGAAAACCAGGAAAAGCGGGGTTAGTGCGGAGGGAAACCAAGAAAAGCGGGGTTAGAGTGGAGGAAAAGCAAGAAAAGCGGGCTTAGAACGGAAGTAAACCAAGAAAAGTGAAGTTAGAGCGGAGGAAAACCAAGAAAAGCTGGGTTAGTGCAGTGTAAAACCAAGAAAAGCGGGGTTAGTGCGGAAGGAAACCAAGAAAAGCGGGGTTAGAGAGGAGGAAAACCAAGAAAAGCGGGGTTAGTGCGGAGGGAAACCAAGAAAAGCGGGGTTAGAGAGGAGGAAAACCAAGAAAAGCGGGGTTAGAGCGGAGGAAAAGCAAGAAAAGCGGGGTTAGAGCAGAGGAAAACAAAGAAAAGCGGGCTTAGAACCGAAGAAAACCAAGAAAAGTGAAGTTAAAGCGGAGGAAAACCGAGAAAAGCGAGGTTTGTGCTGTGTAAAACCAAGAAAAGCGGGGTTAGTGCGGAGGAAAACCAAGAAAAGCGGGGTTGGAGCGGAGGAAAACCAAGAAAAGTGAAGTTAGAGCGGAGGAAAACCAAGAAAAGCAGGGTTAGAGCAGAGGAAAAACAAGAAAAGCAAGGTTCGTGCGGAGGAAAACAAAGAAAAGAGGGGTTAGTGTGGAGGAAAACCAAGAAAAGCGGTGTTAGAGCGGATAAAAACCAAGAAAAGCGGAGTGAGACTATAGGAAATCCAAGAAAAGTGAAGTTAGAGCGAAGGAAAACCAAGAAAAGCGGGGTTAGAGAGGAGGAAAACCAAGAAAAGCAGGGTTAGTGCGGAGGGAAAAAAAGGAAAGAGGGGTTAGTGCGGAGGAAAACCAAGAAAAGCGAGGTTTGTGCAGTGTAAAACCAAGAAAAGCGGGGTTAGTGCGGAGGAAAACCAAGAAAAGCGGGGTTAGAAAGGAGGAAAACCAAGAAAAGTGAAGTTAGAGCGGAGGAAAACCAAGAAAAGCAGGGTTAGAGCGGAGGAAAACCAAGAAAAGCAAGGTTCGTGCGGAGGAAAACAAAGAAAAGAGGGGTTAGTGCGGAGGAAAACCAAGAAAAGCGGTGTTAGAGCGGATAAAAACCAAGAAAAGCGGAGTGAGACCATAGGAAATCCAAGAAAAGTGAAGTTAGAGCGGAGGAAAACCAAGAAAAGCGGGGTTAGAGAGGAGGAAAACCAAGAAAAGCAGGGTTAGTGCGGAGGGAAAAAAAGGAAAGAGGGGTTAGTGCGGAGGAAAACCAAGAAAAGCTGGGTTAGAGTGGAGAAAAACAAAGAAAAGCGGGGTTAGAGCGGAGGAAAACCAAGAAAAGCGTGGTTAGAACGGAGGAAAACCAAGAAAAGCGGGATTAGAAAGGAGGAAAACCAAGAAAAGTGAAGTTAGAGCGGAGGAAAACCAAGAAAAGCAGGGTTAGAGCGGAGGAAAACCAAGAAAAGCAAGGTTCGTGCGGAGGAAAACAAAGAAAAGAGGGGTTAGTGCGGAGGAAAACCAAGAAAAGCGGTGTTAGAGCGGAAAAAAACCAAGAAAAGCGGAGTGAGACCATAGGAAATCCAAGAAAAGTGAAGTTAGAGCGGAGGAAAACCAAGAAAAGCGGGGTTAGAGAGGAGGAAAACCAAGAAAAGCAGGGTTAGTGCGGAGGGAAAAAAAGGAAAGAGGGGTTAGTGCGGAGGAAAACCAAGAAAAGCTGGGTTAGAGTGGAGAAAAACAAAGAAAAGCGGGGTTAGAGCGGAGGAAAACCAAGAAAAGCGTGGTTAGAACAGAGGAAAACCAAGAAAAGCGGGATTAGAAAGGAGGAAAACCAAGAAAAGTGAAGTTAGAGCAAAGGAAAACCAAGAAAAGCGTGGTTAGAGTGGAGGAAAACCAAGAAAAGCAGAGTTAGAATGGAAGAAAATCAGGAAAAGCGGGGTTAGACTGGAGGAAAACCAAGATAATCTAGGACAGAGCGAAGGAAAACCAATACAAAGAAGTTAGAGAGAAAGAATACATAGAAAACCGGGGTATGAGCAGCAGAAATCCAAGAAAAGCATGGTTAGATTGGAGAAAAAGTAAGATAAGCAGGGTTAGAGCGGAGGAAAACCAAGAAAAGCGAAGTTATAGCGGAGGAAAACCAAGAAAAGGGGAATAAGTGCGGAGGAAAACCAGGAAAAGCAAGGTTAGAGCGAAGGAAAACGAAGAAAAGCGGGGTTAGAGCGGAGGAAAACCAAGAAAAGCTGGGATAGAGCGGAGAAAAACAAAAAAAAGCGGGGTTAGAGAGAAGGAAAAGCATGAAAAGCGGGGTTAGAGCGGAGGAAAACCAAGAAAAGCGGGGTTAGAAAGAAGGAAAACCAAGAAAAGTGAAGTTAGAGCGGAGGAAAACCAAGAAAAGCGGGCTTAGAACGGAAGAAAACCAAGAAAAGTGATGTTAGAGCGGAGGAAAACCGAGAAAAGCGGGGTTAGAGCGGAGGAAAACCAAGAAAAGTGAAGTTAGAGCGGAGGAAAACCAAGAAAAGCAGGGTTAGAGCGGAGGAAAACCAAGAAAAGCAAGGTTCGTGCGGAGGAAAACAAAGAAAAGAGGGGTTAGTGTGGAGGAAAACCAAGAAAAGCGGTGTTAGAGCGGATAAAAACCAAGAAAAGCGGAGTGAGACCATAGGAAATCCAAGAAAAGTGAAGTTAGAGCGGAGGAAAACCAAGAAAAGCGGGGTTAGAGAGGAGGAAAACCAAAAAAAGCAGGGTTAGTGCGGAGGGAAAAAAAGGAAAGAGGGGTTAGTGCGGAGGAAAACCAAGAAAAGCTGGGTTAGAGTGGAGGAAAACCAAGAAATGCAAAGTTAGAGTGGAGGAAAACAATGAAAAGCGGGGTTAGAGCGGAGGAAAAGCAAGAAAAGCGAGGTTAGAGCGGAGGAAAACCAAGAAAAGCGGGGTTAGAGCGGAGGAAAACCAAGAAAAGCGAAGTTATAGCGAAGGAAAACCAAGAAAAGTGGTGTTAGAGCGGAGGAAAACCAAGAAAAGCGGTGTTAGAGTGGAGAAAAACCAAGAAAAGCGGAGTTAGAGTGGAGGAAAACCAAGAAAAGCGGGGTTAGTGCGGAGGAAAACCAAGAAAAGCGGGGTTGGAGCGGAGGAAAACCAAGAAAAGTGAAGTTAGAGCGGAGGAAAACCAAGAAAAGCAGGGTTAGAGCAGAGGAAAAACAAGAAAAGCAAGGTTCGTGCGGAGGAAAACAAAGAAAAGAGGGGTTAGTGTGGAGGAAAACCAAGAAAAGCGGTGTTAGAGCGGATAAAAACCAAGAAAAGCGGAGTGAGACTATAGGAAATCCAAGAAAAGTGAAGTTAGAGCGGAGGAAAACCAAGAAAAGCGGGGTTAGAGAGGAGGAAAACCAAGAAAAGCAGGGTTAGTGCGGAGGGAAAAAAAGGAAAGAGGGGTTAGTGCGGAGGAAAACCAAGAAAAGCTGGGTTAGAGTGGAGGAAAACCAAGAAATGCAAAGTTAGAGTGGAGGAAAACAATGAAAAGCGGGGTTAGAGCGGAGGAAAAGCAAGAAAAGCGAGGTTAGAGCGGAGGAAAACCAAGAAAAGCGGGGTTAGAGCGGAGGAAAACCAAGAAAAGCGAAGTTATAGCGAAGGAAAACCAAGAAAAGTGGTGTTAGAGCGGAGGAAAACCAAGAAAAGCGGTGTTAGAGTGGAGAAAAACCAAGAAAAGCGGAGTTAGAGTGGAGGAAAACCAAGAAAAGCGGGGTTAGAGCGGAGGAAAAGCAAGAAAAGCGCGGTTAGAGCGGAGGAATACCAAGAAAAGCGGGATTAGAAAGGAGGAAAACCAAGAAAAGTGAAGTTAGAGCAAAGGAAAACCAAGAAAAGCGTGGTTAGAGCGGAGGAAAACCAAGAAAAGCAGAGTTAGAATGGAAGAAAACCAGGAAAAGCGGGGTTAGTGCGGAGGGAAACCAAGAAAAGCGGGGTTAGAGTGGAGGAAAAGCAAGAAAAGCGGGCTTAGAACGGAAGTAAACCAAGAAAAGTGAAGTTAGAGCGGAGGAAAACCGAGAAAAGCGGGGTTAGAGCGGAGGAAAACCAAGAAAAGCGAGGTTTGTGCAGTGTAAAACCAAGAAAAGCGGGGTTAGTGCGGAGGAAAACCAAGAAAAGCGGGGTTAGAAAGGAGGAAAACCAAGAAAAGTGAAGTTAGAGCGGAGGAAAACCAAGAAAAGCAAGGTTAGAGCGGAGGAAAACCAAGAAAAGCAAGGTTCGTGCGGAGGAAAACAAAGAAAAGAGGGGTTAGTGCGGAGGAAAACCAAGAAAAGCGGTGTTAGAGCGGATAAAAACCAAGAAAAGCGGAGTGAGACCATAGGAAATCCAAGAAAAGTGAAGTTAGAGCGGAGGAAAACCAAGAAAAGCGGGGTTAGAGAGGAGGAAAACCAAGAAAAGCAGGGTTAGTGCGGAGGGAAAAAAAGGAAAGAGGGGTTAGTGCGGAGGAAAACCAAGAAAAGCTGGGTTAGAGTGGAGAAAAACAAAGAAAAGCGGGGTTAGAGCGGAGGAAAACCAAGAAAAGCGGAGTGAGACTATAGGAAATCCAAGAAAAGTGAAGTTAGAGCGGAGGAAAACCAAGAAAAGCGGGGTTAGAGAGGAGGAAAACCAAGAAAAGCAGGGTTAGTGCGGAGGGAAAAAAAGGAAAGAGGGGTTAGTGCGGAGGAAAACCAAGAAAAGCTGGGTTAGAGTGGAGGAAAACCAAGAAATGCAAAGTTAGAGTGGAGGAAAACAATGAAAAGCGGGGTTAGAGCGGAGGAAAAGCAAGAAAAGCGAGGTTAGAGCGGAGGAAAACCAAGAAAAGCGGGGTTAGAGCGGAGGAAAACCAAGAAAAGCGAAGTTATAGCGAAGGAAAACCAAGAAAAGTGGTGTTAGAGCGGAGGAAAACCAAGAAAAGCGGTGTTAGAGTGGAGAAAAACCAAGAAAAGCGGAGTTAGAGTGGAGGAAAACCAAGAAAAGCGGGGTTAGAGCGGAGGAAAAGCAAGAAAAGCGCGGTTAGAGCGGAGGAATACCAAGAAAAGCGGGATTAGAAAGGAGGAAAACCAAGAAAAGTGAAGTTAGAGCAAAGGAAAACCAAGAAAAGCGTGGTTAGAGCGGAGGAAAACCAAGAAAAGCAGAGTTAGAATGGAAGAAAACCAGGAAAAGCGGGGTTAGTGCGGAGGGAAACCAAGAAAAGCGGGGTTAGAGTGGAGGAAAAGCAAGAAAAGCGGGCTTAGAACGGAAGTAAACCAAGAAAAGTGAAGTTAGAGCGGAGGAAAACCGAGAAAAGCGGGGTTAGAGCGGAGGAAAACCAAGAAAAGCGAGGTTTGTGCGGAAGGAAACCAAGAAAAGCGGGGTTAGAGAGGAGGAAAACCAAGAAAAGCGGGGTTAGTGCGGAGGGAAACCAAGAAAAGCGGGGTTAGAGAGGAGGAAAACCAAGAAAAGCGGGGTTAGAGCGGAGGAAAAGCAAGAAAAGCGGGGTTAGAGCAGAGGAAAACAAAGAAAAGCGGGCTTAGAACCGAAGAAAACCAAGAAAAGTGAAGTTAAAGCGGAGGAAAACCGAGAAAAGCGAGGTTTGTGCTGTGTAAAACCAAGAAAAGCGGGGTTAGTGCGGAGGAAAACCAAGAAAAGCGGGGTTGGAGCGGAGGAAAACCAAGAAAAGTGAAGTTAGAGCGGAGGAAAACCAAGAAAAGCAGGGTTAGAGCAGAGGAAAAACAAGAAAAGCAAGGTTCGTGCGGAGGAAAACAAAGAAAAGAGGGGTTAGTGTGGAGGAAAACCAAGAAAAGCGGTGTTAGAGCGGATAAAAACCAAGAAAAGCGGAGTGAGACTATAGGAAATCCAAGAAAAGTGAAGTTAGAGCGAAGGAAAACCAAGAAAAGCGGGGTTAGAGAGGAGGAAAACCAAGAAAAGCAGGGTTAGTGCGGAGGGAAAAAAAGGAAAGAGGGGTTAGTGCGGAGGAAAACCAAGAAAAGCGAGGTTTGTGCAGTGTAAAACCAAGAAAAGCGGGGTTAGTGCGGAGGAAAACCAAGAAAAGCGGGGTTAGAAAGGAGGAAAACCAAGAAAAGTGAAGTTAGAGCGGAGGAAAACCAAGAAAAGCAGGGTTAGAGCGGAGGAAAACCAAGAAAAGCAAGGTTCGTGCGGAGGAAAACAAAGAAAAGAGGGGTTAGTGCGGAGGAAAACCAAGAAAAGCGGTGTTAGAGCGGATAAAAACCAAGAAAAGCGGAGTGAGACCATAGGAAATCCAAGAAAAGTGAAGTTAGAGCGGAGGAAAACCAAGAAAAGCGGGGTTAGAGAGGAGGAAAACCAAGAAAAGCAGGGTTAGTGCGGAGGGAAAAAAAGGAAAGAGGGGTTAGTGCGGAGGAAAACCAAGAAAAGCTGGGTTAGAGTGGAGAAAAACAAAGAAAAGCGGGGTTAGAGCGGAGGAAAACCAAGAAAAGCGTGGTTAGAACAGAGGAAAACCAAGAAAAGCGGGATTAGAAAGGAGGAAAACCAAGAAAAGTGAAGTTAGAGCAAAGGAAAACCAAGAAAAGCGTGGTTAGAGTGGAGGAAAACCAAGAAAAGCAGAGTTAGAATGGAAGAAAATCAGGAAAAGCGGGGTTAGACTGGAGGAAAACCAAGATAATCTAGGACAGAGCGAAGGAAAACCAATACAAAGAAGTTAGAGAGAAAGAATACATAGAAAACCGGGGTATGAGCAGCAGAAATCCAAGAAAAGCATGGTTAGATTGGAGAAAAAGTAAGATAAGCAGGGTTAGAGCGGAGGAAAACCAAGAAAAGCGAAGTTATAGCGGAGGAAAACCAAGAAAAGGGGAATAAGTGCGGAGGAAAACCAGGAAAAGCAAGGTTAGAGCGAAGGAAAACGAAGAAAAGCGGGGTTAGAGCGGAGGAAAACCAAGAAAAGCTGGGATAGAGCGGAGAAAAACAAAAAAAAGCGGGGTTAGAGAGAAGGAAAAGCATGAAAAGCGGGGTTAGAGCGGAGGAAAACCAAGAAAAGCGGGGTTAGAAAGAAGGAAAACCAAGAAAAGTGAAGTTAGAGCGGAGGAAAACCAAGAAAAGCGGGCTTAGAACGGAAGAAAACCAAGAAAAGTGATGTTAGAGCGGAGGAAAACCGAGAAAAGCGGGGTTAGAGCGGAGGAAAACCAAGAAAAGTGAAGTTAGAGCGGAGGAAAACCAAGAAAAGCAGGGTTAGAGCGGAGGAAAACCAAGAAAAGCAAGGTTCGTGCGGAGGAAAACAAAGAAAAGAGGGGTTAGTGTGGAGGAAAACCAAGAAAAGCGGTGTTAGAGCGGATAAAAACCAAGAAAAGCGGAGTGAGACTATAGGAAATCCAAGAAAAGTGAAGTTAGAGCGGAGGAAAACCAAGAAAAGCGGGGTTAGAGAGGAGGAAAACCAAGAAAAGCAGGGTTAGTGCGGAGGGAAAAAAAGGAAAGAGGGGTTAGTGCGGAGGAAAACCAAGAAAAGCTGGGTTAGAGTGGAGGAAAACCAAGAAATGCAAAGTTAGAGTGGAGGAAAACAATGAAAAGCGGGGTTAGAGCGGAGGAAAAGCAAGAAAAGCGAGGTTAGAGCGGAGGAAAACCAAGAAAAGCGGGGTTAGAGCGGAGGAAAACCAAGAAAAGCGAAGTTATAGCGAAGGAAAACCAAGAAAAGTGGTGTTAGAGCGGAGGAAAACCAAGAAAAGCGGTGTTAGAGTGGAGAAAAACCAAGAAAAGCGGAGTTAGAGTGGAGGAAAACCAAGAAAAGCGGGGTTAGAGCGGAGGAAAAGCAAGAAAAGCGCGGTTAGAGCGGAGGAATACCAAGAAAAGCGGGATTAGAAAGGAGGAAAACCAAGAAAAGTGAAGTTAGAGCAAAGGAAAACCAAGAAACGCGTGGTTAGAGCGGAGGAAAACCAAGAAAAGCAGAGTTAGAATGGAAGAAAACCAGGAAAAGCGGGGTTAGTGCGGAGGGAAACCAAGAAAAGCGGGGTTAGAGTGGAGGAAAAGCAAGAAAAGCGGGCTTAGAACGGAAGTAAACCAAGAAAAGTGAAGTTAGAGCGGAGGAAAACCGAGAAAAGCGGGGTTAGAGCGGAGGAAAACCAAGAAAAGCGAGGTTTGTGCAGTGTAAAACCAAGAAAAGCGGGGTTAGTGCGGAGGAAAACCAAGAAAAGCGGGGTTAGAAAGGAGGAAAACCAAGAAAAGTGAAGTTAGAGCGGAGGAAAACCAAGAAAAGCAAGGTTAGAGCGGAGGAAAACCAAGAAAAGCAAGGTTCGTGCGGAGGAAAACAAAGAAAAGAGGGGTTAGTGCGGAGGAAAACCAAGAAAAGCGGTGTTAGAGCGGATAAAAACCAAGAAAAGCGGAGTGAGACCATAGGAAATCCAAGAAAAGTGAAGTTAGAGCGGAGGAAAACCAAGAAAAGCGGGGTTAGAGAGGAGGAAAACCAAGAAAAGCAGGGTTAGTGCGGAGGGAAAAAAAGGAAAGAGGGGTTAGTGCGGAGGAAAACCAAGAAAAGCTGGGTTAGAGTGGAGAAAAACAAAGAAAAGCGGGGTTAGAGCGGAGGAAAACCAAGAAAAGCGGAGTGAGACTATAGGAAATCCAAGAAAAGTGAAGTTAGAGCGGAGGAAAACCAAGAAAAGCGGGGTTAGAGAGGAGGAAAACCAAGAAAAGCAGGGTTAGTGCGGAGGGAAAAAAAGGAAAGAGGGGTTAGTGCGGAGGAAAACCAAGAAAAGCTGGGTTAGAGTGGAGGAAAACCAAGAAATGCAAAGTTAGAGTGGAGGAAAACAATGAAAAGCGGGGTTAGAGCGGAGGAAAAGCAAGAAAAGCGAGGTTAGAGCGGAGGAAAACCAAGAAAAGCGGGGTTAGAGCGGAGGAAAACCAAGAAAAGCGAAGTTATAGCGAAGGAAAACCAAGAAAAGTGGTGTTAGAGCGGAGGAAAACCAAGAAAAGCGGTGTTAGAGTGGAGAAAAACCAAGAAAAGCGGAGTTAGAGTGGAGGAAAACCAAGAAAAGCGGGGTTAGAGCGGAGGAAAAGCAAGAAAAGCGCGGTTAGAGCGGAGGAATACCAAGAAAAGCGGGATTAGAAAGGAGGAAAACCAAGAAAAGTGAAGTTAGAGCAAAGGAAAACCAAGAAAAGCGTGGTTAGAGCGGAGGAAAACCAAGAAAAGCAGAGTTAGAATGGAAGAAAACCAGGAAAAGCGGGGTTAGTGCGGAGGGAAACCAAGAAAAGCGGGGTTAGAGTGGAGGAAAAGCAAGAAAAGCGGGCTTAGAACGGAAGTAAACCAAGAAAAGTGAAGTTAGAGCGGAGGAAAACCGAGAAAAGCGGGGTTAGAGCGGAGGAAAACCAAGAAAAGCGAGGTTTGTGCAGTGTAAAACCAAGAAAAGCGGGGTTAGTGCGGAGGAAAACCAAGAAAAGCGGGGTTAGAAAGGAGGAAAACCAAGAAAAGTGAAGTTAGAGCGGAGGAAAACCAAGAAAAGCAAGGTTAGAGCGGAGGAAAACCAAGAAAAGCAAGGTTCGTGCGGAGGAAAACAAAGAAAAGAGGGGTTAGTGCGGAGGAAAACCAAGAAAAGCGGTGTTAGAGCGGATAAAAACCAAGAAAAGCGGAGTGAGACCATAGGAAATCCAAGAAAAATGAAGTTAGAGCGGAGGAAAACCAAGAAAAGCGGGGTTAGAGAGGAGGAAAACCAAGAAAAGCAGGGTTAGTGCGGAGGGAAAAAAAGGAAAGAGGGGTTAGTGCGGAGGAAAACCAAGAAAAGCTGGGTTAGAGTGGAGAAAAACAAAGAAAAGCGGGGTTAGAGCGGAGGAAAACCAAGAAAAGCGTGGTTAGAACGTAGGAAAACCAAGAAAAGCGGGATTAGAAAGGAGGAAAACCAAGAAAAGTGAAGTTAGAGCAAAGGAAAACCAAGAAAAGCGTGGTTAGAGCGGAGGAAAACCAAGAAAAGCAGAGTTAGAATGGAAGAAAACCAGGAAAAGCGGGGTTAGACTGGAGGAAAACCAAGATAATCTAGGACAGAGCGAAGGAAAACCAATAAAAAGAAGTTAGAGAGAAAGAATACATAGAAAACCGGGGTATGAGCAGCAGAAATCCAAGAAAAGCATGGTTAGATTGGAGAAAAAGTAAGATAAGCAGGGTTAGAGCGGAGGAAAACCAAGAAAAGCGAAGTTATAGCGGAGGAAAACCAAGAAAAGCGGAATAAGTGCGGAGGAAAACCAGGAAAAGCAAGGTTAGAGCGAAGGAAAACGAAGAAAAGCGGGGTTAGAGCGGAGGAAAACCAAGAAAAGCTGGGATAGAGCGGAGAAAAACAAAAAAAAGCGGGGTTAGAGAGAAGGAAAAGCATGAAAAGCGGGGTTAGAGCGGAGGAAAACCAAGAAAAGCGGGGTTAGAAAGAAGGAAAACCAAGAAAAGTGAAGTTAGAGCGGAGGAAAACCAAGAAAAGCAGGGTTAGAGCGGAGGAAAACCAAGAAAAGCAAGGTTCGTGCGGAGGAAAACAAAGAAAAGAGGGGTTAGTGTGGAGGAAAACCAAGAAAAGCGGTGTTAGAGCGGATAAAAACCAAGAAAAGCGGAGTGAGACTATAGGAAATCCAAGAAAAGTGAAGTTAGAGCGGAGGAAAACCAAGAAAAGCGGGGTTAGAGAGGAGGAAAACCAAGAAAAGCAGGGTTAGTGCGGAGGGAAAAAAAGGAAAGAGGGGTTAGTGCGGAGGAAAACCAAGAAAAGCTGGGATAGAGTGGAGAAAAACAAAAAAAAGCGGGGTTAGAGAGAAGGAAAAGCATGAAAAGCGGGGTTAGAGCGGAGGAAAACCAAGAAAAGCGGGGTTAGAAAGAAGGAAAACCAAGAAAAGTGAAGTTAGAGAGGAGGAAAACGAAGAAAAGCGGGCTTAGAACGGAAGAAAACCAAGAAAAGTGATGTTAGAGCGGAGGAAAACCGAGAAAAGCGGGGTTAGAGCGGAGGAAAACCAAGAAAAGCGGGGTTTGTGCAGTGTAAAACCAAGAAAAGCGGGGTTAGAGCGGAGGAAAACCAAGAAAAGTGGGGTTAGAGCGGAGGAAAACCAAGAAAAGTGAAGTTAGAGCGGAGGAAAACCAAGAAAAGCAGGGTTAGAGCGGAGGAAAACCAAGAAAAGCGGGTTTCGTGCGGAGGAAAACAAAGAAAAGAGGGGTTAGTGCGGAGGAAAACCAAGAAAAGCGGTGTTAGAGCGGATAAAAACCAAGGAAAGCGGAGTGAGACCATAGGAAAACCAAGAAATATGAAGTTAGAGCGGAGGAAAACCAATAAAAGCGGGGTTAGAGAGGAGGAAAACCAAGAAAAGCGGGGTTAGTGCTGAGGGAAAAAAAGGAAAGACGGGTTAGTGCGGAGGAAAACCAAGAAAAGCGGTGTTAGAGCGGAGGAAAACCAAGAAAAGCGGTGTTAGAGCGGAGGAAAACCAAGAAAAGCGAAGTTAGAACGGAGGAAAACCAAGAAAAGCGGGGATAGAGCGGAGGAAAACCAAGAAAAGCTGGGTTAGAGCAGAGGAAATCAAAGAAAAGCTGGGTTAGAGCAGAGGAAAACCAAGAAAAGCGGGGTTAGAGAGAACGAAAAGGATGAAAAGCGGGTTAAGAGCGGAGGAAAAGTAGGAATTGCGAAGTTAGAGCGTGGGAAAACCAAGAAAAGCTAGGTTCATGCAGATGGAAACCAACAAATGCGGGGTTAGAAAGGAAGAAAACCAAGAAAAGCAGAGTTAGAACGGAAGAAAACCAAGAAAAGAGGGGTTAGAGCGGAGGAAAACCAAGAAAAGCGAAGTTAGAGCAAAGGAAAACCAAGGAAAGCGAAGTTAGAGTGGAGGAAAACCAAGAAAAGAGGGGTTAGAAAGGAAGAAAACCAAGAAAAGTGAAGTTAGAGCGGAGGAAAACCAAGAAAAGCTGGGTTAGTGCAGTGTAAAACCAAGAAAAGCGGGGTTAGTGCGGAGGAAAACCAAGAAAAGCGGGGTTAGAGAGGAGGAAAACCAAGAAAAGCGGGGTTAGTGCGGAGGGAAACCAAGAAAAGTGGGGTTAGAGAGGAGGAAAACCAAGAAAAGCGGGGTTAGAGCGGAGGAAAAGCAAGAAAAGCGGTGTTAGAGCGGAGGAAAACAAAGAAAAGCGGGCTTAGAACCGAAGAAAACCAAGAAAAGTGAAGTTAAAGCGGAGGAAAACCGAGAAAAGCGAGGTTTGTGCAGTGTAAAACCAAGAAAAGCGGGGTTAGTGCGGAGGAAAACCAAGAAAAGCGGGGTTAGAGCGGAGGAAAACCAAGAAAAGTGAAGTTAGAGCGGAGGAAAACCAAGAAAAGCAGGGTTAGAGCGGAGGAAAACCAAGAAAAGCAAGGTTCGTGCGGAGGAAAACAAAGAAAAGAGGGGTTAGTGTGGAGGAAAACCAAGAAAAGCGGTGTTAGAGCGGATAAAAACCAAGAAAAGCGGAGTGAGACTATAGGAAATCCAAGAAAAGTGAAGTTAGAGCGGAGGAAAACCAAGAAAAGCGGGGTTAGAGAAGAGGAAAACCAAGAAAAGCAGGGTTAGTGCGGAGGGAAAAAAAGGAAAGAGGGGTTAGTGCGGAGGAAAACCAAGAAAAGCTGGGTTAGAGTGGAGAAAAACAAAGAAAAGCGGAGTTAGAGCGGAGGAAAACCAAGAAAAGCGAAGTTAGAACGGAGGAAAACCAAGAAAAGCGGGGTTAGAGCGGAGGAAAACCAAGAAAAGCGGGGTTAGAGCGGAGGAAAACCAAAAAATGCGGGGTTAGAGCGGAGGAAAACCAAGAAAAGCGGGGTTAGAGCGGAGGAAAACCAAGAAAAGCGGTATTAGTGTGGAGGAAAACCAAGAAAAGCGGGGTTAGAGCGGAGGAAATCCAAGAAAAGCAGTGTTAGAATGGAAGAAAACCAGGAAAAGCGGGGTTAGTGCGAAGGGAAACCAAGAAAAGCGGGGTTAGAGTGGAGGAAAAGCAAGAAAAGCGGGCTTAGAACGGAAGTAAACCAAGAAAAGTGAAGTTAGAGCGGAGGAAAACCGAGAAAAGCGGGGTTAGAGCGGAGGAAAACCAAGAAAAGCGAGGTTTGTGCAGTGTAAAACCAAGAAAAGCGGGGTTAGTGCGGAGGAAAACCAAGAAAAGCGGGGTTAGAAAGGAGGAAAACCAAGAAAAGCGGAGTGAGACCATAGGAAATCCAAGAAAAGTGAAGTTAGAGCGGAGGAAAACCAAGAAAAGCGGGGTTAGAGAGGAGGAAAACCAAGAAAAGCAGGGTTAGTGCGGAGGGAAAAAAAGGAAAGAGGGGTTAGTGCGGAGGAAAACCAAGAAAAGCGAGGTTAGAGTGGAGAAAAACAAAGAAAAGCGGGGTTAGAGCGGAGGAAAACCAAGAAAAGCGAAGTTAGAACGGAGGAAAACCAAGAAAAGTGGGATTAGAAAGGAGGAAAACCAAGAAAAGTGAAGTTAGAGCAAAGGAAAACCAAGAAAAGCGTGGTTAGAGCGGAGGAAAACCAAGAAAAGCAGAGTTAGAATGGAAGAAAACCAGGAAAAGCGGGGTTAGACTGGAGGAAAACCAAGATAATCTAGGACAGAGCGAAGGAAAACCAATAAAAAGAAGTTAGAGAGAAAGAATACATAGAAAACCGGGGTATGAGCAGCAGAAATC
This sequence comes from Coturnix japonica, assembly GCF_054131305.1. NCBI lineage: Eukaryota > Metazoa > Chordata > Aves > Galliformes > Phasianidae > Coturnix > Coturnix japonica. The sequence continues at coordinate 34,134,462 of NC_140669.1, forward strand.
CAAGAAAAGCATGGTTAGATTGGAGAAAAAGTAAGATAAGCAGGGTTAGAGCGGAGGAAAACCAAGAAAAGCGAAGTTATAGCGGAGGAAAACCAAGAAAAGCGGAATAAGTGCTGAGGAAAACCAGGAAAAGCAAGGTTAGAGCGAAGGAAAACCAAGAAAAGCGGGGTTAGAGCGGAGGAAAACCAAGAAAAGCTGGGATAGAGCGGAGAAAAACAAAAAAAAGCGGGGTTAGAGAGAAGGAAAAGCATGAAAAGCAGGGTTAGAGCGGAGGAAAACCAAGAAAAGCGGGGTTAGAAAGAAGGAAAACCAAGAAAAGTGAAGTTAGAGCGGAGGAAAACCAAGAAAAGCGGGCTTAGAACGGAAGAAAACCAAGAAAAGTGATGTTAGAGCGGAGGAAAACCGAGAAAAGCGGGGTTAGAGCGGAGGAAAACCAAGAAAAGTGAAGTTAGAGCGGAGGAAAACCAAGAAAAGCAGGGTTAGAGCGGAGGAAAACCAAGAAAAGCAAGGTTCGTGCGGAGGAAAACAAAGAAAAGAGGGGTTAGTGTGGAGGAAAACCAAGAAAAGCGGTGTTAGAGCGGATAAAAACCAAGAAAAGCGGAGTGAGACTATAGGAAATCCAAGAAAAGTGAAGTTAGAGCGGAGGAAAACAAAGAAAAGCGGGGTTAGAGAGGAGGAAAACCAAGAAAAGCAGGGTTAGTGCGGAGGGAAAAAAAGGAAAGAGGGGTTAGTGCGGAGGAAAACCAAGAAAAGCTGGGTTAGAGTGGAGGAAAACCAAGAAATGCAAAGTTAGAGTGGAGGAAAACAATGAAAAGCGGGGTTAGAGCAAAGGAAAAGGAAGAAAAGCGAGGTTAGAGCGGAGGAAAACCAAGAAAAGCGGGGTTAGAGCGGAGGAAAACCAAGAAAAGCGGGGTTAGAGCGGAGGAAAACCAAGAAAAGCGGGGTTAGAGCGGAGGAAAACGAAGAAAAGCGGGGTTCGTGCGGAGGAAAACAAAGAAAAGCGGGGTTAGAGCGGAGGAAATCCAAGAAAAGCGGTGTTAGTGTGGAGGAAAACCAAGAAAAGTGGGGTTAGAGAGGAGGAAAAGCAAGAATAGAGGGGTTAGTGCGGAGGAAAACCAAGAAAAGCAGTGTTTCAGCGGATGAAAACCAAGAAAAGCTGTTTTAGAGCGGAGGAAAACCAAGAAAAGCGCTGTTAGAGCGGAGGAAAACCAAGAAAAGCGGTGTTAGAGCGGAGAAAAACCAAGAAAAGCAAAGTTAGAACGGAGGAAAACCAAGAAAAGCAGGGATAGAGCGGAGGAAAACCAAGAAAAGCAGGGTTAGTGCGGTGTAAAACCAAGAAAAGCGAAGTTATAGCGAAGGAAAATCAAGAAAAGTGGTGTTAGAGCGGAGGAAAACCAAGAAAAGCGGTGTTAGAGTGGAGAAAAACCAAGAAAAGCGGAGTTAGAGTGGAGGAAAACCAAGACAAGCGGGGTTAGAGCGGAGGAAAAGCAAGAAAAGCGCGGTTAGAGCGGAGGAATACCAAGAAAAGCGGGATTAGAAAGGAGGAAAACCAAGAAAAGTGAAGTTAGAGCAAAGGAAAACCAAGAAAAGCGTGGTTAGAGCGGAGGAAAACCAAGAAAAGCAGAGTTAGAATGGAAGAAAACCAGGAAAAGCGGGGTTAGTGCGGAGGGAAACCAAGAAAAGCGGGGTTAGAGTGGAGGAAAAGCAAGAAAAGCGGGCTTAGAACGGAAGTAAACCAAGAAAAGTGAAGTTAGAGCGGAGGAAATCCAAGAAAAGCTGGGTTAGTGCAGTGTAAAACCAAGAAAAGCGGGGTTAGTGCGGAAGGAAACCAAGAAAAGCGGGGTTAGAGAGGAGGAAAACCAAGAAAAGCGGGGTTAGTGCGGAGGGAAACCAAGAAAAGCGGGGTTAGAGAGGAGGAAAACCAAGAAAAGCGGGGTTAGAGCGGAGGAAAAGCAAGAAAAGCGGGGTTAGAGCAGAGGAAAACAAAGAAAAGCGGGCTTAGAACCGAAGAAAACCAAGAAAAGTGAAGTTAAAGCGGAGGAAAACCGAGAAAAGCGAGGTTTGTGCTGTGTAAAACCAAGAAAAGCGGGGTTAGTGCGGAGGAAAACCAAGAAAAGCGGGGTTGGAGCGGAGGAAAACCAAGAAAAGTGAAGTTAGAGCGGAGGAAAACCAAGAAAAGCAGGGTTAGAGCAGAGGAAAAACAAGAAAAGCAAGGTTCGTGCGGAGGAAAACAAAGAAAAGAGGGGTTAGTGTGGAGGAAAACCAAGAAAAGCGGTGTTAGAGCGGATAAAAACCAAGAAAAGCGGAGTGAGACTATAGGAAATCCAAGAAAAGTGAAGTTAGAGCGAAGGAAAACCAAGAAAAGCGGGGTTAGAGAGGAGGAAAACCAAGAAAAGCAGGGTTAGTGCGGAGGGAAAAAAAGGAAAGAGGGGTTAGTGCGGAGGAAAACCAAGAAAAGCGAGGTTTGTGCAGTGTAAAACCAAGAAAAGCGGGGTTAGTGCGGAGGAAAACCAAGAAAAGCGGGGTTAGAAAGGAGGAAAACCAAGAAAAGTGAAGTTAGAGCGGAGGAAAACCAAGAAAAGCAGGGTTAGAGCGGAGGAAAACCAAGAAAAGCAAGGTTCGTGCGGAGGAAAACAAAGAAAAGAGGGGTTAGTGCGGAGGAAAACCAAGAAAAGCGGTGTTAGAGCGGATAAAAACCAAGAAAAGCGGAGTGAGACCATAGGAAATCCAAGAAAAGTGAAGTTAGAGCGGAGGAAAACCAAGAAAAGCGGGGTTAGAGAGGAGGAAAACCAAGAAAAGCAGGGTTAGTGCGGAGGGAAAAAAAGGAAAGAGGGGTTAGTGCGGAGGAAAACCAAGAAAAGCTGGGTTAGAGTGGAGAAAAACAAAGAAAAGCGGGGTTAGAGCGGAGGAAAACCAAGAAAAGCGTGGTTAGAACGGAGGAAAACCAAGAAAAGCGGGATTAGAAAGGAGGAAAACCAAGAAAAGTGAAGTTAGAGCAAAGGAAAACCAAGAAAAGCGTGGTTAGAGTGGAGGAAAACCAAGAAAAGCAGAGTTAGAATGGAAGAAAATCAGGAAAAGCGGGGTTAGACTGGAGGAAAACCAAGATAATCTAGGACAGAGCGAAGGAAAACCAATAAAAAGAAGTTAGAGAGAAAGAATACATAGAAAACCGGGGTATGAGCAGCAGAAATCCAAGAAAAGCATGGTTAGATTGGAGAAAAAGTAAGATAAGCAGGGTTAGAGCGGAGGAAAACCAAGAAAAGCGAAGTTATAGCGGAGGAAAACCAAGAAAAGGGGAATAAGTGCGGAGGAAAACCAGGAAAAGCAAGGTTAGAGCGAAGGAAAACGAAGAAAAGCGGGGTTAGAGCGGAGGAAAACCAAGAAAAGCTGGGATAGAGCGGAGAAAAACAAAAAAAAGCGGGGTTAGAGAGAAGGAAAAGCATGAAAAGCGGGGTTAGAGCGGAGGAAAACCAAGAAAAGCGGGGTTAGAAAGAAGGAAAACCAAGAAAAGTGAAGTTAGAGCGGAGGAAAACCAAGAAAAGCGGGCTTAGAACGGAAGAAAACCAAGAAAAGTGATGTTAGAGCGGAGGAAAACCGAGAAAAGCGGGGTTAGAGCGGAGGAAAACCAAGAAAAGTGAAGTTAGAGCGGAGGAAAACCAAGAAAAGCAGGGTTAGAGCGGAGGAAAACCAAGAAAAGCAAGGTTCGTGCGGAGGAAAACAAAGAAAAGAGGGGTTAGTGTGGAGGAAAACCAAGAAAAGCGGTGTTAGAGCGGATAAAAACCAAGAAAAGCGGAGTGAGACTATAGGAAATCCAAGAAAAGTGAAGTTAGAGCGGAGGAAAACCAAGAAAAGCGGGGTTAGAGAGGAGGAAAACCAAGAAAAGCAGGGTTAGTGCGGAGGGAAAAAAAGGAAAGAGGGGTTAGTGCGGAGGAAAACCAAGAAAAGCTGGGTTAGAGTGGAGGAAAACCAAGAAATGCAAAGTTAGAGTGGAGGAAAACAATGAAAAGCGGGGTTAGAGCAAAGGAAAAGCAAGAAAAGCGAGGTTAGAGCGGAGGAAAACCAAGAAAAGCGGGGTTAGAGCGGAGGAAAACCAAGAAAAGCGGGGTTAGAGCGGAGGAAAACCAAGAAAAGCGGGGTTAGAGCGGAGGAAAACGAAGAAAAGCGGGGTTCGTGCGGAGGAAAACAAAGAAAAGCGGGGTTAGAGCGGAGGAAATCCAAGAAAAGCGGTGTTAGTGTGGAGGAAAACCAAGAAAAGTGGGGTTAGAGTGGAGGAAAAGCAAGAATAGAGGGGTTAGTGCGGAGGAAAACCAAGAAAAGCAGTGTTTCAGCGGATGAAAACCAAGAAAAGCTGTGTTAGAGCGGAGGAAAACCAAGAAAAGCGCTGTTAGAGCGGAGGAAAACCAAGAAAAGCGGTGTTAGAGCGGAGAAAAACCAAGAAAAGCAAAGTTAGAACGGAGGAAAACCAAGAAAAGCAGGGATAGAGCGGAGGAAAACCAAGAAAAGCAGGGTTAGTGCGGTGTAAAACCAAGAAAAGCGAAGTTATAGCGAAGGAAAACCAAGAAAAGTGGTGTTAGAGCGGAGGAAAACCAAGAAAAGCGGTGTTAGAGTGGAGAAAAACCAAGAAAAGCGGAGTTAGAGTGGAGGAAAACAAAGACAAGCTGGGTTAGAGCGGAGGAAAAGCAAGAAAAGCGCGGTTAGAGCGGAGGAATACCAAGAAAAGCGGGATTAGAAAGGAGGAAAACCAAGAAAAGTGAAGTTAGAGCAAAGGAAAACCAAGAAAAGCGTGGTTAGAGCGGAGGAAAACCAAGAAAAGCAGAGTTAGAATGGAAGAAAACCAGGAAAAGCGGGGTTAGTGCGGAGGGAAACCAAGAAAAGCGGGGTTAGAGTGGAGGAAAAGCAAGAAAAGCGGGCTTAGAACGGAAGAAAACCAAGAAAAGTGAAGTTAGAGCGGAGGAAAACCAAGAAAAGCTGGGTTAGTGCAGTGTAAAACCAAGAAAAGCGGGGTTAGTGCGGAAGGAAACCAAGAAAAGCGGGGTTAGAGAGGAGGAAAACCAAGAAAAGCGGGGTTAGTGCGGAGGGAAACCAAGAAAAGCGGGGTTAGAGAGGAGGAAAACCAAGAAAAGCGGGGTTAGAGCGGAGGAAAAGCAAGAAAAGCGGGGTTAGAGCAGAGGAAAACAAAGAAAAGCGGGCTTAGAACCGAAGAAAACCAAGAAAAGTGAAGTTAAAGCGGAGGAAAACCGAGAAAAGCGAGGTTTGTGCTGTGTAAAACCAAGAAAAGCGGGGTTAGTGCGGAGGAAAACCAAGAAAAGCGGGGTTGGAGCGGAGGAAAACCAAGAAAAGTGAAGTTAGAGCGGAGGAAAACCAAGAAAAGCAGGGTTAGAGCAGAGGAAAAACAAGAAAAGCAAGGTTCGTGCGGAGGAAAACAAAGAAAAGAGGGGTTAGTGTGGAGGAAAACCAAGAAAAGCGGTGTTAGAGCGGATAAAAACCAAGAAAAGCGGAGTGAGACTATAGGAAATCCAAGAAAAGTGAAGTTAGAGCGAAGGAAAACCAAGAAAAGCGGGGTTAGAGAGGAGGAAAACCAAGAAAAGCAGGGTTAGTGCGGAGGGAAAAAAAGGAAAGAGGGGTTAGTGCGGAGGAAAACCAAGAAAAGCGAGGTTTGTGCAGTGTAAAACCAAGAAAAGCGGGGTTAGTGCGGAGGAAAACCAAGAAAAGCGGGGTTAGAAAGGAGGAAAACCAAGAAAAGTGAAGTTAGAGCGGAGGAAAACCAAGAAAAGCAGGGTTAGAGCGGAGGAAAACCAAGAAAAGCAAGGTTCGTGCGGAGGAAAACAAAGAAAAGAGGGGTTAGTGCGGAGGAAAACCAAGAAAAGCGGTGTTAGAGCGGATAAAAACCAAGAAAAGCGGAGTGAGACCATAGGAAATCCAAGAAAAGTGAAGTTAGAGCGGAGGAAAACCAAGAAAAGCGGGGTTAGAGAGGAGGAAAACCAAGAAAAGCAGGGTTAGTGCGGAGGGAAAAAAAGGAAAGAGGGGTTAGTGCGGAGGAAAACCAAGAAAAGCTGGGTTAGAGTGGAGAAAAACAAAGAAAAGCGGGGTTAGAGCGGAGGAAAACCAAGAAAAGCGTGGTTAGAACGGAGGAAAACCAAGAAAAGCGGGATTAGAAAGGAGGAAAACCAAGAAAAGTGAAGTTAGAGCAAAGGAAAACCAAGAAAAGCGTGGTTAGAGTGGAGGAAAACCAAGAAAAGCAGAGTTAGAATGGAAGAAAATCAGGAAAAGCGGGGTTAGACTGGAGGAAAACCAAGATAATCTAGGACAGAGCGAAGGAAAACCAATACAAAGAAGTTAGAGAGAAAGAATACATAGAAAACCGGGGTATGAGCAGCAGAAATCCAAGAAAAGCATGGTTAGATTGGAGAAAAAGTAAGATAAGCAGGGTTAGAGCGGAGGAAAACCAAGAAAAGCGAAGTTATAGCGGAGGAAAACCAAGAAAAGGGGAATAAGTGCGGAGGAAAACCAGGAAAAGCAAGGTTAGAGCGAAGGAAAACGAAGAAAAGCGGGGTTAGAGCGGAGGAAAACCAAGAAAAGCTGGGATAGAGCGGAGAAAAACAAAAAAAAGCGGGGTTAGAGAGAAGGAAAAGCATGAAAAGCGGGGTTAGAGCGGAGGAAAACCAAGAAAAGCGGGGTTAGAAAGAAGGAAAACCAAGAAAAGTGAAGTTAGAGCGGAGGAAAACCAAGAAAAGCGGGCTTAGAACGGAAGAAAACCAAGAAAAGTGATGTTAGAGCGGAGGAAAACCGAGAAAAGCGGGGTTAGAGCGGAGGAAAACCAAGAAAAGTGAAGTTAGAGCGGAGGAAAACCAAGAAAAGCAGGGTTAGAGCGGAGGAAAACCAAGAAAAGCAAGGTTCGTGCGGAGGAAAACAAAGAAAAGAGGGGTTAGTGTGGAGGAAAACCAAGAAAAGCGGTGTTAGAGCGGATAAAAACCAAGAAAAGCGGAGTGAGACTATAGGAAATCCAAGAAAAGTGAAGTTAGAGCGGAGGAAAACCAAGAAAAGCGGGGTTAGAGAGGAGGAAAACCAAGAAAAGCAGGGTTAGTGCGGAGGGAAAAAAAGGAAAGAGGGGTTAGTGCGGAGGAAAACCAAGAAAAGCTGGGTTAGAGTGGAGGAAAACCAAGAAATGCAAAGTTAGAGTGGAGGAAAACAATGAAAAGCGGGGTTAGAGCGGAGGAAAAGCAAGAAAAGCGAGGTTAGAGCGGAGGAAAACCAAGAAAAGCGGGGTTAGAGCGGAGGAAAACCAAGAAAAGCGAAGTTATAGCGAAGGAAAACCAAGAAAAGTGGTGTTAGAGCGGAGGAAAACCAAGAAAAGCGGTGTTAGAGTGGAGAAAAACCAAGAAAAGCGGAGTTAGAGTGGAGGAAAACCAAGAAAAGCGGGGTTAGAGCGGAGGAAAAGCAAGAAAAGCGCGGTTAGAGCGGAGGAATACCAAGAAAAGCGGGATTAGAAAGGAGGAAAACCAAGAAAAGTGAAGTTAGAGCAAAGGAAAACCAAGAAAAGCGTGGTTAGAGCGGAGGAAAACCAAGAAAAGCAGAGTTAGAATGGAAGAAAACCAGGAAAAGCGGGGTTAGTGCGGAGGGAAACCAAGAAAAGCGGGGTTAGAGTGGAGGAAAAGCAAGAAAAGCGGGCTTAGAACGGAAGTAAACCAAGAAAAGTGAAGTTAGAGCGGAGGAAAACCGAGAAAAGCGGGGTTAGAGCGGAGGAAAACCAAGAAAAGCGAGGTTTGTGCAGTGTAAAACCAAGAAAAGCGGGGTTAGTGCGGAGGAAAACCAAGAAAAGCGGGGTTAGAAAGGAGGAAAACCAAGAAAAGTGAAGTTAGAGCGGAGGAAAACCAAGAAAAGCGGTGTTAGAGTGGAGAAAAACCAAGAAAAGCGGAGTTAGAGTGGAGGAAAACCAAGAAAAGCGGGGTTAGAGCGGAGGAAAAGCAAGAAAAGCGCGGTTAGAGCGGAGGAATACCAAGAAAAGCGGGATTAGAAAGGAGGAAAACCAAGAAAAGTGAAGTTAGAGCAAAGGAAAACCAAGAAAAGCGTGGTTAGAGCGGAGGAAAACCAAGAAAAGCAGAGTTAGAATGGAAGAAAACCAGGAAAAGCGGGGTTAGTGCGGAGGGAATCCAAGAAAAGCGGGGTTAGAGTGGAGGAAAAGCAAGAAAAGCGGGCTTAGAACGGAAGTAAACCAAGAAAAGTGAAGTTAGAGCGGAGGAAAACCGAGAAAAGCGGGGTTAGAGCGGAGGAAAACCAAGAAAAGCGAGGTTTGTGCAGTGTAAAACCAAGAAAAGCGGGGTTAGTGCGGAGGAAAACCAAGAAAAGCGGGGTTAGAAAGGAGGAAAACCAAGAAAAGTGAAGTTAGAGCGGAGGAAAACCAAGAAAAGCAAGGTTAGAGCGGAGGAAAACCAAGAAAAGCAAGGTTCGTGCGGAGGAAAACAAAGAAAAGAGGGGTTAGTGCGGAGGAAAACCAAGAAAAGCGGTGTTAGAGCGGATAAAAACCAAGAAAAGCGGAGTGAGACCATAGGAAATCCAAGAAAAGTGAAGTTAGAGCGGAGGAAAACCAAGAAAAGCGGGGTTAGAGAGGAGGAAAACCAAGAAAAGCAGGGTTAGTGCGGAGGGAAAAAAAGGAAAGAGGGGTTAGTGCGGAGGAAAACCAAGAAAAGCTGGGTTAGAGTGGAGAAAAACAAAGAAAAGCGGGGTTAGAGCGGAGGAAAACCAAGAAAAGCGGAGTGAGACTATAGGAAATCCAAGAAAAGTGAAGTTAGAGCGGAGGAAAACCAAGAAAAGCGGGGTTAGAGAGGAGAAAAACCAAGAAAAGCAGGGTTAGTGCGGAGGGAAAAAAAGGAAAGAGGGGTTAGTGCGGAGGAAAACCAAGAAAAGCTGGGTTAGAGTGGAGGAAAACCAAGAAATGCAAAGTTAGAGTGGAGGAAAACAATGAAAAGTGGGGTTAGAGCGGAGGAAAAGCAAGAAAAGCGAGGTTAGAGCGGAGGAAAACCAAGAAAAGCGGGGTTAGAGCGGAGTAAAACCAAGAAAAGCGAAGTTATAGCGAAGGAAAACCAAGAAAAGTGGTGTTAGAGCGGAGGAAAACCAAGAAAAGCGGTGTTAGAGTGGAGAAAAACCAAGAAAAGCGGAGTTAGAGTGGAGGAAAACCAAGAAAAGCGGGGTTAGAGCGGAGGAAAAGCAAGAAAAGCGCGGTTAGAGCGGAGGAATACCAAGAAAAGCGGGATTAGAAAGGAGGAAAACCAAGAAAAGTGAAGTTAGAGCAAAGGAAAACCAAGAAAAGCGTGGTTAGAGCGGAGGAAAACCAAGAAAAGCAGAGTTAGAATGGAAGAAAACCAGGAAAAGCGGGGTTAGTGCGGAGGGAAACCAAGAAAAGCGGGGTTAGAGTGGAGGAAAAGCAAGAAAAGCGGGCTTAGAACGGAAGTAAACCAAGAAAAGTGAAGTTAGAGCGGAGGAAAACCGAGAAAAGCGGGGTTAGAGCGGAGGAAAACCAAGAAAAGCGAGGTTTGTGCAGTGTAAAACCAAGAAAAGCGGGGTTAGTGCGGAGGAAAACCAAGAAAAGCGGGGTTAGAAAGGAGGAAAACCAAGAAAAGTGAAGTTAGAGCGGAGGAAAACCAAGAAAAGCAAGGTTAGAGCGGAGGAAAACCAAGAAAAGCAAGGTTCGTGCGGAGGAAAACAAAGAAAAGAGGGGTTAGTGCGGAGGAAAACCAAGAAAAGCGGTGTTAGAGCGGATAAAAACCAAGAAAAGCGGAGTGAGACCATAGGAAATCCAAGAAAAATGAAGTTAGAGCGGAGGAAAACCAAGAAAAGCGGGGTTAGAGAGGAGGAAAACCAAGAAAAGCAGGGTTAGTGCGGAGGGAAAAAAAGGAAAGAGGGGTTAGTGCGGAGGAAAACCAAGAAAAGCTGGGTTAGAGTGGAGAAAAACAAAGAAAAGCGGGGTTAGAGCGGAGGAAAACCAAGAAAAGCGTGGTTAGAACGGAGGAAAACCAAGAAAAGCGGGATTAGAAAGGAGGAAAACCAAGAAAAGTGAAGTTAGAGCAAAGGAAAACCAAGAAAAGCGTGGTTAGAGCGGAGGAAAACCAAGAAAAGCAGAGTTAGAATGGAAGAAAACCAGGAAAAGCGGGGTTAGGCTGGAGGAAAACCAAGATAATCTAGGACAGAGCGAAGGAAAACCAATAAAAAGAAGTTAGAGAGAAAGAATACATAGAAAACCGGGGTATGAGCAGCAGAAATCCAAGAAAAGCATGGTTAGATTGGAGAAAAAGTAAGATAAGCAGGGTTAGAGCGGAGGAAAACCAAGAAAAGCGAAGTTATAGCGGAGGAAAACCAAGAAAAGCGGAATAAGTGCGGAGGAAAACCAGGAAAAGCAAGGTTAGAGCGAAGGAAAACGAAGAAAAGCGGGGTTAGAGCGGAGGAAAACCAAGAAAAGCTGGGATAGAGCGGAGAAAAACAAAAAAAAGCGGGGTTAGAGAGAAGGAAAAGCATGAAAAGCGGGGTTAGAGCGGAGGAAAACCAAGAAAAGCGGGGTTAGAAAGAAGGAAAACCAAGAAAAGTGAAGTTAGAGCGGAGGAAAACCAAGAAAAGCAGGGTTAGAGCGGAGGAAAACCAAGAAAAGCAAGGTTCGTGCGGAGGAAAACAAAGAAAAGAGGGGTTAGTGTGGAGGAAAACCAAGAAAAGCGGTGTTAGAGCGGATAAAAACCAAGAAAAGCGGAGTGAGACTATAGGAAATCCAAGAAAAGTGAAGTTAGAGCGGAGGAAAACCAAGAAAAGCGGGGTTAGAGAGGAGGAAAACCAAGAAAAGCAGGGTTAGTGCGGAGGGAAAAAAAGGAAAGAGGGGTTAGTGCGGAGGAAAACCAAGAAAAGCTGGGTTAGAGTGGAGGAAAACCAAGAAATGCAAAGTTAGAGTGGAGGAAAACAATGAAAAGCGGGGTTAGAGCGGAGGAAAACCAAGAAAAGCGAGGTTAGAGCGGAGGAAAACCAAGAAAAGCGGGGTTAGAGCGGAGGAAAACCAAGAAAAGCGGGGTTAGAGCGGAGGAAAACCAAGAAAAGCGGGGTTAGAGCGGAGGAAAACCAAGAAAAGCGGGGTTCGTGCGGAGGAAAACAAAGAAAAGCGGGGTTAGAGCGGAGGAAATCCAAGAAAAGCGGTGTTAGTGTGGAGGAAAACCAAGAAAAGTGGGGTTAGAGTGGAGGAAAAGCAAGAATAGAGGGGTTAGTGCGGAGGAAAACCAAGAAAAGCAGTGTTTCAGCGGATGAAAACCAAGAAAAGCTGTGTTAGAGCGGAGGAATACCAAGAAAAGCGCTGTTAGAGCGGAGGAAAACCAAGAAAAGCGGTGTTAGAGCGGAGAAAAACCAAGAAAAGCAAAGTTAGAACGGAGGAAAACCAAGAAAAGCGGGGATAGAGCGGAGGAAAACCAAGAAAAGCAGGGTTAGTGCGGTGTAAAACCAAGAAAAGCGAAGTTATAGCGAAGGAAAACCAAGAAAAGTGGTGTTAGAGCGGAGGAAAACCAAGAAAAGCGGTGTTAGAGTGGAGAAAAACCAAGAAAAGCGGAGTTAGAGCGGAGGAAAACCAAGAAAAGCGGGGTTAGAGCGGAGGAAAAGCAAGAAAAGCGCGGTTAGAGCGGAGGAATACCAAGAAAAGCGGGATTAGAAAGGAGGAAAACCAAGAAAAGTGAAGTTAGAGCAAAGGAAAACCAAGAAAAGCGTGGTTAGAGCGGAGGAAAACCAAGAAAAGCAGAGTTAGAATGGAAGAAAACCAGGAAAAGCGGGGTTAGTGCGGAGGGAAACCAAGAAAAGCGGGGTTAGAGTGGAGGAAAAGCAAGAAAAGCGGGCTTAGAACGGAAGTAAACCAAGAAAAGTGAAGTTAGAGCGGAGGAAAACCGAGAAAAGCGGGGTTAGAGCGGAGGAAAACCAAGAAAAGCGAGGTTTGTGCAGTGTAAAACCAAGAAAAGCGGGGTTAGTGCGGAGGAAAACCAAGAAAAGCGGGGTTAGAAAGGAGGAAAACCAAGAAAAGTGAAGTTAGAGCGGAGGAAAACCAAGAAAAGCAGGGTTAGAGCGGAGGAAAACCAAGAAAAGCAAGGTTCGTGCGGAGGAAAACAAAGAAAAGAGGGGTTAGTGCGGAGGAAAACCAAGAAAAGCGGTGTTAGAGCGGATAAAAACCAAGAAAAGCGGAGTGAGACCATAGGAAATCCAAGAAAAGTGAAGTTAGAGCGGAGGAAAACCAAGAAAAGCGGGGTTAGAGAGGAGGAAAACCAAGAAAAGCAGGGTTAGTGCGGAGGGAAAAAAAGGAAAGAGGGGTTAGTGCGGAGGAAAACCAAGAAAAGCTGGGTTAGAGTGGAGAAAAACAAAGAAAAGCGGGGTTAGAGCGGAGGAAAACCAAGAAAAGCGAAGTTAGAACGGAGGAAAACCAAGAAAAGTGGGATTAGAAAGGAGGAAAACCAAGAAAAGTGAAGTTAGAGCAAAGGAAAACCAAGAAAAGCGTGGTTAGAGCGGAGGAAAACCAAGAAAAGCAGAGTTAGAATGGAAGAAAACCAGGAAAAGCGGGGTTAGACTGGAGGAAAACCAAGATAATCTAGGACAGAGCGAAGGAAAACCAATAAAAAGAAGTTAGAGAGAAAGAATACAAAGAAAACCGGGGTATGAGCAGCAGAAATCCAAGAAAAGCATGGTTAGATTGGAGAAAAAGTAAGATAAGCAGGGTTAGAGCGGAGGAAAACCAAGAAAAGCGAAGTTATAGCGGAGAAAAACCAAGAAAAGCGGAATAAGTGCGGAGGAAAACCAGGAAAAGCAAGGTTAGAGCGAAGGAAAACGAAGAAAAGCGGGGTTAGAGCGGAGGAAAACCAAGAAAAGCTGGGATAGAGTGGAGAAAAACAAAAAAAAGCGGGGTTAGAGAGAAGGAAAAGCATGAAAAGCGGGGTTAGAGCGGAGGAAAACCAAGAAAAGCGGGGTTAGAAAGAAGGAAAACCAAGAAAAGTGAAGTTAGAGAGGAGGAAAACGAAGAAAAGCGGGCTTAGAACGGAAGAAAACCAAGAAAAGTGATGTTAGAGCGGAGGAAAACCGAGAAAAGCGGGGTTAGAGCGGAGGAAAACCAAGAAAAGCGGGGTTTGTGCAGTGTAAAACCAAGAAAAGCGGGGTTAGAGCGGAGGAAAACCAAGAAAAGTGGGGTTAGAGCGGAGGAAAACCAAGAAAAGTGAAGTTAGAGCGGAGGAAAACCAAGAAAAGCAGGGTTAGAGCGGAGGAAAACCAAGAAAAGCGGGTTTCGTGCGGAGGAAAACAAAGAAAAGAGGGGTTAGTGCGGAGGAAAACCAAGAAAAGCGGTGTTAGAGCGGATAAAAACCAAGGAAAGCGGAGTGAGACCATAGGAAAACCAAGAAATATGAAGTTAGAGCGGAGGAAAACCAATAAAAGCGGGGTTAGAGAGGAGGAAAACCAAGAAAAGCGGGGTTAGTGCTGAGGGAAAAAAAGGAAAGACGGGTTAGTGCGGAGGAAAACCAAGAAAAGCGGTGTTAGAGCGGAGGAAAACCAAGAAAAGCGGTGTTAGAGCGGAGGAAAACCAAGAAAAGCGAAGTTAGAACGGAGGAAAACCAAGAAAAGCGGGGATAGAGCGGAGGAAAACCAAGAAAAGCTGGGTTAGAGCAGAGGAAATCAAAGAAAAGCTGGGTTAGAGCAGAGGAAAACCAAGAAAAGCGGGGTTAGAGAGAACGAAAAGGATGAAAAGCGGGTTAAGAGCGGAGGAAAAGTAGGAATTGCGAAGTTAGAGCGTGGGAAAACCAAGAAAAGCTAGGTTCATGCAGATGGAAACCAACAAATGCGGGGTTAGAAAGGAAGAAAACCAAGAAAAGCAGAGTTAGAACGGAAGAAAACCAAGAAAAGAGGGGTTAGAGCGGAGGAAAACCAAGAAAAGCGAAGTTAGAGCAAAGGAAAACCAAGGAAAGCGAAGTTAGAGTGGAGGAAAACCAAGAAAAGAGGGGTTAGAAAGGAAGAAAACCAAGAAAAGTGAAGTTAGAGCGGAGGAAAACCAAGAAAAGCTGGGTTAGTGCAGTGTAAAACCAAGAAAAGCGGGGTTAGTGCGGAGGAAAACCAAGAAAAGCGGGGTTAGAGAGGAGGAAAACCAAGAAAAGCGGGGTTAGTGCGGAGGGAAACCAAGAAAAGCGGGGTTAGAGAGGAGGAAAACCAAGAAAAGCGGGGTTAGAGCGGAGGAAAAGCAAGAAAAGCGGTGTTAGAGCGGAGGAAAACAAAGAAAAGCGGGCTTAGAACCGAAGAAAACCAAGAAAAGTGAAGTTAAAGCGGAGGAAAACCGAGAAAAGCGAGGTTTGTGCAGTGTAAAACCAAGAAAAGCGGGGTTAGTGCGGAGGAAAACCAAGAAAAGCGGGGTTAGAGCGGAGGAAAACCAAGAAAAGTGAAGTTAGAGCGGAGGAAAACCAAGAAAAGCAGGGTTAGAGCGGAGGAAAACCAAGAAAAGCAAGGTTCGTGCGGAGGAAAACAAAGAAAAGAGGGGTTAGTGTGGAGGAAAACCAAGAAAAGCGGTGTTAGAGCGGATAAAAACCAAGAAAAGCGGAGTGAGACTATAGGAAATCCAAGAAAAGTGAAGTTAGAGCGGAGGAAAACCAAGAAAAGCGGGGTTAGAGAAGAGGAAAACCAAGAAAAGCAGGGTTAGTGCGGAGGGAAAAAAACGAAAGAGGGGTTAGTGCGGAGGAAAACCAAGAAAAGCTGGGTTAGAGTGGAGAAAAACAAAGAAAAGCGGAGTTAGAGCGGAGGAAAACCAAGAAAAGCGAAGTTAGAACGGAGGAAAACCAAGAAAAGCGGGGTTAGAGCGGAGGAAAACCAAGAAAAGCGGGGTTAGAGCGGAGGAAAACCAAGAAAAGCGGTGTTAGAGCGGAGGAAAACCAAGAAAAGCGGGGTTAGAGCGGAGGAAAACCAAGAAAAGCGGTATTAGTGTGGAGGAAAACCAAGAAAAGCGGGGTTAGAGCGGAGGAAATCCAAGAAAAGCAGTGTTAGAGCGGAGGAAAACCAAGAAAAGCGAGGTTTGTGCAATGTAAAACCAAGAAAAGCGGGGTTAGTGCGGAGGAAAACCAAGAAAAGCGGGGTTAGAAAGGAGGAAAACCAAGAAAAGTGAAGTTAGAGCGGAGGAAAACCAAGAAAAGCAGGGTTAGAGCGGAGGAAAACCAAGAAAAGCAAGGTTCGTGCGGAGGAAAACAAAGAAAAGAGGGGTTAGTGCGGAGGAAAACCAAGAAAAGCGGTGTTAGAGCGGATAAAAACCAAGAAAAGCGGAGTGAGACCATAGGAAATCCAAGAAAAGTGAAGTTAGAGCGGAGGAAAACCAAGAAAAGCGGGGTTAGAGAGGAGGAAAACCAAGAAAAGCAGGGTTAGTGCGGAGGGAAAAAAAGGAAAGAGGGGTTAGTGCGGAGGAAAACCAAGAAAAGCTGGGTTAGAGTGGAGAAAAACAAAGAAAAGCGGGGTTAGAGCGGAGGAAAACCAAGAAAAGCGAAGTTAGAACGGAGGAAAACCAAGAAAAGTGGGATTAGAAAGGAGGAAAACCAAGAAAAGTGAAGTTAGAGCAAAGGAAAACCAAGAAAAGCGTGGTTAGAGCGGAGGAAAACCAAGAAAAGCAGAGTTAGAATGGAAGAAAACCAGGAAAAGCGGGGTTAGACTGGAGGAAAACCAAGATAATCTAGGACAGAGCGAAGGAAAACCAATAAAAAGAAGTTAGAGAGAAAGAATACAAAGAAAACCGGGGTATGAGCAGCAGAAATCCAAGAAAAGCATGGTTAGATTGGAGAAAAAGTAAGATAAGCAGGGTTAGAGCGGAGGAAAACCAAGAAAAGCGAAGTTATAGCGGAGAAAAACCAAGAAAAGCGGAATAAGTGCGGAGGAAAACCAGGAAAAGCAAGGTTAGAGCGAAGGAAAACGAAGAAAAGCGGGGTTAGAGCGGAGGAAAACCAAGAAAAGCTGGGATAGAGTGGAGAAAAACAAAAAAAAGCGGGGTTAGAGAGAAGGAAAAGCATGAAAAGCGGGGTTAGAGCGGAGGAAAACCAAGAAAAGCGGGGTTAGAAAGAAGGAAAACCAAGAAAAGTGAAGTTAGAGAGGAGGAAAACGAAGAAAAGCGGGCTTAGAACGGAAGAAAACCAAGAAAAGTGATGTTAGAGCGGAGGAAAACCGAGAAAAGCGGGGTTAGAGCGGAGGAAAACCAAGAAAAGCGGGGTTTGTGCAGTGTAAAACCAAGAAAAGCGGGGTTAGAGCGGAGGAAAACCAAGAAAAGTGGGGTTAGAGCGGAGGAAAACCAAGAAAAGTGAAGTTAGAGCGGAGGAAAACCAAGAAAAGCAGGGTTAGAGCGGAGGAAAACCAAGAAAAGCGGGTTTCGTGCGGAGGAAAACAAAGAAAAGAGGGGTTAGTGCGGAGGAAAACCAAGAAAAGCGGTGTTAGAGCGGATAAAAACCAAGGAAAGCGGAGTGAGACCATAGGAAAACCAAGAAATATGAAGTTAGAGCGGAGGAAAACCAATAAAAGCGGGGTTAGAGAGGAGGAAAACCAAGAAAAGCGGGGTTAGTGCTGAGGGAAAAAAAGGAAAGACGGGTTAGTGCGGAGGAAAACCAAGAAAAGCGGTGTTAGAGCGGAGGAAAACCAAGAAAAGCGGTGTTAGAGCGGAGGAAAACCAAGAAAAGCGAAGTTAGAACGGAGGAAAACCAAGAAAAGCGGGGATAGAGCGGAGGAAAACCAAGAAAAGCTGGGTTAGAGCAGAGGAAATCAAAGAAAAGCTGGGTTAGAGCAGAGGAAAACCAAGAAAAGCGGGGTTAGAGAGAACGAAAAGGATGAAAAGCGGGTTAAGAGCGGAGGAAAAGTAGGAATTGCGAAGTTAGAGCGTGGGAAAACCAAGAAAAGCTAGGTTCATGCAGATGGAAACCAACAAATGCGGGGTTAGAAAGGAAGAAAACCAAGAAAAGCAGAGTTAGAACGGAAGAAAACCAAGAAAAGAGGGGTTAGAGCGGAGGAAAACCAAGAAAAGCGAAGTTAGAGCAAAGGAAAACCAAGGAAAGCGAAGTTAGAGTGGAGGAAAACCAAGAAAAGAGGGGTTAGAAAGGAAGAAAACCAAGAAAAGTGAAGTTAGAGCGGAGGAAAACCAAGAAAAGCTGGGTTAGTGCAGTGTAAAACCAAGAAAAGCGGGGTTAGTGCGGAGGAAAACCAAGAAAAGCGGGGTTAGAGAGGAGGAAAACCAAGAAAAGCGGGGTTAGTGCGGAGGGAAACCAAGAAAAGCGGGGTTAGAGAGGAGGAAAACCAAGAAAAGCGGGGTTAGAGCGGAGGAAAAGCAAGAAAAGCGGTGTTAGAGCGGAGGAAAACAAAGAAAAGCGGGCTTAGAACCGAAGAAAACCAAGAAAAGTGAAGTTAAAGCGGAGGAAAACCGAGAAAAGCGAGGTTTGTGCAGTGTAAAACCAAGAAAAGCGGGGTTAGTGCGGAGGAAAACCAAGAAAAGCGGGGTTAGAGCGGAGGAAAACCAAGAAAAGTGAAGTTAGAGCGGAGGAAAACCAAGAAAAGCAGGGTTAGAGCGGAGGAAAACCAAGAAAAGCAAGGTTCGTGCGGAGGAAAACAAAGAAAAGAGGGGTTAGTGTGGAGGAAAACCAAGAAAAGCGGTGTTAGAGCGGATAAAAACCAAGAAAAGCGGAGTGAGACTATAGGAAATCCAAGAAAAGTGAAGTTAGAGCGGAGGAAAACCAAGAAAAGCGGGGTTAGAGAAGAGGAAAACCAAGAAAAGCAGGGTTAGTGCGGAGGGAAAAAAAGGAAAGAGGGGTTAGTGCGGAGGAAAACCAAGAAAAGCTGGGTTAGAGTGGAGAAAAACAAAGAAAAGCGGAGTTAGAGCGGAGGAAAACCAAGAAAAGCGAAGTTAGAACGGAGGAAAACCAAGAAAAGCGGGGTTAGAGCGGAGGAAAACCAAGAAAAGCGGGGTTAGAGCGGAGGAAAACCAAGAAAAGCGGGGTTAGAGCGGAGGAAAACCAAGAAAAGCGGGGTTAGAGCGGAGGAAAACCAAGAAAAGCGGTATTAGTGTGGAGGAAAACCAAGAAAAGCGGGGTTAGAGCGGAGGAAATCCAAGAAAAGCAGTGTTAGTGTGGAGGAAAACCAAGAAAAGTGGGGTTAGAGTGGAGGAAAAGCAAGAAAAGCGGGGTTAGTGCGGAGGAAAACCAAGAAAAGCAGTGTTAGAGCGGATGAAAACCAAGAAAAGCTGTGTTAGAGCGGAGGAAAACCAAGAAAAGCGCTGTTAGAGCGGAGGAAAACCAAGAAAAGCGGTGTTAGAGCGGAGAAAAACCAAGAAAAGCAAAGTTAGAACGGAGGAAAACCAAGAAAAGCGGGGATAGAGCGGAGGAAAACCAAGAAAAGCAGGGTTAGAGCGGAGGAAAACCAAGAAAAGCGGTGTTAGTGTGGAGGAAAACCAAGAAATCTGGGTTAGAGTGGAGGAAATACAAGAAAAGAGGGGTTAGTGCGGAGGAAAACCAAGAAAAGCAGTGTTAGAGCGGATGAAAACCAAGAAAAGCTGTGTTAGAGCGGAGGAAAACCAAGAAAAGCGGGGTTAGTGCGGAGGGAAAAAAAAGGAAAGAGGGGTTAGTGCGAGGAAAACCAAGAAAAGCGGTGTTAGAGCGGAGGAAAACCAAGAAAAGCGGTGTAAGAGCGGAGGAAAACCAAGAAAAGCGAAGTTAGAACGGAGGAAAACCACGAAAAGCGAGGTTAGATAGGAGGAAAACCAAGAAAAGCGGGGTTAGAGTGGAGGAAAACCAAGAAAAGAAGGGTTAGAGCGGAGGAAAACCAAGAAAAGCGGGGTTAGAGCGGAGGAAAACCAAGAAAAGTGGGGTTAGTACGGAGGAAAACCAAGAAAAGCAAGGTTCGTGCGGAGGAAAACAAAGAAAAGAGGGGTTAGTGCGGAGGAAAACCAAGAAAAGCGGTGTTAGAGCGGAGGGAAAAAAAAGGAAAGAGGGGTTAGTGCGAGGAAAACCAAGAAAAGCTGTGTTAGAGCGGAGGAAAACCAAGAAAAGCGGTGTTCGTGTGGAGAAAAACCAAGAAAAGCGGGGTTAGAGCGGAGGAAATCCAAGAAAAGCGATGTTAGTGTGGAGGAAAACCAAGAAAAGTGGGATTAGAGTGGAGGAAAAGCAAGAAAAGAGGGGTTAGTGCGGAGGAAAACCAAGACAAGCAGTGTTAGAGCGGATGAAAACCAAGAAAAGCTGTGTTAGAGCGGAGGAAAACCATGAAAAGCGGTGTTAGAGTGGAGGAAAACCAAGAAAAGCGGTGTTAGAGCGGAGAAAAACCAAGAAAAGCAAAGTTAGAACGGAGGAAAACAATGAAAAGCGGGGATAGAGCGGAGGAACACCAAGAAAAGCGGGGTTAGAGCGGAGGAAAACCAAGAAAAGCGGTGTTAGTGTGGAGGAAAACCAAGAAATCTGGGGTTAGAGTGGAGGAAAAGCAAGAAAAGAGGGGTTAGTGCGGAGGAAAACCAAGAAAAGCAGTGTTAGAGCGGAGGAAAACCAAGAAAAGCGGTGTTAGAGCGGAGAAAAACCAAGAAAAGCAAAGTTAGAACGGAGGAAAACCAAGAAAAGCAGGGATAGAGCGGAGGAAAACCAAGAGAAGCGGGGTTACAGCGGAGGAAAACCAAGAAAAGCGGTGTTAGTGTGGAGGAAAACCAAGAAATCTGGGGTTAGAGTGGAGGAAAAGCAAGAAAAGAGGGGTTAGTGCGGAGGAAAACCAAGAAAAGCAGTGTTAGAGCGGATGAAAACCAAGAAAATCTGTGTTAGAGCGGAGGAAAACCAAGAAAATCGGGGTTAGTGCGGAGGGAAAAAAAAGGAAAGAGGGGTTAGTGCGAGGAAAACCAAGAAAAGCGAAGTTAGAACGGAGGAAAACCACGAAAAGCGAGGTTAGAGCGGAGGAAAACCAAGAAAAGCAAGGTTAGAGCGGAGGAAAACCAAGAAAAGCGGGGTTAGAGCGGAGGAAAACCAAGAAAAGCGGGGTTAGAGCGGAGGAAAACCAAGAAAAGTGGGGTTAGAGTGGAGGAAAAGCAAGAAAAGAGGGGTTAGTGCGGAGGAAAACCAAGAAAAGCAGTGTTAGAGCGGATGAAAACCAAGAAAAGCTGTGTTAGAGCGGAGGAAAACCAAGAAAAGCGGGGTTAGTGCGGAGGGAAAAAAAAGGAAAGAGGGGTTAGTGCGAGGAAAACCAAGAAAAGCTGTTTTAGAGCGGAGGAAAACCAAGAAAAGCGGTGTTAGAGCGGAGGAAAACCAAGAAAAGCGAAGTTAGAACGGAGGAAAACCAAGAAATCTGGGGTTAGGGCGGAGGAAAACCAAGAAAAGCAGGGTTAGAGCGGAGGAAAACCAAGAAAAGCGGGGTTAGAGCGGAGGACAACCAAGAAAAGCGGTGTTAGTGTGGAGGAAAACCAAGAAAAGTGGGGTTAGAGTGGAGGAAAAGCAAGAAAAGAGGGGTTAGTGCGGAGGAAAACCAAGAAAAGCAGTGTTAGAGCGGATGAAAACCAAGAAAAGCTGTGTTAGAGTGGAGGAAAACCAAGAAAAGCGGTGTTAGAGCGGAGGAAAACCAAGAAAAGCGGTGTTAGAGCGGAGGAAAACCAAGAAAAGCGGGGATAGAGCGGAGGAAAACCAAGAAAAGCGGGGTTAGAGCGGAGTCAAGCCAAGAAAAGCGGTGTTAGTGTGGAGGAAAACCAAGAAATCTGGGGTTAGAGTAAAGGAAAAGCAAGAAAAGAGGGGCTAGTGCGGAGAAAAACCAAGAAAAGCAGTGTTAGAGCGGAGGAAAACAAAGAAAAGCGGGGTTAGAGCGGAGGAAAAGCAAGAAAAGCGGTGTTAGAGTGGAGGAAAACCAAGAAAAGCGGGGTTAGAGCGGAGGAAAACCAAGAAAAGCGGTGTTAGAGCGGATGAAAACCAAGAAAAGCGGAGTGAGACCATAGGAAATCCAAGAACAGTGAAGTTAGAGCGGATGAAAACCAAGAAAAGCGGTGTTAGAGCGGAGGAAAACCAAGAAAAGCGGTGTTAGAGCGGAGGAAAACCAAGAAAAGCGGTGTTAGAGCGGAGGAAAACCAAGAAAAGCAAAGTTAGAACGGAGGAAAACCAAGAAAAGCGGGGTTAGTGCGGAGGAAAACCAAGAAAAGCGGGGTTAGAGCGGAGGAAAACCAAGAAAAGCGGTGTTAGTGTGGAGGAAAACCAAGAAATCTGGGGTTAGAGTGAAGGAAAAGCAAGAAAAGAGGGGTTAGTGCGGAGGAAAACCAAGAAAAGCAGTGTTAGAGCGGATGAAAACCAAGAAAACCTCTGTTAGAGCGGAGGAAAACCAAGAAAAGTGGGGCTTAGAGTGGAGGAAAACCGAGGAAAGCGAAGTTAGAGCAGAGGAGAACCAAGGAAAACGAAGTTAGAGTGGAGGAAAACCAAGAAATGCAAAGTTAGAGTGGAGGAAAACAATGAAAAGTGGGGTTAGAGCGGAGGAAAAGCAAGAAAAGCGAGGTTAGAGTGGAGGAAAACAAAGAAATGCGGGGTTCATGAAGTTGAAAACCTAGAAATGCGGGTTTAGAAAGTAGAAAAACCAAGAAAAGCAGAGTTAGAACGGAAGAAAACCAAGAAAAGAGGGGTTAGAGAGGAGGAAAACCAAGATAATAGGGGTTAGAGTGGAGGAAAACCAATAAAAAGAATATAGACAGGAGGAAAAGCATGAAAAGCACAGATAGAGGAGCAGAAATCCAAGAAAAGCATGGTTAGAGTGGAGAAAAACCAAGAAAAGCTGGGTTAGAGTGGAGAAAAACAAAGAAAAGCGGGGTTAGAGCGGAGGAAAACCAAGAAAAGAGGGGTTAGAAAGGAAGAAAACCAAGAAAAGTGAAGTTAGAGCGGAGGAAAACCAAGAAAAGCGGGGTTAGTGCAGTGTAAAACCAAGAAAAGCGGGGTTAGTGCGGAGGAAAACCAAGAAAAGTGGGGTTAGAGCGGAGGAAAACCAAGAAAAGCGAAGTTAGAGCAAAGGAAATCCAAGGAAAGCGAAGTTAGAGTGGAGGAAAACCAAGAAAAGCGGGGTTAGAGTGGAGGAAAACCAAGAAAAGCGGTGTTAGAGCGTAGGAAAACCAAGAAAAGCGGGGTTAGAGCGGAGGAAAACCAAGAAAAGCGGGCTTAGAACGGAAGAAAACCAAGAAAAGTGAAGTTAGAGCGGAGGAAAACCGAGAAAAGCGGGGTTAGAGCGGAGGAAAACCAAGAAAAGCGGGGTTTGTGCAGTGTAAAACCAAGAAAAGCGGGGTTAGAGCGGAGGAAAACAAAGAAAAGCGGGCTTAGAACGGAAGAAAACCAAGAAAAGTGAAGTTAGAGCAGAGGAAAACCGAGAAAAGCGGGGTTAGAGCGGAGGAAAACCAAGAAAAGCGGGGTTTGTGCACTGTAAAACCAAGAAAAGCGGGGTTAGAGCGGAGGAAAACCAAGAAAATTGGGGTTAGAAAGGAGGAAAACCAAGAAAAGTGAAGATAGAGCGGAGGAAAACCAAGAAAAGCAGGGTTAGAGCAGAGGAAAACCAAGAAAAGCGGGGATCGTGCGGAGGAAAACAAAGAAAAGAGGGTTTATTGTGGAGGAAAACCAAGAAAAGCGGTGTTAGAGCGGATGAAAACCAAGAAAAGCGGAGTGAGACCATAGGAAATCCAAGAACAGTGAAGTTAGAGCGGATGAAAACCAAGAAAAGCGGTGTTAGAGCGGAGGAAAACCAAGAAAAGCGGGGTTAGAGCGGAGGAAAACCACGAAAAGCGGTGTTAGAGCGGAGGAAAACAAAGAAAAGCAGGGTTAGAGCGGAGGAAAACCAAGAAAAGCGGGGTTCGTGCAGAGGAAAACAAAGAAAAGAGGGGTTACTGCGGAGGAAAACAAAGAAAAGAGGGGTTACTGCGGAGGAAAACCAAGAAAAGCGGTGTTAGAGCGGATGAAAACCAAGAAAAGCGGAGTGAGACCATAGGAAAACCAAGAACAGTGAAGTTAGAGCGGAGGAAAACCAAGAAAAGCGAGGTTAGAGAGGAGGAAAACCAAGAAAATCGGGGTTAGTGCGGAGGGAAAAAAAGGAAAGAGGGGTTAGTGCGAGGAAAACCAAGAAAAGTGGTGTTAGAGCAGAGGAAAACCTAGAAAAGCGGTGTTAGAGCGGAGGAAAACCAAGAAAAGCGAAGTTAGAACGGAGGAAAACCAAGAAAAGCGGTGTTAGAGCGGAGGAAAACCAAGAAAAGCGGTGTTAGAGCGGAGGAAAACCAAGAAAAGCAAAGTTAGAACGGAGGAAAACCAAGAAAAGCGGGGATAGAGCGAAGGAAAACCAAGAAAAGCGGGGTTAGAGCGGAGGAAAACCAAGAAAAGCGGGGTTAGTGCGGAGGGAAAAAAAAAGAAAGAGGGGTTAGTGCGAGGAAAACCAAGAAAAGCGGTGTTAGAGCAGAGGAAAACCAAGAAAAGCGGTGTTAGAGCGGAGGAAAACCAAGAAAAGCGGTGTTAGAGCGGAGGAAAACCAAGAAATCTGGGGTTAGAGCGGAGGAAAACCAAGAAAAGCGGGGATAGAGCGGAGGAAAACCAAGAAAAGCGGTGTTAGAGCGGAGGAAAACCAAGAAAAGCGGTGTTAGTGTGGAGCAAAACCAAGAAATCTGGAGTTAGAGTGGAGGAAAAGCAAGAAAAGAGGGCTTAGTGCGGAGGAAAACCAAGAAAAGCAGTGTTAGAGAGGATGAAAACCAAGAAAACCTCTGTTAGAGCGGAGGAGAACCAAGAAAAGCGAACTTAGAGTGGAGGAAAACCAAGGAAAGCGAAGTTAGAGCGGAGGAAAACCAAGAAAAGAGGGGTTAGAAAGGAAGAAAACCAAGAAAAGTGAAGTTAGAGCGGAGGAAAACCAAGAAAAGCGGGGTTAGTGCAGTGTAAAACCAAGAAAAGCGGGGTTAGTGCGGAGGAAAACCAAGAAAAGTGGGGTTAGAGCGGAGGAAAACCAAGAAAAGCGAAGTTAGAGCAAAGGAAATCCAAGAAATCTGAAGTTAGAGCAAATGTAAACCAAGAAAAGCGGTGTTAGAGCGGAGGAAAACCAAGAAAAGCAGTGTTAGAGCGGAGGAAAACCAAGAAAAGCGGTGTTAGAGCGGAGGAAAACCAAGAAAAGCAAAGTTAGAACGGAGGAAAACCAAGAAAAGCGGGGTTAGTGCGGAGGAAAACCAAGAAAAGCGGGGTTAGTGCGGAGGAAAACCAAGAAAAGCGGTGTTAGTGTGGAGGAAAACGAATAAATCTGGGGTTAGAGTGGAGGAAAAGCAAGAAAAGTGGGGTTAGTGCGGAGGAAAATCAAGAAAAGCAGTGTTAGAGCGGATGAAAACCAAGAAAAGCTGTGTTAGAGCGGAGGAAAACCAAGAAAAGCGAACTTAGAGTGGAGGAAAACCAAGGAAAGCGAAGTTAGAGCGGAGGAGAACCAAGGAAAACGAAGTTAGAGTGGAGGAAAACCAGGAAATGCAAAGTTAGAGTGGAGGAAAACAATGAAAAGCGGGGTTAGAGCGGAGGAAAACCAAGAAAAGCGAGGTTAGAGTGGAGGAAAACCAAGAAATGCGGGGTTCATGCAGATGAAAGCCAAGAAATGCGGGTTTAGAAAGTAGAAAAACCAAGAAAAGCAGAGTTAGAACGGAAGAAAACCAAGAAAAGAGGGCTTAGAGAGGAGGAAAACCAAGATAATAGGGGTTAGAGTGGAGGAAAACCAATAAAAAGAATTTAGACAGAAGGAAAAGCATGAAAAGCGCAGTTAGAGAAGCAGAAATCCAAGAAAAGCATGGTTAGAGTGGAGAAAAAACAAGAAAAGCTGGGTTAGAGTGGAGAAAAACAAAGAAAAGCGGGGTTAGAGCTGAGGAAAACCAAGAAAAGCTGGGTAAGTGCAGTGTAAAACCAAGAAAAGAGGGGTTAGTGCGGAGGAAAACCAAGAAAAGTGGGGTTAGAGCGGAGGAAAACCAAGAAAAGCAAAGTTAGAGCAAAGGAAATCCAAGGAAAGCGAAGTTAGAGTGGAGGAAAACCAAGAAAAGCGAAGTTAGAGTGGAGGAAAACCAAGAAAAGCGGGGTTCGTGCGGAGGAAAACAAAGAAAAGAGGGGTTACTGCGGAGGAAAACGAAGAAAAGCGGTGTTAGAGCGGATGAAAACCAAGAAAAGCGGAGTGAGACTATAGGAAAACCAAGAACAGTGAAGTTAGAGCGGAGGAAAACCAAGAAAAGCGAGGTTAGAGAGGAGGAAAACCAAGAAAAGCGGGGTTCGTGCGGAGGAAAACAAAGAGAAGAGGGGTTACTGCGGAGGAAAACCAAGAAAAGCGGTGTTAGAGCGGATGAAAACCAAGAGAAGCGGAGTGAGACCATAGGAAAACCAAGAACAGTGAAGTTAGAGCGGAGGAAAACCAAGAAAAGCGGGGTTAGAGAGGAGGAAAACCAAGAAAAGCGGTGTTAGAGCGGAGGAAAACCAAGAAAAGCGATGTTAGTGTGGAGGAAAACCAAGAAAAGTGGGGTTAGAGTGGAGGAAAAGCAAGAAAAGAGGGGTTAGTGCGAAGGAAAACCAAGAAAAGCAGTGTTAGAGCGGATGAAAACCAAGAAAAGCGGTGTTAGAGCGGAGGAAAACCAAGAAAAGCGGTGTTAGAGCGGAGGAAAACCGAGAAAAGCGGTGTTAGAGCGGAGGAAAACCAAGAAAAGCAAAGTCAGAGCGGAGGAAAACCAAGAAAAGCGGGGTTAGTGCGGAGGAAAACCAAGAAAAGCGGTGTTAGAGCGGAGGAAATCCAAGAAAAGCGGTGTTAGTGTGGAGGAAAACCAAGAAATCTGGGGTTAGAGTGGAGGAAAAGCAAGAAAAGAGGGGTTAGTGCGGAGGAAAACCAAGAAAAGCAGTGTTAGACCGGATGAAAACCAAGAAAAGCTGTGTTAGAGCGGAGGAAAACCAAGAAAAGCGAAGTTAGAGCGGAGGAGAACCAAGGAAAGCGAAGTTAGATTGGAGGAAAACCAAGAAATGCGGAGTTAGAGTGGAGGAAAACAATGAAAAGCGGGGTTAGAGCGGAGGAAAAGCAAGTAAAGCGAGGTTAGAGTGGAGGAAAACCAAGAAATGCGAGGTTCATGCAGATGAAAACCAAGAAATGCGGGGTTAGAAAGTAGGAAAACCAAGAAAAGCAGAATTAGAACGGAAGAAAACCAAGAAAAGAGGGGTTAGATAGGAGGAAAACCAAGATAATAGGGGTTAGAGTGGAGGAAAACCAATAAAAAGAATTTAGACAGAAGGAAAAGCATGAAAAGCACAGTTAGAGAAGCAGAAATCCAAGAAAAGCATGGTTAGAGTGGAGAAAAACCAAGAAAAGCTGGGTTAGAGGGGAGAAAAACAAAGAAAAGCGGGGTTAGAGAGGAGGAAAACCAAGAAAAGAGGGGTTAGAAAGGAAGAAAACCAAGAAAAGTGAAGTTAGAGCGGAGGAAAACCAAGAAAAGCGGGGTTAGTGCAGTGTAAAACCAAGAAAAGCGGGGTTAGTGCGGAGGAAAACCAAGAAAAGTGGGGTTAGAGCGGAGGAAAACCAAGAAAAGTGAAGTTAGAGCAAAGGAAATCCAAGGAAAGCGAAGTTAGGGTGGAGGAAAACCAAGAAAAGCGGGGTTATAGTGGAGGAAAACCAAGAAAAGTGAAGTTAGAGCGGAGGAAAACCGAGAAAAGCGGGGTTAGAGCGAAGGAAAACCAAGAAAAGCGGGGTTTGTGCAGTGTAAAAACAAAAAAAGCGGGGTTAGTGTGGAGGAAAACCAAGAAAAGTGGGGTTAGAAAGGAGGAAAACCAAGAAAAGTGAAGTTAGAGCGGAGGAAAACCAAGAAAAGCAGGGTTAGAGCGGAGGAAAACCAAGAAAAGCGGGGTTCGTGCGGAGGAAAACAAAGAAAAGAGGGATTACTGCGGAGGAAAACCAAGAAAAGCGGTGTTAGAGCGGATGAAAACCAAGAAAAGAGGAGTGAGACCATAGGAAAACCAAGAACAGTGAAGTTAGAGCGGAGGAAAACCAAGAAAAGCGAGGTTAGAGAGGAGGAAAACCAAGAAAAGCATGGTTAGTGCGGAGGGAAAAAAAAGGAAAGAGGGGTTAGTGCGAGGAAAACCAAGAAAAGTGGTGTTAGAGCGGAGGAAAACCAAGAAAAGCGGTGTTAGAGCGGAGGAAAACCAAGAAAAGCGAAGTTAGAACGGAGGAAAACCAAGAAAAGCGGTGTTAGAGCGGAGGAAAACCAAGAAAAGTGGTGTTAGAGCGGAGGAAAACCACGAAAAGCAAAGTTAGAACGGAGGAAAACCAAGAAAAGCGGGGTTAGTGCGGAGGAAAACCAAAAAAAGCGGGGTTAGAGCGGAGGAAAACGAAGAAAAGCGGGGTTAGTGCGGAGGGAAAAAAAAAGGAAAGAGGGGTTAGTGCGAGGAAAACCAAGAAAAGCGGTGTTAGAGCGGAGGAAAACCAAGAAAAGCGGTGTTAGAGCGGAGGAAAACCAAGAAAAGCGGTGTTAGTGCGGAGGAAAACCAAGAAAAGCAAAGTTAGAACGGAGGAAAACCAAGAAAAGCGGGGATAGAGCGGAGGAAAACCAAGAAAAGCGGGGTTAGTGCGAAGGAAAACCAAGAAAAGCGGTGTTAGTGTGGAGGAAAACCAAGAAATCTAAGGTTAGAGTGGAGGAAAACCAAGGAAAGCGAAGTTAGAGCGGAGGAGAACCAAGGAAAGCGAAGTTAGAGTGGAGGAAAACCAAGAAATGCGGAGTTAGAGTGGAGGAAAACAATGAAAAGCGGGGTTAGAGCGGAGGAAAAGCAAGTAAAGCGAGGTTAGAGTGGAGGAAAACCAAGAAATGCGGGGTTCATGCAGATGAAAACCAAGAAATACGGGGTTAGAAAGTAAAAAAACCAAGAAAAGCAGAGTTAGAACGGAAGAAAACCAAGAAAAGAGGGGTTAGAGAGGAGGAAAACCAAGATAATAGGGGTTAGAGTGGAGGAAAACCAATAAAAAGAATTTAGACAGAAGGAAAAGCATGAAAAGCGCAGTTAGAGAAGCAGAAATCCAAGAAAAGCATGGTTAGAGTGGAGAAAAACCAAGAAAAGCTGGGTTAGAGTGGAGAAAAACAAAGAAAAGCGGGGTTAGAGCTTAGGAAAACCAAGAAAGGAGGGGTAAGTGCAGTGTAAAACCAAGAAAAGCGGGGTTAGTGCGGAGGAAAACCAAGAAACGTGGGGTTAGAGCGGAGGAAAACCAAGAAAAGCGAAGTTAGAGCAAAGGAAATCCAAGAAAGCGAAGTTAGAGTGGAGGAAAACCAAGAAAAGCGAAGTTAGAGTGGAGGAAAACCAAGAAAAGCAGGGTTAGAGCGGAGGAAAAGCAAGAAAAGCGGTGTTAGAGCGGAGGAAAACAAAGAAAAGCGGGCTTAGAACGGAAGAAAACCAAGAAAAGTGAAGTTAGAGCAGAGGAAAACCGAGAAAAGCGGGGTTAGAGCGGAGGAAAACCAAGAAAAGCGGGGTATGTGCAGTGTAAAACCAAGAAAAGCGGGGTTAGTGCGGAGGAAAACCAAGAAAAGTGGGGTTAGAAAGGAGGAAAACCAAGAAAAGTGAAGTTAGAGCGAAGGAAAACCAAGAAAAGCAGGGTTAGAGTGGAGGAAAACCAAGAAAAGCGGGGTTCGTGCGGAGGAAAACAAAGAAAAGAGGGGTTACTGCGGAGGAAAACCAAGAAAAGCGGTGTTAGAGCGGATGAAAACCAAGAAAAGCGGAGTGAGACCATAGGAAAACCAAGAACAGTGAAGTTAGAGCGGAGGAAAAGCAAGAAAAGCGGGGTTAGAGAGGAGGAAAACCAAGAAAAGAGGGGTTAGTGCGGAGGGAAAAAAAAGGAAAGAGAGGTTAGTGCGAGGAAAACCAAGAAAAGCGATGTTAGAGCGGAGGAAAACCAAGAAAAGCGGGGTTAGAGCGGAGGAAAACCAAGAAAAGCGAAGTTAGAACGGAGGAAAACCAAGAAAAGCGAGGTTAGAGCGGAGGACAACCAAGAAAAGCGGGGTTAGAGCGGAGGAAAACCAAGAAAAGCGGGGTTAGAGCGGAGGAAAACCAAGAAAAGCGGGGTTAGAGCGGAGGAAAACCAAGAAAAGTGGGGTTAGAGCGGAGGAAAAGCAAGAAAAGCGGGGTTAGTGCGGAGGAAAACCAAGAAAAGCAGTGTTAGAGCGGATGAAAACCAAGAAAAGCTGTGTTAGAGCGGAGGAAAACCAAGAAAAGCGGGGTTAGTGCGGAGGGAAAAAAAAGGAAAGAGGGGTTAGTGCGAGGAAAACCAAGAAAAGCGGTGTTAGAGCGGAGGAAAACCTAGAAAAGCGGTGTTAGAGCGGAGGAAAACCAAGAAAAGCGAAGTTGGAACGGAGGAAAACCAAGAAATCTGGGGTTAGAGCGGAGGAAAACCAAGAAAAGCGGGGTTAGAGCGGAGGAAAACCAAGAAAAGCGGGGTTAGAGCGGAGGAAAACCAAGAAAAGCGGTGTTAGTGTGGAGAAAAACCAAGAAAAGTGGAGTTAGAGTGGAGGAAAAGCAAGAAAAGAGGGGTTAGTGCGGAGGAAAACCAAGAAAAGCAGTGTTAGAGCGGATGAAAACCAAGAAAATCTGTGTTAGAGCGGAGGAAAACCAAGAAAAGCAAAGATAGAACGGAGGAAAACCAAGAAAAGCAAGGATAGAGCGAAGGAAAACCAAGAAGAGCGGGGTTAGAGCGGAGGAAAACCAAGAAAAGCGGTGTTAGTGTGGAGGAAAACCAAGAAATCTGGGGTTAGAGTAAAGGAAAAGCAAGAAAAGAGGGGCTAGTTCGGAGAAAATCCAAGAAAAGCAGTGTTGGAGCGGAGGAAAACCAAGAAAAGCGGGGTTAGAGCGGAGGAAAACAATGAAAAGCGGGGTTAGAGTGGAGGAAAACCAAGAAATGCGAGGTTCATACAGATGAAAACCAAGAAATGCGGGGTTAGAAAGGAGGAAAAGCAAGAAAAGCGGTGTTAGAACGGAAGAAAACCAAGAAAAGAGGGGTTAGAGAGGAGGAAAACCAAGAAAAGTGAAGTTAGTGCGAGGAAAACCAAGAAAAGCGGTGTTAGAGCGGAGGAAAACCAAGAAAAGCGGGGTTAGAGCGGAGGAAAACCAAGAAAAGCGAAGTTAGAACGGAGGAAAACCAAGAAAAGCGAGGTTAGAGCGGAGGACAACCAAGAAAAGCGGGGTTAGAGCGGAGGAAAACCAAGAAAAGCGGGGTTAGAGCGGAGGAAAACCAAGAAAAGCGGGGTTAGATCGGAGGAAAACCAAGAAAAGTGGGGTTAGAGCGGAGGAAAAGCAAGAAAAGCGGGGTTAGTGCGGAGGAAAACCAAGAAAAGCAGTGTTAGAGCGGATGAAAACCAAGAAAAGCTGTGTTAGAGCGGAGGAAAACCAAGAAAAGCGGGGTTAGTGCGGAGGGAAAAAAAAGGAAAGAGGGGTTAGTGCGAGGAAAACCAAGAAAAGCGGTGTTAGAGCGGAGGAAAACCTAGAAAAGCGGTGTTAGAGCGGAGGAAAACCAAGAAAAGCGAAGTTAGAACGGAGGAAAACCAAGAAATCTGGGGTTAGAGCGGAGGAAAACCAAGAAAAGCGGGGTTAGAGCGGAGGAAAACCAAGAAAAGCGGGGTTAGAGCGGAGGAAAACCAAGAAAAGCGGTGTTAGTGTGGAGGAAAACCAAGAAAAGTGGAGTTAGAGTGGAGGAAAAGCAAGAAAAGAGGGGTTAGTGCGGAGGAAAACCAAGAAAAGCAGTGTTAGAGCGGATGAAAACCAAGAAAAGCTGTGTTAGAGCGGAGGAAAACCAAGAAAAGCAAAGATAGAACGGAGGAAAACCAAGAAAAGCAAGGATAGAGCGAAGGAAAACCAAGAAGAGCGGGGTTAGAGCGGAGGAAAACCAAGAAAAGCGGTGTTAGTGTGGAGGAAAACCAAGAAATCTGGGGTTAGAGTAAAGGAAAAGCAAGAAAAGAGGGGCTAGTTCGGAGAAAATCCAAGAAAAGCAGTGTTAGAGCGGAGGAAAACCAAGAAAAGCGGGGTTAGAGTGGAGGAAAACAATGAAAAGCGGGGTTAGAGTGGAGGAAAACCAAGAAATGCGGGGTTCATACAGATGAAAACCAAGAAATGCGGGGTTAGAAAGGAGGAAAAGCAAGAAAAGCGGTGTTAGAACGGAAGAAAACCAAGAAAAGAGGGGTTAGAGAGGAGGAAAACCAAGAAAAGTGAAGTTAGAGCGAAGGAAAACCAAGAAAAGCAGGGTTAGAGTGGAGGAAAACCAAGAAAATCGGGGTTCGTGCGGAGGAAAACAAAGAAAAGAGGGGTTACTGCGGAGGAAAACCAAGAAAAGCGGTGTTAGAGCGGATGAAAACCAAGAAAAGCGGAGTGAGACCATAGGAAAACCAAGAACATTGAAGTTAGAGCGGAGGAAAACCAAGAAAAGCGGGGTTAGAGAGGAGGAAAACCAAGAAAAGCGGGGTTAGTGCGTAGGGAAAAAAAAGGGAAGAGAGGTTAGTGCGAGGAAAACCAAGAAAAGCGGTGTTAGAGCGGAGGAAAACCAAGAAAAGCGGTGTTAGAGCGGAGGAAAACCAAGAAAAGCGAAGTTAGAACGGAGGAAAACCAAGAAAAGCGAGGTTAGAGCGGAGGACAACCAAGAAAAGTGGGGTTAGAGCGGAGGAAAACCAAGAAAAGCGGGGTTAGAGCGGAGGAAAACCAAGAAAAGCGGGGTTAGAGCGGAGGAAAACCAAGAAAAGTGGGGTTAGAGTGGAGGAAAAGCAAGAAAAGAGGGGTTTGTGCAGTGTAAAACCAAGAAAAGCGGGGTTCGTGCGGAGGAAAACCAAGAAAAGCGGGGTTAGAAAGGAGGAAAACCAAGAAAAGCGGTGTTAGAGCGGAGGAAAACCAAGAAAAGCAGGGTTAGAGCGGAGGAAAACCAAGAAAAGCGGGGTTCGTGCGGAGGAAAACAAAGAAAAGAGGGATTACTGCGGAGGAAAACCAAGAAAAGCGGTGTTAGAGCGGATGAAAACCAAGAAAAGCGGAGTGAGACCATAGGAAAACCAAGAACAGTGAAGTTAGAGCGGAGGAAAACCAAGAAAAGCGGGGTTAGTGCAGTGTAAAACCAAGAAAAGCGGGGTTAGTGCAGAGGAAAACCAAGAAAAGTGGGGTTAGAGCGGAGGAAAACCAAGAAAAGCGAAGTTAGAGCAAAGGAAATCCAAGGAAAGCGAAGTTAGAGTGGAGGAAAACCAAGAAAAGCGGGGTTAGAGTGAAGGAAAACCAAGAAAAGCGGTGTTAGAGCGGAGGAAAACCAAGAAAAGCGGGGTTAGAGCGGAGGAAAACAAAGAAAAGCGGGCTTACAACGGAAGAAAACCAAGAAAAGTGAAGTTAGAGCGGAGGAAAACCGAGAAAAGCGGGGTTAGAGCGGAGGAAAACCAAGAAAAGCGGGGTTTGTGCAGTGTAAAACCAAGAAAAGCGGGGTTAGTGCGGAGGGAAAAAAAAGGAAAGAGGGGTTAGTGCGAGGAAAACCAAGAAAAGCGGTGTTAGAGCGGAGGAAAACCAAGAAAAGCGGTGTTAGAGCAGAGGAAAACCAAGAAAAGCGGTGTTAGAGCGGAGGAAAACCAAGAAAAGCAAAGTTAGAACGGAGGAAAACCAAGAAAAGCGTAGATAGAGCGGAGGAAAACCAAGAAAAGCAGGGTTAGAGCGGAGGAAAACCAAGAAAAGCGGTGTTAGTGTGGAGGAAAACCAAGAAATTTGGAATTAGAGTGGAGGAAAAGCAAGAAAAGAGGGCTTAGTGCGGAGAAAACCAAGAAAAGCAGTGTTAGAGCGGAGGAAAACCAAGAAGAGCGAACTTAGAGTGGAGGAAAACCAAGGAAAGCGAAGTTAGAGCGGAGGAGAACCAAGGAAAGCGAAGTTAGAGTGGAGGAAAACCAAGAAATGCGGAGTTAGAGTGGAGGAAAACAATGAAAAGCGGGGTTAGAGCGGAGGAAATGCAAGTAAAGCGAGGTTAGAGTGGAGGAAAACCAAGAAATGCGGGGTTCATGCAGATGAAAACCAAGAAATGCGGGGTTAGAAAGTAGGAAAACCAAGAAAAGCAGAGTTAGAACGGAAGAAAACCAAGAAAAGAGGGGTTAGAGAGGAGGAAAACCAAGATAACAGGGGTTAGAGTGGAGGAAAACCAATAAAAAGAATTTAGACAGAAGGAAAAGCATGAAAAGCGCAGTTAGAGAAGCAGAAATCCAAGATAAGCATGGTTAGAGTGGAGAAAAACCAAGAAAAGCTGGGTTAGAGTGGAGAAAAACAAAGAAAAGCGGGGTTAGAGCTGAGGAAAACCAAGAAAAGCTGGGTAAGTGCAGTGTAAAACCAAGAAAAGCGGGGTTAGTGCGGAGGAAAACCAAGAAAAGTGGGGTTAGAGCGGAGGAAAACCAAGAAAAGCAAAGTTAGAGCAAAGGAAATCCAAGGAAAGCGAAGTTAGAGTGGAGGAAAACGAAGAAAAGCGAAGTTAGAGTGGAGGAAAACCAAGAAAAGCGGGGTTCGTGCGGAGGAAAACAAAGAAAAGAGGGGTTACTGCGGAGGAAAACGAAGAAAAGCGGTGTTAGAGCGGATGAAAACCAAGAAAAGCGGAGTGAGACCATAGGAAAACCAAGAACAGTGAAGTTAGAGCGGAGGAAAACCAAGAAAAGCGAGGTTAGAGAGGAGGAAAACCAAGAAAAGCGGGGTTCGTGCGGAGGAAAACAAAGAGAAGAGGGGTTACTGCGGAGGAAAACCAAGAAAAGCGGTGTTAGAGCGGATGAAAACCAAGAGAAGCGGAGTGAGACCATAGGAAAACCAAGAACAGTGAAGTTAGAGTGGAGGAAAACCAAGAAAAGCGGGGTTAGAGAGGAGGAAAACCAAGAAAAGCGGTGTTAGAGCGGAGGAAAACCAAGAAAAGCGATGTTAGTGTGGAGGAAAACCAAGAAAAGTGGGGTTAGAGTGCAGGAAAAGCAAGAAAAGAGGGGTTAGTGCGAAGGAAAACCAAGAAAAGCAGTGTTAGAGCGGATGAAAACCAAGAAAAGCGGTGTTAGAGCGGAGGAAAACCAAGAAAAGCGGTGTTAGAGCGGAGGAAAACCGAGAAAAGCGGTGTTAGAGCGGAGGAAAGCCAAGAAAAGCAAAGTCAGAGCGGAGGAAAACCAAGAAAAGCGGGGTTAGTGCGGAGGAAAACCAAGAAAAGCGGTGTTAGAGCGGAGGAAAACCAAGAAAAGCGGTGTTAGTGTGGAGGAAAACCAAGAAATCTGGGGTTAGAGTGGAGGAAAAGCAAGAAAAGTGGGGTTAGTGCGGAGGAAAACCAAGAAAAGCAGTGTTAGAGCGGATGAAACCCAAGAAAAGCTGTGTTAGAGCGGAGGAAAACCAAGAAAAGCGAAGTTAGAGCGGAGGAGAACCAAGGAAAGCGAAGTTAGATTGGAGGAAAACCAAGAAATGCGGAGTTAGAGTGGAGGAAAACAATGAAAAGCGGGGTTAGAGCGGAGGAAAAGCAAGTAAAGCGAGGTTAGAGTGGAGGAAAACCAAGAAATGCGGGGTTCATGCAGATGAAAACCAAGAAATGCGGGGTTAGAAAGTAGGAAAACCAAGAAAAGCAGAATTAGAACGGAAGAAAACCAAGAAAAGAGGGGTTAGATAGGAGGAAAACCAAGATAATAGGGGTTAGAGTGGAGGAAAACCAATAAAAAGAATTTAGACAGAAGGAAAATCATGAAAAGCACAGTTAGAGAAGCAGAAATCCAAGAAAAGCATGGTTAGAGTGGAGAAAAGCAAGAAAAGCTGGGTTAGAGGGGAGAAAAACAAAGAAAAGCGGGGTTAGAGAGGAGGAAAACCAAGAAAAGAGGGGTTAGAAAGGAAGAAAACCAAGAAAAGTGAAGTTAGAGCGGAGGAAAACCAAGAAAAGCGGGGTTAGTGCAGTGTAAAACCAAGAAAAGCGCGGTTAGTGCGGAGGAAAACCAAGAAAAGTGGGGTTAGAGCGGAGGAAAACCAAGAAAAGTGAAGTTAGAGCAAAGGAAATCCAAGGAAAGCGAAGTTAGGGTGGAGGAAAACCAAGAAAAGCGGGGTTATAGTGGAGGAAAACCAAGAAAAGTGAAGTTAGAGCGGAGGAAAACCGAGAAAAGCGGGGTTAGAGCGAAGGAAAACCAAGAAAAGCGGGGTTTGTGCAGTGTAAAGACAAAAAAAGCGGGGTTAGTGTGGAGGAAAACCAAGAAAAGTGGGGTTAGAAAGGAGGAAAACCAAGAAAAGTGAAGTTAGAGCGGAGGAAAACCAAGAAAAGCAGGGTTAGAGCGGAGGAAAACCAAGAAAAGCGGGGTTCGTGCGGAGGAAAACAAAGAAAAGAGGGGTTACTGCGGAGGAAAACCAAGAAAAGCGGTGTTAGAGCGGATGAAAACCAAGAAAAGAGGAGTGAGACCATAGGAAAACCAAGAACAGTGAAGTTAGAGCGGAGGAAAACCAAGAAAAGCGAGGTTAGAGAGGAGGAAAACCAAGAAAAGCATGGTTAGTGCGGAGGGAAAAAAAAGGAAAGAGGGGTTAGTGCGAGGAAAACCAAGAAAAGTGGTGTTAGAGCGGAGGAAAACCAAGAAAAGCGGTGTTAGAGCGGAGGAAAACCAAGAAAAGCGGTGTTAGAGCGGAGGAAAACCAAGAAAAGCAAAGTTAGAACGGAGGAAAACCAAGAACAGCGGGGTTAGTGCGGAGGAAAACCAAGAAAAGCGGGGTTAGAGCGGAGGAAAACCAAGAAAAGCGGGGTGAGTGCGGAGGGAAAAAAAAAGGAAAGAGGGGTTAGTGCGAGGAAAACCAAGAAAAGCGGTGTTAGAGCGGAGGAAAACCAAGAAAAGCGGTGTTAGAGCGGAGGAAAACCAATAAAAGCGGTGTTAGAGCGGAGGAAAACCAAGAAAAGCGGTGTTAGAGCGGAGGATAACCAAGAAAAGCAAAGTTAGAACGGAGGAAAACCAAGAAAAGCGGGGATAGAGCGGAGGAAAACCAAGAAAAGCGGGGTTAGAGCGGAGGAAAACCAAGAAAAGCGGTGTTAGTGTGGAGGAAAATCAAGAAATCTGGGGTTAGAGTGGAGGAAAAGCAAGAAAAGAGGGCTTAGTGCGGAGGAAAACCAAGAAAAGCAGTGTTAGAGCGGATGAAAACCAAGAAAACCTCTGTTAGAGCGGAGGAATACCAAGAAAAGCGAACTTAGAGTGGAGGAAAACCAAGGAAAGCGAAGTTAGAGCGGAGGAGAACCAAGGAAAGCGAAGTTAGAGTGGAGGAAAACCAAGAAATGCGGAGTTAGAGTGGAGGAAAACAATGAAAAGCGGGGTTCGTGCGGAGGAAAACAAAGAAAAGAGGGGTTACTGCGGAGGAAAACGAAGAAAAGCGGTGTTAGAGCGGATGAAAACCAAGAAAAGCGGAGTGAGACCATAGGAAAACCAAGAACAGTGAAGTTAGAGCGGAGGAAAACCAAGAAAAGCGAGGTTAGAGAGGAGGAAAACCAAGAAAAGCGGGGTTCGTGCGGAGGAAAACAAAGAGAAGAGGGGTTACTGCGGAGGAAAACCAAGAAAAGCGGTGTTAGAGCGGATGAAAACCAAGAGAAGCGGAGTGAGACCATAGGAAAACCAAGAACAGTGAAGTTAGAGTGGAGGAAAACCAAGAAAAGCGGGGTTAGAGAGGAGGAAAACCAAGAAAAGCGGTGTTAGAGCGGAGGAAAACCAAGAAAAGCGGTGTTAGTGTGGAGGAAAACCAAGAAATCTGGGGTTAGAGTGGAGGAAAAGCAAGAAAAGTGGGGTTAGTGCGGAGGAAAACCAAGAAAAGCAGTGTTAGAGCGGATGAAACCCAAGAAAAGCTGTGTTAGAGCGGAGGAAAACCAAGAAAAGCGAAGTTAGAGCGGAGGAGAACCAAGGAAAGCGAAGTTAGAGTGGAGGAAAACCAAGAAATGCGGAGTTAGAGTGGAGGAAAACAATGAAAAGCGGGGTTAGAGCGGAGGAAAAGCAAGTAAAGCGAGGTTAGAGTGGAGGAAAACCAAGAAATGCGGGGTTCATGCAGATGAAAACCAAGAAATGCGGGGTTAGAAAGTAGGAAAACCAAGAAAAGCAGAATTAGAACGGAAGAAAACCAAGAAAAGAGGGGTTAGATAGGAGGAAAACCAAGATAATAGGGGTTAGAGTGGAGGAAAACCAATAAAAAGAATTTAGACAGAAGGAAAAGCATGAAAAGCACAGTTAGAGAAGCAGAAATCCAAGAAAAGCATGGTTAGAGTGGAGAAAAACCAAGAAAAGCTGGGTTAGAGGGGAGAAAAACAAAGAAAAGCGGGGTTAGAGAGGAGGAAAACCAAGAAAAGAGGGGTTAGAAAGGAAGAAAACCAAGAAAAGTGAAGTTAGAGCGGAGGAAAACCAAGAAAAGCGGGGTTAGTGCAGTGTAAAACCAAGAAAAGCGGGGTTAGTGCGGAGGAAAACCAAGAAAAGTGGGGTTAGAGCGGAGGAAAACCAAGAAAAGTGAAGTTAGAGCAAAGGAAATCCAAGGAAAGCGAAGTTAGGGTGGAGGAAAACCAAGAAAAGCGGGGTTATAGTGGAGGAAAACCAAGAAAAGTGAAGTTAGAGCGGAGGAAAACCGAGAAAAGCGGGGTTAGAGCGAAGGAAAACCAAGAAAAGCGGGGTTTGTGCAGTGTAAAAACAAAAAAAGCGGGGTTAGTGCGGAGGAAAACCAAGAAAAGTGGGGTTAGAAAGGAGGAAAACCAAGAAAAGTGATGTTAGAGCGGAGGAAAACCAAGAAAAGCAGGGTTAGAGCGGAGGAAAACCAAGAAAAGCGGGGTTCGTGCGGAGGAAAACAATGAAAAGCGGGGTTAGAGCGGAGGAAAAGCAAGTAAAGCGAGGTTAGAGTGGAGGAAAACCAAGAAATGCGGGGTTCATGCAGATGAAAACCAAGAAATGCGGGGTTAGAAAGTAGGAAAACCAAGAAAAGCAGAGTGAGAACGGAAGAAAACCAAGAAAAGCGGGGTTAGAGCGGAGGAAAACCAAGAAAAGCGGGGTTAGAGCGGAGGAAAACCAAGAAAAGTGTGGTTAGAGTGGAGGAAAAGCAAGAAAAGAGTGGTTTGTGCAGTGTAAAACCAAGAAAAGCGGGGTTCGTGCGGAGGAAAACCAAGAAAAGCGGGTTTGGAGCTTAGGAAAACCAAGAAAAGCGGTGTTAGAGCGAAGGAAAACCAAGAAAAGCAGGGTTAGAGCGGAGGAAAACCAAGAAAAGCGGGGTTAGAGTGGAGGAAAACAAAGAAAAGAGGGGTTACTGCGGAGGAAAACCAAGAAAAGCGGTGTTAGAGCGGATGAAAACCAAGAAAAGAGGAGTGAGACCATAGGAAAACCAAGAACAGTGAAGTTAGAGCGGAGGAAAACCAAGAAAAGCGGGGTTAGTGCAGTGTAAAACCAAGAAAAGCGGGGTTAGTGCAGAGGAAAACCAAGAAAAGTGGGGTTAGAGCGGAGGAAAACCAAGAAAAGCGAAGTTAGAGCAAAGGAAATCCAAGGAAAGCGAAGTTAGAGTGGAGGAAAACCAAGAAAAGCGGGGTTAGAGTGGAGGGAAACCAAGAAAAGCGGGGTTAGAGCGGGGGAAAAGCAAGAAAAGCGGGGTTAGAGCGGAGGAAAACAAAGAAAAGCGGGCTTACAACGGAAGAAAACCAAGAAAAGTGAAGTTAGAGCGGAGGAAAACCGAGAAAAGCGGGGTTAGAGCGGAGGAAAACCAAGAAAAGCGGGGTTTGTGCAGTGTAAAACCAAGAAAAGCGGGGTTGGTGCGGAGGAAAACCAAGAAAAGTGGGGTTAGATAGGAGGAAAACCAAGAAAAGTGAAGTTAGAGCGGAGGAAAACCAAGAATAGCAGGGTTAGAGCGGAGGAAAACCAAGAAAAGCGGGGTTCGTGCGGAGGAAAACAAAGAAAAGAGGGGTTAGTGCGGAGGAAAACCAAGAAAAGCGGTGTTAGAGCGGATGAAAACCAAGAAAACAGGAGTGAGACCATAGGAAAACCATGAACAGTGAAGTTAGAGCGGAGGAAAACCAAGAAAAGCGAGGTTAGAGAGGAGGAAACCCAAGAAAAGCGGGGTTAGTGCGGAGGGAAAAAAAAGGAAAGAGGGGTTAGTGCGAGGAAAACCAAGAAAAGTGGTTTTAGAGCGGTGGAAAACCAAGAAAAGCGGTGTTAGAGCGGAGGAAAACCAAGAAAAGCGAAGTTAGAACGGAGGAAAACCAAGAAAAGCGGTGTTAGAGCGGAGGAAAACCAAGAAAAGCGATGTTAGAGCGGAGGAAAACAAAGAAAAGCGGTGTTAGAGCGGAGGAAAACCAAGAAAAGCGGGGTTAGAGCGGAGGAAAACCAAGAAAAGCGGGGTTTGTGCAGTGTAAAACCAAGAAAAGCGGGGTTAGTGCGGAGGAAAACCAAGAAAAGTGGGGTTAGAAAGGAGGAAAACCAAGAAAAGTGAAGTTAGAGCGAAGGAAAACCAAGAAAAGCAGGGTTAGAGTGGAGGAACACCAAGAAAAGCGGAGTGAGACCATAGGAAAACCAAGAACAGTGAAGTTAGAGCGGAGGAAAACCAAGAAAAGCGGGGTTAGAGAGGAGGAAAACCAAGAAAAGCGGTGTTAGAGCGGAGGAAAACCAAGAAAAGCGGTGTTAGAGCGGAGGAAAACCAAGAAAAGCGGTGTTAGAGCGGAGGAAAACCAAGAATAGCAAAGTTAGAACGGAGGAAATCCAAGAAGAGCGGGGATAGAGCGGAGGAAAACCAAGAAAAGCGGGGTTAGAGCGGAGGAAAACCAAGAAAAGCGGTGTTAGTGTGGAGGAAAATCAAGAAATCTGGGGTTAGAGTGGAGGAAAAGCAAGAAAAGAGGGCTTAGTGCGGAGGAAAACCAAGAAAAGCAGTGTTAGAGCGGATGAAAACCAAGAAAACCTCTGTTAGAGCGGAGGAAAACCAAGAAAAGTGAACTTAGAGTGGAGGAAAACCAAGGAAAGCGAAGTTAGAGCGGAGGAGAACCAAGGAAAGCGAAGTTAGAGTGGAGGAAAACCAAGAAATGCGGAGTTAGAGTGGAGGAAAACAATGAAAAGCGGGGTTAGAGCGGAGGAAAAGCAAGTAAAGCGAGGTTAGAGTGGAGGAAAACCAAGAAATGCGGGGTTCATGCAGATGAAAACCAAGAAATGCGGGGTTAGAAAGTAGGAAAACCAAGAAAAGCAGAGTGAGAACGGAAGAAAACCAAGAAAAGAGGGGTTAGAGAGGAGGAAAACCAAGATAATAGGGGTTAGAGTGGAGGAAAACCAATAAAAAGAATTTAGACAGAAGGAAAAGCATGAAAAGCGCAGTTAGAGAAGCAGAAATCCAAGAAAAGCATGGTTAGAGTGGAGAAAAACCAAGAAAAGCGGGGTTAGAGTGGAGAAAAACAAAGAAAAGCGGGGTTAGAGCTGAGGAAAACCAAGAAAAGAGGGGTAAGTGCAGTGTAAAACCAAGAAAAGCGGGGTTAGTGCAGAGGAAAACCAAGAACAGTGGGGTTAGAGCGGAGGAAAACCAAGAAAAGCGAAGTTAGAGCAAAGGAAATCCAAGGAAAGCGAAGTTAGAGTGGAGGAAAACCAAGAAAAGCGAAGTTAGAGTGGAGGAAAACCAAGAAAAGCGGGGTTAGAGCGGAGGAAAACCAAGAAAAGCGGTGTTAGAGCGGAGGAAAACCAAGAAAAGCAAAGTTAGAACGGAGGAAAACCAAGAAAAGCGGGGATAGAGCGGAGGAAAACCAAGAAAAGCGGGGTTAGAGCGGAGGAAAACCAAGAAAAGCGGAGTTAGTGCGGAGGGAAAAAAAAGGAAAGAGGGGTTAGTGCGAGGAAAACCAAAAAAAGCGGTGTTAGAGCGGAGGAAAACCAAGAAAAGCGTTGTTAGAGCGGAGGAAAACCAAGAAAAGCGGTGTTAGAGCGGAGGAAAACCAAGAATAGCAAAGTTAGAACGGAGGAAAACCAAGAAGAGCGGGGATAGAGCGGAGGAAAACCAAGAAAAGCGGGGTTAGAGCGGAGGAAAACCAAGAAAAGCGGTGTTAGTGTGGAGGAAAACCAAGAAATCTGGGGTTAGAGTGGAGGAAAAGCAAGAAAAGAGGGCTTAGTGCGGAGGAAAACCAAGAAAAGCAGTGTTAGAGCGGATGAAAACCAAGAAAACCTCTGTTTGAGCGGAGGAAAACCAAGAAAAGCGAACTTAGAGTGGAGGAAAACCAAGGAAAGCGAAGTTAGAGCGGAGGAGAACCAAGGAAAGCGAAGTTAGAGTGGAGGAAAACCAAGAAATGCGGAGTTAGAGTGGAGGAAAACAATGAAAAGCGGGGTTAGAGCGGAGGAAAAGCAAGTAAAGCGAGGTTAGAGTGGAGGAAAACCAAGAAATGCGGGGTTCATGCAGATGAAAACCAAGAAATGCGGGGTTAGAAAGTAGGAAAACCAAGAAAAGCAGAATTAGAACGGAAGAAATCCAAGAAAAGAGGGGTTAGATAGGAGGAAAACCAAGATAATAGGGGTTAGAGTGGAGGAAAACCAATAAAAAGAATTTAGACAGAAGGAAAAGCATGAAAAGCGCAGTTAGAGAAGCAGAAATCCAAGAAAAGCACGGTTAGAATGGAGAAAAACCAAGAAAAGCTGGGTTAGAGTGGAGAAAAACAAAGAAAAGCGGGGTTAGAGCGGAGGAAAACCAAGAAAAGAGGGGTAAGTGCAGTGTAAAACCAAGAAAAGCGGGGTTAGTGCGGAGGAAAACCAAGAAAAGTGGGGTTAGAGCGGAGGAAAACCAAGAAAAGCGAAGTTAGAGCAAAGGAAATCCAAGGAAAGCGAAGTTAGAGTGGAGGAAAACCAAGAAAAGCGAAGTTAGAGTGGAGGAAAACCAAGAAAAGCAGGGTTAGAGCGGAGGAAAAGCAAGAAAAGCGGTGTTAAAGCGGAGGAAAACAAAGAAAAGCGGGCTTAGAACGGAAGAAAACCAAGAAAAGTGAAGTTAGAGCAGAGGAAAACCGAGAAAAGCGGGGTTAGAGCGGAGGAAAACCAAGAAAAGCGGGGTTTGTGCAGTGTAAAACCAAGAAAAGCGGGGTTAGTGCGGAGGAAAACCAAGAAAAGTGGGGTTAGAAAGGAGGAAATCCAAGAAAAGTGAAGTTAGAGCGAAGGAAAACCAAGAAAAGCAGGGTTAGAGTGGAGGAAAACCAAAAAAAGCGGGGTTCGTGCGGAGGAAAACAAAGAAAAGAGGGGTTACTGCGGAGGAAAACCAAGAAAAGCGGTGTTAGAGCGGATGAAAACCAAGAAAAGCGGAGTGAGACCATAGGAAAACCAAGAACAGTGAAGTTAGAGCGGAGGAAAACCAAGAAAAGCGGGGTTAGAGAGGAGGAAAACCAAGAAAAGCGGTGTTAGAGCGGAGGAAAACCAAGAAAAGCGGTGTTAGAGCGGAGTAAAACCAAGAAAAGCGGTGTTAGAGCGGAGGAAAACCAAGAATAGCAAAGTTAGAACGGAGGAAAACCAAGAAGAGCGGGGATAGAGCGGAGGAAAACCAAGAATAGCAAAGTTAGAACGGAGGAAAACCAAGAAAAGCGGGGATAGAGCGGAGGAAAACCAAGAAAAGCGGGGTTAGAGCGGAGGAAAACCAAGAAAAGCGGTGTTAAAGCGGAGGAAAACAAAGAAAAGCGGGCTTAGAACGGAAGAAAACCAAGAAAAGTGAAGTTAGAGCAGAGGAAAACCGAGAAAAGCGGGGTTAGAGCGGAGGAAAACCAAGAAAAGCGGGGTTTGTGCAGTGTAAAACCAAGAAAAGCGGGGTTAGTGCGGAGGAAAACCAAGAAAAGTGGGGTTAGAAAGGAGGAAATCCAAGAAAAGTGAAGTTAGAGCGAAGGAAAACCAAGAAAAGCAGGGTTAGAGTGGAGGAAAACCAAAAAAAGCGGGGTTCGTGCGGAGGAAAACAAAGAAAAGAGGGGTTACTGCGGAGGAAAACCAAGAAAAGCGGTGTTAGAGCGGATGAAAACCAAGAAAAGCGGAGTGAGACCATAGGAAAACCAAGAACAGTGAAGTTAGAGCGGAGGAAAACCAAGAAAAGCGGGGTTAGAGAGGAGGAAAACCAAGAAAAGCGGTGTTAGAGCGGAGGAAAACCAAGAAAAGCGGTGTTAGAGCGGAGGAAAACCAAGAAAAGCGGTGTTAGAGCGGAGGAAAACCAAGAATAGCAAAGTTAGAACGGAGGAAAACCAAGAAGAGCGGGGATAGAGCGGAGGAAAACCAAGAATAGCAAAGTTAGAACGGAGGAAAACCAAGAAAAGCGGGGATAGAGCGGAGGAAAACCAAGAAAAGCGGGGTTAGAGCGGAGGAAAACCAAGAAAAGCGGTGTTTGTGTGGAGGAAAATCAAGAAATCTGGGGTTAGAGTGGAGGAAAACCAAGAAAAGTGGGCTTAGTTCGGAGGAAAACCAAGAAAAGCAGTGTTAGAGCGGATGAAAACCAAGAAAACCTCTGTTAGAGCGGAGGAAAACCAAGAAAAGTGAACTTAGAGTGGAGGAAAACCAAGGAAAGCGAAGTTAGAGCGGAGGAGAACCAAGGAAAGCGAAGTTAGAGTGGAGGAAAACCAAGAAATGCGGAGTTAGAGTGGAGGAAAACAATGAAAAGCGGGGTTAGAGCGGACGAAAAGCAAGTAAAGCGAAGTTAGAGTGGAGGAAAACCAAGAAATGCGGGGTTCATGCAGATGAAAACCAAGAAATGCGGGGTTAGAAAGTAGGAAAACCAAGAAAAGCAGAGTGAGAACGGAAGAAAACCAAGAAAAGAGGGGTTAGAGAGGAGGAAAACCAAGCTAATAGGGGTTAGAATGGAGGAAAACCAATAAAAAGAATTTAGACAGAAGGAAAAGCATGAAAAGCGCAGTTAGAGAAGCAGAAATCCAAGAAAAGCATGGTTAGAGTGGAGAAAAACCAAGAAAAGCTGGGTTAGAGTGGAGAAAAACAAAGAAAAGCGGGGTTAGAGCTGAGGAAAAGCAAGAAAACAGGGGTAAGTGAAGTGTAAAACCTAGAAAAGCGAAGTTAGAACGGAGGAAAACCAAGAAAAGCGAGGTTAGAGCGGAGGACAACCAAGAAAAGCGGGGTTAGAGCGGAGGAAAACCAAGAAAAGTGGGGTTAGAGCGGAGGAAAACCAAGAAAAGAGGGGTTAGAAAGGAAGAAAACCAAGAAAAGTGCAGTTAGAGCGCAGGAAAACAAAGAAAAGCTGGGTTAGTGCAGTGTAAAACCAAGAAAAGCGGGGTTAGTGCGGAGGAAAAC
The DNA here is from genome assembly GCF_054131305.1 of Coturnix japonica. Taxonomy (NCBI): domain Eukaryota; kingdom Metazoa; phylum Chordata; class Aves; order Galliformes; family Phasianidae; genus Coturnix; species Coturnix japonica. The sequence continues at coordinate 34,178,650 of NC_140669.1, forward strand.
CAAGAAAAGTGGGGTTAGAGCGGAGGAAAACCAAGAAAAGCGAAGTTAGAGCAAAGGAAATCCAAGGAAAGCGAAGTTAGAGTGGAGGAAAACCAAGAAAAGCGGGGTTAGAGTGGAGGAAAACCAAGAAAAGCGGGGTTAGAGCGGAGGAAAAGCAAGAAAAGCGGGGTTAGAGCGGAGGAAAACAAAGAAAAGCGGGCTTAGAACGGAAGAAAACCAAGAAAAGTGAAGTTAGAGCGGAGGAAAACAAAGAAAAGCGGGGTTAGAGCGGAGGAAAACCAAGAAAAGAGGGGTAAGTGCAGTGTAAAACCAAGAAAAGTGGGGTTAGTGCGGAGGAAAACCAAGAAAAGTGGGGTTAGAAAGGAGGAAAACCAAGAAAAGTGAAGTTAGAGCGAAGGAAAACCAAGAAAAGCAGGGTTAGAGTGGAGGAAAACCAAAAAAAGCGGGGTTCGTGCGGAGGAAAACAAAGAAAAGAGGGGTTACTGCGGAGGAAAACCAAGAAAAGCGGTGTTAGAGCGGATGAAAACCAAGAAAAGCGGAGTGAGACCATAGGAAAACCAAGAACAGTGAAGTTAGAGCGGAGGAAAACCAAGAAAAGCGGGGTTAGAGAGGAGGAAAACCAAGAAAAGCGGTGTTAGAGCGGAGGAAAACCAAGAAAAGCGGTGTTAGAGCGGAGGAAAACCAAGAAAAGCGGTGTTAGAGCGGAGGAAAACCAAGAATAGCAAAGTTAGAACGGAGGAAAACCAAGAAGAGCGGGGATAGAGCGGAGGAAAACCAAGAATAGCAAAGTTAGAACGGAGGAAAACCAAGAAGAGCGGGGATAGAGTGGAGGAAAACCAAGAAAAGCGGTGTTAGTGTGGAGGAAAATCAAGAAATCTGGGGTTAGAGTGGAGGAAAACCAAGAAAAGTGGGCTTAGTTCGGAGGAAAACCAAGAAAAGCAGTGTTAGAGCGGATGAAAACCAAGAAAACCTCTGTTAGAGCGGAGGAAAACCAAGAAAAGTGAACTTAGAGTGGAGGAAAACCAAGGAAAGCGAAGTTAGAGCGGAGGAGAACCAAGGAAAGCGAAGTTAGAGTGGAGGAAAACCAAGAAATGCGGAGTTAGAGTGGAGGAAAACAATGAAAAGCGGGGTTAGAGCGGAGGAAAAGCAAGTAAAGCGAGGTTAGAGTGGAGGAAAACCAAGAAATGCGGGGTTCATGCAGATGAAAACCAAGAAATGCGGGGTTAGAAAGTAGGAAAACCAAGAAAAGCAGAGTGAGAACGGAAGAAAACCAAGAAAAGAGGGGTTAGAGAGGAGGAAAACCAAGATAATAGGGGTTAGAGTGGAGGAAAACCAATAAAAAGAATTTAGACAGAAGGAAAAGCAAGAAAAGCGCAGTTAGAGAAGCAGAAATCCAAGAAAAGCATGGTTAGAGTGGAGAAAAACCAAGAAAAGCTGGGTTAGAGTGGAGAAAAACAAAGAAAAGCGGGGTTAGAGCTGAGGAAAACCAAGAAAAGAGGGGTAAGTGCAGAGGAAAACCAAGAACAGTGGGGTTAGAGCGGAGGAAAACCAAGAAAAGCGAAGTTAGAGCAAAGGAAATCCAAGGAAAGCGAAGTTAGAGTGGAGGAAAACCAAGAAAAGCAAAGTTAGAGTGGAGGAAAACCAAGAAAAGCGGGGTTAGAGCGGAGGAAAAGCAAGAAAAGCGGTGTTAGAGCGGAGGAAAACAAAGAAAAGCGGGCTTAGAACGGAAGAAAACCAAGAAAAGTGAAGTTAGAGCAGAGGAAAACCGAGAAAAGCGGGGTTAGAGCGGAGGAAAACCAAGAAAAGCGGTGTTAGAGCGGAGGAAAACCAAGAAAAGCAAAGTTAGAACGGAGGAAAACCAAGAAAAGCGGGGATAGAGCGGAGGAAAACCAAGAAAAGCGGGGTTAGAGCGGAGGAAAACCAAGAAAAGCGGAGTTAGTGCAGAGGGAAAAAAAAGGAAAGAGGGGTTAGTGCGAGGAAAACCAAGAAAAGCGGTGTTAGAGCGGAGGAAAACCAAGAAAAGCGGTGTTAGAGCGGAGGAAAACCAAGAAAAGCGGTGTTAGAGCGGAGGAAAACCAAGAATAGCAAAGTTAGAACGGAGGAAAACCAAGAAAAGCGGGGATAGAGCGGAGGAAAACCAAGAAAAGCGGGGTTAGAGCGGAGGAAAACCAAGAAAAGCGGTGTTAGTGTGGAGGAAAACCAAGAAATCTGGGGTTAGAGTGGAGGAAAAGCAAGAAAAGAGGGCTTAGTGCGGAGGAAAACCAAGAAAAGCAGTGTTAGAGCGGATGAAAACCAAGAAAACCTCTGTTAGAGCGGAGGAAAACCAAGAAAAGCGAACTTAGAGTGGAGGAAAACCAAGGAAAGCGAAGTTAGAGCGGAGGAGAACCAAGGAAAGCGAAGTTAGAGTGGAGGAAAACCAAGAAATGCGGAGTTAGAGTGGAGGAAAACAATGAAAAGCGGGGTTAGAGCGGAGGAAAAGCAAGTAAAGCGAGGATAGAGTGGAGGAAAACCAAGAAATGCGGGGTTCATGCAGATGAAAACCAAGAAATGCGGGGTTAGAAAGTAGGAAAACCAAGAAAAGCAGAATTAGAACGGAAGAAAACCAAGAAAAGAGGGGTTAGATAGGAGGAAAACCAAGATAATAGGGGTTAGAGTGGAGGAAAACCAATAAAAAGAATTTAGACAGAAGGAAAAGCATGAAAAGCGCAGTTAGAGAAGCAGAAATCCAAGAAAAGCACGGTTAGAATGGAGAAAAACCAAGAAAAGCTGGGTTAGAGTGGAGAAAAACAAAGAAAAGCGGGGTTAGAGCGGAGGAAAACCAAGAAAAGAGGGGTAAGTGTAGTGTAAAACCAAGAAAAGCGGGGTTAGTGCGGAGGAAAACCAAGAAAACTGGGGTTAGAGTGGAGGAAAACCAAGAAAAGCGAAGTTAGAGTGGAGGAAAACCAAGAAAAGCAGGGTTAGAGCGGAGGAAAAGCAAGAAAAGCGGTGTTAAAGCGGAGGAAAACAAAGAAAAGCGGGCTTAGAACGGAAGAAAACCAAGAAAAGTGAAGTTAGAGCAGAGGAAAACCAAGAAAAGCGGGGTTAGAGCGGAGGAAAACCAAGAAAAGCGGGGTTTGTGCAGTGTAAAACCAAGAAAAGCGGGGTTAGTGCGGAGGAAAACCAAGAAAAGTGGGGTTAGAAAGGAGGAAAACCAAGAAAAGTGAAGTTAGAGCGAAGGAAAACCAAGAAAAGCAGGGTTAGAGTGGAGGAAAACCAAAAAAAGCGGGGTTCGTGCGGAGGAAAACAAAGAAAAGAGGGGTTACTGCGGAGGAAAACCAAGAAAAGCGGTGTTAGAGCGGATGAAAACCAAGAAAAGCGGAGTGAGACCATAGGAAAACCAAGAACAGTGAAGTTAGAGCGGAGGAAAACCAAGAAAAGCGGGGTTAGAGAGGAGGAAAACCAAGAAAAGCGGTGTTAGAGCGGAGGAAAACAAAGAAAAGCGGTGTTAGAGCGGAGGAAAACCAAGTAAAGCGGTGTTAGAGCGGAGGAAAACCAAGAATATCAAAGTTAGAACGGAGGAAAACCAAGAAGAGCGGGGATAGAGCGGAGGAAAACCAAGAATAGCAAAGTTAGAACGGAGGAAAACCAAGAAGAGCTGGGATAGAGTGGAGGAAAACCAAGAAAAGCGGTGTTAGTGTGGAGGAAAATCAAGAAATCTGGGGTTAGAGTGGAGGAAAACCAAGAAAAGTGGGCTTAGTTCGGAGGAAAACCAAGAAAAGCAGTGTTAGAGCGGATGAAAACCAAGAAAACCTCTGTTAGAGCGGAGGAAAACCAAGAAAAGTGAACTTAGAGTGGAGGAAAACCAAGGAAAGCGAAGTTAGAGCGGAGGAGAACCAAGGAAAGCGAAGTTAGAGTGGAGGAAAACCAAGAAATGCGGAGTTAGAGTGGAGGAAAACAATGAAAAGTGGGGTTAGAGCGGAGGAAAAGCAAGTAAAGCGAGGTTAGAGTGGAGGAAAACCAAGAAATGCGGGGTTCATGCAGATGAAAACCAAGAAATGCGGGGTTAGAAAGTAGGAAAACCAAGAAAAGCAGAGTGAGAACGGAAGAAAACCAAGAAAAGAGGGGTTAGAGAGGAGGAAAACCAAGATAATAGGGGTTAGAGTGGAGGAAAACCAATAAAAAGAATTTAGACAGAAGGAAAAGCAAGAAAAGCGCAGTTAGAGAAGCAGAAATCCAAGAAAAGCATGGTTAGAGTGGAGAAAAACCAAGAAAAGCTGGGTTAGAGTGGAGAAAAACAAAGAAAAGCGGGGTTAGAGCTGAGGAAAACCAAGAAAAGAGGGGTAAGTGCAGTGTAAAACCAAGAAAAGCGGGGTTAGTGCAGAGGAAAACCAAGAACAGTCGGGTTAGAGCGGAGGAAAACCAAGAAAAGCGAAGTTAGAGCAAAGGAAATCCAAGGAAAGCGAAGTTAGAGTGGAGGAAAACCAAGAAAAGCAAAGTTAGAGTGGAGGAAAACCAAGAAAAGCGGGGTTAGAGCGGAGGAAAAGCAAGAAAAACGGTGTTAGAGCGGAGGAAAACAAAGAAAAGCGGGCTTAGAACGGAAGAAAACCAAGAAAAGTGAAGTTAGAGCAGAGGAAAACCGAGAAAAGCGGGGTTAGAGCGGAGGAAAACCAAGAAAAGCGGTGTTAGAGCGGAGGAAAACCAAGAAAAGCAAAGTTAGAACGGAGGAAAACCAAGAAAAGCGGGGATAGAGCGGAGGAAAACCAAGAAAAGCGGGGTTAGAGCGGAGGAAAACCAAGAAAAGCGGAGTTAGTGCAGAGGGAAAAAAAAGGAAAGAGGGGTTAGTGCGAGGAAAACCAAGAAAAGCGGTGTTAGAGCGGAGGAAAACCAAGAAAAGCGGTGTTAGAGCGGAGGAAAACCAAGAAAAGCGGTGTTAGAGCGGAGGAAAACCAAGAATAGCAAAGTTAGAACGGAGGAAAACCAAGAAAAGCGGGGATAGAGCGGAGGAAAACCAAGAAAAGCGGGGTTAGAGCGGAGGAAAACCAAGAAAAGCGGTGTTAGTGTGGAGGAAAACCAAGAAATCTGGGGTTAGAGTGGAGGAAAAGCAAGAAAAGAGGGCTTAGTGCGGAGGAAAACCAAGAAAAGCAGTGTTAGAGCGGATGAAAACCAAGAAAACCTCTGTTAGAGCGGAGGAAAACCAAGAAAAGCGAACTTAGAGTGGAGGAAAACCAAGGAAAGCGAAGTTAGAGCGGAGGAGAACCAAGGAAAGCGAAGTTAGAGTGGAGGAAAACCAAGAAATGCGGAGTTAGAGTGGAGGAAAACAATGAAAAGCGGGGTTAGAGCGGAGGAAAAGCAAGTAAAGCGAGGATAGAGTGGAGGAAAACCAAGAAATGCGGGGTTCATGCAGATGAAAACCAAGAAATGCGGGGTTAGAAAGTAGGAAAACCAAGAAAAGCAGAATTAGAACGGAAGAAATCCAAGAAAAGAGGGGTTAGATAGGAGGAAAACCAAGATAATAGGGGTTAGAGTGGAGGAAAACCAATAAAAAGAATTTAGACAGAAGGAAAAGCATGAAAAGCGCAGTTAGAGAAGCAGAAATCCAAGAAAAGCACGGTTAGAATGGAGAAAAACCAAGAAAAGCTGGGTTAGAGTGGAGAAAAACAAAGAAAAGCGGGGTTAGAGCGGAGGAAAACCAAGAAAAGAGGGGTAAGTGCAGTGTAAAACCAAGAAAAGCGGGGTTAGTGCGGAGGAAAACCAAGAAAACTGGGGTTAGAGTGGAGGAAAACCAAGAAAAGCGAAGTTAGAGTGGAGGAAAACCAAGAAAAGCAGGGTTACAGCGGAGGAAAAGCAAGAAAAGCGGTGTTAAAGCGGAGGAAAACAAAGAAAAGCGGGCTTAGAACGGAAGAAAACCAAGAAAAGTGAAGTTAGAGCAGAGGAAAACCAAGAAAAGCGGGGTTAGAGCGGAGGAAAACCAAGAAAAGCGGGGTTTGTGCAGTGTAAAACCAAGAAAAGCGGGGTTAGTGCGGAGGAAAACCAAGAAAAGTGGGGTTAGAAAGGAGGAAAACCAAGAAAAGTGAAGTTAGAGCGAAGGAAAACCAAGAAAAGCAGGGTTAGAGTGGAGGAAAACCAAAAAAAGCGGGGTTCGTGCGGAGGAAAACAAAGAAAAGAGGGGTTACTGCGGAGGAAAACCAAGAAAAGCGGTGTTAGAGCGGATGAAAACCAAGAAAAGCGGAGTGAGACCATAGGAAAACCAAGAACAGTGAAGTTAGAGCGGAGGAAAACCAAGAAAAGCGGGGTTAGAGAGGAGGAAAACCAAGAAAAGCGGTGTTAGAGCGGAGGAAAACAAAGAAAAGCGGTGTTAGAGCGGAGGAAAACCAAGTAAAGCGGTGTTAGAGCGGAGGAAAACCAAGAATAGCAAAGTTAGAACGGAGGAAAACCAAGAAGAGCGGGGATAGAGCGGAGGAAAACCAAGAATAGCAAAGTTAGAACGGAGGAAAACCAAGAAGAGCTGGGATAGAGTGGAGGAAAACCAAGAAAAGCGGTGTTAGTGTGGAGGAAAATCAAGAAATCTGGGGTTAGAGTGGAGGAAAACCAAGAAAAGTGGGCTTAGTTCGGAGGAAAACCAAGAAAAGCAGTGTTAGAGCGGATGAAAACCAAGAAAACCTCTGTTAGAGCGGAGGAAAACCAAGAAAAGTGAACTTAGAGTGGAGGAAAACCAAGGAAAGCGAAGTTAGAGCGGAGGAGAACCAAGGAAAGCGAAGTTAGAGTGGAGGAAAACCAAGAAATGCGGAGTTAGAGTGGAGGAAAACAATGAAAAGTGGGGTTAGAGCGGAGGAAAAGCAAGTAAAGCGAGGTTAGAGTGGAGGAAAACCAAGAAATGCGGGGTTCATGCAGATGAAAACCAAGAAATGCGGGGTTAGAAAGTAGGAAAACCAAGAAAAGCAGAGTGAGAACGGAAGAAAACCAAGAAAAGAGGGGTTAGAGAGGAGGAAAACCAAGATAATAGGGGTTAGAGTGGAGGAAAACCAATAAAAAGAATTTAGACAGAAGGAAAAGCAAGAAAAGCGCAGTTAGAGAAGCAGAAATCCAAGAAAAGCATGGTTAGAGTGGAGAAAAACCAAGAAAAGCTGGGTTAGAGTGGAGAAAAACAAAGAAAAGCGGGGTTAGAGCTGAGGAAAACCAAGAAAAGAGGGGTAAGTGCAGTGTAAAACCAAGAAAAGCGGGGTTAGTGCAGAGGAAAACCAAGAACAGTCGGGTTAGAGCGGAGGAAAACCAAGAAAAGCGAAGTTAGAGCAAAGGAAATCCAAGGAAAGCGAAGTTAGAGTGGAGGAAAACCAAGAAAAGCAAAGTTAGAGTGGAGGAAAACCAAGAAAAGCGGGGTTAGAGCGGAGGAAAAGCAAGAAAAACGGTGTTAGAGCGGAGGAAAACAAAGAAAAGCGGGCTTAGAACGGAAGAAAACCAAGAAAAGTGAAGTTAGAGCAGAGGAAAACCGAGAAAAGCGGGGTTAGAGCGGAGGAAAACCAAGAAAAGCGGTGTTAGAGCGGAGGAAAACCAAGAAAAGCAAAGTTAGAACGGAGGAAAACCAAGAAAAGCGGGGATAGAGCGGAGGAAAACCAAGAAAAGCGGGGTTAGAGCGGAGGAAAACCAAGAAAAGCGGAGTTAGTGCAGAGGGAAAAAAAAGGAAAGAGGGGTTAGTGCGAGGAAAACCAAGAAAAGCGGTGTTAGAGCGGAGGAAAACCAAGAAAAGCGGTGTTAGAGCGGAGGAAAACCAAGAAAAGCGGTGTTAGAGCGGAGGAAAACCAAGAATAGCAAAGTTAGAACGGAGGAAAACCAAGAAAAGCGGGGATAGAGCGGAGGAAAACCAAGAAAAGCGGGGTTAGAGCGGAGGAAAACCAAGAAAAGCGGTGTTAGTGTGGAGGAAAACCAAGAAATCTGGGGTTAGAGTGGAGGAAAAGCAAGAAAAGAGGGCTTAGTGCGGAGGAAAACCAAGAAAAGCAGTGTTAGAGCGGATGAAAACCAAGAAAACCTCTGTTAGAGCGGAGGAAAACCAAGAAAAGCGAACTTAGAGTGGAGGAAAACCAAGGAAAGCGAAGTTAGAGCGGAGGAGAACCAAGGAAAGCGAAGTTAGAGTGGAGGAAAACCAAGAAATGCGGAGTTAGAGTGGAGGAAAACAATGAAAAGCGGGGTTAGAGCGGAGGAAAAGCAAGTAAAGCGAGGATAGAGTGGAGGAAAACCAAGAAATGCGGGGTTCATGCAGATGAAAACCAAGAAATGCGGGGTTAGAAAGTAGGAAAACCAAGAAAAGCAGAATTAGAACGGAAGAAATCCAAGAAAAGAGGGGTTAGATAGGAGGAAAACCAAGATAATAGGGGTTAGAGTGGAGGAAAACCAATAAAAAGAATTTAGACAGAAGGAAAAGCATGAAAAGCGCAGTTAGAGAAGCAGAAATCCAAGAAAAGCACGGTTAGAATGGAGAAAAACCAAGAAAAGCTGGGTTAGAGTGGAGAAAAACAAAGAAAAGCGGGGTTAGAGCGGAGGAAAACCAAGAAAAGAGGGGTAAGTGCAGTGTAAAACCAAGAAAAGCGGGGTTAGTGCGGAGGAAAACCAAGAAAACTGGGGTTAGAGTGGAGGAAAACCAAGAAAAGCGAAGTTAGAGTGGAGGAAAACCAAGAAAAGCAGGGTTACAGCGGAGGAAAAGCAAGAAAAGCGGTGTTAAAGCGGAGGAAAACAAAGAAAAGCGGGCTTAGAACGGAAGAAAACCAAGAAAAGTGAAGTTAGAGCAGAGGAAAACCAAGAAAAGCGGGGTTAGAGCGGAGGAAAACCAAGAAAAGCGGGGTTTGTGCAGTGTAAAACCAAGAAAAGCGGGGTTAGTGCGGAGGAAAACCAAGAAAAGTGGGGTTAGAAAGGAGGAAAACCAAGAAAAGTGAAGTTAGAGCGAAGGAAAACCAAGAAAAGCAGGGTTAGAGTGGAGGAAAACCAAAAAAAGCGGGGTTCGTGCGGAGGAAAACAAAGAAAAGAGGGGTTACTGCGGAGGAAAACCAAGAAAAGCGGTGTTAGAGCGGATGAAAACCAAGAAAAGCGGAGTGAGACCATAGGAAAACCAAGAACAGTGAAGTTAGAGCGGAGGAAAACCAAGAAAAGCAAGGTTAGAGAGGAGGAAAACCAAGAAAAGCTGTGTTAGAGCGGAGGAAAACCAAGAAAAGCGGTGTTAGAGCGGAGGAAAACCAAGAAAAGCGGTGTTAGAGCGGAGGAAAACCAAGAAAAGTGAACTTAGAGTGGAGGAAAACCAAGGAAAGCGAAGTTAGAGCGGAGGAGAACCAAGGAAAGCGAAGTTAGAGTGGAGGAAAACCAAGAAATGCGGAGTTAGAGTGGAGGAAAACAATGAAAAGCGGGGTTACAGCGGACGAAAAGCAAGTAAAGCGAAGTTAGAGTGGAGGAAAACCAAGAAATGCGGGGTTCATGCAGATGAAAACCAAGAAATGCGGGGTTAGAAAGTAGGAAAACCAAGAAAAGCAGAGTGAGAACGGAAGAAAACCAAGAAAAGAGGGGTTAGAGAGGAGGAAAACCAAGATAATAGGGGTTAGAGTGGAGGAAAACCAATAAAAAGAATTTAGACAGAAGGAAAAGCATGAAAAGCGCAGTTAGAGAAGCAGAAATCCAAGAAAAGCATGGTTAGAGTGGAGAAAAACCAAGAAAAGCTGGGTTAGAGTGGAGAAAAACAAAGAAAAGCGGGGTTAGAGCTGAGGAAAACCAAGAAAAGAGGGGTAAGTGCAGTGTAAAACCAAGAAAAGCGGGGTTAGTGCAGAGGAAAACCAAGAACAGCGGGGTTAGAGCGGAGGAAAACCAAGAAAAGCGAAGTTAGAGCAAAGGAAATCCAAGGAAAGCGAAGTTAGAGTGGAGGAAAACCAAGAAAAGCGAAGTTAGAGTGGAGGAAAACCAAGAAAAGCGGGGTTAGAGCGGAGGAAAAGCAAGAAAAGCGGTGTTAGAGCGGAGGAAAACAAAGAAAAGCGGGCTTAGAACGGAAGAAAACCAAGAAAAGTGAAGTTAAAGCAGAGGAAAACCGAGAAAAGCGGGGTTAGAGCGGAGGAAAACCAAGAAAAGCGGGGTTTGTGCAGTGTAAAACCAAGAAAAGCGGGGTTAGTGCGGAGGAAAACCAAGAAAAGTGGGGTTAGAAAGGAGGAAAACCAAGAAAAGTGAAGTTAGAGCGAAGGAAAACCAAGAAAAGCAGGGTTAGAGTGGAGGAAAACCAAGAAAAGCGGGGTTCGTGCGGAGGAAAACAAAGAAAAGAGGGGTTACTGCGGAGGAAAACCAAGAAAAGCGGTGTTAGAGCGGATGAAAACCAAGAAAAGCGGAGTGAGACCATAGGAAAACCAAGAACAGTGAAGTTAGAGCGGAGGAAAACCAAGAAAAGCAAGGTTTGAGAGGAGGAAAACCAAGAAAAGCGGGGTTAGTGCGGAGGGAATAAAAAGGAAAGAGAGGTTAGTGTGAGGAAAACCAAGAAAAGCGGTGTTAGAGCGGAGGAAAACCAAGAAAAGCGGTGTTAGAGCGGAGGAAAACCAAGAAAAGCGAAGTTAGAACGGAGGAAAACCAAGAAAAGCGGTGTTAGAGCAGAGGAAAACCAAGAAAAGCGGTGTTAGAGCGGAGGAAAACCAAGAAAAGCAAAGTTAGAACGGAGGAAAAGCAAGAAAAGCGGAAATAGAGCGGAGGAAAACCAAGAAAAGCGGGGTTAGAGCGGAGGAAAACCAAGAAAAGCGGGGTTAGTGCGGAGGGAAAAAAAAGGAAAGAGGGGTTAGTGCGAGGAATACCAAGAAAAGCGGTGTTAGAGCGGAGGAAAATCAAGAAAAGCGGTGTTAGAGCGGAGGAAAACCAAGAAAAGCGGTGTTAGAGCGGAGGAAAACCAAGAAAAGCAAAGTTAGAACGGAGGAAAACCAAGAAAAGCGGGGATAGAGCGGAGGAAAACCAAGAAAAGCGGGGTTAGAGCGGAGGAAAACCAAGAAAAGCGGTGTTAGTGTGGAGGAAAACCAAGAAATCTGGGGTTAGAGTGGAGGAAAAGGAAGAAAAGAGGGCTTAGTGCGGAGGAAAACCAAGAAAAGCAGTGTTAGAGCGGATGAAACACAAGAAAAGCTCTGTTAGAGCGGAGGAAAACCAAGAAAAGCGAACTTGGAGTGGAGGAAAACCAAGGAAAGCGAAGTTAGAGCGGAGGAGAACCAAGGAAAACGAAGTTAGAGTGGAGGAAAACAATGAAAAGCGGGGTTAGAGCGGAGGAAAACCAAGAAAAGCGAGGTTAGAGTGGAGAAAAACCAAGAAATGCATGGTTCATGCAGATGAAAACCAAGAAATGCGGGGTTAGAAAGTAGGAAAACCAAGAAAAGCAGAGTTAGAACTGAAGAAAACCAAGAAAAGAGGCGTTAGAGAGGAGGAAAAACAAGATAATAGGGGTTAGAGTGGAGGAAAACCAATAAAAAGAATTTAGACAGAAGGAAAAGCATGAAAAGCGCAGTTAGAGAAGCAGAAATCCAAGAAAAGCATGGTTAGAGTGGAGATAAACCAAGAAAAGCATGGTTAGAGTGGAGAAAAACAAAGAAAAGCGGGGTTAGAGCTGAGGAAAACCAAGAAAACAGGGGTAAGTGCAGTGTAAAACCAAGAAAAGCGAAGTTAGAACGGAGGAAAACCAAGAAAAGCGAGGTTAGAGCGAAGGACAACCAAGAAAAGCGGGGTTAGAGCGGAGGAAAACCAAGAAAAGTGGGGTTAGAGCGGAGGAAAACCAAGAAAAGAGGGGTTAGAAAGGAAGAAAACCAATTAAAGTGAAGTTAGAGCGCAGGAAAACCAAGAAAAGCTGGGTTAGTGCAGTGTAAAACCAAGAAAAGCGGGGTTAGTGCGGAGGAAAACCAAGAAAAGTGGGGTTAGAGCGGAGGAAAACCAAGAAAAGCGAAGTTAGAGCAAAGGAAATCCAAGGAAAGCGAAGTTAGAGTGGAGGAAAACCAAGAAAAGCGGGGTTAGAGTGGAGGAAAACCAAGAAAAGCGGGGTTAGAGCGGAGGAAAAGCAAGAAAAGCGGGGTTAGAGCGGAGGAAAACAAAGAAAAGCGGGCTTAGAACGGAAGAAAACCAAGAAAAGTGAAGTTAGAGCGGAGGAAAACCGAAAAAAGCGGGGTTAGAGCGGAGGAAAACCAAGAAAAGAGGGGTAAGTGCAGTGTAAAACCAAGAAAAGTGGGGTTAGTGCGGAGGAAAACCAAGAAAAGTGGGGTTAGAGCGGAGGAAAACCAAGAAAAGCGAAGTTAGAGCAAAGGAAATCCAAGGAAAGCGAAGTTAGAGTGGAGGAAAACCAGGAAAAGTGAAGTTAGAGTGGAGGAAAACCAAGAAAAGCGGGGTTAGAGCGGAGGAAAAGCAAGAAAAGCGGTGTTAGAGCGGAGGAAAACAAAGAAAAGCGGGCTTAGAACGGAAGAAAACCAAGAAAAGTGAAGTTAGAGCAGAGGAAAACCGAGAAAAGCGGGGTTAGAGCGGAGGAAAACCAAGAAAAGCGGGGTTTGTGCAGTGTAAAACCAAGAAAAGCGGGGTTAGTGCGGAGGAAAACCAAGAAAAGTGGGGTTAGAAAGGAGGAAAACCAAGAAAAGTGATGTTAGAGCGAAGGAAAACCAAGAAAAGCAGGGTTAGAGTGGAGGAAAACCAAGAAAAGCGGGGTTCGTGCGGAGGAAAACAAAGAAAAGAGGGGTTACTGCGGAGGAAAACCAAGAAAAGCGGTGTTAGAGCGGATGAAAACCAAGAAAAGCGGAGTGAGACCATAGGAAAACCAAGAACAGTGAAGTTAGAGCGGAGGAAAACCAAGAAAAGCGAGGTTAGAGCGGAGGATAACCAAGAAAATCGGTGTTAGAGCAAAGGAAAACCAAGAAAAGCAAAGTTAGAACGGAGGAAAACCAAGAAAAGCGGGGATAGAGCGGAGGAAAACGAAGAAAAGCGGGGTTAGAGCAGAGGAAAACCAAGAAAAGCGGCTTTATTGCGGAGGGAAAAAAAAGAAAACGGGATTAGTGCGAGGAAAACCAAGAAAAGCGGTGTTAGAGCGGAGGAAAACCAAGAAAAGCGGTGTTAGAGCGGAGGAAAACCAAGAAAAGCGGTGTTAGAGCGGAGGAAAACCAAGAAAAGCAAAGTTAGAACGGAGGAAAACCAAGAAAAGCGGGGATAGAGCGGAGGAAAACGAAGAAAAGCGGGGTTAGAGCAGAGGAAAACCAAGAAAAGCGGCTTTAGTGCGGAGGGAAAAAAAAGAAAACGGGATTAGTGCGAGGAAAACCAAGAAAAGCGGTGTTAGAGCGGAGGAAAACAAAGAAAAGCGGGCTTAGAACGGAAGAAAACCAAGAAAAGTGAAGTTAAAGCAGAGGAAAACCGAGAAAAGCGGGGTTAGAGCGGAGGAAAACCAAGAAAAGCGGGGTTTGTGCAGTGTAAAACCAAGAAAAGCGGGGTTAGTGCGGAGGAAAACCAAGAAAAGTGGGGTTAGAAAGGAGGAAAACCAAGAAAAGTGAAGTTAGAGCGAAGGAAAACCAAGAAAAGCAGGGTTAGAGTGGAGGAAAACCAAGAAAAGCGGGGTTCGTGCGGAGGAAAACAAAGAAAAGAGGGGTTACTGCGGAGGAAAACCAAGAAAAGCGGTGTTAGAGCGGATGAAAACCAAGAAAAGCGGAGTGAGACCATAGGAAAACCAAGAACAGTGAAGTTAGAGCGGAGGAAAACCAAGAAAAGCAAGGTTTGAGAGGAGGAAAACCAAGAAAAGCGGGGTTAGTGCGGAGGGAATAAAAAGGAAAGAGAGGTTAGTGTGAGGAAAACCAAGAAAAGCGGTGTTAGAGCGGAGGAAAACCAAGAAAAGCGGTGTTAGAGCGGAGGAAAACCAAGAAAAGCGAAGTTAGAACGGAGGAAAACCAAGAAAAGCGGTGTTAGAGCGGAGGAAAACCAAGAAAAGCGGTGTTAGAGCGGAGGAAAACCAAGAAAAGCAAAGTTAGAACGGAGGAAAAGCAAGAAAAGCGGAAATAGAGCGGAGGAAAACCAAGAAAAGCGGGGTTAGAGCGGAGGAAAACCAAGAAAAGCGGGGTTAGTGCGGAGGGAAAAAAAAGGAAAGAGGGGTTAGTGCGAGGAATACCAAGAAAAGCGGTGTTAGAGCGGAGGAAAATCAAGAAAAGCGGTGTTAGAGCGGAGGAAAACCAAGAAAAGCGGTGTTAGAGCGGAGGAAAACCAAGAAAAGCAAAGTTAGAACGGAGGAAAACCAAGAAAAGCGGGGATAGAGCGGAGGAAAACCAAGAAAAGCGGGGTTAGAGCGGAGGAAAACCAAGAAAAGCGGTGTTAGTGTGGAGGAAATCCAAGAAATCTGGGGTTAGAGTGGAGGAAAAGGAAGAAAAGAGGGCTTAGTGCGGAGGAAAACCAAGAAAAGCAGTGTTAGAGCGGATGAAACACAAGAAAAGCTCTGTTAGAGCGGAGGAAAACCAAGAAAAGCGAACTTGGAGTGGAGGAAAACCAAGGAAAGCGAAGTTAGAGCGGAGGAGAACCAAGGAAAACGAAGTTAGAGTGGAGGAAAACAATGAAAAGCGGGGTTAGAGCGGAGGAAAACCAAGAAAAGCGAGGTTAGAGTGGAGAAAAACCAAGAAATGCATGGTTCATGCAGATGAAAACCAAGAAATGCGGGGTTAGAAAGTAGGAAAACCAAGAAAAGCAGAGTTAGAACGGAAGAAAACCAAGAAAAGAGGCGTTAGAGAGGAGGAAAAACAAGATAATAGGGGTTAGAGTGGAGGAAAACCAATAAAAAGAATTTAGACAGAAGGAAAAGCATGAAAAGCGCAGTTAGAGAAGCAGAAATCCAAGAAAAGCATGGTTAGAGTGGAGAAAAACCAAGAAAAGCATGGTTAGAGTGGAGAAAAACAAAGAAAAGCGGGGTTAGAGCTGAGGAAAACCAAGAAAACAGGGGTAAGTGCAGTGTAAAACCAAGAAAAGCGAAGTTAGAACGGAGGAAAACCAAGAAAAGCGAGGTTAGAGCGAAGGACAACCAAGAAAAGCGGGGTTAGAGCGGAGGAAAACCAAGAAAAGTGGGGTTAGAGCGGAGGAAAACCAAGAAAAGAGGGGTTAGAAAGGAAGAAAACCAAGAAAAGTGAAGTTAGAGCGCAGGAAAACCAAGAAAAGCTGGGTTAGTGCAGTGTAAAACCAAGAAAAGCGGGGTTAGTGCGGAGGAAAACCAAGAAAAGTGGGGTTAGAGCGGAGGAAAACCAAGAAAAGCGAAGTTAGAGCAAAGGAAATCCAAGGAAAGCGAAGTTAGAGTGGAGGAAAACCAAGAAAAGCGGGGTTAGAGTGGAGGAAAACCAAGAAAAGCGGGGTTAGAGCGGAGGAAAAGCAAGAAAAGCGGGGTTAGAGCGGAGGAAAACAAAGAAAAGCGGGCTTAGAACGGAAGAAAACCAAGAAAAGTGAAGTTAGAGCGGAGGAAAACCGAAAAAAGCGGGGTTAGAGCGGAGGAAAACCAAGAAAAGAGGGGTAAGTGCAGTGTAAAACCAAGAAAAGTGGGGTTAGAGTGGAGGAAAACCAAGAAAAGCGAAGTTAGAGCAAAGGAAATCCAAGGAAAGCGAAGTTAGAGTGGAGGAAAACCAGGAAAAGTGAAGTTAGAGTGGAGGAAAACCAAGAAAAGCGGGGTTAGAGCGGAGGAAAAGCAAGAAAAGCGGTGTTAGAGCGGAGGAAAACAAAGAAAAGCGGGCTTAGAACGGAAGAAAACCAAGAAAAGTGAAGTTAGAGCAGAGGAAAACCGAGAAAAGCGGGGTTAGAGCGGAGGAAAACCAAGAAAAGCGGGGTTTGTGCAGTGTAAAACCAAGAAAAGCGGGGTTAGTGCGGAGGAAAACCAAGAAAAGTGGGGTTAGAAAGGAGGAAAACCAAGAAAAGTGATGTTAGAGCGAAGGAAAACCAAGAAAAGCAGGGTTAGAGTGGAGGAAAACCAAGAAAAGCGGGGTTCGTGCGGAGGAAAACAAAGAAAAGAGGGTTTACTGCGGAGGAAAACCAAGAAAAGCGGTGTTAGAGCGGATGAAAACCAAGAAAAGCGGAGTGAGACCATAGGAAAACCAAGAACAGTGAAGTTAGAGCGGAGGAAAACCAAGAAAAGCGAGGTTAGAGCGGAGGATAACCAAGAAAATCGGTGTTAGAGCGGAGGAAAACCAAGAAAAGCAAAGTTAGAACGGAGGAAAACCAAGAAAAGCGGGGATAGAGCGGAGGAAAACGAAGAAAAGCGGGGTTAGAGCAGAGGAAAACCAAGAAAAGCGGCTTTATTGCGGAGGGAAAAAAAAGAAAACGGGATTAGTGCGAGGAAAACCAAGAAAAGCGGTGTTAGAGCGGAGGAAAACCAAGAAAAGCGGTGTTAGAGCGGAGGAAAACCAAGAAAAGCGGTGTTAGAGCAGAGGAAAACCAAGAAAAGCAAAGTTAGAACGGAGGAAAACCAAGAAAAGCGGGGATAGAGCGGAGGAAAACGAAGAAAAGCGGGGTTAGAGCAGAGGAAAACCAAGAAAAGCGGCTTTAGTGCAGAGGGAAAAAAAAGAAAACGGGATTAGTGCGAGGAAAACCAAGAAAAGCGGTGTTAGAGCGGAGGAAAACCAAGAAAAGCGGTGTTAGAGCGGAGGAAAACCAAGAAAAGCGGGGTTAGAGCGGAGGAAAAGCAAGAAAAGCGAGGTTAGAGCGGAGGAAAACCAAGAAAAGCGGGGATAGAGCGGAGGAAAACCAAGAAAAGCGGGGTTAGAGCGGTGGAAAACCAAGAAAAGCGGTGTTAGTGTGGAGGAAAACCAAGAAATCTGGTGTTAGAGTGGAGGAAAACCAAGAAAAGTGGGGTTAGAGTGGAGTAAAACAAAGAAAAGCGGGGTTAGAGCTGAGGAAAACCAAGAAAAGAGGGGTAAGTGCAGTGTAAAACCAAGAAAAGCGAAGTTAGAATGGAGGAAAACCAAGAAAAGCGAGGTCAGAGCGGAGGACAACCAAGAAAAGCGGGGTTAGAGCGGAGGAAAACCAAGAAAAGCGGGGTTAGAGCGGAGGAAAACCAAGAAAAGTGGGGTTAGAAAGGAAGAAAACCAAGAAAAGTGAAGTTAGAGCGCAGGAAAACCACGAAAAGCTGGGTTAGTGCAGTGTAAAACCAAGAAAAGCGGGGTTAGTGCGGAGGAAAACCAAGAAAAGTGGGGTTAGAGCGGAGGAAAACCAAGAAAAGCGAAGTTAGAGCAAAGGAAATCCAAGGAAAGCGAAGTTAGAGTGGAGGAAAACCAAGAAAAGCGGGGTTAGAGTGGAGGAAAACCAAGAAAAGCAAGGTTAGAGCGGAGGAAAAGCAAGAAAAGCGAGGTTAGAGCGGAGGAAAACAAAGAAAAGCGGGCTTAGAACGGAAGAAAACCAAGAAAAGTGAAGTTAGAGCGAAGGAAAATAGAGAAAAGCGGGGTTAGAGCGGAGGAAAACCAAGAAAAGAGGGGTAAGTGCAGTGTAAAACCAAGAAAAGCGGGGTTAGTGCGGAGGAAAACCAAGAAAAGTGGGGTTAGAGCGGAGGAAAACCAAGAAAAGCGAAGTTAGAGCAAAGGAAATTTAAGGAAAGCGAAGTTAGAGTGGAGGAAAACCAAGAAAAGCGTAGTTAGAGTGGAGGAAAACCAAGAAAAGCGGGGTTAGAGCGGAGGAAAAGCAAGAAAAGCGGTGTTAGAGCGGAGGAAAACAAAGAAAAGCGGGCTTAGAACGGAAGAAAACCAAGAAAAGTGAAGTTAGAGCAGAGGAAAACCGAGAAAAGCGGGGTTAGAGCGGAGGAAAACCAAGAAAAGCGGGGTTTGTGCAGTGTAAAACCAAGAAAAGCGGGGTTAGTGCGGAGGAAAACCAAGAAAAGTGGGGTTAGAAAGGAGGAAAACCAAGAAAAGTGAAGTTGGAGCAAAGGAAAACCAAGAAAAGCAGGGTTAGAGAGGAGGAAAACCAATATAATAGGGGTTAGAGTGGAGGAAAACCAATAAAAAGAATTTAGACAGAAGGAAAAGCATGAAAAGCGCAGTTAGAGAAGCAGAAATCCAAGAAAAGCATGGTTAGAGTGGAGAAAAACCAAGAAAAGCTGGGTTAGAGTGGAGAAAAACAAAGAAAAGCGGGGTTAGAGCTGAGGAAAAGCAAGAAAACAGGGGTAAGTGCAGTGTAAAACCAAGAAAAGCGAAGTTAGAACGGAGGAAAACCAAGAAAAGCGAGGTTAGAGCGGAGGACAACCAAGAAAAGCGGGGTTAGAGCGGAGGAAAACCAAGAAAAGTGGGGTTAGAGTGGAGGAAAACCAAGAAAAGAGGGGTTAGAAAGGAAGAAAACCAAGAAAAGTGAAGTTAGAGCGCAGGAAAACCAAGAAAAGCTGGGTTAGTGCAGTGTAAAACCAAGAAAAGCGGGGTTAGAGCGGAGGAAAAGCAAGAAAAGCGGGGTTAGAGCGGAGGAAAACAAAGAAAAGCGGGCTTAGAACGGAAGAAAACCAAGAAAAGCGGTGTTAGAGCGGAGGAAAACCAAGAAAAGCGGGGATAGAGCGGAGGAAAACGAAGAAAAGCGGGGTTAGAGCAGAGGAAAACCAAGAAAAGCGGCTTTAGTGCGGAGGGAAAAAAAAGAAAACGGGATTAGTGCGAGGAAAACCAAGAAAAGCGGTGTTAGAGCGGAGGAAAACCAAGAAAAGCGGTGTTAGAGCGGAGGAAAACCAAGAAAAGCGGGGTTAGAGCGGAGGAAAAGCAAGAAAAGCGAGGTTAGAGCGGAGGAAAACCAAGAAAAGCGGGGATAGAGCGGAGGAAAACCAAGAAAAGCGGGGTTAGAGCGGTGGAAAACCAAGAAAAGCGGTGTTAGTGTGGAGGAAAACCAAGAAATCTGGTGTTAGAGTGGAGGAAAACCAAGAAAAGCGGGGTTAGAGTGGAGTAAAACAAAGAAAAGCGGGGTTAGAGCTGAGGAAAACCAAGAAAAGAGGGGTAAGTGCAGTGTAAAACCAAGAAAAGCGAAGTTAGAATGGAGGAAAACCAAGAAAAGCGAGGTCAGAGCGGAGGACAACCAAGAAAAGCGGGGTTAGAGCGGAGGAAAACCAAGAAAAGCGGGGTTAGAGCGGAGGAAAACCAAGAAAAGTGGGGTTAGAAAGGAAGAAAACCAAGAAAAGTGAAGTTAGAGCGCAGGAAAACCACGAAAAGCTGGGTTAGTGCAGTGTAAAACCAAGAAAAGCGGGGTTAGTGCGGAGGAAAACCAAGAAAAGTGGGGTTAGAGCGGAGGAAAACCAAGAAAAGCGAAGTTAGAGCAAAGGAAATCCAAGGAAAGCGAAGTTAGAGTGGAGGAAAACCAAGAAAAGCGGGGTTAGAGTGGAGGAAAACCAAGAAAAGCAAGGTTAGAGCGGAGGAAAAGCAAGAAAAGCGAGGTTAGAGCGGAGGAAAACAAAGAAAAGCGGGCTTAGAACGGAAGAAAACCAAGAAAAGTGAAGTTAGAGCGAAGGAAAACCGAGAAAAGCGGGGTTAGAGCGGAGGAAAACCAAGAAAAAAGGGGTAAGTGCAGTGTAAAACCAAGAAAAGCGGGGTTAGTGCGGAGGAAAACCAAGAAAAGTGGGGTTAGAGCGGAGGAAAACCAAGAAAAGCGAAGTTAGAGCAAAGGAAATTTAAGGAAAGCGAAGTTAGAGTGGAGGAAAACCAAGAAAAGCGAAGTTAGAGTGGAGGAAAACCAAGAAAAGCGGGGTTAGAGCGGAGGAAAAGCAAGAAAAGCGGTGTTAGAGCGGAGGAAAACAAAGAAAAGCGGGCTTAGAACGGAAGAAAACCAAGAAAAGTGAAGTTAGAGCAGAGGAAAACCGAGAAAAGCGGGGTTAGAGCGGAGGAAAACCAAGAAAAGCGGGGTTTGTGCAGTGTAAAACCAAGAAAAGCGGGGTTAGTGCGGAGGAAAACCAAGAAAAGTGGGGTTAGAAAGGAGGAAAACCAAGAAAAGTGAAGTTGGAGCGAAGGAAAACCAAGAAAAGCAGGGTTAGAGAGGAGGAAAACCAAGATAATAGGGGTTAGAGTGGAGGAAAACCAATAAAAAGAATTTAGACAGAAGGAAAAGCATGAAAAGCGCAGTTAGAGAAGCAGAAATCCAAGAAAAGCATGGTTAGAGTGGAGAAAAACCAAGAAAAGCTGGGTTAGAGTGGAGAAAAACAAAGAAAAGCGGGGTTAGAGCTGAGGAAAAGCAAGAAAACGGGGGTAAGTGCAGTGTAAAACCAAGAAAAGCGAAGTTAGAACGGAGGAAAACCAAGAAAAGCGAGGTTAGAGCGGAGGACAACCAAGAAAAGCGGGGTTAGAGCGGAGGAAAACCAAGAAAAGTGGGGTTAGAGTGGAGGAAAACCAAGAAAAGAGGGGTTAGAAAGGAAGAAAACCAAGAAAAGTGAAGTTAGAGCGCAGGAAAACCAAGAAAAGCTGGGTTAGTGCAGTGTAAAACCAAGAAAAGCGGGGTTAGAGCGGAGGAAAATCAAGAAAAGCGGGGTTAGAGCGGAGGAAAACAAAGAAAAGCGGGCTTAGAACGGAAGAAAACCAAGAAAAGCGGTGTTAGAGCGGAGGAAAACCAAGAAAAGCGAAGTTAGAGCGGAGGAAAACCAAGAAAAGAGGGGTAAGTGCAGTGTAAAACCAAGAAAAGCGGGGTTAGCGCGGAGGAAAACCAAGAAAAGTGGGGTTAGAGCGGAGGAAAACCAAGAAAAGCGAAGTTAGAGCAAAGGAAATCCAAGGAAAGCGAAGTTAGAGTGGAGGAAAACCAAGAAAAGCGAAGTTAGAGTGGAGGAAAACCAAGAAAAGCGGGGTTAGAGCGGAGGAAAAGCAAGAAAAGCGGTGTTAGAGCGGAGGAAAACAAAGAAAAGCGGGCTTAGAACGGAAGAAAACCAAGAAAAGAGGGGTTAGAGAGGAGGAAAACCAAGATAATA
Source organism: Coturnix japonica (assembly GCF_054131305.1). NCBI lineage: Eukaryota > Metazoa > Chordata > Aves > Galliformes > Phasianidae > Coturnix > Coturnix japonica. The sequence continues at coordinate 34,199,507 of NC_140669.1, forward strand.
GGGGTTAGAGTGGAGGAAAACCAATAAAAAGAATTTAGACAGAAGGAAAAGCATGAAAAGTGCAGTTAGAGAAGCAGAAATCCAAGAAAAGCATGGTTAGAGTGGAGAAAAACAAAGAAAAGCGGGGTTAGAGCTGAGGAAAACCAAGAAAACAGTGGTAAGTGCAGTGTAAAACCAAGAAAAGCGAAGTTAGAACGGAGGAAAACCAAGAAAAGCGAGGTTAGAGCGGAGGACAACCAAGAAAAGTGGGGTTAGAGTGAAGGAAAACCAAGAAAAGAGGGGTTAGAAAGGAAGAAAACCAAGAAAAGTGAAGTTAGAGCGCAGGAAAACCAAGAAAAGCTGGGTTAGTGCAGTGTATAACCAAGAAAAGCGGGGTTAGTGCGGAGGAAAACCAAGAAAAGTGGGGTTAGAGCGGAGGAAAACCAAGAAAAGCGAAGTTAGAGCAAAGGAAATCCAAGGAAAGCGAAGTTAGAGTGGAGGAAAACCAAGAAAAGCGGGGTTAGAGTGGAGGAAAACCAAGAAAAGCGGGGTTAGAGCGGAGGAAAAGCAAGAAAAGCGGGGTTAGAGCGGAGGAAAACAAAGAAAAGCGGGCTTAGAACGGAAGAAAACCAAGAAAAGTGAAGTTAGAGCGGAGGAAAACAAAGAAAAGCGGGGTTAGAGCGGAGGAAAACCAAGAAAAGAGGGGTAAGTGCAGTGTAAAACCAAGAAAAGCTGGGTTAGTGCGGAGGAAAACCAAGAAAAGTGGGGTTAGAGCGGAGGAAAACCAAGAAAAGCGAAGTTAGAGCAAAGGAAATCCAAGGAAAGCGAAGTTAGAGTGGAGGAAAACCAAGAAAAGTGAAGTTAGAGTGGAGGAAAACCAAGAAAAGCGGGGTTAGAGCGGAGGAAAAGCAAGAAAAGCGGTGTTAGAGCGGAGGAAAACAAAGAAAAGCGGGCTTAGAACGGAAGAAAACCAAGAAAAGTGAAGTTAGAGCAGAGGAAAACCGAGAAAAGCGGGGTTAGAGCGGAGGAAAACCAAGAAAAGCGGGGTTTGTGCAGTGTAAAACCAAGAAAAGCGGGGTTAGTGCGGAGGAAAACCAAGAAAAGTGGGGTTAGAAAGGAGGAAAACCAAGAAAAGTTAAGTTAGAGCGAAGGAAAACCAAGAAAAGCAGGGTTAGAGTGGAGGAAAACCAAAAAAAGCGGGGTTCGTGCGGAGGAAAACAAAGAAAAGAGGGGTTACTGCGGAGGAAAACCAAGAAAAGCGGTGTTAGAGCGGATGAAAACCAAGAAAAGCGGAGTGAGACCATAGGAAAACCAAGAACAGTGAAGTTAGAGCGGAGGAAAACCAAGAAAAGCGGGGTTAGAGAGGAGGAAAACCAAGAAAAGCGGGGTTAGAGCGGAGGAAAACCAAGAAAAGCGGTGTTAGAGCGGAGGAAAACCAAGAAAAGCGGTGTTAGAGCGGAGGAAAACCAAGAATAGCAAAGTTAGAACGGAGGAAAACCAAGAAGAGCGGGGATAGAGCGGAGGAAAACCAAGAATAGCAAAGTTAGAACGGAGGAAAACCAAGAAGAGCGGGGATAGAGTGGAGGAAAACCAAGAAAAGCGGTGTTAGTGTGGAGGAAAATCAAGAAATCTGGGGTTAGAGTGGAGGAAAACCAAGAAAAGTGGGCTTAGTTCGGAGGAAAACCAAGAAAAGCAGTGTTAGAGCGGATGAAAACCAAGAAAACCTCTGTTAGAGCGGAGGAAAACCAAGAAAAGTGAACTTAGAGTGGAGGAAAACCAAGGAAAGCGAAGTTAGAGCGGAGGAGAACCAAGGAAAGCGAAGTTAGAGTGGAGGAAAACCAAGAAATGCGGAGTTAGAGTGGAGGAAAACAATGAAAAGCGGGGTTAGAGCGGAGGAAAAGCAAGTAAAGCGAGGTTAGAGTGGAGGAAAACCAAGAAATGCGGGGTTCATGCAGATGAAAACCAAGAAATGCGGGGTTAGAAAGTAGGAAAACCAAGAAAAGCAGAGTGAGAACGGAAGAAAACCAAGAAAAGAGGGGTTAGAGAGGAGGAAAACCAAGATAATAGGGGTTAGAGTGGAGGAAAACCAATAAAAAGAATTTAGACAGAAGGAAAAGCATGAAAAGCGCAGTTAGAGAAGCAGAAATCCAAGAAAAGCATGGTTAGAGTGGAGAAAAACCAAGAAAAGCTGGGTTAGAGTGGAGAAAAACAAAGAAAAGCGGGGTTAGAGCTGAGGAAAACCAAGAAAAGTGGGGTTAGAGTGGAGGAAAACCAAGAAAAGAGGGGTTAGAAAGGAAGAAAACCAAGAAAAGTGAAGTTAGAGCGCAGGAAAACCAAGAAAAGCTGGGTTAGTGCAGTGTAAAACCAAGAAAAGCGGGGTTAGAGCGGAGGAAAATCAAGAAAAGCGGGGTTAGAGCGGAGGAAAACAAAGAAAAGCGGGCTTAGATCGGAAGAAAACCAAGAAAAGTGAAGTTAGAGTGGAGGAAAACCAAGAAAAGCGAAGTTAGAGCGGAGGAAAACCAAGAAAAGAGGGGTAAGTGCAGTGTAAAACCAAGAAAAGCGGGGTTAGCGCGGAGGAAAACCAAGAAAAGTGGGGTTAGAGCGGAGGAAAACCAAGAAAAGCGAAGTTAGAGCAAAGGAAATCCAAGGAAAGCGAAGTTAGAGTGGAGGAAAACCAAGAAAAGCGAAGTTAGAGTGGAGGAAAACCAAGAAAAGCGGGGTTAGAGCGGAGGAAAAGCAAGAAAAGCGGTGTTAGAGCGGAGGAAAACAAACAAAAGCGGGCTTAGAACGGAAGAAAACCAAGAAAAGAGGGGTTAGAGAGGAGGAAAACCAAGATAATAGGGGTTAGAGTGGAGGAAAACCAATAAAAAGAATTTAGACAGAAGGAAAAGCATGAAAAGTGCAGTTAGAGAAGCAGAAATCCAAGAAAAGCATGGTTAGAGTGGAGAAAAACAAAGAAAAGCGGGGTTAGAGCTGAGGAAAACCAAGAAAACAGGGGTAAGTGCAGTGTAAAACCAAGAAAAGCGAAGTTAGAACGGAGGAAAACCAAGAAAAGCGAGGTTAGAGCGGAGGACATCCAAGAAAAGTGGGGTTAGAGCGGAGGAAAACCAAGAAAAGTGGGGTTAGAGCGGAGGAAAACCAAGAAAAGAGGGGTTAGAAAGGAAGAAAACCAAGAAAAGTGAAGTTAGAGCGCAGGAAAACCAAGAAAAGCTGGGTTAGTGCAGTGTATAACCAAGAAAAGCGGGGTTAGTGCGGAGGAAAACCAAGAAAAGTGGGGTTAGAGCGGAGGAAAACCAAGAAAAGCGAAGTTAGAGCAAAGGAAATCCAAGGAAAGCGAAGTTAGAGTGGAGGAAAACCAAGAAAAGCGGGGTTAGAGTGGAGGAAAACCAAGAAAAGCGGGGTTAGAGCGGAGGAAAAGCAAGAAAAGCGGGGTTAGAGCGGAGGAAAACAAAGAAAAGCGGGCTTAGAACGGAAGAAAACCAAGAAAAGTGAAGTTAGAGCGGAGGAAAACAAAGAAAAGCGGGGTTAGAGCGGAGGAAAACCAAGAAAAGAGGGGTAAGTGCAGTGTAAAACCAAGAAAAGTGGGGTTAGTGCGGAGGAAAACCAAGAAAAGTGGGGTTAGAGCGGAGGAAAACCAAGAAAAGCGAAGTTAGAGCAAAGGAAATCCAAGGAAAGCGAAGTTAGAGTGGAGGAAAACCAAGAAAAGTGAAGTTAGAGTGGAGGAAAACCAAGAAAAGCGGGGTTAGAGCGGAGGAAAAGCAAGAAAAGCGGTGTTAGAGCGGAGGAAAACAAAGAAAAGCGGGCTTAGAACGGAAGAAAACCAAGAAAAGTGAAGTTAGAGCAGAGGAAAACCGAGAAAAGCGGGGTTAGAGCGGAGGAAAACCAAGAAAAGCGGGGTTTGTGCAGTGTAAAACCAAGAAAGGCGGGGTTAGTGCGGAGGAAAACCAAGAAAAGTGGGGTTAGAAAGGAGGAAAACCAAGAAAAGTGAAGTTAGAGCGAAGGAAAACCAAGAAAAGCAGGGTTAGAGTGGAGGAAAACCAAAAAAAGCGGGGTTCGTGCGGAGGAAAACAAAGAAAAGAGGGGTTACTGCGGAGGAAAACCAAGAAAAGCGGTGTTAGAGCGGATGAAAACCAAGAAAAGCGGAGTGAGACCATAGGAAAACCAAGAACAGTGAAGTTAGAGCGGAGGAAAACCAAGAAAAGCGGGGTTAGAGAGGAGGAAAACCAAGAAAAGCGGTGTTAGAGCGGAGGAAAACCAAGAAAAGCGGTGTTAGAGCGGAGGAAAACCAAGAAAAGCGGTGTTAGAGCGGAGGAAAACCAAGAATAGCAAAGTTAGAACGGAGGAAAACCAAGAAGAGCGGGGATAGAGCGGAGGAAAACCAAGAATAGCAAAGTTAGAACGGAGGAAAACCAAGAAGAGCGGGGATAGAGTGGAGGAAAACCAAGAAAAGCGGTGTTAGTGTGGAGGAAAATCAAGAAATCTGGGGTTAGAGTGGAGGAAAACCAAGAAAAGTGGGCTTAGTTCGGAGGAAAACCAAGAAAAGCAGTGTTAGAGCGGATGAAAACCAAGAAAACCTCTGTTAGAGCGGAGGAAAACCAAGAAAAGTGAACTTAGAGTGGAGGAAAACCAAGGAAAGCGAAGTTAGAGCGGAGGAGAACCAAGGAAAGCGAAGTTAGAGTGGAGGAAAACCAAGAAATGCGGAGTTAGAGTGGAGGAAAACAATGAAAAGCGGGGTTAGAGCGGAGGAAAAGCAAGTAAAGCGAGGTTAGAGTGGAGGAAAACCAAGAAATGCGGGGTTCATGCAGATGAAAACCAAGAAATGCGGGGTTAGAAAGTAGGAAAACCAAGAAAAGCAGAGTGAGAACGGAAGAAAACCAAGAAAAGAGGGGTTAGAGAGGAGGAAAACCAAGATAATAGGGGTTAGAGTGGAGGAAAACCAATAAAAAGAATTTAGACAGAAGGAAAAGCATGAAAAGCGCAGTTAGAGAAGCAGAAATCCAAGAAAAGCATGGTTAGAGTGGAGAAAAACCAAGAAAAGCTGGGTTAGAGTGGAGAAAAACAAAGAAAAGCGGGGTTAGAGCTGAGGAAAACCAAGAAAAGAGGGGTAAGTGCAGTGTAAAACCAAGAAAAGCGGGGTTAGTGCAGAGGAAAACCAAGAACAGTGGGGTTAGAGCGGAGGAAAACCAAGAAAAGCGAAGTTAGAGCAAAGGAAATCCAAGGAAAGCGAAGTTAGAGTGGAGGAAAACCAAGAAAAGCGAAGTTAGAGTGGAGGAAAACCAAGAAAAGCGGGGTTAGAGCGGAGGAAAAGCAAGAAAAGCGGTGTTAGAGCGGAGGAAAACAAAGAAAAGCGGGCTTCGAACGGAAGAAAACCAAGAAAAGTGAAGTTAAAGCAGAGGAAAACCGAGAAAAGCAGGGTTAGAGCGGAGGAAAACCAAGAAAAGCGGGGTTTGTGCAGTGTAAAACCAAGAAAAGCGAGGTTAGTTCGGAGGAAAACCAAGAAAAGTGGGGTTAGAAAGGAGGAAAACCAAGAAAAGTGAAGTTAGAGCGAAGGAAAACCAAGAAAAGCAGGGTTAGAGTGGAGGAAAACCAAGAAAAGCGGGGTTCGTGCGGAGGAAAACAAAGAAAAGAGGGGTTACTGCGGAGGAAAACCAAGAAAAGCGGTGTTAGAGCGGATGAAAACCAAGAAAAGCGGAGTGAGACCATAGGAAAACCAAGAACAGTGAAGTTAGAGCGGAGGAAAACCAAGAAAAGCGGGGTTTGAGAGGAGGAAAACCAAGAAAAGCGGGGTTAGTGCGGAGGGAAAAAAAAGGAAAGAGAGGTTAGTGCGAGGAAAACCAAGAAAAGCGGTGTTAGAGCGGAGGAAAACCAAGAAAAGCGGTGTTAGAGCGGAGGAAAACCAAGAAAAGCGAAGTTAGAACGGAGGAAAACCAAGAAAAGCGGTGTTAGAGCGGAGGAAAACCAAGAAAAGCGGTGTTAGAGCGGAGGAAAACCAAGAAAAGCAAAGTTAGAACGGAGGAAAACCAAGAAAAGCGGAAATAGAGCGGAGGAAAACCAAGAAAAGCGGGGTTAGAGCGGAGGAAAACCAAGAAAAGCGGGGTTAGTGCGGAGGGAAAAAAAAGGAAAGAGGGGTTAGTGCGAGGAAAACCAAGAAAAGCGGTGTTAGAGCGGAGGAAAATCAAGAAAAGCGGTGTTAGAGCCGAGGAAAACCAAGAAAAGCGGTGTTAGAGCGGAGGAAAACCAAGAAAAGCAAAGTTAGAACGGAGGAAAACCAAGAAAAGCGGGGATAGAGCGGAGGAAAACCAAGAAAAGCGGGGTTAGAGCGGAGGGAAACCAAGAAAAGCGGTGTTAGTGTGGAGGAAAACCAAGAAATCTGGGGTTAGAGTGGAGGAAAAGCAAGAAAAGAGGGCTTAGTGCGGAGGAAAACCAAGAAAAGCAGTGTTAGAGCTGATGAAACACAAGAAAAGCTCTGTTAGAGCGGAGGAAAACCAAGAAAAGCGAACTTAGAGTGGAGGAAAACCAAGGAAAGCGAAGTTAGAGTGGAGGAGAACCAAGGAAAACGAAGTTAGAGTGGAGGAAAACCAAGAAATGCAAAGTTAGAGTGGAGGAAAACAATGAAAAGCGGGGTTAGAGCGGAGGAAAACCAAGAAAAGCGAGGTTAGAGTGGAGAAAAACCAAGAAATGCATGGTTCATGCAGATGAAAACCAAGAAATGCGGGGTTAGAAAGTAGGAAAACCAAGAAAAGCAGAGTTAGAACGGAAGAAAACCAAGAAAAGAGGGGTTAGAGAGGAGGAAAACCAAGATAATAGGGGTTAGAGTGGAGGAAAACCAATAAAAAGAATTTAGACAGAAGGAAATGCATGAAAAGCGCAGTTAGAGAAGCAGAAATCCAAGAAAAGCATGGTTAGAGTGGAGAAAAACCAAGAAAAGCTGGGTTAGAGTGGAGAAAAACAAAGAAAAGCGGGGTTAGAGCTGAGGAAAACCAAGAAAACAGGGGTAAGTGCAGTGTAAAACCAAGAAAAGCGAAGTTAGAACGGAGGAAAACCAAGAAAAGCGACGTTAGAGCGGAGGACAACCAAGAAAAGCGGGGTTAGAGCGGAGGAAAACCAAGAAAAGTGGGGTTAGAGCGGAGGAAAACCAAGAAAAGAGGGGTTAGAAAGGAAGAAAACCAAGAAAAGTGAAGTTAGAGCGCAGGAAAACCAAGAAAAGCTGGGTTAGTGCAGTGTAAAACCAAGAAAAGCGGGGTTAGTGCGGAGGAAAACCAAGAAAAGTGGGGTTAGAGCGGAGGAAAACCAAGAAAAGCGAAGTTAGAGCAAAGGAAATCCAAGGAAAGCGAAGTTAGAATGGAGGAAAACCAAGAAAAGTGAAGTTAGAGTGGAGGAAAACCAAGAAAAGCGGGGTTAGAGCGGAGGAAAAGCAAGAAAAGCGGTGTTAGAGCGGAGGAAAACAAAGAAAAGCGGGCTTAGAACGGAAGAAAACCAAGAAAAGTGAAGTTAGAGCAGAGGAAAACCGAGAAAAGCGGGGTTAGAGCGGAGGAAAACCAAGAAAAGCGGGGTTTGTGCAGTGTAAAACCAAGAAAAGCGGGGTTAGTGCGGAGGAAAACCAAGAAAAGTGGGGTTAGAAAGGAGGAAAACCAAGAAAAGTGAAGTTAGAGCGAAGGAAAACCAAGAAAAGCAGGGTTAGAGTGGAGGAAAACCAAGAAAAGCGGGGTTCGTGCGGAGGAAAACAAAGAAAAGAGGGGTTACTGCGGAGGAAAACCAAGAAAAGCGGTGTTAGAGCGGATGAAAACCAAGAAAAGCGGAGTGAGACCATAGGAAAACCAAGAACAGTGAAGTTAGAGCGGAGGAAAACCAAGAAAAGCGAGGTTAGAGCGGAGGATAACCAAGAAAATCGGTGTTAGAGCGGAGGAAAACCAAGAAAAGCAAAGTTAGAACGGAGGAAAACCAAGAAAAGCGGGGATAGAGCGGAGGAAAACCAAGAAAAGCGGGGTTAGAGCAGAGGAAAACCAAGAAAAGCGGCTTTAGTGCGGAGGGAAAAAAAAGAAAACGGGGTTACTGCGAGGAAAACCAAGAAAAGCGGTGTTAGAGCGGAGGAAAACCAAGAAAAGCGGTGTTAGAGCGGAGGAAAACCAAGAAAAGCGGTGTTAGAGCGGAGGAAAACCAAGAAATGCAAAGTTAGAACGGAGGAAAACCAAGAAAAGCGGGGATAGAGCGGAGGAAAACCAAGAAAAGCGGGGTTAGAGCGGTGGAAAACCAAGAAAAGCGGTGTTATTGTGGAGGAAAACCAAGAAATCTGGTGTTAGAGTGGAGGAAAACCAAGAAAAGCGGGGTTAGAGTGGAGTAAAACAAAGAAAAGCGGGGTTAGAGCTGAGGAAAACCAAGAAAACAGGGGTAAGTGCAGTGTAAAACCAAGAAAAGCGAAGTTAGAATGGAGGAAAACCAAGAAAAGCGAGGTTAGAGCGGAGGACAACCAAGAAAAGCGGGGTTACAGCGAAGGAAAACCAAGAAAAGCGGGGTTAGAGCGGAGGAAAACCAAGAAAATTGGGGTTAGAATGGAAGAAAACCAAGAAAAGTGAAGTTAGAGCGCAGGAAAACCAAGAAAAGCTGGGTTAGTGCAGTGTAAAACCAAGAAAAGCGGGGTTAGTGCGGAGGAAAACCAAGAAAAGTGGGGTTAGAGCGGAGGAAAACCAAGAAAAGCGAAGTTAGAGCAAAGGAAATCCAAGGAAAGCGAAGTTAGAGTGGAGGAAAACCAAGAAAAGCGGGGTTAGAGTGGAGGAAAACCAAGAAAAGCAAGGTTAGAGCGGAGGAAAAGCAAGAAAAGCGGGGTTAGAGCGGAGGAAAACAAAGAAAAGCGGGCTTAGAACGGAAGAAAACCAAGAAAAGTGAAGTTAGAGCGAAGGAAAACCGAGAAAAGCGGGGTTAGAGCGGAGGAAAACCAAGAAAAGAGGGGTAAGTGCAGTGTAAAACCAAGAAAAGCGGGGTTAGTGCGGAGGAAAACCAAGAAAAGTGGGGTTAGAGCGGAGGAAAACCAAGAAAAGCGAAGTTAGAGCAAAGGAAATTTAAGGAAAGCGAAGTTAGAGTGGAGGAAAACCAAGAAAAGCGAAGTTAGAGTGGAGGAAAACCAAGAAAAGCGGGGTTAGAGCGGAGGAAAAGCAAGAAAAGCGGTGTTAGAGCGGAGGAAAACAAAGAAAAGCGGGCTTAGAACGGAAGAAAACCAAGAAAAGTGAAGTTAGAGCAGAGGAAAACCGAGGAAAGCGGGGTTAGAGCGGAGGAAAACCAAGAAAAGCAGGGTTTGTGCAGTGTAAAACCAAGAAAAGCGGGGTTAGTGCGGAGGAAAACCAAGAAAAGTGGGGTTAGAAAGGAGGAAAACCAAGAAAAGTGAAGTTGGAGCGAAGGAAAACCAAGAAAAGCAGGGTTAGAGAGGAGGAAAACCAAGATAATAGGGGTTAGAGTGGAGGAAAACCAATAAAAAGAATTTAGACAGAAGGAAAAGCATGAAAAGCGCAGTTAGAGAAGCAGAAATCCAAGAAAAGCATGGTTAGAGTGGAGAAAAACCAAGAAAAGCTGGGTTAGAGTGGAGAAAAACAAAGAAAAGCGGGGTTAGAGCTGAGGAAAACCAAGAAAACAGGGGTAAGTGCAGTGTAAAACCAAGAAAAGCGAAGTTAGAACGGAGGAAAACCAAGAAAAGCGAGGTTAGAGCGGAGGACAACCAAGAAAAGCGGGGTTAGAGCGAAGGAAAACCAAGAAAAGTGGGGTTAGAGCGGAGGAAAACCAAGAAAAGAGGGGTTAGAAAGGAAGAAAACCAAGAAAAGTGAAGTTAGAGCGCAGTAAAACCAAGAAAAGCTGGGTTAGTGCAGTGTAAAACCAAGAAAAGCGGGGTTAGAGCGGAGGAAAAGCAAGAAAAGCGGGGTTAGAGCGGAGGAAAACAAAGAAAAGCGGGCTTAGAACGGAAGAAAACCAAGAAAAGTGAAGTTAGAGCGGAGGAAAACTGAGAAAAGCGGGGTTAGAGCGGAGGAAAACCAAGAAAAGCGGGGTAAGTGCAGTGTAAAACCAAGAAAAGCGGGGTTAGCGCGGAGGAAAACCAAGAAAAGTGGGGTTAGAGCGGAGGAAAACCAAGAAAAGCGAAGTTAGAGCAAAGGAAATCCAAGGAAAGCGAAGTTAGAGTGGAGGAAAACCAAGAAAAGCGAAGTTAGAGTGGAGGAAAACCAAGAAAAGCGGGTTTAGAGCGGAGGAAAAGCAAGAAAAGCGGTGTTAGAGCGGAGGAAAACAAAGAAAAGCGGGCTTAGAACGGAAGAAAACCAAGAAAAGAGGGGTTAGAGAGGAGGAAAACCAAGATAATAGGGGTTAGAGTGGAGGAAAACCAATAAAAAGAATTTAGACAGAAGGAAAAGCATGAAAAGCGCAGTTAGAGAAGCAAAAATCCAAGAATAGCATGGTTAGAGTGGAGAAAAACCAAGAAAAGCTGGGTTAGAGTGGAGAAAAACAAAGAAAAGCGGGGTTAGAGCTGAGGAAAACCAAGAAAACAGGGGTAAGTGCAGTGTAAAACCAAGAAAAGCAAAGTTAGAACGGAGGAAAACCAAGAAAAGCGAGGTTAGAGCGGAGGACAACCAAGAAAAGCGGGGTTAGAGTGGAGGAAAACCAAGAAAAGTGGGGTTAGAGCGGAGGAAAACCAAGAAAAGAGGGGTTAGAAAGGAAGAAAACCAAGAAAAGTGAAGTTAGAGCGCAGGAAAACCAAGAAAAGCTGGGTTAGTGCAGTGTAAAACCAAGAAAAGCGGGGTTAGTGCGGAGGAAAACCAAGAAAAGTGGGGTTAGAGCGGAGGAAAACCAAGAAAAGCGAAGTTAGAGCAAAGGAAATCCAAGGAAAGCGAAGTTAGAGTGGAGGAAAACCAAGAAAAGCGGGGTTAGAGTGGAGGAAAACCAAGAAAAGCGGGGTTAGAGCGTAGGAAAAGCAAGAAAAGCGGGGTTAGAGCGGAGGAAAACAAAGAAAAGCGGGCTTAGAACGGAAGAAAACCAAGAAAAGTGAAGTTAGAGCGGAGGAAAACCGAGAAAAGCGGGGTTAGAGCGGAGGAAAACCAAGAAAAGAGGGGTAAGTGCAGTGTAAAACCAAGAAAAGCGGGGTTAGTGCGGAGGAAAACCAAGAAAAGTGGGGTTAGAGCGGAGGAAAACCAAGAAAAGCGAAGTTAGAGCAAAGGAAATCCAAGGAAAGCGAAGTTAGAGTGGAGGAAAACCAAGAAAAGTGAAGTTAGAGCGGAGGAAAACCAAGAAAAGCGGGGTTAGAGCGGAGGAAAAGCAAGAAAAGCGGTGTTAGAGCGGAGGAAAACAAAGAAAAGCGGGGTTAGAGCTGAGGAAAACCAAGAAAACAGGGGTAAGTGCAGTGTAAAACCAAGAAAAGCGAAGTTAGAACGGAGGAAAACCAAGAAAAGCGAGGTTAGAGCGGAGGACAACCAAGAAAAGCGGGGTTAGAGCGGAGGAAAACCAAGAAAAGTGGGGTTAGAGTGGAGGAAAACCAAGAAAAGAGGGGTTAGAAAGGAAGAAAACCAAGAAAAGTGAAGTTAGAGCGCAGGAAAACCAAGAAAAGCTCGGTTAGTGCAGTGTAAAACCAAGAAAAGCGGGGTTAGAGCGGAGGAAAAGCAAGAAAAGCGGGGTTAGAGCGGAGGAAAACAAAGAAAAGCGGGCTTAGAACGGAAGAAAACCAAGAAAAGTGAAGTTAGAGCGGAGGAAAACCGAGAAAAGCGGGGTTAGAGCGGAGGAAAACCAAAAAAAGAGGGGTAAGTGCAGTGTAAAACCAAGAAAAGCGGGGTCAGCGCGGAGGAAAACCAAGAAAAGTGGGGTTAGAGCGGAGGAAAACCAAGAAAAGCGAAGTTAGAGCAAAGGAAATCCAAGGAAAGCGAAGTTAGAGTGGAGGAAAACCAAGAAAAGCGAAGTTAGAGTGGAGGAAAACCAAGAAAAGCGGGGTTAGAGCGGAGGAAAAGCAAGAAAAGCGGTGTTAGAGCGGAGGAAAACAAAGAAAAGCGGGCTTAGAACGGAAGAAAACCAAGAAAAGAGGGGTTAGAGAGGAGGAAAACCAAGATAATAGGGGTTAGACTGGAGGAAAACCAATAAAAAGAATTTAGACAGAAGGAAAAGCATGAAAAGCGCAGTTAGAGAAGCAGAAATCCAAGAAAAGCATGGTTAGAGTGGAGAAAAACCAAGAAAAGCATGGTTAGAGTGGAGAAAAATAAAGAAAAGCGGGGTTAGAGCTGAGGAAACCCAAGAAAACAGGGGTAAGTGCAGTGTAAAACCAAGAAAAGCGAAGTTAGAACGGAGGAAAACCAAGAAAAGCGAGGTTAGAGCGGAGGACAACCAAGAAAAGCGGGGTTAGAGCGGAGGAAAACCAAGAAAAGCGGTGTTAGAGCGGAGGAAAACCAAGAAAAGCGGTGTTAGAGCGGAGGAAAACCAAGAAAAGCAAAGTTAGAACGGAGGAAAACCAAGAAAAGCGGGGATAGAGCGGAGGAAAACCAAGAAAAGCGGGGTTAGAGCGGAGGAAAACCAAGAAAAGCGGTGTTAGTGTGGAGGAAAACCAAGAAATCTGGGGTTTGAGTGGAGGAAAACCAAGAAAAGCGGGGTTAGTGTGGAGTAAAACAAAGAAAAGCGGGGTTAGAGCTGAGGAAAACCAAGAAAAGAGGGGTAAGTGCAGTGTAAAACCAAGAAAAGCGAAGTTAGAACGGAGGAAAACCAAGAAAAGCGAGGTTAGAGCGGAGGACAACCAAGAAAAGCGGGGTTAGAGCGGAGGAAAACCAAGAAAAGCGGGGTTAGAGCGGAGGAAAACCAAGAAAAGTGGGGTTAGAAAGGAAGAAAACCAAGAAAAGTGAAGTTAGAGCGCAGGAAAACCAAGAAAAGCTCGGTTAGTGCAGTGTAAAACCAAGAAAAGCGGGGTTAGTGCAGAGGAAAACCAAGAAAAGTGGGGTTAGAGCGGAGGAAAACCAAGAAAAGTGATGTTAGAGCAAAGGAAATCCAAGGAAAGCGAAGTTAGAGTGGAGGAAAACCAAGAAAAGCGATGTTAGAGTGGAGGAAAACCAAGAAAAGCGGGGTTAGAGCGGAGGAAAAGCAAGAAAAGCGGTGTTAGAGCGGAGGAAAACAAAGAGAAGCGGGCTTAGAACGGAAGAAAACCAAGAAAAGTGAAGTTAGAGCAGAGGAAAACCGAGAAAAGCGGGGTTAGAGCGGAGGAAAACCAAGAAAAGCGGGGTTTGTGCAGTGTAAAACCAAGAAAAGCGGGGTTAGTGCGGAGGAAAACCAAGAAAAGTGGGGTTAGGAAGGAGGAAAACCAAGAAAAGTGAAGTTAGAGCGAAGGAAAACCAAGAAAAGCAGGGTTAGAGTGGAGGAAAACCAAGAAAAGCGGGGTTCGTGCGGAGGAAAACAAAGAAAAGAGGGGTTACTGCGGAGGAAAACCAAGAAAAGCGGTGTTAGAGCGGATGAAAACCAAGAAAAGCGGAGTGAGACCATAGGAAAACCAAGAACAGTGAAGTTAGAGCGGAGGAAAACCAAGAAAAGCGGGGTTAGAGAGGAGGAAAACCAAGAAAAGCAAGGTTAGTGCGGAGGGAAAAAAAAGGAAAGAGAGGTTAGTGCGAGGAAAACCAAGAAAAGCGGTGTTAGAGCGGAGGAAAACCAAGAAAAGCGGTGTTAGAGCGGAGGAAAACCAAGAAAAGCGAAGTTAGAACGGAGGAAAACCAAGAAAAGCGAGGTTAGAGCGGAGGACAACCAAGAAAAGCGGTGTTAGAGCGGAGGAAAACCAAGAAAAGCAAAGTTAGAACGGAGGAAAACCAAGAAAAGCGGGGATAGAGCAGAGGAAAACCAAGAAAAGCGGGGTTAGAGCAGAGGAAAACCAAGAAAAGCGGGGTTAGTGCGGAGGGAAAAAAAAGGAAAGCGGGGTTAGTGCGAGGAAAACCAAGAAAAGCGGTGTTAGAGCGGAGGAAAACCAAGAAAAGCGGAGTTAGAGTGGAGTAAAACAAAGAAAAGCGGGGTTAGAGCTGAGGAAAACCAAGAAAACAGGGGTAAGTGCAGTGTAAAACCAAGAAAAGCAAAGTTAGAACGGAGGAAAACCAAGAAAAGCGAGGTTAGAGCGGAGGACAACCAAGAAAAGCGGGGTTAGAGTGGAGGAAAACCAAGAAAAGTGGGGTTAGAGCGGAGGAAAACCAAGAAAAGAGGGGTTAGAAAGGAAGAAAACCAAGAAAAGTGAAGTTAGAGCGCAGGAAAACCAAGAAAAGCTGGGTTAGTGCAGTGTAAAACCAAGAAAAGCGGGGTTAGTGCGGAGGAAAACCAAGAAAAGTGGGGTTAGAGCTGAGGAAAACCAAGAAAAGCGAAGTTAGAGCAAAGGAAATCCAAGGAAAGCGAAGTTAGAGTGGAGGAAAACCAAGAAAAGCGGGGTTAGAGTGGAGGAAAACCAAGAAAAGCGGGGTTAGAGCGTAGGAAAAGCAAGAAAAGCGGGGTTAGAGCGGAGGAAAACAAAGAAAAGCGGGCTTAGAACGGAAGAAAACCAAGAAAAGTGAAGTTAGAGCGGAGGAAAACCGAGAAAAGCGGGGTTAGAGCGGAGGAAAACCAAGAAAAGAGGGGTAAGTGCAGTGTAAAACCAAGAAAAGCGGGGTTAGTGCGGAGGAAAACCAAGAAAAGTGGGGTTAGAGCGGAGGAAAACCAAGAAAAGCGAAGTTAGAGCAAAGGAAATCCAAGGAAAGCGAAGTTAGAGTGGAGGAAAACCAAGAAAAGTGAAGTTAGAGCGGAGGAAAACCAAGAAAAGCGGGGTTAGAGCGGAGGAAAAGCAAGAAAAGCGGTGTTAGAGCGGAGGAAAACAAAGAAAAGCGGGGTTAGAGCTGAGGAAAACCAAGAAAACAGGGGTAAGTGCAGTGTAAAACCAAGAAAAGCGAAGTTAGAACGGAGGAAAACCAAGAAAAGCGAGGTTAGAGCGGAGGACAACCAAGAAAAGCGGGGTTAGAGCGGAGGAAAACCAAGAAAAGTGGGGTTAGAGTGGAGGAAAACCAAGAAAAGAGGGGTTAGAAAGGAAGAAAACCAAGAAAAGTGAAGTTAGAGCGCAGGAAAACCAAGAAAAGCTGGGTTAGTGCAGTGTAAAACCAAGAAAAGCGGGGTTAGAGCGGAGGAAAAGCAAGAAAAGCGGGGTTAGAGCGGAGGAAAACAAAGAAAAGCGGGCTTAGAACGGAAGAAAACCAAGAAAAGTGAAGTTAGAGCGGAGGAAAACCGAGAAAAGCGGGGTTAGAGCGGAGGAAAACCAAAAAAAGAGGGGTAAGTGCAGTGTAAAACCAAGAAAAGCGGGGTCAGCGCGGAGGAAAACCAAGAAAAGTGGGGTTAGAGCGGAGGAAAACCAAGAAAAGCGAAGTTAGAGCAAAGGAAATCCAAGGAAAGCGAAGTTAGAGTGGAGGAAAACCAAGAAAAGCGAAGTTAGAGTGGAGGAAAACCAAGAAAAGCGGGGTTAGAGCGGAGGAAAAGCAAGAAAAGCGGTGTTAGAGCGGAGGAAAACAAAGAAAAGCGGGCTTAGAACGGAAGAAAACCAAGAAAAGAGGGGTTAGAGAGGAGGAAAACCAAGATAATAGGGGTTAGAGTGGAGGAAAACCAATAAAAAGAATTTAGACAGAAGGAAAAGCATGAAAAGCGCAGTTAGAGAAGCAGAAATCCAAGAAAAGCATGGTTAGAGTGGAGAAAAACCAAGAAAAGCATGGTTAGAGTGGAGAAAAATAAAGAAAAGCGGGGTTAGAGCTGAGGAAAACCAAGAAAACAGGGGTAAGTGCAGTGTAAAACCAAGAAAAGCGAAGTTAGAACGGAGGAAAACCAAGAAAAGCGAGGTTAGAGCGGAGGACAACCAAGAAAAGCGGGGTTAGAGCGGAGGAAAACCAAGAAAAGCGGTGTTAGAGCGGAGGAAAACCAAGAAAAGCGGTGTTAGAGCGGAGGAAAACCAAGAAAAGCAAAGTTAGAACGGAGGAAAACCAAGAAAAGCGGGGATAGAGCGGAGGAAAACCAAGAAAAGCGGGGTTAGAGCGGAGGAAAACCAAGAAAAGCGGTGTTAGTGTGGAGGAAAACCAAGAAATCTGGGGTTTGAGTGGAGGAAAACCAAGAAAAGCGGGGTTAGTGTGGAGTAAAACAAAGAAAAGCGGGGTTAGAGCTGAGGAAAACCAAGAAAAGAGGGGTAAGTGCAGTGTAAAACCAAGAAAAGCGAAGTTAGAACGGAGGAAAACCAAGAAAAGCGAGGTTAGAGCGGAGGACAACCAAGAAAAGCGGGGTTAGAGCGGAGGAAAACCAAGAAAAGCGGGGTTAGAGCGGAGGAAAACCAAGAAAAGTGGGGTTAGAAAGGAAGAAAACCAAGAAAAGTGAAGTTAGAGCGCAGGAAAACCAAGAAAAGCTCGGTTAGTGCAGTGTAAAACCAAGAAAAGCGGGGTTAGTGCAGAGGAAAACCAAGAAAAGTGGGGTTAGAGCGGAGGAAAACCAAGAAAAGTGATGTTAGAGCAAAGGAAATCCAAGGAAAGCGAAGTTAGAGTGGAGGAAAACCAAGAAAAGCGATGTTAGAGTGGAGGAAAACCAAGAAAAGCGGGGTTAGAGCGGAGGAAAAGCAAGAAAAGCGGTGTTAGAGCGGAGGAAAACAAAGAGAAGCAGGCTTAGAACGGAAGAAAACCAAGAAAAGTGAAGTTAGAGCAGAGGAAAACCGAGAAAAGCGGGGTTAGAGCGGAGGAAAACCAAGAAAAGCGGGGTTTGTGCAGTGTAAAACCAAGAAAAGCGGGGTTAGTGCGGAGGAAAACCAAGAAAAGTGGGGTTAGAAAGGAGGAAAACCAAGAAAAGTGAAGTTAGAGCGAAGGAAAACCAAGAAAAGCAGGGTTAGAGTGGAGGAAAACCAAGAAAAGCGGGGTTCGTGCGGAGGAAAACAAAGAAAAGAGGGGTTACTGCGGAGGAAAACCAAGAAAAGCGGTGTTAGAGCGGATGAAAACCAAGAAAAGCGGAGTGAGACCATAGGAAAACCAAGAACAGTGAAGTTAGAGCGGAGGAAAACCAAGAAAAGCGGGGTTAGAGAGGAGGAAAACCAAGAAAAGCAAGGTTAGTGCGGAGGGAAAAAAAAGGAAAGAGAGGTTAGTGCGAGGAAAACCAAGAAAAGCGGTGTTAGAGCGGAGGAAAACCAAGAAAAGCGGTGTTAGAGCGGAGGAAAACCAAGAAAAGCGAAGTTAGAACGGAGGAAAACCAAGAAAAGCGAGGTTAGAGCGGAGGACAACCAAGAAAAGCGGTGTTAGAGCGGAGGAAAACCAAGAAAAGCAAAGTTAGAACGGAGGAAAACCAAGAAAAGCGGGGATAGAGCAGAGGAAAACCAAGAAAAGCGGGGTTAGAGCAGAGGAAAACCAAGAAAAGCGGGGTTAGTGCGGAGGGAAAAAAAAGGAAAGCGGGGTTAGTGCGAGGAAAACCAAGAAAAGTGGAGTTAGAGCGGAGGAAAACCAAGAAAAGCGGTGTTAGAGCGGAGGAAAACCAAGAAAAGCGGTGTTAGAGCGGAGGAAAACCAAGAAAAGCAAAGTTCGAACGGAGGAAAACCAAGAAAAGCGGGGATAGAGCGGAGGAAAACCAAGAAAAGCGGGGTTAGAGCGGAGGAAAACCAAGAAAAGCGGTGTTAGTGTGGAGGAAAACCAAGAAATCTGGGGTTAGAGTGGAGGAAAACCAAGAAAAGCGGGGTTAGAGTGGAGTAAAACAAAGAAAAGCGGGGTTAGAGCTGAGGAAAACCAAGAAAAGAGGGGTAAGTGCAGTGTAAAACCAAGAAAAGCGAAGTTAGAACGGAGGAAAACCAAGAAAAGCGAGGTTAGAGCGGAAGACAACCAAGAAAAGAGGGGTTAGAGCGGAGGAAAACCAAGAAAAGCGGGGTTAGAGCGGAGGAAAACCAAGAAAAGTGGGGTTAGAAAGGAAGAAAACCAAGAAAAGTGAAGTTAGAGCGCAGGAAAACCAAGAAAAGCTCGGTTAGTGCAGTGTAAAACCAAGAAAAGCGGGGTTAGTGCGGAGGAAAACCAAGAAAAGTGGGGTTAGAGCGGAGGAAAACCAAGAAAAGCGAAGTTAGAGCAAAGGAAATCCAAGGAAAGCGAAGTTAGAGTGGAGGAAAACCAAGAAAAGCGGGGTTAGAGTGGAGGAAAACCAAGAAAAGCGGGGTTAGAGCGGAGGAAAAGCAAGAAAAGCGGTGTTAGAGCGGAGGAAAACCAAGAAAAGCGGTGTTAGAGCGGAGGAAAACCAAGAAAAGCAAAGTTAGAACGGAGGAAAACCGAGAAAAGCGGGGTTAGAGCGGAGGAAAACCAAGAAAAGAGTGGTAAGTGCAGTGTAAATCCAAGAAGAGCGGGGTTAGTGCGGAGGAAAACCAAGAAAAGTGGGGTTAGAGCGGAGGAAAACAAAGAAAAGCGAAGTTAGAGCAAAGGAAATCCAAGGAAAGCGAAGTTAGATTGGAGGAAAACCAAGAAAAACGAAGTTAGAGTGGAGGAAAACCAAGAAAAGCGGGGTTAGAGCGGAGGAAAAGGAAGAAAAGCGGTGTTAGAGCGGAGGAAAACAAAGAAAAGCGGGCTTAGAACGGAAGAAAACCAAGAAAAGTGAAGTTAGAGCAGAGGAAAACCGAGAAAAGCGGGGTTAGAGCGGAGGAAAACCAAGAAAAGCGGGGTTTGTGCAGTGTAAAACCAAGAAAAGCGGGGTTAGTGCGGAGGAAAACCAAGAAAAGTGGGGTTAGAAAGGAGGAAAACCAAGAAAAGTGAAGTTAGAGCGAAGGAAAACCAAGAAAAGCAGGGTTAGAGTGGAGGAAAACCAAAAAAAGCGGGGTTCGTGCAGAGGAAAACAAAGAAAAGAGGGGTTACTGCGGAGGAAAACCAAGAAAAGCGGTGTTAGAGCGGATGAAAACCAAGAAAAGCGGAGTGAGACCATAGGAAAACCAAGAACAGTGAAGTTAGAGCGGAGGAAAACCAAGAAAAGCGGTGTTAGAGCGGAGGAAAACCAAGAAAAGCGGTGTTAGAGCGGAGGAAAACCAAGAAAAGCGGTGTTAGAGCGGAGGAAAACCAAGAAAAGCGGGGTTAGAGCGGAGGAAAACCAAGAAAAGCGGTGTTAGAGCGGAGGAAAACCAAGAAAAGCTGGGTTAGAGCGGAGGAAAACCAAGAAAAGCGGTGTTAGTGTGGAGGAAAACCAAGAAAAGTGGGGTTAGAGTGGATGAAAACCAAGAAAAGCGGGGTTAGAGTGGAGTAAAACAAAGAAAAGCGGGGTTAGAGCTAAGGAAAACCAAGAAAAGAGGGGTAAGTGCAGTGTAAAACCAAGAAAAGCGAAGTTAGAATGGAGGAAAACCAAGAAAAGCGGTGTTAGAGCGGAGGACAACCAAGAAAAGCGGGGTTAGAGCGGAGGAAAACCAAGAAAAGCGGGGTTAGAGCGGAGGAAAACCAAGAAAAGTGGGGTTAGAAAGGAAGAAAACCAAGAAAAGTGAAGTTAGAGCGCAGGAAAACCAAGAAAAGCTGGGTTAGTGCAGTGTAAAACCAAGGAAAGCGGGGTTAGTGCGGAGGAAAACCAAGAAAAGTGGGGTTAGAGCGGAGGAAAACCAAGAAAAGCGAAGTTAGAGCAAAGGAAATCCAAGGAAAGCGAAGTTAGAGTGGAGGAAAACCAAGAAAAGCGGGGTTAGAGTGGAGGAAAACCAAGAAAAGCGGGGTTAGAGCGGAGGAAAAGCAAGAAAAGCGGTGTTAGAGCGGAGGAAAACCAAGAAAAGCGGTGTTAGAACGGAGGAAAACCAAGAAAAGCAAAGTTAGAACGGAGGAAAACCGAGAAAAGCGGGGTTAGAGCAAAGGAAAACCAAGAAAAGCGGGGTTTGTACAGTGTAAAACCAAGAAAAGCGGGGTTAGTGCGGAGGAAAACCAAGAAAAGTGGGGTTAGAGCGGAGGAAAACCAAGAAAAGC
The DNA here is from genome assembly GCF_054131305.1 of Coturnix japonica. Classification (NCBI taxonomy): domain Eukaryota; kingdom Metazoa; phylum Chordata; class Aves; order Galliformes; family Phasianidae; genus Coturnix; species Coturnix japonica. The sequence continues at coordinate 34,219,399 of NC_140669.1, forward strand.
GAAGTTAGAGCAAAGGAAATCCAAGGAAAGCGAAGTTAGAGTGGAGGAAAACCAAGAAAAGCGAAGTTAGAGTGGAGGAAAACCAAGAAAAGCGGGGTTAGAGCGGAGGAAAAGCAAGAAAAGCGGTGTTAGAGCGGAGGAAAACTAAGAAAAGCGGGCTTAGAACGGAAGAAAACCAAGAAAAGTGAAGTTAGAGCAGAGGAAAACCGAGAAAAGCGGGGTTAGAGCGGAGGAAAACCAAGAAAAGCGGGGTTTGTGCAGTGTAAAACCAAGAAAAGCGGGGTTAGTGCAAAGGAAAACCAAGAAAAGTGGGGTTAGAAAGGAGGAAAACCAAGAAAAGTGAAGTTAGAGCGAAGGAAAACCAAGAAAAGCAGGGTTAGAGTGGAGGAAAACCAAGAAAAGCGGGGTTCGTGCAGAGGAAAACAAAGAAAAGAGGGGTTACTGCGGAGGAAAACCAAGAAAAGCGGTGTTAGAGCGGATGAAAACCAAGAAAAGCGGAGTGAGACCATAGGAAAACCAAGAACAGTGAAGTTAGAGCGGAGGAAAACCAAGAAAAGCGGTGTTAGAGCGGAGGAAAACCAAGAAAAGCGGTGTTAGAGGGGAGGAAAACCAAGAAAAGCGGTGTTAGAGCGGAGGAAAACCAAGAAAAGCGGTGTTAGAACGGAGGAAAACCAAGAAAAGCGGTGTTAGAGCGGATGAAAACCAAGAAAAGCGGAGTGAGACCATAGGAAAACCAAGAACAGTGAAGTTAGAGCGGAGGAAAACCAAGAAAAGCGGTGTTAGAGCGGAGGAAAACCAAGAAAAGCGGTGTTAGAGCGGAGGAAAACCAAGAAAAGCAAAGTTAGAACGGAGGAAAACCAAGAAAAGCGGGGTTAGTGCGGAGGAAAACCAAGAAAAGCTGGGTTAGAGCGGAGGAAAACCAAGAAAAGCGGTGTTAGTGTGGAGGAAAACCAAGAAATCTGGGGTTAGAGTGGAGGAAAACCAAGAAAAGCGGGGTTAGAGTGGAGTAAAACAAAGAAAAGCGGGGTTAGAGCTGAGGAAAACCAAGAAAAGAGGGGTAAGTGCAGTGTAAAACCAAGAAAAGCGAAGTTAGAATGGAGGAAAACCAAGAAAAGCGGGGTTAGAGCAAAGGAAAACCAAGAAAAGCGGGGTTAGAGCGGAGGAAAAGCAAGAAAAGCGGTGTTAGAGCGGAGGAAAACCAAGAAAAGCGGGGTTAGAGCGGATGAAAACCAAGAAAAGCGGAGTGAGACCATAGGAAAACCAAGAACAGTGAAGTTAGAGCGGAGGAAAACCAAGAAAAGCGGTGTTAGAGCGGAGGAAAACCAAGAAAAGCGGTGTTAGAGCGGAGGAAAACCAAGAAAAGCGGTGTTAGAGCGGAGGAAAACCAAGAAAAGCAAAGTTAGAACGGAGGAAAACCAAGAAAAGCGGTGTTAGAGCGGAGGAAAACCAAGAAAAGCTGGGTTAGAGCGGAGGAAAACCAAGAAAAGCGGTGTTAGTGTGGAGGAAAACCAAGAAATCTGGGGTTAGAGTGGAGGAAAACCAAGAAAAGCGGGGTTAGAGTGGAGTAAAACAAAGAAAAGCGGGGTTAGAGCTGAGGAAAACCAAGAAAAGAGGGGTAAGTGCAGTGTAAAACCAAGAAAAGCGAAGTTAGAATGGAGGAAAACCAAGAAAAGCGGGGTTAGAGCAAAGGAAAACCAAGAAAAGCGGGGTTAGAGCGGAGGAAAAGCAAGAAAAGCGGTGTTAGAGCGGAGGAAAACCAAGAAAAGCGGGGTTAGAGCGGAGGAAAACCAAGAAAAGTGGGGTTAGAAAGGAAGAAAACCAAGAAAAGTGAAGTTAGAGCGCAGGAAAACCAAGAAAAGCTGGGTTAGTGCAGTGTAAAACCAAGAAAAGCGGGGTTAGTGCGGAGGAAAACCAAGAAAAGTGGGGTTAGAGCGGAGGAAAACCAAGAAAAGCGAAGTTAGAGCAAAGGAAATCCAAGGAAAGCGAAGTTAGAGTGGAGGAAAACCAAGAAAAGCGGGGTTAGAGTGGAGGAAAACCAAGAAAAGCGGGGTTAGAGCGGAGGAAAAGCAAGAAAAGCGGTGTTAGAGCGGAGGAAAACCAAGAAAAGCGGTGTTAGAGCGGAGGAAAACCAAGAAAAGCGAAGTTAGAGCAAAGGAAATCCAAGGAAAGCGAAGTTAGAGTGGAGGAAAACCAAGAAAAGCGAAGTTAGAGTGGAGGAAAACCAAGAAAAGCGGGGTTAGAGCGGAGGAAAAGCAAGAAAAGCGGTGTTAGAGCGGAGGAAAACTAAGAAAAGCGGGCTTAGAACGGAAGAAAACCAAGAAAAGTGAAGTTAGAGCAGAGGAAAACCGAGAAAAGCGGGGTTAGAGCGGAGGAAAACCAAGAAAAGCGGGGTTTGTGCAGTGTAAAACCAAGAAAAGCGGGGTTAGTGCGGAGGAAAACCAAGAAAAGTGGGGTTAGAAAGGAGGAAAACCAAGAAAAGTGAAGTTAGAGCGAAGGAAAACCAAGAAAAGCAGGGTTAGAGTGGAGGAAAACCAAGAAAAGCGGGGTTCGTGCAGAGGAAAACAAAGAAAAGAGGGGTTACTGCGGAGGAAAACCAAGAAAAGCGGTGTTAGAGCGGATGAAAACCAAGAAAAGCGGAGTGAGACCATAGGAAAACCAAGAACAGTGAAGTTAGAGCGGAGGAAAACCAAGAAAAGCGGTGTTAGAGCGGAGGAAAACCAAGAAAAGCGGTGTTAGAGGGGAGGAAAACCAAGAAAAGCGGTGTTAGAGCGGAGGAAAACCAAGAAAAGCAAAGTTAGAACGGAGGAAAACCAAGAAAAGCGGTGTTAGAGCGGAGGAAAACCAAGAAAAGCGGGGTTAGAGCGGAGGAAAACCAAGAAAAGCGGTGTTAGTGTGGAGGAAAACCAAGAAATCTGGGGTTAGAGTGGAGGAAAACCAAGAAAAGCGGAGTTAGAGTGGAGTAAAACAAAGAAAAGCGGGGTTAGAGCTGAGGAAAACCAAGAAAAGAGGGGTAAGTGCAGTGTAAAACCAAGAAAGACGAAGTTAGAACGGAGGAAAACCAAGAAAAGCGAGGTTAGAGCGGAGGACAACCAAGAAAAGCGGGGTTAGAGCGAAGGAAAACCAAGAAAAGCGGGGTTAGAGCGGAGGAAAACCAAGAAAAGTGGGGTTAGAAAGGAAGAAAACCAAGAAAAGTGAAGTTAGAGAGCAGGAAAACCAAGAAAAGCTGGGTTAGTGCAGTGTAAAACCAAGAAAAGCGGGGTTAGTGCGGAGGAAAACCAAGAAAAGTGGGGTTAGAGCGGAGGAAAACCAAGAAAAGCGAAGTTAGAGCAAAGGAAATCCAAGGAAAGCGAAGTTAGAGTGGAGGAAAACCAAGAAAAGCGGGGTTAGAGTGGAGGAAAACCAAGAAAAGCGGGGTTAGAGCGGAAGAAAAGCAAGAAAAGCGGTTTTAGAGCGGAGGAAAACCAAGAAAAGCGGTGTTAGAGCGGAGGAAAACCAAGAAAAGCAGAGTTAGAACGGAGGAAAACCGAGAAAAGCGGGGTTAGAGCGGAGGAAAACCAAGAAAAGAGGGGAAAGTGCAGTGTAAAACCAAGAAAAGCGGGGTTAGTGCGGAGGAAAACCAAGAAAAGTGGGGTTAGGGCGGAGGAAAACCAAGAAAAGCGAAGTTAGAGCAAAGGAAATCCAAGGAAAGCCAAGTTAGACTGGAGGAAAACCAAGAAAAGCGGTGTTAGAGGGGAGGAAAACCAAGAAAAGCGGTGTTAGAGCGGAGGAAAACCAAGAAAAGCAAAGTTAGAACGGAGGAAAACCAAGAAAAGCGGTGTTAGAGCGGAGGAAAACCAAGAAAAGCGGGGTTAGAGCGGAGGAAAACCAAGAAAAGCGGTGTTAGTGTGGAGGAAAACCAAGAAATCTGGGGTTAGAGTGGAGGAAAACCAAGAAAAGCGGAGTTAGAGTGGAGTAAAACAAAGAAAAGCGGGGTTAGAGCTGAGGAAAACCAAGAAAAGAGGGGTAAGTGCAGTGTAAAACCAAGAAAGACGAAGTTAGAACGGAGGAAAACCAAGAAAAGCGAGGTTAGAGCGGAGGACAACCAAGAAAAGCGGGGTTAGAGCGAAGGAAAACCAAGAAAAGCGGGGTTAGAGCGGAGGAAAACCAAGAAAAGTGGGGTTAGAAAGGAAGAAAACCAAGAAAAGTGAAGTTAGAGCGCAGGAAAACCAAGAAAAGCTGGGTTAGTGCAGTGTAAAACCAAGAAAAGCGGGGTTAGTGCGGAGGAAAACCAAGAAAAGTGGGGTTAGAGCGGAGGAAAACCAAGAAAAGCGAAGTTAGAGCAAAGGAAATCCAAGGAAAGCGAAGTTAGAGTGGAGGAAAACCAAGAAAAGCGGGGTTAGAGTGGAGGAAAACCAAGAAAAGCGGGGTTAGAGCGGAAGAAAAGCAAGAAAAGCGGTTTTAGAGCGGAGGAAAACCAAGAAAAGCGGTGTTAGAGCGGAGGAAAACCAAGAAAAGCAGAGTTAGAACGGAGGAAAACCGAGAAAAGCGGGGTTAGAGCGGAGGAAAACCAAGAAAAGAGGGGAAAGTGCAGTGTAAAACCAAGAAAAGCGGGGTTACTGCGGAGGAAAACCAAGAAAAGTGGGGTTAGAGCGGAGGAAAACCAAGAAAAGCGAAGTTAGAGCAAAGGAAATCCAAGGAAAGCCAAGTTAGAGTGGAGGAAACCCAAGAAAAGCGAAGGTAGAGTGGAGGAAAACCAAGAAAAGCGGGGTTAGAGCAGAGGAAAAGCAAGAAAAGCGGTGTTAGAGCGGAGGAAAAAAAAGGAAAGAGAGGTTAGTGCGAGGAAAACCAAGAAAAGCGGTGTTAGAGCGGAGGAAAACCAAGAAAAGCGGTGTTAGAGCGGAGGAAAACCAAGAAAAGCGAAGTTAGAACGGAGGAAAACCAAGAAAAGCGAGGTTAGAGCGGAGGACAACCAAGAAAAGCGGTGTTAGAGCGGAGGAAAACCAAGAAAAGCAAAGTTAGAACGGAGGAAAACCAAGAAAAGCGGGGATAGAGCCAAGGAAAACCAAGAAAAGCGGGGTTAGAGCGGAGGAAAACCAAGAAAAGCGGGGTTAGTGCGGAGGGAAAAAAAAGGAAAGCGGGGTTAGTGCGAGGAAAACCAAGAAAAGCGGTGTTAGAGCGGAGGAAAACCAAGAAAAGCGGTGTTAGAGCGGAGGAAAACCAAGAAAAGCGGTGTTAGAGCGGAGGAAAACCAAGAAAAGCGGTGTTAGAGCAGAGGAAAACCAAGAAAAGAAAAGTTAGAACGGAGGAAAACCAAGAAAAGCAGGGATAGAGCGGAGGAAAACCAAGAAAAGCGGGGTTAGAGCGGAGGAAAACCAAGAAAAGCGGTGTTAGTGTGGAGGAAAACCAAGAAATCTGGGGTTAGAGTGGAGGAAAACCAAGAAAAGCGGGGTTTGTACAGTGTAAAACCAAGAAAAGCGGGGTTAGTGCGGAGGAAAACCAAGAAAAGTGGGGTTAGAGCAGAGGAAAACCAAGAAAAGCGAAGTTAGAGCAAAGGAAATCCAAGGAAAGCGAAGTTAGAGTGGAGGAAAACCAAGAAAAGCGAAGTTAGAGTGGAGGAAAACCAAAAAAAGCGGGGTTAGAGCGGAGGAAAAGCAAGAAAAGCGGTGTTAGAGCGGAGGAAAACTAAGAAAAGCGGGCTTAGAACGGAAGAAAACCAAGAAAAGTGAAGTTAGAGCAGAGGAAAACCGAGAAAAGCGGGGTTAGAGCGGAGGAAAACCAAGAAAAGCGGGGTTTGTGCAGTGTAAAACCAAGAAAAGCGGGGTTAGTGCGGAGGAAAACCAAGAAAAGTGGGGTTAGAAAGGAGGAAAACCAAGAAAAGTGAAGTTAGAGCGAAGGAAAACCAAGAAAAGCAGGGTTAGAGTGGAGGAAAACCAAGAAAAGCGGGGTTCGTGCAGAGGAAAACAAAGAAAAGAGGGGTTACTGCGGAGGAAAACCAAGAAAAGCGGTGTTAGAGCGGATGAAAACCAAGAAAAGCGGAGTGAGACCATAGGAAAACCAAGAACAGTGAAGTTAGAGCGGAGGAAAACCAAGAAAAGCGGTGTTAGAGCGGAGGAAAACCAAGAAAAGCGGTGTTAGAGGGGAGGAAAACCAAGAAAAGCGGTGTTAGAGTGGAGGAAAACAAAGAAAAGCAAAGTTAGAACGGAGGAAAACCAAGAAAAGCGGTGTTAGAGCGGAGGAAAACCAAGAAAAGCGGGGTTAGAGCGGAGGAAAACCAAGAAAAGCGGGGTTAGTGCGGAGGGAAAAAAAAAGAAAGAGGGGTTAGTGCGAGGAAAACCAAGAAAAGCGGTGTTAGAGCGGAGGAAAACCAAGAAAAGCGGTGTTAGAGCGGAGGAAAACCAAGAAAAGCGGGGTTAGAGCTGAGGAAAACCAAGAAAAGAGGGGTAAGTGCAGTGTAAAACCAAGAAAAGCGGTGTTAGAACGGAGGAAAACCAAGAAAAGCGAGGTTAGAGCGGAGGACAACCAAGAAAAGCGGGGTTAGAGCGGAGGAAAACCAAGAAAAGTGGGGTTAGAAAGGAAGAAAACCAAGAAAAGTGAAGTTAGAGCGCAGGAAAACCAAGAAAAGCTGGGTTAGTGCAGTGTAAAACCAAGAAAAGCGGGGTTAGTGCGGAGGAAAACCAAGAAAAGTGGGGTTAGAGCGGAGGAAAACCAAGAAAAGCGAAGTTAGAGCAAAGGAAATCCAAGGAAAGCGAAGTTAGAGTGGAGGAAAACCAAGAAAAGCGGGGTTAGAGCAAAGGAAAACCAAGAAAAGCGGGGTTAGAGCGGAAGAAAAGCAAGAAAAGCGGTTTTAGAGCGGAGGAAAACCAAGAAAAGCGGTGTTAGAGCGGAGGAAAACCAAGAAAAGCAGAGTTAGAACGGAGGAAAACCGAGAAAAGCGGGGTTAGAGCGGAGGAAAACCAAGAAAAGAGGGGAAAGTGCAGTGTAAAACCAAGAAAAGCGGGGTTAGTGCGGAGGAAAACCAAGAAAAGTGGGGTTAGAGCGGAGGAAAACCAAGAAAAGCGAAGTTAGAGCAAAGGAAATCCAAGGAAAGCCAAGTTAGAGTGGAGGAAACCCAAGAAAAGCGAAGGTAGAGTGGAGGAAAACCAAGAAAAGCGGGGTTAGAGCGGAGGAAAAGCAAGAAAAGCGGTGTTAGAGCGGAGGAAAACAAAGAAAAGCAGGCTTAGAACGGAAGAAAACCAAGAAAAGTGAAGTTAGAGCAGAGGAAAACCGAGAAAAGCGGGGTTAGAGCGGAGGAAAACCAAGAAAAGCGGGGTTTGTGCAGTGTAAAACCAAGAAAAGCGGGGTTAGTGCGGAGGAAAACCAAGAAAAGTGGGGTTAGAAAGGAGGAAAACCAAGAAAAGTGAAGTTAGAGCGAAGGAAAACCAAGAAAAGCAGGGTTAGAGTGGAGGAAAACCAAGAAAAGCGGGGTTCGTGCGGAGGAAAACAAAGAAAAGAGGGGTTACTGCGGAGGAAAACCAAGAAAAGCGGTGTTAGAGCGGATGAAAACCAAGAAAAGCGGAGTGAGACCATAGGAAAACCAAGAACAGTGAAGTTAGAGCGGAGGAAAACCAAGAAAAGCGGGGTTAGAGAGGAGGAAAACCAAGAAAAGCGGGGTTAGTGCGGAGGGAAAAAAAAGGAAAGAGAGGTTAGTGCGAGGAAAACCAAGAAAAGCGGTGTTAGAGCGGAGGAAAACCAAGAAAAGCGGTGTTAGAGCGGAGGAAAACCAAGAAAAGTGAAGTTAGAACGGAGGAAAACCAAGAAAAGCGGGGATAGAGCCAAGGAAAACCAAGAAAAGCGGGGTTAGAGCGGAGGAAAACCAAGAAAAGCGGGGTTAGTGCGGAGGGAAAAAAAAGGAAAGCGGGGTTGTGCGAGGAAAACCAAGAAAAGCGGTGTTAGAGCGGAGGAAAACCAAGAAAAGCGGTGTTAGAGCGGAGGAAAACCAAGAAAAGCGGTGTTAGAGCGGAGGAAAACCAAGAAAAGCGGTGTTAGAGCAGAGGAAAACCAAGAAAAGCAAAGTTAGAACGGAGGAAAACCAAGAAAAGCAGGGATAGAGCGGAGGAAAACCAAGAAAAGCGGGGTTAGAGCGGAGGAAAACCAAGAAAAGCGGTGTTAGTGTGGAGGAAAACCAAGAAATCTGGGGTTAGAGTGGAGGAAAACCAAGAAAAGCGGGGTTTGTACAGTGTAAAACCAAGAAAAGCGGGGTTAGTGCGGAGGAAAACCAAGAAAAGTGGGGTTAGAGCGGAGGAAAACCAAGAAAAGCGAAGTTAGAGCAAAGGAAATCCAAGGAAAGCGAAGTTAGAGTGGAGGAAAACCAAGAAAAGCGAAGTTAGAGTGGAGGAAAACCAAGAAAAGCGGGGTTAGAGCGGAGGAAAAGCAAGAAAAGCGGTGTTAGAGCGGAGGAAAACTAAGAAAAGCGGGCTTAGAACGGAAGAAAACCAAGAAAAGTGAAGTTAGAGCAGAGGAAAACCGAGAAAAGCGGGGTTAGAGCGGAGGAAAACCAAGAAAAGCGGGGTTTGTGCAGTGTAAAACCAAGAAAAGCGGGGTTAGTGCGGAGGAAAACCAAGAAAAGTGGGGTTAGAAAGGAGGAAAACCAAGAAAAGTGAAGTTAGAGCGAAGGAAAACCAAGAAAAGCAGGGTTAGAGTGGAGGAAAACCAAGAAAAGCGGGGTTAGAGCGGAGGAAAACCAAGAAAAGCGGTGTTAGTGTGGAGGAAAACCAAGAAATCTGGGGTTAGAGTGGAGGAAAACCAAGAAAAGCGGGGTTTGTACAGTGTAAAACCAAGAAAAGCGGGGTTAGTGCGGAGGAAAACCAAGAAAAGTGGGGTTAGAGCGGAGGAAAACCAAGAAAAGCGAAGTTAGAGCAAAGGAAATCCAAGGAAAGCGAAGTTAGAGTGGAGGAAAACCAAGAAAAGCGAAGTTAGAGTGGAGGAAAACCAAGAAAAGCGGGGTTAGAGCGGAGGAAAAGCAAGAAAAGCGGTGTTAGAGCGGAGGAAAACTAAGAAAAGCGGGCTTAGAACGGAAGAAAACCAAGAAAAGTGAAGTTAGAGCAGAGGAAAACCGAGAAAAGCGGGGTTAGAGCGGAGGAAAACCAAGAAAAGCGGGGTTTGTGCAGTGTAAAACCAAGAAAAGCGGGGTTAGTGCGGAGGAAAACCAAGAAAAGCGGTGTTAGAGCGGATGAAAACCAAGAAAAGCGGAGTGAGACCATAGGAAAACCAAGAACAGTGAAGTTAGAGCGGAGGAAAACCAAGAAAAGCGGTGTTAGAGCGGAGGAAAACCAAGAAAAGCGGTGTTAGAGGGGAGGAAAACCAAGAAAAGCGGTGTTAGAGTGGAGGAAAACAAAGAAAAGCAAAGTTAGAACGGAGGAAAACCAAGAAAAGCGGTGTTAGAGCGGAGGAAAACCAAGAAAAGCGGGGTTAGAGCGGAGGAAAACCAAGAAAAGCGGGGTTAGTGCGGAGGGAAAAAAAAAGAAAGAGGGGTTAGTGCGAGGAAAACCAAGAAAAGCGGTGTTAGAGCGGAGGAAAACCAAGAAAAGCGGTGTTAGAGCGGAGGAAAACCAAGAAAAGCGGGGTTAGAGCTGAGGAAAACCAAGAAAAGAGGGGTAAGTGCAGTGTAAAACCAAGAAAAGCGGTGTTAGAACGGAGGAAAACCAAGAAAAGCGAGGTTAGAGCGGAGGACAACCAAGAAAAGCGGGGTTAGAGCGGAGGAAAACCAAGAAAAGCGGGGTTAGAGCGGAGGAAAACCAAGAAAAGTGGGGTTAGAAAGGAAGAAAACCAAGAAAAGTGAAGTTAGAGCGCAGGAAAACCAAGAAAAGCTGGGTTAGTGCAGTGTAAAACCAAGAAAAGCGGGGTTAGTGCGGAGGAAAACCAAGAAAAGTGGGGTTAGAGCGGAGGAAAACCAAGAAAAGCGAAGTTAGAGCAAAGGAAATCCAAGGAAAGCGAAGTTAGAGTGGAGGAAAACCAAGAAAAGCGGGGTTAGAGCAAAGGAAAACCAAGAAAAGCGGGGTTAGAGCGGAAGAAAAGCAAGAAAAGCGGTTTTAGAGCGGAGGAAAACCAAGAAAAGCGGTGTTAGAGCGGAGGAAAACCAAGAAAAGCAGAGTTAGAACGGAGGAAAACCGAGAAAAGCGGGGTTAGAGCGGAGGAAAACCAAGAAAAGAGGGGAAAGTGCAGTGTAAAACCAAGAAAAGCGGGGTTAGTGCGGAGGAAAACCAAGAAAAGTGGGGTTAGAGCGGAGGAAAACCAAGAAAAGCGAAGTTAGAGCAAAGGAAATCCAAGGAAAGCCAAGTTAGAGTGGAGGAAACCCAAGAAAAGCGAAGGTAGAGTGGAGGAAAACCAAGAAAAGCGGGGTTAGAGCGGAGGAAAAGCAAGAAAAGCGGTGTTAGAGCGGAGGAAAACAAAGAAAAGCAGGCTTAGAACGGAAGAAAACCAAGAAAAGTGAAGTTAGAGCAGAGGAAAACCGAGAAAAGCGGGGTTAGAGCGGAGGAAAACCAAGAAAAGCGGGGTTTGTGCAGTGTAAAACCAAGAAAAGCGGGGTTAGTGCGGAGGAAAACCAAGAAAAGTGGGGTTAGAAAGGAGGAAAACCAAGAAAAGTGAAGTTAGAGCGAAGGAAAACCAAGAAAAGCAGGGTTAGAGTGGAGGAAAACCAAGAAAAGCGGGGTTCGTGCGGAGGAAAACAAAGAAAAGAGGGGTTACTGCGGAGGAAAACCAAGAAAAGCGGTGTTAGAGCGGATGAAAACCAAGAAAAGCGGAGTGAGACCATAGGAAAACCAAGAACAGTGAAGTTAGAGCGGAGGAAAACCAAGAAAAGCGGGGTTAGAGAGGAGGAAAACCAAGAAAAGCGGGGTTAGTGCGGAGGGAAAAAAAAGGAAAGAGAGGTTAGTGCGAGGAAAACCAAGAAAAGCGGTGTTAGAGCGGAGGAAAACCAAGAAAAGCGGTGTTAGAGCGGAGGAAAACCAAGAAAAGTGAAGTTAGAACGGAGGAAAACCAAGAAAAGCGGGGATAGAGCCAAGGAAAACCAAGAAAAGCGGGGTTAGAGCGGAGGAAAACCAAGAAAAGCGGGGTTAGTGCGGAGGGAAAAAAAAGGAAAGCGGGGTTGTGCGAGGAAAACCAAGAAAAGCGGTGTTAGAGCGGAGGAAAACCAAGAAAAGCGGTGTTAGAGCGGAGGAAAACCAAGAAAAGCGGTGTTAGAGCGGAGGAAAACCAAGAAAAGCGGTGTTAGAGCAGAGGAAAACCAAGAAAAGCAAAGTTAGAACGGAGGAAAACCAAGAAAAGCAGGGATAGAGCGGAGGAAAACCAAGAAAAGCGGGGTTAGAGCGGAGGAAAACCAAGAAAAGCGGTGTTAGTGTGGAGGAAAACCAAGAAATCTGGGGTTAGAGTGGAGGAAAACCAAGAAAAGCGGGGTTTGTACAGTGTAAAACCAAGAAAAGCGGGGTTAGTGCGGAGGAAAACCAAGAAAAGTGGGGTTAGAGCGGAGGAAAACCAAGAAAAGCGAAGTTAGAGCAAAGGAAATCCAAGGAAAGCGAAGTTAGAGTGGAGGAAAACCAAGAAAAGCGAAGTTAGAGTGGAGGAAAACCAAGAAAAGCGGGGTTAGAGCGGAGGAAAAGCAAGAAAAGCGGTGTTAGAGCGGAGGAAAACTAAGAAAAGCGGGCTTAGAACGGAAGAAAACCAAGAAAAGTGAAGTTAGAGCAGAGGAAAACCGAGAAAAGCGGGGTTAGAGCGGAGGAAAACCAAGAAAAGCGGGGTTTGTGCAGTGTAAAACCAAGAAAAGCGGGGTTAGTGCGGAGGAAAACCAAGAAAAGTGGGGTTAGAAAGGAGGAAAACCAAGAAAAGTGAAGTTAGAGCGAAGGAAAACCAAGAAAAGCAGGGTTAGAGTGGAGGAAAACCAAGAAAAGCGGGGTTAGAGCGGAGGAAAACCAAGAAAAGCGGTGTTAGTGTGGAGGAAAACCAAGAAATCTGGGGTTAGAGTGGAGGAAAACCAAGAAAAGCGGGGTTTGTACAGTGTAAAACCAAGAAAAGCGGGGTTAGTGCGGAGGAAAACCAAGAAAAGTGGGGTTAGAGCGGAGGAAAACCAAGAAAAGCGAAGTTAGAGCAAAGGAAATCCAAGGAAAGCGAAGTTAGAGTGGAGGAAAACCAAGAAAAGCGAAGTTAGAGTGGAGGAAAACCAAGAAAAGCGGGGTTAGAGCGGAGGAAAAGCAAGAAAAGCGGTGTTAGAGCGGAGGAAAACTAAGAAAAGCGGGCTTAGAACGGAAGAAAACCAAGAAAAGTGAAGTTAGAGCAGAGGAAAACCGAGAAAAGCGGGGTTAGAGCGGAGGAAAACCAAGAAAAGCGGGGTTTGTGCAGTGTAAAACCAAGAAAAGCGGGGTTAGTGCGGAGGAAAACCAAGAAAAGTGGGGTTAGAAAGGAGGAAAACCAAGAAAAGTGAAGTTAGAACGGAGGAAAACCAAGAAAAGCAGGGATAGAGCCAAGGAAAACCAAGAAAAGCGGGGTTAGAGCGGAGGAAAACCAAGAAAAGCGGGGTTAGTGCGGAGGGAAAAAAAAGGAAAGCGGGGTTGTGCGAGGAAAACCAAGAAAAGCGGTGTTAGAGCGGAGGAAAACCAAGAAAAGCGGTGTTAGAGCGGAGGAAAACCAAGAAAAGCGGTGTTAGAGCGGAGGAAAACCAAGAAAAGCGGTGTTAGAGCAGAGGAAAACCAAGAAAAGCAAAGTTAGAACGGAGGAAAACCAAGAAAAGCAGGGATAGAGCGGAGGAAAACCAAGAAAAGCGGGGTTAGAGCGGAGGAAAACCAAGAAAAGCGGTGTTAGTGTGGAGGAAAACCAAGAAATCTGGGGTTAGAGTGGAGGAAAACCAAGAAAAGCGGGGTTTGTACAGTGTAAAACCAAGAAAAGCGGGGTTAGTGCGGAGGAAAACCAAGAAAAGTGGGGTTAGAGCGGAGGAAAACCAAGAAAAGCGAAGTTAGAGCAAAGGAAATCCAAGGAAAGCGAAGTTAGAGTGGAGGAAAACCAAGAAAAGCGAAGTTAGAGTGGAGGAAAACCAAGAAAAGCGGGGTTAGAGCGGAGGAAAAGCAAGAAAAGCGGTGTTAGAGCGGAGGAAAACTAAGAAAAGCGGGCTTAGAACGGAAGAAAACCAAGAAAAGTGAAGTTAGAGCAGAGGAAAACCGAGAAAAGCGGGGTTAGAGCGGAGGAAAACCAAGAAAAGCGGGGTTTGTGCAGTGTAAAACCAAGAAAAGCGGGGTTAGTGCGGAGGAAAACCAAGAAAAGTGGGGTTAGAAAGGAGGAAAACCAAGAAAAGTGAAGTTAGAGCGAAGGAAAACCAAGAAAAGCAGGGTTAGAGTGGAGGAAAACCAAGAAAAGCGGGGTTCGTGCAGAGGAAAACAAAGAAAAGAGGGGTTACTGCGGAGGAAAACCAAGAAAAGCGGTGTTAGAGCGGATGAAAACCAAGAAAAGCGGAGTGAGACCATAGGAAAACCAAGAACAGTGAAGTTAGAGCGGAGGAAAACCAAGAAAAGCGGTGTTAGAGCGGAGGAAAACCAAGAAAAGCGGTGTTAGAGGGGAGGAAAACCAAGAAAAGCAGTGTTAGAGCGGAGGAAAACCAAGAAAAGCAAAGTTAGAACGGAGGAAAACCAAGAAAAGCGGTGTTAGAGCGGAGGAAAACCAAGAAAAGCGGGGTTAGAGCGGAGGAAAACCAAGAAAAGCGGTGTTAGTGTGGAGGAAAACCAAGAAATCTGGGGTTAGAGTGGAGGAAAACCAAGAAAAGCGGGGTTAGAGTGGAGTAAAACAAAGAAAAGCGGGGTTAGAGCTGAGGAAAACCAAGAAAAGAGGGGTAAGTGCAGTGTAAAACCAAGAAAAGCGAAGTTAGAACGGAGGAAAACCAAGAAAAGCGAGGTTAGAGCGGAGGACAACCAAGAAAAGCGGGGTTAGAGCGGAGGAAAACCAAGAAAAGCGGGGTTAGAGCGGAGGAAAACCAAGAAAAGTGGGGTTAGAAAGGAAGAAAACCAAGAAAAGTGAAGTTAGAGCGCAGGAAAACCAAGAAAAGCTGGGTTAGTGCAGTGTAAAACCAAGAAAAGCGGGGTTAGTGCGGAGGAAAACCAAGAAAAGTGGGGTTAGAGCGGAGGAAAACCAAGAAAAGCGAAGTTAGAGCAAAGGAAATCCAAGGAAAGCGAAGTTAGAGTGGAGGAAAACCAAGAAAAGCGGGGTTAGAGTGGAGGAAAACCAAGAAAAGCGGGGTTAGAGCGGAAGAAAAGCAAGAAAAGCGGTTTTAGAGCGGAGGAAAACCAAGAAAAGCGGTGTTAGAGCGGAGGAAAACCAAGAAAAGCAGAGTTAGAACGGAGGAAAACCGAGAAAAGCGGGGTTAGAGCGGAGGAAAACCAAGAAAAGAGGGGAAAGTGCAGTGTAAAACCAAGAAAAGCGGGGTTAGTGCGGAGGAAAACCAAGAAAAGTGGGGTTAGAGCGGAGGAAAACCAAGAAAAGCGAAGTTAGAGCAAAGGAAATCCAAGGAAAGCCAAGTTAGAGTGGAGGAAACCCAAGAAAAGCGAAGGTAGAGTGGAGGAAAACCAAGAAAAGCGGGGTTAGAGCGGAGGAAAAGCAAGAAAAGCGGTGTTAGAGCGGAGGAAAACAAAGAAAAGCAGGCTTAGAACGGAAGAAAACCAAGAAAAGTGAAGTTAGAGCAGAGGAAAACCGAGAAAAGCGGGGTTAGAGCGGAGGAAAACCAAGAAAAGCGGGGTTTGTGCAGTGTAAAACCAAGAAAAGCGGGGTTAGTGCGGAGGAAAACCAAGAAAAGTGGGGTTAGAAAGGAGGAAAACCAAGAAAAGTGAAGTTAGAGCGAAGGAAAACCAAGAAAAGCAGGGTTAGAGTGGAGGAAAACCAAGAAAAGCGGGGTTCGTGCGGAGGAAAACAAAGAAAAGAGGGGTTACTGCGGAGGAAAACCAAGAAAAGCGGTGTTAGAGCGGATGAAAACCAAGAAAAGCGGAGTGAGACCATAGGAAAACCAAGAACAGTGAAGTTAGAGCGGAGGAAAACCAAGAAAAGCGGGGTTAGAGAGGAGGAAAACCAAGAAAAGCGGGGTTAGTGCGGAGGGAAAAAAAAGGAAAGAGAGGTTAGTGCGAGGAAAACCAAGAAAAGCGGTGTTAGAGCGGAGGAAAACCAAGAAAAGCGGTGTTAGAGCGGAGGAAAACCAAGAAAAGCGAAGTTAGAACAGAGGAAAACCAAGAAAAGCGAGGTTAGAGCGGAGGACAACCAAGAAAAGCGGTGTTAGAGCGGAGGAAAACCAAGAAAAGCAAAGTTAGAACGGAGGAAAACCAAGAAAAGCGGGGATAGAGCCAAGGAAAACCAAGAAAAGCGGGGTTAGAGCGGAGGAAAACCAAGAAAAGCGGGGTTAGTGCGGAGGGAAAAAAAAGGAAAGCGGGGTTAGTGCGAGGAAAACCAAGAAAAGCGGTGTTAGAGCGGAGGAAAACCAAGAAAAGCGGAGTTAGAGCGGAGGAAAACCAAGAAAAGCGGTGTTAGAGCGGAGGAAAACCAAGAAAAGCGGTGTTAGAGCAGAGGAAAACCAAGAAAAGCAAAGTTAGAACGGAGGAAAACCAAGAAAAGCAGGGATAGAGCGGAGGAAAACCAAGAAAAGCGGGGTTAGAGCGGAGGAAAACCAAGAAAAGCGGTGTTAGTGTGGAGGAAAACCAAGGAATCTGGGGTTAGAGTGGAGGAAAACCAAGAAAAGCGGGGTTAGAGCGGAGGAAAAGCAAGAAAAGCGGTGTTAGAGCGGAGGAAAACAAAGAAAAGCGGGCTTAGAACTGAAGAAAACCAAGAAAAGTGAAGTTAGAGCAGAGGAAAACCGAGAAAAGCGGGTTTAGATCGGAGGAAAACCAAGAAAAGCGGGGTTTGTGCAGTGTAAAACCAAGAAAAGCGGGGTTAGTGCGGAGGAAAACCAAGAAAAGTGGGGTTAGAAAGGAGGAAAACCAAGAAAAGTGAAGTTAGAGCGAATGATAACCAAGAAAAGCAGGGTTAGAGTGGAGGAAAACCAAGAAAAGCGGGGTTCGTGCGGAGGAAAACAAAGAGGGGTTACTGCGGAGGAAAACCAAGAAAAGCTGGGTTAGAGCGGAGGAAAACCAAGAAAAGCGGAGTGAGACCATAGGAAAACAAAGAACAGTGAAGTTAGAGCGGAGGAAAACCAAGAAAAGCGGGGTTAGAGAGCAGGAAAACCAAGAAAAGCGGGGTTAGTGCGGAGGGAAAAAAAAGGAAAGAGAGGTTAGTGCGAGGAAAACCAAGAAAAGCGGTGTTAGAGCGGAAGAAAACCAAGAAAAGCGGGGTTAGAGTGGAGGAAAACCAAGATAATCGGGGATAGAGCAAAGGAAAACGAGGAAAAAGAAGTTAGAGAGGAAGAATACAAAGAAAAGCGCGGTTAGAGCAGCAGAAATCCAAGAAAAGCATGTTTAGAGTGGAGAAAAACCAAGAAAAGCTGGGTTGGAGTGGAGAAAAACAAGAAAAGCGGGGTTAGAGCAGAGGAAAACTAAGAAAAGCGGAATAAGTGCTGAGGAAAAATAAGAAAAGCTGGGTTAGAGCGGAGGAAAACCAAGAAAAGGCGGTTTAGAACGGAAGAAAACCAAGAAAAGCGGGGTTAGAAAGGAGGAAAACCAAGAAAAGCGGGGTTAGAAAGGAGGAAAACCAAGGTAATCGGGGATAGAGCGAAGGAAAACCAAGAAAAAGAAGTTAGAGAGGAAGAATACAAAGAAAAGCGCGGTTAGAGCAGCAGAAATCCAAGAAAAGCATGGTTAGAGTGGAGAAAAACCCAGAAAAGCTCGGTTAGAACGGAGAAAAACCACGAAAAGCGGAGTTAGAGCGGAGGAAAACCAAGAAAAGCAATGTTAGAGAAGAGGAAAACCAAGAAACATGATATTAGAGAGGAGGAAAACGAAGATAAGCAGGGTTAGAGCGGAGGAAAACCAAGAAAAGTGGAATAAGTGCGGAGGAAAACCAAGAAAAGTGGGGTTAGAGTGGAGGAAAACCAAGAAAAGCGGGGTTAGAGAGCAGGAAAACCAAGAAAAGCGGGGTTAGTGCGGAGGGAAAAAAAAGGAAAGAGAGGTTAGTGCGAGGAAAACCAAGAAAAGCGGTGTTAGAGCGGAGGAAAACCAAGAAAAGCGGGGTTAGAGTGGAGGAAAACCAAGATAATCGGGGATAGAGCAAAGGAAAACGAGGAAAAAGAAGTTAGAGAGGAAGAATACAAAGAAAAGCGCGGTTAGAGCAGCAGAAATCCAAGAAAAGCATGTTTAGAGTGGAGAAAAACCAAGAAAAGCTGGGTTGGAGTGGAGAAAAACAAGAAAAGCGGGGTTAGAGCAGAGGAAAACTAAGAAAAGCGGAATAAGTGCTGAGGAAAAATAAGAAAAGCTGGGTTAGAGCGGAGGAAAACCAAGAAAAGGCGGTTTAGAACGGAAGAAAACCAAGAAAAGCGGGGTTAGAAAGGAGGAAAACCAAGAAAAGCGGGGTTAGAAAGGAGGAAAACCAAGGTAATCGGGGATAGAGCGAAGGAAAACCAAGAAAAAGAAGTTAGAGAGGAAGAATACAAAGAAAAGCGCGGTTAGAGCAGCAGAAATCCAAGAAAAGCATGGTTAGAGTGGAGAAAAACCCAGAAAAGCTCGGTTAGAACGGAGAAAAACCACGAAAAGCGGAGTTAGAGCGGAGGAAAACCAAGAAAAGCAATGTTAGAGAAGAGGAAAACCAAGAAACATGATATTAGAGAGGAGGAAAACGAAGATAAGCAGGGTTAGAGCGGAGGAAAACCAAGAAAAGTGGAATAAGTGCGGAGGAAAACCAAGAAAAGTGGGGTTAGAGTGGAGGAAAACCAAGAAAAGCGGAATAAGAGCGGAGGAAAACCAAGAAAAGCGGGGTTAGAGTGGAGGAAAACCAAGAAAAGCGGGGATAGAGCGGAAGAAAACAAAGAAAAGCGGAATAAGTGCGGAGGAAAACCAAGAAAAGCGGGGTTAGAAAGGAGGAAAAAAAAGAAAAGAGGGGTTAGAAAGGAGGAAAACCAAGAAAAGCGGGGATAGAGCAGAGGAAAACCAAGAAAAGCTGGGTTAGAGCGGAAGAAAACCAAGAAAAGCGGGGTTAGTGTGGAGGAAAACCAAGACAAGCGGGGTTAGAGCGGAGGAAAACAAAGAAAAGCGGGGTTAGAGCGGAGGAAAACCAAGAAAAGCAGAGTTAGAACGGAGGAAAACCAAGAAAAGCGGGGATAGAGCGGAAGAAAACCAAGAAAAGCGGGGTTAGAGCGGAGGAAAACCAAGAAAAGCGGTGTTAGTGTGGAGGAAAACCAAGAAATCTGGGGTTAGAGTGGAGGAAAAGCAAGAAAAGAGGGCTTAGTGCGGAGGAAAACCAAGAAAAGCAGTGTTAGAGCGGATGAAAACCGAGAAAAGCTCTGTTAGAGCGGAGGAAAACCAAGAAAAGCGAACTTAGAGTGGAGGAAAACCAAGGAAAGCGAAGTTAGAGCGGAGGAGAACCAAGGAAAGCGAAGTTAGAGTGGAGGAAAACCAAGAAATGCGGAGTTAGAGTGGAGGAAAACAATGAAAAGCGGGGTTAGAGCGGAGGAAAAGCAAGTAAAGCGAGGTTAGAGTGGAGAAAAACCAAGAAATGCGGGGTTCATGCAGATGAAAACCAAGAAATGCGGGGTTAGAAAGTAGGAAAAGCAAGAAAAGCAGAGTTAGAACGGAAGAAAACCAAGAAAAGAGGAGTTAGAGAGGAGGAAAACCAAGATAATAGGGGTTAGAGTGGAGGAAAACCAATAAAAAGAATTTAGACAGAAGGAAAAGCATGAAAAGCTCAGTTAGAGAAGCAGAAATCCAAGAAAAGCATGGTTAGAGTGGAGAAAAACCAAGAAAAGCTGGGTTAGAGTGGAGAAAAACAAAGAAAAGCGGGGTTAGAGCTGAGGAAAACCAAGAAAAGAGAAGTAAGTGCAGTGTAAAACCAAGAAAAGCGGGGTTGGTGCGGAGGAAAACCAAGAAAAGCGAGGTTAGAGCGGAGGAAAACCAAGAAAAGCGGGGTTAGAGCGGAGGAAAACCAAGAAAAGCGGGGTTCGTGCAGAGGAAAACAAAGAAAAGCGGGGTTTGTGCAGTGTAAAACCAAGAAAAGCGAGGTTAGTGCGGAGGAAAACCAAGAAAAGTGGGGTTAGAGCGGAGGAAAACCAAGAAAAGCGGTGTTAGAGCGGAGGAAAACCAAGAAAAGCAAAGTTAGAACGGAGGAAAACCAAGAAAAGTGGGGATAGAGCGGAGGAAAACCAAGAAAAGCGGTGTTAGAGCTAATGAAAACCAAGAAAAGCGGAGTGAGACCATAGGAAAACCAAGAACACTGAAGTTAGAGCGGAGGAAAACCAAGAAAAGCGGTGTTAGAGCGGAGGAAAACCAAGAAAAGCGGGGTTAGTGCAGAGGGAAAAAAAAGGAAAGAGGGGTTAGTGCGAGGAAAACCAAGAAAAGCGGTATTAGAGCGGAGGAAAACCAAGAAAAGCGGGGTTAGAGCGGAGGAAAACCAAGAAAAGCGGGGTTTGAGCGGAGGAAAACCAAGAAAAGCGGGGTTAGAGCGGAGGAAAACCAAGAAAAGCGGTGTTACTGTTGAGGAAAACCAAGAAAAGTGGGGTTAGAGTGGAGGAAAACCAAGAAAAGCTGTGTTAGAGCGGAGGAAAACCAAGAAAAGCGAACTTAGAGCGGAGGATCACCAAGGAAAGCGAAGTTAGAGCGGAGGAGAACCAAGGAAAGCGAAGTTAGAGTGGAGGAAAACCAAGAAATGCGGAGTTAGAGTGGAGGAAAACAAAGAAAAGCTCGGCTAGAGCGGAGGAAAAGCATGAAAAGTGGGGTTAGAGTGGAGGAAAACCAAGAAATGCGGGGTTCATGCAGATGAAAACCAAGAAATGCGGGGTTAGAAAGGAGGAAAAGCAAGAAAAGCAGAGTTAGAACGGAGGAAAACCAAGAAAAGCGGGGTTAGTGAGCAGGAAAACCAAGATAATTGGGGTTAGAGTGCAGGAAAACCAATAAAATGAAGTTAGAGAGGAGGAAAACAAAGCAAAGCGCGGTTAGAGCAGCAGAAATCCAAGAAAAGCATGGTTAGAGTGGAGGAAAACCAAGAAAAGCTGGGTTAGAGCAGAGGAAAACAAAGAAAAGCGGGGTTAGAGAGAACGAAAAGGATGAAAAGCGGGGTTAGAGCGGAGGAAAACCAAGAAATGCGGGGTTAGAGCGGAGGAAAAGCAAGAAAAGCGGTGTTAGAAAGGAGGAAATCCAAGAAAAGGGGGTTAGAGAGAAGGAAAACCAAGAAAACCGGGGTTAGAGTGGAGGA
This sequence comes from Coturnix japonica, assembly GCF_054131305.1. NCBI lineage: Eukaryota > Metazoa > Chordata > Aves > Galliformes > Phasianidae > Coturnix > Coturnix japonica. The sequence goes on from NC_140669.1 coordinate 34,239,703, forward strand.
AAAGAAAGAAAAGTGAAGTTAGAGGTGAGGAAAACCAGGAAAAGCGGGGATAAAGAGGAAGAAAACAAAGAAAAGCTGGGTTAGATCAGAGGAAAACAAAGAAAATCGGGGTTTAGAGCGGAAGAAATCCAGGAAAAGCGGGGTTAGAGTGGAGGAAAACCAAGGTAATCAGGGATAGAGTGAAGAAAAACCAAGAAAAAGAAGTTAGAGAGGAAGAATACAAAGAAAAGAGCGGTTAGAGCAGAAGAAGTCCAAGAAAAGCATGGTTAGAGTGGAGAAAAACCCAGAAAAGCTGGGTTAGAACGGAGAAAAACCAAGAAAAGCGGGGTTAGAGAGGAGGAAAACGTAGAAAAGTGAAGTTAGAGAAGAGGAACACCAAGAAAATTGAAGTTAGAGCGGAGGAAAACAAAGATAAGCAGGGTTAGAGCGGAGGAAAACCAAGAAAAGCGAAGTTAGAGCGGAGGAAAACCAAGAAAAGTGGAATAAGTGCGGACGAAAACCAAGAAAAGCGGGGTTAGAGTGGAGGAAAACCAAGAAAAGCGGACTAGGTGCGGAGGAAAACCAAGAAAAGCGGGGTTAGAGTGGAGGAAAACCAAGAAAAGCGGGGATAGAGCGGAGGAAAACAAAGAAAAGCTGGGTCAGAGCGGAGGAAAACCAAGAAAAGGCGGTTTAGAACGGAAGAATACCAAGAAAAGCGGGGTTAGAAAGGAGGAAAACCAAGGTAATCGGGGATAGAGCGAAGGAAAACCAAGAAAAAGAAGTTAGAGAGTAAGAATACAAAGAAAAGCGCGGTTAGAGCAGCAGAAATCCAAGAAAAGCATGGTTAGAGTGGAGGAAAACCAAGAAAAGAGAAGTTAGAGTGGAGGAAAACCAAGAAAAGCGGAATAAGTGCAAAGGAAAAAAAGAAAAGCGGGGTTAGAGCGGAGGAACACCAAGAAAAGCAGAGTTAGAACGGAGGAAAACCAAGAAAACAGGAATAAGTGCGGAGGAAAACCAAGAAAAGCGGGGTTAGAAAGGAGGAAAACCAAGAAAAGTGAAGTTAGAAGTGAGGAAAACTAAGAAAAGCTGGGATAGAGCGGAGGAAAACAAAGAAAAGCTGGGTTAGTGCGGAGGAAAACCAAGAAAAGGCGGTTTAGAACGGAAGAAAACCAAGAAAAGCGGGGTTAGAAAGGAGGAAAACCAAGGTAATCGGGGTTAGAAAGGAGGAAAACCAAGAAAAAGAAGTTAGAGAGGAAGAATACAAAGAAAAGCGCGGTTAGAGCAGCAGAAATCCAAGAAAAGCATGGTTAGAGTGGAGAAAAACCAAGAAAAGCTGGGTTGGAGCGGAGAAAAAACAAGAAAAGCGGGGTTAGAGCGGAGGAAAACCAAGAAAAGCGGAATAAGTGCGTAGGAAAACCAAGAAAAGCGGGGTTAGTGCGGAGGAAAACCAAGAAAAGCAAGGTTAGAAAGAAGGAAAACCAAGAAAAGTGAAGTTAGAGCGCAGGAAAACCAAGAAAACGGGGTTAGAGCGGAGGAAAACCAAGAAAAGGGGGTTAGAGAGAAGGAAAACCAAGAAAACTGGGGTTAGAGCGGAGGAAAAGAAAGAAAAGGGACGTTAGAGGTGAGGAAAACCAAAAAAAGAGGGGATCGAGCGGAAGAAAAAAAAGAAAAGCTGGGTTAGATAGGAGGAAAACCAAGAAAAGCGGGTTTAGAACGGAAGAAAACCAGGAAAAGCGGGGTTAGAGTGGAGGAAAACCAAGGTAATCAGGGATAGAGCGAAGAAAAACCAAGAAAAAGAAGTTAGAGAGGAAGAATACAAAGAAAAGCGCGGTTAGAGCAGCAGAAATCCAAGAAAAGCATGGTTAGAGTGGAGAAAAACCAAGAAAAGCTGGGTTGGAGCGGAGAAAAAACAAGAAAAGCGGGGTTAGAGCGGAGGAAAACCAAGAAAAGCGGAATAAGTGCGTAGGAAAACCAAGAAAAGCGGGGTTAGTGCGGAGGAAAACCAAGAAAAGCGGGGTTAGAAAGAAGGAAAACCAAGAAAAGTGAAGTTAGAGCGCAGGAAAACCAAGAAAACGCGGTTAGAGCGGTGGAAAACCAAGAAAAGTGAAGTTAGAGAAGAGGAACACCAAGAAAATTGAAGTTAGAGCGGAGGAAAACAAAGATAAGCAGGGTTAGAGGGGAGGAATACGAAGAAAAGCGGGGTTAGAGCGGAGGAAAACCAAGAAAAGCGGGGATAGAAAGGAGGAAAACCAAGAAAAGTGAAGTTAGAGCGGAGGAAAACCACGAAAAGCGGGGTTAGAGCGGAGGAAAACCAAGAAAAGGGGGGTTAGAGTGAAGGAAAACCAAGAAAAGTGGAATAAGTGCGGAGGAACACCAAGAAAAGTGGGGTTAGAGCGGAGGAAAACCAAGAAAAGCAGAGTTAGAACAAAAGAAAACCAGGAAAAGCGGGGTTAGAGTGGAAGAAAACCCAGATAATTAAGGATAGAGGAAAGGAAAACCAGGAAAAAGAAGTTAGAGAGGAAGAATACAAAGAAAAGCGCGGTTAGAGCAGCAGAAATCCAAGAAAAGCATGTTTAGAGTGGAGAAAAACCAAGAAAAGCTGGGTTGGAGTGGAGAAAAAACAAGAAAAGCGGGGTTAGAGCGGAGGAAAACCAAGAAAAGCGGAATAAGTGCTGAGGAAAAATAAGAAAAGCTGGGTTAGAGCGGAGGAAAACCAAGAAAAGAGGGGTTAAAAGGAGGAAAACCAAGAAAAGTGAAGTTAGAGCGGAGGAAAACCATGAAAAGCTGGGTTAGAGCGGAGGACAACCAAGAAAAGCGGGGTTAGAGAGAAGGAAAACCAAGAAAACCGGTGTTAGAGCGGAAGAAAATAAAGAAAAGGGAAGTTAGAGGTGAGGAAAACTAAGAAAAGCGGAGATAGAGCGGCGGAAAACCAAGAAAAGCTGGTTTAGAGCGGAGGAAAACGAAGAAAAGCGAGGTTAGTGTGGAGGAGAACCAAGAAAAGCGGGGTTAGAGCGGAGGAAAACAAAGAAAAGCGGGGTTAGAGCGGAGGAAAACCAAGAAAAGCAGAGTTAGAACAAAAGAAAACAAGGAAAAGCGGGGTTAGAGTGGAGGAAAACAAAGATAATCGGGGATAGAGCAAAGGAAAACCAAGAAAAAGATGTTAGAGAGGAAGAATACAAAGAAAAGCGCGGTTAGAACAGCAGAAATCCAAGAAAAGCATGGTTAGAGTGGAGAAAAACCAAGAAAAGCTGGGTTGGAGCGGAGAAAAAACAAGAAAAGTGGGGTTAGAGCGGAGGAACACCAAGAAAAGCGAAATAAGTGCGGAGGAAAACCAAGAAAAGCGGGGTTAGTGCGGAGGAAAACCAAGAAAAGCGGGGTTAGAAAGGAGGAAAACCAAGAAAAGTGAAGTTAGAGTGGAGGAAAACCACGAAAAGCGGGGTTAGAGCGGAGGAAAACCAAGAAAAGGGGGGTTAGAGTGAAGGAAAACCAAGAAAAGTGGAATAAGTGCAGAGGAACACCAAGAAAAGTGGGGTTAGAGCGGAGGAAAACGAAGAAAAGCGGAATAAGTGCTGAGGAAAAATAAGAAAAGCTGGGTTAGAGCGGAGGAAAACCAAGAAAAGAGGGGTTAAAAGGAGGAAAACCAAGAAAAGTGAAGTTAGAGCGGAGGAAAACCAAGAAAAGCGGGGATAAAGCGGAAGAAAACCAAAAAAAGCTGGGTTAGATCGAGGGAAAACCAAGAAAAGCGGGTTTAGAACGGAAGAAAACCAGGAAAAGCGGGGTTAGAGTGGAGGAAAACCAAGGTAATCAGGGATAGAGCGAAGAAAAACCAAGAAAAAGAAGTTAGAGAGGAAGAATACAAAGAAAAGCGCGGTTAGAGCAGCAGAAGTCCAAGAAAAGCATGGTTAGAGAGGAGAAAAACCCAGAAAAGCTGGGTTAGAACGGAGAAAAACCAAGAAAAGCGGGGTTAGAGAGGTGGAAAACCAAGAAAAGTGAAGTTAGAGAAGAGGAACACCAAGAAAATTGAAGTTAGAGCGGAGGAAAACAAAGATAATCAGGGTTAGAGCGGAGGAAAACCAAGAAAAGCGAAGTTAGAGCGGAGGAAAACCAAGAAAACTGGAATAAGTGCGGAGGAAAACCAAGAAAAGCGGGGTTAGAGTGGAGGAAAACCAAGAAAAGCGGGGTTAGAAAGAAGGAAAACCAAGAAAAGTGAAGTTAGAGGTGAGGAAAACTAAGAAAAGCGGGGATAGAGCGGAGGAAAACAAAGAAAAGCTGGGTTAGAGCGGAGGAAAACCAAGAAAAGGCGGTTTAGAACGGAAGAAAACCAAGAAAAGCGGGGTTAGAAAGGAGGAAAACCAAGGTAATCGGGGATAGAGCGAAGGAAAACCAAGAAAAAGAAGTTAGAGAGGAAGAATACAAAGAAAAGCGCGGTTAGAGCAGCAGAAATCCAAGAAAAGCATGGTTAGAGTGGAGAAAAACCCAGAAAAGCTCGGTTAGAACGGAGAAAAACCACGAAAAGCGGAGTTAGAGCGGAGGAAAACCAAGAAAAGCAATGTTAGAGAAGAGGAAAACCAAGAAACATGATATTAGAGAGGAGGAAAACGAAGAAAAACAGGGTTAGAGCGGAGGAAAACCAAGAAAAGTGGAATAAGTGCGGAGGAAAACCAAGAAAAGTGGGGTTAGAGTGGAGGAAAACCAAGAAAAGCGGAATAAGAGCGGAGGAAAACCAAGAAAAGCGGGGATAGAGCGGAAGAAAACAAAGAAAAGCGGAATAAGTGCGGAGGAAAACCAAGAAAAGCGGGGTTAGAAAGGAGGAAAAAAAAGAAAAGAGGGGTTAGAAAGGAGGAAAACCAAGAAAAGCGGGGATAGAGCAGAGGAAAACCAAGAAAAGCTGGGTTAGAGCGGAAGAAAACCAAGAAAAGCGGGGTTAGTGTGGAGGAAAACCAAGACAAGCGGGGTTAGAGCGATGGAAAACAAAGAAAAGCGGGGTTAGAGCGGAGGAAAACCAAGAAAAGCAGAGTTAGAACAAAAGAAAACAAGGAAAAGCGGGGTTAGAGTGGAGGAAAACCAAGATAATCGGGGATAGAGCAAAGGAAAACCAAGAAAATAAGTTAGAGAGGAAGAATACAAAGAAAAGCGCGGTTAGAACAGCAGAAATCCAAGAAAACCATGGTTAGAGTGGAGAAAAACCAAGAAAAGCTGGGTTGGAGCGGAGAAAAACCAAGAAAAACGGGGTTAGAGTGGAGGAAAACCAAGAAAAGCGGAATAAGTGCGGAGGAAAACCAAGAAAAGCGGGGTTAGAAAGGAGGAAAACCAAGAAAAGTGAAGTTAGAGCGGAGGAAAACCAAGAAAACTGGGTTAGAGCTGAGGAAAACCAAGAAAAGCAGGGTTAGAGAGAAGGAAAACCAAGAAAACTGGGGTTAGAGTGGAGGAAAAGAAAGAAAAGGGAAGTTAGAGGTGAGGAAAACCAAGAAAAGAGGGGATCGAGCGGAAGAAAACAAAGAAAAGCTGGGTTAGATCGGAGGAAAACCAAGAAAAGCGGGTTTAGAACGGAAGAAAACCAGGAAAAGCGGGGTTAGAGTGGAGGAAAACCAAGGTAATCAGGGATAGAGCGAATAAAAACCAAGAAAAAGAAGTTAGAGAGGAAGAATACAAAGAAAAGCGCGGTTAGAGCAGCAGAAATCCAAGAAAAGCATGGTTAGAGTGGAGAAAAACCCAGAAAAGCTGGGTTAGAACGGAGAAAAACCAAGAAAAGCGGGGTTAGAGAGGTGGAAAACCAAGAAAAGCGAAGTTAGAGAAGAGGAACACCAAGAAAATTGAAGTTAGAGCGGAGGAAAACAAAGATAAGCAGGGTTAGAGGGGAGGAAAACGAAGAAAAGCGGGGTTAGAGCGGAGGAAAACCAAGAAAAGCGGGGTTAGAAAGGAGGAAAACCAAGAAAAGTGAAGTTAGAGCGGAGGAAAACCACGAAAAGCGGGGTTAGAGCGGAGGAAAACCAAGAAAAGGGGGGTTAGAGTGAAGGAAAACCAAGAAAAGTGGAATAAGTGCAGAGGAACACCAAGAAAAGTGGGGTTAGAGCGGAGGAAAACCAAGAAAAGCAGAGTTAGAACAAAAGAAAACCAGGAAAAGCGGGGTTAGAGTGGAGGAAAACCAAGATAATTGGGGATAGAGCAAAGGAAAACGAGGAAAAAGAAGTTAGAGAGGAAGAATACAAAGAAAAGCGCGGTTAGAGCAGCAGAAATCCAAGAAAAGCATGTTTAGAGTGGAGAAAAACCAAGAAAAGCTGGGTTGGAGTGGAGAAAAAACAAGAAAAGCGGGGTTAGAGCAGAGGAAAACTAAGAAAAGCGGAATAAGTGCTGAGGAAAAATAAGAAAAGCTGGGTTAGAGCGGAGGAAAACCAAGAAAAGGCGGTTTAGAACGGAAGAAAACCAAGAAAAGCGGGGTTAGAAAGGAGGAAAACCAAGGTAATCGGGGATAGAGCGAAGGAAAACCAAGAAAAGCGGAATAAGAGTGGAGGAAAACCAAGAAAAGCGGGGTTAGTGCGGAGGAAAACCAAGAAAAGCGGGGATAGAGCGGAAGAAAACAAAGAAAAGCGGAATAAGTGCGGAGGAAAACCAAGAAAAGCGGGGTTAGAAAGGTGGAAAACCACGAAAAGCGGGGATAGAGCAGAGGAAAACCAAGAAAAGCTGGGTTAGAGCGGAAGAAAACCAAGAAAAGCGGGGTTAGTGTGGAGGAAAACCAAGACAAGCGGGGTTAGAGCGGAGGAAAACAAAGAAAAGCGGGGTTAGAGCGGAGGAAAACCAAGAAAAGCAGAGTTAGAACAAAAGAAAACAAGGAAAAGCGGGGTTAGAGTGGAGGAAAACCAAGATAATCGGGGATAGAGCAAAGGAAAACCAAGAAAATAAGTTAGAGAGGAAGAATACAAAGAAAAGCGCGGTTAGAACAGCAGAAATCCAAGAAAAGCATGGTTAGAGTGGAGAAAAACCAAGAAAAGCTGGGTTGGAGCGGAGAAAAACCAAGAAAAGCGGGGTTAGAGCGGAGGAACACCAAGAAAAGCGGAATAAGTGCGGAGGAAAACCAAGAAAAGCGGGGTTAGAAAGGAGGAAAACCAAGAAAAGTGAAGTTAGAGCGGAGGAAAACCAAGAAAACTGGGTTAGAGCGGAGGAAAACCAAGAAAAGCAGGGTTAGAGAGAAGGAAAACCAAGAAAACTGGGGTTAGAGTGGAGGAAAAGAAAGAAAAGGGAAGTTAGAGGTGAGGAAAACCAAGAAAAGAGGGGATCGAGCGGAAGAAAACAAAGAAAAGCTGGGTTAGATCGGAGGAAAACCAAGAAAAGCGGGTTTAGAACGGAAGAAAACCAGGAAAAGCGGGGTTAGAGTGGAGGAAAACCAAGGTAATCAGGGATAGAGCGAAGAAAAACCAAGAAAAAGAAGTTAGAGAGGAAGAATACAAAGAAAAGCGCGGTTAGAGCAGCAGAAATCCAAGAAAAGCATGGTTAGAGTGGAGAAAAACCCAGAAAAGCTGGGTTAGAACGGAGAAAAACCAAGAAAAGCGGGGTTAGAGAGGTGGAAAACCAAGAAAAGCGAAGTTAGAGAAGAGGAACACCAAGAAAATTGAAGTTAGAGCGGAGGAAAACAAAGATAAGCAGGGTTAGAGGGGAGGAAAACGAAGAAAAGCGGGGTTAGAGCGGAGGAACACCAAGAAAAGCGGAATAAGTGCGGAGGAAAACCACGAAAAGCGGGGTTAGAAAGGAGGAAAACCAAGAAAAGTGAAGTTAGAGCGGAGGAAAACCAAGAAAACTGGGTTAGAGCGGAGGAAAACCAAGAAAAGCAGGGTTAGAGAGAAGGAAAACCAAGAAAACTGGGGTTAGAGTGGAGGAAAAGAAAGAAAAGGGAAGTTAGAGGTGAGGAAAACCAAGAAAAGAGGGGATCGAGCGGAAGAAAACTAAGAAAAGCTGGGTTAGATCGGAGGAAAACCAAGAAAAGCGGGTTTAGAACGGAAGAAAACCAGGAAAAGCGGGGTTAGAGTGGAGGAAAACCAAGGTAATCAGGGATAGAGCGAAGAAAAACCAAGAAAAAGAAGTTAGAGAGGAAGAATACAAAGAAAAGCGCGGTTAGAGCAGCAGAAATCCAAGAAAAGCATGGTTAGAGTGGAGAAAAACCCAGAAAAGCTGGGTTAGAACGGAGAAAAACCAAGAAAAGCGGGGTTAGAGAGGTGGAAAACCAAGAAAAGCGAAGTTAGAGAAGAGGAACACCAAGAAAATTGAAGTTAGAGCGGAGGAAAACAAAGATAAGCAGGGTTAGAGGGGAGGAAAACGAAGAAAAGCGGGGTTAGAGCGGAGGAAAACCAAGAAAAGCGGGGTTAGAAAGGAGGAAAACCAAGAAAAGTGAAGTTAGAGCGGAGGAAAACCACGAAAAGCGGGGTTAGAGCGGAGGAAAACCAAGAAAAGGGGGGTTAGAGTGAAGGAAAACCAAGAAAAGTGGAATAAGTGCAGAGGAACACCAAGAAAAGTGGGGTTAGAGCGGAGGAAAACCAAGAAAAGCAGAGTTAGAACAAAAGAAAACCAGGAAAAGCGGGGTTAGAGTGGAGGAAAACCAAGATAATCGGGGATAGAGCAAAGGAAAACGAGGAAAAAGAAGTTAGAGAGGAAGAATACAAAGAAAAGCGCGGTTAGAGCAGCAGAAATCCAAGAAAAGCATGTTTAGAGTGGAGAAAAACCAAGAAAAGCTGGGTTGGAGTGGAGAAAAACAAGAAAAGCGGGGTTAGAGCAGAGGAAAACTAAGAAAAGCGGAATAAGTGCTGAGGAAAAATAAGAAAAGCTGGGTTAGAGCGGAGGAAAACCAAGAAAAGGCGGTTTAGAACGGAAGAAAACCAAGAAAAGCGGCGTTAGAAAGGAGGAAAACCAAGAAAAGCGGGGTTAGAAAGGAGGAAAACCAAGGTAATCGGGGATAGAGCGAAGGAAAACCAAGAAAAAGAAGTTAGACAGGAAGAATTCAAAGAAAAGCGCGGTTAGAGCAGCAGAAATCCAAGAAAAGCATGGTTAGAGTGGAGAAAAACCCAGAAAAGCTCGGTTAGAACGGAGAAAAACCACGAAAAGCGGAGTTAGAGCGGAGGAAAACCAAGAAAAGCAATGTTAGAGAAGAGGAAAACCAAGAAACATGGTATTAGAGAGGAGGAAAACGAAGATAAGCAGGGTTAGAGCGGAGGAAAACCAAGAAAAGTGGAATAAGTGCGGAGGAAAACCAAGAAAAGTGGGGTTAGAGTGGAGGAAAACCAAGAAAAGCGGAATAAGAGCGGAGGAAAACCAAGAAAAGCGGGGTTAGAGTGGAGGAAAACCAAGAAAAGCGGGGATAGAGCGGAAGAAAACAAAGAAAAGCGGAATAAGTGCGGAGGAAAACCAAGAAAAGCGGGGTTAAAAAGGAGGAAAAAAAAGAAAAGAGGGGTTAGAAAGGAGGAAAACCAAGAAAAGCGGGGATAGAGCAGAGGAAAACCAAGAAAAGCTGGGTTAGAGCGGAAGAAAACCAAGAAAAGCGGGGTTAGTGTGGAGGAAAACCAAGACAAGCGAGGTTAGAGCAGAGGAAAACAAAGAAAAGCGGGGTTAGAGCGGAGGAAAACCAAGAAAAGCAGAGTTAGAACGGAGGAAAACCAAGAAAAGCGGGGATAGAGCGGAAGAAAACCAAGAAAAGCGGGGTTAGAGCGGAGGAAAACCAAGAAAAGCGGTGTTAGTGTGGAGGAAAACCAAGAAATCTGGGGTTAGAGTGGAGGAAAAGCAAGAAAAGAGGGCTTAGTGCGGAGGAAAACCAAGAAAAGCAGTGTTAGAGCGGATGAAAACCGAGAAAAGCTCTGTTAGAGCGGAGGAAAACCAAGAAAAGCGAACTTAGAGTGGAGGAAAACCAAGGAAAGCGAAGTTAGAGCGGAGGAGAACCAAGGAAAGCGAAGTTAGAGTGGAGGAAAACCAAGAAATGCGGAGTTAGAGTGGAGGAAAACAATGAAAAGCGGGGTTAGAGCGGAGGAAAAGCAAGTAAAGCGAGGTTAGAGTGGAGAAAAACCAAGAAATGCGGGGTTCATGCAGATGAAAACCAAGAAATGCGGGGTTAGAAAGTAGGAAAAGCAAGAAAAGCAGAGTTAGAACGGAAGAAAACCAAGAAAAGAGGAGTTAGAGAGGAGGAAAACCAAGATAATAGGGGTTAGAGTGGAGGAAAACCAATAAAAAGAATTTAGACAGAAGGAAAAGCATGAAAAGCTCAGTTAGAGAAGCAGAAATCCAAGAAAAGCATGGTTAGAGTGGAGAAAAACCAAGAAAAGCTGGGTTAGAGTGGAGAAAAACAAAGAAAAGCGGGGTTAGAGCTGAGGAAAACCAAGAAAAGAGAAGTAAGTGCAGTGTAAAACCAAGAAAAGCGGGGTTGGTGCGGAGGAAAACCAAGAAAAGCGAGGTTAGAGCGGAGGAAAACCAAGAAAAGCGGGGTTAGAGCGGAGGAAAACCAAGAAAAGCGGGGTTCGTGCAGAGGAAAACAAAGAAAAGCGGGGTTTGTGCAGTGTAAAACCAAGAAAAGCGAGGTTAGTGCGGAGGAAAACCAAGAAAAGTGGGGTTAGAGCGGAGGAAAACCAAGAAAAGCGGTGTTAGAGCGGAGGAAAACCAAGAAAAGCAAAGTTAGAACGGAGGAAAACCAAGAAAAGTGGGGATAGAGCGGAGGAAAACCAAGAAAAGCGGTGTTAGAGCTAATGAAAACCAAGAAAAGCGGAGTGAGACCATAGGAAAACCAAGAACACTGAAGTTAGAGCGGAGGAAAACCAAGAAAAGCGGTGTTAGAGCGGAGGAAAACCAAGAAAAGCGGGGTTAGTGCAGAGGGAAAAAAAAGGAAAGAGGGGTTAGTGCGAGGAAAACCAAGAAAAGCGGTATTAGAGCGGAGGAAAACCAAGAAAAGCGGGGTTAGAGCGGAGGAAAACCAAGAAAAGCGGGGTTTGAGCGGAGGAAAACCAAGAAAAGCGGGGTTAGAGCGGAGGAAAACCAAGAAAAGCGGTGTTACTGTTGAGGAAAACCAAGAAAAGTGGGGTTAGAGTGGAGGAAAACCAAGAAAAGCTGTGTTAGAGCGGAGGAAAACCAAGAAAAGCGAACTTAGAGCGGAGGATCACCAAGGAAAGCGAAGTTAGAGCGGAGGAGAACCAAGGAAAGCGAAGTTAGAGTGGAGGAAAACCAAGAAATGCGGAGTTAGAGTGGAGGAAAACAAAGAAAAGCTCGGCTAGAGCGGAGGAAAAGCATGAAAAGTGGGGTTAGAGTGGAGGAAAACCAAGAAATGCGGGGTTCATGCAGATGAAAACCAAGAAATGCGGGGTTAGAAAGGAGGAAAAGCAAGAAAAGCAGAGTTAGAACGGAGGAAAACCAAGAAAAGCGGGGTTAGTGAGCAGGAAAACCAAGATAATTGGGGTTAGAGTGCAGGAAAACCAATAAAATGAAGTTAGAGAGGAGGAAAACAAAGCAAAGCGCGGTTAGAGCAGCAGAAATCCAAGAAAAGCATGGTTAGAGTGGAGGAAAACCAAGAAAAGCTGGGTTAGAGCAGAGGAAAACAAAGAAAAGCGGGGTTAGAGAGAACGAAAAGGATGAAAAGCGGGGTTAGAGCGGAGGAAAACCAAGAAATGCGGGGTTAGAGCGGAGGAAAAGCAAGAAAAGCGGTGTTAGAAAGGAGGAAAACCAAGAAAAGGGGGTTAGAGAGAAGGAAAACCAAGAAAACCGGGGTTAGAGTGGAGGAAAAGAAAGAAAAGTGAAGTTAGAGGTGAGGAAAACCAGGAAAAGCGGGGATAAAGCGGAAGAAAACAAAGAAAAGCTGGGTTAGATCAGAGGAAAACCAAGAAAATCGGGGTTTAGAGCGGAAGAAATCCAGGAAAAGCGGGGTTAGAGTGGAGGAAAACCAAGGTAATCAGGGATAGAGCGAAGAAAAACCAAGAAAAAGAAGTTAGAGAGGAAGAATACAAAGAAAAGAGCGGTTAGAGCAGAAGAAGTCCAAGAAAATCATGGTTAGAGTGGAGAAAAACCCAGAAAAGCTGGGTTAGAACGGAGAAAAACCAAGAAAAGCGGGGTTAGAGAGGAGGAAAACGTAGAAAAGTGAAGTTAGAGAAGAGGAACACCAAGAAAATTGAAGTTAGAGCGGAGGAAAACAAAGATAAGCAGGGTTAGAGCGGAGGAAAACCAAGAAAAGCGAAGTTAGAGCGGAGGAAAACCAAGAAAAGTGGAATAAGTGCGGACGAAAACCAAGAAAAGCGGGGTTAGAAAGGAGGAAAACCAAGAAAAGTGAAGTTAGAGCGGAGGAAAACCAAGAAAACTGGGTTAGAGCTGAGGAAAACCAAGAAAAGCAGGGTTAGAGAGAAGGAAAACCAAGAAAACTGGGGTTAGAGTGGAGGAAAAGAAAGAAAAGGGAAGTTAGAGGTGAGGAAAACCAAGAAAAGAGGGGATCGAGCGGAAGAAAACAAAGAAAAGCTGGGTTAGATCGGAGGAAAACCAAGAAAAGCGGGTTTAGAACGGAAGAAAACCAGGAAAAGCGGGGTTAGAGTGGAGGAAAACCAAGGTAATCAGGGATAGAGCGAAGAAAAACCAAGAAAAAGAAGTTAGAGAGGAAGAATACAAAGAAAAGCGCGGTTAGAGCAGCAGAAATCCAAGAAAAGCATGGTTAGAGTGGAGAAAAACCCAGAAAAGCTGGGTTAGAACGGAGAAAAACCAAGAAAAGCGGGGTTAGAGAGGTGGAAAACCAAGAAAAGCGAAGTTAGAGAAGAGGAACACCAAGAAAATTGAAGTTAGAGCGGAGGAAAACAAAGATAAGCAGGGTTAGAGGGGAGGAAAACGAAGAAAAGCGGGGTTAGAGCGGAGGAAAACCAAGAAAAGCGGGGTTAGAAAGGAGGAAAACCAAGAAAAGTGAAGTTAGAGCGGAGGAAAACCACGAAAAGCGGGGTTAGAGCGGAGGAAAACCAAGAAAAGGGGGGTTAGAGTGAAGGAAAACCAAGAAAAGTGGAATAAGTGCAGAGGAACACCAAGAAAAGTGGGGTTAGAGCGGAGGAAAACCAAGAAAAGCAGAGTTAGAACAAAAGAAAACCAGGAAAAGCGGGGTTAGAGTGGAGGAAAACCAAGATAATTGGGGATAGAGCAAAGGAAAACGAGGAAAAAGAAGTTAGAGAGGAAGAATACAAAGAAAAGCGCGGTTAGAGCAGCAGAAATCCAAGAAAAGCATGTTTAGAGTGGAGAAAAACCAAGAAAAGCTGGGTTGGAGTGGAGAAAAAACAAGAAAAGCGGGGTTAGAGCAGAGGAAAACTAAGAAAAGCGGAATAAGTGCTGAGGAAAAATAAGAAAAGCTGGGTTAGAGCGGAGGAAAACCAAGAAAAGGCGGTTTAGAACGGAAGAAAACCAAGAAAAGCGGGGTTAGAAAGGAGGAAAACCAAGGTAATCGGGGATAGAGCGAAGGAAAACCAAGAAAAGCGGAATAAGAGTGGAGGAAAACCAAGAAAAGCGGGGTTAGTGCGGAGGAAAACCAAGAAAAGCGGGGATAGAGCGGAAGAAAACAAAGAAAAGCGGAATAAGTGCGGAGGAAAACCAAGAAAAGCGGGGTTAGAAAGGTGGAAAACCACGAAAAGCGGGGATAGAGCAGAGGAAAACCAAGAAAAGCTGGGTTAGAGCGGAAGAAAACCAAGAAAAGCGGGGTTAGTGTGGAGGAAAACCAAGACAAGCGGGGTTAGAGCGGAGGAAAACAAAGAAAAGCGGGGTTAGAGCGGAGGAAAACCAAGAAAAGCAGAGTTAGAACAAAAGAAAACAAGGAAAAGCGGGGTTAGAGTGGAGGAAAACCAAGATAATCGGGGATAGAGCAAAGGAAAACCAAGAAAATAAGTTAGAGAGGAAGAATACAAAGAAAAGCGCGGTTAGAACAGCAGAAATCCAAGAAAAGCATGGTTAGAGTGGAGAAAAACCAAGAAAAGCTGGGTTGGAGCGGAGAAAAACCAAGAAAAGCGGGGTTAGAGCGGAGGAACACCAAGAAAAGCGGAATAAGTGCGGAGGAAAACCAAGAAAAGCGGGGTTAGAAAGGAGGAAAACCAAGAAAAGTGAAGTTAGAGCGGAGGAAAACCAAGAAAACTGGGTTAGAGCGGAGGAAAACCAAGAAAAGCAGGGTTAGAGAGAAGGAAAACCAAGAAAACTGGGGTTAGAGTGGAGGAAAAGAAAGAAAAGGGAAGTTAGAGGTGAGGAAAACCAAGAAAAGAGGGGATCGAGCGGAAGAAAACAAAGAAAAGCTGGGTTAGATCGGAGGAAAACCAAGAAAAGCGGGTTTAGAACGGAAGAAAACCAGGAAAAGCGGGGTTAGAGTGGAGGAAAACCAAGGTAATCAGGGATAGAGCGAAGAAAAACCAAGAAAAAGAAGTTAGAGAGGAAGAATACAAAGAAAAGCGCGGTTAGAGCAGCAGAAATCCAAGAAAAGCATGGTTAGAGTGGAGAAAAACCCAGAAAAGCTGGGTTAGAACGGAGAAAAACCAAGAAAAGCGGGGTTAGAGAGGTGGAAAACCAAGAAAAGCGAAGTTAGAGAAGAGGAACACCAAGAAAATTGAAGTTAGAGCGGAGGAAAACAAAGATAAGCAGGGTTAGAGGGGAGGAAAACGAAGAAAAGCGGGGTTAGAGCGGAGGAACACCAAGAAAAGCGGAATAAGTGCGGAGGAAAACCACGAAAAGCGGGGTTAGAGCGGAGGAAAACCAAGAAAAGTGAAGTTAGAGCGGAGGAAAACCAAGAAAACTGGGTTAGAGCGGAGGAAAACCAAGAAAAGCAGGGTTAGAGAGAAGGAAAACCAAGAAAACTGGGGTTAGAGTGGAGGAAAAGAAAGAAAAGGGAAGTTAGAGGTGAGGAAAACCAAGAAAAGAGGGGATCGAGCGGAAGAAAACAAAGAAAAGCTGGGTTAGATCGGAGGAAAACCAAGAAAAGCAATGTTAGAGAAGAGGAAAACCAAGAAACATGATATTAGAGAGGAGGAAAACGAAGATAAGCAGGGTTAGAGCGGAGGAAAACCAAGAAAAGTGGAATAAGTGCGGAGGAAAACCAAGAAAAGTGGGGTTAGAGTGGAGGAAAACCAAGAAAAGCGGAATAAGAGCGGAGGAAAACCAAGAAAAGCGGGGTTAGAGTGGAGGAAAACCAAGAAAAGCGGGGATAGAGCGGAAGAAAACAAAGAAAAGCGGAATAAGTGCGGAGGAAAACCAAGAAAAGCGGGGTTAAAAAGGAGGAAAAAAAAGAAAAGAGGGGTTAGAAAGGAGGAAAACCAAGAAAAGCGGGGATAGAGCAGAGGAAAACCAAGAAAAGCTGGGTTAGAGCGGAAGAAAACCAAGAAAAGCGGGGTTAGTGTGGAGGAAAACCAAGACAAGCGAGGTTAGAGCAGAGGAAAACAAAGAAAAGCGGGGTTAGAGCGGAGGAAAACCAAGAAAAGCAGAGTTAGAACGGAGGAAAACCAAGAAAAGTGGGGATAGAGCGGAAGAAAACCAAGAAAAGCGGGGTTAGAGCGGAGGAAAACCAAGAAAAGCGGTGTTAGTGTGGAGGAAAACCAAGAAATCTGGGGTTAGAGTGGAGGAAAAGCAAGAAAAGAGGGCTTAGTGCGGAGGAAAACCAAGAAAAGCAGTGTTAGAGCGGATGAAAACCGAGAAAAGCTCTGTTAGAGCGGAGGAAAACCAAGAAAAGCGAACTTAGAGTGGAGGAAAACCAAGGAAAGCGAAGTTAGAGCGGAGGAGAACCAAGGAAAGCGAAGTTAGAGTGGAGGAAAACCAAGAAATGCGGAGTTAGAGTGGAGGAAAACAATGAAAAGCGGGGTTAGAGCGGAGGAAAAGCAAGTAAAGCGAGGTTAGAGTGGAGAAAAACCAAGAAATGCGGGGTTCATGCAGATGAAAACCAAGAAATGCGGGGTTAGAAAGTAGGAAAAGCAAGAAAAGCAGAGTTAGAACGGAAGAAAACCAAGAAAAGAGGAGTTAGAGAGGAGGAAAACCAAGATAATAGGGGTTAGAGTGGAGGAAAACCAATAAAAAGAATTTAGACAGAAGGAAAAGCATGAAAAGCTCAGTTAGAGAAGCAGAAATCCAAGAAAAGCATGGTTAGAGTGGAGAAAAACCAAGAAAAGCTGGGTTAGAGTGGAGAAAAACAAAGAAAAGCGGGGTTAGAGCTGAGGAAAACCAAGAAAAGAGAAGTAAGTGCAGTGTAAAACCAAGAAAAGCGGGGTTGGTGCGGAGGAAAACCAAGAAAAGCGAGGTTAGAGCGGAGGAAAACCAAGAAAAGCGGGGTTAGAGCGGAGGAAAACCAAGAAAAGCGGGGTTCGTGCAGAGGAAAACAAAGAAAAGCGGGGTTTGTGCAGTGTAAAACCAAGAAAAGCGAGGTTAGTGCGGAGGAAAACCAAGAAAAGTGGGGTTAGAGCGGAGGAAAACCAAGAAAAGCGGTGTTAGAGCGGAGGAAAACCAAGAAAAGCAAAGTTAGAACGGAGGAAAACCAAGAAAAGTGGGGATAGAGCGGAGGAAAACCAAGAAAAGCGGTGTTAGAGCTAATGAAAACCAAGAAAAGCGGAGTGAGACCATAGGAAAACCAAGAACACTGAAGTTAGAGCGGAGGAAAACCAAGAAAAGCGGTGTTAGAGCGGAGGAAAACCAAGAAAAGCGGGGTTAGTGCAGAGGGAAAAAAAAGGAAAGAGGGGTTAGTGCGAGGAAAACCAAGAAAAGCGGTATTAGAGCGGAGGAAAACCAAGAAAAGCGGGGTTAGAGCGGAGGAAAACCAAGAAAAGCGGGGTTTGAGCGGAGGAAAACCAAGAAAAGCGGGGTTAGAGCGGAGGAAAACCAAGAAAAGCGGTGTTACTGTTGAGGAAAACCAAGAAAAGTGGGGTTAGAGTGGAGGAAAACCAAGAAAAGCTGTGTTAGAGCGGAGGAAAACCAAGAAAAGCGAACTTAGAGCGGAGGATCACCAAGGAAAGCGAAGTTAGAGCGGAGGAGAACCAAGGAAAGCGAAGTTAGAGTGGAGGAAAACCAAGAAATGCGGAGTTAGAGTGGAGGAAAACAAAGAAAAGCTCGGCTAGAGCGGAGGAAAAGCATGAAAAGTGGGGTTAGAGTGGAGGAAAACCAAGAAATGCGGGGTTCATGCAGATGAAAACCAAGAAATGCGGGGTTAGAAAGGAGGAAAAGCAAGAAAAGCAGAGTTAGAACGGAGGAAAACCAAGAAAAGCGGGGTTAGTGAGCAGGAAAACCAAGATAATTGGGGTTAGAGTGCAGGAAAACCAATAAAATGAAGTTAGAGAGGAGGAAAACAAAGCAAAGCGCGGTTAGAGCAGCAGAAATCCAAGAAAAGCATGGTTAGAGTGGAGGAAAACCAAGAAAAGCTGGGTTAGAGCAGAGGAAAACAAAGAAAAGCGGGGTTAGAGAGAACGAAAAGGATGAAAAGCGGGGTTAGAGCGGAGGAAAACCAAGAAATGCGGGGTTAGAGCGGAGGAAAAGCAAGAAAAGCGGTGTTAGAAAGGAGGAAAACCAAGAAAAGGGGGTTAGAGAGAAGGAAAACCAAGAAAACCGGGGTTAGAGTGGAGGAAAAGAAAGAAAAGTGAAGTTAGAGGTGAGGAAAACCAGGAAAAGCGGGGATAAAGCGGAAGAAAACAAAGAAAAGCTGGGTTAGATCAGAGGAAAACCAAGAAAATCGGGGTTTAGAGCGGAAGAAATCCAGGAAAAGCGGGGTTAGAGTGGAGGAAAACCAAGGTAATCAGGGATAGAGCGAAGAAAAACCAAGAAAAAGAAGTTAGAGAGGAAGAATACAAAGAAAAGAGCGGTTAGAGCAGAAGAAGTCCAAGAAAATCATGGTTAGAGTGGAGAAAAACCCAGAAAAGCTGGGTTAGAACGGAGAAAAACCAAGAAAAGCGGGGTTAGAGAGGAGGAAAACGTAGAAAAGTGAAGTTAGAGAAGAGGAACACCAAGAAAATTGAAGTTAGAGCGGAGGAAAACAAAGATAAGCAGGGTTAGAGCGGAGGAAAACCAAGAAAAGCGAAGTTAGAGCGGAGGAAAACCAAGAAAAGTGGAATAAGTGCGGACGAAAACCAAGAAAAGCGGGGTTAGAAAGGAGGAAAACCAAGAAAAGTGAAGTTAGAGCGGAGGAAAACCAAGAAAACTGGGTTAGAGCTGAGGAAAACCAAGAAAAGCAGGGTTAGAGAGAAGGAAAACCAAGAAAACTGGGGTTAGAGTGGAGGAAAAGAAAGAAAAGGGAAGTTAGAGGTGAGGAAAACCAAGAAAAGAGGGGATCGAGCGGAAGAAAACAAAGAAAAGCTGGGTTAGATCGGAGGAAAACCAAGAAAAGCGGGTTTAGAACGGAAGAAAACCAGGAAAAGCGGGGTTAGAGTGGAGGAAAACCAAGGTAATCAGGGATAGAGCGAAGAAAAACCAAGAAAAAGAAGTTAGAGAGGAAGAATACAAAGAAAAGCGCGGTTAGAGCAGCAGAAATCCAAGAAAAGCATGGTTAGAGTGGAGAAAAACCCAGAAAAGCTGGGTTAGAACGGAGAAAAACCAAGAAAAGCGGGGTTAGAGAGGTGGAAAACCAAGAAAAGCGAAGTTAGAGAAGAGGAACACCAAGAAAATTGAAGTTAGAGCGGAGGAAAACAAAGATAAGCAGGGTTAGAGGGGAGGAAAACGAAGAAAAGCGGGGTTAGAGCGGAGGAAAACCAAGAAAAGCGGGGTTAGAAAGGAGGAAAACCAAGAAAAGTGAAGTTAGAGCGGAGGAAAACCACGAAAAGCGGGGTTAGAGCGGAGGAAAACCAAGAAAAGGGGGGTTAGAGTGAAGGAAAACCAAGAAAAGTGGAATAAGTGCAGAGGAACACCAAGAAAAGTGGGGTTAGAGCGGAGGAAAACCAAGAAAAGCAGAGTTAGAACAAAAGAAAACCAGGAAAAGCGGGGTTAGAGTGGAGGAAAACCAAGATAATTGGGGATAGAGCAAAGGAAAACGAGGAAAAAGAAGTTAGAGAGGAAGAATACAAAGAAAAGCGCGGTTAGAGCAGCAGAAATCCAAGAAAAGCATGTTTAGAGTGGAGAAAAACCAAGAAAAGCTGGGTTGGAGTGGAGAAAAAACAAGAAAAGCGGGGTTAGAGCAGAGGAAAACTAAGAAAAGCGGAATAAGTGCTGAGGAAAAATAAGAAAAGCTGGGTTAGAGCGGAGGAAAACCAAGAAAAGGCGGTTTAGAACGGAAGAAAACCAAGAAAAGCGGGGTTAGAAAGGAGGAAAACCAAGGTAATCGGGGATAGAGCGAAGGAAAACCAAGAAAAGCGGAATAAGAGTGGAGGAAAACCAAGAAAAGCGGGGTTAGTGCGGAGGAAAACCAAGAAAAGCGGGGATAGAGCGGAAGAAAACAAAGAAAAGCGGAATAAGTGCGGAGGAAAACCAAGAAAAGCGGGGTTAGAAAGGTGGAAAACCACGAAAAGCGGGGATAGAGCAGAGGAAAACCAAGAAAAGCTGGGTTAGAGCGGAAGAAAACCAAGAAAAGCGGGGTTAGTGTGGAGGAAAACCAAGACAAGCGGGGTTAGAGCGGAGGAAAACAAAGAAAAGCGGGGTTAGAGCGGAGGAAAACCAAGAAAAGCAGAGTTAGAACAAAAGAAAACAAGGAAAAGCGGGGTTAGAGTGGAGGAAAACCAAGATAATCGGGGATAGAGCAAAGGAAAACCAAGAAAATAAGTTAGAGAGGAAGAATACAAAGAAAAGCGCGGTTAGAACAGCAGAAATCCAAGAAAAGCATGGTTAGAGTGGAGAAAAACCAAGAAAAGCTGGGTTGGAGCGGAGAAAAACCAAGAAAAGCGGGGTTAGAGCGGAGGAACACCAAGAAAAGCGGAATAAGTGCGGAGGAAAACCAAGAAAAGCGGGGTTAGAAAGGAGGAAAACCAAGAAAAGTGAAGTTAGAGCGGAGGAAAACCAAGAAAACTGGGTTAGAGCGGAGGAAAACCAAGAAAAGCAGGGTTAGAGAGAAGGAAAACCAAGAAAACTGGGGTTAGAGTGGAGGAAAAGAAAGAAAAGGGAAGTTAGAGGTGAGGAAAACCAAGAAAAGAGGGGATCGAGCGGAAGAAAACAAAGAAAAGCTGGGTTAGATCGGAGGAAAACCAAGAAAAGCGGGTTTAGAACGGAAGAAAACCAGGAAAAGCGGGGTTAGAGTGGAGGAAAACCAAGGTAATCAGGGATAGAGCGAAGAAAAACCAAGAAAAAGAAGTTAGAGAGGAAGAATACAAAGAAAAGCGCGGTTAGAGCAGCAGAAATCCAAGAAAAGCATGGTTAGAGTGGAGAAAAACCCAGAAAAGCTGGGTTAGAACGGAGAAAAACCAAGAAAAGCGGGGTTAGAGAGGTGGAAAACCAAGAAAAGCGAAGTTAGAGAAGAGGAACACCAAGAAAATTGAAGTTAGAGCGGAGGAAAACAAAGATAAGCAGGGTTAGAGGGGAGGAAAACGAAGAAAAGCGGGGTTAGAGCGGAGGAACACCAAGAAAAGCGGAATAAGTGCGGAGGAAAACCACGAAAAGCGGGGTTAGAGCGGAGGAAAACCAAGAAAAGTGAAGTTAGAGCGGAGGAAAACCAAGAAAACTGGGTTAGAGCGGAGGAAAACCAAGAAAAGCAGGGTTAGAGAGAAGGAAAACCAAGAAAACTGGGGTTAGAGTGGAGGAAAAGAAAGAAAAGGGAAGTTAGAGGTGAGGAAAACCAAGAAAAGAGGGGATCGAGCGGAAGAAAACAAAGAAAAGCTGGGTTAGATCGGAGGAAAACCAAGAAAAGCGGGTTTAGAACGGAAGAAAACCAGGAAAAGCGGGGTTAGAGTGGAGGAAAACCAAGGTAATCAGGGATAGAGCGAAGAAAAACCAAGAAAAAGAAGTTAGAGAGGAAGAATACAAAGAAAAGCGCGGTTAGAGCAGCAGAAATCCAAGAAAAGCATGGTTAGAGTGGAGAAAAACCCAGAAAAGCTGGGTTAGAACGGAGAAAAACCAAGAAAAGCGGGGTTAGAGAGGTGGAAAACCAAGAAAAGCGAAGTTAGAGAAGAGGAACACCAAGAAAATTGAAGTTAGAGCGGAGGAAAACAAAGATAAGCAGGGTTAGAGGGGAGGAAAACGAAGAAAAGCGGGGTTAGAGCGGAGGAAAACCAAGAAAAGCGGGGTTAGAAAGGAGGAAAACCAAGAAAAGTGAAGTTAGAGCGGAGGAAAACCACGAAAAGCGGGGTTAGAGCGGAGGAAAACCAAGAAAAGGGGGGTTAGAGTGAAGGAAAACCAAGAAAAGTGGAATAAGTGCAGAGGAACACCAAGAAAAGTGGGGTTAGAGCGGAGGAAAACCAAGAAAAGCAGAGTTAGAACAAAAGAAAACCAGGAAAAGCGGGGTTAGAGTGGAGGAAAACCAAGATAATCGGGGATAGAGCAAAGGAAAACGAGGAAAAAGAAGTTAGAGAGGAAGAATACAAAGAAAAGCGCGGTTAGAGTAGCAGAAATCCAAGAAAAGCATGTTTAGAGTGGAGAAAAACCAAGAAAAGCTGGGTTGGAGTGGAGAAAAACAAGAAAAGCGGGGTTAGAGCAGAGGAAAACTAAGAAAAGCGGAATAAGTGCTGAGGAAAAATAAGAAAAGCTGGGTTAGAGCGGAGGAAAACCAAGAAAAGGCGGTTTAGAACGGAAGAAAACCAAGAAAAGCGGGGTTAGAAAGGAGGAAAACCAAGAAAAGCGGGGTTAGAAAGGAGGAAAACCAAGGTAATCGGGGATAGAGCGAAGGAAAACCAAGAAAAAGAAGTTAGAGAGGAAGAATACAAAGAAAAGCGCGGTTAGAGCAGCAGAAATCCAAGAAAAGCATGGTTAGAGTGGAGAAAAACCCAGAAAAGCTCGGTTAGAACGGAGAAAAACCACGAAAAGCGGAGTTAGAGCGGAGGAAAACCAAGAAAAGCAATGTTAGAGAAGAGGAAAACCAAGAAACATGATATTAGAGAGGAGGAAAACGAAGATAAGCAGGGTTAGAGCGGAGGAAAACCAAGAAAAGTGGAATAAGTGCGGAGGAAAACCAAGAAAAGTGGGGTTAGAGTGGAGGAAAACCAAGAAAAGCGGAATAAGAGCGGAGGAAAACCAAGAAAAGCGGGGTTAGAGTGGAGGAAAACCAAGAAAAGCGGGGATAGAGCGGAAGAAAACAAAGAAAAGCGGAATAAGTGCGGAGGAAAACCAAGAAAAGCGGGGTTAAAAAGGAGGAAAAAAAAGAAAAGAGGGGTTAGAAAGGAGGAAAACCAAGAAAAGCGGGGATAGAGCAGAGGAAAACCAAGAAAAGCTGGGTTAGAGCGGAAGAAAACCATGAAAAGCGGGGTTAGTGTGGAGGAAAACTAAGACAAGCGGGGTTAGAGCGGAGGAAAACAAAGAAAAGCGGGGTTAGAGCGGAGGAAAACCAAGAAAAGCAGAGTTAGAACGGAGGAAAACCAAGAAAAGCGGGGATAGAGCGGAAGAAAACCAAGAAAAGCGGGGTTAGAGCGGAGGAAAACCAAGAAAAGCGGTGTTAGTGTGGAGGAAAACCAAGAAATCTGGGGTTAGAGTGGAGGAAAAGCAAGAAAAGAGGGCTTAGTGCGGAGGAAAACCAAGAAAAGCAGTGTTAGAGCGGATGAAAACCGAGAAAAGCTCTGTTAGAGCGGAGGAAAACCAAGAAAAGCGAACTTAGAGTGGAGGAAAACCAAGGAAAGCGAAGTTAGAGCGGAGGAGAACCAAGGAAAGCGAAGTTAGAGTGGAGGAAAACCAAGAAATGCGGAGTTAGAGTGGAGGAAAACAATGAAAAGCGGGGTTAGAGCGGAGGAAAAGCAAGTAAAGCGAGGTTAGAGTGGAGAAAAACCAAGAAATGCGGGGTTCATGCAGATGAAAACCAAGAAATGCGGGGTTAGAAAGTAGGAAAAGCAAGAAAAGCAGAGTTAGAACGGAAGAAAACCAAGAAAAGAGGAGTTAGAGAGGAGGAAAACCAAGATAATAGGGGTTAGAGTGGAGGAAAACCAATAAAAAGAATTTAGACAGAAGGAAAAGCATGAAAAGCTCAGTTAGAGAAGCAGAAATCCAAGAAAAGCATGGTTAGAGTGGAGAAAAACCAAGAAAAGCTGGGTTAGAGTGGAGAAAAACAAAGAAAAGCGGGGTTAGAGCTGAGGAAAACCAAGAAAAGAGAAGTAAGTGCAGTGTAAAACCAAGAAAAGCGGGGTTGGTGCGGAGGAAAACCAAGAAAAGCGAGGTTAGAGCGGAGGAAAACCAAGAAAAGCGGGGTTAGAGCGGAGGAAAACCAAGAAAAGCGGGGTTCGTGCAGAGGAAAACAAAGAAAAGCGGGGTTTGTGCAGTGTAAAACCAAGAAAAGCGAGGTTAGTGCGGAGGAAAACCAAGAAAAGTGGGGTTAGAGCGGAGGAAAACCAAGAAAAGCGGTGTTAGAGCGGAGGAAAACCAAGAAAAGCAAAGTTAGAACGGAGGAAAACCAAGAAAAGTGGGGATAGAGCGGAGGAAAACCAAGAAAAGCGGTGTTAGAGCTAATGAAAACCAAGAAAAGCGGAGTGAGACCATAGGAAAACCAAGAACACTGAAGTTAGAGCGGAGGAAAACCAAGAAAAGCGGTGTTAGAGCGGAGGAAAACCAAGAAAAGCGGGGTTAGTGCAGAGGGAAAAAAAAGGAAAGAGGGGTTAGTGCGAGGAAAACCAAGAAAAGCGGTATTAGAGCGGAGGAAAACCAAGAAAAGCGGGGTTAGAGCGGAGGAAAACCAAGAAAAGCGGGGTTTGAGCGGAGGAAAACCAAGAAAAGCGGGGTTAGAGCGGAGGAAAACCAAGAAAAGCGGTGTTACTGTTGAGGAAAACCAAGAAAAGTGGGGTTAGAGTGGAGGAAAACCAAGAAAAGCTGTGTTAGAGCGGAGGAAAACCAAGAAAAGCGAACTTAGAGCGGAGGATCACCAAGGAAAGCGAAGTTAGAGCGGAGGAGAACCAAGGAAAGCGAAGTTAGAGTGGAGGAAAACCAAGAAATGCGGAGTTAGAGTGGAGGAAAACAAAGAAAAGCTCGGCTAGAGCGGAGGAAAAGCATGAAAAGTGGGGTTAGAGTGGAGGAAAACCAAGAAATGCGGGGTTCATGCAGATGAAAACCAAGAAATGCGGGGTTAGAAAGGAGGAAAAGCAAGAAAAGCAGAGTTAGAACGGAGGAAAACCAAGAAAAGCGGGGTTAGTGAGCAGGAAAACCAAGATAATTGGGGTTAGAGTGCAGGAAAACCAATAAAATGAAGTTAGAGAGGAGGAAAACAAAGCAAAGCGCGGTTAGAGCAGCAGAAATCCAAGAAAAGCATGGTTAGAGTGGAGGAAAACCAAGAAAAGCTGGGTTAGAGCAGAGGAAAACAAAGAAAAGCGGGGTTAGAGAGAACGAAAAGGATGAAAAGCGGGGTTAGAGCGGAGGAAAACCAAGAAATGCGGGGTTAGAGCGGAGGAAAAGCAAGAAAAGCGGTGTTAGAAAGGAGGAAAACCAAGAAAAGGGGGTTAGAGAGAAGGAAAACCAAGAAAACCGGGGTTAGAGTGGAGGAAAAGAAAGAAAAGTGAAGTTAGAGGTGAGGAAAACCAGGAAAAGCGGGGATAAAGCGGAAGAAAACAAAGAAAAGCTGGGTTAGATCAGAGGAAAACCAAGAAAATCGGGGTTTAGAGCGGAAGAAATCCAGGAAAAGCGGGGTTAGAGTGGAGGAAAACCAAGGTAATCAGGGATAGAGCGAAGAAAAACCAAGAAAAAGAAGTTAGAGAGGAAGAATACAAAGAAAAGAGCGGTTAGAGCAGAAGAAGTCCAAGAAAATCATGGTTAGAGTGGAGAAAAACCCAGAAAAGCTGGGTTAGAACGGAGAAAAACCAAGAAAAGCGGGGTTAGAGAGGAGGAAAACGTAGAAAAGTGAAGTTAGAGAAGAGGAACACCAAGAAAATTGAAGTTAGAGCGGAGGAAAACAAAGATAAGCAGGGTTAGAGCGGAGGAAAACCAAGAAAAGCGAAGTTAGAGCGGAGGAAAACCAAGAAAAGTGGAATAAGTGCGGACGAAAACCAAGAAAAGCGGGGTTAGAGTGGAGGAAAACCAAGAAAAGCGGGGTTAGAGCGGAGGAAAACCAAGAAAAGCGGGGTTAGAGTGGAGGAAAACCAAGAATAGCGGGGATAGAGCGGAGGAAAACAAAGAAAAGCTGGGTCAGAGCGGAGGAAAACCAAGAAAAGGCGGTTTAGAACGGAAGAATACCAAGAAAAGCGGGGTTAGAAAGGAGGAAAACCAAGGTAATCGGGGATAGAGCGAAGGAAAACCAAGAAAAAGAAGTTAGAGAGTAAGAATACAAAGAAAAGCGCGGTTAGAGCAGCAGAAATCCAAGAAAAGCATGGTTAGAGTGGAGGAAAACCAAGAAAAGAGAAGTTAGAGTGGAGGAAAACCAAGAAAAGCGGAATAAGTGCAAAGGAAAAAAAGAAAAGCGGGGTTAGAGCGGAGGAACACCAAGAAAAGCAGAGTTAGAACGGAGGAAAACCAAGAAAACTGGAATAAGTGCGGAGGAAAACCAAGAAAAGCGGGGTTAGAAAGGAGGAAAACCAAGAAAAGTGAAGTTAGAAGTGAGGAAAACTAAGAAAAGCTGGGATAGAGCGGAGGAAAACAAAGAAAAGCTGGGTTAGTGCGGAGGAAATCCAAGAAAAGGCGGTTTAGAACGGAAGAAAACCAAGAAAAGCGGGGTTAGAAAGGAGGAAAACCAAGGTAATCGGGGTTAGAAAGGAGGAAAACCAAGAAAAAGAAGTTAGAGAGGAAGAATACAAAGAAAAGCGCGGTTAGAGCAGCAGAAATCCAAGAAAAGCATGGTTAGAGTGGAGAAAAACCCAGAAAAGCTCGGTTAGAACGGAGAAAAACCACGAAAAGCGGAGTTAGAGCGGAGGAAAACCAAGAAAAGCAATGTTAGAGAAGAGGAAAACCAAGAAACATGATATTAGAGAGGAGGAAAACGAAGATAAACAGGGTTAGAGCGGAGGAAAACCAAGAAAAGTGGAATAAGTGCGGAGGAAAACCAAGAAAAGTGGGGTTAGAGTGGAGGAAAACCAAGAAAAGCGGAATAAGAGCGGAGGAAAACCAAGAAAAGCGGGGATAGAGCGGAAGAAAACAAAGAAAAGCGGAATAAGTGCGGAGGAAAACCAAGAAAAGCGGGGTTAGAAAGGAGGAAAAAAAAGAAAAGAGGGGTTAGAAAGGAGGAAAACCAAGAAAAGCGGGGATAGAGCAGAGGAAAACCAAGAAAAGCTGGGTTAGAGCGGAAGAAAACCAAGAAAAGCGGGGTTAGTGTGGAGGAAAACCAAGACAAGCGCGGTTAGAGCGGAGGAAAACAAAGAAAAGCGGGGTTAGAGCGGAGGAAAACCAAGAAAAGCAGAGTTAGAACAAAAGAAAACAAGGAAAAGCGGGGTTAGAGTGGAGGAAAACCAAGATAATCGGGGATAGAGCAAAGGAAAACGAAGAAAATAAGTTAGAGAGGAAGAATACAAAGAAAAGCGCGGTTAGAACAGCAGAAATCCAAGAAAAGCATGGTTAGAGTGGAGAAAAACCAAGAAAAGCTGGGTTGGAGCGGAGAAAAACCAAGAAAAGCGGGGTTAGAGCGGAGGAACACCAAGAAAAGCGGAATAAGTGCGGAGGAAAACCAAGAAAAGCGGGGTTAGAAAGGAGGAAAACCAAGAAAAGTGAAGTTAGAGCGGAGGAAAACCAAGAAAACTGGGTTAGAGCGGAGGAAAACCAAGAAAAGCAGGGTTAGAGAGAAGGAAAACCAAGAAAACTGGGGTTAGAGTGGAGGAAAAGAAAGAAAAGGGAAGTTAGAGGTGAGGAAAACCAAGAAAAGAGGGGATCGAGCGGAAGAAAACAAAGAAAAGCTGGGTTAGATCGGAGGAAAACCAAGAAAAGCGGGTTTAGAACGGAAGAAAACCAGGAAAAGCGGGGTTAGAGTGGAGGAAAACCAAGGTAATCAGGGATAGAGCGAAGAAAAACCAAGAAAAAGAAGTTAGAGAGGAAGAATACAAAGAAAAGCGCGGTTAGAGCAGCAGAAATCCAAGAAAAGCATGGTTAGAGTGGAGAAAAACCCAGAAAAGCTGGGTTAGAACGGAGAAAAACCAAGAAAAGCGGGGTTAGAGAGGTGGAAAACCAAGAAAAGCGAAGTTAGAGAAGAGGAACACCAAGAAAATTGAAGTTAGAGCGGAGGAAAACAAAGATAAGCAGGGTTAGAGGGGAGGAAAACGAAGAAAAGCGGGGTTAGAGCGGAGGAAAACCAAGAAAAGCGGGGTTAGAAAGGAGGAAAACCAAGAAAAGTGAAGTTAGAGCGGAGGAAAACCACGAAAAGCGGGGTTAGAGCGGAGGAAAACCAAGAAAAGGGGGGTTAGAGTGAAGGAAAACCAAGAAAAGTGGAATAAGTGCAGAGGAACACCAAGAAAAGTGGGGTTAGAGCGGAGGAAAACCAAGAAAAGCAGAGTTAGAACAAAAGAAAACCAGGAAAAGCGGGGTTAGAGTGGAGGAAAACCAAGATAATCGGGGATAGAGCAAAGGAAAACGAGGAAAAAGAAGTTAGAGAGGAAGAATACAAAGAAAAGCGCGGTTAGAGCAGCAGAAATCCAAGAAAAGCATGTTTAGAGTGGAGAAAAACCAAGAAAAGCTGGGTTGGAGTGGAGAAAAAACAAGAAAAGCGGGGTTAGAGCAGAGGAAAACTAAGAAAAGCGGAATAAGTGCTGAGGAAAAATAAGAAAAGCTGGGTTAGAGCGGAGGAAAACCAAGAAAAGGCGGTTTAGAACGGAAGAAAACCAAGAAAAGCGGGGTTAGAAAGGAGGAAAACCAAGGTAATCGGGGATAGAGAGAAGGAAAACCAAGAAAAAGAAGTTAGAGAGGAAGAATACAATGAAAAGCGCGGTTAGAGCAGCAGAAATCCAAGAAAAGCATGGTTAGAGTGGAGAAAAACCCAGAAAAGCTCGGTTAGAACGGAGAAAAACCACGAAAAGCGGAGTTAGAGCGGAGGAAAACCAAGAAAAGCAATGTTAGAGAAGAGGAAAACCAAGAAACATGATATTAGAGAGGAGGAAAACGAAGATAAGCAGGGTTAGAGCGGAGGAAAACCAAGAAAAGTGGAATAAGTGCGGAGGAAAACCAAGAAAAGTGGGGTTAGAGTGGAGGAAAACCAAGAAAAGCGGAATAAGAGTGGAGGAAAACCAAGAAAAGCGGGGTTAGAGTGGAGGAAAACCAAGAAAAGCGGGGATAGAGCGGAAGAAAACAAAGAAAAGCGGAATAAGTGCGGAGGAACACCAAGAAAAGCGGGGTTAGAAAGGAGGAAAAAAAAGAAAAGAGGGGTTAGAAAGGTGGAAAACCACGAAAAGCGGGGATAGAGCAGAGGAAAACCAAGAAAAGCTGTGTTAGAGCGGAAGAAAACCAAGAAAAGCGGGGTTAGTGTGGAGGAAAACCAAGACAAGCGGGGTTAGAGCGGAGGAAAACAAAGAAAAGCGGGGTTAGAGCGGAGGAAAACCAAGAAAAGCAGAGTTAGAACAAAAGAAAACAAGGAAAAGCGGGGTTAGAGTGGAGGAAAACCAAGATAATCGGGGATAGAGCAAAGGAAAACCAAGAAAATAAGTTAGAGAGGAAGAATACAAAGAAAAGCGCGGTTAGAACAGCAGAAATCCAAGAAAAGCATGGTTAGAGTGGAGAAAAACCAAGAAAAGCTGGGTTGGAGCGGAGAAAAACCAAGAAAAGCGGGGTTAGAGCGGAGGAACACCAAGAAAAGCGGAATAAGTGCGGAGGAAAACCAAGAAAAGCGGGGTTAGAAAGGAGGAAAACCAAGAAAAGTGAAGTTAGAGCGGAGGAAAACCAAGAAAACTGGGTTAGAGCGGAGGAAAACCAAGAAAAGCAGGGTTAGAGAGAAGGAAAACCAAGAAAACTGGGGTTAGAGTGGAGGAAAAGAAAGAAAAGGGAAGTTAGAGGTGAGGAAAACCAAGAAAAGAGGGGATCGAGCGGAAGAAAACAAAGAAAAGCTGGGTTAGATCGGAGGAAAACCAAGAAAAGCGGGTTTAGAACGGAAGAAAACCAAGAAAAGCGGGGTTAGAGTGGAGGAAAACCAAGGTAATCAGGGATAGAGCGAAGAAAAACCAAGAAAAAGAAGTTAGAGAGGAAGAATACAAAGAAAAGCGCGGTTAGAGCAGCAGAAATCCAAGAAAAGCATGGTTAGAGTGGAGAAAAACCCAGAAAAGCTGGGTTAGAACGGAGAAAAACCAAGAAAAGCGGGGTTAGAGAGGTGGAAAACCAAGAAAAGCGAAGTTAGAGAAGAGGAACACCAAGAAAATTGAAGTTAGAGCGGAGGAAAACAAAGATAAGCAGGGTTAGAGGGGAGGAAAACGAAGAAAAGCGGGGTTAGAGCGGAGGAACACCAAGAAAAGCGGAATAAGTGCGGAGGAAAACCACGAAAAGCGGGGTTAGAAAGGAGGAAAACCAAGAAAAGTGAAGTTAGAGCGGAGGAAAACCAAGAAAACTGGGTTAGAGCGGAGGAAAACCAAGAAAAGCAGGGTTAGAGAGAAGGAAAACCAAGAAAACTGGGGTTAGAGTGGAGGAAAAGAAAGAAAAGGGAAGTTAGAGGTGAGGAAAACCAAGAAAAGAGGGGATCGAGCGGAAGAAAACTAAGAAAAGCTGGGTTAGATCGGAGGAAAACCAAGAAAAGCGGGTTTAGAACGGAAGAAAACCAGGAAAAGCGGGGTTAGAGTGGAGGAAAACCAAGGTAATCAGGGATAGAGCGAAGAAAAACCAAGAAAAAGAAGTTAGAGAGGAAGAATACAAAGAAAAGCGCGGTTAGAGCAGCAGAAATCCAAGAAAAGCATGGTTAGAGTGGAGAAAAACCCAGAAAAGCTGGGTTAGAACGGAGAAAAACCAAGAAAAGCGGGGTTAGAGAGGTGGAAAACCAAGAAAAGCGAAGTTAGAGAAGAGGAACACCAAGAAAATTGAAGTTAGAGCGGAGGAAAACAAAGATAAGCAGGGTTAGAGGGGAGGAAAACGAAGAAAAGCGGGGTTAGAGCGGAGGAAAACCAAGAAAAGCGGGGTTAGAAAGGAGGAAAACCAAGAAAAGTGAAGTTAGAGCGGAGGAAAACCACGAAAAGCGGGGTTAGAGCGGAGGAAAACCAAGAAAAGGGGGGTTAGAGTGAAGGAAAACCAAGAAAAGTGGAATAAGTGCAGAGGAACACCAAGAAAAGTGGGGTTAGAGCGGAGGAAAACCAAGAAAAGCAGAGTTAGAACAAAAGAAAACCAGGAAAAGCGGGGTTAGAGTGGAGGAAAACCAAGATAATCGGGGATAGAGCAAAGGAAAACGAGGAAAAAGAAGTTAGAGAGGAAGAATACAAAGAAAAGCGCGGTTAGAGCAGCAGAAATCCAAGAAAAGCATGTTTAGAGTGGAGAAAAACCAAGAAAAGCTGGGTTGGAGTGGAGAAAAAACAAGAAAAGCGGGGTTAGAGCGGAGGAAAACCAAGAAAAGCGGAATAAGTGTTGAGGAAAAATAAGAAAAGCTGGGTTAGAGCGGAGGAACACCAAGAAAAGAGGGGTTAAAAGGAGGAAAACCAAGAAAAGTGAAGTTAGAGCGGAGGAAAACCAAGAAAAGCGGGGATAAAGCGGAAGAAAACCAAAAAAAGCTGGGTTAGATCGGGGGAAAACCAAGAAAAGGCGGTTTAGAACGGAAGAAAACCAAGAAAAGCGGGGTTAGAAAGGAGGAAAACCAAGAAAAGCGGGGTTAGAAAGGAGGAAAACCAAGGTAATCGGGGATAGAGCGAAGGAAAACCAAGAAAAAGAAGTTAGAGAGGAAGAATACAAAGAAAAGCGCGGTTAGAGCAGCAGAAATCCAAGAAAAGCATGGTTAGAGTGGAGAAAAACCCAGAAAAGCTCGGTTAGAATGGAGAAAAACCACGAAAAGCGGAGTTAGAGCGGAGGAAAACCAAGAAAAGCAATGTTAGAGAAGAGGAAAACCAAGAAACATGATATTAGAGAGGAGGAAAACGAAGATAAGCAGGGTTAGAGCGGAGGAAAACCAAGAAAAGTGGAATAAGTGCGGAGGAAAACCAAGAAAAGTGGGGTTAGAGTGGAGGAAAACCAAGAAAAGCGGAATAAGAGCGGAGGAAAACCAAGAAAAGCGGGGTTAGAGTGGAGGAAAACCAAGAAAAGCGGGGATAGAGCGGAAGAAAACAAAGAAAAGCGGAATAAGTGCGGAGGAAAACCAAGAAAAGCGGGGTTAGAAAGGAGGAAAAAAAAGAAAAGAGGGGTTAGAAAGGAGGAAAACCAAGAAAAGCGGGGATAGAGCAGAGGAAAACCAAGAAAAGCTGTGTTAGAGCGGAAGAAAACCAAGAAAAGCGGGGTTAGTGTGGAAGAAAACCAAGACAAGCGGGGTTAGAGCGGAGGAAAACAAAGAAAAGCGGGGTTAGAGCGGAGGAAAACCAAGAAAAGCAGAGTTAGAACGGAGGAAAACCAAGAAAAGCGGGGATAGAGCGGAAGAAAACCAAGAAA
The DNA here is from genome assembly GCF_054131305.1 of Coturnix japonica. Classification (NCBI taxonomy): domain Eukaryota; kingdom Metazoa; phylum Chordata; class Aves; order Galliformes; family Phasianidae; genus Coturnix; species Coturnix japonica. The sequence goes on from NC_140669.1 coordinate 34,271,167, forward strand.
AGCGGGGTTAGAGCGGAGGAAAACCAAGAAAAGCGGTGTTAGTGTGGAGGAAAACCAAGAAATCTGGGGTTAGAGTGGAGGAAAAGCAAGAAAAGAGGGCTTAGTGCGGAGGAAAACAAGAAAAGCAGTGTTAGAGCGGATGAAAACCGAGAAAAGCTCTGTTAGAGCGGAGGAAAACCAAGAAAAGCGAACTTAGAGTGGAGGAAAACCAAGGAAAGCGAAGTTAGAGCGGAGGAGAACCAAGGAAAGCGAAGTTAGAGTGGAGGAAAACCAAGAAATGCGGAGTTAGAGTGGAGGAAAACAATGAAAAGCGGGGTTAGAGCGGAGGAAAAGCAAGTAAAGCGAGGTTAGAGTGGAGAAAAACCAAGAAATGCGGGGTTCATGCAGATGAAAACCAAGAAATGCGGGGTTAGAAAGTAGGAAAAGCAAGAAAAGCAGAGTTAGAACGGAAGAAAACCAAGAAAAGAGGAGTTAGAGAGGAGGAAAACCAAGATAATAGGGGTTAGAGTGGAGGAAAACCAATAAAAAGAATTTAGACAGAAGGAAAAGCATGAAAAGCTCAGTTAGAGAAGCAGAAATCCAAGAAAAGCATGGTTAGAGTGGAGAAAAACCAAGAAAAGCTGGGTTAGAGTGGAGAAAAACAAAGAAAAGCGGGGTTAGAGCTGAGGAAAACCAAGAAAAGAGAAGTAAGTGCAGTGTAAAACCAAGAAAAGCGGGGTTAGTGCGGAGGAAAACCAAGAAAAGCACGGTTAGAGCGGAGGAAAACCAAGAAAAGCAGGGTTAGAGCGGAGGAAAACCAAGAAAAGCGGGGTTCGTGCAGAGGAAAACAAAGAAAAGCGGGGTTTGTGCAGTGTAAAACCAAGAAAAGCGAGGTTAGTGCGGAGGAAAACCAAGAAAAGTGGGGTTAGAGCGGAGGAAAACCAAGAAAAGCGGTGTTAGAGCGGAGGAAAACCAAGAAAAGCAAAGTTAGAACGGAGGAAAACCAAGAAAAGTGGGGATAGAGCGGAGGAAAACCAAGAAAAGCGGTGTTAGAGCTAATGAAAACCAAGAAAAGCGGAGTGAGACCATAGGAAAACCAAGAACACTGAAGTTAGAGCGGAGGAAAACCAAGAAAAGCGGTGTTAGAGCGGAGGAAAACCAAGAAAAGCGGGGTTAGTGCGGAGGGAAAAAAAAGGAGAGAGGGGTTAGTGCGAGGAAAACCAAGAAAAGCGGTATTAGAGCGGAGGAAAACCAAGAAAAGCGAAGTTAGAGCGGAGGAAAACCAAGAAAAGCGAAGTTAGAACGGAGGAAAACCAAGAAAAGCGGGGTTAGAGCGGAGGAAAACCAAGAAAAGCGGGGTTTGAGCGGAGGAAAACCAAGAAAAGCGGGGTTAGAGCGGAGGAAAACCAAGAAAAGCGGTGTTACTGTTGAGGAAAACCAAGAAAAGTGGGGTTAGAGTGGAGGAAAACCAAGAAAAGCTGTGTTAGAGCGGAGGAAAACCAAGAAAAGCGAACTTAGAGCGGAGGATCACCAAGGAAAGCGAAGTTAGAGCGGAGGAGAACCATGGAAAGCGAAGTTAGAGTGGAGGAAAACCAAGAAATGCGGAGTTAGAGTGGAGGAAAACAAAGAAAAGCTCGGCTAGAGCGGAGGAAAAGCATGAAAAGTGGGGTTAGAGTGGAGGAAAACCAAGAAATGCGGGGTTCATGCAGATGAAAACCAAGAAATGCGGGGTTAGAAAGGAGGAAAAGCAAGAAAAGCAGAGTTAGAACGGAGGAAAACCAAGAAAAGCGGGGTTAGTGAGCAGGAAAACCAAGATAATTGGGGTTAGAGTGCAGGAAAACCAATAAAATGAAGTTAGAGAGGAGGAAAACAAAGCAAAGCGCGGTTAGAGCAGCAGAAATCCAAGAAAAGCATGGTTAGAGTGGAGGAAAACCAAGAAAAGCTGGGTTAGAGCAGAGGAAAACAAAGAAAAGCGGGGTTAGAGAGAACGAAAAGGATGAAAAGCGGGGTTAGAGCGGAGGAAAACCAAGAAATGCGGGGTTAGAGCGGAGGAAAAGCAAGAAAAGCGGTGTTAGAAAGGAGGAAAACCAAGAAAAGGGGGTTAGAGAGAAGGAAAACCAAGAAAACCGGGGTTAGAGTGGAGGAAAAGAAAGAAAATTGAAGTTAGAGGTGAGGAAAACCAGGAAAAGCGGGGATAAAGCGGAAGAAAACAAAGAAAAGCTGGGTTAGATCAGAGGGAAACCAAGAAAATCGGGGTTTAGAGCGGAAGAAATCCAGGAAAAGCGGGGTTAGAGTGGAGGAAAACCAAGGTAATCAGGGATAGAGCGAAGAAAAACCAAGAAAAAGAAGTTAGAGAGGAAGAATACAAAGAAAAGAGCGGTTAGAGCAGAAGAAGTCCAAGAAAATCATGGTTAGAGTGGAGAAAAACCCAGAAAAGCTGGGTTAGAACGGAGAAAAACCAAGAAAAGCGGGGTTAGAGAGGAGGAAAACGTAGAAAAGTGAAGTTAGAGAAGAGGAACACCAAGAAAATTGAAGTTAGAGCGGAGGAAAACAAAGATAAGCAGGGTTAGAGCGGAGGAAAACCAAGAAAAGCGAAGTTAGAGCGGAGGAAAACCAAGAAAAGTGGAATAAGTGCGGACGAAAACCAAGAAAAGCGGGGTTAGAGTGGAGGAAAACCAAGAAAAGCGGACTAGGTGCGGAGGAAAACCAAGAAAAGCGGGGTTAGAGTGGAGGAAAACCAAGAAAAGCGGGGATAGAGAGGAGGAAAACAAAGAAAAGCTGGGTCAGAGCGGAGGAAAACCAAGAAAAGGCGGTTTAGAACGGAAGAATACCAAGAAAAGCGGGGTTAGAAAGGAGGAAAACCAAGGTAATCAGGGATAGAGCGAAGGAAAACCAAGAAAAAGAAGTTAGAGAGGAAGAATACAAAGAAAAGCGCGGTTAGAGCAGCAGAAATCCAAGAAAAGCATGGTTAGAGTGGAGGAAAACCAAGAAAAGAGAAGTTAGAGTGGAGGAAAACCAAGAAAAGCGGAATAAGTGCAAAGGAAAAAAAGAAAAGCGGGGTTAGAGCGGAGGAACACCAAGAAAAGCAGAGTTAGAACGGAGGAAAACCAAGAAAACTGGAATAAGTGCGGAGGAAAACCAAGAAAAGCGGGGTTAGAAAGGAGGAAAACCAAGAAAAGTGAAGTTAGAAGTGAGGAAAACTAAGAAAAGCTGGGATAGAGCGGAGGAAAACAAAGAAAAGCTGGGTTAGTGCGGAGGAAATCCAAGAAAAGGCGGTTTAGAACGGAAGAAAACCAAGAAAAGCGGGGTTAGAAAGGAGGAAAACCAAGGTAATCGGGGTTAGAAAGGAGGAAAACCAAGAAAAAGAAGTTAGAGAGGAAGAATACAAAGAAAAGCGCGGTTAGAGCAGCAGAAATCCAAGAAAAGCATGGTTAGAGTGGAGAAAAACCAAGAAAAGCTGGGTTGGAGCGAAGAAAAAACAAGAAAAGCGGGGTTAGAGCGGAGGAAAACCAAGAAAAGCGGAATAAGTGCGTAGGAAAACCAAGAAAAGCGGGGTTAGTGCGGAGGAAAACCAAGAAAAGCGGGGTTAGAATGGAGGAAAACCAAGAAAAGTGAAGTCAGAGCGCAGGAAAACCAAGAAAACGGGGTTAGAGCGGAGGAAAACCAAGAAAAGCAGGGTTAGAGAGAAGGAAAACCAAGAAAACTGGGGTTAGAGCGGAGGAAAAGAAAGAAAAGGGAAGTTAGAGGTGAGGAAAACCAAGAAAAGAGGGGATCGAGCGGAAGAAAACCAAGAAAAGCTGGGTTAGATCGGAGGAAAACCAAGAAAAGCGGGTTTAGAACGGAAGAAAACCAGGAAAAGCGGGGTTAGAGTGGAGGAAAACCAAGGTAATCAGGGATAGAGCGAAGAAAAACCAAGAAAAAGAAGTTAGAGAGGAAGAATACAAAGAAAAGCGCGGTTAGAGCAGCAGAAATCCAAGAAAAGCATGGTTAGAGTGGAGAAAAACCCAGAAAAGCTGGGTTAGAACGGAGAAAAACCAAGAAAAGCGGGGTTAGAGAGGTGGAAAATCAAGAAAAGTGAAGTTAGAGAAGAGGAACACCAAGAAAATTGAAGTTAGAGCGGAGGAAAACAAAGATAAGCAGGGTTAGAGGGGAGGAATACGAAGAAAAGCGGGGTTAGAGCAGAGGAAAACCAAGAAAAGCGGGGATAGAAAGGAGGAAAACCACGAAAAGCGGGGTTAGAGCGGAGGAAAACCAAGAAAAGGGGGTTAGAGTGAAGGAAAACCAAGAAAAGTGGAATAAGTGCGGAGGAACACCAAGAAAAGTGTGGTTAGAGCGGAGGAAAACCAAGAAAAGCAGAGTTAGAACAAAAGAAAACCAGGTAAAGCGGGGTTAGAGTGGAAGAAAACCCAGATAATTAAGGATAGAGCAAAGGAAAACCAGGAAAAAGAAGTTAGAGAGGAAGAATACAAAGAAAAGCGCGGTTAGAGCAGCAGAAATCCAAGAAAAGCATGTTTAGAGTGGAGAAAAACCAAGAAAAGCTGGGTTGGAGTGGAGAAAAAACAAGAAAAGCGGGGTTAGAGCGGAGGAAAACCAAGAAAAGCGGAATAAGTGCTGAGGAAAAATAAGAAAAGCTGGGTTAGAGCGGAGGAAAACCAAGAAAAGAGGGGTTAAAAGGAGGAAAACCAAGAAAAGTGAAGTTAGAGCGGAGGAAAACCAAGAAAAGCTGGGTTAGAGCGGAGGACAACCAAGAAAAGCGGGGTTAGAGAGAAGGAAAACCAAGAAAACCGGTGTTAGAGCGGAGGAAAATAAAGAAAAGGGAAGTTAGAGGTGAGGAAAACTAAGAAAAGCGGAGATAGAGCGGCGGAAAACCAAGAAAAGCTGGTTTAGAGCGGAGGAAAACGAAGAAAAGCGAGGTTAGTGTGGAGGAGAACCAAGAAAAGCGGGGTTAGAGCGGAGGAAAACAAAGAAAAGCGGGGTTAGAGCGGAGGAAAACCAAGAAAAGCAGAGTTAGAACAAAATAAAACAAGGAAAAGCGGGGTTAGAGTGGAGGAAAACAAAGATAATCGGGGATAGAGCAAAGGAAAACCAAGAAAAAGAAGTTAGAGAGGAAGAATACAAAGAAAAGCGCGGATAGAACAGCAGAAATCCAAGAAAAGCATGGTTAGAGTGGAGAAAAACCAAGAAAAGCTGGGTTGGAGCGGAGAAAAAACAAGAAAAGTGGGGTTAGAGCGGAGGAACACCAAGAAAAGCGAAATAATTGCGGAGGAAAACCAAGAAAAGCGGGGTTAGTGCGGAGGAAATCCAAGAAAAGCGGGGTTAGAAAGGAGGAAAACCAAGAAAAGTGAAGTTAGAGCGGAGGAAAACCACGAAAAGCGGGGTTAGAGCGGAGGAAAACCAAGAAAAGGGGGGTTAGAGTGAAGGAAAACCAAGAAAAGTGGAATAAGTGCAGAGGAACACCAAGAAAAGTGGGGTTAGAGCGGAGGAAAACCAAGAAAAGCAGAGTTAGAACAAAAGAAAACCAGGAAAAGCGGGGTTAGAGTGGAGGAAAACCAAGATAATCGGGGATAGAGCAAAGGAAAACGAGGAAAAAGAAGTTAGAGAGGAAGAATACAAAGAAAAGCGCGGTTAGAGCAGCAGAAATCCAAGAAAAGCATGTTTAGAGTGGAGAAAAACCAAGAAAAGCTGGGTTGGAGTGGAGAAAAAACAAGAAAAGCGGGGTTAGAGCGGAGGAAAACCAAGAAAAGCGGAATAAGTGTTGAGGAAAAATAAGAAAAGCTGGGTTAGAGCGGAGGAACACCAAGAAAAGAGGGGTTAAAAGGAGGAAAACCAAGAAAAGTGAAGTTAGAGCGGAGGAAAACCAAGAAAAGCGGGGATAAAGCGGAAGAAAACCAAAAAAAGCTGGGTTAGATCGGGGGAAAACCAAGAAAAGCGGGTTTAGAACGGAAGAAAACCAGGAAAAGCGGGGTTAGAGTGGAGGAAAACCAAGGTAATCAGGGATAGAGCGAAGAAAAACCAAGAAAAAGAAGTTAGAGAGGAAGAATACAAAGAAAAGCGCGGTTAGAGCAGCAGAAGTCCAAGAAAAGCATGGTTAGAGAGGAGAAAAACCCAGAAAAGCTGGGTTAGAACGGAGAAAAACCAAGAAAAGTGGGGTTTGTGTGGAGGAGAACCAAGAAAAGTGAAGTTAGAGAAGAGGAACACCAAGAAAATTGAAGTTAGAGCGGAGGAAAACAAAGATAAGCAGGGTTAGAGCGGAGGAAAACCAAGAAAAGCGAAGTTAGAGCGGAGGAAAACCAAGAAAACTGGAATAAGTGCGGAGGAAAACCAAGAAAAGCGGGGTTAGAGTGGAGGAAAACCAAGAAAAGCGGGGTTAGAAAGAAGGAAAACCAAGAAAAGTGAAGTTAGAGGTGAGGAAAACTAAGAAAAGCGGGGATAGAGCGGAGGAAAACAAAGAAAAGCTGGGTTAGAGCGGAGGAAAACCTAGAAAAGGCGGTTTAGAACGGAAGAAAACCAAGAAAAGCGGGGTTAGAAAGGAGGAAAACCAAGGTAATCGGGGATACAGCGAAGGAAAACCAAGAAAAAGAAGTTAGAGAGGAAGAATACAAAGAAAAGCGCGGTTAGAGCAGCAGAAATCCAAGAAAAGCATGGTTAGAGTGGAGAAAAACCCAGAAAAGCTCGGTTAGAACGGAGAAAAACCACGAAAAGCGGAGTTAGAGCGGAGGAAAACCAAGAAAAGCAATGTTAGAGAAGAGGAAAACCAAGAAACATGATATTAGAGAGGAGGAAAATGAAGATAAGCAGGGTTAGAGCGGAGGAAAACCAAGAAAAGTGGAATAAGTGCGGAGGAAAACCAAGAAAAGTGGGGTTAGAGTGGAGGAAAACCAAGAAAAGCGGAATAAGAGCGGAGGAAAACCAAGAAAAGCGGGGTTAGAGTGGAGGAAAACCAAGAAAAGCGGGGATAGAGCGGAAGAAAACAAAGAAAAGCGGAATAAGTGCGGAGGAAAACCAAGAAAAGCGGGGTTAGAAAGGAGGAAAAAAAAGAAAAGAGGGGTTAGAAAGGAGGAAAACCAAGAAAAGCGGGGATAGAGCAGAGGAAAACCAAGAAAAGCTGGGTTAGAGCGGAAGAAAACCAAGAAAAGCGGGGTTAGTGTAGAGGAAAACCAAGACAAGCGGGGTTAGAGCGGAGGAAAACAAAGAAAAGCGGGGTTAGAGCGGAGGAAAACCAAGAAAAGCAGAGTTAGAACAAAAGAAAACAAGGAAAAGCGGGGTTAGAGTGGAGGAAAACCAAGATAATCGGGGATAAAGCAAAGGAAAACCAAGAAAATAAGTTAGAGAGGAAGAATACAAAGAAAAGCGCGGTTAGAACAGCAGAAATCCAAGAAAAGCATGTTTAGAGTGGAGAAAAACCAAGAAAAGCTGGGTTGGAGCGGAGAAAAACCAAGAAAAGCGGGGTTAGAGCGGAGGAACACCAAGAAAAGCGGAATAAGTGCGGAGGAAAACCAAGAAAAGCGGGGTTAGAAAGGAGGAAAACCAAGAAAAGTGAAGTTAGAGCGGAGGAAAACCAAGAAAACTGGGTTAGAGCGGAGGAAAACCAAGAAAAGCAGGGTTAGAGAGAAGGAAAACCAAGAAAACTGGGGTTAGAGTGGAGGAAAAGAAAGAAAAGGGAAGTTAGAGGTGAGGAAAACCAAGAAAAGAGGGGATCGAGCGGAAGAAAACAAAGAAAAGCTGGGTTAGATCGGAGGAAAACCAAGAAAAGCGGGTTTAGAACGGAAGAAAACCAGGAAAAGCGGGGTTAGAGTGGAGGAAAACCAAGGTAATCAGGGATAGAGCGAAGAAAAACCAAGAAAAAGAAGTTAGAGAGGAAGAATACAAAGAAAAGCGCGGTTAGAGTAGCAGAAATCCAAGAAAAGCATGGTTAGAGTGGAGAAAAACCCAGAAAAGCTGGGTTAGAACGGAGAAAAACCAAGAAAAGCGGGGTTAGAGAGGTGGAAAACCAAGAAAAGCGAAGTTAGAGAAGAGGAACACCAAGAAAATTGAAGTTAGAGCGGAGGAAAACAAAGATAAGCAGGGTTAGAGGGGAGGAAAACGAAGAAAAGCGGGGTTAGAGCGGAGGAACACCAAGAAAAGCGGAATAAGTGCGGAGGAAAACCAAGAAAAGCGGGGTTAGAAAGGAGGAAAACCAAGAAAAGTGAAGTTAGAGCGGAGGAAAACCAAGAAAACTGGGTTAGAGCGGAGGAAAACCAAGAAAAGCAGGGTTAGAGAGAAGGAAAACCAAGAAAACTGGGGTTAGAGTGGAGGAAAAGAAAGAAAAGGGAAGTTAGAGGTGAGGAAAACCAAGAAAAGAGGGGATCGAGCGGAAGAAAACAAAGAAAAGCTGGGTTAGATCGGAGGAAAACCAAGAAAAGCGGGTTTAGAACGGAAGAAAACCAGGAAAAGCGGGGTTAGAGTGGAGGAAAACCAAGGTAATCAGGGATAGAGCGAAGAAAAACCAAGAAAAAGAAGTTAGAGAGGAAGAATACAAAGAAAAGCGCGGTTAGAGCAGCAGAAATCCAAGAAAAGCATGGTTAGAGTGGAGAAAAACCCAGAAAAGCTGGGTTAGAACGGAGAAAAACCAAGAAAAGCGGGGTTAGAGAGGTGGAAAACCAAGAAAAGCGAAGTTAGAGAAGAGGAACACCAAGAAAATTGAAGTTAGAGCGGAGGAAAACAAAGATAAGCAGGGTTAGAGGGGAGGAAAACGAAGAAAAGCGGGGTTAGAGCGGAGGAAAACCAAGAAAAGCGGGGTTAGAAAGGAGGAAAACCAAGAAAAGTGAAGTTAGAGCGGAGGAAAACCACGAAAAGCGGGGTTAGAGCGGAGGAAAACCAAGAAAAGGGGGGTTAGAGTGAAGGAAAACCAAGAAAAGTGGAATAAGTGCAGAGGAACACCAAGAAAAGTGGGGTTAGAGCGGAGGAAAACCAAGAAAAGCAGAGTTAGAACAAAAGAAAACCAGGAAAAGCGGGGTTAGAGTGGAGGAAAACCAAGATAATCGGGGATAGAGCAAAGGAAAACGAGGAAAAAGAAGTTAGAGAGGAAGAATACAAAGAAAAGCGCGGTTAGAGCAGCAGAAATCCAAGAAAAGCATGTTTAGAGTGGAGAAAAACCAAGAAAAGCTGGGTTGGAGTGGAGAAAAAACAAGAAAAGCGGGGTTAGAGCAGAGGAAAACTAAGAAAAGCGGAATAAGTGCTGAGGAAAAATAAGAAAAGCTGAGTTAGAGCGGAGGAAAACCAAGAAAAGGCGGTTTAGAACGGAAGAAAACCAAGAAAAGCGGGGTTAGAAAGGAGGAAAACCAAGGTAATCGGGGATAGAGCGAAGGAAAACCAAGAAAAAGAAGTTAGAGAGGAAGAATACAAAGAAAAGCGCGGTTAGAGCAGCAGAAATCCAAGAAAAGCATGGTTAGAGTGGAGAAAAACCCAGAAAAGCTCGGTTAGAACGGAGAAAAACCACGAAAAGCGGAGTTAGAGCGGAGGAAAACCAAGAAAAGCAATGTTAGAGAAGAGGAAAACCAAGAAACATGATATTAGAGAGGAGGAAAACGAAGATAAGCAGGGTTAGAGCGGAGGAAAACCAAGAAAAGTGGAATAAGTGCGGAGGAAAACCAAGAAAAGTGGGGTTAGAGTGGAGGAAAACCAAGAAAAGCGGAATAAGAGCGGAGGAAAACCAAGAAAAGCGGGGTTAGAGTGGAGGAAAACCAAGAAAAGCGGGGATAGAGCGGAAGAAAACAAAGAAAAGCGGAATAAGTGCGGAGGAAAACCAAGAAAAGCAGGGTTAGAGAGAAGGAAAACCAAGAAAACTGGGGTTAGAGTGGAGGAAAAGAAAGAAAAGGGAAGTTAGAGGTGAGGAAAACCAAGAAAAGAGGGGATCGAGCGGAAGAAAACAAAGAAAAGCTGGGTTAGATCGGAGGAAAACCAAGAAAAGCGGGTTTAGAACGGAAGAAAACCAGGAAAAGCGGGGTTAGAGTGGAGGAAAACCAAGGTAATCAGGGATAGAGCGAAGAAAAACCAAGAAAAAGAAGTTAGAGAGGAAGAATACAAAGAAAAGCGCGGTTAGAGCAGCAGAAATCCAAGAAAAGCATGGTTAGAGTGGAGAAAAACCCAGAAAAGCTGGGTTAGAACGGAGAAAAACCAAGAAAAGCGGGGTTAGAGAGGTGGAAAACCAAGAAAAGCGAAGTTAGAGAAGAGGAACACCAAGAAAATTGAAGTTAGAGCGGAGGAAAACAAAGATAAGCAGGGTTAGAGGGGAGGAAAACGAAGAAAAGCGGGGTTAGAGCGGAGGAAAACCAAGAAAAGCGGGGTTAGAAAGGAGGAAAACCAAGAAAAGTGAAGTTAGAGCGGAGGAAAACCATGAAAAGCGGGGTTAGAGCGGAGGAAAACCAAGAAAAGGGGGGTTAGAGTGAAGGAAAACCAAGAAAAGTGGAATAAGTGCAGAGGAACACCAAGAAAAGTGGGGTTAGAGCGGAGGAAAACCAAGAAAAGCAGAGTTAGAACAAAAGAAAACCAGGAAAAGCGGGGTTAGAGTGGAGGAAAACCAAGATAATCGGGGATAGAGCAAAGGAAAACGAGGAAAAAGAAGTTAGAGAGGAAGAATACAAAGAAAAGCGCGGTTAGAGCAGCAGAAATCCAAGAAAAGCATGTTTAGAGTGGAGAAAAACCAAGAAAAGCTGGGTTGGAGTGGAGAAAAAACAAGAAAAGCGGGGTTAGAGCAGAGGAAATCTAAGAAAAGCGGAATAAGTGCTGAGGAAAAATAAGAAAAGCTGGGTTAGAGAGGAGGAAAACCAAGAAAAGGCGGTTTAGAACGGAAGAAAACCAAGAAAAGCGGGGTTAGAAAGGAGGAAAACCTAGGTAATCGGGGATAGAGCGAAGGAAAACCAAGAAAAAGAAGTTAGAGAGGAAGAATACAAAGAAAAGCGCGGTTAGAGCAGCAGAAATCCAAGAAAAGCATGTTTAGAGTGGAGAAAAACCAAGAAAAGCTGGGTTGGAGTGGAGAAAAAACAAGAAAAGCGGGGTTAGAGCAGAGGAAAACTAAGAAAAGCGGAATAAGTGCTGAGGAAAAATAAGAAAAGCTGAGTTAGAGCGGAGGAAAACCAAGAAAAGGCGGTTTAGAACGGAAGAAAACCAAGAAAAGCGGGGTTAGAAAGGAGGAAAACCAAGGTAATCGGGGATAGAGCGAAGGAAAACCAAGAAAAAGAAGTTAGAGAGGAAGAATACAAAGAAAAGCGCGGTTAGAGCAGCAGAAATCCAAGAAAAGCATGGTTAGAGTGGAGAAAAACCCAGAAAAGCTCGGTTAGAACGGAGAAAAACCACGAAAAGCGGAGTTAGAGCGGAGGAAAACCAAGAAAAGCAATGTTAGAGAAGAGGAAAACCAAGAAACATGATATTAGAGAGGAGGAAAACGAAGATAAGCAGGGTTAGAGCGGAGGAAAACCAAGAAAAGTGGAATAAGTGCGGAGGAAAACCAAGAAAAGTGGGGTTAGAGTGGAGGAAAACCAAGAAAAGCGGAATAAGAGCGGAGGAAAACCAAGAAAAGCGGGGTTAGAGTGGAGGAAAACCAAGAAAAGCGGGGATAGAGCGGAAGAAAACAAAGAAAAGCGGAATAAGTGCGGAGGAAAACCAAGAAAAGCAGGGTTAGAGAGAAGGAAAACCAAGAAAACTGGGGTTAGAGTGGAGGAAAAGAAAGAAAAGGGAAGTTAGAGGTGAGGAAAACCAAGAAAAGAGGGGATCGAGCGGAAGAAAACCAAGAAAAGCTGGGTTAGATCGGAGGAAAACCAAGAAAAGCGGGTTTAGAACGGAAGAAAACCAGGAAAAGCGGGGTTAGAGTGGAGGAAAACCAAGGTAATCAGGGATAGAGCGAAGAAAAACCAAGAAAAAGAAGTTAGAGAGGAAGAATACAAAGAAAAGCGCGGTTAGAGCAGCAGAAATCCAAGAAAAGCATGGTTAGAGTGGAGAAAAACCCAGAAAAGCTGGGTTAGAACGGAGAAAAACCAAGAAAAGCGGGGTTAGAGAGGTGGAAAACCAAGAAAAGCGAAGTTAGAGAAGAGGAACACCAAGAAAATTGAAGTTAGAGCGGAGGAAAACAAAGATAAGCAGGGTTAGAGGGGAGGAAAACGAAGAAAAGCGGGGTTAGAGCGGAGGAAAACCAAGAAAAGCGGGGTTAGAAAGGAGGAAAACCAAGAAAAGTGAAGTTAGAGCGGAGGAAAACCATGAAAAGCGGGGTTAGAGCGGAGGAAAACCAAGAAAAGGGGGGTTAGAGTGAAGGAAAACCAAGAAAAGTGGAATAAGTGCAGAGGAACACCAAGAAAAGTGGGGTTAGAGCGGAGGAAAACCAAGAAAAGCAGAGTTAGAACAAAAGAAAACCAGGAAAAGCGGGGTTAGAGTGGAGGAAAACCAAGATAATCGGGGATAGAGCAAAGGAAAACGAGGAAAAAGAAGTTAGAGAGGAAGAATACAAAGAAAAGCGCGGTTAGAGCAGCAGAAATCCAAGAAAAGCATGTTTAGAGTGGAGAAAAACCAAGAAAAGCTGGGTTGGAGTGGAGAAAAAACAAGAAAAGCGGGGTTAGAGCAGAGGAAATCTAAGAAAAGCGGAATAAGTGCTGAGGAAAAATAAGAAAAGCTGGGTTAGAGAGGAGGAAAACCAAGAAAAGGCGGTTTAGAACGGAAGAAAACCAAGAAAAGCGGGGTTAGAAAGGAGGAAAACCTAGGTAATCGGGGATAGAGCGAAGGAAAACCAAGAAAAAGAAGTTAGAGAGGAAGAATACAAAGAAAAGCGCGGTTAGAGCAGCAGAAATCCAAGAAAAGCATGGTTAGAGTGGAGAAAAACCCAGAAAAGCTCGGTTAGAACGGAGAAAAAACAAGAAAAGCGGGGTTAGAGCGGAGGAAAACCAAGAAAAGCAATGTTAGAGAAGAGGAAAACCAAGAAACATGATATTAGAGAGGAGGAAAACGAAGATAAGCAGGGTTAGAGCGGAGGAAAACCAAGAAAAGTGGAATAAGTGCGGAGGAAAACCAAGAAAAGTGGGGTTAGAGTGGAGGAAAACCAAGAAAAGCGGAATAAGAGCGGAGGAAAACCAAGAAAAGCGGGGTTAGAGTGGAGGAAAACCAAGAAAAGCGGGGATAGAGCGGAAGAAAACAAAGAAAAGCGGAATAAGTGCGGAGGAAAACCAAGAAAAGCAGGGTTAGAGAGAAGGAAAACCAAGAAAACTGGGGTTAGAGTGGAGGAAAAGAAAGAAAAGGGAAGTTAGAGGTGAGGAAAACCAAGAAAAGAGGGGATCGAGCGGAAGAAAACCAAGAAAAGCTGGGTTAGATCGGAGGAAAACCAAGAAAAGCGGGTTTAGAACGGAAGAAAACCAGGAAAAGCGGGGTTAGAGTGGAGGAAAACCAAGGTAATCAGGGATAGAGCGAAGAAAAACCAAGAAAAAGAAGTTAGAGAGGAAGAATACAAAGAAAAGCGCGGTTAGAGCAGCAGAAATCCAAGAAAAGCATGGTTAGAGTGGAGAAAAACCCAGAAAAGCTGGGTTAGAACGGAGAAAAACCAAGAAAAGCGGGGTTAGAGAGGTGGAAAACCAAGAAAAGCGAAGTTAGAGAAGAGGAACACCAAGAAAATTGAAGTTAGAGCGGAGGAAAACAAAGATAAGCAGGGTTAGAGGGGAGGAAAACGAAGAAAAGCGGGGTTAGAGCGGAGGAAAACCAAGAAAAGCGGGGTTAGAAAGGAGGAAAACCAAGAAAAGTGAAGTTAGAGCGGAGGAAAACCACGAAAAGCGGGGTTAGAGCGGAGGAAAACCAAGAAAAGGGGGGTTAGAGTGAAGGAAAACCAAGAAAAGTGGAATAAGTGCAGAGGAACACCAAGAAAAGTGGGGTTAGAGCGGAGGAAAACCAAGAAAAGCAGAGTTAGAACAAAAGAAAACCAGGAAAAGCGGGGTTAGAGTGGAGGAAAACCAAGATAATCGGGGATAGAGCAAAGGAAAACGAGGAAAAAGAAGTTAGAGAGGAAGAATACAAAGAAAAGCGCGGTTAGAGCAGCAGAAATCCAAGAAAAGCATGTTTAGAGTGGAGAAAAACCAAGAAAAGCTGGGTTGGAGTGGAGAAAAAACAAGAAAAGCGGGGTTAGAGCAGAGGAAATCTAAGAAAAGCGGAATAAGTGCTGAGGAAAAATAAGAAAAGCTGGGTTAGAGCGGAGGAAAACCAAGAAAAGGCGGTTTAGAACGGAAGAAAACCAAGAAAAGCGGGGTTAGAAAGGAGGAAAACCTAGGTAATCGGGGATAGAGCGAAGGAAAACCAAGAAAAAGAAGTTAGAGAGGAAGAATACAAAGAAAAGCGCGGTTAGAGCAGCAGAAATCCAAGAAAAGCATGTTTAGAGTGGAGAAAAACCAAGAAAAGCTGGGTTGGAGTGGAGAAAAAACAAGAAAAGCGGGGTTAGAGCAGAGGAAAACTAAGAAAAGCGGAATAAGTGCTGAGGAAAAATAAGAAAAGCTGAGTTAGAGCGGAGGAAAACCAGGAAAAGGCGGTTTAGAACGGAAGAAAACCAAGAAAAGCGGGGTTAGAAAGGAGGAAAACCAAGGTAATCGGGGATAGAGCGAAGGAAAACCAAGAAAAAGAAGTTAGAGAGGAAGAATACAAAGAAAAGCGCGGTTAGAGCAGCAGAAATCCAAGAAAAGCATGGTTAGAGTGGAGAAAAACCCAGAAAAGCTCGGTTAGAACGGAGAAAAAACAAGAAAAGCGGGGTTAGAGCGGAGGAAAACCAAGAAAAGCAATGTTAGAGAAGAGGAAAACCAAGAAACATGATATTAGAGAGGAGGAAAACGAAGATAAGCAGGGTTAGAGCGGAGGAAAACCAAGAAAAGTGGAATAAGTGCGGAGGAAAACCAAGAAAAGTGGGGTTAGAGTGGAGGAAAACCAAGAAAAGCGGAATAAGAGCGGAGGAAAACCAAGAAAAGCGGGGTTAGAGTGGAGGAAAACCAAGAAAAGCGGGGATAGAGCGGAAGAAAACAAAGAAAAGCGGAATAAGTGCGGAGGAAAACCAAGAAAAGCAGGGTTAGAGAGAAGGAAAACCAAGAAAACTGGGGTTAGAGTGGAGGAAAAGAAAGAAAAGGGAAGTTAGAGGTGAGGAAAACCAAGAAAAGAGGGGATCGAGCGGAAGAAAACCAAGAAAAGCTGGGTTAGATCGGAGGAAAACCAAGAAAAGCGGGTTTAGAACGGAAGAAAACCAGGAAAAGCGGGGTTAGAGTGGAGGAAAACCAAGGTAATCAGGGATAGAGCGAAGAAAAACCAAGAAAAAGAAGTTAGAGAGGAAGAATACAAAGAAAAGCGCGGTTAGAGCAGCAGAAATCCAAGAAAAGCATGGTTAGAGTGGAGAAAAACCCAGAAAAGCTGGGTTAGAACGGAGAAAAACCAAGAAAAGCGGGGTTAGAGAGGTGGAAAACCAAGAAAAGCGAAGTTAGAGAAGAGGAACACCAAGAAAATTGAAGTTAGAGCGGAGGAAAACAAAGATAAGCAGGGTTAGAGGGGAGGAAAACGAAGAAAAGCGGGGTTAGAGCGGAGGAAAACCAAGAAAAGCGGGGTTAGAAAGGAGGAAAACCAAGAAAAGTGAAGTTAGAGCGGAGGAAAACCACGAAAAGCGGGGTTAGAGCGGAGGAAAACCAAGAAAAGGGGGGTTAGAGTGAAGGAAAACCAAGAAAAGTGGAATAAGTGCAGAGGAACACCAAGAAAAGTGGGGTTAGAGCGGAGGAAAACCAAGAAAAGCAGAGTTAGAACAAAAGAAAACCAGGAAAAGTGGGGTTAGAGTGGAGGAAAACCAAGATAATCGGGGATAGAGCAAAGGAAAACGAGGAAAAAGAAGTTAGAGAGGAAGAATACAAAGAAAAGCGCGGTTAGAGCAGCAGAAATCCAAGAAAAGCATGTTTAGAGTGGAGAAAAACCAAGAAAAGCTGGGTTGGAGTGGAGAAAAAACAAGAAAAGCGGGGTTAGAGCAGAGGAAATCTAAGAAAAGCGGAATAAGTGCTGAGGAAAAATAAGAAAAGCTGGGTTAGAGAGGAGGAAAACCAAGAAAAGGCGGTTTAGAACGGAAGAAAACCAAGAAAAGCGGGGTTAGAAAGGAGGAAAACCTAGGTAATCGGGGATAGAGCGAAGGAAAACCAAGAAAAAGAAGTTAGAGAGGAAGAATACAAAGAAAAGCGCGGTTAGAGCAGCAGAAATCCAAGAAAAGCATGGTTAGAGTGGAGAAAAACCCAGAAAAGCTCGGTTAGAACGGAGAAAAAACAAGAAAAGCGGGGTTAGAGCGGAGGAAAACCAAGAAAAGCAATGTTAGAGAAGAGGAAAACCAAGAAACATGATATTAGAGAGGAGGAAAACGAAGATAAGCAGGGTTAGAGCGGAGGAAAACCAAGAAAAGTGGAATAAGTGCGGAGGAAAACCAAGAAAAGTGGGGTTAGAGTGGAGGAAAACCAAGAAAAGCGGAATAAGAGCGGAGGAAAACCAAGAAAAGCGGGGTTAGAGTGGAGGAAAACCAAGAAAAGCGGGGATAGAGCGGAAGAAAACAAAGAAAAGCGGAATAAGTGCGGAGGAAAACCAAGAAAAGCGGGGTTAGAAAGGAGGAAAAAAAAAGAAAAGAGGGGTTAGAAAGCAGGAAAACCAAGAAAAGCGGGGATAGTGTGGAGGAAAACCAAGAAAAGCTGGGTTAGAGCGGAAGAAAACCAAGAAAAGAGGGGTTAAAAGGAGGAAAACCAAGAAAAGTGAAGTTAGAGCGGAGGAAAACCAAGACAAGCGGGGTTAGAGCGGAGGAAAACCAAGAAAATCAGATTTAGAGCGGAGGAAAAGCATGAAAAGCGGGGTTAGAGCGGAAGAAAACCAAGAAATGCTGGGTTAGAGCGGAGGAAAACCAGGAAAAGCGGGGTTAGAGTGGAGGAAAACCAAGATAATCGAGGATAGAGCGAAGGAAAACCAGGAAAAAGAAGTTAGAGAGGAAGAATTCAAAGAAAAGCGCGGTTAGAGCAGCAGAAATCCAAGAAAAGCATGGTTAGAGTGGAGAAAAACCAAGAAAAGCTGGGTTGGAGCGGAGAAATACCAAGAAAAGCGGGGTTAGAGCGGAGGAAAACCAAGAAAAGCGGAAAAGGTGCGGAGGAAAACCACGAAAAGCGGGGTTAGAAAGGAGGAAAACCAAGAAAAGGGGGTTAGAAAGAAGGAAAACCAAGAAAACCGGGGTTAGAGTGGAGGAAAAGAAAGAAAAGTGAAGTTAGAGGTGAGGAAAACCAAGAAAAGCGGGGTTAGAAAGGAGGAAAACCAAGAAAAGCGGGGTAAGAAAGGAGGAAAACCAAGAAAAGTGAAATTAGAGCGGAGGAGAACCACGACAAACGGGGTTGGAGCAGAGGAAAACCAAGAAAAGAGGGGTTACAGAGAAGGAAAACCAAGAAAACCGGGGATAGAGCGGAGGAAAAGAAAGAAAAGGGAAGTTAGAGGTGAGGAAAACAAAGAATAGTGGGGATCGAGCGGAGGAAAACAAAGAAAAGCTGGTTTAGAGCGGAGGAAAACCAAGAAAAGCGGGGTCAGTGTGGAGGAAAACCAAGAAAAGCGGAGTTAGAGCAGAGGAAAACCAGGAAAAGCGGGGTTAGAGTGGAGGTTAAAGCAAGATAATCGGGGATAGAGCGAAGGAAAATCAAGAAAAAGTAGTTAGAGAGGAAGAATACAACGAAAAGCGTGGTTAGAGCAGCAGAAATCCAAGAAAATCATGGTTAGAGTGGAGAAAAACCCAGAAAAGCTGGGTTAGAACGGAGAAAAACCAAGAAAAGCGAAGTTACAGCGAAGGAAAACCAAGAAAAGCGGGGCTAGAGCGGACGATAAGCAAGAAAAGCGGGTTAAGAGCGGAGGAAAACAAAGAAAAGCGGGGTTAGAGCGGAGGAAAACCAAGATAAGCGAAGTTAGAGAAGAGGAATACCAGGAAAAATGAAGTTAGAGCGGAGGAAAAGACAGATAAGCAGGTTTAGAGCGGAGGAAAACCAAGAAAAGTGAACTTGGAGCGGAGGAAAATCAAGAAAAGCGGAATAAGTGCAGAGGAAAACCAAGAAAAGCGGGGTTAGAGCGGAGGAAAAACAAGAAAAGCGAAGATAGAGCGGAGGAAAACCAAGAAAAGCGGGGTTAGAGTGGAGGAAAACTAAGAAAAGTGAAGTTAGTGGTGAGGAAAACCAAGAAAAGCGGGATTAGAGCGGAGGAAATCCAAGAAAAGCGGGGTTAGTGTGGAGGAAAAACCAAGAAAAGCGGAGTTAGAGCAAAGGAAAACCACGAAAATCGGGGTTAGAGCGGAAAAATGGCATGAAAAGCGAGGCTGGAGCGAAGGAAAACCAAGAAATGCGGGGTTAGAGCGAAGGAAAACTAGGAAATGCAAAGTTAGAGCGGAGGAAAACCAAGGAAAGCGGAGTTAGAGCGGAGGAAAACCAAGAAAATCGGGGTTACAGCGGAGGAAAACCAAGAAAAGCGGGGTTAGATAGAAGGAAAACCAAGAAAACCGGGGTTAGAGCGAAGGAAAACTAGGAAATGCAAAGTTAGAGCGGAGGAAAACCAAGAAAAGCGAGGTTCATTCAGATGAAAACCAAGAAATGCGGGGTTAGAGCGGAGGAAAACCAAGAAAAGCAAAGTTAGAACGGAAGAAAACCAGGAAAAGCGGGGTTAGAGCGGAGGAAAACCAAGAAAAGGGGGTTAGAGTGGAGGAAAACCAAGAAAAGCTGGTTTAGAGCGGAGGAAAACCAAGAAAAGCGGGGTTAGAAAGGAGGAAAACCAAGAACAGTGAAGTTAGAGCGGAGGAAAACCAAGAACAGTGAATTTAGAGCGGAGGAAAACCAAGAAAAGCGGGGTTAGATCGAAGGAAAACCAAGAAAACCGGGGTTAGAGCGAAGGAAAACTAGGAAATGCAAAGTTAGAGCGGAGGAAAACCAAGAAAAGCGAGGTTCATGCAGATGAAAACCAGGAAAACCGGGGTTAGAGCAGAGGAAAACCAAGAAAAGCAGGGTTAGAGCGGAGTAAAACGAAGAAAAGCGGGGTTAGTGTGGATGAGAACCAAGAAAAGCTGGGTTAGAGCGGAGGAAAACCAAGAAAATCGGGTTTAGAGCGGAGGAAAAGCATGAAAAGCGGGGTTAGAGCGGAAGAAAACCAAGAAAAGCGGAATAAGTGCGGAGGAAAACCAAGAAATGCGGGGTTAGAGCAGAGGAAAACCAAGAAAAGCAGGGCTAGAGCATAGGAAAACCAAGAAAAGCGGGGTTAGAAAGGAGAAAAACCAAGAACAGTGAAGTTAGAGTGGAGGAAAACCGAGAAAAGCGGGGTTAGAGCGGAGGAAAACCAAGAAAAGCGGGGTTAGAGTGAAGGAAAACCAAGAAAAGCTGGGTTAGAGCGGAGGAAAAGAAAGAAAAGTGAAGTTAGAGGTAAGGAAAACCAAGAAAAGCGGGGATAGAGTGGAGGAAAACCAAGAAAAGCTGGTTTAGAGCGGAGGAAATCCAAGAAAAGCGGGGTTAGTGTGGAGGAGAACCAAGAAAAGCGGAGTTAGAGCGGAGGAAAACCAAGAAAATCGGGGTTAGAGCGGAGGAAAACCAAGAAAAGCGGGGTTAGATAGAAGGTAAACCAAGAAAACCGGGGTAAGAGCGAAGGAAAACTAGGAAATGCAAAGTTAGAGCGGAGGAAAACCAAGAAAAGCGAGGTTCATGCAGATGAAAACCAAGAAATGCGGGGTTAGAGCGGAGGAAAACCAAGAAAAGCAGAGTTAGAAAAGAAGAAAACCAGGAAAAGCGGGGTTCGAGCGGAGGAAAACCAAGAAAAGGGGGTTAGAGTGAAGGAAAACCAAGAAAAGCTGGGTTAGAGCGGAGGAAAACCAAGAAAAGCGGGGTTAGTGTGGATGAGAACCAAGAAAAGCTGGGTTAGAGCGGAGGAAAACCAAGAAAATCGGGTTTAGAGCGGAGGAAAAGCATGAAAAGCGGGGTTAGAGCGGAAGAAAACCAAGAAAAGCGGAATAAGTGAGGAGGAAAACCAAGAAATGCGGGGTTAGAGGAGAGGAAAACCAAGAAAAGCAGGGCTAGAGCATAGGAAAACCAAGAAAAGCGGGGTTAGAAAGGAGAAAAACCAAGAACAGTAAAGTTAGAGTGGAGGAAAACCGAGAAAAGCGGGGTTAGAGCGGAGGAAAACCAAGAAAAGCGGGGTTAGAGTGAAGGAAAACCAAGAAAAGCTGGGTTAGAGCGGAGGAAAAGAAACAAAAGTGAAGTTAGAGGTAAGGAAAACCAAGAAAAGCGGGGATAGAGTGGAGGAAAACAAAGAAAAGCTGGTTTAGAGCGGAGGAAATCCAAGAAAAGCGGGGTTAGTGTGGAGGAGAACCAAGAAAAGCGGAGTTAGAGCGGAGGAAAACCAAGAAAATCGGGGTTAGAGCAGAGGAAAACCAAGAAAAGCGGGGTTAGATAGAAGGTAAACCAAGAAAACCGGGGTAAGAGCGAAGGAAAACTAGGAAATGCAAAGTTAGAGCGGAGGAAAACCAAGAAAAGCGAGGTTCATGCAGATGAAAACCAAGAAATGCGGGGTTAGAGCGGAGGAAAACCAAGAAAAGCAGAGTTAGAAAAGAAGAAAACCAGGAAAAGCGGGGTTAGAGCGGAGGAAAACAAAGAAAAGGGGGTTAGAGTGAAGGAAAACCAAGAAAAGCTGGGATAGAGCGGAGGAAAACCAAGAAAAGCGGGGTTAGAAAGGAGGAAAACCAAGAACAGTGAAGTTAGAGCGGAGGAAAACCGAGAAAAGCGGGGTTAGAGCGGAGAGAAACCAAGAAAAGCGGGGTTAGAAAGGAGGAAAACCAAGAACAGTGAAGTTAGAGCGGAGGAAAACCGAGAAAAGCGGGGATAGAGCGGAGGAAAACCAAGAAAAGCGGGGTTAGAGAGAAGGAAAACGAAGAAAACCGGGGTTAAAGTGGAGGAAAAGAAATAAAAGTGAAGTTAGAGGTGAGTAAAACCAAGAAAAGCGGGGATAGAGTGGAGGAAAACCAAGAAAAGCTGGTTTAGAGCGAAGGAAATCCAAGAAAAGCGGGGTTAGTGTGGAGGAGAACCAAGAAAAGCGGGGTTAGAGCGGAGGAAAACCAAGAAAATCGGGGTTAGAGCGGAGGAAAACCAAGAAAAGCGGGGTTAGAGCGAAGGAAAAACAAGAAAACCGGGGTTAGAGCGAAGGAAAACTAGGAAATGCAAAGTTAGAGCGGAGGAAAACCAAGAAAAGCGAGGTTCATACAGATGAAAACCAAGAAATGCGGGGTTAGAGCAGAGGAAAACCAAGAAAAGCAGAGTTAGAATGGAAGAAAACCAGGAAAAGCAGGGTTAGAGTGGAGGAAAACCAAGAAAAGGGGGTAAGAGTGAAGGAAAACCAAGAAAAGCTGGGTTACAGCGGAGGAAAACCAAGAAAAGCGGGGTTAGAAAGGAGGAAAACCAAGAACAGTGAAGTTAGAGTGGAGGAAAACCGAGAAAAGCGGGGTTAGAGCGGAGGAAAACCAAGAAAAGCGGGGTTACAGAGAAGGAAAACCAAGAAAACCGGGGTTAAAGTGAGGAAAAGAAAGAAAAGTGAAGTTAGAGGTGAGGAAAACCAAGAAAAGCGGGGATAGAGTGGAGGAAAACCAAGAAAAGCTGGTTTAGAGCGGAAGAAATCCAAGAAAAGCGGGATTAGTGTGGAGGAGAACCAAGAAAAGCGGAGTTAGAGCGGAGGAAAACCAAGAAAATCGGGGTTAGAGCGGAGGAAAACCAAGAAAAGCGGGGTTAGGTAGAAGGAAAACCAAGAAAACTGGGGTTAGAGCGAAGGAAAACTAGGAAATGCAAAGTTAGAGCGGAGGAAAACCAAGAAAAGCGAGGTTCATGCAGATGAAAACCAAGAAATGTGGGGTTAGAGCGGAGGATAACCAAGAAAAGGGGGTTAGAGTGAAGGAAAACCAAGAAAAGCTGGGTTAGAGCGGAGGAAAACCAAGAAAAGCGGGCTTAGAAAGGAGGAAAACCAAGAACAGTGAAGTTAGAGCGGAGGAAAACCAAGAATAGTGAAGTTAGAGCGAAGGAAAACCAAGAAAACCGGGGTTAGATAGAAGTAAAACCAAGAAAACCGGGGTTAGAGAGAAGGAAAACTAGGAAATGCAAAGTTAGAGCGGAGGAAAACCAAGAAAAGCGAGGTTCATGCAGATGAAAACCAAGAAATGTGGGGTTAGAGCGGAGGAAAACCAAGAAAAGCAGGATTAGAGCGGAGGAAAACCAAGAAAATCGGGTTTAGAGCGGAGGAAAAGCATGAAAAGCGGGGTTAGAGCGGAAGTAAACCAAGAAAAGCGGGGTTAGAGAGAAGGAAAACCAAGAAAACCGGGGTTAAAGCGAAGGAAAAGAAAGAACAGTGAAGTTAGAGGTGAGTAAAACCAAGAGAAGCGGGGATAGACTGGAGGAAAACCAAGAAAAGCTGGTTTTGAGCGGAGGAAATCCAAGAAAAGCGGGGTTAGTGTGGAGGAGAACCAAGAAAAGTGGAGTTAGTGCGGAGGAAAACCAAGAAAATCGGGGTTAGAGCGGAGGAAAACCAAGAAAAGCGGGGCTAGAACATAGGAAAACCAAGAAAAGAGGGGTTAGAAAGGAGGAAAACCAAGAAAAGTGAAGTTAGTGGTGAGGAAAACCAAGAAAAGCGGGGTTAGTGTGGAGGAGAACCAAGAAAAGCGGAGTTAGAGCGGAGGAAAACCAAGAAAATCGGGGTTAGAGCGGAGGAATGGCATGAAAAGCGAGGCTAGAACGGAAGAAAACCAAGAAATGCGGGGTTAGAGCGAGGGAAAACTTGGAAATGCAAAGTTAGTGCGGAGGAAAACCAAGAAAAGCAGTTTAGAACGGAAGAAAACCAAGAAAAGCGGGGTTAGAGAGCAGGAAAACCAAGATAATCGGGGTTAGAGCGGAGGAAAAGAAAGAAAAGTGAAGTTAGAGCGGAGGAAAACCAAGAAAAGCGGGGATAGAGCGGAGGAAAATAAAGAAAAGCAGGGTTAGAGCGGACGAAAACCAAGAAAAGCGGGGTTAGAGCGGAGGAAAACCAAGAAAAGCGAAGATAGAGAAGAGGAAAACCAAGAAAACTGAAGTTAGAGAGGAGGAAAACAAAGACAAGCAGGGTTAGAGCGGAGGAAAACCAAGAAAAGCGAACTTAGAGCGGAGGAAAACCAAGAAAAGCGGAATAAGTGCAGAGGAAAACAAAGGAAAGCGGGGTTAGAGCGGAGGAAAACCAAGAAATGCGAAGATAGAGCGGAGGAAAACCAAGAAAAGAGAGGTTAGAAAGGAGGAGAACCAAGAAAAGCGGAGTTAGAGCGGAGGAAAACCACGAAAATCGGGGTTAAAACGGAGGAAAAGAAAGAAAAGTGAAGTTAGAGCTGAGTAAAACCAAGAAAAGCAGGGATAGAGTGGAGGAAAACCAAGAAAAGCTGGTTTAGAGCGGTGGAAATACAAGAAAAGCGGGGTAAGTGTGGAGGAGAACCAAGAAAAGCGGAGTTAGAACGGAGGAAAACCAAGAAAATCGGCGTTAGAGCGGAGGAAAACCAAGAAAAGCGGGGTTAGAGCGAGGGAAAACTTGGAAATGCAAAGTTAGTGCGGAGGAAAACCAAGAAAAGCAAAGTTAGATCGGAAGAAAACCAAGAAAAGCGGGGTAAGAGAGCAGGAAAACCAAGATAATCGGGGTTAGAGCGGAGGAAAAGAAAGAAAAGTGAAGTTAGAGCGGAGGAAAACCATGAAAAGCGGGGATAGAGCGGAGGAAAATAAAGAAAAGCAGGGTTAGAGCGGAGGAAAACCAAGAAAAGCGGGCTTAGAGCGAAGGAAAACCAAGAAAAGCGGAATAAGTGCAGAGGAAAACAAAGAAAAGCGGGGTTAGAGCGGAGGAAAACCAAGAAAAGCGAAGATAGAGCGGAGGAAAACCAAGAAAAGAGAGGTTAGAAAGGAGGAAAACCAAGAAAAGTGAAGTTAGAGAAGAGGAAATCCAAGAAAAGCGGGGTTAGTGTGGAGGAGAAACAAGAAAAGCGAGTTAGAGCGGAGGAAAAGCATGAAAAGCGGGGTTAGAGCGGAGGAATGGCATGAAAAGCGAGGCTAGAGCGGAGGAAAACCAAGAAATGCGGGGTTAGAGCGAGGGAAAACTTGGAAATGCAAAGTTAGTGCGGAGGAAAACCAAGAAAAGCAGAGTTAGAGCGGAGGAAAACCAAGAAAAGCGGGGTTAGAGAGCAGGGAAAACAAGATAATCGGGGTTAGCACGGAGGAAAAGAAAGAAAAGTGAAGTTAGAGCAAAGGAAAACCGAGAAAAACGGGGATAGAGCGGAGGAAAATAAAGAAAAGCAGGGTTAGAGCGGAGGAAAACCAAGAAAAGCAGGGTTGGAGCGGAGGAAAACAAAGAAAAGCGGGGTTAGAAAGGAGGAAAACCAAGAAAAGTGAAGTTAGAGCGGAGGAAAACCAAGAAAAGCAGGGTTAGAGCGGAGGAAAACCAAGAAAAGCGGGGTTAGAGAGAAGGAAAACCAAGAAAACCGGGGTTTGAGCGGAGGAAAAGAAAGAAAAGTGAAGTTAGAGGTGAGGAAACCAAGAAAAGCGGGGATAGAGCACAGGAAAACCAAGAAAGGCTGGTTTAGAGCGGAGGAAATCAAAGAAAAGCGGGGTTAGTGTGGAGGAAAACCAAGAAATGCGGGGTTAGAGCGGAGGAAAACCATGAAAAGCGGGGTTAGAAAAGAGGAAAACCAAGAAAAGTGAAATTAGAGCGGAGGAAAACCACGACAAGCGGGGTTAGAGCAGAGGAAAACCAAGAAAAGAGGGGTTACAGAGAAGGAAAACCAAGAAAACTGGGGATAGAGCGGAGGAAAAGAAAGAAAATGGAAGTTAGAGGTGAGGAAAACCAAGAATAGTGGGGATAGAGGGGAGGAAAACAAAGAAAAGGTGGTTTGGAGCGGAGGAAATCCAAGAAAATCGGGGTTAGAGCAAAGGAAAACCAAGAAAAGCGGGGTTAGATAGAAGGAAAACCAAGAAAACCGGGGTTAAAGCGGAGGAAAAGAAAGAAAAGTGAAGTTAGAGGTGAGGAAAACCAAGAAAAGCAGGGATAGAGTAGAGGAAAACCAAGAAAAGCTGGTTTAGAGCGGAGGAAATCCAAGAAAAGCGGGGTTAGTGTGGAGGAGAACCAAGAAAAGCGGAGTTAGAGCGGAGGAAAACCAAGAAAATCGGGGTTAGAAAGGAGGAAAACCAAGAACAGTGAAGGTAGAGCGGAGGAAAACCGAGAAAAGCGGTGTTAAAGCAGCAGATATCCAAGAAAAGCATGTTTAGAGTGGAGAAAAAACAAGAAAAGCTGGGTTGGAGCGGAGAAAAAACAAGAAAAGCGGGGTTAGAGCGGAGGAAAACCAAGAAAAGCGGGGTTAGAGCGGAGGAAAACCAAGAAAAGCAGAGTTAGAACGGAAGAAAACCAGGAAAAGCGGTGTTAGAGTGGAGGAAAACCAAGATAATCGGGGATAGAGCGAAGGAAAACCAGGAAAAAGAAGTTAGAGAGGAAGAATACAAAGAAAAGCGAGGTTAGAGCAGCAGAAATCCAAGAAAAGCATGCTTAGAGTGGAGAAAAACAAAGAAAAGCTGGGCTAGAGCGGAGGAAAACGAAGAAAAGCGGGGTTAGAGAGAAGGAAAACCAAGAAAACCGGGGTTAAAGCGGAGGACAAGAAAGAAAAGTGAAGTTAGAGGTGAGGAAAACCAAGAAAAGCGGGGATAGAGTGGAGGAAAACCAAGAAAAGCTGGTTTAGAGCGGAGGAAATTCAAGAAAAGCGGGGTTAGAGCGGAGGAAAACCAAGAAAAGCAAGGTTAGAGCGGAGGAAAACGAAGAAAAGCAGGGTTAGTGTGGAGGAGAACCAAGAAAAGCTGGGTTAGAGCAAAGGAAAACCAAGAAAATCGGGTTTAGAGCGGAGGAAAAGCATGAAAAGCGGGGTTAGAGCGGAAGAAAACCAAGAAAAGCGGGGCTAGAGCATAGGAAAACCAAGAAAAGGGGGTTAGAGTGAAGGAAAACCAAGAAAAGCTGGGTTAGAGTGTAGGAAAACCAAGAAAAGCGCGGTTAGAAAGGAGAAAAACCAAGAACAGTGAAGTTAGAGTGGAGGAAAACCAAGAAAAGCGGGGTTAGAGTGAAGGAAAACCAAGAAAAGCTGGGTTAGAGCAGAGGAAAAGAAAGAAAAGTGAAGTTAGAGGTAAGGAAAACCAAGAGAAGCGGGGATAGAGTGGAGGAAAACCAGGAAAAGCTGGTTTAGAGCGGAGGAAATCCAAGAAAAGCGGGATTAGTGTGGAGGAAAACCAAGAAAAACGAGGTTGGAGCGGAGGAAAACCAAGAAATGCGGGGTTAGAGCGGAGGAAAACCAAGAAAAGCAGAGTTAGAACGGAAGAAAACCAGGAAAAGCGGGGTTAGAGCGGAGGAAAACCAAGAAAAGCGGGGTTAGAAAGGAGGAAAACCAAGAACAGTGAAGTTAGAGCGGGGGAAAACCGAGAAAAGCGGGGTTAGAGCGGAGGAAAACCAAGAAAAGCGGGGCTAGAGAGAAGGAAAACCAAGAAAACTGGGGTTAAAGCGGAGGAAAAGAAAGAAAAGTGAAGTTAGAGGTGAGGAAAACCAAGAAAAGCGGGGATAGAGTGGAGGAAAACCAAGAAAAGCTGGTTTAGAGCGGAGGAAATCCAAGAAAAGCGGGGTTTGTGTGGAGGAGAACCAAGAAAAGCGGAGTTAGAGCGGAGGAAAACCAAGAAAATCGGGGTTAGAGCGGAGGAAAACCAAGAAAAGCGGGGTTAGATAGAAGGAAAACCAAGAAAACCGGGGTTAGAGCGAAGGAAAACTAGGAAATGCAAAGTTAGAGCGGAGGAAAACCAAGAAAAGCGAGGCTCATGCAGATGAAAACCAAGAAATGCGGGGTTAGAGCGGAGGAAAACCAAGAAAAGCAGAGTTAGAACGGAAGAAAACCAGGAAAAGCGGGGTTAGAGCGGAGGAAAACAAAGAAAAGCTGGGATAGAGCGGAGGAAAACCAAGAAAAGTGGGGATAGAGCGGAGGAAAAGAAAGAAAATGGAAGTTAGAGGTGAGGAAAACCAAGAATAGTGGGGATAGAGGGGAGGAAAACAAAGAAAAGGTGGTTTGGAGCGGAGGAAATCCAAGAAAAGCGGGGTTAGTGTGGAGGAATACCAAGAAAAGCGGAGTTGGAGCAGAGGAAAACCAGGAAAAGCGGGGTTAGAGTGGAGGTTAAACCAAGATAATCGAGGATCGTGCGAAGGAAAATCAAGAAAAAGTAGTTAGAGAGGAAGAATACAACGAAAAGAGCGGTTAGAGCAGCAGAAATCCAAGAAAAGCATGGTTAGAGTGGAGAAAAACCCAGAAAAGCTGGGTTAGAACAGAGAAACATAAAGAAAAGTGGAGTTAGAGCTGAGGAAAACCAAGAAAAGCGAAGTTAGAGAAGAGGAAAACCAAGAAACATGATGTTAGAGAGGACGAAAACAAAGTTAAGCAGGGTTAGAGCGGAGGAAAACCAAGAAAAGTGGAATAAGTGCGGAGGAAAACCAAGAAAAGCGGGGTTAGAGCGGAGGAAAACGAAGAAAAGCAGAGTTAGAACGGAAGAAAACCAGGAAAAGCGGGCTTAGAGTGGAGGAAAACAAAAATAATCGGGGATAGAGCGAAGGAAAAAAAGGAAAAAGAAGTTAGAGAGGAAGAATATAAAAAAAAGGGCGGTTAGAGCAGCAGATATCCAAGAAAAGCATGTTTAGAGTGGAGAAAAAACAAGAAAAGCTGGGTTGGAGCGGAGAAAAAACAAGAAAAGCGGGGTTACAGCGGAGGAAAACCAAGAAAAGCGGGGTTAGAGCGGAGGAAAACCAAGAAAAGCAGAGTTAGAACGGAAGAAAACCAGGAAAAGCGGTGTTAGAGTGGAGGAAAACAAAGATAATCGGGGATAGAGCGAAGGAAAACCAGGAAAAAGAAGTTAGAGAGGAAGAATACAAAGAAAAGCGAGGTTAGAGCAGCAGAAATCCAAGAAAAGCATGGTTAGAGTGGAGAAAAACCAAGCAAAGCTGGGTTGGAATGGAGAAAAAAAAAGGAAAGGGGGTTAGAGTGGAGGAAAACCAAGAAAAGTGGAATAAGTGCTGAGGAAAACCAAGAAAATCTGGGTTAGAGCAGAGGAAAACCAAGAAAAGAGGGGTTAGAAAGGAGGAAAACCAAGAAAAGTGAAGTTAGAGGGGAGGAAAACCAAGAAAAGCTGGGTTAGAGCGGAGGAAAACCAAAAAAAAGCGGGGTTAGAGAGAAGGAAAACCAAGAAAACCGGTGATAGAGCGGAGAAAAAGAAAGAAAAGTGAAGGTAGAGGTGGGGAAAACCAAGAAAAGCGGAGATAGAGCAGAGGAAAACCAAGAAAAGCTGGGCTAGAGCGGAGGAAAACGAAGAAAAGCGGGGTTAGTGTGTAGGAGAACCAAGAAAAGCTGGGTTAGAGCATAGGAAAACCAAGAAAAGCGGGGTTAGAAAGGAGGAAAACCAAGAAAAGTGAAGGTAGAGCGGAGGAAAACCGAGAAAAGCGGGGTTAGAGCGGAGAAAAACCAAGAAAAGCGGGGTTAGAGAGAAGGAAAACCAAGAAAACCGGGGTTAAAGCGAAGGAAAAGAAAGAAAAGTGAAGTTAGAGGTGAGGAAATCCAAGAAAAGCGGGGATAGAGTGGAGGAAAACCAAAAAAAGCTGGTTTAGAGCGGTGGAAATCCAAGAAAAGCGGGGTTAGTGTGGAGGAGAACCAAGAAAAGCGGAGTTAGAGCGGAGGAAAACCAAGAAAATCGGGGTTAGAGCAAAGGAAAACCAAGAAAAGCGGGGTTAGATAGAAGGAAAACCAAGAAAACCGGGGTTAATGCGGAGGAAAAGAAAGAAAAGTGAAGTTAGAGGTGAGGAAAACCAAGAAAAGCAGGGATAGAGTAGAGGAAAACCAAGAAAAGCTGGTTTAGAGCGGAGGAAATCCAAGAAAAGCGGGGTTAGTGTGGAGGAGAACCAAGAAAAGCGGAGTTAGAGCGGAGGAAAACCAAGAAAATCGGGGTTAGAAAGGAGGAAAACCAAGAACAGTGAAGGTAGAGCGGAGGAAAACCGAGAAAAGCGGTGTTAAAGCAGCAGATATCCAAGAAAAGCATGTTTAGAGTGGAGAAAAAACAAGAAAAGCTGGGTTGGAGCGGAGAAAAAACAAGAAAAGCGGGGTTAGAGCGGAGGAAAACCAAGAAAAGCGGGGTTAGAGCGGAGGAAAACCAAGAAAAGCAGAGTTAGAACGGAAGAAAACCAGGAAAAGCGGTGTTAGAGTGGAGGAAAACCAAGATAATCGGGGATAGAGCGAAGGAAAACCAGGAAAAAGAAGTTAGAGAGGAAGAATACAAAGAAAAGCGAGGTTAGAGCAGCAGAAATCCAAGAAAAGCATGCTTAGAGTGGAGAAAAACAAAGAAAAGCTGGGCTAGAGCGGAGGAAAACGAAGAAAAGCGGGGTTAGAGAGAAGGAAAACCAAGAAAACCGGGGTTAAAGCGGAGGACAAGAAAGAAAAGTGAAGTTAGAGGTGAGGAAAACCAAGAAAAGCGGGGATAGAGTGGAGGAAAACCAAGAAAAGCTGGTTTAGAGCGGAGGAAATTCAAGAAAAGCGGGGTTAGAGCGGAGGAAAACCAAGAAAAGCAGGGTTAGAGCGGAGGAAAACGAAGAAAAGCAGGGTTAGTGTGGAGGAGAACCAAGAAAAGCTGGGTTAGAGCAAAGGAAAACCAAGAAAATCGGGTTTAGAGCGGAGGAAAAGCATGAAAAGCGGGGTTAGAGCGGAAGAAAACCAAGAAAAGCGGGGCTAGAGCATAGGAAAACCAAGAAAAGGGGGTTAGAGTGAAGGAAAACCAAGAAAAGCTGGGTTAGAGTGTAGGAAAACCAAGAAAAGCGCGGTTAGAAAGGAGAAAAACCAAGAACAGTGAAGTTAGAGTGGAGGAAAACCAAGAAAAGCGGGGTTAGAGTGAAGGAAAACCAAGAAAAGCTGGGTTAGAGCAGAGGAAAAGAAAGAAAAGTGAAGTTAGAGGTAAGGAAAACCAAGAGAAGCGGGGATAGAGTGGAGGAAAACCAGGAAAAGCTGGTTTAGAGCGGAGGAAATCCAAGAAAAGCGGGATTAGTGTGGAGGAAAACCAAGAAAAACGAGGTTGGAGCGGAGGAAAACCAAGAAATGCGGGGTTAGAGCGGAGGAAAACCAAGAAAAGCAGAGTTAGAACGGAAGAAAACCAGGAAAAGCGGGGTTAGAGCGGAGGAAAACCAAGAAAAGCGGGGTTAGAAAGGAGGAAAACCAAGAACAGTGAAGTTAGAGCGGGGGAAAACCGAGAAAAGCGGGGTTAGAGCGGAGGAAAACCAAGAAAAGCGGGGCTAGAGAGAAGGAAAACCAAGAAAACTGGGGTTAAAGCGGAGGAAAAGAAAGAAAAGTGAAGTTAGAGGTGAGGAAAACCAAGAAAAGCGGGGATAGAGTGGAGGAAAACCAAGAAAAGCTGGTTTAGAGCGGAGGAAATCCAAGAAAAGCGGGGTTTGTGTGGAGGAGAACCAAGAAAAGCGGAGTTAGAGCGGAGGAAAACCAAGAAAATCGGGGTTAGAGCGGAGGAAAACCAAGAAAAGCGGGGTTAGATAGAAGGAAAACCAAGAAAACCGGGGTTAGAGCGAAGGAAAACTAGGAAATGCAAAGTTAGAGCGGAGGAAAACCAAGAAAAGCGAGGCTCATGCAGATGAAAACCAAGAAATGCGGGGTTAGAGCGGAGGAAAACCAAGAAAAGCAGAGTTAGAACGGAAGAAAACCAGGAAAAGCGGGGTTAGAGCGGAGGAAAACCCAGAAAAGTGGGTTAGAGGGAAGGAAAACCAAGAAAAGCTGGGTTAGAGCGGAGGAAAACCAAGAAAAGCGGGGTTAGAAAGGAAGAAAACCAAGAACAGTGAAGGTAGAGCGGAGGAAAACCGAGAAAAGCGGGGTTAGAGCGGAGAAAAACCAAGAAAAGCGGTGTTAGAGAGAAGGAACACCAAGAAAACCGGGGTTAAAGCGAAGGAAAAGAAAGAAAAGTGAAGTTAGAGGTGAGGAAAACCAAGAAAAGCGGGGATAGAGTGGAGGAAAACCAAAAAAAGCTGGTTTAGAGCGGAGGAAATCCAAGAAAAGCGGGGTTAGTGTGGAGGAGAACCAAGAAAAGCGGAGTTAGAGCGGAGGAAAACCAAGAAAATCGGGGTTAGAGCAAAGGAAAACCAAGAAAAGCGGGGTTAGATAGAAGGAAAACCAAGAAAAGCGGGGTTAAAGTGGAGGAAAAGAAAGAAAAGTGAAGTTAGAGGTGAGGAAAACCAAGAAAAGCAGGGATAGAGTAGAGGAAAAGCAAGAAAAGCTGGTTTAGTGCGGAGGAAATCCAAGAAAAGCGGTGTTAGTGTGGAGGAGAACCAAGAAAAGCGGAGTTAGAGCGGAGGAAAACCAAGAAAATCGGGTTTAGAGCGGAGGAAAACCAAGAAAAGCGAGGTTCATGCAGATGAAAACCAAGAAATGCGGGGTTAGAGCGGAGGAAAATCAAGAAAAGCAGAGTTAGAATGGAAGAAAACCAAGAAAAGCGGGGTTAGAGATAAGGAAAACCAAGAAAAGGGGGTTAGAGTGAAGGAAAACCAAGAAAAGCTGGGTTAGAGTGGAGGAAAACCAAGAAAAGCGGGGTTAGAAAGGAGGAAAACCAAGAACAGTGAAGTTAGAGCGGAGGAAAACCGAGAAAAGCGGGGTTAGAGCGGAGGAAAACCAAGAAAAGCGGGGTTAGAGAGAAGGAAAACCAAGAAAACCGGGGTTAAAGCGGAGGAAAAGAAAGAAAAGTGAAGTTAGAGGTGAGGAAAACCAAGAAAAGCGGAGATAGAGCGGACGAAAACCAAGAAAAGCTGGGTTAGAGCGGAGGAAAACGAAGAAAAGCGGGGTTAGTGTGGAGGAGAACCAAGAAAAGCGGGGTTAGAGCGGAGGAAAACAAAGAAAAGCTGGTTTAGAGCGGAGGAAATCCAAGAAAAGCGGGGTTAGTGTGGAGGAGAACCAAGAAAAGCGGAGTTAGAGCGGAGGAAAACCAAGAAAATCGGGGTTAGAAAGGAGGAAAACCAAGAACAGTGAAGGTAGAGCGGAGGAAAACCGAGAAAAGCGGGGTTAAAGCAGCAGATATCCAAGAAAAGCATGTTTAGAGTGGAGAAAAAACAAGAAAAGCTGGGTTGGAGCTGAGAAAAAACAAGAAAAGCGGGGTTAGTGTGGAGGAGAACCAAGAAAAGCTGGGTTAGAGCGGAGGAAAACCAAGAAAATCGGGTTTAGAGCGGAGGAAAAGCATGAAAAGCGGGATTAGAGCAAAAGAAAACCAAGAAAAGCGGGGCTAGAGCATAGGAAAACCAGGAAAAGCGGGGTTAGAAAGGAGGAAAACCAAGAACAGTGAAGGTAGAGCGGAGGAAAACCGAGAAAAGCGGGGTTAGAGCGGAGAAAAACCAAGAAAAGCGGGGTTAGAGAGAAGGAAAACCAAGAAAACCGGGGTTAAAGCGAAGGAAAAGAAAGAAAAGTGAAGTTAGAGGTGAGGAAATCCAAGAAAAGCGGGGATAGAGTGGAGGAAAACCAAAAAAAGCTGGTTTAGAGCGGTGGAAATCCAAGAAAAGCGGGTTTAGTGTGGAGGAGAACCAAGAAAAGCGGAGTTAGAGCGGAGGAAAACCAAGAAAATCGGGGTTAGAGCAAAGGAAAACCAAGAAAAGCGGGGTTAGATAGAAGGAAAACTAAGAAAACCGGGGTTAAAGCGGAGGAAAAGAAAGAAAAGTGAAGTTAGAGGTGAGGAAAACCAAGAAAAGCAGGGATAGAGTAGAGGAAAACCAAGAAAAGATGGTTTAGAGCGGAGGAAATCCAAGAAAAGCGGGGTTAGTGTGGAGGAGAACCAAGAAAAGCGGAGTTAGAGCGGAGGAAAACCAAGAAAATCGGGTTTAGAGCGGAGGAAAACCAAGAAAAGCGAGGTTCATGCAGATGAAAACCAAGAAATGCGGGGTTAGAGCGGAGGAAAACCAAGAAAAGCAGAGTTAGAACGGAAGAAAACCAGGAAAAGCTGGGTTAGAGTGGAGGAAAACCAACAAAAGGGGGTTAGAGTGAAGGAAAACAAAGAAAAGCTGGGTTACAGCGGAGGAAAACCAAGAAAATCGGGGTTAGAAAGGAGGAAAACCAAGAACAGTGAAGTTAGAGCTGAGGAAAACCGAGAAAAGCGGGGTTAGAGCGGAGGAAAACCAAGAAAAGCGGGGTTAGAGAGAAGGAAAACCAAGAAAACCGGGGTTAAAGCGAAGGAAAAGAAAGAAAAGTGAAGTTAGAGGTGAGGAAATCCAAGAAAAGCGGGGATAGAGTGGAGGAAAACCAAAAAAAGCTGGTTTAGAGCGGTGGAAATCCAAGAAAAGCGGGGTTAGTGTGGAGGAGAACCAAGAAAAGCGGAGTTAGAGCGGAGGAAAACCAAGAAAATCGGGGTTAGAGCAAAGGAAAACCAAGAAAAGCGGGGTTAGATAGAAGGAAAACTAAGAAAACCGGGGTTAAAGCGGAGGAAAAGAAAGAAAAGTGAAGTTAGAGGTGAGGAAAACCAAGAAAAGCAGGGATAGAGTAGAGGAAAACCAAGAAAAGCTGGTTTAGAGCGGAGGAAATCCAAGAAAAGCGGGGTTAGTGTGGAGGAGAACCAAGAAAAGCGGAGTTAGAGCGGAGGAAAACCAAGAAAATCGGGTTTAGAGCGGAGGAAAACCAAGAAAAGCGAGGTTCATGCAGATGAAAACCAAGAAATGCGGGGTTAGAGCGGAGGAAAACCAAGAAAAGCAGAGTTAGAACGGAAGAAAACCAGGAAAAGCTGGGTTAGAGTGGAGGAAAACCAAGAAAAGGGGGTTAGAGTGAAGGAAAACAAAGAAAAGCTGGGTTACAGCGGAGGAAAACCAAGAAAATCGGGGTTAGAAAGGAGGAAAACCAAGAACAGTGAAGTTAGAGCTGAGGAAAACCGAGAAAAGCGGGGTTAGAGCGGAGGAAAACCAAGATAAGCGGGGTTAGAGAGAAGGAAAACCAAGAAAACCGGGGTTAAAGCGGAGGAAAAGAAAGAAAAGTGAAGTTAGAGGTGAGGAAAACCAAGAAAAGCGGGGATAGAGTGGAGGAAAACAAAAATAATCGGGGATAGAGCGAAGGAAAAAAAGGAAAAAGAAGTTAGAGAGGAAGAATACAAAGAAAAGCGAGGTTATAGCAGCAGAAATCCAAGAAAAGCATGCTTAGAGTGGAGAAAAACAAAGAAAAGCTGGGCTAGAGCGGAGGAAAACGAAGAAAAGCTGGGTTAGAGAGAAGGAAAACCAAGAAAACCGGGGTTAAAGCGGACGAAAAGAAAGAAAAGTGAAGTTAGAGGTGAGGAAAACCAAGAAAAGCGGGGATAGAGTGGAGGAAAACCAAGAAAAGCTGGTTTAGAGCGGAGGAAATTCAAGAAAAGCGGGGTTTGAGCGAAGGAAAACCAAGAAAAGCAGGGTTAGAGCGGAGGAAAACGAAGAAAAGCAGGGTTAGTGTGGAGGAGAACCAAGAAAAGCTGGGTTAGAGCAAAGGAAAACCAAGAAAATCGGGTTTAGAGCGGAGGAAAAGCATGAAAAGCGGGGTTAGAGCGGAAGAAAACCAAGAAAAGCGGGGCTAGAGCATAGGAAAACCAAGAAAAGGGGGTTAGAGTGAAGGAAAACCAAGAAAAGCTGGGTTAGAGTGGAGGAAAACCAAGAAAAGCGCGGTTAGAAAGGAGAAAAACCAAGAACAGTGAAGTTAGAGTGGAGGAAAACCAAGAAAAGCGGGGTTAGAGTGAAGGAAAACCAAGAAAAGCTGGGTTAGAGCAGAGGAAAAGAAAGAAAAGTGAAGTTAGAGGTAAGGAAAACCAAGAGAAGCGGGGATAGAGTGGAGGAAAACCAGGAAAAGCTGGTTTAGAGCGGAGGAAATCCAAGAAAAGCGGGATTAGTGTGGAGGAAAACCAAGAAAAACGAGGTTGGAGCGGAGGAAAACCAAGAAATGCGGGGTTAGAGCAGAGGAAAACCAAGAAAAGCAGAGTTAGAACGGAAGAAAACCAGGAAAAGCGGGGTTAGAGCGGAGGAAAACCAAGAAAAGCGGGGTTAGAAAGGAGGAAAACCAAGAACAGTGAAGTTAGAGCGGGGGAAAACCGAGAAAAGCGGGGTTAGAGCGGAGGAAAACCAAGAAAAGCGGGGTTAGAGAGAAGGAAAACCAAGAAAACCGGGGTTAGAGCGAAGGAAAACTAGGAAATGCAAAGTTAGAGCGGAGGAAAACCAAGAAAAGCGAGGTTCATGCAGATGAAAACCAAGAAATGCGGGGTTAGAGCGGAGGAAAACAAAGAAAAGCAGAGTTAGAACGGAAGAAAACCAGGAAAAGCGGGGTTAGAGCGGAGGAAAACCAAGAAAAGTGGGTTAGAGTGAAGGAAAGCCAAGAAAAGCAGGGTTAGAGCGGAGGAAAACCAAGAAAAGCGGGGTTAGAAAGGAGGAAAACCAAGAACAGTGAAGGTAGAGCGGAGGAAAACCGAGAAAAGCGGGGTTAGAGCGGAGAAAAACCAAGAAAGCGGGGTTAGAGAGAAGGAAAACCAAGAAAACCGGGGTTAAAGCGGAGGAAAAGAAAGAAAAGTGAAGTTAGAGGTGAGGAAAACCAAGAAAAGCGGAGATAGAGCGGAGGAAAACCAAGAAAAGCTGGGTTAGAGCGGAGGAAAACGAAGAAAAGCGGGGTTAGTGTGGAGGAGAACCAAGAAAAGCGGGGTTAGAGCGGAGGAAAACAAAGAAAAGCTGGTTTAGAGCGGAGGAAATCCAAGAAAAGCGGGGTTAGTGTGGAGGAGAACCAAGAAAAGCGGAGTTAGAGCGGAGGAAAACCAAGAAAATCGGGTTTAGAGCAGAGGAAAACCAAGAACAGTGAAGGTAGAGCGGAGGAAAACCGAGAAAAGCGGGGTTAAAGCAGAGGAAAAGAAAGAAAAGTGAAGTTAGAGGTGAGGAAAACCAAGAAAAGCGGGGATAGAGTGGAGGAAAACAAAAATAATCGGGGATAGAGCGAAGGAAAAAAAGGAAAAAGAAGTTAGAGAGGAAGAATACAAAGAAAAGCGCGGTTAGAGCAGCAGAAATCCAAGAAAAGCATGTTTAGAGTGGAGAAAAAACAAGAAAAGCTGGGTTGGAGAGGAGAAAAAACAAGAAAAGCAGGGTTAGAGCGGAGGAAAACCAAGAAAAGCGGGGCTAGAGCATAGGAAAACCAAGAAAAGCGGGGTTAGAAAGGAGAAAAACCAAGAACAGTGAAGTTAGAGTGGAGGAAAACCGAGAAAAGCGGGGTTAGAGAGGAGGAAAACCAAGAAAAGCGAGGTTAGAGTGAAGGAAAACCAAGAAAAGCTGGGTTAGAGCGGAGGAAAAGAAAGAAAAGTGAAGTTAGAGGTAAGGAAAACCAAGAGAAGCGGGGATAGAGTGGAGGAAAACCAGGAAAAGCTGGTTTAGAGCGGAGGAAATCCAAGAAAAGCGGGGTTAGTGTGGAGGAGAACCAAAAAAAGCGGAGTTAGAGCGGAAAAAAACCAAGAAAATCGGGGTTAGAGCGGAGGAAAACCAAGAAAAGCGGGGTTAGATAGAAGGAAAACCAAGAAAAACGGGGTTAGAGCGAAGGAAAACTAGGAAATGCAAAGTTAGAGCGGTGGAAAACCAAGAAAAGAGAGGTTCATGCAGATGAAAACCAAGAAATGCGGGGTTAGAGCGGAGGAAAACCAAGAAAAGCAGAGTTAGAACGGAAGAAAACCAGGAAAAGCGGGGTTAGAGCGGAGGAAAACCCAGAAAAGTGGGTTAGAGTGAAGGAAAACCAAGAAAAGCTGGGTTACAACGGAGGAAAACCAAGAAAATCGGGGTTAGAAAGGAGGAAAACCAAGAACAGTGAAGTTAGAGCGGAGGAAAAGCATGAAAAGCGGGGTTAGAGCGGAGGAAAACCAAGAAAAGCGGTGTTAGAGAGAAGGAAAACCAAGAAAACCGGGGTTAAAGCGGAGGAAAAGAAAGAAAAGTGAAGTTAGAGGTGAGGAAAACCAAGAAAAGCGGGGATAGAGTGGAGGAAAACAAAAATAATCGGGGATAGAGCGAAGGAAACAAAGGAAAAAGAAGTTAAAGAGGAGGAATACAAAGAGAAGCGCGGTTAGAGCAGCAGAAATCCAAGAAAAGCATGTTTAGAGTGGAGAAAAAACAAGAAAAGCTGGGTTGGAGCGGAGAAAAAACAAGA
Organism: Coturnix japonica; assembly: GCF_054131305.1. Lineage (NCBI taxonomy): Eukaryota > Metazoa > Chordata > Aves > Galliformes > Phasianidae > Coturnix > Coturnix japonica. Next base: position 34,308,392 of record NC_140669.1, read on the forward strand.
AAAGCGGGGTTAGAGCGGAGGAAAACAAAGAAAAGCGGGGTTAGAGCGGAGGAAAACCAAGAAAAGCAGAGTTAGAACGGAAGAAAACCAGGAAAAGCGGTGTTAGAGTGGAGGAAAACCAAGATAATCGGGGATAGAGCGAAGGAAAACCAGGAAAAAGAAGTTAGAGAGGAAGAATACAAAGAAAAGCGAGGTTAGAGCAGCAGAAATCCAAGAAAAGCATGGTTAGAGTGGAGAAAAACCAAGAAAAGCTGGGCTAGAGCGGAGGAAAACGAAGAAAAGCGGGGTTAGTGTGGAGGAGAACCAAGAAAAGCTGGGTTAGAGCAGAGGAAAACCAAGAAAATCGGGTTTAGAGCGGAGGAAAAGCATGAAAAGCGGGGTTAGAGCGGAAGAAAACCAAGAAAAGCTGGGCTAGAGCATAGGAAAACCAAGAAAAGCGGGGTTAGAAAGGAGGAAAACGAAGAACAGTGAAGGTAGAGCGGAGGAAAACCGAGAAAAGCGGGGTTAGAGCGGAGAAAAACCAAGAAAAGCGGGGTTAGAGAGAAGGAAAACCAAGAAAACCGGGGTTAAAGCGAAGGAAAAGAAAGAAAAGTGAAGTTAGAGGTGAGTAAAACCAAGAAAAGCAGGGATAGAGTAGAGGAAAACCAAGAAAAGCTGGTTTAGAGCGGAGGAAATCCAAGAAAAGCAGGGTTAGTGTGGAGGAGAACCAAGAAAAGCGGAGTTAGAGCGGAGGAAAACCAAGAAAATCGGGTTTAGAGCAGAGGAAAACCAAGAAAAGCGAGGTTCATGCAGATGAAAACCAAGAAATGCGGGGTTAGAGCGGAGGAAAACCAAGAAAAGCAGAGTTAGAATGGAAGAAAACCAGGAAAAGCGGGGTTAGAGCGGAGGAAAACCAAGAAAAGGGGGTTAGAGTGAAGGAAAACCAAGAAAATCTGGGTTAGAGCGGAGGAAAACCAAGAAAAGCGGGGATAGAAAGGAGGAAAACCAAGAAAAGCGGGGTTAGAGAGAAGGAAAACCAAGAAAACCAAGGTTAAAGCGGAGGAAAAGAAAGAAAAGTGAAGTTAGAGCTGAGGAAAACCAAGAAAAGCGGGGACAGAGTGGAGGAAAACCAAGAAAAGCTGGTTTAGAGCGGAGGAAATCCAAGAAAAGCGGGGTTAGTGAGGAGGAAAACCAAGAAATGCGGGGATAGAAAGGAGGAAAACCAAGAAAAGCGGGGTTAGAGAGAAGGAAAACCAAGAAAACCAAGGTTAAAGCGGAGGAAAAGAAAGAAAAGTGAAGTTAGAGCTGAGGAAAACCAAGAAAAGCGGGGACAGAGTGGAGGAAAACCAAGAAAAGCTGGTTTAGAGCGGAGGAAATCCAAGAAAAGCGGGGTTAGTGAGGAGGAAAACCAAGAAATGCGGGGTTAGAGAGGAGGAAAACCAAGAAAAGCGATGTTAGAGCGGAGGAAAACCAAGAACAGTGAAGGTAGAGCAGAGGAAAACCGAGAAAAGCGGGGTTAGAGCGGAGAAAAACCAAGAAAAGCGGGGTTAGAGAGAAGGAAAACCAAGAAAACCGGGGTTAGAGCGAAGGAAAAGAAAGAAAAGTGAAGTTAGAGGTGAGGAAAACCAAGAAAAGCGGGGATAGAGTGGAGGAAAACCAAAAAAAGCTGGTTTAGAGCGGTGGAAATCCAAGAAAAGCGGGGTTAGTGTGGAGGAGAACCAAGAAAAGCGGAGTTAGAGCGGAGGAAAACCAAGAAAATCGGGGTTAGAGCAAAGGAAAACCAAGAAAAGCGGGGTTAGATAGAAGGAAAACCAAGAAAACCGAGGTTAAAGCGGAGGAAAAGAAAGAAAAGTGAAGTTAGAGGTGAGGAAAACCAAGAAAAGCAGGGATAGAGTAGAGGAAAACCAAGAAAAGATGGTTTACAGCGGAGGAAATCCAAGAAAAGCGGGGTTAGTGTGGAGGAGAACAAAGAAAAGCGGAGTTAGAGCGGAGGAAAACCAAGAAAATCAGGTTTAGAGCGGAGGAAAACCAAGAAAAGCGAGGTTCATGCAGATGAAAACCAAGAAATGCGGGGTTAGAGCGAAGGAAAACCAAGAAAAGCAGAGTTAGTACGGAAGAAAACCAGGAAAAGCGGGGTTAGAGCGGAGGAAAACCAAGAAAAGGGGGTTAGAGTGAAGGAAAACCAAGAAAAGCTGGGTTAGAGCGGAGGAAAACCAAGAAAAGCGGGGTTAGAAAGGAGGAAAACCAAGAACAGTGAAGTGAGAGCGGAGGAAAACCGAGAAAAGCGGGGTTAGAGCGGAGGAAAACCAAGAAAAGCGGGGTTAGAGAGAAGGAAAACCAAGAAAACCGGGGTTAAAGCGGAGGAAAAGAAAGAAAAGTGAAGTTAGAGGTGAGGAAAACCAAGAAAAGCTGGGTAGGAGCGGAGGAAAACCAAGAAAACCGGGGTTAGAGCGGAGGAAAAGAAAGAAAAGTGAAGTTAGAGGTGAGGAAAACCAAGAATAGTGGGGATAGAGCGGAGGAAAAGAAAGATAAGCAGGTTTAGAGTGGAGGAAAACCAAGAAAAGCAAAATTAGAGCGGAGGAAAATCAAGAAAAGCGGAATAAGTGCTGAGGAAAGCCAAGAAAAGCGGGGTTAGAGCGGAGGAAAACCAAGAAAAGCGAAGTTAGAGAAGAGGAAAACCAAGAAAAATGAAGTTAGAGAGGAGGAACACAAAGACAAGGAGGGTTAGAGCGGAGGAAAACCAAGAAAAGCGAAGTTAGAGCGGAGGAAATCCAAGAACAGAGAGGAGGAAAAGCATGAAAAGCGGGGTTAGAGCGGAGGAAAACCAAGAAAAGTGAAGTTAGACCGGAGGAAAACCAAGAAAAGCGGGGTTAGAGCGGAGGAAAACCAAGAAAAGCGGAATAAGTGCAGAGGAAAACCAAGAAAAGCGGGGTTAGAGCAGAGGAAAACCAAGAAAAGCTGGGTTGGAGCGGAGGAAAACCAAGAAAACTGGGGTTAGAGCGGAGGAAAAGAAAGAAAAGTGAAGTTAGAGGTGAGGAAAACCAAGAATAGTGGGGATAGAGCGGAGGAAAACAAAGAAAAGCTGGGTTAGAGCGGAGGAAAATCCAAGAAAAGCGGGGTTTAGAACGGAATAAAACCAGGAAAAGCGGGGTTAGAAAGGAGGAAAACAAAGGTAATCGGGGATAGAGCAAAGGAAAACCAAGAAAAAGAAGTTAGAGAGGAAGTATACAAAGAAAAGCGCGGTTAGAGCAGAAGAAATCCAAGAAAAGCATGGTTAGAGTGGAGAAAAACAAAGAAAATCTGGGTTGGAGCGGAGTAAAAACAAGAAAAGCGAAGTTAGAGTGGAGGAAAATCAAGAAAAGCGAAGTTAGAGAAGAGGAATACCAAGAAAAATGAAGTTAGATAGGAGGAAAACAAAGAAAAGCAGGGTTACAGCGGAGGAAAACCAAGAAAAGTGAAGTTAGAGCGCAGGAAATCCAAGAAAAGTGGAATAAGTGTGGAGGAAAACCAAGAAAAGCAGGGATAGAGCAGAGGAAAAACAAGAAAAGGGGGTTAGAGAGAAGGAAAACCAATAAAAGTGAAGTTAGAGCAAAGGAAAACCAAGGAAAGCCAAGTTAGAGCGGAGGAAAACCAAGAAAAGCGGGGTTAGAGAGAAGGAAAACCAAGAAAAGCGGGGTTAGAACGGAAGAAAACAAGGAAAAGCAGGGTTAGAGTGGAGGAAAACCAAGATAATCGGGGATAGAGTGAAGGAAAATCAAGAAAAATTAGTTAGAGAGGAAGAATACAATGAAAAGCGCGGTTAGAGCAACAAAAATCCAAGAAAAGCCTGGTTAGAGTGGAGAAAAACCCAGAAAAGCTGGGCTAGAACGGAGAAAAACCAAGAAAAGCGGGGTTAGAGCGGAGGAAAACCAGGAAAAGCGAAGTTAGAGAATTGGAAATCCAAGAAAAATGATGTTAGAGAGGAGGAAAAGAAAGATAAGCTGGGATAGAGCCGAAGAAAACCAAGAAAAGCGAAGTTACAGCGAAGGAAAACCAAGAAAAGTGGGGATAGAGCGGACGATAAGCAAGAAAAGCGGGTTAAGAGCGGAGGAAAACCAAGAAAAGCGGGGATAGAGCAGAGGAAAATCAAGAAAAGCGAAGTTAGAGAAGAGGAATACCAAGAAAAATGACGTTAGAGAGGAGGAAAAGAAAGATAAGCAGGTTAAGAGCGGAGGAAAACCAAGAAAAGCGAACTTAGAGCGGAGGAAAATCAAGAAAAGCGGAATAAGTGCAGAGGAAAACCAAGAAAAGCGAAGTTAGAGAAGAGGAAAACCAAGAAAAATGAAGTTAGAGAGGAGGAACACAAAGACAAGGAGGGTGAGAGCGGAGGAAAACCAAGAAAAGCGAAGTTAGAGCAAAGGAAATCCAAGAACAGAGAGGAGGAAAAGCATGAAAAGCGGGGTTAGAGTGGAGGAAAACCAAGAAAAGCAGGGTTAGAGCGGAGGAAAACCAAGAACAGCTGGGTTAGAGCGGAGGAAAACCAAGAAAAGCGGAATAAGTGCAGAGGAAAACCAAGAAAAGCTGGGTTAGAGCAGAGGAAAACCAAGAAAAGCTGGGTTGGAGCGCAGGAAAACCAAGAAAACCGGGGTTAGAGCGGAGGAAAAGAAAGAAAAGTGAAGTTAGAGGTGAGGAAAACCAAGAAAAGCGGGGTTAGAGCGGAGGAAATCCAAGAAAAGCTGGGTTAGAGCGGAGGAAAACCAAGAAAAGCGAGTTTAGAAAGGAGGAAAACCAAGAAAAGCGAGGTTAGACAGGAGGAAAACCAAGAAAAGTGACGTTAGAGCGGAGGAAAACCAAGAAAAGCAGGGTTAGAGCGGAGGAAAACCAAGAAAAGGGGGTTAGAGAGAAGGAAAACCAAGAAAAGCTGGGTTAGAGCGGAGGAAAAGAAAGAAAAGTGAAGTTAGAGGTGAGGAAACCAAGAAAAGCGGGGATAGAGCACAGGAAAACCAAGAAAAGCTGGTTTAGAGCGGAGGAAATCAAAGAAAAGCGAGGTTAGTGAGGAGGAAAACCAAGAAATGCAAGGTTAGAGCGGAGGAAAACCAAGAAAAGCGGGGTTAGAAAGGAGGAAAACCAAGAAAAGTGAAGTTAGAGCGGACGAAAACCACGAAAAGCGGGGTAAGAGCAGAGGAAAACCAAGATAAGAGGGGTTACAGAGAAGGAAAACCAAGAAAACCGGGGATAGAGCGGAGGAAAACAAAGAAAAGGGAAGTTAGAGGTGAGGAAAACCAAGAATAGCGGGGATAGAGCGGAGGAAAACCAAGGAAAGCTGGGATAGAGCGGAGGAAAACCAAGAAAAGCGTGGTTACTGAGACGGAAAACCAAGAAAACCAGGGTTAGAGCGGAGGAAAAGAAAGAAAAGTGAAGATAGAGGTGAGGAAAACCAAGAAAAGCAGGGATAGAGCGGAGGAAAACCAAGAAAAGCGAAGTTAGAGAAGAGGGATACCAAGAAAAATGATGTTAGAGAGGAGGAAAAGAAAGATAAGCAGGTTTAGAGCGGAGGAAAACCAAGAAAAGCGGAATAAGTGCAGAGGAAAACCAAGAAAAGCGGGATTAGACGGAGGAAAACCAAGAAAAGCGAAGATAGAGCCGAGGAAAACCAAGAAAAGAGGGGTTAGAAAGGAGGAAAACCAAGAAAAGTGAAGTTAGAGCGGAGGAAAACCAAGAATAGCGGGGTTAGAGAGGAGGAAACCAAAGAAAAGCGGGGTTAGTGTGGAGGAGAACCAAGAAAAGCGGAGTTAGAGCGGAGGAAAACCACGAAAATCGGGGTTAGAGCGGAGGAATGGCATGAAAAGCGAGGCTAGAGCGGAGGAAAACCAAGAAATGCGGGGTTAGAGCGAGGGAAAACTTGGAAATGCAAAGTTAGTGCGGAGGAAAACCAAGAAAAGCAGAGTTAGAACGGAAGAAAACCAAGAAAAGCTGGGTTAGAGAGCAGGAAAACCAAGAAAATCGGGGTTAGAGCGGAGGAAAATAAAGAAAAGCAGGGTTACAGAGGAGGAAAACAAAGACAAGGAGGGTTACAGCGGAGGAAAACCAAGAAAAGCGAAGTTAGAGCGGAGGAAATCCAAGAACAGAGAGGAGGAAAAGCATGAAAAGCGGGGTTAGAGTGGGGGAAAACCAAGAAAAGCAGGGTTAGAGCGGAGGAAAACCAAGAACAGCTGGGTTAGAGCGGAGGAAAAACCAAGAAAAGTGGAATAAGTGCAGAGGAAAACCAAGAAAAGCGGGGTTAGAGCAGAGGAAAACCAAGAAAAGCTGGGTTGGAGCGGAGGAAAACCAAGAAAACCGGGGTTAGAAAGGAGGAAAACCAAGAAAAGTGAAGTTAGAGGTGAGGAAAACCACGAAAAGTGGGTTTAGAACGGAGGAAAACCTAGAAAAGAGGAGATAGAGAGAAGGAAAACCAAGAAAACCGGGGTTAGAGCGGAGGAAAAGAAAGAAAAGTGAAGTTAGAGGTGAGGAAAACCAAGAAAACCGGGGTTAGAGCGGAGGAAAACCAAGAAAAGCGGGGTTAAAGCAGAGGAAAACCAAGAAAAGCGGGGTTAGAGCAGAGGAAAACCAAGAAAAGTGACGTTAGAGCGGAGGAAAACCAAGAAAAGCAGGGTTAGAGCGGAGGGAAACCAAGAAAAGGGGGTTAGAGAGAAGGAAAACCAAGAAAACCGGGGTTAGAGCGGAGGAAAAGAAAGAAAAGCGGGGATAGAGCGGAGGAAAATAAAGAAAAGCAGGGTTAGAGCGGAGGAAAACCAAGAAAAGCGGGTTTAGAGCGAAGGAAAACCAAGAAAAGCGAAGTTAGAGAAGAGGAAAACCAAGAAAAATGAAGTTAGAGAGGATGAAAACAAAGACAAGGAGGGTTAGAGCGGAGGAAATCCAAGAAAAGCGAAGTTAGAGCGGAGGAAATCCAAGAACAGAGAGGAGGAAAAGCATGAAAAGCGGGGTTAGAGTGGAGGAAAACCAAGAAAAGCAGGGTTAGAGCGGAGGAAAACCAAGAACAGCTGGGTTAGAGCGGAGGAAAAACCAAGAAAAGCGGAATAAGTGCAGAGGAAAACCAAGAAAAGCGGGGTTAGAGCAGAGGAAAACCAAGAAAAGCTGGGTTGGAGCGGACGAAAACAAAGAAAAGCGGGGTTAGAAAGGAGGAAAACCAAGAACAGTGAAGTTAGAGCGGAGGAAAACCACGAAAAGCGGGTTTAGAACGGAGGAAAACCTAGAAAAGAGGAGATAGAGAGAAGGAAAACCAAGAAAACCGGGGTTAGAGCGGAGGAAAAGAAAGAAAAGCGGGGTTAGAGGTGAGGAAAACCAAGAAAAGCGGGGTTAGAGCGGAGGAAATCCAAGAAAAGCGGGGTTAGAGAGAAGGAAAACCAAGAAAAGCGGGGTTAGAGCGGAGGAAAACAAAGAAAAGTGAAGTTAGAGGTGAGGAAACCAAGAAAAGCGGGGATAGAGCACAGGAAAACCAAGAAAAGCTGGTTTAGAGCGGAGGAAATCCAAGAAAAGCGGGGTTAGTGTGGAGGAAAACCAAGAAATGCGGGGTTAGAGCGGAGGAAAACCAAGAAAAGCGGAGTTAGAAAGGAGGAAAACCAAGAAAAGTGAAGTTAGAGCGGAGGTAAACCACGACAAGCGGGGTTAGAGCAGAGGAAAACCAAGAAAAGAGGGGTTACACAGAAGGAAAACCAAGAAAACCGGGGATAGAGCGGAGGAATAGAAAGCAAAGGGAAGTTAGAGGTGAGGAAAACCAAGAATAGCGGGGATAGAGCGGAGGAAAACAAAGAAAAGGTGGTTTAGAGCCGAGGAAAACGAAGAAAAGCGGGGTTAGTGTGGAGGAGAACCAAGAAAAGCGGTGTTAGAGTGGAGGAAAACCTAGAAAATCGGGTTTAGAGAAGAGGAAAAGCATGAAAAGCGGGGTTAGAGTGGAGGAAAACCAAGAAAAGCGGAATAAGTGCAGAGGAAAACCAAGAAAATCGGGGTAAGAGCGGAGGAAAACCAAGAAAAGCTGGTATAGAGCGGAGGAAAACCAAGAAAAGCGTGGTTACTGAGACGGAAAACCAAGAAAACCAGGGTTACAGCGGAGGAAAAGAAAGAAAAGTGAAGATAGAGGTGAGGAAAACCAAGAAAAGCGGTGATAGAGCGGAGGAAAACCAAGAAAAGCGAAGTTAGAGAAGAGGAATACCAAGAAAAATGATGTTAGAGAGGAGGAAAAGAAAGATAAGCAGGTTTAGAGCGGAGGAAAACCAAGAAAAGCGAACTTAGAGCGGAGGAAAACCAAGAAAAGCGGAATAAGTGCAGAGGAAAACCAAGAAAAGCGGGATTAGAGCGGAGGAAAACCAAGGAAAGCGAAGATAGAGCCGAGGAAAACCAAGAAAAGAGGGGTTAGAAAGGAAGAAAACCAAGAAAAGTGAAGTTAAAGCGGAGGAAAACCAAGAAAAGCGGGGTTAGAGAGGAGGAAACCAAAGAAAAGCGGGGTTAGTGTGGAGGAGAACCAAGAAAAGCGGAGTTAGAGCGGAGGAAAAACACGAAAATCGGGGTTAGAGCGGAGGAATGGCATGAAAAGCGAGGCTAGAGCGGAGGAAAACCAAGAAATGCGGGGTTAGAGCGAGGGAAAACTTGGAAATGCAAAGTTAGTGCGGAGGAAAACCAAGAAAAGCAGAGTTAGAACCGAAGAAAACCAAGAAAAGCTGGGTTAGAGAGCAGGAAAACCAAGATAATCGGGGTTAGAGCGGAGGAAAACAAAGAAAAGTGAAGTTAGAGCGGAGGAAACCCAAGAAAAGCGGGGATAGAGCGGAGGAAAAAAAAGAAAAGCAGGGTTAGAGCGGAGGAAAACCAAGAAAAGCGGGTTTAGAGCGAAGGAAAACCAAGAAAAGCGAAGTTAGAGAAGAGGAAAACCAAGAAAAATGAAGTTAGAGAGGAGGAAAACAAGGACAAGGAGGGTTAGAGCGGAGGAAAACCAAGAAAAGCGAAGTTAGAGCGGAGGAAATCCAAGAACAGAGAGGAGGAAAAGCATGAAAAGCGGGGTTAGAGTGGAGGAAAACCAAGAAAAGCAGGGTTAGAGCGGAGGAAAACCAAGAACAGCTGGGTTAGAGCGGAGGAAAAACCAAGAAAAGCGGAATAAGTGCAGAGGAAAACCAAGAAAAGCGGGGTTAGAGCAGAGGAAAACCAAGAAAAGCTGGGTTGGAGCGGAGGAAAACAAAGAAAAGCGGGGTTAGAAATAGGAAAACCAAGAAAAGTGAAGTTAGAGCGGAGGAAAACCACGAAAAGCGGGTTTAGAACGGAGGAAAACCTAGATAAGAGGAGATAGAGAGAAGGAAAACCAAGAAAACCGGGGCTAGAGCGGAGGAAAAGAAAGAAAAGTGAAGTTAGAGGTGAGGAAAACCAAGAAAAGCGGGGTTAGAGCGGAGGAAATCCAAGAAAAGCGGGGTTAGAGCGGAGGAAAACCAAGAAAAGCGGGGTTAGAGCTGAGGAAAACCAAGAAAACCGGGGATAGAGTGGAGGAAAAGAAAGAAAAGGGAAGTTAGAGGTGAGGAAAAGCAAGAATAGCGGGGATAGAGCGGAGGAAAACAAAGAAAAGTTGGTTTAGAGCGGAGGAAAACGAAGAAAAGCGGGGTTAGTGTGGAGGAGAACCAAGAAAAAAGGGGTTAGAGTGGAGGAAAACCAAGAAAATCGGGTTTAGAGAGGAGGAAAAGCATGAAAAGCGGGGTTAGAGTGGAGGAAAACCAAGAAAAGCGGAATAAGTGCGGAGGAAAACCAAGAAAATCGGGGTAAGAGCGGAGGAAAACCAAGGAAAGGTCGGATAGAGCGGAGGAAAACCAAGAAAAGCGTGGTTACTGAGACGGAAAACCAAGAAAACCAGGGTTAGAGCGGAGGAAAAGAAAGAAAAGTGAAGATAGAGGTGAGGAAAACCAAGAAAAGCGGGGATAGAGCGGAGGAAAACCAAGAAAAGCGAAGTTAGAGAAGAGGAATACCAAGAAAAATGATGTTAGAGAGGAGGAAAAGCAGGATTAGAGCGGAGGAAAACCAAGAAAAGCGAACTTAGAGCGGAGGAAATCCAAGAAAAGCGAAGATAGAGCGGAGGGAAACGAAGAAAAGCGGGGTTAGTGTGGAGGAGAACCAAGAAAAGCTGGGTTAGAGCAAAGGAAAACCAAGAAAATCGGGTTTAGAGCGGAGGAAAACAAAGAAAAGCGGAGATAGAACGGAAGAAAACCAGGAAAAGCGGGGTAAGAGCAGAGGAAAACCATGATAATCGGGGATAGAGCGAAGGAAAACCAAGAAAAAGGAGTTAGAGGAAGAATGCAAAGAAAAGCGTGGTTAGAGCAGCAGAAATCCAAGAAAAGAATGGTTAGAGTGGAGAAAAACCCAGAAAAGCTGGTTTAGAGCACAGGAAAACCAAGAAAAGCGAAGTTAGATAAGAGGAAAACCAAGAAAAATGATGTTAGAGAGGAGGAAAACAAAGATAAGCAGGGTTAGAGCGGAGGAAATCCAAGAAAAGCGAATTTAGGGCAGAGGAAAACCAAGAAAAGCTGGGTTACAGCGGTGGAAAACCAAGAAAAGCGAGGTTAGAAAGGAGGAAAACCAAGAAAAGCAGAGTTAGAACGGAAGAAAACCAAGAAAAGCGGGTTAGAGAGCAGGAAAACCAAGATAATCGGGGTTAGAGCGGAGGAAAACCAATAAAAAGAAGTTAGAGAGGAAGAAAACAAAGAAAAGCGCGGTTAGAGCAGCAGAAATCCAAGTGTGTTCCGGTGGCGCAGTGGTTAAAGACGCCGCCATGCAACACTGGGGCCCGTAGTTCGAATCCCCCCTATGGCGCAAGTGGTAGAAGTGCCGCTCTGCTACACAGAGGCTCGAATCCCGGGAGCTGGACTCGATGATCTGTAAGGTCCCTTCCAACCAGCACGAAACTATTAAACTATGAAAAGCATGGTTAGAGTGGAGAAAAACCAAGAAAAGCTCGGTTAAAGTGGAGAAAAACCAAGAAAAGCGGAGTTAGAGGGGAGGAAAACCAAGGAAAGCGAGGTTAGAAAAGAGGAAAACCAAGAAAAGTGAAGTTAGAGCGGAGGAAAACCAAGAAAAGCGGGGTTAGAGAGAAGGAAAACCGAGAAAACCGGGGTTAGAGCGGAGGAAAAGAAAGAAAAGTGAAGTTAGAGGTGAGGAAAACCAAGAAAAGCGGGGTTAGAGCGGAGTAAGACCAATAAATGCTGGGTTAGAGCGAAGGAAATCTAGGAAATGCATAGTTAGAGCGGAGGAAAACCAAGAAAAGCGAGGTTCATGCGGGTCAAAACCAAGAATGGCGGGGTTAGAGCGGAGGAAAACCAAGAAAAGCAGAGTTAGAACGGAAGAAAACCAAGAAAAGCGGTGTTAGATTGGAGGAAAACCAAGATAATCGGGGTTAGAGTGGAGGAAAAGAAAGAAAAGTGAAGTTAGAGGTGAGGAAAACCAAGAGAAGCGGGGATAGAGCAGAAGAAAACCAGTAAAAGCTCGGTTAGAGTGGAGGAAAACCAAGATAATCGGGGTTAGAGTGGAGGAAAAGAAAGAAAAGTGAAGATAGAGGTGAGGAAAACCAAGAAAAGCGGGGATAGAGCGGAGGAAAACCAAGAAAAGCGAAGTTAGAAAAGAGGAATACCAAGAAAAATGATGTTAGAGAGGAGGAAAAGAAAGATAAGCAGGTTTAGAGCGGAGGAAAACCAAGAAAAGCGAACTTAGAGCGGAGGAAAACCAAGAAAAGCGGAATAAGTGCAGAGGAAAACAAAGAAAAGCGGGGTTAGAGCAGAGGAAAAACAAGAAAAGCGAAGATAGAGCGGAGGAAAACCAAGAAAAGAGGTGTTAGAGCGGAGGAAAAGAAAGAAAAGTGAAGATAGAAGTGAGGAAAACCAAGAAAAGAGGGGATAGAGAGGAGGAAAACCAAGAAAGGCGAAGTTAGAGAAGAGGAATACCAAGAAAAATGATGTTAGAGAGGAGGAAAAGAAAGATAGCCAGGTTTAGAGCAGAGGATAACCAAGAAAAGCGAAGTTAGAGCGGAGGAAAACCAAGAAAAGCGGGGTTATAGCGGAGGAAAACCAAGAAAAGCTGGGTTAGAGCAGAGGAAAACCAAGAAAAGCGGGGTTAGAAAGGAGGAAAACCAAGAAAAGTGATTTTAGAGCAGAGGAAAACCAAGAAAAGCGGAATAAGTGCGGAGGAAAACCAAGAAATGAGGAATAAGTGCTGAGGAAAACCAAGAAAAGCAGGGTTAGAGCGGAGGAAAACCAAGAAAAGCTGGGATAGAGCGGAAGAAAACAAAGAAAAGCGGGGTTAGAAAGGAGGAAAACCAAGAAAAGTGAAGTTAGAGCGGAGGAAAACCAAGAAAAGCGGGGTTAGAGTGGAGGAAAACCAAGAAAAGCGGGGTTAGATAGAAGGAAAACCAAGAAAAACGGGGTTAGAGCGGAGGAAAAGAAAGAAACGGTAAGTTAGAGGTGAGGAAAACCCAGAAAAGCGGGGATAGAGCGGAGGAAAACAAAGAAAAGCTGGGTTAGAGCGGAGGAAAACGAAGAAAAGCGGGGTTAGTGTAGAGGAGAACCAAGAAAAGCGGGGTTAGAGCGGAAGAAAACCAAGAAAAGCGGGGTTAGAGCGGAGGAAAAGCATGAAAAACGGGGTTAGAGCGGAGGAAAACCAAGAAAAGTGAAGTTAGAGCGGAGGAAAACCGAGAAAAGCGGGGTTAGAGCGGAGGAAAACCAAGATAGTCGGGGTTACAGCGAAGGAAAACCAATAAAAAGAAGTTAGAGAGGAAGAAAACAAAGAAAAGCGCGGTTAGAGCAGCAGAAATCCAAGTGTGCCCCGGTGGCGCAGTGGTTAAAAACGCCGCCTTGCAACACTGGGGCCCGCAGTTCGAATCCCCCCTATGGCGCAAGTGGTAGAAGTGCCGCTCTGCTACACAGAGGCTCGAATCCCGGGAGCTGGACTCGATGATCTGTAAGGTCCCTTCCAACCAGCACGAAACTATTAAACTATGAAAAGCATGGTTAGAGTGGAGAAAAACCAAGAAAAGCTCGGTTAAAGTGGAGAAAAACCAAGAAAAGCGGAGTTAGAGGGGAGGAAAACCAAGGAAAGCGAGGTTAGAAAAGAGGAAAACCAAGAAAAGTGAAGTTAGAGCGGAGGAAAACCAAGAAAAGCGGGGTTAGAGAGAAGGAAAACCGAGAAAACCGGGGTTAGAGCGGAGGAAAAGAAAGAAAAGTGAAGTTAGAGGTGAGGAAAACCAAGAAAAGCGGGGTTAGAGCGGAGTAAGACCAATAAATGCTGGGTTAGAGCGAAGGAAATCTAGGAAATGCATAGTTAGAGCGGAGGAAAACCAAGAAAAGCGAGGTTCATGCGGGTCAAAACCAAGAATGGCGGGGTTAGAGCGGAGGAAAACCAAGAAAAGCAGAGTTAGAACGGAAGAAAACCAAGAAAAGCGGTGTTAGATTGGAGGAAAACCAAGATAATCGGGGTTAGAGTGGAGGAAAAGAAAGAAAGTGAAGTTAGAGGTGAGGAAAACCAAGAGAAGCGGGGATAGAACAGAAGAAAACCAGTAAAAGCTCGGTTAGAGTGGAGGAAAACCAAGATAATCGAGGTTAGAGTGGAGGAAAAGAAAGAAAAGTGAAGATAGAGGTGAGGAAAACCAAGAAAAGCGGGGATAGAGTGGAGGAAAACCAAGAAAAGCTGGTTTAGAGCGGAAGAAATCCAAGAAAAGCGGGGTTAGTGTGGAGGAGAACCAAGAAAAGCGGAGTTAGAGCGGAGGAAAACCAAGAAAATCGGGGTTAGAGAGAAGGAAAACCGAGAAAACCGGGGTTAGAGCGGAGGGAAAGAAAGAAAAGTGAAGATAGAGGTGAGGAAAACCAAGAAAAGCGGGGATAGAGCGGAGGAAAACCAAGAAAAGCGAAGTTAGAGAAGAGGAATACAAAGAAAAATGATGTTAGAGAGGAGGAAAAGAAAGATAGCCAGGTTTAGAGCGGAGGATAACCAAGAAAAGCGAAGTTAGAGCGGAGGAAAACCAAGAAAAGCGGGGTTATAGCGGAGGAAAACCAAGAAAAGCTGGGTTCGAGCAGAGGAAAACCAAGAAAAGCGGGGTTAGAAAGGAGGAAAACCAAGAAAAGTGATTTTAGAGCAGAGGAAAACCAAGAAAAGCGGAATAAGTGCGGAGGAAAACCAAGAAATGAGGAATAAGTCCTGAGGAAAACCAAGAAAAGCAGGGTTAGAGCGGAGGAAAACAAAGAAAAGCTGGGATAGAGCGGAGGAAAACCAAGAAAAGCAAGGTTAGAAATGAGGAAAACCAAGAAAAGTGAAGTTAGAGCGGAGGAAAACCAAGAAAAGCGGGGTTAGAGTGGAGGAAAACCAAGAAAAGCGGGGTTAGATAGAAGGAAAACCAAGAAAAACGGGGTTAGAGCGGAGGAAAAGAAAGAAACGGTAAGTTAGAGGTGAGGAAAACCCAGAAAAGCGGGGATAGAGCGGAGGAAAACAAAGAAAAGCTGGGTTAGAGCGTAGGAAAACGAAGAAAAGCGGGGTTAGTGTGGAGGAGAACCAAGCAAAGCGGGGTTAGAGCGGAGGAAAACCAAGAAAATCGGGTTTAGAGCGGAGGAAAAGCATGAAAAACGGGGTTAGAGCGGAGGAAAACCAAGAAAAGTGAAGTTAGAGCGGAGGAAAACCGAGAAAAGCGGGGTTAGAGCGGAGAAAAACCAAGATAGTCGGGGTTACAGCGAAGGAAAACCAATAAAAAGAAGTTAGAGAGGAAGAAAACAAAGAAAAGCGCGGTTAGAGCAGCAGAAATCCAAGTGTGCCCCGGTGGCGCAGTGGTTAAAGACGCCGCCTTGCAACACTGGGGCCCGCAGTTCGAATCCCCCCTATGGCGCAAGTGGTAGAAGTGCCGCTCTGCTACACAGAGGCTCGAATCCCGGGAGCTGGACTCGATGATCTGTAAGGTCCCTTCCAACCAGCACGAAACTATGAAACTATGAAAAGCATGGTTAGAGTGGAGAAAAACCAAGAAAAGCTGGGTTAAAGTGGAGAAAAACCAAGAAAAGCGGGGTTAGAGGAGAGGAAAACCAAGGAAAGCGAGGTTAGAAAAGAGGAAAACCAAGAAAACCTGGGTTAGAGCGGAGGAAAAGAAAGAAAAGTGAAGATAGAGGTGAGGAAAACCAAGAAAAGTGGGGATAGAGCGGAGGAAAACCAAGAAAAGCGAAGTTAGAGAAGAGGAATACCAAGAAAAATGATGTTAGAGAGGAGGAAAAGAAAGATAAGCAGGTCTAGAGCGGAGGAAAACCAAGAAAAGCGAACTTAGAGCGGAGGAAAACAAAGAAAAGAGGAATAAGTGCATAGGAAAACAAAGAAAAGCAGGGTTAGAGCGGAGGAAAACCAAGAAAAGCGGGGTTATAGCGGAGGAAAACCAAGAAAAGCTGGGTTACAGCAGAGGAAAACCAAGAAAAGCGGGGTTAGAAAGGAGGAAAACCAAGAAAAGTGATCTTAGAGCAGAGGAAAACCAAGAAAAGCGGAATAAGTGCAGAGGAAAACCAAGAAATGAGGAATAAGTGCTGAGGAAAACCAAGAAAAGTCAGGGTTAGAGTGGAGGAAAACAAAGAAAAGCTGGGATAGAGCGGAGGCAAACCAAGAAAAGCGGGGTTAGAGAGGAGGAAAACCAAGATAAGCGGGGTTAGAGAGAAAAAAAAACAAGAAAAACGGGGTTAGAGCGGAGGAAAAGAAAGAAAAGGTAAGTTAGAGGTGAGGAAAACCAAGATAAGCGGGGATAGAGCGGAGGAAAACAAAGAAAAGCTGGGTTAGAGCGGACGAAAACGAAGAAAAGCGGGGTTAGAGCGAAGGAAAACCAAGGAAAGCGAGGTTAGAAAAGAGGAAAACCAAGAAAAGCGAAGTTAGAGCGGAGGAAAACCAAGAAAAACGGGGTTAGAGAGAAGGAAAACCGAGAAAACCGGGGTTAGAGCGGAGGAAAAGAAAGAAAAGTGAAGATAGAGGTGAGGAAAACCAAGAAAATCAGGGATAGAGCAGAGGAAAACCAAGAAAAGCGAAGTTAGAGAAGAGGAATACCAAGAAAAATGATGTTAGAGAGGAGGAAAAGAAAGATAAGCAGGTCTAGAGCGGAGGAAAACCAAGAAAAGCGAACTTAGAGCGGAGGAAAACCAAGAAAAGCGGAATAAGTGCAGAGGAAAACAAAGAAAAGCGGGGTTAGAGCGGAGGAAAACCAAGAAAAGCGGGGTTAGAGCGGAGGAAAACCAAGAAAAGCTGGGTTACAGCAGAGGAAAACAAAGAAAAGCGGCGTTAGAAAGGAGGAAAACCAAGAAAAGTGATCTTAGAGCAGAGGAAAACCAAGAAAAGCGGAATAAGTGCGGAGGAAAACCAAGAAATGAGGAATAAGTGCTGAGGAAAACCAAGAAAAGCAGGGTTAGTGCGGAGGAAAACAAAGAAAAGCTGGGATAGAGCGGAGGCAAACCAAGAAAAGCGGGGTTAGAGCGGAGGAAAACCAATATAAGCGGGGTTAGAGAGAAAAAAAAACAAGAAAAACGGGGTTAGAGCGGAGGAAAAGAAAGAAAAGGTAAGTTAGAGGTGAGGAAAACCAAGAAAAGCAGGGATAGAGCGGAGGAAAAGAAGAAAAGATGGGTTAGAGCGGACGAAAACGAAAAAAGCAGGGTTAGTGTGGAGGAGAACCAAGAAAAGCGGGTTTAGAGCGGAGGAAAACCAAAAAAATCGGGTTTAGAGCGGAGGAAAACCAAGTAAAGCGGGGTTAGAGCGGAGGAAAACCAAGAAAAGTGAAGTTAGAGCGGAGGAAAACCAAGAAAAGCGGAGATAGAACGGAAGAAAACCAGGAAAAGCGGGGTTAGAGTGGAGGAAAACCATGATAATCGGGGATAGAGCGAAGGAAAACCAAGAAAAAGGAGTTAGAGGAAGAATACAAAGAAAAGCGCGGTTAGAGCAGCAGAAATCCAAGAAAAGAATGGTTAGAGTGGAGAAAAACCCAGAAAAGCTGGTTTAGAGCGGAGGAAAACCAAGAAAAGCGAAGTTAGATAAGAGGAAAACCAAGAAAAATGATGTTAGAGAGGAGGAAAACAAAGATAAGCAGGGTTAGAGCGGAGGAAATCCAAGATAAGCGAAGTTAGAGCGGAGGAAAACCAAGAAAAGCTGGGTTAGAGCGGAGGAAAACCAAGAAAAGCGAGGTTCATGCGGATGAAAACCAAGAAATGCGGGGTTAGAGTGGAGGAAAACCAAGAAAAGCAGAGTTAGAACGGAAGAAAACCAAGAAAAGTGATCTTAGAGCGGAGGAAAACCAAGATAATCGGGGTTAGAGCGGAGGAAAACCAATAAAAAGAAGTTAGAGAGGAAGAAAACAAAGAAAAGCGCGGTTAGAGCAGCAGAAATCCAAGTGTGCCCCGGTGGCGCAGTGATTAAAGACGCCGCCTTGCAACACTGGGGCCCGTAGTTCGAATCCCCCCTATGGCGCAAGTGGTAGAAGTGCCGCTCTGCTACACAGAGGCTCGAATCCCGGGAGCTGGACTCGATGATCTGTAAGGTCCCTTCCAACCAGCACGAAACTATGAAACTATGAAAAGCATGGTTAGAGTGGAGAAAAACCAAGAAAAGCTCGGTTAAAGTGGAGAAAAACCAAGAAAAGCGGGGTTAGAGGGGAGGAAAACCAAGGAAAGCGAGGTTAGAAAAGAGGAAAGCCAAGAAAAGTGAAGTTAGAGCGGAGGAAAACCAAGAAAAGCGGGGTTAGAGAGAAGGAAAACCGAGAAAACCGGGGTTAGAGCGGAGGAAAAGAAAGAAAAGTGAAGATAGAGGTGAGGAAAACCAAGAAAAGCGGGGTTAGAGCGGAGTAAGACCAATAAATGCTGGGTTAGAGCGAAGGAAATCTAGGAAATGCATAGTTAGAGCGGAGGAAAACCTAGAAAAGCGAGGTTCATGCGGGTCAAAACCAAGAATGGCGGGGTTAGAGCGGAGGAAATCCAAGAAAAGCAGAGTTAGAACGGAAGAAAACCAAGAAAAGCGGGGTTAGAGTGGAGGAAAACCAAGATAATCGGGGTTAGAGTGGAGGAAAAGAAAGAAAAGTGAAGGTAGAGTTGAGGAAAACCAAGAGAAGCGGGGATAGAGCAGAAGAAAACCAGTAAAAGCTCGGTTAGAGTGGAGGAAAACCAAGATAATCGGGGTTAGAGTGGAGGAAAAGAAAGAAAAGTGAAGATAGAGGTGAGGAAAACCAAGAAAAGCGGGGATAGAGCGGAGGAAAACCAAGAAAAGCGAAGTTAGAGAAGAGGAATACCAAGAAAAATGATGTTAGAGAGGAGGAAAAGAAAGATAAGCAGGTTTAGAGCGGAGGAAAACCAAGAAAAGCGAACTTAGAGCGGAGGAAAACCAAGAAAAGCGGAATAAGTGCAGAGGAAAACAAAGAAAAGCGGGGTTAGAGCGGAGGAAAAACAAGAAAAGCGAAGATAGAGCGGAGGAAAACCAAGAAAAGAGGTGTTAGAGCGGAGGAAAAGAAAGAAAAGTGAAGATAGAAGTGAGGAAAACAAAGAAAAGAGGGGATAGAGAGGAGGAAAACCAAGAAAAGCGGGGTTATAGCGGAGGAAAACCAAGAAAAGCTGGGTTCGAGCAGAGGAAAACCAAGAAAAGCGGGGTTAGAAAGGAGGAAAACCAAGAAAAGTGATTTTAGAGCAGAGGAAAACCAAGAAAAGCGGAATAAGTGCGGAGGAAAACCAAGAAATGAGGAATAAGTCCTGAGGAAAACCAAGAAAAGCAGGGTTAGAGCGGAGGAAAACAAAGAAAAGCTGGGATAGAGCGGAGGAAAACCAAGAAAAGCGGGGTTAGAAAGGAGGAAAACCAAGAAAAGTGAAGTTAGAGCGGAGGAAAACCAAGAAAAGCGGGGTTAGAGTGGAGGAAAACCAAGAAAAGCGGGGTTAGATAGAAGGAAAACCAAGAAAAACGGGGTTAGAGCGGAGGAAAAGAAAGAAACGGTAAGTTAGAGGTGAGGAAAACCCAGAAAAGCGGGGATAGAGCGGAGGAAAACAAAGAAAAGCTGGGTTAGAGCGGACGAAAACGAAGAAAAGCGGGGTTAGAGCGAAGGAAAACCAAGGAAAGCGAGGTTAGAAAAGAGGAAAACCAAGAAAATCGGGTTTAGAGCGGAGGAAAAGCATGAAAAACGGGGTTAGAGCGGAGGAAAACCAAGAAAAGTGAAGTTAGAGCGGAGGAAAACCGAGAAAAGCGGGGTTAGAGCGGAGGAAAACCAAGATAGTCGGGGTTACAGCGAAGGAAAACCAATAAAAAGAAGTTAGAGAGGAAGAAAACAAAGAAAAGTGCGGTTAGAGCAGCAGAAATCCAAGTGTGCCCCGGTGGCGCAGTGGTTAAAGACGCCGCCTTGCAACACTGGGGCCCGCAGTTCGAATCCCCCCTATGGCGCAAGTGGTAGAAGTGCCGCTCTGCTACACAGAGGCTCGAATCCCGGGAGCTGGACTCGATGATCTGTAAGGTCCCTTCCAACAAGCACGAAACTATGAAACTATGAAAAGCATGGTTAGAGTGGAGAAAAACCAAGAAAAGCTGGGTTAAAGTGGAGAAAAACCAAGAAAAGCGGGGTTAGAGGAGAGGAAAACCAAGGAAAGCGAGGTTAGAAAAGAGGAAAACCAAGAAAAGCGGGGTTAGAGCGGAGGAAAACCAAGAAAAACGGGGTTAGAGAGAAGGAAAACCGAGAAAACCTGGGTTAGAGCGGAGGAAAAGAAAGAAAAGTGAAGATAGAGGGGAGGAAAACCAAGGAAAGCGAGGTTAGAAAAGAGGAAAGCCAAGAAAAGTGAAGTTAGAGCGGAGGAAAACCAAGAAAAGCGGGGTTAGAGAGAAGGAAAACCGAGAAAACCGGGGTTAGAGCGGAGGAAAAGAAAGAAAAGTGAAGTTAGAGGTGAGGAAAACCAAGAAAAGCGGGGATAGAGCGGAGGAAAACCAAGAAAAGCGAAGTTAGAGTGGAGGAAAACCAAGATAATCGGGGTTAGAGTGGAGGAAAAGAAAGAAAAGTGAAGGTAGAGTTGAGGAAAACCAAGAGAAGCGGGGATAGAGCAGAAGAAAACCAGTAAAAGCTCGGTTAGAGTGGAGGAAAACCAAGATAATCGGGGTTAGAGTGGAGGAAAAGAAAGAAAAGTGAAGATAGAGGTGAGGAAAACCAAGAAAAGCGGGGATAGAGCGGAGGAAAACCAAGAAAAGCGAAGTTAGAGAAGAGGAATACCAAGAAAAATGATGTTAGAGAGGAGGAAAAGAAAGATAAGCAGGTTTAGAGCGGAGGAAAACCAAGAAAAGCGAACTTAGAGCGGAGGAAAACCAAGAAAAGCGGAATAAGTGCAGAGGAAAACAAAGAAAAGCGGGGTTAGAGCGGAGGAAAAACAAGAAAAGCGAAGATAGAGCGGAGGAAAACCAAGAAAAGAGGTGTTAGAGCGGAGGAAAAGAAAGAAAAGTGAAGATAGAAGTGAGGAAAACAAAGAAAAGAGGGGATAGAGAGGAGGAAAACCAAGAAAAGCGAAGTTAGAGAAGAGGAATACCAAGAAAAATGATGTTAGAGAGGAGGAAAAGAAAGATAGCCAGGTTTAGAGCGGAGGATAACCAAGAAAAGCGAAGTTAGAGCGGAGGAAAACCAAGAAAAGCGGGGTTAGAGCGGAGGAAAACAAAGAAAAGCTGGGTTAGAGCAGAGGATAACCAAGAAAAGCGGGGTTAGAGCGGAGGAAAACCAAGAAAAGTGATTTTAGAGCAGAGGAAAACCAAGAAAAGCGGAATAAGTGCGGAGGAAAACCAAGAAATGAGGAATAAGTGCTGAGGAAAACCAAGAAAAGCAGGGTTAGAGCAGAGGAAAACCAAGAAAAGCTGGGATAGAGCGGAGGAAAACCAAGAAAAGCGGGGTTAGAAAGGAGGAAAACCAAGAAAAACGGGGTTAGAGCGGAGGAAAACCAAGAAAAGCGGGGTTAGAGAGAAGGAAAACCAAGAAAAACGGGGTTAGAGCGGAGGAAAACAAAGAAAAGCTGGGTTAGAGCGGAGGAAAACGAAGAAAAGCGGGGTTAGTGTGGAGGAGAACCAAGAAAAGCGGGGTTAGAGCGGAGGAAAACCAAGAAAAGTGAAGTTAGAGCGGAGGAAAACCGAGAAAAGCGGGGTTAGAGCGGAGGAAAACAAAGATAGTCGGGGTTACAGCGAAGGAAAACCAATAAAAAGAAGTTAGAGAGGAAGAAAACAAAGAAAAGCGCGGTTAGAGCAGCAGAAATCCAAGTGTGCCCCGGTGGCGCAGTGGTTAAAGACGCCGCCTTGCAACACTGGGGCCCGCAGTTCGAATCCCCCCTATGGCGCAAGTGGTAGAAGTGCCGCTCTGCTACACAGAGGCTCGAATCCCGGGAGCTGGACTCGATGATCTGTAAGGTCCCTTCCAACCAGCACGAAACAATGAAACTATGAAAAGCATGATTAGAGTGGAGAAAAACCAAGAAAAGCTGGGTTAAAGTGGAGAAAAACCAAGAAAAGCGGGGTTAGAGGGGAGGAAAACCAAGGAAAGCGAGGTTAGAAAAGAGGAAAACCAAGAAAGCGGGGTTAGAGCGGAGGAAAACCAAGAAAAACGGGGTTAGAGAGAAGGAAAACCGAGAAAACCGGGGTTAGAGCGGAGGAAAAGAAAGAAAAGTGAAGATAGAGGTGAGGAAAACCAAAAAAGCGGGGATAGAGCGGAGGAAAACCAAGAAAAGCGAAGTTAGAGAAGAGGAATACCAAGAAAAATGATGTTAGAGAGGAGGAAAAGAAAGATAAGCTGGTCTAGAGCGGAGGAAAACCAAGAAAAGCGAAGTTAGAGCGGAGGAAAACCAAGAAAAGCGGGGTTCTAGCGGAGGAAAACCAAGAAAAGCTGGGTTCGAGCAGAGGAAAACCAAGAAAAGTGGGGTTAGAAAGGAGGAACACCAAGAAAAGTGATTTTAGAGCAGAGGAAAACCAAGAAAAGCGGAATAAGTGTGGAGGAAAACCAAGAAATGAGGAATAAGTGCTGAGGAAAACCAAGAAAAGTAGGGTTAGAGCGGAGGAAAACAAAGAAAAGCTGGGATAGAGCGGAGGAAAACCAAGAAAAGCGGGGTTAGAAAGGAGGAAAACCAAGAAAAGTGAAGTTAGAGCGGAGGAAAGCCAAGAAAAGCGGGGTTAGAGCGGAGGAAAACCAAGAAAAGCGGGGTTAGATAGAAGGAAAACCAAGAAAAACGGGGTTAGAGCGGAGGAAAAGCATGAAAAACGGGGTTAGAGCGGAGGAAAACCAAGAAAAGTGAAGTTAGAGCGGAGGAAAACCGAGAAAAGCGGGGTTAGAGCGGAGGAAAACCAAGATAGTCGGGGTTACAGCGAAGGAAAACCAATAAAAAGTAGTTAGAGAGGAAGAAAACAAAGAAAAGCGCGGTTAGAGCAGCAGAAATCCTAGTGTGCCCCGGTGGCACAGTGGTTAAAAACGCCGCCTTGCAACACTGGGGCCCGCAGTTCGAATCCCCCCTATGGCGCAAGTGGTAGAAGTGCCGCTCTGCTACACAGAGGCTCGAATCCCGGGAGCTGGACTCGATGATCTGTAAGGTCCCTTCCAACCAGCACGAAACTATGAAACTATGAAAAGCATGGTTAGAGTGGAGAAAAACCAAGAAAAGCTGGGTTAAAGTGGAGAAAAACCAAGAAAAGCGGGGTTAGAGGGGAGGAAAACCAAGGAAAGCGAGGTTAGAAAAGAGGAAAACCAAGAAAAGTGAAGTTAGAGCGGAGGAAAACCAAGAAAAGCGGGGTTAGAGAGAAGGAAAACCGAGAAAACCGGGGTTAGAGCGGAGGAAAAGAAAGAAAAGTGAAGTTAGAGGTGAGGAAAACCAAGAAAAGCGGGGTTAGAGCGGAGTAAGACCAATAAATGCTGGGTTAGAGCGAAGGAAATCTAGTAAATGCATAGTTAGAGCGAAGGAAAACCAAGAAAAGCGAGGTTCATGCGGGTCAAAACCAAGAATGGCGGGGTTAGAGCGGAGGAAAACCAAGAAAAGCAGAGTTAGAACGGAAGAAAATCAAGAAAAGCGGGGTTAGAGTGGAGGAAAAGAAAGAAAAGGTAAGTTAGAGGTGAGGAAAACCAATAAAAGCGGGGATAGAGCAGAGGAAAACAAAGAAAAGCTGGGTTAGAGCGGACGAAAACGAAGAAAAGCGGGGTTAGTGTGGAGGGGAACCAAGAAAAGCAGGTTTAGAGCGGAGGAAAACCAAAAAAATCGGGTTTAGAGCGAAGGAAAACCAAGTAAAGCGGGGTTAGAGCGGAGGAAAACCAAGAAAAGTGAAGTTAGAGCGGAGGAAAACCAAGAAAAGCGGAGACAGAACGGAAGAAAACCAGGAAAAGCGGCGTTAGAGTGGAGGAAAACCATGATAATCGGGGATAGAGCGAAGGAAAACCAAGAAAAAGGAGTTAGAGGAAGAATACAAAGAAAAGCGCGGTTAGAGCAGCAGAAATCCAAGAAAAGAATGGTTAGAGTGGAGAAAAACCCAGAAAAGCTGGTTTAGAGCGGAGGAAAACCAAGAAAAGCGAAGTTAGATAAGAGGAAAACCAAGAAAAATGATGTTAGAGAGGAGAAAAACAAAGATAAGCAGGGTTAGAGCGGAGGAAATCCAAGAAAAGCGAAGTTAGAGCGGAGGAAAACCAAGAAAAGCTGGGTTGGAGCGGAGGAAAACCAAGAAAAGCGAGGTTCATGCGGATGAAAACCAAGAAATGCGGGGTTAGAGTGGAGGAAAACCAAGAAAAGCAGAGTTAGAACGGAAGAAAACCAAGAAAAGCGGGTTAGAGAGCAGGAAAACCAAGATAATCGGGGTTAGAGCGGAGGAAAACAAATAAAAAGAAGTTAGAGAGGAAGAAAACAAAGAAAAGCGCGGTTAGAGCAGCAGAAATCCAAGTGTGCCCCGGTGGCGCAGTGGTTAAAGACGCCGCCTTGCAACACTGGGGCCCACAGTTCGAATCCCCCCTATGGCGCAAGTGGTAGAAGTGCCGCTCTGCTACACAGAGGCTCGAATCCCGGGAGCTGGACTCGATGATCTGTAAGGTCCCTTCCAACCAGCACGAAACTATGAAACTATGAAAAGCATGGTTAGAGTGGAGAAAAACCAAGAAAAGCTGGGTTAAAGTGGAGAAAAACCAAGAAAGGCGGGGTTAGAGGGGAGGAAAACCAAGGAAAGCGAGGTTAGAAAAGAGGAAAACCAAGAAAAGTGAAGTTAGAGCGGAGGAAAACCAAGAAAAGCGGGGTTAGAGAGAAGGAAAACCGAGAAAACCGGGGTTAGAGCGGAGGAAAAGAAAGAAAAGTGAAGTTAGAGGTGAGGAAAACCAAGAAAAGCGGGGTTAGAGCGGAGTAAGACCAATAAATGCTGGGTTAGAGCGAAGGAAATCTAGGAAATGCATAGTTAGAGCGGAGGAAAACCAAGAAAAGCGAGGTTCATGCGGGTCAAAACCAAGAATGGCGGGGTTAGAGCGGAGGAAAACCAAGAAAAGCAGAGTTAGAACGGAAGAAAACCAAGAAAAGTGGGGTTAGAGTGGAGGAAAACCAAGATAATCGGGGTTAGAGTGGAGGAAAAGAAAGAAAAGTGAAGGTAGAGTTGAGGAAAACCAAGAGAAGCGGGGATAGAGCAGAAGAAAACCAGTAAAAGCTCGGTTAGAGTGGAGGAAAACCAAGATAATCGGGGTTAGAGTGGAGGAAAAGAAAGAAAAGTGAAGATAGAGGTGAGGAAAACCAAGAAAAGCAGGGATAGGGCGGAGGAAAACCAAGAAAAGCGAAGTTAGAGAAGAGGAATACCAAGAAAAGCGGAATAAGTGCAGAGGAAAACAAAGAAAAGCGGGGTTAGAGCGGAGGAAAAACAAGAAAAGCGAAGATAGAGCGGAGGAAAACCAAGAAAAGAGGTGTTAGAGCGGAGGAAAAGAAAGATAAGCAGGTTTAGAGCGGAGGAAAACCAAGAAAAGCGAACTTAGAGCGGAGGAAAACCAAGAAAAGCGGAATAAGTGCAGAGGAAAACAAAGAAAAGCGGGGTTAGAGCGGAGGAAAAACAAGAAAAGCGAAGATAGAGCGGAGGAAAACCAAGAAAAGAGGTGTTAGAGCGGAGGAAAAGAAAGAAAAGTGAAGATAGAAGTGAGGAAAACCAAGAAAAGAGGGGATAGAGAGGAGGAAAACCAAGAAAAGCGAAGTTAGAGAAGAGGAATACCAAGAAAAATGATGTTAGAGAGGAGGAAAAGAAAGATAGCCAGGTTTAGAGCGGAGGATAACCAAGAAAAGCGAAGTTAGAGCGGAGGAAAACCAAGAAAAGCGGGGTTATAGCGGAGGAAAACCAAGAAAAGCTGGGTTAGAGCAGAGGAAAACCAAGAAAAGCGGGGTTAGAAAGGAGGAAAACCAAGAAAAGTGATTTTAGAGCAGAGGAAAACCAAGAAAAGAAGAAAAAGTGCGGAGGAAAACCAAGAAATGAGGAATAAGTGCTGAGGAAAACCAAGAAAAGCAGGGTTAGAGCGGAGGAAAACAAAGAAAAGCTGGGATAGAGCGGAGGAAAACCAAGAAAAGTGGGGTTAGAAAGGAGGAAAACCAAGAAAAGTGAAGTTAGAGCAGAGGAAAACCAAGAAAAGCGGGGTTAGAGCGGAGGAAAACCAAGAAAAGCGGGGTTAGAGAGAAGGAAAACCAAGAAAAACGGGGTTAGAGCGGAGGAAAAGAAAGAAAAGGGAAGTTAGAGGTGAGGAAAACCCAGAAAAGTGGGGATAGAGCGGAGGAAAACAAAGAAAAGCTGGGTTAGAGCGGAGGAAAACGAAGAAAAGCGGGGTTAGTGTGGAGGAGAACCAAGAATAGCGGGGTTAGAGCGGAGGAAAACCAAGAAAATCGGGTTTAGAGCGGAGGAAAAGCATGAAAAACGGGGTTAGAGCGGAGGAAAACCAAGAAAAGTGAAGTTAGAGCGGAGGAAAACCGAGAAAAGCGGGGTTAGAGCGGAGGAAAACAAAGATAGTCGGGGTTACAGCGAAGGAAAACCAATAAAAAGAAGTTAGAGAGGAAGAAAACAAAGAAAAGCGTGGTTAGAGCAGCAGAAATCCAAGTGTGCCCCGGTGGCGCAGTGGTTAAAGACGCCGCCTTGCAACACTGGGGCCCGCAGTTCGAATCCCCCCTATGGCGCAAGTGGTAGAAGTGCCGCTCTGCTACACAGAGGCTCGAATCCCGGGAGCTGGACTCGATGATCTGTAAGGTCCCTTCCAACCAGCACGAAACTATGAAACTATGAAAAGCATGGTTAGAGTGGAGAAAAACCAAGAAAAGCTGGGTTAAAGTGGAGAAAAACCAAGAAAAGCGGGGTTAGAGGGGAGGAAAACCAAGGAAAGCGAGGTTAGAAAAGAGGAAAACCAAGAAAAGCGGGGTTAGAGCGGAGGAAAACCAAGAAAAACGGGGTTAGAGAGAAGGAAAACCGAGAACACCGGGGTTAGAGCGGAGGAAAAGAAAGAAAAGTGAAGATAGAGGTGAGGAAAACCAAAAAAGCGGGGATAGAGCGGAGGAAAACCAAGAAAAGCGAAGTTAGAGAAGAGGAATACCAAGAAAAATGATGTTAGAGAGGAGGAAAAGAAAGATAAGCTGGTCTAGAGCGGAGGAAAACCAAGAAAAGCGAAGTTAGAGCGGAGGAAAACCAAGAAAAGCGGGGTTCTAGCGGAGGAAAACCAAGAAAAGCTGGGTTCGAGCAGAGGAAAACCAAGAAAAGCGGGGTTAGAAAGGAGGAACACCAAGAAAAGTGATTTTAGAGCAGAGGAAAACCAATAAAAGCGGAATAAGTGCGGAGGAAAACCAAGAAATGAGGAATAAGTGCTGAGGAAAACCAAGGAAAGCAGGGTTAGAGCGGAGGAAAACAAAGAAAAGCTGGGATAGAGCGGAGGAAAACCAAGAAAAGCGGGGTTAGAGCGGAGGAAAAGCATGAAAAGCGGGGTTAGAGCGGAGGAAAACCAAGAAAAGTGAAGTTAGAGCGGAGGAAAACCGAGAAAAGCGGGGTTAGAGCGGAGGAAAACCAAGATAGTCGGGGTTACAGCGAAGGAAAACCAATAAAAAGAAGTTAGAGAGAAAGAAAACAAAGAAAAGCGCGGTTAGAGCAGCAGAAATCCTAGTGTGCCCCGGTGGCACAGTGGTTAAAAACGCCGCCTTGCAACACTGGGGCACGCAGTTCGAATCCCCCCTATGGCGCAAGTGGTAGAAGTGCCGCTCTGCTACACAGAGGCTCAAATCCCGGGAGCTGGACTCGATGATCTGTAAGGTCCCTTCACACCAGCACGAAACTATGAAACTATGAAAAGCATGGTTAGAGTGGAGAAAAACCAAGAAAAGCTGGGTTAAAGTGGAGAAAAACCAAGAAAAGCGGGGTTAGAGGGGAGGAAAACCAAGGAAAGCGAGGTTAGAAAAGAGGAAAACCAAGAAAAGTGAAGTTAGAGCGGAGGAAAACCAAGAAAAGCGGGGTTAGAGAGAAGGAAAACCGAGAAAACCGGGGTTAGAGCGGAGGAAAAGAAAGAAAAGTGAAGTTAGAGGTGAGGAAAACCAAGAAAAGCGGGGTTAGAGCGGAGTAAGACCAATAAATGCTGGGTTAGAGCGAAGGAAATCTAGTAAATGCATAGTTAGAGCGGAGGAAAACCAAGAAAAGCGAGGTTCATGCGGGTCAAAACCAAGAATGGCGGGGTTAGAGCGGAGGAAAACCAAGAAAAGCAGAGTTAGAACGGAAGAAAACCAAGAAAAGCGGGGTTAGAGTGGAGGAAAAGAAAGAAAAGTGAAGGTAGAGTTGAGGAAAACCAAGAGAAGCGGGGATAGAGCAGAAGAAAACCAGTAAAAGCTTGGTTAGAGTGGAGGAAAACCAAGATAATCAGGGTTAGAGTGGAGGAAAAGAAAGAAAAGTGAAGATAGAGGTGAGGAAAACCAAGAAAAGCAGGGATAGAGCGGAGGAAAACCAAGAAAAGCGAAGTTAGAGAAGAGGAATACCAAGAAAAATGATGTTAGAGAGGAGGAAAAGAAAGATAAGCAGGTTTAGAGCGGAGGAAAACCAAGAAAAGCGAACTTAGAGCGGAGGAAAACCAAGAAAAGCGGAATAAGTGCAGAGGAAAACAAAGAAAAGCGGGGTTAGAGCGGAGGAAAAACAAGAAAAGCGAAGATAGAGCGGAGGAAAACCAAGAAAAGAGGTGTTAGAGCGGAGGAAAAGAAAGAAAAGTGAAGATAGAAGTGAGGAAAACCAAGAAAAGAGGGGATAGAGAGGAGGAAAACCAAGAAAAGCGAAGTTAGAGAAGAGGAATACCAAGAAAAATGATGTTAGAGAGGAGGAAAAGAAAGATAGCCAGGTTTAGCGCGGAGGATAACCAAGAAAAGCGAAGTTAGAGCGGAGGAAAACCAAGAAAAGCGGGGTTATAGCAGAGGAAAACCAAGAAAAGCTGGGTTAGAGCAGAGGAAAACCAAGAAAAGCGGGGTTAGAAAGGAGGAAAACCAAGAAATGTGATTTTAGAGCAGAGGAAAACCAAGAAAAGAGGAAAAAGTGCGGAGGAAAACCAAGAAATGAGGAATAAGTGCTGAGGAAAACCAAGAAAAGCAGGGTTAGAGCGGAGGAAAACAAAGAAAAGCTGGGATAGAGCGGAGGAAAACCAAGAAAAGCGGGGTTAGAAAGGAGGAAAACCAAGAAAAGTGAAGTTAGAGCGGAGGAAAACCAAGAAAAGCGGGGTTAGAGCGGAGGAAAACCAAGAAAAGCGGGGTTAGATAGAAGGAAAACCAAGAAAAACGGGGTTAGAGCGGAGGAAAAGCATGAAAAACGTGGTTAGAGCGGAGGAAAACCAAGAAAAGTGAAGTTAGAGCGGAGGAAAACCGAGAAAAGCGGGGTTAGAGCGGAGGAAAACCAAGATAGTCGGGGTTACAGCGAAGGAAAGCCAATAAAGAGAAGTTAGAGAGGAAGAAAACAAAGAAAAGCGCGGTTAGAGCAGCAGAAATCCAAGTGTGCCCCGGTGGCGCAGTGGTTAAAGACGCCGCCTTGCAACACTGGGGCCCGCAGTTCGAATCCCCCCTATGGCGCAAGTGGTAGAAGTGCCGCTCTGCTACACAGAGGCTCGAATCCCGGGAGCTGGACTCGATGATCTGTAAGGTCCCTTCCAACCAGCACGAAACTATGAAACTATGAAAAGCATGGTTAGAGTGGAGAAAAACCAAGAAAAGCTGGGTTAAAGTGGAGAAAAACCAAGAAAAGCGGGGTTAGAGGGGAGGAGAACCAAGGAAAGCGGGGTTAGAAAGAAGGAAAACCAAGAAAAGCGAAGTTAGAGCGGAGGAAAACCAAGAAAAACGGGGTTAGAGAGAAGGAAAACCGAGAAAACCGGGGTTAGAGCGGAGGAAAAGAAAGAAAAGTGAAGATAGAGGTGAGGAAAACCAAGAAAAGCGGGGTTAGAGCGGAGGAAAACAAAGAAAAGCTGGGTTAGAGCGGACGAAAACGAAGAAAAGCTGGGTTAGTGTGGAGGAGAACCAAGAAAAGCGGGTTTAGAGCGGAGGAAAACCAAAAAAATCGGGTTTAGAGCGGAGGAAAACCAAGTAAAGCGGGGTTAGAGCGGAGGAAAACCAAGAAAAGTGAAGTTAGAGCGGAGGAAAACCAAGAAAAGCGGAGATGGAACGGAAGAAAACCAGGAAAAGCGGGGTTAGAGTGGAGGAAAACCATGATAATCGGGGATAGAGCGAAGGAAAACCAAGAAAAAGGAGTTAGAGGAAGAATACAAAGAAAAGCGCGGTTAGAGCAGCAGAAATCCAAGAAAAGAATGGTTAGAGTGGAGAAAAACCCAGAAAAGCTGGTTTAGAGCGGAGGAAAACCAAGAAAAGCGAAGTTAGATAAGAGGAAAACCAAGAAAAATGATGTTAGAGAGGAGAAAAACAAAGATAAGCAGGGTTAGAGCAGAGGAAATCCAAGAAAAGCGAAGTTAGAGCGGAGGAAAACCAAGAAAAGCTGGGTTAGAGCGGAGGAAAACCAAGAAAAGCGAGGTTCATGCGGATGAAAACCAAGAAATGCGGGGTTAGAGTGGAGGAAAACCAAGAAAAGCAGAGTTAGAACGGAAGAAAACCAAGAAAAGCGGGTTAGAAAGCAGGAAAACCAAGATAATCGGGGTTAGAGCGGAGGAAAACCAATAAAAAGAAGTTAGAGAGGAAGAAAACAAAGAAAAGCGCGGTTAGAGCAGCAGCAATCCAAGTGTGCCCCGGTGGCGCAGTGGTTAAAGACGCCGCCTTGCAACACTGGGGCCCGCAGTTCGAATCCCCCCTATGGCGCAAGTGGTAGAAGTGCCGCTCTGCTACACAGAGGCTCGAATCCCGGGAGCTGGACTCGATGATCTGTAAGGTCCCTTCCAACCAGCACGAAACTATGAAACTATGAAAAGCATGGTTAGAGTGGAGAAAAACCAAGAAAAGCTCGGTTAAAGTGGAGAAAAACCATGAAAAGCGGGGTTAGAGGGGAGGAAAACCAAGGAAAGCGAGGTTAGAAAAGAGGAAAACCAAGAAAAGTGAAGTTAGAGCGGAGGAAAACCAAGAAAAGCGGGGTTAGAAAGAAGGAAAACCGAGAAAACCGGGGTTAGAGCGGAGGAAAAGAAAGAAAAGTGAAGTTAGAGGTGAGGAAAACCAAGAAAAGCGGGGTTAGAGCGGAGTAAGACCAATAAATGCTGGGTTAGAGCGAAGGAAATCTAGGAAATGCATAGTTAGAGCGGAGGAAAACCAAGAAAAGCGAGGTTCATGCGGGTCAAAACCAAGAATGGCGAAGTTAGAGCGGAGGAAAACCAAGAAAAGCAGAGTTAGAACGGAAGAAAACCAAGAAAAGCGGGGTTAGAGTGGAGGAAAACCAAGATAATCGGGGTTAGAGTGGAGGAAAAGAAAGAAAAGTGAAGGTAGAGTTGAGGAAAACCAAGAGAAGCGGGGATAGAGCAGAAGAAAACCAGTAAAAGCTCGGTTAGAGTGGAGGAAAACCAAGATAATCGGGGTTAGAGTGGAGGAAAAGAAAGAAAAGTGAAGATAGAGGTGAGGAAAACCAAGAAAAGCGGGGATAGAGCGGAGGAAAACCAAGAAAAGCGAAGTTAGAGAAGAGGAATACCAAGAAAAATGATGTTAGAGAGGAGGAAAAGAAAGATAAGCAGGTTTAGAGCGGAGGAAAACCAAGAAAAGCGAACTTAGAGCGGAGGAAAACCAAGAAAAGCGGAATAAGTGCAGAGGAAAACAAAGAAAAGCGGGGTTAGAGCGGAGGAAAAACAAGAAAAGCGAAGATAGAGCGGAGGAAAACCAAGAAAAGAGGTGTAAGAGCGGAGGAAAAGAAAGAAAAGTGAAGATAGAAGTGAGGAAAACCAAGAAATGAGGGGATAGAGAGGAGGAAAACCAAGAAAAGCGAAGTTAGAGAAGAGGAATACCAAGAAAAATGATGTTAGAGAGGAGGAAAAGAAAGATAGCCAGGTTTAGAGCGGAGGATAACCAAGAAAAGCGAAGTTAGAGCGGAGGAAAACCAAGAAAAGCGGGGTTATAGCGGAGGAAAACCAAGAAAAGCTGGGTTCGAGCAGAGGAAAACCAAGAAAAGCGGGGTTAGAAAGGAGGAAAACCAAGAAAAGTGATTTTAGAGCAGAGGAAAACCAAGAAAAGCGGAATAAGTGCGGAGGAAAACCAAGAAATGAGGAATAAGTGCTGAGGAACACCAAGGAAAGCAGGGTTAGAGCGGAGGAAAACAAAGAAAAGCTGGGATAGAGCGGAGGAAAACCAAGAAAAGCGGGGTTAGAAAGGAGGAAAACCAAGAAAAGTGAAGTTAGAGCGGAGGAAAACCAAGAAAAGCGGGGTTAGAGCGGAGGAAAACCAAGAAAAGCGGGGTTAGATAGAAGGAAAACCAAGAAAAACGGGGTTAGAGCGGAGGAAAAGCATGAAAAACGGGGTTAGAGCGGAGGAAAACCAAGAAAAGTGAAGTTAGAGCGGAGGAAAACCGAGAAAAGCGGGGTTAGAGCGGAGGAAAACCAAGATAGTCGGGGTTACAGCGAAGGAAAACCAATAAAAAGAAGTTAGAGAGGAAGAAAACAAAGAAAAGCGCGGTTAGAGCAGCAGCAATCCAAGTGTGCCCCGGTGGCGCAGTGGTTAAAGACGCCGCCTTGCAACACTGGGGCCCGCAGTTCGAATCCCCCCTATGGCGCAAGTGGTAGAAGTGCCGCTCTGCTACACAGAGGCTCGAATCCCGGGAGCTGGACTCGATGATCTGTAAGGTCCCTTCCAACCAGCACGAAACTATGAAACTATGAAAAGCATGGTTAGAGTGGAGAAAAACCAAGAAAAGCTCGGTTAAAGTGGAGAAAAACCATGAAAAGCGGGGTTAGAGGGGAGGAAAACCAAGGAAAGCGAGGTTAGAAAAGAGGAAAACCAAGAAAAGTGAAGTTAGAGCGGAGGAAAACCAAGAAAAGCGGGGTTAGAAAGAAGGAAAACCGAGAAAACCGGGGTTAGAGCGGAGGAAAAGAAAGAAAAGTGAAGTTAGAGGTGAGGAAAACCAAGAAAAGCGGGGTTAGAGCGGAGTAAGACCAATAAATGCTGGGTTAGAGCGAAGGAAATCTAGGAAATGCATAGTTAGAGCGGAGGAAAACCAAGAAAAGCGAGGTTCATGCGGGTCAAAACCAAGAATGGCGGGGTTAGAGCGGAGGAAAACCAAGAAAAGCAGAGTTAGAACGGAAGAAAACCAAGAAAAGTGGGGTTAGAGTGGAGGAAAACCAAGATAATCGGGGTTAGAGTGGAGGAAAAGAAAGAAAAGTGAAGGTAGAGTTGAGGAAAACCAAGAGAAGCGGGGATAGAGCAGAAGAAAACCAGTAAAAGCTCGGTTAGAGTGGAGGAAAACCAAGATAATCGGGGTTAGAGTGGAGGAAAAGAAAGAAAAGTGAAGATAGAGGTGAGGAAAACCAAGAAAAGCGGGGATAGAGCGGAGGAAAACCAAGAAAAGCGAAGTTAGAGAAGAGGAATACCAAGAAAAATGATGTTAGAGAGGAGGAAAAGAAAGATAAGCAGGTTTAGAGCGGAGGAAAACCAAGAAAAGCGAACTTAGAGCGGAGGAAAACCAAGAAAAGCGGAATAAGTGCAGAGGAAAACAAAGAAAAGCGGGGTTAGAGCGGAGGAAAAACAAGAAAAGCGAAGATAGAGCGGAGGAAAACCAAGAAAAGAGGTGTAAGAGCGGAGGAAAAGAAAGAAAAGTGAAGATAGAAGTGAGGAAAACCAAGAAATGAGGGGATAGAGAGGAGGAAAACCAAGAAAAGCGAAGTTAGAGAAGAGGAATACCAAGAAAAATGATGTTAGAGAGGAGGAAAAGAAAGATAGCCAGGTTTAGAGCGGAGGATAACCAAGAAAAGCGAAGTTAGAGCGGAGGAAAACCAAGAAAAGCGGGGTTATAGCGGAGGAAAACCAAGAAAAGCTGGGTTCGAGCAGAGGAAAACCAAGAAAAGCGGGGTTAGAAAGGAGGAAAACCAAGAAAAGTGATTTTAGAGCAGAGGAAAACCAAGAAAAGCGGAATAAGTGCGGAGGAAAACCAAGAAATGAGGAATAAGTGCTGAGGAACACCAAGGAAAGCAGGGTTAGAGCGGAGGAAAACAAAGAAAAGCTGGGATAGAGCGGAGGAAAACCAAGAAAAGCGGGGTTAGAAAGGAGGAAAACCAAGAAAAGTGAAGTTAGAGCGGAGGAAAACCAAGAAAAGCGGGGTTAGAGCGGAGGAAAACCAAGAAAAGCGGGGTTAGATAGAAGGAAAACCAAGAAAAACGGGGTTAGAGCGGAGGAAAAGCATGAAAAACGGGGTTAGAGCGGAGGAAAACCAAGAAAAGTGAAGTTAGAGCGGAGGAAAACCGAGAAAAGCGGGGTTAGAGCGGAGGAAAACCAAGATAGTCGGGGTTACAGCGAAGGAAAACCAATAAAAAGAAGTTAGAGAGGAAGAAAACAAAGAAAAGCGCGGTTAGAGCAGCAGCAATCCAAGTGTGCCCCGGTGGCGCAGTGGTTAAAGACGCCGCCTTGCAACACTGGGGCCCGCAGTTCGAATCCCCCCTATGGCGCAAGTGGTAGAAGTGCCGCTCTGCTACACAGAGGCTCGAATCCCGGGAGCTGGACTCGATGATCTGTAAGGTCCCTTCCAACCAGCACGAAACTATGAAACTATGAAAAGCATGGTTAGAGTGGAGAAAAACCAAGAAAAGCTCGGTTAAAGTGGAGAAAAACCATGAAAAGCGGGGTTAGAGGGGAGGAAAACCAAGGAAAGCGAGGTTAGAAAAGAGGAAAACCAAGAAAAGTGAAGTTAGAGCGGAGGAAAACCAAGAAAAGCGGGGTTAGAAAGAAGGAAAACCGAGAAAACCGGGGTTAGAGCGGAGGAAAAGAAAGAAAAGTGAAGTTAGAGGTGAGGAAAACCAAGAAAAGCGGGGTTAGAGCGGAGTAAGACCAATAAATGCTGGGTTAGAGCGAAGGAAATCTAGGAAATGCATAGTTAGAGCGGAGGAAAACCAAGAAAAGCGAGGTTCATGCGGGTCAAAACCAAGAATGGCGGGGTTAGAGCGGAGGAAAACCAAGAAAAGCAGAGTTAGAACGGAAGAAAACCAAGAAAAGCGGGGTTAGAGTGGAGGAAAAGAAAGAAAAGTGAAGGTAGAGTTGAGGAAAACCAAGAGAAGCGGGGATAGAGCAGAAGAAAACCAGTAAAAGCTCGGTTAGAGTGGAGGAAAACCAAGATAATCGGGGTTAGAGTGGAGGAAAAGAAAGAAAAGTGAAGATAGAGGTGAGGAAAACCAAGAAAAGCGGGGATAGAGCGGAGGAAAACAAAGAAAAGCGAAGTTAGAGAAGAGGAATACCAAGAAAAATGATGTTAGAGAGGAGGAAAAGAAAGATAAGCAGGTTTAGAGCGGAGGAAAACCAAGAAAAGCGAACTTAGAGCGGAGGAAAACAAAGAAAAGCGGAATAAGTGCAGAGGAAAACAAAGAAAAGCGGGGTTAGAGCGGAGGAAAAACAAGAAAAGCGAAGATAGAGCGGAGGAAAACCAAGAAAAGAGGTGTTAGAGCGGAGGAAAAGAAAGAAAAGTGAAGATAGAAGTGAGGAAAACCAAGAAAAGAGGGGATGGAGAGGAAGAAAACCAAGAAAAGCGAAGTTAGAGAAGAGGAATACCAAGAAAAATGATGTTAGAGAGGAGGAAAAGAAAGATAGCCAGGTTTAGAGTGGAGGATAACCAAGAAAAGCGAAGTTAGAGCGGAGGAAAACCAAGAAAAGCGGGGTTATAGCGGAGGAAAACCAAGAAAAGCTGGGTTAGAGCAGAGGAAAACCAAGAAAAGCGGGGTTAGAAAGGAGGAAAACCAAGAAAAGTGATTTTAGAGCAGAGGAAAACCAAGAAAAGCGGAATAAGTGCGGAGGAAAACCAAGAAATGAGGAATAAGTGCTGAGGAACACCAAGGAAAGCAGGGTTAGAGCAGAGGAAAACAAAGAAAATCTGGGATAGAGCGGAGGAAAACCAAGAAAAGCGGGGTTAGAAAGGAGGAAAACCAAGAAAAGTGAAGTTAGAGCGGAGGAAAACCAAGAAAAGCGGGGTTAGAGCGGAGGAAAACCAAGAAAAGCGGGGTTAGATAGAAGGAAAACCAAGAAAAACGGGGTTAGAGCGGAGGAAAAGCATGAAAAACGGGGTTAGAGCGGAGGAAAACCAAGAAAAGTGAAGTTAGAGCGGAGGAAAACCGAGAAAAGCGGGGTTAGAGCGGAGGAAAACCAAGATAGTCGGGGTTACAGCGAAGGAAAACCAATAAAAAGAAGTTAGAGAGGAAGAAAACAAAGAAAAGCGCGGTTAGAGCAGCAGAAATCCAAGTGTGCCCCGGTGGCGCAGTGGTTAAAGACCCCGCCTTGCAACACTGGGGCCCACAGTTCGAATCCCCCCTATGGCGCAAGTGGTAGAAGTGCCGCTCTGCTGCACAGAGGCTCGAATCCCGGGAGCTCGACTCGATGATCTGTAAGGTCCCTTCCAACAAGCACGAAACTATGAAACTATGAAAAGCATGGTTAGAGTGGAGAAAAACCAAGAAAAGCTGGGTTAAAGTGGAGAAAAACCAAGAAAAGCGGGGTTAGAGGGGAGGAGAACCAAGGAAAGCGGGGTTAGAAAAGAGGAAAACCAAGAAAAGCGAAGTTAGAGCGGAGGAAAACCAAGAAAAACGGGGTTAGAGAGAAGGAAAACCGAGAAAACCGGGGTTAGAGCGGAGGAAAAGAAAGAAAAGTGAAGATAGAGGTGAGGAAAACCAAGAAAAGCGGGGATAGAGCGGAGGAAAACCAAGAAAAGCGAAGTTAGAGAAGAGGAATACCAAGAAAAATGATGTTAGAGAGGAGGAAAAGAAAGATAAGCAGGTCTAGAGCGGAGGAAAACCAAGAAAAGCGAACTTAGAGCGGAGGAAAACCAAGAAAAGCGGAATAAGTGCAGAGGAAAACAAAGAAAAGCGGGGTTAGAGCGGAGGAAAACCAAGAAAAGCGGGGTTAGAGCGGAGGAAAACCAAGAAAAGCTGGGTTACAGCAGAGGAAAACCAAGAAAAGCGGGGTTAGAAAGCAGGAAAACCAAGAAAAGTGATCTTAGAGCAGAGGAAAACCAAGAAAAGCGGAATAAGTGCGGAGGAAAACCAAGAAATGAGGAATAAGTGCTGAGGAAAACCAAGAAAAGCAGGGTTAGAGCGGAGGAAAACAAAGAAAAGCTGGGATAGAGCGGAGGAAAACCAAGAAAAGCGGGGTTAGAGCGGAGGAAAACCAAGATAAGCGGGGTTAGAGAGAAAAAAAAACAAGAAAAACGGGGTTAGAGCGGAGAAAAAGAAAGAAAAGGTAAGTTAGAGGTGAGGAAAACCAAGAAAAGCGGGGATAGAGCGGAGGAAAACAAAGAAAAGCTGGGTTAGAGCGGACGAAAACGAAGAAAAGCGGGGTTAGTGTGGAGGAGAACCAAGAAAAGCGGGTTTAGAGCGGAGGAAAACCAAAAAAATCGGGTTTAGAGCGAAGGAAAACCAAGTAAAGCGGGGTTAGAGCGGAGGAAAACCAAGAAAAGCGGAGACAGAACGGAAGAAAACCAGGAAAAGCGGGGTTAGAGTGGAGGAAAACCATGATAATCGGGGATAGAGCAAAGGAAAACCAAGAAAAAGGAGTTAGAGGAAGAATACAAAGAAAAGCGCGGTTAGAGCAGCAGAAATCCAAGAAAAGAATGGTTAGAGTGGAGAAAAACCCAGAAAAGCTGGTTTAGAGCGGAGGAAA
This sequence comes from Coturnix japonica, assembly GCF_054131305.1. Classification (NCBI taxonomy): domain Eukaryota; kingdom Metazoa; phylum Chordata; class Aves; order Galliformes; family Phasianidae; genus Coturnix; species Coturnix japonica. The sequence goes on from NC_140669.1 coordinate 34,345,597, forward strand.
ACCAAGAAAAGCGAAGTTAGATAAGAGGAAAACCAAGAAAAATGATGTTAGAGAGGAGAAAAACAAAGATAAGCAGGGTTAGAGCGGAGGAAATCCAAGAAAAGCGAAGTTAGAGCGGAGGAAAACCAAGAAAAGCTGGGTTAGAGCGGAGGAAAACCAAGAAAAGCGAGGTTCATGCGGATGAAAACCAAGAAATGCGGGGTTAGAGTGGAGGAAAACCAAGAAAAGCAGAGTTAGAACGGAAGAAAACCAAGAAAAGCGGATTAGAAAGCAGGAAAACCAAGATAATCGGGGTTAGAGCGGAGGAAAACCAATAAAAAGAAGTTAGAGAGGAAGAAAACAAAGAAAAGCGCGGTTAGAGCAGCAGAAATCCAAGTGTGCCCCGGTGGCGCAGTGGTTAAAGACGCCGCCTTGCAACACTGGGGCCCGCAGTTCGAATCCCCCCTATGGCGCAAGTGGTAGAAGTGCCACTCTGCTACACAGAGGCTCGAATCCCGGGAGCTGGACTCGATGATCTGTAAGGTCCCTTGAACCAGCACGAAACTATGAAACTATGAAAAGCATGGTTAGAGTGGAGAAAAACCAAGAAAAGCTGGGTTAAAGTGGAGAAAAACCAAGAAAGGCGGGGTTAGAGGGGAGGAAAACCAAGGAAAGCGAGGTTAGAAAAGAGGAAAACCAAGAAAAGTGAAGTTAGAGCGGAGGAAAACCAAGAAAAGCGGGGGTTAGAGAGAACGAAAACCGAGAAAACCGGGGTTAGAGCGGAGGAAAAGAAAGAAAAGTGAAGTTAGAGGTGAGGAAAACCAAGAAAAGCGGGGTTAGAGCGGAGTAAGACCAATAAATGCTGGGTTAGAGCGAAGGAAATCTAGGAAATGCATAGTTAGAGCGGAGGAAAACCAAGAAAAGCGAGGTTCATGCAGGTCAAAACCAAGAATGGCGGGGTTAGAGCGGAGGAAAACCAAAAAAAGCAGAGTTAGAACGGAAGAAAACCAAGAAAAGCGGGGTTAGAGTGGAGGAAAACCAAGATAATCGGGGTTAGAGTGGAGGAAAAGAAAGAAAAGTGAAGGTAGAGTTGAGGAAAACCAAGAGAAGCGGGGATAGAGCAGAAGAAAACCAGTAAAAGCTCGGTTAGAGTGGAGGAAAACCAAGAGAATCGGGGTTAGAGTGGAGGAAAAGAAAGAAAAATGAAGATAGAGGTGAGGAAAACCAAGAAAAGCGGGGATAGAGCGGAGGAAAACCAAGAAAAGCGAAGTTAGAGAAGAGGAATACCAAGAAAAATGATGTTAGAGAGGAGGAAAAGAAAGATAAGCAGGTTTAGAGCGGAGGAAAACCAAGAAAAGCGAACTTAGAGCGGAGGAAAACCAATTAAAGCGGAATAAGTGCAGAGGAAAACAAAGAAAAGCGGGGTTAGAGCGGAGGAAAAACAAGAAAAGCGAAGATAGAGCGGAGGAAAACCAAGAAAAGAGGTGTTAGAGCGGAGGAAAAGAAAGAAAAGTGAAGATAGAAGTGAGGAAAACCAAGAAAAGAGGGGATAGAGAGGAGGAAAACCAAGAAAAGCGAAGTTAGAGAAGAGGAATACCAAGAAAAATGATGTTAGAGAGGAGGAAAAGAAAGACAGCCAGGTTTAGAGCGGAGGATAACCAAGAAAAGCGAAGTTAGAGCGGAGGAAAACCAAGAAAAGCGGGGTTATAGCGGAGGAAAACCAAGAAAAGCTGGGTTAGAGCAGAGGAAAACCAAGAAAAGCGGGGTTAGAAAGGAGGAAAACCAAGAAAAGTGATTTTAGAGCAGAGGAAAACCAAGAAAAGCAAAATAAGTGCGGAGGAATACCAAGAAATGAGGAATAAGTGCTGAGGAAAACCAAGAAAAGCAGGGTTAGAGCGGAGGAAAACAAAGAAAAGCTGGGATAGAGCGGAGGAAAACCAAGAAAAGCGGGGTTAGAAAGGAGGAAAACCAAGAAAAGTGAAGTTAGAGCGGAGGAAAACCAAGAAAAGCGGAGTTAGAGCGGAGGAAAACCAAAAAAAGCGGGGTTAGAGAGAAGGAAAACCAAGAAAAACGGGGTTAGAGCGGAGGAAAAGAAAGAAAAGCTGGGTTAGAGGTGAGGAAAACCCAGAAAAGTGGGGAGAGAGCGGAGGAAAACAAAGAAAAGCTGGGTTAGAGCGGAGGAAAACGAAGAAAAGCGGGGTTAGTGTGGAGGAGAACCAAGAAAAGCGGGGTTAGAGCGGAGGAAAACCAAGAAAATCGGGTTTAGAGCAAAGGAAAAGCATGAAAAACGGGGTTAGAGCGGAGGAAAACCAAGAAAAGTGAAGTTAGAGCGGAGGAAAACCGAGAAAAACGGGGTTACAGCGAAGGAAAACCAATAAAAAGAAGTTAGAGAGGAAGAAAACAAAGAAAAGCGCGGTTAGAGCAGCAGAAATCCAAGTGTGCCCCGGTGGCGCAGTGGTTAAAGACGCCGCCTTGCAACACTGGGGCCCGCAGTTCGAATCCCCCCTATGGCGCAAGTGGTAGAAGTGCCGCTCTGCTACACAGAGGCTCGAATCCCGGGAGCTGGACTCGATGATCTGTAAGGTCCCTTCCAACCAGCACGAAACTATGAAACTATGAAAAGCATGGTTAGAGTGGAGAAAAACCAAGAAAAGCTGGGTTAAAGTGGAGAAAAACCAAGAAAAGCGGGGTTAGAGGGGAGGAAAACCAAGGAAAGCGAGGTTAGAAAAGAGGAAAACCAAGAAAAGCGGGGTTAGAGCGGAGGAAAACCAAGAAAAACAAGGTTAGAGAGAAGGAAAACCGAGAAAACCGGGGTTAGAGCGGAGGAAAAGAAAGAAAAGTGAAGATAGAGGTGAGGAAAACCAAAAAAGCGGGGATAGAGCGGAGGAAAACCAAGAAAAGCGAAGTTAGAGAAGAGGAATACCAAGAAAAATGATGTTAGAGAGGAGGAAAAGAAAGATAAGCAGGTCTGGAGTGGAGGAAAACCAAGAAAAGCGAAGTTAGAGCGGAGGAAAACCAAGAAAAGCGGGGTTATAGCGGAGGAAAACCAAGAAAAGCTGGGATCGAGCAGAGGAAAACCAAGAAAAGCGGGGTTAGAAAGGAGGAACACCAAGAAAAGTGATTTTAGAGCAGAGGAAAACCAAGAAAAGCGGAATAAGTGCGGAGGAAAACCAAGAAATGAGGAATAAGTGCTGAGGAAAACCAAGAAAAGCAGGGTTAGAGCGGAGGAAAACAAAGAAAAGCTGGGATAGAGCGGAGGAAAACCAAGAAAAGCGGGGTTAGAAAGGAGGAAAACCAAGAAAAGTGAAGTTAGAGCGGAGGAAAACCAAGAAAAGCGGGGTTAGAGTGGAGGAAAACCAAGAAAAGCGGGGTTAGAGAGAAGGAAAACCAAGAAAAACGGGGTTAGAGCGGAGGAAAAGAAAGAAAAGGGAAGTTAGAGGTGAGGAAAACCCAGAAAAGTGGGGATAGAGCGGAGGAAAACAAAGAAAAGCTGGGTTAGAGCGGAGGAAAACGAAGAAAAGCGGGGTTAGTGTGGAGGAGAACCAAGAAAAGCGGGGTTAGAGCGGAGGAAAACCAAGAAAATCGGGTTTAGAGCGGAGGAAAAGCATGAAAAACGGGGTTAGAGCAGAGGAAAACCAAGAAAAGTGAAGTTAGAGCGGAGGAAAACCGAGAAAAGCGGGGTTAGAGCGGAGGAAAACCAAGATAGTCGGGGTTACAGCGAAGGAAAACCAATAAAAAGAAGTTAGAGAGGAAGAAAACAAAGAAAAGCGCGGTTAGAGCAGCAGAAATCCAAGTGTGCCCCGGTGGCGCAGTGGTTAAAGACGCCGCCTTGCAACACTGGGCCCCGCAGTTCGAATCCCCCCTATGGCGCAAGTGGTAGAAGTGCCGCTCTGCTACACAGAGGCTCGAATCCCGGGAGCTGGACTCGATGATCTGTAAGGTCCCTTCCAACCAGCACGAAACTATGAAACTATGAAAAGCATGGTTAGAGTGGAGAAAAACCAAGAAAAGCTGGGTTAAAGTGGAGAAAAACCAAGAAAAGCGGGGTTAGAGGGGAGGAAAACCAAGGAAAGCGAGGTTAGAAAAGAGGAAAACCAAGAAAAGCGGGGTTAGAGCGGAGGAAAACCAAGAAAAACGGGGTTAGAGAGAAGGAAAACCGAGAAAACCGGGGTTAGGGCGGAGGAAAAGAAAGAAAAGTGAAGATAGAGGTGAGGAAAACCAAAAAAGCGGGGATAGAGCGGAGGAAAACCAAGAAAAGCGAAGTTAGAGAAGAGGAATACCAAGAAAAATGATGTTAGAGAGGAGGAAAAGAAAGATAAGCAGGTCTAGAGCGGAGGAAAACCAAGAAAAGCGAAGTTAGAGCGGAGGAAAACCAAGAAAAGCGGGGTTATAGCGGAGGAAAACCAAGAAAAGCTGGGTTCGAGCAGAGGAAAACCAAGAAAAGCGGGGTTAGAAAGGAGGAACACCAAGAAAAGTGATTTTAGAGCAGAGGAAAACCAAGAAAAGCGGAATAAGTGCGGAGGAAAACCAAGAAATGAGGAATAAGTGCTGAGGAAAACCAAGAAAAGCAGGGTTAGAGCGGAGGAAAACAAAGAAAAGCTGGGATAGAGCGGAGGAAAACCAAGAAAAGCGGGGTTATAGCGGAGGAAAACCAAGAAAAGCTGGGTTCGAGCAGAGGAAAACCAAGAAAAGCGGGGTTAGAAAGGAGGAACACCAAGAAAAGTGATTTTAGAGCAGAGGAAAACCAAGAAAAGCGGAATAAGTGCAGAGGAAAACCAAGAAATGAGGAATAAGTGCTGAGGAAAACCAAGAAAAGCAGGGTTAGAGCGGAGGAAAACAAAGAAAAGCTGGGATAGAGCGGAGGAAAACCAAGAAAAGCGGGGTTAGAAAGGAGGAAAACCAAGAAAAGTGAAGTTAGAGCGGAGGAAAACCAAGAAAAGCGGGGTTAGAGCGGAGGAAAACCAAGAAAAGCGGGGTTAGATAGAAGGAAAACCAAGAAAAACGGGGTTAGAGCGGAGGAAAAGAAAGAAAAGGGAAGTTAGAGGTGAGGAAAACCCAGAAAAGTGGGGATAGAGCGGAGGAAAACATAGAAAAGCTGGGTTACAGCAGAGGAAAACTAAGAAAAGCGGGGTTAGTGTGGAGGAGAACCAAGAAAAGTGAAGTTAGAGCGGAGGAAAACCAAGAAAATCGGGTTTAGAGAGGAGGAAAAGCATGAAAAACGGGGTTAGAGCGGAGGAAAACCAAGAAAAGTGAAGTTAGAGTGGAGGAAAACCGAGAAAAGCGGGGTTAGAGCGGAGGAAAACCAAGATAGTCGGGGTTACAGCGAAGGAAAACCAATAAAAAGAAGTTAGAGAGGAAGAAAACAAAGAAAAGCGCGGTTAGAGCAGCAGAAATCCAAGTGTGCCCCGGTGGCGCAGTGGTTAAAGACGCCGCCTTGCAACACTGGGGCCCGCAGTTCGAATCCCCCCTATGGCGCAAGTGGTAGAAGTGCCGCTCTGCTACACAGAGGCTCGAATCCCGGGAGCTGGACTCGATGATCTGTAAGGTCTCTTCCAACCAGCACGAAACTATGAAACTATGAAAAGCATGGTTAGAGTGGAGAAAAACCAAGAAAAGCTGGGTTAAAGTGGAGAAAAACCAAGAAAAGCGGGGTTAGAGGGGAGGAAAACCAAGGAAAGCGAGGTTAGAAAAGAGGAAAACCAAGAAAAGCGGGGTTAGAGCGGAGGAAAACCAAGAAAAACGGGGTTAGAGAGAAGGAAAACCGAGAAAACCGGGGTTAGAGCGGAGGAAAAGAAAGAAAAGTGAAGATAGAGGTGAGGAAAACCAAAAAAGCGGGGATAGAGCGGAGGAAAACCAAGTAAAGCGAAGTTAGAGAAGAGGAATACCAAGAAAAATGATGTTAGAGAGGAGGAAAAGAAAGATAAGCTGGTCTAGAGCGGAGGAAAACCAAGAAAAGCGAAGTTAGAGCGGAGGAAAACCAAGAAAAGCGGGGTTATAGCGGAGGAAAACCAAGAAAAGCTGGGTTCGAGCAGAGGAAAACCAAGAAAAGCGGGGTTAGAAAGGAGGAACACCAAGAAAAGTGATTTTAGAGCAGAGGAAAACCAAGAAAAGCGGAATAAGTGCGGAGGAAAACCAAGAAATGAGGAATAAGTGCTGAGGAAAACCAAGAAAAGCAGGGTTAGAGCGGAGGAAAACAAAGAAAAGCTGGGATAGAGCGGAGGAAAACCAAGAAAAGCGGGGTTATAGCGGAGGAAAACCAAGAAAAGCTGGGTTCGAGCAGAGGAAAACCAAGAAAAGCGGGGTTAGAAAGGAGGAACACCAAGAAAAGTGATTTTAGAGCAGAGGAAAACCAAGAAAAGCGGAATAAGTGCGGAGGAAAACCAAGAAATGAGGTATAAGTGCTGAGGAAAACCAAGAAAAGCAGGGTTAGAGCGGAGGAAAACAAAGAAAAGCTGGGATAGAGCGGAGGAAAACCAAGAAAAGCGGGGTTAGAAAGGAGGAAAACCAAGAAAAGTGAAGTTAGAGCGGAGGAAAACCAAGAAAAGCGGGGTTAGAGCGGAGGAAAACCAAGAAAAGCGGGGTTAGATAGAAGGAAAACCAAGAAAAACGGGGTTAGAGCGGAGGAAAAGAAAGAAAAGGGAAGTTAGAGGTGAGGAAAACGAGAAAAGTGGGGATAGAGCGGAGGAAAACATAGAAAAGCTGGGTTACAGCAGAGGAAAACTAAGAAAAGCGGGGTTAGTGTGGAGGAGAACCGAGAAAAGTAAAGTTAGAGCGGAGGAAAACCAAGAAAATCGGGTTTAGAGAGGAGGAAAAGCATGAAAAACGGGGTTAGAGCGGAGGAAAACCAAGAAAAGTGAAGTTAGAGTGGAGGAAAACCGAGAAAAGCGGGGTTAGAGCGGAGGAAAACCAAGATAGTCGGGGTTACAGCGAAGGAAAACCAATAAAAAGAAGTTAGAGAGGAAGAAAACAAAGAAAAGCGCGGTTAGAGCAGCAGAAATCCAAGTGTGCCCCGGTGGCGCAGTGGTTAAAGACGCCGCCTTGCAACACTGGGGCCCGCAGTTCGAATCCCCCCTATGGCGCAAGTGGTAGAAGTGCCGCTCTGCTACACAGAGGCTCGAATCCCGGGAGCTGGACTCGATGATCTGTAAGGTCTCTTCCAACCAGCACGAAACTATGAAACTATGAAAAGCATGGTTAGAGTGGAGAAAAACCAAGAAAAGCTGGGTTAAAGTGGAGAAAAACCAAGAAAAGCGGGGTTAGAGGGGAGGAAAACCAAGGAAAGCGAGGTTAGAAAAGAGGAAAACCAAGAAAAGCGGGGTTAGAGCGGAGGAAAACCAAGAAAAACGGGGTTAGAGAGAAGGAAAACCGAGAAAACCGGGGTTAGAGCGGAGGAAAAGAAAGAAAAGTGAAGATAGAGGTGAGGAAAACCAAAAAAGCGGGGATAGAGCAAAGGAAAACCAAGTAAAGCGAAGTTAGATAAGAGGAATACCAAGAAAAATGATGTTAGAGAGGAGGAAAAGAAAGATAAGCTGGTCTAGAGCGGAGGAAAACCAAGAAAAGCGAAGTTAGAGCGGAGGAAAACCAAGAAAAGCGGGGTTATAGCGGAGGAAAACCAAGAAAAGCTGGGTTCGAGCAGAGGAAAACCAAGAAAAGCGGGGTTAGAAAGGAGGAACACCAAGAAAAGTGATTTTAGAGCAGAGGAAAACCAAGAAAAGCGGAATAAGTGCGGAGGAAAACCAAGAAATGAGGAATAAGTGCTGAGGAAAACCAAGAAAAGCAGGGTTAGAGCGGAGGAAAACAAAGAAAAGCTGGGATAGAGCGGAGGAAAACCAAGAAAAGCGGGGTTAGAGCGGAGGAAAACCAAGAAAAGCGGGGTTAGAGCGGAGGAAAACCAAGAAAAGCGGGGTTAGAGCGGAGGAAAACCAAGATAGTCGGGGTTACAGCGAAGGAAAACCAATAAAAAGAAGTTAGAGAGGAAGAAAACAAAGAAAAGCGCGGTTAGAGCAGCAGAAATCCAAGTGTGCCCCGGTGGCGCAGTGGTTAAAGACGCCGCCTTGCAACACTGGGGCCCGCAGTTCGAATCCCCCCTATGGCGCAAGTGGTAGAAGTGCCGCTCTGCTACACAGAGGCTTGAATCCCGGGAGCTGGACTCGATGATCTGTAAGGTCCCTTCCAACCAGCACGAAACTATGAAACTATGAAAAGCATGGTTAGAGTGGAGAAAAACCAAGAAAAGCTGGGTTAAAGTGGAGAAAAACCAAGAAAAGCGGGGTTAGAGGGGAGGAGAACCAAGGAAAGCGGGGTTAGAAAAGAGGAAAACCAAGAAAAGCGAAGTTAGAGCGGAGGAAAACCAAGAAAAACGGGGTTAGAGAGAAGGAAAACCGAGAAAACCGGGGTCAGAGCGGAGGAAAATAAAGAAAAGTGAAGATAGAGTTGAGGAAAACCAAGAAAAGCGGGGATAGAGCGGAGGAAAACCAAGAAAAGCGAAGTTAGAGAAGAGGAATACCAAGAAAAATGATGTTAGAGAGGAGGAAAAGAAAGATAAGCAGGTCTAGAGCGGAGGAAAACCAAGAAAAGCGAAGTTAGAGCGGAGGAAAACCAAGAAAAGCGGGGTTATAGCGGAGGAAAACCAAGAAAAGCTGGGTTCGAGCAGAGGAAAACCAAGAAAAGCGGGGTTAGAAAGGAGGAACACCAAGAAAAGTGATTTTAGAGCAGAGGAAAACCAAGAAAAGCGGAATAAGTGCGGAGGAAAACCAAGAAATGAGGAATAAGTGCTGAGGAAAACCAAGAAAAGCAGGGTTAGAGCGGAGGAAAACAAAGAAAAGCTGGGATAGAGCGGAGGAAAACCAAGAAAAGCAAGGTTAGAAAGGAGGAAAACCAAGAAAAGTGAAGTTAGAGCGGAGGAAAACCAAGATAGTCGGGGTTACAGCGAAGGAAAACCAATAAAAAGAAGTTAGAGAGGAAGAAAACAAAGAAAAGCGCGGTTAGAGCAGCAGAAATCCAAGTGTGCCCCGGTGGCGCAGTGGTTAAAGACGCCGCCTTGCAACACTGGGGCCCGCAGTTCGAATCCCCCCTATGGCGCAAGTGGTAGAAGTGCCGCTCTGCTACACAGAGGCTCGAATCCCGGGAGCTGGACTCGATGATCTGTAAGGTCCCTTCCAACCAGCACGAAACTATGAAACTATGAAAAGCATGGTTAGAGTGGAGAAAAACCAAGAAAAGCTGGGTTAAAGTGGAGAAAAACCAAGAAAAGCGGGGTTAGAGGGGAGGAAAACCAAGGAAAGCGAGGTTAGAAAAGAGGAAAACCAAGAAAAGCGGGGTTAGAGCGGAGGAAAACCAAGAAAAACGGGGTTAGAGAGAAGGAAAACCGAGAAAACCGGGGTTAGAGCGGAGGAAAAGAAAGAAAAGTGAAGATAGAGGTGAGGAAAACCAAAAAAGCGGGGATAGAGCGGAGGAAAACCAAGAAAAGCGAAGTTAGAGAAGAGAAATACCAAGAAAGATGATGTTAGAGAGGAGGAAAAGAAAGATAAGCTGGTCTAGAGCGGAGGAAAACCAAGAAAAGCGAAGTTAGAGCGGAGGAAAACCAAGAAAAGCGGGGTTAGAGGGGAGGAAAACCAAGGAAAGCGAGGTTAGAAAAGGGGAAAACCAAGAAAAGTGAAGTTAGAGCGGAGAAAAACCAAGAAAAGCGGGGTTAGAGGGGAGGAAAACCAAGGAAAGCGAGGTTAGAAAAGAGGAAAACCAAGAAATGAGGAATAAGTGCTGAGGAAAACCAAGAAAAGTAGGGTTAGAGCGGAGGAAAACAAAGAAAAGCTGGGATAGAGCGGAGGAAAACACAGAAAAGCGGGGTTAGAAAGGAGGAAAACCAAGAAAAGTGAAGTTAGAGCGGAGGAAAACCAAGAAAAGCGGGGTTAGAGCGGAGGAAAACCAAGAAAAGCGGGGTTAGATAGAAGGAAAACCAAGAAAAACGGGGTTAGAGCGGAGGAAAAGCATGAAAAACGGGGTTAGAGCGGAGGAAAACCAAGAAAAGTGAAGTTAGAGCGGAGGAAAACCGAGAAAAGCGGGGTTAGAGCGGAGGAAAACCAAGATAGTCGGGGTTACAGCGAAGGAAAACCAATAAAAAGAAGTTAGAGAGGAAGAAAACAAAGAAAAGCGCGGTTAGAGCAGCAGAAATCCAAGTGTGCCCCGGTGGCGCAGTGGTTAAAGACGCCGCCTTGCAACACTGGGGCCCGCAGTTCGAATCCCCCCTATGGCGCAAGTGGTAGAAGTGCCGCTCTGCTACACAGAGGCTCGAATCCCGGGAGCTGGACTCGATGATCTGTAAGGTCCCTTCCAACCAGCACGAAACTATGAAACTATGAAAAGCATGGTTAGAGTGGAGAAAAACCAAGAAAAGCTGGGTTAAAGTGGAGAAAAACCAAGAAAAGCGGGGTTAGAGGGGAGGAAAACCAAGGAAAGCGAGGTTAGAAAAGAGGAAAACCAAGAAAAGCGAAGTTAGAGCGGAGGAAAACCAAGAAAAACGGGGTTAGAGAGAAGGAAAACCGAGAAAACCGGGGTTAGAGCGGAGGAAAAGAAAGAAAAGTGAAGATAGAGGTGAGGAAAACCAAGAAAAGCGGGGATAGAGCGGAGGAAAACCAAGAAAAGCGAAGTTAGAGAAGAGGAATACCAAGAAAAATGATGTTAGAGAGGAGGAAAAGAAAGATAAGCAGGTCTAGAGCGGAGGAAAACCAAGAAAAGCGAACTTAGAGCGGAGGAAAACCAAGAAAAGCGGAATAAGTGCAGAGGAAAACAAAGAAAAGCGGGGTTAGAGCGGAGGAAAACCAAGAAAAGCGGGGTTAGAGCAGAGGAAAACCAAGAAAAGCGGGGTTAGAGCTGAGGAAAACCAAGAAAAGCTGGGTTAGAGCGGAGGAAAACCAAGAAAAGCTGGGTTACAGCAGAGGAAAACCAAGAAAAGCGGGGTTAGAAAGGAGGAAAACCAAGAAAAGTGATCTTAGAGCAGAGGAAAACCAAGAAAAGCGGAATAAGTGCGGAGGAAAACCAAGAAATGAGGAATAAGTGCTGAGGAAAACCAAGAAAAGCAGGGTTAGAGCGGAGGAAAACAAAGAAAAGCTGGGATAGAGCGGAGGCAAACCAAGAAAAGCGGGGTTAGAGCGGAGGAAAACCAAGATAAGCGGGGTTAGAGAGAAAAAAAAACAAGAAAAGCGGGGTTAGAGCGGTGGAAAACCAAGAAAAGCGGAGATAGAACGGAAGAAAACCAGGAAAAGCGGGGTTAGAGTGGAGGAAAACCATGATAATCGGGGATAGAGCGAAGGAAAACCAAGAAAAAGGAGTTAGAGGAAGAATACAAAGAAAAGCGCGGTTAGAGCAGCAGAAATCCAAGAAAAGAATGGTTAGAGTGGAGAAAAACCCAGAAAAGCTGGTTTAGAGCGGAGGAAAACCAAGAAAAGCGAAGTTAGATAAGAGGAAAACCAAGAAAAATGATGTTAGAGAGGAGAAAAACAAAGATAAGCAGGGTTAGAGCGGAGGAAATCCAAGAAAAGCGAAGTTAGAGCGGAGGAAAACCAAGAAAAGCTGGGTTAGAGCGGAGGAAAACCAAGAAAAGCGAGGTTCATGCGGATGAAAACCAAGAAATGCGGGGTTAGAGTGGAGGAAAACCAAGAAAAGCAGAGTTTGAACGGAAGAAAACCAAGAAAAGCGGGTTAGAAAGCAGGAAAACCAAGATAATCGGGGTTAGAGCGGAGGAAAACCAATAAAAAGAAGTTAGAGTGGAAGAAAACAAAGAAAAGCGCGGTTAGAGCAGCAGAAATCCAAGTGTGCCCCGGTGGCGCAGTGGTTAAAGACGCCGCCTTGCAACACTGGGGCCCGCAGTTCGAATCCCCCCTATGGCGCAAGTGGTAGAAGTGCCGCTCTGCTACACAGAGGCTTGAATCCCGGGAGCTGGACTCGATGATCTGTAAGGTCCCTTCCAACCAGCACGAAACTATGAAACTATGAAAAGCATGGTTAGAGTGGAGAAAAACCAAGAAAAGCTGGGTTAAAGTGGAGAAAAACCAAGAAAAGCGGGGTTAGAGGGGAGGAAAACCAAGGAAAGCGAGGTTAGAAAAGAGGAAAACCAAGAAAAGCGGGGTTAGAGCGGAGGAAAACCAAGAAAAACGGGGTTAGAGAGAAGGAAAACCGAGAAAACCGGGGTTAGAGCGGAGGAAAAGAAAGAAAAGTGAAGATAGAGGTGAGGAAAACCAAAAAAGCGGGGATAGAGCGGAGGAAAACCAAGAAAAGCGAAGTTAGAGAAGAGGAATACCAAGAAAAATGATGTTAGAGAGGAGGAAAAGAAAGATAAGCTGGTCTAGAGCGGAGGATAACCAAGAAAAGCGAAGTTAGAGCGGAGGAAAACCAAGAAAAGCGGGGTTATAGCGGAGGAAAACCAAGAAAAGCTGGGTTCGAGCAGAGGAAAACCAAGAAAAGCGGGGTTAGAAAGGAGGAACACCAAGAAAAGTGATTTTAGAGCAGAGGAAAACCAAGAAAAGCGGAATAAGTGCGGAGGAAAACCAAGAAATGAGGAATAAGTGCTGAGGAAAACCAAGAAAAGCAGGGTTAGAGCGGAGGAAAACAAAGAAAAGCTGGGATAGAGCGGAGGAAAACCAAGAAAAGCGGGGTTAGAAAGGAGGAAAACCAAGAAAAGTGAAGTTAGAGCGGAGGAAAACCAAGAAAAGCGGGGTTAGAGCGGAGGAAAACCAAGAAAAGCGGGGTTAGATAGAAGGAAAACCAAGAAAAACGGGGTTAGAGCTGAGGAAAAGCATGAAAAACGGGGTTAGAGCGGAGGAAAACCAAGAAAAGTGAAGTTAGAGCGGAGGAAAACCGAGAAAAGCGGGGTTAGAGCGGAGGAGAACCAAGATAGTCGGGGTTACAGCGAAGGAAAACCAATAAAAAGAAGTTAGAGAGGAAGAAAACAAAGAAAAGCGCGGTTAGAGCAGCAGAAATCCAAGTGTGCCCCGGTGGCGCAGTGGTTAAAGACGCCGCCTTGCAACACTGGGGCCCGCAGTTCGAATCCCCCCTATGGCGCAAGTGGTAGAAGTGCCGCTCTGCTACACAGAGGCTCGAATCCCGGGAGCTGGACTCGATGATCTGTAAGGTCCCTTCCAACCAGCACGAAACTATGAAACTATGAAAAGCATGGTTAGAGTGGAGAAAAACCAAGAAAAGCTGGGTTAAAGTGGAGAAAAACCAAGAAAAGCGGGGTTAGAGGGGAGGAAAACCAAGGAAAGCGGGGTTAGAAAAGAGGAAAACCAAGAAAAGCGAAGTTAGAGCGGAGGAAAACCAAGAAAAACGGGGTTAGAGAGAAGGAAAACCGAGAAAAGCGGGGTTAGAGCGGAGGAAAAGAAAGAAAAGTGAAGATAGAGGTGAGGAAAACCAAGAAAAGCGGGGATAGAGCGGAGGAAAACCAAGAAAAGCGAAGTTAGAGAAGAGGAATACCAAGAAAAATGATGTTAGAGAGGAGGAAAAGAAAGATAAGCAGGTCTAGAGCGGAGGAAAACCAAGAAAAGCGAAATTAGAGCGGAGGAAAACCAAGAAAAGCGGAATAAGTGCAGAGGAAAACAAAGAAAAGCGTGGTTAGAGCGGAGGAAAACCAAGAAAAGCGGGGTTAGAGCGGAGGAAAACCAAGAAAAGCTGGGTTACAGCAGAGGAAAACCAAGAAAAGCGGGGTTAGAAAGGAGGAAAACCAAGAAAAGTGATCTTAGAGCAGAGGAAAACCGGGGTTAGAAAGGAGGAACACCAAGAAAAGTGATTTTAGAGCAGAGGAAAACCAAGAAAAGCGGAATAAGTGCGGAGGAAAACCAAGAAATGAGGAATAAGTGCTGAGGAAAACCAAGAAAAGCAGGGTTAGAGCGGAGGAAAACCAAGAAAAGCTGGGATAGAGCGGAGGAAAACCAAGAAAAGCGGGGTTAGAAAGGAGGAAAACACAGAAAAGTGAAGTTAGAGCGGAGGAAAACCAAGAAAAGCGGGGTTAGAGCGGAGGAAAAAAAAGAAAAGCGGGGTTAGAGAGAAGGAAAACCAAGAAAAACGGGGTTAGAGCGGAGGAAAAGAAAGAAAAGCTGGGTTAGATGTGAGGAAAACCCAGAAAAGTGGGGAGAGAGCGGAGGAAAACCAAGAAAAGCGAAGTTAGATAAGAGGAATACCAAGAAAAATGATGTTAGAGAGGAGGAAAAGAAAGATAAGCAGGTCTAGAGCGGAGGAAAACCAAGAAAAGCGAAGTTATAGCGGAGAAAAACCAAGAAAAGTGATTTTAGAGCAGAGGAAAACCAAGAAAAGCGGAATAAGTGCGGAGGAAAACCAAGAAATGAGGAATAAGTGCTGAGGAAAAGCAAGAAAAGCGGGGTTAGAACGGAGGAAAACAAAGAAAAGTGAAGTTAGAGCGGAGGAAAACCAAGAAAAGCGGGGTTAGAGCGGAGGAAAACCAAGAAAAGCGGGGTTAGAGAGAAGGAAAACCAAGAAAAACGGGGTTAGAGCGGAGGAAAAGAAAGAAAAGGGAAGTTAGAGGTGAGGAAAACCCAGAAAAGTGGGGATAGAGCGGAGGAAAACAAAGAAAAGCTGGGTTAGAGCGGAGGAAAACGAAGAAAAGCGGGGTTAGTGTGGAGGAGAACCAAGAAAAGCGGGGTTAGAGCGGAGGAAAACCAAGAAAAGCGGGTTTAGAGCGGAGGAAAAGCATGAAAAACGGGGTTAGAGCGGAGGAAAACCAAGAAAAGTGAAGTTAGAGCGGAGGAAAACCGAGAAAAGCGGGGTTAGAGCGGAGGAAAACCAAGATAGTCGGGGTTACAGCGAAGGAAAACCAATAAAAAGAAGTTAGAGAGGAAGAAAACAAAGAAAAGCGCGGTTAGAGCAGCAGAAATCCAAGTGTGCCCCGGTGGCGCAGTGGTTAAAGACGCCGCCTTGCAACACTGGGGCCCGTAGTTCGAATCCCCCCTATGGCGCAAGTGGTAGAAGGGCCGCTCTGCTACACAGAGGCTCGAATCCCGGGAGCTGGACTCGATGATCTGTAAGGTCCCTTCCAACCAGCACGAAACTATGAAACTATGAAAAGCATGGTTAGAGTGGAGAAAAACCAAGAAAAGCTGGGTTAAAGTGGAGAAAAACCAAGAAAAGCGGGGTTAGAGGGGAGGAAAACCAAGGAAAGCGAGGTTAGAGAGAAGGAAAACCGAGAAAACCGGGGTTAGAGCGGAGGAAAAGAAAGAAAAGTGAAGATAGAGGTGAGGAAAACCAAAAAAGCGGGGATAGAGCGGAGGAAAACCAAGAAAAGCGAAGTTAGAGAAGAGGAATACCAAGAAAAATGATGTTAGAGAGGAGGAAAAGAAAGATAAGCAGGTCTAGAGCGGAGGAAAACCAAGAAAAGCGAAGTTAGAGCGGAGGAAAACCAAGAAAAGCGGGGTTATAGCGGAGGAAAACCAAGAAAAGCTGGGTTCGAGCAGAGGAAAAGCAAGAAAAGCGGGGTTAGAAAGGAGAAAAACCAAGAAAAGTGATTTTAGAGCAGAGGAAAACCAAGAAAAGCGGAATAAGTGCGGAGGAAAACCAAGAAATGAGGAATAAGTACTGAGGAAAACCAAGAAAAGCAGGGTTAGAGCGGAGGAAAACAAAGAAAATCTGGGATAGAGCGGAGGAAAACCAAGAAAAGCGGGGTTAGAAAGGAGGAAAACCAAGAAAAGTGAAGTTAGAGCGGAGGAAAACCAAGAAAAGTGAAGTTAGAGCGGAGGAAAACCGAGAAAAGCGGGGTTAGAGCGGAGGAAAACCAAGATAGTCGGGGTTACAGCAAAGGAAAACCAATAAAAAGAAGTTAGAGAGGAAGAAAACAAAGAAAAGCGCGGTTAGAGCAGCAGAAATCCAAGTGTGCCCCGGTGGCGCAGTGGTTAAAGACGCCGCCTTGCAACACTGGGGCCCGCAGTTCGAATCCCCCCTATGGCGCAAGTGGTAGAAGTGCCACTCTGCTACACAGAGGCTCGAATCCCGGGAGCTGGACTCGATGATCTGTAAGGTCCCTTCACACCAGCACGAAACTATGAAACTATAAAAAGCATGGTTAGAGTGGAGAAAAACCAAGAAAAGCTGGGTTAAAGTGGAGAAAAACCAAGAAAAGCGGGGTTAGAGGGGAGGAAAACCAAGGAAAGCGAGGTTAGAAAAGAGGAAAACCAAGAAAAGCGGGGTTAGAGCGGAGGAAAACCAAGAAAAACGGGGTTAGAGAGAAGGAAAACCGAGAAAACCGGGGTTAGAGCAGAGGAAAAGAAAGAAAAGTGAAGATAGAGGTGAGGAAAACCAAAAAAGCGGGGATAGAGCGGAGGAAAACCAAGAAAAGCGAAGTTAGAGAAGAGGAATACCAAGAAAAATGATGTTAGAGAGGAGGAAAAGAAAGATAGCCAGGTTTAGAGCGGAGGAAAACCAAGAAAAGCGAAGTTAGAGCGGAGGAAAACCAAGAAAAGCGGGGTTATAGCGGAGGAAAACCAAGAAAAGCTGGGTTCGAGCAGAGGAAAACCAAGAAAAGCGGGGTTAGAAAGGAGGAAAACCAAGAAAAGTGATTTTAGAGCAGAGGAAAACCAAGAAAAGCGGAATAAGTGCGGAGGAAAACCAAGAAATGAGGAATAAGTGCTGAGGAAAACCAAGAAAAGCAGGGTTAGAGCGGAGGAAAACAAAGAAAAGCTGGGATAGAGCGGAGGAAAACCAAGAAAAGCGGGGTTAGAAAGGAGGAAAACCAAGAAAAGTGAAGTTAGAGCGGAGGAAAACCAAGAAAAGCGGGGTTAGAGCGGAGGAAAACCAAGAAAAGCGGGGTTAGAGGGGAGGAAAACCAAGGAAAGCGAGGTTAGAAAAGAGGAAAACCAAGAAAAGCGGGGTTAGAGCGGAGGAAAACCAAGAAAAACGGGGTTAGAGAGAAGGAAAACCGAGAAAACCGGGGTTAGAGCAGAGGAAAAGAAAGAAAAGTGAAGATAGAGGTGAGGAAAACCAAAAAAGCGGGGATAGAGCGGAGGAAAACCAAGAAAAGCGAAGTTAGAGAAGAGGAATACCAAGAAAAATGATGTTAGAGAGGAGGAAAAGAAAGATAAGCAGGTCTAGAGCGGAGGAAAACCAAGAAAAGCGAAGTTAGAGCGGAGGAAAACCAAGAAAAGCGGGGTTATAGCGGAGGAAAACCAAGAAAAGCTGGGTTCGAGCAGAGGAAAACCAAGAAAAGCGGGGTTAGAAAGGAGGAAAACCAAGAAAAGTGATTTTAGAGCAGAGGAAAACCAAGAAAAGCGGAATAAGTGCGGAGGAAAACCAAGAAATGAGGAATAAGTGCTGAGGAAAACCAAGAAAAGCAGGGTTAGAGCGGAGGAAAACAAAGAAAAGCTGGGATAGAGCGGAGGAAAACCAAGAAAAGCGGGGTTAGAAAGGAGGAAAACCAAGAAAAGTGAAGTTAGAGCGGAGGAAAACCAAGAAAAGCGGGGTTAGAGCGGAGGAAAACCAAGAAAAGCGGGGTTAGATAGAAGGAAAACCAAGAAAAACGGGGTTAGAGCGGAGGAAAAGCATGAAAAACGGGGTTAGAGCGGAGGAAAACCAAGAAAAGTGAAGTTAGAGCGGAGGAAAACCGAGAAAAGCGGGGTTAGAGCAGAGGAAAACCAAGATAGTCGGGGTTACAGCGAAGGAAAACCAATAAAAAGAAGTTAGAGAGGAAGAAAACAAAGAAAAGCGCGGTTAGAGCAGCAGAAATCCAAGTGTGCCCCGGTGGCGCAGTGGTTAAAGACGCCGCCTTGCAACACTGGGGCCCGCAGTTCGAATCCCCCCTATGGCGCAAGTGGTAGAAGTGCCGCTCTGCTACACAGAGGCTCGAATCCCGGGAGCTGGACTCGATGATCTGTAAGGTCCCTTCCAACCAGCACGAAACTATGAAACTATGAAAAGCATGGTTAGAGTGGAGAAAAACCAAGAAAAGCTGGGTTAAAGTGGAGAAAAACCAAGAAAAGCGGGGTTAGAGGGGAGGAAAACCAAGGAAAGCGGGGTTAGAAAAGAGGAAAACCAAGAAAAGCGAAGTTAGAGCGGAGGAAAACCAAGAAAAACGGGGTTAGAGAGAAGGAAAACCGAGAAAACCGGGGTTAGAGCGGAGGAAAAGAAAGAAAAGTGAAGATAGAGGTGAGGAAAACCAAGAAAAGCGGGGATAGAGCGGAGGAAAACCAAGAAAAGCAAAGTTAGAGAAGAGGAATACCAAGAAAAATGATGTTAGAGAGGAGGAAAAGAAAGATAAGCAGGTCTAGAGCGGAGGAAAACCAAGAAAAGCGGAATAAGTGCAGAGGAAAACAAAGAAAAGCGTGGTTAGAGCGGAGGAAAACCAAGAAAAGCGGGGTTAGAGTGGAGGAAAACCAAGAAAAGCTGGGTTACAGCAGAGGAAAACCAAGAAAAGCGGGGTTAGAAAGGAGGAAAACCAAGAAAAGTGATCTTAGAGCAGAGGAAAACCAAGAAAAGCGGAATAAGTGCGGAGGAAAACCAAGAAATGAGGAATAAGTGCTGAGGAAAACCAAGAAAAGCAGGGTTAGAGCGGAGGAAAACAAAGAAAAGCTGGGATAGAGCGGAGGAAAACCAAGAAAAGCGGGGTTAGAAAGGAGGAAAACCAAGAAAAGCGAGGTTAGAAAAGAGGAAAACCAAGAAAAGCGGGGTTAGAGCGGAGGAAAACCAAGAAAAACGGGGTTAGAGAGAAGGAAAACCGAGAAAACCGGGGTTAGAGCGGAGGAAAAGAAAGAAAAGTGAAGATAGAGGTGAGGAAAACCAAAAAAGCGGGGATAGAGAGGAGGAAAACTAAGAAAAGCGAAGTTAGAGAAGAGGAATACCAAGAAAAATGATGTTAGAGAGGAGGAAAAGAAAGATAAGCAGGTCTAGAGCGGAGGAAAACCAAGAAAAGCGAAGTTAGAGCGGAGGAAAACCAAGAAAAGCGGGGTTATAGCGGAGGAAAACCAAGAAAAGCTGGGTTCGAGCAGAGGAAAACCAAGAAAAGCGGGGTTAGAAAGGAGGAAAACCAAGAAAAGTGATTTTAGAGCAGAGGAAAACCAAGAAAAGCTGGGTTAGAGTGGAGGAAAACCAAGAAATGAGGAATAAGTGCTGAGGAAAACCAAGAATAGCAGGGTTAGAGCGGAGGAAAACAAAGAAAAGCTGGGATAGAGCGGAGGAAAACCAAGAAAAGCGGGGTTAGAAAGGAGGAAAACCAAGAAAAGTGAAGTTAGAGCGGAGGAAAACCAAGATAGTCGGGGTTACAGCGAAGGAAAACCAATAAAAAGAAGTTAGAGAGGAAGAAAACAAAGAAAAGCGCGGTTAGAGCAGCAGAAATCCAAGTGTGCCCCGGTGGCGCAGTGGTTAAAGACGCCGCCTTGCAACACTGGGGCCCGCAGTTCGAATCCCCCCTATGGCGCAAGTGGTAGAAGTGCCGCTCTGCTACACAGAGGCTCGAATCCCGGGAGCTGGACTCGATGATCTGTAAGGTCCCTTCCAACCAGCACGAAACTATGAAACTATGAAAAGCATGGTTAGAGTGGAGAAAAACCAAGAAAAGCTGGGTTAAAGTGGAGAAAAACCAAGAAAAGCGGGGTTAGAGGGGAGGAAAACCAAGGAAAGCGAGGTTAGAAAAGAGGAAAACCAAGAAAAGCGGGGTTAGAGCGGAGGAAAACCAAGAAAAACGGGGTTAGAGAGAAGGAAAACCGAGAAAACCGGGGTTAGAGCGGAGGAAAAGAAAGAAAAGTGAAGATAGAGGTGAGGAAAACCAAAAAAGCGGGGATAGAGCGGAGGAAAACCAAGAAAAGCGAAGTTAGAGAAGAGGAATACCAAGAAAAATGATGTTAGAGAGGAGGAAAAGAAAGATAAGCAGGACTAGAGCGGAGGAAAACCAAGAAAAGCGGAATAAGTGCAGAGGAAAACAAAGAAAAGCGTGGTTAGAGCGGAGGAAAACCAAGAAAAGCGGGGTTAGAGTGGAGGAAAACCAAGAAAAGCTGGGTTACAGCAGAGGAAAACCAAGAAAAGCGGGGTTAGAAAGGAGGAAAACCAAGAAAAGTGATCTTAGAGCAGAGGAAAACCAAGAAAAGCGGAATAAGTGCGGAGGAAAACCAAGAAATGAGGAATAAGTGCTGAGGAAAACCAAGAAAAGCAGGGTTAGAGCGGAGGAAAACAAAGAAAAGCTGGGATAGAGCGGAGGAAAACCAAGAAAAGCGGGGTTAGAAAGGAGGAAAACCAAGAAAAGCGAGGTTAGAAAAGAGGAAAACCAAGAAAAGCGGGGTTAGAGCGGAGGAAAACCAAGAAAAACGGGGTTAAAGAGAAGGAAAACCGAGAAAACCGGGGTTAGAGCAGAGGAAAAGAAAGAAAAGTGAAGATAGAGGTGAGGAAAACCAAAAAAGCGGGGATAGAGCGGAGGAAAACCAAGAAAAGCGAAGTTAGAGAAGAGGAATACCAAGAAAAATGATGTTAGAGAGGAGGAAAAGAAAGATAGCCAGGTTTAGAGCGGAGGATAACCAAGAAAAGCGAAGTTAGAGCGGAGGAAAACCAAGAAAAGCGGGGTTATAGCGGAGGAAAACCAAGAAAAGCTGGGTTCGAGCAGAGGAAAACCAAGAAAAGCGGGGTTAGAAAGGAGGAAAACCAAGAAAAGTGATTTTAGAGCAGAGGAAAACCAAGAAAAGCGGAATAAGTGCGGAGGAAAACCAAGAAATGAGGAATAAGTACTGAGGAAAACCAAGAAAAGCAGGGTTAGAGCGGAGGAAAACAAAGAAAAGCTGGGATAGAGCGGAGGAAAACCAAGAAAAGCGGGGTTAGAAAGGAGGAAAACCAAGAAAAGTGAAGTTAGAGCGGAGGAAAACCAAGAAAAGCGGGGTTAGAGCGGAGGAAAACCAAGAAAAGCGGGGTTAGAGGGGAGGAAAACCAAGGAAAGCGAGGTTAGAAAAGAGGAAAACCAAGAAAAGCGGGGTTAGAGCGGAGGAAAACCAAGAAAAACGGGGTTAGAGAGAAGGAAAACCGAGAAAACCGGGGTTAGAGCAGAGGAAAAGAAAGAAAAGTGAAGATAGAGGTGAGGAAAACCAAAAAAGCGGGGATAGAGCGGAGGAAAACCAAGAAAAGCGAAGTTAGAGAAGAGGAATACCAAGAAAAATGATGTTAGAGAGGAGGAAAAGAAAGATAAGCAGGTCTAGAGCGGAGGAAAACCAAGAAAAGCGAAGTTAGAGCGGAGGAAAACCAAGAAAAGCGGGGTTATAGCGGAGGAAAACCAAGAAAAGCTGGGTTCGAGCAGAGGAAAACCAAGAAAAGCGGGGTTAGAAAGGAGGAAAACCAAGAAAAGTGATTTTAGAGCAGAGGAAAACCAAGAAAAGCGGAATAAGTGCGGAGGAAAACCAAGAAATGAGGAATAAGTGCTGAGGAAAACCAAGAAAAGCAGGGTTAGAGCGGAGGAAAACAAAGAAAAGCTGGGATAGAGCGGAGGAAAACCAAGAAAAGCGGGGTTAGAAAGGAGGAAAACCAAGAAAAGTGAAGTTAGAGCGGAGGAAAACCAAGAAAAGCGGGGTTAGAGCGGAGGAAAACCAAGAAAAGCGGGGTTAGATAGAAGGAAAACCAAGAAAAACGGGGTTAGAGCGGAGGAAAAGCATGAAAAACGGGGTTAGAGCGGAGGAAAACCAAGAAAAGTGAAGTTAGAGCGGAGGAAAACCGAGAAAAGCGGGGTTAGAGCGGAGGAAAACCAAGATAGTCGGGGTTACAGCGAAGGAAAACCAATAAAAAGAAGTTAGAGAGGAAGAAAACAAAGAAAAGCGCGGTTAGAGCAGCAGAAATCCAAGTGTGCCCCGGTGGCGCAGTGGTTAAAGACGCCGCCTTGCAACACTGGGGCCCGCAGTTCGAATCCCCCCTATGGCGCAAGTGGTAGAAGTGCCGCTCTGCTACACAGAGGCTCGAATCCCGGGAGCTGGACTCGATGATCTGTAAGGTCCCTTCCAACCAGCACGAAACTATGAAACTATGAAAAGCATGGTTAGAGTGGAGAAAAACCAAGAAAAGCTGGGTTAAAGCGGAGGAAAACCAAGAAAAGCGGGGTTAGAGGGGAGGAAAACCAAGGAAAGCGGGGTTAGAAAAGAGGAAAACCAAGAAAAGCGAAGTTAGAGCGGAGGAAAACCAAGAAAAACGGGGTTAGAGAGAAGGAAAACCGAGAAAACCGGGGTTAGAGCGGAGGAAAAGAAAGAAAAGTGAAGATAGAGGTGAGGAAAACCAAGAAAAGCGGGGATAGAGCGGAGGAAAACCAAGAAAAGCAAAGTTAGAGAAGAGGAATACCAAGAAAAATGATGTTAGAGAGGAGGAAAAGAAAGATAAGCAGGTCTAGAGCGGAGGAAAACCAAGAAAAGCGGAATAAGTGCAGAGGAAAACAAAGAAAAGCGTGGTTAGAGCGGAGGAAAACCAAGAAAAGCGGGGTTAGAGTGGAGGAAAACCAAGAAAAGCTGGGTTACAGCAGAGGAAAACCAAGAAAAGCGGGGTTAGAAAGGAGGAAAACCAAGAAAAGTGATCTTAGAGCAGAGGAAAACCAAGAAAAGCGGAATAAGTGCGGAGGAAAACCAAGAAATGAGGAATAAGTGCTGAGGAAAACCAAGAAAAGCAGGGTTAGAGCGGAGGAAAACAAAGAAAAGCTGGGATAGAGCGGAGGAAAACCAAGAAAAGCGGGGTTAGAAAGGAGGAAAACCAAGAAAAGCGAGGTTAGAAAAGAGGAAAACCAAGAAAAGCGGGGTTAGAGCGGAGGAAAACCAAGAAAAACGGGGTTAGAGAGAAGGAAAACCGAGAAAACCGGGGTTAGAGCGGAGGAAAAGAAAGAAAAGTGAAGATAGAGGTGAGGAAAACCAAAAAAGCGGGGATAGAGAGGAGGAAAACTAAGAAAAGCGAAGTTAGAGAAGAGGAATACCAAGAAAAATGATGTTAGAGAGGAGGAAAAGAAAGATAAGCAGGTCTAGAGCGGAGGAAAACCAAGAAAAGCGAAGTTAGAGCGGAGGAAAACCAAGAAAAGCGGGGTTATAGCGGAGGAAAACCAAGAAAAGCTGGGTTCGAGCAGAGGAAAACCAAGAAAAGCGGGGTTAGAAAGGAGGAAAACCAAGAAAAGTGATTTTAGAGCAGAGGAAAACCAAGAAAAGCTGGGTTAGAGCGGAGGAAAACCAAGAAATGAGGAATAAGTGCTGAGGAAAACCAAGAAAAGCAGGGTTAGAGCGGAGGAAAACAAAGAAAAGCTGGGATAGAGCGGAGGAAAACCAAGAAAAGCGGGGTTAGAAAGGAGGAAAACCAAGAAAAGTGAAGTTAGAGCGGAGGAAAACCAAGATAGTCGGGGTTACAGCGAAGGAAAACCAATAAAAAGAAGTTAGAGAGGAAGAAAACAAAGAAAAGCGCGGTTAGAGCAGCAGAAATCCAAGTGTGCCCCGGTGGCGCAGTGGTTAAAGACGCCGCCTTGCAACACTGGGGCCCGCAGTTCGAATCCCCCCTATGGCGCAAGTGGTAGAAGTGCCGCTCTGCTACACAGAGGCTCGAATCCCGGGAGCTGGACTCGATGATCTGTAAGGTCCCTTCCAACCAGCACGAAACTATGAAACTATGAAAAGCATGGTTAGAGTGGAGAAAAACCAAGAAAAGCTGGGTTAAAGTGGAGAAAAACCAAGAAAAGCGGGGTTAGAGGGGAGGAAAACCAAGGAAAGCGAGGTTAGAAAAGAGGAAAACCAAGAAAAGCGGGGTTAGAGCGGAGGAAAACCAAGAAAAACGGGGTTAGAGAGAAGGAAAACCGAGAAAACCGGGGTTAGAGCGGAGGAAAAGAAAGAAAAGTGAAGATAGAGGTGAGGAAAACCAAAAAAGCGGGGATAGAGCGGAGGAAAACCAAGAAAAGCGAAGTTAGAGAAGAGGAATACCAAGAAAAATGATGTTAGAGAGGAGGAAAAGAAAGATAAGCAGGTCTAGAGCGGAGGAAAACCAAGAAAAGCGGAATAAGTGCAGAGGAAAACAAAGAAAAGCGTGGTTAGAGCGGAGGAAAACCAAGAAAAGCGGGGTTAGAGCGGAGGAAAACCAAGAAAAGCTGGGTTACAGCAGAGGAAAACCAAGAAAAGCGGGGTTAGAAAGGAGGAAAACCAAGAAAAGTGATCTTAGAGCAGAGGAAAACCAAGAAAAGCGGAATAAGTGCGGAGGAAAACCAAGAAATGAGGAATAAGTGCTGAGGAAAACCAAGAAAAGCAGGGTTAGAGCGGAGGAAAACAAAGAAAAGCTGGGATAGAGCGGAGGAAAACCAAGAAAAGCGGGGTTAGAAAGGAGGAAAACCAAGAAAAGCGAGGTTAGAAAAGAGGAAAACCAAGAAAAGCGGGGTTAGAGCGGAGGAAAACCAAGAAAAACGGGGTTAGAGAGAAGGAAAACCGAGAAAACCGGGGTTAGAGCGGAGGAAAAGAAAGAAAAGTGAAGATAGAGGTGAGGAAAACCAAAAAAGCGGGGATAGAGAGGAGGAAAACCAAGAAAAGCGAAGTTAGAGAAGAGGAATACCAAGAAAAATGATGTTAGAGAGGAGGAAAAGAAAGATAAGCAGGTCTAGAGCGGAGGAAAACCAAGAAAAGCGAAGTTAGAGCGGAGGAAAACCAAGAAAAGCGGAATAAGTGCAGAGGAAAACAAAGAAAAGCGTGGTTAGAGCGGAGGAAAACCAAGAAAAGCGGGGTTAGAGCAGAGGAAAACCAAGAAAAGCGGGGTTAGAGCTGAGGAAAACCAAGAAAAGCTGGGTTAGAGCGGAGGAAAACAAAGAAAAGCGGGGTTAGAGCGGAGGAAAACCAAGAAAAGCGGGGTTAGAGCAGAGGAAAACCAAGAAAAGCGGGGTTAGAGCTGAGGAAAACCAAGAAAAGCTGGGTTAGAGCGGAGGAAAACCAAGAAAAGCTGGGTTACAGCAGAGGAAAACCAAGAAAAGCGGGGTTAGAAAGGAGGAAAACCAAGAAAAGTGATCTTAGAGCAGAGGAAAACCAAGAAAAGCGGAATAAGTGCGGAGGAAAACCAAGAAATGAGGAATAAGTGCTGAGGAAAACCAAGAAAAGCAGGGTTAGAGCGGAGGAAAACAAAGAAAAGCTGGGATAGAGCGGAGGCAAACCAAGAAAAGCGGGGTTAGAGCGGAGGAAAACCAAGATAAGCAGGGTTAGAGAGAAAAAAAAACAAGAAAAACGGGGTTAGAGCGGAGGAAAAGAAAGAAAAGGTAAGTTAGAGGTGAGGAAAACCAAGAAAAGCGGGGATAGAGCGGAGGAAAACAAAGAAAAGCTGGGTTAGAGCGGAGGAAAACGAAGAAAAGCGGGGTTAGTGTGGAGGAGAACCAAGAAAAGCGGGTTTAGAGCGGAGGAAAACCAAAAAAATGGGGTTTAGAGCGGAGGAAAACCAAGTAAAGCGGGGTTAGAGCGGAGGAAAACCAAGAAAAGTGAAGTTAGAGCGGAGGAAAACCAAGAAAAGCGGAGATAGAACGGAAGAAAACCAGGAAAAGCGGGGTTAGAGTGGAGGAAAACCATGATAATCGGGGATAGAGCGAAGGAAAACCAAGAAAAAGGAGTTAGAGGAAGAATACAAAGAAAAGCGCGGTTAGAGCAGCAGAAATCCAAGAAAAGAATGGTTAGAGTGGAGAAAAACCCAGAAAAGCTGGTTTAGAGCGGAGGAAAACCAAGAAAAGCGAAGTTAGATAAGAGGAAAACCAAGAAAAATGATGTTAGAGAGGAGAAAAACAAAGATAAGCAGGGTTAGAGCGGAGGAAATCCAAGAAAAGCGAAGTTAGAGCAGAGGAAAACCAAGAAAAGCTGGGTTAGAGCGGAGGAAAACCAAGAAAAGCGAGGTTCATGCGGATGAAAACCAAGAAATGCGGGGTTAGAGTGGAGGAAAACCAAGAAAAGCAGAGTTAGAACGGAAGAAAACCAAGAAAAGCGGGTTAGAAAGCAGGAAAACCAAGATAATCGGGGTTAGAGCGGAGGAAAACCAATAAAAAGAAGTTAGAGTGGAAGAAAACAAAGAAAAGCGCGGTTAGAGCAGCAGAAATCCAAGTGTGCCCCGGTGGCGCAGTGGTTAAAGACGCCGCCTTGCAACACTGGGGCCCGCAGTTCGAATCCCCCCTATGGCGCAAGTGGTAGAAGTGCCGCTCTGCTACACAGAGGCTCGAATCCCGGGAGCTGGACTCGATGATCTGTAAGGTCCCTTCCAACCAGCACGAAAATATGAAACTATGAAAAGCATGGTTAGAGTGGAGAAAAACCAAGAAAAGCTGGGTTAAAGTGGAGAAAAACCAAGAAAAGCGGGGTTAGAGGGGAGGAAAACCAAGGAAAGCGAGGTTAGAAAAGAGGAAAACCAAGAAAAGCGGGGTTAGAGCGGAGGAAAACCAAGAAAAACGGGGTTAGAGAGAAGGAAAACCGAGAAAACCGGGGTTAGAGCGGAGGAAAAGAAAGAAAAGTGAAGATAGAGGTGAGGAAAACCAAAAAAGCGGGGATAGAGCGGAGGAAAACCAAGAAAAGCGAAGTTAGAGAAGAGGAATACCAAGAAAAATGATGTTAGAGAGGAGGAAAAGAAAGATAAGCTGGTCTAGAGCGGAGGATAACCAAGAAAAGCGAAGTTAGAGCGGAGGAAAACCAAGAAAAGCGGGGTTATAGCGGAGGAAAACCAAGAAAAGCTGGGTTCGAGCAGAGGAAAACCAAGAAAAGCGGGGTTAGAAAGGAGGAACACCAAGAAAAGTGATTTTAGAGCAGAGGAAAACCAAGAAAAGCGGAATAAGTGCGGAGGAAAACCAAGAAATGAGGAATAAGTGCTGAGGAAAACCAAGAAAAGCAGGGTTAGAGCGGAGGAAAACAAAGAAAAGCTGGGATAGAGCGGAGGAAAACCAAGAAAAGCGGGGTTAGAAAGGAGGAAAACCAAGAAAAGTGAAGTTAGAGCGGAGGAAAACCAAGAAAAGCGGGGTTAGAGCGGAGGAAAACCAAGAAAAGCGGGGTTAGATAGAAGGAAAACCAAGAAAAACGGGGTTAGAGCGGAGGAAAAGCATGAAAAACGGGGTTAGAGCGGAGGAAAACCAAGAAAAGTGAAGTTAGAGCGGAGGAAAACCGAGAAAAGCGGGGTTAGAGCGGAGGAGAACCAAGATAGTCGGGGTTACAGCGAAGGAAAACCAATAAAAAGAAGTTAGAGAGGAAGAAAACAAAGAAAAGCGCGGTTAGAGCAGCAGAAATCCAAGTGTGCCCCGGTGGCGCAGTGGTTAAAGACGCCGCCTTGCAACACTGGGGCCCGCAGTTCGAATCCCCCCTATGGCGCAAGTGGTAGAAGTGCCGCTCTGCTACACAGAGGCTCGAATCCCGGGAGCTGGACTCGATGATCTGTAAGGTCCCTTCCAACCAGCACGAAACTATGAAACTATGAAAAGCATGGTTAGAGTGGAGAAAAACCAAGAAAAGCTGGGTTAAAGTGGAGAAAAACCAAGAAAAGCGGGGTTAGAGGGGAGGAAAACCAAGGAAAGCGGGGTTAGAAAAGAGGAAAACCAAGAAAAGCGAAGTTAGAGCGGAGGAAAACCAAGAAAAACGGGGTTAGAGAGAAGGAAAACCGAGAAAACCGGGGTTAGAGCGGAGGAAAAGAAAGAAAAGTGAAGATAGAGGTGAGGAAAACCAAGAAAAGCGGGGATAGAGCGGAGGAAAACCAAGAAAAGCGAAGTTAGAGAAGAGGAATACCAAGAAAAATGATGTTAGAGAGGAGGAAAAGAAAGATAAGCAGGTCTAGAGCGGAGGAAAACCAAGAAAAGCGAAATTAGAGCGGAGGAAAACCAAGAAAAGCGGAATAAGTGCAGAGGAAAACAAAGAAAAGCGTGGTTAGAGCGGAGGAAAACCAAGAAAAGCGGGGTTAGAGCGGAGGAAAACCAAGAAAAGCTGGGTTACAGCAGAGGAAAACCAAGAAAAGCGGGGTTAGAAAGGAGGAAAACCAAGAAAAGTGATCTTAGAGCAGAGGAAAACCGGGGTTAGAAAGGAGGAACACCAAGAAAAGTGATTTTAGAGCAGAGGAAAACCAAGAAAAGCGGAATAAGTGCGGATGAAAACCAAGAAATGAGGAATAAGTGCTGAGGAAAACCAAGAAAAGCAGGGTTAGAGCGGAGGAAAACCAAGAAAAGCTGGGATAGAGCGGAGGAAAACCAAGAAAAGCGGGGTTAGAAAGGAGGAAAACACAGAAAAGTGAAGTTAGAGCGGAGGAAAACCAAGAAAAGCGGTGTTAGAGCGGAGGAAAAAAAAGAAAAGCGGGGTTAGAGAGAAGGAAAACCAAGAAAAACGGGGTTAGAGCGGAGGAAAAGAAAGAAAAGCTGGGTTAGATGTGAGGAAAACCCAGAAAAGTGGGGAGAGAGCGGAGGAAAACAAAGAAAAGCTGGGTTAGAGCGGAGGAAAACGAAGAAAAGCGAGGTTAGTGTGGAGGAGAACCAAGAAAAGCGGGGTTAGAGCGGAGGAAAACCAAGAAAATCGGGTTTAGAGCGGAGGAAAAGCATGAAAACCGGGGTTAGAGCGGAGGAAAACCAAGAAAAGTGAAGTTAGAGCGGAGGAAAACCGAGAAAAGCGGGGTTAGAGCGGAGGAAAACCAAGATAGTCGGGGTTACAGCGAAGGAAAACCAATAAAAAGAAGTTAGAGAGGAAGAAAACAAAGAAAAGCGCGGTTAGAGCAGCAGAAATCCAAGTGTGCCCCGGTGGCGCAGTGGTTAAAGACGCTGCCTTGCAACACTGGGGCCCGCAGTTCGAATCCCCCCTATGGCGCAAGTGGTAGAAGTGCCGCTCTGCTACACAGAGGCTCGAATCCCGGGAGCTGGACTCGATGATCTGTAAGGTCCCTTCCAACCAGCACGAAACTATGAAACTATGAAAAGCATGGTTAGAGTGGAGAAAAACCAAGAAAAGCTGGGTTAAAGTGGAGAAAAACCAAGAAAAGCGGGGTTAGAGGGGAGGAAAACCAAGGAAAGCGAGGTTAGAAAAGAGGAAAACCAAGAAAAGCGGGGTTAGAGAGAAGGAAAACCGAGAAAACCGGGGTTAGAGCGGAGGAAAAGAAAGAAAAGTGAAGATAGAGGTGAGGAAAACCAAAAAAGCGGGGATAGAGCGGAGGAAAACCAAGAAAAGCGAAGTTAGATAAGAGGAATACCAAGAAAAATGATGTTAGAGAGGAGGAAAAGAAAGATAAGCAGGTCTAGAGCGGAGGAAAACCAAGAAAAGCGAAGTTATAGCGGAGAAAAACCAAGAAAAGTGATTTTAGAGCAGAGGAAAACCAAGAAAAGCGGAATAAGTGCGGAGGAAAACCAAGAAATGAGGAATAAGTGCTGAGGAAAACCAAGAAAAGCGGGGTTAGAACGGAGGAAAACAAAGAAAAGTGAAGTTAGAGCGGAGGAAAACCAAGAAAAGCGGGGTTAGAGCGGAGGAAAACCAAGAAAAGCGGGGTTAGAGAGAAGGAAAACCAAGAAAAACGGAGTTAGAGCGGAGGAAAAGAAAGAAAAGGGAAGTTAGAGGTGAGGAAAACCCAGAAAAGTGGGGATAGAGCGGAGGAAAACAAAGAAAAGCTGGGTTAGAGCGGAGGAAAACGAAGAAAAGCGGGGTTAGTGTGGAGGAGAACCAAGAAAAGCGGGGTTAGAGCGGAGGAAAACCAAGAAAAGCGGGTTTAGAGCGGAGGAAAAGCATGAAAAACGGGGTTAGAGCGGAGGAAAACCAAGAAAAGTGAAGTTAGAGCGGAGGAAAACCGAGAAAAGCGGGGTTAGAGCGGAGGAAAACCAAGATAGTCGGGGTTACAGCGAAGGAAAACCAATAAAAAGAAGTTAGAGAGGAAGAAAACAAAGAAAAGCGCGGTTAGAGCAGCAGAAATCCAAGTGTGCCCCGGTGGCGCAGTGGTTAAAGACGCCGCCTTGCAACACTGGGGCCCGTAGTTCGAATCCCCCCTATGGCGCAAGTGGTAGAAGTGCCGCTCTGCTACACAGAGGCTCGAATCCCGGGAGCTGGACTCGATGATCTGTAAGGTCCCTTCCAACCAGCACGAAACTATGAAACTATGAAAAGCATGGTTAGAGTGGAGAAAAACCAAGAAAAGCTGGGTTAAAGTGGAGAAAAACCAAGAAAAGCGGGGTTAGAGGGGAGGAAAACCAAGGAAAGCGGGGTTAGAAAAGAGGAAAACCGAGAAAAGCGGGGTTAGAGCGGAGGAAAACCAAGAAAAACGGGGTTAGAGAGAAGGAAAACCGAGAAAACCGGGGTTAGAGCGGAGGAAAAGAAAGAAAAGTGAAGATAGAGGTGAGGAAAACCAAAAAAGCGGGGATAGAGCGGAGGAAAACCAAGAAAAGCGAAGTTAGAGAAGAGGAATACCAAGAAAAATGATGTTAGAGAGGAGGAAAAGAAAGATAAGCTGGTCTAGAGCGGAGGATAACCAAGAAAAGCGAAGTTAGAGCGGAGGAAAGCCAAGAAAAGCGGGGTTATAGCGGAGGAAAACCAAGAAAAGCTGGGTTCGAGCAGAGGAAAAGCAAGAAAAGCGGGGTTAGAAAGGAGAAAAACCAAGAAAAGTGATTTTAGAGCAGAGGAAAACCAAGAAAAGCGGAATAAGTGCGGAGGAAAACCAAGAAATGAGGAATAAGTACTGAGGAAAACCAAGAAAAGCAGGGTTAGAGCGGAGGAAAACAAAGAAAATCTGGGATAGAGCGGAGGAAAACCAAGAAAAGCGGGGTTAGAAAGGAGGAAAACCAAGAAAAGTGAAGTTAGAGCGGAGGAAAACCAAGAAAAGTGAAGTTAGAGCGGAGGAAAACCGAGAAAAGCGGGGTTAGAGCGGAGGAAAACCAAGATAGTCGGGGTTACAGCAAAGGAAAACCAATAAAAAGAAGTTAGAGAGGAAGAAAACAAAGAAAAGCGCGGTTAGAGCAGCAGAAATCCAAGTGTGCCCCGGTGGCGCAGTGGTTAAAGACGCCGCCTTGCAACACTGGGGCCCGCAGTTCGAATCCCCCCTATGGCGCAAGTGGTAGAAGTGCCGCTCTGCTACACAGAGGCTCGAATCCCGGGAGCTGGACTCGATGATCTGTAAGGTCCCTTCACACCAGCACGAAACTATGAAACTATAAAAAGCATGGTTAGAGTGGAGAAAAACCAAGAAAAGCTGGGTTAAAGTGGAGAAAAACCAAGAAAAGCGGGGTTAGAGGGGAGGAAAACCAAGGAAAGCGAGGTTAGAAAAGAGGAAAACCAAGAAAAGCGGGGTTAGAGCGGAGGAAAACCAAGAAAAACGGGGTTAGAGAGAAGGAAAACCGAGAAAACCGGGGTTAGAGCAGAGGAAAAGAAAGAAAAGTGAAGATAGAGGTGAGGAAAACCAAAAAAGCGGGGATAGAGCGGAGGAAAACCAAGAAAAGCGAAGTTAGAGAAGAGGAATACCAAGAAAAATGATGTTAGAGAGGAGGAAAAGAAAGATAGCCAGGTTTAGAGCGGAGGATAACCAAGAAAAGCGAAGTTAGAGCGGAGGAAAACCAAGAAAAGCGGGGTTATAGCGGAGGAAAACCAAGAAAAGCTGGGTTCGAGCAGAGGAAAACCAAGAAAAGCGGGGTTAGAAAGGAGGAAAACCAAGAAAAGTGATTTTAGAGCAGAGGAAAACCAAGAAAAGCGGAATAAGTGCGGAGGAAAACCAAGAAATGAGGAATAAGTGCTGAGGAAAACCAAGAAAAGCAGGGTTAGAGCGGAGGAAAACAAAGAAAAGCTGGGATAGAGCGGAGGAAAACCAAGAAAAGCGGGGTTAGAAAGGAGGAAAACCAAGAAAAGTGAAGTTAGAGCGGAGGAAAACCAAGAAAAGCGGGGTTAGAGCGGAGGAAAACCAAGAAAAGCGGGGTTAGAGGGGAGGAAAACCAAGGAAAGCGAGGTTAGAAAAGAGGAAAACCAAGAAAAGCGGGGTTAGAGCGGAGGAAAACCAAGAAAAACGGGGTTAGAGAGAAGGAAAACCGAGAAAACCGGGGTTAGAGCAGAGGAAAAGAAAGAAAAGTGAAGATAGAGGTGAGGAAAACCAAAAAAGCGGGGATAGAGCGGAGGAAAACCAAGAAAAGCGAAGTTAGAGAAGAGGAATACCAAGAAAAATGATGTTAGAGAGGAGGAAAAGAAAGATAAGCAGGTCTAGAGCGGAGGAAAACCAAGGAAAGCGAAGTTAGAGCGGAGGAAAACCAAGAAAAGCGGGGTTATAGCGGAGGAAAACCAAGAAAAGCTGGGTTCGAGCAGAGGAAAACCAAGAAAAGCGGGGTTAGAAAGGAGGAAAACCAAGAAAAGTGATTTTAGAGCAGAGGAAAACCACAAAAGCGGAATAAGTGCGGAGGAAAACCAAGAAATGAGGAATAAGTGCTGAGGAAAACCAAGAAAAGCAGGGTTAGAGCGGAGGAAAACAAAGAAAAGCTGGGATAGAGCGGAGGAAAACCAAGAAAAGCGGGGTTAGAAAGGAGGAAAACCAAGAAAAGTGAAGTTAGAGCGGAGGAAAACCAAGAAAAACGGGGTTAGAGCGGAGGAAAACCAAGAAAAGCGGGGTTAGATAGAAGGAAAACCAAGAAAAACGGGGTTAGAGCGGAGGAAAAGCATGAAAAACGGGGTTAGAGCGGAGGAAAACCAAGAAAAGTGAAGTTAGAGCGGAGGAAAACCGAGAAAAGCGGGGTTAGAGCGGAGGAAAACCAAGATAGTCGTGGTTACTGCGAAGGAAAACCAATAAAAAGAAGTTAGAGAGGAAGAAAACAAAGAAAAGCGCGGTTAGAGCAGCAGAAATCCAAGTGTGCCCCGGTGGCGCAGTGGTTAAAGACGCCGCCTTGCAACACTGGGGCCCGCAGTTCGAATCCCCCCTATGGCGCAAGTGGTAGAAGTGCCGCTCTGCTACACAGAGGCTCGAATCCCGGGAGCTGGACTCGATGATCTGTAAGGTCCCTTCCAACCAGCACGAAACTATGAAACTATGAAAAGCATGGTTAGAGTGGAGAAAAACCAAGAAAAGCTGGGTTAAAGTGGAGAAAAACCAAGAAAAGCGGGGTTAGAGGGGAGGAAAACCAAGGAAAGCGGGGTTAGAAAAGAGGAAAACCAAGAAAAGCGAAGTTAGAGCGGAGGAAAACCAAGAAAAACGGGGTTAGAGAGAAGGAAAACCGAGAAAACCGGGGTTAGAGCGGAGGAAAAGAAAGAAAAGTGAAGATAGAGGTGAGGAAAACCAAGAAAAGCGGGGATAGAGCGGAGGAAAACCAAGAAAAGCGAAGTTAGAGAAGAGGAATACCAAGAAAAATGATGTTAGAGAGGAGGAAAAGAAAGATAAGCAGGTTTAGAGCGGAGGAAAACCAAGAAAAGCGAACTTAGAGCGGAGGAAAACCAAGAAAAGCGGAATAAGTGCAGAGGAAAACCAAGAAAAGCGGGGTTAGAGCGGAGGAAAACCAAGAAAAGCTGGGTTACAGCAGAGGAAAACCAAGAAAAGCGGGGTTAGAAAGGAGGAAAACCAAGAAAAGTGATCTTAGAGCAGAGGAAAACCAAGAAAAGCGGAATAAGTGCGAAGGAAAACCAAGAAATGAGGAATAAGTGCTGAGGAAAACCAAGAAAAGCAGGGTTAGAGCGGAGGAAAACAAAGAAAAGCAGGGATAGAGCGGAGGAAAACCAAGAAAAGCGGGGTTAGAGCGGAGGAAAACCAAGAAAAGCGAGGTTAGAAAAGAGGAAAACCAAGAAAAGCGGGGTTAGAGCGGAGGAAAATCAAGAAAAACGGGGTTAGAGAGAAGGAAAACCGAGAAAACCGGGGTTAGAGCGGAGGAAAAGAAAGAAAAGTGAAGATAGAGGTGAGGAAAACCAAAAAAGCGGGGATAGAGCGGAGGAAAACCAAGAAAAGCGAAGTTAGAGAAGAGGAATACCAAGAAAAATGATGTTAGAGAGGAGGAAAAGAAAGATAAGCAGGTCTAGAGCGGAGGAAAACCAAGAAAAGCGAAGTTAGAGCGGAGGAAAACCAAGAAAAGCGGGGTTATAGCGGAGGAAAACCAAGAAAAGCTGGGTTCGAGCAGAGGAAAACCAAGAAAAGCGGGGTTAGAAAGGAGGAACACCAAGAAAAGTGATTTTAGAGCAGAGGAAAACCAAGAAAAGCGGAATAAGTGCGTAGGAAAACCAAGAAATGAGGAATAAGTGCTGAGGAAAACCAAGAATAGCAGGGTTAGAGCGGAGGAAAACAAAGAAAAGCTGGGATAGAGCGGAGGAAAACCAAGAAAAGCGGGGTTAGAAAGGAGGAAAACCAAGAAAAGTGAAGTTAGAGCGGAGGAAAACCAAGATAGTCGGGGTTACAGCGAAGGAAAACCAATAAAAAGAAGTTAGAGAGGAAGAAAACAAAGAAAAGCGCGGTTAGAGCAGCAGAAATCCAAGTGTGCCCCGGTGGCGCAGTGGTTAAAGACGCCGCCTTGCAACACTGGGGCCCGCAGTTCGAATCCCCCCTATGGCGCAAGTGGTAGAAGTGCCGCTCTGCTACACAGAGGCTCGAATCCCGGGAGCTGGACTCGATGATCTGTAAGGTCCCTTCCAACCAGCACGAAACTATGAAACTATGAAAAGCATGGTTAGAGTGGAGAAAAACCAAGAAAAGCTGGGTTAAAGTGGAGAAAAACCAAGAAAAGCGGGGTTAGAGGGGAGGAAAACCAAGGAAAGCGAGGTTAGAAAAGAGGAAAACCAAGAAAAGCGGGGTTAGAGCGGAGGAAAACCAAGAAAAACGGGGTTAGAGAGAAGGAAAACCGAGAAAACCGGGGTGAGAGCGGAGGAAAAGAAAGAAAAGTGAAGATAGAGGTGAGCAAAACCAAAAAAGCGGGGATAGAGCGGAGGAAAACCAAGAAAAGCGAAGTTAGAGAAGAGGAATACCAAGAAAAATGATGTTAGAGAGGAGGAAAAGAAAGATAAGCTGGTCTAGAGCGGAGGAAAACCAAGAAAAGCGAAGTTAGAGCGGAGGAAAACCAAGAAAAGCGGGGTTAGAGGGGAGGAAAACCAAGGAAAGCGAGGTTAGAAAAGAGGAAAACCAAGAACAGTGAAGTTAGAGCGGAGAAAAACCAAGAAAAGCGGGGTTAGAGGGGAGGAAAACCAAGGAAAGCGAGGTTAGAAAAGAGGAAAACCAAGAAAAGTGAAGTTAGAGCGGAGGAAAACCAAGAAAAGCGGGGTTAGAGAGAAGGAAAACCGAGAAAACCGGGGTTAGAGCGGAGGAAAAGAAAGAAAAGTGAAGTTAGAGCGGAGGAAAACCAAGAAAAGCGGGGTTAGAGCGGAGTAAGACCAATAAATGCTGGGTTAGAGCGAAGGAAATCTAGGAAATGCATAGTTAGAGCGGAGGAAAACCAAGAAAAGCGAGGTTCATGCGGGTCAAAACCAAGAATGGCGGGGTTAGAGCGGAGGAAAACCAAGAAAAGCAGAGTTAGAACGGAAGAAAACCAAGAAAAGAGGGGTTAGAGTGGAGGAAAACCAAGATAATCGGGGTTAGAGTGGAGGAAAAGAAAGAAAAGTGAAGGTAGAGTTGAGGAAAACCAAGAGAAGCGGGGTTAGAGCAGAAGAAAACCAGTAAAAGCTCGGTTAGAGTGGAGGAAAACCAAGATAATCGGGGTTAGAGTGGAGGAAAAGAAAGAAAAGTGAAGATAGAGGTGAGGAAAACCAAGAAAAGCGGGGATAGAGCGGAGGAAAACCAAGAAAAGCGAAGTTAGAGAAGAGGAATACCAAGAAAAATGATGTTAGAGAGGAGGAAAAGAAAGATAAGCAGGTTTAGAGCGGAGGAAAACCAAGAAAAGCGAACTTAGAGCGGAGGAAAACCAAGAAAAGCGGAATAAGTGCAGAGGAAAACAAAGAAAAGCGGGGTTAGAGCGGAGGAAAAACAAGAAAACCGAAGATAGAGCGGAGGAAAACCAAGAAAAGAGGTGTTAGAGCGGAGGAAAAGAAAGAAAAGTGAAGATAGAAGTGAGGAAAACCAAGAAAAGAGGGGATAGAGAGGAGGAAAACCAAGAAAAGCGAAGTTAGAGAAGAGGAATACCAAGAAAAATGATGTTAGAGAGGAGGAAAAGAAAGATAGCCAGGTTTAGAGCGGAGGATAACCAAGAAAAGCGAAGTTAGAGCGGAGGAAAACCAGGAAAAACGGGGTTAGAGAGAAGGAAAACCGAGAAAACCGGGGTTAGAGCGGAGGAAAAGAAAGAAAAGTGAAGATAGAGGTGAGGAAAACCAAAAAAGCGGGGATAGAGCGGAGGAAAACCAAGAAAAGCGAAGTTAGAGAAGAGGAATACCAAGAAAAATGATGTTAGAGAGGAGGAAAAGAAAGATAAGCAGGTCTAGAGCGGAGGAAAACCAAGAAAAGCGAAGTTAGAGCGGAGGAAAACCAAGAAAAGCGGGGTTATAGCGGAGGAAAACCAAGAAAAGCTGGGTTCGAGCAGAGGAAAACCAAGAAAAGCGGGGTTAGAAAGGAGGAACACCAAGAAAAGTGATTTTAGAG
The DNA here is from genome assembly GCF_054131305.1 of Coturnix japonica. Classification (NCBI taxonomy): domain Eukaryota; kingdom Metazoa; phylum Chordata; class Aves; order Galliformes; family Phasianidae; genus Coturnix; species Coturnix japonica. The sequence goes on from NC_140669.1 coordinate 34,382,008, forward strand.
CAGAGGAAAACCAAGAAAAGCGGAATAAGTGCGGAGGAAAACCAAGAAATGAGGAATAAGTGCTGAGGAAAACCAAGAAAAGCAGGGTTAGAGCGGAGGAAAACAAAGAAAAGCTGGGATAGAGCGGAGGAAAACCAAGAAAAGCGGGGTTAGAAAGGAGGAAAACCAAGAAAAGTGAAGTTAGAGCGGAGGAAAACCAAGATAGTCGGGGTTACAGCGAAGGAAAACCAATAAAAAGAAGTTAGAGAGGAAGAAAACAAAGAAAAGCGCGGTTAGAGCAGCAGAAATCCAAGTGTGCCCCGGTGGCGCAGTGGTTAAAGACGCCGCCTTGCAACACTGGGGCCCGCAGTTCGAATCCCCCCTATGGCGCAAGTGGTAGAAGTGCCGCTCTGCTACACAGAGGCTCGAATCCCGGGAGCTGGACTCGATGATCTGTAAGGTCCCTTCCAACCAGCACGAAACTATGAAACTATGAAAAGCATGGTTAGAGTGGAGAAAAACCAAGAAAAGCTGGGTTAAAGTGGAGAAAAACCAAGAAAAGCGGGGTTAGAGGGGAGGAAAACCAAGGAAAGCGAGGTTAGAAAAGAGGAAAACCAAGAAAAGCGGGGTTAGAGCGGAGGAAAACCAAGAAAAACGGGGTTAGAGAGAAGGAAAACCGAGAAAACCGGGGTGAGAGCGGAGGAAAAGAAAGAAAAGTGAAGATAGAGGTGAGCAAAACCAAAAAAGCGGGGATAGAGCGGAGGAAAACCAAGAAAAGCGAAGTTAGAGAAGAGGAATACCAAGAAAAATGATGTTAGAGAGGAGGAAAAGAAAGATAAGCTGGTCTAGAGCGGAGGAAAACCAAGAAAAGCGAAGTTAGAGCGGAGGAAAACCAAGAAAAGCGGGGTTAGAGGGGAGGAAAACCAAGGAAAGCGAGGTTAGAAAAGAGGAAAACCAAGAACAGTGAAGTTAGAGCGGAGAAAAACCAAGAAAAGCGGGGTTAGAGGGGAGGAAAACCAAGGAAAGCGAGGTTAGAAAAGAGGAAAACCAAGAAAAGTGAAGTTAGAGCGGAGGAAAACCAAGAAAAGCGGGGTTAGAGAGAAGGAAAACCGAGAAAACCGGGGTTAGAGCGGAGGAAAAGAAAGAAAAGTGAAGTTAGAGCGGAGGAAAACCAAGAAAAGCGGGGTTAGAGCGGAGTAAGACCAATAAATGCTGGGTTAGAGCGAAGGAAATCTAGGAAATGCATAGTTAGAGCGGAGGAAAACCAAGAAAAGCGAGGTTCATGCGGGTCAAAACCAAGAATGGCGGGGTTAGAGCGGAGGAAAACCAAGAAAAGCAGAGTTAGAACGGAAGAAAACCAAGAAAAGAGGGGTTAGAGTGGAGGAAAACCAAGATAATCGGGGTTAGAGTGGAGGAAAAGAAAGAAAAGTGAAGGTAGAGTTGAGGAAAACCAAGAGAAGCGGGGTTAGAGCAGAAGAAAACCAGTAAAAGCTCGGTTAGAGTGGAGGAAAACCAAGATAATCGGGGTTAGAGTGGAGGAAAAGAAAGAAAAGTGAAGATAGAGGTGAGGAAAACCAAGAAAAGCGGGGATAGAGCGGAGGAAAACCAAGAAAAGCGAAGTTAGAGAAGAGGAATACCAAGAAAAATGATGTTAGAGAGGAGGAAAAGAAAGATAAGCAGGTTTAGAGCGGAGGAAAACCAAGAAAAGCGAACTTAGAGCGGAGGAAAACCAAGAAAAGCGGAATAAGTGCAGAGGAAAACAAAGAAAAGCGGGGTTAGAGCGGAGGAAAAACAAGAAAACCGAAGATAGAGCGGAGGAAAACCAAGAAAAGAGGTGTTAGAGCGGAGGAAAAGAAAGAAAAGTGAAGATAGAAGTGAGGAAAACCAAGAAAAGAGGGGATAGAGAGGAGGAAAACCAAGAAAAGCGAAGTTAGAGAAGAGGAATACCAAGAAAAATGATGTTAGAGAGGAGGAAAAGAAAGATAGCCAGGTTTAGAGCGGAGGATAACCAAGAAAAGCGAAGTTAGAGCGGAGGAAAACCAGGAAAAACGGGGTTAGAGAGAAGGAAAACCGAGAAAACCGGGGTTAGAGCGGAGGAAAAGAAAGAAAAGTGAAGATAGAGGTGAGGAAAACCAAAAAAGCGGGGATAGAGCGGAGGAAAACCAAGAAAAGCGAAGTTAGAGAAGAGGAATACCAAGAAAAATGATGTTAGAGAGGAGGAAAAGAAAGATAAGCAGGTCTAGAGCGGAGGAAAACCAAGAAAAGCGAAGTTAGAGCGGAGGAAAACCAAGAAAAGCGGGGTTATAGCGGAGGAAAACCAAGAAAAGCTGGGTTCGAGCAGAGGAAAACCAAGAAAAGCGGGGTTAGAAAGGAGGAACACCAAGAAAAGTGATTTTAGAGCAGAGGAAAACCAAGAAAAGCGGAATAAGTGCGGAGGAAAACCAAGAAATGAGGAATAAGTGCTGAGGAAAACCAAGAAAAGCAGGGTTAGAGCGGAGGAAAACAAAGAAAAGCTGGGATAGAGCGGAGGAAAACCAAGAAAAGCGGGGTTAGAAAGGAGGAAAACCAAGAAAAGTGAAGTTAGAGCGGAGGAAAACCAAGATAGTCGGGGTTACAGCGAAGGAAAACCAATAAAAAGAAGTTAGAGAGGAAGAAAACAAAGAAAAGCGCGGTTAGAGCAGCAGAAATCCAAGTGTGCCCCGGTGGCGCAGTGGTTAAAGACGCCGCCTTGCAACACTGGGGCCCGCAGTTCGAATCCCCCCTATGGCGCAAGTGGTAGAAGTGCCGCTCTGCTACACAGAGGCTCGAATCCCGGGAGCTGGACTCGATGATCTGTAAGGTCCCTTCCAACCAGCACGAAACTATGAAACTATGAAAAGCATGGTTAGAGTGGAGAAAAACCAAGAAAAGCTGGGTTAAAGTGGAGAAAAACCAAGAAAAGCGGGGTTAGAGGGGAGGAAAACCAAGGAAAGCGAGGTTAGAAAAGAGGAAAACCAAGAAAAGCGGGGTTAGAGCGGAGGAAAACCAAGAAAAACGGGGTTAGAGAGAAGGAAAACCGAGAAAACCGGGGTTAGAGCGGAGGAAAAGAAAGAAAAGTGAAGATAGAGGTGAGGAAAACCAAAAAAGCGGGGATAGAGCGGAGGAAAACCAAGAAAAGCGAAGTTAGAGAAGAGGAATACCAAGAAAAATGATGTTAGAGAGGAGGAAAAGAAAGATAAGCTGGTCTAGAGCGGAGGAAAACCAAGAAAAGCGAAGTTAGAGCGGAGGAAAACCAAGAAAAGCGGGGTTAGAGGGGAGGAAAACCAAGGAAAGCGAGGTTAGAAAAGAGGAAAACCAAGAAAAGTGAAGTTAGAGCGGAGAAAAACCAAGAAAAGCGGGGTTACAGGGGAGGAAGACCAATAATTGCTGGGTTAGAGCGAAGGAAATCTAGGAAATGCATAGTTAGAGCGGAGGAAAACCAAGAAAAGCGAGGTTCATGCGGGTCAAAACCAAGAATGGCGGGGTTAGAGCGGAGGAAATCCAAGAAAAGCAGAGTTAGAACGGAAGAAAACCAAGAAAAGAGGGGTTAGAGTGGAGGAAAACCAAGATAATCGGGGTTAGAGTGGAGGAAAAGAAAGAAAAGTGAAGGTAGAGTTGAGGAAAACCAAGAGAAGCGGGGATAGAGCAGAAGAAAACCAGTAAAAGCTCGGTTAGAGTGGAGGAAAACCAAGATAATCGGGGTTAGAGTGGAGGAAAAGAAAGAAAAGTGAAGATAGAGGTGAGGAAAACCAAGAAAAGCGGGGATAGAGCGGAGGAAAACCAAGAAAAGCGAAGTTAGAGAAGAGGAATACCAAGAAAAATGATGTTAGAGAGGAGGAAAAGAAAGATAAGCAGGTTTAGAGCGGAGGAAAACCAAGAAAAGCGAACTTAGAGCGGAGGAAAACCAAGAAAAGCGGAATAAGTGCAGAGGAAAACCAAGAAAAGCGGGGTTAGAGCGGAGGAAAAACAAGAAAAGCGAAGATAGAGCGGAGGAAAACCAAGAAAAGAGGTGTTAGAGCGGAAGAAAAGAAAGAAAAGTGAAGATAGAAGTGAGGAAAACCAAGAAAAGAGGGGATAGAGAGGAGGAAAACCAAGAAAAGCGAAGTTAGAGAAGAGGAATACCAAGAAAAATGATGTTAGAGAGGAGGAAAAGAAAGATAGCCAGGTTTAGAGCGGAGGATAACCAAGAAAAGCGAAGTTAGAGCGGAGGAAAACCAAGAAAAGCGGGGTTATAGCGGAGGAAAACCAAGAAAAGCTGGGTTAGAGCAGAGGATAACCAAGAAAAGCGGGGTTAGAAAGGAGGAAAACCAAGAAAAGTGATTTTAGAGCAGAGGAAAACCAAGAAAAGCGGAATAAGTGCGGAGGAAAACCAAGAAATGAGGAATAAGTGCTGAGGAAAACCAAGAAAAGCAGGGTTAGAGCGGAGGAAAACCAAGAAAAGCTGGGATAGAGCGGAGGAAAACCAAGAAAAGCGGGGTTAGAAAGGAGGAAAACCAAGAAAAGCGGGGTTAGAGCGGAGGAAAACCAAGAAAAGCGGGGTTAGAGAGAAGGAAAACCAAGAAAAACGGGGTTAGAGCGGAGGAAAAGAAAGAAAAGCTGGGATAGAGCGGAGGAAAACCACGAAAAGTGGGGAGAGAGCGGAGGAAAACAAAGAAAAGCTGGGTTAGAGCGGAGGAAAACGAAGAAAAGCGGGGTTAGTGTGGAGGAGAACCAAGAAAAGCGGGGTTAGAGCGGAGGAAAACCAAGAAAATCGGGTTTAGAGCGGAGGAAATGCATGAAAAACGGGGTTAGAGCGGAGGAAAACCAAGAAAAGTGAAGTTAGAGCGGAGGAAAACCGAGAAAAGCGGGGTTAGAGCGGAGGAAAACCAAGATAGTCGGGGTTACATCGAAGGAAAACCAATAAAAAGAAGTTAGAGAGGAAGAAAACAAAGAAAAGCGCGGTTAGAGCAGCAGAAATCCAAGTGTGCCCCGGTGGCGCAGTGGTTAAAGACGCCGCCTTGCAACACTGGGGCCCGCAGTTCGAATCCCCCCTATGGCGCAAGTGGTAGAAGTGCCGCTCTGCTACACAGAGGCTCGAATACCGGGAGCTGGACTCGATGATCTGTAAGGTCCCTTCCAACCAGCACGAAACTATGAAACTATGAAAAGCATGGTTAGAGTGGAGAAAAACCAAGAAAAGCTGGGTTAAAGTGGAGAAAAACCAAGAAAAGCAGGGTTAGAGGGGAGGAAAACCAAGGAAAGCGAGGTTAGAAAAGAGGAAAACCAAGAAAAGCGGGGTTAGAGCGGAGGAAAACCAAGAAAAACGGGGATAGAGAGAAGGAAAACCGAGAAAACCGGGGTTAGAGCGGAGGAAAAGAAAGAAAAGTGAAGATAGAGGTGAGGAAAACCAAAAAAGCGGGGATAGAGCGGAGGAAAACCAAGAAAAGCGAAGTTAGAGAAGAGGAATACCAAGAAAAATGATGTTAGAGAGGAGGAAAAGAAAGATAAGCAGGTCTAGAGCGGAGAAAAACCAAGAAAAGCGGGGTTATAGCGGAGGAAAACCAAGAAAAGTGATTTTAGAGCAGAGGAAAACCAAGAAAAGCGGAATAAGTGCGGAGGAAAACCAAGAAATGAGGAATAAGTGCTGAGGAAAACCAAGAAAAGCAGGGTTAGAGCGGAGGAAAACAAAGAAAAGCTGGGAAAGAGCGGAGGAAAACCAAGAAAAGTGGGGTTAGAAAGGAGGAAAACCAAGAAAAGTGAAGTTAGAGCGGAGGAAAAACAAGAAAAGTGAAGTTAGAGCGGAGGAAAACCGAGAAAAGCGGGGTTAGAGCGGAGGAAAACCAAGATAATCGGGGTTACAGCGAAGGAAAACCAATAAAAAGAAGTTAGAGAGGAATAAAACAAAGAAAAGCGCGGTTAGAGCAGCAGAAATCCAAGTGTGCCCCGGTGGCGCAGTGGTTAAAGACGCCGCCTTGCAACACTGGGGCCCGCAGTTCGAATCCCCCCTATGGCGCAAGTGGTAGAAGTGCCGCTCTGCTACACAGAGGCTCGAATCCCGGGAGCTGGACTCGATGATCTGTAAGGTCCCTTCCAACCAGCACGAAACTATGAAACTATGAAAAGCATGGTTAGAGTGGAGAAAAACCAAGAAAAGCTGGGTTAAAGCGGCGGAAAACCAAGAAAAGCGGGGTTAGAGGGGAGGAAAACCAAGGAAAGCGAGGTTAGAGCGGAGGAAAACCAAGAAAAGCGGGGTTAGAGCGGAGGAAAACCAAGAAAAACGGGGTTAGAGAGAAGGAAAACCGAGAAAACCGGGGTTAGAGCGGAGGAAAAGAAAGAAAAGTGAAGATAGAGGTGAGGAAAACCAAAAAAGCGGGGATAGAGCGGAGGAAAACCAAGAAAAGCGAAGTTAGAGAAGAGGAATACCAAGAAAAATGATGTTAGAGAGGAGGAAAAGAAAGATAAGCAGGTCTAGAGCGGAGGAAAACCAAGAAAAGCGAAGTTAGAGCGGAGGAAAACCAAGAAAAGCGGGGTTATAGCGGAGGAAAACCAAGAAAAGCTGGGATCGAGCAGAGGAAAACCAAGAAAAGCGGTATTAGAAAGGAGGAACACCAAGAAAATTGATTTTAGAGCAGAGGAAAACCAAGAAAAGCGGAATAAGTGCGGAGGAAAACCAAGAAATGAGGAATAAGTGCTGAGGAAAACCAAGAAAAGCAGGGTTAGAGCGGAGGAAAACAAAGAAAAGCTGGGATAGAGCGGAGGAAAACCAAGAAAAGCGGGGTTAGAAAGGAGGAAAACCAAGAAAAGTGAAGTTAGAGCGGAGGAAAACCAAGAAAAGCGGGGTTAGAGCGGAGGAAAACCAAGAAAAGCGGGGTTAGAGAGAAGGAAAACCAAGAAAAACGGGGTTAGAGCGGAGGAAAAGAAAGAAAAGGGAAGTTAGAGGTGAGGAAAACCCAGAAAAGTGGGGATAGAGCGGAGGAAAACAAAGAAAAGCTGGGTTAGAGCGGAGGAAAACGAAGAAAAGCGGGGTTAGTGTGGAGGAGAACCAAGAAAAGCGGGGTTAGAGCGGAGGAAAACCAAGAAAATCGGGTTTAGAGCGGAGGAAAAGCATGAAAAACGGGGTTAGAGCGGAGGAAAACCAAGAAAAGTGAAGTTAGAGCGGAGGAAAACCGAGAAAAGCGGGGTTAGAGCGGAGGAAAACCAAGATAGTCGGGGTTACAGCGAAGCAAAACCAATAAAAAGAAGTTAGAGAGGAAGAAAACAAAGAAAAGCGCGGTTAGAGCAGCAGAAATCCAAGTGTGCCCCGGTGGCGCAGTGGTTAAAGACGCCGCCTTGCAACACTGGGGCCCGTAGATCGAATCCCCCCTATGGCGCAAGTGGTAGAAGTGCCGCTCTGCTACACAGAGGCTCGAATCCCGGGAGCTGGACTCGATGATCTGTAAGGTCCCTTCCAACCAGCACGAAACTATGAAACTATGAAAAGCATGGTTAGAGTGGAGAAAAACCAAGAAAAGCTGGGTTAAAGTGGAGAAAAACCAAGAAAAGCAAGGTTAGAGGGGAGGAAAACCAAGGAAAGCGAGGTTAGAAAAGAGGAAAACCAAGAAAAGCGGGGTTAGAGCGGAGGAAAACCAAGAAAAACGGGGTTAGAGAGAAGGAAAACCGAGAAAAGCGAAGTTAGAGAAGAGGAATACCAAGAAAAATGATGTTAGAGAGGAGGAAAAGAAAGATAAGCAGGTCTAGAGCGGAGGAAAACCAAGAAAAGCGAAGTTAGAGCGGAGGAAAACCAAGAAAAGCGGGGTTATAGCGGAGGAAAACCAAGAAAAGCTGGGTTCGAGCAGAGGAAAACCAAGAAAAGCGGGGTTAGAAAGGAGGAAAACCAAGAAAAGTGATTTTAGAGCAGAGGAAAACCAAGAAAAGCGGAATAAGTGCGGAGGAAAACCAAGAAAGGAGGAATAAGTGCTGAGGAAAACCAAGAATAGCAGGGTTAGAGCGGAGGAAAACAAAGAAAAGCTGGGATAGAGCGGAGGAAAACCAAGAAAAGCGGGGTTAGAAAGGAGGAAAACCAAGAAAAGTGAAGTTAGAGCGGAGGAAAACCAAGATAGTCGGGGTTACAGCGAAGGAAAACCAATAAAAAGAAGTTAGAGAGGAAGAAAACAAAGAAAAGCGCGGTTAGAGCAGCAGAAATCCAAGTGTGCCCCAGTGGCGCAGTGGTTAAAGACGCCGCCTTGCAACACTGGGGCCCGCAGTTCGAATCCCCCCTATGGCGCAAGTGGTAGAAGTGCCGCTCTGCTACACAGAGGCTCGAATCCCGGGAGCTGGACTCGATGATCTGTAAGGTCCCTTCCAACCAGCACGAAACTATGAAACTATGAAAAGCATGGTTAGAGTGGAGAAAAACCAAGAAAAGCTGGGTTAAAGTGGAGAAAAACCAAGAAAAGCGGGGTTAGAGCGGAGGAAAACCAAGGAAAGCGAGGTTAGAAAAGAGGAAAACCAAGAAAAGCGGGGTTAGAGCGGAGGAAAACCAAGAAAAACGGGGTTAGAGAGAAGGAAAACCGAGAAAACCGGGGTTAGAGCGGAGGAAAAGTAAGAAAAGTGAAGATAGAGGTGAGGAAAACCAAAAAAGCGGGGATAGAGCGGAGGAAAACCAAGAAAAGCGAAGTTAGAGAAGAGGAATACCAAGAAAAATGATGTTAGAGAGGAGGAAAAGAAAGATAAGCAGGTCTAGAGCGGAGGAAAACCAAGAAAAGCGAAGTTAGAGCGGAGGAAAACCAAGAAAAGCGGGGTTATAGCGGAGGAAAACCAAGAAAAGCTGGGTTCGAGCAGAGGAAAACCAAGAAAAGCGGGGTTAGAAAGGAGGAACACCAAGAAAAGTGATTTTAGAGCAGAGGAAAACCAAGAAAAGCGGAATAAGTGCGTAGGAAAACCAAGAAATGAGGAATAAGTGCTGAGGAAAACCAAGAAAAGCAGGGTTAGAGCGGAGGAAAACAAAGAAAAGCTGGGATAGAGCGGAGGAAAACCAAGAAAAGCGGGGTTAGAAAGGAGGAAAACCAAGAAAAGTGAAGTTAGAGCGGAGGAAAACCAAGAAAAGCGGGGTTAGAGCGGAGGAAAACCAAGAAAAGCGGGGTTAGATAGAAGGAAAACCAAGAAAAACGGGGTTAGAGCGGAGGAAAAGCATGAAAAACGTGGTTAGAGCGGAGGAAAACCAAGAAAAGTGAAGTTAGAGCGGAGGAAAACCGAGAAAAGCGGGGTTAGAGCGGAGGAAAACCAAGATAGTCGGGGTTACAGCGAAGGAAAACCAATAAAAAGAAGTTAGAGAGGAAGAAAACAAAGAAAAGCGCGGTTAGAGCAGCAGAAATCCAAGTGTGCCCCGGTGGCGCAGTGGTTAAAGACGCCGCCTTGCAACACTGGGGCCCGCAGTTCGAATCCCCCCTATGGCGCAAGTGGTAGAAGTGCCGCTCTGCTACACAGAGGCTCGAATCCCGGGAGCTGGACTCGATGATCTGTAAGGTCCCTTCCAACCAGCACGAAACTATGAAACTATGAAAAGCATGGTTAGAGTGGAGAAAAACCAAGAAAAGCTGGGTTAAAGTGGAGAAAAACCAAGAAAAGCGGGGTTAGAGGGGAGGAAAACCAAGGAAAGCGGGGTTAGAAAAGAGGAAAACCAAGAAAAGCGAAGTTAGAGCGGAGGAAAACCAAGAAAAACGGGGTTAGAGAGAAGGAAAACCGAGAAAACCGGGGTTAGAGCGGAGGAAAAGAAAGAAAAGTGAAGATAGAGGTGAGGAAAACCAAGAAAAGCGGGGATAGAGCGGAGGAAAACCAAGAAAAGCGGGGTTAGAGCAGAGGAAAACCAAGAAAAGCGGAGTTAGAGCGGAGGAAAACCAAGAAATGCTGGGTTCGAGCAGAGGAAAACCAAGAAAAGCGGGGTTAGAAAGGAGGAACACCAAGAAAAGTGATCTTAGAGCAGAGGAAAACCAAGAAAAGCGGAATAAGTGCGGAGGAAAACCAAGAAATGAGGAATAAGTGCTGAGGAAAACCAAGAAAAGCAGGGTTAGAGCGGAGGAAAACAAAGAAAAGCTGGGATAGAGCGGAGGCAAACCATGAAAAGCGGGGTTAGAGCGGAGGAAAACCAAGATAAGCGGGGTTAGAGAGAAAAAAAAACAAGAAAAACGGGGTTAGAGCGGAGGAAAAGAAAGAAAAGGTAAGTTAGAGGTGAGGAAAACCAAGAAAAGCGGGGATAGAGCGGAGGAAAACAAAGAAAAGCTGGGTTAGAGCGGACGAAAACGAAGAAAAGCGGGGTTAGTGTGGAGGAGAACCAAGAAAAGCGGGTTTAGAGCGGAGGAAAACCAAAAAAATGGGGTTTAGAGCGGAGGAAAACCAAGTAAAGCGGGGTTAGAGCGGAGGAAAACCAAGAAAAGTGAAGTTAGAGCGGAGGAAAACCAAGAAAAGCGGAGATAGAACGGAAGAAAACCAGAAAAAGCGGGGTTGGAGTGGAGGAAAACCATGATAATCGGGGATAGAGCGAAGGAAAACCAAGAAAAAGGAGTTAGAGGAAGAATACAAAGAAAAGCGCGGTTAGAGCAGCAGAAATCCAAGAAAAGAATGGTTAGAGTGGAGAAAAACCCAGAAAAGCTGGTTTAGAGCGGAGGAAAACCAAGAAAAGCGAAGTTAGATAAGAGGAAAACCAAGAAAAATGATGTTAGAGAGGAGAAAAACAAAGATAAGCAGGGTTAGAGCGGAGGAAATCCAAGAAAAGCGAAGTTAGAGCGGAGGAAAACCAAGAAAAGCTGGGTTAGAGTGGAGGAAAACCAAGAAAAGCAGAGTAAGAACGGAAGAAAACCAAGAAAAGCGGGTTAGAAAGCAGGAAAACCAAGATAATCGGGGTTAGAGCGGAGGAAAACCAATAAAAAGAAGTTAGAGAGGAAGAAAACAAAGAAAAGCGCGGTTAGAGCAGCAGAAATCCAAGTGTGCCCCGGTGGCGCAGTGGTTAAAGACGCCGCCTTGCAACACTGGGGCCCGCAGTTCGAATCCCCCCTATGGCGCAAGTGGTAGAAGTGCCGCTCTGCTACACAGAGGCTCGAATCCCGGGAGCTGGACTCGATGATCTGTAAGGTCCCTTCCAACCAGCACGAAACTATGAAACTATGAAAAGCATGGTTAGAGTGGAGAAAAACCAAGAAAAGCTGGGTTAAAGTGGAGAAAAACCAAGAAAAGCGGGGTTAGAGGGGAGGAAAACCAAGGAAAGCGAGGTTAGAAAAGAGGAAAACCAAGAAAAGCGGGGTTAGAGCAGAGGAAAACCAAGAAAAACGGGGTTAGAGAGAAGGAAAACCGAGAAAACCGGGGTTAGAGCGGAAGAAAAGAAAGAAAAGTGAAGATATAGGTGAGGAAAACCAAAAAAGCGGGGATAGAGCGGAGGAAAACCAAGAAAAGCGAAGTTAGAGAAGAGGAATACCAAGAAAAATGATGTTAGAGAGGAGGAAAAGAAAGATAAGCTGGTCTAGAGCGGAGGATAACCAAGAAAAGCGAAGTTAGAGCGGAGGAAAACCAAGAAAAGCGGGGTTATAGCGGAGGAAAACCAAGAAAAGCTGGGTTCGAGCAGAGGAAAACCAAGAAAAGCGGGGTTAGAAAGGAGGAACACCAAGAAAAGTGATTTTAGAGCAGAGGAAAACCAAGAAAAGCGGAATAAGTGCGGAGGAAAACCAAGAAATGAGGAATAAGTGCTGAGGAAAACCAAGAAAAGCAGGGTTAGAGCGGAGGAAAACAAAGAAAAGCTGGGATAGAGCGGAGGAAAACCAAGAAAAGCGGGGTTAGAAAGGAGGAAAACCAAGAAAAGTGAAGTTAGAGCGGAGGAAAACCAAGAAAAGCGGGGTTAGAGCGGAGGAAAACCAAGAAAAGCGGGGTTAGATAGAAGGAAAACCAAGAAAAACGGGGTTAGAGTGGAGGAAGACCAAGAAAAGCGGGGTTAGAGCGGAGGAAAACCAAGTAAAGCGGGATTAGAGCGGAGGAAAACCAAGAAAAGCTGGGTTCGAGCAGAGGAAAACCAAGAAAAGCGGGGTTAGAAAGGAGGAAAACCAAGAAAAGTGATTTTAGAGCAGAGGAAAACCAAGAAAAGCGGAATAAGTGCGGAGGAAAACCAAGAAATGAGGAATAAGTGCTGAGGAAAACCAAGAAAAGCAGGGTTAGAGCGGAGGAAAACAAAGAAAAGCTGGGATAGAGCGGAGGAAAACCAAGAAAAGCGGGGTTAGAAAGGAGGAAAACCAAGAAAAGTGAAGTTAGAGCAGAGGAAAACCAAGAAAAGCGGGGTTAGAGCGGAGGAAAACCAAGAAAAGCGGGGTTAGATAGAAGGAAAACCAAGAAAAACGGGGTTAGAGCGGAGGAAAAGCATGAAAAACGTGGTTAGAGCGGAGGAAAACCAAGAAAAGTGAAGTTAGAGCGGAGGAAAACCGAGAAAAGCGGGGTTAGAGCGGAGGAAAACCAAGATAGTCGGGGTTACAGCGAAGGAAAACGAATAAAAAGAAGTTAGAGGGGAAGAAAACAAAGAAAAGCGCGGTTAGAGCAGCAGAAATCCAAGTGTGCCCCGGTGGCGCAGTGGTTAAAGACGCCGCCTTGCAACACTGGGGCCCGCAGTTCGAATCCCCCCTATGGCGCAAGTGGTAGAAGTGCCGCTCTGCTACACAGAGGCTCGAATCCCGGGAGCTGGACTCGATGATCTGTAAGGTCCCTTCCAACCAGCACGAAACTATGAAACTATGAAAAGCATGGTTAGAGTGGAGAAAAACCAAGAAAAGCTGGGTTAAAGTGGAGAAAAACCAAGAAAAGCGGGGTTAGAGAGGAGGAAAACCAAGGAAAGCGAGGTTAGAAAAGAGGAAAACCAAGAGAAGCGGGGATAGAGCAGAAGAAAACCAGTAAAAGCTCGGTTAGAGTGGAGGAAAACCAAGATAATCGGGGTTAGAGCGGAGGAAAAGAAAGAAAAGTGAAGATAGAGGTGAGGAAAACCAAAAAAGCGGGGATAGAGCGGAGGAAAACCAAGAAAAGCGAAGTTAGAGAAGAGGAATACCGAGAAAAATGATGTTAGAGAGGAGGAAAAGAAAGATAAGCAGGTCTAGAGCGGAGGAAAACCAAGAAAAGCGAAGTTAGAGCGGAGGAAAACCAAGAAAAGCGGGGTTAGAGGGGAGGAAAACCAAGGAAAGCGAGGTTAGAAAAGAGGAAAACCAAGAAAAGTGAAGTTAGAGCGGAGAAAAACCAAGAAAAGCGGGGTTAGAGGGGAGGAAAACCAAGGAAAGCGAGGTTAGAAAAGAGGAAAACCAAGAAAAGTGAAGTTAGAGCGGAGGAAAACCAAGAAAAGCGGGGTTAGAGAGAAGGAAAACCGAGAAAACCGGGGTTAGAGCGGAGGAAAAGAAAGAAAAGTGAAGTTAGAGCGGAGGAAAACCAAGAAAAGCGGGGTTAGAGCGGAGTAAGACCAATAAATGCTGGGTTAGAGCGAAGGAAATCTAGGAAATGCATAGTTAGAGCGGAGGAAAACCAAGAAAAGCGAGGTTCATGCGGGTCAAAACCAAGAATGGCGGGGTTAGAGCGGAGGAAAACCAAGAAAAGCAGAGTTAGAACGGAAGAAAACCAAGAAAAGAGGGGTTAGAGTGGAGGAAAACCAAGATAATCGGGGTTAGAGTGGAGGAAAAGAAAGAAAAGTGAAGGTAGAGTTGAGGAAAACCAAGAGAAGCGGGGATAGAGCAGAAGAAAACCAGTAAAAGCTCGGTTAGAGTGGAGGAAAACCAAGATAATCGGGGTTAGAGTGGAGGAAAAGAAAGAAAAGTGAAGATAGAGGTGAGGAAAACCAAGAAAAGCGGGGATAGAGCGGAGGAAAACCAAGAAAAGCGAAGTTAGAGAAGAGGAATACCAAGAAAAATGATGTTAGAGAGGAGGAAAAGAAAGATAAGCAGGTTTAGAGCGGAGGAAAACCAAGAAAAGCGAACTTAGAGCGGAGGAAAACCAAGAAAAGCGGAATAAGTGCAGAGGAAAACAAAGAAAAGCGGGGTTAGAGCGGAGGAAAAACAAGAAAAGCGAAGATAGAGCAGAGGAAAACCAAGAAAAGAGGTGTTAGAGCGGAGGAAAAGAAAGAAAAGTGAAGATAGAAGTGAGGAAAACCAAGAAAAGAGGGGATAGAGAGGAGGAAAACCAAGAAAAGCGAAGTTAGAGAAGAGGAATACCAAGAAAAATGATGTTAGAGAGGAGGAAAAGAAAGATAGCCAGGTTTAGAGCGGAGGATAACCAAGAAAAGCGAAGTTAGAGCGGAGGAAAACCAAGAAAAGCGGGGTTATAGCAGAGGAAAACCTAGAAAAGCTGGGTTAGAGCAGAGGATAACCAAGAAAAGCGGGGTTAGAAAGGAGGAAAACCAAGAAAAGTGATTTTAGAGCAGAGGAAAACCAAGAAAAGCGGAATAGGTGCGGAGGAAAACCAAGAAATGAGGAATAAGTGCTGAGGAAAACCAAGAAAAGCAGGGTTAGAGCGGAGGAAAACCAAGAAAAGCTGGGATAGAGCGGAGGAAAACCAAGAAAAGCGGGGTTAGAAAGGAGGAAAACCAAGAAAAGCGGGGTTAGAGCGGAGGAAAACCAAGAAAAGCGGGGTTAGAGAGAAGGAAAACCAAGAAAAACGGGGTTAGAGCGGAGGAAAAGAAAGAAAAGCTGGGATAGAGCGGAGGAAAACCAAGAAAAGTGGGGAGAGAGCGGAGGAAAACAAAGAAAAGCTGGGTTAGAGCGGAGGAAAACGAAGAAAAGCGGGGTTAGTGTGGAGGAGAACCAAGAAAAGCGGGGTTAGAGGGGAGGAAAACCAAGAAAATCGGGTTTAGAGCGGAGGAAATGCATGAAAAACGGGGTTAGAGCGGAGGAAAACCAAGAAAAGTGAAGTTAGAGCGGAGGAAAACCGAGAAAAGCGGGGTTAGAGCGGAGGAAAACCAAGATAGTCGGGGTTACAGCGAAGGAAAACCAATAAAAAGAAGTTAGAGAGGAAGAAATCAAAGAAAAGCGCGGTTAGAGCAGCAGAAATCCAAGTGTGCCCCGGTGGCGCAGTGGTTAAAGACGCCGCCTTGCAACACTGGGGCCCGCAGTTCGAATCCCCCCTATGGCGCAAGTGGTAGAAGTGCCGCTCTGCTACACAGAGGCTCGAATCCCGGGAGCTGGACTCGATGATCTGTAAGGTCCCTTCCAACCAGCACGAAACTATGAAACTATGAAAAGCATGGTTAGAGTGGAGAAAAACCAAGAAAAGCTGGGTTAAAGCGGAGGAAAACCAAGAAAAGCGGGGTTAGAGGGGAGGAAAACCAAGGAAAGCGAGGTTAGAGCGGAGGAAAACCAAGAAAAGCGGGGTTAGAGCGGAGGAAAACCAAGAAAAACGGGGTTAGAGCGGAGGAAAAGAAAGAAAAGTGAAGATAGAGGTGAGGAAAACCAAGAAAGCGGGGATAGAGCGGAGGAAAACCAAGAAAAGCGAAGTTAGAGAAGAGGAATACCAAGAAAAATGATGTTAGAGAGGAGGAAAAGAAAGATAAGCAGGTCTAGAGCGGAGGAAAACCAAGAAAAGCGAAGTTAGAGCGGAGGAAAACCAAGAATAGCGGGGTTATAGCGGAGGAAAACCAAGAAAAGCTGGGTTCGAGCAGAGGAAAACCAAGAAAAGCGGGGTTAGAAAGGAGGAAAACCAAGAAAAGTGATTTTAGAGCAGAGGAAAACCAAGAAAAGCGGAATAAGTGCGGAGGAAAACCAAGAAATGAGGAATAAGTGCTGAGGAAAACCAAGAAAAGCAGGGTTAGAGCGGAGGAAAACAAAGAAAAGCTGGGATAGAGCGGAGGAAAACCAAGAAAAGCGGGGTTAGAAAGGAGGAAAACCAAGAAAAGTGAAGTTAGAGCGGAGGAAAACCAAGATAGTCGGGGTTACAGCGAAGGAAAACCAATAAAAAGAAGTTAGAGAGGAAGAAAACAAAGAAAAGCGCGGTTAGAGCAGCAGAAATCCAAGTGTGCCCCAGTGGCGCAGTGGTTAAAGACGCCACCTTGCAACACTGGGGCCCGCAGGTCGAATCCCCCCTATGGCGCAAGTGGTAGAAGTGCCGCTCTGCTACACAGAAGCTCGAATCCCGGGAGCTGGACTCGATGATCTGTAAGGTCCCTTCCAACCAGCACGAAAATATGAAACTATGAAAAGCATGGTTAGAGTGGAGAAAAACCAAGAAAAGCTGGGTTAAAGTGGAGAAAAACCAAGAAAAGCGGGGTTAGAGGGGAGGAAAACCAAGGAAAGCGAGGTTAGAAAAGAGGAAAACCAAGAAAAGCGGGGTTAGAGCGGAGGAAAACCAAGAAAAACGGGGTTAGAGAGAAGGAAAACCGAGAAAACCGGGGTTAGAGCGGAGGAAAAGAAAGAAAAGTGAAGATAGAGGTGAGGAAAACCAAAAAAGCGGGGATAGAGCGGAGGAAAACCAAGAAAAGCGAAGTTAGAGAAGAGGAATACCAAGAAAAATGATGTTAGAGAGGAGGAAAAGAAAGATAAGCAGGTCTAGAGGGGAGGAAAACCAAGAAAAGCGAAGTTAGAGCGGAGGAAAACCAAGAAAAGCGGGGTTATAGCGGAGGAAAACCAAGAAAAGCTGGGATCGAGCAGAGGAAAACCAAGAAAAGCGGTATTAGAAAGGAGGAACACCAAGAAAAGTGATTTTAGAGCAGAGGAAAACCAAGAAAAGCGGAATAAGTGCGGAGGAAAACCAAGAAATGAGGAATAAGTGCTGAGGAAAACCAAGAAAAGCAGGGTTAGAGCGGAGGAAAACAAAGAAAAGTTGGATAGAGCGGAGGAAAACCAAGAAAAGCGGGGTTAGAAAGGAGGAAAAAAAAGAAAAGTGAAGTTAGAGCGGAGGAAAACCAAGAAAAGCGGGGTTAGAGCGGAGGAAAACCAAGAAAAGCGGGGTTAGAGAGATGGAAAACCAAGAAAAACGGGGTTAGAGCGGAGGAAAAGAAAGAAAAGGGAAGTTAGAGGTGAGGAAAACCCAGAAAAGTGGGGATAGAGCGGAGGAAAACAAAGAAAAGCTGGGTTAGAGCGGAGGAAAACGAAGAAAAGCGGGGTTAGTGTGGAGGAGAACCAAGAAAAGCGGGGTTAGAGCGGAGGAAAACCAAGAAAATCGGGTTTAGAGCGGAGGAAAAGCATGAAAAACGGGGTTAGAGCGGAGGAAAACCAAGAAAAGTGAAGTTAGAGCGGAGGAAAACCGAGAAAAGCGGGGTTAGAGCGGAGGAAAACCAAGATAGTCGGGGTTACAGCGAAGGAAAACCAATAAAAAGAAGTTAGAGAGGAAGAAAACAAAGAAAAGCGCGGTTAGAGCAGCAGAAATCCAAGTGTGCCCCGGTGGCGCAGTGGTTAAAGACGCCGCCTTGCAACACTGGGGCCCGTAGTTCGAATCCCCCCTATGGCGCAAGTGGTAGAAATGCCGCTCTGCTACACAGAGGCTCGAATCCCGGGAGCTGGACTCGATGATCTGTAAGGTCCCTTCCAACCAGCACGAAACTATGAAACTATGAAAAGCATGGTTAGAGTGGAGAAAAACCAAGAAAAGCTGGGTTAAAGTGGAGAAAAACCAAGAAAAGCGGGGTTAGAGGGGAGGAAAACCAAGGAAAGCGAGGTTAGAAAAGAGGAAAACCAAGAAAAGCGGGGTTAGAGCAGAGGAAAACCAAGAAAAACGGGGTTAGAGAGAAGGAAAACCGAGAAAACCGGGGTTAGAGCGGAGGAAAAGAAAGAAAAGTGAAGATAGAGGTGAGGAAAACCAAAAAAGCGGGGATAGAGCGGAAGAAAACCAAGAAAAGCGAAGTTAGAGAAGAGGAATACCAAGAAAAATGATGTTAGAGAGGAGGAAAAGAAAGATAAGCAGGTCTAGAGCGGAGGAAAACCAAGAAAAGCGAAGTTAGAGCGGAGGAAAACCAATAAAAGCAGGGTTATAGCGGAGGAAAACCAAGAAAAGCTGGGTTCGAGCAGAGGAAAACCAAGAAAAGCGGGGTTAGAAAGGAGGAAAACCAAAAAAAGTGATTTTAGAGCAGAGGAAAACCAAGAAAAGCGAAATAAGTGCGGAGGAAAACCAAGAAATGAGGAATAAGTGCTGAGGAAAACCAAGAAAAGCAGGGTTAGAGCGGAGGAAAACAAAGAAAAGCTGGGATAGAGCGGAGGAAAACCAAGAAAAGCGGGGTTAGAGCGGAGGAAAACCAAGAAAAGTGAAGTTAGAGCGGAGGAAAACCAAGATAGTCGGGGTTACAGCGAAGGAAAACCAATAAAAAGAAGTTAGAGAGGAAGAAAACAAAGAAAAGCGCGGTTAGAGCAGCAGAAATCCAAGTGTGCCCCGGTGGCGCAGTGGTTAAAGACGCCGCCTTGCAACACTGGGGCCCGCAGTTCGAATCCCCCCTATGGCGCAAGTGGTAGAAGTGCCGCTCTGCTACACAGAGGCTCGAATCCCGGGAGCTGGACTCGATGATCTGTAAGGTCCCTTCCAACCAGCACGAAACTATGAAACTATGAAAAGCATGGTTAGAGTGGAGAAAAACCAAGAAAAGCTGGGTTAAAGTGGAGAAAAACCAAGAAAAGCGGGGTTAGAGGGGAGGAAAACCAAGGAAAGCGAGGTTAGAAAAGAGGAAAACCAAGAAAAGCGGGGTTAGAGCGGAGGAAAACCAAGAAAAAAGGGGTTAGAGAGAAGGAAAACCGAGAAAACCGGGGTTAGAGCAGAGGAAAAGAAAGAAAAGTGAAGATAGAGGTGAGGAAAACCAAAAAAGCGGGGATAGAGCGGAGGAAAACCAAGAAAAGCGAAGTTAGAGAAGAGGAATACCAAGAAAAATGATGTTAGAGAGGAGGAAAAGAAAGATAAGCAGGTCTAGAGCGGAGGAAAACCAAGAAAAGCGAAGTTAGAGCGGAGGAAAACCAAGAAAAGCGGGGTTAGATAGAAGGAAAACCAAGAAAAAAGGGGTTAGAGCGGAGGAAAAGCATGAAAAACGTGGTTAGAGCGGAGGAAAACCAAGAAAAGTGAAGTTAGAGCGGAGGAAAACCGAGAAAAGCGGGGTTAGAGCGGAGGAAAACCAAGAAAAGCGAAGTTAGAGAAGAGGAATACCAAGAAAAATGATGTTAGAGAGGAGGAAAAGAAAGATAAGCAGGTCTAGAGCGGAGGAAAACCAAAAAAAGCGAACTTAGAGCGGAGGAAAACCAAGAAAAGCGGAATAAGTGCAGAGGAAAACCAAGAAAAGCGGGGTTAGAGCGGAGGAAAACCAAGAAAAGCGGGGTTAGAGCAGAGGAAATCCAAGAAAAGCGGGGTTAGAGCGGAGGAAAACCAAGAAAAGCTGGGTTCGAGCAGAGGAAAACCAAGAAAAGCGGGGTTAGAAAGGAGGAACACCAAGAAAAGTGATCTTAGAGCAGAGGAAAACCAAGAAAAGCGGAATAAGTGCGGAGGAAAACCAAGAAATGAGGAATAAGTGCTGAGGAAAACCAAGAAAAGCAGGGTTAGAGCGGAGGAAAACAAAGAAAAGCTGGGATAGAGCGGAGGCAAACCAAGAAAAGCGGGGTTAGAGCGGAGGAAAACCAAGATAAGCGGGGTTAGAGAGAAAAAAAAACAAGAAAAACAAGGTTAGAGCGGAGGAAAAGAAAGAAAAGGTAAGTTAGAGGTGAGGAAAACCAAGAAAAGCGGGGATAGAGCGGAGGAAAACAAAGAAAAGCTGGGTTAGAGCGGAGGAAAACGAAGAAAAGCGGGGTTAGTGTGGAGGAGAACCAAGAAAAGCGGGTTTAGAGCGGAGGAAAACCAAAAAAATGGGGTTTAGAGCGGAGGAAAACCAAGTAAAGTGGGGTTAGAGCGGAGGAAAACCAAGAAAAGTGAAGTTAGAGCGGAGGAAAACCAAGAAAAGCGGAGATAGAACGGAAGAAAACCAGGAAAAGCGGGGTTAGAGTGGAGGAAAACCATGATAATCGGGGATAGAGCGAAGGAAAACCAAGAAAAAGGAGTTAGAGGAAGAATTCAAAGAAAAGCGCGGTTAGAGCAGCAGAAATCCAAGAAAAGAATGGTTAGAGTGGAGAAAAACCCAGAAAAGCTGGTTTAGAGCGGAGGAAAACCAAGAAAAGCGAAGTTAGATAAGAGGAAAACCAAGAAAAATGATGTTAGAGAGGAGAAAAACAAAGATAAGCAGGGTTAGAGCGGAGGAAATTCAAGAAAAGCGAAGTTAGAGCGGAGGAAAACCAAGAAAAGCTGGGTTAGAGCGGAGGAAAACCAAGAAAAGCGAGGTTCATGCGGATGAAAACCAAGAAATGCGGGGTTAGAGTGGAGGAAAACCAAGAAAAGCAGAGTTAGAACGGAAGAAAACCAAGAAAAGCGGGTTAGAAAGCAGGAAAACCAAGATAATCGGGGTTAGAGCGGAGGAAAACCAATAAAAAGAAGTTAGAGAGGAAGAAAACAAAGAAAAGCGCGGTTAGAGCAGCAGAAATCCAAGTGTGCCCCGGTGGCGCAGTGGTTAAAGACGCCGCCTTGCAACACTGGGGCCCGCAGTTCGAATCCCCCCTATGGCGCAAGTGGTAGAAGTGCCGCTCTGCTACACAGAGGCTCGAATCCCGGGAGCTGGACTCGATGATCTGTAAGGTCCCTTCCAACCAGCACGAAACTATGAAACTATGAAAAGCATGGTTAGAGTGGAGAAAAACCAAGAAAAGCTGGGTTAAAGTGGAGAAAAACCAAGAAAAGCGGGGTTAGAGGGGAGGAAAACCAAGGAAAGCGGGGTTAGAAAAGAGGAAAACCAAGAAAAGCGAAGTTAGAGCGGAGGAAAACCAAGAAAAACGGGGTTAGAGAGAAGGAAAACCGAGAAAACCGGGGTTAGAGCGGAGGAAAAGAAAGAAAAGTGAAGATAGAGGTGAGGAAAACCAAGAAAAGCGGGGATAGAGCGGAGGAAAACCAAGAAAAGCGAAGTTAGAGAAGAGGAATACCAAGAAAAATGATGTTAGAGAGGAGGAAAAGAAAGATAAGCAGGTCTAGAGCGGAGGAAAACCAAAAAAAGCGAACTTAGAGCGGAGGAAAACCAAGAAAAGCGGAATAAGTGCAGAGGAAAACAAAGAAAAGCGGGGTTAGAGCGGAGGAAAACCAAGAAAAGCGGGGTTAGAGCAGAGGAAAACCAAGAAAAGCGGGGTTAGAGCGGAGGAAAACCAAGAAAAGCTGGGTTCGAGCAGAGGAAAACCAAGAAAAGCGGGGTTAGAAAGGAGGAACACCAAGAAAAGTGATCTTAGAGCAGAGGAAAACCAAGAAAAGCGGAATAAGTGCGGAGGAAAACCAAGAAATGAGGAATAAGTGCTGAGGAAAACCAAGAAAAGCAGTGTTAGTGCGGAGGAAAACAAGGGAAAGCTGGGATAGAGCGGAGGCAAACCAAGAAAAGCGAAGTTAGAGCGGAGGAAAACCAAGATAAGCGGGGTTAGAGAGAAAAAAAAACAAGAAAAACGGGGTTAGAGCGGAGGAAAAGAAAGAAAAGGTAAGTTAGAGGTGAGGAAAACCAAGAAAAGCGGGGATAGAGTGGAGGAAAACAAAGAAAAGCTGGGTTAGAGCGGACGAAAACGAAGAAAAGCGGGGTTAGTGTGGAGGAGAACCAAGAAAAGCGGGTTTAGAGCGGAGGAAAACCAAAAAAATCGGGTTTAGAGCGGAGGAAAACCAAGTAAAGCGGGGTTAGAGCGGAGGAAAACCAAGAAAAGTGAAGTTAGAGTGGAGGAAAACCAAGAAAAGCGGAGATAGAACAGAAGAAAACCAGGAAAAGCGGGGTTAGAGTGGAGGAAAACCATGATAATCGGGGATAGAGCGAAGGAAAACCAAGAAAAAGGAGTTAGAGGAAGAATACAAAGAAAAGCGCGGTTAGAGCAGCAGAAATCCAAGAAAAGAATGGTTAGAGTGGAGAAAAACCCAGAAAAGCTGGTTTAGAGCGGAGGAAAACCAAGAAAAGCGAAGTTAGATAAGAGGAAAACCAAGAAAAATGATGTTAGAAAGGAGAAAAACAAAGATAAGCAGGGTTAGAGCGGAGGAAATCCAAGAAAAGCGAAGTTAGAGCGGAGGAAAACCAAGAAAAGCTGGGTTAGAGCGGAGGAAAACCAAGAAAAGCGAGGTTCATGCGGATGAAAACCAAGAAATGCGGGGTTAGAGTGGAGGAAAACCAAGAAAAGCGGGGTTAGAAAGGAGGAAAACCAAGAAAAGCGGGTTAGAAAGCAGGAAAACCAAGATAATCGGGGTTAGAGCGGAGGAAAACCAATAAAAAGAAGTTAGAGAGGAAGAAAACAAAGAAAAGCGCGGTTAGAGCAGCAGAAATCCAAGTGTGCCCCGGTGGCGCAGTGGTTAAAGACGCCGCCTTGCAACACTGGGGCCCGCAGTTCGAATCCCCCCTATGGCGCAAGTGGTAGAAGTGCCGCTCTGCTACACAGAGGCTCGAATCCCGGGAGCTGGACTCGATGATCTGTAAGGTCCCTTCCAACCAGCACGAAACTATGAAACTATGAAAAGCATGGTTAGAGTGGAGAAAAACCAAGAAAAGCTGGGTTAAAGTGGAGAAAAACCAAGAAAAGCGGGGTTAGAGGGGAGGAAAACCAAGGAAAGCGAGGTTAGAAAAGAGGAAAACCAAGAAAAGCGGGGTTAGAGCGGAGGAAAACCAAGAAAAACGGGGTTAGAGAGAAGGAAAACCGAGAAAACCGGGGTTAGAGCGGAGGAAAAGAAAGAAAAGTGAAGATAGAGGTGAGGAAAACCAAAAAAGCGGGGATAGAGCGGAGGAAAACCAAGAAAAGCGAAGTTAGAGAAGAGGAATACCAAGAAAAATGATGTTAGAGAGGAGGAAAAGAAAGATAAGCAGGTCTAGAGCGGAGGAAAACCAAGAAAAGCGAAGTTAGAGCGGAGGAAAACCAAGAAAAGCGGGGTTATAGCGGAGGAAAACCAAGAAAAGCTGGGTTCGAGCAGAGGAAAACCAAGAAAAGCGGGGTTAGAAAGGAGGAACAACAAGAAAAGTGATTTTAGAGCAGAGGAAAACCAAGAAAAGCGGAATAAGTGCGGAGGAAAACCAAGAAATGAGGAATAAGTGCTGAGGAAAACCAAGAAAAGCAGGGTTAGAGCGGAGGAAAACAAAGAAAAGCTGGGATAGAGCGGAGGAAAACCAAGAAAAGCGGGGTTAGAAAGAAGGAAAACCAAGAAAAGCGAGGTTAGAAAAGAGGAAAACCAAGAAAAGCGGGGTTAGAGCGGAGGAAAACCAAGAAAAGCGGGGTTAGATAGAAGGAAAACCAAGAAAAACGGGGTTAGAGTGGAGGAAGACCAAGAAAAGCGGGGTTAGAGCGGAGAAAAACCAAGTAAAGCGGGATTAGAGCGGAGGAAAACCAAGAAAAGCTGGGTTCGAGCAGAGGAAAACCAAGAAAAGCGGGGTTAGAAAGGAGGAAAACCAAGAAAAGTGATTTTAGAGCAGAGGAAAACCAAGAAAAGCGGAATAAGTGCGGAGGAAAACCAAGAAATGAGGAATAAGTGCTGAGGAAAACCAAGAAAAGCAGGGTTAGAGCGGAGGAAAACAAAGAAAAGCTGGGATAGAGCGGAGGAAAACCAGGAAAAGCGGGGTTAGAAAGGAGGAAAACCAAGAAAAGTGAAGTTAGAGCAGAGGAAAACCAAGAAAAGCGGGGTTAGAGCGGAGGAAAACCAAGAAAAGCGGGGTTAGATAGAAGGAAAACCAAGAAAAATGGGGTTAGAGCGGAGGAAAAGCATGAAAAACGTGGTTAGAGCGGAGGAAAACCAAGAAAAGTGAAGTTAGAGCGGAGGAAAACCGAGAAAAGCGGGGTTAGAGCGGAGGAAAACCAAGATAGTCGGGGTTACAGCGAAGGAAAACCAATAAAAAGAAGTTAGAGAGGAAGAAAACAAAGAAAAGCGCGGTTAGAGCAGCAGAAATCCAAGTGTGCCCCGGTGGCGCAGTGGTTAAAGACGCCGCCTTGCAACACTGGGGACCGCAGTTCGAATCCCCCCTATGGCGCAAGTGGTAGAAGTGCCGCTCTGCTACACAGAGGCTCGAATCCCGGGAGCTGGACTCGATGATCTGTAAGGTCCCTTCCAACCAGCACGAAACTATGAAACTATGAAAAGCATGGTTAGAGTGGAGAAAAACCAAGAAAAGCTGGGTTAAAGTGGAGAAAAACCAAGAAAAGCGGGGTTAGAGGGGAGGAAAACCAAGGAAAGCGAGGTTAGAAAAGAGGAAAACCAAGAAAAGCGGGGTTAGAGCGGAGGAAAACCAAGAAAAACGGGGTTAGAGAGAAGGAAAACCGAGAAAACCGGGGTTAGAGCGGAGGAAAAGAAAGAAAAGTGAAGATAGAGGTGAGGAAAACCAAAAAAGCGGGGATAGAGCGGAGGAAAACCAAGAAAAGCGAAGTTAGAGAAGAGGAATACCAAGAAAAATGATGTTAGAGAGGAGGAAAAGAAAGATAAGCTGGTCTAGAGCGGAGGATAACCAAGAAAAGCGAAGTTAGAGCGGAGGAAAACCAAGAAAAGCGAGGTTATAGCGGAGGAAAACCAAGAAAAGCTGGGTTCGAGCAGAGGAAAACCAAGAAAAGCGGGGTTAGAAAGGAGGAACACCAAGAAAAGTGATTTTAGAGCAGAGGAAAACCAAGAAAAGCGGAATAAGTGCGGAGGAAAACCAAGAAATGAGGAATAAGTGCTGAGGAAAACCAAGAAAAGCAGGGTTAGAGCGGAGGAAAACAAAGAAAAGCTGGGATAGAGCGGAGGAAAACCAAGAAAAGCGGGGTTAGAAAGGAGGAAAACCAAGAAAAGTGAAGTTAGAGCAGAGGAAAACCAAGAAAAACGGGGTTAGAGCGGAGGAAAACCAAGAAAAGCGGGGTTAGATAGAAGGAAAACCAAGAAAAACGGGGTTAGAGCGGAGGAAAAGCATGAAAAACAGGGTTAGAGCAGAGGAAAACCAAGAAAAGCGGAATAAGTGCGGAGGAAAACCAAGAAATGAGGAATAAGTGCTGAGGAAAACCAAGAAAAGCAGGGTTAGAGCGGAGGAAAACCAAGAAAAACGGGGTTAGAGAGAAGGAAAACCGAGAAAACCGGGGTTAGAGCGGAGGAAAAGAAAGAAAAGTGAAGATGGAGGTGAGGAAAACCAAGAAAAGCGGGGATAGAGCGGAGGAAAACCAAGAAAAGCGAAGTCAGAGAAGAGGAATACCAAGAAAAATGATGTTAGAGAGGAGGAAAAGAAAGATAAGCAGGTTTAGAGCGGAGGAAAACCAAGAAAAGCGAACTTAGAGCGGAGGAAAACCAAGAAAAGCGGAATAAGTGCAGAGGAAAACAAAGAAAAGCGTGGTTAGAGCGGAGGAAAACCAAGAAAAGCGGGGTTAGAGCGGACGAAAACCAAGAAAAGCTGGGTTACAGCAGAGGAAAACCAAGAAAAGCGGGGTTAGAAAGGAGGAAAACCAAGAAAAGTGATCTTAGAGCAGAGGAAAACCAAGAAAAGCGGAATAAGTGCGGAGGAAAACAAAGAAATGAGGAATAAGTGCTGAGGAAAACCAAGAAAAGCAGGGTTAGAGCGGAGGAAAACAAAGAAAAGCTGGGATAGAGCGGAGGAAAACCAAGAAAAGCGGGGTTAGGAAGGAGGAAAACCAAGAAAAGCGAGGTTAGAAAAGAGGAAAACCAAGAAAAACGGGGTTAGAGAGAAGGAAAACCGAGAAAAGCGGGGTTAGAGCGGAGGAAAAGAAAGAAAAGTGAAGATAGAGGTGAGGAAAACCAAAAAAGCGGGGATAGAGCGGAGGAAAACCAAGAAAAGCGAAGTTAGAGAAGAGGAATACCAAGAAAAATGATGTTAGAGAGGAGGAAAAGAAAGATAAGCAGGTCTAGAGCGGAGGAAAACCAAGAAAAGCGAAGTTAGAGCGGAGGAAAACCAAGAAAAGCGGGGTTATAGCGGAGGAAAACCAAGAAAAGCTGGGTTCGAGCAGAGGAAAACCAAGAAAAGCGGGGTTAGAAAGGAGGAAAACCAAGAAAAGAGATTTTAGAGCAGAGGAGGACAAAAAAAGCGGAATAAGTGCGGAGGAAAACCAAGAAATGAGGAATAAGTGCTGAGGAAAACCAAGAATAGCAGGGTTAGAGCGGAGGAAAACAAAGAAAAGCTGGGATAGAGCGGAGGAAAACCAAGAAAAGCGGGGTTAGAAAGGAGGAAAACCAAGAAAAGTGAAGTTAGAGCGGAAGAAAACCAAGATAGTCGGGGTTACAGCGAAGGAAAACCAATAAAAAGAAGTTAGAGAGGAAGAAAACAAAGAAAAGCGCGGTTAGAGCAGCAGAAATCCAAGTGTGCCCCGGTGGCGCAGTGGTTAAAGACGCCGCCTTGCAACACTGGGGCCCGCAGTTCGAATCCCCCCTATGGCGCAAGTGGTAGAAGTGCCGCTCTGCTACACAGAGGCTCGAATCCCGGGAGCTGGACTCGATGATCTGTAAGGTCCCTTCACACCAGCACGAAACTATGAAACTATGAAAAGCATGGTTAGAGTGGAGAAAAACCAAGAAAAGCTGGGTTAAAGTGGAGAAAAACCAAGAAAAGCGGGGTTAGAGGGGAGGAAAACCAAGGAAAGCGAGGTTAGAAAAGAGGAAAACCAAGAAAAGCGGGGTTAGAGCGGAGGAAAACCAAGAAAAACGGGGTTAGAGAGAAGGAAAACCGAGAAAACCGGGGTTAGAGCGGAGGAAAAGAAAGAAAAGTGAAGATAGAGGTGAGGAAAACCAAAAAAGCGGAGATAGAGCGAAGGAAAACCAAGAAAAGCGAAGTTAGAGAAGAGGAATACCAAGAAAAATGATGTTAGAGAGGAGGAAAAGAAAGATAAGCAGGTCTAGAGCGGAGGAAAACCAAGAAAAGCGAAGTTAGAGCGGAGGAAAACCAAGAAAAGCGGGGTTATAGCGGAGGAAAACCAAGAAAAGCTGGGTTCGAGCAGAGGAAAACCAAGAAAAGCGGGGTTAGAAAGGAGGAACACCAAGAAAAGTGATTTTAGAGCAGAGGAAAACCAAGAAAAGTGGAATAAGTGCGGAGGAAAACCAAGAAATGAGGAATAAGTGCTGAGGAAAACCAAGAAAAGCAGGGTTAGAGCGGAGGAAAACAAAGAAAAGCTGGGATAGAGCGGAGGAAAACCAAGAAAAGCAAGGTTAGAAAGGAGGAAAACCAAGAAAAGTGAAGTTAGAGCGGAGGAAAACCAAGAAAAGCGGGGTTAGAGCGGAGGAAAACCAAGAAAAGCGGGGTTAGATAGAAGGAAAACCAAGAAAAACGGGGTTAGAGCGGAGGAAAAGCATGAAAAACGGGGTTAGAGCGGAGGAAAACCAAGAAAAGTGAAGTTAGAGCGGAGGAAAACCGAGAAAAGCGGGGTTAGAGCGGAGGAAAACCAAGATAGTCGGGGTTACAGCGAAGGAAAACCAATAAAAAGAAGTTAGAGAGGAAGAAAACAAAGAAAAGCGCGGTTAGAGCAGCAGAAATCCAAGTGTGCCCCGGTGGCGCAGTGGTTAAAGACGCCGCCTTGCAACACTGGGGCCCGCAGTTCGAATCCCCGCTATGGCGCAAGTGGTAGAAGTGCCGCTCTGCTACACAGAGGCTCGAATCCCGGGAGCTGGACTCGATGATCTGTAAGGTCCCTTCACACCAGCACGAAACTATGAAACTATGAAAAGCATGGTTAGAGTGGAGAAAAACCAAGAAAAGCTGGGTTAAAGTGGAGAAAAACCAAGAAAAGCGGGGTTAGAGGGGAGGAGAACCAAGGAAAGCGGGGTTAGAAAAGAGGAAAACCAAGAAAAGCGAAGTTAGAGCGGAGGAAAACCAAGAAAAACGGGGTTAGAGAGAAGGAAAACCGAGAAAACCGGGGTCAGAGCGGAGGAAAATAAAGAAAAGTGAAGATAGAGGTGAGGAAAACCAAGAAAAGCGGGGATAGAGCGGAGGAAAACCAAGAAAAGCGAAGTTAGAGAAGAGGAATACCAAGAAAAATGATGTTAGAGAGGAGGAAAAGAAAGATAAGCAGGTCTAGAGCGGAGGAAAACCAAGAAAAGCGAAGTTAGAGCGGAGGAAAACCAAGAAAAGCGGGGTTATAGCGGAGGAAAACCAAGAAAAGCTGGGTTCGAGCAGAGGAAAACCAAGAAAAGCGGGGTTAGAAAGGAGGAAAACCAAGAAAAGTGATTTTAGAGCAGAGGAAAACCAAGAAAAGCGGAATAAGTGCGGAGGAAAACCAAGAAATGAGGAATAAGTGCTGAGGAAAACCAAGAAAACAAGGGTTAGAGCGGAGGAAAACAAAGAAAAGCTGGGATAGAGCGGAGGAAAACCAAGAAAAGCGGGGTTAGAAAGGAGGAAAACCAAGAAAAGTGAAGTTAGAGCGGAGGAAAACCAAGAAAAGCGGGGTTAGAGCGGAGGAAAACCAAGAAAAGCGGGGTTAGATAGAAGGAAAACCAAGAAAAACGGGGTTAGAGCGGAGGAAAAGCATGAAAAACGGGGTTAGAGCGGAGGAAAACCAAGAAAAGTGAAGTTAGAGCGGAGGAAAACCGAGAAAAGCGGGGTTAGAGCGGAGGAAAACCAAGATAGTCGGGGTTACAGCGAAGGAAAACCAATAAAAAGAAGTTAGAGAGGAAGAAAACAAAGAAAAGCGCGGTTAGAGCAGCAGAAATCCAAGTGTGCCCCGGTGGCGCAGTGGTTAAAGACGCCGCCTTGCAACACTGGGGCCCGCAGTTCGAATCCCCCCTATGGCGCAAGTGGTAGAAGTGCCGCTCTGCTACACAGAGGCTCGAATCCCGGGAGCTGGACTCGATGATCTGTAAGGTCCCTTCCAACCAGCACGAAACTATGAAACTATGAAAAGCATGGTTAGAGTGGAGAAAAACCAAGAAAAGCTGGGTTAAAGTGGAGAAAAACCAAGAAAAGCGGGGTTAGAGGGGAGGAAAACCAAGGAAAGCGGGGTTAGAAAAGAGGAAAACCAAGAAAAGCGAAGTTAGAGCGGAGGAAAACCAAGAAAAACGGGGTTAGAGAGAAGGAAAACTGAGAAAACCGGGGTTAGAGCGGAGGAAAAGAAAGAAAAGTGAAGATAGAGGTGAGGAAAACCAAGAAAAGCGGGGATAGAGCGGAGGAAAACCAAGAAAAGCAAAGTTAGAGAAGAGGAATACCAAGAAAAATGATGTTAGAGAGGAGGAAAAGAAAGATAAGCAGGTCTAG
Source organism: Coturnix japonica (assembly GCF_054131305.1). Lineage (NCBI taxonomy): Eukaryota > Metazoa > Chordata > Aves > Galliformes > Phasianidae > Coturnix > Coturnix japonica. The sequence goes on from NC_140669.1 coordinate 34,411,157, forward strand.
AGCGGAGGAAAACCAAGAAAAGCGGAATAAGTGCAGAGGAAAACAAAGAAAAGCGTGGTTAGAGCGGAGGAAAACCAAGAAAAGCGGGGTTAGAGTGGAGGAAAACCAAGAAAAGCTGGGTTACAGCAGAGGAAAACCAAGAAAAGCGGGGTTAGAAAGGAGGAAAACCAAGAAAAGTGATCTTAGAGCAGAGGAAAACCAAGAAAAGCGGAATAAGTGCGGAGGAAAACCAAGAAATGAGGAATAAGTGCTGAGGAAAACCAAGAAAAGCAGGGTTAGAGCGGAGGAAAACAAAGAAAAGCTGGGATAGAGCGGAGGAAAACCAAGAAAAGCGGGGTTAGAAAGGAGGAAAACCAAGAAAAGCGAGGTTAGAAAAGAGGAAAACCAAGAAAAGCGGGGTTAGAGCGGAGGAAAACCAAGAAAAACGGGGTTAGAGAGAAGGAAAACCGAGAAAACCGGGGTTAGAGCGGAGGAAAAGAAAGAAAAGTGAAGATAGAGGTGAGGAAAACCAAAAAAGCGGGGATAGAGAGGAGGAAAACCAAGAAAAGCGAAGTTAGAGAAGAGGAATACCAAGAAAAATGATGTTAGAGAGGAGGAAAAGAAAGATAAGCAGGTCTAGAGCGGAGGAAAACCAAGAAAAGCGAAGTTAGAGCGGAGGAAAACCAAGAAAAGCGGGGTTATAGCGGAGGAAAACCAAGAAAAGCTGGGTTCGAGCAGAGGAAAACCAAGAAAAGCGGGGTTAGAAAGGAGGAAAACCAAGAAAAGTGATTTTAGAGCAGAGGAAAACCAAGAAAAGCTGGGTTAGAGCGGAGGAAAACCAAGAAATGAGGAATAAGTGCTGAGGAAAACCAAGAATAGCAGGGTTAGAGCGGAGGAAAACAAAGAAAAGCTGGGATAGAGCGGAGGAAAACCAAGAAAAGCGGGGTTAGAAAGGAGGAAAACCAAGAAAAGTGAAGTTAGAGCGGAGGAAAACCAAGATAGTCGGGGTTACAGCGAAGGAAAACCAATAAAAAGAAGTTAGAGAGGAAGAAAACAAAGAAAAGCGCGGTTAGAGCAGCAGAAATCCAAGTGTGCCCCGGTGGCGCAGTGGTTAAAGACGCCGCCTTGCAACACTGGGGCCCGCAGTTCGAATCCCCCCTATGGCGCAAGTGGTAGAAGTGCCGCTCTGCTACACAGAGGCTCGAATCCCGGGAGCTGGACTCGATGATCTGTAAGGTCCCTTCCAACCAGCACGAAACTATGAAACTATGAAAAGCATGGTTAGAGTGGAGAAAAACCAAGAAAAGCTGGGTTAAAGTGGAGAAAAACCAAGAAAAGCGGGGTTAGAGGGGAGGAAAACCAAGGAAAGCGAGGTTAGAAAAGAGGAAAACCAAGAAAAGCGGGGTTAGAGCGGAGGAAAACCAAGAAAAACGGGGTTAGAGAGAAGGAAAACCGAGAAAACCGGGGTTAGAGCGGAGGAAAAGAAAGAAAAGTGAAGATAGAGGTGAGGAAAACCAAAAAAGCGGGGATAGAGCGGAGGAAAACCAAGAAAAGCGAAGTTAGAGAAGAGGAATACCAAGAAAAATGATGTTAGAGAGGAGGAAAAGAAAGATAAGCAGGTCTAGAGCGGAGGAAAACCAAGAAAAGCGGAATAAGTGCAGAGGAAAACAAAGAAAAGCGTGGTTAGAGCGGAGGAAAACCAAGAAAAGCGGGGTTAGAGCGGAGGAAAACCAAGAAAAGCTGGGTTACAGCAGAGGAAAACCAAGAAAAGCGGGGTTAGAAAGGAGGAAAACCAAGAAAAGTGATCTTAGAGCAGAGGAAAACCAAGAAAAGCGGAATAAGTGCGGAGGAAAACCAAGAAATGAGGAATAAGTGCTGAGGAAAACCAAGAAAAGCAGGGTTAGAGCGGAGGAAAACAAAGAAAAGCTGGGATAGAGCGGAGGAAAACCAAGAAAAGCGGGGTTAGAAAGGAGGAAAACCAAGAAAAGCGAGGTTAGAAAAGAGGAAAACCAAGAAAAGCGGGGTTAGAGCGGAGGAAAACCAAGAAAAACGGGGTTAGAGAGAAGGAAAACCGAGAAAACCGGGGTTAGAGCGGAGGAAAAGAAAGAAAAGTGAAGATAGAGGTGAGGAAAACCAAAAAAGCGGGGATAGAGAGGAGGAAAACCAAGAAAAGCGAAGTTAGAGAAGAGGAATACCAAGAAAAATGATGTTAGAGAGGAGGAAAAGAAAGATAAGCAGGTCTAGAGCGGAGGAAAACCAAGAAAAGCGAAGTTAGAGCGGAGGAAAACCAAGAAAAGCGGGGTTATAGCGGAGGAAAACCAAGAAAAGCTGGGTTCGAGCAGAGGAAAACCAAGAAAAGCGGGGTTAGAAAGGAGGAAAACCAAGAAAAGTGATTTTAGAGCAGAGGAAAACCAAGAAAAGCTGGGTTAGAGCGGAGGAAAACCAAGAAATGAGGAATAAGTGCTGAGGAAAACCAAGAATAGCAGGGTTAGAGCGGAGGAAAACAAAGAAAAGCTGGGATAGAGCGGAGGAAAACCAAGAAAAGCGGGGTTAGAAAGGAGGAAAACCAAGAAAAGTGAAGTTAGAGCGGAGGAAAACCAAGATAGTCGGGGTTACAGCGAAGGAAAACCAATAAAAAGAAGTTAGAGAGGAAGAAAACAAAGAAAAGCGCGGTTAGAGCAGCAGAAATCCAAGTGTGCCCCGGTGGCGCAGTGGTTAAAGACGCCGCCTTGCAACACTGGGGCCCGCAGTTCGAATCCCCCCTATGGCGCAAGTGGTAGAAGTGCCGCTCTGCTACACAGAGGCTCGAATCCCGAGAGCTGGACTCGATGATCTGTAAGGTCCCTTCCAACCAGCACGAAACTATGAAACTATGAAAAGCATGGTTAGAGTGGAGAAAAACCAAGAAAAGCTGGGTTAAAGTGGAGAAAAACCAAGAAAAGCGGGGTTAGAGGGGAGGAAAACCAAGGAAAGCGAGGTTAGAAAAGAGGAAAACCAAGAAAAGCGGGGTTAGAGCGGAGGAAAACCAAGAAAAACGGGGTTAGAGAGAAGGAAAACCGAGAAAACCGGGGTTAGAGCGGAGGAAAAGAAAGAAAAGTGAAGATAGAGGTGAGGAAAACCAAAAAAGCGGGGATAGAGCGGAGGAAAACCAAGAAAAGCGAAGTTAGAGAAGAGGAATACCAAGAAAAATGATGTTAGAGAGGAGGAAAAGAAAGATAAGCTGGTCTAGAGCGGAGGATAACCAAGAAAAGCGAAGTTAGAGCGGAGGAAAACCAAGAAAAGCGGGGTTATAGCGGAGGAAAACCAAGAAAAGCTGGGTTCGAGCAGAGGAAAACCAAGAAAAGCGGGGTTAGAAAGGAGGAACACCAAGAAAAGTGATTTTAGAGCAGAGGAAAACCAAGAAAAGCGGAATAAGTGCGGAGGAAAACCAAGAAATGAGGAATAAGTGCTGAGGAAAACCAAGAAAAGCAGGGTTAAAGCGGAGGAAAACAAAGAAAAGCTGGGATAGAGCGGAGGAAAACCAAGAAAAGCGGGGTTAGAAAGGAGGAAAACCAAGAAAAGTGAAGTTAGAGCGGAGGAAAACCAAGAAAAGCGGGGTTAGAGCGGAGGAAAACCAAGAAAAGCGGGGTTAGATAGAAGGAAAACCAAGAAAAACGGGGTTAGAGCGGAGGAAAAGCATGAAAAACGGGGTTAGAGCGGAGGAAAACCAAGAAAAGTGAAGTTAGAGCGGAGGAAAACCGAGAAAAGCGGGGTTAGAGCGGAGGAAAACCAAGATAGTCGGGGTTACAGCGAAGGAAAACCAATAAAAAGAAGTTAGAGAGGAAGAAAACAAAGAAAAGCGCGGTTAGAGCAGCAGAAATCCAAGTGTGCCTCGGTGGCGCAGTGGTTAAAGACGCCGCCTTGCAACACTGGGGCCCGCAGTTCGAATCCCCGCTATGGCGCAAGTGGTAGAAGTGCCGCTCTGCTACACAGAGGCTCGAATCCCGGGAGCTGGACTCGATGATCTGTAAGGTCCCTTCACACCAGCACGAAACTATGAAACTATGAAAAGCATGGTTAGAGTGGAGAAAAACCAAGAAAAGCTGGGTTAAAGTGGAGAAAAACCAAGAAAAGCGGGGTTAGAGGGGAGGAGAACCAAGGAAAGCGAGGTTAGAAAAGAGGAAAACCAAGAAAAGCGAAGTTAGAGCAGAGGAAAACCAAGAAAAACGGGGTTAGAGAGAAGGAAAACCGAGAAAACCGGGGTCAGAGCGGAGGAAAATAAAGAAAAGTGAAGATAGAGGTGAGGAAAACCAAGAAAAGCGGGGATAGAGCGGAGGAAAACCAAGAAAAGCGAAGTTAGAGAAGAGGAATACCAAGAAAAATGATGTTAGAGAGGAGGAAAAGAAAGATAAGCAGGTCTAGAGCGGAGGAAAACCAAGAAAAGCGAAGTTAGATGATGTATTAGGCGGCACGAACTCACGGGATGTAACGCGATAGGCCTCCCCGTGCTCGGTAATGTATATGTATGAGGCTGAAATTGGAGCCCTATATAAGGGTCTCACACGGTTCATTAAAGGCCATTTTACAGCTCACCATATTGGTGTGATCAGCGTGTAACTTGGTCATGGGGCCGTCAGATGCACATTCTCAATGATGGACGTAGTTCTTTAGGTTACCTTACACAAGGCAACAATTGGTGCCCCGTGTGAGGCCGTCCTGAGAGTGAGTGTGCGACGGCTAACCGCGAGACGGACGCGAATCCTGCGGTTAGATCCCGTGGAAGCGCCGGAGGGGCGATATATTGGCTGCAGCTACTGATTATCCTGCGGTGAGACCGTGGAAGACCGTGGGACTTTGGGCCCGGGTATATATACAAAGGGTGCGAGGACGTACGGTGTCGAGCACCAGAAAAAACATGGATTCCGTCACAAAGGTACTATTACGGGTTTGTAAAACCCACTGCGGTAGGAATGCTCCTTCTATGAAGGAGATTGTTGCCGTTATTACTTTTTTGCAGGAAGCGGAGCTTTCACCCTCCCCTTGTAATTTGCTCGATTCGGAGCGGTGGGAATCTTTCACCGCTGCCCTGCTCCTAAGAGCAACAAACGATTATAAGGCGGAGGAGTTAAAAACCTGGGTTTTGGTCCTGGGTGCGCTTAAAGCGGCTAAGGAGGAGAAAAAGATCCAGGCAGTCGCGAATGGGGTTTTTGGGGTGGGTTCCGGGACGTCTGGGGTCCCGGAGGGTGCGGAGGAACCGCTCCCTTGCGGCGACTCCGTACCCAAGATGGCGCCGACCACGCCGGCCGTTTTCACAATGGCCATGGCGGCGCCCGAAACAACTCCGGAAGGGATGGCGGAAGTTGCCTCATCTGGGGAGGCGCCGCCATATTATCCCCGCCTATACCCCTGTTTGCAGAGCTTTCGTTCACCTGAGGGGGGTGGGTCCTGTCCGAGGGAGGGAGAGTCATGGGGGGAGGCGCGCCGTGGAGGCGTTAAGCCACCCCTAGACCCGCCCCCGGAGGAGGGACCTCATCCCGCGAAAGGGGAGGAACGAAAGGTACTGCCTGCCCCTACCCCTTTGGTTTCGTCTCCCGCGGAGGGGGAGGAGAAAGGGGAGGAACAAAAGGTACTGTCTGCCTTCACCCCGTCGGTTTCGTCTCCCGCGAAGGGGGAGGAGAAAGGGGAGGAACGGAAGGAATTGCCTGTCCCCACCCAGTCGGTCGTGGTTCCCCGGAGGAGGGGGGAGAAGTGGGAGGAGCGAGAGATATCGCGTAAGCCCACTGATTGGACTGACATTTGCGATACAATGCGAGAGGTGGGGCTCAAGGAGCGGGACTGGGCGGTGTTCCCAATTGTAGTCAAACAGGAGGGACCGGTTTGGGTACCTTTGGAAGCAAAAGCAGTTGCTCGGTTTATAGAGGCGATTGACAAAAAGGGATTGAGATCCCCGATGACAATGAGTGCCTTTGAGGCTCTCGTAGCCCCAGGTCCCCTACTCCCATATGATATTGAAAGCCTTATGAGAGTAGCCCTCGAACCAGTACAGTTTACTGTGTGGAAGGAGGAGTGGATAATACAACTCAAAGCTGTTTTAGCACAGGCTGCGCGCGATCCACAGCATCCAGCAAATGGGAAGGAGGGAGATCCAAAAACTGATTTAATGAGGCTTTCAGGTTCATCTGCGGATTTGGCTGGATCTGCAGAGAGGCAGCTTAGGGACCTCCGCCCAGGAGAGCTGCTTGCCACCACGGGGGCGGCTACCTCTGCTTTTATACACTTTATAAGAAAAGCAGAGCCTGTAGCCCCGTGGTCAGAGATTATGCAGGGTCCCTCAGAGTCATTCTCTGAGTTTGCCAATCGATTGATACGGGCAGTAGAAGGATCGGAACTGCCTAAGGAAGCGCTGACTTCAGAAAAAGGAAAAAGAACAGATAAAGAACTGCTGCTAGTACCAACGAGAAGGACATCTGTTGTATCACTTGCTGTGTGTCTTTGTGTAATTGCATTCATTACCGGGGGAGAGGGTACTCACTTAACATCACAACCAGAAAATATTTGGGTTACATGGTCTAATCGAACTGGGCAGAAAGATTTCTGCCTTAGCCTGCAGTCAGCCACATCACCGTTTAGAACATGCCTTATAGGTGTACCCAGGTGGGACCCAAAGGAGTTCAACGGATATGTGCATAAGAACAACTGCAAGAGAGATGCAGTGGACAAAGTTTTCTTTATGAAAGCATTTGAGTCTAAATTCACTGACTGGGCCAGAATGTCTGCATGTTTTATTAGATCCTTGAACACCTCCTTGCCCTGGGATCCACCAGAGTTGCAGCTTCTTGGATCCCAATCGGTTGGTAACGTAACATGGAATAAGAACTCTCAAAAGTGGGAACGCCCGGTTAGATGTTTGTATTTTTCGGGTTTTAGGACACCGGGTCAACTGTCCAATCGCAGGGTATGGGAAGGCCTACTCGGGAATGGGGCACCATTCTCGGGAACAACTGGGTCGGAACCCTTTACTTTACTTAACCCCATTCAATTTGACATATATAGCTTGTCAGGGGCATATTGTGGTTTCTCAGCTGAAAGGGTGGAGGGATTCTCCCATCCCTGCTCCGGGGATGGCTCCAAGAATGGATTTGCAGACCAATGCATAAAGCAGGGTGGGAGGTGGCTCTCTTACAGTCAGAAGTATGTGGTACGTCATCCTAACGGGTCCACCTATAATCTCTCATGCTACTGGGGCCCTGACGATCTGGCATGTTCTGGTTGTTGTTCTCGAAAAGAACCTTTAGCTGGGGAAGGAATAAACTGCAATGGTACAGCCAAGGCCCTTCCTAAGGACATATTTTTGATATGTGGGGATAGAGCTTGGCAAGGGATACCAAAGAATCCAGTTGGGGGGCCGTGTTATTTGGGAAAGCTGACCTTGTTGGCTCCCAATCACACTGCAATGATAAGTGTTATGAAAAAGATCGATCGAGCTCGACGCCAGAAAAGGTCAATAAAAACATTGGACCAGGATTGTAGTGATGAGGTTCAGCTGTGGGGTCCCACAGCTAGAATCTTTGCATCCGTCTTAGCTCCGGGAGTAGCTTCAGCCCAGGCCCTAAGAGAAATTGAGAGATTGGCATGCTGGTCCGTGAAGCAAGCTAATGTCACCACAGCAGTCCTGTCGGAACTCCTGATGGACGTTAACAACATCAGACACGCTGTTCTTCAAAATAGAGCTGCAATTGACTTTCTGCTGCTTGCTCAAGGGCACGGGTGCAAGGACTTTGAAGGGATGTGTTGTTTCAATCTGAGCGACCACAGCGATTCGATACATAGGAAGTTGGAATGGATGCAAGAACACACGAAGAAGATCGCAATAGATGATGCATTCGGAAGCTGGTTGGAGGGACTGTTTGGTAATCTGGGCCCATGGCTTAAGCAGTTTCTCAAAGTATTAATCATAGGTATTTTATTCTTTTTAGCTTTAATGATTTGCTTACCTTGTTTGTTTCAATGTGTCCAGGGTTGTTTACAGCGTATGATAGAAAGAATGTTTAATGAAAAAATGGAGTACCAACGGGTATATGATAAACTTTGAGAAGAAGAAGGAACTGTATAAACCCAAGATGCCTTGGATATAATCATTAGAAAACTACTGATGTTATTAGATATTGCACTACCTACCTCTGTAGCTTGTCTACCTCACTTTTTAGATAACTTATTAAGTTTAAATTATAGAGACTAACATTTTTATATTAGGATTAAGGATTAGCGTTCGGGATGTAACGGGGCATACTTTATCGAGCATGGAGAGGGGGAAATGATGTATTAGGCGGCACGAACTCACGGGATGTAACGCGATAGGCCTCCCCGTGCTCGGTAATGTATATGTATGAGGCTGAAATTGGAGCCCTATATAAGGGTCTCACACGGTTCATTAAAGGCCATTTTACAGCTCACCATATTGGTGTGATCAGCGTGTAACTTGGTCATGGGGCCGTCAGATGCACATTCTCAATGATGGACGTAGTTCTTTAGGTTACCTTACACAAGGCAACAGTTAGAGCGGAGGAAAACCAAGAAAAGCGGGGTTATAGCGGAGGAAAACCAAGAAAAGCTGGGTTCGAGCAGAGGAAAACCAAGAAAAGCGGGGTTAGAAAGGAGGAAAACCAAGAAAAGTGATTTTAGAGCAGAGGAAAACCAAGAAAAACAGGGTTAGAGCGGAGGAAAACAAAGAAAAGCTGGGATAGAGCGGAGGAAAACCAAGAAAAGCGGGGTTAGAAAGGAGGAAAACCAAGAAAAGTGAAGTTAGAGCGGAGGAAAACCAAGATAGTCGGGGTTACAGCGAAGGAAAACCAATAAAAAGAAGTTAGAGAGGAAGAAAACAAAGAAAAGCGCGGTTACAGCAGCAGAAATCCAAGTGTGCCCCGGTGGCGCAGTGGTTAAAGACGCCGCCTTGCAACACTGGGGCCCGCAGTTCGAATCCCCCCTATGGCGCAAGTGGTAGAAGTGCCGCTCTGCTACACAGAGGCTCGAATCCCGGGAGCTGGACTCGATGATCTGTAAGGTCCCTTCCAACCAGCACGAAACTATGAAACTATGAAAAGCATGGTTAGAGTGGAGAAAAACCAAGAAAAGCTGGGTTAAAGTGGAGAAAAACCAAGAAAAGCGGGGTTAGAGGGGAGGAGAACCAAGGAAAGCGGGGTTAGAAAAGAGGAAAACCAAGAAAAGCGAAGTTAGAGCGGAGGAAAACCAAGAAAAACGGGGTTAGAGAGAAGGAAAACCGAGAAAACCGGGGTCAGAGCGGAGGAAAATAAAGAAAAGTGAAGATAGAGGTGAGGAAAACCAAGAAAAGCGGGGATAGAGCGGAGGAAAACCAAGAAAAGCGAAGTTAGAGAAGAGGAATACCAAGAAAAATGATGTTAGAGAGGAGGAAAAGAAAGATAAGCAGGTCTAGAGCGGAGGAAAACCAAGAAAAGCAAAGTTAGAGCGGAGGAAAACCAAGAAAAGCGGGGTTATAGCGGAGGAAAACCAAGAAAAGCGGGGTTAGAGGGGAGGAAAACCAAGGAAAGCGGGGTTAGAAAAGAGGAAAACCAAGAAATGAGGAATAAGTGCTGAGGAAAACCAAGAAAAGCAGGGTTAGAGCGGAGGAAAACCAAGAAAAACAGGGTTAGAGAGAAGGAAAACCGAGAAAACCGGGGTTAGAGCGGAGGAAAAGAAAGAAAAGTGAAGATGGAGGTGAGGAAAACCAAGAAAAGCGGGGATAGAGCGGAGGAAAACCAAGAAAAGCGAAGTTAGAGAAGAGGAATACCAAGAAAAATGATGTTAGAGAGGAGGAAAAGAAAGATAAGCAGGTCTAGAGCGGAGGAAAACCAAGAAAAGCGAACTTAGAGCGGAGGAAAACCAAGAAAAGCGGAATAAGTGCAGAGGAAAACAAAGAAAAGCGTGGTTAGAGCGGAGGAAAACCAAGAAAAGCGGGGTTAGAGCGGAGGAAAACCAAGAAAAGCTGGGTTACAGCAGAGGAAAACCAAGAAAAGCGGGGTTAGAAAGGAGGAAAACCAAGAAAAGTGATCTTAGAGCAGAGGAAAACCAAGAAAAGCGGAATAAGTGCGGAGGAAAACAAAGAAATGAGGAATAAGTGCTGAGGAAAACCAAGAAAAGCAGGGTTAGAGCGGAGGAAAACAAAGAAAAGCTGGGATAGAGCGGAGGAAAACCAAGAAAAGCGGGGTTAGAAAGGAGGAAAACCAAGAAAAGCGAGGTTAGAAAAGAGGAAAACCAAGAAAAGCGGGGTTAGAGCGGAGGAAAACCAAGAAAAACGGGGTTAGAGAGAAGGAAAACCGAGAAAACCGGGGTTAGAGCGGAGGAAAAGAAAGAAAAGTGAAGATAGAGGTGAGGAAAACCAAAAAAGCGGGGATAGAGAGGAGGAAAACCAAGAAAAGCGAAGTTAGAGAAGAGGAATACCAAGAAAAATGATGTTAGAGAGGAGGAAAAGAAAGATAAGCAGGTCTAGAGCAGAGGAAAACCAAGAAAAGCGAAGTTAGAGCGGAGGAAAACCAAGAAAAGCGGGGTTATAGCGGAGGAAAACCAAGAAAAGCTGGGTTCGAGCAGAGGAAAACCAAGAAAAGCGGGGTTAGAAAGGAGGAAAACCAAGAAAAGTGATTTTAGAGCAGAGGAAAACCAAGAAAAACAGGGTTAGAGCGGAGGAAAACAAAGAAAAGCTGGGATAGAGCGGAGGAAAACCAAGAAAAGCGGGGTTAGAAAGGAGGAAAACCAAGAAAAGTGAAGTTAGAGCGGAGGAAAACCAAGAAAAACGGGGTTAGAGAGAAGGAAAACCGAGAAAACCGGGGTTAGAGCGGAGGAAAAGAAAGAAAAGTGAAGATAGAGGTGAGGAAAACCAAAAAAGCGGGGATAGAGCGGAGGAAAACCAAGAAAAGCGAAGTTAGAGAAGAGGAATACCAAGAAAAATGATGTTAGAGAGGAGGAAAAGAAAGATAAGCAGGTCTAGAGCGGAGGAAAACCAAGAAAAGCGAAGTTAGAGCGGAGGAAAACCAAGAAAAGCTGGGTTCGAGCAGAGGAAAACCAAGAAAAGCGGGGTTAGAAAGGAGGAACACCAAGAAAAGTGATTTTAGAGCAGAGGAAAACCAAGAAATGAGGAATAAGTGCTGAGGAAAACCAAGAAAAGCAGGGTTAGAGCGGAGGAAAACAAAGAAAAGCTGGGATAGAGCGGAGGAAAACCAAGAAAAGCGGGGTTAGAAAGGAGGAAAACCAAGAAAAGCGAGGTTAGAAAAGAGGAAAACCAAGAAAAGCGGGGTTAGAGCGGAGGAAAACCAAGAAAAACGGGGTTAGAGAGAAGGAAAACCGAGAAAACCGGGGTTAGAGCGGAGGAAAAGAAAGAAAAGTGAAGATAGAGGTGAGGAAAACCAAAAAAGCGGGGATAGAGAGGAGGAAAACCAAGAAAAGCGAAGTTAGAGAAGAGGAATACCAAGAAAAATGATGTTAGAGAGGAGGAAAAGAAAGATAAGCAGGTCTAGAGCAGAGGAAAACCAAGAAAAGCGAAGTTAGAGCGGAGGAAAACCAAGAAAAGCGGGGTTATAGCGGAGGAAAACCAAGAAAAGCTGGGTTCGAGCAGAGGAAAACCAAGAAAAGCGGGGTTAGAAAGGAGGAAAACCAAGAAAAGTGATTTTAGAGCAGAGGAAAACCAAGAAAAACAGGGTTAGAGCGGAGGAAAACAAAGAAAAGCTGGGATAGAGCGGAGGAAAACCAAGAAAAGCGGGGTTAGAAAGGAGGAAAACCAAGAAAAGTGAAGTTAGAGCGGAGGAAAACCAAGAAAAACGGGGTTAGAGAGAAGGAAAACCGAGAAAACCGGGGTTAGAGCGGAGGAAAAGAAAGAAAAGTGAAGATAGAGGTGAGGAAAACCAAAAAAGCGGGGATAGAGCGGAGGAAAACCAAGAAAAGCGAAGTTAGAGAAGAGGAATACCAAGAAAAATGATGTTAGAGAGGAGGAAAAGAAAGATAAGCAGGTCTAGAGCGGAGGAAAACCAAGAAAAGCGAAGTTAGAGCGGAGGAAAACCAAGAAAAGCTGGGTTCGAGCAGAGGAAAACCAAGAAAAGCGGGGTTAGAAAGGAGGAACACCAAGAAAAGTGATTTTAGAGCAGAGGAAAACCAAGAAATGAGGAATAAGTGCTGAGGAAAACCAAGAAAAGCAGGGTTAGAGCGGAGGAAAACAAAGAAAAGCTGGGATAGAGCGGAGGAAAACCAAGAAAAGCGGGGTTAGAAAGGAGGAAAACCAAGAAAAGTGAAGTTAGAGCGGAGGAAAACCAAGAAAAGCGGGGTTAGAGCGGAGGAAAACCAAGAAAAGCGGGGTTAGAGCGGAGGAAAACCAAGAAAATCGGGTTTAGAGCGGAGGAAATGCATGAAAAACGGGGTTAGAGCGGAGGAAAACCAAGAAAAGTGAAGTTAGAGCGGAGGAAAACCGAGAAAAGCGGGGTTAGAGCGGAGGAAAACCAAGATAGTCGGGGTTACAGCGAAGGAAAACCAATAAAAAGAAGTTAGAGAGGAAGAAAACAAAGAAAAGCGCGGTTAGAGCAGCAGAAATCCAAGTGTGCCCCGGTGGCGCAGTGGTTAAAGACGCCGCCTTGCAACACTGGGGCCCGCAGTTCGAATCCCCCCTATGGCGCAAGTGGTAGAAGTGCCGCTCTGCTACACAGAGGCTCGAATCCCGGGAGCTGGACTCGATGATCTGTAAGGTCCCTTCCAACCAGCACGAAACTATGAAACTATGAAAAGCATGGTTAGAGTGGAGAAAAACCAAGAAAAGCTGGGTTAAAGTGGAGAAAAACCAAGAAAAGCGGGGTTAGAGGGGAGGAAAACCAAGGAAAGCGAGGTTAGAAAAGAGGAAAACCAAGAAAAGCGGGGTTAGAGCGGAGGAAAACCAAGAAAAACGGGGTTAGAGAGAAGGAAAACCGAGAAAACCGGGGTTAGAGCGGAGGAAAAGAAAGAAAAGTGAAGATAGAGGTGAGGAAAACCAAAAAAGCGGGGATAGAGCGGAGGAAAACCAAGAAAAGCGAAGTTAGAGAAGAGGAATACCAAGAAAAATGATGTTAGAGAGGAGGAAAAGAAAGATAAGCTGGTCTAGAGCGGAGGATAACCAAGAAAAGCGAAGTTAGAGCGGAGGAAAACCAAGAAAAGCGGGGTTATAGCGGAGGAAAACCAAGAAAAGCTGGGTTCGAGCAGAGGAAAACCAAGAAAAGCGGGGTTAGAAAGGAGGAACACCAAGAAAAGTGATTTTAGAGCAGAGGAAAACCAAGAAAAGCGGAATAAGTGCGGAGGAAAACCAAGAAATGAGGAATAAGTGCTGAGGAAAACCAAGAAAAGCAGGGTTAGAGCGGAGGAAAACAAAGAAAAGCTGGGATAGAGCGGAGGAAAACCAAGAAAAGCGGGGTTAGAAAGGAGGAAAACCAAGAAAAGTGAAGTTAGAGCAGAGGAAAACCAAGAAAAACGGGGTTAGAGCGGAGGAAAACCAAGAAAAGCGGGGTTAGATAGAAGGAAAACCAAGAAAAACGGGGTTAGAGCGGAGGAAAAGCATGAAAAACAGGGTTAGAGCAGAGGAAAACCAAGAAAAGCGGAATAAGTGCGGAGGAAAACCAAGAAATGAGGAATAAGTGCTGAGGAAAACCAAGAAAAGCAGGGTTAGAGCGGAGGAAAACCAAGAAAAACGGGGTTAGAGAGAAGGAAAACCGAGAAAACCGGGGTTAGAGCGGAGGAAAAGAAAGAAAAGTGAAGATGGAGGTGAGGAAAACCAAGAAAAGCGGGGATAGAGCGGAGGAAAACCAAGAAAAGCGAAGTCAGAGAAGAGGAATACCAAGAAAAATGATGTTAGAGAGGAGGAAAAGAAAGATAAGCAGGTCTAGAGCGGAGGAAAACCAAGAAAAACGAACTTAGAGCGGAGGAAAACCAAGAAAAGCGGAATAAGTGCAGAGGAAAACAAAGAAAAGCGTGGTTAGATCGGAGGAAAACCAAGAAAAGCGGGGTTAGAGCGGACGAAAACCAAGAAAAGCTGGGTTACAGCAGAGGAAAACCAAGAAAAGCGGGGTTAGAAAGGAGGAAAACCAAGAAAAGTGACCTTAGAGCAGAGGAAAACCAAGAAAAGCGGAATAAGTGCGGAGGAAAACCAAGAAATGAGGAATAAGTGCTGAGGAAAACCAAGAAAAGCAGGGTTAGAGCGGAGGAAAACAAAGAAAAGCTGGGATAGAGCGGAGGAAAACCAAGAAAAGCGGGGTTAGGAAGGAGGAAAACCAAGAAAAGCGAGGTTAGAAAAGAGGAAAACCAAGAAAAACGGGGTTAGAGAGAAGGAAAACCGAGAAAACCGGGGTTAGAGCGGAGGAAAAGAAAGAAAAGTGAAGATAGAGGTGAGGAAAACCAAAAAAGCGGGGATAGAGCGGAGGAAAACCAAGAAAAGCGAAGTTAGAGAAGAGGAATACCAAGAAAAATGATGTTAGAGAGGAGGAAAAGAAAGATAAGCAGGTCTAGAGCGGAGGAAAACCAAGAAAAGCGAAGTTAGAGCGGAGGAAAACCAAGAAAAGCGGGGTTATAGCGGAGGAAAACCAAGAAAAGCTGGGTTCGAGCAGAGGAAAACCAAGAAAAGCGGGGTTAGAATGGAGGAAAACCAAGAAAAGAGATTTTAGAGCAGAGGAGGACCAAGAAAAGCGGAATAAGTGCGGAGGAAAACCAAGAAATGAGGAATAAGTGCTGAGGAAAACCAAGAATAGCAGGGTTAGAGCGGAGGAAAACAAAGAAAAGCTGGGATAGAGCGGAGGAAAACCAAGAAAAGCGGGGTTAGAAAGGAGGAAAACCAAGAAAAGTGAAGTTAGAGCGGAGGAAAACCAAGATAGTCGGGGTTACAGCGAAGGAAAACCAATAAAAAGAAGTTAGAGAGGAAGAAAACAAAGAAAAGCGCGGTTAGAGCAGCAGAAATCCAAGTGTGCCCCGGTGGCGCAGTGGTTAAAGACGCCGCCTTGCAACACTGGGGCCCGCAGTTCGAATCCCCCCTATGGCGCAAGTGGTAGAAGTGCCGCTCTGCTACACAGAGGCTCGAATCCCGGGAGCTGGACTCGATGATCTGTAAGGTCCCTTCCAACCAGCACGAAAATATGAAACTATGAAAAGCATGGTTAGAGTGGAGAAAAACCAAGAAAAGCTGGGTTAAAGTGGAGAAAAACCAAGAAAAGCGGGGTTAGAGGGGAGGAAAACCAAGGAAAGCGGGGTTAGAAAAGAGGAAAACCAAGAAAAGCGGGGTTAGAGCGGAGGAAAACCAAGAAAAACGGGGTTAGAGAGAAGGAAAACCGAGAAAACCGGGGTTAGAGCGGAGGAAAAGAAAGAAAAGTGAAGATAGAGGTGAGGAAAACCAAAAAAGCGGGGATAGAGCGGAGGAAAACCAAGAAAAGCGAAGTTAGAGAAGAGGAATACCAAGAAAAATGATGTTAGAGAGGAGGAAAAGAAAGATAAGCTGGTCTAGAGCGGAGGATAACCAAGAAAAGCGAAGTTAGAGCGGAGGAAAACCAAGAAAAGCGGGGTTATAGCGGAGGAAAACCAAGAAAAGCTGGGTTCGAGCAGAGGAAAACCAAGAAAAGCGGGGTTAGAAAAGAGGAACAACAAGAAAAGTGATTTTAGAGCAGAGGAAAACCAAGAAAAGCGGAATAAGTGCGGAGGAAAACCAAGAAATGAGGAATAAGTGCTGAGGAAAACCAAGAAAAGCAGGGTTAGAGCGGAGGAAAACAAAGAAAAGCTGGGATAGAGCGGAGGAAAACCAAGAAAAGCGGGGTTAGAAAGGAGGAAAACCAAGAAAAGTGAAGTTAGAGCAGAGGAAAACCAAGAAAAACGGGGTTAGAGCGGAGGAAAACCAAGAAAAGCGGGGTTAGATAGAAGGAAAACCAAGAAAAACGGGGTTAGAGCGGAGGAAAAGTATGAAAAACAGGGTTAGAGCAGAGGAAAACCAAGAAAAGCGGAATAAGTGCGGAGGAAAACCAAGAAATGAGGAATAAGTGCTGAGGAAAACCAAGAAAAGCAGGGTTAGAGCGGAGGAAAACCAAGAAAAACGGGGTTAGAGAGAAGGAAAACCGAGAAAACCGGGGTTAGAGCGGAGGAAAAGAAAGAAAAGTGAAGATGGAGGTGAGGAAAACCAAGAAAAGCGGGGATAGAGCGGAGGAAAACCAAGAAAAGCGAAGTTAGAGAAGAGGAATACCAAGAAAAATGATGTTAGAGAGGAGGAAAAGAAAGATAAGCAGGTCTAGAGCGGAGGAAAACCAAGAAAAGCGAACTTAGAGCGGAGGAAAACCAAGAAAAGCGGAATAAGTGCAGAGGAAAACAAAGAAAAGCGTGGTTAGAGCGGAGGAAAACCAAGAAAAGCGGGGTTAGAGCGGAGGAAAACCAAGAAAAGCTGGGTTACAGCAGAGGAAAACTAAGAAAAGCGGGGTTAGAAAGGAGGAAAACCAAGAAAAGTGATCTTAGAGCAGAGGAAAACCAAGAAAAGCGGAATAAGTGCGGAGGAAAACCAAGAAATGAGGAATAAGTGCTGAGG
The DNA here is from genome assembly GCF_054131305.1 of Coturnix japonica. NCBI lineage: Eukaryota > Metazoa > Chordata > Aves > Galliformes > Phasianidae > Coturnix > Coturnix japonica. Next base: position 34,427,685 of record NC_140669.1, read on the forward strand.
AAAACCAAGAAAAGCAGGGTTAGAGCGGAGGAAAACAAAGAAAAGCTGGGATAGAGCGGAGGAAAACCAAGAAAAGCGGGGTTAGAAAGGAGGAAAACCAAGAAAAGCGAGGTTAGAAAAGAGGAAAACCAAGAAAAGCGGGGTTAGAGCGGAGGAAAACCAAGAAAAACGGGGTTAGAGAGAAGGAAAACCGAGAAAACCGGGGTTAGAGCGGAGGAAAAGAAAGAAATGTGAAGATAGAGGTGAGGAAAACCAAAAAAGCGGGGATAGAGCGGAGGAAAACCAAGAAAAGCGAAGTTAGAGAAGAGGAATACCAAGAAAAATGATGTTAGAGAGGAGGAAAAGAAAGATAAGCAGGTCTAGAGCGGAGGAAAACCAAGAAAAGCGAAGTTAGAGCGGAGGAAAACCAAGAAAAGCGGGGTTATAGCGGAGGAAAACCAAGAAAAGCTGGGTTCGAGCAGAGGAAATCCAAGAAAAGCGGGGTTAGAAAGGAGGAAAACCAAGAAAAGAGATTTTAGAGCAGAGGAGGACCAAGAAAAGCGGAATAAGTGCGGAGGAAAACCAAGAAATGAGGAATAAGTGCTGAGGAAAACCAAGAATAGCAGGGTTAGAGCGGAGGAAAACAAAGAAAAGCTGGGATAGAGCGGAGGAAAACCAAGAAAAGCGGGGTTAGAGCGGAGGAAAACCAAGAAAAGTGAAGTTAGAGCGGAGGAAAACCAAGATAGTCGGGGTTACAGCAAAGGAAAACCAATAAAAAGAAGTTAGAGAGGAAGAAAACAAAGAAAAGCGCGGTTAGAGCAGCAGAAATCCAAGTGTGCCCCGGTGGCGCAGTGGTTAAAGACGCCGCCTTGCAACACTGGGGCCCGCAGTTCGAATCCCCCCTATGGCGCAAGTGGTAGAAGTGCCGCTCTGCTACACAGAGGCTCGAATCCCGGGAGCTGGACTCGATGATCTGTAAGGTCCCTTCCAACCAGCACGAAAATATGAAACTATGAAAAGCATGGTTAGAGTGGAGAAAAACCAAGAAAAGCTGGGTTAAAGTGGAGAAAAACCAAGAAAAGCGGGGTTAGAGGGGAGGAAAACCAAGGAAAGCGGGGTTAGAAAAGAGGAAAACCAAGAAAAGCGGGGTTAGAGCGGAGGAAAACCAAGAAAAACGGGGTTAGAGAGAAGGAAAACCGAGAAAACCGGGGTTAGAGCGGAGGAAAAGAAAGAAAAGTGAAGATAGAGGTGAGGAAAACCAAAAAAGCGGGGATAGAGCGGAGGAAAACCAAGAAAAGCGAAGTTAGAGAAGAGGAATACCAAGAAAAATGATGTTAGAGAGGAGGAAAAGAAAGATAAGCTGGTCTAGAGCGGAGGATAACCAAGAAAAGCGAAGTTAGAGCGGAGGAAAACCAAGAAAAGCGGGGTTATAGCGGAGGAAAACCAAGAAAAGCGGGGTTAGAAAAGAGGAACAACAAGAAAAGTGATTTTAGAGCAGAGGAAAACCAAGAAAAGCGGAATAAGTGCGGAGGAAAACCAAGAAATGAGGAATAAGTGCTGAGGAAAACCAAGAAAAGCAGGGTTAGAGCGGAGGAAAACAAAGAAAAGCTGGGATAGAGCGGAGGAAAACCAAGAAAAGCGGGGTTAGAAAGGAGGAAAACCAAGAAAAGTGAAGTTAGAGCAGAGGAAAACCAAGAAAAACGGGGTTAGAGCGGAGGAAAACCAAGAAAAGCGGGGTTAGATAGAAGGAAAACCAAGAAAAACGGGGTTAGAGCGGAGGAAAAGTATGAAAAACAGGGTTAGAGCAGAGGAAAACCAAGAAAAGCGGAATAAGTGCGGAGGAAAACCAAGAAATGAGGAATAAGTGCTGAGGAAAACCAAGAAAAGCAGGGTTAGAGCGGAGGAAAACCAAGAAAAACGGGGTTAGAGAGAAGGAAAACCGAGAAAACCGGGGTTAGAGCGGAGGAAAAGAAAGAAAAGTGAAGATGGAGGTGAGGAAAACCAAGAAAAGCGGGGATAGAGCGGAGGAAAACCAAGAAAAGCGATGTTAGAGAAGAGGAATACCAAGAAAAATGATGTTAGAGAGGAGGAAAAGAAAGATAAGCAGGTCTAGAGCGGAGGAAAACCAAGAAAAGCGAACTTAGAGCGGAGGAAAACCAAGAAAAGCGGAATAAGTGCAGAGGAAAACAAAGAAAAGCGTGGTTAGAGCGGAGGAAAACCAAGAAAAGCGGGGTTAGAGCGGAGGAAAACCAAGAAAAGCTGGGTTACAGCAGAGGAAAACTAAGAAAAGCGGGGTTAGAAAGGAGGAAAACCAAGAAAAGTGATCTTAGAGCAGAGGAAAACCAAGAAAAGCGGAATAAGTGCGGAGGAAAACCAAGAAATGAGGAATAAGTGCTGAGGAAAACCAAGAAAAGCAGGGTTAGAGCGGAGGAAAACAAAGAAAAGCTGGGATAGAGCGGAGGAAAACCAAGAAAAGCGGGGTTAGAAAGGAGGAAAACCAAGAAAAGCGAGGTTAGAAAAGAGGAAAACCAAGAAAAGCGGGGTTAGAGCGGAGGAAAACCAAGAAAAACGGGGTTAGAGAGAAGGAAAACCGAGAAAACCGGGGTTAGAGCGGAGGAAAAGAAAGAAATGTGAAGATAGAGGTGAGGAAAACCAAAAAAGCGGGGATAGAGCGGAGGAAAACCAAGAAAAGCGAAGTTAGAGAAGAGGAATACCAAGAAAAATGATGTTAGAGAGGAGGAAAAGAAAGATAAGCAGGTCTAGAGCGGAGGAAAACCAAGAAAAGCGAAGTTAGAGCGGAGGAAAACCAAGAAAAGCGGGGTTATAGCGGAGGAAAACCAAGAAAAGCTGGGTTCGAGCAGAGGAAAACCAAGAAAAGCGGGGTTAGAAAGGAGGAAAACCAAGAAAAGAGATTTTAGAGCAGAGGAGGACCAAGAAAAGCGGAATAAGTGCGGAGGAAAACCAAGAAATGAGGAATAAGTGCTGAGGAAAACCAAGAATAGCAGGGTTAGAGCGGAGGAAAACAAAGAAAAGCTGGGATAGAGCGGAGGAAAACCAAGAAAAGCGGGGTTAGAGCGGAGGAAAACCAAGAAAAGTGAAGTTAGAGCGGAGGAAAACCAAGATAGTCGGGGTTACAGCGAAGGAAAACCAATAAAAAGAAGTTAGAGAGGAAGAAAACAAAGAAAAGCGCGGTTAGAGCAGCAGAAATCCAAGTGTGCCCCGGTGGCGCAGTGGTTAAAGACGCCGCCTTGCAACACTCGGGCCCGCAGTTCGAATCCCCCCTATGGCGCAAGTGGTAGAAGTGCCGCTCTGCTACACAGAGGCTCGAATCCCGGGAGCTGGACTCGATGATCTGTAAGGTCCCTTCCAACCAGCACGAAACTATGAAACTATGAAAAGCATGGTTAGAGTGGAGAAAAACCAAGAAAAGCTGGGTTAAAGTGGAGAAAAACCAAGAAAAGCGGGGTTAGAGGGGAGGAAAACCAAGGAAAGCGAGGTTAGAAAAGAGGAAAACCAAGAAAAGCGGGGTTAGAGAGAAGGAAAACCGAGAAAACCGGGGTTAGAGCGGAGGAAAAGAAAGAAAAGTGAAGATAGAGGTGAGGAAAACCAAAAAAGCGGAGATAGAGCGAAGGAAAACCAAGAAAAGCGAAGTTAGAGAAGAGGAATACCAAGAAAAATGATGTTAGAGAGGAGGAAAAGAAAGATAAGCAGGTCTAGAGCGGAGGAAAACCAAGAAAAGCGAAGTTAGAGCGGAGGAAAACCAAGAAAAGCGGGGTTATAGCGGAGGAAAACCAAGAAAAGCTGGGTTCGAGCAGAGGAAAACCAAGAAAAGCGGGGTTAGAAAGGAGGAACACCAAGAAAAGTGATTTTAGAGCAGAGGAAAACCAAGAAAAGCGGAATAAGTGCGGAGGAAAACCAAGAAATGAGGAATAAGTGCTGAGGAAAACCAAGAAAAGCAGGGTTAGAGCGGAGGAAAACAAAGAAAAGCTGGGATAGAGCGGAGGAAAACCAAGAAAAGCGGGGTTAGAAAGGAGGAAAACCAAGAAAAGTGAAGTTAGAGCGGAGGAAAACCAAGAAAAGCGGGGTTAGAGCGGAGGAAAACCAAGAAAAGCGGGGTTAGATAGAAGGAAAACCAAGAAAAACGGGGTTAGAGCGGAGGAAAAGCATGAAAAACGGGGTTAGAGCGGAGGAAAACCAAGAAAAGTGAAGTTAGAGCGGAGGAAAACCAAGAAAAGCGGGGTTAGAAAGGAGGAAAACCAAGAAAAGTGAAGTTAGAGCGGAGGAAAACCAAGAAAAGCGGGGTTAGAGCGGAGGAAAACCAAGAAAAGCGGGGTTAGATAGAAGGAAAACCAAGAAAAACGGGGTTAGAGCGGAGGAAAAGCATGAAAAACGGGGTTAGAGCGGAGGAAAACCAAGAAAAGTGAAGTTAGAGCGGAGGAAAACCGAGAAAAGCGGGGTTAGAGCGGAGGAAAACCAAGATAGTCGGGGTTACAGCGAAGGAAAACCAATAAAAAGAAGTTAGAGAGGAAGAAAACAAAGAAAAGCGCGGTTAGAGCAGCAGAAATCCAAGTGTGCCCCGGTGGCGCAGTGGTTAAAGACGCCGCCTTGCAACACTGGGGCCCGCAGTTCGAATCCCCGCTATGGCGCAAGTGGTAGAAGTGCCGCTCTGCTACACAGAGGCTCGAATCCCGGGAGCTGGACTCGATGATCTGTAAGGTCCCTTCACACCAGCACGAAACTATGAAACTATGAAAAGCATGGTTAGAGTGGAGAAAAACCAAGAAAAGCTGGGTTAAAGTGGAGAAAAACCAAGAAAAGCGGGGTTAGAGGGGAGGAGAACCAAGGAAAGCGGGGTTAGAAAAGAGGAAAACCAAGAAAAGCGAAGTTAGAGCGGAGGAAAACCAAGAAAAACGGGGTTAGAGAGAAGGAAAACCGAGAAAACCGGGGTCAGAGCGGAGGAAAATAAAGAAAAGTGAAGATAGAGGTGAGGAAAACCAAGAAAAGCGGGGATAGAGCGGAGGAAAACCAAGAAAAGCGAAGTTAGAGAAGAGGAATACCAAGAAAAATGATGTTAGAGAGGAGGAAAAGAAAGATAAGCAGGTCTAGAGCGGAGGAAAACCAAGAAAAGCGAAGTTAGAGCGGAGGAAAACCAAGAAAAGCGGGGTTATAGCGGAGGAAAACCAAGAAAAGCTGGGTTCGAGCAGAGGAAAACCAAGAAAAGCGGGGTTAGAAAGGAGGAAAACCAAGAAAAGTGATTTTAGAGCAGAGGAAAACCAAGAAAAGCGGAATAAGTGCGGAGGAAAACCAAGAAATGAGGAATAAGTGCTGAGGAAAACCAAGAAAACAAGGGTTAGAGCGGAGGAAAACAAAGAAAAGCTGGGATAGAGCGGAGGAAAACCAAGAAAAGCGGGGTTAGAAAGGAGGAAAACCAAGAAAAGTGAAGTTAGAGCGGAGGAAAACCAAGAAAAGCGGGGTTAGAGCGGAGGAAAACCAAGAAAAGCGGGGTTAGATAGAAGGAAAACCAAGAAAAACGGGGTTAGAGCGGAGGAAAAGCATGAAAAACGGGGTTAGAGCGGAGGAAAACCAAGAAAAGTGAAGTTAGAGCGGAGGAAAACCGAGAAAAGCGGGGTTAGAGCGGAGGAAAACCAAGATAGTCGGGGTTACAGCGAAGGAAAACCAATAAAAAGAAGTTAGAGAGGAAGAAAACAAAGAAAAGCGCGGTTAGAGCAGCAGAAATCCAAGTGTGCCCCGGTGGCGCAGTGGTTAAAGACGCCGCCTTGCAACACTGGGGCCCGCAGTTCGAATCCCCCCTATGGCGCAAGTGGTAGAAGTGCCGCTCTGCTACACAGAGGCTCGAATCCCGGGAGCTGGACTCGATGATCTGTAAGGTCCCTTCCAACCAGCACGAAACTATGAAACTATGAAAAGCATGGTTAGAGTGGAGAAAAACCAAGAAAAGCTGGGTTAAAGTGGAGAAAAACCAAGAAAAGCGGGGTTAGAGGGGAGGAAAACCAAGGAAAGCGGGGTTAGAAAAGAGGAAAACCAAGAAAAGCGAAGTTAGAGCGGAGGAAAACCAAGAAAAACGGGGTTAGAGAGAAGGAAAACCGAGAAAACCGGGGTTAGAGCGGAGGAAAAGAAAGAAAAGTGAAGATAGAGGTGAGGAAAACCAAGAAAAGCGGGGATAGAGCGGAGGAAAACCAAGAAAAGCAAAGTTAGAGAAGAGGAATACCAAGAAAAATGATGTTAGAGAGGAGGAAAAGAAAGATAAGCAGGTCTAGAGCGGAGGAAAACCAAGAAAAGCGGAATAAGTGCAGAGGAAAACCAAGAAAAGCGTGGTTAGAGCGGAGGAAAACCAAGAAAAGCGGGGTTAGAGTGGAGGAAAACCAAGAAAAGCTGGGTTACAGCAGAGGAAAACCAAGAAAAGCGGGGTTAGAAAGGAGGAAAACCAAGAAAAGTGATCTTAGAGCAGAGGAAAACCAAGAAAAGCGGAATAAGTGCGGAGGAAAACCAAGAAATGAGGAATAAGTGCTGAGGAAAACCAAGAAAAGCAGGGTTAGAGCGGAGGAAAACAAAGAAAAGCTGGGATAGAGCGGAGGAAAACCAAGAAAAGCGGGGTTAGAAAGGAGGAAAACCAAGAAAAGCGAGGTTAGAAAAGAGGAAAACCAAGAAAAGCGGGGTTAGAGCGGAGGAAAACCAAGAAAAACGGGGTTAGAGAGAAGGAAAACCGAGAAAACCGGGGTTAGAGCGGAGGAAAAGAAAGAAAAGTGAAGATAGAGGTGAGGAAAACCAAAAAAGCGGGGATAGAGAGGAGGAAAACCAAGAAAAGCGAAGTTAGAGAAGAGGAATACCAAGAAAAATGATGTTAGAGAGGAGGAAAAGAAAGATAAGCAGGTCTAGAGCGGAGGAAAACCAAGAAAAGCGAAGTTAGAGCGGAGGAAAACCAAGAAAAGCGGGGTTATAGCGGAGGAAAACCAAGAAAAGCTGGGTTCGAGCAGAGGAAAACCAAGAAAAGCGGGGTTAGAAAGGAGGAAAACCAAGAAAAGTGATTTTAGAGCAGAGGAAAACCAAGAAAAGCTGGGTTAGAGCGGAGGAAAACCAAGAAATGAGGAATAAGTGCTGAGGAAAACCAAGAATAGCAGGGTTAGAGCGGAGGAAAACAAAGAAAAGCTGGGATAGAGCGGAGGAAAACCAAGAAAAGCGGGGTTAGAAAGGAGGAAAACCAAGAAAAGTGAAGTTAGAGCGGAGGAAAACCAAGATAGTCGGGGTTACAGCGAAGGAAAACCAATAAAAAGAAGTTAGAGAGGAAGAAAACAAAGAAAAGCGCGGTTAGAGCAGCAGAAATCCAAGTGTGCCCCGGTGGCGCAGTGGTTAAAGACGCCGCCTTGCAACACTGGGGCCCGCAGTTCGAATCCCCCCTATGGCGCAAGTGGTAGAAGTGCCGCTCTGCTACACAGAGGCTCGAATCCCGGGAGCTGGACTCGATGATCTGTAAGGTCCCTTCCAACCAGCACGAAACTATGAAACTATGAAAAGCATGGTTAGAGTGGAGAAAAACCAAGAAAAGCTGGGTTAAAGTGGAGAAAAACCAAGAAAAGCGGGGTTAGAGGGGAGGAAAACCAAGGAAAGCGAGGTTAGAAAAGAGGAAAACCAAGAAAAGCGGGGTTAGAGCGGAGGAAAACCAAGAAAAACGGGGTTAGAGAGAAGGAAAACCGAGAAAACCGGGGTTAGAGCGGAGGAAAAGAAAGAAAAGTGAAGATAGAGGTGAGGAAAACCAAAAAAGCGGGGATAGAGCGGAGGAAAACCAAGAAAAGCGAAGTTAGAGAAGAGGAATACCAAGAAAAATGATGTTAGAGAGGAGGAAAAGAAAGATAAGCAGGTCTAGAGCGGAGGAAAAGCAAGAAAAGCGGAATAAGTGCAGAGGAAAACAAAGAAAAGCGTGGTTAGAGCGGAGGAAAACCAAGAAAAGCGGGGTTAGAGCGGAGGAAAACCAAGAAAAGCTGGGTTACAGCAGAGGAAAACCAAGAAAAGCGGGGTTAGAAAGGAGGAAAACCAAGAAAAGTGATCTTAGAGCAGAGGAAAACCAAGAAAAGCGGAATAAGTGCGGAGGAAAACCAAGAAATGAGGAATAAGTGCTGAGGAAAACCAAGAAAAGCAGGGTTAGAGCGGAGGAAAACAAAGAAAAGCTGGGATAGAGCGGAGGAAAACCAAGAAAAGCGGGGTTAGAAAGGAGGAAAACCAAGAAAAGCGAGGTTAGAAAAGAGGAAAACCAAGAAAAGCGGGGTTAGAGCGGAGGAAAACCAAGAAAAACGGGGTTAGAGAGAAGGAAAACCGAGAAAACCGGGGTTAGAGCGGAGGAAAAGAAAGAAAAGTGAAGATAGAGGTGAGGAAAACCAAAAAAGCGGGGATAGAGAGGAGGAAAACCAAGAAAAGCGAAGTTAGAGAAGAGGAATACCAAGAAAAATGATGTTAGAGAGGAGGAAAAGAAAGATAAGCAGGTCTAGAGCGGAGGAAAACCAAGAAAAGCGAAGTTAGAGCGGAGGAAAACCAAGAAAAGCGGGGTTATAGCGGAGGAAAACCAAGAAAAGCTGGGTTCGAGCAGAGGAAAACCAAGAAAAGCGGGGTTAGAAAGGAGGAAAACCAAAAAAAGTGATTTTAGAGCAGAGGAAAACCAAGAAAAGCTGGGTTAGAGCGGAGGAAAACCAAGAAATGAGGAATAAGTGCTGAGGAAAACCAAGAATAGCAGGGTTAGAGCGGAGGAAAACAAAGAAAAGCTGGGATAGAGCGGAGGAAAACCAAGAAAAGCGGGGTTAGAAAGGAGGAAAACCAAGAAAAGTGAAGTTAGAGCGGAGGAAAACCAAGATAGTCGGGGTTACAGCGAAGGAAAACCAATAAAAAGAAGTTAGAGAGGAAGAAAACAAAGAAAAGCGCGGTTAGAGCAGCAGAAATCCAAGTGTGCCCCGGTGGCGCAGTGGTTAAAGACGCCGCCTTGCAACACTGGGGCCCGCAGTTCGAATCCCCCCTATGGCGCAAGTGGTAGAAGTGCCGCTCTGCTACACAGAGGCTCGAATCCCGGGAGCTGGACTCGATGATCTGTAAGGTCCCTTCCAACCAGCACGAAACTATGAAACTATGAAAAGCATGGTTAGAGTGGAGAAAAACCAAGAAAAGCTGGGTTAAAGTGGAGAAAAACCAAGAAAAGCGGGGTTAGAGGGGAGGAAAACCAAGGAAAGCGAGGTTAGAAAAGAGGAAAACCAAGAAAAGCGGGGTTAGAGCGGAGGAAAACCAAGAAAAACGGGGTTAGAGAGAAGGAAAACCGAGAAAACCGGGGTTAGAGCGGAGGAAAAGAAAGAAAAGTGAAGATAGAGGTGAGGAAAACCAAAAAAGCGGGGATAGAGCGGAGGAAAACCAAGAAAAGCGAAGTTAGAGAAGAGGAATACCAAGAAAAATGATGTTAGAGAGGAGGAAAAGAAAGATAAGCTGGTCTAGAGCGGAGGATAACCAAGAAAAGCGAAGTTAGAGCGGAGGAAAACCAAGAAAAGCGGGGTTATAGCGGAGGAAAACCAAGAAAAGCTGGGTTCGAGCAGAGGAAAACCAAGAAAAGCGGGGTTAGAAAGGAGGAACACCAAGAAAAGTGATTTTAGAGCAGAGGAAAACCAAGAAAAGCGGAATAAGTGCGGAGGAAAACCAAGAAATGAGGAATAAGTGCTGAGGAAAACCAAGAAAAGCAGGGTTAAAGCAGAGGAAAACAAAGAAAAGCTGGGATAGAGCGGAAAAAAACCAAGAAAAGCGGGGTTAGAAAGGAGGAAAACCAAGAAAAGTGAAGTTAGAGCGGAGGAAAACCAAGAAAAGCAGGGTTAGAGCGGAGGAAAACCAAGAAAAGCGGGGTTAGATAGAAGGAAAACCAAGAAAAACGGGGTTAGAGCGGAGGAAAAGCATGAAAAACGGGGTTAGAGCGGAGGAAAACCAAGAAAAGTGAAGTTAGAGCGGAGGAAAACCGAGAAAAGCGGGGTTAGAGCGGAGGAAAACCAAGATAGTCGGGGTTACAGCGAAGGAAAACCAATAAAAAGAAGTTAGAGAGGAAGAAAACAAAGAAAAGCGCGGTTAGAGCAGCAGAAATCCAAGTGTGCCTCGGTGGCGCAGTGGTTAAAGACGCCGCCTTGCAACACTGGGGCCCGCAGTTCGAATCCCCGCTATGGCGCAAGTGGTAGAAGTGCCGCTCTGCTACACAGAGGCTCGAATCCCGGGAGCTGGACTCGATGATCTGTAAGGTCCCTTCACACCAGCACGAAACTATGAAACTATGAAAAGCATGGTTAGAGTGGAGAAAAACCAAGAAAAGCTGGGTTAAAGTGGAGAAAAACCAAGAAAAGCGGGGTTAGAGGGGAGGAAAACCAAGGAAAGCGAGGTTAGAAAAGAGGAAAACCAAGAAAAGCGAAGTTAGAGCGGAGGAAAACCAAGAAAAACGGGGTTAGAGAGAAGGAAAACCGAGAAAACCGGGGTCAGAGCGGAGGAAAATAAAGAAAAGTGAAGATAGAGGTGAGGAAAACCAAGAAAAGCGGGGATAGAGCGGAGGAAAACCAAGAAAAGCGAAGTTAGAGAAGAGGAATACCAAGAAAAATGATGTTAGAGAGGAGGAAAAGAAAGATAAGCAGGTCTAGAGCGGAGGAAAACCAAGAAAAGCGAAGTTAGAGCGGAGGAAAACCAAGAAAAGCGGGGTTATAGCGGAGGAAAACCAAGAAAAGCTGGGTTCGAGCAGAGGAAAACCAAGAAAAGCGGGGTTAGAAAGGAGGAAAACCAAGAAAAGTGATTTTAGAGCAGAGGAAAACCAAGAAAAACAGGGTTAGAGCGGAGGAAAACAAAGAAAAGCTGGGATAGAGCGGAGGAAAACCAAGAAAAGCGGGGTTAGAAAGGAGGAAAACCAAGAAAAGTGAAGTTAGAGCGGAGGAAAACCAAGATAGTCGGGGTTACAGCGAAGGAAAACCAATAAAAAGAAGTTAGAGAGGAAGAAAACAAAGAAAAGCGCGGTTAGAGCAGCAGAAATCCAAGTGTGCCCCGGTGGCGCAGTGGTTAAAGACGCCGCCTTGCAACACTGGGGCCCGCAGTTCGAATCCCCCCTATGGCGCAAGTGGTAGAAGTGCCGCTCTGCTACACAGAGGCTCGAATCCCGGGAGCTGGACTCGATGATCTGTAAGGTCCCTTCCAACCAGCACGAAACTATGAAACTATGAAAAGCATGGTTAGAGTGGAGAAAAACCAAGAAAAGCTGGGTTAAAGTGGAGAAAAACCAAGAAAAGCGGGGTTAGAGGGGAGGAGAACCAAGGAAAGCGGGGTTAGAAAAGAGGAAAACCAAGAAAAGCGAAGTTAGAGCGGAGGAAAACCAAGAAAAACGGGGTTAGAGAGAAGGAAAACCGAGAAAACCGGGGTCAGAGCGGAGGAAAATAAAGAAAAGTGAAGATAGAGGTGAGGAAAACCAAGAAAAGCGGGGATAGAGCGGAGGAAAACCAAGAAAAGCGAAGTTAGAGAAGAGGAATACCAAGAAAAATGATGTTAGAGAGGAGGAAAAGAAAGATAAGCAGGTCTAGAGCGGAGGAAAACCAAGAAAAGCAAAGTTAGAGCGGAGGAAAACCAAGAAAAGCGGGGTTATAGCGGAGGAAAACCAAGAAAAGCTGGGTTCGAGCAGAGGAAAACCAAGAAAAGCGGAATAAGTGCGGAGGAAAACCAAGAAATGAGGAATAAGTGCTGAGGAAAACCAAGAAAAGCAGGGTTAGAGCGGAGGAAAACCAAGAAAAACAGGGTTAGAGAGAAGGAAAACCGAGAAAACCGGGGTTAGAGCGGAGGAAAAGAAAGAAAAGTGAAGATGGAGGTGAGGAAAACCAAGAAAAGCGGGGATAGAGCGGAGGAAAACCAAGAAAAGCGAAGTTAGAGAAGAGGAATACCAAGAAAAATGATGTTAGAGAGGAGGAAAAGAAAGATAAGCAGGTCTAGAGCGGAGGAAAACCAAGAAAAGCGAACTTAGAGCGGAGGAAAACCAAGAAAAGCGGAATAAGTGCAGAGGAAAACAAAGAAAAGCGTGGTTAGAGCGGAGGAAAACCAAGAAAAGCGGGGTTAGAGCGGAGGAAAACCAAGAAAAGCTGGGTTACAGCAGAGGAAAACCAAGAAAAGCGGGGTTAGAAAGGAGGAAAACCAAGAAAAGTGATCTTAGAGCAGAGGAAAACCAAGAAAAGCGGAATAAGTGCGGAGGAAAACCAAGAAATGAGGAATAAGTGCTGAGGAAAACCAAGAAAAGCAGGGTTAGAGCGGAGGAAAACAAAGAAAAGCTGGGATAGAGCGGAGGAAAACCAAGAAAAGCGGGGTTAGAAAGGAGGAAAACCAAGAAAAGCGAGGTTAGAAAAGAGGAAAACCAAGAAAAGCGGGGTTAGAGCGGAGGAAAACCAAGAAAAACAGGGTTAGAGAGAAGGAAAACCGAGAAAACCGGGGTTAGAGCGGAGGAAAAGAAAGAAAAGTGAAGATAGAGGTGAGGAAAACCAAAAAAGCGGGGATAGAGAGGAGGAAAACCAAGAAAAGCGAAGTTAGAGAAGAGGAATACCAAGAAAAATGATGTTAGAGAGGAGGAAAAGAAAGATAAGCAGGTCTAGAGCGGAGGAAAACCAAGAAAAGCGAAGTTAGAGCGGAGGAAAACCAAGAAAAGCGGGGTTATAGCGGAGGAAAACCAAGAAAAGCTGGGTTCGAGCAGAGGAAAACCAAGAAAAGCGGGGTTAGAAAGGAGGAAAACCAAGAAAAGTGATTTTAGAGCAGAGGAAAACCAAGAAAAACAGGGTTAGAGCGGAGGAAAACAATGAAAAGCTGGGATAGAGCGGAGGAAAACCAAGAAAAGCGGGGTTAGAAAGGAGGAAAACCAAGAAAAGTGAAGTTAGAGCGGAGGAAAACCAAGAAAAACGGGGTTAGAGAGAAGGAAAACCGAGAAAACCGGGGTTAGTGCGGAGGAAAAGAAAGAAAAGTGAAGATAGAGGTGAGGAAAACCAAAAAAGCGGGGATAGAGCGGAGGAAAACCAAGAAAAGCGAAGTTAGAGAAGAGGAATACCAAGAAAAATGATGTTAGAGAGGAGGAAAAGAAAGATAAGCAGGTCTAGAGCGGAGGAAAACCAAGAAAAGCGAAGTTAGAGCGGAGGAAAACCAAGAAAAGCTGGGTTCGAGCAGAGGAAAACCAAGAAAAGCGGGGTTAGAAAGGAGGAACACCAAGAAAAGTGATTTTAGAGCAGAGGAAAACCAAGAAATGAGGAATAAGTGCTGAGGAAAACCAAGAAAAGCAGGGTTAGAGCGGAGGAAAACAAAGAAAAGCTGGGATAGAGCGGAGGAAAACCAAGAAAAGCGGGGTTAGAAAGGAGGAAAACCAAGAAAAGTGAAGTTAGAGCGGAGGAAAACCAAGAAAAGCGGGGTTAGAGCGGAGGAAAACCAAGAAAAGCGGGGTTAGAGCGGAGGAAAACCAAGAAAATCGGGTTTAGAGCGGAGGAAATGCATGAAAAACGGGGTTAGAGCGGAGGAAAACCAAGAAAAGTGAAGTTAGAGCGGAGGAAAACCGAGAAAAGCGGGGTTAGAAAGGAGGAAAACCAAGATAGTCGGGGTTACAGCGAAGGAAAACCAATAAAAAGAAGTTAGAGAGGAAGAAAACAAAGAAAAGCGCGGTTAGAGCAGCAGAAATCCAAGTGTGCCCCGGTGGCGCAGTGGTTAAAGACGCCGCCTTGCAACACTCGGGCCCGCAGTTCGAATCCCCCCTATGGCGCAAGTGGTAGAAGTGCCGCTCTGCTACACAGAGGCTCGAATCCCGGGAGCTGGACTCGATGATCTGTAAGGTCCCTTCACACCAGCACGAAACTATGAAACTATGAAAAGCATGGTTAGAGTGGAGAAAAACCAAGAAAAGCTGGGTTAAAGTGGAGAAAAACCAAGAAAAGCGGGGTTAGAGGGGAGGAGAACCAAGGAAAGCGGGGTTAGAAAAGAGGAAAACCAAGAAAAGCGAAGTTAGAGCGGAGGAAAACCAAGAAAAACGGGGTTAGAGAGAAGGAAAACCGAGAAAACCGGGGTCAGAGCGGAGGAAAATAAAGAAAAGTGAAGATAGAGGTGAGGAAAACCAAGAAAAGCGGGGATAGAGCGGAGGAAAACCAAAAAAAGCGAAGTTAGAGAAGAGGAATACCAAGAAAAATGTTGTTAGAGAGGAGGAAAAGAAAGATAAGCAGGTCTAGAGCGGAGGAAAACCAAGAAAAGCGAAGTTAGAGCGGAGGAAAACCAAGAAAAGCTGGGTTCGAGCAGAGGAAAACCAAGAAAAGCGGGGTTAGAAAGGAGGAACACCAAGAAAAGTGATTTTAGAGCAGAGGAAAACCAAGAAATGAGGAATAAGTGCTGAGGAAAACCAAGAAAAGCAGGGTTAGAGCGGAGGAAAACAAAGAAAAGCTGGGATAGAGCGGAGGAAAACCAAGAAAAGCGGGGTTAGAAAGGAGGAAAACCAAGAAAAGTGAAGTTAGAGCGGAGGAAAACCAAGAAAAGCGGGGTTAGAGCGGAGGAAAACCAAGAAAAGCGGGGTTAGAGCGGAGGAAAACCAAGAAAAGTGATCTTAGAGCAGAGGAAAACCAAGAAAAGCGGAATAAGTGCGGAGGAAAACCAAGAAATGAGGAATAAGTGCTGAGGAAAACCAAGAAAAGCAGGGTTAGAGCGGAGGAAAACAAAGAAAAGCTGGGATAGAGCGGAGGAAAACCAAGAAAAGCGGGGTTAGAAAGGAGGAAAACCAAGAAAAGCGAGGTTAGAAAAGAGGAAAACCAAGAAAAGCGGGGTTAGAGCGGAGGAAAACCAAGAAAAACGGGGTTAGAGAGAAGGAAAACCGAGAAAACCGGGGTTAGAGCGGAGGAAAAGAAAGAAAAGTGAAGATAGAGGTGAGGAAAACCAAAAAAGCGGGGATAGAGAGGAGGAAAACCAAGAAAAGCGAAGTTAGAGAAGAGGAATACCAAGAAAAATGATGTTAGAGAGGAGGAAAAGAAAGATAAGCAGGTCTAGAGCGGAGGAAAACCAAGAAAAGCGAAGTTAGAGCGGAGGAAAACCAAGAAAAGCGGGGTTATAGCGGAGGAAAACCAAGAAAAGCTGGGTTCGAGCAGAGGAAAACCAAGAAAAGCGGGGTTAGAAAGGAGGAAAACCAAGAAAAGTGATTTTAGAGCAGAGGAAAACCAAGAAAAACAGGGTTAGAGCGGAGGAAAACAATGAAAAGCTGGGATAGAGCGGAGGAAAACCAAGAAAAGCGGGGTTAGAAAGGAGGAAAACCAAGAAAAGTGAAGTTAGAGCGGAGGAAAACCAAGAAAAACGGGGTTAGAGAGAAGGAAAACCGAGAAAACCGGGGTTAGTGCGGAGGAAAAGAAAGAAAAGTGAAGATAGAGGTGAGGAAAACCAAAAAAGCGGGGATAGAGCGGAGGAAAACCAAGAAAAGCGAAGTTAGAGAAGAGGAATACCAAGAAAAATGATGTTAGAGAGGAGGAAAAGAAAGATAAGCAGGTCTAGAGCGGAGGAAAACCAAGAAAAGCGAAGTTAGAGCGGAGGAAAACCAAGAAAAGCTGGGTTCGAGCAGAGGAAAACCAAGAAAAGCGGGGTTAGAAAGGAGGAACACCAAGAAAAGTGATTTTAGAGCAGAGGAAAACCAAGAAATGAGGAATAAGTGCTGAGGAAAACCAAGAAAAGCAGGGTTAGAGCGGAGGAAAACAAAGAAAAGCTGGGATAGAGCGGAGGAAAACCAAGAAAAGCGGGGTTAGAAAGGAGGAAAACCAAGAAAAGTGAAGTTAGAGCGGAGGAAAACCAAGAAAAGCGGGGTTAGAGCGGAGGAAAACCAAGAAAAGC
This sequence comes from Coturnix japonica, assembly GCF_054131305.1. NCBI lineage: Eukaryota > Metazoa > Chordata > Aves > Galliformes > Phasianidae > Coturnix > Coturnix japonica. The sequence continues at coordinate 34,443,537 of NC_140669.1, forward strand.
GGGGTTAGAGCGGAGGAAAACCAAGAAAATCGGGTTTAGAGCGGAGGAAATGCATGAAAAACGGGGTTAGAGCGGAGGAAAACCAAGAAAAGTGAAGTTAGAGCGGAGGAAAACCGAGAAAAGCGGGGTTAGAGCGGAGGAAAACCAAGATAGTCGGGGTTACAGCGAAGGAAAACCAATAAAAAGAAGTTAGAGAGGAAGAAAACAAAGAAAAGCGCGGTTAGAGCAGCAGAAATCCAAGTGTGCCCCGGTGGCGCAGTGGTTAAAGACGCCGCCTTGCAACACTCGGGCCCGCAGTTCGAATCCCCCCTATGGCGCAAGTGGTAGAAGTGCCGCTCTGCTACACAGAGGCTCGAATCCCGGGAGCTGGACTCGATGATCTGTAAGGTCCCTTCCAACCAGCACGAAACTATGAAACTATGAAAAGCATGGTTAGAGTGGAGAAAAACCAAGAAAAGCTGGGTTAAAGTGGAGAAAAACCAAGAAAAGCGGGGTTAGAGGGGAGGAGAACCAAGGAAAGCGGGGTTAGAAAAGAGGAAAACCAAGAAAAGCGAAGTTAGAGCGGAGGAAAACCAAGAAAAACGGGGTTAGAGAGAAGGAAAACCGAGAAAACCGGGGTCAGAGCGGAGGAAAATAAAGAAAAGTGAAGATAGAGGTGAGGAAAACCAAGAAAAGCGGGGATAGAGCGGAGGAAAACCAAAAAAAGCGAAGTTAGAGAAGAGGAATACCAAGAAAAATGATGTTAGAGAGGAGGAAAAGAAAGATAAGCAGGTCTAGAGCGGAGGAAAACCAAGAAAAGCGAAGTTAGAGCGGAGGAAAACCAAGAAAAGCTGGGTTCGAGCAGAGGAAAACCAAGAAAAGCGGGGTTAGAAAGGAGGAACACCAAGAAAAGTGATTTTAGAGCAGAGGAAAACCAAGAAATGAGGAATAAGTGCTGAGGAAAACCAAGAAAAGCAGGGTTAGAGCGGAGGAAAACAAAGAAAAGCTGGGATAGAGCGGAGGAAAACCAAGAAAAGCGGGGTTAGAAAGGAGGAAAACCAAGAAAAGTGAAGTTAGAGCGGAGGAAAACCAAGAAAAGCGGGGTTAGAGCGGAGGAAAACCAAGAAAAGCGGGGTTAGAGCGGAGGGAAACCAAGAAAATCGGGTTTAGAGCGGAGGAAATGCATGAAAAACGGGGTTAGAGCGGAGGAAAACCAAGAAAAGTGAAGTTAGAGCGGAGGAAAACCGAGAAAAGCGGGGTTAGAGCGGAGGAAAACCAAGATAGTCGGGGTTACAGCGAAGGAAAACCAATAAAAAGAAGTTAGAGAGGAAGAAAACAAAGAAAAGCGCGGTTAGAGCAGCAGAAATCCAAGTGTGCCCCGGTGGCGCAGTGGTTAAAGACGCCGCCTTGCAACACTCGGGCCCGCAGTTCGAATCCCCCCTATGGCGCAAGTGGTAGAAGTGCCGCTCTGCTACACAGAGGCTCGAATCCCGGGAGCTGGACTCGATGATCTGTAAGGTCCCTTCACACCAGCACGAAACTATGAAACTATGAAAAGCATGGTTAGAGTGGAGAAAAACCAAGAAAAGCTGGGTTAAAGTGGAGAAAAACCAAGAAAAGCGGGGTTAGAGGGGAGGAGAACCAAGGAAAGCGGGGTTAGAAAAGAGGAAAACCAAGAAAAGCGAAGTTAGAGCGGAGGAAAACCAAGAAAAACGGGGTTAGAGAGAAGGAAAACCGAGAAAACCGGGGTCAGAGCGGAGGAAAAGAAAGAAAAGTGAAGATAGAGGTGAGGAAAACCAAGAAAAGCGGAAATAGAGCGGAGGAAAACCAAAAAAAGCGAAGTTAGAGAAGAGGAATACCAAGAAAAATGATGTTAGAGAGGAGGAAAAGAAAGATAAGCAGGTCTAGAGCGGAGGAAAACCAAGAAAAGCGAAGTTAGAGCGGAGGAAAACCAAGAAAAGCGGGGTTATAGCGGAGGAAAACCAAGAAAAGCTGGGTTCGAGCAGAGGAAAACCAAGAAAAGCGGGGTTAGAAAGGAGGAAAACCAAGAAAAGTGATTTTAGAGCAGAGGAAAACCAAGAAAAGCGGAATAAGTGCGGAGGAAAACCAAGAAATGAGGAATAAGTGCTGAGGAAAACCAAGAAAAGCAGGGTTAGAGCGGAGGAAAACAAAGAAAAGCTGGGATAGAGCGGAGGAAAACCAAGAAAAGCGGGGTTAGAAAGGAGGAAAACCAAGAAAAGTGAAGTTAGAGCAGAGGAAAACCAAGATAGTCGGGGTTACAGCGAAGGAAAACCAATAAAAAGAAGTTAGAGAGGAAGAAAACAAAGAAAAGCGCGGTTAGAGCAGCAGAAATCCAAGTGTGCCCCGGTGGCGCAGTGGTTAAAGACGCCGCCTTGCAACACTGGGGCCCGCAGTTCGAATCCCCCCTATGGCGCAAGTGGTAGAAGTGCCGCTCTGCTACACAGAGGCTCGAATCCCGGGAGCTGGACTCGATGATCTGTAAGGTCCCTTCCAACCAGCACGAAACTATGAAACTATGAAAAGCATGGTTAGAGTGGAGAAAAACCAAGAAAAGCTGGGTTAAAGTGGAGAAAAACCAAGAAAAGCGGGGTTAGAGAGGAGGAAAACCAAGGAAAGCGAGGTTAGAAAAGAGGAAAACCAAGAAAAGCGGGGTTAGAGCGGAGGAAAACCAAGAAAAACGGGGTTAGAGAGAAGGAAAACCGAGAAAACCGGGGTTAGAGCGGAGGAAAAGAAAGAAAAGTGAAGATAGAGGTGAGGAAAACCAAAAAAGCGGGGATAGAGCGGAGGAAAACCAAGAAAAGCGAAGTTAGAGAAGAGGAATACCAAGAAAAATGATGTTAGAGAGGAGGAAAAGAAAGATAAGCAGGTCTAGAGCGGAGGAAAACCAAGAAAAGCGAAGTTAGAGCGGAGGAAAACCAAGAAAAGCGGGGTTAGAGCGGAGGAAAACCAAGAAAAGCTGGGTTCGAGCAGAGGAAAACCAAGAAAAGCGGGGTTAGAAAGGAGGAAAACCAAGAAAAGTGATTTTAGAGCAGAGGAAAACCAAGAAAAGCGGAATAAGTGCGGAGGAAAACCAAGAAATGAGGAATAAGTGCTGAGGAAAACCAAGAAAAGCAGGGTTAGAGCGGAGGAAAACAAGGAAAAGCTGGGATAGAGCGGAGGAAAACCAAGAAAAGCGGGGTTAGAAAGGAGGAAAACCAAGAAAAGTGAAGTTAGAGCGGAGGAAAACCAAGATAGTCGGGGTTACAGCGAAGGAAAACCAATAAAAAGAAGTTAGAGAGGAAGAAAACAAAGAAAAGCGCGGTTAGAGCAGCAGAAATCCAAGTGTGCCCCGGTGGCGCAGTGGTTAAAGACGCCGCCTTGCAACACTGGGGCCCGCAGTTCGAATCCCCCCTATGGCGCAAGTGCCGCTCTGCTACACAGAGGCTCGAATCCCGGGAGCTGGACTCGATGATCTGTAAGGTCCCTTCCAACCAGCACGAAACTATGAAACTATGAAAAGCATGGTTAGAGTGGAGAAAAACCAAGAAAAGCTGGGTTAAAGTGGAGAAAAACCAAGAAAAGCGGGGTTAGAGAGGAGGAAAACCAAGGAAAGCGAGGTTAGAAAAGAGGAAAACCAAGAAAAGCGGGGTTAGAGCGGAGGAAAACCAAGAAAAACGGGGTTAGAGAGAAGGAAAACCGAGAAAACCGGGGTTAGAGCGGAGGAAAAGAAAGAAAAGTGAAGATAGAGGTGAGGAAAACCAAAAAAGCGGGGATAGAGCGGAGGAAAACCAAGAAAAGCGAAGTTAGAGAAGAGGAATACCAAGAAAAATGATGTTAGAGAGGAGGAAAAGAAAGATAAGCAGGTCTAGAGCGGAGGAAAACCAAGAAAAGCGAAGTTAGAGCGGAGGAAAACCAAGAAAAGCTGGGTTCGAGCAGAGGAAAACCAAGAAAAGCGGGGTTAGAAAGGAGGAACACCAAGAAAAGTGATTTTAGAGCAGAGGAAAACCAAGAAAAGCGGAATAAGTGCGGAGGAAAACCAAGAAATGAGGAATAAGTGCTGAGGAAAACCAAGAAAAGCAGGGTTAGAGCGGAGGAAAACAAAGAAAAGCTGGGATAGAGCGGAGGAAAACCAAGAAAAGCGGGGTTAGAAAGGAGGAAAACCAAGAAAAGTGAAGTTAGAGTGGAGGAAAACCAAGAAAAGCGGGGTTAGAGCGGAGGAAAACCAAGAAAAGCGGGGTTAGATAGAAGGAAAACCAAGAAAAACGGGGTTAGAGCGGAGGAAAAGCATGAAAAACGGGGTTAGAGCGGAGGAAAACCAAGAAAAGTGAAGTTAGAGCGGAGGAAAACCGAGAAAAGCGGGGTTAGAGCGGAGGAAAACCAAGATAGTCGGGGTTACAGCGAAGGAAAACCAATAAAAAGAAGTTAGAGAGGAAGAAAACAAAGAAAAGCGCGGTTAGAGCAGCAGAAATCCAAGTGTGCCCCGGTGGCGCAGTGGTTAAAGACGCCGCCTTGCAACACTGGGGCCCGCAGTTCGAATCCCCCCTATGGCGCAAGTGGTAGAAGTGCCGCTCTGCTACACAGAGGCTCGAATCCCGGGAGCTGGACTCGATGATCTGTAAGGTCCCTTCACACCAGCACGAAACTATGAAACTATGAAAAGCATGGTTAGAGTGGAGAAAAACCAAGAAAAGCTGGGTTAAAGTGGAGAAAAACCAATAAAAGCGGGGTTAGAGGGGAGGAAAACCAAGGAAAGCGGGGTTAGAAAAGAGGAAAACCAAGAAAAGCGAAGTTAGAGCGGAGGAAAACCAAGAAAAACGGGGTTAGAGAGAAGGAAAACCGAGAAAACCGGGGTCAGAGCGGAGGAAAATAAAGAAAAGTGAAGATAGAGGTGAGGAAAACCAAGAAAAGCGGGGATAGAGCGGAGGAAAACCAAGAAAAGCGAAGTTAGAGAAGAGGAATACCAAGAAAAATGATGTTAGAGAGGAGGAAAAGAAAGATAAGCAGGTCTAGAGCGGAGGAAAACCAAGAAAAGCGAAGTTAGAGCGGAGGAAAACCAAGAAAAGCGGGGTTAGAGCGGAGGAAAACCAAGAAAAGCTGGGTTCGAGCAGAGGAAAACCAAGAAAAGCGGGGTTAGAAAGGAGGAAAACCAAGTAAAAGTGATTTTAGAGCAGAGGAAAACCAAGAAAAGCGGAATAAGTGCGGAGGAAAACCAAGAAATGAGGAATAAGTGCTGAGGAAAACCAAGAAAAGCAGGGTTAGAGCGGAGGAAAACAAGGAAAAGCTGGGATAGAGCGGAGGAAAACCAAGAAAAGCGGGGTTAGAAAGGAGGAAAACCAAGAAAAGTGAAGTTAGAGCGGAGGAAAACCAAGATAGTCGGGGTTACAGCGAAGGAAAACCAATAAAAAGAAGTTAGAGAGGAAGAAAACAAAGAAAAGCGCGGTTAGAGCAGCAGAAATCCAAGTGTGCCCCGGTGGCGCAGTGGTTAAAGACGCCGCCTTGCAACACTGGGGCCCGCAGTTCGAATCCCCCCTATGGCGCAAGTGCCGCTCTGCTACACAGAGGCTCGAATCCCGGGAGCTGGACTCGATGATCTGTAAGGTCCCTTCCAACCAGCACGAAACTATGAAACTATGAAAAGCATGGTTAGAGTGGAGAAAAACCAAGAAAAGCTGGGTTAAAGTGGAGAAAAACCAAGAAAAGCGGGGTTAGAGAGGAGGAAAACCAAGGAAAGCGAGGTTAGAAAAGAGGAAAACCAAGAAAAGCGGGGTTAGAGCGGAGGAAAACCAAGAAAAACGGGGTTAGAGAGAAGGAAAACCGAGAAAACCGGGGTTAGAGCGGAGGAAAAGAAAGAAAAGTGAAGATAGAGGTGAGGAAAACCAAAAAAGCGGGGATAGAGCGGAGGAAAACCAAGAAAAGCGAAGTTAGAGAAGAGGAATACCAAGAAAAATGATGTTAGAGAGGAGGAAAAGAAAGATAAGCAGGTCTAGAGCGGAGGAAAACCAAGAAAAGCGAAGTTAGAGCGGAGGAAAACCAAGAAAAGCTGGGTTCGAGCAGAGGAAAACCAAGAAAAGCGGGGTTAGAAAGGAGGAACACCAAGAAAAGTGAAGTTAGAGCAGAGGAAAACCAAGAAAAGCGGAATAAGTGCGGAGGAAAACCAAGAAATGAGGAATAAGTGCTGAGGAAAACCAAGAAAAGCAGGGTTAGAGCGGAGGAAAACAAAGAAAAGCTGGGATAGAGCGGAGGAAAACCAAGAAAAGCGGGGTTAGAAAGGAGGAAAACCAAGAAAAGTGAAGTTAGAGCGGAGGAAAACCAAGAAAAGCGGGGTTAGAGCGGAGGAAAACCAAGAAAAGCGGGGTTAGATAGAAGGAAAACCAAGAAAAACGGGGTTAGAGCGGAGGAAAAGCATGAAAAACGGGGTTAGAGCGGAGGAAAACCAAGAAAAGTGAAGTTAGAGCGGAGGAAAACCGAGAAAAGCGGGGTTAGAGCGGAGGAAAACCAAGATAGTCGGGGTTACAGCGAAGGAAAACCAATAAAAAGAAGTTAGAGAGGAAGAAAACAAAGAAAAGCGCGGTTAGAGCAGCAGAAATCCAAGTGTGCCCCGGTGGCGCAGTGGTTAAAGACGCCGCCTTGCAACACTGGGGCCCGCAGTTCGAATCCCCCCTATGGCGCAAGTGGTAGAAGTGCCGCTCTGCTACACAGAGGCTCGAATCCCGGGAGCTGGACTCGATGATCTGTAAGGTCCCTTCACACCAGCACGAAACTATGAAACTATGAAAAGCATGGTTAGAGTGGAGAAAAACCAAGAAAAGCTGGGTTAAAGTGGAGAAAAACCAATAAAAGCGGGGTTAGAGGGGAGGAAAACCAAGGAAAGCGGGGTTAGAAAAGAGGAAAACCAAGAAAAGCGAAGTTAGAGCGGAGGAAAACCAAGAAAAACGGGGTTAGAGAGAAGGAAAACCGAGAAAACCGGGGTCAGAGCGGAGGAAAATAAAGAAAAGTGAAGATAGAGGTGAGGAAAACCAAGAAAAGCGGGGATAGAGCGGAGGAAAACCAAGAAAAGCGAAGTTAGAGAAGAGGAATACCAAGAAAAATGATGTTAGAGAGGAGGAAAAGAAAGATAAGCAGGTCTAGAGCGGAGGAAAACCAAGAAAAGCGAAGTTAGAGCGGAGGAAAACCAAGAAAAGCGGGGTTAGAGCGGAGGAAAACCAAGAAAAGCGGAATAAGTGCGGAGGAAAACCAAGAAATGAGGAATAAGTGCTGAGGAAAACCAAGAAAAGCAGGGTTAGAGCGGAGGAAAACAAGGAAAAGCTGGGATAGAGCGGAGGAAAACCAAGAAAAGCGGGGTTAGAAAGGAGGAAAACCAAGAAAAGTGAAGTTAGAGCGGAGGAAAACCAAGATAGTCGGGGTTACAGCGAAGGAAAACCAATAAAAAGAAGTTAGAGAGGAAGAAAACAAAGAAAAGCGCGGTTAGAGCAGCAGAAATCCAAGTGTGCCCCGGTGGCGCAGTGGTTAAAGACGCCGCCTTGCAACACTGGGGCCCGCAGTTCGAATCCCCCCTATGGCGCAAGTGCCGCTCTGCTACACAGAGGCTCGAATCCCGGGAGCTGGACTCGATGATCTGTAAGGTCCCTTCCAACCAGCACGAAACTATGAAACTATGAAAAGCATGGTTAGAGTGGAGAAAAACCAAGAAAAGCTGGGTTAAAGTGGAGAAAAACCAAGAAAAGCGGGGTTAGAGAGGAGGAAAACCAAGGAAAGCGAGGTTAGAAAAGAGGAAAACCAAGAAAAGCGGGGTTAGAGCGGAGGAAAACCAAGAAAAACGGGGTTAGAGAGAAGGAAAACCGAGAAAACCGGGGTTAGAGCGGAGGAAAAGAAAGAAAAGTGAAGATAGAGGTGAGGAAAACCAAAAAAGCGGGGATAGAGCGGAGGAAAACCAAGAAAAGCGAAGTTAGAGAAGAGGAATACCAAGAAAAATGATGTTAGAGAGGAGGAAAAGAAAGATAAGCAGGTCTAGAGCGGAGGAAAACCAAGAAAAGCGAAGTTAGAGCGGAGGAAAACCAAGAAAAGCTGGGTTCGAGCAGAGGAAAACCAAGAAAAGCGGGGTTAAAAAGGAGGAACACCAAGAAAAGTGATTTTAGAGCAGAGGAAAACCAAGAAAAGCGGAATAAGTGCGGAGGAAAACCAAGAAATGAGGAATAAGTGCTGAGGAAAACCAAGAAAAGCAGGGTTAGAGCGGAGGAAAACAAAGAAAAGCTGGGATAGAGCGGAGGAAAACCAAGAAAAGCGGGGTTAGAAAGGAGGAAAACCAAGAAAAGTGAAGTTAGAGCGGAGGAAAACCAAGAAAAGCGGGGTTAGAGCGGAGGAAAACCAAGAAAAGCGGGGTTAGATAGAAGGAAAACCAAGAAAAACGGGGTTAGAGAGAAGGAAAACCGAGAAAACCGGGGTTAGAGCGGAGGAAAAGAAAGAAAAGTGAAGATAGAGGTGAGGAAAACCAAAAAAGCGGGGATAGAGCGGAGGAAAACCAAGAAAAGCGAAGTTAGAGAAGAGGAATACCAAGAAAAATGATGTTAGAGAGGAGGAAAAGAAAGATAAGCTGGTCTAGAGCGGAGGATAACCAAGAAAAGCGAAGTTAGAGCGGAGGAAAACCAAGAAAAGCGGGGTTATAGCGGAGGAAAACCAAGAAAAGCTGGGTTCGAGCTAAGGAAAACCAAGAAAAGCGGGGTTAGAAAGGAGGAACACCAAGAAAAGTGATTTTAGAGCAGAGGAAAACCAAGAAAAGCGGAATAAGTGCGGAGGAAAACCAAGAAATGAGGAATAAGTGCTGAGGAAAACCAAGAAAAGCAGGGTTAGAGCGGAGGAAAACAAAGAAAAGCTGGGATAGAGCGGAGGAAAACCAAGAAAAGCGGGGTTAGAAAGGAGGAAAACCAAGAAAAGTGAAGTTAGAGCGGAGGAAAACCAAGATAGTCGGGGTTACAGCGAAGGAAAACCAATAAAAAGAAGTTAGAGAGGAAGAAAACAAAGAAAAGCGCGGTTAGAGCAGCAGAAATCCAAGTGTGCCCCGGTGGCGCAGTGGTTAAAGACGCCGCCTTGCAACACTGGGGCCCGCAGTTCGAATCCCCCCTATGGCGCAAGTGCCGCTCTGCTACACAGAGGCTCGAATCCCGGGAGCTGGACTCGATGATCTGTAAGGTCCCTTCCAACCAGCACGAAACTATGAAACTATGAAAAGCATGGTTAGAGAGGAGAAAAACCAAGAAAAGCTGGGTTAAAGTGGAGAAAAACCAAGAAAAGCGGGGTTAGAAAGGAGGAACACCAAGAAAAGTGATTTTAGAGCAGAGGAAAACCAAGAAAAGCGGAATAAGTGCGGAGGAAAACCAAGAAATGAGGAATAAGTGCTGAGGAAAACCAAGAAAAGCAGGGTTAGAGCGGAGGAAAACAAAGAAAAGCTGGGATAGAGCGGAGGAAAACCAAGAAAAGCGGGGTTAGAAAGGAGGAAAACCAAGAAAAGTGAAGTTAGAGCGGAGGAAAACCAAGAAAAGCGGGGTTAGAGCGGAGGAAAACCAAGAAAAGCGGGGTTAGATAGAAGGAAAACCAAGAAAAACGGGGTTAGAGCGGAGGAAAAGCATGAAAAACGGGGTTAGAGCGGAGGAAAACCAAGAAAAGTGAAGTTAGAGCGGAGGAAAACCGAGAAAAGCGGGGTTAGAGCGGAGGAAAACCAAGATAGTCGGGGTTACAGCGAAGGAAAACCAATAAAAAGAAGTTAGAGAGGAAGAAAACAAAGAAAAGCGCGGTTAGAGCAGCAGAAATCCAAGTGTGCCCCGGTGGCGCAGTGGTTAAAGACGCCGCCTTGCAACACTGGGGCCCGCAGTTCGAATCCCCCCTATGGCGCAAGTGGTAGAAGTGCCGCTCTGCTACACAGAGGCTCGAATCCCGGGAGCTGGACTCGATGATCTGTAAGGTCCCTTCACACCAGCACGAAACTATGAAACTATGAAAAGCATGGTTAGAGTGGAGAAAAACCAAGAAAAGCTGGGTTAAAGTGGAGAAAAACCAATAAAAGCGGGGTTAGAGGGGAGGAAAACCAAGGAAAGCGGGGTTAGAAAAGAGGAAAACCAAGAAAAGCGAAGTTAGAGCGGAGGAAAACCAAGAAAAACGGGGTTAGAGAGAAGGAAAACCGAGAAAACCGGGGTCAGAGCGGAGGAAAATAAAGAAAAGTGAAGATAGAGGTGAGGAAAACCAAGAAAAGCGGGGATAGAGCGGAGGAAAACCAAGAAAAGCGAAGTTAGAGAAGAGGAATACCAAGAAAAATGATGTTAGAGAGGAGGAAAAGAAAGATAAGCAGGTCTAGAGCGGAGGAAAACCAAGAAAAGCGAAGTTAGAGCGGAGGAAAACCAAGAAAAGCGGGGTTAGAGCGGAGGAAAACCAAGAAAAGCTGGGTTCGAGCAGAGGAAAACCAAGAAAAGCGGGGTTAGAAAGGAGGAAAACCAAGTAAAAGTGATTTTAGAGCAGAGGAAAACCAAGAAAAGCGGAATAAGTGCGGAGGAAAACCAAGAAATGAGGAATAAGTGCTGAGGAAAACCAAGAAAAGCAGGGTTAGAGCGGAGGAAAACAAGGAAAAGCTGGGATAGAGCGGAGGAAAACCAAGAAAAGCGGGGTTAGAAAGGAGGAAAACCAAGAAAAGTGAAGTTAGAGCGGAGGAAAACCAAGATAGTCGGGGTTACAGCGAAGGAAAACCAATAAAAAGAAGTTAGAGAGGAAGAAAACAAAGAAAAGCGCGGTTAGAGCAGCAGAAATCCAAGTGTGCCCCGGTGGCGCAGTGGTTAAAGACGCCGCCTTGCAACACTGGGGCCCGCAGTTCGAATCCCCCCTATGGCGCAAGTGCCGCTCTGCTACACAGAGGCTCGAATCCCGGGAGCTGGACTCGATGATCTGTAAGGTCCCTTCCAACCAGCACGAAACTATGAAACTATGAAAAGCATGGTTAGAGTGGAGAAAAACCAAGAAAAGCTGGGTTAAAGTGGAGAAAAACCAAGAAAAGCGGGGTTAGAGAGGAGGAAAACCAAGGAAAGCGAGGTTAGAAAAGAGGAAAACCAAGAAAAGCGGGGTTAGAGCGGAGGAAAACCAAGAAAAACGGGGTTAGAGAGAAGGAAAACCGAGAAAACCGGGGTTAGAGCGGAGGAAAAGAAAGAAAAGTGAAGATAGAGGTGAGGAAAACCAAAAAAGCGGGGATAGAGCGGAGGAAAACCAAGAAAAGCGAAGTTAGAGAAGAGGAATACCAAGAAAAATGATGTTAGAGAGGAGGAAAAGAAAGATAAGCAGGTCTAGAGCGGAGGAAAACCAAGAAAAGCGAAGTTAGAGCGGAGGAAAACCAAGAAAAGCTGGGTTCGAGCAGAGGAAAACCAAGAAAAGCGGGGTTAGAAAGGAGGAACACCAAGAAAAGTGAAGTTAGAGCAGAGGAAAACCAAGAAAAGCGGAATAAGTGCGGAGGAAAACCAAGAAATGAGGAATAAGTGCTGAGGAAAACCAAGAAAAGCAGGGTTAGAGCGGAGGAAAACAAAGAAAAGCTGGGATAGAGCGGAGAAAAACCAAGAAAAGCGGGGTTAGAAAGGAGGAAAACCAAGAAAAGTGAAGTTAGAGCGGAGGAAAACCAAGAAAAGCGGGGTTAGAGCGGAGGAAAACCAAGAAAAGCGGGGTTAGATAGAAGGAAAACCAAGAAAAACGGGGTTAGAGCGGAGGAAAAGCATGAAAAACGGGGTTAGAGCGGAGGAAAACCAAGAAAAGTGAAGTTAGAGCGGAGGAAAACCGAGAAAAGCGGGGTTAGAGCGGAGGAAAACCAAGATAGTCGGGGTTACAGCGAAGGAAAACCAATAAAAAGAAGTTAGAGAGGAAGAAAACAAAGAAAAGCGCGGTTAGAGCAGCAGAAATCCAAGTGTGCCCCGGTGGCGCAGTGGTTAAAGACGCCGCCTTGCAACACTGGGGCCCGCAGTTCGAATCCCCCCTATGGCGCAAGTGGTAGAAGTGCCGCTCTGCTACACAGAGGCTCGAATCCCGGGAGCTGGACTCGATGATCTGTAAGGTCCCTTCACACCAGCACGAAACTATGAAACTATGAAAAGCATGGTTAGAGTGGAGAAAAACCAAGAAAAGCTGGGTTAAAGTGGAGAAAAACCAATAAAAGCGGGGTTAGAGGGGAGGAAAACCAAGGAAAGCGGGGTTAGAAAAGAGGAAAACCAAGAAAAGCGAAGTTAGAGCGGAGGAAAACCAAGAAAAACGGGGTTAGAGAGAAGGAAAACCGAGAAAACCGGGGTCAGAGCGGAGGAAAATAAAGAAAAGTGAAGATAGAGGTGAGGAAAACCAAGAAAAGCGGGGATAGAGCGGAGGAAAACCAAGAAAAGCGAAGTTAGAGAAGAGGAATACCAAGAAAAATGATGTTAGAGAGGAGGAAAAGAAAGATAAGCAGGTCTAGAGCGGAGGAAAACCAAGAAAAGCGAAGTTAGAGCGGAGGAAAACCAAGAAAAGCGGGGTTAGAGCGGAGGAAAACCAAGAAAAGCGGAATAAGTGCGGAGGAAAACCAAGAAATGAGGAATAAGTGCTGAGGAAAACCAAGAAAAGCAGGGTTAGAGCGGAGGAAAACAAGGAAAAGCTGGGATAGAGCGGAGGAAAACCAAGAAAAGCGGGGTTAGAAAGGAGGAAAACCAAGAAAAGTGAAGTTAGAGCGGAGGAAAACCAAGATAGTCGGGGTTACAGCGAAGGAAAACCAATAAAAAGAAGTTAGAGAGGAAGAAAACAAAGAAAAGCGCGGTTAGAGCAGCAGAAATCCAAGTGTGCCCCGGTGGCGCAGTGGTTAAAGACGCCGCCTTGCAACACTGGGGCCCGCAGTTCGAATCCCCCCTATGGCGCAAGTGCCGCTCTGCTACACAGAGGCTCGAATCCCGGGAGCTGGACTCGATGATCTGTAAGGTCCCTTCCAACCAGCACGAAACTATGAAACTATGAAAAGCATGGTTAGAGTGGAGAAAAACCAAGAAAAGCTGGGTTAAAGTGGAGAAAAACCAAGAAAAGCGGGGTTAGAGAGGAGGAAAACCAAGGAAAGCGAGGTTAGAAAAGAGGAAAACCAAGAAAAGCGGGGTTAGAGCGGAGGAAAACCAAGAAAAACGGGGTTAGAGAGAAGGAAAACCGAGAAAACCGGGGTTAGAGCGGAGGAAAAGAAAGAAAAGTGAAGATAGAGGTGAGGAAAACCAAAAAAGCGGGGATAGAGCGGAGGAAAACCAAGAAAAGCGAAGTTAGAGAAGAGGAATACCAAGAAAAATGATGTTAGAGAGGAGGAAAAGAAAGATAAGCAGGTCTAGAGCGGAGGAAAACCAAGAAAAGCGAAGTTAGAGCGGAGGAAAACCAAGAAAAGCTGGGTTCGAGCAGAGGAAAACCAAGAAAAGCGGGGTTAAAAAGGAGGAACACCAAGAAAAGTGATTTTAGAGCAGAGGAAAACCAAGAAAAGCGGAATAAGTGCGGAGGAAAACCAAGAAATGAGGAATAAGTGCTGAGGAAAACCAAGAAAAGCAGGGTTAGAGCGGAGGAAAACAAAGAAAAGCTGGGATAGAGCGGAGGAAAACCAAGAAAAGCGGGGTTAGAAAGGAGGAAAACCAAGAAAAGTGAAGTTAGAGCGGAGGAAAACCAAGAAAAGCGGGGTTAGAGCGGAGGAAAACCAAGAAAAGCGGGGTTAGATAGAAGGAAAACCAAGAAAAACGGGGTTAGAGAGAAGGAAAACCGAGAAAACCGGGGTTAGAGCGGAGGAAAAGAAAGAAAAGTGAAGATAGAGGTGAGGAAAACCAAAAAAGCGGGGATAGAGCGGAGGAAAACCAAGAAAAGCGAAGTTAGAGAAGAGGAATACCAAGAAAAATGATGTTAGAGAGGAGGAAAAGAAAGATAAGCTGGTCTAGAGCGGAGGATAACCAAGAAAAGCGAAGTTAGAGCGGAGGAAAACCAAGAAAAGCGGGGTTATAGCGGAGGAAAACCAAGAAAAGCTGGGTTCGAGCAGAGGAAAACCAAGAAAAGCGGGGTTAGAAAGGAGGAACACCAAGAAAAGTGATTTTAGAGCAGAGGAAAACCAAGAAAAGCGGAATAAGTGCGGAGGAAAACCAAGAAATGAGGAATAAGTGCTGAGGAAAACCAAGAAAAGCAGGGTTAGAGCGGAGGAAAACAAAGAAAAGCTGGGATAGAGCGGAGGAAAACCAAGAAAAGCGGGGTTAGAAAGGAGGAAAACCAAGAAAAGTGAAGTTAGAGCGGAGGAAAACCAAGATAGTCGGGGTTACAGCGAAGGAAAACCAATAAAAAGAAGTTAGAGAGGAAGAAAACAAAGAAAAGCGCGGTTAGAGCAGCAGAAATCCAAGTGTGCCCCGGTGGCGCAGTGGTTAAAGACGCCGCCTTGCAACACTGGGGCCCGCAGTTCGAATCCCCCCTATGGCGCAAGTGCCGCTCTGCTACACAGAGGCTCGAATCCCGGGAGCTGGACTCGATGATCTGTAAGGTCCCTTCCAACCAGCACGAAACTATGAAACTATGAAAAGCATGGTTAGAGTGGAGAAAAACCAAGAAAAGCTGGGTTAAAGTGGAGAAAAACCAAGAAAAGCGGGGTTAGAAAGGAGGAACACCAAGAAAAGTGATTTTAGAGCAGAGGAAAACCAAGAAAAGCGGAATAAGTGCGGAGGAAAACCAAGAAATGAGGAATAAGTGCTGAGGAAAACCAAGAAAAGCAGGGTTAGAGCGGAGGAAAACAAAGAAAAGCTGGGATAGAGCGGAGGAAAACCAAGAAAAGCGGGGTTAGAAAGGAGGAAAACCAAGAAAAGTGAAGTTAGAGCGGAGGAAAACCAAGAAAAGCGGGGTTAGAGCGGAGGAAAACCAAGAAAAGCGGGGTTAGATAGAAGGAAAACCAAGAAAAACGGGGTTAGAGCGGAGGAAAAGCATGAAAAACGGGGTTAGAGCGGAGGAAAACCAAGAAAAGTGAAGTTAGAGCGGAGGAAAACCGAGAAAAGCGGGGTTAGAGCGGAGGAAAACCAAGATAGTCGGGGTTACAGCGAAGGAAAACCAATAAAAAGAAGTTAGAGAGGAAGAAAACAAAGAAAAGCGCGGTTAGAGCAGCAGAAATCCAAGTGTGCCCCGGTGGCGCAGTGGTTAAAGACGCCGCCTTGCAACACTGGGGCCCGCAGTTCGAATCCCCCCTATGGCGCAAGTGGTAGAAGTGCCGCTCTGCTACACAGAGGCTCGAATCCCGGGAGCTGGACTCGATGATCTGTAAGGTCCCTTCCAACCAGCACGAAACTATGAAACTATGAAAAGCATGGTTAGAGTGGAGAAAAACCAAGAAAAGCTGGGTTAAAGTGGAGAAAAACCAAGAAAAGCGGGGTTAGAAAGGAGGAACACCAAGAAAAGTGATTTTAGAGCAGAGGAAAACCAAGAAAAGCGGAATAAGTGCGGAGGAAAACCAAGAAATGAGGAATAAGTGCTGAGGAAAACCAAGAAAAGCAGGGTTAGAGCGGAGGAAAACAAAGAAAAGCTGGGATAGAGCGGAGGAAAACCAAGAAAAGCGGGGTTAGAAAGGAGGAAAACCAAGAAAAGTGAAGTTAGAGCGGAGGAAAACCAAGATAGTCGGGGTTACAGCGAAGGAAAACCAATAAAAAGAAGTTAGAGAGGAAGAAAACAAAGAAAAGCGCGGTTAGAGCAGCAGAAATCCAAGTGTGCCCCGGTGGCGCAGTGGTTAAAGACGCCGCCTTGCAACACTGGGGCCCGCAGTTCGAATCCCCCCTATGGCGCAAGTGGTAGAAGTGCCGCTCTGCTACACAGAGGCTCGAATCCCGGGAGCTGGACTCGATGATCTGTAAGGTCCCTTCCAACCAGCACGAAACTATGAAACTATGAAAAGCATGGTTAGAGTGGAGAAAAACCAAGAAAAGCTGGGTTAAAGTGGAGAAAAACCAAGAAAAGCGGGGTTAGAGGGGAGGAAAACCAAGGAAAGAGGGGTTAGAAAAGAGGAAAACCGAGAAAACCGGGGTCAGAGCGGAGGAAAATAAAGAAAAGTGAAGATAGAGGTGAGGAAAACCAAGAAAAGCGGGGATAGAGCGGAGGAAAACCAAGAAAAGCGAAGTTAGAGAAGAGGAATACCAAGAAAAATGATGTTAGAGAGGAGGAAAAGAAAGATAAGCAGGTCTAGAGCGGAGGAAAACCAAGAAAAGCGAAGTTAGAGCGGAGGAAAACCAAGAAAAGCGGGGTTATAGCGGAGGAAAACCAAGAAAAGCTGGGTTCGAGCAGAGGAAAACCAAGAAAAGCGGGGTTAGAAAGGAGGAAAACCAAGAAAAGTGATTTTAGAGCAGAGGAAAACCAAGAAAAGCGGAATAAGTGCGGAGGAAAACCAAGAAATGAGGAATAAGTGCTGAGGAAAACCAAGAAAAGCAGGGTTAGAGCGGAGGAAAACAAAGAAAAGCTGGGATAGAGCGGAGGAAAACCAAGAAAAGCGGGGTTAGAAAGGAGGAAAACCAAGAAAAGTGAAGTTAGAGCGGAGGAAAACCAAGATAGTCGGGGTTACAGCGAAGGAAAACCAATAAAAAGAAGTTAGAGAGGAAGAAAACAAAGAAAAGCGCGGTTAGAGCAGCAGAAATCCAAGTGTGCCCCGGTGGCGCAGTGGTTAAAGACGCCGCCTTGCAACACTGGGGCCCGCAGTTCGAATCCCCCCTATGGCGCAAGTGGTAGAAGTGCCGCTCTGCTACACAGAGGCTCGAATCCCGGGAGCTGGACTCGATGATCTGTAAGGTCCCTTCCAACCAGCACGAAACTATGAAACTATGAAAAGCATGGTTAGAGTGGAGAAAAACCAAGAAAAGCTGGGTTAAAGTGGAGAAAAACCAAGAAAAGCGGGGTTAGAAAGGAGGAACACCAAGAAAAGTGATTTTAGAGCAGAGGAAAACCAAGAAAAGCGGAATAAGTGCGGAGGAAAACCAAGAAATGAGGAATAAGTGCTGAGGAAAACCAAGAAAAGTGAAGTTAGAGCGGAGGAAAACCAAGAAAAGCGGGGTTAGAGCGGAGGAAAACCAAGAAAAGCGGGGTTAGAGCGGAGGAAAACCAAGAAAATCGGGTTTAGAGCGGAGGAAATGCATGAAAAACGGGGTTAGAGCGGAGGAAAACCAAGAAAAGTGAAGTTAGAGCGGAGGAAAACCGAGAAAAGCGGGGTTAGAGCGGAGGAAAACCAAGATAGTCGGGGTTACAGCGAAGGAAAACCAATAAAAAGAAGTTAGAGAGGAAGAAAACAAAGAAAAGCGCGGTTAGAGCAGCAGAAATCCAAGTGTGCCCCGGTGGCGCAGTGGTTAAAGACGCCGCCTTGCAACACTCGGGCCCGCAGTTCGAATCCCCCCTATGGCGCAAGTGGTAGAAGTGCCGCTCTGCTACACAGAGGCTCGAATCCCGGGAGCTGGACTCGATGATCTGTAAGGTCCCTTCACACCAGCACGAAACTATGAAACTATGAAAAGCATGGTTAGAGTGGAGAAAAACCAAGAAAAGCTGGGTTAAAGTGGAGAAAAACCAAGAAAAGCGGGGTTAGAGGGGAGGAGAACCAAGGAAAGCGGGGTTAGAAAAGAGGAAAACCAAGAAAAGCGAAGTTAGAGCGGAGGAAAACCAAGAAAAACGGGGTTAGAGAGAAGGAAAACCGAGAAAACCGGGGTCAGAGCGGAGGAAAATAAAGAAAAGTGAAGATAGAGGTGAGGAAAACCAAGAAAAGCGGGGATAGAGCGGAGGAAAACCAAGAAAAGCGAAGTTAGAGAAGAGGAATACCAAGAAAAATGATGTTAGAGAGGAGGAAAAGAAAGATAAGCAGGTCTAGAGCGGAGGAAAACCAAGAAAAGCGAAGTTAGAGCGGAGGAAAACCAAGAAAAGCGGGGTTATAGCGGAGGAAAACCAAGAAAAGCTGGGTTCGAGCAGAGGAAAACCAAGAAAAGCGGGGTTAGAAAGGAGGAAAACCAAGAAAAGTGATTTTAGAGCAGAGGAAAACCAAGAAAAACAGGGTTAGAGCGGAGGAAAACAAAGAAAAGCTGGGATAGAGCGGAGGAAAACCAAGAAAAGCGGGGTTAGAAAGGAGGAAAACCAAGAAAAGTGAAGTTAGAGCGGAGGAAAACCAAGAAAAACGGGGTTAGAGAGAAGGAAAACCGAGAAAACCGGGGTTAGAGCGGAGGAAAAGAAAGAAAAGTGAAGATAGAGGTGAGGAAAACCAAAAAAGCGGGGATAGAGCGGAGGAAAACCAAGAAAAGCGAAGTTAGAGAAGAGGAATACCAAGAAAAATGATGTTAGAGAGGAGGAAAAGAAAGATAAGCAGGTCTAGAGCGGAGGAAATCCAAGAAAAGCGAAGTTAGAGCGGAGGAAAACCAAGAAAAGCTGGGTTCGAGCAGAGGAAAACCAAGAAAAGCGGGGTTAGAAAGGAGGAACACCAAGAAAAGTGATTTTAGAGCAGAGGAAAACCAAGAAAAGCGGAATAAGTGCGGAGGAAAACCAAGAAATGAGGAATAAGTGCTGAGGAAAACCAAGAAAAGCAGGGTTAGAGCGGAGGAAAACAAAGAAAAGCTGGGATAGAGCGGAGGAAAACCAAGAAAAGCGGGGTTAGAAAGGAGGAAAACCAAGAAAAGTGAAGTTAGAGCGGAGGAAAACCAAGAAAAGCGGGGTTAGAGCGGAGGAAAACCAAGAAAAGCGGGGTTAGAGCGGAGGAAAACCAAGAAAATCGGGTTTAGAGCGGAGGAAATGCATGAAAAACGGGGTTAGAGCGGAGGAAAACCAAGAAAAGTGAAGTTAGAGCGGAGGAAAACCGAGAAAAGCGGGGTTAGAGCGGAGGAAAACCAAGATAGTCGGGGTTACAGCGAAGGAAAACCAATAAAAAGAAGTTAGAGAGGAAGAAAACAAAGAAAAGCGCGGTTAGAGCAGCAGAAATCCAAGTGTGCCCCGGTGGCGCAGTGGTTAAAGACGCCGCCTTGCAACACTGGGGCCCGCAGTTCGAATCCCCCCTATGGCGCAAGTGGTAGAAGTGCCGCTCTGCTACACAGAGGCTCGAATCCCGGGAGCTGGACTCGATGATCTGTAAGGTCCCTTCACACCAGCACGAAACTATGAAACTATGAAAAGCATGGTTAGAGTGGAGAAAAACCAAGAAAAGCTGGGTTAAAGTGGAGAAAAACCAATAAAAGCGGGGTTAGAGGGGAGGAGAACCAAGGAAAGCGGGGTTAGAAAAGAGGAAAACCAAGAAAAGCGAAGTTAGAGCGGAGGAAAACCAAGAAAAACGGGGTTAGAGAGAAGGAAAACCGAGAAAACCGGGGTCAGAGCGGAGGAAAAGAAAGAAAAGTGAAGATAGAGGTGAGGAAAACCAAGAAAAGCGGGGATAGAGCGGAGGAAAACCAAAAAAAGCGAAGTTAGAGAAGAGGAATACCAAGAAAAATGATGTTAGAGAGGAGGAAAAGAAAGATAAGCAGGTCTAGAGCGGAGGAAAACCAAGAAAAGCGAAGTTAGAGCGGAGGAAAACCAAGAAAAGCGGGGTTATAGCGGAGGAAAACCAAGAAAAGCTGGGTTCGAGCAGAGGAAAACCAAGAAAAGCGGGGTTAGAAAGGAGGAAAACCAAGAAAAGTGATTTTAGAGCAGAGGAAAACCAAGAAAAGCGGAATAAGTGCGGAGGAAAACCAAGAAATGAGGAATAAGTGCTGAGGAAAACCAAGAAAAGCAGGGTTAGAGCGGAGGAAAACAAAGAAAAGCTGGGATAGAGCGGAGGAAAACCAAGAAAAGCGGGGTTAGAAAGGAGGAAAACCAAGAAAAGTGAAGTTAGAGCGGAGGAAAACCAAGATAGTCGGGGTTACAGCGAAGGAAAACCAATAAAAAGAAGTTAGAGAGGAAGAAAACAAAGAAAAGCGCGGTTAGAGCAGCAGAAATCCAAGTGTGCCCCGGTGGCGCAGTGGTTAAAGACGCCGCCTTGCAACACTGGGGCCCGCAGTTCGAATCCCCCCTATGGCGCAAGTGGTAGAAGTGCCGCTCTGCTACACAGAGGCTCGAATCCCGGGAGCTGGACTCGATGATCTGTAAGGTCCCTTCCAACCAGCACGAAACTATGAAACTATGAAAAGCATGGTTAGAGTGGAGAAAAACCAAGAAAAGCTGGGTTAAAGTGGAGAAAAACCAAGAAAAGCGGGGTTAGAGAGGAGGAAAACCAAGGAAAGCGAGGTTAGAAAAGAGGAAAACCAAGAAAAGCGGGGTTAGAGCGGAGGAAAACCAAGAAAAACGGGGTTAGAGAGAAGGAAAACCGAGAAAACCGGGGTTAGAGCGGAGGAAAAGAAAGAAAAGTGAAGATAGAGGTGAGGAAAACCAAGAAAAGCGGGGATAGAGCGGAGGAAAACCAAGAAAAGCGAAGTTAGAGAAGAGGAATACCAAGAAAAATGATGTTAGAGAGGAGGAAAAGAAAGATAAGCAGGTCTAGAGCGGAGGAAAACCAAGAAAAGCGAAGTTAGAGCGGAGGAAAACCAAGAAAAGCGGGGTTAGAGTGGAGGAAAACCAAGAAAAGCTGGGTTCGAGCAGAGGAAAACCAAGAAAAGCGGGGTTAGAAAGGAGGAAAACCAAGAAAAGTGATTTTAGAGCAGAGGAAAACCAAGAAAAGCGGAATAAGTGCGGAGGAAAACCAAGAAATGAGGAATAAGTGCTGAGGAAAACCAAGAAAAGCAGGGTTAGAGCGGAGGAAAACAAGGAAAAGCTGGGATAGAGCGGAGGAAAACCAAGAAAAGCGGGGTTAGAAAGGAGGAAAACCAAGAAAAGTGAAGTTAGAGCGGAGGAAAACCAAGATAGTCGGGGTTACAGCGAAGGAAAACCAATAAAAAGAAGTTAGAGAGGAAGAAAACAAAGAAAAGCGCGGTTAGAGCAGCAGAAATCCAAGTGTGCCCCGGTGGCGCAGTGGTTAAAGACGCCGCCTTGCAACACTGGGGCCCGCAGTTCGAATCCCCCCTATGGCGCAAGTGCCGCTCTGCTACACAGAGGCTCGAATCCCGGGAGCTGGACTCGATGATCTGTAAGGTCCCTTCCAACCAGCACGAAACTATGAAACTATGAAAAGCATGGTTAGAGTGGAGAAAAACCAAGAAAAGCTGGGTTAAAGTGGAGAAAAACCAAGAAAAGCGGGGTTAGAGAGGAGGAAAACCAAGAAAAGCGAGGTTAGAAAAGAGGAAAACCAAGAAAAGCGGGGTTAGAGCGGAGGAAAACCAAGAAAAACGGGGTTAGAGAGAAGGAAAACCGAGAAAACCGGGGTTAGAGCGGAGGAAAAGAAAGAAAAGTGAAGATAGAGGTGAGGAAAACCAAAAAAGCGGGGATAGAGCGGAGGAAAACCAAGAAAAGCGAAGTTAGAGAAGAGGAATACCAAGAAAAATGATGTTAGAGAGGAGGAAAAGAAAGATAAGCAGGTCTAGAGCGGAGGAAAACCAAGAAAAGCGAAGTTAGAGCGGAGGAAAACCAAGAAAAGCTGGGTTCGAGCAGAGGAAAACCAAGAAAAGCGGGGTTAGAAAGGAGGAACACCAAGAAAAGTGATTTTAGAGCAGAGGAAAACCAAGAAAAGCGGAATAAGTGCGGAGGAAAACCAAGAAATGAGGAATAAGTGCTGAGGAAAACCAAGAAAAGCAGGGTTAGAGCGGAGGAAAACAAAGAAAAGCTGGGATAGAGCGGAGGAAAACCAAGAAAAGCGGGGTTAGAAAGGAGGAAAACCAAGAAAAGCGGGGTTAGAGCGGAGGAAAACCAAGAAAATCGGGTTTAGAGCGGAGGAAATGCATGAAAAACGGGGTTAGAGCGGAGGAAAACCAAGAAAAGTGAAGTTAGAGCGGAGGAAAACCGAGAAAAGCGGGGTTAGAGCGGAGGAAAACCAAGATAGTCGGGGTTACAGCGAAGGAAAACCAATAAAAAGAAGTTAGAGTGGAAGAAAACAAAGAAAAGCGCGGTTAGAGCAGCAGAAATCCAAGTGTGCCCCGGTGGCGCAGTGGTTAAAGACGCCGCCTTGCAACACTGGGGCCCGCAGTTCGAATCCCCCCTATGGCGCAAGTGGTAGAAGTGCCGCTCTGCTACACAGAGGCTCGAATCCCGGGAGCTGGACTCGATGATCTGTAAGGTCCCTTCACACCAGCACGAAACTATGAAACTATGAAAAGCATGGTTAGAGTGGAGAAAAACCAAGAAAAGCTGGGTTAAAGTGGAGAAAAACCAATAAAAGCGGGGTTAGAGGGGAGGAAAACCAAGGAAAGCGGGGTTAGAAAAGAGGAAAACCAAGAAAAGCGAAGTTAGAGCGGAGGAAAACCAAGAAAAACGGGGTTAGAGAGAAGGAAAACCGAGAAAACCGGGGTCAGAGCGGAGGAAAATAAAGAAAAGTGAAGATAGAGGTGAGGAAAACCAAAAAAGCAGGGATAGAGCGGAGGAAAACCAAGAAAAGCGAAGTTAGAGAAGAGGAATACCAAGAAAAATGATGTTAGAGAGGAGGAAAAGAAAGATAAGCAGGTCTAGAGCGGAGGAAAACCAAGAAAAGCGAAGTTAGAGCGGAGGAAAACCAAGAAAAGCGGGGTTATAGCGGAGGAAAACCAAGAAAAGCTGGGTTCGAGCAGAGGAAAACCAAGAAAAGCGGGGTTCGAGCAGAGGAAAACCAAGAAAAGCGGGGTTAGAAAGGAGGAACACCAAGAAAAGTGATTTTAGAGCAGAGGAAAACCAAGAAAAGCGGAATAAGTGCGGAGGAAAACCAAGAAATGAGGAATAAGTGCTGAGGAAAACCAAGAAAAGCAGGGTTAGAGCGGAGGAAAACAAAGAAAAGCTGGGATAGAGCGGAGGAAAACCAAGAAAAGCGGGGTTAGAAAGGAGGAAAACCAAGAAAAGTGAAGTTAGAGCTTAGGAAAACCAAGAAAAGCGGGGTTAGAGCGGAGGAAAACCAAGAAAAGCGGGGTTAGATAGAAGGAAAACCAAGAAAAACGGGGTTAGAGCGGAGGAAAAGCATGAAAAACGGGGTTAGAGCGGAGGAAAACCAAGAAAAGTGAAGTTAGAGCGGAGGAAAACCGAGAAAAGCGGGGTTAGAGCGGAGGAAAACCAAGATAGTCGGGGTTACAGCGAAGGAAAACCAATAAAAAGAAGTTAGAGAGGAAGAAAACAAAGAAAAGCGCGGTTAGAGCAGCAGAAATCCAAGTGTGCCCCGGTGGCGCAGTGGTTAAAGACGCCGCCTTGCAACACTGGGGCCCGCAGTTCGAATCCCCCCTATGGCGCAAGTGGTAGAAGTGCCGCTCTGCTACACAGAGGCTCGAATCCCGGGAGCTGGACTCGATGATCTGTAAGGTCCCTTCACACCAGCACGAAACTATGAAACTATGAAAAGCATGGTTAGAGTGGAGAAAAACCAAGAAAAGCTGGGTTAAAGTGGAGAAAAACCAAGAAAAGCGGGGTTAGAGGGGAGGAAAACCAAGGAAAGCGAGGTTAGAAAAGAGGAAAACCAAGAAAAGCGGGGTTAGAGCGGAGGAAAACCAAGAAAAACGGGGTTAGAGAGAAGGAAAACCGAGAAAACCGGGGTTAGAGCGGAGGAAAAGAAAGAAAAGTGAAGATAGAGGTGAGGAAAACCAAAAAAGCGGGGATAGAGCGGAGGAAAACCAAGAAAAGCGAAGTTAGAGAAGAGGAATACCAAGAAAAATGATGTTAGAGAGGAGGAAAAGAAAGATAAGCTGGTCTAGAGCGGAGGATAACCAAGAAAAGCGAAGTTAGAGCGGAGGAAAACCAAGAAAAGCGGGGTTATAGCGGAGGAAAACCAAGAAAAGCTGGGTTCGAGCAGAGGAAAACCAAGAAAAGCGGGGTTAGAAAGGAGGAACACCAAGAAAAGTGATTTTAGAGCAGAGGAAAACCAAGAAAAGCGGAATAAGTGCGGAGGAAAACCAAGAAATGAGGAATAAGTGCTGAGGAAAACCAAGAAAAGCAGGGTTAGAGCGGAGGAAAACAAAGAAAAGCTGGGATAGAGCGGAGGAAAACCAAGAAAAGCGGGGTTAGAAAGGAGGAAAACCAAGAAAAGTGAAGTTAGAGCGGAGGAAAACCAAGATAGTCGGGGTTACAGCGAAGGAAAACCAATAAAAAGAAGTTAGAGAGGAAGAAAACAAAGAAAAGCGCGGTTAGAGCAGCAGAAATCCAAGTGTGCCCCGGTGGCGCAGTGGTTAAAGACGCCGCCTTGCAACACTGGGGCCCGCAGTTCGAATCCCCCCTATGGCGCAAGTGCCGCTCTGCTACACAGAGGCTCGAATCCCGGGAGCTGGACTCGATGATCTGTAAGGTCCCTTCCAACCAGCACGAAACTATGAAACTATGAAAAGCATGGTTAGAGTGGAGAAAAACCAAGAAAAGCTGGGTTAAAGTGGAGAAAAACCAAGAAAAGCGGGGTTAGAGAGGAGGAAAACCAAGGAAAGCGAGGTTAGAAAAGAGGAAAACCAAGAAAAGCGGGGTTAGAGCGGAGGAAAACCAAGAAAAACGGGGTTAGAGAGAAGGAAAACCGAGAAAACCGGGGTTAGAGCGGAGGAAAAGAAAGAAAAGTGAAGATAGAGGTGAGGAAAACCAAAAAAGCGGGGATAGAGCGGAGGAAAACCAAGAAAAGCGAAGTTAGAGAAGAGGAATACCAAGAAAAATGATGTTAGAGAGGAGGAAAAGAAAGATAAGCAGGTCTAGAGCGGAGGAAAACCAAGAAAAGCGAAGTTAGAGCGGAGGAAAACCAAGAAAAGCTGGGTTCGAGCAGAGGAAAACCAAGAAAAGCGGGGTTAGAAAGGAGGAACACCAAGAAAAGTGATTTTAGAGCAGAGGAAAACCAAGAAAAGCGGAATAAGTGCGGAGGAAAACCAAGAAATGAGGAATAAGTGCTGAGGAAAACCAAGAAAAGCAGGGTTAGAGCGGAGGAAAACAAAGAAAAGCTGGGATAGAGCAGAGGAAAACCAAGAAAAGCGGGGTTAGAAAGGAGGAAAACCAAGAAAAGTGAAGTTAGAGCGGAGGAAAACCAAGAAAAGCGGGGTTAGAGCGGAGGAAAACCAAGAAAAGCGGGGTTAGATAGAAGGAAAACCAAGAAAAACGGGGTTAGAGCGGAGGAAAAGCATGAAAAACGGGGTTAGAGCGGAGGAAAACCAAGAAAAGTGAAGTTAGAGCGGAGGAAAACCGAGAAAAGCGGGGTTAGAGCGGAGGAAAACCAAGATAGTCGGGGTTACAGCGAAGGAAAACCAATAAAAAGAAGTTAGAGAGGAAGAAAACAAAGAAAAGCGCGGTTAGAGCAGCAGAAATCCAAGTGTGCCCCGGTGGCGCAGTGGTTAAAGACGCCGCCTTGCAACACTGGGGCCCGCAGTTCGAATCCCCCCTATGGCGCAAGTGGTAGAAGTGCCGCTCTGCTACACAGAGGCTCGAATCCCGGGAGCTGGACTCGATGATCTGTAAGGTCCCTTCCAACCAGCACGAAACTATGAAACTATGAAAAGCATGGTTAGAGTGGAGAAAAACCAAGAAAAGCTGGGTTAAAGTGGAGAAAAACCAAGAAAAGCGGGGTTAGAGGGGAGGAAAACCAAGGAAAGCGAGGTTAGAAAAGAGGAAAACCAAGAAAAGCGGGGTTAGAGCGGAGGAAAACCAAGAAAAACGGGGTTAGAGAGAAGGAAAACCGAGAAAACCGGGGTTAGAGCGGAGGAAAAGAAAGAAAAGTGAAGATAGAGGTGAGGAAAACCAAAAAAGCGGGGATAGAGCGGAGGAAAACCAAGAAAAGCGAAGTTAGAGAAGAGGAATACCAAGAAAAATGATGTTAGAGAGGAGGAAAAGAAAGATAAGCAGGTCTAGAGCGGAGGAAAACCAAGAAAAGCGAAGTTAGAGCGGAGGAAAACCAAGAAAAGCTGGGTTCGAGCAGAGGAAAACCAAGAAAAGCGGGGTTAGAAAGGAGGAACACCAAGAAAAGTGATTTTAGAGCAGAGGAAAACCAAGAAAAGCGGAATAAGTGCGGAGGAAAACCAAGAAATGAGGAATAAGTGCTGAGGAAAACCAAGAAAAGCAGGGTTAGAGCGGAGGAAAACAAAGAAAAGCTGGGATAGAGCGGAGGAAAACCAAGAAAAGCGGGGTTAGAAAGGAGGAAAACCAAGAAAAGTGAAGTTAGAGCGGAGGAAAACCAAGAAAAGCGGGGATAGAGCGGAGGAAAACCAAGAAAAGCGGGGTTAGATAGAAGGAAAACCAAGAAAAACGGGGTTAGAGCGGAGGAAAAGCATGAAAAACGGGGTTAGAGCGGAGGAAAACCAAGAAAAGTGAAGTTAGAGCGGAGGAAAACCATGAAAAGCGGGGTTAGAGCGGAGGAAAACCAAGATAGTCGGGGTTACAGCGAAGGAAAACCAATAAAAAGAAGTTAGAGAGGAAGAAAACAAAGAAAAGCACGGTTAGAGCAGCAGAAATCCAAGTGTGCCCCGGTGGCGCAGTGGTTAAAGACGCCGCCTTGCAACACTGGGGCCCGCAGTTCGAATCCCCCCTATGGCGCAAGTGGTAGAAGTGCCGCTCTGCTACACAGAGGCTCGAATCCCGGGAGCTGGACTCGATGATCTGTAAGGTCCCTTCCAACCAGCACGAAACTATGAAACTATGAAAAGCATGGTTAGAGTGGAGAAAAACCAAGAAAAGCTGGGTTAAAGTGGAGAAAAACCAAGAAAAGCGGGGTTAGAGGGGAGGAAAACCAAGGAAAGCGAGGTTAGAAAAGAGGAAAACCAAGAAAAGCGGGGTTAGAGCGGAGGAAAACCAAGAAAAACGGGGTTAGAGAGAAGGAAAACCGAGAAAACCGGGGTTAGAGCGGAGGAAAAGAAAGAAAAGTGAAGATAGAGGTGAGGAAAACCAAAAAAGCGGGGATAGAGCGGAGGAAAACCAAGAAAAGCGAAGTTAGAGAAGAGGAATACCAAGAAAAATGATGTTAGAGAGGAGGAAAAGAAAGATAAGCTGGTCTAGAGCGGAGGATAACCAAGAAAAGCGAAGTTAGAGCGGAGGAAAACCAAGAAAAGCGGGGTTATAGCGGAGGAAAACCAAGAAAAGCTGGGTTCGAGCAGAGGAAAACCAAGAAAAGCGGGGTTAGAAAGGAGGAACACCAAGAAAAGTGATTTTAGAGCAGAGGAAAACCAAGAAAAGCGGAATAAGTGCGGAGGAAAACCAAGAAATGAGGAATAAGTGCTGAGGAAAACCAAGAAAAGCAGGGTTAGAGCGGAGGAAAACAAAGAAAAGCTGGGATAGAGCGGAGGAAAACCAAGAAAAGCGGGGTTAGAAAGGAGGAAAACCAAGAAAAGTGAAGTTAGAGCGGAGGAAAACCAAGATAGTCGGGGTTACAGCGAAGGAAAACCAATAAAAAGAAGTTAGAGAGGAAGAAAACAAAGAAAAGCGCGGTTAGAGCAGCAGAAATCCAAGTGTGCCCCGGTGGCGCAGTGGTTAAAGACGCCGCCTTGCAACACTGGGGCCCGCAGTTCGAATCCCCCCTATGGCGCAAGTGCCGCTCTGCTACACAGAGGCTCGAATCCCGGGAGCTGGACTCGATGATCTGTAAGGTCCCTTCCAACCAGCACGAAACTATGAAACTATGAAAAGCATGGTTAGAGTGGAGAAAAACCAAGAAAAGCTGGGTTAAAGTGGAGAAAAACCAAGAAAAGCGGGGTTAGAAAGGAGGAACACCAAGAAAAGTGATTTTAGAGCAGAGGAAAACCAAGAAAAGCGGAATAAGTGCGGAGGAAAACCAAGAAATGAGGAATAAGTGCTGAGGAAAACCAAGAAAAGCAGGGTTAGAGCGGAGGAAAACAAAGAAAAGCTGGGATAGAGCGGAGGAAAACCAAGAAAAGCGGGGTTAGAAAGGAGGAAAACCAAGAAAAGTGAAGTTAGAGCGGAGGAAAACCAAGAAAAGCGGGGTTAGAGCGGAGGAAAACCAAGAAAAGCGGGGTTAGATAGAAGGAAAACCAAGAAAAACGGGGTTAGAGCGGAGGAAAAGCATGAAAAACGGGGTTAGAGCGGAGGAAAACCAAGAAAAGTGAAGTTAGAGCGGAGGAAAACCGAGAAAAGCGGGGTTAGAGCGGAGGAAAACCAAGATAGTCGGGGTTACAGCGAAGGAAAACCAATAAAAAGAAGTTAGAGAGGAAGAAAACAAAGAAAAGCGCGGTTAGAGCAGCAGAAATCCAAGTGTGCCCCGGTGGCGCAGTGGTTAAAGACGCCGCCTTGCAACACTGGGGCCCGCAGTTCGAATCCCCCCTATGGCGCAAGTGGTAGAAGTGCCGCTCTGCTACACAGAGGCTCGAATCCCGGGAGCTGGACTCGATGATCTGTAAGGTCCCTTCCAACCAGCACGAAACTATGAAACTATGAAAAGCATGGTTAGAGTGGAGAAAAACCAAGAAAAGCTGGGTTAAAGTGGAGAAAAACCAAGAAAAGCGGGGTTAGAGGGGAGGAAAACCAAGGAAAGCGGGGTTAGAAAAGAGGAAAACCAAGAAAAGCGAAGTTAGAGCGGAGGAAAACCAAGAAAAACGGGGTTAGAGAGAAGGAAAACCGAGAAAACCGGGGTCAGAGCGGAGGAAAATAAAGAAAAGTGAAGATAGAGGTGAGGAAAACCAAGAAAAGCGGGGATAGAGCGGAGGAAAACCAAGAAAAGCGAAGTTAGAGAAGAGGAATACCAAGAAAAATGATGTTAGAGAGGAGGAAAAGAAAGATAAGCAGGTCTAGAGCGGAGGAAAACCAAGAAAAGCGAAGTTAGAGCGGAGGAAAACCAAGAAAAGCGGGGTTATAGCGGAGGAAAACCAAGAAAAGCTGGGTTCGAGCAGAGGAAAACCAAGAAAAGCGGGGTTAGAAAGGAGGAAAACCAAGAAAAGTGATTTTAGAGCAGAGGAAAACCAAGAAAAGCGGAATAAGTGCGGAGGAAAACCAAGAAATGAGGAATAAGTGCTGAGGAAAACCAAGAAAAGCAGGGTTAGAGTGGAGGAAAACAAAGAAAAGCTGGGATAGAGCGGAGGAAAACCAAGAAAAGCGGGGTTAGAAAGGAGGAAAACCAAGAAAAGTGAAGTTAGAGCGGAGGAAAACCAAGATAGTCGGGGTTACAGCGAAGGAAAACCAATAAAAAGAAGTTAGAGAGGAAGAAAACAAAGAAAAGCGCGGTTAGAGCAGCAGAAATCCAAGTGTGCCCCGGTGGCGCAGTGGTTAAAGACGCCGCCTTGCAACACTGGGGCCCGCAGTTCGAATCCCCCCTATGGCGCAAGTGCCGCTCTGCTACACAGAGGCTCGAATCCCGGGAGCTGGACTCGATGATCTGTAAGGTCCCTTCCAACCAGCACGAAACTATGAAACTATGAAAAGCATGGTTAGAGTGGAGAAAAACCAAGAAAAGCTGGGTTAAAGTGGAGAAAAACCAAGAAAAGCGGGGTTAGAGAGGAGGAAAACCAAGGAAAGCGAGGTTAGAAAAGAGGAAAACCAAGAAAAGCGGGGTTAGAGCGGAGGAAAACCAAGAAAAACGGGGTTAGAGAGAAGGAAAACCGAGAAAACCGGGGTTTGAGCGGAGGAAAAGAAAGAAAAGTGAAGATAGAGGTGAGGAAAACCAAAAAAGCGGGGATAGAGCGGAGGAAAACCAAGAAAAGCGAAGTTAGAGAAGAGGAATACCAAGAAAAATGATGTTAGAGAGGAGGAAAAGAAAGATAAGCAGGTCTAGAGCAGAGGAAAACCAAGAAAAGCGAAGTTAGAGCGGAGGAAAACCAAGAAAAGCTGGGTTCGAGCAGAGGAAAACCAAGAAAAGCGGGGTTAGAAAGGAGGAACACCAAGAAAAGTGATTTTAGAGCAGAGGAAAACCAAGAAAAGCGGAATAAGTGCGGAGGAAAACCAAGAAATGAGGAATAAGTGCTGAGGAAAACCAAGAAAAGCAGGGTTAGAGCGGAGGAAAACAAAGAAAAGCTGGGATAGAGCGGAGGAAAACCAAGAAAAGCGGGGTTAGAAAGGAGGAAAACCAAGAAAAGTGAAGTTAGAGCGGAGGAAAACCAAGAAAAGCGGGGTTAGAGCGGAGGAAAACCAAGAAAAGCGGGGTTAGATAGAAGGAAAACCAAGAAAAACGGGGTTAGAGCGGAGGAAAAGCATGAAAAACGGGGTTAGAGCGGAGGAAAACCAAGAAAAGTGAAGTTAGAGCGGAGGAAAACCGAGAAAAGCGGGTTTAGAGCGGAGGAAAACCAAGATAGTCGGGGTTACAGCGAAGGAAAACCAATAAAAAGAAGTTAGAGAGGAAGAAAACAAAGAAAAGCGCGGTTAGAGCAGCAGAAATCCAAGTGTGCCCCGGTGGCGCAGTGGTTAAAGACGCCGCCTTGCAACACTGGGGCCCGCAGTTCGAATCCCCCCTATGGCGCAAGTGGTAGAAGTGCCGCTCTGCTACACAGAGGCTCGAATCCCGGGAGCTGGACTCGATGATCTGTAAGGTCCCTTCACACCAGCACGAAACTATGAAACTATGAAAAGCATGGTTAGAGTGGAGAAAAACCAAGAAAAGCTGGGTTAAAGTGGAGAAAAACCAAGAAAAGCGGGGTTAGAGGGGAGGAAAACCAAGGAAAGCGAGGTTAGAAAAGAGGAAAACCAAGAAAAGCGGGGTTAGAGTGGAGGAAAACCAAGAAAAACGGGGTTAGAGAGAAGGAAAACCGAGAAAACCGGGGTTAGAGCGGAGGAAAAGAAAGAAAAGTGAAGATAGAGGTGAGGAAAACCAAAAAAGCGGGGATAGAGCGGAGGAAAACCAAGAAAAGCGAAGTTAGAGAAGAGGAATACCAAGAAAAATGATGTTAGAGAGGAGGAAAAGAAAGATAAGCTGGTCTAGAGCGGAGGATAACCAAGAAAAGCGAAGTTAGAGCGGAGGAAAACCAAGAAAAGCGGGGTTAGAGCGGAGGAAAACCAAGAAAAGCTGGGTTCGAGCAGAGGAAAACCAAGAAAAGCGGGGTTAGAAAGGAGGAACACCAAGAAAAGTGATTTTAGAGCAGAGGAAAACCAAGAAAAGCGGAATAAGTGCGGAGGAAAACCAAGAAATGAGGAATAAGTGCTGAGGAAAACCAAGAAAAGCAGGGTTAGAGCGGAGGAAAACAAAGAAAAGCTGGGATAGAGCGGAGGAAAACCAAGAAAAGCGGGGTTAGAAAGGAGGAAAACCAAGAAAAGTGAAGTTAGAGCGGAGGAAAACCAAGATAGTCGGGGTTACAGCGAAGGAAAACCAATAAAAAGAAGTTAGAGAGGAAGAAAACAAAGAAAAGCGCGGTTAGAGCAGCAGAAATCCAAGTGTGCCCCGGTGGCGCAGTGGTTAAAGACGCCGCCTTGCAACACTGGGGCCCGCAGTTCGAATCCCCCCTATGGCGCAAGTGCCGCTCTGCTACACAGAGGCTCGAATCCCGGGAGCTGGACTCGATGATCTGTAAGGTCCCTTCCAACCAGCACGAAACTATGAAACTATGAAAAGCATGGTTAGAGTGGAGAAAAACCAAGAAAAGCTGGGTTAAAGTGGAGAAAAACCAAGAAAAGCGGGGTTAGAGAGGAGGAAAACCAAGGAAAGCGAGGTTAGAAAAGAGGAAAACCAAGAAAAGCGGGGTTAGAGCGGAGGAAAACCAAGAAAAACGGGGTTAGAGAGAAGGAAAACCGAGAAAACCGGGGTTAGAGCGGAGGAAAAGAAAGAAAAGTGAAGATAGAGGTGAGGAAAACCAAAAAAGCGGGGATAGAGCGGAGGAAAACCAAGAAAAGCGAAGTTAGAGAAGAGGAATACCAAGAAAAATGATGTTAGAGAGGAGGAAAAGAAAGATAAGCAGGTCTAGAGCGGAGGAAAACCAAGAAAAGCGAAGTTAGAGCGGAGGAAAACCAAGAAAAGCTGGGTTCGAGCAGAGGAAAACCAAGAAAAGCGGGGTTAGAAAGGAGGAACACCAAGAAAAGTGATTTTAGAGCAGAGGAAAACCAAGAAAAGCGGAATAAGTGCGGAGGAAAACCAAGAAATGAGGAATAAGTGCTGAGGAAAACCAAGAAAAGCAGGGTTAGAGCGGAGGAAAACAAAGAAAAGCTGGGATAGAGCAGAGGAAAACCAAGAAAAGCGGGGTTAGAAAGGAGGAAAACCAAGAAAAGTGAAGTTAGAGCGGAGGAAAACCAAGAAAAGCGGGGTTAGAGCGGAGGAAAACCAAGAAAAGCGGGGTTAGATAGAAGGAAAACCAAGAAAAACGGGGTTAGAGCGGAGGAAAAGCATGAAAAACGGGGTTAGAGCGGAGGAAAACCAAGAAAAGTGAAGTTAGAGCGGAGGAAAACCGAGAAAAGCGGGGTTAGAGCGGAGGAAAACCAAGATAGTCGGGGTTACAGCGAAGGAAAACCAATAAAAAGAAGTTAGAGAGGAAGAAAACAAAGAAAAGCGCGGTTAGAGCAGCAGAAATCCAAGTGTGCCCCGGTGGCGCAGTGGTTAAAGACGCCGCCTTGCAACACTGGGGCCCGCAGTTCGAATCCCCCCTATGGCGCAAGTGGTAGAAGTGCCGCTCTGCTACACAGAGGCTCGAATCCCGGGAGCTGGACTCGATGATCTGTAAGGTCCCTTCCAACCAGCACGAAACTATGAAACTATGAAAAGCATGGTTAGAGTGGAGAAAAACCAAGAAAAGCTGGGTTAAAGTGGAGAAAAACCAAGAAAAGCGGGGTTAGAGGGGAGGAAAACCAAGGAAAGCGAGGTTAGAAAAGAGGAAAACCAAGAAAAGCGGGGTTAGAGCGGAGGAAAACCAAGAAAAACGGGGTTAGAGAGAAGGAAAACCGAGAAAACCGGGGTTAGAGCGGAGGAAAAGAAAGAAAAGTGAAGATAGAGGTGAGGAAAACCAAAAAAGCGGGGATAGAGCGGAGGAAAACCAAGAAAAGCGAAGTTAGAGAAGAGGAATACCAAGAAAAATGATGTTAGAGAGGAGGAAAAGAAAGATAAGCAGGTCTAGAGCGGAGGAAAACCAAGAAAAGCGAAGTTAGAGCGGAGGAAAACCAAGAAAAGCTGGGTTCGAGCAGAGGAAAACCAAGAAAAGCGGGGTTAGAAAGGAGGAACACCAAGAAAAGTGATTTTAGAGCAGAGGAAAACCAAGAAAAGCGGAATAAGTGCGGAGGAAAACCAAGAAATGAGGAATAAGTGCTGAGGAAAACCAAGAAAAGCAGGGTTAGAGCGGAGGAAAACAAAGAAAAGCTGGGATAGAGCGGAGGAAAACCAAGAAAAGCGGGGTTAGAAAGGAGGAAAACCAAGAAAAGTGAAGTTAGAGCGGAGGAAAACCAAGAAAAGCGGGGATAGAGCGGAGGAAAACCAAGAAAAGCGGGGTTAGATAGAAGGAAAACCAAGAAAAACGGGGTTAGAGCGGAGGAAAAGCATGAAAAACGGGGTTAGAGCGGAGGAAAACCAAGAAAAGTGAAGTTAGAGCGGAGGAAAACCATGAAAAGCGGGGTTAGAGCGGAGGAAAACCAAGATAGTCGGGGTTACAGCGAAGGAAAACCAATAAAAAGAAGTTAGAGAGGAAGAAAACAAAGAAAAGCACGGTTAGAGCAGCAGAAATCCAAGTGTGCCCCGGTGGCGCAGTGGTTAAAGACGCCGCCTTGCAACACTGGGGCCCGCAGTTCGAATCCCCCCTATGGCGCAAGTGGTAGAAGTGCCGCTCTGCTACACAGAGGCTCGAATCCCGGGAGCTGGACTCGATGATCTGTAAGGTCCCTTCCAACCAGCACGAAACTATGAAACTATGAAAAGCATGGTTAGAGTGGAGAAAAACCAAGAAAAGCTGGGTTAAAGTGGAGAAAAACCAAGAAAAGCGGGGTTAGAGGGGAGGAAAACCAAGGAAAGCGAGGTTAGAAAAGAGGAAAACCAAGAAAAGCGGGGTTAGAGCGGAGGAAAACCAAGAAAAACGGGGTTAGAGAGAAGGAAAACCGAGAAAACCGGGGTTAGAGCGGAGGAAAAGAAAGAAAAGTGAAGATAGAGGTGAGGAAAACCAAAAAAGCGGGGATAGAGCGGAGGAAAACCAAGAAAAGCGAAGTTAGAGAAGAGGAATACCAAGAAAAATGATGTTAGAGAGGAGGAAAAGAAAGATAAGCTGGTCTAGAGCGGAGGATAACCAAGAAAAGCGAAGTTAGAGCGGAGGAAAACCAAGAAAAGCGGGGTTAGAGCGGAGGAAAACCAAGAAAAGCTGGGTTCGAGCAGAGGAAAACCAAGAAAAGCGGGGTTAGAAAGGAGGAACACCAAGAAAAGTGATTTTAGAGCAGAGGAAAACCAAGAAAAGCGGAATAAGTGCGGAGGAAAACCAAGAAATGAGGAATAAGTGCTGAGGAAAACCAAGAAAAGCAGGGTTAGAGCGGAGGAAAACAAAGAAAAGCTGGGATAGAGCAGAGGAAAACCAAGAAAAGCGGGGTTAGAAAGGAGGAAAACCAAGAAAAGTGAAGTTAGAGCGGAGGAAAACCAAGAAAAGCGGGGTTAGAGCGGAGGAAAACCAAGAAAAGCGGGGTTAGATAGAAGGAAAACCAAGAAAAACGGGGTTAGAGCGGAGGAAAAGCATGAAAAACGGGGTTAGAGCGGAGGAAAACCAAGAAAAGTGAAGTTAGAGCGGAGGAAAACCGAGAAAAGCGGGTTTAGAGCGGAGGAAAACCAAGATAGTCGGGGTTACAGCGAAGGAAAACCAATAAAAAGAAGTTAGAGAGGAAGAAAACAAAGAAAAGCGCGGTTAGAGCAGCAGAAATCCAAGTGTGCCCCGGTGGCGCAGTGGTTAAAGACGCCGCCTTGCAACACTGGGGCCCGCAGTTCGAATCCCCCCTATGGCGCAAGTGCCGCTCTGCTACACAGAGGCTCGAATCCCGGGAGCTGGACTCGATGATCTGTAAGGTCCCTTCCAACCAGCACGAAACTATGAAACTATGAAAAGCATGGTTAGAGTGGAGAAAAACCAAGAAAAGCTGGGTTAAAGTGGAGAAAAACCAAGAAAAGCGGGGTTAGAAAGGAGGAACACCAAGAAAAGTGATTTTAGAGCAGAGGAAAACCAAGAAAAGCGGAATAAGTGCGGAGGAAAACCAAGAAATGAGGAATAAGTGCTGAGGAAAACCAAGAAAAGCAGGGTTAGAGCGGAGGAAAACAAAGAAAAGCTGGGATAGAGCGGAGGAAAACCAAGAAAAGCGGGGTTAGAAAGGAGGAAAACCAAGAAAATTGAAGTTAGAGCGGAGGAAAACCAAGAAAAGCGGGGATAGAGCGGAGGAAAACCAAGAAAAGCGGGGTTAGATAGAAGGAAAACCAAGAAAAACGGGGTTAGAGCGGAGGAAAAGCATGAAAAACGGGGTTAGAGCGGAGGAAAACCAAGAAAAGTGAAGTTAGAGCGGAGGAAAACCGAGAAAAGCGGGGTTAGAGCGGAGGAAAACCAAGATAGTCGGGGTTACAGCGAAGGAAAACCAATAAAAAGAAGTTAGAGAGGAAGAAAACAAAGAAAAGCGCGGTTAGAGCAGCAGAAATCCAAGTGTGCCCCGGTGGCGCAGTGGTTAAAGACGCCGCCTTGCAACACTCGGGCCCGCAGTTCGAATCCCCCCTATGGCGCAAGTGGTAGAAGTGCCGCTCTGCTACACAGAGGCTCGAATCCCGGGAGCTGGACTCGATGATCTGTAAGGTCCCTTCCAACCAGCACGAAACTATGAAACTATGAAAAGCATGGTTAGAGTGGAGAAAAACCAAGAAAAGCTGGGTTAAAGTGGAGAAAAACCAAGAAAAGCGGGGTTAGAGGGGAGGAAAACCAAGGAAAGCGGGGTTAGAAAAGAGGAAAACCAAGAAAAGCGAAGTTAGAGCGGAGGAAAACCAAGAAAAACGGGGTTAGAGAGAAGGAAAACCGAGAAAACCGGGGTCAGAGCGGAGGAAAATAAAGAAAAGTGAAGATAGAGGTGAGGAAAACCAAGAAAAGCGGGGATAGAGCGGAGGAAAACCAAGAAAAGCGAAGTTAGAGAAGAGGAATACCAAGAAAAATGATGTTAGAGAGGAGGAAAAGAAAGATAAGCAGGTCTAGAGCGGAGGAAAACCAAGAAAAGCGAAGTTAGAGCGGAGGAAAACCAAGAAAAGCGGGGTTATAGCGGAGGAAAACCAAGAAAAGCTGGGTTCGAGCAGAGGAAAACCAAGAAAAGCGGGGTTAGAAAGGAGGAAAACCAAGAAAAGTGATTTTAGAGCAGAGGAAAACCAAGAAAAGCGGAATAAGTGCGGAGGAAAACCAAGAAATGAGGAATAAGTGCTGAGGAAAACCAAGAAAAGCAGGGTTAGAGTGGAGGAAAACAAAGAAAAGCTGGGATAGAGCGGAGGAAAACCAAGAAAAGCGGGGTTAGAAAGGAGGAAAACCAAGAAAAGTGAAGTTAGAGCGGAGGAAAACCAAGATAGTCGGGGTTGCAGCGAAGGAAAACCAATAAAAAGAAGTTTGAGAGGAAGAAAACAAAGAAAAGCGCGGTTAGAGCAGCAGAAATCCAAGTGTGCCCCGGTGGCGCAGTGGTTAAAGACGCCGCCTTGCAACACTGGGGCCCGCAGTTCGAATCCCCCCTATGGCGCAAGTGCCGCTCTGCTACACAGAGGCTCGAATCCCGGGAGCTGGACTCGATGATCTGTAAGGTCCCTTCCAACCAGCACGAAACTATGAAACTATGAAAAGCATGGTTAGAGTGGAGAAAAACCAAGAAAAGCTGGGTTAAAGTGGAGAAAAACCAAGAAAAGCGGGGTTAGAGAGGAGGAAAACCAAGGAAAGCGAGGTTAGAAAAGAGGAAAACCAAGAAAAGCGGGGTTAGAGCGGAGGAAAACCAAGAAAAACGGGGTTAGAGAGAAGGAAAACCGAGAAAACCGGGGTTTGAGCGGAGGAAAAGAAAGAAAAGTGAAGATAGAGGTGAGGAAAACCAAAAAAGCGGGGATAGAGCGGAGGAAAACCAAGAAAAGCGAAGTTAGAGAAGAGGAATACCAAGAAAAATGATGTTAGAGAGGAGGAAAAGAAAGATAAGCAGGTCTAGAGCAGAGGAAAACCAAGAAAAGCGAAGTTAGAGCGGAGGAAAACCAAGAAAAGCTGGGTTCGAGCAGAGGAAAACCAAGAAAAGCGGGGTTAGAAAGGAGGAACACCAAGAAAAGTGATTTTAGAGCAGAGGAAAACCAAGAAAAGCGGAATAAGTGCGGAGGAAAACCAAGAAATGAGGAATAAGTGCTGAGGAAAACCAAGAAAAGCAGGGTTAGAGCGGAGGAAAACAAAGAAAAGCTGGGA
The DNA here is from genome assembly GCF_054131305.1 of Coturnix japonica. Classification (NCBI taxonomy): domain Eukaryota; kingdom Metazoa; phylum Chordata; class Aves; order Galliformes; family Phasianidae; genus Coturnix; species Coturnix japonica. The sequence goes on from NC_140669.1 coordinate 34,480,784, forward strand.
TAGAGCGGAGGAAAACCAAGAAAAGCGGGGTTAGAAAGGAGGAAAACCAAGAAAAGTGAAGTTAGAGCGGAGGAAAACCAAGAAAAGCGGGGTTAGAGCGGAGGAAAACCAAGAAAAGCGGGGTTAGATAGAAGGAAAACCAAGAAAAACGGGGTTAGAGCGGAGGAAAAGCATGAAAAACGGGGTTAGAGCGGAGGAAAACCAAGAAAAGTGAAGTTAGAGCGGAGGAAAACCGAGAAAAGCGGGTTTAGAGCGGAGGAAAACCAAGATAGTCGGGGTTACAGCGAAGGAAAACCAATAAAAAGAAGTTAGAGAGGAAGAAAACAAAGAAAAGCGCGGTTAGAGCAGCAGAAATCCAAGTGTGCCCCGGTGGCGCAGTGGTTAAAGACGCCGCCTTGCAACACTGGGGCCCGCAGTTCGAATCCCCCCTATGGCGCAAGTGGTAGAAGTGCCGCTCTGCTACACAGAGGCTCGAATCCCGGGAGCTGGACTCGATGATCTGTAAGGTCCCTTCACACCAGCACGAAACTATGAAACTATGAAAAGCATGGTTAGAGTGGAGAAAAACCAAGAAAAGCTGGGTTAAAGTGGAGAAAAACCAAGAAAAGCGGGGTTAGAGGGGAGGAAAACCAAGGAAAGCGAGGTTAGAAAAGAGGAAAACCAAGAAAAGCGGGGTTAGAGCGGAGGAAAACCAAGAAAAACGGGGTTAGAGAGAAGGAAAACCGAGAAAACCGGGGTTAGAGCGGAGGAAAAGAAAGAAAAGTGAAGATAGAGGTGAGGAAAACCAAAAAAGCGGGGATAGAGCGGAGGAAAACCAAGAAAAGCGAAGTTAGAGAAGAGGAATACCAAGAAAAATGATGTTAGAGAGGAGGAAAAGAAAGATAAGCTGGTCTAGAGCGGAGGATAACCAAGAAAAGCGAAGTTAGAGCGGAGGAAAACCAAGAAAAGCGGGGTTAGAGCGGAGGAAAACCAAGAAAAGCTGGGTTCGAGCAGAGGAAAACCAAGAAAAGCGGGGTTAGAAAGGAGGAACACCAAGAAAAGTGATTTTAGAGCAGAGGAAAACCAAGAAAAGCGGAATAAGTGCGGAGGAAAACCAAGAAATGAGGAATAAGTGCTGAGGAAAACCAAGAAAAGCAGGGTTAGAGCGGAGGAAAACAAAGAAAAGCTGGGATAGAGCGGAGGAAAACCAAGAAAAGCGGGGTTAGAAAGGAGGAAAACCAAGAAAAGTGAAGTTAGAGCGGAGGAAAACCAAGATAGTCGGGGTTACAGCGAAGGAAAACCAATAAAAAGAAGTTAGAGAGGAAGAAAACAAAGAAAAGCGCGGTTAGAGCAGCAGAAATCCAAGTGTGCCCCGGTGGCGCAGTGGTTAAAGACGCCGCCTTGCAACACTGGGGCCCGCAGTTCGAATCCCCCCTATGGCGCAAGTGCCGCTCTGCTACACAGAGGCTCGAATCCCGGGAGCTGGACTCGATGATCTGTAAGGTCCCTTCCAACCAGCACGAAACTATGAAACTATGAAAAGCATGGTTAGAGTGGAGAAAAACCAAGAAAAGCTGGGTTAAAGTGGAGAAAAACCAAGAAAAGCGGGGTTAGAGAGGAGGAAAACCAAGGAAAGCGAGGTTAGAAAAGAGGAAAACCAAGAAAAGCGGGGTTAGAGCGGAGGAAAACCAAGAAAAACGGGGTTAGAGAGAAGGAAAACCGAGAAAACCGGGGTTAGAGCGGAGGAAAAGAAAGAAAAGTGAAGATAGAGGTGAGGAAAACCAAAAAAGCGGGGATAGAGCGGAGGAAAACCAAGAAAAGCGAAGTTAGAGAAGAGGAATACCAAGAAAAATGATGTTAGAGAGGAGGAAAAGAAAGATAAGCAGGTCTAGAGCGGAGGAAAACCAAGAAAAGCGAAGTTAGAGCGGAGGAAAACCAAGAAAAGCTGGGTTCGAGCAGAGGAAAACCAAGAAAAGCGGGGTTAGAAAGGAGGAACACCAAGAAAAGTGATTTTAGAGCAGAGGAAAACCAAGAAAAGCGGAATAAGTGCGGAGGAAAACCAAGAAATGAGGAATAAGTGCTGAGGAAAACCAAGAAAAGCAGGGTTAGAGCGGAGGAAAACAAAGAAAAGCTGGGATAGAGCAGAGGAAAACCAAGAAAAGCGGGGTTAGAAAGGAGGAAAACCAAGAAAAGTGAAGTTAGAGCGGAGGAAAACCAAGAAAAGCGGGGTTAGAGCGGAGGAAAACCAAGAAAAGCGGGGTTAGATAGAAGGAAAACCAAGAAAAACGGGGTTAGAGCGGAGGAAAAGCATGAAAAACGGGGTTAGAGCGGAGGAAAACCAAGAAAAGTGAAGTTAGAGCGGAGGAAAACCGAGAAAAGCGGGGTTAGAGCGGAGGAAAACCAAGATAGTCGGGGTTACAGCGAAGGAAAACCAATAAAAAGAAGTTAGAGAGGAAGAAAACAAAGAAAAGCGCGGTTAGAGCAGCAGAAATCCAAGTGTGCCCCGGTGGCGCAGTGGTTAAAGACGCCGCCTTGCAACACTGGGGCCCGCAGTTCGAATCCCCCCTATGGCGCAAGTGGTAGAAGTGCCGCTCTGCTACACAGAGGCTCGAATCCCGGGAGCTGGACTCGATGATCTGTAAGGTCCCTTCCAACCAGCACGAAACTATGAAACTATGAAAAGCATGGTTAGAGTGGAGAAAAACCAAGAAAAGCTGGGTTAAAGTGGAGAAAAACCAAGAAAAGCGGGGTTAGAGGGGAGGAAAACCAAGGAAAGCGAGGTTAGAAAAGAGGAAAACCAAGAAAAGCGGGGTTAGAGCGGAGGAAAACCAAGAAAAACGGGGTTAGAGAGAAGGAAAACCGAGAAAACCGGGGTTAGAGCGGAGGAAAAGAAAGAAAAGTGAAGATAGAGGTGAGGAAAACCAAAAAAGCGGGGATAGAGCGGAGGAAAACCAAGAAAAGCGAAGTTAGAGAAGAGGAATACCAAGAAAAATGATGTTAGAGAGGAGGAAAAGAAAGATAAGCAGGTCTAGAGCGGAGGAAAACCAAGAAAAGCGAAGTTAGAGCGGAGGAAAACCAAGAAAAGCTGGGTTCGAGCAGAGGAAAACCAAGAAAAGCGGGGTTAGAAAGGAGGAACACCAAGAAAAGTGATTTTAGAGCAGAGGAAAACCAAGAAAAGCGGAATAAGTGCGGAGGAAAACCAAGAAATGAGGAATAAGTGCTGAGGAAAACCAAGAAAAGCAGGGTTAGAGCGGAGGAAAACAAAGAAAAGCTGGGATAGAGCGGAGGAAAACCAAGAAAAGCGGGGTTAGAAAGGAGGAAAACCAAGAAAAGTGAAGTTAGAGCGGAGGAAAACCAAGAAAAGCGGGGATAGAGCGGAGGAAAACCAAGAAAAGCGGGGTTAGATAGAAGGAAAACCAAGAAAAACGGGGTTAGAGCGGAGGAAAAGCATGAAAAACGGGGTTAGAGCGGAGGAAAACCAAGAAAAGTGAAGTTAGAGCGGAGGAAAACCATGAAAAGCGGGGTTAGAGCGGAGGAAAACCAAGATAGTCGGGGTTACAGCGAAGGAAAACCAATAAAAAGAAGTTAGAGAGGAAGAAAACAAAGAAAAGCACGGTTAGAGCAGCAGAAATCCAAGTGTGCCCCGGTGGCGCAGTGGTTAAAGACGCCGCCTTGCAACACTGGGGCCCGCAGTTCGAATCCCCCCTATGGCGCAAGTGGTAGAAGTGCCACTCTGCTACACAGAGGCTCGAATCCCGGGAGCTGGACTCGATGATCTGTAAGGTCCCTTCCAACCAGCACGAAACTATGAAACTATGAAAAGCATGGTTAGAGTGGAGAAAAACCAAGAAAAGCTGGGTTAAAGTGGAGAAAAACCAAGAAAAGCGGGGTTAGAGGGGAGGAAAACCAAGGAAAGCGAGGTTAGAAAAGAGGAAAACCAAGAAAAGCGGGGTTAGAGCGGAGGAAAACCAAGAAAAACGGGGTTAGAGAGAAGGAAAACCGAGAAAACCGGGGTTAGAGCGGAGGAAAAGAAAGAAAAGTGAAGATAGAGGTGAGGAAAACCAAAAAAGCGGGGATAGAGCGGAGGAAAACCAAGAAAAGCGAAGTTAGAGAAGAGGAATACCAAGAAAAATGATGTTAGAGAGGAGGAAAAGAAAGATAAGCTGGTCTAGAGCGGAGGATAACCAAGAAAAGCGAAGTTAGAGCGGAGGAAAACCAAGAAAAGCGGGGTTAGAGCGGAGGAAAACCAAGAAAAGCTGGGTTCGAGCAGAGGAAAACCAAGAAAAGCGGGGTTAGAAAGGAGGAACACCAAGAAAAGTGATTTTAGAGCAGAGGAAAACCAAGAAAAGCGGAATAAGTGCGGAGGAAAACCAAGAAATGAGGAATAAGTGCTGAGGAAAACCAAGAAAAGCAGGGTTAGAGCGGAGGAAAACAAAGAAAAGCTGGGATAGAGCAGAGGAAAACCAAGAAAAGCGGGGTTAGAAAGGAGGAAAACCAAGAAAAGTGAAGTTAGAGCGGAGGAAAACCAAGAAAAGCGGGGTTAGAGCGGAGGAAAACCAAGAAAAGCGGGGTTAGATAGAAGGAAAACCAAGAAAAACGGGGTTAGAGCGGAGGAAAAGCATGAAAAACGGGGTTAGAGCGGAGGAAAACCAAGAAAAGTGAAGTTAGAGCGGAGGAAAACCGAGAAAAGCGGGTTTAGTGCGGAGGAAAACCAAGATAGTCGGGGTTACAGCGAAGGAAAACCAATAAAAAGAAGTTAGAGAGGAAGAAAACAAAGAAAAGCGCGGTTAGAGCAGCAGAAATCCAAGTGTGCCCCGGTGGCGCAGTGGTTAAAGACGCCGCCTTGCAACACTGGGGCCCGCAGTTCGAATCCCCCCTATGGCGCAAGTGGTAGAAGTGCCGCTCTGCTACACAGAGGCTCGAATCCCGGGAGCTGGACTCGATGATCTGTAAGGTCCCTTCCAACCAGCACGAAACTATGAAACTATGAAAAGCATGGTTAGAGTGGAGAAAAACCAAGAAAAGCTGGGTTAAAGTGGAGAAAAACCAAGAAAAGCGGGGTTAGAGGGGAGGAAAACCAAGGAAAGCGAGGTTAGAAAAGAGGAAAACCAAGAAAAGCGGGGTTAGAGCGGAGGAAAACCAAGAAAAACGGGGTTAGAGAGAAGGAAAACCGAGAAAACCGGGGTTAGAGCGGAGGAAAAGAAAGAAAAGTGAAGATAGAGGTGAGGAAAACCAAAAAAGCGGGGATAGAGCGGAGGAAAACCAAGAAAAGCGAAGTTAGAGAAGAGGAATACCAAGAAAAATGATGTTAGAGAGGAGGAAAAGAAAGATAAGCAGGTCTAGAGCGGAGGAAAACCAAGAAAAGCGAAGTTAGAGCGGAGGAAAACCAAGAAAAGCTGGGTTCGAGCAGAGGAAAACCAAGAAAAGCGGGGTTAGAAAGGAGGAACACCAAGAAAAGTGATTTTAGAGCAGAGGAAAACCAAGAAAAGCGGAATAAGTGCGGAGGAAAACCAAGAAATGAGGAATAAGTGCTGAGGAAAACCAAGAAAAGCAGGGTTAGAGCGGAGGAAAACAAAGAAAAGCTGGGATAGAGCGGAGGAAAACCAAGAAAAGCGGGGTTAGAAAGGAGGAAAACCAAGAAAAGTGAAGTTAGAGCGGAGGAAAACCAAGAAAAGCGGGGATAGAGCGGAGGAAAACCAAGAAAAGCGGGGTTAGATAGAAGGAAAACCAAGAAAAACGGGGTTAGAGCGGAGGAAAAGCATGAAAAACGGGGTTAGAGCGGAGGAAAACCAAGAAAAGTTAAGTTAGAGCGGAGGAAAACCGAGAAAAGCGGGGTTAGAGCGGAGGAAAACCAAGATAGTCGGGGTTACAGCGAAGGAAAACCAATAAAAAGAAGTTAGAGAGGAAGAAAACAAAGAAAAGCACGGTTAGAGCAGCAGAAATCCAAGTGTGCCCCGGTGGCGCAGTGGTTAAAGACGCCGCCTTGCAACACTGGGGCCCGCAGTTCGAATCCCCCCTATGGCGCAAGTGCCACTCTGCTACACAGAGGCTCGAATCCCGGGAGCTGGACTCGATGATCTGTAAGGTCCCTTCCAACCAGCACGAAACTATGAAACTATGAAAAGCATGGTTAGAGTGGAGAAAAACCAAGAAAAGCTGGGTTAAAGTGGAGAAAAACCAAGAAAAGCGGGGTTAGAGGGGAGGAAAACCAAGGAAAGCGAGGTTAGAAAAGAGGAAAACCAAGAAAAGCGGGGTTAGAGCGGAGGAAAACCAAGAAAAACGGGGTTAGAGAGAAGGAAAACCGAGAAAACCGGGGTTAGAGCGGAGGAAAAGAAAGAAAAGTGAAGATAGAGGTGAGGAAAACCAAAAAAGCGGGGATAGAGCGGAGGAAAACCAAGAAAAGCGAAGTTAGAGAAGAGGAATACCAAGAAAAATGATGTTAGAGAGGAGGAAAAGAAAGATAAGCAGGTCTAGAGCGGAGGAAAACCAAGAAAAGCGAAGTTAGAGCGGAGGAAAACCAAGAAAAGCTGGGTTCGAGCAGAGGAAAACCAAGAAAAGCGGGGTTAGAAAGGAGGAACACCAAGAAAAGTGATTTTAGAGCAGAGGAAAACCAAGAAAAGCGGAATAAGTGCGGAGGAAAACCAAGAAATGAGGAATAAGTGCTGAGGAAAACCAAGAAAAGCAGGGTTAGAGCGGAGGAAAACAAAGAAAAGCTGGGATAGAGCAGAGGAAAACCAAGAAAAGCGGGGTTAGAAAGGAGGAAAACCAAGAAAAGTGAAGTTAGAGCGGAGGAAAACCAAGAAAAGCGGGGATAGAGCGGAGGAAAACCAAGAAAAGCGGGGTTAGATAGAAGGAAAACCAAGAAAAACGGGGTTAGAGCGGAGGAAAAGCATGAAAAACGGGGTTAGAGCGGAGGAAAACCAAGAAAAGTGAAGTTAGAGCGGAGGAAAACCATGAAAAGCGGGGTTAGAGCGGAGGAAAACCAAGATAGTCGGGGTTACAGCGAAGGAAAACCAATAAAAAGAAGTTAGAGAGGAAGAAAACAAAGAAAAGCACGGTTAGAGCAGCAGAAATCCAAGTGTGCCCCGGTGGCGCAGTGGTTAAAGACGCCGCCTTGCAACACTGGGGCCCGCAGTTCGAATCCCCCCTATGGCGCAAGTGGTAGAAGTGCCGCTCTGCTACACAGAGGCTCGAATCCCGGGAGCTGGACTCGATGATCTGTAAGGTCCCTTCCAACCAGCACGAAACTATGAAACTATGAAAAGCATGGTTAGAGTGGAGAAAAACCAAGAAAAGCTGGGTTAAAGTGGAGAAAAACCAAGAAAAGCGGGGTTAGAGGGGAGGAAAACCAAGGAAAGCGAGGTTAGAAAAGAGGAAAACCAAGAAAAGCGGGGTTAGAGCGGAGGAAAACCAAGAAAAACGGGGTTAGAGAGAAGGAAAACCGAGAAAACCGGGGTTAGAGCGGAGGAAAAGAAAGAAAAGTGAAGATAGAGGTGAGGAAAACCAAAAAAGCGGGGATAGAGCGGAGGAAAACCAAGAAAAGCGAAGTTAGAGAAGAGGAATACCAAGAAAAATGATGTTAGAGAGGAGGAAAAGAAAGATAAGCTGGTCTAGAGCGGAGGATAACCAAGAAAAGCGAAGTTAGAGCGGAGGAAAACCAAGAAAAGCGGGGTTAGAGCGGAGGAAAACCAAGAAAAGCTGGGTTCGAGCAGAGGAAAACCAAGAAAAGCGGGGTTAGAAAGGAGGAACACCAAGAAAAGTGATTTTAGAGCAGAGGAAAACCAAGAAAAGCGGAATAAGTGCGGAGGAAAACCAAGAAATGAGGAATAAGTGCTGAGGAAAACCAAGAAAAGCAGGGTTAGAGCGGAGGAAAACAAAGAAAAGCTGGGATAGAGCAGAGGAAAACCAAGAAAAGCGGGGTTAGAAAGGAGGAAAACCAAGAAAAGTGAAGTTAGAGCGGAGGAAAACCAAGAAAAGCGGGGTTAGAGCGGAGGAAAACCAAGAAAAGCGGGGTTAGATAGAAGGAAAACCAAGAAAAACGGGGTTAGAGCGGAGGAAAAGCATGAAAAACGGGGTTAGAGCGGAGGAAAACCAAGAAAAGTGAAGTTAGAGCGGAGGAAAACCGAGAAAAGCGGGTTTAGAGCGGAGGAAAACCAAGATAGTCGGGGTTACAGCGAAGGAAAACCAATAAAAAGAAGTTAGAGAGGAAGAAAACAAAGAAAAGCGCGGTTAGAGCAGCAGAAATCCAAGTGTGCCCCGGTGGCGCAGTGGTTAAAGACGCCGCCTTGCAACACTGGGGCCCGCAGTTCGAATCCCCCCTATGGCGCAAGTGGTAGAAGTGCCGCTCTGCTACACAGAGGCTCGAATCCCGGGAGCTGGACTCGATGATCTGTAAGGTCCCTTCCAACCAGCACGAAACTATGAAACTATGAAAAGCATGGTTAGAGTGGAGAAAAACCAAGAAAAGCTGGGTTAAAGTGGAGAAAAACCAAGAAAAGCGGGGTTAGAGGGGAGGAAAACCAAGGAAAGCGAGGTTAGAAAAGAGGAAAACCAAGAAAAGCGGGGTTAGAGCGGAGGAAAACCAAGAAAAACGGGGTTAGAGAGAAGGAAAACCGAGAAAACCGGGGTTAGAGCGGAGGAAAAGAAAGAAAAGTGAAGATAGAGGTGAGGAAAACCAAAAAAGCGGGGATAGAGCGGAGGAAAACCAAGAAAAGCGAAGTTAGAGAAGAGGAATACCAAGAAAAATGATGTTAGAGAGGAGGAAAAGAAAGATAAGCAGGTCTAGAGCGGAGGAAAACCAAGAAAAGCGAAGTTAGAGCGGAGGAAAACCAAGAAAAGCTGGGTTCGAGCAGAGGAAAACCAAGAAAAGCGGGGTTAGAAAGGAGGAACACCAAGAAAAGTGATTTTAGAGCAGAGGAAAACCAAGAAAAGCGGAATAAGTGCGGAGGAAAACCAAGAAATGAGGAATAAGTGCTGAGGAAAACCAAGAAAAGCAGGGTTAGAGCGGAGGAAAACAAAGAAAAGCTGGGATAGAGCGGAGGAAAACCAAGAAAAGCGGGGTTAGAAAGGAGGAAAACCAAGAAAAGTGAAGTTAGAGCGGAGGAAAACCAAGAAAAGCGGGGATAGAGCGGAGGAAAACCAAGAAAAGCGGGGTTAGATAGAAGGAAAACCAAGAAAAACGGGGTTAGAGCGGAGGAAAAGCATGAAAAACGGGGTTAGAGCGGAGGAAAACCAAGAAAAGTTAAGTTAGAGCGGAGGAAAACCGAGAAAAGCGGGGTTAGAGCGGAGGAAAACCAAGATAGTCGGGGTTACAGCGAAGGAAAACCAATAAAAAGAAGTTAGAGAGGAAGAAAACAAAGAAAAGCACGGTTAGAGCAGCAGAAATCCAAGTGTGCCCCGGTGGCGCAGTGGTTAAAGACGCCGCCTTGCAACACTGGGGCCCGCAGTTCGAATCCCCCCTATGGCGCAAGTGCCACTCTGCTACACAGAGGCTCGAATCCCGGGAGCTGGACTCGATGATCTGTAAGGTCCCTTCCAACCAGCACGAAACTATGAAACTATGAAAAGCATGGTTAGAGTGGAGAAAAACCAAGAAAAGCTGGGTTAAAGTGGAGAAAAACCAAGAAAAGCGGGGTTAGAGGGGAGGAAAACCAAGGAAAGCGAGGTTAGAAAAGAGGAAAACCAAGAAAAGCGGGGTTAGAGCGGAGGAAAACCAAGAAAAACGGGGTTAGAGAGAAGGAAAACCGAGAAAACCGGGGTTAGAGCGGAGGAAAAGAAAGAAAAGTGAAGATAGAGGTGAGGAAAACCAAAAAAGCGGGGATAGAGCGGAGGAAAACCAAGAAAAGCGAAGTTAGAGAAGAGGAATACCAAGAAAAATGATGTTAGAGAGGAGGAAAAGAAAGATAAGCTGGTCTAGAGCGGAGGATAACCAAGAAAAGCGAAGTTAGAGCGGAGGAAAACCAAGAAAAGCGGGGTTAGAGCGGAGGAAAACCAAGAAAAGCTGGGTTCGAGCAGAGGAAAACCAAGAAAAGCGGGGTTAGAAAGGAGGAACACCAAGAAAAGTGATTTTAGAGCAGAGGAAAACCAAGAAAAGCGGAATAAGTGCGGAGGAAAACCAAGAAATGAGGAATAAGTGCTGAGGAAAACCAAGAAAAGCAGGGTTAGAGCGGAGGAAAACAAAGAAAAGCTGGGATAGAGCGGAGGAAAACCAAGAAAAGCGGGGTTAGAAAGGAGGAAAACCAAGAAAAGTGAAGTTAGAGCGGAGGAAAACCAAGATAGTCGGGGTTACAGCGAAGGAAAACCAATAAAAAGAAGTTAGAGAGGAAGAAAACAAAGAAAAGCACGGTTAGAGCAGCAGAAATCCAAGTGTGCCCCGGTGGCGCAGTGGTTAAAGACGCCGCCTTGCAACACTGGGGCCCGCAGTTCGAATCCCCCCTATGGCGCAAGTGCCACTCTGCTACACAGAGGCTCGAATCCCGGGAGCTGGACTCGATGATCTGTAAGGTCCCTTCCAACCAGCACGAAACTATGAAACTATGAAAAGCATGGTTAGAGTGGAGAAAAACCAAGAAAAGCTGGGTTAAAGTGGAGAAAAACCAAGAAAAGCGGGGTTAGAGGGGAGGAAAACCAAGGAAAGCGGGGTTAGAAAAGAGGAAAACCAAGAAAAGCGAAGTTAGAGCGGAGGAAAACCAAGAAAAACGGGGTTAGAGAGAAGGAAAACCGAGAAAACCGGGGTCAGAGCGGAGGAAAAGAAAGAAAAGTGAAGATAGAGGTGAGGAAAACCAAAAAAGCGGGGATAGAGCGGAGGAAAACCAAGAAAAGCGAAGTTAGAGAAGAGGAATACCAAGAAAAATGATGTTAGAGAGGAGGAAAAGAAAGATAAGCAGGTCTAGAGCGGAGGAAAACCAAGAAAAGCGAAGTTAGAGCGGAGGAAAACCAAGAAAAGCGGGGTTATAGCGGAGGAAAACCAAGAAAAGCTGGGTTCGAGCAGAGGAAAACCAAGAAAAGCGGGGTTAGAAAGGAGGAAAACCAAGAAAAGTGATTTTAGAGCAGAGGAAAACCAAGAAAAGCGGAATAAGTGCGGAGGAAAACCAAGAAATGAGGAATAAGTGCTGAGGAAAACCAAGAAAAGCAGGGTTAGAGCGGAGGAAAACAAAGAAAAGCTGGGATAGAGCGGAGGAAAACCAAGAAAAGCGGGGTTAGAAAGGAGGAAAACCAAGAAAAGTGAAGTTAGAGCGGAGGAAAACCAAGATAGTCGGGGTTACAGCGAAGGAAAACCAATAAAAAGAAGTTAGAGAGGAAGAAAACAAAGAAAAGCGCGGTTAGAGCAGCAGAAATCCAAGTGTGCCCCGGTGGCGCAGTGGTTAAAGACGCCGCCTTGCAACACTGGGGCCCGCAGTTCGAATCCCCCCTATGGCGCAAGTGCCGCTCTGCTACACAGAGGCTCGAATCCCGGGAGCTGGACTCGATGATCTGTAAGGTCCCTTCCAACCAGCACGAAACTATGAAACTATGAAAAGCATGGTTAGAGTGGAGAAAAACCAAGAAAAGCTGGGTTAAAGTGGAGAAAAACCAAGAAAAGCGGGGTTAGAAAGGAGGAACACCAAGAAAAGTGATTTTAGAGCAGAGGAAAACCAAGAAAAGCGGAATAAGTGCGGAGGAAAACCAAGAAATGAGGAATAAGTGCTGAGGAAAACCAAGAAAAGCAGGGTTAGAGCGGAGGAAAACAAAGAAAAGCTGGGATAGAGCGGAGGAAAACCAAGAAAAGCGGGGTTAGAAAGGAGGAAAACCAAGAAAAGTGAAGTTAGAGCGGAGGAAAACCAAGAAAAGCGGGGATAGAGCGGAGGAAAACCAAGAAAAGCGGGGTTAGATAGAAGGAAAACCAAGAAAAACGGGGTTAGAGCGGAGGAAAAGCATGAAAAACGGGGTTAGAGCGGAGGAAAACCAAGAAAAGTGAAGTTAGAGCGGAGGAAAACCGAGAAAAGCGGGGTTAGAGCGGAGGAAAACCAAGATAGTCGGGGTTACAGCGAAGGAAAACCAATAAAAAGAAGTTAGAGAGGAAGAAAACAAAGAAAAGCGCGGTTAGAGCAGCAGAAATCCAAGTGTGCCCCGGTGGCGCAGTGGTTAAAGACGCCGCCTTGCAACACTGGGGCCCGCAGTTCGAATCCCCCCTATGGCGCAAGTGGTAGAAGTGCCGCTCTGCTACACAGAGGCTCGAATCCCGGGAGCTGGACTCGATGATCTGTAAGGTCCCTTCCAACCAGCACGAAACTATGAAACTATGAAAAGCATGGTTAGAGTGGAGAAAAACCAAGAAAAGCTGGGTTAAAGTGGAGAAAAACCAAGAAAAGCGGGGTTAGAGGGGAGGAAAACCAAGGAAAGCGGGGTTAGAAAAGAGGAAAACCAAGAAAAGCGATGTTAGAGCGGAGGAAAACCAAGAAAAACGGGGTTAGAGAGAAGGAAAACCGAGAAAACCGGGGTCAGAGCGGAGGAAAATAAAGAAAAGTGAAGATAGAGGTGAGGAAAACCAAGAAAAGCGGGGATAGAGCGGAGGAAAACCAAGAAAAGCGAAGTTAGAGAAGAGGAATACCAAGAAAAATGATGTTAGAGAGGAGGAAAAGAAAGATAAGCAGGTCTAGAGCGGAGGAAAACCAAGAAAAGCGAAGTTAGAGCGGAGGAAAACCAAGAAAAGCGGGGTTATAGCGGAGGAAAACCAAGAAAAGCTGGGTTCGAGCAGAGGAAAACCAAGAAAAGCGGGGTTAGAAAGGAGGAAAACCAAGAAAAGTGATTTTAGAGCAGAGGAAAACCAAGAAAAGCGGAATAAGTGCGGAGGAAAACCAAGAAATGAGGAATAAGTGCTGAGCAAAAACCAAGAAAAGCAGGGTTAGAGCGGAGGAAAACAAAGAAAAGCTGGGATAGAGCGGAGGAAAACCAAGAAAAGCGGGGTTAGAAAGGAGGAAAACCAAGAAAAGTGAAGTTAGAGCGGAGGAAAACCAAGATAGTCGGGGTTACAGCGAAGGAAAACCAATAAAAAGAAGTTAGAGAGGAAGAAAACAAAGAAAAGCGCGGTTAGAGCAGCAGAAATCCAAGTGTGCCCCGGTGGCGCAGTGGTTAAAGACGCCGCCTTGCAACACTGGGGCCCGCAGTTCGAATCCCCCCTATGGCGCAAGTGGTAGAAGTGCCGCTCTGCTACACAGAGGCTCGAATCCCGGGAGCTGGACTCGATGATCTATCTGTAAGGTCCCTTCCAACCAGCACGAAACTATGAAACTATGAAAAGCATGGTTAGAGTGGAGAAAAACCAAGAAAAGCTGGGTTAAAGTGGAGAAAAACCAAGAAAAGCGGGGTTAGAGAGGAGGAAAACCAAGGAAAGCGAGGTTAGAAAAGAGGAAAACCAAGAAAAGCGGGGTTAGAGCGGAGGAAAACCAAGAAAAACGGGGTTAGAGAGAAGGAAAACCGAGAAAACCGGGGTTAGAGCGGAGGAAAAGAAAGAAAAGTGAAGATAGAGGTGAGGAAAACCAAAAAAGCGGGGATAGAGCGGAGGAAAACCAAGAAAAGCGAAGTTAGAGAAGAGGAATACCAAGAAAAATGATGTTAGAGAGGAGGAAAAGAAAGATAAGCAGGTCTAGAGCGGAGGAAAACCAAGAAAAGCGAAGTTAGAGCGGAGGAAAACCAAGAAAAGCTGGGTTCGAGCAGAGGAAAACCAAGAAAAGCGGGGTTAGAAAGGAGGAACACCAAGAAAAGTGATTTTAGAGCAGAGGAAAACCAAGAAAAGCGGAATAAGTGCGGAGGAAAACCAAGAAATGAGGAATAAGTGCTGAGGAAAACCAAGAAAAGCAGGGTTAGAGCGGAGGAAAACAAAGAAAAGCTGGGATAGAGCGGAGGAAAACCAAGAAAAGCGGGGTTAGAAAGGAGGAAAACCAAGAAAAGTGAAGTTAGAGCGGAGGAAAACCAAGATAGTCGGGGTTACAGCGAAGGAAAACCAATAAAAAGAAGTTAGAGAGGAAGAAAACAAAGAAAAGCGCGGTTAGAGCAGCAGAAATCCAAGTGTGCCCCGGTGGCGCAGTGGTTAAAGACGCCGCCTTGCAACACTGGGGCCCGCAGTTCGAATCCCCCCTATGGCGCAAGTGCCGCTCTGCTACACAGAGGCTCGAATCCCGGGAGCTGGACTCGATGATCTGTAAGGTCCCTTCCAACCAGCACGAAACTATGAAACTATGAAAAGCATGGTTAGAGTGGAGAAAAACCAAGAAAAGCTGGGTTAAAGTGGAGAAAAACCAAGAAAAGCGGGGTTAGAGAGGAGGAAAACCAAGGAAAGCGAGGTTAGAAAAGAGGAAAACCAAGAAAAGCGGGATTAGAGCGGAGGAAAACCAAGAAAAACGGGGTTAGAGAGAAGGAAAACCGAGAAAACCGGGGTTAGAGCGGAGGAAAAGAAAGAAAAGTGAAGATAGAGGTGAGGAAAACCAAAAAAGCGGGGATAGAGCGGAGGAAAACCAAGAAAAGCGAAGTTAGAGAAGAGGAATACCAAGAAAAATGATGTTAGAGAGGAGGAAAAGAAAGATAAGCAGGTCTAGAGCAGAGGAAAACAAAGAAAAGCGAAGTTAGAGCGGAGGAAAACCAAGAAAAGCTGGGTTCGAGCAGAGGAAAACCAAGAAAAGCGGGGTTAGAAAGGAGGAACACCAAGAAAAGTGATTTTAGAGCAGAGGAAAACCAAGAAAAGCGGAATAAGTGCGGAGGAAAACCAAGAAATGAGGAATAAGTGCTGAGGAAAACCAAGAAAAGCAGGGTTAGAGCGGAGGAAAACAAAGAAAAGCTGGGATAGAGCGGAGGAAAACCAAGAAAAGCGGGGTTAGAAAGGAGGAAAACCAAGAAAAGTGAAGTTAGAGCGGAGGAAAACCAAGAAAAGCGGGGTTAGAGCGGAGGAAAACCAAGAAAAGCGGGGTTAGATAGAAGGAAAACCAAGAAAAACGGGGTTAGAGCGGAGGAAAAGCATGAAAAACGGGGTTAGAGCGGAGGAAAACCAAGAAAAGTGAAGTTAGAGCGGAGGAAAACCGAGAAAAGCGGGGTTAGAGCGGAGGAAAACCAAGATAGTCGGGGTTACAGCGAAGGAAAACCAATAAAAAGAAGTTAGAGAGGAAGAAAACAAAGAAAAGCGCGGTTAGAGCAGCAGAAATCCAAGTGTGCCCCGGTGGCGCAGTGGTTAAAGACGCCGCCTTGCAACACTGGGGCCCGCAGTTCGAATCCCCCCTATGGCGCAAGTGGTAGAAGTGCCGCTCTGCTACACAGAGGCTCGAATCCCGGGAGCTGGACTCGATGATCTGTAAGGTCCCTTCACACCAGCACGAAACTATGAAACTATGAAAAGCATGGTTAGAGTGGAGAAAAACCAAGAAAAGCTGGGTTAAAGTGGAGAAAAACCAAGAAAAGCGGGGTTAGAGGGGAGGAAAACCAAGGAAAGCGAGGTTAGAAAAGAGGAAAACCAAGAAAAGCGGGGTTAGAGCGGAGGAAAACCAAGAAAAACGGGGTTAGAGAGAAGGAAAACCGAGAAAACCGGGGTTAGAGCGGAGGAAAAGAAAGAAAAGTGAAGATAGAGGTGAGGAAAACCAAAAAAGCGGGGATAGAGCGGAGGAAAACCAAGAAAAGCGAAGTTAGAGAAGAGGAATACCAAGAAAAATGATGTTAGAGAGGAGGAAAAGAAAGATAAGCTGGTCTAGAGCGGAGGATAACCAAGAAAAGCGAAGTTAGAGCGGAGGAAAACCAAGAAAAGCGGGGTTATAGCGGAGGAAAACCAAGAAAAGCTGGGTTCGAGCAGAGGAAAACCAAGAAAAGCGGGGTTAGAAAGGAGGAACACCAAGAAAAGTGATTTTAGAGCAGAGGAAAACCAAGAAAAGCGGAATAAGTGCGGAGGAAAACCAAGAAATGAGGAATAAGTGCTGAGGAAAACCAAGAAAAGCAGGGTTAGAGCGGAGGAAAACAAAGAAAAGCTGGGATAGAGCGGAGGAAAACCAAGAAAAGCGGGGTTAGAAAGGAGGAAAACCAAGAAAAGTGAAGTTAGAGCGGAGGAAAACCAAGATAGTCGGGGTTACAGCGAAGGAAAACCAATAAAAAGAAGTTAGAGAGGAAGAAAACAAAGAAAAGCGCGGTTAGAGCAGCAGAAATCCAAGTGTGCCCCGGTGGCGCAGTGGTTAAAGACGCCGCCTTGCAACACTGGGGCCCGCAGTTCGAATCCCCCCTATGGCGCAAGTGCCGCTCTGCTACACAGAGGCTCGAATCCCGGGAGCTGGACTCGATGATCTGTAAGGTCCCTTCCAACCAGCACGAAACTATGAAACTATGAAAAGCATGGTTAGAGTGGAGAAAAACCAAGAAAAGCTGGGTTAAAGTGGAGAAAAACCAAGAAAAGCGGGGTTAGAGAGGAGGAAAACCAAGGAAAGCGAGGTTAGAAAAGAGGAAAACCAAGAAAAGCGGGGTTAGAGCGGAGGAAAACCAAGAAAAACGGGGTTAGAGAGAAGGAAAACCGAGAAAACCGGGGTTAGAGCGGAGGAAAAGAAAGAAAAGTGAAGATAGAGGTGAGGAAAACCAAAAAAGCGGGGATAGAGCGGAGGAAAACCAAGAAAAGCGAAGTTAGAGAAGAGGAATACCAAGAAAAATGATGTTAGAGAGGAGGAAAAGAAAGATAAGCAGGTCTAGAGCGGAGGAAAACCAAGAAAAGCGAAGTTAGAGCGGAGGAAAACCAAGAAAAGCTGGGTTCGAGCAGAGGAAAACCAAGAAAAGCGGGGTTAGAAAGGAGGAACACCAAGAAAAGTGATTTTAGAGCAGAGGAAAACCAAGAAAAGCGGAATAAGTGCGGAGGAAAACCAAGAAATGAGGAATAAGTGCTGAGGAAAACCAAGAAAAGCAGGGTTAGAGCGGAGGAAAACAAAGAAAAGCTGGGATAGAGCAGAGGAAAACCAAGAAAAGCGGGGTTAGAAAGGAGGAAAACCAAGAAAAGTGAAGTTAGAGCGGAGGAAAACCAAGAAAAGCGGGGTTAGAGCGGAGGAAAACCAAGAAAAGCGGGGTTAGATAGAAGGAAAACCAAGAAAAACGGGGTTAGAGCGGAGGAAAAGCATGAAAAACGGGGTTAGAGCGGAGGAAAACCGAGAAAAGCGGGGTTAGAGCGGAGGAAAACCAAGATAGTCGGGGTTACAGCGAAGGAAAACCAATAAAAAGAAGTTAGAGAGGAAGAAAACAAAGAAAAGCGCGGTTAGAGCAGCAGAAATCCAAGTGTGCCCCGGTGGCGCAGTGGTTAAAGACGCCGCCTTGCAACACTGGGGCCCGCAGTTCGAATCCCCCCTATGGCGCAAGTGGTAGAAGTGCCGCTCTGCTACACAGAGGCTCGAATCCCGGGAGCTGGACTCGATGATCTGTAAGGTCCCTTCCAACCAGCACGAAACTATGAAACTATGAAAAGCATGGTTAGAGTGGAGAAAAACCAAGAAAAGCTGGGTTAAAGTGGAGAAAAACCAAGAAAAGCGGGGTTAGAGGGGAGGAAAACCAAGGAAAGCGAGGTTAGAAAAGAGGAAAACCAAGAAAAGCGGGGTTAGAGCGGAGGAAAACCAAGAAAAACGGGGTTAGAGAGAAGGAAAACCGAGAAAACCGGGGTTAGAGCGGAGGAAAAGAAAGAAAAGTGAAGATAGAGGTGAGGAAAACCAAAAAAGCGGGGATAGAGCGGAGGAAAACCAAGAAAAGCGAAGTTAGAGAAGAGGAATACCAAGAAAAATGATGTTAGAGAGGAGGAAAAGAAAGATAAGCAGGTCTAGAGCGGAGGAAAACCAAGAAAAGCGAAGTTAGAGCGGAGGAAAACCAAGAAAAGCTGGGTTCGAGCAGAGGAAAACCAAGAAAAGCGGGGTTAGAAAGGAGGAACACCAAGAAAAGTGATTTTAGAGCAGAGGAAAACCAAGAAAAGCGGAATAAGTGCGGAGGAAAACCAAGAAATGAGGAATAAGTGCTGAGGAAAACCAAGAAAAGCAGGGTTAGAGCGGAGGAAAACAAAGAAAAGCTGGGATAGAGCGGAGGAAAACCAAGAAAAGCGGGGTTAGAAAGGAGGAAAACCAAGAAAAGTGAAGTTAGAGCGGAGGAAAACCAAGATAGTCGGGGTTACAGCGAAGGAAAACCAATAAAAAGAAGTTAGAGAGGAAGAAAACAAAGAAAAGCGCGGTTAGAGCAGCAGAAATCCAAGTGTGCCCCGGTGGCGCAGTGGTTAAAGACGCCGCCTTGCAACACTGGGGCCCGCAGTTCGAATCCCCCCTATGGCGCAAGTGGTAGAAGTGCCGCTCTGCTACACAGAGGCTCGAATCCCGGGAGCTGGACTCGATGATCTGTAAGGTCCCTTCCAACCAGCACGAAACTATGAAACTATGAAAAGCATGGTTAGAGTGGAGAAAAACCAAGAAAAGCTGGGTTAAAGTGGAGAAAAACCAAGAAAAGCGGGGTTAGAGGGGAGGAAAACCAAGGAAAGAGGGGTTAGAAAAGAGGAAAACCGAGAAAACCGGGGTCAGAGCGGAGGAAAATAAAGAAAAGTGAAGATAGAGGTGAGGAAAACCAAGAAAAGCAGGGATAGAGCGGAGGAAAACCAAGAAAAGCGAAGTTAGAGAAGAGGAATACCAAGAAAAATGATGTTAGAGAGGAGGAAAAGAAAGATAAGCAGGTCTAGAGCGGAGGAAAACCAAAAAAAGCGAAGTTAGAGCGGAGGAAAACCAAGAAAAGCGGGGTTATAGCGGAGGAAAACCAAGAAAAGCTGGGTTCGAGCAGAGGAAAACCAAGAAAAGCGGGGTTAGAAAGGAGGAAAACCAAGAAAAGTGATTTTAGAGCAGAGGAAAACCAAGAAAAGCGGAATAAGTGCGGAGGAAAACCAAGAAATGAGGAATAAGTGCTGAGGAAAACCAAGAAAAGCAGGGTTAGAGCGGAGGAAAACAAAGAAAAGCTGGGATAGAGCGGAGGAAAACCAAGAAAAGCGGGGTTAGAAAGGAGGAAAACCAAGAAAAGTGAAGTTAGAGCGGAGGAAAACCAAGATAGTCGGGGTTACAGCGAAGGAAAACCAATAAAAAGAAGTTAGAGAGGAAGAAAACAAAGAAAAGCGCGGTTAGAGCAGCAGAAATCCAAGTGTGCCCCGGTGGCGCAGTGGTTAAAGACGCCGCCTTGCAACACTGGGGCCCGCAGTTCGAATCCCCCCTATGGCGCAAGTGCCGCTCTGCTACACAGAGGCTCGAATCCCGGGAGCTGGACTCGATGATCTGTAAGGTCCCTTCCAACCAGCACGAAACTATGAAACTATGAAAAGCATGGTTAGAGTGGAGAAAAACCAAGAAAAGCTGGGTTAAAGTGGAGAAAAACCAAGAAAAGCGGGGTTAGAAAGGAGGAACACCAAGAAAAGTGATTTTAGAGCAGAGGAAAACCAAGAAAAGCGGAATAAGTGCGGAGGAAAACCAAGAAATGAGGAATAAGTGCTGAGGAAAACCAAGAAAAGCAGGGTTAGAGCGGAGGAAAACAAAGAAAAGCTGGGATAGAGCGGAGGAAAACCAAGAAAAGCGGGGTTAGAAAGGAGGAAAACCAAGAAAAGTGAAGTTAGAGCGGAGGAAAACCAAGATAGTCGGGGTTACAGCGAAGGAAAACCAATAAAAAGAAGTTAGAGAGGAAGAAAACAAAGAAAAGCGCGGTTAGAGCAGCAGAAATCCAAGTGTGCCCCGGTGGCGCAGTGGTTAAAGACGCCGCCTTGCAACACTGGGGCCCGCAGTTCGAATCCCCCCTATGGCGCAAGTGCCGCTCTGCTACACAGAGGCTCGAATCCCGGGAGCTGGACTCGATGATCTGTAAGGTCCCTTCCAACCAGCACGAAACTATGAAACTATGAAAAGCATGGTTAGAGTGGAGAAAAACCAAGAAAAGCTGGGTTAAAGTGGAGAAAAACCAAGAAAAGCGGGGTTAGAGAGGAGGAAAACCAAGGAAAGCGAGGTTAGAAAAGAGGAAAACCAAGAAAAGCGGGGTTAGAGCGGAGGAAAACCAAGAAAAACGGGGTTAGAGAGAAGGAAAACCGAGAAAACCGGGGTCAGAGCGGAGGAAAATAAAGAAAAGTGAAGATAGAGGTGAGGAAAACCAAGAAAAGCGGGGATAGAGCGGAGGAAAACCAAGAAAAGCGAAGTTAGAGAAGAGGAATACCAAGAAAAATGATGTTAGAGAGGAGGAAAAGAAAGATAAGCAGGTCTAGAGCGGAGGAAAACCAAGAAAAGCGAAGTTAGAGCGGAGGAAAACCAAGAAAAGCGGGGTTATAGCGGAGGAAAACCAAGAAAAGCTGGGTTCGAGCAGAGGAAAACCAAGAAAAGCGGGGTTAGAAAGGAGGAAAACCAAGAAAAGTGATTTTAGAGCAGAGGAAAACCAAGAAAAGCGGAATAAGTGCGGAGGAAAACCAAGAAATGAGGAATAAGTGCTGAGGAAAACCAAGAAAAGCAGGGTTAGAGCGGAGGAAAACAAAGAAAAGCTGGGATAGAGCGGAGGAAAACCAAGAAAAGCGGGGTTAGAAAGGAGGAAAACCAAGAAAAGTGAAGTTAGAGCGGAGGAAAACCAAGATAGTCGGGGTTACAGCGAAGGAAAACCAATAAAAAGAAGTTAGAGAGGAAGAAAACAAAGAAAAGCGCGGTTAGAGCAGCAGAAATCCAAGTGTGCCCCGGTGGCGCAGTGGTTAAAGACGCCGCCTTGCAACACTGGGGCCCGCAGTTCGAATCCCCCCTATGGCGCAAGTGCCGCTCTGCTACACAGAGGCTCGAATCCCGGGAGCTGGACTCGATGATCTGTAAGGTCCCTTCCAACCAGCACGAAACTATGAAACTATGAAAAGCATGGTTAGAGTGGAGAAAAACCAAGAAAAGCTGGGTTAAAGTGGAGAAAAACCAAGAAAAGCGGGGTTAGAAAGGAGGAACACCAAGAAAAGTGATTTTAGAGCAGAGGAAAACCAAGAAAAGCGGAATAAGTGCGGAGGAAAACCAAGAAATGAGGAATAAGTGCTGAGGAAAACCAAGAAAAGCAGGGTTAGAGCGGAGGAAAACAAAGAAAAGCTGGGATAGAGCGGAGGAAAACCAAGAAAAGCGGGGTTAGAAAGGAGGAAAACCAAGAAAAGTGAAGTTAGAGCGGAGGAAAACCAAGAAAAGCGGGGTTAGAGCGGAGGAAAACCAAGAAAAGCGGGGTTAGATAGAAGGAAAACCAAGAAAAACGGGGTTAGAGCGGAGGAAAAGCATGAAAAACGGGGTTAGAGCGGAGGAAAACCAAGAAAAGTGAAGTTAGAGCGGAGGAAAACCGAGAAAAGCGGGGTTAGAGCGGAGGAAAACCAAGATAGTCGGGGTTACAGCGAAGGAAAACCAATAAAAAGAAGTTAGAGAGGAAGAAAACAAAGAAAAGCGCGGTTAGAGCAGCAGAAATCCAAGTGTGCCCCGGTGGCGCAGTGGTTAAAGACGCCGCCTTGCAACACTGGGGCCCGCAGTTCGAATCCCCCCTATGGCGCAAGTGGTAGAAGTGCCGCTCTGCTACACAGAGGCTCGAATCCCGGGAGCTGGACTCGATGATCTGTAAGGTCCCTTCCAACCAGCACGAAACTATGAAACTATGAAAAGCATGGTTAGAGTGGAGAAAAACCAAGAAAAGCTGGGTTAAAGTGGAGAAAAACCAAGAAAAGCGGGGTTAGAAAGGAGGAACACCAAGAAAAGTGATTTTAGAGCAGAGGAAAACCAAGAAAAGCGGAATAAGTGCGGAGGAAAACCAAGAAATGAGGAATAAGTGCTGAGGAAAACCAAGAAAAGCAGGGTTAGAGCGGAGGAAAACAAAGAAAAGCTGGGATAGAGCGGAGGAAAACCAAGAAAAGCGGGGTTAGAAAGGAGGAAAACCAAGAAAAGTGAAGTTAGAGCGGAGGAAAACCAAGATAGTCGGGGTTACAGCGAAGGAAAACCAATAAAAAGAAGTTAGAGAGGAAGAAAACAAAGAAAAGCGCGGTTAGAGCAGCAGAAATCCAAGTGTGCCCCGGTGGCGCAGTGGTTAAAGACGCCGCCTTGCAACACTGGGGCCCGCAGTTCGAATCCCCCCTATGGCGCAAGTGGTAGAAGTGCCGCTCTGCTACACAGAGGCTCGAATCCCGGGAGCTGGACTCGATGATCTGTAAGGTCCCTTCCAACCAGCACGAAACTATGAAACTATGAAAAGCATGGTTAGAGTGGAGAAAAACCAAGAAAAGCTGGGTTAAAGTGGAGAAAAACCAAGAAAAGCGGGGTTAGAGGGGAGGAAAACCAAGGAAAGAGGGGTTAGAAAAGAGGAAAACCGAGAAAACCGGGGTCAGAGCGGAGGAAAATAAAGAAAAGTGAAGATAGAGGTGAGGAAAACCAAGAAAAGCGGGGATAGAGCGGAGGAAAACCAAGAAAAGCGAAGTTAGAGAAGAGGAATACCAAGAAAAATGATGTTAGAGAGGAGGAAAAGAAAGATAAGCAGGTCTAGAGCGGAGGAAAACCAAGAAAAGCGAAGTTAGAGCGGAGGAAAACCAAGAAAAGCGGGGTTATAGCGGAGGAAAACCAAGAAAAGCTGGGTTCGAGCAGAGGAAAACCAAGAAAAGCGGGGTTAGAAAGGAGGAAAACCAAGAAAAGTGATTTTAGAGCAGAGGAAAACCAAGAAAAGCGGAATAAGTGCGGAGGAAAACCAAGAAATGAGGAATAAGTGCTGAGGAAAACCAAGAAAAGCAGGGTTAGAGCGGAGGAAAACAAAGAAAAGCTGGGATAGAGCGGAGGAAAACCAAGAAAAGCGGGGTTAGAAAGGAGGAAAACCAAGAAAAGTGAAGTTAGAGCGGAGGAAAACCAAGATAGTCGGGGTTACAGCGAAGGAAAACCAATAAAAAGAAGTTAGAGAGGAAGAAAACAAAGAAAAGCGCGGTTAGAGCAGCAGAAATCCAAGTGTGCCCCGGTGGCGCAGTGGTTAAAGACGCCGCCTTGCAACACTGGGGCCCGCAGTTCGAATCCCCCCTATGGCGCAAGTGCCGCTCTGCTACACAGAGGCTCGAATCCCGGGAGCTGGACTCGATGATCTGTAAGGTCCCTTCCAACCAGCACGAAACTATGAAACTATGAAAAGCATGGTTAGAGTGGAGAAAAACCAAGAAAAGCTGGGTTAAAGTGGAGAAAAACCAAGAAAAGCGGGGTTAGAAAGGAGGAACACCAAGAAAAGTGATTTTAGAGCAGAGGAAAACCAAGAAAAGCGGAATAAGTGCGGAGGAAAACCAAGAAATGAGGAATAAGTGCTGAGGAAAACCAAGAAAAGCAGGGTTAGAGCGGAGGAAAACAAAGAAAAGCTGGGATAGAGCGGAGGAAAACCAAGAAAAGCGGGGTTAGAAAGGAGGAAAACCAAGAAAAGTGAAGTTAGAGCGGAGGAAAACCAAGAAAAGCGGGGTTAGAGCGGAGGAAAACCAAGAAAAGCGGGGTTAGATAGAAGGAAAACCAAGAAAAACGGGGTTAGAGCGGAGGAAAAGCATGAAAAACGGGGTTAGAGCGGAGGAAAACCAAGAAAAGTGAAGTTAGAGCGGAGGAAAACCGAGAAAAGCGGGGTTAGAGCGGAGGAAAACCAAGATAGTCGGGGTTACAGCGAAGGAAAACCAATAAAAAGAAGTTAGAGAGGAAGAAAACAAAGAAAAGCGCGGTTAGAGCAGCAGAAATCCAAGTGTGCCCCGGTGGCGCAGTGGTTAAAGACGCCGCCTTGCAACACTGGGGCCCGCAGTTCGAATCCCCCCTATGGCGCAAGTGCCGCTCTGCTACACAGAGGCTCGAATCCCGGGAGCTGGACTCGATGATCTGTAAGGTCCCTTCCAACCAGCACGAAACTATGAAACTATGAAAAGCATGGTTAGAGTGGAGAAAAACCAAGAAAAGCTGGGTTAAAGTGGAGAAAAACCAAGAAAAGCGGGGTTAGAAAGGAGGAACACCAAGAAAAGTGATTTTAGAGCAGAGGAAAACCAAGAAAAGCGGAATAAGTGCGGAGGAAAACCAAGAAATGAGGAATAAGTGCTGAGGAAAACCAAGAAAAGCAGGGTTAGAGCGGAGGAAAACAAAGAAAAGCTGGGATAGAGCGGAGGAAAACCAAGAAAAGCGGGGTTAGAAAGGAGGAAAACCAAGAAAAGTGAAGTTAGAGCGGAGGAAAACCAAGATAGTCGGGGTTACAGCGAAGGAAAACCAATAAAAAGAAGTTAGAGAGGAAGAAAACAAAGAAAAGCGCGGTTAGAGCAGCAGAAATCCAAGTGTGCCCCGGTGGCGCAGTGGTTAAAGACGCCGCCTTGCAACACTGGGGCCCGCAGTTCGAATCCCCCCTATGGCGCAAGTGGTAGAAGTGCCGCTCTGCTACACAGAGGCTCGAATCCCGGGAGCTGGACTCGATGATCTGTAAGGTCCCTTCCAACCAGCACGAAACTATGAAACTATGAAAAGCATGGTTAGAGTGGAGAAAAACCAAGAAAAGCTGGGTTAAAGTGGAGAAAAACCAAGAAAAGCGGGGTTAGAGGGGAGGAAAACCAAGGAAAGAGGGGTTAGAAAAGAGGAAAACCGAGAAAACCGGGGTCAGAGCGGAGGAAAATAAAGAAAAGTGAAGATAGAGGTGAGGAAAACCAAGAAAAGCGGGGATAGAGCGGAGGAAAACCAAGAAAAGCGAAGTTAGAGAAGAGGAATACCAAGAAAAATGATGTTAGAGAGGAGGAAAAGAAAGATAAGCAGGTCTAGAGCGGAGGAAAACCAAGAAAAGCGAAGTTAGAGCGGAGGAAAACCAAGAAAAGCGGGGTTATAGCGGAGGAAAACCAAGAAAAGCTGGGTTCGAGCAGAGGAAAACCAAGAAAAGCGGGGTTAGAAAGGAGGAAAACCAAGAAAAGTGATTTTAGAGCAGAGGAAAACCAAGAAAAGCGGAATAAGTGCGGAGGAAAACCAAGAAATGAGGAATAAGTGCTGAGGAAAACCAAGAAAAGCAGGGTTAGAGCGGAGGAAAACAAAGAAAAGCTGGGATAGAGCGGAGGAAAACCAAGAAAAGCGGGGTTAGAAAGGAGGAAAACCAAGAAAAGTGAAGTTAGAGCGGAGGAAAACCAAGATAGTCGGGGTTACAGCGAAGGAAAACCAATAAAAAGAAGTTAGAGAGGAAGAAAACAAAGAAAAGCGCGGTTAGAGCAGCAGAAATCCAAGTGTGCCCCGGTGGCGCAGTGGTTAAAGACGCCGCCTTGCAACACTGGGGCCCGCAGTTCGAATCCCCCCTATGGCGCAAGTGCCGCTCTGCTACACAGAGGCTCGAATCCCGGGAGCTGGACTCGATGATCTGTAAGGTCCCTTCCAACCAGCACGAAACTATGAAACTATGAAAAGCATGGTTAGAGTGGAGAAAAACCAAGAAAAGCTGGGTTAAAGTGGAGAAAAACCAAGAAAAGCGGGGTTAGAAAGGAGGAACACCAAGAAAAGTGATTTTAGAGCAGAGGAAAACCAAGAAAAGCGGAATAAGTGCGGAGGAAAACCAAGAAATGAGGAATAAGTGCTGAGGAAAACCAAGAAAAGCAGGGTTAGAGCGGAGGAAAACAAAGAAAAGCTGGGATAGAGCGGAGGAAAACCAAGAAAAGCGGGGTTAGAAAGGAGGAAAACCAAGAAAAGTGAAGTTAGAGCGGAGGAAAACCAAGAAAAGCGGGGTTAGAGCGGAGGAAAACCAAGAAAAGCGGGGTTAGATAGAAGGAAAACCAAGAAAAACGGGGTTAGAGCGGAGGAAAAGCATGAAAAACGGGGTTAGAGCGGAGGAAAACCAAGAAAAGTGAAGTTAGAGCGGAGGAAAACCGAGAAAAGCGGGGTTAGAGCGGAGGAAAACCAAGATAGTCGGGGTTACAGCGAAGGAAAACCAATAAAAAGAAGTTAGAGAGGAAGAAAACAAAGAAAAGCGCGGTTAGAGCAGCAGAAATCCAAGTGTGCCCCGGTGGCGCAGTGGTTAAAGACGCCGCCTTGCAACACTGGGGCCCGCAGTTCGAATCCCCCCTATGGCGCAAGTGGTAGAAGTGCCGCTCTGCTACACAGAGGCTCGAATCCCGGGAGCTGGACTCGATGATCTGTAAGGTCCCTTCCAACCAGCACGAAACTATGAAACTATGAAAAGCATGGTTAGAGTGGAGAAAAACCAAGAAAAGCTGGGTTAAAGTGGAGAAAAACCAAGAAAAGCGGGGTTAGAGGGGAGGAAAACCAAGGAAAGCGGGGTTAGAAAAGAGGAAAACCAAGAAAAGCGATGTTAGAGCGGAGGAAAACCAAGAAAAACGGGGTTAGAGAGAAGGAAAACCGAGAAAACCGGGGTCAGAGCGGAGGAAAATAAAGAAAAGTGAAGATAGAGGTGAGGAAAACCAAGAAAAGCGGGGATAGAGCGGAGGAAAACCAAGAAAAGCGAAGTTAGAGAAGAGGAATACCAAGAAAAATGATGTTAGAGAGGAGGAAAAGAAAGATAAGCAGGTCTAGAGCGGAGGAAAACCAAGAAAAGCGAAGTTAGAGCGGAGGAAAACCAAGAAAAGCGGGGTTATAGCGGAGGAAAACCAAGAAAAGCTGGGTTCGAGCAGAGGAAAACCAAGAAAAGCGGGGTTAGAAAGGAGGAAAACCAAGAAAAGTGATTTTAGAGCAGTGGAAAACCAAGAAAAGCGGAATAAGTGCGGAGGAAAACCAAGAAATGAGGAATAAGTGCTGAGGAAAACCAAGAAAAGCAGGGTTAGAGCGGAGGAAAACAAAGAAAAGCTGGGATAGAGCGGAGGAAAACCAAGAAAAGCGGGGTTAGAAAGGAGGAAAACCAAGAAAAGTGAAGTTAGAGCGGAGGAAAACCAAGATAGTCGGGGTTACAGCGAAGGAAAACCAATAAAAAGAAGTTAGAGAGGAAGAAAACAAAGAAAAGCGCGGTTAGAGCAGCAGAAATCCAAGTGTGCCCCGGTGGCGCAGTGGTTAAAGACGCCGCCTTGCAACACTGGGGCCCGCAGTTCGAATCCCCCCTATGGCGCAAGTGCCGCTCTGCTACACAGAGGCTCGAATCCCGGGAGCTGGACTCGATGATCTGTAAGGTCCCTTCCAACCAGCACGAAACTATGAAACTATGAAAAGCATGGTTAGAGTGGAGAAAAACCAAGAAAAGCTGGGTTAAAGTGGAGAAAAACCAAGAAAAGCGGGGTTAGAGAGGAGGAAAACCAAGGAAAGCGAGGTTAGAAAAGAGGAAAACCAAGAAAAGCGGGGTTAGAGCGGAGGAAAACCAAGAAAAACGGGGTTAGAGAGAAGGAAAACCGAGAAAACCGGGGTCAGAGCGGAGGAAAATAAAGAAAAGTGAAGATAGAGGTGAGGAAAACCAAGAAAAGCGGGGATAGAGCGGAGGAAAACCAAGAAAAGCGAAGTTAGAGAAGAGGAATACCAAGAAAAATGATGTTAGAGAGGAGGAAAAGAAAGATAAGCAGGTCTAGAGCGGAGGAAAACCAAGAAAAGCGAAGTTAGAGCGGAGGAAAACCAAGAAAAGCGGGGTTATAGCGGAGGAAAACCAAGAAAAGCTGGGTTCGAGCAGAGGAAAACCAAGAAAAGCGGGGTTAGAAAGGAGGAAAACCAAGAAAAGTGATTTTAGAGCAGAGGAAAACCAAGAAAAGCGGAATAAGTGCGGAGGAAAACCAAGAAATGAGGAATAAGTGCTGAGGAAAACCAAGAAAAGCAGGGTTAGAGCGGAGGAAAACAAAGAAAAGCTGGGATAGAGCGGAGGAAAACCAAGAAAAGCGGGGTTAGAAAGGAGGAAAACCAAGAAAAGTGAAGTTAGAGCGGAGGAAAACCAAGATAGTCGGGGTTACAGCGAAGGAAAACCAATAAAAAGAAGTTAGAGAGGAAGAAAACAAAGAAAAGCGCGGTTAGAGCAGCAGAAATCCAAGTGTGCCCCGGTGGCGCAGTGGTTAAAGACGCCGCCTTGCAACACTGGGGCCCGCAGTTCGAATCCCCCCTATGGCGCAAGTGCCGCTCTGCTACACAGAGGCTCGAATCCCGGGAGCTGGACTCGATGATCTGTAAGGTCCCTTCCAACCAGCACGAAACTATGAAACTATGAAAAGCATGGTTAGAGTGGAGAAAAACCAAGAAAAGCTGGGTTAAAGTGGAGAAAAACCAAGAAAAGCGGGGTTAGAAAGGAGGAACACCAAGAAAAGTGATTTTAGAGCAGAGGAAAACCAAGAAAAGCGGAATAAGTGCGGAGGAAAACCAAGAAATGAGGAATAAGTGCTGAGGAAAACCAAGAAAAGCAGGGTTAGAGCGGAGGAAAACAAAGAAAAGCTGGGATAGAGCGGAGGAAAACCAAGAAAAGCGGGGTTAGAAAGGAGGAAAACCAAGAAAAGTGAAGTTAGAGCGGAGGAAAACCAAGAAAAGCGGGGTTAGAGCGGAGGAAAACCAAGAAAAGCGGGGTTAGATAGAAGGAAAACCAAGAAAAACGGGGTTAGAGCGGAGGAAAAGCATGAAAAACGGGGTTAGAGCGGAGGAAAACCAAGAAAAGTGAAGTTAGAGCGGAGGAAAACCGAGAAAAGCGGGGTTAGAGCGGAGGAAAACCAAGATAGTCGGGGTTACAGCGAAGGAAAACCAATAAAAAGAAGTTAGAGAGGAAGAAAACAAAGAAAAGCGCGGTTAGAGCAGCAGAAATCCAAGTGTGCCCCGGTGGCGCAGTGGTTAAAGACGCCGCCTTGCAACACTGGGGCCCGCAGTTCGAATCCCCCCTATGGCGCAAGTGGTAGAAGTGCCGCTCTGCTACACAGAGGCTCGAATCCCGGGAGCTGGACTCGATGATCTGTAAGGTCCCTTCCAACCAGCACGAAACTATGAAACTATGAAAAGCATGGTTAGAGTGGAGAAAAACCAAGAAAAGCTGGGTTAAAGTGGAGAAAAACCAAGAAAAGCGGGGTTAGAGGGGAGGAAAACCAAGGAAAGCGGGGTTAGAAAAGAGGAAAACCAAGAAAAGCGATGTTAGAGCGGAGGAAAACCAAGAAAAACGGGGTTAGAGAGAAGGAAAACCGAGAAAACCGGGGTCAGAGCGGAGGAAAATAAAGAAAAGTGAAGATAGAGGTGAGGAAAACCAAGAAAAGCGGGGATAGAGCGGAGGAAAACCAAGAAAAGCGAAGTTAGAGAAGAGGAATACCAAGAAAAATGATGTTAGAGAGGAGGAAAAGAAAGATAAGCAGGTCTAGAGCGGAGGAAAACCAAGAAAAGCGAAGTTAGAGCGGAGGAAAACCAAGAAAAGCGGGGTTATAGCGGAGGAAAACCAAGAAAAGCTGGGTTCGAGCAGAGGAAAACCAAGAAAAGCGGGGTTAGAAAGGAGGAAAACCAAGAAAAGTGATTTTAGAGCAGAGGAAAACCAAGAAAAGCGGAATAAGTGCGGAGGAAAACCAAGAAATGAGGAATAAGTGCTGAGGAAAACCAAGAAAAGCAGGGTTAGAGCGGAGGAAAACAAAGAAAAGCTGGGATAGAGCGGAGGAAAACCAAGAAAAGCGGGGTTAGAAAGGAGGAAAACCAAGAAAAGTGAAGTTAGAGCGGAGGAAAACCAAGATAGTCGGGGTTACAGCGAAGGAAAACCAATAAAAAGAAGTTAGAGAGGAAGAAAACAAAGAAAAGCGCGGTTAGAGCAGCAGAAATCCAAGTGTGCCCCGGTGGCGCAGTGGTTAAAGACGCCGCCTTGCAACACTGGGGCCCGCAGTTCGAATCCCCCCTATGGCGCAAGTGGTAGAAGTGCCGCTCTGCTACACAGAGGCTCGAATCCCGGGAGCTGGACTCGATGATCTATCTGTAAGGTCCCTTCCAACCAGCACGAAACTATGAAACTATGAAAAGCATGGTTAGAGTGGAGAAAAACCAAGAAAAGCTGGGTTAAAGTGGAGAAAAACCAAGAAAAGCGGGGTTAGAGAGGAGGAAAACCAAGGAAAGCGAGGTTAGAAAAGAGGAAAACCAAGAAAAGCGGGGTTAGAGCGGAGGAAAACCAAGAAAAACGGGGTTAGAGAGAAGGAAAACCGAGAAAACCGGGGTTAGAGCGGAGGAAAAGAAAGAAAAGTGAAGATAGAGGTGAGGAAAACCAAAAAAGCGGGGATAGAGCGGAGGAAAACCAAGAAAAGCGAAGTTAGAGAAGAGGAATACCAAGAAAAATGATGTTAGAGAGGAGGAAAAGAAAGATAAGCAGGTCTAGAGCGGAGGAAAACCAAGAAAAGCGAAGTTAGAGCGGAGGAAAACCAAGAAAAGCTGGGTTCGAGCAGAGGAAAACCAAGAAAAGCGGGGTTAGAAAGGAGGAACACCAAGAAAAGTGATTTTAGAGCAGAGGAAAACCAAGAAAAGCGGAATAAGTGCGGAGGAAAACCAAGAAATGAGGAATAAGTGCTGAGGAAAACCAAGAAAAGCAGGGTTAGAGCGGAGGAAAACAAAGAAAAGCTGGGATAGAGCGGAGGAAAACCAAGAAAAGCGGGGTTAGAAAGGAGGAAAACCAAGAAAAGTGAAGTTAGAGCGGAGGAAAACCAAGATAGTCGGGGTTACAGCGAAGGAAAACCAATAAAAAGAAGTTAGAGAGGAAGAAAACAAAGAAAAGCGCGGTTAGAGCAGCAGAAATCCAAGTGTGCCCCGGTGGCGCAGTGGTTAAAGACGCCGCCTTGCAACACTGGGGCCCGCAGTTCGAATCCCCCCTATGGCGCAAGTGCCGCTCTGCTACACAGAGGCTCGAATCCCGGGAGCTGGACTCGATGATCTGTAAGGTCCCTTCCAACCAGCACGAAACTATGAAACTATGAAAAGCATGGTTAGAGTGGAGAAAAACCAAGAAAAGCTGGGTTAAAGTGGAGAAAAACCAAGAAAAGCGGGGTTAGAAAGGAGGAACACCAAGAAAAGTGATTTTAGAGCAGAGGAAAACCAAGAAAAGCGGAATAAGTGCGGAGGAAAACCAAGAAATGAGGAATAAGTGCTGAGGAAAACCAAGAAAAGCAGGGTTAGAGCGGAGGAAAACAAAGAAAAGCTGGGATAGAGCGGAGGAAAACCAAGAAAAGCGGGGTTAGAAAGGAGGAAAACCAAGAAAAGTGAAGTTAGAGCGGAGGAAAACCAAGATAGTCGGGGTTACAGCGAAGGAAAACCAATAAAAAGAAGTTAGAGAGGAAGAAAACAAAGAAAAGCGCGGTTAGAGCAGCAGAAATCCAAGTGTGCCCCGGTGGCGCAGTGGTTAAAGACGCCGCCTTGCAACACTGGGGCCCGCAGTTCGAATCCCCCCTATGGCGCAAGTGGTAGAAGTGCCGCTCTGCTACACAGAGGCTCGAATCCCGGGAGCTGGACTCGATGATCTGTAAGGTCCCTTCCAACCAGCACGAAACTATGAAACTATGAAAAGCATGGTTAGAGTGGAGAAAAACCAAGAAAAGCTGGGTTAAAGTGGAGAAAAACCAAGAAAAGCGGGGTTAGAGGGGAGGAAAACCAAGGAAAGAGGGGTTAGAAAAGAGGAAAACCGAGAAAACCGGGGTCAGAGCGGAGGAAAATAAAGAAAAGTGAAGATAGAGGTGAGGAAAACCAAGAAAAGCAGGGATAGAGCGGAGGAAAACCAAGAAAAGCGAAGTTAGAGAAGAGGAATACCAAGAAAAATGATGTTAGAGAGGAGGAAAAGAAAGATAAGCAGGTCTAGAGCGGAGGAAAACCAAAAAAAGCGAAGTTAGAGCGGAGGAAAACCAAGAAAAGCGGGGTTATAGCGGAGGAAAACCAAGAAAAGCTGGGTTCGAGCAGAGGAAAACCAAGAAAAGCGGGGTTAGAAAGGAGGAAAACCAAGAAAAGTGATTTTAGAGCAGAGGAAAACCAAGAAAAGCGGAATAAGTGCGGAGGAAAACCAAGAAATGAGGAATAAGTGCTGAGGAAAACCAAGAAAAGCAGGGTTAGAGCGGAGGAAAACAAAGAAAAGCTGGGATAGAGCGGAGGAAAACCAAGAAAAGCGGGGTTAGAAAGGAGGAAAACCAAGAAAAGTGAAGTTAGAGCGGAGGAAAACCAAGATAGTCGGGGTTACAGCGAAGGAAAACCAATAAAAAGAAGTTAGAGAGGAAGAAAACAAAGAAAAGCGCGGTTAGAGCAGCAGAAATCCAAGTGTGCCCCGGTGGCGCAGTGGTTAAAGACGCCGCCTTGCAACACTGGGGCCCGCAGTTCGAATCCCCCCTATGGCGCAAGTGCCGCTCTGCTACACAGAGGCTCGAATCCCGGGAGCTGGACTCGATGATCTGTAAGGTCCCTTCCAACCAGCACGAAACTATGAAACTATGAAAAGCATGGTTAGAGTGGAGAAAAACCAAGAAAAGCTGGGTTAAAGTGGAGAAAAACCAAGAAAAGCGGGGTTAGAAAGGAGGAACACCAAGAAAAGTGATTTTAGAGCAGAGGAAAACCAAGAAAAGCGGAATAAGTGCGGAGGAAAACCAAGAAATGAGGAATAAGTGCTGAGGAAAACCAAGAAAAGCAGGGTTAGAGCGGAGGAAAACAAAGAAAAGCTGGGATAGAGCGGAGGAAAACCAAGAAAAGCGGGGTTAGAAAGGAGGAAAACCAAGAAAAGTGAAGTTAGAGCGGAGGAAAACCAAGATAGTCGGGGTTACAGCGAAGGAAAACCAATAAAAAGAAGTTAGAGAGGAAGAAAACAAAGAAAAGCGCGGTTAGAGCAGCAGAAATCCAAGTGTGCCCCGGTGGCGCAGTGGTTAAAGACGCCGCCTTGCAACACTGGGGCCCGCAGTTCGAATCCCCCCTATGGCGCAAGTGGTAGAAGTGCCGCTCTGCTACACAGAGGCTCGAATCCCGGGAGCTGGACTCGATGATCTGTAAGGTCCCTTCCAACCAGCACGAAACTATGAAACTATGAAAAGCATGGTTAGAGTGGAGAAAAACCAAGAAAAGCTGGGTTAAAGTGGAGAAAAACCAAGAAAAGCGGGGTTAGAGGGGAGGAAAACCAAGGAAAGAGGGGTTAGAAAAGAGGAAAACCGAGAAAACCGGGGTCAGAGCGGAGGAAAATAAAGAAAAGTGAAGATAGAGGTGAGGAAAACCAAGAAAAGCGGGGATAGAGCGGAGGAAAACCAAGAAAAGCGAAGTTAGAGAAGAGGAATACCAAGAAAAATGATGTTAGAGAGGAGGAAAAGAAAGATAAGCAGGTCTAGAGCGGAGGAAAACCAAGAAAAGCGAAGTTAGAGCGGAGGAAAACCAAGAAAAGCGGGGTTATAGCGGAGGAAAACCAAGAAAAGCTGGGTTCGAGCAGAGGAAAACCAAGAAAAGCGGGGTTAGAAAGGAGGAAAACCAAGAAAAGTGATTTTAGAGCAGAGGAAAACCAAGAAAAGCGGAATAAGTGCGGAGGAAAACCAAGAAATGAGGAATAAGTGCTGAGGAAAACCAAGAAAAGCAGGGTTAGAGCGGAGGAAAACAAAGAAAAGCTGGGATAGAGCGGAGGAAAACCAAGAAAAGCGGGGTTAGAAAGGAGGAAAACCAAGAAAAGTGAAGTTAGAGCGGAGGAAAACCAAGATAGTCGGGGTTACAGCGAAGGAAAACCAATAAAAAGAAGTTAGAGAGGAAGAAAACAAAGAAAAGCGCGGTTAGAGCAGCAGAAATCCAAGTGTGCCCCGGTGGCGCAGTGGTTAAAGACGCCGCCTTGCAACACTGGGGCCCGCAGTTCGAATCCCCCCTATGGCGCAAGTGCCGCTCTGCTACACAGAGGCTCGAATCCCGGGAGCTGGACTCGATGATCTGTAAGGTCCCTTCCAACCAGCACGAAACTATGAAACTATGAAAAGCATGGTTAGAGTGGAGAAAAACCAAGAAAAGCTGGGTTAAAGTGGAGAAAAACCAAGAAAAGCGGGGTTAGAAAGGAGGAACACCAAGAAAAGTGATTTTAGAGCAGAGGAAAACCAAGAAAAGCGGAATAAGTGCGGAGGAAAACCAAGAAATGAGGAATAAGTGCTGAGGAAAACCAAGAAAAGCAGGGTTAGAGCGGAGGAAAACAAAGAAAAGCTGGGATAGAGCGGAGGAAAACCAAGAAAAGCGGGGTTAGAAAGGAGGAAAACCAAGAAAAGTGAAGTTAGAGCGGAGGAAAACCAAGAAAAGCGGGGTTAGAGCGGAGGAAAACCAAGAAAAGCGGGGTTAGATAGAAGGAAAACCAAGAAAAACGGGGTTAGAGCGGAGGAAAAGCATGAAAAACGGGGTTAGAGCGGAGGAAAACCAAGAAAAGTGAAGTTAGAGCGGAGGAAAACCGAGAAAAGCGGGGTTAGAGCGGAGGAAAACCAAGATAGTCGGGGTTACAGCGAAGGAAAACCAATAAAAAGAAGTTAGAGAGGAAGAAAACAA
Organism: Coturnix japonica; assembly: GCF_054131305.1. Taxonomy (NCBI): domain Eukaryota; kingdom Metazoa; phylum Chordata; class Aves; order Galliformes; family Phasianidae; genus Coturnix; species Coturnix japonica. The sequence continues at coordinate 34,515,130 of NC_140669.1, forward strand.
AGAAAAGCGCGGTTAGAGCAGCAGAAATCCAAGTGTGCCCCGGTGGCGCAGTGGTTAAAGACGCCGCCTTGCAACACTGGGGCCCGCAGTTCGAATCCCCCCTATGGCGCAAGTGGTAGAAGTGCCGCTCTGCTACACAGAGGCTCGAATCCCGGGAGCTGGACTCGATGATCTGTAAGGTCCCTTCCAACCAGCACGAAACTATGAAACTATGAAAAGCATGGTTAGAGTGGAGAAAAACCAAGAAAAGCTGGGTTAAAGTGGAGAAAAACCAAGAAAAGCGGGGTTAGAGGGGAGGAAAACCAAGGAAAGCGGGGTTAGAAAAGAGGAAAACCAAGAAAAGCGATGTTAGAGCGGAGGAAAACCAAGAAAAACGGGGTTAGAGAGAAGGAAAACCGAGAAAACCGGGGTCAGAGCGGAGGAAAATAAAGAAAAGTGAAGATAGAGGTGAGGAAAACCAAGAAAAGCGGGGATAGAGCGGAGGAAAACCAAGAAAAGCGAAGTTAGAGAAGAGGAATACCAAGAAAAATGATGTTAGAGAGGAGGAAAAGAAAGATAAGCAGGTCTAGAGCGGAGGAAAACCAAGAAAAGCGAAGTTAGAGCGGAGGAAAACCAAGAAAAGCGGGGTTATAGCGGAGGAAAACCAAGAAAAGCTGGGTTCGAGCAGAGGAAAACCAAGAAAAGCGGGGTTAGAAAGGAGGAAAACCAAGAAAAGTGATTTTAGAGCAGTGGAAAACCAAGAAAAGCGGAATAAGTGCGGAGGAAAACCAAGAAATGAGGAATAAGTGCTGAGGAAAACCAAGAAAAGCAGGGTTAGAGCGGAGGAAAACAAAGAAAAGCTGGGATAGAGCGGAGGAAAACCAAGAAAAGCGGGGTTAGAAAGGAGGAAAACCAAGAAAAGTGAAGTTAGAGCGGAGGAAAACCAAGATAGTCGGGGTTACAGCGAAGGAAAACCAATAAAAAGAAGTTAGAGAGGAAGAAAACAAAGAAAAGCGCGGTTAGAGCAGCAGAAATCCAAGTGTGCCCCGGTGGCGCAGTGGTTAAAGACGCCGCCTTGCAACACTGGGGCCCGCAGTTCGAATCCCCCCTATGGCGCAAGTGCCGCTCTGCTACACAGAGGCTCGAATCCCGGGAGCTGGACTCGATGATCTGTAAGGTCCCTTCCAACCAGCACGAAACTATGAAACTATGAAAAGCATGGTTAGAGTGGAGAAAAACCAAGAAAAGCTGGGTTAAAGTGGAGAAAAACCAAGAAAAGCGGGGTTAGAAAGGAGGAACACCAAGAAAAGTGATTTTAGAGCAGAGGAAAACCAAGAAAAGCGGAATAAGTGCGGAGGAAAACCAAGAAATGAGGAATAAGTGCTGAGGAAAACCAAGAAAAGCAGGGTTAGAGCGGAGGAAAACAAAGAAAAGCTGGGATAGAGCGGAGGAAAACCAAGAAAAGCGGGGTTAGAAAGGAGGAAAACCAAGAAAAGTGAAGTTAGAGCGGAGGAAAACCAAGAAAAGCGGGGTTAGAGCGGAGGAAAACCAAGAAAAGCGGGGTTAGATAGAAGGAAAACCAAGAAAAACGGGGTTAGAGCGGAGGAAAAGCATGAAAAACGGGGTTAGAGCGGAGGAAAACCAAGAAAAGTGAAGTTAGAGCGGAGGAAAACCGAGAAAAGCGGGGTTAGAGCGGAGGAAAACCAAGATAGTCGGGGTTACAGCGAAGGAAAACCAATAAAAAGAAGTTAGAGAGGAAGAAAACAAAGAAAAGCGCGGTTAGAGCAGCAGAAATCCAAGTGTGCCCCGGTGGCGCAGTGGTTAAAGACGCCGCCTTGCAACACTGGGGCCCGCAGTTCGAATCCCCCCTATGGCGCAAGTGGTAGAAGTGCCGCTCTGCTACACAGAGGCTCGAATCCCGGGAGCTGGACTCGATGATCTGTAAGGTCCCTTCCAACCAGCACGAAACTATGAAACTATGAAAAGCATGGTTAGAGTGGAGAAAAACCAAGAAAAGCTGGGTTAAAGTGGAGAAAAACCAAGAAAAGCGGGGTTAGAGGGGAGGAAAACCAAGGAAAGCGGGGTTAGAAAAGAGGAAAACCAAGAAAAGCGATGTTAGAGCGGAGGAAAACCAAGAAAAACGGGGTTAGAGAGAAGGAAAACCGAGAAAACCGGGGTCAGAGCGGAGGAAAATAAAGAAAAGTGAAGATAGAGGTGAGGAAAACCAAGAAAAGCGGGGATAGAGCGGAGGAAAACCAAGAAAAGCGAAGTTAGAGAAGAGGAATACCAAGAAAAATGATGTTAGAGAGGAGGAAAAGAAAGATAAGCAGGTCTAGAGCGGAGGAAAACCAAGAAAAGCGAAGTTAGAGCGGAGGAAAACCAAGAAAAGCGGGGTTATAGCGGAGGAAAACCAAGAAAAGCTGGGTTCGAGCAGAGGAAAACCAAGAAAAGCGGGGTTAGAAAGGAGGAAAACCAAGAAAAGTGATTTTAGAGCAGAGGAAAACCAAGAAAAGCGGAATAAGTGCGGAGGAAAACCAAGAAATGAGGAATAAGTGCTGAGGAAAACCAAGAAAAGCAGGGTTAGAGCGGAGGAAAACAAAGAAAAGCTGGGATAGAGCGGAGGAAAACCAAGAAAAGCGGGGTTAGAAAGGAGGAAAACCAAGAAAAGTGAAGTTAGAGCGGAGGAAAACCAAGATAGTCGGGGTTACAGCGAAGGAAAACCAATAAAAAGAAGTTAGAGAGGAAGAAAACAAAGAAAAGCGCGGTTAGAGCAGCAGAAATCCAAGTGTGCCCCGGTGGCGCAGTGGTTAAAGACGCCGCCTTGCAACACTGGGGCCCGCAGTTCGAATCCCCCCTATGGCGCAAGTGGTAGAAGTGCCGCTCTGCTACACAGAGGCTCGAATCCCGGGAGCTGGACTCGATGATCTATCTGTAAGGTCCCTTCCAACCAGCACGAAACTATGAAACTATGAAAAGCATGGTTAGAGTGGAGAAAAACCAAGAAAAGCTGGGTTAAAGTGGAGAAAAACCAAGAAAAGCGGGGTTAGAGAGGAGGAAAACCAAGGAAAGCGAGGTTAGAAAAGAGGAAAACCAAGAAAAGCGGGGTTAGAGCGGAGGAAAACCAAGAAAAACGGGGTTAGAGAGAAGGAAAACCGAGAAAACCGGGGTTAGAGCGGAGGAAAAGAAAGAAAAGTGAAGATAGAGGTGAGGAAAACCAAAAAAGCGGGGATAGAGCGGAGGAAAACCAAGAAAAGCGAAGTTAGAGAAGAGGAATACCAAGAAAAATGATGTTAGAGAGGAGGAAAAGAAAGATAAGCAGGTCTAGAGCGGAGGAAAACCAAGAAAAGCGAAGTTAGAGCGGAGGAAAACCAAGAAAAGCTGGGTTCGAGCAGAGGAAAACCAAGAAAAGCGGGGTTAGAAAGGAGGAACACCAAGAAAAGTGATTTTAGAGCAGAGGAAAACCAAGAAAAGCGGAATAAGTGCGGAGGAAAACCAAGAAATGAGGAATAAGTGCTGAGGAAAACCAAGAAAAGCAGGGTTAGAGCGGAGGAAAACAAAGAAAAGCTGGGATAGAGCGGAGGAAAACCAAGAAAAGCGGGGTTAGAAAGGAGGAAAACCAAGAAAAGTGAAGTTAGAGCGGAGGAAAACCAAGATAGTCGGGGTTACAGCGAAGGAAAACCAATAAAAAGAAGTTAGAGAGGAAGAAAACAAAGAAAAGCGCGGTTAGAGCAGCAGAAATCCAAGTGTGCCCCGGTGGCGCAGTGGTTAAAGACGCCGCCTTGCAACACTGGGGCCCGCAGTTCGAATCCCCCCTATGGCGCAAGTGCCGCTCTGCTACACAGAGGCTCGAATCCCGGGAGCTGGACTCGATGATCTGTAAGGTCCCTTCCAACCAGCACGAAACTATGAAACTATGAAAAGCATGGTTAGAGTGGAGAAAAACCAAGAAAAGCTGGGTTAAAGTGGAGAAAAACCAAGAAAAGCGGGGTTAGAGGGGAGGAAAACCAAGGAAAGAGGGGTTAGAAAAGAGGAAAACCGAGAAAACCGGGGTCAGAGCGGAGGAAAATAAAGAAAAGTGAAGATAGAGGTGAGGAAAACCAAGAAAAGCGGGGATAGAGCGGAGGAAAACCAAGAAAAGCGAAGTTAGAGAAGAGGAATACCAAGAAAAATGATGTTAGAGAGGACGAAAAGAAAGATAAGCAGGTCTAGAGCGGAGGAAAACCAAAAAAAGCGAAGTTAGAGCGGAGGAAAACCAAGAAAAGCGGGGTTATAGCGGAGGAAAACCAAGAAAAGCTGGGTTCGAGCAGAGGAAAACCAAGAAAAGCGGGGTTAGAAAGGAGGAAAACCAAGAAAAGTGATTTTAGAGCAGAGGAAAACCAAGAAAAGCGGAATAAGTGCGGAGGAAAACCAAGAAATGAGGAATAAGTGCTGAGGAAAACCAAGAAAAGCAGGGTTAGAGCGGAGGAAAACAAAGAAAAGCTGGGATAGAGCGGAGGAAAACCAAGAAAAGCGGGGTTAGAAAGGAGGAAAACCAAGAAAAGTGAAGTTAGAGCGGAGGAAAACCAAGATAGTCGGGGTTACAGCGAAGGAAAACCAATAAAAAGAAGTTAGAGAGGAAGAAAACAAAGAAAAGCGCGGTTAGAGCAGCAGAAATCCAAGTGTGCCCCGGTGGCGCAGTGGTTAAAGACGCCGCCTTGCAACACTGGGGCCCGCAGTTCGAATCCCCCCTATGGCGCAAGTGGTAGAAGTGCCGCTCTGCTACACAGAGGCTCGAATCCCGGGAGCTGGACTCGATGATCTATCTGTAAGGTCCCTTCCAACCAGCACGAAACTATGAAACTATGAAAAGCATGGTTAGAGTGGAGAAAAACCAAGAAAAGCTGGGTTAAAGTGGAGAAAAACCAAGAAAAGCGGGGTTAGAGAGGAGGAAAACCAAGGAAAGCGAGGTTAGAAAAGAGGAAAACCAAGAAAAGCGGGGTTAGAGCGGAGGAAAACCAAGAAAAACGGGGTTAGAGAGAAGGAAAACCGAGAAAACCGGGGTTAGAGCGGAGGAAAAGAAAGAAAAGTGAAGATAGAGGTGAGGAAAACCAAAAAAGCGGGGATAGAGCGGAGGAAAACCAAGAAAAGCGAAGTTAGAGAAGAGGAATACCAAGAAAAATGATGTTAGAGAGGAGGAAAAGAAAGATAAGCAGGTCTAGAGCGGAGGAAAACCAAGAAAAGCAGGGTTAGAGCGGAGGAAAACCAAGAAAAGCTGGGTTCGAGCAGAGGAAAACCGAGAAAAGCGGGGTTAGAGCGGAGGAAAACCAAGATAGTCGGGGTTACAGCGAAGGAAAACCAATAAAAAGAAGTTAGAGAGGAAGAAAACAAAGAAAAGCGCGGTTAGAGCAGCAGAAATCCAAGTGTGCCCCGGTGGCGCAGTGGTTAAAGACGCCGCCTTGCAACACTGGGGCCCGCAGTTCGAATCCCCCCTATGGCGCAAGTGGTAGAAGTGCCGCTCTGCTACACAGAGGCTCGAATCCCGGGAGCTGGACTCGATGATCTGTAAGGTCCCTTCCAACCAGCACGAAACTATGAAACTATGAAAAGCATGGTTAGAGTGGAGAAAAACCGAGAAAAGCTGGGTTAAAGTGGAGAAAAACCAAGAAAAGCGGGGTTAGAGGGGAGGAAAACCAAGGAAAGCGGGGTTAGAAAAGAGGAAAACCAAGAAAAGCTGGGATAGAGCGGAGGAAAACCAAGAAAAGCGGGGTTAGAAAGGAGGAAAACCAAGAAAAGTGAAGTTAGAGCGGAGGAAAACCAAGAAAAGCGGGGTTAGAGCGGAGGAAAACCAAGAAAAGCGGGGTTAGATAGAAGGAAAACCAAGAAAAACGGGGTTAGAGCGGAGGAAAAGCATGAAAAACGGGGTTAGAGCGGAGGAAAACCAAGAAAAGTGAAGTTAGAGCGGAGGAAAACCGAGAAAAGCGGGGTTAGAGCGGAGGAAAACCAAGATAGTCGGGGTTACAGCGAAGGAAAACCAATAAAAAGAAGTTAGAGAGGAAGAAAACAAAGAAAAGCGCGGTTAGAGCAGCAGAAATCCAAGTGTGCCCCGGTGGCGCAGTGGTTAAAGACGCCGCCTTGCAACACTGGGGCCCGCAGTTCGAATCCCCCCTATGGCGCAAGTGGTAGAAGTGCCGCTCTGCTACACAGAGGCTCGAATCCCGGGAGCTGGACTCGATGATCTGTAAGGTCCCTTCCAACCAGCACGAAACTATGAAACTATGAAAAGCATGGTTAGAGTGGAGAAAAACCAAGAAAAGCTGGGTTAAAGTGGAGAAAAACCAAGAAAAGCGGGGTTAGAGGGGAGGAAAACCAAGGAAAGCGGGGTTAGAAAAGAGGAAAACCAAGAAAAGCGATGTTAGAGCGGAGGAAAACCAAGAAAAACGGGGTTAGAGAGAAGGAAAACCGAGAAAACCGGGGTCAGAGCGGAGGAAAATAAAGAAAAGTGAAGATAGAGGTGAGGAAAACCAAGAAAAGCGGGGATAGAGCGGAGGAAAACCAAGAAAAGCGAAGTTAGAGAAGAGGAATACCAAGAAAAATGATGTTAGAGAGGAGGAAAAGAAAGATAAGCAGGTCTAGAGCGGAGGAAAACCAAGAAAAGCGAAGTTAGAGCGGAGGAAAACCAAGAAAAGCGGGGTTATAGCGGAGGAAAACCAAGAAAAGCTGGGTTCGAGCAGAGGAAAACCAAGAAAAGCGGGGTTAGAAAGGAGGAAAACCAAGAAAAGTGATTTTAGAGCAGAGGAAAACCAAGAAAAGCGGAATAAGTGCGGAGGAAAACCAAGAAATGAGGAATAAGTGCTGAGGAAAACCAAGAAAAGCAGGGTTAGAGCGGAGGAAAACAAAGAAAAGCTGGGATAGAGCGGAGGAAAACCAAGAACAGCGGGGTTAGAAAGGAGGAAAACCAAGAAAAGTGAAGTTAGAGCGGAGGAAAACCAAGATAGTCGGGGTTACAGCGAAGGAAAACCAATAAAAAGAAGTTAGAGAGGAAGAAAACAAAGAAAAGCGCGGTTAGAGCAGCAGAAATCCAAGTGTGCCCCGGTGGCGCAGTGGTTAAAGACGCCGCCTTGCAACACTGGGGCCCGCAGTTCGAATCCCCCCTATGGCGCAAGTGGTAGAAGTGCCGCTCTGCTACACAGAGGCTCGAATCCCGGGAGCTGGACTCGATGATCTATCTGTAAGGTCCCTTCCAACCAGCACGAAACTATGAAACTATGAAAAGCATGGTTAGAGTGGAGAAAAACCAAGAAAAGCTGGGTTAAAGTGGAGAAAAACCAAGAAAAGCGGGGTTAGAGAGGAGGAAAACCAAGGAAAGCGAGGTTAGAAAAGAGGAAAACCAAGAAAAGCGGGGTTAGAGCGGAGGAAAACCAAGAAAAACGGGGTTAGAGAGAAGGAAAACCGAGAAAACCGGGGTTAGAGCGGAGGAAAAGAAAGAAAAGTGAAGATAGAGGTGAGGAAAACCAAAAAAGCGGGGATAGAGCGGAGGAAAACCAAGAAAAGCGAAGTTAGAGAAGAGGAATACCAAGAAAAATGATGTTAGAGAGGAGGAAAAGAAAGATAAGCAGGTCTAGAGCGGAGGAAAACCAAGAAAAGCGAAGTTAGAGCGGAGGAAAACCAAGAAAAGCTGGGTTCGAGCAGAGGAAAACCAAGAAAAGCGGGGTTAGAAAGGAGGAACACCAAGAAAAGTGATTTTAGAGCAGAGGAAAACCAAGAAAAGCGGAATAAGTGCGGAGGAAAACCAAGAAATGAGGAATAAGTGCTGAGGAAAACCAAGAAAAGCAGGGTTAGAGCGGAGGAAAACAAAGAAAAGCTGGGATAGAGCGGAGGAAAACCAAGAAAAGCGGGGTTAGAAAGGAGGAAAACCAAGAAAAGTGAAGTTAGAGCGGAGGAAAACCAAGATAGTCGGGGTTACAGCGAAGGAAAACCAATAAAAAGAAGTTAGAGAGGAAGAAAACAAAGAAAAGCGCGGTTAGAGCAGCAGAAATCCAAGTGTGCCCCGGTGGCGCAGTGGTTAAAGACGCCGCCTTGCAACACTGGGGCCCGCAGTTCGAATCCCCCCTATGGCGCAAGTGCCGCTCTGCTACACAGAGGCTCGAATCCCGGGAGCTGGACTCGATGATCTGTAAGGTCCCTTCCAACCAGCACGAAACTATGAAACTATGAAAAGCATGGTTAGAGTGGAGAAAAACCAAGAAAAGCTGGGTTAAAGTGGAGAAAAACCAAGAAAAGCGGGGTTAGAGGGGAGGAAAACCAAGGAAAGAGGGGTTAGAAAAGAGGAAAACCGAGAAAACCGGGGTCAGAGCGGAGGAAAATAAAGAAAAGTGAAGATAGAGGTGAGGAAAACCAAGAAAAGCGGGGATAGAGCGGAGGAAAACCAAGAAAAGCGAAGTTAGAGAAGAGGAATACCAAGAAAAATGATGTTAGAGAGGACGAAAAGAAAGATAAGCAGGTCTAGAGCGGAGGAAAACCAAAAAAAGCGAAGTTAGAGCGGAGGAAAACCAAGAAAAGCGGGGTTATAGCGGAGGAAAACCAAGAAAAGCTGGGTTCGAGCAGAGGAAAACCAAGAAAAGCGGGGTTAGAAAGGAGGAAAACCAAGAAAAGTGATTTTAGAGCAGAGGAAAACCAAGAAAAGCGGAATAAGTGCGGAGGAAAACCAAGAAATGAGGAATAAGTGCTGAGGAAAACCAAGAAAAGCAGGGTTAGAGCGGAGGAAAACAAAGAAAAGCTGGGATAGAGCGGAGGAAAACCAAGAAAAGCGGGGTTAGAAAGGAGGAAAACCAAGAAAAGTGAAGTTAGAGCGGAGGAAAACCAAGATAGTCGGGGTTACAGCGAAGGAAAACCAATAAAAAGAAGTTAGAGAGGAAGAAAACAAAGAAAAGCGCGGTTAGAGCAGCAGAAATCCAAGTGTGCCCCGGTGGCGCAGTGGTTAAAGACGCCGCCTTGCAACACTGGGGCCCGCAGTTCGAATCCCCCCTATGGCGCAAGTGGTAGAAGTGCCGCTCTGCTACACAGAGGCTCGAATCCCGGGAGCTGGACTCGATGATCTATCTGTAAGGTCCCTTCCAACCAGCACGAAACTATGAAACTATGAAAAGCATGGTTAGAGTGGAGAAAAACCAAGAAAAGCTGGGTTAAAGTGGAGAAAAACCAAGAAAAGCGGGGTTAGAGAGGAGGAAAACCAAGGAAAGCGAGGTTAGAAAAGAGGAAAACCAAGAAAAGCGGGGTTAGAGCGGAGGAAAACCAAGAAAAACGGGGTTAGAGAGAAGGAAAACCGAGAAAACCGGGGTTAGAGCGGAGGAAAAGAAAGAAAAGTGAAGATAGAGGTGAGGAAAACCAAAAAAGCGGGGATAGAGCGGAGGAAAACCAAGAAAAGCGAAGTTAGAGAAGAGGAATACCAAGAAAAATGATGTTAGAGAGGAGGAAAAGAAAGATAAGCAGGTCTAGAGCGGAGGAAAACCAAGAAAAGCAGGGTTAGAGCGGAGGAAAACCAAGAAAAGCTGGGTTCGAGCAGAGGAAAACCGAGAAAAGCGGGGTTAGAGCGGAGGAAAACCAAGATAGTCGGGGTTACAGCGAAGGAAAACCAATAAAAAGAAGTTAGAGAGGAAGAAAACAAAGAAAAGCGCGGTTAGAGCAGCAGAAATCCAAGTGTGCCCCGGTGGCGCAGTGGTTAAAGACGCCGCCTTGCAACACTGGGGCCCGCAGTTCGAATCCCCCCTATGGCGCAAGTGGTAGAAGTGCCGCTCTGCTACACAGAGGCTCGAATCCCGGGAGCTGGACTCGATGATCTGTAAGGTCCCTTCCAACCAGCACGAAACTATGAAACTATGAAAAGCATGGTTAGAGTGGAGAAAAACCGAGAAAAGCTGGGTTAAAGTGGAGAAAAACCAAGAAAAGCGGGGTTAGAGGGGAGGAAAACCAAGGAAAGCGGGGTTAGAAAAGAGGAAAACCAAGAAAAGCGGGGTTAGAGCGGAGGAAAACCAAGAAAAGCGGGGTTAGAAAGGAGGAAAACCAAGAAAAGTGATCTTAGAGCAGAGGAAAACCAAGAAAAGCGGAATAAGTGCGGAGGAAAACCAAGAAATGAGGAATAAGTGCTGAGGAAAACCAAGAAAAGCAGGGTTAGAGCGGAGGAAAACAAAGAAAAGCTGGGATAGAGCGGAGGCAAACCAAGAAAAGCGGGGTTAGAATGTAGGAAAACCAAGAAAAGTGAAGTTAGAGCGGAGGAAAACCAAGAAAAGCCTTATTTCTGGTATAAGTACTGATATTCCTGTGAAATTTTTCTAAAATCTGTCAGAAAGGTATATATCTGTTGGAAATGTCCTTATTTTGTAGAGGAGCAAAGGTATTTCTGTTAGTAATGTCCTCGAATTGTAGAAAGGTATTCTGGAAACCATGTGTCATATTTGGCTAAAAAGCTTCATTTTGTAGAGAAAATGTCTTCTTCAGGGGGATGAAAACCAGTATTTCTGGGAAACAACGCTATTTTAAAGGGATAAAATGCATTATTTTGGTGAGAAATCCATGTTTTTGCAAGGATAAAGAATGATTCTTTTTTGGGTAGAAAATGCTACTTGTAATGATGAAAAGCTTTGTCTTGGTAAGAAAATGAATTTTTTGCAAGATTCAAGAGTGATACCTAAGAGAGAAGACATTTTTTTCTGGTGTAATTCTTGATATTAGTTTGAAATACATCGGAAATTGAACAGCAAAGGAACAAGATTTTATCAAACCTTGGCCTAAAGGCCAGCTGGAACAAAGAGCTGATTTTCATCGCTCTGCAAAATGGAAGAACCTTCACTGCCCTTTAGTTTGGGGAAACTTTCTCTTACAAGAAGTCCAGTAAATTCCAAGGAAAACTACAGATGAAGTTTTGTAACATTACCACAAGTCTCACTTCTTTAAGAAACCGGGCTTAAGTAGAGAATCAGTTAATATAAAGCCAGATCATTTTCACGATAGCTGTTAAAAATTTTGTATGTAAAATTTAATGTTACACGGATTGCTCAAACAGAAGTGAGACTTTAGTCTTTATTAATAGGACACTATTCCATTGAACTTCAATGACATGTTCTGAAAACAAGTTTTATATCTATTATATTTCATTTAGACAAAAAAAATCTGATCAGCTGTATACCTAGCTGTATGTTTTGTTTCTCCTGGTCTGCTGGCAGCCACAACTGCTTAGAAAAACAGTAAATTATGTCAACTACTGGTATTTTCTGTAGTGCATATTACATCACCTTCCCTGAGAAACATTTCTGAGCAGATTCTTTTTCTTGCCTTAGGCTTTCATAACGTCCTTAGCATTTCTCCTTCAATTTGTTGTTCCTTTCTGTGGAAGCACAGTTGCTGGCATTTAAGGAAAGGTTACACAGCAAAAGAGTCACTACTGGAGCATTTTTTGTGCCCCATCCCATGCTCCTAGAGAGAAAACTGCACAGCACCTTTACAGAAAAGTCCTTTAGAAAAACCTACAGCTTTTGTTGCTGGAAAGGAATTTGGAACATAAATTACATTGGTAATTTTAATTCTAGTAAATGACGACGTAAGGAGGAAAAAGAGTGAAGGAAAAGGCAAAACAAGAACAGTAAATTCAGCATGCACTGGAGCAAGTAGAAAGGTAGATGCCTAAATTATACCCTCATCCCTGATCCTTAAGCAAGTGTGCCCCTGACCAGATTGTTCTCTCTTTGCTTTTTTCTTTACAAGTCTGGTCCTTATAAAATGGCCTTGTAAGTCAACAGGCATTTGTCCTTCTAAATGTCCTCTAGAGAATATGTACCAGAGCCACTGAAGCTGCTAGAATTCTGCATGATTCAAGTTTACAGGCAATTTAAGAATGAAGTATATTAAGTTCGGGGAAATGATTTGGAATAATCTGTAAATGCAGCCTACAAAAATAAATTAAAAAAAATAATAAAAAAATAAAAACAATTTTAAGAACCTGATATATAAACACTTCCAATGTTAGGCAGATATGCTTCAACGGACTTAAGCTTGGACAGCATGTGAGCTGGCTGTTTTCTGTTTGTTTATGCGTGTTCTCTTACAGGCCCTCATTCCGGCAAGGCAGAGTGAGCAATTGACTGATGTGGTCTGCTATGGTGAATCAGCTAAAAAGCTTGTTGAGGATGCTTATTTGGACTAAAGTAAAATGGCTGAATGTAGAGCTGAGAGATACTGTCTACCACAATGTAGCTCCACTATTTTTACACAGCGGTTCCACATGATCTCCTTGAGTAGTTCCAGTCTTTCTGTATAAACAAGAGAAGCAAAACTACACCACAATCTAGGAAGGGAAACTCAAATAAGGCCTGTTACCAATGACAAGCATATGTTCTTAGCCCATCTGAGTGCCCACTGAGGTCAAACAAAATCTTTTCATTAACTGCAGTGGAGTCTCTATTACAGTACTAGCATGATCTATTTAGGATTAAGTATTTCTTTAAAAACACACCGCATTTAGTTCTGAAGCATTTTCCATGCCACGGGACTCAATGATTCAGATCAGCAAAATGTTGAAAATCTGCATCACATTTAACAAAAAGAGTAACTGAAGCATACTTTATTCTGCAGAAGTACTCCCTGGGTTTCTGTTTGTTAAAGGATCTGTGAAAAAACACATGAAAAGGCAAGTTATATAGTGCAGGCTTAAATGCCCCACCCTTTCAAAGGACCACTTCATTTTTAACCCCCCACACCCATTATTGGTTCCCCCTCAATTTAAGGACTACCACCCATTTTATGGTCCCCCCACATTAATCAACCCCTACTCATTTATATGGATCCCCGCCAATTTAAAGGATTCTTCCCATTTTAAAGACCCCCCACATTTAAAGACCCCCTCCATTTTATTGTCCTCCTGTCCACCCACCTTTAAATGTACCCTTCTTTTAAAAGACCTTTCCATTTTAACCCCCCTCCACGCATCATTCGTTCCCGCACAATTTAAGAACTACACCCCATTTTATGGACTGCCCCACATTTAAGGACCCCCCTTATTTAAGGACAACCCTCCCAAACCTGCCTCCTCCAGGTCCTATATGGCCATTGACTCCCCATTTTAAGCCCCCCCAATTGAAGTATCCCCCAAATTTTATGGACCCCCCCATTTTAACAACCCCACCGTTACAGGGTCCCACATTTTAAATCCCCTCCTTATTTAAGGACCTTCACCCCCATTTAAGACCGCTTCCCACTTTAAGGACTCTCAACCCCATTTTAGGAACCAACTCCCATTTTAGGACCCCTCCCATTTTAGGAATCACCCCCATATTATGTACCCATTTATTATTATTATCCCACCCCCATTATGTCCCTCTCCAAGTCCTTTATGGCCATGGAATACCCAGTTAAATTACTCCACCCTTTTAAATCCTCCCACCCATTTAAAAGACACCCCCCCCAATTTATAGCCACCCCCCCATTGAAGGACCCACTGCATTTAAGTACCCCGCCATTTCAGGAACTTACTCCTGCAGCTCCTAACGTTGATGCATCTCCAGGACACTTATGGCCAATGAACCACATTTCAGTCCCCGAATTTTAAGGACACCCCCTGTGTCCTTAAAGACCCCCTCATTTTAACTTCCCCACCCATTATATGTTCACCCACAACTTAGGACATCCAACAAATTAATACCTCCCCCAATTAAAAGGACCATCACATTTAAACCCCCTTCGCACATTATAGGGTCCCCCCATTTAAGGACACACCCCCACTTAAAGAACTCCTCTAATTTTCACCCACCCCTTTAAGTCCCTCCCTATTCATGGTCTCCCCCAAATTAACGAACACTTACACATTTATATGGATCCCCCCACAATTTAAAGGACTCCTCCCATTTTAATACACTTCCATTTCAATGTCCCCCTCTATTTTAGAACTCCCCCATTTAAATTCCTCCCCCTTTTAAAGGACGTCCCCCCCATTTCAACGCCTCCAAATCATTATTGTTTCCAGCTCAATTTAAGGACTCCCCCCAATTGTTTGGACCGCCCCCAATTTAAGGTCCCCCCCCATTTAAAGACCCTCTACATTTAAACACCTCCCCCCATTTTAAGAGCCTCTTCAGCTGTCCAGGGAACCGTGGTTCCAACATCTCCGTTGCACTCGGGGAGTGCGTCTTCAGCCGGCTTCTTTCTTCAGAGGAAAAAGCTTATCCCTGCAGCCCTTAAAGGAGCGATGGGGACATCAAGTCGATTTTTCTCTGACAGCGCATATCCCAGAGCTGCTCAGATAGCTAGTCAGATATGTAAGAAGGAGATATTCGTTTCTTTCCTCTGTCGACAGAGAAACTGAAAGTGTAGTAACGAAAAAAATGAAGGAAACGAAATCTTTCCCCATTTGAAAGATAATACCTCGAAACAGTTCTAGGAGTTGTGCTTTCAGCGAGAAAAGAAGTTGAGGACAAAAATGCTCCTTTCCGGGCTACAGAGAGGAACCCCCCTCAGCGGAAGAAAGCAGACGGCTAAAGTCGCACTTCTTCGACTACCGATTTGACCGCAACCGCTCTTTTCTCTCTCAAGCGGCAGTCCCAGGGAACCGTGGTTCCAACATCTCCGTTGCACTCGGGGAGTGCGTCTTCAGCCGGCTTCTTTCTTCAGAGGAAAAAGCTTATCCCTGCAGCCCTTAAAGGAGCGATGGGGACATCAAGTCGATTTTTCTCTGACAGCGCATATCCCAGAGCTGCTCAGATAGCTAGTCATATATGTAAGAAGGAGATATTCGTTTCTTTCCTCTGTCGACAGAGAAACTGAAAGTGTAGTAACGAAAAAAATGAAGGAAACGAAATCTTTCCCCATTTGAAAGATAATACCTCGAAACAGTTCTAGGAGTTGTGCTTTCAGCGAGAAAAGAAGTTGAGGACAAAAGTGCTCGTTTCCGGGCTACAGAGAGGAACCCCCCTCAGCGGAAGAAAGCAGACGGCTAAAGTCGCACTTCTTCGACTACCGATTTGACCGCAACCGCTCTTTTCTCTCTCAAGCGGCAGTCCCAGGGAACCGTGGTTCCAACATCTCCGTTGCACTCGGGGAGTGCGTCTTCAGCCGGCTTCTTTCTTCAGAGGAAAAAGCTTATCCCTGCAGCCCTTAAAGGAGCGATGGGGACATCAAGTCGATTTTTCTCTGACAGCGCATATCCCAGAGCTGCTCAGATAGCTAGTCAGATATGTAAGAAGGAGATATTCGTTTCTTTCCTCTGTCGACAGAGAAACTGAAAGTGTAGTAACGAAAAAAATGAAGGAAACGAAATCTTTCCCCATTTGAAAGATAATACCTCGAAACAGTTCTAGGAGTTGTGCTTTCAGCGAGAAAAGAAGTTGAGGACAAAAGTGCTCGTTTCCGGGCTACAGAGAGGAACCACCCTCAGCGGAAGAATGCAGCCGGCTAAAGTCGCACTTCTTCGTCTACCGATTTGACCGCAACCGCTCTTTTCTCTCACAAGCGGCAGTCCAGGGAACCGTGATTCCAACATATCCGTTGCACTCGGGGAGTGCCTCTTCAGCCTTCTAAAGGACTCCTCCCATTTTAAAGACGGGAGACAGCTGAAGAGGCTCTTAAAATGGGGGGAGGTGTTTAAATGTAGACGGTCTTTAAATGGGGGGGATCTTAAATGGGGAGCGGTCCAAACAATTGGGGGGAGTCCTTAAATTGAGCTGGAAACAATAATGGTTGGGAGGCGTTGAAATGGGGGGCGTCCTTTAAAAGGGGGAGGAATTTAAATGGGGGGTTCTAAAATAGAGGGGGACATTGAAATGGAGGTGTTCTAAAATGGGAGGAGTCCCTTAAATTGGGGGGGATCCATATAAATGTGTAAGTGTTCGTTAATTTGGGGGAGACCATGAAAAGGGAGGGACATAAAGGGGGTGGGTTAAAATTAGAGGAGTTCTTTGAATGGGGGGGTGTACTTAAATGGGGGGACACTATAATGTGTGAAGGGGGTTAAAATGGGGAAGGACGTTAAAAAGGAAGAGGGACCCTTAAATGGGAGGGTTGATAAAATGCGGGGGGTCTCGATTTTGTGTCTGATTTAGGGTATTTTGTGTGTGATTTGGAGTACACCTACTTATTTTTCCCCAGTGAAAAGAGAACTGCTAGATAGAGTGCTAGGAGTTGTGCTTTCTACAAGAAAAGAAGTTGAGGACAAAAGTGCTCCTTTCCGGGCTACAGAGAGGAACCAGCCTCAGCGGAAGAAAGCAGACGGCTAAAGTCGCACTTCTTCGACTACCGATTTGACCGCAACCGCTCTTTTCTCTCTCAAGCGGCAGTCCCAGGGAACCGTGGTTCCAACATCTCCGTTGCACTCGGGGAGTGCGTCTTCAGCCGGCTTCTTTCTTCAGAGGAAAAAGCTTATCCCTGCAGCCCTTAAAGGAGCGATGGGGACATCAAGTCGATTTTTCTCTGACAGCGCATATCCCAGAGCTGCTCAGATAGCTAGTCAGATATGTAAGAAGGAGATATTCGTTTCTTTCCTCTGTCGACAGAGAAACTGAAAGTGTAGTAACGAAAAAAATGAAGGAAACGAAATCTTTCCCCATTTGAAAGATAATACCTCGAAACAGTTCTAGGAGTTGTGCTTTCAGCGAGAAAAGAAGTTGAGGACAAAAGTGCTCGTTTCCGGGCTACAGAGAGGAACCCCCCTCAGCGGAAGAAAGCAGACGGCTAAAGTCGCACTTCTTCGACTACCGATTTGACCGCAACCGCTCTTTTCTCTCTCAAGCGGCAGTCCCAGGGAACCGTGGTTCCAACATCTCCGTTGCACTCGGGGAGTGCGTCTTCAGCCGGCTTCTTTCTTCAGAGGAAAAAGCTTATCCCTGCAGCCCTTAAAGGAGCGATGGGGACATCAAGTCGATTTTTCTCTGACAGCGCATATCCCAGAGCTGCTCAGATAGCTAGTCAGATATGTAAGAAGGAGATATTCGTTTCTTTCCTCTGTCGACAGAGAAACTGAAAGTGTAGTAACGAAAAAAATGAAGGAAACGAAATCTTTCCCCATTTGAAAGATAATACCTCGAAACAGTTCTAGGAGTTGTGCTTTCAGCGAGAAAAGAAGTTGAGGACAAAAGTGCTCGTTTCCGGGCTACAGAGAGGAACCCCCCTCAGCGGAAGAAAGCAGACGGCTAAAGTCGCACTTCTTCGACTACCGATTTGACCGCAACCGCTCTTTTCTCTCTCAAGCGGCAGTCCCAGGGAACCGTGGTTCCAACATCTCCGTTGCACTCGGGGAGTGCGTCTTCAGCCGGCTTCTTTCTTCAGAGGAAAAAGCTTATCCCTGCAGCCCTTAAAGGAGCGATGGGGACATCAAGTCGATTTTTCTCTGACAGCGCATATCCCAGAGCTGCTCAGATAGCTAGTCAGATATGTAAGAAGGAGATATTCGTTTCTTTCCTCTGTCGACAGAGAAACTGAAAGTGTAGTAACGAAAAAAATGAAGGAAACGAAATCTTTCCCCATTTGAAAGATAATACCTCGAAACAGTTCTAGGAGTTGTGCTTTCAGCGAGAAAAGAAGTTGAGGACAAAAGTGCTCGTTTCCGGGCTACAGAGAGGAACCCCCCTCAGCGGAAGAAAGCAGACGGCTAAAGTCGCACTTCTTCGACTACCGATTTGACCGCAACCGCTCTTTTCTCTCTCAAGCGGCAGTCCCAGGGAACCGTGGTTCCAACATCTCCGTTGCACTCGGGGAGTGCGTCTTCAGCCGGCTTCTTTCTTCAGAGGAAAAAGCTTATCCCTGCAGCCCTTAAAGGAGCGATGGGGACATCAAGTCGATTTTTCTCTGACAGCGCATATCCCAGAGCTGCTCAGATAGCTAGTCAGATATGTAAGAAGGAGATATTCGTTTCTTTCCTCTGTCGACAGAGAAACTGAAAGTGTAGTAACGAAAAAAATGAAGGAAACGAAATCTTTCCCCATTTGAAAGATAATACCTCGAAACAGTTCTAGGAGTTGTGCTTTCAGCGAGAAAAGAAGTTGAGGACAAAAGTGCTCGTTTCCGGGCTACAGAGAGGAACCACCCTCAGCGGAAGAATGCAGCCGGCTAAAGTCGCACTTCTTCGTCTACCGATTTGACCGCAACCGCTCTTTTCTCTCACAAGCGGCAGTCCAGGGAACCGTGATTCCAACATATCCGTTGCACTCGGGGAGTGCCTCTTCAGCCTTCTAAAGGACTCCTCCCATTTTAAAGACGGGAGACAGCTGAAGAGGCTCTTAAAATGGGGGGAGGTGTTTAAATGTAGACGGTCTTTAAATGGGGGGGATCTTAAATGGGGAGCGGTCCAAACAATTGGGGGGAGTCCTTAAATTGAGCTGGAAACAATAATGGTTGGGAGGCGTTGAAATGGGGGGGCGTCCTTTAAAAGGGGGAGGAATTTAAATGGGGGGTTCTAAAATAGAGGGGGACATTGAAATGGAGGTGTTTTAAAATGGGAGGAGTCCCTTAAATTGGGGGGATCCATATAAATGTGTAAGTGTTCGTTAATTTGGGGGAGACCATGAAAAGGGAGGGACATAAAGGGGGTGGGTTAAAATTAGAGGAGTTCTTTAAATGGGGGGGGTGTACTTAAATGGGGGGACACTATAATGTGTGAAGGGGGTTAAAATGGGGAAGGACGTTAAAAAGGAAGAGGGACCCTTAAATGGGAGGGTTGATAAAATGCGGGGGGTCTCGATTTTGTGTCTGATTTAGGGTATTTTGTGTGTGATTTGGAGTACACCTACTTATTTTTCCCCAGTGAAAAGAGAACTGCTAGATAGAGTGCTAGGAGTTGTGCTTTCTACAAGAAAAGAAGTTGAGGACAAAAGTGCTCCTTTCCGGGCTACAGAGAGGAACCAGCCTCAGCGGAAGAAAGCAGACGGCTAAAGTCGCACTTCTTCGACTACCGATTTGACCGCAACCGCTCTTTTCTCTCTCAAGCGGCAGTCCCAGGGAACCGTGGTTCCAACATCTCCGTTGCACTCGGGGAGTGCGTCTTCAGCCGGCTTCTTTCTTCAGAGGAAAAAGCTTATCCCTGCAGCCCTTAAAGGAGCGATGGGGACATCAAGTCGATTTTTCTCTGACAGCGCATATCCCAGAGCTGCTCAGATAGCTAGTCAGATATGTAAGAAGGAGATATTCGTTTCTTTCCTCTGTCGACAGAGAAACTGAAAGTGTAGTAACGAAAAAAATGAAGGAAACGAAATCTTTCCCCATTTGAAAGATAATACCTCGAAACAGTTCTAGGAGTTGTGCTTTCAGCGAGAAAAGAAGTTGAGGACAAAAATGCTCCTTTCCGGGCTACAGAGAGGAACCCCCCTCAGCGGAAGAAAGCAGACGGCTAAAGTCGCACTTCTTCGACTACCGATTTGACCGCAACCGCTCTTTTCTCTCTCAAGCGGCAGTCCCAGGGAACCGTGGTTCCAACATCTCCGTTGCACTCGGGGAGTGCGTCTTCAGCCGGCTTCTTTCTTCAGAGGAAAAAGCTTATCCCTGCAGCCCTTAAAGGAGCGATGGGGACATCAAGTCGATTTTTCTCTGACAGCGCATATCCCAGAGCTGCTCAGATAGCTAGTCAGATATGTAAGAAGGAGATATTCGTTTCTTTCCTCTGTCGACAGAGAAACTGAAAGTGTAGTAACGAAAAAAATGAAGGAAACGAAATCTTTCCCCATTTGAAAGATAATACCTCGAAACAGTTCTAGGAGTTGTGCTTTCAGCGAGAAAAGAAGTTGAGGACAAAAGTGCTCGTTTCCGGGCTACAGAGAGGAACCACCCTCAGCGGAAGAATGCAGCCGGCTAAAGTCGCACTTCTTCGTCTACCGATTTGACCGCAACCGCTCTTTTCTCTCACAAGCGGCAGTCCAGGGAACCGTGATTCCAACATATCCGTTGCACTCGGGGAGTGCCTCTTCAGCCTTCTAAAGGACTCCTCCCATTTTAAAGACGGGAGACAGCTGAAGAGGCTCTTAAAATGGGGGGAGGTGTTTAAATGTAGACGGTCTTTAAATGGGGGGGATCTTAAATGGGGAGCGGTCCAAACAATTGGGGGGAGTCCTTAAATTGAGCTGGAAACAATAATGGTTGGGAGGCGTTGAAATGGGGGGGCGTCCTTTAAAAGGGGGAGGAATTTAAATGGGGGGTTCTAAAATAGAGGGGGACATTGAAATGGAGGTGTTTTAAAATGGGAGGAGTCCCTTAAATTGGGGGGATCCATATAAATGTGTAAGTGTTCGTTAATTTGGGGGAGACCATGAAAAGGGAGGGACATAAAGGGGGTGGGTTAAAATTAGAGGAGTTCTTTAAATGGGGGGGGTGTACTTAAATGGGGGGACACTATAATGTGTGAAGGGGGTTAAAATGGGGAAGGACGTTAAAAAGGAAGAGGGACCCTTAAATGGGAGGGTTGATAAAATGCGGGGGGTCTCGATTTTGTGTCTGATTTAGGGTATTTTGTGTGTGATTTGGAGTACACCTACTTATTTTTCCCCAGTGAAAAGAGAACTGCTAGATAGAGTGCTAGGAGTTGTGCTTTCTACAAGAAAAGAAGTTGAGGACAAAAGTGCTCCTTTCCGGGCTACAGAGAGGAACCAGCCTCAGCGGAAGAAAGCAGACGGCTAAAGTCGCACTTCTTCGACTACCGATTTGACCGCAACCGCTCTTTTCTCTCTCAAGCGGCAGTCCCAGGGAACCGTGGTTCCAACATCTCCGTTGCACTCGGGGAGTGCGTCTTCAGCCGGCTTCTTTCTTCAGAGGAAAAAGCTTATCCCTGCAGCCCTTAAAGGAGCGATGGGGACATCAAGTCGATTTTTCTCTGACAGCGCATATCCCAGAGCTGCTCAGATAGCTAGTCAGATATGTAAGAAGGAGATATTCGTTTCTTTCCTCTGTCGACAGAGAAACTGAAAGTGTAGTAACGAAAAAAATGAAGGAAACGAAATCTTTCCCCATTTGAAAGATAATACCTCGAAACAGTTCTAGGAGTTGTGCTTTCAGCGAGAAAAGAAGTTGAGGACAAAAATGCTCCTTTCCGGGCTACAGAGAGGAACCCCCCTCAGCGGAAGAAAGCAGACGGCTAAAGTCGCACTTCTTCGACTACCGATTTGACCGCAACCGCTCTTTTCTCTCTCAAGCGGCAGTCCCAGGGAACCGTGATTCCAACATCTCCGTTGCACTCGGGGAGTGCGTCTTCAGCCGGCTTCTTTCTTCAGAGGAAAAAGCTTATCCCTGCAGCCCTTAAAGGAGCGATGGGGACATCAAGTCGATTTTTCTCTGACAGCGCATATCCCAGAGCTGCTCAGATAGCTAGTCAGATATGTAAGAAGGAGATATTCGTTTCTTTCCTCTGTCGACAGAGAAACTGAAAGTGTAGTAACGAAAAAAATGAAGGAAACGAAATCTTTCCCCATTTGAAAGATAATACCTCGAAACAGTTCTAGGAGTTGTGCTTTCAGCGAGAAAAGAAGTTGAGGACAAAAATGCTCCTTTCCGGGCTACAGAGAGGAACCCCCCTCAGCGGAAGAAAGCAGACGGCTAAAGTCGCACTTCTTCGACTACCGATTTGACCGCAACCGCTCTTTTCTCTCTCAAGCGGCAGTCCCAGGGAACCGTGGTTCCAACATCTCCGTTGCACTCGGGGAGTGCGTCTTCAGCCGGCTTCTTTCTTCAGAGGAAAAAGCTTATCCCTGCAGCCCTTAAAGGAGCGATGGGGACATCAAGTCGATTTTTCTCTGACAGCGCATATCCCAGAGCTGCTCAGATAGCTAGTCAGATATGTAAGAAGGAGATATTCGTTTCTTTCCTCTGTCGACAGAGAAACTGAAAGTGTAGTAACGAAAAAAATGAAGGAAACGAAATCTTTCCCCATTTGAAAGATAATACCTCGAAACAGTTCTAGGAGTTGTGCTTTCAGCGAGAAAAGAAGTTGAGGACAAAAATGCTCCTTTCCGGGCTACAGAGAGGAACCCCCCTCAGCGGAAGAAAGCAGACGGCTAAAGTCGCACTTCTTCGACTACCGATTTGACCGCAACCGCTCTTTTCTCTCTCAAGCGGCAGTCCCAGGGAACCGTGGTTCCAACATCTCCGTTGCACTCGGGGAGTGCGTCTTCAGCCGGCTTCTTTCTTCAGAGGAAAAAGCTTATCCCTGCAGCCCTTAAAGGAGCGATGGGGACATCAAGTCGATTTTTCTCTGACAGCGCATATCCCAGAGCTGCTCAGATAGCTAGTCAGATATGTAAGAAGGAGATATTCGTTTCTTTCCTCTGTCGACAGAGAAACTGAAAGTGTAGTAACGAAAAAAATGAAGGAAACGAAATCTTTCCCCATTTGAAAGATAATACCTCGAAACAGTTCTAGGAGTTGTGCTTTCAGCGAGAAAAGAAGTTGAGGACAAAAGTGCTCCTTTCCGGGCTACAGAGAGGAACCACCTTCAGCGGAAGAATGCATCCGGCTAAAGTCGCACTTCTTCGACTACCGATTTGACCGCAACCGCTCTTTTCTCTCACAAGCGGCAGTCCAGGGAACCGTGATTCCAACATATCCGTTGCACTCGGGGAGTGCCTCTTCAGCCTTCTAAAGGACTCCTCCCATTTTAAAGACGGGAGACAGCTGAAGAGGCTCTTAAAATGGGGGGAGGTGTTTAAATGTAGACGGTCTTTAAATGGGGGGGATCTTAAATGGGGAGCGGTCCAAACAATTGGGGGGAGTCCTTAAA
Source organism: Coturnix japonica (assembly GCF_054131305.1). Taxonomy (NCBI): domain Eukaryota; kingdom Metazoa; phylum Chordata; class Aves; order Galliformes; family Phasianidae; genus Coturnix; species Coturnix japonica. The sequence goes on from NC_140669.1 coordinate 34,537,820, forward strand.
TTGAGCTGGAAACAATAATGGTTGGGAGGCGTTGAAATGGGGGGGCGTCCTTTAAAAGGGGGAGGAATTTAAATGGGGGGTTCTAAAATAGAGGGGGACATTGAAATGGAGGTGTTTTAAAATGGGAGGAGTCCCTTAAATTGGGGGGGATCCATATAAATGTGTAAGTGTTCGTTAATTTGGGGGAGACCATGAAAAGGGAGGGACATAAAGGGGGTGGGTTAAAATTAGAGGAGTTCTTTAAATGGGGGGGGTGTACTTAAATGGGGGGACACTATAATGTGTGAAGGGGGTTAAAATGGGGAAGGACGTTAAAAAGAAAGGGGGACCCTTAAATGGGAGGGTGGATAAAATGCGGGGGTCTCGATTTTGTGTCTCATTTAGGGAATTTTGTGTGTGATTTGGAGTACACCTACTTATTTTTCCCCAGTGGAAAGAAAACTGCTCGATACAGTGCTAGGAGTTGTGCTTTCAACAAGAAAAGAAGTTGAGGACAAAAGTGCTCCTTTCCGGGCTACAGAGAGGAACCAGCCTCAGGGAAAGAATGCAGCCGGCTAAAGTCGCACTTCTTCGACTACCGATTTGACCGCAACCGCTCTTTTCTCTCTCAAGCGGCAGTCCCAGGGAATCGTGGTTCCAACATATCTCCGTTGCACTCCGGGAGTGCGTCTTCAGCCGGCTTCTTTCTTCAGAGGAAAAGGCTTATCCCTGCAGCCCTTAAAGGAGCGGTGGGGACATCAAGTCGATTTCTCTCTGACAGCGCATATCCCAGAGCTGTTCAGATTGCTAGTCAGATATGTAAGAAGGAGATATTCGTTTCTTTCGTCTGTCGAAAGAGAAACTGAAAGTGTAGTAACGAAAAAAATGAAGGAAACGAAATCTTTCCCCATTTGAAAGATAATACCTCGAAACAGTTCTAGGAGTTGTGCTTTCAGCGAGAAAAGAAGTTGAGGACAAAAGTGCTCCTTTCCGGGCTACAGAGAGGAACCACCCTCAGCGGAAGAATGCAGCCGGCTAAAGTCGCACTTCTTCGACTACCGATTTGACCGCAACCGCTCTTTTCTCTCTCAAGCGGCAGTCCCAGGAAACCGTGGTTCCAACATCTCCGTTGCACTCGGGGAGTGCGTCTTCAGCCTTCTAAAGGACTCCTCCCATTTTAAAAACTGGAGCCAGCTGAAGAGGCTCTTAAAATGGGGGGAGGTGTTTAAATGTAGAGGGTCTTTAAATGGGGGGGGACCTTAAATTGGCGGCGGTCCAAACAATTGGGGGGAGTCCTTAAATTGAGCTGGAAACAATAATGGTTGGGAGGCGTTGAAATGGGGGGGCGTCCTTTAAAAGGGGAGGAATTTAAATGGGGAAGTTCTAAAATAGAGGGGGACATTGAAATGGAAGTGTATTAATATGGGAGGAGTCCCTTAAATTGAGGGGATTTAAAATGTGGGACCCTGTAACGGTGGGGTTGTTAAAATGGGGGGGTCCATAAAATTTGGGGGATACTTCAATTGGGGGGGCTTAAAATGGGGAGTCAATGGCCATAAAGGACCTGGAGGAGGCAGGTTTGGGAGGGTTGTCCTTAAATAAGGGGGGTCCTTAAATGTGGGGCAGTCCATAAAATGGGGTGTAGTTCTTAAATTGTGCGGGAACGAATGATGCGTGGAGGGGGCTAAAATGGAAAGGTCTTTTATAAGAAGGGTACATTTAAAGGTGGGTGTTCTTAAATGCAGGAGGACAATAAAATGGAGGGGGTCTTTAAATGTGGGGGGGTCTTTAAAAAGGGAAGAATCCTTTAAATTGGCGGGGATCCATATAAATGAGTAGGGGTTGATTAATGTGGGGGGACCATAAAATGGGTGGTAGTCCTTAAATTGAGGGGGAACCAATAATGGCTGTGGGGGGTTAAAAATGAAGTGGTCCTTTGAAAGGGTGGGGCATTTAAGCCTGCACTATATAACTTGCTTTTTCATGTGTTTTTTCACAGATCCTTTAACAAACAAAAACCCAGGGAGTACTTCTGCAGAATAAAGTATGCTTCAGTTACTCTTTTTGTTAAATGTGATGCAGATTTTCTAACTTCGCTCTAACTTCGCTTTTCTTGGTTTTCCTCCGCTCTAGACCTGCTTATCTTTCTTTTCCTCCTCTCTAACATCATTTTTCTTGGTATTCCTCTACTCTAACCTCGCTTTTCTTGGTTTTCCTCCGCTCTATCCCAGCTTTTCTTGGTTTTCCTCACCTCTATCTTCACTTTTCTTTCTTTTCCTCCGCTCTAACCCCGGTTTTCTCGGTTTTCCTTCTCTCTAACCCCGTTTTTCTTGGTTTTCCTCCGCTCTAACCCCGCTTTTCTTGGTTTTCCTCTTTTCTAACCTCGCTTTCCTTGGTTTTCCTCCCCTCTAACCCCGCTTTTCTTGGTTTTTCTCCACTTTAACCCAGCTTTTCTTGGTTTTTCTCCACTCTAACCATGCTTTTCATAGTTTCATAGTTTCGTGCTGGTTGGAAGGGACCTTACAGATCATCGAGTCCAGCTCCCGGGATTCGAGCCTCTGTGTAGCAGAGCGGCACTTCTACCACTTGCGCCATAGGGGGGATTCGAACTGCGGGCCCCAGTGTTGCAAGGCGGCGTCTTTAACCACTGCGCCACCGGGGCACACTTGGATTTCTGCTGCTCTAACCGCGCTTTTCTTTGTTTTCTTCCTCTCTAACTTCTTTTTATTGGTTTTCCTTCGCTGTAACCCCGACTATCTTGGTTTTCCTCCGCTCTAACCCCGCTTTTCTCGGTTTTCCTCCGCTCTAACTTCACTTTTCTTGGTTTTCCTCCGCTCTAACCCCGTTTTTCATGCTTTTCCTCCGCTCTAACCCCGTTTTTCTTGGTTTTCCTCCGCTCTAACCCCGCTTTTCTTGGTTTTCCTCCGCTCTAACCCTGCTTTTCTTGGTTTTCCTCAGCACTTATTCCTCATTTCTTGGTTTTCCTCCGCACTTATTCCGCTTTTCTTGGTTTTCCTCTGCTCTAAAATCACTTTTCTTGGTGTTCCTCCTTTCTAACCCCGCTTTTCTTGGTTTTCCTCTGCTCGAACCCAGCTTTTCTTGGTTTTCCTCCGCTATAACCCCGCTTTTCTTGGTTTTCCTCCGCTCTAACTTCGCTTTTCTTGGTTTTCCTCCGCTCTAGACCTGCTTATCTTTCTTTTCCTCCTCTCTAACATCATTTTTCTTGGTATTCCTCTTCTCTAACTTCGCTTTTCTTGGTTTTCCTCCGCTCTATCCCCGCTTTTTTGGTTTTCCTCACCTCTATCTTCACTTTTCTTTCTTTTCCTCCGCTCTAACCCCGGTTTTCTCGGTTTTCCTTCTCTCTAACCCCGTTTTTCTTGGTTTTCCTCCGCTCTAACCCCGCTTTTCTTGGTTTTCCTCTTTTCTAACCTCGCTTTCCTTGGTTTTCCTCCCCTCTAACCCCGCTTTTCTTGGTTTTTCTCCACTTTAACCCAGCTTTTCTTGGTTTTTCTCCACTCTAACCATGCTTTTCATAGTTTCATAGTTTCGTGCTGGTTGGAAGGGACCTTACAGATCATCGAGTCCAGCTCCCGGGATTCGAGCCTCTGTGTAGCAGAGCGGCACTTCTACCACTTGCGCCATAGGGGGGATTCGAACTGCGGGCCCCAGTGTTGCAAGGCGGCGTCTTTAACCACTGCGCCACCGGGGCACACTTGGATTTCTGCTGCTCTAACCGCGCTTTTCTTTGTTTTCTTCCTCTCTAACTTCTTTTTATTGGTTTTCCTTCGCTGTAACCCCGACTATCTTGGTTTTCCTCCGCTCTAACCCCGCTTTTCTCGGTTTTCCTCCGCTCTAACTTCACTTTTCTTGGTTTTCCTCCGCTCTAACCCCGTTTTTCATGCTTTTCCTCCGCTCTAACCCCGTTTTTCTTGGTTTTCCTTCTATCTAACCCCGCTTTTCTTGGTTTTCCTCCGCTCTAACTTCACTTTTCTTGGTTTTCCTCCTTTCTAACCCCACTTTTCTTGGTTTTCCTCCGCTCTATCCCAGCTTTTCTTTGTTTTCCTCCGCTCCAACCCTGCTTTTCTTGGTTTTCCTCAGCACTTATTCCTCATTTCTTGGTTTTCCTCCGCACTTATTCCGCTTTTCTTGGTTTTCCTCTGCTCTAAAATCACTTTTCTTGGTGTTCCTCCTTTCTAACCCCGCTTTTCTTGGTTTTCCTCTGCTCGAACCCAGCTTTTCTTGGTTTTCCTCCGCTATAACCCCGCTTTTCTTGGTTTTCCTCCGCTCTAACTTCGCTTTTCTTGGTTTTCCTCCGCTCTAGACCTGCTTATCTTTCTTTTCCTCCTCTCTAACATCATTTTTCTTGGTATTCCTCTTCTCTAACTTCGCTTTTCTTGGTTTTCCTCCGCTCTATCCCCGCTTTTTTGGTTTTCCTCACCTCTATCTTCACTTTTCTTTCTTTTCCTCCGCTTTAACCCCGGTTTTCTCGGTTTTCCTTCTCTCTAACCCCGTTTTTCTTGGTTTTCCTCCGCTCTAACCCCGCTTTTCTTGGTTTTCCTCTTTTCTAACCTCGCTTTCCTTGGTTTTCCTCCCCTCTAACCCCGCTTTTCTTGGTTTTTCTCCACTTTAACCCAGCTTTTCTTGGTTTTTCTCCACTCTAACCATGCTTTTCATAGTTTCATAGTTTCGTGCTGGTTGGAAGGGACCTTACAGATCATCGAGTCCAGCTCCCGGGATTCGAGCCTCTGTGTAGCAGAGCGGCACTTCTACCACTTGCGCCATAGGGGGGATTCGAACTACGGGCCCCAGTGTTGCAAGGCGGCGTCTTTAACCACTGCGCCACCGGGGCACACTTGGATTTCTGCTGCTCTAACCGCGCTTTTCTTTGTTTTCTTCCTCTCTAACTTCTTTTTATTGGTTTTCCTTCGCTGTAACCCCGACTATCTTGGTTTTCCTCCGCTCTAACCCCGCTTTTCTCGGTTTTCCTCCGCTCTAACTTCACTTTTCTTGGTTTTCCTCCGCTCTAACCCCGTTTTTCATGCTTTTCCTCCGCTCTAACCCCGTTTTTCTTGGTTTTCCTTCTATCTAACCCCGCTTTTCTTGGTTTTCCTCCGATCTAACCCCGCTTTTCTTGGTTTTCCTCCGCTCTAACTTCACTTTTCTTGGTTTTCCTCCTTTCTAACCCCGCTTTTCTTGGTTTTCCTCCGCTCTATCCCAGCTTTTCTTTGTTTTCCTCCGCTCTAACCCTGCTTTTCTTGGTTTTCCTCAGCACTTATTCCTCATTTCTTGGTTTTCCTCCGCACTTATTCCGCTTTTCTTGGTTTTCCTCTGCTCTAAAATCACTTTTCTTGGTGTTCCTCCTTTCTAACCCCGCTTTTCTTGGTTTTCCTCTGCTCGAACCCAGCTTTTCTTGGTTTTCCTCCGCTATAACCCCGCTTTTCTTGGTTTTCCTCCGCTCTAACTTCGCTTTTCTTGGTTTTCCTCCGCTCTAGACCTGCTTATCTTTCTTTTCCTCCTCTCTAACATCATTTTTCTTGGTATTCCTCTTCTCTAACTTCGCTTTTCTTGGTTTTCCTCCGCTCTATCCCCGCTTTTTTGGTTTTCCTCACCTCTATCTTCACTTTTCTTTCTTTTCCTCCGCTCTAACCCCGGTTTTCTCGGTTTTCCTTCTCTCTAACCCCGTTTTTCTTGGTTTTCCTCCGCTCTAACCCCGCTTTTCTTGGTTTTCCTCTTTTCTAACCTCGCTTTCCTTGGTTTTCCTCCCCTCTAACCCCGCTTTTCTTGGTTTTTCTCCACTTTAACCCAGCTTTTCTTGGTTTTTCTCCACTCTAACCATGCTTTTCATAGTTTCATAGTTTCGTGCTGGTTGGAAGGGACCTTACAGATCATCGAGTCCAGCTCCCGGGATTCGAGCCTCTGTGTAGCAGAGCGGCACTTCTACCACTTGCGCCATAGGGGGGATTCGAACTACGGGCCCCAGTGTTGCAAGGCGGCGTCTTTAACCACTGCGCCACCGGGGCACACTTGGATTTCTGCTGCTCTAACCGCGCTTTTCTTTGTTTTCTTCCTCTCTAACTTCTTTTTATTGGTTTTCCTTCGCTGTAACCCCGACTATCTTGGTTTTCCTCCGCTCTAACCCCGCTTTTCTCGGTTTTCCTCCGCTCTAACTTCACTTTTCTTGGTTTTCCTCCGCTCTAACCCCGTTTTTCATGCTTTTCCTCCGCTCTAACCCCGTTTTTCTTGGTTTTCCTTCTATCTAACCCCGCTTTTCTTGGTTTTCCTCCGATCTAACCCCGCTTTTCTTGGTTTTCCTCCGCTCTAACTTCACTTTTCTTGGTTTTCCTCCTTTCTAACCCCGCTTTTCTTGGTTTTCCTCCGCTCTATCCCAGCTTTTCTTTGTTTTCCTCCGCTCTAACCCTGCTTTTCTTGGTTTTCCTCAGCACTTATTCCTCATTTCTTGGTTTTCCTCCGCACTTATTCCGCTTTTCTTGGTTTTCCTCTGCTCTAAAATCACTTTTCTTGGTGTTCCTCCTTTCTAACCCCGCTTTTCTTGGTTTTCCTCTGCTCGAACCCAGCTTTTCTTGGTTTTCCTCCGCTATAACCCCGCTTTTCTTGGTTTTCCTCCGCTCTAACTTCGCTTTTCTTGGTTTTCCTCCGCTCTAGACCTGCTTATCTTTCTTTTCCTCCTCTCTAACATCATTTTTCTTGGTATTCCTCTTCTCTAACTTCGCTTTTCTTGGTTTTCCTCCGCTCTATCCCCGCTTTTTTGGTTTTCCTCACCTCTATCTTCACTTTTCTTTCTTTTCCTCCGCTCTAACCCCGGTTTTCTCGGTTTTCCTTCTCTCTAACCCCGTTTTTCTTGGTTTTCCTCCGCTCTAACCCCGCTTTTCTTGGTTTTCCTCTTTTCTAACCTCGCTTTCCTTGGTTTTCCTCCCCTCTAACCCCGCTTTTCTTGGTTTTTCTCCACTTTAACCCAGCTTTTCTTGGTTTTTCTCCACTCTAACCATGCTTTTCATAGTTTCATAGTTTCGTGCTGGTTGGAAGGGACCTTACAGATCATCGAGTCCAGCTCCCGGGATTCGAGCCTCTGTGTAGCAGAGCGGCACTTCTACCACTTGCGCCATAGGGGGGATTCGAACTGCGGGCCCCAGTGTTGCAAGGCGGCGTCTTTAACCACTGCGCCACCGGGGCACACTTGGATTTCTGCTGCTCTAACCGCGCTTTTCTTTGTTTTCTTCCTCTCTAACTTCTTTTTATTGGTTTTCCTTCGCTGTAACCCCGACTATCTTGGTTTTCCTCCGCTCTAACCCCGCTTTTCTCGGTTTTCCTCCGCTCTAACTTCACTTTTCTTGGTTTTCCTCCGCTCTAACCCCGTTTTTCATGCTTTTCCTCCGCTCTAACCCCGTTTTTCTTGGTTTTCCTTCTATCTAACCCCGCTTTTCTTGGTTTTCCTCCGATCTAACCCCGCTTTTCTTGGTTTTCCTCCGCTCTAACTTCACTTTTCTTGGTTTTCCTCCTTTCTAACCCCGCTTTTCTTGGTTTTCCTCCGCTCTATCCCAGCTTTTCTTTGTTTTCCTCCGCTCTAACCCTGCTTTTCTTGGTTTTCCTCAGCACTTATTCCTCATTTCTTGGTTTTCCTCCGCACTTATTCCGCTTTTCTTGGTTTTCCTCTGCTCTAAAATCACTTTTCTTGGTGTTCCTCCTTTCTAACCCCGCTTTTCTTGGTTTTCCTCTGCTCGAACCCAGCTTTTCTTGGTTTTCCTCCGCTATAACCCCGCTTTTCTTGGTTTTCCTCCGCTCTAGACCTGCTTATCTTTCTTTTCCTCCTCTCTAACATCATTTTTCTTGGTATTCCTCTTCTCTAACTTCGCTTTTCTTGGTTTTCCTCCGCTCTATCCCCGCTTTTTTGGTTTTCCTCACCTCTATCTTCACTTTTCTTTCTTTTCCTCCGCTCTAACCCCGGTTTTCTCGGTTTTCCTTCTCTCTAACCCCGTTTTTCTTGGTTTTCCTCCGCTCTAACCCCGCTTTTCTTGGTTTTCCTCTTTTCTAACCTCGCTTTCCTTGGTTTTCCTCCCCTCTAACCCCGCTTTTCTTGGTTTTTCTCCACTTTAACCCAGCTTTTCTTGGTTTTTCTCCACTCTAACCATGCTTTTCATAGTTTCATAGTTTCGTGCTGATTGGAAGGGACCTTACAGATCATCGAGTCCAGCTCCCGGGATTCGAGCCTCTGTGTAGCAGAGCGGCCCTTCTACCACTTGCGCCATAGGGGGGATTCGAACTACGGGCCCCAGTGTTGCAAGGCGGCGTCTTTAACCACTGCGCCACCGGGGCACACTTGGATTTCTGCTGCTCTAACCGCGCTTTTCTTTGTTTTCTTCCTCTCTAACTTCTTTTTATTGGTTTTCCTTCGCTGTAACCCCGACTATCTTGGTTTTCCTCCGCTCTAACCCCGCTTTTCTCGGTTTTCCTCCGCTCTAACTTCAATTTCTTGGTTTTCCTCCGCTCTAACCCCGTTTTTCATGCTTTTCCTCCGCTCTAACCCCGTTTTTCTTGGTTTTCCTTCTATCTAACCCCGCTTTTCTTGGTTTTCCTCCGGCTCTAACCCCGCTTTTCTTGGTTTTCCTCCGCTCTAACTTCACTTTTCTTGGTTTTCCTCCTTTCTAACCCCGCTTTTCTTGGTTTTCCTCCGCTCTATCCCAGCTTTTCTTTGTTTTCCTCCGCTCTAACCCTGCTTTTCTTGGTTTTCCTCAGCACTTATTCCTCATTTCTTGGTTTTCCTCCGCACTTATTCCGCTTTTCTTGGTTTTCCTCTGCTCTAAAATCACTTTTCTTGGTGTTCCTCCTTTCTAACCCCGCTTTTCTTGGTTTTCCTCTGCTCGAACCCAGCTTTTCTTGGTTTTCCTCCGCTATAACCCCGCTTTTCTTGGTTTTCCTCCGCTCTAGACCTGCTTATCTTTCTTTTCCTCCTCTCTAACATCATTTTTCTTGGTATTCCTCTTCTCTAACTTCGCTTTTCTTGGTTTTCCTCCGCTCTATCCCCGCTTTTTTGGTTTTCCTCACCTCTATCTTCACTTTTCTTTCTTTTCCTCCGCTCTAACCCCGGTTTTCTCGGTTTTCCTTCTCTCTAACCCCGTTTTTCTTGGTTTTCCTCCGCTCTAACCCCGCTTTTCTTGGTTTTCCTCTTTTCTAACCTCGCTTTCCTTGGTTTTCCTCCCCTCTAACCCCGCTTTTCTTGGTTTTTCTCCACTTTAACCCAGCTTTTCTTGGTTTTTCTCCACTCTAACCATGCTTTTCATAGTTTCATAGTTTCGTGCTGATTGGAAGGGACCTTACAGATCATCGAGTCCAGCTCCCGGGATTCGAGCCTCTGTGTAGCAGAGCGGCCCTTCTACCACTTGCGCCATAGGGGGGATTCGAACTACGGGCCCCAGTGTTGCAAGGCGGCGTCTTTAACCACTGCGCCACCGGGGCACACTTGGATTTCTGCTGCTCTAACCGCGCTTTTCTTTGTTTTCTTCCTCTCTAACTTCTTTTTATTGGTTTTCCTTCGCTGTAACCCCGACTATCTTGGTTTTCCTCCGCTCTAACCCCGCTTTTCTCGGTTTTCCTCCGCTCTAACTTCACTTTTCTTGGTTTTCCTCCGCTCTAACCCCGTTTTTCATGCTTTTCCTCCGCTCTAACCCCGTTTTTCTTGGTTTTCCTTCTATCTAACCCCGCTTTTCTTGGTTTTCCTCCGATCTAACCCCGCTTTTCTTGGTTTTCCTCCGCTCTAACTTCACTTTTCTTGGTTTTCCTCCTTTCTAACCCCGCTTTTCTTGGTTTTCCTTCGCTCTAACTTCACTTTTCTTGGTTTTCCTCCTTTCTAACCCCGCTTTTCTTGGTTTTCCTCCGCTCTATCCCAGCTTTTCTTTGTTTTCCTCCGCTCTAACCCTGCTTTTCTTGGTTTTCCTCAGCACTTATTCCTCATTTCTTGGTTTTCCTCCGCACTTATTCCGCTTTTCTTGGTTTTCCTCTGCTCTAAAATCACTTTTCTTGGTGTTCCTCCTTTCTAACCCCGCTTTTCTTGGTTTTCCTCTGCTCGAACCCAGCTTTTCTTGGTTTTCCTCCGCTATAACCCCGCTTTTCTTGGTTTTCCTCCGCTCTAACTTCGCTTTTCTTGGTTTTCCTCCGCTCTAGACCTGCTTATCTTTCTTTTCCTCCTCTCTAACATCATTTTTCTTGGTATTCCTCTTCTCTAACTTCGCTTTTCTTGGTTTTCCTCCGCTCTATCCCCGCTTTTTTGGTTTTCCTCACCTCTATCTTCACTTTTCTTTCTTTTCCTCCGCTCTAACCCCGGTTTTCTCGGTTTTCCTTCTCTCTAACCCCGTTTTTCTTGGTTTTCCTCCGCTCTAACCCCGCTTTTCTTGGTTTTCCTCTTTTCTAACCTCGCTTTCCTTGGTTTTCCTCCCCTCTAACCCCGCTTTTCTTGGTTTTTCTCCACTTTAACCCAGCTTTTCTTGGTTTTTCTCCACTCTAACCATGCTTTTCATAGTTTCATAGTTTCGTGCTGATTGGAAGGGACCTTATAGATCATCGAGTCCAGCTCCCGGGATTCGAGCCTCTGTGTAGCAGAGCGGCCCTTCTACCACTTGCGCCATAGGGGGGATTCGAACTACGGGCCCCAGTGTTGCAAGGCGGCGTCTTTAACCACTGCGCCACCGGGGCACACTTGGATTTCTGCTGCTCTAACCGCGCTTTTCTTTGTTTTCTTCCTCTCTAACTTCTTTTTATTGGTTTTCCTTCGCTGTAACCCCGACTATCTTGGTTTTCCTCCGCTCTAACCCCGCTTTTCTCGGTTTTCCTCCGCTCTAACTTCACTTTTCTTGGTTTTCCTCCGCTCTAACCCCGTTTTTCATGCTTTTCCTCCGCTCTAACCCCGTTTTTCTTGGTTTTCCTTCTATCTAACCCCGCTTTTCTTGGTTTTCCTCCGATCTAACCCCGCTTTTCTTGGTTTTCCTCCGCTCTAACTTCACTTTTCTTGGTTTTCCTCCTTTCTAACCCCGCTTTTCTTGGTTTTCCTCCGCTCTATCCCAGCTTTTCTTTGTTTTCCTCCGCTCTAACCCTGCTTTTCTTGGTTTTCCTCAGCACTTATTCCTCATTTCTTGGTTTTCCTCCGCACTTATTCCGCTTTTCTTGGTTTTCCTCTGCTCTAAAATCACTTTTCTTGGTGTTCCTCCTTTCTAACCCCGCTTTTCTTGGTTTTCCTCTGCTCGAACCCAGCTTTTCTTGGTTTTCCTCCGCTATAACCCCGCTTTTCTTGGTTTTCCTCCGCTCTAACTTCGCTTTTCTTGGTTTTCCTCCGCTCTAGACCTGCTTATCTTTCTTTTCCTCCTCTCTAACATCATTTTTCTTGGTATTCCTCTTCTCTAACTTCGCTTTTCTTTGTTTTCCTCCGCTCTATCCCTGCTTTTTTGGTTTTCCTCACCTCTATCTTCACTTTTCTTTCTTTTCCTCCGCTCTAACCCCGGTTTTCTCGGTTTTCCTTCTCTCTAACCCCGTTTTTCTTGGTTTTCCTCCGCTCTAACTTCGCTTTTCTTGGTTTTCCTCTTTTCTAACCTCGCTTTCCTTGGTTTTCCTCCCCTCTAACCCCGCTTTTCTTGGTTTTTCTCCACTTTAACCCAGCTTTTCTTGGTTTTTCTCCACTCTAACCATGCTTTTCATAGTTTCATAGTTTCGTGCTGATTGGAAGGGACCTTACAGATCATCGAGTCCAGCTCCCGGGATTCGAGCCTCTGTGTAGCAGAGCGGCCCTTCTACCACTTGCGCCATAGGGGGGATTCGAACTACGGGCCCCAGTGTTGCAAGGCGGCGTCTTTAACCACTGCGCCACCGGGGCACACTTGGATTTCTGCTGCTCTAACCGCGCTTTTCTTTGTTTTCTTCCTCTCTAACTTCTTTTTATTGGTATTCCTTCGCTGTAACCCCGACTATCTTGGTTTTCCTCCGCTCTAACCCCGCTTTTCTCGGTTTTCCTCCGCTCTAACTTCACTTTTCTTGGTTTTCCTCCGCTCTAACCCCGTTTTTCATGCTTTTCCTCCGCTCTAACCCCGTTTTTCTTGGTTTTCCTTCTATCTAACCCCGCTTTTCTTGGTTTTCCTCCGATCTAACCCCGCTTTTCTTGGTTTTCCTCCGCTCTAACTTCACTTTTCTTGGTTTTCCTCCTTTCTAACCCCGCTTTTCTTGGTTTTCCTCCGCTCTATCCCAGCTTTTCTTTGTTTTCCTCCGCTCTAACCCTGCTTTTCTTGGTTTTCCTCAGCACTTATTCCTCATTTCTTGGTTTTCCTCCGCACTTATTCCGCTTTTCTTGGTTTTCCTCTGCTCTAAAATCACTTTTCTTGGTGTTCCTCCTTTCTAACCCCGCTTTTCTTGGTTTTCCTCTGCTCGAACCCAGCTTTTCTTGGTTTTCCTCCGCTATAACCCCGCTTTTCTTGGTTTTCCTCCGCTCTAGACCTGCTTATCTTTCTTTTCCTCCTCTCTAACATCATTTTTCTTGGTATTCCTCTTCTCTAACTTCGCTTTTCTTGGTTTTCCTCCGCTCTATCCCCGCTTTTTTGGTTTTCCTCACCTCTATCTTCACTTTTCTTTCTTTTCCTCCGCTCTAACCCCGGTTTTCTCGGTTTTCCTTCTCTCTAACCCCGTTTTTCTTGGTTTTCCTCCTCTCTAACCCCGCTTTTCTTGGTTTTCCTCTTTTCTAACCTCGCTTTCCTTGGTTTTCCTCCCCTCTAACCCCGCTTTTCTTGGTTTTTCTCCACTTTAACCCAGCTTTTCTTGGTTTTTCTCCACTCTAACCATGCTTTTCATAGTTTCATAGTTTCGTGCTGATTGGAAGGGACCTTACAGATCATCGAGTCCAGCTCCCGCGATTCGAGCCTCTGTGTAGCAGAGCGGCCCTTCTACCACTTGCGCCATAGGGGGGATTCGAACTACGGGCCCCAGTGTTGCAAGGCGGCGTCTTTAACCACTGCGCCACCGGGGCACACTTGGATTTCTGCTGCTCTAACCGCGCTTTTCTTTGTTTTCTTCCTCTCTAACTTCTTTTTATTGGTTTTCCTTCGCTGTAACCCCGACTATCTTGGTTTTCCTCCGCTCTAACCCCGCTTTTCTCGGTTTTCCTCCGCTCTAACTTCACTTTTCTTGGTTTTCCTCCGCTCTAACCCCGTTTTTCATGCTTTTCCTCCGCTCTAACCCCGTTTTTCTTGGTTTTCCTTCTATCTAACCCCGCTTTTCTTGGTTTTCCTCCGATCTAACCCCGCTTTTCTTGGTTTTCCTCCGCTCTAACTTCACTTTTCTTGGTTTTCCTCCTTTCTAACCCCGCTTTTCTTGGTTTTCCTCCGCTCTATCCCAGCTTTTCTTTGTTTTCCTCCGCTCTAACCCTGCTTTTCTTGGTTTTCCTCAGCACTTATTCCTCATTTCTTGGTTTTCCTCCGCACTTATTCCGCTTTTCTTGGTTTTCCTCTGCTCTAAAATCACTTTTCTTGGTGTTCCTCCTTTCTAACCCCGCTTTTCTTGGTTTTCCTCTGCTCGAACCCAGCTTTTCTTGGTTTTCCTCCGCTATAACCCCGCTTTTCTTGGTTTTCCTCCGCTCTAACTTCGCTTTTCTTGGTTTTCCTCCGCTCTAGACCTGCTTATCTTTCTTTTCCTCCTCTCTAACATCATTTTTCTTGGTATTCCTCTTCTCTAACTTCGCTTTTCTTGGTTTTCCTCCGCTCTATCCCCGCTTTTTTGGTTTTCCTCACCTCTATCTTCACTTTTCTTTCTTTTCCTCCGCTCTAACCCCGGTTTTCTCGGTTTTCCTTCTCTCTAACCCCGTTTTTCTTGGTTTTCCTCCGCTCTAACTTCACTTTTCTTGGTTTTCCTCTTTTCTAACCTCGCTTTCCTTGGTTTTCCTCCCCTCTAACCCCGCTTTTCTTGGTTTTTCTCCACTTTAACCCAGCTTTTCTTGGTTTTTCTCCACTCTAACCATGCTTTTCATAGTTTCATAGTTTCGTGCTGATTGGAAGGGACCTTACAGATCATCGAGTCCAGCTCCCGGGATTCGAGCCTCTGTGTAGCAGAGCGGCCCTTCTACCACTTGCGCCATAGGGGGGATTCGAACTACGGGCCCCAGTGTTGCAAGGCGGCGTCTTTAACCACTGCGCCACCGGGGCACACTTGGATTTCTGCTGCTCTAACCGCGCTTTTCTTTGTTTTCTTCCTCTCTAACTTCTTTTTATTGGTTTTCCTTCGCTGTAACCCCGACTATCTTGGTTTTCCTCCGCTCTAACCCCGCTTTTCTCGGTTTTCCTCCGCTCTAACTTCACTTTTCTTGGTTTTCCTCCGCTCTAACCCCGTTTTTCATGCTTTTCCTCCGCTCTAACCCCGTTTTTCTTGGTTTTCCTTCTATCTAACCCCGCTTTTCTTGGTTTTCCTCCGATCTAACCCCGCTTTTCTTGGTTTTCCTCCGCTCTAACTTCACTTTTCTTGGTTTTCCTCCTTTCTAACCCCGCTTTTCTTGGTTTTCCTCCGCTCTATCCCAGCTTTTCTTTGTTTTCCTCTGCTCTAACCCTGCTTTTCTTGGTTTTCCTCAGCACTTATTCCTCATTTCTTGGTTTTCCTCCGCACTTATTCCGCTTTTCTTGGTTTTCCTCTGCTCTAAAATCACTTTTCTTGGTGTTCCTCCTTTCTAACCCCGCTTTTCTTGGTTTTCCTCTGCTCGAACCCAGCTTTTCTTGGTTTTCCTCCGCTATAACCCCGCTTTTCTTGGTTTTCCTCCGCTCTAACTTCGCTTTTCTTGGTTTTCCTCCGCTCTAGACCTGCTTATCTTTCTTTTCCTCCTCTCTAACATCATTTTTCTTGGTATTCCTCTTCTCTAACTTCGCTTTTCTTGGTTTTCCTCCGCTCTATCCCCGCTTTTTTGGTTTTCCTCACCTCTATCTTCACTTTTCTTTCTTTTCCTCCGCTCTAACCCCGGTTTTCTCGGTTTTCCTTCTCTCTAACCCCGTTTTTCTTGGTTTTCCTCCGCTCTAACCCCGCTTTTCTTGGTTTTCCTCTTTACTAACCTCGCTTTCCTTGGTTTTCCTCCCCTCTAACCCCGCTTTTCTTGGTTTTTCTCCACTTTAACCCAGCTTTTCTTGGTTTTTCTCCACTCTAACCATGCTTTTCATAGTTTCATAGTTTCGTGCTGGTTGGAAGGGACCTTACAGATCATCGAGTCCAGCTCCCGGGATTCGAGCCTCTGTGTAGCAGAGCGGCACTTCTACCACTTGCGCCATAGGGGGGATTCGAACTGCGGGCCCCAGTGTTGCAAGGCGGCGTCTTTAACCACTGCGCCACCGGGGCACACTTGGATTTCTGCTGCTCTAACCGCGCTTTTCTTTGTTTTCTTCCTCTCTAACTTCTTTTTATTGGTTTTCCTTCGCTGTAACCCCGACTATCTTGGTTTTCCTCCGCTCTAACTTCACTTTTCTTGGTTTTCCTCCTTTCTAACCCCGCTTTTCTTGGTTTTCCTCCTCTCTATCCCAGCTTTTCTTTGTTTTCCTCCGCTCTAACCCTGCTATTCTTGGTTTTCCTCAGCACTTATTCCTCATTTCTTGGTTTTCCTCCGCACTTATTCCGCTTTTCTTGGTTTTCCTCTGCTCTAAAATCACTTTTCTTGGATTTCCTCCTTTCTAACCCCGCTTTTCTTGGTTTTCCTCTGCTCGAACCCAGCTTTTCTTGGTTTTCCTCCGCTATAACCCCGCTTTTCTTGGTTTTCCTCCGCTCTAACTTCGCTTTTCTTGGTTTTCCTCCGCTCTAGACCTGCTTATCTTTCTTTTCCTCCTCTCTAACATCATTTTTCTTGGTATTCCTCTTCTCTAACTTCGCTTTTCTTGGTTTTCCTCCGCTATAACCCCGCTTTTTTGGTTTTCCTCACCTCTATCTTCACTTTTCTTTCTTTTCCTCCGCTCTAACCCCGGTTTTCTCAGTTTTCCTTCTCTCTAACCCCGTTTTTCTTGGTTTTCCTCCGCTCTAACCCCGCTTTTCTTGGTTTTCCTCTTTTCTAACCTCGCTTTTCTTGGTTTTCCTCCTTTCTAACCCCGCTTTTCTTGGTTTTCCTCCGCTCTATCCCAGCTTTTCTTTGTTTTCCTCCGCTCTAACCCTGCTTTTCTTGGTTTTCCTTAGCACTTATTCCTCATTTCTTGGTTTTCCTCCGCACTTATTCCGCTTTTCTTGGTTTTCCTCTGCTCTAAGATCACTTTTCTTGGTTTTCCTCCTTTCTAACCCCGCTTTTCTTGGCTTTCCTCTGCTGTAACCCAGCTTTTCTTGGTTTTCCTCCGCTCTAAGTTCGCTTTTCTTGGTTTTCCTCCGCTCTAGACCTGCTTATCTTTCTTTTCCTCCTCTCTAACATCATTTTTCTTGGTATTCCTCTTCTCTAACTTCGCTTTTCTTGGTTTTCCTCCGCTCTATCCCCGCTTTTCTTGGTTTTCCTCACCTCTATCTTCACTTTTCTTTCTTTTCCTCCGCTCTAACCCCGGTTTTCTCGGTTTTCCTTCTCTCTAACCCCGTTTTTCTTGGTTTTCCTCCGCTCTAACTTCGCTTTTCTTGGTTTTCCTCTTTTCTAACCCCGCTTTCCTTGGTTCTCCTCCCCTCTAACCCCGCTTTTCTTGGTTTTTCTCCACTTTAACCCAGCTTTTCTTGGTTTTTCTCCACTCTAACCATGCTTTTCATAGTTTCATAGTTTCGTGCTGGTTGGAAGGGACCTTACAGATCATCGAGTCCAGCTCCCGGGATTCGAGCCTCTGTGTAGCAGAGCGGCACTTCTACCACTTGCGCCATAGGGGGGATTCGAACTGCGGGCCCCAGTGTTGCAAGGCGGCGTCTTTAACCACTGCGCCACCGGGGCACACTTGGATTTCTGCTGCTCTAACCGCGCTTTTCTTTGTTTTCTTCCTCTCTAACTTCTTTTTATTGGTTTTCCTTCGCTGTAACCCCGACTATCTTGGTTTTCCTCCGCTCTAACCCCGCTTTTCTCGGTTTTCCTCCGCTCTAACTTCACTTTTCTTGGTTTTCCTCCGCTCTAACCCCGTTTTTCATGCTTTTCCTCCGCTCTAACCCCGTTTTTCTTGGTTTTCCTTCTATCTAACCCCGCTTTTCTTGGTTTTCCTCTGCTCTAACCCCGCTTTTCTTGGTTTTCCTCCGCTCTAACTTCACTTTTCTTGGTTTTCCTCCTTTCTAACCCCGCTTTTCTTGGTTTTCCTCCGCTCTATCCCAGCTTTTCTTTGTTTTCCTCCGCTCTAACCCTGCTTTTCTTGGTTTTCCTCAGCACTTATTCCTCATTTCTTGGTTTTCCTCTGCACTTATTCCGCTTTTCTTGGTTTTCCTCTGCTCTAAAATCACTTTTCTTGGTGTTCCTCCTTTCTAACCCCGCTTTTCTTGGTTTTCCTCTGCTCGAACCCAGCTTTTCTTGGCTTTCCTCCGCTATAACCCCGCTTTTCTTGGTTTTCCTCCGCTCTAACTTCGCTTTTCTTGGTTTTCCTCCGCTCTAGACCTGCTTATCTTTCTTTTCCTCCTCTCTAACATCATTTTTCTTGGTATTCCTCTTCTCTAACTTCGCTTTTCTTGGTTTTCCTCCGCTCTATCCCCGCTTTTTTGGTTTTCCTCACCTCTATCTTCACTTTTCTTTCTTTTCCTCCGCTCTAACCCCGGTTTTCTCGGTTTTCCTTCTTTCTAACCCCGTTTTTCTTGGTTTTCCTCCGCTCTAACTTCGCTTTTCTTGGTTTTCCTCTTTTCTAACCCCGCTTTCCTTGGTTTTCCTCCCCTCTAACCCCGCTTTTCTTGGTTTTTCTCCACTTTAACCCAGCTTTTCTTGGTTTTTCTCCACTCTAACCATGGTTTTCATAGTTTCATAGTTTCGTGCTGGTTGGAAGGGACCTTACAGATCATCGAGTCCAGCTCCCGCGATTCGAGCCTCTGTGTAGCAGAGCGGCACTTCTACCACTTGCGCCATAGGGGGGATTCGAACTGCGGGCCCCAGTGTTGCAAGGCGGCGTCTTTAACCACTGCGCCACCGGGGCACACTTGGATTTCTGCTGCTCTAACCGCGCTTTTCTTTGTTTTCTTCCTCTCTAACTTCTTTTTATTGGTTTTCCTTCGCTGTAACCCCGACTATCTTGGTTTTCCTCCGCTCTAACCCCGCTTTTCTCGGTTTTCCTCCGCTCTAACTTCAATTTCTTGGTTTTCCTCCGCTCTAACCCCGTTTTTCATGCTTTTCCTCCGCTCTAACCCCGTTTTTCTTGGTTTTCCTTCTATCTAACCCCGCTTTTCTTGGTTTTCCTCCGCTCTAACCCCGCTTTTCTTGGTTTTCCTCCGCTCTAACTTCACTTTTCTTGGTTTTCCTCCTTTCTAACCCCGCTTTTCTTGGTTTTCCTCCGCTCTATCCCAGCTTTTCTTTGTTTTCCTCCGCTCTAACCCTGCTTTTCTTGGTTTTCCTCAGCACTTATTCCTCATTTCTTGGTTTTCCTCCGCACTTATTCCGCTTTTCTTGGTTTTCCTCTGCTCTAAAATCACTTTTCTTGGTTTTCCTCCTTTCTAACCCCTCTTTTCTTGGTTTTCCTCTGCTCGAACCCAGCTTTTCTTGGTTTTCCTCCGCTCTAACCCCGCTTTTCTTGGTTTTCCTCCGCTCTAACCCCGCTTTTCTTTGTTTTCCTCCGCTCTAACCCCGCTTTTCTTGGTTTTCCTCCGCTCTAACTTCGCTTTTCTTGGTTTTCCTCCGCTCTAGACCTGCTTATCTTTCTTTTCCTCCTCTCTAACATCATTTTTCTTGGTATTCCTCTTCTCTAACTTCGCTTTTCTTGGTTTTCCTCTGCTCTATCCCCGCTTTTTTGGTTTTCCTCACCTCTATCTTCACTTTTCTTTCTTTTCCTCCGCTCTAACCCCGGTTTTCTCGGTTTTCCTTCTCTCTAACCCCGTTTTTCTTGGTTTTCCTCCGCTCTAACCCCGCTTTTCTTGGTTTTCCTCTTTTCTAACCTCGCTTTCCTTGGTTTTCCTCCCCTCTAACCCCGCTTTTCTTGGTTTTTCTCCACTTTAACCCAGCTTTTCTTGGTTTTTCTCCACTCTAACCATGCTTTTCATAGTTTCATATTTTCGTGCTGGTTGGAAGGGACCTTACAGATCATCGAGTCCAGCTCCCGGGATTCGTGCCTCTGTGTAGCAGAGCGGCACTTCTACCACTTGCGCCATAGGGGGGATTCGAACTGCGGGCCCCAGTGTTGCAAGGCGGCGTCTTTAACCACTGCGCCACCGGGGCACACTTGGATTTCTGCTGCTCTAACCGCGCTTTTCTTTGTTTTCTTCCTCTCTAACTTCTTTTTATTGGTTTTCCTTCGCTGTAACCCCGACTATCTTGGTTTTCCTCCGCTCTAACTTCACTTTTCTTGGTTTTCCTCCTTTCTAACCCCGCTTTTCTTGGTTTTCCTCCGCTCTATCCCAGCTTTTCTTTGTTTTCCTCCGCTCTAACCCCGCTATTCTTGGTTTTCCTCAGCACTTATTCCTCATTTCTTGGTTTTCCTCCGCACTTATTCCGCTTTTCTTGGTTTTCCTCTGCTCTAAAATCACTTTTCTTGGTTTTCCTCCTTTCTAACCCCGCTTTTCTTGGTTTTCCTCTGCTCGAACCCAGCTTTTCTTGGTTTTCCTCCGCTATAACCCCGCTTTTCTTGGTTTTCCTCCGCTCTAACTTCGCTTTTCTTGGTTTTCCTCCGCTCTAGACCTGCTTATCTTTCTTTTCCTCCTCTCTAACATCATTTTTCTTGGTATTCCTCTTCTCTAACTTCGCTTTTCTTGGTTTTCCTCCGCTATAACCCCGCTTTTTTGGTTTTCCTCACCTCTATCTTCACTTTTCTTTCTTTTCCTCCGCTCTAACCCCGGTTTTCTCGGTTTTCCTTCTCTCTAACCCCGTTTTTCTTGGTTTTCCTCCGCTCTAACCCCGCTTTTCTTGGTTTTCCTCTTTTCTAACCTCGCTTTTCTTGGTTTTCCTCCTTTCTAACCCCGCTTTTCTTGGTTTTCCTCCGCTCTATCCCAGCTTTTCTTTGTTTTCCTCCGCTCTAACCCTGCTTTTCTTGGTTTTCCTCAGCACTTATTCCTCATTTCTTGGTTTTCCTCCGCACTTATTCCGCTTTTCTTGGTTTTCCTCTGCTCTAAAATCACTTTTCTTGGTGTTCCTCCTTTCTAACCCCGCTTTTCTTGGTTTTCCTCTGCTGTAACCCAGCTTTTCTTGGTTTTCCTCCGCTCTAACCCCGCTTTTCTTGGTTTCCTCCGCTCTAACCCCGCTTTTCTTTGTTTTCCTCTGCACTTATTCCGCTTTTCTTGGTTTTCCTCCGCTCTAAGTTCGCTTTTCTTGGTTTTCCTCCGCTCTAGACCTGCTTATCTTTCTTTTCCTCCTCTCTAACATCATTTTTCTTGGTATTCCTCTTCTCTAACTTCGCTTTTCTTGGTTTTCCTCCGCTCAATCCCCGCTTTTCTTGGTTTTCCTCACCTCTATCTTCACTTTTCTTTCTTTTCCTCCTCTCTAACCCCGGTTTTCTCGGTTTTCCTTCTCTCTAACCCCGTTTTTCTTGGTTTTCCTCCGCTCTAACTTCGCTTTTCTTGGTTTTCCTCTTTTCTAACCTCGCTTTTTTTGGTTCTCGTCCACTCTAACCCCGCTTTTCTTGGTTTTTCTCCACTTTAACCCAGCTTTTCTTGGTTTTTCTCCACTCTAACCATGCTTTTCATAGTTTCATAGTTTCGTGCTGGTTGGAAGGGACCTTACAGATCATCGAGTCCAGCTCCCGGGATTCGAGCCTCTGTGTAGCAGAGCGGCACTTCTACCACTTGCGCCATAGGGGGGATTCGAACTGCGGGCCCCAGTGTTGCAAGGCGGCGTCTTTAACCACTGCGCCACCGGGGCACACTTGGATTTCTGCTGCTCTAACCGCGCTTTTCTTTGTTTTCTTCCTCTCTAACTTCTTTTTATTGGTTTTCCTTCGCTGTAACCCCGACTATCTTGGTTTTCCTCCGCTCTAACCCCGCTTTTCTCGGTTTTCCTCCGCTCTAACTTCACTTTTCTTGGTTTTCCTCCGCTCTAACCCCGTTTTTCATGCTTTTCCTCCGCTCTAACCCCGTTTTTCTTGGTTTTCCTTCTATCTAACCCCGCTTTTCTTGGTTTTCCTCAGATCTAACCCCGCTTTTCTTGGTTTTCCTCCGCTCTAACTTCACTTTTCTTGGTTTTCCTCCTTTCTAACCCCGCTTTTCTTGGTTTTCCTCCGCTCTATCCCAGCTTTTCTTTGTTTTCCTCCGCTCTAACCCTGCTTTTCTTGGTTTTCCTCAGCACTTATTCCTCATTTCTTGGTTTTCCTCCGCACTTATTCCGCTTTTCTTGGTTTTCCTCTGCTCTAAAATCACTTTTCTTGGTTTTCCTCCTTTCTAACCCCGCTTTTCTTGGTTTTCCTCTGCTCGAACCCAGCTTTTCTTGGTTTTCCTCCGCTATAACCCCGCTTTTCTTGGTTTTCCTCCGCTCTAACTTCGCTTTTCTTTGTTTTACTCCGCTCTAGACCTGCTTATCTTTCTTTTCCTCCTCTCTAACATTATTTTTCTTGGTATTCCTCTTCTCTAACTTCGCTTTTCTTGGTTTTCCTCCGCTCTATCCCCGCTTTTTTGGTTTTCCTCACCTCTATCTTCACTTTTCTTTCTTTTCCTTCGCTCTAACCCCGGTTTTCTCGGTTTTCCTTCTCTCTAACCCCGTTTTTCTTGGTTTTCCTCCGCTCTAACCCCACTTTTCTTGGTTTTCCTCTTTTCTAACCTCGCTTTCCTTGGTTTTCCTCCCCTCTAACCCCGCTTTTCTTGGTTTTTCTCCACTTTAACCCAGCTTTTCTTGGTTTTTCTCCACTCTAACCATGCTTTTCATAGTTTCATAGTTTCGTGCTGGTTGGAAGGGACCTTACAGATCATCGAGTCCAGCTCCCGGGATTCGAGCCTCTGTGTAGCAGAGCGGCACTTCTACCACTTGCGCCATAGGGGGGATTCGAACTGCGGGCCCCAGTGTTGCAAGGCGGCGTCTTTAACCACTGCGCCACCGGGGCACACTTGGATTTCTGCTGCTCTAACCGCGCTTTTCTTTGTTTTCTTCCTCTCTAACTTCTTTTTATTGGTTTTCCTTCGCTGTAACCCCGACTATCTTGGTTTTCCTCCGCTCTAACCCCGCTTTTCTCGGTTTTCCTCCGCTCTAACTTCACTTTTCTTGGATTTCCTCCGCTCTAACTTCACTTTTCTTGGTTTTCCTCCTTTCTAACCCCGCTTTTCTTGGTTTTCCTCCGCTCTATCCCAGCTTTTCTTTGTTTTCCTCCGCTCTAACCCCGCTTTTCTTGGTTTTCCTCAGCACTTATTCCTCATTTCTTGGTTTTCCTCCGCACTTATTCCGCTTTTCTTAGTTTTCCTCTGCTCTAAAATCACTTTTCTTGGTTTTCCTCCTTTCTAACCCCGCTTTTCTTGGTTTTCCTCTGCTCGAACCCAGCTTTTCTTGGTTTTCCTCCGCTATAACCCCGCTTTTCTTGGTTTTCCTCCGCTCTAACTTCGCTTTTCTTGGTTTTCCTCCGCTCTAGACCTGCTTATCTTTCTTTTCCTCCTCTCTAACATCATTTTTCTTGGTATTCCTCTTCTCTAACTTCGCTTTTCTTGGTTTTCCTCCGCTCTATCCCCGCTTTTTTGGTTTTCCTCACCTCTATCTTCACTTTTCTTTCTTTTCCTCCGCTCTAACCCCGGTTTTCTCGGTTTTCCTTCTCTCTAACCCAGTTTTTCTTGGTTTTCCTCCGCTCTAACCCCGCTTTTCTTGGTTTTCCTCTTTTCTAACCTCGCTTTCCTTGGTTTTCCTCCCCTCTAACCCCGCTTTTCTTGGTTTTTCTCCACTTTAACCCAGCTTTTCTTGGTTTTTCTCCACTCTAACCATGCTTTTCATAGTTTCATAGTTTCGTGCTGGTTGGAAGGGACCTTACAGATCATCGAGTCCAGCTCCCGTGATTCGAGCCTCTGTGTAGCAGAGCGGCACTTCTACCACTTGCGCCATAGGGGGGATTCGAACTACGGGCCCCAGTGTTGCAAGGCGGCGTCTTTAACCACTGCGCCACCGGGGCACACTTGGATTTCTGCTGCTCTAACCGCGCTTTTCTTTGTTTTCTTCCTCTCTAACTTCTTTTTATTGGTTTTTCTCCGCTCTAACCCCGATTATCTTGGTTTTCCTGCTCTCTAACCCGCTTTTCTTGGTTTTCTTCCGTTCTAACTCTGCTTTTCTTGGTTTTCCTCCACTCTAACCCCGCATTTCTTGGTTTTCATCCTCATGAACCTCGCTTTTCTTGGTTTTCCTCCGCTCTAACCCAGCTTTTCTTGGTTTTCCTCCGCTCTAACTTCGCTTTTCTTGGATTTCCTCCGCTCTAACCCTGCTTATCTTTGTTTTTCTCCTCTCTAACATCATTTTTCTTGGTTTTCCTCTTATCTAACTTCGCTTTTCTTGGTTTTCCTCCGCTCTAAACCAGCTTTTCTTGG
This sequence comes from Coturnix japonica, assembly GCF_054131305.1. Classification (NCBI taxonomy): domain Eukaryota; kingdom Metazoa; phylum Chordata; class Aves; order Galliformes; family Phasianidae; genus Coturnix; species Coturnix japonica. The sequence continues at coordinate 34,561,364 of NC_140669.1, forward strand.
TTTTCCTCAGCTCAATCTTCGCTTTTCTTGGTTTTCCTCCGCTCTAACCCCGCTTTTCTTGGTTTTCCTCCGCTCTAACTTCACTTTTCTTGGTTTTGCTCCTTTCTAACCCCGCTTTTCTTGGTTTTCCTCCGCTCTATCCCAGCTTTTCTTTGTTTTCCTCCGCTCTAACCCTGCTTTTCTTGGTTTTCCTCAGCTCTTATTCCTCATTTCTTGGTTTTCCTCCGCACTTATTCCGCTTTTCTTGGTTTTCCTCTGCTCTAAAATCACTTTTCTTTGTGTTCCTCCTTTCTAACCCCGCTTTTCTTGGTTTTCCTCTGCTCTAACCCCGCTTTTCTTGGTTTTCCTCTTTTCTAACCTCGCTTTCCTTGGTTTTCCTCCCCTCTAACCCCGCTTTTCTTGGTTTTTCTCCACTTTAACCCAGCTTTTCTTGGTTTTTCTCCACTCTAACCATGCTTTTCATAGTTTCATAGTTTCGTGCTGGTTGGAAGGGACCTTACAGATCATCGAGTCCAGCTCCCGGGATTCGAGCCTCTGTGTAGCAGAGCGGCACTTCTACCACTTGCGCCATAGGGGGGATTCGAACTGCGGGCCCCAGTGTTGCAAGGCGGCGTCTTTAACCACTGCGCCACCGGGGCACACTTGGATTTCTGCTGCTCTAACCGCGCTTTTCTTTGTTTTCTTCCTCTCTAACTTCTTTTTATTGGTTTTCCTTCGCTGTAACCCCGACTATCTTGGTTTTCCTCCGCTCTAACTTCACTTTTCTTGGTTTTCCTCCGCTCTAACCCCGCTTTTCTTGGTTTTCCTCCGCTCTATCCCAGCTTTTCTTTGTTTTCCTCCGCTCTAACCCTGCTATTCTTGGTTTTCCTCAGCACTTATTCCTCATTTCTTGGTTTTCCTCCGCACTTATTCCGCTTTTCTTGGTTTTCCTCTGCTCTAAAATCACTTTTCTTGGTTTTCCTCCTTTCTAACCCCGCTTTTCTTGGTTTTCCTCTGCTCGAACCCAGCTTTTCTTGGTTTTCCTCCGCTATAACCCCGCTTTTCTTGGTTTTCCTCCGCTCTAACTTCGCTTTTCTTGGTTTTCCTCCGCTCTAGACCTGCTTATCTTTCTTTTCCTCCTCTCTAACATCATTTTTCTTGGTATTCCTCTTCTCTAACTTCGCTTTTCTTGGTTTTCCTCCGCTATAACCCCGCTTTTTTGGTTTTCCTCACCTCTATCTTCACTTTTCTTTTTTTTCCTCCGCTCTAACCCCGGTTTTCTCGGTTTTCCTTCTCTCTAACCCCGTTTTTCTTGGTTTTCCTCCGCTCTAACCCCGCTTTTCTTGGTTTTCCTCTTTTCTAACCTCGCTTTTCTTGGTTTTCCTCCTTTCTAACCCCGCTTTTCTTGGTTTTCCTCCTCTCTATCCCAGCTTTTCTTTGTTTTCCTCCGCTCTAACCCTGCTTTTCTTGGTTTTCCTCAGCACTTATTCCTCATTTCTTGGTTTTCCTTCGCACTTATTCCGCTTTTCTTGGTTTTCCTCTGCTCTAAAATCACTTTTCTTGGTGTTCCTCCTTTCTAACCACGCTTTTCTTGGTTTTCCTCTGCTGTAACCCAGCTTTTCTTGGTTTTCCTCCGCTCTAACCCCGCTTTTCTTGGTTTCCTCCGCTCTAACCCCGCTTTTCTTTGTTTTCCTCTGCACTTATTCCGCTTTTCTTGGTTTTCCTCCGCTCTAAGTTCGCTTTTCTTGGTTTTCCTCCGCTCTAGACCTGCTTATCTTTCTTTTCCTCCTCTCTAACATCATTTTTCTTGGTATTCCTCTTCTCTAACTTCGCTTTTCTTGGTTTTCCTCCGCTCAATCCCCGCTTTTCTTGGTTTTCCTCACCTCTATCTTCACTTTTCTTTCTTTTCCTCCGCTCTAACCCCGGTTTTCTCGGTTTTCCTTCTCTCTAACCCCGTTTTTCTTGGTTTTCCTCCGCTCTAACTTCGCTTTTCTTGGTTTTCCTCTTTTCTAACCCCGCTTTTTTTGGTTCTCGTCCACTCTAACCCCGCTTTTCTTGGTTTTTCTCCACTTTAACCCAGCTTTTCTTGGTTTTTCTCCACTCTAACCATGCTTTTCATAGTTTCATAGTTTCGTGCTGGTTGGAAGGGACCTTACAGATCATCGAGTCCAGCTCCCGGGATTCGAGCCTCTGTGTAGCAGAGCGGCACTTCTACCACTTGCGCCATAGGGGGGATTCGAACTGCGGGCCCCAGTGTTGCAAGGCGGCGTCTTTAACCACTGCGCCACCGGGGCACACTTGGATTTCTGCTGCTCTAACCGCGCTTTTCTTTGTTTTCTTCCTCTCTAACTTCTTTTTATTGGTTTTCCTTCGCTGTAACCCCGACTATCTTGGTTTTCCTCCGCTCTAACCCCGCTTTTCTCGGTTTTCCTCCGCTCTAACTTCACTTTTCTTGGTTTTCCTCCGCTCTAACCCCGTTTTTCATGCTTTTCCTCCGCTCTAACCCCGTTTTTCTTGGTTTTCCTTTTATCTAACCCCGCTTTTCTTGGTTTTCCTCCGCTCTAACCCCGCTTTTCTTGGTTTTCCTCCGCTCTAACTTCACTTTTCTTGGTTTTCCTCCTTTCTAACACCGCTTTTCTTGGTTTTCCTCCGCTCTATCCCAGCTTTTCTTTGTTTTCCTCCGCTCTAACCCTGCTTTTCTTGGTTTTCCTCAGCACTTATTCCTCATTTCTTGGTTTTCCTCCGCACTTATTCCGCTTTTCTTGGTTTTCCTCTGCTCTAAAATAACTTTTCTTGGTTTTCCTCCTTTCTAACCTTGCTTTTCTTGGTTTTCCTCTGCTCGAACCCAGCTTTTCTTGGTTTTCCTCCGCTATAACCCCGCTTTTCTTGGTTTTCCTCCGCTCTAACTTCGCTTTTCTTGGTTTTCCTCCGCTCTAGACCTGCTTATCTTTCTTTTCCTCCTCTCTAACATCATTTTTCTTGGTATTCCTCTTCTCTAACTTCGCTTTTCTTGGTTTTCCTCCGCTCTATCCCCGCTTTTTTGGTTTTCCTCACCTCTATCTTCACTTTTCTTTCTTTTCCTTCGCTCTAACCCCGGTTTTCTCGGTTTTCCTTCTCTCTAACCCCGTTTTTCTTGGTTTTCCTCCGCTCTAACCCCGCTTTTCTTGGTTTTCCTCCTTTCTAACCTCGCTTTCCTTGGTTTTCCTCCCCTCTAACCCCGCTTTTCTTGGTTTTTCTCCACTTTAACCCAGCTTTTCTTGGTTTTTCTCCACTCTAACCATGCTTTTCATAGTTTCATAGTTTCGTGCTGGTTGGAAGGGACCTTACAGATCATCGAGTCCAGCTCCCGGGATTCGAGCCTCTGTGTAGCAGAGCGGCACTTCTACCACTTGCGCCATAGGGGGGATTCGAACTGCGGGCCCCAGTGTTGCAAGGCGGCGTCTTTAACCACTGCGCCACCGGGGCACACTTGGATTTCTGCTGCTCTAACCGCGCTTTTCTTTGTTTTCTTCCTCTCTAACTTCTTTTTATTCGTTTTCCTTCGCTGTAACCCCGACTATCTTGGTTTTCCTCCGCTCTAACCCCGCTTTTCTCGGTTTTCCTCCGATCTAACTTGACTTTTCTTGGATTTCCTCCGCTCTAACTTCACTTTTCTTGGTTTTCCTCCTTTCTAACCCCGCTTTTCTTGGTTTTCCTCCGCTCTATCCCAGCTTTTCTTTGTTTTCCTCTGCTCTAACCCTGCTTTTCTTGGTTTTCCTCAGCACTAATTCCTCATTTCTTGGTTTTCCTCCGCACTTATTCCGCTTTTCTTAGTTTTCCTCTGCTCTAAAATCACTTTTCTTGGTTTTCCTCCTTTCTAACCCCGCTTTTCTTGGTTTTCCTCTGCTCGAACCCAGCTTTTCTTGGTTTTCCTCCGCTATAACCCCGCTTTTCTTGGTTTTCCTCCGCTCTAACTTCGCTTTTCTTGGTTTTCCTCCGCTCTATCCCCGCTTTTTTGGTTTTCCTCACCTCTATCTTCACTTTTCTTTCTTTTCCTCCGCTCTAACCCCGGTTTTCTCGGTTTTCCTTCTCTCTAACCCCGTTTTTCTTGGTTTTCCTCCGCTCTAACCCCGCTTTTCTTGGTTTTCCTCTTTTCTAACCTCGCTTTCCTTGGTTTTCCTCCCCTCTAACCCCGCTTTTCTTGGTTTTTCTCCACTTTAACCCAGCTTTTCTTGGTTTTTCTCCACTCTAACCATGCTTTTCATAGTTTCATAGTTTCGTGCTGGTTGGAAGGGACCTTACAGATCATCGAGTCCAGCTCCCGGGATTCGAGCCTCTGTGTAGCAGAGCGGCACTTCTACCACTTGCGCCATAGGGGGGATTCGAACTATGGGCCCCAGTGTTGCAAGGCGGCGTCTTTAACCACTGCGCCACCGGGGCACACTTGGATTTCTGCTGCTCTAACCGCGCTTTTCTTTGTTTTCTTCCTCTCTAACTTCTTTTTATTGGTTTTTCTCCGCTCTAACCCCGATTATCTTGGTTTTCCTGCTCTCTAACCCGCTTTTCTTGGTTTTCTTCCGTTCTAACTCTGCTTTTCTTGGTTTTCCTCCACTCTAACCCCGCATTTCTTGGTTTTCATCCTCATGAACCTCGCTTTTCTTGGTTTTCCTCCGCTCTAACCCAGCTTTTCTTGGTTTTCCTCCGCTCTAACTTCGCTTTTCTTGGATTTCCTCCGCTCTAACCCTGCTTATCTTTGTTTTTCTCCTCTCTAACATCATTTTTCTTGGTTTTCCTCTTATCTAACTTCGCTTTTCTTGGTTTTCCTCCGCTCTAAACCAGCTTTTCTTGGTTTTTCTCCACTCTAACCATTCTTTTCTTCGATTTCTGCTGCTCTAACCGCGCTTTTCTTTGTATTCTTCCTCTAACTCCTTTTACTTGGTTTTCCTTCGCTCTATCCCCGATTATCATGGTTTTCCTCCACTCTAACCCCGCTTTTCCTGGTTTTCTTCCGTTCTATCTCCGCTTTTCTTGGTTTTCCTCCGCTCTAACTTCACTTTCCTTGGTTTTCCTCCGCACTAACCCCGCTTTTCTTGGTTTTCCTTTGCTCTAACTTCACTTTTCTTGGTCTTCCTCCGAACTAACCCCGCTTTTCTTCGTTTTCCTCCGCTCTAACCCCGCTTTTCTTGGATTTTCTCCGCTCTAACCCTGCTTTTCTTGGTTTTTCTCCACTCTAACCATACTTTTCTTGGATTTTTGCTGCTCTAACCGCGCTTTTCTTTGTTTTCTTTCTCTCTAACTTCTTTTTATTGGTTTTCCTTCGCTGTAACCCCGACTATCTTGGTTTTCCTCCAATCTAAGCCCGCTTTTCTTGGCTTTCCTCCGCTCTAACTTCACTTTCCTTGGTTTTCCTCCGCTCTAACCCCACTTTTCTCGGTTTTCCTCCGCTCTAACTTCACTTTTCTTAGTTTTCCTCTGCTCTAACCCCGCTTTACTTGGTTTTCCTCCGCTCTAAACCCGATTTTTTTGGTTTTCCTCCGCTCTAAACCCGCTTTTCTTGGATCTCCTCCACACTAACCCCGCTTTTCTTCGTTTTCGTCCGCTCTAACCCAGCTTTTCTTTATTTTCCTCCGCTCTATCCCCGCTTTTCTTGGTTTTCCTCACCTCTAACTTACCTTTTCTTTCTTTTCCTCCGCTCTAACCCCGTTTTTCTTGGTTTTTTTTCTCTCTAACCCCGCTTATCTTGGTTTTCCTCCGCTCTATCCCAGCTTTTCTTTGTTTTCCTCCGCTCTAACCCTGCTTTTCTTGGTTTTCCTCAGCACTTATTCCTCATTTCTTGGTTTTCCTCCGCACTTATTCCGCTTTTCTTGGTTTTCCTCTGCTCTAAGATCACTTTTCTTGGTTTTCCTCCTTTCTAACCCCGCTTTTCTTGGTTTTCCTCTGCTGTAACCCAGCTTTTCTTGGTTTTCCTCCTTTCTAACCCCGCTTTTCTTGGTTTTCCTCCGCTCTAACCCCGCTTTTCTTTGTTTTCCTCTGCACTTATTCCGCTTTTCATGGTTTTCCTCCGCTCTAAGTTCGCTTTTCTTGGTTTTCCTCTGCTCTAAACCTGCTTATCTTTCTTTTCCTCCTCTCTAACATCATTTTTCTTGGTATTCCTCTTCTCTAACTTCGCTTTTCTTGGTTTTCCTCCGCTCTATCCCCGCTTTTTTGGTTTTCCTCACCTCTATCTTCACTTTTCTTTCTTTTCCTCCGCTCTAACCCCGGTTTTCTCGGTTTTCCTTCTCTCTAACCCTGCTTTTCTTGGTTTTCCTCCGCTCTAACTTCGCTTTTCTTGGTTTTCCTCTTTTCTAACCTCGCTTTCCTTGGTTTTCCTCCCCTCTAACCCCGCTTTTCTTGGTTTTTCTCCACTTTAACCCAGCTTTTCTTGGTTTTTCTCTACTCTAACCATGCTTTACATAGTTTCATAGTTTCGTGCTGGTTGGAAGGGACCTTACAGATCATCGAGTCCAGCTCCCGGGATTCGAGCCTCTGTGTAGCAGAGCGGCACTTCTACCACTTGCGCCATAGGGGGGATTCGAACTACGGGCCCCAGTGTTGCAAGGCGGCGTCTTTAACCACTGCGCCACCGGGGCACACTTGGATTTCTGCTGCTCTAACCGCGCTTTTCTTTGTTTTCTTCCTCTCTAACTTCTTTTTATTGGTTTTCCTTCGCTGTAACCCCGACTATCTTGGTTTTCCTCCGCTCTAACCCCGCTTTTCTCGGTTTTCCTCCGCTCTAACTTCACTTTTCTTGGTTTTCCTACGCTCTAACCCCGTTTTTCATGCTTTTCCTCATCTCTAAACCCGATTTTCTCGGTTTTCTCCGCACTTATTCCGCTTTTCTTGGTTTTCCTCACCTCTAACTTCACTTTTCTTTCTTTTCCTCCGCTCTAATCCCGCTTTTCATGCTTTTCCTCCTCTCTAAACCCGATTTTTTTGGTTTTCCTCCGCTCTAACCCCGCTTTTCTTGGTTCTCCACCACACTAACCCCGTTTTTCTTCGATTTCCTCTGCTTAACCCAACTTTTCTTGGTTTTCCTCCACTCTAACTCCGCTTTTCTTGGTTTTCCTCCGCTCTAACTTCACTTTTCTTGGTTTTCCTCCTACCTCTCTTTTCTTGGTTTTCCTCCGCTCTATCTTCACTTTTCTTGGTTTTCCTCCGCTCTAACCCCGCTTTTCTTGGTTTTCCTCTGCACTTATTCCGCTTTTCTTGGTTTTCCTCCGCTCTAAGTTCGCTTTTCTTGGTTTTTCTCCACTCTAACCATGCTTTTCATAGTTTCATAGTTTCGTGCTGGTTGGAAGGGACCTTACAGATCATCGAGTCCAGCTCCCGGGATTCGAGCCTCTGTGTAGCAGAGCGGCACTTCTACCACTTGCGCCATAGGGGGGATTCGAACTATGGGCCCCAGTGTTGCAAGGCGGCGTCTTTAACCACTGCGCCACCGGGGCACACTTGGATTTCTGCTGCTCTAACCGCGCTTTTCTTTGTTTTCTTCCTCTCTAACTTCTTTTTATTGGTTTTCCTCCGCTCTAACCCCGATTATCTTGGTTTTCCTGCTCTCTAACCCGCTTTTCTTGGTTTTCTTCCGTTCTAACTCTGCTTTTCTTGGTTTTCCTCCACTCTAACCCCGCATTTCTTGGTTTTCATCCGCATGAACCCCGCTTTTCTTGGATTTTCTCCGTTCTAACCCAGCTTTTCTACGTTTTTCTCTACTCTAACCATGCTTTTCTTTGATTTCTGCTGCTCTGACTGCGCTTTTCTTTGTTTTCTTCCTCTCTAACTACTTTTTCTTATTTTCCTCCGCTCTAACCCCGATTATCTTGGTTTTCCTTTACTCTATCCTCGCTTTTCTTGGTTTTTCTCCACTCTAACCAAGCTTTTCTTGGATTTCCTCCGCTCTAACCCTGCTTATCTTTGTTTTCCTCCTCTCTAACATCATTTTTCTTGGTTTTCCTCTTATCTAACTTCGCTTTTCTTGGTTTTCCTCCGCTCTAAACCAGCTTTTCTGGGTTTTTCTCCACTCTAACCATTCTTTTCTTGGATTTCTGCTGCTCTAAACACGCTTTTCTTTGTATTCTTCCTCTAACTCCTTTTTCTTGGTTTTCCTTCGCTCTATCCCCGATTATCATGGTTTTCCTCCACTCTAACCCCGCTTTTCCTGGTTTTCTTCCGTTCTATCTCCGCTTTTCTTGGTTTTCCTCCGCTCTAACTTCACTTTCCTTGGTTTTCCTCCGCACTAACTTCACTTTTCTTGGTTTTCCTCTTTTCTAACCTCGCTTTCCTTGGTTTTCCTCCCCTCTAACCCCGCTTTTTTTGGTTTTTCTCCACTTTAACCCAGCTTTTCTTGGTTTTTCTCCACTCTAACCATGCTTTTCATAGTTTCATAGTTTCGTGCTGGTTGGAAGGGACCTTACAGATCATCGAGTCCAGCTCCCGGGATTCGAGCCTCTGTGTAGCAGAGCGGCACTTCTACCACTTGCGCCATAGGGGGGATTCGAACTATGGGCCCCAGTGTTGCAAGGCGGCGTCTTTAACCACTGCGTCACCGGGGCACACTTGGATTTCTGCTGCTCTAACCGCGCTTTTCTTTGTTTTCTTCCTCTCTAAATTTATTGGTTTTCCTTCGCTCTAACCCCGATTATCTTGGTTTTCCTGCTCTCTAAACCGCTTTTCTTGGTTTTCTTCCGTTCTAACTCTGCTTTTCTTGGTTTTCCTCCACTCTAACCCCGCATTTCTTGGTTTTCATCCGCATGAACCTCGCTTTTCTTGGTTTTCCTCCGCTCTAACCCAGCTTTTCTTGGTTTTCCTCCGCTCTAACTTCGCTTTTCTTGGATTTCCTCCGCTCTAACCCTGCTTATCTTTGTTTTCCTCCTCTCTAACATCATTTTTCTTGGTTTTCCTCTTATCTAACTTCGCTTTTCTTGGTTTTCCTCCGCTCTAAACCAGCTTTTCTGGGTTTTTCTCCACTCTAACCATTCTTTTCTTGCATTTCTGCTGCTCTAAACACGCTTTTCTTTGTATTCTTCCTCTAACTCCTTTTTCTTGGTTTTCCTTCGCTCTATCCCCGATTATCATGGTTTTCCTCCACTCTAACCCCGCTTTTCCTGGTTTTCTTCTGTTCTATCTCCGCTTTTCTTGGTTTTCCTCCGCTCTAACTTCACTTTCCTTGGTTTTCCTCCGCACTAACTTCACTTTTCTTGGTTTTCCTCTTTTCTAACCTCGCTTTCCTTGGTTTTCCTCCCCTCTAACCCCGCTTTTCTTGGTTTTTCTCCACTTTAACCCAGCTTTTCTTGGTTTTTCTCCACTCTAACCATGCTTTTCATAGTTTCATAGTTTCGTGCTGGTTGGAAGGGACCTTACAGATCATCGAGTCCAGCTCCCGGGATTCGAGCCTCTGTGTAGCAGAGCGGCACTTCTACCACTTGCGCCATAGGGGGGATTCGAACTGCAAGCCCCAGTGTTGCAAGGCGGCGTCTTTAACCACTGCGCCACCGGGGCACACTTGGATTTCTGCTGCTCTAACCGCGCTTTTCTTTGTTTTCTTCCTCTCTAAATTTATTGGTTTTCATTCGCTCTAACTCCGATTATCTTGGTTTTCCTGCTCTCTAACCCGCTTTTCTTGGTTTTCTTCCGTTCTAACTCTGCTTTTCTTGGTTTTCCTCCACTCTAACCCCGCATTTCTTGGTTTTCATCCGCATGAACCTCGCTTTTCTTGGTTTTCATCCGCTCTAACCCAGCTTTTCTTGGTTTTCCTCCGCTCTAACTTCGCTTTTCTTGGATTTCCTCCGCTCTAACCCTGCTTATCTTTGTTTTCCTCCTCTCTAACATCATTTTTCTTGGTTTTCCTCTTATCTAACTTCGCTTTTCTTGGTTTTCCTCCGCTCTAAACCAGCTTTTCTGGGTTTTTCTCCACTCTAACCATTCTTTTCTTGCATTTCTGCTGCTCTAACCACGCTTTTCTTTGTATTCTTCCTCTAACTCCTTTTTCTTGGTTTTCCTTCGCTCTATCCCCGATTATCATGGTTTTCCTCCACTCTAACCCCGCTTTTCCTGGTTTTCTTCCGTTCTATCTCCGCTTTTCTTGGTTTTCCTCCGCTCTAACTTCACTTTCCTTGGTTTTCCTCCGCACTAACTTCACTTTTCTTGGTTTTCCTCTTTTCTAACCTCGCTTTCCTTGGTTTTCCTCCCCTCTAGCCCCGCTTTTCTTGGTTTTCCTCCACTTTAACCCAGCTTTTCTTGGTTTTTCTCCACTCTAACCATGCTTTTCATAGTTTCATAGTTTCGTGCTGGTTGGAAGCGACCTTACAGATCATCGAGTCCAGCTCCCGGGATTCGAGCCTCTGTGTAGCAGAGCGGCACTTCTACCACTTGCGCCATAGGGGGGATTCGAACTACGGGCCCCAGTGTTGCAAGGCGGCGTCTTTAACCACTGCGCCACCGGGGCACACTTGGATTTCTGCTGCTCTAACCGCGCTTTTCTTTGTTTTCTTCCTCTCTAAATTTATTGGTTTTCCTTCGCTCTAACCCCGATTATCTTGGTTTTCCTGCTCTCTAAACCGCTTTTCTTGGTTTTCTTCCGTTCTAACTCTGCTTTTCTTGGTTTTCCTCCACTCTAACCCCGCATTTCTTGGTTTTCATCCGCATGAACCTCGCTTTTCTTGGTTTTCATCCGCTCTAACCCAGCTTTTCTTGGTTTTCCTCCGCTCTAACTTCGCTTTTCTTGGATTTCCTCCGCTCTAACCCTGCTTATCTTTGTTTTCCTCCTCTCTAACATCATTTTTCTTGGTTTTCCTCTTATCTCACTTCGCTTTTCTTGGTTTTCCTCCGCTCTAAACCAGCTTTTCTGGGTTTTTCTCCACTCTAACCATTCTTTTCTTGCATTTCTGCTGCTCTAACCGCGCTTTTCTTTGTATTCTTCCTCTAACTCCTTTTTCTTGGTTTTCCTTCGCTCTATCCCCGATTATCATGGTTTTCCTCCACTCTAACCCCGCTTTTCTTGGTTTTCCTCCGAACTCACCCCGCTTTTCTTGGTTTTCCTCCGCTCTAACCACGCTTTTCTCGGTTTTCCTCCGCACTTATTCCGCTTTTCTTGGTTTTCCTCACCTCTAACTTCACTTTTCTTTCTTTTCCTCCGCTCTAATCCCGCTTTTCATGCTTTTCCTCCTCTCTAAACCCGATTTTTTTGGTTTTCCTCCGCTCTAACCCCGCTTTTCTTGGTTCTCCACCACACTAACCCCGGTTTTCTTCGATTTCCACCGCTTAACCCAACTTTTCCTGGTTTTCCTCCGCTCTAACTCCGCTTTTCTTGGTTTTCCTCCGCTCTAACTTCACTTTTCTTGGTTTTCCTCCTTTCTAACCTCTCTTTTCTTGGTTTTCCTCCGCTCTATCTTCGCTTTTCTTGGTTTTCCTCCGCTCTAACCCCGCTTTTCTTTGTTTTCCTCTGCACTTATTCCGCTTTTCTCGGTTTTCCTCCGCTCTAACTTCACTTTTCTTAGTTTTCCTCCGCTCTAACCCCGCTTTACTTGGTTTTCCTCCGCTCTAAACCCGATTTTTTTGGTTTTCCTCCGCTCTAAACCCGCTTTTCTTGGTTCTCCTCCACACTAACCCCGCTTTTCTTCGTTTTTGTCCGCTCTAACCCAGCTTTTCTTTATTTTCCTCCGTTCTATCCCAGCTTTTCTTGGTTTTCCTCACCTCTAACTTACCTTTTCTTTATTTTCCTCCGATCTAACCCCGTTTTTCTTGGTTTTTTTTCTCTCTAACCCCGCTTATCTTGGTTTTCCTCCGCTCTATCCCAGCTTTTCTTTGTTTTCCTCCGCTCTAACCCTGCTTTTCTTGGTTTTCCTCAGCACTTATTCCTCATTTCTTGGTTTTCCTCCGCACTTATTCCGCTTTTCTTGGTTTTCCTCTGCTGTAACCCAGCTTTTCTTGGTTTTCCTCCGCTCTAACCCCGCTTTTCTTGGTTTTCCTCCGCTCTAACCCCGCATTTCTTTGTTTTCCTCTGCACTTATTCCGCTTTTCTTGGTTTTCCTCCGCTCTAAGTTCGCTTTTCTTGGTTTTCCTCCGCTCTAAACCTGCTTATCTTTCTTTTCCTCCTCTCTAACATCATTTTTCTTGGTATTCCTCTTCTCTAACTTCGCTTTTCTTGGTTTTCCTCCGCTCTATCCCCGCTTTTCGCGGTTTTCCTCACCTCTATCTTCACTTTTCTTTCTTTTCCTCCGTTCTAACCCCGGTTTTCTCGGTTTTCCTTCTCTCTAACCCCGCTTTTCTTGGTTTTCCTCCGCTCTAACTTCGCTTTTCTTGGTTTTCCTCTTTTCTAACCTCGCTTTCCTTGGTTTTCCTCCCCTCTAACCCCGCTTTTCTTGGTTTTTCTCCACTTTAACCCAGCTTTTCTTGGTTTTTCTCCACTCTAACCATGCTTTTCATAGTTTCATAGTTTCGTGCTGGTTGGAAGGGACCTTACAGATCATCGAGTCCAGCTCCCGGGATTCGAGCCTCTGTGTAGCAGAGCGGCACTTCTACCACTTGCGCCATAGGGGGGATTCGAACTACGGGCCCCAGTGTTGCAAGGCGGCGTCTTTAACCACTGCGCCACCGGGGCACACTTGGATTTCTGCTGCTCTAACCGCGCCTTTCTTTGTTTTCTTCCTCTCTAACTTCTTTTTATTGGTTTTCCTTCGCTGTAACCCCGACTATCTTGGTTTTCCTCCGCTCTAACCCCGCTTTTCTCGGTTTTCCTCCGCTCTAACTTCACTTTTCTTGGTTTTCCTCAGCTCTAACCCCGTTTTTCATGCTTTTCCTCCGCTCTAACCCCGTTTTTCTTGGTTTTCCTTCTATCTAACCCCGCTTTTCTTGGTTTTCCTCCGATCTAACCCCGCTTTTCTTGGTTTTCCTCCGCTCTAACTTCACTTTTCTTGGTTTTCCTCCTTTCTAACCCCGCTTTTCTTGGTTTTCCTCCGCTCTATCCCAGCTTTTCTTTGTTTTCCTCCGCTCTAACCCTGCTTTTCTTGGTTTTCCTCAGCACTTATTCCTCATTTCTTGGTTTTCCTCCGCACTTATTCCGCTTTTCTTGGTTTTCCTCTGCTCTAAAATCACTTTTCTTGGTGTTCCTCCTTTCTAACCCCGCTTTTCTTGGTTTTCCTCTGCTCGAACCCAGCTTTTCTTGGTTTTCCTCCGCTATAACCCCGCTTTTCTTGGTTTTCCTCCGCTCTAACTTCGCTTTTCTTGGTTTTCCTCCGCTCTAGACCTGCTTATCTTTCTTTTCCTCCTCTCTAACATCATTTTTCTTGGTATTCCTCTTCTCTAACTTCGCTTTTCTTGGTTTTCCTCCGCTATAACCCCGCTTTTTTGGTTTTCCTCACCTCTATCTTCACTTTTCTTTCTTTTCCTCCGCTCTAACCCCGGTTTTCTCGGTTTTACTTCTCTCTAACCCCGTTTTTCTTGGTTTTCCTCCGCTCTAACCCCGCTTTTCTTGGTTTTCCTCTTTTCTAACCTCGCTTTCCTTGGTTTTCCTCCCCTCTAACCCCGCTTTTCTTGGTTTTTCTCCACTTTAACCCAGCTTTTCTTGGTTTTTCTCCACTCTAACCATGCTTTTCATAGTTTCATAGTTTCGTGCTGGTTGGAAGGGTCCTTACAGATCATCGAGTCCAGCTCCCGGGATTCGAGCCTCTGTGTAGCAGAGCGGCACTTCTACCACTTGCGCCATAGGGGGGATTCGAACTGCGGGCCCCAGTGTTGCAAGGCGGCGTCTTTAACCACTGCGCCACCGGGGCACACTTGGATTTCTGCTGCTCTAACCGCGCCTTTCTTTGTTTTCTTCCTCTCTAACTTCTTTTTATTGGTTTTCCTTCGCTGTAACCCCGACTATCTTGGTTTTCCTCCGCTCTAACCCCGCTTTTCTCGGTTTTCCTCCGCTCTAACTTCACTTTTCTTGGTTTTCCTCAGCTCTAACCCCGTTTTTCATGCTTTTCCTCCGCTCTAACCCCGTTTTTCTTGGTTTTCCTTCTATCTAACCCCGCTTTTCTTGGTTTTCCTCCGATCTAACCCCGCTTTTCTTGGTTTTCCTCCGCTCTAACTTCACTTTTCTTGGTTTTCCTCCTTTCTAACCCCGCTTTTCTTGGTTTTCCTCCGCTCTATCCCAGCTTTTCTTTGTTTTCCTCCGCTCTAACCCTTGTTTTCTTGGTTTTCCTCAGCACTTATTCCTCATTTCTTGGTTTTCCTCCGCACTTATTCCGCTTTTCTTGGTTTTCCTCTGCTCTAAAATCACTTTTCTTGGTGTTCCTCCTTTCTAACCCCGCTTTTCTTGGTTTTCCTCTGCTCGAACCCAGCTTTTCTTGGTTTTCCTCCGCTATAACCCCGCTTTTCTTGGTTTTCCTCCGCTCTAACTTCGCTTTTCTTGGTTTTCCTCCGCTCTAGACCTGCTTATCTTTCTTTTCCTCCTCTCTAACATCATTTTTCTTGGTATTCCTCTTCTCTAACTTCGCTTTTCTTGGTTTTCCTCCGCTCTATCCCCGCTTTTTTGGTTTTCCTCACCTCTATCTTCACTTTTCTTTCTTTTCCTCCGCTCTAACCCCGGTTTTCTCGGTTTTACTTCTCTCTAACCCCGTTTTTCTTGGTTTTCCTCCGCTCTAACCCCGCTTTTCTTGGTTTTCCTCTTTTCTAACCTCGCTTTCCTTGGTTTTCCTCCCCTCTAACCCCGCTTTTCTTGGTTTTTCTCCACTTTAACCCAGCTTTTCTTGGTTTTTCTCCACTCTAACCATGCTTTTCATAGTTTCATAGTTTCGTGCTGGTTGGAAGGGTCCTTACAGATCATCGAGTCCAGCTCCCGGGATTCGAGCCTCTGTGTAGCAGAGCGGCACTTCTACCACTTGCGCCATAGGGGGGATTCGAACTGCGGGCCCCAGTGTTGCAAGGCGGCGTCTTTAACCACTGCGCCACCGGGGCACACTTGGATTTCTGCTGCTCTAACCGCGCTTTTCTTTGTTTTCTTCCTCTCTAACTTCTTTTTATTGGTTTTCCTTCGCTGTAACCCCGACTATCTTGGTTTTCCTCCGCTCTAACCCCGCTTTTCTCGGTTTTCCTCCGCTCTAACTTCACTTTTCTTGGTTTTCCTCCGCTCTAACTTCACTTTTCTTGGTTTTCCTCCGCTCTAACCCCGCTTTTCTTGGTTTTCCTCCGCTCTAACTTCACTTTTCTTGGTTTTCCTCCGCTCTAACCCCGCTTTTCTTGGTTTTCCTACGCTCTATCCCAGCTTTTCTTTGTTTTCCTCCGCTCTAACCCTGCTTTTCTTGGTTTTCCTCAGCACTTATTCCTCATTTCTTGGTTTTCCTCCGCACTTATTCCGCTTTTCTTGGTTTTCCTCTGCTCTAAAATCACTTTTCTTGGTGTTCCTCCTTTCTAACCCCGCTTTTCTTGGTTTTCCTCTGCTCGAACCCAGCTTTTCTTGGTTTTCCTCCGCTCTAACTTCGCTTTTCTTGGTTTTCCTCCGCTCTAGACCTGCTTATCTTTCTTTTCCTCCTCTCTAACATCATTTTTCTTGGTATTCCTCTTCTCTAACTTCGCTATTCTTGGTTTTCCTCCGCTCTATCCCCGCTTTTTTGGTTTTCCTCACCTCTATCTTCACTTTTCTTTCTTTTCCTCCGCTCTAACCCCGGTTTTCTCGGTTTTCCTTCTCTCTAACCCCGTTTTTCTTGGTTTTCCTCCGCTCTAACCCCGCTTTTCTTGGTTTTCCTCTTTTCTAACCTCGCTTTCCTTGGTTTTCCTCCCCTCTAACCCCGCTTTTCTTGGTTTTTCTCCACTTTAACCCAGCTTTTCTTGGTTTTTCTCCACTCTAACCATGCTTTTCATAGTTTCATAGTTTCGTGCTGATTGGAAGGGACCTTACAGATCATCGAGTCCAGCTCCCGGGATTCGAGCCTCTGTGTAGCAGAGCGGCCCTTCTACCACTTGCGCCATAGGGGGGATTCGAACTACGGGCCCCAGTGTTGCAAGGCGGCGTCTTTAACCACTGCGCCACCGGGGCACACTTGGATTTCTGCTGCTCTAACCGCGCTTTTCTTTGTTTTCTTCCTCTCTAACTTCTTTTTATTGGTTTTCCTCTGCTCTAACTTCACTTTTCTTGGTTTTCCTCCGCTCTAACCCCGCTTTTCTCGGTTTTCCTCCGCTCTAACTTCACTTTTCTTGGTTTTCCTCCGCTCTAACCCCGTTTTTCATGCTTTTCCTCCGCTCTAACCCCGTTTTTCTTGGTTTTCCTTCTATCTAACCCCGCTTTTCTTGGTTTTCCTCAGATCTAACCCCGCTTTTCTTGGTTTTCCTCCGCTCTAACTTCACTTTTCTTGGTTTTCCTCCTTTCTAACCCCACTTTTCTTGGTTTTCCTCCGCTCTATCCCAGCTTTTCTTTGTTTTCCTCCGCTCTAACCCTGCTTTTCTTGGTTTTCCTCAGCACTTATTCCTCATTTCTTGGTTTTCCTCCGCACTTATTCCGCTTTTCTTGGTTTTCCTCTGCTCTAAAATCACTTTTCTTGGTGTTCCTCCTTTCTAACCCCGCTTTTCTTGGTTTTCCTCTGCTCGAACCCAGCTTTTCTTGGTTTTCCTCCGCTATAACCCCGCTTTTCTTGGTTTTCCTCCGCTCTAACTTCGCTTTTCTTGGTTTTCCTCCGCTCTAGACCTGCTTATCTTTCTTTTCCTCCTCTCTAACATCATTTTTCTTGGTATTCCTCTTCTCTAATTTCGCTTTTCTTGGTTTTCCTCCGCTCTATCCCCGCTTTTTTGGTTTTCCTCACCTCTATCTTCACTTTTCTTTCTTTTCCTCCGCTCTAACCCCGGTTTTCTCGGTTTTCCTTCTCTCTAACCCCGTTTTTCTTGGTTTTCCTCCGCTCTAACCCCGCTTTTCTTGGTTTTCCTCTTTTCTAACCTCGCTTTCCTTGGTTTTCCTCCCCTCTAACCCCGCTTTTCTTGGTTTTTCTCCACTTTAACCCAGCTTTTCTTGGTTTTTCTCCACTCTAACCATGCTTTTCATAGTTTCATAGTTTTGTGCTGGTTGGAAGGGACCTTACAGATCATCGAGTCCAGCTCCCGGGATTCGAGCCTCTGTGTAGCAGAGCGGCACTTCTACCACTTGCGCCATAGGGGGGATTCGAACTGCGGGCCCCAGTGTTGCAAGGCGGCGTCTTTAACCACTGCGCCACCGGGGCACACTTGGATTTCTGCTGCTCTAACCGCGCTTTTCTTTGTTTTCTTCCTCTCTAACTTCTTTTTATTGGTTTTCCTTCGCTGTAACCCCGACTATCTTGGTTTTCCTCCGCTCTAACTTCACTTTTCTTGGTTTTCCTCCTTTCTAACCCCGCTTTTCTTGGTTTTCCTCCTCTCTATCCCAGCTTTTCTTTGTTTTCCTCCGCTCTAACCCTGCTATTCTTGGTTTTCCTCAGCACTTATTCCTCATTTCTTGGTTTTCCTCCGCACTTATTCCGCTTTTCTTGGTTTTCCTCTGCTCTAAAATCACTTTTCTTGGATTTCCTCCTTTCTAACCCCGCTTTTCTTGGTTTTCCTCTGCTCGAACCCAGCTTTTCTTGGTTTTCCTCCGCTATAACCCCGCTTTTCTTGGTTTTCCTCCGCTCTAACTTCGCTTTTCTTGGTTTTCCTCCGCTCTAGACCTGCTTATCTTTCTTTTCCTCCTCTCTAACATCATTTTTCTTGGTATTCCTCTTCTCTAACTTCGCTTTTCTTGGTTTTCCTCCGCTATAACCCCGCTTTTTTGGTTTTCCTCACCTCTATCTTCACTTTTCTTTCTTTTCCTCCGCTCTAACCCCGGTTTTCTCAGTTTACCTTCTATCTAACCCCGTTTTTCTTGGTTTTCCTCCGCTCTAACCCCGCTTTTCTTGGTTTTCCTCTTTTCTAACCTCGCTTTTCTTGGTTTTCCTCCTTTCTAACCCCGCTTTTCTTGGTTTTCCTCCGCTCTATCCCAGCTTTTCTTTGTTTTCCTCCGCTCTAACCCTGCTTTTCTTGGTTTTCCTCAGCACTTATTCCTCATTTCTTGGTTTTCCTCCGCACTTATTCCGCTTTTCTTGGTTTTCCTCTGCTCTAAGATCACTTTTCTTGGTTTTCCTCCTTTCTAACCCCGCTTTTCTTGGTTTTCCTCTGCTGTAACCCAGCTTTTCTTGGTTTTCCTCCGCTCTAAGTTCGCTTTTCTTGGTTTTCCTCCGCTCTAGACCTGCTTATCTTTCTTTTCCTCCTCTCTAACATCATTTTTCTTGGTATTCCTCTTCTCTAACTTCGCTTTTCTTGGTTTTCCTCCGCTCTATCCCCGCTTTTCTTGGTTTTCCTCACCTCTATCTTCACTTTTCTTTCTTTTCCTCCGCTCTAACCCCGGTTTTCTCGGTTTTCCTTCTCTCTAACCCCGTTTTTCTTGGTTTTCCTCCGCTCTAACTTCGCTTTTCTTGGTTTTCCTCTTTTCTAACCCCGCTTTCCTTGGTTCTCCTCCCCTCTAACCCCGCTTTTCTTGGTTTTTCTCCACTTTAACCCAGCTTTTCTTGGTTTTTCTCCACTCTAACCATGCTTTTCATAGTTTCATAGTTTCGTGCTGGTTGGAAGGGACCTTACAGATCATCGAGTCCAGCTCCCGGGATTCGAGCCTCTGTGTAGCAGAGCGGCACTTCTACCACTTGCGCCATAGGGGGGATTCGAACTGCGGGCCCCAGTGTTGCAAGGCGGCGTCTTTAACCACTGCGCCACCGGGGCACACTTGGATTTCTGCTGCTCTAACCGCGCTTTTCTTTGTTTTCTTCCTCTCTAACTTCTTTTTATTGGTTTTCCTTCGCTGTAACCCCGACTATCTTGGTTTTCCTCCACTCTAACCCCGCTTTTCTCGGTTTTCCTCCGCTCTAACTTCACTTTTCTTGGTTTTCCTCCGCTCTAACCCCGTTTTTCATGCTTTTCCTCCGCTCTAACCCCGTTTTTCTTGGTTTTCCTTCTATCTAACCCCGCTTTTCTTGGTTTTCCTCAGATCTAACCCCGCTTTTCTTGGTTTTCCTCCGCTCTATCCCAGCTTTTCTTTGTTTTCCTCCGCTCTAACCCTGCTTTTCTTGGTTTTCCTCAGCACTTATTCCTCATTTCTTGGTTTTCCTCCGCACTTATTCCGCTTTTCTTGGTTTTCCTCTGCTCTAAGATCACTTTTCTTGGTTTTCCTCCTTTCTAACCCCGCTTTTCTTGGTTTTCCTCTGCTGTAACCCAGCTTTTCTTGGTTTTCCTCCGCTCTAAGTTCGCTTTTCTTGGTTTTCCTCCGCTCTAGACCTGCTTATCTTTCTTTTCCTCCTCTCTAACATCATTTTTCTTGGTATTCCTCTTCTCTAACTTCGCTTTTCTTGGTTTTCCTCCGCTCTATCCCCGCTTTTCTTGGTTTTCCTCACCTCTATCTTCACTTTTCTTTCTTTTCCTCCGCTCTAACCCCGGTTTTCTCGGTTTTCCTTCTCTCTAACCCCGTTTTTCTTGGTTTTCCTCCGCTCTAACTTCGCTTTTCTTGGTTTTCCTCTTTTCTAACCCCGCTTTCCTTGGTTCTCCTCCCCTCTAACCCCGCTTTTCTTGGTTTTTCTCCACTTTAACCCAGCTTTTCTTGGTTTTTCTCCACTCTAACCATGCTTTTCATAGTTTCATAGTTTCGTGCTGGTTGGAAGGGACCTTACAGATCATCGAGTCCAGCTCCCGGGATTCGAGCCTCTGTGTAGCAGAGCGGCACTTCTACCACTTGCGCCATAGGGGGGATTCGAACTGCGGGCCCCAGTGTTGCAAGGCGGCGTCTTTAACCACTGCGCCACCGGGGCACACTTGGATTTCTGCTGCTCTAACCGCGCTTTTCTTTGTTTTCTTCCTCTCTAACTTCTTTTTATTGGTTTTCCTTCGCTGTAACCCCGACTATCTTGGTTTTCCTCCACTCTAACCCCGCTTTTCTCGGTTTTCCTCCGCTCTAACTTCACTTTTCTTGGTTTTCCTCCGCTCTAACCCCGTTTTTCATGCTTTTCCTCCGCTCTAACCCCGTTTTTCTTGGTTTTCCTTCTATCTAACCCCGCTTTTCTTGGTTTTCCTCAGATCTAACCCCGCTTTTCTTGGTTTTCCTCCGCTCTAACTTCACTTTTCTTGGTTTTCCTCCTTTCTAACCCCGCTTTTCTTGGTTTTCCTCCGCTCTATCCCAGCTTTTCTTTGTTTTCCTCCGCTCTAACCCTGCTTTTCTTGGTTTTCCTCAGCACTTATTCCTCATTTCTTGGTTTTCCTCCGCACTTATTCCGCTTTTCTTGGTTTTCCTCTGCTCTAAAATCACTTTTCTTGGTTTTCCTCCGCTCTAACCCCGCTTTTCTTGGTTTTCCTCCGCTCTAACCCCGCTTTTCTTTGTTTTCCTCCGCTCTAACCCCGTTTTTCTTGGTTTTCCTCCGCTCTAAGTTCGCTTTTCTTGGTTTTCCTCCGCTCTAGACCTGCTTATCTTTCTTTTCCTCCTCTCTAACATCATTTTTCTTGGTATTCCTCTTCTCTAACTTCGCTTTTCTTGGTTTTCCTCCGCTCTATCCCCGCTTTTCTTGGTTTTCCTCACCTCTATCTTCACTTTTCTTTCTTTTCCTCCGCTCTAACCCCGGTTTTCTCGGTTTTCCTTCTCTCTAAGCCCGTTTTCCTTGGTTTTCCTCCGCTCTAACTTCGCTTTTCTTTGTTTTCCTCTTTTCTAACCCCGCTTTCCTTGGTTTTCCTCCCCTCTAACCCCGCTTTTCTTGGTTTTTCTCCACTTTAACCCAGCTTTTTTTGGTTTTTCTCCACTCTAACCATGCTTTTCATAGTTTCATAGTTTCGTGCTGGTTGGAAGGGACCTTACATATCATCGAGTCCAGCTCCCGGGATTCGAGCCTCTGTGTAGCAGAGCGGCACTTCTACCACTTGCGCCATAGGGGGGATTCGAACTACGGGCCCCAGTGTTGCAAGGCGGCGTCTTTAACCACTGCGCCACCGGGGCACACTTGGATTTCTGCTGCTCTAACCGCGCTTTTCTTTGTTTTCTTCCTCTCTAACTTCTTTTTATTGGTTTTCCTTCGCTGTAACCCCGACTATCTTGGTTTTCCTCCGCTCTAACCCCGCTTTTCTCGGTTTTCCTCCGCTCTAACTTCACATTTCTTGGTTTTCCTACTCTCTAACCCCGTTTTTCATGCTTTTCCTCCTCTCTAAACCCGATTTTCTCGGTTTTCCTCCGCACTTATTCCGCTTTTCTTGGTTTTCCTCACCTCTAACTTCACTTTTCTTTCTTTTCCTCCGCTCTAATCCCGCTTTTCATGCTTTTCCTCCTCTCTAAACCCGATTTTTTTGGTTTTCCTCCGCTCTAACCCCGCTTTTCTTGGTTATCCACCACACTAACCCCGTTTTTCTTCGATTTCCTCCGCTTAACCCAACTTTTCTTGGTTTTCCTCCGCTCTAACTCCGCTTTTCTTGGTTTTCCTCCGCTCTAACTTCACTTTTCTTGGTTTTCCTCCTTTCTAACCTCTCTTTTCTTGATTTTCCTCCGCTCTATCTTCACTTTTCTTGGTTTTCCTCCGCTCTAACCCCGCTTTTCTTGGTTTTCCTCTGCACTTATTCCGCTTTTCTTGGTTTTCCTCCGCTCTAAGTTCGCTTTTCTTGGTTTTTCTCCACTCTAACCATGCTTTTCATAGTTTCATAGTTTCGTGCTGGTTGGAAGGGACCTTACAGATCATCGAGTCCAGCTCCCGGGATTCGAGCCTCTGTGTAGCAGAGCGGCACTTCTACCACTTGCGCCATAGGGGGGATTCGAACTACGGGCCCCAGTGTTGCAAGGCGGCGTCTTTAACCACTGCGCCACCGGGGCACACTTGGATTTCTGCTGCTCTAACCGCGCTTTTCTTTGTTTTCTTCCTCTCTAACTTCTTTTTATTGGTTTTCCACTGCTCTAACCCCGATTATCTTGGTTTTCCTGCTCTCTAACCCGCTTTTCTTGGTATTCTTCCGTTCTAACTCTGCTTTTCTTGGTTTTCCTCCACTCTAACCCCGCATTTCTTGGTTTTCATCCGCATGAACCCCGCTTTTCTTGGATTTTCTCCGTTCTAACCCAGCTTTTCTAGGTTTTTCTCTACTCTAACCATGCTTTTCTTTGATTTCTGCTGCTCTGACTGCGCTTTTCTTTGTTTTCTTCCTCTCAAACTACTTTTTCTTATTTTCCTCCGCTCTAACCCCGATTATCTTGGTTTTCCTTTACTCTAACCTCGCTTTTCTTGGTTTTTCTCCACACTAACCAAGCTTTTCTTGGTTTTCCTCCGCTCTAACCCAGCTTTTCTTGGTTTTCCTCCGCTCTAACTTCGCTTTTCTTGGATTTCCTCCGCTCTAACCCTGCTTATCTTTGTTTTCCACCTCTTTAACATCATTTTTCTTGGTTTTCCTCTTATCTAACTTCGCTTTTCTTGGTTTTCCTCCGCTCTAAACCAGCTTTTCTGGGTTTTTCTCCACTCTAACCATTCTTTTCTTGCATTTCTGCTGCTCTAACCACGCTTTTCTTTGTATTCTTCCTCTAACTCCTTTTTCTTGGTTTTCCTTCGCTCTATCCCCGATTATCATGGCTTTCCTCCACTCTAACCCCGCTTTTCCTGGTTTTCTTCCGTTCTATCTCCGCTTTTCTTGGTTTTCCTCCGCTCTAACTTCACTTTCCTTGGTTTTCTTCCGCACTAACTTCACTTTTCTTGGTTTTCCTCTTTTCTAACCTCGCTTTCCTTGGTTTTCCTCCCCTCTAACCCCGCTTTTCTTGGTTTTCCTCCACTTTAACCCAGCTTTTCTTGGTTTTTCTCCACTCTAACCATGCTTTTCATAGTTTCATAGTTTCGTGCTGGTTGGAAGGGACCTTACAGATCATCGAGTCCAGCTCCCGGGATTCGAGCCTCTGTGTAGCAGAGCGGCACTTCTACCACTTGCGCCATAGGGGGGATTCGAACTACGGGCCCCAGTGTTGCAAGGCGGCGTCTTTAACCACTGCGCCACCGGGGCACACTTGGATTTCTGCTGCTCTAACCGCGCTTTTCTTTGTTTTCTTCCTCTCTAACTTCTTTTTATTGGTTTTCCTCCGCTCTAACCCCGATTATCTTGGTTTTCCTGCTCTCTAACCCGCTTTTCTTGGTTTTCTTCCGTTCTAACTCTGCTTGTCTTGGTTTTCCTCTACTCTAACCCCGCATTTCTTGGTTTTCATCCGCATGAACCTCGCTTTTCTTGGTTTTCCTCCGCTCTAACCCAGCTTTTCTTGGTTTTCCTCCGCTCTAACTTCGCTTTTCTTGGATTTGCTCCGCTCTAACCCTGCTTATCTTTGTTTTTCTCCTCTCTAACATCATTTTTCTTGGTTTTCCTCTTATCTAACTTCGCTTTTCTTGGTTTTCCTCCGCTCTAAACCAGCTTTTCTGGGTTTTTCTCCACTCTAACCATTCTTTTCTTGCATTTCTGCTGCTCTAACCGCGCTTTTCTTTGTATTCTTCCTCTAACTCCTTTTTCTTGGTTTTCCTTCGTTCTATCCCCGATTATCATGGTTTTCCTCCACTCTAACCCCGCTTTTCCTGGTTTTCTTCTGTTCTATCTCCGCTTTTCTTGGTTTTCCTCCGCTCTAACTTCACTTTCCTTGGTTTTCCTCCGCACTAGCCCCGCTTTTCTTGGTTTTCCTTTGCTCTAACTTCACTTTTCTTGGTCTTCCTCCGAACTAACCCCGCTTTTCTTCGTTTTCCTCCGCTCTAACCCCGCTTTTCTTGGTTTTTCTCCGCTCTAACCCTGCTTTTCTTGGTTTTTCTCCACTCTAACCATACTTTTCTTGGATTTTTGCTGCTCTAACCGCGCTTTTCTTTGTTTTCTTTCTCTCTAACTTCTTTTTATTGGTTTTCCTTCGCTGTAACCCCAACTATCTTGGTTTTCCTCCAATCTAAGCCCGCTTTTCTTGGCTTTCCTCCGCTCTAACTTCACTTTCCTTGGTTTTCCTCCGCTCTAACCCCGCTTTTCTCGGTTTTCCTCCGCTCTAACTTCACTTTTCTTAGTTTTCCTCCGCTCTAACCCCGCTTTACTTGGTTTTCCTCCGCTCTAAACCCTATTTTTTTGGTTTTCCTCCGCTCTAAACCCGCTTTTCTTGGTTCTCCTCCACACTAACCCCGCTTTTCTTCGTTTCCCTCCGCTCTAACACAGCTTTTCTTTGTTTTCCTCCGCTCTATCCCCGCTTTTCTTGGTTTTCCTCCTTTCTAACCCCGCTTTTCTTGGTTTTCCTCTGCTGTAACCCAGCTTTTCTTGGTTTTCCTCCGCTCTAACCCCGCTTTTCTTGGTTTTCCTCCGCTCTAACCCCGCTTTTCTTTGTTTTCCTCTGCACTTATTCCGCTTTTCTTGGTTTTCCACCGCTCTAAGTTCGCTTTTCTTGGTTTTCCTCCGCTCTAAACCTGCTTATCTTTCTTTTCCTCCTCTCTAACATCATTTTTCTTGGTATTCCTCTTCTCTAACTTCGCTTTTCTTGGTTTTCCTCCGCTCTATCCCCGCTTTTCGCGGTTTTCCTCACCTCTATCTTCACTTTTCTTTCTTTTCCTCCACTCGAACCCCGGTTTTCTCGGTTTTCCTTCTCTCTAACCCCGCTTTTCTTGGTTTTCCTCCGCTCTAACTTCGCTTTTCTTGGTTTTCCTCTTTTCTAACCTCACTTTCCTTGGTTTTCCTCCCCTCTAACCCCGCTTTTCTTGGTTTTTCTCCACTTTAACCCAGCTTTTCTTGGTTTTTCTCCACTCTAACCATGCTTTTCATAGTTTCATAGTTTCGTGCTGGTTGGAAGGGACCTTACAGATCATCGAGTCCAGCTCCCGGGATTCGAGCCTCTGTGTAGCAGAGCGGCACTTCTACCACTTGCGCCATAGGGGGGATTCGAACTACGGGCCCCAGTGTTGCAAGGCGGTGTCTTTAACCACTGCGCCACCGGGGCACACTTGGATTTCTGCTGCTCTAACCGCGCTTTTCTTTGTTTTCTTCCTCTCTAACTTCTTTTTATTGGTTTTCCTTCGCTGTAACCCCGACTATCTTGGTTTTCCTCCGCTCTAACCCCGCTTTTCTCGGTTTTCCTCCGCTCTATCCCCGCTTTTCTGGGTTTTCCTCCGCTCTAACCCCGTTTTTCATGCTTTTCCTCCTCTCTAAACCCGATTTTCTTGGTTTTCCTCCGCTCTAACTTCACTTTTCTTGGTTTTCCTCCTTTCTAACCCCGCTTTTCTTGGTTTTCCTCCGCTCTATCCCAGCTTTTCTTTCTTTTCCTCCTTTCTAACCCCGCTTTTCTTGGTTTTCCTCCGCTCTATCCCAGCTTTTCTTTGTTTTCCTCCGCTCTAACCCTGCTTTTCTTGGTTCTCCTCAGCACTTATTCCTGATTTCTTGGTTTTCCTCCGCACTTATTCCGCTTTTCTTTGTTTTCCTCTGCTCTAAAATCACTTTTCTTGGTTTTCCTCCTTTCTAACCCCGCTTTTCTTGGTTTTCCTCTGCTCTAACCCAGCTTTTCTTGGTTTTCCTCCGCTATAACCCCGCTTTTCTTGGTTATCCTCCGCTCTAAACCTGGCTATCTTTCTTTTCCTCCTCTCTAACATCATTTTTCTTGGTATTCCTCTTCTCTAACTTCGCTTTTCTTGGTTTTCCTTCTCTCTATCCCCTCTTTTCTTGGTTTTCCTCACCTCTAACTTCGCTTTTCTTGGTTTTCCTCCGCTCTAACCCCGCTTTTCTTGGTTTTCCTCTGCACTTATTCCGCTTTTCTTGGTTTTCCTCCGCTCTAAGTTCGCTTTTCTTGGTTTTTCTCCACTCTATGCATGCTTTTCATAGTTTCATAGTTTCGTGCTGGTTGGAAGGGACCTTACAGATCATCGACTCCAGCTCCCGGGATTCGAGCCTCTGTGTAGCAGAGCGGCACTTCTACCACTTGCGCCATAGGGGGGATTCGAACTACGGGCCCCAGTGTTGCAAGGAGGTGTCTTTAACCACTGCGCCACCGGGGCACACTTGGATTTCTGCTGCTCTAACCGCGCTTTTCTTTGTTTTCTTCCTCTCTAACTTCTTTTTATTGGTTTTCCTTCCTCTCTAACCCCGATTATCTTGGTTTTCCTGCTCTCTAACCCGCTTTTCTTGGTTTTCTTCCGTTCTAACTCTGCTTTTCTTGGTTTTCCTCCACTCTAACCCCGCATTTCTTGGTTTTCATCCGCATGAACCTCGCTTTTCTTGGTTTTCCTCCGCTCTAACCCAGCTTTTCTTGGTTTTCCTCCGCTCTAACTTCACTTTTCTTGGATTTCCTCCGCTCTAACCCTGCTTATCTTTGTTTTTCTCCTCTCTAACATCATTTTTCTTGGTTTTCCTCTTATCTAACTTCGCTATTCTTGGTTTTCCTCCGCTCTAAACCAGCTTTTCTTGGTTTTTCTCCACTCTAACCATTCTTTTCTTGGATTTCTGCTGCTCTAACCGCACTTTTCTTTGTATTCTTCCTCTAACTCCTTTTTCTTGGTTTTCCTTCGTTCTATCCCCGATTATCATGGTTTTCCTCCACTCTAACCCCGCTTTTCCTGGTTTTCTTCTGTTCTATCTCCGCTTTTCTTGGTTTTCCTCCGCTCTAACTTCACTTTCCTTGGTTTTCCTCCGCACTAACCCCGCTTTTCTTGGTTTTCCTTTGCTCTAACTTCACTTTTCTTGGTCTTCCTCCGAACTAACCCCGCTTTTCTTCGTTTTCCTCCGCTCTAACCCCGCTTTTCTTGGTTTTTCTCCGCTCTAACCCTGCTTTTCTTGGTTTTTCTCCACTCTAACCATACTTTTCTTGGATTTTTGCTGCTCTAACCGCGCTTTTCTTTGTTTTCTTTCTCTCTAACTTCTTTTTATTGGTTTTCCTTCGCTGTAACCCCAACTATCTTGGTTTTCCTCCAATCTAAGCCCGCTTTTCTTGGCTTTCCTCCGCTCTAACTTCACTTTCCTTGGTTTTCCTCCGCTCTAACCCCGCTTTTCTCGGTTTTCCTCCGCTCTAACTTCACTTTTCTTAGTTTTCCTCCGCTCTAACCCCGCTTGACTTGGTTTTCCTCCGCTCTAAACCCTATTTTTTTGGTTTTCCTCCGCTCTAAACCTGCTTTTCTTTGTTTTCCTCCACACTAACCCCGCTTTTCTTCGTTTTCGTCCGCTCTAACCCAGCTTTTCTTTGTTTTCCTCCGCTCTATCCCCGCTTTTCTTGGTTTTCCTCACCTCTAACTTACCTTTTCTTTCTTTTCCTCCGCTCTAACCCCGTTTTTCTTGGTTTTTTTTCTCTCTAACCCCGCTTATCTTGGTTTTCCTCCGCTCTAACCCCGCTTTTCTTGGTTTTCCTCCGCTCTATCCCAGCTTTTCTTTGTTTTCCTCCGCTCTAACCCTGCTTTTCTTGGTTTTCCTCAGCACTTATTCCTCATTTCTTGGTTTTCCTCCACACTTATTCCGCTTTTCTTGGTTTTCCTCTGCTCTAAGATCACTTTTCTTGGTTTTCCTCCTTTCTAACCCCTCTTTTCTTGGTTTTCCTCTGCTGTAACCCAGCTTTTCTTGGTTTTCATCCGCTCTAACCCCGCTTTTCTTGGTTTTCCTCCGCTCTAACCCCGCTTTTCTTTGTTTTCCTCTGCACTTATTCCGCTTTTCTTGGTTTTCCTCCGCTCTAAACCTGCTTATCTTTCTTTTCCTCCTCTCTAACATCATTTTTCTTGGTATTCCTCTTCTCTAACTTCGCTTTTCTTGGTTTTCCTCCGCTCTATCCCCGCTTTTCGCGGTTTTCCTCACCTCTATCTTCACTTTTCTTTCTTTTCCTCCGCTCTAACCCCGGTTTTCTCGGTTTTCCTTCTCTCTAACCCCGCTTTTCTTGGTTTTCCTCCGCTCTAACTTCGCTTTTCTTGGTTTTCCTCTTTTCTAACCTCGCTTTCCTTGGTTTTCCTCCCCTCTAACCCCGCTTTTCTTGGTTTTTCTCCACTTTAACCCAGCTTTTCTTGGTTTTTCTCCACTCTAACCATGCTTTTCATAGTTTCATAGTTTCGTGCTGGTTGGAAGGGACCTTACAGATCATCGAGTCCAGCTCCCGGGATTCGAGCCTCTGTGTAGCAGAGCGGCACTTCTACCACTTGCGCCATAGGGGGGATTCGAACTACGGGCCCCAGTGTGGCAAGGCGGTGTCTTTAACCACTGCGCCACCGGGGCACACTTGGATTTCTGCTGCTCTAACCGCGCTTTTCTTTGTTTTCTTCCTCTCTAACTTCTTTTTATTGGTTTTCCTTCGCTGTAACCCCGACTATCTTGGTTTTCCTCCGCACTAACCCCGCTTTTCTCGGTTTTCCTCCGCTCTAACTTCACTTTTCTTGGTTTTCCTCCGCTCTAACCCTGTTTTTCATGCTTTTCCTCCTCTCTAAACCCGATTTTCTTGGTTTTCCTCCGCTCTAACCCCGCTTTTCTTGGTTCTCCTCCACGCTAACCCCGCTTTTCTTCGTTTTCCTCCGCTCTAACCCAGCTTTTCTTTGTTTTCCTCCGCTCTATCCCCGCTTTTCCGTGTTTTCCTCACCTCTAACTTATCTTTTCTTTCTTTTCCTCCGCTCTAACCCCGTTTTTCTTGGTTTTCCTTCTCTCTAACCCCGCTTTTCTTGGTTTTCCTCCGCTCTAACCCCGCTTTTCTTGGTTTTCCTCCGCTCTAACTTCACTTTTCTTGGTTTTCCTCCTTTCTAACTTCGCTTTTCTTTGTTTTCCTCCGCTCTAACCCTGCTTTTCTTTGTTCTCCTCAGCACTTATTCCTCATTTCTTGGTTTTCCTCCGCACTTATTCCGCTTTTCTTTGTTTTCCTCTGCTCTAAAATCACTTTTCTTGGTTTTCCTCCTTTCTAACCCCGCTTTTCTTGGTTTTCCTCTGCTCTAACCCAGCTTTTCTTGGTTTTCCTCCGCTATAACCCCGCTTTTCTTGGTTTTCCTTTGCTCTAACTTCGCTTTTCTTGGTTATCCTCCGCTCTAAACCTGGCTATCTTTCTTTTCCTCCTCTCTAACATCATTTTTCTTGGCATTCCTCTTCTCTAACTTCGCTTTTCTTGGTTTTCCTTCTCTCTATCCCCTCTTTTCTTGGTTTTCCTCACTTCTATCTTCACTTTTCTTGGTTTTCCTCTCCTCTAACCTCGCTTTTCTTGGTTTTCCTCTGCACTTATTCCGCTTTTCTTGGTTTTCCTCCGCTCTAAGTTCGCTTTTCTTGGTTTTTCTCCACTCTAACCATGCTTTTCATGGTTTCATAGTTTCGTGCTGGTTGGAAGGGACCTTACAGATCATCGAGTCCAGCTCCCGGGATTCGAGCCTCTGTGTAGCAGAGCGGCACTTCTACCACTTGCGCCATAGGGGGGATTCGAACTACGGGCCCCAGTGTTGCAAGGCGGCGTCTTTAACCACTGCGCCACCGGGGCACACTTGGATTTCTGCTGCTCTAACCGCGCTTTTCTTTGTTTTCTTCCTCTCTAACTTCTTTTTATTAGTTTTCCTCCGCTCTAACCCCGATTATCTTGGTTTTCTTGCTCTCTAACCCTCTTTTCTTGGTTTTCTTCCGTTCTAACTCTGCTTTTCTTGGTTTTCCTCCACTCTAACCCCGCATTTCTTGGTTTTCATCCGCATGAACCTCGCTTTTCTTGGTTTTCCTCCGCTCTAACCCAGCTTTTCTTGGTTTTCCTCCGCTCTAACTTCGCTTTTCTTGGATTTCCTCCGCTCTAACCCTGCTTATCTTTGTTTTTCTCCTCTCTAACATCATTTTTCTTGGTTTTCCTCTTATCTAACTTCGCTTTTCTTGGTATTCCTCCGCTCTAAACCAGCTTTTCTTGGTTTTTCTCCACTCTAACCATTCTTTTCTTGGATTTCTGCTGCTCTAACCGCGCTTTCCTTTGTATTCTTCCTCTAACTCCTTTTTCTTGGATTTCCTTCGCTCTATCCCCGATTATCATGGTTTTCCTCCGCTCTAACCCCGCTTTTCTTGGTTTTTCTCCGCTCTAACCCTGCTTTTCTTGGTTTTTCGCCACTCTAACCATACTTTTCTTGGATTTTTGCTGCTCTAACCGCGCTTTTCTTTGTTTTCTTTCTCTCCAACTTCTTTTTATTGGTTTTCCTTCGCTGTAACCCTGACTATCTTGGTTTTCCTCCAATCTAAGCCCGCTTTTCTTGGCTTTCCTCCACTCTAACTTCACTTTCCTTGGTTTTCCTCCGCTCTAACCCCGCTTTTCTCGGTTTTCCTCCGCTCTAACTTCACTTTTCTTAGTTTTCCTCCGCTCTAACCCCGCTTGACTTGGTTTTCCTCCGCTCTAAACCCGATTTTTTTGGTTTTTCTCCGCTCTAAACCCGCTTTTCTTGGTTCTCCTCCACACTAACCCCGCTTTTCTTCGTTTTCGTCTGCTCTAACCCAGCTTTTCTTTGTTTTCCTCCGCTCTATCCCCGCTTTTCTTGGTTTTCCTCACCTCTAACTTACCTTTTCTTTCTTTTCCTCCGCTCTAACCCCGTTTTTCTTGGTTTTTTTTCTCTCTAACCCCGATTATCTTGGTTTTCCTCCGCTCTAACCCCGCTTTTCTTGGTTTTCCTCCGCTCTATCCCAGCTTTTCTTTGTTTTCCTCCGCTCTAACCCTGCTTTTCTTGGTTTTCCTCAGCACTTATTCCTCATTTCTTGGTTTTCCTCCGCACTTATTCCGCTTTTCTTGGTTTTCCTCTGCTCTAAAATCACTTTTCTTGGTTTTCCTCCTTTCTAACCCCGCTTTTCTTGGTTTTCCTCTGCTGTAACCCAGCTTTTCTTGGTTTTCCTCCTTTCTAACCCCGCTTTTTTTGGTATTCCTCCGCTCTAACCCCGCTTTTCTTGGTTTTCCTCTGCACTTATTCCGCTTTTCTTGGTTTTCCTCCGCTCTAAGTTCGCTTTTCTTGGTTTTCCTCCGCTCTAAACCTGCTTATCTTTTTTTTCCTCCTCTCTAACATCATTTTTCTTGGTATTCCTCTTCTCTAACTTCGCTTTTCTTGGTTTTCCTCCGCTCTATCCCCGCTTTTCGCGGTTTTCCTCACCTCTATCTTCACTTTTCTTTCTTTTCCTCCGCTCTAACCCCGGTTTTCTCGGTTTTCCTTCTCTCTAACCCCGCTTTTCTTGGTTTTCCTCCGCTCTAACTTCGCTTTTCTTGGTTTTCCTCTTTTCTAACCTCGCTTTCCTTGGTTTTCCTCCCCTCTAACCCCGCTTTTCTTGGTTTTTCTCCACTTTAACCCAGCTTTTCTTGGTTTTTCTCCACTCTAACCATGCTTTTCATAGTTTCATAGTTTCGTGCTGGTTGGAAGGGACCTTACAGATCATCGAGTCCAGCTCCCGGGATTCGAGCCTCTGTGTAGCAGAGCGGCACTTCTACCACTTGCGCCATAGGGGGGATTCGAACTACGGGCCCCAGTGTGGCAAGGCGGTGTCTTTAACCACTGCGCCACCGGGGCACACTTGGATTTCTGCTGCTCTAACCGCGCTTTTCTTTGTTTTCTTCCTCTCTAACTTCTTTTTATTGGTTTTCCTTCGCTGTAACCCCGACTATCTTGGTTTTCCTACGCACTAACCCCACTTTTCTCGGTTTTCCTCCGCTCTAACTTCACTTTTCTTGGTTTTCCTCCGCTCTAACCCTGTTTTTCATGCTTTTCCTTTTCTCTAAACCCGATTTTCTTGGTTTTCCTCCGCTCTAACCCCGCTTTTCTTGGTTCTCCTCCACGCTAACCCCGCTTTTCTTCGTTTTCCTCCGCTCTAACCCAGCTTTTCTTTGTTTTCCTCCGCTCTATCCCCGCTTTTCTGGGTTTTCCTCACCTCTAACTTACCTTTTCTTTCTTTTCCTCCGCTCTAACCCCGTTTTTCTTGGTTTTCCTTCTCTCTAACCCCGCTTTTCTTGGTTTTCCTCCGCTCTAACCCCGCTTTTCTTGGTTTTCCTCCGCTCTAACTTCACTTTTCTTGGTTTTCCTCCTTTCTAACCCCGCTTTTCTTTGTTTTCCTCCGCTCTAACCCTGCTTTTCTTGGTTCTCCTCAGCACTTATTCCTCATTTCTTGGTTTTCCTCCGCACTTATTCCGCTTTTCTTTGTTTTCCTCTGCTCTAAAATCACTTTTCTTGGTTTTCCTCCTTTCTAACCTCGCTTTTCTTGGTTTTCCTTCGCTGTAACCACGACTATCTTGGTTTTCCTCCAATCTAAGCCCGCTTTTCTTGGCTTTCCTCCGGTCTAACTTCACTTTTCTTGGTTTTCCTCCTTTCTAACCCCGCTTTTCTTGGTTTTCCTCCGCTCTATCCCAGCTTTTCTTTGTTTTCCTCCGCTCTAACCCTGCTTTTCTTGGTACTCCTCAGCACTTATTCCTCATTTCTTGGTTTTCCTCCTTTCTAACCCCGCTTTTCTTGGTTTTCCTCTGCTCTAACCCAGCTTTTCTTGGTTTTCCTCTGCTATAACCCCGCTTTTCTTGGTTTTCCTCCGCTCTAACTTCACTTTTCTTGGTTATCCTCCGCTCTAAACCTGGCTATCTTTCTTTTCCTCCTCTCTAACATCATTTTTCTTGGTATTCCTCTTCTCTAACTTCGCTTTTCTTGGTTTTCCTTCTCTCTATCCCCTCTTTTCTTGGTTTTCCTCACCTCTAACTTCGCTTTTCTTGGTTTTCCTCCGCTCTAACCCCGCTTTTCTTGTTTTTCCTCTGCACTTATTCCGCTTTTCTTGGTTTTCCTCCGCTCTAAGTTCGCTTTTCTTGGTTTTTCTCCACTCTAACCATGCTTTTCATAGTTTCATAGTTTCGTGCTGGTTGGAAGGGACCTTACAGATCATCGACTCCAGCTCCCGGGATTCGAGCCTCTGTGTAGCAGAGCGGCACTTCTACCACTTGCGCCATAGGGGGGATTCGAACTACGGGCCCCAGTGTTGCAAGGCGGCGTCTTTAACCACTGCGCCACCGGGGCACACTTGGATTTCTGCTGCTCTAACCGCGCTTTTCTTTGTTTTCTTCCTCTCTAACTTCTTTTTATTGGTTTTCCTCCGCTCTAACCCCGATTATCTTGGTTTTCCTGCTCTCTAACCCGCTTTTCTTGGTTTTCTTCCGTTCTAACTCTGCTTTTCTTGGTTTTCCTCCACTCTAACCCCGCATTTCTTGGTTGTCATCCGCATGAACCTTACTTTTCTTGGTTTTTCTCCGCTCTAACCCCGCATTTCTTGGTTTTCATCCGCATGAACCTTACTTTTCTTGGTTTTCCTCCGCTCTAACCCAGCTTTTCTTGGTTTTCCTCCGCTCTAACTTCGCTTTTCTTGGATTTCCTCCGCTCTAACCCTGCTTATCTTTGTTTTCCTCCTCTCTAACATCATTTTTCTTGGTTTTCCTCTTATCTAACTTCGCTTTTCTTGGTTTTCCTCCGCTCTAAACCAGCTTTTCTTGGTTTTTCTCCACTCTAACCATTCTTTTCTTGGATTTCTGCTGCTCTAACCGCGCTTTTCTTTGTATTCTTCCTCTAACTCCTTTTTCTTGGTTTTCCTTTGCTCTATCCCCGATTATCATGGTTTTCCTCCACTCTAACCCCGCTTTTCCTGGTTTTCTTCCGTTCTATCTCCGCTTTTCTTGGTTTTCCTCCGCTCTAACTTCACTTTCCTTGGTTTTCCTCCGCACTAACCCCGCTTTTCTTGGTTTTCCTTTGCTCTAACTTCACTTTTCTTGGTCTTCCTCCGAACTAACCCCGCTTTTCTTCGTTTTCCTCCGCTCTAACCCTGCTTTTCTTGGTTTTCCTCCGCTCTAACCCCGCTTTTCTTGGTTTTCCTCTGCACTTATTCCGCTTTTCTTGGTTTTCCTCCGCTCTAACCCAGCTTTTCTTGGTTTTTCTCCACTCTAACCATGCTTTTCATAGTTTCATAGTTTCATGCTGGTTGGAAGGGACCTTACAGATCATCGAGTCCAGCTCCCGGGATTCGAGCCTCTGTGTAGCAGAGCGGCACTTCTACCACTTGCGCCATAGGGGGGATTCGAACTACGGGCCCCAGTGTTGCAAGGCGGTGTCTTTAACCACTGCGCCACCGGGGCACACTTGGATTTCTGCTGCTCTAACCGCGCTTTTCTTTGTTTTCTTTCTCTCTAACTTCTTTTTATTGGTTTTCCTTCGCTGTAACCCCGACTATCTTGGTTTTCCTCCAATCTAAGCCCGCTTTTCTTGGCTTTCCTCCGCTCTAACTTCACTTTCCTTGGTTTTCCTCCGCTCTAACCCCGCTTTTCTCGGTTTTCCTCCGCTCTAACTTCACTTTTCTTAGTTTTCCTCCGCTCTAACCCCGCTTTACTTGGTTTTCCTCCGCTCTAAACCCGATTTTTTTGGTTTTCCTCCGCTCTAAACCCGCTTTTCTTGGTTCTCCTCCACACTATCCCCGCTTTTCTTCGTTTTCGTCCGCTCTAACCCAGCTTTTCTTTGTTTTCCTCCGCTGTATCCCCGCTTTTCTTGGTTTTCCTCACCTCTTCTTTCTTTTCTTTCTTTTCCTCCTCACCTTTTCTTTCTTTTCCTCCGCTCTAACCCCGTTTTTCTTGGTTTTTTTTCTATCTAACCCCGCTTATCTTGGTTTTCCTCCGCTCTAACCCCGCTTTTCTTGGTTTTCCTTTGCTCTAACTTCACTTTTCTTGGTCTTCCTCCGAACTAACCTTGCTTTTCTTCGTTTTCCTCCGCTCTAACCCCGCTTTTCTTGGTTTTTCTCCGCTCTAACCCTGCTTTTCTTGGTTTTTCTCCACTCTAACCATACTTTTCTTGGATTTTTGCTGCTGTAACCGCGCTTTTCTTTGTTTTCTTTCTCTCTAACTTCTTTTTATTGGTTTTCCTTCGCTGTAACCCCGACTATCTTGGTTTTCCTCCAATCTAAGCCCGCTTTTCTTGGCTTTCCTCCGCTCTAACTTCACTTTCCTTGGTTTTCCTCCGCTCTAACCCCGCTTTTCTCGGTTTTCCTCCACTCTAACTTCACTTTTCTTAGTTTTCCTCCGCTCTAACCCCGCTTTACTTGGTTTTCCTCCGCTCTAAACCCGATTTTTTTGGTTTTCCTCCGCTCTAAACCCGCTTTTCTTGGTTCTCCTCCACACTAACCCCGCTTTTCTTCGTTTTCGTCCGCTCTAACCCAGCTTTTCTTTGTTTTCCTCCGCTCTATCCCCGCTTTTCTTGGTTTTCCTCACCTCTAACTTACCTTTTCTTTCTTTTCCTCCGCTCTAACCCCGTTTTTCTTGGTTTTTTTTCTCTCTAACCCCGCATATCTTGATTTTCCTCCGCTCTAACCCTGCTTTTCTTGGTTTTCCTCCGCTCTATCCCAGCTTTTCTTTGTTTTCCTCCGCTCTAACCCTGCTTTTCTTGGTTTTCCTCAGCACTTATTCCTCATTTCTTGGATTTCCTCCGCACTTATTCCGCTTTTCTTGGTTTTGCTCTGCTCTAAGATCACTTTTCTTGGTTTTCCTCCTTTCTAGCCCCGCTTTTCTTGGTTTTCCTCTGCTGTAACCCAGCTTTTCTTGGTTTTCCTCCGCTCTAACCCCGCTTTTCTTGGTTTTCCTCCGCTCTAACCCCGCTTTTCTTTGTTTTCCTCTGCACTTATTCAGCTTTTCTTGGTTTTCCTCCGCTCTAAGTTCGCTTTTCTTGGTTTTCCTCCGCTCTAAACCTGCTTATCTTTCTTTTCCTCCTCTCTAACATCATTTTTCTTGGTATTCCTCTTCTCTAACTTCGCTTTTCTTGGTTTTCCTCCGCTCTATCCCCGCTTTTCGCGGTTTTCCTCACCTCTATCTTCACTTTTCTTTCTTTTCCTCCGCTCTAACCCCGGTTTTCTCGGTTTTCCTTCTCTCTAACCCCGCTTTTCTTGGTTTTCCTCCGCTCTAACTTCGCTTTTCTTGGTTTTCCTCTTTTCTAACCTCGCTTTCCTTGGTTTTCCTCCCCTCTAACCCCGCTTTTCTTGGTTTTTCTCCACTTTAACCCATCTTTTCTTGGTTTTTCTCCACTCTAACCATGCTTTTCATAGTTTCATAGTTTCGTGCTGGTTGGAAGGGACCTTACAGATCATCGAGTCCAGCTCCCGGGATTCGAGCCTCTGTGTAGCAGAGCGGCACTTCTACCACTTGCGCCATAGGGGGGATTCGAACTACGGGCCCCAGTGTTGCAAGGCGGTGTCTTTAACCACTGCGCCACCGGGGCACACTTGGATTTCTGCTGCTCTAACCGCGCTTTTCTTTGTTTTCTTCCTCTCTAACTTCTTTTTATTGGTTTTCCTTCGCTGTAACCCCGACTATCTTGGTTTTCCTCCGCTCTAACCCCGCTTTTCTCGGTTTTCCTCCGCTCTAACTTCACTTTTCTTGGTTTTCCTCTGCTCTAACCCCGTTTTTCATGCTTTTCCTCCTCTCTAAACCCGATTTTCTTGGTTTTCCTCCGCTCTAACCCCGCTTTTCTTGGTTCTCCTCCACGCTAACCCCGCTTTTCTTCGTTTTCCTCCGCTCTAACCCAGCTTTTCTTTGTTTTCCTCCGCTCTATCCCCGCTTTTCTGGGTTTTCCTCACCTCTAACTTACATTTTCTTTCTTTTCCTCCGCTCTAACCCCGTTTTTCTTGGTTTTCCTTCTCTCTAACCCCGCTTTTCTTGGTTTTCCTCCGCTCTAACCCCGCTTTTCTTGGTTTTCCTCCGCTCTAACTTCACTTTTCTTGGTTTTCCTCCTTTCTAACCCCGCTTTTCTTGGTTTTCCTCCGCTCTATCCCAGCTTTTCTTTGTTTTCCTCCGCTCTAACCCTGCTTTTCTTGGTTCTCCTCAGCACTTATTCCTCATTTCTTGGTTTTCCTCCGCACTTATTCCGCTTTTCTTTGTTTTCCTCTGCTCTAAAATCACTTTTCTTGGTTTTCCTCCTTTCTAACCTTGCTTTTCTTGGTTTTCCTCTGCTCTAACCCAGCTTTTCTTGGTTTTCCTCCGCTATAACCCCGCTTTTCTTGGTTTTCCTCCGCTCTAACTTCGCTTTTCTTGGTTATCCTCCGCTCTAAACCTGGCTATCTTTCTTTTCCTCCTCTCTAACATCATTTTTCTTGGTATTCCTCTTCTCTAACTTCGCTTTTCTTGGTTTTCCTTCTCTCTATCCCCTCTTTTCTTGGTTTTCCTCACCTCTAACTTCGCTTTTCTTGGTTTTCCTCCGCTCTAACCCCGCTTTTCTTGGTTTTCCTCCGCTCTAACTTCGCTTTTCTTGGATTTCCTCCGCTCTAACCCTGCTTATCTTTGTTTTTCTCCTCTCTAACATCATTTTTCTTGGTTTTCCTCTTATCTAACTTCGCTTTTCTTGGTTTTCCTCCGCTCTAAACCAGCTTTTCTTGGTTTTCCTCCACTCTAACCATTCTTTTCTTGGATTTCTGCTGCTCTAACCGCGCTTTTCTTTGTATTCTTCCTCTAACTCCTTTTTCTTGGTTTTCCTTCGCTCTATCCCCGATTATCATGGTTTTCCTCCAAACTAACCCCGCTT
Organism: Coturnix japonica; assembly: GCF_054131305.1. Taxonomy (NCBI): domain Eukaryota; kingdom Metazoa; phylum Chordata; class Aves; order Galliformes; family Phasianidae; genus Coturnix; species Coturnix japonica. The sequence goes on from NC_140669.1 coordinate 34,598,827, forward strand.
TTCCTGGTTTTCTTCCGTTCTATCTCCGCTTTTCTTGGTTTTCCTCCGCTCTAACTTCACTTTCCTTGGTTTTCCTCCGCACTAACCCCGCTTTTCTTGGTTTTCCTTTGCTCTAACTTCACTTTTCTTGGTCTTCCTCCGAACTAACCCCGCTTTTCTTCGTTTTCCTCCGCTCTAACCCCGCTTTTCTTGGTTTTTCTCCGCTCTAACCCTGCTTTTCTTGGTTTTTCTCCACTCTAACCATACTTTTCTTGGATTTTTGCTGCTCTAACCACGCTTTTCTTTGTTTTCTTTCTCTCTAACTTCTTTTTATTGGTTTTCCTTCGCTGTAACCCCGACTATCTTGGTTTTCCTCCAATCTAAGCCCGCTTTTCTTGGCTTTCCTCCGCTCTAACTTCACTTTCCTTGGTTTTCCTCCGCTCTAACCCCGCTTTTCTCGGTTTTCCTCCGCTCTAACTTCACTTTTCTTAGTTTTCCTCCGCTCTAACCCCGCTTTACTTGGTTTTCCTCCGCTCTAAACCCGATTTTTTTGGTTTTCCTCCTCTCTAAACCCGCTTTTCTTGGTTCTCCTCCACACTAACCCCGCTTTTCTTCGTTTTCGTCCGCTCTAACCCAGCTTTTCTTTGTTTTCCTCCGCTCTATCCCCGCTTTTCTTGGTTTTCCTCACCTCTAACTTACCTTTTCTTTCTTTTCCTCCGCTCTAACCCCGTTTTTCTTGGTTTTTTTTCTCTCTAACCCCGCTTATCTTGGTTTTCCTCCGCTCTAACCCCGCTTTTCTTGGTTTTCCTCCGCTCTATCCCAGCTTTTCTTTGTTTTCCTCCGCTCTAACCCTGCTTTTCTTGGTTTTCCTCAGCACTTATTCCTCATTTCTTGGATTTTCTCCGCACTTATTCCGCTTTTCTTGGTTTTCCTCTGCTCTAAGATCACTTTTCTTGGTTTTCCTCCTTTCTAGCCCCGCTTTTCTTGGTTTTCCTCTGCTGTAACCCAGCTTTTCTTGGTTTTCCTCCGCTCTAACCACGCTTTTCTTGGTTTTCCTCCGCTCTAACCTTGCTTTTCTTTGTTTTCCTCTGCACTTATTCAGCTTTTCTTGGTTTTCCTCCGCTCTAAGTTCGCTTTTCTTGTTTTTCCTCCGCTCTTAACCTGCCTATCTTTCTTTTCCTCCTCTCTAACATCATTTTTCTTGGTATTCCTCTTCTCTAACTTCGCTTTTCTTGGTTTTCCTCCGCTCTATCCCCGCTTTTCGCGGTTTTCCTCACCTCTATCTTCACTTTTCTTTCTTTTCCTCCGCTCTAACCCCGGTTTTCTCGGTTTTCCTTCTCTCTAACCCCGCTTTTCTTGGTTTTCCTCCGCTCTAACTTCGCTTTTCTTGGTTTTCCTCTTTTCTAACCTCGCTTTCCTTGGTTTTCCTCCCCTCTAACCCCGCTTTTCTTGGTTTTTCTCCACTTTAACCCAGCTTTTCTTGGTTTTTCTCCACTCTAACCATGCTTTTCATAGTTTCATAGTTTCGTGCTGGTTGGAAGGGACCTTACAGATCATCGAGTCCAGCTGCCGGGATTCGAGCCTCTGTGTAGCAGAGCGGCACTTCTACCACTTGCGCCATAGGGGGGATTCGAACTACGGGCCCCAGTGTTGCAAGGCGGGGTCTTTAACCACTGCGCCACCGGGGCACACTTGGATTTCTGCTGCTCTAACCGCGCTTTTCTTTGTTTTCTTCCTCTCTAACTTCTTTTTATTGGTTTTCCTTCGCTGTAACCCCGACTATCTTGGTTTTCCTCCGCTCTAACCCCGCTTTTCTCGGTTTTCCTCCGCTCTAACTACACTTTTCTTGGTTTTCCTCCGCTCTAACCCAGTTTTTCATGCTTTTCCTCCTCTCTAAACCCGATTTTCTTGGTTTTCCTCCGCTCTAACCCCGCTTTTCTTGGTTCTCCTCCACGCTAACCCCGCTTTTCTTCATTTTCCTCTGCTCTAACCCAGCTTTTCTTTGTTTTCCTCCGCTCTATCCCCGCTTTTCTGGGTTTTCCTCACCTCTAACTTATCTTTTCTTTCTTTTCCTCCGCTCTAACCCCATTTTTCTTGGTTTTCCTTCTCTCTAACCCCGCTTTTCTTGGTTTTCCTCCGCTCTAACCCCGCTTTTCTTGGTTTTCCTCTGCTCTAACTTCACTTTTCTTGGTTTTCCTCCTTTCTAACCCCGCTTTTCTTGGTTTTCCTCCGCTCTATCCCAGCTTTTCTTTGTTTTCCTCCGCTCTAACCCTGCTTTTCTTGGTTCTCCTCAGCACTTATTCCGCTTTTCTTGGTTTTCCTCTGCACTTATTCCGCTTTTCTTTGTTTTCCTCTGCTCTAAAATCACTTTTCTTGGTTTTCCTCCTTTCTAACCCCGCTTTTCTTGGTTTTCCTCTGCTCTAACCCAGCTTTTCTTGGTTTTCCTCCGCTATAACCCCGCTTTTCTTGGTTTTCCTCCGCTCTAACTTCGCTTTTCTTGGTTATCCTCCGCTCTAAACCTGGCTATCTTTCTTTTCCTCCTCTCTAACATCATTTTTCTTGGTATTCCTCTTCTCTAACTTCGCTTTTCTTGGTTTTCCTTCTCTCTATCCCCTCTTTTCTTGGTTTTCCTCACCTCTAACTTCGCTTTTCTTGGTTTTCCTCCGCTCTAACCCCGCTTTTCTTGGTTTTCCTCTGCACTTATTCCGCTTTTCTTGGTTTTCCTCCGCTCTACATTCGCTTTTCTTGGTTTTTCTCCACTCTAACCATGCTTTTCATAGTTTCATAGTTTCGTGCTGGTTGGATGGGACCTTACAGATCATCGAGTCCAGCTCCCGGGATTCGAGCCTCTGTGTAGCAGAGCGGCACTTCTACCACTTGCGCCATAGGGGTGATTCGAACTACGGGCCCCAGTGTTGCAAGGCGGCGTCTTTAACCACTGCGCCACCGGGGCACACTTGGATTTCTGCTGCTCTAACAGCGCTTTTCTTTGTTTTCTGCCTCTCTAAATTTATTGGTTTTCCTTCGCTCTAACCCCGATTATCTTGGTTTTCCTGCTCTCTAACCCGCTTTTCTTGGTTTTCTTCCGTTCTAACTCTGCTTTTCTTGGTTTTCCTCCACTCTAACCCCGCATTTCTTGGTTTTCATCCGCATGAACCTCGCTTTTCTTGGTTTTCCTTCGCTCTAATACAGCTTTTCTTGGTTTTCCTCCGCTCTAACTTCGCTTTTCTTGGTTATCCTCCGCTCTAAACCTGGCTATCTTTCTTTTCCTCCTCTCTAACATCATTTTTCTTGGTATTCCTCTTCTCTAACTTCGCTTTTCTTGGTTTTCCTCACCTCTAACTTCGCTTTTCTTGGTTTTCCGCCGCTCCAACCCCGCTTTTCTTGGTTTTCCTCTGCACTTATTCCGCTTTTCTTGGATTTCCTCCGCTCTAACCCTGCTTATCTTTGTTTTTCTCCTCTCTAACGTCATTTTTCTTGGTTTTCCTCTTATCTAACTTCGCTTTTCTTGGTTTTCCTCCGCTCTAAACGAGCTTTTCTGGGTTTTTCTCCACTCTAACCATTCTTTTCTTGGATTTCTGCTGCTCTAACCGCGCTTTTCTTTGTATTCTTCCTCTAACTCCTTTTTCTTGGTTTTCCTTCGCTCTATCCCCGATTATCATGGTTTTCCTCCACTCTAACCCCGCTTTTTCTGGTTTTCTTCCGCTCTATCTCCGCTTTTCTTGGTTTTCCTCCGTTCTAACTTCACTTTCCTTGGTTTTCCTCCGCACTAGCCCCGCTTTTCTTGGTTTTCCTTTGCTCTAACTTCACTTTTCTTGGTCTTCCTCCGAACTAACCCCGCTTTTCTTCGTTTTCCTCCGCTCTAACCCAGGTTTTCTTGGTTTTTCTCCACTCTAACCATGCTTTTCATAGTTTCATAGTTTCGTGCTGGTTGGAAGGGACCTTACAGATCATCGAGTCCAGCTCCCGGGATTCGAGCCTCTGTGTAGCAGAGCGGCACTTCTACCACTTGCGCCATAGGGGGGATTCGAACTACGGGCCCCAGTGTTGCAAGGCGGCGTCTTTAACCACTGCGCCACCGGGGCACACTTGGATTTCTGCTGCTCTAACCGCGCTTTTCTTTGTTTTCTTCCTCTCTAAATTTATTGGTTTTCCTTCGCTCTAACCCCGATTATCTTGGTTTTCCTGCTCTCTAACCCGCTTTTCTTGGTTTTCTTCCGTTCTAACTCTGCTTTTCTTGGTTTTCCTCCACTCTAACCCAGCTTTTCTTGGTTTTCCTCTGCTCTAACTTCGCTTTTCTTGGATTTCCTCCGCTCTAACCCAGCCTTTCTTCGTTTTCCTCCGCTCTAACTTCGCTTTTCTTGGATTTCCTCCGCTCTAACCCTGCTTATCTTTGTTTTCCTCCTCTCTAACATCATTTTTCTTGGTTTTCCTCTTATCTAACTTCGCTTTTCTTGGTTTTCCTCCGCTCTAAACCAGCTTTTCTGGGTTTTTCTCCACTCTAACCATTCTTTTCTTGGATTTCTGCTGCTCTAACCGCGCTTTTCTTTGTATTCTTCCTCTAACTCCTTTTTCTTGGTTTTCCTTCGCTCTATCCCCGATTATCATGGTTTACCTCCACTCTAACCCCGCTTTTCCTGGTTTTCTTCCGTTCTATCTCCGCTTTTCTTGGTTTTCCTCCGCTCTAACTTCACTTTCCTTGGTTTTCCTCCACACTAACTTCACTTTTCTTGGTTTTCCTCTTTTCTAACCTCGCTTTCCTTGGTTTTCTTCCCCTCTAACCCCGCTTTTCTTGGTTTTCCTCCACTTTAACCCAGCTTTTCTTGGTTTTTCTCCACTCTAACCATGCTTTTCATAGTTTCATAGTTTCGTGCTGGTTGGAAGGGACCTTACAGATCATCGAGTCCAGCTCCCGGGATTCGAGCCTCTGTGTAGCAGAGCGGCACTTCTACCACTTGCGCCATAGGGGGGATTCGAACTACGGGCCCCAGTGTTGCAAGGCGGCGTCTTTAACCACTGCGCCACCGGGGCACACTTGGATTTCTGCTGCTCTAACCGCGCTTTTCTTTGTTTTCTTCCTCTCTAAATTTATTGGTTTTCCTTCGCTCTAACCCCGATTATCTTGGTTTTCCTGCTTTCTAACCCGCTTTTCTTGCTTTTCTTCCGTTCTAACTCTGCTTTTCTTGGTTTTCCTCCACTCTAACCCCGCATTTCTTGGTTTTCATCCGCATGAACCTCGCTTTTCTTGGTTTTCCTCCGCTCTAACTTCGCTTTTCTTGGATTTCCTCCGCTCTAACCCTGCTTATCTTTGTTTTCCTCCTCTCTAACATCATTTTTCTTGGTTTTCCTCTTATCTAACTTCGCTTTTCTTGGTTTTCCTCCGCTCTAAACCAGCTTTTCTGGGTTTTTCTCCACTCTAACCATTCTTTTCTTGGATTTCTGCTGCTCTAACCGCGCTTTTCTTTGTATTCTTCCTCTAACTCATTTTTCTTGGTTTTCCTTCGCTCTATCCCCGATTATCATGGTTTTCCTCCACTCTAACCCCGCTTTTCCTGGTTTTCCTCTGTTCTATCTCCGCTTTTCTTGGTTTTCCTCTGCTCTAACTTCACTTTTCTTGGTTTTCCTCCGAACTAACCCCGCTTTTCTTGGTTTTCCTCCTCTCTAACCACGCTTTTCTCGGTTTTCCTCCACACTTATTCCGCTTTTCTTGGTTTTCCTCACCTCTAACTTCACTTTTCTTTCTTTTCCTCCGCTCTAATCCTGCTTTTCATGCTTTTCCTCCTCTCTAAACCCGATTTTTTTGGTTTTTCTCCGCTCTAACCCCGCTTTTCTTGGTTCTCCTCCACACTAACCCCGTTTTTCTTCGATTTCCTCCGCTTAACCCAACTTTTCTTGGTTTTCCTCTGCTCTAACTCCGCTTTTCTTGGTTTTCCTCCGCTCTAACTTCACTTTTCTTGGTTTTCCTCCTTTCTAACCTCTCTTTTCTTGGTTTTCCTCCGCTCTATCTTCGCTTTTCTTGGTTTTCCTCCGCTCTAACCCCGCTTTTCTTGGTTTTCCTCTGCACTTATTCCGCTTTTCTTGGTTTTCCTCCGCTCTAAGTTCGCTTTTCTTGGTTTTTCTCCACTCTAACCATGCTTTTCATAGTTTCATAGTTTCGTGCTGGTTGGAAGGGACCTTACAGATCATCGAGTCCAGCTCCCGGGATTCGAGCCTCTGTGTAGCAGAGCGGCACTTCTACCACTTGCGCCATAGGGGGGATTCGAACTACGGGCCCCAGTGTTGCAAGGCGGCGTCTTTAACCACTGCGCCACCGGGGCACACTTGGATTTCTGCTGCTCTAACCGTGCTTTTCTTTGTTTTCTTCCTCTCTAACTTCTTTTTATTGGTTTTCCTCCGCTCTAACCCCGATTATCTTGGTTTTCCTGCTCTCTAACCCGCTTTTCTTGGTTTTCTTCCGTTCTAACTCTGCTTTTCTTGGTTTTCCTCCACTCTAACCCCGCATTTCTTGGTTTTCATCCGCATGAACCTCGCTTTTCTTGGTTTTCCTCCGCTCTAACTTCGCTTTTCTTGGATTTCCTCCGCTCGAACCCTGCTTATCTTTGTTTTTCTCCTCTCTAACATCATTTTTCTTGGTTTTCCTCTTATCTAACTTCGCTTTTCTTGGTTTTCCTCCGCTCTAAACCAGCTTTTCTGGGTTTTTCTCCACTCTAACCATTCTTTTCTTGGATTTCTGCTGCTCTAACACGCTTTTCTTTGTATTCTTCCTCTAACTCCTTTTTCTTGGTTTTCCTTCGCTCTATCCCCGATTATCATGGTTTTACTCCACTCTAACCCCGCTTTTCCTGATTTTCTTCCGTTCTATCTCCGCTTTTCTTGGTTTTCCTCCGCTCTAACTTCACTTTCCTTGGTTTTCCTCCGCACTAACCCCGCTTTTCTTGGTTTTCCTTTGCTCTAACTTCACTTTTCTTGGTCTTCCTCCGAACTAACCCCGCTTTTCTTCGTTTTCCTCCGCTCTAACCCCGCTTTTCTTGGTTTTTCTCCGCTCTAACCCTGCTTTTCTTGGTTTTTCTCCACTCTAACCATACTTTTCTTGGATTTTTGCTGCTCTAACCGCGCTTTTCTTTGTTTTCTTTCTCTCTAACTTCTTTTTATTGGTTTTCCTTCGCTGTAACCCCGACTATCTTGGTTTTCCTCCAATCTAAGCCTGCTTTTCTTGGCTTTCCTCCGCTCTAACTTCACTTTCCTTGGTTTTCCTCCGCTCTAACCCCGCTTTTCTCGGTTTTCCTCCGCTCTAACTTCACTTTTCTTGGTTTTCCTCCGCTCTAACCCCGCTTTACTTGGTTTTCCTCCGCTCTAAACCCGATTTTTTTGGTTTTCCTCCGCTCTAAACCCGCTTTTCTTGGTTCTCCTCCACACTAACCCCGCTTTTCTTCGTTTTCCTCACCTCTAACTTACCTTTTCTTTCTTTTCCTCCGCTCTAACCCCGTTTTTCTTGGTTTTTTTTCTCTCTAACCCCGCTTATCTTGGTTTTCCTCCGCTCTAACCCCGCTTTTCTTGGTTTTCCTCCGCTCTATCCCAGCTTTTCTTTGTTTTCCTCCGCTCTAACCCTGCTTTTCTTGGTTTTCCTCAGCACTTATTCCTCATTTCTTGGTTTTCCTCCGCACTTATTCCGCTTTTCCTGGTTTTCCTCTGCTCTAAGATCACTTTTCTTGGTTTTCCTCCTTTCTGACCCCGCTTTTCTTGGTTTTCCTCTGCTGTAACCCAGCTTTTCTTGGTTTTCCTCTGCTCTAACTCCGCTTTTCTTGGTTTTCCTCCGCTCTAACCCCGCTTTTCTTTGTTTTCCTCTGCACTTATTCCGCTTTTCTTGGTTTTCCTCCGCTCTAAGTTCGATTTTCTTGGTTTTCCTCCGCTCTAAACCTGCTTATCTTTCTTTTACTCCTATCTAACATCATTTTTCTTGGTATTCCTCTTCTCTAACTTCGCTTTTCTTGGTTTTCCTCCGCTCTATCCCCGCTTTTCTTGGTTTTCCTCACCTCTATCTTCACTTTTCTTTCTTTTCCTCTGCTCTAACCCCGGTTTTCTCGGTTTTCCTTCTCTCTAACCCCGCTTTTCTTGGTTTTCCTCTGCTCTAACTCCGCTTTTCTTGGTTTTCCTCCGCTCTAACTTCACTTTTCTTGGTTTTCCTCCTTTCTAACCTCTCTTTTCTTGGTTTTCTTCCGCTCTATCTTCGCTTTTCTTGGTTTTCCTCCGCTCTAACCCCGCTTTTCTTGGTTTTCCTCTGCACTTATTCCGCTTTTCTTGGTTTTCCTCCGCTCTAAGTTTTCTTTTCTTCGTTTTCCTCCACTCTAACCCAGCTTTTACTGGTTTTCTTCTGCTCTGTCCCCGCTTCTCTTGGTTTTCCTCACCTCTAACTTCACTTTTCTTTTTTTTCCTCCACTCTAACCCCGATTATCTTGGTTTTCCTCCACTCTAACCCCGCTTTTCTTGGTTTTCTTCCGTTCTAACTCTGCTTTTCTTGGTTTTCCTCCGCTCTAACCCCGCCATTCTTGGTTTTGATCCGCATGAACCTCGCTTTTCTTGGTTTTCCTCCGCTCTAACTATGCATTTCCTAGATTTCCTTCGCTCTAACCCAGCATTTATTGGTCTTACTCCGCTCTAACCCCGCTTTTCTTGGTTTTCCTCACCTCTAACTTCGCTTTTCTTGGTTTTCCTCCGCTCTAACCCCGCTTTTCTTGGTTTTCCTCTGCACTTATTCCGCTTTTCTTGGTTTTCCTCCGCTCTAAGTTCGCTTTTCTTGGTTTTTCTCCACTCTAACCATGCTTTTCATAGTTTCATAGTTTCGTGCTGGTTGGAAGGGACCTTACAGATCATCGAGTCCAGCTCCCGGGATTCGAGCCTCTGTGTAGCAGAGCGGCACTTCTACCACTTGCGCCATAGGGGGGATTCGAACTACGGGCCCCAGTGTTGCAAGGCGGCGTCTTTAACCACTGCGCCACCGGGGCACACTTGGATTTCTGCTGCTCTAACCGCGCTTTTCTTTGTTTTCTTCCTCTCTAACTTCTTTTTATTGGTTTTCCTCCGCTCTAACCCCGATTATCTTGGTTTTCCTGCTCTCTAACCCGCTTTTCTTGGTTTTCTTCCGTTCTAACTCTGCTTTTCTTGGTTTTCCTCCACTCTAACCCCGCATTTCTTGGTTTTCATCCGCCTGAACCTCGCTTTTCTTGGTTTTCCTCCGCTCTAACCCAGCTTTTCTTGGTTTTCCTCCGCTCTAACTTCGCTTTTCTTGGATTTCCTCCGCTCGAACCCTGCTTATCTTTGTTTTTCTCCTCTCTAACATCATTTTTCTTGGTTTTCCTCTTATCTAACTTCACTTTTCTTGGTTTTCCTCCGCTCTAAACCAGCTTTTCTGGGTTTTTCTCCACTCTAACCATTCTTTTCTTGGATTTCTGCTGCTCTAACCGCGCTTTTCTTTGTATTCTTCCTCTAACTCCTTTTTCTTGGTTTTCCTTCGCTCTATCCCCGATTATCATGGTTTTCCTCCACTCTAACCCCGCTTTTCCTGGTTTTCTTCCGTTCTATCTCCGCTTTTCTTGGTTTTCCTCCGCTCTAACTTCACTTTCCTTGGTTTTCCTCCGCACTAACCCCGCTTTTCTTGGTTTTCCTTTGCTCTAACTTCACTTTTCTTGGTCTTCCTCCGAACTAACCCCGCTTTTCTTCGTTTTCCTCCGCTCTAACCCCGCTATTCTTGGTTTTTCTTTGCTCTAACCCTGCTTTTCTTTGTTTTTCTCCACTCTAACCATACTTTTCTTGGATTTTTGCGGCTCTAACCGCGCTTTTCTTTGTTTTCTTCCTCTCTAACATTCTTTTTATTGGTTTTCCTTCGCTGTAACCCCGACTATCTTGGTTTTCCTCCAATCTAAGCCCGCTTTTCTTGGCTTTCCTCCGCTCTAACTACACTTTCCTTGGTTTTCCTCCGCTCTAACCCCGCTTTTCTCGGTTTTCCTCCGCTCTAACTTCACTTTTCTTGGTTTTCCTCCGCTCTAACCCCGCTTTTCTTGGTTCTCCTCCACACTAACCCCGCTTTTCTTCGTTTTCGTCCGCTCTAACCCAGCTTTTCTTTGTTTTCCTCCGCTCTATCCCCGCTTTTCTTGGTTTTCCTCACCTCTAACTTACCTTTTCTTTCTTTTCCTCCGCTCTAACCTCGTTTTTCTTGTTTTTTTTTCTCTCTAACCCCGCTTATCTTGGTTTTCCTCCGCTCTAACCCAGCTTTTCTTGGATTTCCTCCGCTCTAACCCTGCTTATCTTTGTTTTCCTCCTCTCTAACATCATTTTTCTTGGTTTTCCTCTTATCTAACTTCGCTTTTCTTGGTTTTCCTCCGCTCTATACCAGCTTTTCTGGGTTTTTCTCCACTCTAACCATTCTTTTCTTGGATTTCTGCTGCTCTAACCGCGCTTTTCTTTGTATTCTTCCTCTAACTCCTTTTTCTTGGTTTTCCTTCGCTCTATCCCCGATTATCATGGTTTACCTCCACTCTAACCCCGCTTTTCCTGGTTTTCTTCCGTTCTATCTCCGCTTTTCTTGGTTTTCCTCCGCTCTAACTTCACTTTCCTTGGTTTTCCTCCGCACTAACTTCACTTTTCTTGGTTTTCCTCTTTTCTAACCTCGCTTTCCTTGGTTTTCCTCCCCTCTAACCCCGCTTTTCTTGGTTTTTCTCCACTTTAACCCAGCTTTTCTTGGTTTTTCTCCACTCTAACCATGCTTTTCATAGTTTCATAGTTTCGTGCTGGTTGGAAGGGACCTTACAGATCATCGAGTCCAGCTCCCGGGATTCGAGCCTCTGTGTAGCAGAGCGGCACTTCTACCACTTGCGCCATAGGGGGGATTCGAACTACGGGCCCCAGTGTTGCAAGGCGGCGTCTTTAACCACTGCGCCACCGGGGCACACTTGGATTTCTGCTGCTCTAACCCCGCATTTCTTGGTTTTCATCCGCATGAACCTCGCTTTTCTTGGTTTTCCTTCGCTCTAATACAGCTTTTCTTGGTTTTCCTCCGCTCTAACTTCGCTTTTCTTGGTTATCCTCTGCTCTAAACCTGGCTATCTTTCTTTTCCTCCTCTCTAACATCATTTTTCTTGGTATTCCTCTTCTCTAACTTCGCTTTTCTTGGTTTTCCTTCTCTCTATCCCCTCTTTTCTTGGTTTTCCTCACCTCTAACTTCGCTTTTCTTGGTTTTCCTCCGCTCTAACCCCGCTTTTCTTGGTTTTCCTCTGCACTTATTCCGCTTTTCTTGGTTTTCCTCCGCTCTAACCCAGCTTTTCTTGGTTTTTCTCCACTCTAACCATGCTTTTCATAGTTTCTTAGTTTCGTGCTGGTTGGATGGGACCTTACAGATCATCGAGTCCAGCTCCCGGGATTCGAGCCTCTGTGTAGCAGAGCGGCACTTCTACCACTTGCGCCATAGGGGGGATTCGAACTACGGGCCCCAGTGTTGCAAGGCGGCGTCTTTAACCACTGCGCCACCGGGGCACACTTGGATTTCTGCTGCTCTAACCGCGCTTTTCTTTGTTTTCTTCCTCTCTAAATTTATTGGTTTTCCTTCGCTCTAACCCCGATTATCTTGGTTTTCCTGCTCTCTAACCCGCTTTTCTTGGTTTTCTTCCGTTCTAACTCTGCTTTTCTTGGTTTTCCTCCACTCTAACCCCGCATTTCTTGGTTTTCATCCGCATGAACCTCGCTTTTCTTGATTTTCCTTCGCTCTAATACAGCTTTTCTTGGTTTTCCTCCGCTCTAACTTCGCTTTTCTTGGATTTCCTCCGCTCTAACCCTGCTTATCTTTGTTTTTCTCCTCTCTAACATCATTTTTCTTGGTTTTCCTCTTATCTAACTTCGCTTTTCTTGGTTTTCCTCCGCTCTAAACCAGCTTTTCTGGGTTTTTCTCCACTCTAACCATTCTTTTCTTGGATTTCTGCTGCTCTAACCGCGCTTTTCTTTGTATTCTTCCTCTAACTCCTTTTTCTTGGTTTTCCTTCGCTCTATCCCCGATTATCATGGTTTTCCTCCACTCTAACCCCGCTTTTCCTGGTTTTCTTCCGTTCTATCTCCGCTTTTCTTGGTTTTCCTCCGTTCTAACTTCACTTTCCTTGGTTTTCCTCCGCACTAGCCCCGCTTTTCTTGGTTTTCCTTTGCTCTAACTTCACTTTTCTTGGTCTTCCTCCGAACTAACCCCGCTTTTCTTCGTTTTCCTCCGCTCTAACCCAGGTTTTCTTGGTTTTTCTCCACTCTAACCATGCTTTTCATAGTTTCATAGTTTCGTGCTGGTTGGAAGGGACCTTACAGATCATCGAGTCCAGCTCCCGGGATTCGAGCCTCTGTGTAGCAGAGCGGCACTTCTACCACTTGCGCCATAGGGGGGATTCGAACTACGGGCCCCAGTGTTGCAAGGCGGGGTCTTTAACCACTGCGCCACCGGGGCACACTTGGATTTCTGCTGCTCTAACCGCGCTTTTCTTTGTTTTCTTCATCTCTAAATTTATTGGTTTTCCTTCGCTCTAACCCCGATTATCTTGGTTTTCCTGCTCTCTAACCCGCTTTTCTTGGTTTTCTTCCGTTCTAACTCTGCTTTTCTTGGTTTTCCTCCACTCTAACCCAGCTTTTCTTGGTTTTCCTCCGCTCTAACTTCGCTTTTCTTGGTTTTCCTCCGCTCTAACCCAGCCTTTCTTCGTTTTCCTCCGCTCTAACTTCGCTTTTCTTGGATTTCCTCCGCTCTAACCCTGCTTATCTTTGTTTTCCTCCTCTCTAACATCATTTTTCTTGGTTTTCCTCTTATCTAACTTCGCTTTTCTTGGTTTTCCTCCGCTCTAAACCAGCTTTCCTGGGTTTTTCTCCACTCTAACCATTCTTTTCTTGGATTTCTGCTGCTCTAACCGCGCTTTTCTTTGTATTCTTCCTCTAACTCCTTTTTCTTGGTTTTCCTTCGCTCTATCCTCGATTATCATGGTTTTCCTCCACTCTAACCCCGCTTTTCCTGGTTTTCTTCCGTTCTATCTCCGCTTTTCTTGGTTTTCCTCCGCTCTAACTTCACTTTCCTTGGTTTTCCTCCGCACTAACTTCACTTTTCTTGGTTTTCCTCTTTTCTAACCTCGCTTTCCTTGGTTTTCTTCCCCTCTAACCCCGCTTTTCTTGGTTTTCCTCCACTTTAACCCAGCTTTTCTTGGTTTTTCTCCACTCTAACCATGCTTTTCATAGTTTCATAGTTTCGTGCTGGTTGGAAGGGACCTTACAGATCATCGAGTCCAGCTCCCGGGATTCGAGCCTCTGTGTAGCAGAGCGGCACTTCTACCACTTGCGCCATAGGGGGGATTCGAACTACGGGCCCCAGTGTTGCAAGGCGGCGTCTTTAACCAATGCGCCACCGGGGCACACTTGGATTTCTGCTGCTCTAACCGCGCTTTTCTTTGTTTTCTTCCTCTCTAAATTTATTGGTTTTCCTTCGCTCTAACCCCGATTATCTTGGTTTTCCTGCTTTCTAACCCGCTTTTCTTGGTTTTCTTCCGTTCTAACTCTGCTTTTCTTGGTTTTCCTCCACTCTAACCCCGCATTTCTTGGTTTTCATCCGCATGAACCTCGCTTTTCTTGGTTTTCCTCCGCTCTAACTTCGCTTTTCTTGGATTTCCTCCGCTCCAACCCTGCTTATCTTTGTTTTCCTCCTCTCTAACATCATTTTTCTTGGTTTTCCTCTTATCTAACTTCGCTTTTCTTGGTTTTCCTCCGCTCTAAACCAGCTTTTCTGGGTTTTTCTCCACTCTAACCATTCTTTTCTTGGATTTCTGCTGCTCTAACCGCGCTTTTCTTTGTATTCTTCCTCTAACTCATTTTTCTTGGTTTTCCTTCGCTCTATCCCCGATTATCATGGTTTTCCTCCACTCTAACCCCGCTTTTCCTGGTTTTCCTCTGTTCTATCTCCGCTTTTCTTGGTTTTCCTCCGCTCTAACTTCACTTTTCTTGGTTTTCCTCCGAACTAACCCCGCTTTTCTTGGTTTTCCTCCGCTCTAACCACGCTTTTCTCGGTTTTCCTCCGCACTTATTCCGCTTTTCTTGGTTTTCCTCACCTCTAACTTCACTTTTCTTTCTTTTCCTCCCCTCTAATCCTGCTTTTCATGCTTTTCCTCCTCTCTAAACCCGATTTTTTTGGTTTTCCTCCGCTCTAACCCCGCTTTTCTTGGTTCTCCTCCACACTAACCCCGTTTTTCTTCGATTTCCTCCGCTTAACCCAACTTTTCTTGGTTTTCCTCTGCTCTAACTCCGCTTTTCTTGGTTTTCCTCCGCTCTAACTTCACTTTTCTTGGTTTTCCTCCTTTCTAACCTCTCTTTTGTTGGTTTTCCTCCGCTCTATCTTCGCTTTTCTTGGTTTTCCTCCGCTCTAACCCCGCTTTTCTTGGTTTTCCTCTGCACTTATTCCGCTTTTCTTGGTTTTCCTCCGCTCTAAGTTCGCTTTTCTTGGTTTTTCTCCACTCTAACCATGCTTTTCATAGTTTCATAGTTTCGTGCTGGTTGGAAGGGACCTTACAGATCATCGAGTCCAGCTCCCGGGATTCGAGCCTCTGTGTAGCAGAGCGGCACTTCTACCACTTGCGCCATAGGGGGGATTCGAACTACGGGCCCCAGTGTTGCAAGGCGGCGTCTTTAACCACTGCGACACCGGGGCACACTTGGATTTCTGCTGCTCTAACCGCGCTTTTCTTTGTTTTCTTCCTCTCTAACTTCTTTTTATTGGTTTTCCTCCGCTCTAACCCCGATTATCTTGGTTTTCCTGCTCTCTAACCCGCTTTTCTTGGTTTTCTTCCGTTCTAACTCTGCTTTTCTTGGTTTTCCTCCACTCTAACCCCGCATTTCTTGGTTTTCATCCGCATGAACCTCGCTTTTCTTGGTTTTCCTCCGCTCTAACTTCGCTTTTCTTGGATTTCCTCCGCTCGAACCCTGCTTATCTTTGTTTTTCTCCTCTCTAACATCATTTTTCTTGGTTTTCCTCTTATCTAACTTCGCTTTTCTTGGTTTTCCTCCGCTCTAAACCAGCTTTTCTGGGTTTTTCTCCACTCTAACCATTCTTTTCTTGGATTTCTGCTGCTCTAACCGCGCTTTTCTTTGTATTCTTCCTCTAACTCCTTTTTCTTGGTTTTCCTTCGCTCTATCCCCGATTATCATGGTTTTCCTCCACTCTAACCCCGCTTTTCCTGGTTTTCTTCCGTTCTATCTCCGCTTTTCTTGGTTTTCCTCCGCTCTAACTTCACTTTCCTTGGTTTTCCTCCGCACTAACCCCGCTTTTCTTGGTTTTCCTTTGCTCTAACTTCACTTTTCTTGGTCTTCCTCCGAACTAACCCCGCTTTTCTTCGTTTTCCTCCGCTCTAACCCCGCTTTTCTTGGTTTTTCTCCGCACTAACCCTGCTTTTCTTGGTTTTTCTCCACTCTAACCATACTTTTCTTGGATTTTTGCTGCTCTAACCGCGCTTTTCTTTGTTTTCTTTCTCTCTAACTTCTTTTTATTGGTTTTCCTTCGCTGTAACCCCGACTATCTTGGTTTTCCTCCAATCTAAGCCCGCTTTTCTTGGCTTTCCTCCGCTCTAACTTCACTTTCCTTGGTTTTCCTCCGCTCTAACCCCGCTTTTCTCGGTTTTCCTCCGCTCTAACTTCACTTTTCTTGGTTTTCCTCCGCTCTAACCTCGCTTTACTTGGTTTTCCTCCGCTCTAAACCCGATTTTTTTGGTTTTCCTCCGCTCTAAACCCGCTTTTCTTGGTTCTCCTCCACACTAACCCCGCTTATCTTCGTTTTCCTCACCTCTAACTTACCTTTTCTTTCTTTTCCTCCGCTCTAACCCCGTTTTTCTTGGTTTTTTTTCTCTCTAACCGCGCTTATCTTGGTTTTCCTCCGCTCTAACCCCGCTTTTCTTGGTTTTCCTCCGCTCTATCCACTCTTTTCTTTGTTTTCCTCCGCTCTAACCCTGCTTTTCTTGGTTTTCCTCAGCACTTATTCCTCATTTCTTGGTTTTCCTCCGCACTTATTCCGCTTTTCCTGGTTTTCCTCTGCTCTAAGATCACTTTTCTTGGTTTTCCTCCTTTCTGACCCCGCTTTTCTTGGTTTTCCTCTGCTGTAACCCTGCTTTTCTTGGTTTTCCTCTGCTCTAACCCCGCTTTTCTTGGTTTTCCTCCGCTCTAACCCCGCTTTTCTTTGTTTTCCTCTGCACTTATTCCGCTTTTCTTGGTTTTCCTCCGCTCTAAGTTCGCTTTTCTTGGTTTTCCTCCGCTCTAAACCTGCTTATCTTTCTTTTACTCCTATCTAAAATCATTTTTCTTGGTATTCCTCTTCTCTAACTTCGCTTTTCTTGGTTTTCCTCCGCTCTATCCCCGCTTTTCTTGGTTTTCCTCACCTCTATCTTCACTTTTCTTTCTTTTCCTCTGCTCTAACCCCGGTTTTCTCGGTTTTCCTTCTCTCTAACCCCGCTTTTCTTGGTTTTCCTCACCTCTAACTTCGCTTTTCTTGGTTTTCCTCCGCTCTAACCTCGCTTTCCTTGGTTTTCCTCCCCTCTAACCCTGCTTTTCTTGGTTTTTCTCCACTTTAACCCAGCTTTTCTTGGTCTTTCTCCACTCTAACCATGCTTTTCATAGTTTCATAGTTTCGTGCTGGTTGGAAGGGACCTTACAGATCATCGAGTCCAGCTCCCGGGATTCGAGCCTCTGTGTAGCAGAGCGGCACTTCTACCACTTGCGCCATAGGGGGGATTCGAACTACGGGCCCCAGTGTTGCAAGGCGGTGTCTTTAACCACTGCGCCACCGGGGCACACTTGGATTTCTGCTGCTCTAACCCCGCTTTTCTTGGTTTTCCTCCGCTCTATCCCAGCTTTTCTTTGTTTTCCTCCGCTCTAACCCTGCTTTTCTTGGTTCTCCTCAGCACTTATTCTTCATTTCTTGGTTTTCCTCCGCACTTATTCCGCTTTTCTTTGTTTTCCTCTGCTCTAAAATCACTTTTCTTGGTTTTCCTCCTTTCTAACCCCGCTTTTCTTGGTTTTCCTCTGCTCTAACCCAGCTTTTCTTGGTTTTCCTCCGCTATAACCCCGCTTTTCTTGGTTTTCCTCCGCTCTAACTTCGCTTTTCTTGGTTATCCTCCGCTCTAAACCTGGCTATCTTTCTTTTCCTCCTCTCTAACATCATTTTTCTTGGTATTCCTCTTCTCTAACTTCGCTTTTCTTGGTTTTCCTTCGCTCTATCCCCTCTTTTCTTGGTTTTCCTCACTTCTATCTTCACTTTTCTTTCTATTCCTCCGCTCTAAAACCTCTTTTCTCGGTTTTCCTCCGCTCTATCTTCGCTTTTCTTGGTTTTCCTCCGCTCTAACCCCGCTTTTCTTTGTTTTCCTCTGCACTTATTCCGCTTTTCTTGGTTTTCCTCCGCTCTAAGTTCGCTTTTCTTGGTTTTCCTCCGCTCTAAACCTGCTTATCTTTCTTTTCCTCCTCTCTAACATCATTTTTCTTGGTATTCCTCTTCTCTAACTTCGCTTTTCTTGGTTTTCCTCCGCTCTATCCCCGCATTTCAAGGTTTTCCTCACATCTATCTTCACTTTTCTTTCTTTTCTTCCACTCTAACCCCGATTATCTTGGTTTTCCTCCACTCTAACCCAACTTTTACTGGTTTTCTTCTGCTCTGTCCCCGCTTCTCTTGGTTTTCCTCACCTCTAACTTCACTTTTCTTTTTTTTCCTCCACTCTAACCCCGATTATCTTGGTTTTCCTCCACTCTAACCCCGCTTTTCTTGGTTTTCTTCCGTTCTAACTCTGCTTTTCTTGGTTTTCCTCCGCTCTAACCCCGCCATTCTTGGTTTTGATCCGCATGAACCTCGCTTTTCTTGGTTTTCCTCCGCTCTAACCCCGCCTTTCTTGGTTTTCCTCTGCACTTATTCCGCTTTTCTTGGTTTTCCTCCGCTCTAAGTTCGCTTTTCTTAGTTTTTCTCCACTCTAACCATGCTTTTCATAGTTTCATAGTTTCGTGCTGGTTGGAAGGGACCTTACAGATCATCGAGTCCAGCTCCCGGGATTCGAGCCTCTGTGTAGCAGAGCGGCACTTCTACCACTTGCGCCATAGGGGGGATTCGAACTACGGGCCCCAGTGTTGCAAGGCGGCGTCTTTAACCACTGCGCCACCGGGGCACACTTGGATTTCTGCTGCTCTAACCGTGCTTTTCTTTGTTTTCTTCCTCTCTAACTTCTTTTTATTGGTTTTCCTCCGCTCTAACCCCGATTATCTTGGTTTTCCTGCTCTCTAACCCGCTTTTCTTGGTTTTCTTCCGTTCTAACTCTGCTTTTCTTGGTTTTCCTCCACTCTAACCCCGCATTTCTTGGTTTTCATCCGCATGAACCTCGCTTTTCTTGGTTTTCCTCCGCTCTAACCCAGCTTTTCTTGGTTTTCCTCCGCTCTAACTTCGCTTTTCTTGGATTTCCTCCGCTCGAACCCTGCTTATCTTTGTTTTTCTCCTCTCTAACATCATTTTTCTTGGTTTTCCTCTTATCTAACTTCACTTTTCTTGGTTTTCCTCCGCTCTAAACCAGCTTTTCTGGGTTTTTCTCCACTCTAACCATTCTTTTCTTGGATTTCTGCTGCTCTAACCGCGCTTTTCTTTGTATTCTTCCTCTAACTCCTTTTTCTTGGTTTTCCTTCGCTCTATCCCCGATTATCATGGTTTTCCTCCACTCTAACCCCGCTTTTCCTGGTTTTCTTCTGTTCTATCTCCGCTTTTCTTGGTTTTCCTCCGCTCTAACTTCACTTTCCTTGGTTTTCCTCCGCACTAACCCCGCTTTTCTTGGTTTTCCTTTGCTCTAACTTCACTTTTCTTGGTCTTCCTCCGAACTAACCCCGCTTTTCTTCGTTTTCCTCCGCTCTAACCCCGCTTTTCTTGGTTTTTCTTTGCTCTAACCCTGCTTTTCTTGGTTTTTCTCCAATCTAACCATACTTTTCTTGGATTTTTGCTGCTCTAACCGCGCTTTTCTTTGTTTTCTTCCTCTCTAACATTCTTTTTATTGGTTTTCCTTCGCTGTAACCCCGACTATCTTGGTTTTCCTCCAATCTAAGCCCGCTTTTCTTGGCTTTCCTCCGCTCTAACTTCACTTTCCTTGGTTTTCCTCCGCTCTAACCCCGCTTTTCTCGGTTTTCCTCCGCTCTAACTTCACTTTTCTTGGTTTTCCTCCGCTCTAACCCCGCTTTTCTTGGTTCTCCTCCACACTAACCCCGCTTTTCTTCGTTTTCGTCCGCTCTAACCCAGCTTTTCTTTGTTTTCCTCCGCTCTATCCCCGCTTTTCTTGGTTTTCCTCACCTCTAACTTACCTTTTCTTTCTTTTCCTCCGCTCTAACCTCGTTTTTCTTGTTTTTTTTTCTCTCTAACCCCGCTTATCTTGGTTTTCCTCCGCTCTAACCCCGCTTTTCTTGGTTTTCCTCCGCTCTAACCCAGCTTTTCTTGGATTTCCTCCGCTCTAACCCTGCTTATCTTTGTTTTCCTCCTCTCTAACATCATTTTTCTTGGTTTTCCTCTTATCTAACTTCGCTTTTCTTGGTTTTCCTCCGCTCTATACCAGCTTTTCTGGTTTTTTCTCCACTCTAACCATTCTTTTCTTGGATTTCTGCTGCTCTAACCGCGCTTTTCTTTGTATTCTTCCTCTAACTCCTTTTTCTTGGTTTTCCTTCGCTCTATCCCCGATTATCATGGTTTACCTCCACTCTAACCCCGCTTTTCCTGGTTTTCTTCCGTTCTATCTCCGCTTTTCTTGGTTTTCCTCCGCTCTAACTTCACTTTCCTTGGTTTTCCTCCGCACTAACTTCACTTTTCTTGGTTTTCCTCTTTTCTAACCTCGCTTTCCTTGGTTTTCCTCCCCTCTAACCCCGCTTTTCTTGGTTTTTCTCCACTTTAACCCAGCTTTTCTTGGTTTTTCTCCACTCTAACCATGCTTTTCATAGTTTCATAGTTTCGTGCTGGTTGGAAGGGACCTTACAGATCATCGAGTCCAGCTCCCGGGATTCGAGCCTCTGTGTAGCAGAGCGGCACTTCTACCACTTGCGCCATAGGGGGGATTCGAACTACGGGCCCCAGTGTTGCAAGGCGGCGTCTTTAACCACTGCGCCACCGGGGCACACTTGGATTTCTGCTGCACTAACCGCGCTTTTCTTTGTTTTCTTCCTCTCTAACTTTATGGGTTTTCCTTCGCTCTATCCCCGATTATCTTGGTTTTCCTGCTCTCTAACCCGCTTTTCTTGGTTTTCTTCCGTTCTAACTCTGCTTTTCTTGGTTTTCCTCCACTCTAACCCCGCATTTCTTGGTTTTCATCCGCCTGAACCTCGCTTTTCTTGGTTTTCCTCCGCTCTAACTTCGCTTTTCTTGGATTTCCTCCGCTCTAACCCTGCTTATCTTTGTTTTCCTCCTCTCTAACATCATTTTTCTTGGTTTTCCTCTTATCTAACTTCGCTTTTCTTGGTTTTCCTCCGCTCTAAACCAGCTTTTCTGGGTTTTTCTCCACTCTAACCATTCTTTTCTTGGATTTCTGCTGCTCTAACCGCGCTTTTCTTTCTATTCTTCCTCTAACTCCTTTTTCTTGGTTTTCCTTCGCTCTATCCCCGATTATCATGGTTTTCCTCCACTCTAACCCCGCTTTTCCTGGTTTTCCTCCGTTCTATCTCCGCTTTTCTTGGTTTTCCTCCGCTCTAACTTCACTTTTCTTGGTTTTCCTCCGAACTAACCCCGCTTTTCTTGGTTTTCCTCCGCTCTAACCACGCTTTTCTCGGTTTTCCTCCGCACTTATTCCGCTTTTCTTGGTTTTCCTCACCTCTAACTTCACTTTTCTTTCTTTTCCTCCGCTCTAATCCCGCTTTTCATGCTTTTCCTCCTCTCTAAACCCGATATTTTTGGTTTTCCTCCGCTCTAACCCCGCTTTTCTTGGTTCTCCTCCACACTAACCCCGTTTTTCTTCGATTTCCTCCGCTTAACCCAACTTTTTTTGGTTTTCCTCCGCTCTAAGTTCGCTTTTCTTGGTTTTCCTCCGCTCTAACCATGCTTTTCATAGTTTCATATTTTCGTGCTGATAGGAAGGGACCTTACAGATCATCGAGTCCAGCTCCCGGGATTCGAGCCTCTGTGTAGCAGAGCGGCACTTCTACCACTTGCGCCATAGGGGGGATTCGAACTACGGGCCCCAGTGTTGCAAGGCGGCGTCTTTAACCACTGCGCCACCGGGGCACACTTGGATTTCTGCTGCTCTAACCGCGCTTTTCTTTGTTTTCTTCCTCTCTAACTTCTTTTTATTGGTTTTCCTCTGCTCTAACCCCGATTATCTTGGTTTTCCTGCTCTCTAACCCGCTTTTCTTGGTTTTCTTCCGTTCTAACTCTGCTTTTCTTGGTTTTCCTCCACTCTAACCCCGCATTTCTTGGATTTCATCCGCATGAACCTCGCTTTTCTTGGTTTTCCTCCGCTCTAACCCAGCTTTTCTTGGTTTTCCTCCGCTCTAACTTCGCTTTTCTTGGATTTCCTCCGCTCGAACCCTGCTTATCTTTGTTTTTCTCCTCTCTAACATCATTTTTCTTGGTTTTCCTCTTATCTAACTTCGCTTTTCTTGGTTTTCCTCCACTCTAAACCAGCTTTTCTGGGTTTTTCTCCACTCTAACCATTCTTTTCTTGGATTTCTGCTGCTCTAACCGCGCTTTTCTTTGTATTCTTCCTCTAACTCCTTTTTCTTGGTTTTCCTTCGCTCTATCCCCGATTATAATGGTTTTCCTCCACTCTAACCCCGCTTTTCCTGGTTTTCTTCCGTTCTATCTCCGCTTTTCTTGGTTTTCCTCCGCTCTAACCCAGCTTTTCTTGGATTTCCTCCGCACTAACCCTGCTTATCTTTGTTTTCCTCCTCTCTAACATCATTTTTCTTGGTTTTCCTCTTATCTAACTTCGCTTTTCTTGGTTTTCCTCCGCTCTATACCAGCTTTTCTGGGTTTTTCTCCACTCTAACCATTCTTTTCTTGGATTTCTGCTGCTCTAACCGCGCTTTTCTTTGTATTCTTCCTCTAACTCCTTTTTCTTGGTTTTCCTTCGCTCTATCCCCGATTATCATGGTTTACCTCCACTCTAACCCCGCTTTTCCTGGTTTTCTTCCGTTCTATCTCCGCTTTTCTTGGTTTTCCTCCGCTCTAACTTCACTTTCCTTGGTTTTCCTCCGCACTAACTTCACTTTTCTTGGTTTTCCTCTTTTCTAACCTCGCTTTCCTTGGTTTTCCTTCCCTCTAAGCCCGCTTTTCTTGGTTTTTCTCCACTTTTACCCAGCTTTTCTTGGTTATTCTCCACTCTAACCATGCTTTTCATAGTTTCATAGTTTCGTGCTGGTTGGAAGGGACCTTACAGATCATCGAGTCCAGCTCCCGGGATTCAAGCCTCTG
This sequence comes from Coturnix japonica, assembly GCF_054131305.1. Classification (NCBI taxonomy): domain Eukaryota; kingdom Metazoa; phylum Chordata; class Aves; order Galliformes; family Phasianidae; genus Coturnix; species Coturnix japonica. Next base: position 34,621,256 of record NC_140669.1, read on the forward strand.
TGTAGCAGAGCGGCACTTCTACCACTTGCGCCATAGGGGGGATTCGAACTACGGGCCCCAGTGTTGCAAGGCGGCGTCTTTAACCACTGCGCCACCGGGGCACACTTGGATTTCTGCTGCACTAACCGCGCTTTTCTTTGTTTTCTTCCTCTCTAACTTTATTGGTTTTCCTTCGCTCTAACCCCGATTATCTTGGTTTTCCTGCTCTCTAACCCGCTTTTCTTGGTTTTCTTCCGTTCTAACTCTGCTTTTCTTGGTTTTCCTCCACTCTAACCCCGCATTTCTTGGTTTTCATCCGCCTGAACCTCGCTTTTCTTGGTTTTCCTCCACTCTAACCCAGCTTTTCTTGGTTTTCCTCCGCTCTGACTTCGCTTTTCTTGGATTTCCTCCGCTCTAACCCTGCTTATCTTTGTTTTCCTCCTCTGTAACATCATTTTTCTTGGTTTTCCTCTTATCTAACTTCGCTTTTCTTGGTTTTCCTCCGCTCTAAACCAGCTTTTCTGGGTTTTTCTCCACTCTAACCATTCTTTTCTTGGATTTCTGCTGCTCTAACCGCGCTTTTCTTTCTATTCTTCCTCTAACTCCTTTTTCTTGGTTTTCCTTCGCTCTATCCCCGATTATCATGGTTTTCCTCCACTCTAACCCCGCTTTTCCTGGTTTTCCTCCGTTCTATCTCCGCTTTTCTTGGTTTTCCTCTGCTCTAACTTCACTTTTCTTGGTTTTCCTCCGAACTAACCCCGCTTTTCTTGGTGTTCCTCCGCTCTAACCACGCTTTTCTCGGTTTTCCTCCGCACTTATTCCGCTTTTCTTGGTTTTCCTCACCTCTAACTTCACTTTTCTTTCTTTTCCTCCGCTCTAATCCCGCTTTTCATGCTTTTCCTCCTCTCTAAACCCGATTTTTTTGGTTTTCCTCCGCTCTAACCCCGCTTTTCTTGGTTCTCCTCCACACTAACCCCGTTTTTCTTCGATTTCCTCCGCTTAACCCAATTTTTCTCGCTTTTCCTCCGCTCTAAGTTCGCTTTTCTTGGTTTTCCTCCGCTCTAACCATGCTTTTCATAGTTTCATAGTTTCGTGCTGATTGGAATGGACCTTACCGATCATCGAGTCCAGCTCCCGGGATTCGAGCCTCTGTGTAGCAGAGCGGCCCTTCTACCACTTGCGCCATAGGGGGGATTCGAACTACGGGCCCCAGTGTTGCAAGGCGGCGTCTTTAACCACTGCGCCACCGGGGCACACTTGGATTTCTGCTGCTCTAACCGCGCTTTTCTTTGTTTTCTTCCTCTCTAACTTCTTTTTATTGGTTTTCCTCCGCTCTAACCCCGATTATCTTGGTTTTCCTGCTCTCTAACCCGCTTTTCTTGGTTTTCTTCCGTTCTAACTCTGCTTTTCTTGGTTTTCCTCCACTCTAACCCCGCATTTCTTGGTTTTCATCCGCATGAACCTCGCTTTTCTTGGTTTTCCTCCGCTCTAACCCAGCTTTTCTTGGTTTTCCTCCGCTCTAACTTCGCTTTTCTTGGATTTCCTCCGCTCTAACCCTGCTTATCTTTGTTTTTCTCCTCTCTAACATCATTTTTCTTGGTTTTCCTCTTATCTAACTTCGCTTTTCTTGGTTTTCCTCCGCTCTAAACCAGCTTTTCTGGGTTTTTCTCCACTCTAACCATTCTTTTCTTGGATTTCTGCTGCTCTAACCGCGCTTTTCTTTGTATTCTTCCTCTAACTCCTTTTTCATGGTTTTCCTTCGCTCTATCCCCGATTATCATGGTTTTCCTCCACTCTAACCCCGCTTTTCCTGGTTTTCTTCCGTTCTATCTCCGCTTTTCTTGGTTCTCCTCCGCTCTAACTTCACTTTCCTTGGTTTTCCTCCGCACTAACCCCGCTTTTCTTGGTTTTCCTTTGCTCTAACTTCACTTTTCTTGGTCTTCCTCCGAACCAACCCCGCTTTTCTTCGTTTTCCTCCGCTCTAACCCCGCTTTTCTTGGTTTTTCTCCGCTCTAACCCTGCTTTTCTTGGTTTTTCTCCACTCTAACCATACTTTTCTTGGATTTTTGCTGCTCTAACCGCGCTTTTCTTTGTTTTCTTCCTCTCTAACTTCTTTTTATTGGTTTTCCTTCGCTGTAACCCCGACTATCTTGGTTTTCCTCCAATCTAAGCCCGCTTTTCTTGGTTTTCCTCCGCTCTAACTTCACTTTTCTTGGTTTTCCTCCTTTCTAACCTCTCTTTTCTTGGTTTTCCTCCACTCTATCTTCGCTTTTCTTGGTTTTCCTCCGCTCTAACCCCGCTTTTCTTGGTTTTCCTCTGCACTTATTCCGATTTTTTTGGTTTTCCTCCGCTCTAAACCCGCTTTTCTTGGTTCTCCTCCACACTATCCCCGCTTTTCTTCGTTTTCGTCCGCTCTAACCCAGCTTTTCATTGTTTTCCTCCGCTCTATCCCCGCTTTTCTTGGTTTTCCTCACCTCTAACTTACCTTTTCTTTCTTTTCCTCCGCTCTAACCCCGTTTTTCTTGTTTTTTTTTCTCTCTAACCCCGCTTATCTTGGTTTTCCTCCGCTCTAACCCCGCTTTTCTTGGTTTTCCTCCGCTCTATCCCAGCTTTTCTTGGATTTCCTCCGCCCTAACCCTGCTTATCTTTGTTTTCCTCCTCTCTAACATCATTTTTCTTGGTTTTCCTCTTATCTAACTTCCCTTTTCTTGGTTTTCCTCCGCTTTATACCAGCTTTTCTGGGTTTTTCTCCCCTCTAACCATTCTTTTCTTGGATTTCTGCTGCTCTAACCGCGCTTTTCTTTGTTTTCTTCCTCTCTAACTTTATTGGTTTTCCTTCGCTCTAACCTCGATTATCTTGGTTTTCCTGCTCTCTAACCCGCTTTTCTTGGTTTTCTTACGTTCTAACTCTGCTTTTCTTGGTTTTCCTCCACTCTAACCCCGCATTTCTTGGTTTTCATCCGCATGAACCTCGCTTTTCTTGGTTTTCCTCCGCTCTAACCCATCTTTTCTTGGTTTTCCTCCGCTCTAACTTCGCTTTTCTTGGATTTCCTCCGCTCTAACCCTGCTTATCTTTGTTTTCCTTCTCTCTAACATCATTTTTCTTGGTTTTCCTCTTATCTAACTTCGCTTTTCTTGGTTTTCCTCCGCTCTAAACCAGCTTTTCTGGGTTTTTCTCCACTCTAACCATTCTTTTCTTGGATTTCTGCTGCTCTAACCGCGCTTTTCTTTGTATTCTTCCTCTAACTCCTTTTTCATGGTTTTCCTCCACTCTAACCCCGCTTTTCCTGGTTTTCCTCCGTTCTATCTCCGCTTTTCTTGGTTTTCCTCTGCTCTAACTTCACTTTTCTTGGTTTTCCTCCGCACTAACCCCGCTTTTCTTGGTTTTCCTTTGCTCTAACTTCACTTTTCTTGGTCTTCCTCCGAACCAACCCCGCTTTTCTTCGTTTTCCTCCGCTCTAACCCCGCTTTTCTTGGTTTTTCTCCGCTCTAACCGTGCTTTTCTTGGTTTTTCTCCACTCTAACCATACTTTTCTTGGATTTTTGCTGCTCTAACCGCGCTTTTCTTTGTTTTCTTCCTCTCTAACTTCTTTTTATTGGTTTTCCTTCGCTGTAACCCCGACTATCTTGGTTTTCCTCCAATCTAAGCCCGCTTTTCTTGGCTTTCCTCCACTCTAACTTCACTTTCCTTGGTTTTCCTCTGCTCTAACCCCGCTTTTCTCGGTTTTCCTCTGCTCTAACTTCACTTTTCTTGGTTTTCCTCCGCTCTAACCCCGCTTTACTTGGTTTTCCTCCGCTCTAAACCCGATTTTTTTGGTTTTCCTCCGCTCTAAACCCGCTTTTCTTGGTTCTCCTCCACACTATCCCCGCTTTTCTTCGTTTTCGTCCGCTCTAAACCAGCTTTTCATTGTTTTCCTCCGCTCTATCCCCGCTTTTCTTGGTTTTCCTCACCTCTAACTTACCTTTTCTTTCTTTTCCTCCGCTCTAACCCCGTTTTTCTTGGTTTTTTTTCTCTCTAACCCCGCTTATCTTGGTTTTCCTCCGCTCTAACCCCGCTTTTCTTGGTTTTTCTCCGCTCTATCCCAGCTTTTCTTGGATTTCCTCCGCCCTAACCCTGCTTATCTTTGTTTTCCTCCTCTCTAACATCATTTTTCTTGGTTTTCCTCTTATCTAACTTCCCTTTTCTTGGTTTTCCTCCGCTTTATACCAGCTTTTCTGGGTTTTTCTCCCCTCTAACCATTCTTTTCTTGGATTTCTGCTGCTCTAACCGCGCTTTTCTTTGTATTCTTCCTCTCTAACTTTATTGGTTTTCCTTCGCTCTAACCTCGATTATCTTGGTTTTCCTGCTCTCTAACCCGCTTTTCTTGGTTTTCTTACGTTCTAACTCTGCTTTTCTTGGTTTTCCTCCACTCTAACCCCGCATTTCTTGGTTTTCATCCGCATGAACCTCGCTTTTCTTGGTTTTCCTCCGCTCTAACCCATCTTTTCTTGGTTTTCCTCCGCTCTAACTTCGCTTTTCTTGGATTTTGTCCGCTCTAACCCTGCTTATCTTTGTTTTACTTCTCTCTAACATCATTTTTCTTGGTTTTCCTCTTATCTAACTTCGCTTTTCTTGGTTTTCCTCCGCTCTAAACCAGCTTTTCTGGGTTTTTCTCCACTCTAACCATTCTTTTCTTGGATTTCTGCTGCTCTAACCGCGCTTTTCTTTGTATTCTTCCTCTAACTCCTTTTTCATGGTTTTTCTCCACTCTCACCCCGCTTTTCCTGCTTTTCCTCTGTTCTATCTCCGCTTTTCTTGGTTTTCCTCTGCTCTAACTTCACTTTTCTTGGTTTTCCTCCGAACTAACCCCGCTTTTCTTGGTTTTCCTCCGCTCTAACCACGCTTTTCTCGGTTTTCCTCCGCACTTATTCCGCTTTTCTTGGTTTTCCTCACCTCTAACTTCACTTTTCTTTCTTTTCCTCCGCTCTAATCCCGCTTTTCATGCTTTTCCTCCTCTCTAAACCCGATTTTTTTGGTTTTCCTCCGCTCTAACCCCGCTTTTCTTGGTTCTCCTCCACACTAACCCCGTTTTTCTTCGATTTCCTCCGCTTAACCCAACTTTTCTTGGTTTTCCTCCGCTCTAACTCCGCTTTTCTTGGTTTTCCTCCGCTCTAACTTCACTTTTCTTGGTTTTCCTCCTTTCTAACCTCTCTTTTCTTGGTTTTCCTCACCTCTAACTTCGCTTTTCTTGGTTTTCCTCCGTTCTATCTCCGCTTTTCTTGGTTTTCCTCTGCTCTAACTTCACTTTTCTTGGTTTTCCTTCGAACTAACCTCGCTTTTCTTGGTTTTCCTCCGCTCTAACCCAGCTTTTCTTGGTTTTCCTCCGCTCTAACTTCGCTTTTCTTGGATTTCCTCCTCTCTAACCCTGCTTATCTTTGTTTTCCTTCTCTCTAACATCATTTTTCTTGGTTTTCCTCTTATCTAACTTCGCTTTTCTTGGTTTTCCTCCGCTCTAAACCAGCTTTTCTGGGTTTTTCTCCACTCTAACCATTCTTTTCTTGGATTTCTGCTGCTCTAACCGCGCTTTTCTTTGTATTCTTCCTCTAACTCCTTTTTCTTGGTTTTCCTTCGCTCTATCCCCGATTATCATGGTTTTCCTCCACTCTAACCCCGCTTTTCCTGGTTTTCCTCCGTTCTATCTCCGCTTTTCTTGGTTTTCCTCTGCTCTAACTTCACTTTTCTTGGTTTTCCTCCGAACTAACCCCGCTTTTCTTGGTTTTCCTCCGCTCTAACCACGCTTTTCTCGGTTTTCCTCCGCACTTATTCCGCTTTTCTTGGTTTTCCTCACCTCTAACTTCACTTTTCTTTCTTTTCCTCCGCTCTAATCCCGCTTTTCATGCTTTTCCTCCTCTCTAAACCCGATTTTTTTGGTTTTCCTCCGCTCTAACCCCGCTTTTCTTGGTTCTCCTCCACACTAACCCCGTTTTTCTTCGATTTCCTCCGCTTAACCCAACTTTTCTTGGTTTTTTTTCTCTCTAACCCCGCTTATCTTGGTTTTCCTCCGCTCTAACTTCACTTTTCTTGGTTTTCCTCCTTTCTAACCTCTCTTTTCTTGGTTTTCCTCACCTCTAACTTCGCTTTTCTTGGTTTTCCTCCGTTCTATCTCCGCTTTTCTTGGTTTTCCTCTGCTCTAACTTCGCTTTTCTTGGTTTTCCTCCGAACTAACCCCGCTTTTCTTGGTTTTCCTCCGCTCTAACCACGCTTTTCTCGGTTTTCCTCCGCACTTATTCCGCTTTTCTTGGTTTTCCTCACCTCTAACTTCACTTTTCTTTCTTTTCCTCTGCTCTAATCCCGCTTTTCATGCTTTTCCTCCTCTCTAAACCCGATTTTTTTGGTTTTCCTCCGCTCTAACCCCGCTTTTCTTGGTTCTCCTCCACACTAACCCAGTTTTTCTTCGATTTCCTCCGCTTAACCCAACTTTTCTTGGTTTTCCTCCGCTCTAACTCCGCTTTTCTTGGTTTTCCTCCGCTCTAACTTCACTTTTCTTGGTTTTCCTCCTTTCTAACCTCTCTTTTCTTGGTTTTCCTCCACTCTATCTTCGCTTTTCTTGGTTTTCCTCCGCTCTAACCCCGCTTTTCTTGGTTTTCCTCTGCACTTATTCCGCTTTTCTTGGTTTTCCTCCGCTCTAAGTTTGCTTTTCTTGGTTTTTCTCCACTCTAACCATGCTTTTCATAGTTTCATAGTTTCGTGCTGGTTGGAAGGGACCTTACAGATCATCGACTCCAGCTCCCGGGATTCGAGCCTCTGTGTAGCAGAGCGGCACTTCTACCACTTGCGCCATAGGGGGGATTCGAACTACGGGCCCCAGTGTTGCAAGGAGGTGTCTTTAACCACTGCGCCACCGGGGCACACTTGGATTTCTGCTGCTCTAACCGCGCTTTTCTTTGTTTTCTTCCTCTCTAACTTCTTTTTATTGGTTTTCCTTCCTCTCTAACCCCGATTATCTTGGTTTTCCTGCTCTCTAACCCGCTTTTCTTGGTTTTCTTCCGTTCTAACTCTGCTTTTCTTGGTTTTCCTCCACTCTAACCCCGCATTTCTTGGTTTTCATCCGCATGAACCTCGCTTTTCTTGGTTTTCCTCCGCTCTAACCCAGCTTTTCTTGGTTTTCCTCCGCTCTAACTTCGCTTTTCTTGGATTTCCTCCGCTCTAACCCTGCTTATCTTTGTTTTTCTCCTCTCTAACATCATTTTTCTTGGTTTTCCTCTTATCTAACTTCGCTTTTCTTGGTTTTCCTCCGCTCTAAACCAGCTTTTCTGGGTTTTTCTCCACTCTAACCATTCTTTTCTTGGATTTCTGCTGCTCTAACCGCGCTTTTCTTTGTATTCTTCCTCTAACTCCTTTTTCTTGGTTTTCCTTCGCTCTATCCTCGATTATCATGGTTTTCCTCCACTCTAACCCCACTTTTCCTGGTTTTCTTCCGTTCTATCTCCACTTTTCTTGGTTTCCCACCGCTCTAACTTCACTTTCCTTGGTTTTCCTTCGCACTAACCCCGCTTTTCTTGGTTTTCCTTTGCTCTAACTTCACTTTTCTTGGTCTTCCTCCGAACTAACCCCGCTTTTCTTCGTTTTCCTCCGCTCTAACCCCGCTTTTCTTGGTTTTTCTCCGCTCTAACCCTGCTTTTCTTGGTTTTTCTCCACTCTAACCATACTTTTCTTGGATTTTTGCTGCTCTAACCGCGCTTTTCTTTGTTTTCTTCCTCTCTAACTTCTTTTTATTGGTTTTCCTTCGCTGTAACCCCGACTATCTTGGTTTTCCTCCAATCTAAGCCCGCTTTTCTTGGCTTTCCTCCGCTCTAACTTCACTTTCCTTGGTTTTCCTCCGCTCTAACCCCGCTTTTCTCGGTTTTCCTCCGCTCTAACTTCACTTTTCTTGGTTTTCCTCCGCTCTAACCCCGCTTTACTTGGTTTTCCTCCGCTCTAACTTCGCTTTTCTTGGTTTTCCTCTTTTCTAACCTCGCTTTCCTTGGTTTTCCTCCCCTCTAACCCCGCTTTTCTTGGTTTTTCTCCACTTTAACCCAGCTTTTCTTGGTTTTTCTCCACTCTAACCATGCTTTTCATAGTTTCATAGTTTCGTGCTGGTTGGAAGGGACCTTACAGATCATCGAGTCCAGCTCCCGGGATTCGAGCCTCTGTGTAGCAGAGCGGCACTTCTACCACTTGCGCCATAGGGGGGATTCGAACTACGGGCCCCAGTGTTGCAAGGCGGTGTCTTTAACCACTGCGCCACCGGGGCACACTTGGATTTCTGCTGCTCTAACCGCGCTTTTCTTTGTTTTCTTCCTCTCTAACTTCTTTTTATTGGTTTTCCTTCGCTGTAACCCCGACTATCTTGGTTTTCCTCCGCTCTAACCCTGCTTTTCTCGGTTTTCCTCCGCTCTAACTTCACTTTTCTTGGTTTTCCTCCGCTCTAACCCCGTTTTTCATGCTTTTCCTCCGCTCTAAACCCGATTTTCTTGGTTTTCCTCCGCTCTAACCCCGCTTTTCTTGGCTCTCCTCCACACTAACCCCGCTTTTCTTCGTTTTCCTCCGCTCTAACCCAGCTTTTCTTTGTTTTCCTCCGCTCTAACCCAGCTTTTCTTTGTTTTCCTCACCTCTAACTTATCTTTTCTTTCTTTTCCTCCGCTCTAACCCCATTTTTCTTGGTTTTCCTTCTCTCTAACCGCGCTTTTCTTGGTTTTCCTCCGCTCTAACCCCGCTTTTTTTGGTTTTCCTCTGCTCTAACTTCACTTTTCTTGGTTTTCCTCCTTTCTACCCCCGCTTTTCTTGGTTTTCCTCCGCTCTATCCCAGCTTTTCTTTGTTTTCCTCCGCTCTAACCCTGCTTTTCGTGGTTCTCCTCAGCACTTATTCCTCATTTCTTGGTTTTCCTCCGCACTTATTCCGCTTTTCTTTGTTTTCCTCTGCTCTAAAATCACTTTTCTTGGTTTTCCTCCTTTCTAACCCCGCTTTTCTTGGTTTTCCTCTGCTCTAACCCAGCTTTTCTTGGTTTTCCCCCGCTATAACCCCGCTTTTCTTGGTTTTCCTCCGCTCTAACTTCGCTTTTCTTGGTTATCCTCCGCTCTAAACCTGGCTATCTTTCTTTTCCTCCTCTCTAACATCATTTTTCTTGGTATTCCTCTTCTCTAACTTCGCTTTTCTTGGTTTTCCTTCTCTCTATCCCCTCTTTTCTTGGTTTTCCTCACTTCTATCTTCACTTTTCTTTCTTTTCCTCCGCTCTAACACCTCTTTTCTTGGTTTTCCTCCGCTCTATCTTCGCTTTTCTTGGTTTTCCTCCGCTCTAACCCCGCTTTTCTTTGTTTTCCTCTGCACTTATTCCGCTTTTCTTGGTTTTCCTCCGCTCTAAGTTCGCTTTTCTTGGTTTTCCTCCGCTCTAAACCTGCTTATCTTTCTTTTCCTCCTCTCTAACATCATTTTTCTTGGTATTCCTCTTCTCTAACTTCGCTTTTCTTGGTTTTCCTCCGCTCTATCCCCGCATTTCAAGGTTTTCCTCACCTCTATCTTCACTTTTCTTTCTTTTCCTCCACTCTAACCCCGATTATCTTGGTTTTCCTCCACTCTAACCCAGCTTTTACTGGTTTTCTTCTGCTCTATCCCCGCTTCTCTTGGTTTTCCTCACCTCTAACTTCACTTTTCTTTCTTTTCCTCCACTCTAACCCCGATTATCTTGGTTTTCCTCCACTCTAACCCCGCTTTTCTTGGTTTTCTTCCGTTCTAACTCTGCTTTTCTTGGTTTTCCTCCGCTCTAACCCCGCCATTCTTGGTTTTGATCCGCATGAACCTCGCTTTTCTTGGTTTTCCTCCGCTCTAACTATGCATTTCCTAGATTTCCTTCGCTCTAACCCAGCATTTATTGGTCTTACTCCGCTCTAACCCCGCTTTTCTTGGTTTTCCTCACCTCTAACTTCGCCTTTCTTGGTTTTCCTCCGCTCTAACCCCGCCTTTCTTGGTTTTCCTCTGCACTTATTCCGCTTTTCTTGGTTTTCCTCCGCTCTAAGTTCGCTTTTCTTAGTTTTTCTCCACTCTAACCATGCTTTTCATAGTTTCATAGTTTCGTGCTGGTTGGAAGGGACCTTACAGATCATCGAGTCCAGCTCCCGGGATTCGAGCCTCTGTGTAGCAGAGCGGCACTTCTACCACTTGCGCCATAGGGGGGATTCGAACTACGGGCCCCAGTGTTGCAAGGCGGCGTCTTTAACCACTGCGCCACCGGGGCACACTTGGATTTCTGCTGCTCTAACCGCGCTTTTCTTTGTTTTCTTCCTCTCTAACTTCTTTTTATTGGTTTTCCTCCGCTCTAACCCCGATTATCTTGGTTTTCCTGCTCTCTAACCCGCTTTTCTTGGTTTTCTTCCGTTCTAACTCTGCTTTTCTTGGTTTTCCTCCACTCTAACCCCGCATTTCTTGGTTTTCATCCGCATGAACCTCGCTTTTCTTGGTTTTCCTCCGCTCTAACCCAGCTTTTCTTGGTTTTCCTCCGCTCTAACTTCGCTTTTCTTGGATTTCCTCCGCTCTAACCCTGCTTATCTTTGTTTTTCTCCTCTCTAACATCATTTTTCTTGGTTTTCCTCTTATCTAACTTCGCTTTTCTTGGTTTTCCTCCGCTCTAAACCAGCTTTTCTGGGTTTTTCTCCACTCTAACCATTCTTTTCTTGGATTTCTGCTGCTCTAACCGCGCTTTTCTTTGTATTCTTCCTCTAACTCCTTTTTCTTGGTTTTCCTTCGCTCTATCCCCGATTATCATGGTTTTCCTCCACTCTAACCCCGCTTTTCCTGGTTTTCTTCCGTTCTATCTCCGCTTTTCTTGGTTTTCCTCCGCTCTAACTTCACTTTCCTTGGTTTTCCTCCGCACTAACCCCGCTTTTCTTGGTTTTCCTTTGCTCTAACTTCACTTTTCTTGGTCTTCCTCCGAACCAACCCCGCTTTTCTTCGTTTTCTTCCGCTCTAACCCCGCTTTTCTTGGTTTTTCTCCGCTCTAACCCTGCTTTTCTTGGTTTTTCTCCACTCTAACCATACTTTTCTTGGATTTTTGCTGCTCTAACCGCGCTTTTCTTTGTTTTCTTCCTCTCTAACTTCTTTTTATTGGTTTTCCTTCGCTGTAACCCCGACTATCTTGGTTTTCCTCCAATCTAAGCCCGCTTTTCTTGTCTTTCCTCCGTTCTAACTTCACTTTCCTTGGTTTTCCTCCGCTCTAACCCCGCTTTTCTCGGTTTTCCTCCGCTCTAACTTCACTTTTCTTGGTTTTCCTCCGCTCTAACCCCGCTTTACTTGGTTTTCCTCCGCTCTAAACCCGATTTTTTTGGTTTTCCTCCGCTCTAAACCCGCTTTTCTTGGTTCTCCTCCACACTATCCCCGCTTTTCTTCGTTTTCGTCCGCTCTAACCCAGCTTTTCATTGTTTTCCTCCGCTCTATCCCCGCTTTTCTTGGTTTTCCTCACCTCTAACTTACCTTTTCTTTCTTTTCCTCCGCTCTAACCCCGTTTTTCTTGGTTTTTTTTCTCTCTAACCCCGCTTATCTTGGTTTTCCTCCGCTCTAACCCCGCTTTTCTTGGTTTTCCTCCGCTCTATCCCAGCTTTTCTTGGATTTCCTCCGCCCTAACCCTGCTTATTTTTGTTTTCCTCCTCTCTAACATCATTTTTCTTGGTTTTCCTCTTATCTAACTTCCCTTTTCTTGGTTTTCCTCCGCTCTATACCAGCTTTTCTGGGTTTTTCTCCACTCTAACCATTCTTTTCTTGGATTTCTGCTGCTCTAACCGCGCTTTTCTTTGTTTTCTTCCTCTCTAACTTTATTGGTTTTCCCTCGCTCTAACCCCGATTATCTTGGTTTTCCTGCTCTCTAACCCGCTTTTCTTGGTTTTCTTCCGTTCTAACTCTGCTTTTCTTGGTTTTCCTCCACTCTAACCCCGCATTTCTTGGTTTTCATCCGCATGAACCTCGCTTTTCTTGGTTTTCCTCCGCTCTAACCCAGCTTTTCTTGGTTTTCCTCCGCTCTAACTTCGCTTTTCTTGGATTTCCTCCGCTCTAACCCTGCTTATCTTTGTTTTTCTCCTCTCTAACATCATTTTTCTTGGTTTTCCTCTTATCTAACTTCGCTTTTCTTGGTTTTCCTCCGCTCTAAACCAGCTTTTCTGGGTTTTTCTCCACTCTAACCATTCTTTTCTTGGATTTCTGCTGCTCTAACCGCGCTTTTCTTTGTATTCTTCCTCTAACTCCTTTTTCTTGGTTTTCCTTCGCTCTATCCTCGATTATCATGGTTTTCCTCCACTCTAACCCCACTTTTCCTGGTTTTCTTCCGTTCTATCTCCACTTTTCTTGGTTTCCCACCGCTCTAACTTCACTTTCCTTGGTTTTCCTTCGCACTAACCCCGCTTTTCTTGGTTTTCCTTTGCTCTAACTTCACTTTTCTTGGTCTTCCTCCGAACTAACCCCGCTTTTCTTCGTTTTCCTCCGCTCTAACCCCGCTTTTCTTGGTTTTTCTCCGCTCTAACCCTGCTTTTCTTGGTTTTTCTCCACTCTAACCATACTTTTCTTGGATTTTTGCTGCTCTAACCGCGCTTTTCTTTGTTTTCTTCCTCTCTAACTTCTTTTTATTGGTTTTCCTTCGCTGTAACCCCGACTATCTTGGTTTTCCTCCAATCTAAGCCCGCTTTTCTTGGCTTTCCTCCGCTCTAACTTCACTTTCCTTGGTTTTCCTCCGCTCTAACCCCGCTTTTCTCGGTTTTCCTCCGCTCTAACTTCACTTTTCTTGGTTTTCCTCCGCTCTAACCCCGCTTTACTTGGTTTTCCTCCGCTCTAACTTCGCTTTTCTTGGTTTTCCTCTTTTCTAACCTCGCTTTCCTTGGTTTTCCTCCCCTCTAACCCCGCTTTTCTTGGTTTTTCTCCACTTTAACCCAGCTTTTCTTGGTTTTTCTCCACTCTAACCATGCTTTTCATAGTTTCATAGTTTCGTGCTGGTTGGAAGGGACCTTACAGATCATCGAGTCCAGCTCCCGGGATTCGAGCCTCTGTGTAGCAGAGCGGCACTTCTACCACTTGCGCCATAGGGGGGATTCGAACTACGGGCCCCAGTGTTGCAAGGCGGTGTCTTTAACCACTGCGCCACCGGGGCACACTTGGATTTCTGCTGCTCTAACCGCGCTTTTCTTTGTTTTCTTCCTCTCTAACTTCTTTTTATTGGTTTTCCTTCGCTGTAACCCCGACTATCTTGGTTTTCCTCCGCTCTAACCCTGCTTTTCTCGGTTTTCCTCCGCTCTAACTTCACTTTTCTTGGTTTTCCTCCGCTCTAACCCCGTTTTTCATGCTTTTCCTCCGCTCTAAACCCGATTTTCTTGGTTTTCCTCCGCTCTAACCCCGCTTTTCTTGGCTCTCCTCCACACTAACCCCGCTTTTCTTCGTTTTCCTCCGCTCTAACCCAGCTTTTCTTTGTTTTCCTCCGCTCTAACCCAGCTTTTCTTTGTTTTCCTCACCTCTAACTTATCTTTTCTTTCTTTTCCTCCGCTCTAACCCCATTTTTCTTGGTTTTCCTTCTCTCTAACCGCGCTTTTCTTGGTTTTCCTCCGCTCTAACCCCGCTTTTTTTGGTTTTCCTCTGCTCTAACTTCACTTTTCTTGGTTTTCCTCCTTTCTACCCCCGCTTTTCTTGGTTTTCCTCCGCTCTATCCCAGCTTTTCTTTGTTTTCCTCCGCTCTAACCCTGCTTTTCGTGGTTCTCCTCAGCACTTATTCCTCATTTCTTGGTTTTCCTCCGCACTTATTCCGCTTTTCTTTGTTTTCCTCTGCTCTAAAATCACTTTTCTTGGTTTTCCTCCTTTCTAACCCCGCTTTTCTTGGTTTTCCTCTGCTCTAACCCAGCTTTTCTTGGTTTTCCCCCGCTATAACCCCGCTTTTCTTGGTTTTCCTCCGCTCTAACTTCGCTTTTCTTGGTTATCCTCCGCTCTAAACCTGGCTATCTTTCTTTTCCTCCTCTCTAACATCATTTTTCTTGGTATTCCTCTTCTCTAACTTCGCTTTTCTTGGTTTTCCTTCTCTCTATCCCCTCTTTTCTTGGTTTTCCTCACTTCTATCTTCACTTTTCTTTCTTTTCCTCCGCTCTAACACCTCTTTTCTTGGTTTTCCTCCGCTCTATCTTCGCTTTTCTTGGTTTTCCTCCGCTCTAACCCCGCTTTTCTTTGTTTTCCTCTGCACTTATTCCGCTTTTCTTGGTTTTCCTCCGCTCTAAGTTCGCTTTTCTTGGTTTTCCTCCGCTCTAAACCTGCTTATCTTTCTTTTCCTCCTCTCTAACATCATTTTTCTTGGTATTCCTCTTCTCTAACTTCGCTTTTCTTGGTTTTCCTCCGCTCTATCCCCGCATTTCAAGGTTTTCCTCACCTCTATCTTCACTTTTCTTTCTTTTCCTCCACTCTAACCCCGATTATCTTGGTTTTCCTCCACTCTAACCCAGCTTTTACTGGTTTTCTTCTGCTCTATCCCCGCTTCTCTTGGTTTTCCTCACCTCTAACTTCACTTTTCTTTCTTTTCCTCCACTCTAACCCCGATTATCTTGGTTTTCCTCCACTCTAACCCCGCTTTTCTTGGTTTTCTTCCGTTCTAACTCTGCTTTTCTTGGTTTTCCTCCGCTCTAACCCCGCCATTCTTGGTTTTGATCCGCATGAACCTCGCTTTTCTTGGTTTTCCTCCGCTCTAACTATGCATTTCCTAGATTTCCTTCGCTCTAACCCAGCATTTATTGGTCTTACTCCGCTCTAACCCCGCTTTTCTTGGTTTTCCTCACCTCTAACTTCGCCTTTCTTGGTTTTCCTCCGCTCTAACCCCGCCTTTCTTGGTTTTCCTCTGCACTTATTCCGCTTTTCTTGGTTTTCCTCCGCTCTAAGTTCGCTTTTCTTAGTTTTTCTCCACTCTAACCATGCTTTTCATAGTTTCATAGTTTCGTGCTGGTTGGAAGGGACCTTACAGATCATCGAGTCCAGCTCCCGGGATTCGAGCCTCTGTGTAGCAGAGCGGCACTTCTACCACTTGCGCCATAGGGGGGATTCGAACTACGGGCCCCAGTGTTGCAAGGCGGCGTCTTTAACCACTGCGCCACCGGGGCACACTTGGATTTCTGCTGCTCTAACCGCGCTTTTCTTTGTTTTCTTCCTCTCTAACTTCTTTTTATTGGTTTTCCTCCGCTCTAACCCCGATTATCTTGGTTTTCCTGCTCTCTAACCCGCTTTTCTTGGTTTTCTTCCGTTCTAACTCTGCTTTTCTTGGTTTTCCTCCACTCTAACCCCGCATTTCTTGGTTTTCATCCGCATGAACCTCGCTTTTCTTGGTTTTCCTCCGCTCTAACCCAGCTTTTCTTGGTTTTCCTCCGCTCTAACTTCGCTTTTCTTGGATTTCCTCCGCTCTAACCCTGCTTATCTTTGTTTTTCTCCTCTCTAACATCATTTTTCTTGGTTTTCCTCTTATCTAACTTCGCTTTTCTTGGTTTTCCTCCGCTCTAAACCAGCTTTTCTGGGTTTTTCTCCACTCTAACCATTCTTTTCTTGGATTTCTGCTGCTCTAACCGCGCTTTTCTTTGTATTCTTCCTCTAACTCCTTTTTCTTGGTTTTCCTTCGCTCTATCCCCGATTATCATGGTTTTCCTCCACTCTAACCCCGCTTTTCCTGGTTTTCTTCCGTTCTATCTCCGCTTTTCTTGGTTTTCCTCCGCTCTAACTTCACTTTCCTTGGTTTTCCTCCGCACTAACCCCGCTTTTCTTGGTTTTCCTTTGCTCTAACTTCACTTTTCTTGGTCTTCCTCCGAACCAACCCCGCTTTTCTTCGTTTTCTTCCGCTCTAACCCCGCTTTTCTTGGTTTTTCTCCGCTCTAACCCTGCTTTTCTTGGTTTTTCTCCACTCTAACCATACTTTTCTTGGATTTTTGCTGCTCTAACCGCGCTTTTCTTTGTTTTCTTCCTCTCTAACTTCTTTTTATTGGTTTTCCTTCGCTGTAACCCCGACTATCTTGGTTTTCCTCCAATCTAAGCCCGCTTTTCTTGTCTTTCCTCCGTTCTAACTTCACTTTCCTTGGTTTTCCTCCGCTCTAACCCCGCTTTTCTCGGTTTTCCTCCGCTCTAACTTCACTTTTCTTGGTTTTCCTCCGCTCTAACCCCGCTTTACTTGGTTTTCCTCCGCTCTAAACCCGATTTTTTTGGTTTTCCTCCGCTCTAAACCCGCTTTTCTTGGTTCTCCTCCACACTATCCCCGCTTTTCTTCGTTTTCGTCCGCTCTAACCCAGCTTTTCATTGTTTTCCTCCGCTCTATCCCCGCTTTTCTTGGTTTTCCTCACCTCTAACTTACCTTTTCTTTCTTTTCCTCCGCTCTAACCCCGTTTTTCTTGGTTTTTTTTCTCTCTAACCCCGCTTATCTTGGTTTTCCTCCGCTCTAACCCCGCTTTTCTTGGTTTTCCTCCGCTCTATCCCAGCTTTTCTTGGATTTCCTCCGCCCTAACCCTGCTTATTTTTGTTTTCCTCCTCTCTAACATCATTTTTCTTGGTTTTCCTCTTATCTAACTTCCCTTTTCTTGGTTTTCCTCCGCTCTATACCAGCTTTTCTGGGTTTTTCTCCACTCTAACCATTCTTTTCTTGGATTTCTGCTGCTCTAACCGCGCTTTTCTTTGTTTTCTTCCTCTCTAACTTTATTGGTTTTCCCTCGCTCTAACCCCGATTATCTTGGTTTTCCTGCTCTCTAACCCGCTTTTCTTGGTTTTCTTCCGTTCTAACTCTGCTTTTCTTGGTTTTCCTCCACTCTAACCCCGCATTTCTTGGTTTTCATCCGCATGAACCTCGCTTTTCTTGGTTTTCCTCCGCTCTAACCCAGCTTTTCTTGGTTTTCCTCCGCTCTAACTTCGCTTTTCTTGGATTTCCTCCACTCTAACCCTGCTTTTCTTTGTTTTTCTCCTCTCTAACATCCTTTTTCTTGGTTTTCCTCTTATCTAACTTCGCTTTTCTTGGTTTTCCTCCGCTCTAAACCAGCTTTTCTGGGTTTTTCTCCACTCTAACCATTCTTTTCTTGGATTTCTGCTGCTCTAACCGCGCTTTTCTTTGTATTCTTCCTCTAACTCCTTTTTCTTGGTTTTCCTTCGCTCTATCCCCGATTATCATGGTTTTCCTCCACTCTAACCCCGCTTTTCTTGGTTTTCCTCCGCTCTATCTCCGCTTTTCTTGGTTTTCCTCTGCTCTAACTTCACTTTTCTTGGTTTTCCTCCGAACTAACCCCGCTTTTCTTGGTTTTCCTCCGCTCTAACCACGCTTTTCTCGGTTTTCCTCCGCACTTATTCCGCTTTTCTTGGTTTTCCTCACCTCTAACTTCACTTTTCTTTCTTTTCCTCCGCTCTAATCCCGCTTTTCATGCTTTTCCTCCTCTCTAAACCCGATTTTTTTGGTTTTCCTCCGCTCTAACCCCGCTTTTCTTGGTTCTCCTCCACACTAACCCCGTTTTTCTTCGATTTCCTCCGCTTAACCCAACTTTTCTTGGTTTTCCTCCGCTCTAACTCCGCTTTTCTTGGTTTTCCTCCGCTCTAACTTCACTTTTCTTGGTTTTCCTCCTTTCTAACCTCTCTTTTCTTGGTTTTCCTCCACTCTATCTTCGCTTTTCTTGGTTTTCCTCCGTTCTATCTCCGCTTTTCTTGGTTTTCCTCTGCACTAACTTCACTTTTCTTGGTTTTCCTCCGAACTAACCTCGCTTTTCTTGGTTTTCCTCCGCTCTAACCCAGCTTTTCTTGGTTTTCCTCCGCTCTAACTTCGCTTTTCTTGGATTTCCTCCGCTCTAACCCTGCTTATCTTTGTTTTCCTTCTCTCTAACATCATTTTTCTTGGTTTTCCTCTTATCTAACTTCGCTTTTCTTGGTTTTCCTCCGCTCTAAACCAGCTTTTCTGGGTTTTTCTCCACTCTAACCATTCTTTTCTTGGATTTCTGCTGCTCTAACCGCGCTTTTCTTTGTATTCTTCCTCTAACTCCTTTTTCTTGGTTTTCCTTCGCTCTATCCCCGATTATCATGGTTTTCCTCCACTCTAACCCCGCTTTTCCTGGTTTTCCTCCGTTCTATCTCCGCTTTTCTTGGTTTTCCTCTGCTCTAACTTCACTTTTCTTGGTTTTCCTCCGAACTAACCCCGCTTTTCTTGGTTTCCTCCGCTCTAACCACGCTTTTCTCGGTTTTCCTCCGCACTTATTCCGCTTTTCTTGGTTTTCCTCACCTCTAACTTCACTTTTCTTTCTTTTCCTCCGCTCTAATCCCGCTTTTCATGCTTTTCCTCCTCTCTAAACCCGATTTTTTTGGTTTTCCTCCACTCTAACCCCGCTTTTCTTGGTTCTCCTCCACACTAACCCCGTTTTTCTTCGATTTCCTCCGCTTAACCCAACTTTTCTTGGTTTTTTTTCTCTCTAACCCCGCTTATCTTGGTTTTCCTCCGCTCTAACTTCACTTTTCTTGGTTTTCCTCCTTTCTAACCTCTCTTTTCTTGGTTTTCCTCACCTCTAACTTCGCTTTTCTTGGTTTTCCTCCGTTCTATCTCCGCTTTTCTTGGTTTTCCTCTGCTCTAACTTCGCTTTTCTTCGTTTTCCTCCGAACTAACCCCGCTTTTCTTGGTTTTCCTCCGCTCTAACCACGCTTTTCTCGATTTTCCTCAGCACTTATTCCGCTTTTCTTGGTTTTCCTCACCTCTAACTTCACTTTTCTTTCTTTTCCTCTGCTCTAATCCCGCTTTTCATGCTTTTCCTCCTCTCTAAACCCGATTTTTTTGGTTTTCCTCCGCTCTAACCCCGCTTTTCTTGGTTCTCCTCCACACTAACCCAGTTTTTCTTCGATTTCCTCCGCTTAACCCAACTTTTCTTGGTTTTCCTCCGCTCTAACTCCGCTTTTCTTGGTTTTCCTCCGCTCTAACTTCACTTTTCTTGGTTTTCCTCCTTTCTAACCTCTCTTTTCTTGGTTTTCCTCCACTCTATCTTCGCTTTTCTTGGTTTTCCTCCGCTCTAACCCCGCTTTTCTTGGTTTTCCTCTGCACTTATTCCGCTTTTCTTGGTTTTCCTCCGCTCTAAGTTCGCTTTTCTTGGTTTTTCTCCACTCTATGCATGCTTTTCATAGTTTCATAGTTTCGTGCTGGTTGGAAGGGACCTTACAGATCATCGACTCCAGCTCCCGGGATTCGAGCCTCTGTGTAGCAGAGCGGCACTTCTACCACTTGCGCCATAGGGGGGATTCGAACTACGGGCCCCAGTGTTGCAAGGAGGTGTCTTTAACCACTGCGCCACCGGGGCACACTTGGATTTCTGCTGCTCTAACCGCGCTTTTCTTTGTTTTCTTCCTCTCTAACTTCTTTTTATTGGTTTTCCTTCCTCTCTAACCCCGATTATCTTGGTTTTCCTGCTCTCTAACCCGCTTTTCTTGGTTTTCTTCCGTTCTAACTCTGCTTTTCTTGGTTTTCCTCCACTCTAACCCCGCATTTCTTGGTTTTCATCCGCATGAACCTCGCTTTTCTTGGTTTTCCTCCGCTCTAACCCAGCTTTTCTTGGTTTTCCTCCGCTCTAACTTCGCTTTTCTTGGATTTCCTCCGCTCTAACCCTGCTTATCTTTGTTTTTCTCCTCTCTAACATCATTTTTCTTGGTTTTCCTCTTATCTAACTTCGCTTTTCTTGGTTTTCCTCCGCTCTAAACCAGCTTTTCTGGGTTTTTCTCCACTCTAACCATTCTTTTCTTGGATTTCTGCTGCTCTAACCGCGCTTTTCTTTGTATTCTTCCTCTAACTCCTTTTTCTTGGTTTTCCTTCGCTCTATCCTCGATTATCATGGTTTTCCTCCACTCTAACCCCGCTTTTCCTGGTTTTCTTCCGTTCTATCTCCACTTTTCTTGGTTTTCCACCGCTCTAACTTCACTTTCCTTGGTTTTCCTTCGCACTAACCCCGCTTTTCTTGGTTTTCCTTTGCTCTAACTTCACTTTTCTTGGTCTTCCTCCGAACTAACCCCGCTTTTCTTCGTTTTCCTCCGCTCTAACCCCGCTTTTCTTGGTTTTTCTCCGCTCTAACCCTGCTTTTCTTGGTTTTTCTCCACTCTAACCATACTTTTCTTGGATTTTTGCTGCTCTAACCGCGCTTTTCTTTGTTTTCTTCCTCTCTAACTTCTTTTTATTGGTTTTCCTTCGCTGTAACCCCGACTATCTTGGTTTTCCTCCAATCTAAGCCCGCTTTTCTTGGCTTTCCTCCGCTCTAACTTCACTTTCCTTGGTTTTCCTCCGCTCTAACCCCGCTTTTCTCGGTTTTCCTCCGCTCTAACTTCACTTTTCTTGGTTTTCCTCCGCTCTAACCTCGCTTTACTTGGTTTTCCTCCGCTCTAACTTCGCTTTTCTTGGTTTTCCTCTTTTCTAACCTCGCTTTCCTTGGTTTTCCTCCCCTCTAACCCCGCTTTTCTTGGTTTTTCTCCACTTTAACCCAGCTTTTCTTGGTTTTTCTCCACTCTAACCATGCTTTTCATAGTTTCATAGTTTCGTGCTGGTTGGAAGGGACCTTACAGATCATCGAGTCCAGCTCCCGGGATTCGAGCCTCTGTGTAGCAGAGCGGCACTTCTACCACTTGCGCCATAGGGGGGATTCGAACTACGGGCCCCAGTGTTGCAAGGCGGTGTCTTTAACCACTGCGCCACCGGGGCACACTTGGATTTCTGCTGCTCTAACCGCGCTTTTCTTTGTATTCTTCCTCTAACTCCTTTTTCTTGGTTTTCCTTCGCTCTATCCCCGATTATCATGGTTTTCCTCCACTCTAACCCCGCTTTTCTTGGTTTTCCTCCGCTCTATCTCCGCTTTTATTGGTTTTCCTCTGCTCTAACTTCACTTTTCTTGGTTTTCCTCCGAACTAACCCCGCTTTTCTTGGTTTTCCTCCGCTCTAACCACGCTTTTCTCGGTTTTCCTCCGCACTTATTCCGCTTTTCTTGGTTTTCCTCACCTCTAACTTCACTTTTCTTTCTTTTCCTCCGCTCTAATCCCGCTTTTCATGCTTTTCCTCCTCTCTAAACCCGATTTTTTTGGTTTTCCTCCGCTCAAACCCCGCTTTTCTTGGTTCTCCTCCACACTAACCCCGTTTTTCTTCGATTTCCTCCGCTTAACCCAACTTTTCTTGGTTTTCCTCCGCTCTAACTCCGCTTTTCTTGGTTTTCCTCCGCTCTAACTTCACTTTTCTTGGTTTTCCTCCTTTCTAACCTCTCTTTTCTTGGTTTTCCTCCACTCTATCTTCGCTTTTCTTGGTTTTCCTCCGTTCTATCTCCGCTTTTCTTGGTTTTCCTCTGCACTAACTTCACTTTTCTTGGTTTTCCTCCGAACTAACCTCGCTTTTCTTGGTTTTCCTCCGCTCTAACCCAGCTTTTCTTGGTTTTCCTCCGCTCTAACTTCGCTTTTCTTGGATTTCCTTTGCTCTAACCCTGCTTATCTTTGTTTTCCTTCTCTCTAACATCATTTTTCTTGGTTTTCCTCTTATCTAACTTCGCTTTTCTTGGTTTTCCTCCGCTCTAAACCAGCTTTTCTGGGTTTTTCTCCACTCTAACCATTCTTTTCTTGGATTTCTGCTGCTCTAACCGCGCTTTTCTTTGTATTCTTCCTCTAACTCCTTTTTCTTGGTTTTCCTTCGCTCTATCCCCGATTATCATGGTTTTCCTCCACTCTAACCCCGCTTTTCCTGGTTTTCCTCCGTTCTATCTCCGCTTTTCTTGGTTTTCCTCTGCTCTAACTTCACTTTTCTTGGTTTTCCTCCGAACTAACCCCGCTTTTCTTGGTTTCCTCCGCTCTAACCACGCTTTTCTCGGTTTTCCTCCGCACTTATTCCGCTTTTCTTGGTTTTCCTCACCTCTAACTTCACTTTTCTTTCTTTTCCTCCGCTCTAATCCCGCTTTTCATGCTTTTCCTCCTCTCTAAACCCGATTTTTTTGGTTTTCCTCCGCTCTAACCCCGCTTTTCTTGGTTCTCCTCCACACTAACCCCGTTTTTCTTCGATTTCCTCCGCTTAACCCAACTTTTCTTGGTTTTTTTTCTCTCTAACCCCGCTTATCTTGGTTTTCCTCCGCTCTAACTTCACTTTTCTTGGTTTTCCTCCTTTCTAACCTCTCTTTTCTTGGTTTTCCTCCACTCTATCTTCGCTTTTCTTGGTTTTCCTCCGTTCTATCTCCGCTTTTCTTGGTTTTCCTCTGCTCTAACTTCGCTTTTCTTCGTTTTCCTCCGAACTAACCCCGCTTTTCTTGGTTTTCCTCCGCTCTAACCACGCTTTTCTCGATTTTCCTCAGCACTTATTCCGCTTTTCTTGGTTTTCCTCACCTCTAACTTCACTTTTCTTTCTTTTCCTCTGCTCTAATCCCGCTTTTCATGCTTTTCCTCCTCTCTAAACCCGATTTTTTTGGTTTTCCTCCGCTCTAGCCCCGCTTTTCTTGGTTCTCCTCCACACTAACCCAGTTTTTCTTCGATTTCCTCCGCTTAACCCAACTTTTCTTGGTTTTCCTCCGCTCTAACTCCGCTTTTCTTGGTTTTCCTCCGCTCTAACTTCACTTTTCTTGGTTTTCCTCCTTTCTAACCTCTCTTTTCTTGGTTTTCCTCCACTCTATCTTCGCTTTTCTTGGTTTTCCTCCGCTCTAACCCCGCTTTTCTTGGTTTTCCTCTGCACTTATTCCGCTTTTCTTGGTTTTCCTCCGCTCTAAGTTCGCTTTTCTTGGTTTTTCTCCACTCTATGCATGCTTTTCATAGTTTCATAGTTTCGTGCTGGTTGGAAGGGACCTTACAGATCATCGACTCCAGCTCCCGGGATTCGAGCCTCTGTGTAGCAGAGCGGCACTTCTACCACTTGCGCCATAGGGGGGATTCGAACTACGGGCCCCAGTGTTGCAAGGAGGTGTCTTTAACCACTGCGCCACCGGGGCACACTTGG
The DNA here is from genome assembly GCF_054131305.1 of Coturnix japonica. Taxonomy (NCBI): domain Eukaryota; kingdom Metazoa; phylum Chordata; class Aves; order Galliformes; family Phasianidae; genus Coturnix; species Coturnix japonica. The sequence goes on from NC_140669.1 coordinate 34,644,185, forward strand.
ATTTCTGCTGCTCTAACCGCGCTTTTCTTTGTTTTCTTCCTCTCTAACTTCTTTTTATTCGTTTTCCTTCCTCTCTAACCCCGATTATCTTGGTTTTCCTGCTCTCTAACCCGCTTTTCTTGGTTTTCTTCCGTTCTAACTCTGCTTTTCTTGGTTTTCCTCCACTCTAACCCCGCATTTCTTGGTTTTCATCCGCATGAACCTCGCTTTTCTTGGTTTTCCTCCGCTCTAACCCAGCTTTTCTTGGTTTTCCTCCGCTCTAACTTCGCTTTTCTTGGATTTCCTCCGCTCTAACCCTGCTTATCTTTGTTTTTCTCCTCTCTAACATCATTTTTCTTGGTTTTCCTCTTATCTAACTTCGCTTTTCTTGGTTTTCCTCCGCTCTAAACCAGCTTTTCTGGGTTTTTCTCCACTCTAACCATTCTTTTCTTGGATTTCTGCTGCTCTAACCGCGCTTTTCTTTGTATTCTTCCTCTAACTCCTTTTTCTTGGTTTTCCTTCGCTCTATCCTCGATTATCATGGTTTTCCTCCACTCTAACCCCGCTTTTCCTGGTTTTCTTCCGTTCTATCTCCACTTTTCTTGGTTTTCCACCGCTCTAACTTCACTTTCCTTGGTTTTCCTTCGCACTAACCCCGCTTTTCTTGGTTTTCCTTTGCTCTAACTTCACTTTTCTTGGTCTTCCTCCGAACTAACCCCGCTTTTCTTCGTTTTCCTCCGCTCTAACCCCGCTTTTCTTGGTTTTTCTCCGCTCTAACCCTGCTTTTCTTGGTTTTTCTCCACTCTAACCATACTTTTCTTGGATTTTTGCTGCTCTAACCGCGCTTTTCTTTGTTTTCTTCCTCTCTAACTTCTTTTTATTGGTTTTCCTTCGCTGTAACCCCGACTATCTTGGTTTTCCTCCAATCTAAGCCCGCTTTTCTTGGCTTTCCTCCGCTCTAACTTCACTTTCCTTGGTTTTCCTCCGCTCTAACCCCGCTTTTCTCGGTTTTCCTCCGCTCTAACTTCACTTTTCTTGGTTTTCCTCCGCTCTAACCCCGCTTTACTTGGTTTTCCTCCGCTCTAACTTCGCTTTTCTTGGTTTTCCTCTTTTCTAACCTCGCTTTCCTTGGTTTTCCTCCCCTCTAACCCCGCTTTTCTTGGTTTTTCTCCACTTTAACCCAGCTTTTCTTGGTTTTTCTCCACTCTAACCATGCTTTTCATAGTTTCATAGTTTCGTGCTGGTTGGAAGGGACCTTACAGATCATCGAGTCCAGCTCCCGGGATTCGAGCCTCTGTGTAGCAGAGCGGCACTTCTACCACTTGCGCCATAGGGGGGATTCGAACTACGGGCCCCAGTGTTGCAAGGCGGTGTCTTTAACCACTGCGCCACCGGGGCACACTTGGATTTCTGCTGCTCTAACCGCGCTTTACTTTGTTTTCTTCCTCTCTAACTTCTTTTTATTGGTTTTCCTTCGCTGTAACCCCGACTATCTTGGTTTTCCTCCGCTCTAACCCTGCTTTTCTCGGTTTTCCTCCGCTCTAACTTCACTTTTCTTGGTTTTCCTCCGCTCTAACCCCGTTTTTCATGCTTTTCCTCCGCTCTAAACCCGATTTTCTTGGTTTTCCTCCGCTCTAACCCCGCTTTTCTTGGCTCTCCTCCACACTAACCCCGCTTTTCTTCGTTTTCCTCCGCTCTAACCCAGCTTTTCTTTGTTTTCCTCCGCTCTAACCCAGCTTTTCTTTGTTTTCCTCACCTCTAACTTATCTTTTCTTTCTTTTCCTCCGCTCTAACCCCATTTTTCTTGGTTTTCCTTCTCTCTAACCGCGCTTTTCTTGGTTTTCCTCCGCTCTAACCCCGCTTTTTTTGGTTTTCCTCCGCTCTAACTTCACTTTTCTTGGTTTTCCTCCTTTCTACCCCCGCTTTTCTTGGTTTTCCTCCGCTCTATCCCAGCTTTTCTTTGTTTTCCTCCGCTCTAACCCTGCTTTTCGTGGTTCTCCTCAGCACTTATTCCTCATTTCTTGGTTTTCCTCCGCACTTATTCCGCTTTTCTTTGTTTTCCTCTGCTCTAAAATCACTTTTCTTGGTTTTCCTCCTTTCTAACCCCGCTTTTCTTGGTTTTCCTCTGCTCTAACCCAGCTTTTCTTGGTTTTCCCCCGCTATAACCCCGCTTTTCTTGGTTTTCCTCCGCTCTAACTTCGCTTTTCTTGGTTATCCTCCGCTCTAAACCTGGCTATCTTTCTTTTCCTCCTCTCTAACATCATTTTTCTTGGTATTCCTCTTCTCTAACTTCGCTTTTCTTGGTTTTCCTTCTCTCTATCCCCTCTTTTCTTGGTTTTCCTCACTTCTATCTTCACTTTTCTTTCTTTTCCTCCGCTCTAACACCTCTTTTCTTGGTTTTCCTCCGCTCTATCTTCGCTTTTCTTGGTTTTCCTCCGCTCTAACCCCGCTTTTCTTTGTTTTCCTCTGCACTTATTCCGCTTTTCTTGGTTTTCCTCCGCTCTAAGTTCGCTTTTCTTGGTTTTCCTCCGCTCTAAACCTGCTTATCTTTCTTTTCCTCCTCTCTAACATCATTTTTCTTGGTATTCCTCTTCTCTAACTTCGCTTTTCTTGGTTTTCCTCCGCTCTATCCCCGCATTTCAAGGTTTTCCTCACCTCTATCTTCACTTTTCTTTCTTTTCCTCCACTCTAACCCCGATTATCTTGGTTTTCCTCCACTCTAACCCAGCTTTTACTGGTTTTCTTCTGCTCTATCCCCGCTTCTCTTGGTTTTCCTCACCTCTAACTTCACTTTTCTTTCTTTTCCTCCACTCTAACCCCGATTATCTTGGTTTTCCTCCACTCTAACCCCGCTTTTCTTGGTTTTCTTCCGTTCTAACTCTGCTTTTCTTGGTTTTCCTCCGCTCTAACCCCGCCATTCTTGGTTTTGATCCGCATGAACCTCGCTTTTCTTGGTTTTCCTCCGCTCTAACTATGCATTTCCTAGATTTCCTTCGCTCTAACCCAGCATATATTGGTCTTACTCCGCTCTAACCCCGCTTTTCTTGGTTTTCCTCACCTCTAAATTCGCTTTTCTTGGTTTTCCTCCGCTCTAACCCCGCCTTTCTTGGTTTTCCTCTGCACTTATTCCGCTTTTCTTGGTTTTCCTCCGCTCTAAGTTCGCTTTTCTTAGTTTTTCTCCACTCTAACCATGCTTTTCATAGTTTCATAGTTTCGTGCTGGTTGGAAGGGACCTTACAGATCATCGAGTCCAGCTCCCGGGATTCGAGCCTCTGTGTAGCAGAGCGGCACTTCTACCACTTGCGCCATAGGGGGGATTCGAACTACGGGCCCCAGTGTTGCAAGGCGGCGTCTTTAACCACTGCGCCACCGGGGCACACTTGGATTTCTGCTGCTCTAACCGCGCTTTTCTTTGTTTTCTTCCTCTCTAACTTCTTTTTATTGGTTTTCCTCCGCTCTAACCCCGATTATCTTGGTTTTCCTGCTCTCTAACCCGCTTTTCTTGGTTTTCTTCCGTTCTAACTCTGCTTTTCTTGGTTTTCCTCCACTCTAACCCCGCATTTCTTGGTTTTCATCCGCATGAACCCCGCTTTTCTTGGTTTTCCTCCGCTCTAACCCAGCTTTTCTTGGTTTTCCTCCGCTCTAACTTCGCTTTTCTTGGATTTCCTCCGCTCTAACCCTGCTTATCTTTGTTTTTCTCCTCTCTAACATCATTTTTCTTGGTTTTCCTCTTATCTAACTTCGCTTTTCTTGGTTTTCCTCCGCTCTAAACCAGCTTTTCTGGGTTTTTCTCCACTCTAACCATTCTTTTCTTGGATTTCTGCTGCTCTAACCGCGCTTTTCTTTGTATTCTTCCTCTAACTCCTTTTTCTTGGTTTTCCTTCGCTCTATCCCCGATTATCATGGTTTTCCTCCACTCTAACCCCGCTTTTCCTGGTTTTCTTCCGTTCTATCTCCGCTTTTCTTGGTTTTCCTCCGCTCTAACTTCACTTTCCTTGGTTTTCCTCCGCACTAACCCCGCTTTTCTTGGTTTTCCTTTGCTCTAACTTCACTTTTCTTGGTCTTCCTCCGAACCAACCCCGCTTTTCTTCGTTTTCCTCCGCTCTAACCCCGCTTTTCTTGGTTTTTCTCCGCTCTAACCCTGCTTTTCTTGGTTTTTCTCCACTCTAACCATACTTTTCTTGGATTTTTGCTGCTCTAACCGTGCTTTTCTTTGTTTTCTTCCTCTCTAACTTCTTTTTATTGGTTTTCCTTCGCTGTAACCCCGACTATCTTGGTTTTCCTCCAATCTAAGCCCGCTTTTCTTGGCTTTCCTCCGCTCTAACTTCACTTTCCTTGGTTTTCCTCCGCTCTAACCCCGCTTTTCTCGGTTTTCCTCCGCTCTAACTTCACTTTTCTTGGTTTTCCTCCGCTCTAACCCCGCTTTACTTGGTTTTCCTCCGCTCTAAACCCGATTTTTTTGGTTTTCCTCCGCTCTAAACCCGCTTTTCTTGGTTCTCCTCCACACTATCCCCGCTTTTCTTCGTTTTCGTCCGCTCTAACCCAGCTTTTCATTGTTTTCCTCCGCTCTATCCCCGCTTTTCTTGGTTTTCCTCACCTCTAACTTACCTTTTCTTTCTTTTCCTCCGCTCTAACCCCGTTTTTCTTGGTTTTTTTTCTCTCTAACCCCGCTTATCTTGGTTTTCCTCCGCTCTAACCCCGTTTTTCTTGGTTTTCCTCCGCTCTATCCCAGCTTTTCTTTGTTTTCCTCCGCTCTAACCCTGCTTTTCTTGGTTTTCCTCAGCACTTATTCTTCATTTCTTGGTTTTCCTCTGCACTTATTCCGCTTTTCTAGGTTTTCCTCTGCTCTAAGATCACTTTTCTTGGTTTTCCTCCTTTCTAACCCCGCTTTTCTTGGTTTTCCTCTGCTGTAACCCAGCTTTTCTTGGTTTTCCTCCGCTCTAAACCCGATTTTCTTGGTTTTCCTCCGCTCTAACCCCGCTTTTCTTGTTTCTCCTCCACACTAACCCCGCTTTTCTTCGTTTTCCTCCGCTCTAACCCAGGTTTTCTTTGTTTTCCTCCGCTCTATCCCCGCTTTTCTGGGTTTTCCTCACCTCTAACTTACCTTTTCTTTCTTTTCCTCCGCTCTAACCCCATTTTTCTTGGTTTTCCTTCTCTCTAACCGCGCTTTTCTTGGTTTTCCTCCGCACTTATTCCGCTTTTCTTTGTTTTCCTCTGCTCTAAATTCACTTTTCTTGGTTTTCCTCCTTTCTAACCCCGCTTTTCTTGGTTTTCCTCCGCTCTAACTTCGCTTTTTTTGGTTATCCTCCGCTCTAAACCTGGCTATCTTTCTTTTCCTCCTCTCTAACATCATTTTTCTTGGTATTCCTCTTCTCTAACTTCGCTTTTCTTGGTTTTCCTTCTCTCTATCCCCTCTTTTCTTGGTTTTCCTCACTTCTATCTTCACTTTTCTTTTTTTTCCTCCGCTCTAACACCTCTTTTCTTGGTTTTCCTCCGCTCTATCTTCGCTTTTCTTGGTTTTCCTCCGCTCTAACCCCGCTTTTCTTTGTTTTCCTCTGCATTTATTCCGCTTTTCTTGGTTTTCCTCCGCTCTAAGTTCGCTTTTCTTGGTTTTCCTCCGCTCTAAACCTGCTTATCTTTCTTTTCCTCCTCTCTAACATCATATTTCTTGGTATTCCTCTTCTCTAACTTCGCTTTTCTTGGTTTTCCTCCGCTCTATCCCCGCATTTCAAGGTTTTCCTCACCTCTATCTTCACTTTTCTTTCTTTTCCTCCACTCTAACCCCGATTATCTTGGTTTTCCTCCACTCTAACCCAGCTTTTACTGGTTTTCTTCTGCTCTATCCCCGCTTCTCTTGGTTTTCCTCACCTCTAACTTCACTTTTCTTTCTTTTCCTCCACTCTAACCCCGATTATCTTGGTTTTCCTCCACTCTAACCCCGCTTTTCTTGGTTTTCTTCCGTTCTAACTCTGCTTTTCTTGGTTTTCCTCCGCTCTAACCCCGCCATTCTTGGTTTTGATCCGCATGAACGTCACTTTTCTTGGTTTTCCTCCGCTCTAACTATGCATTTCCTAGATTTCCTTCGCTCTAACCCAGCATTTATTGGTCTTACTCCGCTCTAACCCCGCTTTTCTTGGTTTTCCTCACCTCTAACTTCGCTTTTCTTGGTTTTCCTCCGCTCTAACCCCGCTTTTCTTGGTTTTCCTCTGCACTTATTCCGCTTTTCTTGGTTTTTCTCCACTTTAACCCAGCTTTTCTTGGTTTTTCTCCACTCTAACCATGCTTTTCATAGTTTCATAGTTTCGTGCTGGTTGGAAGGGACCTTACAGATCATCGAGTCCAGCTCCCGGGATTCGAGCCTCTGTGCAGCAGAGCGGCACTTCTACCACTTGCGCCATAGGGGGGATTCGAACTACGGGCCCCAGTGTTGCAAGGCGGCGTCTTTAACCACTGTGCCACCGGGGCACACTTGGATTTCTGCTGCTCTAACCGCGCTTTTCTTTGTTTTCTTCCATTCTAACTTCTTTTTATTGGTTTTCCTCCGCTCTAACCCCGATTATCTTGGTTTTCCTGCTCTCTAACCCGCTTTTCTTGGTTTTCTTCCGTTCTAACTCTGCTTTTCTTGGTTTTCCTCCACTCTAACCCCGCATTTCTTGGTTTTCATCCGCATGAACCTCGCTTTTCTAGGTTTTCCTCCGCTCTAAACCAGCTTTTCTTGGATTTCCTCCGCTCTAACCCTGCTTATCTTTGTTTTTCTCCTCTCTAACATCATTTTTCTTGGTTTTCCTCTTATCTAACTTCACTTTTCTTGGTTTTCCTCCGCTCTAACTTCACTTTTCTTGGTTTTCCTCCTTTCTAACCTCTCTTTTCTTGGTTTTCCTCACCTCTAACTTCGCTTTTCTTGGTTTTCCTCCGATCTATCTCCGCTTTTCTTGGTTTTCCTCTGCTCTAACTTCACTTTTCTTGGTTTTCCTCCGAACTAACCCCGCTTTTCTTGGTTTTCCTCCGCTCTAACCACGCTTTTCTCGGTTTTCCTCCGCACTTATTCCGCTTTTCTTGGTTTTCCTCACCTCTAACTTCACTTTTCTTTCTTTTCCTCCGCTCTAATCCCGCTTTTCATGCTTTTCCTCCTCTCTAAACCCGATTTTTTTGGTTTTCCTCCGCTCTAACCCCGCTTTTCTTGGTTCTCCTCCACACTAACCCCGTTTTTCTTCGATTTCCTCCGCTTAACCCAACTTTTCTTGGTTTTCCTCCGCTCTAACTCCGCTTTTCTTGGTTTTCCTCCGCTCTAACTTCACTTTTCTTGGTTTTCCTCCTTTCTAACCTCTCTTTTCTTGGTTTTCCTCACCTCTAACTTCGCTTTTCTTGGTTTTCCTCCGTTCTATCTCCGCTTTTCTTGGTTTTCCTCTGCTCTAACTTCACTTTTCTTGGTTTTCCTTCGAACTAACCTCGCTTTTCTTGGTTTTCCTCCGCTCTAATCCAGCTTTTCTTGGTTTTCCTCCGCTCTAACTTCGCTTTTCTTGGATTTCCTCCGCTCTAACCCTGCTTATCTTTGTTTTCCTTCTCTCTAACATCATTTTTCTTGGTTTTCCTCTTATCTAACTTCGCTTTTCTTGGTTTTCCTCCGCTCTAAACCAGCTTTTCTGGGTTTTTCTCCACTCTAACCATTCTTTTCTTTGATTTCTGCTGCTCTAACCGCGCTTTTCTTTGTATTCTTCCTCTAACTCCTTTTTCTTGGTTTTCCTTCGCTCTATCCCCGATTATCATGGTTTTCCTCCACTCTAACCCCGCTTTTCCTGGTTTTCCTCCGTTCTATCTCCGCTTTTCTTGGTTTTCCTCTGCTCTAACTTCACTTTTCTTGGTTTTCCTCCGAACTAACCCCGCTTTTCTTGGTTTTCCTCCGCTCTAACCACGCTTTTCTCGGTTTTCCTCCGCACTTATTCCGCTTTTCTTGGTTTTCCTCACCTCTAACTTCACTTTTCTTTCTTTTCCTCCGCTCTAATCCCGCTTTTCATGCTTTTCCTCCTCTCTAAACCCGATTTTTTTGGTTTTCCTCCGCTCTAACCCCGCTTTTCTTGGTTCTCCTCCACACTAACCCCGTTTTTCTTCGATTTCCTCCGCTTAACCCAACTTTTCTTGGTTTTCCTCCGCTCTAACTCCGCTTTTCTTGGTTTTCCTCCGCTCTAACTTCACTTTTCTTGGTTTTCCTCCTTTCTAACCTCTCTTTTCTTGGTTTTCCTCCACTCTATCTTCGCTTTTCTTGGTTTTCCTCCGCTCTAACCCCGCTTTTCTTGGTTTTCCTCTGCACTTATTCCGCTTTTCTTGGTTTTCCTCCGCTCTAAGTTCGCTTTTCTTGGTTTTTCTCCACTCTAACCATGCTTTTCATAGTTTCATAGTTTCGTGCTGGTTGGAAGGGACCTTACAGATCATCGACTCCAGCTCCCGGGATTCGAGCCTCTGTGTAGCAGAGCGGCACTTCTACCACTTGCGCCATAGGGGGGATTCGAACTACGGGCCCCAGTGTTGCAAGGCGGCGTCTTTAACCACTGCGCCACCGGGGCACACTTGGATTTCTGCTGCTCTAACCGCGCTTTTCTTTGTTTTCTTCCTCTCTAACTTCTTTTTATTGGTGTTCCTCCGCTCTAACCCCGATTATCTTGGTTTTCCTGCTCTCTAACCCGCTTTTCTTGGTTTTTTCCGTTCTAACTCTGCTTTTCTTGGTTTTCCTCCACTCTAACCCCGCATTTCTTGGTTTTCATCCGCATGAACCTCGCTTTTCTTGGTTTTCCTCCGCTCTAACCCAGCTTTTCTTGGTTTTCCTCCGCTCTAACTTCGCTTTTCTTGGTTTTCCTCTTTTCTAACCCCTCTTTTCTTGGTTTTCCTCCGCTCTATCCCAGCTTTTCTTGGCTTTCCTCCGCTCTAACCCTGCTTTTCTTGGTTTTCCTCCGCACTTGTTCTGCTTTTCTTGGTTTTCCTCCGCTCTAACCCAGCTTTTCTTGGTTTTCCTTTGCTCTAACCCTGTTTTTGTTGGTTTTTCTCTGCTCTAACGCCGCTTTTCTTGGTTTTCCTCCCTTCTATCCCTTCTTTTCTTGGTTTTTCTCCACTCTAACCCCGTTTCTCTTGGTTTTCCTCCGCTCTAACACTGCTTTTCTTGGTTTTCCTCCGCACTAACCCCTCTTTTCTTGGTTTTCCTCCGCACTAACCCCGCTTTTCTTGGTTTTTCTCCACTCTAACCCAGCTTTTCATGGTTTTTCTCCACTCTAGCCATGCTATTCTCGGATTTCTGCTGCTTTAAACGCGCTTTACTTCGTTTTCTTCCTCTCTAACTTCTTTTTCTTGGTTTTCCTCCGCTCTAACCCCGCTTTTCTTGGTTATCCTGTGCACTTATTCCGCTTTTCTTGGTTTTCCTCCGCTCTAACTTCGCTTTTCTTGGTTTTCCTCCGCTCTAACCCCGCTTTTCTTGGTTTTCCTCCGCTCTAACCCCGCTTTTCTTGGTTTTCCTCCGCTCTAACCCCGCTTTTCTTGGTTTTCCTCCCTCCTTTCCTCTCTTTTCTTGGTTTTTCTGCGCTCTAAAACTGCTTTTCTTGGTTTTTCTCCCCTCTAACCCCGTTTCTCTTCGTTTTTCTCCACTCTAACCATGCTTTTCTCGGATTTCTGCAGCTCTATCCGCGCTTTTCTTCGTTTTCTTCCTCTCTAAATTCTTTTTCTTGGTTTTCCTCCGATCTAACCCCGCTTTTCTTGGTTTTCCTCTGCACTTATTTTGCTTTTCTTGGTTTTCCTCCGCTCTAACTTCGCTTTTCTTGGTTTTCCTCCGCTCCAACCGCGCTTTACTTGGTTTTCCTCTGCACTAACCCCTTTTTTCTTGGTTTTCCTCTGCACTAACCCCGCTTTTCTTGGTTTTTCTCCGCTCTAACCCAGCTTTTCATCGTTTTTCTCCACTCTAACTTCGCTTTTCTCGGATTTCTGCTGCTCCAACCACGCTTTTCTACGTTTTATTCCGTTCTAACTCTGCTTTACTTGGTTTTCCTCCACTCTAACCCCGCTTTTCTTGGTTTTCCTTTGCTCTAACTCCGCTTTTCTTGGTTTTCCTCCGCACTAACCCCTCTTTTCTTGGTTTTCCTACGCACTAACCCCGCTTTTCTTGGTTTTTCTCCACTCTAACCCAGCTTTTCATGGTTTTTCTCCATTCTAACCATGCTTTTCTCGGATTTCTGCTGCTCTAACCGCGCTTTTCCTCGTTTTCTTCCTCTCTAAATTCCTTTTCTTGGTTTTTCTCCGCTCTAACCCAGCTTTTCATCGTTTTTCTCCACTCTAGCCATGCTTTTCTCGGATTTCTGCTGCTCTAACCACGTATTTCTTCGTTTTCTTCCATTCTAACTCTGCTTTATTTGGTTTTCCTTTGCTCTAACCCTGCTTTACATGGTTTTCCTCTGCTCTATCCCAGCTTTTCTTGGTTTTCTTCCGCTCTAACCCCGCTTTTCTTGGTTTTCATCCGCTCTAACCCCGCTTTTCTTGGTTTTCCTCCGCTCTAACTTCACTTTCCTTGGTTTTCCATTGCTCTAACCCCGCTTTTCTTGGTTTTCCTCCGCTCTAATCCCGCTTTTCTTGGTTTTTCTCCGCTCTAACTCAGCTTTTCATCGTTTTTCTCCACTCTAACCATGCTTTTCTCGGATTTCTGCTGCTCTAACCAAGCTTTTCTTCGTTTTCTTCCATTCTAACTCTGCTTTATTAGGTTTTCCTTTGCTCTAACCCTGCTTTACATGGTTTTCCTCTGCTCTATCCCAGCTTTTCTTGGTTTTCTTCCGCTCTAACCCCGCTTTTCTTGGTTTTCATCCGCTCTAACCCCGCTTTTCTTGGTTTTCCTCCGCTCTAACTTCTTTTTTCTTGGTTTTCCATTGCTCTAACCCCGCTTTTCTTGGTTTTCCTCCGCTCTAATCCCGCTTTTCTTGGTTTTTCTCCGCTCTAACCCAGCTTTTCATCGTTTTTCTCCACTCTAACCATGCTTTTCTTGGATTTCTGCTGCTCTAACCATGCTTTTCTTCGTTTTCTTCCATTCTAACTCTGCTTTATTTGGTTTTCCTTTGCTCTAACCCTGCTTTACATGGTTTTCCTCCACTCTAACGCCGCTTTTCTTGGTTTTTCTCCTTTCTAACCCCTCTTTTCTTGGTTATCCTCCGCTCTAACCCCGCTTTTATTGGTTTTCCTTCGCTCAAACTTCACTTTTCTTGGTTTTCCTCCGCTCTAACCCCGCTTTTCTTGGATTTCCTCCGCTCTAACCCCTTTTTTCTTGGTTTTCCTCCGCTCTAACCCCGCTTTTCTTGGTTTTCCTCCGCTCTATCTTCGCTTTTCTTGGTTTTCCTTTCCTCTAACCCTGCTTTTCTTGGTTTTTCTTTGCTCTAACCTTGCTTTTCTTGGTTTTCCTCCGCGCTATCACCGCTTTTCGTGGTTTTCCTACGCTCTATCACCACATTTCTTGGTTTTCCTCCGCTCTATCACCGCTTTTCTTGGTTTTCCTACGCTCTAACACCACTTTTCTTGGTTTTCCTCCGCTCTAACCCCGCTTATCTTGGTTTTCCTCCGCTCTAACCCCGCTTTTCTTGGATTTCCTCCGCTATAACCCCGCTTTTCTTGGTTTTCCTCCGCTCTAAGCCAGCTTTTCTTGGTTTTCCTCCGCTCTAACTTCGCTTTTCTTGGTTTTCCTTTGCTCTAACCCTGCTTTTCTTGCGTTTCCTCCGCTCTAACCCAGCTTTTCTTGGTTTTCCTCTTTTCTAACCCCTCTTTTCTTAGTTTTCCTTCGCTCTATCCCAGCTTTTCTTGGTTTTCCTCCGCTCTAACCCCACTTGTCTTGGTTTTCCTCCGCTCTAACCCCGCTTTTCTTGGTTTTCCTCCCTTCTATCCTCGCTTTTCTTGGTTTTTCTGCGCTCTAACCCTGCTTTTCTTGGTTTTTCTCCGCTCTAACCCCATTTCTCTTGGTTTTTCTCCACTCTAACCATGCTTTTCTCGGATTTCTGCTGCTCTAACCGCGCTTTTCTTCGTTTTCTTCCACTCTAAATTCTTTTTCTTGGTTTTCCTCCGATCTAAGCCCGCTTTTCTTGGTTTTCCTCTGCACTTATTCTGATTTTCTTGGTTTTCCTCCGCTCTAACTTCGCTTTTCTTGGTTTTCCTCCGCTCTAACCCCGCTTTACTTGGTTTTCCTCCGCACTAACCCCTTTTTTCTTGGTTTTCCTCTGCTCTAACCCCGCTTTTCTTGGTTTTCCTCCGCTCTAACCCCGCTTTTCTTGGTTTTCCTCCGCTCTAACCCAGCTTTTCTTGGTTTTCCTCCGCTCTAACTTCGCTTTTCTTGGTTTTCCTTTGCTCTAACCCTGCTTTTCTTGGGTTTCCTCCGCTCTAACCCCGCTTTTCTTGGTTTTCCTCTTTTCTAACCCCTCTTTTCTTGATTTTCCTCCGCTCTATCCCAGCTTTTCTTGGTTTTCCTCCGCTCTAATTCTGCTTTTCTTGGTTTTCCTCCGCACTTGTTCCTCTTTTCTTGGTTTTCCTCCGCTCTAACCCAGCTTTTCTTGGTTTTCCTTTGCTCTAACCCTGTTTTTGTTGGTTTTTCTCTGCTCTAACGCCGCTTTTCGTGGTTTTCCTCCCTTCTATCCCTGCTTTTCTTGGTTTTTCTACGCTCTAACCTCGTTTCTTTTGGTTTTCCTCCGCTCTAACCCCGCTTTACTTGGATTTCCTCCGCACTAACCCCTTTTTTCTTGGTTTTCCTTGGCACTAACCTTGCTTTTCTTGGTTTTTCTCCACTCTAACCCAGCTTTTCATCGTTTTTCTCCACTGTAACCATGCTTTTCTCGGATTTCTGCTCCTCCAACCACGCTTTTCTACGTTTTATTCCGTTCTAACTCTGCTTTACTTTGTTTTCCTCCGCTCTAACCCCGCTTTTCTTGGTTTTCCTCCGCACTAACCCCGCTTTTCTTGGTTTTCCTCCGCACTAACCCCTCTTTTCTTGGTTTTCCTCCGCACTAACCCCGCTTTTCTTGGATTTCTGCTGCTCTAACCCAGAGTTTCATGGTTTTTCTCCACTCTAACTATGCTTTTCTCGGATTTCTGCTGCTCTATCCGCGCTTTTTTTCGTTTTCTTCCTCTCTAAATTCTTTTTCTTGGTTTTTCTCCGCTCTAACCCAGCTTTTCATCGTTTTTCTCCACTCTAGCCATGCTTTTCTCGGATTTCTGCTGCTCTAACCAAACTTTTCTTCGTTTTCTTCCATTCTAACTCTGCTTTATTAGGTTTTCCTTTGCTCTAACCCTGCTTTACATGGTTTTCCTCTGCTCTATCCCAGCATTTCTTGGTTTTATTCCGCTCTAACCCCGCTTTTCTTGGTTTTCATCCGCTCTAACCCCGCTTTTCTTGGTTTTCCTCCGCTCTAACCCCGCTTTACTTCGTTTTCCATTGCTCTAACCCCGCTTTTCTTGGTTTTCCTCCGCTCTAATCTCGCTTTTCTTGGTTTTTCTCCGCTCTAACCCAGCTTTTCATCGTTTTTCTCCATTCTAGCCATGCTTTTCTCGGATTTCTGCTGCTCTAACCACGCTTTTCTTCGTTTTCTTCCATTCTAACTCTGCTTTATTTGGTTTTCCTTTGCTCTAACCCTGCTTTACATGGTTTTCCTCCGCTCTAACGCCGCTTTTCTTGGTTTTCCTCCTCTCTAACCCCTCTTTTCTTGGTTATCCTCCTCTCTAACCCCGCTTTTCTTGGTTTTCCTCTGCTCTAACCCTGCTTTTCTTGGTTTTCCTCCGCTCTAACCCCTTTTTTCTAGGTTTTCCTTCGCTCTAACCCCGCTTATCTTGGTTTTCCTCCGCTCTATCTTCGCTTTTCTTGGTTTTCCTTTGCTCTAACCGTGCTTTTCTTGGTTTTTCTTTGCTCTAACCCCGCTTTTCTTGGTTTTCCTCCGCGCTATCACCGCTTTTCGTGGTTTTCCTACGCTCTATCACCACTTTTCTTGGTTTTCCTCCGCTCTATCACCGCTTTTCTTTGTTTACCTACGCTCTAACACCACTTTTCTTGGTTTTCCTCCGCTCTAACCCCGCTTTTCTTGGTTTTCCTCCGCTCTAACCCCGCTTTTCTTGGTTTTCCTCCTTTCTAACCCCGCTTTTCTTGGTTTTCCTCCGCTCTAACCCAGCTTTTCTTGGTTTTCCTCCGCTCTAACTTCGCTTTTCTTGGTTTTCCTTTGCTCTAACCCTGCTTTTCCTGGGTTTCCTCCGCTCTAACCCCGCTTTTCTTGGTTTTCCTCTTTTCTAACCCCGCTTTTCTTGGTTTTCCTCCGCACTTGTTCCGCTTTTCTTGGTTTTCCTCCGCTCTAACCCAGGTTTTCTTGGTTTTCCTTTGCTCTAACCCTGTTTTTGTTGGTTTTTCTCTGCTCTAACGCCGCTTTTCTTGGTTTTCCTCCCTTCTATCTCTGCTTTTCTTGGTTTTCCTCCGCTCTAACCCCGTTTCTCTTGGTTTTCCTCCGCTCAAACATGGCTTTTCTTGGTTTTCCTCCGCACTTACCCCTCTTTTCTTGGTTTTCCTCCGCACTAACCCCGCTTTTCTTGGTTTTTCTCCACTATAACCCAGCTTTTCATGGTTTTTCTCCACTCTAGCCATGCTATTCTCGGATTTCTGCTGCTTTAACCGCGCTTTTCTTCGTTTTCTTCCTCTCTAACCTCTTTTTCTTGGTTTTCCTCTGCTCTAACCCCGCTTTTCTTGGTTATCCTGTGCACTTATTCCGCTTTTCTTGGTTTTCCTCCGATCTAACTTTGCTTTTTTTGGTTTTCCTCCGCTCTAACCCCGCTTTTCTTGGTTTTCCTCCGCTCTAACCCCTTTTTTCTTGGTTTTCCTCTGCACTAACCCCGCTTTTCTTGGTTTTTCTCCACTCTAATCATGCTTTTCTCGGATTTCTGCTGCTCCAACCACGCTTTTCTACGTTTTATTCCGTTCTAACTCTGCTTTACTTGGTTTTCCTCCGCTCTAGCCCCGCTTTTCTTGGTTTTCCTTTGCTCTAACCTCGCTTTTCTTGGTTTTCCTCCGCACTAACCCCTCTTTTCTTGGTTTTCCTCCGCACTAACCCCACTTTTCTTGGTTTTTCTCCACTCTAACCCAGATTTTCATGGTTTTTCTCCACTCTAACCATGCTTTTCTCGGATTTCTGCTGCTCTAACCGCGCTTTTCCTCGTTTTCTTCCTCTCTAAATTCTTTTTCTTCGTTTTCCTCTGATCTAACCCCGCTTTTCTTGGTTTTCCTCCGCACTTATTCTGCCTTTCTTGGTTTTCCTCTGCTCTATTACTTTGCTTTTCTTGGTTTTCCTCCGCTCTAACCCCGCTTTTCTTGGTTTTCCTCCGCTCTATCTTCGCTTTTCTTGGTTTTCCTTTGCTCTAACCCTGCTTTTCTTGGTTTTTCTTTGCTCTAACCCCGCTTTTCTTGGTTTTCCTCCGCGCTATCACCGCTTTTCGTGGTTTTCCTACGCTCTATCACCACTTTTCTTGCTTTTCCTCCACTCTATCACCGCTTTTCTTGGTTTTCCTACGCTCTAACACCAATTTTCATGGTTTTCCTCCGCTCTAACCCCGCTTTTCTTGGTTTTCCTCCGCTATAACCCCGCTTTTCTTGGTTTTCCTCCTTTCTAACCCCGCTTTTCTTGGTTTTCCTCCGCTCTAACCCAGCTTTTCTTGGTTTTCCTCCGCTCTAACTTCGCTTTTCTTGGTTTTCCTTTGCTCTAACCCTGCTTTTCTTGGGTTTCCTCCGCTCTAACCCCGCTTTTCTTGGTTTTCCTCTTTTCTAACTCCTCTTTTCTTGGTTTTCCTCCGCACTATCCCAGCTTTTCTTGGTTTTCCTCCGCTCTAACCCCGCTTTTCTTGGTTTTCCTCCGCACTTGTTCCGCTTTTCTTGGTTTTCCTCCGCTCTAACCCTGCTTTTCTTGGTTTTCCTTTGCTCTAACTTTGTTTTTGTTGGTTTTTCTCTGCTCTAACGCCGCTTATCTTGGTTTTCCTCCCTTCTATCCCTGCTTTTCTTGGTTTTTCTCCGCTCTAACCCCGTTTCTCTTTGTTTTCCTCCGCTCAAACATGGCTTTTCTTGGTTTTCCTCCGCACTAACCCCTCTTCTCTTGGTTTTCCTCCGCACTAACCCCGCTTTTCTTGGTTTTTCTCCACTCTAACCCAGCTTTTCATGGTTTTTCTCCACTCTAACCATGCTTTTCTCGGATTTCTGCTGCTCTAACCGCGCTTTTCTTCGTTTTCTTCCTCTCTAACTTCTTTTTCTTGGTTTTCCTCCGCTCTAACCCCGCTTTTCTTGGTTATCCTTCGCACTTATTCCGCTTTTCTTGGTTTTCCTCCGCTCTAACTTCGCTTTTCTTGGTTTTCCTCCTCTCTAACCCCTCTTTTCTTGGTTTTCCTCCGCTCTAACCCCGCTTTTCTTGGTTTTCCTCCGCTCTATCCCCGTTTTCTTGGTTTTTCTCCGCTCTAACCCCGCTTTTCTTGGATTTCCTCCGCTCTAACTTCGCTTTTCTTGGTTTTTCTGCGCTCTAACCCCGCTTTTCTTGGTTTTTCTCTGCTCTAACCCCGTTTCTCTTGGTTTTCCTCCGTTCTAACACCGCTTTTCTTGGTTTTCCTCCGCTCTAATCCTGCTTTTCTTGGTTTTCCTTCGCACTAATCCCGCTTTTCTTGGTTTTCCTCCGCACTAACCACGCTTTTCTTGGTTTTTCTCCACTCTAACCCAGCTTTTCATGGTTTTTCTCCACTATAACCATGCTTTTCTCAAATTTCTGCCGCTCCAACCCCGCTTTTCTACGTTTTATTCCGTTCTAACTCTGCTTTACTTGGTTTTCCTCCACTCTAACCCCACTTTTCTTGGTTTTCCTCCTTTCTAACCCCGCTTTTCTTGGTTTTCCTCTTCTATCCCAGCTTTTTATGGT
This sequence comes from Coturnix japonica, assembly GCF_054131305.1. Classification (NCBI taxonomy): domain Eukaryota; kingdom Metazoa; phylum Chordata; class Aves; order Galliformes; family Phasianidae; genus Coturnix; species Coturnix japonica. The sequence goes on from NC_140669.1 coordinate 34,661,092, forward strand.
TTTCCTCCCTTCTATCCCCGCTTTTCTTTGTTTTTCTCCGCTCTAACCCCGTTTCTCTTGGTTTTCCTCCGCTCTAACACCGCTTTTCTTGGTTTTCATTTGCTCTAACCCCGCTTTTATTGTTTTTCCTCTGCTCTAACCACACTTTTCTTGGTTTTCCTCAGCTCTAACCCCACTTTTCATGCTTTTCCTCCGCTCTAACCCCGCTTTTCTTGGTTTTCCTTCGTTCTAACCCCGCTTTTCTTGGTTTTCCTCCGCACTTATTCTGCTTTTCTTGGTTTTCCTCCACTCTAACTCCGCTTTTCTTGGTTTTCCTCCGCTCTAACCCTGCTTTACTTGGTTTTCCTCCGCACTAACCCCTTTTTTCTTGGTTTTCCTCTGCACTAACCCCGCTTTTCTTGGTTTTTCTCCGCTCTAACCCAGCTTTTCATCGTTTTTCTCCACTCTAACCATGCTTTTCTCAGATTTCTGCTGCTCCAACCACGCTTTTCTACGTTTTATTCCGTTCTAACTTCGCTTTTCTTGGTTTTCCTCCGCTCTAACCCCGCGTTTCTTGATTTTCCTCTGCTCTAACCCCGCTTTTCTTCGTTTTCCTCCGCTATAACCACGCTTTTCTTGGTTTTCCTCTGCTCTAACCCCGCTTTACTTGGTTTTCCTCCGCTCTAATCCCGATTTTCTTGGTTTTCCTCCACTCTAACCCCGCTTTTCTTGGTTTTCCTCCGCTCTAACCCCACTTTTCTTGGTTTTCCTCCGCACTAACCCCGCTTTTCTTGGTTTTTCTCCACTCTAACTCAGCTTTTCATGGTTTTTCTCCACTCTAACCATGCTTTTCTCGGATTTCTGCTGCTCTAACCACGCTTTTCCTCGTTTTCTTCCTCTCTAAATTCTTTTTCTTCGTTTTCCTCCAATCTAACCCCGCTTTTCTTGGTTTTCCTCCGCACTTATTCTGCCTTTCTTGGTTTTCCTCCGCTCTAACTCCGCTTTTCTTGGTTTTCCTCCGCTCTAACCCTGCTTTACTTGGTTTTCCTCCGCACTAACCCCTTTTTTCTTGGTTTTCCTCTGCACTAACCCCGCTTTTCTTGGTTTTTCTCCGCTCTAACCCAGCTTTTCATCGTTTTTCTCCACTCTAACCATGCTTTTCTCAGATTTCTGCTGCTCCAACCACGCTTTTCTACGTTTTATTCCGTTCTAACTTTGCTTTACTTGGTTTTCCTCTGCTCTAGCCTCGCTTTTCTTGGTTTTCCTCTGCTCTAACCCCGCTTTTCTTGGTTTTCCTTCGCTATAACCCTGCTTTTCTTGGTTTTCCTACGCTCTAACCCAGCTTTTCTTGGTTTTCATCCGCACTAACTTCTCTTTTCTTTGTTTTCCTCCTTTCTAACCCCGCTTTTCTTGGTTTTCCTCCGCTCTAACGCCGCTTTTCTTGGTTTTCCTTTGCTCTAACACCGCTTTTCTTGGTTTTCATCCGCTCTAACCCCGCTTTTCTTGGTTTTCCTCCGCTATAACCACGCTTTTCTTCGTTTTCCTCTGCTCTAACCCAGCTTTACTTGGTTTTCCTCCGCTCTAACCCCGATTTTCTTGGTTTTCCTCCACACTAACCCCGCTTTTCTTGGTTTTCCTCCGCTCTAACCCCGCTTTTCTTGGTTATCCTCCGCTCTAACCCCGCTTTTCTTGGTTTTCCTCCGCTCTAACCCCGCTTTTCTTGGTTTTCCTTCGTTCTAACCCCGCTTTTCTTGGTTTTCCTCCGCACTTATTCTGCTTTTCTTGGTTTTCCTCCACTCTAACTCCGCTTTTCTTGGTTTTCCTCCGCTCTAACCCTGCTTTACTTGGTTTTCCTCCGCACTAACCCCTTTTTTCTTGGTTTTCCTCTGCACTAACCCCGCTTTTCTTGGTTTTTCTCCGCTCTAACCCAGCTTTTCATCGTTTTTCTCCACTCTAACCATGCTTTTCTCAGATTTCTGCTGCTCCAACCACGCTTTTCTACGTTTTATTCCGTTCTAACTTCGCTTTTCTTGGTTTTCCTCCGCTCTAACCCCGCGTTTCTTGGTTTTCCTCTGCTCTAACCCCGCTTTTCTTCGTTTTCCTCCGCTATAACCACGCTTTTCTTGGTTTTTCTCTGCTCTAACCCCGCTTTACTTGGTTTTCCTCCGCTCTAATCCCGATTTTCTTGGTTTTCCTCCGCTCTAACCCCGCTTTTCTTGGTTTTCCTCCGCACTTGTTCCGCTTTTCTTGGTTTTCCTCCGCTCTAACCCTGCTTTTCTTGGTTTTCCTTTGCTCTAACTTTGTTTTTGTTGGTTTTTCTCTGCTCTAACGCCGCTTATCTTGGTTTTCCTCCCTTCTATCCCTGCTTTTCTTGGTTTTTCTCCGCTCTAACCCCGTTTCTCTTTGTTTTCCTCCGCTCAAACATGGCTTTTCTTGGTTTTCCTCCGCACTAACCCCTCTTCTCTTGGTTTTCCTCCGCACTAACCCCGCTTTTCTTGGTTTTTCTCCACTCTAACCCAGCTTTTCATGGTTTTTCTCCACTCTAACCATGCTTTTCTCGGATTTCTGCTGCTCTAACCGCGCTTTTCTTCGTTTTCTTCCTCTCTAACTTCTTTTTCTTGGTTTTCCTCCGCTCTAACCCCGCTTTTCTTGGTTATCCTTCGCACTTATTCCGCTTTTCTTGGTTTTCCTCCGCTCTAACTTCGCTTTTCTTGGTTTTCCTCCTCTCTAACCCCTCTTTTCTTGGTTTTCCTCCGCTCTAACCCCGCTTTTCTTGGTTTTCCTCCGCTCTATCCCCGTTTTCTTGGTTTTTCTCCGCTCTAACCCCGCTTTTCTTGGATTTCCTCCGCTCTAACTTCGCTTTTCTTGGTTTTTCTGCGCTCTAACCCCGCTTTTCTTGGTTTTTCTCTGCTCTAACCCCGTTTCTCTTGGTTTTCCTCCGTTCTAACACCGCTTTTCTTGGTTTTCCTCCGCTCTAATCCTGCTTTTCTTGGTTTTCCTTCGCACTAATCCCGCTTTTCTTGGTTTTCCTCCGCACTAACCACGCTTTTCTTGGTTTTTCTCCACTCTAACCCAGCTTTTCATGGTTTTTCTCCACTATAACCATGCTTTTCTCAAATTTCTGCCGCTCCAACCCCGCTTTTCTACGTTTTATTCCGTTCTAACTCTGCTTTACTTGGTTTTCCTCCACTCTAACCCCACTTTTCTTGGTTTTCCTCCTTTCTAACCCCGCTTTTCTTGGTTTTCCTCTTCTATCCCAGCTTTTTATGGTTTTCCTCCCTTCTATCCCCGCTTTTCTTTGTTTTTCTCCGCTCTAACCCCGTTTCTCTTGGTTTTCCTCCGCTCTAACACCGCTTTTCTTGGTTTTCATTTGCTCTAACCCCGCTTTTATTGTTTTTCCTCTGCTCTAACCACACTTTTCTTGGTTTTCCTCAGCTCTAACCCCACTTTTCATGCTTTTCCTCCGCTCTAACCCCGCTTTTCTTGGTTTTCCTTCGTTCTAACCCCGCTTTTCTTGGTTTTCCTCCGCACTTATTCTGCTTTTCTTGGTTTTCCTCCACTCTAACTCCGCTTTTCTTGGTTTTCCTCCGCTCTAACCCTGCTTTACTTGGTTTTCCTCCGCACTAACCCCTTTTTTCTTGGTTTTCCTCTGCACTAACCCCGCTTTTCTTGGTTTTTCTCCGCTCTAACCCAGCTTTTCATCGTTTTTCTCCACTCTAACCATGCTTTTCTCAGATTTCTGCTGCTCCAACCACGCTTTTCTACGTTTTATTCCGTTCTAACTTCGCTTTTCTTGGTTTTCCTCCGCTCTAACCCCGCGTTTCTTGGTTTTCCTCTGCTCTAACCCCGCTTTTCTTCGTTTTCCTCCGCTATAACCACGCTTTTCTTGGTTTTCCTCTGCTCTAACCCCGCTTTACTTGGTTTTCCTCCGCTCTAATCCCGATTTTCTTGGTTTTCCTCCACTCTAACCCCGCTTTTCTTGGTTTTCCTCCGCTCTAACCCCACTTTTCTTGGTTTTCCTCCGCACTAACCCCGCTTTTCTTGGTTTTTCTCCACTCTAACTCAGCTTTTCATGGTTTTTCTCCACTCTAACCATGCTTTTCTCGGATTTCTGCTGCTCTAACCACGCTTTTCCTCGTTTTCTTCCTCTCTAAATTCTTTTTCTTCGTTTTCCTCCAATCTAACCCCGCTTTTCTTGGTTTTCCTCCGCACTTATTCTGCCTTTCTTGGTTTTCCTCCGCTCTAACTCCGCTTTTCTTGGTTTTCCTCCGCTCTAACCCTGCTTTACTTGGTTTTCCTCCGCACTAACCCCTTTTTTCTTGGTTTTCCTCTGCACTAACCCCGCTTTTCTTGGTTTTTCTCCGCTCTAACCCAGCTTTTCATCGTTTTTCTCCACTCTAACCATGCTTTTCTCAGATTTCTGCTGCTCCAACCACGCTTTTCTACGTTTTATTCCGTTCTAACTTTGCTTTACTTGGTTTTCCTCTGCTCTAGCCTCGCTTTTCTTGGTTTTCCTCTGCTCTAACCCCGCTTTTCTTGGTTTTCCTTCGCTATAACCCTGCTTTTCTTGGTTTTCCTACGCTCTAACCCAGCTTTTCTTGGTTTTCATCCGCACTAACTTCTCTTTTCTTTGTTTTCCTCCTTTCTAACCCCGCTTTTCTTGGTTTTCCTCCGCTCTAACGCCGCTTTTCTTGGTTTTCCTTTGCTCTAACACCGCTTTTCTTGGTTTTCATCCGCTCTAACCCCGCTTTTCTTGGTTTTCCTCCGCTATAACCACGCTTTTCTTCGTTTTCCTCTGCTCTAACCCAGCTTTACTTGGTTTTCCTCCGCTCTAACCCCGATTTTCTTGGTTTTCCTCCACACTAACCCCGCTTTTCTTGGTTTTCCTCCGCTCTAACCCCGCTTTTCTTGGTTATCCTCCGCTCTAACCCCGCTTTTCTTGGTTTTCCTCCGCTCTAACCCCGCTTTTCTTGGTTTTCCTTCGTTCTAACCCCGCTTTTCTTGGTTTTCCTCCGCACTTATTCTGCTTTTCTTGGTTTTCCTCCACTCTAACTCCGCTTTTCTTGGTTTTCCTCCGCTCTAACCCTGCTTTACTTGGTTTTCCTCCGCACTAACCCCTTTTTTCTTGGTTTTCCTCTGCACTAACCCCGCTTTTCTTGGTTTTTCTCCGCTCTAACCCAGCTTTTCATCGTTTTTCTCCACTCTAACCATGCTTTTCTCAGATTTCTGCTGCTCCAACCACGCTTTTCTACGTTTTATTCCGTTCTAACTTCGCTTTTCTTGGTTTTCCTCCGCTCTAACCCCGCGTTTCTTGGTTTTCCTCTGCTCTAACCCCGCTTTTCTTCGTTTTCCTCCGCTATAACCACGCTTTTCTTGGTTTTTCTCTGCTCTAACCCCGCTTTACTTGGTTTTCCTCCGCTCTAATCCCGATTTTCTTGGTTTTCCTCCACTCTAACCCCGCTTTTCTTGGTTTTCCTCCGCTCTAACCCCACTTTTCTTGGTTTTCCTCCGCACTAACCCCGCTTTTCTTGGTTTTTCTCCACTCTAACTCAGCTTTTCATGGTTTTTCTCCACTCTAACCATGCTTTTCTCGGATTTCTGCTGCTCTAACCACGCTTTTCCTCGTTTTCTTCCTCTCTAAATTCTTTTTCTTCGTTTTCCTCCGATCTAACCCCGCTTTTCTTGGTTTTCCTCCGCACTTATTCTGACTTTCTTGGTTTTCCTCCGCTCTAACTCCGCTTTTCTTGGTTTTCCTCCGCTCTAACCCTGCTTTACTTGGTTTTCCTCCGCACTAATCCCGCTTTTCTTGGTTTTTCTCCGCTCTAACCCAGCTTTTCATCGTTTTTCTCCACTCTAACCATGCTTTTCTCAGATTTCTGCTGCTCCAACCACGCTTTTCTACGTTTTATTCCGTTCTAACTTTGCTTTACTTGGTTTTCCTCTGCTCTAGCCTCGCTTTTCTTGGTTTTCCTCTGCTCTAACCCCGCTTTTCTTGGTTTTCCTTCGATATAACCCTGCTTTTCTTGGTTTTCCTCCGCTCTAACCCTGATTTTGTTGGTTTTCCTCCGCACTAACTTCGCTTTTCTTTGTTTTCCTCCTTTCTAACCCCGCTTTTCTTGGTTTTCCTCCGCTCTAACGCCGCTTTTCTTGGTTTTCCTCCGCTCTAATCCCGCTTTTCTTGGTTTTTCTCCGCTCTAACCCAGCTTTTGATCGTTTTCTCCACTCTAGCCATGCTTTTCTCGGATTTCTGCTGCTCTAACCACGCTTTTCTTCGTTTTCTTCCATTCTAACTCTGCTTTACTTGGTTTTCCTCCGCTCTAACCTCGCTTTTCTTGGTTTTCCTCTGCTCTAACTCCGCTTTTCTTGTTTTTCCTCCCTGCTATCTCCGCTTTTCTTGGTTTTCCTACGCTCTAACCCAGCTTTTCTTGGTTTTCCTCCGCACTTATTCTGATTTTCTTGGTTTTCCTCCGCTCTAACTCCGCTTTTCTTGGTTTTCCTCCGCTCTAACCCTGCTTTACTTGGTTTTCTTCCGCACTAACCCCTTTTTTCTTGGTTTTCCTCTGCACTAACCCCGCTTTTCTTGGTTTTTCTCCGCTCTAACCCAGCTTTTCATCGTTTTTCTCCACTCTAACCATGCTTTTCTCAGATTTCTGCTGCTCCAACCACGCTTTTCTACGTTTTATTCCGTTCTAACTTTGCTTTGCTTGGTTTTCCTCCGCTCTAGCCCCGCTTTTCTTGGTTTTCCTCTGCTCTAACCCCGCTTTTCTTGGTTTTCCTACGCTATAACCCTGCTTTTCTTGGTTTTCCTACGCTCTAACCCAGCTTTTCTTGGTTTTCCTCCGCACTAACTTCGCTTTTCTTTGTTTTCCTCCTTTCTAACCCCGCTTTTCTTGGTATTCCTCCACTCTAATCCCGCCTTTCATGGTTTTTCTCCGCTCTAACCCAGCTTTTGATCGTTTTTCTCCACTCTAGCCATGCTTTTCTCGGATTAATGCTCCTCCAACCACGCTTTTCTTCGTTTTCTTCCATTCTAACTCTGCTTTACTTGGTTTTCCTCCGCTTTAACCTCGCTTTTGTTGGTTTTCCTCTGCTCTAAGCCCGCTTTTCTTGTTTTTCCTCCCTTCTATCCCCGCTTTTCTTGTTTTTCCTACGCTCTAACCCAGCTTTTCTTGGTTTTCCTCCGCACTAACTTCGCTTTTCCTGGTTTTCCTTTGCTCTAACCCTGTTTTTCTTGGTTTTCCTCCGCCCTAACCCCTTTTTTCTTGGTTTTCCTCCTTTCTAACCCCTCTTTTCTTGGTTATCTTCCGCTCTAACCCCGCTTTTCTTGGTTTTCCTCCGCACTTATTCTGCCTTTCTTGGTTTTCCTCGGCTCTAACCCCTCTTTTCTTGGATTTCCTCCGCTCTAACTTCGCTTTTCTTGGTTTTCCTCCGCTCTAACCCCGCTTTTCTTGGTTTTCCTCCGCTCTAACCCCGCTTTTCTTGGTTTTCCTCCGCTCTAACCCCGCTTTTCTTGGTTTTCCTCCGCTCTATCTTCGCTTTTCTTGTTTTTCCTTTGCTCTAACCCTGCTTTTCTTGGTTTTCCTCCGCTCTAACCACGCTTTTCTTGGTTTTCCTCCGCTCTAACCCCGCTTTTCTTGGTTTTCCTCCGCTCTATCACCGCTTTTCGTGGTTTTCCTACGCTCTATCAGCACTTTTCTTGGTTTTCCTCCGCTCTGTCACCGCTTTTCTTGGTTTTCCTACGCTCTAACACCACTTTTCTTGGTTTTCCTTCGCTCAAACCCGCGTTTCTTGGTTTTCCTCCGCTCTAACCCCGCTTTTCTTGGTTTTCCTACGCTATAACCCCGATTTCTTGGTTTTCCTACTCTCTAACTTCGCTTTTCTTGGTTTTCCTTTGCTCTAACCCCGCTTTTCTTGGTTTTCCTCCGCTCTAACTCAGCTTTTCTTGGTTTTCCTTTGCTCTAACCCTGTTTTTGTTGGTTTTTCTCTGCTCTAACGCCGCTTTTCTTGGTTTTCCTCCCTTCTATCCCTGCTTTTCTTGGTTTTTCTCCGCTGTAACCCCATTTCTCTTGGTTTTCCTCCATACTAACCCCGCTTTTCTTGGTTTTTCTCCCTTCTATCACAGCTTTTCATGGTTTTTCTCCACTCTAGCAATGCTATTCTCGGATTTCTGCTGCTCTAACCGCGCTTTTCTTCGTTTTCTTCCTCTCTAACTTCTTTTTCCTGGTTTTCCTCCGCTCTAACCCCGCTTTTCTTGGTTATCCTGTGCACTTATTCCGCTTTTCTTGGTTTTCCTCCGCTCTAACTTCGCTTTTCTTGGTTTTCCTCCGCTCTAACCCCACTTTACTTGGTTTTCCTCCGCTCTAACCCCGCTTTTCTTGGTTTTCCTTTGCTCTAACCCCGCTTTTCTTGGTTTTCCTCCGCACTAACCCCTCTTTTCTTGGTTTTCCTCCGCACTAACCCCGCTTTTCTTAGTTTTTCTCCGCTCTAACCCAGCTTTTCATGGTTTTTCTCCACTCTAACCATGCTTTTCTCGGATTTCTGCTGATCTAACCGCGCTTTTCTTCGTTTTTTTCCTCTCTAAATTCTTTTTCTTGGTTTTCCTCCGATCTAACCCCGCTTTTCTTGGTTTTCCTTTGCACTTATTCTGCTTTTCTTGGTTTTCCTCCGCTCTAACTTCGCTTTTCTTGGTTTTCCTCCGCTCTAACCCCGCTTTACTGCGTTTTCCTCCGCACTAACCCCTTTTTTCTTGTTTTTCCTCTGCTCTAACCACTCTTTTCTTGGTTTTCCTCAGCTCTAACACCACTTTTCATGCTTTTCCTCCGCTCTAACCCCGCTTTTCTTGGTTTTCCTTCGTTCTAACCCCGCTTTTCTTGGTTTTCCTCCGCACTTATTCTGCTTTTCTTGGATTTCCTCCACTCTAACTCCGCTTTTCTTGGTTTTCCTCCGCTCTAACCCTGCTTTACTTGGTTTTCCTCCGCACTAACCCCGCTTTTCTTGGTTTTCCTCTGCACTAACCCCGCTTTTCTTGGTTTTTCTCCGCTCTAACCCAGCTTTTCATCGTTTTTCTCCACTCTAACCATGCTTTTCTCAGATTTCTGCTGCTCCAACCACGCTTTTCTACATTTTATTCCGTTCTAACTTTGCTTTACTTGGTTTTCCTCCGCTCTAATCCCACGTTTCTTGGTTTTCCTCTGCTCTAACCCCGCTTTTCTTCGTTTTCCTCCGCTATAACCACGCTTTTCTTGGTTTTCCTCTGCTCTAACCCCGCTTTACTTGGTTTTCCTCCGCTCTAACCCCGATTTTCTTGGTGTTCCTCCACACTAACCCCGCTTTTCTTGGTTTTCCTCCGCTCTAACCCCGCTTTTCTTGGTTATCCTCCGCTCTAACCCCGCTTTTCTTGGTTTTCCTCCGCTCTAACCCCGCTTTTCTTGGTTTTCCTTCGTTCTAACCCCGCTTTTCTTGGCTTTCCTCCGCACTTATTCTGCTTTTCTTGGTTTTCCTCCACTCTAACTCCGCTTTTCTTCGTTTTCCTCCGCTCTAACCCTGCTTTACTTGGTTTTCCTCCGCACTAACCCCTTTTTTCTTGGTTTTCCTCTGCACTAACCCCGCTTTTCTTGGTTTTTCTCCACTCTAACCCAGCTTTTCATCGCTTTTCTCCACTCTAACCATGCTTTTCTCAGATTTCTGCTGCTCCAACCACGCTTTTCTACGTTTTATTCCGTTCTAACTTTGCTTTACTTGGTTTTCCTCTGCTCTAACCCCGCGTTTCTTGGTTTTCCTCTGCTCTAACCCCGCTATTCTTCGTTTTCCTCCGCTATAACCACGCTTTTCTTGGTTTTCCTCTGCTCTAACCCCGCTTTACTTGGTTTTCCTCCGCTCTAACCCCGATTTTCTTGGTTTTCCTCCACTCTAACCCCGCTTTTCTTGGTTTTCCTCCGCTCTAACCCCACTTTTCTTGGTTTTCCTCCGCACTAACCCCGCTTTTCTTGGTTTTTCTCCACTCTAACCCAGCTTTTCATGGTTTTTCTCCACTCTAACCATGCTTTTCTCGGATTTCTGCTGCTCTAACCACGCTTTTCCTCGTTTTCTTCCTCTCTAAATTCTTTTTCTTCGTTTTCCTCCGATCTAACCCCGCTTTTCTTGGTTTTCCTCCGCACTTATTCTGCCTTTCTTGGTTTTCCTCCGCTCTAACTCCGCTTTTCTTGGTTTTCCTCCGCTCTAACCCTGCTTTACTTGGTTTTCCTCCGCACTAATCCCGCTTTTCTTGGTTTTTCTCCGCTCTAACCCAGCTTTTCATCGTTTTTCTCCACTCTAACCATGCTTTTCTCAGATTTCTGCTGCTCCAACCACGCTTTTCTACGTTTTATTCCGTTCTAACTTTGCTTTACTTGGTTTTCCTCTGCTCTAGCCTCGCTTTTCTTGGTTTTCCTCTGCTCTAACCCCGCTTTTCTTGGTTTTCCTTCGCTATAACCCTGCTTTTCTTGGTTTTCCTACGCTCTAACCCAGCTTTTCTTGGTTTTCCTCCGCACTAACTTCGCTTTTCTTTGTTTTCCTCCTTTCTAACCCCGCTTTTCTTGGTTTTCCTCCGCTCTAACGCCGCTTTTCTTGGTTTTCCTCCGCTCTAACCCCGCTTTTCTTGGTTTTCCTCCGCTCTAATCCCGCTTTTCTTGGTTTTTCTCCGCTCTAACCCAGCTTTTGATCGTTTTCTCCACTCTAGCCATGCTTTTCTCGGATTTCTGCTGCTCTAACCACGCTTTTCTTCGTTTTCTTCCATTCTAACTCTGCTTTACTTGGTTTTCCTCCGCTCTAACCTCGCTTTTCTTGGTTTTCCTCTGCTCTAACTCCGCTTTTCATGCTTTTCCTCCGCTCTAACCCCGCTTTTCTTGGTTTTCCTTCGTTCTAACCCCGCTTTTCTTGGTTTTCCTCCGCACTTATTCTGCTTTTCTTGGATTTCCTCCACTCTAACTCCGCTTTTCTTGGTTTTCCTCCGCTCTAACCCTGCTTTACTTGGTTTTCCTCCGCTCTAACCCCGCTTTTCTTGGTTTTCCTTCGTTCTAACCCCGCTTTTCTTGGTTTTCCTCCGCACTTATTCTGCTTTTCTTGGTTTTCCTCCACTCTAACTCCGCTTTTCTTCGTTTTCCTCCGCTCTAACCCTGCTTTACTTGGTTTTCCTCCGCACTAACCCCTTTTTTCTTGGTTTTCCTCTGCACTAACCCCGCTTTTCTTGGTTTTTCTCCACTCTAACCCAGCTTTTCATCGCTTTTCTCCACTCTAACCATGCTTTTCTCAGATTTCTGCTGCTCCAACCACGCTTTTCTACGTTTTATTCCGTTCTAACTTTGCTTTACTTGGTTTTCCTCTGCTCTAACCCCGCGTTTCTTGGTTTTCCTCTGCTCTAACCCCGCTTTTCTTCGTTTTCCTCCGCTATAACCACGCTTTTCTTGGTTTTCCTCTGCTCTAACCCCGCTTTACTTGGTTTTCCTCCGCTCTAACCCCGATTTTCTTGGTTTTCCTCCACTCTAACCCCGCTTTTCTTGGTTTTCCTCCGCTCTAACCCCACTTTTCTTGGTTTTCCTCCGCACTAACCCCGCTTTTCTTGGTTTTTCTCCACTCTAACCCAGCTTTTCATGGTTTTTCCCCACTCTAACCATGCTTTTCTCGGATTTCTGCTGCTCTAACCACGCTTTTCCTCGTTTTCTTCCTCTCTAAATTCTTTTTCTTCGTTTTCCTCCGATCTAACCCCGCTTTTCTTGGTTTTCCTCCGCACTTATTCTGCCTTTCTTGGTTTTCCTCGGCTCTAACTCCGCTTTTCTTGGTTTTCCTCCGCTCTAACCCTGCTTTACTTGGTTTTCCTCCGCACTAATCCCGCTTTTCTTGGTTTTTCTCCGCTCTAACCCAGCTTTTCATCGTTTTTCTCCACTCTAACCATGCTTTTCTCAGATTTCTGCTGCTCCAACCACGCTTTTCTACGTTTTATTCCGTTCTAACTTTGCTTTACTTGGTTTTCCTCTGCTCTAGCCTCGCTTTTCTTGGTTTTCCTCTGCTCTAACCCCGCTTTTCTTGGTTTTCCTTCGCTATAACCCTGCTTTTCTTGGTTTTCCTACGCTCTAACCCAGCTTTTCTTGGTTTTCATCCGCACTAACTTCTCTTTTCTTTGTTTTCCTCCTTTCTAACCCCGCTTTTCTTGGTTTTCCTCCGCTCTAACGCCGCTTTTCTTGGTTTTCCTCCGCTCTAACACCGCTTTTCTTGGTTTTCCTCCGCTCTAACTTCACTATTCTTCGTTTTCCATTGCTCTAACCCCGCTTTTCTTGGTTTTCCTCCGCTCTAATCCCGCTTTTCTTGGTTTTTCTCCGCTCTAACCCAGCTTTTGATCGTTTTCTCCACTCTAGCCATGCTTTTCTCGGATTTCTGCTGCTCTAACCACGCTTTTCTTCGTTTTCTTCCATTCTAACTCTGCTTTACTTGGTTTTCCTCCGCTCTAACCTCGCTTTTCTTGGTTTTCCTCTGCTCTAACTCCGCTTTTCTTGTTTTTCCTCTCTTCTATCTCCGCTTTTCTTGGTTTTCCTTCGTTCTAACCCCGCTTTTCTTGGTTTTCCTCCGCACTTATTCTGCTTTTCTTGGATTTCCTCCACTCTAACTCCGCTTTTCTTGGTTTTCCTCCGCTCTAACCCTGCTTTACTTGGTTTTCCTCCGCACTAACCCCGCTTTTCTTGGTTTTCCTCTGCACTAACCCCGCTTTTCTTGGTTTTTCTCCGCTCTAACCCAGCTTTTCATCGTTTTTCTCCACTCTAACCATGCTTTTCTCAGATTTCTGCTGCTCCAACCACGCTTTTCTACATTTTATTCCGTTCTAACTTTGCTTTACTTGGTTTTCCTCCGCTCTAATCCCACGTTTCTTGGTTTTCCTCTGCTCTAACCCCGCTTTTCTTCGTTTTCCTCCGCTATAACCACGCTTTTCTTGGTTTTCCTCTGCTCTAACCCCGCTTTACTTGGTTTTCCTCCGCTCTAACCCCGATTTTCTTGGTGTTCCTCTGCTCTAACCCCGCTTTTCTTGGTTTTCCTACGCTATAACCCTGCTTTTCTTGGTTTTCCTACGCTCTAACCCAGCTTTTATTGGTTTTCATCCGCACTAACTTCGCTTTTCTTTGTTTTCCTCCTTTCTAACCCCGCTTTTCTTGGTATTCCTCCACTCTAATCCCGCCTTTCATGGTTTTTCTCCGCTCTAACCCAGCTTTTGATCGTTTTTCTCCACTCTAGCCATGCTTTTCTCGGATTAATGCTCCTCCAACCACGCTTTTCTTCGTTTTCTTCCATTCTAACTCTGCTTTACTTGGTTTTCCTCCGCTTTAACCTCGCTTTTGTTGGTTTTCCTCTGCTCTAAGCCCGCTTTTCTTGTTTTTCCTCCCTTCTCTCCCCGCTTTTCTTGTTTTTCCTACGCTCTAACCCAGCTTTTCTTGGTTTTCCTCCGCACTAACTTCGCTTTTCCTGGTTTTCCTTTGCTCTAACCCTGTTTTTCTTGGTTTTCCTCCGCCCTAACCCCTTTTTTCTTGGTTTTCCTCCTTTCTAACCCCTCTTTTCTTGGTTATCTTCCGCTCTAACCCCGCTTTTCTTGGTTTTCCTCCTTTCTAACCCTGCTTTTCTTGGTTATCCTCCGCTCTAACCCCACTTTTCTTGGATTTCCTCCGCTCTAACTTCACTTTTCTTGGTTTTCCTCCGCTCTAACCCCGCTTTTCTTGGTTTTCCTCCGCTCTAACCCCGCTTTTCTTGGTTTTCCTCCGCTCTAACCCCGCTTTTCTTGGTTTTCCTCCGCTCTATCTTCGCTTTTCTTGTTTTTCCTTTGCTCTAACCCTGCTTTTCTTGGTTTTCCTCCGCTCTAACCCCGCTTTTCTTGGTTTTCCTCCGCTCTAACCCCGCTTTTCTTGGTTTTCCTCTGCTCTATCACCGCTTTTCGTGGTTTTCCTACGCTCTATCAGCACTTTTCTTGGTTTTCCTCCGCTCTGTCACCGCTTTTCTTGGTTTTCCTACGCTCTAACAGCACTTTTCTTGGTTTTCCTTCGCTCAAACCCGCGTTTCTTGGTTTTCCTCCGCTCTAACCCCGCTTTTCTTGGTTTTCCTACGCTATAACCCCGATTTCTTGGTTTTCCTACTCTCTAACTTCGCTTTTCTTGGTTTTCCTTTGCTCTAACCCCGCTTTTCTTGGTTTTCCTCCGCTCTAACTCAGCTTTTCTTGGTTTTCCTTTGCTCTAACCCTGTTTTTGTTGGTTTTTCTCTGCTCTAACGCCGCTTTTCTTGGTTTTCCTCCCTTCTATCCCTGCTTTTCTTGGTCTTTCTCCGCTGTAACCCCATTTCTCTTGGTTTTCCTCCATACTAACCCCGCTTTTCTTGGTTTTTCTCCCTTCTATCACAGCTTTTCATGGTTTTTCTCCACTCTAGCAATGCTATTCTCGGATTTCTGCTGCTCTAACCGCGCTTTTCTTCGTTTTCTTCCTCTCTAACTTCTTTTTCCTGGTTTTCCTCCGCTCTAACCCCGCTTTTCTTGGTTATCCTGTGCACTTATTCCGCTTTTCTTGGTTTTCCTCCGCTCTAACTTCGCTTTTCTTGGTTTTCCTCCGCTCTAACCCCACTTTACTTGGTTTTCCTCCGCTCTAACCCCGCTTTTCTTGGTTTTCCTTTGCTCTAACCCCGCTTTTCTTGGTTTTCCTCCGCACTAACCCCTCTTTTCTTGGTTTTCCTCCGCACTAACCCCGCTTTTCTTAGTTTTTCTCCGCTCTAACCCAGCTTTTCATGGTTTTTCTCCACTCTAACCATGCTTTTCTCGGATTTCTGCTGATCTAACCGCGCTTTTCTTCATTTTCTTCCTCTCTAAATTCTTTTTCTTGGTTTTCCTCCGATCTAACCCCGCTTTTCTTGGTTTTCCTTTGCACTTATTCTGCTTTTCTTGGTTTTCCTCCGCTCTAACTTCGCTTTTCTTGGTTTTCCTCCGCTCTAACCCCGCTTTACTGCGTTTTCCTCCGCACTAACCTCTTCTTTCTTGTTTTTCCTCTGCTCTAACCACTCTTTTCTTGGTTTTCCTCAGCTCTAACCCCACTTTTCTTGGTTATCCTCCGCTCTAACCCCGCTTTTCTTGGTTTTCCTCCGCTCTAACCCCGCTTTTCTTGGTTTTCCTTCGTTCTAACCCCGCTTTTCTTGGTTTTCCTCCGCACTTATTCTGCTTTTCTTGGTTTTCCTCCACTCTAACTCCGCTTTTCTTCGTTTTCCTCCGCTCTAACCCTGCTTTACTTGGTTTTCCTCCGCACTAACCTTTTTTTTCTTGGTTTTCCTCTGCACTAACCCCGCTTTTCTTGGTTTTTCTCCGCTCTAACCCAGCTTTTCATCGCTTTTCTCCACTCTAACCATGCTTTTCTCAGATTTCTGCTGCTCCAACCACGCTTTTCTACGTTTTATTCCGTTCTAACTTTGCTTTACTTGGTTTTCCTCCGCTCTAACCCCGCATTTCTTGGTTTTCCTCTGCTCTAACCCCGCTTTTCTTCGTTTTCCTTCGCTATAACCACGCTTTTCTTGGTTTTCCTCTGCTCTAACCCCGCTTTACTTGGTTTTCCTCCGCTCTAACCCCGATTTTCTTTGTTTTCCTCCGCTCTAACCCCGCTTTTTTTGGTTTTCCTCCGCTCTAACCTTACTTTTCTTGGTTTTCCTCCGCACTAACCCCGCTTTTCTTGGTTTTTCTCCACTCTAACCCAGCTTTTCATGGTTTTTCTCCACTCTAACCATGCTTTTCTCGGATTTCTGCTGCTCTAACCAGCTTTTCCTCGTTTTCTTCCTCTCTAAATTCTTTTTCTTCGTTTTCCTCCGATCTAACCCCGCTTTTCTTGGTTTTCCTCCGCACTTATTCTGCCTTTCTTTGTTTTCCTCCGCTCTAACTCCGCTTTTCTTGGTTTTCCTTCGCTCTAACCCTGCTTTACTTGGTTTTCCTCCGCACTAACCCCTTTTTTCTTGGTTTTCCTCTGCACTAACCCCGCTTTTCTTGGTTTTTCTCCGCTCTAACCCAGCTTTTCATCGTTTTTCTCCACTCTAACCATGCCTTTCTCAGATTTCTGCTGCTCCAACCACGCTTTTCTACGTTTTATTCCGTTCTAACTTTGCTTTACTTGGTTTTCCTCCGCTCTAACCCCGCTTTACTGGGTTTTCCTCCGCACTAACCCCTTTTTTCTTGGTTTTCCTCTGCACTAACCCCGCTTTTCTTGGTTTTTCTCCGCTCTAACCCAGCTTTTCATGGTTTTTCTCCACTCTAACCATGCTTTTCTCGGATTTCTGCTGCTCTAACCGCGCTTTTCTTCGTTTTCTTCCTCTCTAAATTCTTTTTCTTGGTTTTCCTCCGATCTAACCCCGCTTTTCTTGGTTTTCCTTTGCACTTATTCTGCTTTTCTTGGTTTTCCTCCGCACTAACTTCGCTTTTCTTGGTTTTCCTCCGCTCTAACCCCGCTTTACTGGGTTTTCCTCCGCACTAACCCCTTTTTTCTTGGTTTTCCTCTGCACTAACCCCGCTTTTCTTGGTTTTTCTCCGCTCTAACCCAGCAATTCATCGTTTTTCTCCACTCTAACCATGCTTTTCTCGGATTTCTGCTGCTCCGACCACGCTTTTCTACGTTTTATTCCGTTCTAACTCTGCTTTACTTGGATTTCCTCCGCTCTAACCCCGCTTTTCTTGGTTTTCCTTTGCTCTAACCCCGCTTTTCTTAGTTTTCCTCCGCACTAACCCCTCTTTTCTTGGTTTTCCTCCGCATTAACCCCGCTTTTCTTGGTTTTTCTCCACTCTAACCCAGCTTTTCATGGTTTTTTTCCACTCTAACCATGCTTTTCTCAGATTTCCTCTGCTCTAACTGCGCTTTTCCTCGTTTTCTTCCTCTCTAAATTCTTTTTCTTGGTTTTCCTCCGATCTAACCCAGCTTTTCTTGGTTTTCCTCCGCTCTAACTTCGCTTTTCTTGGTTTTCCTCCGATCTAACCCCGCATTTCTTGGTTTTCCTCCGCACTAACCCCGCTTTTCTTGGCTTTTCTCCACTCTAACACAGCTTTTCATGGTTTTTCTCTACTCTAACCATGCTTTTCTCGGATTTCTGCTGCTCTAATCGCGCTTTTCCTCGTTTTCTTCCTCTTTAAATTCTTTTTCTTGTTTTTCCTCCGATCTAACCCCGCTTTTCTTGGTTTTCCTCCACTCTAACCCAGCGTTTCATGGTTTTTCTCCACTCTAACCATGCTTTTCTCGGATTTCTGCTGCTCTAACCGCGCTTTTCTTCGTTTTCTTCCTCTCTAACTTCTTTTTCTTGGATTTCCTCCGCTCTAACCCCGCTTTTCTTGGTTTTCCTGTGCACTTATTCCGCTTTTCTTGGTTTTCCTCCGCTCTAACTTCGCTTTTCTTGGTTTTCCTCCGCTCTAACCCCGCTTTTCTTGGTTTTCCTCCGCTCTAACCCCGCTTTTCTTGGTTTTCCTCCGCTCTAACCCCGTTTTCTTGGTTTTTCTCCGCTCTAACCCAGCTTTTCTTGGTTTTCCTCCCTTCTATCCTCGCTTCTCGTGGTTTTTCTGCGCTCTAACCCCGCTTTCCTTGGTTTTTCTCCGCTCTAACTCCGTTTCTCTTGGTTTTCCTCCGCTCTAACACCGCTTTTCTTGGTTTTCCTCCGCTCTAACCCCGCTTTTCTTGGTTATCCTGTGCACTTATTCCGCTTTTCTTTGTTTTCCTCCGATCTAACTTCGCTTTTCTTGGTTTTCCTCCGCTCTAACCCCGCTTTTCTTGGTTTTCCTCCACTCTAACCCCGCTTTTCTTGGTTTTCCTCCGCTCTAACCCCGTTTTCTTGGTTTTTCTCCACTCTAACCCCGCTTTTCTTGGTTTTCCTCCCTTCTATCCTCGCTTCTCTTGGTTTTCCTGCGCTCTAACCCCGCTTTCCTTGGTTTTTCTCCGCTCTAACTCCGTTTCTCTTGGTTTTCCTCCGCTCTAACACCGCTTTTCTTGGTTTTCCTCCGCTCTAACCCCGCTTTTCTTGGTTATCCTGTGCACTTATTCCGCTTTTCTTTGTTTTCCTCCGCTCTAACTTCGCTTTTCTTGGTTTTCCTTTGCTCTAACCCCGCTTTTCTTGGTTTTCCTCTGCTCTAACCCTGATTTTCTTGGTTTTCCTCCGCTCTAACCCTGCTTTTCTTGGTTTTCCTCCGCACTAACCCCGCTTTTCTTGGTTTTCCTCCGCTCTAACCCCGCTTTTCTTGGTTTTCCTCCGCTCTAACCTCGTTTTCTTGGTTTTTCTCCGCTCTAACACCGCTTTTCTTGGTTTTCTTCCCTTCTATCCTCGCTTTTCTTGGTTTTTCTGCGCTCTAATTCCGCTTTCCTTGGTTTTTCTCCGCTCTAACTCCGTTTCTCTTGGTTTTCCTCCGCTCTAACACCGCTTTTATTGGTTTTCCTCCGCTCTAACCCCGCTTTTCTTGGTTTTCCTTCGCACTAACCCCGCTTTTCTTGGTTTTCCTCCGCACTAACCCCACTTTTCTTGGTTTTTCTCCACTCTAACCCAGCTTTTCTTGGTTTTTCTCCACTCTAACCATGCTTTTCTCGGATTTCTGCTGCTCCAACCACGCTTTTCTACGTTTTATTCCATTCTAACTCTGCTTTTCTTGGTTTTCCTCCGCTCTAACCCCTCTTTTATTGGTTTTCCTCTGCTCTAACCCTGCTTTTCTTGGTTTTCCTACGCTATAACCCCGCTTTTCTTGGTTTTCCTACGCTCTAACCCAGCTTTTCTTGGTTTTCCTCCGCACTAACTTCGCTTTTCTTGGTTTTCCTTTGCTCTAACTCTGCTTTTCTTGGTTTTCCTCTGCTCTAATCCCGCTTTTCTTTGTTTTCCTCCTTTCTAACCCCGCTTTTCTTGGTTTTCCTCTACTCTATCCCAGCTTTTCTTGGTTTTCCTCCCTTCTATCCCTGCTTTTCTTGGTTTTCCTCCGCTCTAACCCCGTTTCTCTTGGTTTTCCTCAGCTCTAACCCCACTTTTCATGCTTTTCCTCTGCACTAACCCCGCTTTTCTTGGTTTTTCTCCGCTCTAACCCAGCTTTTCATGGTTTTTCTCCACTCTAACCATGCTTTTCTCGGATTTCTGCTGCTCTAACCGCGCTTTTCTTCGTTTTCTTCCTCTCTAAATTCTTTTTCTTGGTTTTCCTCCGATCTAACCCCGCTTTTCTTGGTTTTCCTTTGCACTTATTCTGCTTTTCTTGGTTTTCCTCCGCTCTAACTTTGCTTTTCTTGGTTTTCCTCCGCTCTAACCCCGCTTTACTGGGTTTTCCTCCGCACTAACCCCTTTTTTCTTGGTTTTCCTCTGCACTAACCCCGCATTTCTTGGTTTTTCTCCGCTCTAACCCAGCCTTTCATCGTTTTTCTCCACTCTAACCATGCTTTTCTCGGATTTCTGCTGCTCCAACCACGCTTTTCTACGTTTTATTCCGTTCTAACTCTGCTTTACTTGGATTTCCTCCGCTCTAACCCCGCTTTTCTTGGTTTTCCTTTGCTCTAACCCCGCTTTTCTTTGTTTTCCTCCGCACTAACCCCTCTTTTCTTGGTTTTCCTCCGCACTAACCCCGCTTTTCTTGGTTTTTGTCCACTCTAACCCAGCTTTTCATGGTTTTTTTCCACTCTAACCATGCTTTTCTCGGATTTCTGCTGCTCTAACTGCGCTTTTCCTCGTTTTCTTCCTCTCTAAATTCTTTTTCTTGGTTTTCCTCCGATCTAACTTCGCTTTTCTTGGTTTTCCTCCGCACTTATTCTGTTTTTCTTGGTTTTCCTCCGCTCTAACTTCGCTTTTCTTGGTTTTCCTCCGCTCTAACCCAGCTTTTCTTGGTTTTCCTCCGCTCTAACTTCGCTTTTCTTGGTTTTCCTCCGCTCTAACCCCGCTTTTCTTGGTTTTCCTCCACTCAAACCCAGCGTTTCATGGTTTTTCTCCACTCTAACCATGCTTTTCTCGGATTTCTGCTGCTCTAACCGCGCTTTTCTTCGTTTTCTTCCTCTCTAACTTCTTTTTCTTGGTTTTCCTCCGCTCTAACCCCGCTTTTCTTGGTTATCCTGTGCACTTATTCCGCTTTTCTTGGTTTTCCTCCGCTCTAACTTCGCTTTTCTTGGTTTTCCTCCGCTCTAACCCCGCTTTTCTTGGTTTTCCTCCGCTCTAACCCCGCTTTTCTTGGTTTTCCTCCGCTCTAACCCCGTTTTCTTGGTTTTTCTCCGCTCTAACCCCGCTTTTCTTGGTTTTCCTCCCTTATATCCTCGCTTCTCTTGGTTTTTCTGCGCTCTAACCCCGCTTTCCTTGGTTTTTCTCCGCTCTAACTCCGTTTCTCTTGGTTTTCCTCCGCTCTAACACCGCTTTTCTTGGTTTTCCTCCGCTCTAACCCCGCTTTTCTTGGTTATCCTGTGCACTTATTCCGCTTTTCTTTGTTTTCCTCCGCTCTAACTTAGCTTTTCTTGGTTTACCTCCGCTCTAACCCCGCTTTTCTTGGTTTTCCTCTGCTCTAACCCCGCTTTTCTTGGTTTTCCTCCGCTCTAACCCCGTTTTCTTGGTTTTTCTCCGCTCTAACCCCGCTTTTCTTGGTTTTCCTCCCTTCTATCCTCGCTTCTCTTGGTTTTTCTGCGCTCTAACCCCGCTTTCCTTGGTTTTTCTCCGCTCTAACTCCGTTTCTCCTTGTTTTTCTCCGCTCTAACTTCGCTTTTCTTGGTTTTCCTCCGCTCTAACCCCGCTTTTCTTGGTTTTCCTCCGATCTAACCCTGATTTTGTTGGTTTTCCTCCGCTCTAACCCTGCTTTTCTTGGTTTTCCTCCGCTCTAACCCCGCTTTTCTTCGTTTTCCTCTGCTCTAACCCCGCTTTTCTTGGTTTTCCTCCGCACTAACCCCGCTTTTCTTGGTTTTTCTCCACTCTAACCCAGCGTTTCATGGTTTTTCTCCACTCTAACCATGCTTTTCTCGGATTTCTGCTGCTCTAACCGCGCTTTTCTTCGTTTTCTTCCTCTCTAACTTCTTTTTCTTGGTTTACCTCCGCTCTAACCCCGCTTTTCTTGGTTATCCTGCGCACTTATTCCGCTTTTCTTGGTTTTCCTCCGCTCTAACTTCGCTTTTCTTGGTTTTCCTCCGCTCTATACCCCGCTTTTCTTGGTTTTCCTCCGCTCTAACCCCGTTTTCTTGGTTTTTCTCCGCTCTAACCCCGCTTTTCTTGGTTTTCCTCCCTTCTATCCTCGCTTTTCTTGGTTTTTCTGCGCTCTAACCCCGCTTTCCTTGGTTTTTCTCCGCTCTAACTCCGTTTCTCTTGGTTTTCCTCCGCTCTAACACCGCTTTTCTTGGTTTTCCTCCGCTCTAACCCCGCTTTTCTTGGTTTTCCTCCGCTCTAACTTCGCTTTTCTGGGTTTTCCTCCGCACTAACCCCACTTTTCTTGGTTTTTCTCCACTCTAACCCAGCTTTTCTTGGTTTTTCTCCACTCTAACCATGCTTTTCTCGGATTTCTGCTGCTCCAACCACGCTTTTCTACGTTTTATTCCATTCTAACTCTGCTTTTCTTGGTTTTCCTCCGCTCTAACCCCGCTTTTATTGGTTTTCCTCTGCTCTAACCCTGCTTTTCTTGGTTTTCCTACGCTATAACCCCGCTTTTCTTGGTTTTCCTACGCTCTAACCCAGCTTTTCTTGGTTTTCCTTCGCACTAACTTCGATTTTCTTGGTTTTCCTTTGCTCTAACTCGGCTTTTCTTGGTTTTCCTCCGCTCTAATCCCGCTTTTCTTTGTTTTCCTCCTTTCTAACCCCGCTTTTCTTGGTTTTCCTCTACTCTATCCCAGCTTTTCTTGGTTATCCTCCTTTCTATCCCTGCTTTTCTTGGTTTTCCTCCGCTCTAACCCCGTTTCTTCTGGTTTTCCTCAGCTCTAACCCCACTTTTCATGCTTTTCCTCCGCACTAACCCCGCTTTTCTTGGTTTTTCTCCACTCTAACCCAGCGTTTCATGGTTTTTCTCCACTCTAACCATGCTTTTCTCGGATTTCTGCTGCTCTAACCGCGCTTTTCTTCGTTTTCTTCCTCTCTAACTTCTTTTTATTGGTTTTCCTCCGCTCTAACACCGCTTTTCTTGGATACCCTGTGCACTTATTCCGCTTTTCTTGGTTTTCCTCCGCTCTAACTTCGCTTTTCTTGGTTTTCCTCCGCTCTAACCCCGCTTTTCTTGGTTTTTCTTTGCTCTAACCCCGCTTTTCTTGGTTTTCCTACCTTCTATCCTCGCTTTTCTTGGTTTTTCTGCGCTCTACCCCGCTTTCCTTGGTTTTTCTCCGCTCTAACTCCGTTTCTCTTGGTTTTCCTCTGCTCTAACACCGCTTTTCTTGGTTTTCCTCCGCTCTAACCCCGCTTTTCTTGGTTTTCCTCCGCACTAACCCCGCTTTTCTTGGTTTTTCTCCACTCTAACCCAGCTTTTCATGGTTTTTCTCCACTCTAACCATGCTTTTCTCGGATTTCTGCTGCTCCAACCACGCTTTTCTACATTTTATTCCATTCTAACTCTGCTTTTCTTGGTTTTCCTCCGCTCTAACCCCGCTTTTCTTGGTTTTCCTCTGCTCTAACCTTGCTTTTCTTGGTATTCCTACGATATAACCACGATTTTCTTGGTTTTCCTACGCTCTAACCCAGCTTTTCTTGGTTTTCCTCCGCACTAATTTCGCTTTTCTTGGTTTTTTTTTGCTCTAACTCTGCTTTTCTTAGTTTTCCTCTGCTCTAATCCCGCTTTTCTTTGTTTTCCTCCTTTCTAACCCCGCTTTTCTTGGTTTTCCTCTACTCTATCCCAGCTTTTCTTGGTTTTCCTCCCTTCGATCCCTGCTTTTCTTAATTTTTCTCCGCTCTAACCCCATTTCTCTTGGTTTTCCTACGCTCTATCACCGCTTTTCTTGGTTTTCCTCCGATCTAACCCCGCTTTTCTTGGTTTTCCTCCGCACTAACCCCGCTTTTCTTGGTTTTTCTCCACTCTAACACAGCTTTTCATGGTTTTTCTCTACTCTAACCATGCTTTTCTCGGATTTCTGCTGCTCTAAACGCGCTTTTCCTCGTTTTCTTCCTCTGTAAATTCTTTTTCTTGTTTTTCCTCCGATCTAACCCCGCTTTTCTTGGTTTTCCTCCACTCTAACCCAGCGTTTCATGGTTTTTCTCCACTCTAACCATGCTTTTCTCGGATTTCTGCTGCTCTAAACGCGCTTTTCCTCGTTTTCTTCCTCTGTAAATTCTTTTTCTTGTTTTTCCTCCGCTCTAACTCCGCTTTTCTTGGTTTTCCTCCGCTCTAACCCCGCTTTTCTTGGTTTTCCTCCGCACTAACCCCGCTTTTCTTGGTTTTTCTCCACTCTAACCCAGCTTTTCATGGTTTTTCTCCACTCTAACCATGCTTTTCTCGGATTTCTGCTGCTCCAACCACGCTTTTCTACATTTTATTCCATTCTAACTCTGCTTTTCTTGGTTTTCCTCCGCTCTAACCCCGCTTTTCTTGGTTTTCCTCTGCTCTAACCTTGCTTTTCTTGGTATTCCTACGATATAACCACGATTTTCTTGGTTTTCCTACGCTCTAACCCAGCTTTTCTTGGTTTTCCTCCGCACTAATTTCGCTTTTCTTGGTTTTTTTTTGCTCTAACTCTGCTTTTCTTAGTTTTCCTCTGCTCTAATCCCGCTTTTCTTTGTTTTCCTCCTTTCTAACCCCGCTTTTCTTGGTTTTCCTCTACTCTATCCCAGCTTTTCTTGGTTTTCCTCCCTTCGATCCCTGCTTTTCTTAATTTTTCTCCGCTCTAACCCCATTTCTCTTGGTTTTCCTACGCTCTATCACCGCTTTTCTTGGTTTTCCTCCGATCTAACCCCGCTTTTCTTGGTTTTCCTCCGCACTAACCCCGCTTTTCTTGGTTTTTCTCCACTCTAACACAGCTTTTCATGGTTTTTCTCTACTCTAACCATGCTTTTCTCGGATTTCTGCTGCTCTAAACGCGCTTTTCCTCGTTTTCTTCCTCTGTAAATTCTTTTTCTTGTTTTTCCTCCGATCTAACCCCGCTTTTCTTGGTTTTCCTCCACTCTAACCCAGCGTTTCATGGTTTTTCTCCACTCTAACCATGCTTTTCTCGGATTTCTGCTGCTCTAACCGCGCTTTTCTTCGTTTTCTTCCTCTCTAACTTCTTTTTCTTGGTTTTCCTCCGCTCTAACCCTTCTTTTCTTGGTTATCCTGTGCACTTATTCCGCTTTTCTTGGTTTTCCTCCGCTCTAACTTCGCTTTTCTTGGTTTTCCTCCGCTCTAACCCCGCTTTTCTTGGTTTTCCTCCGCTCTAACTTCGCTTTTCTTGGTTTTCCTCCGCTCTAACCCCGTTTTCTTGGTTTTTCTCCGCTCTAACCCAGCTTTTCTTGGTTTTCCTCCCTTCTATCCTCGCTTCTCGTGGTTTTTCTGCGCTCTAACCCCGCTTTCCTTGGTTTTTCTCCGCTCTAACTCCGTTTCTCTTGGTTTTCCTCCGCTCTAACACCGCTTTTCTTGGTTTTCCTCCGCTCTAACCCCGCTTTTCTTGGTTATCCTGTGCACTTATTCCGCTTTTCTTTGTTTTCCTCCGCTCTAACTTCGCTTTTCTTGGTTTTCCTCCGCTCTAACCCCGCTTTTCTTGGTTTTCCTCTGCTCTAACCCCGCTTTTCTTGGTTTTCCTCCACTCTAACCCCGTTTTCTTGGTTTTTCTCCGCTCTAACCCCGCTTTTCTTGGTTTTCCTCCCTTCTATCCTCGCTTCTCTTGGTTTTTCTGCGCTCTAACCCCGCTTTCCTTGGTTTTTCTCCGCTCTAACTCCGTTTCTCTTGGTTTTCCTCCGCTCTAACACCGCTTTTCTTGGTTTTCCTCCGCTCTAACCCCGCTTTTCTTGGTTATCCTGTGCACTTATTCCGCTTTTCTTTGTTTTCCTCCGCTCTAACTTCGCTTTTCTTGGTTTTCCTTTGCTCTAACCCCGCTTTTCTTGGTTTTCCTCCGCTCTAACCCTGATTTTCTTGGTTTTCCTCCGCTCTAACCCTGCTTTTCTTGGTTTTCCTCCGCTCTAACCCCGCTTTTCTTGGTTTTCCTCCGCTCTAACCCCGCTTTTCTTGGTTTTCCTCCGCACTAACCCCGCTTTTCTTGGTTTTTCTCCACTCTAACCCAGCTTTTCATGGTTTTTCTCCACTCTAACCATACTTTTCTCGGATTTCTGCTGTTCTAACCGCGCTTTTCTTCGATTTCTTCCTCTCTAACTTCTTTTTCTTGGTTTTCCTCCGCTCTAACCCCGCTTTTCTTGGTTATCCTGCGCACTTATTCCGTTTTTCTTGGTTTTCCTCCGCTCTAACTTCGCTTTTCTTGGTTTTCCTCCGCTCTAACCCCGCTTTTCTTGGTTTTCCTCCGCTCTAACCTCGTTTTCTTGGTTTTTCTCCGCTCTAACACCGCTTTTCTTGGTTTTCCTCCCTTCTATCCTCGCTTTTCTTGGTTTTTCTGCGCTCTAATTCAGCTTTCCTTGGTTTTTCTCCGCTCTAACTCCGTTTCTCTTGGTTTTCCTCCGCTCTAACACCGCTTTTCTTGGTTTTCCTCCGCTCTAACCCCGCTTTTCTTGGTTTTCCTCCGCACTAACCCCGCTTTTCTTGGTTTTCCTCCGCACTAACCCCACTTTTCTTGGTTTTTCTCCACTCTAACCCAGCTTTTCTTGGTTTTTCTCCACTCTAACCATGCTTTTCTCGGATTTCTGCTGCTCCAACCACGCTTTTCTACGTTTTATTCCATTCTAACTCTGCTTTTCTTGGTTTTCCTCCGCTCTAACCCCGCTTTTATTGGTTTTCCTCTGCTCTAACCCTGCTTTTCTTGGTTTTCCTACGCTATAACCCCGCTTTTCTTGGTTTTCCTACGCTCTAACCCAGCTTTTCTTGGTTTTCCTCCGCACTAACTTCGATTTTCTTGGTTTTCCTTTGCTCTAACTCGGCTTTTCTTGGTTTTCCTCCGCTCTAATCCCGCTTTTCTTTGTTTTCCTCCTTTCTAACCCCGCTTTTCTTGGTTTTCCTCTACTCTATCCCAGCTTTTCTTGGTTTTCCTCCCTTCTATCCCTGCTTTTCTTGGTATTCCTCCGCTCTAACCCCGTTTCTCTTGGTTTTCCTCAGCTCTAACCCCACTTTTCATGCTTTTCCTCTGCACTAACCCCGCTTTTCTTGGTTTTTCTCCGCTCTAACCCAGCTTTTCATGGTTTTTCTCCACTCTAACCATGCTTTTCTCGGATTTCTGCTGCTCTAACCGCGCTTTTCTTCGTTTTCTTCCTCTCTAAATTCTTTTTCTTGGTTTTCCTCCGATCTAACCCCGCTTTTCTTGGTTTTCCTTTGCACTTATTCTGCTTTTCTTGGTTTTCCTCCGCTCTAACTTCGCTTTTCTTGGTTTTCCTCCGCTCTAACCCCGCTTTACTGGGTTTTCCTCCGCACTTACCCCTTTTTTCTTGGTTTTCCTCTGCACTAACCCCGCTTTTCTTGGTTTTTCTCCGCTCTAACCCAGCTTTTCATCGTTTTTCTCCACTCTAACCATGCTTTTCTCGGATTTCTGCTGCTCCTACCACGCTTTTCTACGTTTTATTCCGTTCTAACTCTGCTTTACTTGGATTTCCTCCGCTCTAACCCCGCTTTTCTTGGTTTTCCTTTGCTCTAACCCCGCTTTTCTTTGTTTTCCTCCGCACTAACCCCTCTTTTCTTGGTTTTCCTCCGCACTAACCCCGCTTTTCTTGGTTTTTCTCCACTCTAACCCAGCTTTTCATGGTTTTTTTCCACTCTAACCATGCTTTTCTCGGATTTCTGCTGCTCTAACTGCGCTTTTCCTCGTTTTCTTCCTCTCTAAATTCTTTTTCTTGGTTTTCCTCCGATCTAACTTCGCTTTTCTTGGTTTTCCTCCGCACTTATTCTGTTTTTCTTGGTTTTCCTCCGCTCTAACTTCGCTTTTCTTGGTTTTCCTCCGCTCTAACCCAGCTTTTCTTGGTTTTCCTCCGCTCTAACTTCGCTTTTCTTGGTTTTCCTCCGATCTAACCCCGCTTTTCTTGGTTTTCCTCCACTCAAACCCAGCGTTTCATGGTTTTTCTCCACTCTAACCATGCTTTTCTCGGATTTCTGCTGCTCTAACCGCGCTTTTCTTCGTTTTCTTCCTCTCTAACTTCTTTTTCTTGGTTTTCCTCCGCTCTAACCCCGCTTTTCTTGGTTATCCTGTGCACTTATTCCGCTTTTCTTGGTTTTCCTCCGCTCTAACTTCGCTTTTCTTGGTTTTCCTCCGCTCTAACCCCGCTTTTCTTGGTTTTCCTCCGCTCTAACCCCGCTTTTCTTGGTTTTCCTCCGCTCTAACCCCGTTTTCTTGGTTTTTCTCCGCTCTAACCCCGCTTTTCTTGGTTTTCCTCCCTTATATCCTCGCTTCTCTTGGTTTTTCTCCGCTCTAACTCCGTTTCTCTTGGTTTTCCTCCGCTCTAACACCGCTTTTCTTGGTTTTCCTCCGCTCTAACCCCGCTTTTCTTGGTTATCCTGTGCACTTATTCCGCTTTTCTTTGTTTTCCTCCGCTCTAACTTCGCTTTTCTTGGTTTTCCTCCGCTCTAACCCCGCTTTTCTTGGTTTTCCTCTGCTCTAACCCCGCTTTTCTTGGTTTTCCTCCGCTCTAACCCCGTTTTCTTGGTTTTTCTCCGCTCTAACCCCGCTTTTCTTGGTTTTCCTCCCTTCTATCCTCGCTTCTCTTGGTTTTTCTGCGCTCTAACCCCGCTTTCCTTGGTTTTTCTCCGCTCTAACTCCGTTTCTCCTTGTTTTTCTCCGCTCTAACTTCGCTTTTCTTGGTTTTCCTCCGCTCTAACCCCGCTTTTCTTGGTTTTCCTCCGCTCTAACCCTGATTTTGTTGGTTTTCCTCCGCTCTAACCCTGCTTTTCTTGGTTTTCCTCCGCTCTAACCCCGCTTTTCTTCGTTTTCCTCTGCTCTAACCCCGCTTTTCTTGGTTTTCCTCCGCACTAACCCCGCTTTTCTTGGTTTTTCTCCACTCTAACCCAGCGTTTCATGGTTTTTCTCCACTCTAACCATGCTTTTCTCGGATTTCTGCTGCTCTAACCGCGCTTTTCTTCGTTTTCTTCCTCTCTAACTTCTTTTTCTTGGTTTTCCTCCTCTCTAACCCCGCTTTTCTTGGTTATCCTGCGCACTTATTCCGCTTTTCTTGGTTTTCCTCCGCTCTAACTTCGCTTTTCTTGGTTTTCCTCCGCTCTATACCCCGCTTTTCTTGGTTTTCCTCCGCTCTAACCCCGTTTTCTTTGTTTTTCTCCGCTCTAACCCCGCTTTTCTTGGTTTTCTTCCCTTCTATCCTCGCTTTTCTTGGTTTTTCTGCGCTCTAACCCCGCTTTCCTTGGTTTTTCTCCGCTCTAACTCCGTTTCTCTTGGTTTTCCTCCGCTCTAACACCGCTTTTCTTGGTTTTCCTCCGCTCTAACCCCGCTTTTCTTGGTTTTCCTCCGCTCTAACTTCGCTTTTCTGGGTTTTCCTCCGCACTAACCCCACTTTTCTTGGTTTTTCTCCACTCTAACCCAGCTTTTCTTGGTTTTTCTCCACTCTAACCATGCTTTTCTCGGATTTCTGCTGCTCCAACCACGCTTTTCTACGTTTTATTCCATTCTAACTCTGCTTTTCTTGGTTTTCCTCCGCTCTAACCCCGCTTTTATTGGTTTTCCTCTGCTCTAACCCTGCTTTTCTTGGTTTTCCTACGCTATAACCCCGCTTTTCTTGGTTTTCCTACGCTCTAACCCAGCTTTTCTTGGTTTTCCTCCGCACTAACTTCGATTTTCTTGGTTTTCCTTTGCTCTAACTCGGCTTTTCTTGGTATTCCTCCGCTCTAATCCCGCTTTTCTTTGTTTTCCTCCTTTCTAACCCCGCTTTTCTTGGTTTTCCTCTACTCTATCCCAGCTTTTCTTGGTTTTCCTCCCTTCTATCCCTGCTTTTCTTGGTTTTCCTCCGCTCTAACCCCGTTTCTCTTGGTTTTCCTCAGCTCTAACCCCACTTTTCATGCTTTTCCTCCGCACTAACCCCGCTTTTCTTGGTTTTTCTCCACTCTAACCCAGCGTTTCATGGTTTTTCTCCACTCTAACCATGCTTTTCTCGGATTTCTGCTGCTCTAACCGCGCTTTTCTTCGTTTTCTTCCTCTCTAACTTCTTTTTATTGGTTTTCCTCCGCTCTAACACCGCTTTTCTTGGATACCCTGTGCACTTATTCCGCTTTTCTTGGTTTTCCTCCGCTCTAACTTCGCTTTTCTTGGTTTTCCTCCGCTCTAACCCCGCTTTTCTTGGTTTTTCTTTGCTCTAACCCCGCTTTTCTTGGTTTTCCTCCCTTCTATCCTCGCTTTTCTTGGTTTTTCTGCGCTCTACCCCGCTTTCCTTGGTTTTTCTCCGCTCTAACTCCGTTTCTCTTGGTTTTCCTCTGCTCTAACCCCGCTTTTCTTGGTTTTCCTCCGCACTAACCCCGCTTTTCTTGGTTTTCCTCCGCACTAACCCCGCTTTTCTTGGTTTTTCTCCACTCTAACCCAGCTTTTCATGGTTTTTCTCCACTCTAACCATGCTTTTCTCGGATTTCTGCTGCTCCAACCACGCTTTTCTACATTTTATTCCATTCTAACTCTGCTTTTCTTGGTTTTCCTCCGCTCTAACCCCGCTTTTCTTGGTTTTCCTCTGCTCTAACCTTGCTTTTCTTGGTATTCCTACGATATAACCACGATTTTCTTGGTTTTCCTACGCTCTAACCCAGCTTTTCTTGGTTTTCCTCCGCACTAACTTCGCTTTTCTTGGTTTTTTTTTGCTCTAACTCTGCTTTTCTTAGTTTTCCTCTGCTCTAATCCCGCTTTTCTTTGTTTTCCTCCTTTCTAACCCCGCTTTTCTTGGTTTTCCTCTACTCTATCCCAGCTTTTCTTGGTTTTCCTCCCTTCGATCCCTGCTTTTCTTAATTTTTCTCCGCTCTAACCCCATTTCTCTTGGTTTTCCTACGCTCTATCACCGCTTTTCTTGTTTTTCCTCCGATCTAACCCCGCTTTTCTTGGTTTTCCTCCGCACTAACCCCGCTTTTCTTGGTTTTTCTCCACTCTAACACAGCTTTTCATGGTTTTTCTCTACTCTAACCATGCTTTTCTCGGATTTCTGCTGCTCTAACCGCGCTTTTCCTCGTTTTCTTCCTCTCTCAATTCTTTTTCTTGGTTTTTCTCCGATCTAACACCGCTTTTCTTGGTTTTCCTCCGCTCTAACTCCGCTTTTCTTGGTTTTCCTCCGCTCTAACCCTGATTTTCTTGGTTTTCCTCCGCTCTAACCCTGCTTTTCTTGGTTTTCCTCCGCTCTAACCCCGCTTTTCTTGGTTTTCCTCCGCTCTAACCCTGATTTTCTTGGTTTTCCTCCGCTCTAACCCTGCTTTTCTTGGTTTTCCTCCGCTCTAACCCCGCTTTTCTTGGTTTTCCTCCGCTCTAATCTCGCTTTTCTTGGTTTTTCTCCGCTCTAACCAAGCTTTTCATCGTTTTTCTCCACATTAGCCATGCTTTTCTCGGATTTCTGCTGATCTAACCTCGCTTTTCTTCGTTTTCTTCCATTCTAACTCTGCTTTATTTGGTTTTCCTTTGCTCTAACCCTGCTTTACATGGTTTTCCTCCGCTCTAACGCCGCTTTTCTTGGTTTTCCTCCTTTCTAACCCCTCTTTTTATGGTTTTCCTCCGCTCTAACCCCGCTTTTCTTGGTTTTCCTCTGCTCTAACTTCGCTTTTCTTGGATTTCCTCCACTCTAACCCCGCTTTTCTTGGTTTTCCTCCGCTCTAACCCCTTTTTTTCTTGGTTTTCCTCCGCACTAACCCCGCTTTTCTTGGTTTTCCTCCGCTCTATCTTCACTTTTCTTGGTTTTTCTTGGCTCTAACCCTGCTTTTCTTGGTTTTCCTCCGCTCTATCACCGCTTTTCGTCGTTTTCCTACGCTCTATCACCACTTTTCTTGGTTTTCCTCCGCTCTATCTCCGCTTTTCTTGGTTTTCCTCCGCTCTAACCCCGTTTTCTTGGTTTTTCTCCGCTCTAAGCCCGCTTTTCTTGGTTTTCCTCCGCTCTAACCCCGCTTTTCTTGGTTTTACTCCGCTATAACCCTTCTTTTCTTGGTTTTCCTACGATTTAACCCAGCTTTTCTTGGTTTTCCTCCGCTCCAACTTCGCTTTTCTTGGTTTTCCTTTGCTCTAACCCTGCTTTTCTTGGGTTTCCTCCGCTCTAACCCCGCTTTTCTTGGTTTTCGTCCGCTCTAACCCCGCTTTTCTTGGTTTTCCTCTGCTCTAACCCCGCTTTTCTTGGTTTTCCTCCGCACTAACCCCTCTTTTCTTCGTTTTCCTCCGCACTAACCCCGCTTTTCTTGGTTTTTCTCCAATCTAACCCAGCTTTTCATGGTTTTTCTCCACTCTGACCATGCTTTTCTCGGATTTCTGCTGCTCTAACCGAGATTTTCTTCGTTTTCTTCCACTCTAAATTCTTTTTCTTGGTTTTCCACCGCACTAACCCCGCTTTTCTTGGTTTTCCTCCGCACTTATTCTGCTTTACTTGGTTTTCCTCTGCTCTAACCCTGCTTTTCCTGGTTTTCCTCCGCTCTAATCCCGCTTTACTTTTTTTTCCTCCGCTCTAACCCCGCTTTTCTTGGTTATCCTCCACTCTAACCCCGCTTTTCTTTGCTTTCCTCCGCTCTAACCCAGCTTTTCTTGGTTTTCCTACGCTATAACCACGATTTTCTTGGTTTTCCTCCTTTCTAACCTCACATTTCTTGGTTTTCCTCCGCTCTATCTTCGCTTTTCTTGGTTTTCCTTTGCTCAAACCCTGCTTTTCTTGGTTTTTCTCCGCTCTTACCCCGCTTTTCTTGGTTTTCCTCCGCTCTATCACCGCTTTTCGTGGTTTTCCTACGCTCTATCACCACTGTTCATGGTTTTCCTTTGCTCTGTTACAGCTTTTCTTGGTTTTCCTACGCTCTAACCTAGTTTTTCTTGGTTATCCTCCGCTCTATCACCGCTTTTCTTGGTTTTCCTCCGCTCTAACCCAGCTTTTCTTTGTTTTCCTTTTCTCTAACCATGCTTTTCTTGGTTTTTCTCCGATCTAACCCCGCTTTTCTTGGTTTTCCTCCGCACTATCACCGCTTTTCTTGGTTTTTCTCTGCTCTAACCCCGCTTTTCTTGGTTTTCCTCCGCTCTAACCCCGCTTTTCTTGGTTTTCCTGTGCTCTAACCCGCTTTTGTTGGTTTTCCTCCGCACTAACCCCGCTTTTCTTGGTTTTTCTCCACTCTAACACAGCTTTTCATGGTTTTTCTCTACTCTAACCATGCTTTTCTCGGATTTCTGCTGCTCTAACCGCGCTTTTCCTCGTTTTCTTCCTCTCAATTCTTTTTCTTGGTTTTTCTCCGATCTAACCCCGCTTTTCTTGGTTTTCCTCCGCACTATCACCGCTTTTCTTGGTTTTTCTCTGCTCTAACCCCGCTTTTCTTGGTTTTCCTCCGCTCTAACCCCGCTTTTCTTGGTTTTCCTTTGCTCTAACCCGCTTTTGTTGGTTTTCCTCCGCACTAACCCCGCTTTTCTTGGTTTTTCTCCACTCTAACACAGCTTTTCATGGTTTTTCTCTACTCTAACCATGCTTTTCTCGGATTTCTGCTGCTCTAACCGCGCTTTTCCTCGTTTTCTTCCTCTCAATTCTTTTTCTTGGTTTTTCTTTGATCTAACCCCGCTTTTCTTGGTTTTCCTCCGCTCTAACCCCGCTTTTCTTGGTTTTCCTCCGCTCTAACCCTGATTTTCTTGGTTTTCCTCCGCTCTAACCCTGCTTTTCTTGGTTTTCCTCCGCTCTAACCCCGTTTTCTTGGTTTTTCTCCGCTCTAACCCCGCTTTTCTTGGTTATCCTGTGCACTTATTCCGCTTTTCTTGGTTTTCCTCTGCTCTAACTTCGCATTTCTTGGTTTTCCTCCGCTCTAACCCCGCTTTTCTTGGTTTTCCTCCGCTCTAACCCCGTTTTCTTGGTTTTTCTCCGCTCTAACCCCGCTTTTCTTGGTTTTCCTCCCTTCTATCCTCGATTTTCTTGGTTTTTCTGCGCTCTAACCTCGCTTTATTTGGTTTTTCTCCGCTCTAACTCCGTTTCTCTTGGTTTTCCTCCGCTCTAACACCGCTTTTCTTGGTTTTCCTCCGCTCTAACCCCGCTTTTCTTGGATTTCCTCCGCACTAACCCCGCTTTTCTTGGTTTTCCTCCGCACTAACCTTGCTTTTCTTGGTTTTTCTCCACTCTAACCCAGCTTTTCTTGGTTTTTCTCCACTCTAACCATGCTTTTCTCGGATTTCTGCTGCTCCAACCACGCTTTTCTACGTTTTATTCCATTCTAACTTTGCTTTTCTTTGTTTTCCTCCTTTCTAACCCCGCTTTTCTTGGTTTTCCTCTGCTCTAACCCTGCTTTTCTTGGTTTTCCTACGCTATAACCCCGCTTTTCTTGCATTTCCTACGCTCTAACCCAGCTTTTCTTGGTTATCCTCCGCACTAACTTCGCTTTTCTTGGATTTCCTTTGCTCTAACTCTGCTTTTCTTGGTTTTCCTCCGCTCTAATCCCGCTTTTCTTTGTTTTCCTCCTTTCTAACCCCGCTTTTCTTGGTTTTCCTCTACTCTATCCCAGCTTTTCTTGGTTTTCCTCCCTTCTATCCCTGCTTTTCTTGGTTTTCCTCCGCTCTAACCCCGTTACTCTTGGTTTTCCTCAGCTCTAACCCCACTTTTCATGCTTTTCCTCCGCACTAACCCCGCTTTTCTTGGTTTTTCTCCACTCTAACCCAGCTTTTCTTGGTTTTTCTCCACTCTAACCATGCTTTTCTCGGATTTCTGCTGCTCCAACCAGGCTTTTCTACATTTTATTCCATTCTAACTCTGCTTTTCTTGGTTTTCCTCCGCTCTAACCCCGCTTTTCTTGGTTTTCCTCTGCTCTAACCTTGCTTTTCTTGGTTTTCCTACGCTATAACCACGATTTTCTTGGTTTTCCTACGCTCTAACCCAGCTTTTCTTGGTTTTCCTCCGCACTAACCCTGCTTTTCTTGGTTTTTCTCCGCTCTAACCCAGCTTTTCATCGTTTTTCTCCACTCTAACCATGCTTTTCTCAAATTTCTGCTGCTCCAACCACGCTTTTCTACGTTTTATTCCATTCTAACTCTGCTGTACTTGGTTTTCCTGTGCTCTAACCCCGCTTTTCTTCGTTTTCCTTTGCTCTAACCCTGCTTTTCTTGGTTTTCCTCCGCACTAACCCCGCTTTTCTTGGTTTTCCTCCGCACTAACCCCGCTTTTCTTGGTTTTTCTCCACTCTAACCCAGCTTTTCATGGTTTTTCTCCACTCTAACCATGCTTTTCTCGGATTTCTGCTGCTCTAACTGCGCTTTTCCTCGTTTTCTTCCTCTCTAAATTCTTTTTCTTGGTTTTCCTCCGATCTAACCCCGCTTTTCTTGGTTTTCCCCCGCACTTATTCTGCTTTTCTTGGTTTTCCTCCGCTCTAACTTCGCTTTTCTTGGTTTTCCTCCGCTCTAACCCCGCTTTTCTTGGTTTTTCTTCACTCTAACCCAGCGTTTCGTGGTTTTTCTCCACTCTAACCATGCTTTTCTCGGATTTCTGCTGCTCTAACCGCGCTTTTCTTCGTTTTCTTCCTCTCTAACTTCTTTTTCTTGGTTTTCCTCCGCTCGAACCCCGTTTTCTTGGTTTTTCTCCGCTCTAACCCCGCTTTTCTTGGTTTTCCTCCCTTCTATACTCGCTTTTCTTGGTTTTTCTTCGCTCTAACCCCGCTTTCCTTGGTTTTTCTCCGCTCTAACTTCGTTTTCTTGGTTTTCCTCCGCTCTAACCCCGCTTTTCTTGGTTTTCCTCCGCACTAACCCCGCTTTTCTTGGTTTTCCTCCGCACTAACCCCGCTTTTCTTGGTTTTTCTCCACTCTAACCCAGCTTTTCTTGGTTTTTCTCCACTCTAACCATGCTTTTCTCGCATTTCTGCTGCTCCAACCACGCTTTTCTACATTTTATTCCATTCTAACTCTGCTTTTC
This sequence comes from Coturnix japonica, assembly GCF_054131305.1. Lineage (NCBI taxonomy): Eukaryota > Metazoa > Chordata > Aves > Galliformes > Phasianidae > Coturnix > Coturnix japonica. Next base: position 34,696,141 of record NC_140669.1, read on the forward strand.
TTGGTTATCCTCCGTTCTAACCCCGCTTTTCTTGGTTTTCCTCTGCTCTAACCCTGCTTTTCTTGGTTTTCCTACGCTATAACCTTGCTTTTCTTGGTTTTCCTACGCTCTAACCCAGCTTTTCTTGGTTTTCCTCCGCACTAACTTCGCTTTTCTTGGTTTTCCTTTGCTCTAACTCTGCTTTTCTTGGATTTCCTCCGCTCTAATCCCGCTTTTCTTTGTTTTCCTCCTTTCTAACCCCGCTTTTCTTGGTTTTCCTCTACTCTATCCCTGCTTTTCTTGGTTTTCCTCCCTTCTATCCCTGCTTTTCTTGGTTTTTCTCCGCTCTAACCCCGTTTCTCTTGGATTTCCTTCGCTCTATCACCGCTTTTCTTGTTTTTCCTCCGCTCTATCACCGCTTTTCTTGGTTTTCCTTTGCTCTAACCCCGCTTTGCTTGGTTTTCCTCAGCTCTAACCCCACTTTTCATGCTTTTCCTCCGCTCTAACCCCGCTTTTCTTGGTTTTCCTCCTTTCTAACCCCGCTTTTCTTGGTTTTCCTCCGCACTTATTCTGCTTTTCTTGGTTTTCCTTAGCTCTAACTCCGCTTTTCTTGCTTTTTCTCCGCTCTAAACCCGCTTTACTTGGTTTTCCTCCGCACTAACCCCTTTTTTCTTGGTTTTCCTCTGCACTAACCCCGCTTTTCTTGGTTTTTCTCCGCTCTAACCCAGCTTTTCATCGTTTTTCTCCACTCTAACCATGCTTTTCTCGGATTTCTGCTGCTCCAACCACGCTTTTCTACGTTTTATTCCGTTCTAACTTTGCTTTACCTGGTTTTCCTCCGCTCTTACCCCGCTTTTCTTGGTTTTCCTCTGCTTTAACCCCGCTTTTCTTGGTTTTCCTCCGCTATAACCAAGATTTTCTTGGTTTTCCTACGCTCTAACTCAGCTTTTCTTGGTATTCCTCCGCACTAACTTCGCTTTTCTTTCTTTTCCTCCTTTCTAACCCCGCTTTTATTGGTTTTCCTCCGCTCTATCCCAGCTTTTCTTGGTTTTCCTCCGCTCTAACCCAGCTTTTCTTGGTTTTCATCCGCTCTAACCCCGCTTTTCTTGGTTTTCCTCCGCTCTAACTTCACTATTCTTGGTTTTCCATTGCTCTAACCCCGCTTTTCTTGGTTTTCCTCCGCTCTAATCCCGCTTTTCTTGGTTTTCCTCCGCTCTAACCCCTTTTTTCTAGGTTTTCCTCCGCTCTAACCCCGCTTTTCATGGTTTTCCTCCGCTCTATCTTCGCTTTTCTTGGTTTTCCTTTGCTCTAACCCTGCTTTTCTAGGTTTTTCTTTGCTCTAACCGCGCTTTTCTTGGTTTTCCTCCGCTCTATCAGCGCTTTTCGTCGTTTTCCTACGCTCTATCACCACTTTTCTTGGTTTTCCTCCGATCTATCACTGCTTTTCTTGGTTTTCTTACGCTCTAACACCACTTTTCTTGGTTTTGCTCCGCTCTAACCCTGCTTTTCTTGGTTTTCCTCCGCTCTAACCCCGCTTTTCTTGGTTTTCCTCCGCTATAACCCTGCTTTTCTTGGTTTTCCTACGATCTAACCCAGCTTTTCTTGGTTTTCCTCCGCTCTAACTTCGCTTTTCTTGGTTTTCCTTTGCTCTAACCCTGCTTTTCTTGGGTTTCCTCCGCTCTAACCCCGCTTTTATTGGTTTTCCTCCGCTCTAACCCCGCTTTTCTTGGTTATCCTGTGCACTTATTCCGCTTTTCTTGGTTTTCCTCCGCTCTAACTTCGCTTTTCTTGGTTTTCCTCCGCTCTAACCCCGCTTTTCTTGGTTTTCCTCCGCTCTAACCCCGCTTTTCTTGGTTTTCCTCCGCTCTAACCCCGTTTTCTTGGTTTTTCTCCGCTCTAACCCCGCTTTTCTTGGTTTTCCTCCCTTCTATCCTCGCTTCTCTTGGTTTTTCTGCGCTCTAACCCCGCTTTCCTTGGTTTTTCTCCGCTCTAACTCCGTTTCTCTTGGTTTTCCTCCGCTCTAACACCGCTTTTCTTGGTTTTCCTCCGCTCTAACCCCGCTTTTCTTGGTTATCCTGTGCACTTATTCCGCTTTTCTTTGTTTTCCTCCGCTCTAACTTCGCTTTTCTTGGTTTTCCTCCGCTCTAACCCCGCTTTTCTTGGTTTTCCTCTGCTCTAACCCCGCTTTTCTTGGTTTTCCTCCGCTCTAACCCCGTTTTCTTGGTTTTTCTCCGCTCTAACCCCGCTTTTCTTGGTTTTCCTCCCTTCTATCCTCGCTTCTCTTGGTTTTTCTGCGCTCTAACCCCGCTTTCCTTGGTTTTTCTCCGCTCTAACTCCGTTTCTCCTTGTTTTCCTCCGCTCTAACTTCGCTTTTCTTTGATTTCCTCCGATCTAACCCCGCTTTTCTTGGTTTTCCTCCGCTCTAACCCTGATTTTGTTGGTTTTCCTCCGCTCTAACCCTGCTTTTCTTGGTTTTCCTCCGCTCTAACCCCGCTTTTCTTGGTTTTCCTCTGCTCTAACCCCGCTTTTCTTGGTTTTCCTCCGCACTAACCCCGCTTTTCTTGGTTTTTCTCCACTCTAACCCAGCGTTTCATGGTTTTTCTCCACTCTAACCATGCTTTTCTCGGATTTCTGCTGCTCTAACCGCGCTTTTCTTTGTTTTCTTCCTCTCTAACTTCTTTTTCTTGGTTTTCCTCCGCTCTAACCCCGCTTTTCTTGGTTATCCTGCGCACTTATTCCCCTTTTCTTGGTTTTCCTCCGCTCTAACTTCGCTTTTCTTGGTTTTCCTCCGCTCTAACCCCGCTTTTCTTGGTTTTCCTCCGCTCTAACCCCGTTTTCTTGGTTTTTCTCCGCTCTATCCCCGCTTTTCTTGGTTTTCCTCCCTTCTATCCTCGCTTTTCTTGGTTTTCCTTTGCTCTAACCCTGCTTTTCTTGGGTTTCCTCCGCTCTAACCCCGCTTTTATTGGTTTTCCTCCGCTCTAACCCCGCTTTTCTTGGTTATCCTGTGCACTTATTCCGCTTTTCTTGGTTTTCCTCCGCTCTAACTTCGCTTTTCTTGGTTTTCCTCCGCTCTAACCCCGCTTTTCTTGGTTTTCCTCCGCTCTAACCCCGCTTTTCTTGGTTTTCCTCCGCTCTAACCCCGTTTTCTTGGTTTTTCTCCGCTCTAACCCCGCTTTTCTTGGTTTTCCTCCCTTCTATCCTCGCTTCTCTTGGTTTTTCTGCGCTCTAACCCCGCTTTCCTTGGTTTTTCTCCGCTCTAACTCCGTTTCTCTTGGTTTTCCTCCGCTCTAACACCGCTTTTCTTGGTTTTCCTCCGCTCTAACCCCGCTTTTCTTGGTTATCCTGTGCACTTATTCCGCTTTTCTTTGTTTTCCTCCGCTCTAACTTCGCTTTTCTTGGTTTTCCTCCGCTCTAACCCCGCTTTTCTTGGTTTTCCTCTGCTCTAACCCCGCTTTTCTTGGTTTTCCTCCGCTCTAACCCCGTTTTCTTGGTTTTTCTCCGCTCTAACCCCGCTTTTCTTGGTTTTCCTCCCTTCTATCCTCGCTTCTCTTGGTTTTTCTGCGCTCTAACCCCGCTTTCCTTGGTTTTTCTCCGCTCTAACTCCGTTTCTCCTTGTTTTCCTCCGCTCTAACTTCGCTTTTCTTTGTTTTCCTCCGCTCTAACCCCGCTTTTCTTGGTTTTCCTCCGCTCTAACCCTGATTTTGTTGGTTTTCCTCCGCTCTAACCCTGCTTTTCTTGGTTTTCCTCCGCTCTAACCCCGCTTTTCTTGGTTTTCCTCTGCTCTAACCCCGCTTTTCTTGGTTTTCCTCCGCACTAACCCCGCTTTTCTTGGTTTTTCTCCACTCTAACCCAGCGTTTCATGGTTTTTCTCCACTCTAACCATGCTTTTCTCGGATTTCTGCTGCTCTAACCGCGCTTTTCTTTGTTTTCTTCCTCTCTAACTTCTTTTTCTTGGTTTTCCTCCGCTCTAACCCCGCTTTTCTTGGTTATCCTGCGCACTTATTCCCCTTTTCTTGGTTTTCCTCCGCTCTAACTTCGCTTTTCTTGGTTTTCCTCCGCTCTAACCCCGCTTTTCTTGGTTTTTCTCCGCTCTAACCCCGTTTTCTTGGTTTTTCTCCGCTCTATCCCCGCTTTTCTTGGTTTTCCTCCCTTCTATCCTCGCTTTTCTTGGTTTTTCTGCGCTCTAACCCCGCTTTCCTTGGTTTTTCTCCGCTCTAACTCCGTTTCTCTTGGTTTTCCTCCGCTCTAACACCGCTTTTCTTGGTTTTCCTCCGCTCTAACCCCGCTTTTCTTGGTTTTCCTCCGCTCTAACTTCGCTTTTCTGGGTTTTCCTCCGCACTAACCCCACTTTTCTTGGTTTTTCTCCACTCTAACCCAGCTTTTCTTGGTTTTTCTCCACTCTAACCATGCTTTTCTCGGATTTCTGCTGCTCCAACCACGCTTTTCTACGTTTTATTCCATTCTAACTCTGCTTTTCTTGGTTTTCCTCCGCTCTAACCCCGCTTTTATTGGTTTTCCTCCGCTCTAACCCCGCTTTTCTTGGTTATCCTGTGCACTTATTCCGCTTTTCTTGGTTTTCCTCCGCTCTAACTTCGCTTTTCTTGGTTTTCCTCCGCTCTAACCCCGCTTTTCTTGGTTTTCCTCCGCTCTAACCCCGCTTTTCTTGGTTTTCCTCCGCTCTAACCCCGTTTTCTTGGTTTTTCTCCGCTCTAACCCCGCTTTTCTTGGTTTTCCTCCCTTCTATCCTCGCTTCTCTTGGTTTTTCTGCGCTCTAACCCCGCTTTCCTTGGTTTTTCTCCGCTCTAACTCCGTTTCTCTTGGTTTTCCTCCGCTCTAACACCGCTTTTCTTGGTTTTCCTCCGCTCTAACCCCGCTTTTCTTGGTTATCCTGTGCACTTATTCCGCTTTTCTTTGTTTTCCTCCGCTCTAACTTCGCTTTTCTTGGTTTTCCTCCGCTCTAACCCCGCTTTTCTTGGTTTTCCTGTGCTCTAACCCCGCTTTTCTTGGTTTTCCTCCGCTCTAACCCCGTTTTCTTGGTTTTTCTCCGCTCTAACCCCGCTTTTCTTGGTTTTCCTCCCTTCTATCCTCGCTTCTCTTGGTTTTTCTGCGCTCTAACCCCGCTTTCCTTGGTTTTTCTCCGCTCTAACTCCGTTTCTCCTTGTTTTCCTCCGCTCTAACTTCGCTTTTCTTGGTTTTCCTCCGCTCTAACCCCGCTTTTCTTGGTTTTCCTCCGCTCTAACCCTGATTTTGTTGGTTTTCCTCCGCTCTAACCCTGCTTTTCTTGGTTTTCCTCCGCTCTAACCCCGCTTTTCTTGGTTTTCCTCTGCTCTAACCCCGCTTTTCTTGGTTTTCCTCCGCACTAACCCCGCTTTTCTTGGTTTTTCTCCACTCTAACCCAGCTTTTCATGGTTTTTCTCCACTCTAACCATGCTTTTCTCGGATTTCTGCTGCTCTAACCGCGCTTTTCTTCGTTTTCTTCCTCTCTAACTTCTTTTTCTTGGTTTTCCTCCGCTCTAACCCCGCTTTTCTTGGTTATCCTGCGCACTTATTCCGCTTTTCTTGGTTTTCCTCCGCTCTAACTTTGCTTTTCTTGGTTTTCCTCCGCTCTAACCCCGCTTTTCTTGGTTTTCCTCTGCTCTAACCCCGTTTTCTTGGTTTTTCTCCGCTCTAACCCCGCTTTTCTTGGTTTTCCTCCCTTCTATCCTCGCTTTTCTTGGTTTTTCTGCGCTCTAACCCCGCTTTCCTTGGTTTTTCTCCGCTCTAACTCCGTTTCTCTTGGTTTTCCTCCGCTCTAACACCGCTTTTCTTGGTTTTCCTCCGCTCTAACCCCGCTTTTCTTGGTTTTCCTCCGCTCTAACTTCGCTTTTCTGGGTTTTCCTCCGCACTAACCCCACTTTTCTTGGTTTTTCTCCACTCTAACCCAGCTTTTCTTGGTTTTTCTCCACTCTAACCATGCTTTTCTCGGATTTCTGCTGCTCCAACCACGCTTTTCTACGTTTTATTCCATTCTAACTCTGCTTTTCTTGGTTTTCCTCCGCTCTAACCCCGCTTTTATTGGTTTTCCTCCGCTCTAACCCTGCTTTTCTTGGTTTTCCTACGCTATAACCCCGCTTTTCTTGGTTTTCCTACGCTCTAACCATGCTTTTCTTGGTTTTCCTCCGCACTAACTTCGATTTTCTTGGTTTTCCTTTGCTCTAACTCGGCTTTTCTTGGTTTTCCTCCGCTCTAATCCCGCTTTTCTTTGTTTTCCTCCTTTCTAACCCCGCTTTTCTTGGTTTTCCTCTACTCTATCCCAGCTTTTCTTGGTTTTCCTCCCTTCTATCCCTGCTTTTCTTGGTTTTCCTCCGCTCTAACCCCGTTTCTCTTGGTTTTCCTCCGCTCTAACTTCGCTTTTCTGGGTTTTCCTCCGCACTAACCCCACTTTTCTTGGTTTTTCTCCACTCTAACCCAGCTTTTCTTGGTTTTTCTCCACTCTAACCATGCTTTTCTCGGATTTCTGCTGCTCCAACCACGCTTTTCTACGTTTTATTCCATTCTAACTCTGCTTCTCTTGGTTTTCCTCCGCTCTAACCCCGCTTTTATTGGTTTTCCTCTGCTCTAACCCTGCTTTTCTTGGTTTTCCTACGCTATAACCCCGCTTTTCTTGGTTTTCCTACGCTCTAACCATGCTTTTCTTGGTTTTCCTCCGCACTAACTTCGATTTTCTTGGTTTTCCTTTGCTCTAACTCGGCTTTTCTTGGTTTTCCTCCGCTCTAATCCCGCTTTTCTTTGTTTTCCTCCTTTCTAACCCCGCTTTTCTTGGTTTTCCTCTACTCTATCCCAGCTTTTCTTGGTTTTCCTCCCTTCTATCCCTGCTTTTCTTGGTTTTCCTCCGCTCTAACCCCGTTTCTCTTGGTTTTCCTCAGCTCTAACCCCACTTTTCATGCTTTTCCTCCGCACTAACCCCGCTTTTCTTGGTTTTTCTCCACTCTAACCCAGCGTTTCATGGTTTTTCTCCACTCTAACCATGCTTTTCTCGGATTTCTGCTGCTCTAACCGTGCTTTTCTTCGTTTTCTTCCTCTCTAACTTCTTTTTATTGGTTTTCCTCCGCTCTAACACCGCTTTTCTTGGATACCCTGTGCACTTATTCCGCTTTTCTTGGTTTTCCTCCGCTCTAACTTCGCTTTTCTTGGTTTTCCTCCGCTCTAACCCCGCTTTTCTTGGTTTTTCTTTGCTCTAACCCCGCTTTTCTTGGTTTTCCTCCCTTCTATCCTCGCTTTTCTTGGTTTTTCTGCGCTCTACCCCGCTTTCCTTGGTTTTTCTCCGCTCTAACTCCGTTTCTCTTGCTTTTCCTCTGCTCTAACACCGCTTTTCTTGGTTTTCCTCCGCTCTAACCCCGCTTTTCTTGGTTTTCCTCCGCACTAACCCCGCTTTTCTTGGTTTTTCTCCACTCTAACCCAGCTTTTCATGGTTTTTCTCCACTCTAACCATGCTTTTCTCGGATTTCTGCTGCTCCAACCACGCTTTTCTACATTTTATTCCATTCTAACTCTGCTTTTCTTGGTTTTCCTCCGCTCTAACCCCGCTTTTCTTGGTTTTCCTCTGCTCTAACCTTGCTTTTCTTGGTATTCCTACGATATAACCACGATTTTCTTGGTTTTCCTCCGCACTAACTTCGCTTTTCTTGGTTTTTTTTTGCTCTAACTCTGCTTTTCTTAGTTTTCCTCTGCTCTAATCCCGCTTTTCTTTGTTTTCCTCCTTTCTAACCCCGCTTTTCTTGGTTTTCCTCTACTCTATCCCAGCTTTTCTTGGTTTTCCTCCCTTCGATCCCTGCTTTTCTTAATTTTTCTCCGCTCTAACCCCATTTCTCTTGGTTTTCCTACGCTCTATCACCGCTTTTCTTGGTTTTCCTCCGATCTAACCCCGCTTTTCTTGGTTTTCCTCCGCACTAACCCCGCTTTTCTTGGTTTTTCTCCACTCTAACACAGCTTTTCATGGTTTTTCTCTACTCTAACCATGCTTTTCTCGGATTTCTGCTGCTCTAACCGCGCTTTTCCTCGTTTTCTTCCTCTCTCAATTCTTTTTCTTGGTTTTTCTCCGATCTAACACCGCTTTTCTTGGTTTTCCTCCGCTCTAACTCCGCTTTTCTTGGTTTTCCTCCGCTCTAACCCTGATTTTCTTGGTTTTCCTCCGCTCTAACCCTGCTTTTCTTGGTTTTCCTCCGCTCTAACCCCGCTTTTCTTGGTTTTCCTCCGCTCTAACCCTGATTTTCTTGGTTTTCCTCCGCTCTAACCCCGCTTTTCTTGGTTTTCCTCCGCTCTAACCCCGCTTTTCTTGGTTTTCCTCCTCTCTAATCTCGCTTTTCTTGGTTTTTCTCCGCTCTAACCAAGCTTTTCATCGTTTTTCTCCACATTAGCCATGCTTTTCTCGGATTTCTGCTGATCTAACCTCGCTTTTCTTCGTTTTCTTCCATTCTAACTCTGCTTTATTTGGTTTTCCTTTGCTCTAACCCTGCTTTACATGGTTTTCCTCCGCTCTAACGCCGCTTTTCTTGGTTTTCCTCCTTTCTAACCCCTCTTTTCTTGGTTTTCCTCCGCTCTAACTTCGCTTTTCTTGGTTTTCCTCTGCTCTAACTTCGCTTTTCTTGGTTTTCCTCCGCTCTAACCCCGCTTTTCTTGGTTTTCCTCCGCTCTAACCCCTTTTTTTCTTGGTTTTCCTCTGCACTAACCCCGCTTTTCTTGGTTTTCCTCCGCTCTATCTTAACTTTTCTTGGTTTTCCTTTGCTCTAACTCTGCTTTTCTTGGTTTTCCTCCGCTCTATCCCAGCTTTTCTTGGTTTTCCTCCGCTCTAACCCCGCTTTTCTTGGTTTTACTCCGCTATAACCCTTCTTTTCTTGGTTTTCCTACGATTTAACCCAGCTTTTCTTGGTTTTCCTCCGCTCCAACTTCGCTTTTCTTGGTTTTCCTTTGCTCTAACCCTGCTTTTCTTGGGTTTCCTCCGCTCTAACCCCGCTTTTCTTGGTTTTCGTCCGCTCTAACCCCGCTTTTCTTGGTTTTCCTCTGCTCTAACCCCGCTTTTCTTGGTTTTCCTCCGCACTAACCCCTCTTTTCTTCGTTTTCCTCCGCACTAACCCCGCTTTTCTTGGTTTTTCTCCAATCTAACCCAGCTTTTCATGGTTTTTCTCCACTCTGACCATGCTTTTCTCGGATTTCTGCTGCTCTAACCGAGATTTTCTTCGTTTTCTTCCACTCTAAATTCTTTTTCTTGGTTTTCCACCGCACTAACCCCGCTTTTCTTGGTTTTCCTCCGCACTTATTCTGCTTTACTTGGTTTTCCTCTGCTCTAACCCTGCTTTTCCTGGTTTTCCTCCGCTCTAATCCCGCTTTACTTTTTTTTCCTCCGCTCTAACCCCGCTTTTCTTGGTTATCCTCCACTCTAACCCCGCTTTTCTTTGCTTTCCTCCGCTCTAACCCAGCTTTTCTTGGTTTTCCTACGCTATAACCACGATTTTCTTGGTTTTCCTCCTTTCTAACCTCGCATTTCTTGGTTTTCCTCCGCTCTATCTTCGCTTTTCTTGGTTTTCCTTTGCTCAAACCCTGCTTTTCTTGGTTTTTCTCCGCTCTTACCCCGCTTTTCTTGGTTTTCCTCCGCTCTATCACCGCTTTTCGTGGTTTTCCTACGCTCTATCACCACTGTTCATGGTTTTCCTTTGCTCTGTTACAGCTTTTCTTGGTTTTCCTACGCTCTAACCTAGTTTTTCTTGGTTATCCTCCGCTCTATCTCCGCTTTTCTTGGTTTTCCTCCGCTCTAACCCAGCTTTTCTTTGTTTTCCTTTTCTCTAACCATGCTTTTCTTGGTTTTTCTCCGATCTAACCCCGCTTTTCTTGGTTTTCCTCCGCACTATCACCGCTTTTCTTGGTTTTTCTCTGCTCTAACCCCGCTTTTCTTGGTTTTCCTCCGCTCTAACCCCGCTTTTCTTGGTTTTCCTGTGCTCTAACCCGCTTTTGTTGGTTTTCCTCCGCACTAACCCCGCTTTTCTTGGTTTTTCTCCACTCTAACACAGCTTTTCATGGTTTTTCTCTACTCTAACCATGCTTTTCTCGGATTTCTGCTGCTCTAACTGCGCTTTTCCTCGTTTTCTTCCTCTCAATTCTTTTTCTTGGTTTTCCTCCGCTCTAACCCCGCTTTTCTTGGTTTTCCTCCGCACTAACCCCGCTTTTCTTGGTTTTCCTCCGCACTAACCCCGCTTTTCTTGGTTTTTCTCCACTATAACCCCGCTTTTCTTGGTTTTTCTCCACTCTAACCATGCTTTTCTCGCATTTCTGCTGCTCCAACCACGCTTTTCTTCATTTTATTCCATTCTAACTCTGCTTTTCTTGGTTATCCTCCGTTCTAACCCCGCTTTTCTTGGATTTCCTCTGCTCTAACCCTGCTTTTCTTGGTTTTCCTACGCTATAACCTTGCTTTTCTTGGTTTTCCTACGCTCTAAACCAGCTTTTCTTGGTTTTCCTCCGCACTAACTTCGCTATTCTTGGTTTTCCTTTGCTCTAACTCTGCTTTTCTTGGATTTCCTCCGCTCTAATCCCGCTTTTCTTTGTTTTCCTCCTTTCTAACCCCGCTTTTCTTGGTTTTCCTCTACTCTATCCCTGCTTTTCTTGGTTTTCCTCCCTTCTATCCCTGCTTTTCTTGGTTTTTCTCCGCTCTAACCCCGTTTCTCTTGGATTTCCTTCGCTCTATCACCGCTTTTCTTGGTTTTCCTCCGCTCTATCGCCGCTTTTCTTGGTTTTCCTTTGCTCTAACCCCGCTTTGCTTGGTTTTCCTCAGCTCTAACCCCACTTTTCATGCTTTTCCTCCGCTCTAACCCCGCTTTTCTTGGTTTTCCTCCTTTCTAACCCCGCTTTTCTTGGTTTTCCTCCGCACTTATTCTGCTTTTCTTGGTTTTCCTCCGCTCTAACTCCGCTTTTCTTGCTTTTTCTCCGCTCTAAACCCGCTTTACTTGGTTTTCCTCCGCACTAACCCCTTTTTTCTTGGTTTTCCTCTGCACTAACCCCGCTTTTCTTGGTTTTTCTCCGCTCTAACCCAGCTTTTCATCGTTTTTCTCCACTCTAACCATGCTTTTCTCGGATTTCTGCTGCTCCAACCACGCTTTTCTACGTTTTATTCCGTTCTAACTTTGCTTTACCTGGTTTTCCTCCGCTCTTACCCCGCTTTTCTTGGTTTTCCTCTGCTTTAACCCCGCTTTTCATGGTTTTCCTCCGCTATAACCACGATTTTCTTGGTTTTCCTACGCTCTAACTCAGCTTTTCTTGGTTTTCCTCCGCACTAACTTCGCTTTTCTTTCTTTTCCTCCTTTCTAACCCCGCTTTTCTTGGTTTTCCTCCGCTCTATCCCAGCTTTTCTTGGTTTTCCTCCGCTCTATCAGCGCTTTTCGTCGTTTTCCTACGCTCTATCACCACTTTTCTTGGTTTTCCTCCGATCTATCACTGCTTTTCTTGGTTTTCTTACGCTCTAACACCACTTTTCTTGGTTTTCCTCCGCTCTAACCCTGCTTTTCTTGGTTTTCCTCCGCTCTAACCCCGCTTTTCTTGGTTTTCCTCCGCTATAACCCTGCTTTTCTTGGTTTTCCTACGATCTAACCCAGCTTTTCTTGGTTTTCCTCCGCTCTAACTTCGCTTTTCTTGGTTTTCCTTTGCTCTAACCCTGCTTTTCTTGGGTTTCCTCCGCTCTAACCCCGCTTTTCTTGGTTTTCCTCCGCTCTAACCCCGCTTTTCTTGGTTATCCTGTGCACTTATTCCGCTTTTCTTGGTTTTCCTCCGCTCTAACTTCGCTTTTCTTGGTTTTCCTCCGCTCTAACCCCGCTTTTCTTGGTTTTCCTCCGCTCTAACCCCGCTTTTCTTGGTTTTCCTCCGCTCTAACCCCGTTTTCTTGGTTTTTCTCCGCTCTAACCCCGCTTTTCTTGGTTTTCCTCCCTTCTATCCTCGCTTCTCTTGGTTTTTCTGCGCTCTAACCCCACTTTCCTTGGTTTTTCTCCGCTCTAACTCCGTTTCTCTTGGTTTTCCTCCGCTCTAACACCGCTTTTCTTGGTTTTCCTCCGCTCTAACCCCGCTTTTCTTGGTTATCCTGTGCACTTATTCCGCTTTTCTTTGTTTTCCTCCGCTCTAACTTCGCTTTTCTTGGTTTTCCTCCGCTCTAACCCCGCTTTTCTTGGTTTTCCTCTGCTCTAACCCCGCTTTTCTTGGTTTTCCTCCGCTCTAACCCCGTTTTCTTGGTTTTTCTCCGCTCTAACCCCGCTTTTCTTGGTTTTCCTCCCTTCTATCCTCGCTTCTCTTGGTTTTTCTGCGCTCTAACCCCGCTTTCCTTGGTTTTTCTCCGCTCTAACTCCGTTTCTCCTTGTTTTCCTCCGCTCTAACTTCGCTTTTCTTGGTTTTCCTCCGCTCTAACCCCGCTTTTCTTGGTTTTCCTCCGCTCTAACCCTGATTTTGTTGGTTTTCCTCCGCTCTAACCCTGCTTTTCTTGGTTTTCCTCCGCTCTAACCCCGCTTTTCTTGGTTTTCCTCTGCTCTAACCCCGCTTTTCTTGGTTTTCCTCCGCACTAACCCCGCTTTTCTTGGTTTTTCTCCACTCTAACCCAGCGTTTCATGGTTTTTCTCCACTCTAACCATGCTTTTCTCGGATTTCTGCTGCTCTAACCGCGCTTTTCTTCGTTTTCTTCCTCTCTAACTTCTTTTTCTTGGTTTTCCTCCGCTCTAACCCCGCTTTTCTTGGTTATCCTGCGCACTTATTCCGCTTTTCTTGGTTTTCCTCCGCTCTAACTTCGCTTTTCTTGGTTTTCCTCCGCTCTAACCCCGCTTTTCTTGGTTTTCCTCCGCTCTAACCCCGTTTTCTTGGTTTTTCTCCGCTCTAACCCCGCTTTTCTTGGTTTTCCTCCCTTCTATCCTCGCTTTTCTTGGTTTTTCTGCGCTCTAACCCCGCTTTCCTTGGTTTTTCTCCGCTCTAACTCCGTTTCTCTTGGTTTTCCTCCGCTCTAACACCGCTTTTCTTGGTTTTCCTCCGCTCTAACCCCGCTTTTCTTGGTTTTCCTCCGCTCTAACTTCGCTTTTCTGGGTTTTCCTCCGCACTAACCCCACTTTTCTTGGTTTTTCTCCACTCTAACCCAGCTTTTCTTGGTTTTTCTCCACTCTAACCATGCTTTTCTCGGATTTCTGCTGCTCCAACCACGCTTTTCTACGTTTTATTCCATTCTAACTCTGCTTTTCTTGGTTTTCCTCCGCTCTAACCCCGCTTTTATTGGTTTTCCTCCGCTCTAACCCCGCTTTTCTTGGTTATCCTGTGCACTTATTCCGCTTTTCTTGGTTTTCCTCCGCTCTAACTTCGCTTTTCTTGGTTTTCCTCCGCTCTAACCCCGCTTTTCTTGGTTTTCCTCCGCTCTAACCCCGCTTTTCTTGGTTTTCCTCCGCTCTAACCCCGTTTTCTTGGTTTTTCTCCGCTCTAACCCCGCTTTTCTTGGTTTTCCTCCCTTCTATCCTCGCTTCTCTTGGTTTTTCTGCGCTCTAACCCCACTTTCCTTGGTTTTTCTCCGCTCTAACTCCGTTTCTCTTGGTTTTCCTCCGCTCTAACACCGCTTTTCTTGGTTTTTCTCCGCTCTAACCCCGCTTTTCTTGGTTATCCTGTGCACTTATTCCGCTTTTCTTTGTTTTCCTCCGCTCTAACTTCGCTTTTCTTGGTTTTCCTCCGCTCTAACCCCGCTTTTCTTGGTTTTCCTCTGCTCTAACCCCGCTTTTCTTGGTTTTCCTCCGCTCTAACCCCGTTTTCTTGGTTTTTCTCCGCTCTAACCCCGCTTTTCTTGGTTTTCCTCCCTTCTATCCTCGCTTCTCTTGGTTTTTCTGCGCTCTAACCCCGCTTTCCTTGGTTTTTCTCCGCTCTAACTCCGTTTCTCCTTGTTTTCCTCCGCTCTAACTTCGCTTTTCTTGGTTTTCCTCCGCTCTAACCCCGCTTTTCTTGGTTTTCCTCCGCTCTAACCCTGATTTTGTTGGTTTTCCTCCGCTCTAACCCTGCTTTTCTTGGTTTTCCTCCGCTCTAACCCCGCTTTTCTTGGTTTTCCTCTGCTCTAACCCCGCTTTTCTTGGTTTTCCTCCGCACTAACCCCGCTTTTCTTGGTTTTTCTCCACTCTAACCCAGCGTTTCATGGTTTTTCTCCACTCTAACCATGCTTTTCTCGGATTTCTGCTGCTCTAACCGCGCTTTTCTTCGTTTTCTTCCTCTCTAACTTCTTTTTCTTGGTTTTCCTCCGCTCTAACCCCGCTTTTCTTGGTTATCCTGCGCACTTATTCCGCTTTTCTTGGTTTTCCTCCGCTCTAACTTCGCTTTTCTTGGTTTTCCTCCGCTCTAACCCCGCTTTTCTTGGTTTTCCTCTGCTCTAACCCCGTTTTCTTGGTTTTTCTCCGCTCTAACCCCGCTTTTCTTGGTTTTCCTCCCTTCTATCCTCGCTTTTCTTGGTTTTTCTGCGCTCTAACCCCGCTTTCCTTGGTTTTTCTCCGCTCTAACTCCGTTTCTCTTGGTTTTCCTCCGCTCTAACACCGCTTTTCTTGGTTTTCCTCCGCTCTAACCCCGCTTTTCTTGGTTTTCCTCCGCTCTAACTTCGCTTTTCTGGGTTTTCCTCCGCACTAACCCCACTTTTCTTGGTTTTTCTCCACTCTAACCCAGCTTTTCTTGGTTTTTCTCCACTCTAACCATGCTTTTCTCGGATTTCTGCTGCTCCAACCACGCTTTTCTACGTTTTATTCCATTCTAACTCTGCTTTTCTTGGTTTTCCTCCGCTCTAACCCCGCTTTTATTGGTTTTCCTCTGCTCTAACCCTGCTTTTCTTGGTTTTCCTACGCTATAACCCCGCTTTTCTTGGTTTTCCTACGCTCTAACCATGCTTTTCTTGGTTTTCCTCCGCACTAACTTCGATTTTCTTGGTTTTCCTTTGCTCTAACTCGGCTTTTCTTGGTTTTCCTCCGCTCTAATCCCGCTTTTCTTTGTTTTCCTCCTTTCTAACCCCGCTTTTCTTGGTTTTCCTCTACTCTATCCCAGCTTTTCTTGGTTTTCCTCCCTTCTATCCCTGCTTTTCTTGGTTTTCCTCCGCTCTAACCCCGTTTCTCTTGGTTTTCCTCAGCTCTAACCCCACTTTTCATGCTTTTCCTCCGCACTAACCCCGCTTTTCTTGGTTTTTCTCCACTCTAACCCAGCGTTTCATGGTTTTTCTCCACTCTAACCATGCTTTTCTCGGATTTCTGCTGCTCTAACCGCGCTTTTCTTCGTTTTCTTCCTCTCTAACTTCTTTTTATTGGTTTTCCTCCGCTCTAACACCGCTTTTCTTGGATACCCTGTGCACTTATTCCGCTTTTCTTGGTTTTCCTCCGCTCTAACTTCGCTTTTCTTGGTTTTCCTCCGCTCTAACCCCGCTTTTCTTGGTTTTTCTTTGCTCTAACCCCGCTTTTCTTGGTTTTCCTCCCTTCTATCCTCTCTTTTCTTGGTTTTTCTGCGCTCTACCATGCTTTCCTTGGTTTTTCTCCGCTCTAACTCCGTTTCTCTTGCTTTTCCTCTGCTCTAACACCGCTTTTCTTGGTTTTCCTCCGCTCTAACCCCGCTTTTCTTGGTTTTCGTCCGCACTAACCCCGCTTTTCTTGGTTTTTCTCCACTCTAACCCAGCTTTTCATGGTTTTTCTCCACTCTAACCATGCTTTTCTCGGATTTCTGCTGCTCCAACCACGCTTTTCTACATTTTATTCCATTCTAACTCTGCTTTTCATGGTTTTCCTCCGCTCTAACCCCGCTTTTCTTGGTTTTCCTCTGCTCTAACCTTGCTTTTCTTGGTATTCCTACGATATAACCACGATTTTCTTGGTTTTCCTACGCTCTAACCCAGCTTTTCTTGGTTTTCCTCCGCACTAACTTCGCTTTTCTTGGTTTTTTTTTGCTCTAACTCTGCTTTTCTTAGTTTTCCTCTGCTCTAATCCCGCTTTTCTTTGTTTTCCTCCTTTCTAACCCCGCTTTTCTTGGTTTTCCTCTACTCTATCCCAGCTTTTCTTGGTTTTCCTCCCTTCGATCCCTGCTTTTCTTAATTTTTCTCCGCTCTAACCCCATTTCTCTTGGTTTTCCTACGCTCTATCACCGCTTTTCTTGGTTTTCCTCCGATCTAACCCCGCTTTTCTTGGTTTTCCTCCGCACTAACCCCGCTTTTCTTGGTTTTTCTCCACTCTAACACAGCTTTTCATGGTTTTTCTCTACTCTAACCATGCTTTTCTCGGATTTCTGCTGCTCTAACCGCGCTTTTCCTCGTTTTCTTCCTCTCTCAATTCTTTTTCTTGGTTTTTCTCCGATCTAACACCGCTTTTCTTGGTTTTCCTCCGCTCTAACTCCGCTTTTCTTGGTTTTCCTCCGCTCTAACCCTGATTTTCTTGGTTTTCCTCCGCTCTAACCCTGCTTTTCTTGGTTTTCCTCCGCTCTAACCCCGCTTTTCTTGGTTTTCCTCCGCTCTAACCCTGATTTTCTTGGTTTTCCTCCGCTCTAACCCTGCTTTTCTTGGTTTTCCTCCGCTCTAACCCCGCTTTTCTTGGTTTTCCTCCGCTCTAATCTCGCTTTTCTTGGTTTTTCTCCGCTCTAACCAAGCTTTTCATCGTTTTTCTCCACATTAGCCATGCTTTTCTCGGATTTCTGCTGATCTAACCTCGCTTTTCTTCGTTTTCTTCCATTCTAACTCTGCTTTATTTGGTTTTCCTTTGCTCTAACCCTGCTTTACATGGTTTTCCTCCGCTCTAACGCCGCTTTTCTTGGTTTTCCTCCTTTCTAACCCCTCTTTTCTTGGTTTTCCTCCGCTCTAACCCCGCTTTTCTTGGTTTTCCTCTGCTCTAACTTCGCTTTTCTTGGTTTTCCTCCGCTCTAACCCCGCTTTTCTTGGTTTTCCTCCGCTCTAACCCCTTTTTTTCTTGGTTTTCCTCCGCACTAACCCCGCTTTTCTTGGTTTTCCTCCGCTCTATCTTCACTTTTCTTGGTTTTCCTTTGCTCTAACTCTGCTTTTCTTGGTTTTTCTTGGCTCTAACCCTGCTTTTCTTGGTTTTCCTCCGCTCTATCACCGCTTTTCGTCGTTTTCCTACGCTCTATCACCACTTTTCTTGGTTTTCCTCCGCTCTATCTCCGCTTTTCTTGGTTTTCCTCCGCTCTAACCCCGTTTTCTTGGTTTTTCTCCGCTCTAAGCCCGCTTTTCTTGGTTTTCCTCCGCTCTAACCCCGCTTTTCTTGGTTTTACTCCGCTATAACCCTTCTTTTCTTGGTTTTCCTACGATTTAACCCAGCTTTTCTTGGTTTTCCTCCGCTCCAACTTCGCTTTTCTTGGTTTTCCTTTGCTCTAACCCTGCTTTTCTTGGGTTTCCTCCGCTCTAACCCCGCTTTTCTTGGTTTTCGTCCGCTCTAACCCCGCTTTTCTTGGTTTTCCTCTGCTCTAACCCCGCTTTTCTTGGTTTTCCTTTGCACTAACCCCTCTTTTCTTCGTTTTCCTCCGCACTAACCCCGCTTTTCTTGGTTTTTCTCCAATCTAACCCAGCTTTTCATGGTTTTTCTCCACTCTGACCATGCTTTTCTCGGATTTCTGCTGCTCTAACCGAGATTTTCTTCGTTTTCTTCCACTCTAAATTATTTTTCTTGGTTTTCCACCGCACTAACCCCGCTTTTCTTGGTTTTCCTCCGCACTATCACCGCTTTTCTTGGTTTTTCTCTGCTCTAACCCCGCTTTTCTTGGTTTTCCTCCGCTCTAACCCCGCTTTTCTTGGTTTTCCTGTGCTCTAACCCGCTTTTGTTGGTTTTCCTCCGCACTAACCCCGCTTTTCTTGGTTTTTCTCCACTCTAACACAGCTTTTCATGGTTTTTCTCTACTCTAACCATGCTTTTCTCGGATTTCTGCTGCTCTAACCGCGCTTTTCCTCGTTTTCTTCCTCTCAATTCTTTTTCTTGGTTTTTCTCCGATCTAACCCCGCTTTTCTTGGTTTTCCTCCGCTCTAACCCTGCTTTTCTTGGTTTTCCTCCGCTCTAACCCCGTTTTCTTGGTTTTTCTCCGCTCTAACCCCGCTTTTCTTGGTTATCCTGTGCACTTATTCCGCTTTTCTTGGTTTTCCTCTGCTCTAACTTCGCATTTCTTGGTTTTCCTCCGCTCTAACCCCGCTTTTCTTGGTTTTCCTCCGCTCTAACCCCGTTTTCTTGGTTTTTCTCCGCTCTAACCCCGCTTTTCTTGGTTTTCCTCCCTTCTATCCTCGATTTTCTTGGTTTTTCTGCGCTCTAACCTCGCTTTATTTGGTTTTTCTCCGCTCTAACTCCGTTTCTCTTGGTTTTCCTCCGCTCTAACACCGCTTTTCTTGGTTTTCCTCCGCTCTAACCCCGCTTTTCTTGGATTTCCTCCGCACTAACCCCGCTTTTCTTGGTTTTCCTCCGCACTAACCCCGCTTTTCTTGGTTTTTCTCCACTCTAACCCAGCTTTTCTTGGTTTTTCTCCACTCTAACCATGCTTTTCTCGGATTTCTGCTGCTCCAACCACGCTTTTCTACGTTTTATTCCATTCTAACTCTGCTTTTCTTGGTTTTCCTCCGCTCTAACCCCGCTTTTATTGGTTTTCCTCTGCTCTAACCCTGCTTTTCTTGGTTTTCCTACGCTATAACCCCGCTTTTCTTGCTTTTCCTACGCTCTAACCCAGCTTTTCTTGGTTATCCTCCGCACTAACTTCGCTTTTCTTGGATTTCCTTTGCTCTAACTCTGCTTTTCTTGGTTTTCCTCCGCTCTAATCCCGCTTTTCTTTGTTTTCCTCCTTTCTAACCCCGCTTTTCGTGGTTTTCCTCTACTCTATCCCAGCTTTTCTTGGTTTTCCTCCCTTCTATCCCTGCTTTTCTTGGTTTTCCTCCGCTCTAACCCCGTTACTCTTGGTTTTCCTCAGCTCTAACCCCACTTTTCATGCTTTTCCTCCGCACTAACCCCGCTTTTCTTGGTTTTTCTCCACTCTAACCCAGCTTTTCTTGGTTTTTCTCCACTCTAACCATGCTTTTCTCGGATTTCTGCTGCTCCAACCAGGCTTTTCTACATTTTATTCCATTCTAACTCTGCTTTTCTTGGTTTTCCTCCGCTCTAACCCCGCTTTTCTTTGTTTTCCTCTGCTCTAACCTTGCTTTTCTTGGTTTTCCTACGCTATAACCACGATTTTCTTGGTTTTCCTACGCTCTAACCCAGCTTTTCTTGGTTATCCTCCGCACTAACCCCGCTTTTCTTGGTTTTTCTCCGCTCTAACCCAGCTTTTCATCGTTTTTCTCCACTCTAACCATGCTTTTCTCAAATTTCTGCTGCTCCAACCACGCTTTTCTACGTTTTATTCCATTCTAACTCTGCTGTACTTGGTTTTCCTGCGCTCTAACCCCGCTTTTCTTCGTTTTCCTTTGCTCTAACCCTGCTTTTCTTGGTTTTCCTCCGCACTAACCCCGCTTTTCTTGGTTTTCCTCCGCACTAACCCTGCTTTTCTTGGTTTTTCTCCACTCTAACCCAGCTTTTCATGGTTTTTCTCCACTCTAACCATGCTTTTCTCGGATTTCTGCTGCTCTAACTGCGCTTTTCCTCGTTTTCTTCCTCTCTAAATTCTTTTTCTTGGTTTTCCTCCGATCTAACCCCGCTTTTCTTGGTTTTCCCCCGCACTTATTCTGCTTTTCTTGGTTTTCCTCCGCTCTAACTTCGCTTTTCTTGGTTTTCCTCCGCTCTAACCCCGCTTTTCTTGGTTTTTCTCCACTCTAACCCAGCGTTTCGTGGTTTTTCTCCACTCTAACCATGCTTTTCTCGGATTTCTGCTGCTCTAACCGCGCTTTTCTTCGTTTTCTTCCTCTCTAACTTCTTTTTCTTGGTTTTCCTCCGCTCGAACCCCGTTTTCTTGGTTTTTCTCCGCTCTAACCCCGCTTTTCTTGGTTTTCCTCCCTTCTATACTCGCTTTTCTTGGTTTTTCTTCGCTCTAACCCCGCTTTCCTTGGTTTTTCTCCGCTCTAACTTCGTTTTCTTGGTTTTCCTTCGCTCTAACCCCGCTTTTCTTGGTTTTCCTCCGCACTAACACCGCTTTTCTTGGTTTTCCTCCGCACTAACCCCGCTTTTCTTGGTTTTTCTCCACTCTAACCCAGCTTTTCTTGGTTTTTCTCCACTCTAACCATGCTTTTCTCGGATTTCTGCTGCTCCAACCACGCTTTTCTACGTTTTATTCCATTCTAACTCTGCTTTTCTTGGTTATCCTCCGTTCTAACCCCGCTTTTCTTGGTTTTCCTCTGCTCTAACCCTGCTTTTCTTGGTTTTCCTACGCTATAACCTTGCTTTTCTTGGTTTTCCTACGCTCTAACCCAGCTTTTCTTGGTTTTCCTCAGCACTAACTTCGCTTTTCTTGGTTTTCCTTTGCTCTAACTCTGCTTTTCTTCGTTTTCCTCCGCTCTAATCCCGCTTTTCTTTGTTTTCCTCCTTTCTAACCCCGCTTTTCTTGCTTTTCCTCTACTCTATCCCAGCTTTTCTTGGATTTCCTTCGCTCTATCACCGCTTTTCTTGGTTTTCCTCCGCTCTATCACCGCTTTTCTTGGTTTTCCTTTGCTCTAACCCCGCTTTGCTTGGTTTTCCTCAGCTCTAACCCCACTTTTCATGCTTTTCCTTTGCTCTAACCCCGCTTTTCTTGGTTTTCCTCTTTTCTAACCCCGCTTTTCTTGGTTTTCCTCCGCACTTATTCTCCTTTTCTTGGTTTTCCTCCGCTCTAACTCCGCTTTTCTTGCTTTTTCTCCGCTCTAAACCCGCTTTACTTGGTTTTCCTCCGCACTAACCCCTTTTTTCTTGGTTTTCCTCTGCACTAACCCCGCTTTTCTTGGTTTTTCTCCGCTCTAACCCAGCTTTTCATCGTTTTTCTCCACTCTAACCATGCTTTTCTCGGATTTCTGCTGCTCCAACCACGCTTTTCTACGTTTTATTCCGTTCTAACTTTGCTTTACCTGGTTTTCCTCCGCTCTTACCCCGCTTTTCTTGGTTTTCCTCTGCTTTAACCCCGCTTTTCTTGGTTTTCCTCCGCTATAACCACGATTTTCTTGGTTTTCCTACGCTCTAACTCAGCTTTTCTTGGTTTTCCTCCGCACTAACTTCGCTTATCTTTCTTTTCCTCCTTTCTAACCCCGCTTTTCTTGGTTTTCCTCCGCTCTATCCCAGCTTTTCTTGGTTTTCCTCCGCTCTAACCCAGCTTTTCTTGGTTTTCATCCGCTCTTACCCCGCTTTTCTTGGTTTTCCTCCGCTCTAACTTCACTATTCTTGGTTTTCCATTGCTCTAACCCCGCTTTTCTTGGTTTTCCTCCGCTCTAATCCCGCTTTTCTTGGTTTTCCTCCGCTCTAACCCCTTTTTTCTAGGTTTTCCTCCGCTCTAACCCCGCTTTTCTTGGTTTTCCTCCGCTCTATCTTCGCTTTTCTTGGTTTTCCTTTGCTCTAACCCTGCTTTTCTAGGTTTTTCTTTGCTCTAACCGCGCTTTTCTTGGTTTTCCTCCGCTCTATCAGCGCTTTTCGTCGTTTTCCTACGCTCTAACACCACTTTTCTTGGTTTTCCTCCGCTCTAACCCTGCTTTTCTTGGTTTTCCTCCGCTCTAACCCCGCTTTTCTTGGTTTTCCTCCGCTATAACCCTGCTTTTCTCGGTTTTCCTACGATCTAACCCAGCTTTTCTTGGTTTTCCTCCGCTCTAACTTCGCTTTTCTTGGTTTTCCTTTGCTCTAACCCTGCTTTTCTTGGGTTTCCTCCGCTCTAACCCCGCTTTTCTTGGTTTTCCTCCGCTCTAACCCCGCTTTTCTTGGTTTTCCTCTGCTCTAACCCCGCTTTTCTTGGTTTTCCTCCGCACTAACCCCTCTTTTCTTCGTTTTCCTCCGCACTAACCCTGCTTTTCTTGGTTTTTCTCCAATCTAACCCAGCTTTTCATGGTTTTTCTATTCTCTGACCATGCTTTTCTCGGATTTCTGCTGCTCTAACCGAGATTTTCTTCGTTTTCTTCCACTCTAAATTCTTTTTCTTGGTTTTCCTCCGCACTAACCCCGCTTTTCTTGGTTTTCCTCCGCACTTATTCTGCTTTTCTTGGTTTTCCTCTGCTCTAACCCTGCTTTTCCTGGTTTTCCTACGCTCTAATCCCGCTTTACTTGGTTTTCCTCCGCTCTAACCCCACTTTTCTTGGTTATCCTCCACTCTAACCCCGCTTTTCTTTGCTTTCCTCCGCTCTAACCCGGCTTTTCTTGGTTTTCCTACGCTATAACCACGATTTTCTTGGTTTTCCTCCGCTCTAACCCCGCTTTTCTTGGTTTTCCTCCGCTCTATCTTCGCATTTCTTGGTTTTCCTTTGCTCAAACCCTGCTTTTCTTGGTTTTTCTCCGCTCTTACCCCGCTTTTCTTGGTTTTCCTCCGCTCTATCACCGCTTTTCGTGGTTTTCCTACGCTCTATCACCACTGTTCATGGTTTTCCTTTGCTCTATCACCGCTTTTCTTGGTTTTCCTCCGCTCTAACCCAGCTTTTCTTTGTTTTCCTTTTCTCTAACCCTGCTTTTCTTGGTTTTATTCCGCACTAACCCCGCTTTTCTTGGTTTTCCTCCGCACTATCACCGCTTTTCTTGGTTTTTCTCGGCTCTAACCCCGCTTTTCTTGGTTTTCCTACGCTCTAACCCAGCTTTTCTTGGATTTCCTCCGCTCTAACTTCGCTTTTCTTGGTTTTCCTTTGCTCTAACCCTGCTTTTCTTGGGTTTCCTCCGCTCTAACCCCGCTTTTCTTGGTTTTCATCCTTTCTAACACCTCTTTTCTTGGTTTTCCTCCGCTCTATCCCAGCTTTTCTTGGTTTTCCTCCGCTCTAACCCCGCTTTTCTTGGTTTTCCTTTGCACTTGTTCCGCTTTTCTTGGTTTTCCTCCGCTCTAACCCAGCTTTTCTTGGTTACCCTTCGCTCTAACCCCGCTTTTCTTGGGTTTCCTCCGCTCTAACCCCGCTTTCCTTGCTTTTCCTTCGCTATAACCCCGCTTTTCTTGGTTTTCCTACGCTCTAACCCAGCTTTTCTTGGTTTTCCTCCGCTCTAACCCCGCTTTTCTTGGTTTTCCTTTGCTCTAACACTGTTTTTGTTGGTTTTTCTCTGCTCTAACGCCGCTTTTCTTGGTTTTCCTCCCTTCTATCCCTGCTTTTCTTGGTTTTTCTTCGCTCTAACCCCGTTTCTCTTGGTTTTCCTCCGGTCTAACACCGCTTTTCTTGGTTTTCCTCCGCACTAACCCCTCTTTTCTTGGTTTTCCTCCGCACTAACCCCGCTTTTCTTGATTTTTCTCCGCTCTAACCCAGCTTTTCATGGATTTTCTCCACTCTAGCCATGCTATTCTCGGATTTCTGCTGCTCTAACCGCACTTTTCTTCGTTTTCTTCCTCTAATTTTTTTTTCTTGGTTTTCCTCCGCTCTAACCTAGTTTTTCTTGGTTATCCTCCGCTCTAACTTCGCTTTTCTTGGTTTTCCTCTGCTGTAACCACGATTTTCTTGGTTTTCCTCCGCTCTAACCCCGCTTTTCTTGGTTTTCCTCCGCTCTATCCCCGCTTTTCTTGGTTTTCCTCCCTTCTATCCCCGCTTTTCTTGGTTTTTCTGCGCTCTAACCCTGCTTTTCTTGGTTTTCCTCCGCTCTAACCCCCTTTTCTTGGTTTTCCTCCGCACTAACCCCTCTTTTCTTCGTTTTCCTTTGCACTAACCGGGCTTATATTGGTTTTTCTCCAATCTAACCTAGCTTTTCATGGTTTTTCTCCACTCTAACCATGATTTTCTCGGATATCTGCTGCTCTAACCGCGATTTTCTTCGTTTTCTTCCTTTCTAAATTCTTTTTCTTGGTTTTCCTCCGCACTAACCCCGATTATCTTGATTTTCCTTCGCACTTATTCTGCTTTTCTTGGTTTTCCTATACTCTAACTTCGCTTTTAGTGGTTTTACACCGCTATAACCCCGCTTTACTTGGATTTCCTCCGCTCTAACCCCACTTTTCTTGGTTATTCTACGCTCTAACACCACTTTTCTTGGTTTTCCTCCGCTCTATCACCGCTTTTCTTGGTTTTCCTCCGCTCTAAACCAGCTTTTCTTTGTTTTCCTTTTCTCTAACCCTGCTTTTCTTGGTTTTTCTCCTCTCTAACCCCACTTTTCTTGGTTTTCCTCCGCTCTATCAACGTTTTTCTTGGTTTTTCTCCACTCTAACCCCGTTTCTCTTCGTTTTCCTCTGCTCTAACACCGCTTTTCTTGGTTTTCCTTTGCTCTAACCCCGCTTCTCTTGGTTTTCCTCCGCTCTAACCCCGCTTTTCTTGGTTTTCCTTCGCACTAACCCCGCTTTTTTGGTTTTTCTCCACTCTAATCCCAGCTTTTCATGGTTTTTCTTCTCTCTAACCATGCTTTTCTCAGATTTCTGCTGCTCTAACCGCGCTTTTCTTCGTTTTCTTCCTCTAATTTTTTTTTCTTGGTTTTCCTCCGCTCTAACCTAGTTTTTCATGGTTATCCTCCGCTCTAACCCCGCTTTTCTTGGTTTTCATCCGCTCTAACCCCGCTTTTCTTGGTTTTCCTCCTCTCTAACCCTGCTTTTCTGTGTTTTCCTCCGCTCTAACTTCACTTCTCTTTGTTTTCCATTGCTCTAACCCCGCTTTTCTTTGTTTTCCTTCGCTCTAATCCCTCTTTTCTTGGTTTTTCTCCGCTCTAACCCAGCTTTTCATCGTTTTTCTCCACTCTAACCATGCTTTTCTCTGATTTCTGCTTCTCTAACACGCTTTTCTTCGTTTTCTTCCGTTCTAACTCTGCTTTACTTGGTTTTCCTCCGCTCTAACCCCGCTTTTCTTGGTTTTCCTCCGCTCTAACCCCGCTTTTCTTGGTTTTCCTCTGCTATAATCCCGCTTTTCATGGATTTCCTACGCTCTAACCCAGCTTTTCTTGGTTTTCCTCCGCTCTAACTTCGCTTTTCTTGGTTTTCCATTACTCTAACCCCACTTTTCTTGGTTTTCCTCCGCTCTAACTTCACTTTTCTTGGTTTTCCATTGCTCTAACCCCGCTTTTCTTGGTTTTCCTTTGCTCTAACCTTGCTTTTCTTGGTTTTCCTCCGCTCTAACCCCGCTTTGCTTGGTTTTCCTGCTTTCTAACCCCGCTTTTCTTGGTTATCCTTTGCTCTATCCCAGCTTTTCTTGGTTTTCCTCCGCTCTAACCCCGCTTTTCTTGGTTTTCATCCGCTCTAAGCCCGCTTTTCTTGGTTTTCCTCCGCTCTAACTTCACTTTTCTTGGTTTTCCATTGCTCTAACCTCGCTTTTCTTGGTTTTCCTCCGCTCTAATCCCGCTTTTCATGGTTTTTCTCCGCTCTAACCCAGCTTTTCATCGTTTTTCTCTACTCTAGCCATGCTTTTCTCGGATTTCTGCTGCTCTAACACGCTTTTCTTCGTTTTCTTCCGTTCTAACTCTGCTTTACTTGGTTTTCCTCCGCTCTAACCCTGCTGTTCTTGGTTTTCCTCCGCTATAACCCCGCTTTACTTGGTTTTCCTACGCTCTAATCCCGCTTTTCTTGGTTTTTCTCCACTCTAACCCAGCTTTTCATCGTTTTTCTCCACTCTAACCATGCTTTTCTCGGATTTCTGCTGCTCTAACACGCTTTTCTTCGTTTTCTTCCGTTCTAACCCCGCTTTTCTTGGTTTTCCTTTGCTCTGACCCTGCTTTTCTTGGTTTTCCTCCGCTCTAACCCCGCTTTTCTTGGTTTTCCTCCGCTCTAACCCCGCTTTTCTTGGTTTTCCTTTGCTCTGACCCTGCTTTTCTTGGTTTTCCTCTGCTCTAACCCCGTTTTCTTGGTTTTTCTCCGCTCTAACTCCGCTTTTCTTGGTTTTCCACCCTTCTATCTTCGCTTTTCTTGGTTTTTCTGCGCTCTAACCCCGCTTTTCTTGGTTTTCCTCCGCTCTAACCCCGTTTCTCTTGGTTTTCCTCCGCACTTATTCCGCTTTTCTTGGTTTTCCTCCGCTCTAACCCCGCTTTTCTTGGTTTTTCTCCACTCTAACCCAGCTTTTCATGGTTTTTCTCCACTCTAACATTGCCTTTCTCGGATTTCTGCTGCTCCAACCACGCTTTTCTACGTTTTATTCCGTTCTAACTCTGCTTTTCTTGGTTTTCCTCCGCTCTAACCCCGCTTTTCTTGGTTTTCCTCTGCTCTAACCCTGCTTTTCTTGGTTTTCCTACGCTATAACCCCGCTTTTCTTGGTTTTCCTACGCTCTAACCCAGCTTTTCTTGGTTTTCCTCCGCACTAACTTCGCTTTTCTTGGTTTTCCTTTGCTCTAACTCTGCTTTTCTTGGTTTTCCTCCGCTCTAATCCCGCTTTTCTTTGTTTTCCTCCTTTCTAACCTCGCTTTTCTTGGTTTTCCTCTGCTCTAACCCCGCTTTTCTTGGTTTTCCTACGCTCTAACCCAGCTTTTCTTGGTTTTCCTCCGCACTAACTTCGCTTTTCTTGGTTTTCCGTTGCTCTAACTCTGCTTTTCTTGGTTTTCCTCCGCTCTAATCCCGATTTTCTTTGTTTTCCTCCTTTCTAACCCCGCTTTTCTTGGTTTTCCTCTGCTCTATCCCAGCTTTTCTTGGTTTTCCTCCCTTCTATCCCCGCTTTTCTTGGTTTTTCTCCGCTCTAACGCCGTTTCTCTTGGTTTTCCTCCGCTCTAACCCTGCTTTTCTTGGTTTTCCTTTGCTCTAACCCCGCTTTTCTTGGTTTTCCTCTGCTCTAAGCCCGCTTTTCTTCGTTTTCCTCCGCTCTAACCCCACTTTTCTTGGTTTTCCTCCGCTCTAACCCCGCTTTACTTGGTTTTCCTCAGCTCTAACCCCGCTTTTCTTGGTTTTCCTCCGCTCTAACCCCGCTTTTCTTGGTTTTCGTCCGCTCTAACCCCGCTTTTCTTGGTTTTCCTTCGCTCTAACCCCGCTTTTCTTGGTTTTCCTCCGCACTAACCCCGCTTTTCTTGGTTTTTCTCCACTCTAACCCAGCTTTTCTTGGTTTTTCTCCACTCTAACCATGCTTTTCTCGGATTTCTGCTGCTCTAACTTCGCTTTTCTTCGTTTTCCTCCTCTCTAACTTCTTTTTCATGCTTTTCCTCCGCTCTAACACCGCTTTTCTTGGTTATCATCTGCTCTAACCCCGCTTTTCTTCGTTTTCCTCCGCTCTAACCCTGCTTTTCTTGGTTTTCCTCTGCTCTAACCCCGATTTACATGGTTTTCCTCAGCTCTAACCCCGCTTTTCTTGGTTTTCCTCCGCTCTAACCTTGCTTTTCTTGGTTTTCCTTCGCTCTAACCCCGCTTTTCTTGGTTTTCCTCCGCTCTAACCCCGCTTTTCTTGGTTTTCCTCCGCACTAACCCCGCTTTTCTTGGATTTCTCCACTCTAACCCAGCTTTTCTTGGTTTTTCTCCACTCTAACCATGCTTTTCTCGGATTTCTGCTGCTCTAACCGCGCTTTTCTTCGTTTTCCTCCTCTCTAACTTCTTTTTCTTGGTTTTCCTCCGCTCTAACTTCGCTTTTCTTGGTTATCCTCCGCACTTATTTCGCTTTTCTTGGTTTTCCTCCGCTCTAAGTTCGCTTTTCTTGGTTTTCCTCCGCTCTAACCCCGCTTTTCTTGGTTTTCCTCCGCTCTAACCCCGCTTTTCTTGGTTTTCCTTCGCTCTAACCCCGCTTTTCTTGGTTTTCCTCCGCTCTATCCCAGCTTTTCTTGGTTTTCCTCCGCTCTAACCCCGCTTTTCTTGGTTTTCTTCCGCACTAACCCCGCTCTTCTTGGTTTTCCTCCGCACTAACCCCGCTTTTCTTGGTATTTCTCCACTCTAACCCAGCTTTTCATGGTTTTTCTCCACTCTAACCATGCTTTTCTCGGATTTCTGCTGCTCCAACCACGCTTTTCTACGTTTTATTCCGTTCTAACTTTGCTTTACTTGGTTTTCCTCCGCTATAACCCTGCTTTTCTTGGTTTTCCTACGCTCTAACCCAGCTTTTCTTGGTTTTCCTCCGCACTAACTTCGCTTTTCTTTGTTTTCCTCCTTTCTAACCCCGCTTTTCTTGGTTTTCCTCCGCTCTATCCCAGCTTTTCTTGGTTTTCCTTTGCTCTAACTCTGCTTTTCTTGGTTTTCCTCCGATCTAATCCCGCTTTTCTTTGTTTTCCTCCTTTCTAACCCCGCTTTTCTTGGTTTTCCTCTGCTCTATCCCAGCTTTTCTTGGTTTTCCTCCCTTCTATCCCCGCTTTTCTTGGTTTTTCTCCGCTCTAACCCCGTTTCTCTTGGTTTTCCTCCGCTCTAACACCGCTTTTCTTGGTTTTCCTTTGCTCTAACCCCGCTTTTCTTGGTTTTCCTCCGCTCTAACCCAGCTTTTCTTGGTTTTTCTCCACTCTAACCCCACTTTTCATGCTTTTCCTCCGCTCTAACCCCGCTTTTCTTGGTTTTCCTCCTTTCTAACCTTGCTTTTCTTGGTTTTCCTTTGCACTTATTCTGCTTTTCTTGGTTTTCCTCCGCTCTAACTCTGCTTTTCTTTGTTTTCCTCCGCTCTAACCCGGCTTTACTTGGTTTTCCTCCGCACTAACCCCTTTTTTCTTCGTTTTCCTCTGCACTAACCCCGCTTTTCTTGGTTTTTCTCCGCTCTAACCCAGCTTTTCAACGATTTTCTCCACTCTAACCATGCTTTTCTCAGATTTCTGCTGCTCTAACCGCGCTTTTCTACGTTTTATTCCGTTCTAACTTTGCTTTACTTGGTTTCCCTCCGCTCTAACCCCGCTTTCCTTCGTTTTCCTCTGCTCTAACCCCGCTTTTCTTGGTTTTCCTCCGCTATAACCCTGCTTTTCTTGGTTTTCCTACGCTCTAACCCTGCTTTTCTTGGTTTTCCTCCGCACTAACTTCGCTTTTCTTTGTTTTCCTCCTTTCTAACCCCGCTTTTCTTGGTTTTCCTCCGCTCTATCCCAGCTTTTCTTGGTTTTCCTCCGCTCTAACCCCGCTTTTCTTGGTTTTCCTCCGCTCTAACTTCACTATTCTTGGTTTTCCATTGCTCTAACCCCGCTTTTCTTGGTTTTCCTCCGCTCTAATCCCGCTTTTCTTGGTTTTTCTCCGCTCTAACCCAGCTTTTCACCGTTTTTCTCCACTCTAGCCATGCTTTTCTCGGATTTCTGCTGCTCTAACCACGCTTTTCTTCGTTTTCTTCCGTTCTAACTCTGCTTTACTTGGTTTTCCTCCGCTCTAACCCCGCTTTTCTTGGTTTTCCTCCGCTATAACCCCGCTTTTCTTGGTTTTCCTACGCTCTAATCCCGCTTTTCTTGGTTTTTCTCCGCTCTAACCCAGCTTTTCATCGTTTTTCTCCACTCTAACCATGCTTTTCTCGGATTTATGCTGCTCTAACACGATTTTCTTCGTTTTCTTCCGTTCTAACTCTGCTTTACTTGGTTTTCCTCTGCTCTAACTTCGCTTTTCTTGGTTTTCCTTTGCTCTAACCTTGCTTTTCTTGGTTTTCCTCCGCTCTAACCCCGCTTTTCTTGGTTTTCCTCCGCTCTAACCCCGCTTTTCTTGGTTTTCCTCCGCTCTATCTCAGCTTTTCTTGGTTTTCCTCCGCTCTAACCCCGCTTTTCTTGGTTTTCGTCCGCTCTAACCCCGCTTTTCTTGGTTTTCCTTCGCTCTAACCCCGCTTTTCTTGGTTTTCCTCCGCACTAACCCCGCTTTTCTTGGTTTTTCTCCACTCTAACCCAGCTTTTCTTGGTTTTTCTCCACTCTAACCATGCTTTTCTCGGATTTCTGCTGCTCTAACTGCGCTTTTCTTCGTTTTCCTCCTCTCAAACTTCTTTTTCATGCTTTTCCTCCGCTCTAACACCGCTTTTCTTGGTTATCATCTGCTCTAACCCCGCTTTTCTTCGTTTTCCTCCGCTCTAACCCCGCTTTTCTTGGTTTTCCTCTGCTCTAACCCCGATTTACATGGTTTTCCTCAGCTCTAACCCCGCTTTTCTTGGTTTTCCTCCGCTCTAACCTTGCTTTTCTTGGTTTTCCTTCGCTCTAACCCCGCTTTTCTTGGTTTTCCTCCGCTCTAACCCCGCTTTTCTTGGTTTTCCTCCGCACTAACCCCGCTTTTCTTGGATTTCTCCACTCTAACCCAGCTTTTCTTGGTTTTTCTCCACTCTAACCATGCTTTTCTCGGATTTCTGCTGCTCTAACCGCGCTTTTCTTCGTTTTCCTCCTCTCTAACTTCTTTTTCTTGGTTTTCCTCCGCTCTAACTTCGCTTTTCTTGGTTATCCTCCGCACTTATTTCGCTTTTCTTGGTTTTCCTCCGCTCTAAGTTCGCTTTTCTTGGTTTTCCTCCGCTCTAACCCCGCTTTTCTTGGTTTTCCTCCGCTCTAACCCCGCTTTTCTTGGTTTTCCTTCGCTCTAACCCCGCTCTTCTTGGTTTTCCTCCGCACTAACCCCGCTTTTCTTGGTATTTCTCCACTCTAACCCAGCTTTTCATGGTTTTTCTCCACTCTAACCATGCTTTTCTCGGATTTCTGCTGCTCCAACCACGCTTTTCTACGTTTTATTCCGTTCTAACTTTGCTTTACTTGGTTTTCCTCCGCTATAACCCTGCTTTTCTTGGTTTTCCTACGCTCTAACCCAGCTTTTCTTGGTTTTCCTCCGCACTAACTTCGCTTTTCTTTGTTTTCCTCCTTTCTAACCCCGCTTTTCTTGGTTTTCCTCCGCTCTATCCCAGCTTTTCTTGGTTTTCCTTTGCTCTAACTCTGCTTTTCTTGGTTTTCCTCCGATCTAATCCCGCTTTTCTTTGTTTTCCTCCTTTCTAACCCCGCTTTTCTTGGTTTTCCTCTGCTCTATCCCAGCTTTTCTTGGTTTTCCTCCCTTCTATCCCCGCTTTTCTTGGTTTTTCTCCGCTCTAACCCCGTTTCTCTTGGTTTTCCTCCGCTCTAACCCAGCTTTTCTTGGTTTTCCTTTGCTCTAACCCCGCTTTTCTTGGTTTTCCTCCGCTCTAACCCAGCTTTTCTTGGTTTTTCTCCACTCTAACCCCACTTTTCATGCTTTTCCTCCGCTCTAACCCCGCTTTTCTTGGTTTTCCTCCTTTCTAACCTTGCTTTTCTTGGTTTTCCTTTGCACTTATTCTGCTTTTCTTGGTTTTCCTCCGCTCTAACTCTGCTTTTCTTTGTTTTCCTCCGCTCTAACCCTGCTTTACTTGGTTTTCCTCCGCACTAACCCCTTTTTTCTTCGTTTTCCTCTGCACTAACCCCGCTTTTCTTGGTTTTTCTCCGCTCTAACCCAGCTTTTCAACGATTTTCTCCACTCTAACCATGCTTTTCTCAGATTTCTGCTGCTCTAACCGCGCTTTTCTACGTTTTATTCCGTTCTAACTTTGCTTTACTTGGTTTCCCTCCGCTCTAACCCCGCTTTCCTTCGTTTTCCTCTGCTCTAACCCCGCTTTTCTTGGTTTTCCTCCGCTATAACCCTGCTTTTCTTGGTTTTCCTACGCTCTAACCCTGCTTTTCTTGGTTTTCCTCCGCACTAACTTCGCTTTTCTTTGTTTTCCTCCTTTCTAACCCCGCTTTTCTTGGTTTTCCTCCGCTCTATCCCAGCTTTTCTTGGTTTTCCTCCGCTCTAACCCCGCTTTTCTTGGTTTTCCTCCGCTCTAACTTCACTATTCTTGGTTTTCCATTGCTCTAACCCCGCTTTTCTTGGTTTTCCTCCGCTCTAATCCCGCTTTTCTTGGTTTTTCTCCGCTCTAACCCAGCTTTTCACCGTTTTTCTCCACTCTAGCCATGCTTTTCTCGGATTTCTGCTGCTCTAACCACGCTTTTCTTCGTTTTCTTCCGTTCTAACTCTGCTTTACTTGGTTTTCCTCCGCTCTAACCCCGCTTTTCTTGGTTTTCCTCCGCTATAACCCCGCTTTTCTTGGTTTTCCTACGCTCTAATCCCGCTTTTCTTGGTTTTTCTCCGCTCTAACCCAGCTTTTCATCGTTTTTCTCCACTCTAACCATGCTTTTCTCGGATTTATGCTGCTCTAACACGCTTTTCTTCGTTTTCTTCCGTTCTAACTCTGCTTTACTTGGTTTTCCTCTGCTCTAACTTCGCTTTTCTTGGTTTTCCTTTGCTCTAACCTTGCTTTTCTTGGTTTTCCTCCGCTCTAACCCCGCTTTTCTTGGTTTTCCTCCGCTCTAACCCCGCTTTTCTTGGTTTTCCTCCGCTCTATCTCAGCTTTTGTTGTTTTTCCTCCGCTCTCACCCCGCTTTTCTTGGTTTTCATCTGCTCTAACCCCGCTTTTCTTGGTTTTCCTCCGCTCTAACCCCGCTTTTCTTGGTTTTCCTCCGCTCTAACCTTGCTTTTCTTTGTTTTCCTTTGCTCTAAATTCACTTTTCTTGGTTTTAAATTGCTCTAACCCCGCTTTTCTTGGTTTTCCTTCGATCTAATCCCGTTTCTCATAGTTTTTCTCCGCTCTAACCCAGCTTTTCATCGTTTTTCTCTACTCTAGCCATGCTTTTCTCGGATTTCTGCTGCTCTAACCACGCTTTTCTTCGTTTTCTTCCGTTCTAACTCTGCTTTACTTGGTTTTCCTCTGCTCTCACCCCGCTGTTCTTGGTTTTCCTCCGCTATAACCCCGCTTTTCTTGGTTTTCCTACGCTCTAATCCCGCTTTTCTTGGTTTTTCTCCACTCTAACCCAGCTTTTCATCGTTTTTCTCCACTCTAACCATGCTTTTCTCGGATTTCTGCTGCTCTAACACGCTTTTCTTCGTTTTCTTCCGTTCTAACTCTGCTTTACTTGGTTTTCCTCCGCTCTAACCCCGCTTTTCTTGGTTTTCCTCCGCTCTAACTTCGCTTTTCTTGGTTTTCCTTTGCTCTAACCCTGCTTTTATAGGTTTTCCTCCGCTCTAACCCCGTTTTCTTGGTTTTTCTCCACTCTAACCCAGCTTTTCATCGTTTTTCTCCACACTAACCATGCTTTTCTCGGATTTCTGCTGCTCTAACAAGCTTTTCTTCGTTTTCTTCCGTTCTAACCCCGCTTTTCTTGGTTTTCCTTTGCTCTGACCCTGCTTTTCTTGGTTTTCCTCCGCTCTAACCCCGCTTTTCTTGGTTTTCCTCCGCTCTAACCCCGCTTTTCTTGGTTTTCCTTTGCTCTGACCCTGCTTTTCTTGGTTTTCCTCTGCTCTAACCCCGTTTTCTTGGTTTTCCTCCGCTCTAACCCCGTTTCTCTTGGTTTTCCTCCGTACTTATTCCGCTTTTCTTGGTTTCCCTCCGCTCTAACCCCGCTTTTCTTGGTTTTTCTCCACTCTAACCCAGCGTTTCGTGGTTTTCCTCCGCACTAACCCCGCTTTTCTTGGTTTTTCTCCACTCTAACCCAGCTTTTCATGGTTTTTCTCCACTCTAACATTGCTTTTCTCGGATTTCTACTGCTCCAACCACGCTTTTCTACGTTTTATTCCGTTCTAACTCTGCTTTTCTTGGTTATCCTCCGCACTTATTTCGCTTTTCTTGGTTTTCCTCTGCTCTAACCCTGCTTTTCTTGGTTTTCCTACGCTATAACCCCGCTTTTCTTGGTTTTCCTACGCTCTAACCCAGCTTTTCTTGGTTTTCCTCCGCACTAACTTCGCTTTTCTTGATTTTCCTTTGCTCTAACTCTGCTTTTCTTGGTTTTCCTCCGCTCTAATCCCGCTTTTCTTTGTTTTCCTCCTTTCTAACCCCGCTTTTCTTGGTTTTCCTCTGCTGTAATACCGCTTTTCTTGGTTTTCCTACGCTCTAACCCAGCTTTTCTTGGTTTTCCTCCGCACTAACTTCGCTTTTCTTGGTTTTCCGTTGCTCTAACTCTGCTTTTCTTGGTTTTCCTCCGCTCTAATCCCGATTTTCTTTGTTTTCCTCCTTTCTAACCCCGCTTTTCTTGGTTTTCCTCTGCTCTATCCCAGCTTTTCTTGGTTTTCCTCCCTTCTATCCCCGCTTTTCTTGGTTTTTCTCCGCTCTAACGCCGTTTCTCTTGGTTTTCCTCCGCTCTAACCCTGCTTTTCTTGGTTTTCCTTTGCTCTAACCCCGCTTTTCTTGGTTTTCCTCTGCTCTAAGCCCGCTTTTCTTAGTTTTCCTCCGCTCTAAACCCACTTTTCTTGGTTTTCCTTTGCTCTAACCCCGCTTTTCTTGGTTTTCCTCAGCTCTAACCCCGCTTTTCTTGGTTTTCCTCCGCTCTAACCCTGCTTTTCTTGGTTTTCGTCCGCTCTAACCCCGCTTTTCTTGGTTTTCCTTCGCTCTAACCCCGCTTTTCTTGGTTTTCCTCCGCACTAACCCCGCTTTTCTTGGTTTTTCTCCACTCTAACCCAGCTTTTCTTGGTTTTTCTCCACTCTAACCATGCTTTTCTCGGATTTCTGCTGCTGTAACTGCGCTTTTCTTCGTTTTCCTCCTCTCTAACTTCTTTTTCATGCTTTTCCTCCGCTCTAACACCGCTTTTCTTGGTTATCATCTGCTCTAACCCCGCTTTTCTTCGTTTTCCTCCGCTCTAACCCCGCTTTTCTTGGTTTTCCTCCGCTCTAACCCCGATTTACATGGTTTTCCTCAGCTCTAACCCCGCTTTTCTTGGTTTTCCTCCGCTCTAACCTTGCTTTTCTTGGTTTTCCTTCGCTCTAACCCCGCTTTTCTTGGTTTTCCTCCGCTCTAACCCCGCTGTTCTTGGTTTTCCTCCGCACTAACCCCGCTCTTCTTGGTTTTTCTCCACTCTAACCCAGCTTTTCTTGGTTTTTCTCCACTCTAACCATGCTTTTCTCGGATTTCTGCTGCTCTAACCGCGCTTTTCTTCGTTTTCCTCCTCTCTAACTTCTTTTTCTTGGTTTTCCTCCGCTCTAACCCCGCTTTTCTTGGTTATCCTCCGCACTTATTTCGCTTTTCTTGGTTTTCCGCCGCTCTAAGTTCGCTTTTCTTGGTTTTCCTCCGTTCTAACCCCACTTTTCTTGGTTTTCCTCCGCTCTAACCCCGCTTTTCTTGGTTTTCCTCCGCTCTAATCCCGCTTTTCTTGGTTTTTCTCCACTCTAACCCAGCTTTTCATCGTTTTTCTCCACTCTAACCATGCTTTTCTCGGATTTCTGCTGCTCTAACACGCTTTTCTTCGTTTTCTTCCGTTCTAACTCTGCTTTACTTGGTTTTCCTCCGCTCTAACCCCGCTTTTCTTGGTTTTCCTCCGCTCTAACTTCGCTTTTCTTGGTTTTCCTTTGCTCTAACCCTGCTTTTATAGGTTTTCCTCCGCTCTAACCCCGTTTTCTTGGTTTTTCTCCACTCTAACCCAGCTTTTCATCGTTTTTCTCCACACTAACCATGCTTTTCTCGGATTTCTGCTGCTCTAACAAGCTTTTCTTCGTTTTCTTCTGTTCTAACCCCGCTTTTCTTGGTTTTCCTTTGCTCTGACCCTGCTTTTCTTGGTTTTCCTCCGCTCTAACCCCGCTTTTCTTGGTTTTCCTCCGCTCTAACCCCGCTTTTCTTGGTTTTCCTTTGCTCTGACCCTGCTTTTCTTGGTTTTCCTCTGCTCTAACCCCGTTTTCTTGGTTTTCCTCCGCTCTAACCCCGTTTCTCTTGGTTTTCCTCCGTACTTATTCCGCTTTTCTTGGTTTCCCTCCGCTCTAACCCCGCTTTTCTTGGTTTTTCTCCACTCTAACCCAGCGTTTCGTGGTTTTCCTCCGCACTAACCCCGCTTTTCTTGGTTTTTCTCCACTCTAACCCAGCTTTTCATGGTTTTTCTCCACTCTAACATTGCTTTTCTCGGATTTCTACTGCTCCAACCACGCTTTTCTACGTTTTATTCCGTTCTAACTCTGCTTTTCTTGGTTTTCCTCCGCTGTAACCCTGCTTTTCTTGGTTTTCCTCTGCTCTAACCCTGCTTTTCTTGGTTTTCCTACGCTATAACCCCGCTTTTCTTGGTTTTCCTACGCTCTAACCCAGCTTTTCTTGGTTTTCCTCCGCACTAACTTCGCTTTTCTTGATTTTCCTTTGCTCTAACTCTGCTTTTCTTGGTTTTCCTCCGCTCTAATCCCGCTTTTCTTTGTTTTCCTCCTTTCTAACCCCGCTTTTCTTGGTTTTCCTCTGCTCTAATACCGCTTTTCTTGGTTTTCCTACGCTCTAACCCAGCTTTTCTTGGTTTTCCTCCGCACTAACTTCGCTTTTCTTGGTTTTCCGTTGCTCTAACTCTGCTTTTCTTGGTTTTCCTCCGCTCTAATCCCGATTTTCTTTGTTTTCCTCCTTTCTAACCCCGCTTTTCTTGGTTTTCCTCTGCTCTATCCCAGCTTTTCTTGGTTTTCCTCCCTTCTATCCCCGCTTTTCTTGGTTTTTCTCCGCTCTAACGCCGTTTCTCTTGGTTTTCCTCCGCTCTAACCCTGCTTTTCTTGGTTTTCCTTTGCTCTAACCCCGCTTTTCTTGGTTTTCCTCTGCTCTAAGCCCGCTTTTCTTAGTTTTCCTCCGCTCTAAACCCACTTTTCTTGGTTTTCCTTTGCTCTAACCCCGCTTTTCTTGGTTTTCCTCAGCTCTAACCCCGCTTTTCTTGGTTTTCCTCCGCTCTAACCCTGCTTTTCTTGGTTTTCGTCCGCTCTAACCCCGCTTTTCTTGGTTTTCCTTCGCTCTAACCCCGCTTTTCTTGGTTTTCCTCCGCACTAACCCCGCTTTTCTTGGTTTTTCTCCACTCTAACCCAGCTTTTCTTGGTTTTTCTCCACTCTAACCATGCTTTTCTCGGATTTCTGCTGCTGTAACTGCGCTTTTCTTCGTTTTCCTCCTCTCTAACTTCTTTTTCATGCTTTTCCTCCGCTCTAACACCGCTTTTCTTGGTTATCATCTGCTCTAACCCCGCTTTTCTTCGTTTTCCTCCGCTCTAACCCCGCTTTTCTTGGTTTTCCTCCGCTCTAACCCCGATTTACATGGTTTTCCTCAGCTCTAACCCCGCTTTTCTTGGTTTTCCTCCGCTCTAACCTTGCTTTTCTTGGTTTTCCTTCGCTCTAACCCCGCTTTTCTTGGTTTTCCTCCGCTCTAACCCCGCTGTTCTTGGTTTTCCTCCGCACTAACCCCGCTCTTCTTGGTTTTTCTCCACTCTAACCCAGCTTTTCTTGGTTTTTCTCCACTCTAACCATGCTTTTCTCGGATTTCTGCTGCTCTAACCGCGCTTTTCTTCGTTTTCCTCCTCTCTAACTTCTTTTTCTTGGTTTTCCTCCGCTCTAACCCCGCTTTTCTTGGTTATCCTCCGCACTTATTTCGCTTTTCTTGGTTTTCCGCCGCTCTAAGTTCGCTTTTCTTGGTTTTCCTCCGTTCTAACCCCACTTTTCTTGGTTTTCCTCCGCTCTAACCCTGCTTTTCTTGGTTTTCCTCCGCTCTAACCCCGCTTTTCTTGGTTTTCCTCCGCTCTATCCCAGCTTTTCTTGGTTTTCCTCCGCTCTAACCCCGCTTTTCTTGGTTTTCCTCCGCACTAACCCCGCTCTTCTTGGTTTTCCTCCGCACTAACCCCGCTTTTCTTGGTATTTCTCCACTCTAACCCAGCTTTTCATGGTTTTTCTCCACTCTAACCATGCTTTTCTCGTATTTCTGCTGCTCCAACCACGCTTTTCTACGTTTTATTCCGTTCTAACTTTGCTTTACTTGGTTTTCCTCCGCTATAACCCTGCTTTTCTTGGTTTTCCTACGCTCTAACCCAGCTTTTCTTGGTTTTCCTCCGCACTAACTTCGCTTTTCGTTGTTTTCCTCCTTTCTAACCCCGCTTTTCTTGGTTTTCCTCCGCTCTATCCCAGCTTTTCTTGGTTTTCCTTTGCTCTAACTCTTCTTTTCTTGGTTTTCCTTTGATCTAATCCCGCTTTTCTTTGTTTTCCTCCTTTCTAACCCCGCTTTTCTTGGTTTTCCTCTGCTCTATCCCAGCTTTTCTTGGTTTTCCTCCCTTCTATCCCCGCTTTTCTTGGTTTTTCTCCGCTCTAACCCCGTTTCTCTTGGTTTTCCTCCGCTCTAACACCGCTTTTCTTGGTTTTCCTTTGCTCTAACCCCGCTTTTCTTGGTTTTCCTCCGCTCTAACCCAGCTTTTCTTGGTTTTTCTCCACTCTAACCCCACTTTTCATGCTTTTCCTCCGCTCTAACCCCGCTTTTCTTGGTTTTCCTCCTTTCTAACCTTGCTTTTCTTGGTTTTCCTTTGCACTTATTCTGCTTTTCTTGGTTTTCCTCCGCTCTAACTCTGCTTTTCTTTGTTTTCCTCCGCTCTAACCCTGCTTTACTTGGTTTTCCTCCGCACTAACCCCTTTTTTCTTCGTTTTCCTCTGCACTAACCCCGCTTTTCTTGGTTTTTCTCCGCTCTAACCCAGCTTTTCAACGATTTTCTCCTCTCTAACCATGCTTTTCTCAGATTTGTGCTGCTCCAACCACGCTTTTCTACGTTTTATTCCGTTCTAACTTTGCTTTACTTGGTTTTCCTCCGCTCTAACTCCGCTTTCCTTCGTTTTCCTCTGCTCTAACCCCGCTTTTCTTGGTTTTCCTCCGCTATAACCCTGCTTTTCTTGGTTTTCCTACGCTCTAACCCTGCTTTTCTTGGTTTTCCTCCGCACTAACCCCGCTTTTCTTGGTTTTTCTCCACTCTAACCCAGCTTTTCTTGGTTTTTCTCCACTCTAACCATGCTTTTCTCGGATTTCTGCTGCTGTAACTGCGCTTTTCTTCGTTTTCCTCCTCTCTAACTTCTTTTTCATGCTTTTCCTCCGCTCTAACACCGCTTTTCTTGGTTATCATCTGCTCTAACCCCGCTTTTCTTCGTTTTCCTCCGCTCTAACCCCGCTTTTCTTGGTTTTCCTCCGCACTAACTTCGCTTTTCTTGGTTTTCCGTTGCTCTAACTCTGCTTTTCTTGGTTTTCCTCCGCTCTAATCCCGATTTTCTTTGTTTTCCTCCTTTCTAACCCCGCTTTTCTTGGTTTTCCTCTGCTCTAAGCCCGCTTTTCTTAGTTTTCCTCCGCTCTAAACCCACTTTTCTTGGTTTTCCTTTGCTCTAACCCCGCTTTTCTTGGTTTTCCTCAGCTCTAACCCCGCTTTTCTTGGTTTTCCTCCGCTCTAACCCTGCTTTTCTTGGTTTTCGTCCGCTCTAACCCCGCTTTTCTTGGTTTTCCTTCGCTCTAACCCCGCTTTTCTTGGTTTTCCTCCGCACTAACCCCGCTTTTCTTGGTTTTTCTCCACTCTAACCCAGCTTTTCTTGGTTTTTCTCCACTCTAACCATGCTTTTCTCGGATTTCTGCTGCTGTAACTGCGCTTTTCTTCGTTTTCCTCCTCTCTAACTTCTTTTTCATGCTTTTCCTCCGCTCTAACACCGCTTTTCTTGGTTATCATCTGCTCTAACCCCGCTTTTCTTCGTTTTCCTCCGCTCTAACCCCGCTTTTCTTGGTTTTCCTCCGCTCTAACCCCGATTTACATGGTTTTCCTCAGCTCTAACCCCGCTTTTCTTGGTTTTCCTCCGCTCTAACCTTGCTTTTCTTGGTTTTCCTTCGCTCTAACCCCGCTTTTCTTGGTTTTCCTCCGCTCTAACCCCGCTGTTCTTGGTTTTCCTCCGCACTAACCCCGCTCTTCTTGGTTTTTCTCCACTCTAACCCAGCTTTTCTTGGTTTTTCTCCACTCTAACCATGCTTTTCTCGGATTTCTGCTGCTCTAACCGCGCTTTTCTTCGTTTTCCTCCTCTCTAACTTCTTTTTCTTGGTTTTCCTCCGCTCTAACCCCGCTTTTCTTGGTTATCCTCCGCACTTATTTCGCTTTTCTTGGTTTTCCGCCGCTCTAAGTTCGCTTTTCTTGGTTTTCCTCCGTTCTAACCCCACTTTTCTTGGTTTTCCTCCGCTCTAACCCTGCTTTTCTTGGTTTTCCTCCGCTCTAACCCCGCTTTTCTTGGTTTTCCTCCGCTCTATCCCAGCTTTTCTTGGTTTTCCTCCGCTCTAACCCCGCTTTTCTTGGTTTTCCTCCGCACTAACCCCGCTCTTCTTGGTTTTCCTCCGCACTAACCCCGCTTTTCTTGGTATTTCTCCACTCTAACCCAGCTTTTCATGGTTTTTCTCCACTCTAACCATGCTTTTCTCGTATTTCTGCTGCTCCAACCACGCTTTTCTACGTTTTATTCCGTTCTAACTTTGCTTTACTTGGTTTTCCTCCGCTATAACCCTGCTTTTCTTGGTTTTCCTACGCTCTAACCCAGCTTTTCTTGGTTTTCCTCCGCACTAACTTCGCTTTTCGTTGTTTTCCTCCTTTCTAACCCCGCTTTTCTTGGTTTTCCTCCGCTCTATCCCAGCTTTTCTTGGTT
The DNA here is from genome assembly GCF_054131305.1 of Coturnix japonica. NCBI lineage: Eukaryota > Metazoa > Chordata > Aves > Galliformes > Phasianidae > Coturnix > Coturnix japonica. The sequence goes on from NC_140669.1 coordinate 34,736,401, forward strand.
TTCCTTTGCTCTAACTCTTCTTTTCTTGGTTTTCCTTTGATCTAATCCCGCTTTTCTTTGTTTTCCTCCTTTCTAACCCCGCTTTTCTTGGTTTTCCTCTGCTCTATCCCAGCTTTTCTTGGTTTTCCTCCCTTCTATCCCCGCTTTTCTTGGTTTTTCTCCGCTCTAACCCCGTTTCTCTTGGTTTTCCTCCGCTCTAACACCGCTTTTCTTGGTTTTCCTTTGCTGTAACCCCGCTTTTCTTGGTTTTCCTCCGCTCTAACCCAGCTTTTCTTGGTTTTTCTCCACTCTAACCCCACTTTTCATGCTTTTCCTCCGCTCTAACCCCGCTTTTCTTGGTTTTCCTCCTTTCTAACCTTGCTTTTCTTGGTTTTCCTTTGCACTTATTCTGCTTTTCTTGGTTTTCCTCCGCTCTAACTCTGCTTTTCTTTGTTTTCCTCCGCTCTAACCCTGCTTTACTTGGTTTTCCTCCGCACTAACCCCTTTTTTCTTCGTTTTCCTCTGCACTAACCCCGCTTTTCTTGGTTTTTCTCCGCTCTAACCCAGCTTTTCAACGATTTTCTCCTCTCTAACCATGCTTTTCTCAGATTTGTGCTGCTCCAACCACGCTTTTCTACGTTTTATTCCGTTCTAACTTTGCTTTACTTGGTTTTCCTCCGCTCTAACCCCGCTTTCCTTCGTTTTCCTCTGCTCTAACCCCGCTTTTCTTGGTTTTCCTCCGCTATAACCCTGCTTTTCTTGGTTTTCCTACGCTCTAACCCCGCTTTTCTTGGTTTTCCTCCGCACTAACCCCGCTTTTCTTGGTTTTTCTCCACTCTAACCCAGCTTTTCTTGGTTTTTCTCCACTCTAACCATGCTTTTCTCGGATTTCTGCTGCTGTAACTGCGCTTTTCTTCGTTTTCCTCCTCTCTAACTTCTTTTTCATGCTTTTCCTCCGCTCTAACACCGCTTTTCTTGGTTATCATCTGCTCTAACCCCGCTTTTCTTCGTTTTCCTCCGCTCTAACCCCGCTTTTCTTGGTTTTCCTCCGCTCTAACCCCGATTTACATGGTTTTCCTCAGCTCTAACCCCGCTTTTCTTGGTTTTCCTCCGCTCTAACTCTGCTTTTCTTGGTTTTCCTTCGCTCTAACCCCGCTTTTCTTGGTTTTCCTCCGCTCTAACCCCGTTGTTCTTGGTTTTCCTCCGCACTAACCCCGCTTTTCTTGGTTTTTCTCCACTCTAACCCAGCTTTTCTTGGTTTTTCTCCACTCTAACCATGCTTTTCTCGGATTTCTGCTGCTCTAACCGCGCTTTTCTTCGTTTTCCTCCTCTCTAACTTCTTTTTCTTGGTTTTCCTCCGCTCTAACCCCGCTTTTCTTGGTTATCCTCCGCACTTATTTCGCTTTTCTTGGTTTTCCGCCGCTCTAAGTTCGCTTTTCTTGGTTTTCCTCCGCTCTAACCCCACTTTTCTTGGTTTTCCTCCGCTCTAACCCCGCTTTTCTTGGTTTTCCTCCACTCTATCCCAGCTTTTCTTGGTTTTCCTCCGCTCTAACCCCGCTTTTCTTGGTTTTCCTCCGCACTAACCCCGCTCTTCTTGGTTTTCCTCCGCTCTAACCCCGCTTTTCTTGGTATTTCTCCACTCTAACCCAGCTTTTCATGGTTTTTCTCCACTCTAACCATGCTTTTCTCGTATTTCTGCTGCTCCAACCACGCTTTTCTACGTTTTATTCCGTTCTAACTTTGCTTTACTTGGTTTTCCTCCGCTATAACCCTGCTTTTCTTGGTTTTCCTACGCTCTAACCCAGCTTTTCTTGGTTTTCCTCCGCACTAACTTCGCTTTTCGTTGTTTTCCTCCTTTCTAACCCCGCTTTTCTTGGTTTTCCTCCGCTCTATCCCAGCTTTTCTTGGTTTTCCTTTGCTCTAACTCTGCTTTTCTTGGTTTTCCTCCGATCTAATCCCGCTTTTCTTTGTTTTCCTCCTTTCTAACCCCGCTTTTCTTGGTTTTCCTCTGCTCTATCCCAGCTTTTCTTGGTTTTCCTCCCTTCTATCCCCGCTTTTCTTGGTTTTTCTCCGCTCTAACCCCGTTTCTCTTGGTTTTCCTCCGCTCTAACACCGCTTTTCTTGGTTTTCCTTTGCTCTAACCCCGCTTTTCTTGGTTTTCCTCCGCTCTAACCCAGCTTTTCTTGGTTTTTCTCCACTCTAACCCCACTTTTCATGCTTTTCCTCCGCTCTAACCCCGCTTTTCTTGGTTTTCCTCCTTTCTAACCTTGCTTTTCTTGGTTTTCCTTTGCACTTATTCTGCTTTTCTTGGTTTTCCTCCGCTCTAACTCTGCTTTTCTTTGTTTTCCTCCGCTCTAACCCTGCTTTACTTGGTTTTCCTCCGCACTAACCCCTTTTTTCTTCGTTTTCCTCTGCACTAACCCCGCTTTTCTTGGTTTTTCTCCGCTCTAACCCAGCTTTTCAACGATTTTCTCCACTCTAACCATGCTTTTCTCAGATTTCTGCTGCTCTAACCGCGCTTTTCTACGTTTTATTCCGTTCTAACTTTGCTTTACTTGGTTTCCCTCCGCTCTAACCCCGCTTTCCTTCGTTTTCCTCTGCTCTAACCCCGCTTTTCTTGGTTTTCCTCCGCTATAACCCTGCTTTTCTTGGTTTTCCTACGCTCTAACCCTGCTTTTCTTGGTTTTCCTCCGCACTAACTTCGCTTTTCTTTGTTTTCCTCCTTTCTAACCCCGCTTTTCTTGGTTTTCCTCCGCTCTATCCCAGCTTTTCTTGGTTTTCCTCCGCTCTAACCCCGCTTTTCTTGGTTTTCCTCCGCTCTAACTTCACTATTCTTGGTTTTCCATTGCTCTAACCCCGCTTTTCTTGGTTTTCCTCCGCTCTAATCCCGCTTTTCTTGGTTTTTCTCCGCTCTAACCCAGCTTTTCACCGTTTTTCTCCACTCTAGCCATGCTTTTCTCGGATTTCTGCTGCTCTAACCACGCTTTTCTTCGTTTTCTTCCGTTCTAACTCTGCTTTACTTGGTTTTCCTCCGCTCTAACCCCGCTTTTCTTGGTTTTCCTCCGCTATAACCCCGCTTTTCTTGGTTTTCCTACGCTCTAATCCCGCTTTTCTTGGTTTTTCTCCGCTCTAACCCAGCTTTTCATCGTTTTTCTCCACTCTAACCATGCTTTTCTCGGATTTATGCTGCTCTAACACGCTTTTCTTCGTTTTCTTCCGTTCTAACTCTGCTTTACTTGGTTTTCCTCTGCTCTAACTTCGCTTTTCTTGGTTTTCCTTTGCTCTAACCTTGCTTTTCTTGGTTTTCCTCCGCTCTAACCCCGCTTTTCTTGGTTTTCCTCCGCTCTAACCCCGCTTTTCTTGGTTTTCCTCCGCTCTATCTCAGCTTTTGTTGTTTTTCCTCCGCTCTCACCCCGCTTTTCTTGGTTTTCATCTGCTCTAACCCCGCTTTTCTTGGTTTTCCTCCGCTCTAACCCCGCTTTTCTTGGTTTTCCTCCGCTCTAACCTTGCTTTTCTTTGTTTTCCTTTGCTCTAAATTCACTTTTCTTGGTTTTAAATTGCTCTAACCCCGCTTTTCTTGGTTTTCCTTCGATCTAATCCCGTTTCTCATAGTTTTTCTCCGCTCTAACCCAGCTTTTCATCGTTTTTCTCTACTCTAGCCATGCTTTTCTCGGATTTCTGCTGCTCTAACCACGCTTTTCTTCGTTTTCTTCCGTTCTAACTCTGCTTTACTTGGTTTTCCTCTGCTCTCACCCCGCTGTTCTTGGTTTTCCTCCGCTATAACCCCGCTTTTCTTGGTTTTCCTACGCTCTAATCCCGCTTTTCTTGGTTTTTCTCCACTCTAACCCAGCTTTTCATCGTTTTTCTCCACTCTAACCATGCTTTTCTCGGATTTCTGCTGCTCTAACACGCTTTTCTTCGTTTTCTTCCGTTCTAACTCTGCTTTACTTGGTTTTCCTCCGCTCTAACCCCGCTTTTCTTGGTTTTCCTCCGCTCTAACTTCGCTTTTCTTGGTTTTCCTTTGCTCTAACCCTGCTTTTATAGGTTTTCCTCCGCTCTAACCCCGTTTTCTTGGTTTTTCTCCACTCTAACCCAGCTTTTCATCGTTTTTCTCCACACTAACCATGCTTTTCTCGGATTTCTGCTGCTCTAACACGCTTTTCTTCGTTTTCTTCCGTTCTAACCCCGCTTTTCTTGGTTTTCCTTTGCTCTGACCCTGCTTTTCTTGGTTTTCCTCCGCTCTAACCCCGCTTTTCTTGGTTTTCCTCCGCTCTAACCCCGCTTTTCTTGGTTTTCCTTTGCTCTGACCCTGCTTTTCTTGGTTTTCCTCTGATCTAACCCCGTTTTCTTGGTTTTCCTCCGCTCTAACCCCGTTTCTTTTGGTTTTCCTCCGTACTTATTCCGCTTTTCTTGGTTTCCCTCCGCTCTAACCCCGCTTTTCTTGGTTTTTCTCCACTCTAACCCAGCGTTTCGTGGTTTTCCTCCGCACTAACCCCGCTTTTCTTGGTTTTTCTCCACTCTAACCCAGCTTTTCATGGTTTTTCTCCACTCTAACATTGCTTTTCTCGGATTTCTACTGCTCCAACCACGCTTTTCTACGTTTTATTCCGTTCTAACTCTGCTTTTCTTGGTTTTCCTCCGCTGTAACCCTGCTTTTCTTGGTTTTCCTCTGCTCTAACCCTGCTTTTCTTGGTTTTCCTACGCTATAACCCCGCTTTTCTTGGTTTTCCTACGCTCTAACCCAGCTTTTCTTGGTTTTCCTCCGCACTAACTTCGCTTTTCTTGATTTTCCTTTGCTCTAACTCTGCTTTTCTTGGTTTTCCTCCGCTCTAATCCCGCTTTTCTTTGTTTTCCTCCTTTCTAACCCCGCTTTTCTTGGTTTTCCTCTGCTCTAATACCGCTTTTCTTGGTTTTCCTACGCTCTAACCCAGCTTTTCTTGGTTTTCCTCCGCACTAACTTCGCTTTTCTTGGTTTTCCGTTGCTCTAACTCTGCTTTTCTTGGTTTTCCTCCGCTCTAATCCCGATTTTCTTTGTTTTCCTCCTTTCTAACCCCGCTTTTCTTGGTTTTCCTCTGCTCTATCCCAGCTTTTCTTGGTTTTCCTCCCTTCTATCCCCGCTTTTCTTGGTTTTTCTCCGCTCTAACGCCGTTTCTCTTGGTTTTCCTCCGCTCTAACCCTGCTTTTCTTGGTTTTCCTTTGCTCTAACCCCGCTTTTCTTGGTTTTCCTCTGCTCTAAGCCCGCTTTTCTTAGTTTTCCTCCGCTCTAAACCCACTTTTCTTGGTTTTCCTTTGCTCTAACCCCGCTTTTCTTGGTTTTCCTCAGCTCTAACCCCGCTTTTCTTGGTTTTCCTCCGCTCTAACCCTGCTTTTCTTGGTTTTCGTCCGCTCTAACCCCGCTTTTCTTGGTTTTCCTTCGCTCTAACCCCGCTTTTCTTGGTTTTCCTCCGCACTAACCCCGCTTTTCTTGGTTTTTCTCCACTCTAACCCAGCTTTTCTTGGTTTTTCTCCACTCTAACCATGCTTTTCTCGGATTTCTGCTGCTGTAACTGCGCTTTTCTTCGTTTTCCTCCTCTCTAACTTCTTTTTCATGCTTTTCCTCCGCTCTAACACCGCTTTTCTTGGTTATCATCTGCTCTAACCCCGCTTTTCTTCGTTTTCCTCCGCTCTAACCCCGCTTTTCTTGGTTTTCCTCCGCTCTAACCCCGATTTACATGGTTTTCCTCAGCTCTAACCCCGCTTTTCTTGGTTTTCCTCCGCTCTAACCTTGCTTTTCTTGGTTTTCCTTCGCTCTAACCCCGCTTTTCTTGGTTTTCCTCCGCTCTAACCCCGCTGTTCTTGGTTTTCCTCCGCACTAACCCCGCTCTTCTTGGTTTTTCTCCACTCTAACCCAGCTTTTCTTGGTTTTTCTCCACTCTAACCATGCTTTTCTCGGATTTCTGCTGCTCTAACCGCGCTTTTCTTCGTTTTCCTCCTCTCTAACTTCTTTTTCTTGGTTTTCCTCCGCTCTAACCCCGCTTTTCTTGGTTATCCTCCGCACTTATTTCGCTTTTCTTGGTTTTCCGCCGCTCTAAGTTCGCTTTTCTTGGTTTTCCTCCGTTCTAACCCCACTTTTCTTGGTTTTCCTCCGCTCTAACCCCGCTTTTCTTGGTTTTCCTCCGCTCTAACCCCGCTTTTCTTGGTTTTCCTCCGCTCTATCCCAGCTTTTCTTGGTTTTCCTCCGCTCTAACCCCGCTTTTCTTGGTTTTCCTCCGCACTAACCCCGCTCTTCTTGGTTTTCCTCCGCACTAACCCCGCTTTTCTTGGTATTTCTCCACTCTAACCCAGCTTTTCATGGTTTTTCTCCACTCTAACCATGCTTTTCTCGTATTTCTGCTGCTCCAACCACGCTTTTCTACGTTTTATTCCGTTCTAACTTTGCTTTACTTGGTTTTCCTCCGCTATAACCCTGCTTTTCTTGGTTTTCCTACGCTCTAACCCAGCTTTTCTTGGTTTTCCTCCGCACTAACTTCGCTTTTCGTTGTTTTCCTCCTTTCTAACCCCGCTTTTCTTGGTTTTCCTCCGCTCTATCCCAGCTTTTCTTGGTTTTCCTTTGCTCTAACTCTTCTTTTCTTGGTTTTCCTTTGATCTAATCCCGCTTTTCTTTGTTTTCCTCCTTTCTAACCCCGCTTTTCTTGGTTTTCCTCTGCTCTATCCCAGCTTTTCTTGGTTTTCCTCCCTTCTATCCCCGCTTTTCTTGGTTTTTCTCCGCTCTAACCCCGTTTCTCTTGGTTTTCCTCCGCTCTAACACCGCTTTTCTTGGTTTTCCTTTGCTGTAACCCCGCTTTTCTTGGTTTTCCTCCGCTCTAACCCAGCTTTTCTTAGTTTTTCTCCACTCTAACCCCACTTTTCATGCTTTTCCTCCGCTCTAACCCCGCTTTTCTTGGTTTTCCTCCTTTCTAACCTTGCTTTTCTTGGTTTTCCTTTGCACTTATTCTGCTTTTCTTGGTTTTCCTCCGCTCTAACTCTGCTTTTCTTTGTTTTCCTCCGCTCTAACCCTGCTTTACTTGGTTTTCCTCCGCACTAACCCCTTTTTTCTTCGTTTTCCTCTGCACTAACCCCGCTTTTCTTGGTTTTTCTCCGCTCTAACCCAGCTTTTCAACGATTTTCTCCTCTCTAACCATGCTTTTCTCAGATTTGTGCTGCTCCAACCACGCTTTTCTACGTTTTATTCCGTTCTAACTTTGCTTTACTTGGTTTTCCTCCGCTCTAACCCCGCTTTCCTTCGTTTTCCTCTGCTCTAACCCCGCTTTTCTTGGTTTTCCTCCGCTATAACCCTGCTTTTCTTGGTTTTCCTACGCTCTAACCCTGCTTTTCTTGGTTTTCCTCCGCACTAACCCCGCTTTTCTTGGTTTTTCTCCACTCTAACCCAGCTTTTCTTGGTTTTTCTCCACTCGAACCATGCTTTTCTCGGATTTCTGCTGCTGTAACTGCGCTTTTCTTCGTTTTCCTCCTCTCTAACTTCTTTTTCATGCTTTTCCTCCGCTCTAACACCGCTTTTCTTGGTTATCATCTGCTCTAACCCCGCTTTTCTTCGTTTTCCTCCGCTCTAACCCCGCTTTTCTTGGTTTTCCTCCGCTCTAACCCCGATTTACATGGTTTTCCTCAGCTCTAACCCCGCTTTTCTTGGTTTTCCTCCGCTCTAACTCTGCTTTTCTTGGTTTTCCTTCGCTCTAACCCCGCTTTTCTTGGTTTTCCTCCGCTCTAACCCCGTTGTTCTTGGTTTTCCTCCGCACTAACCCCGCTTTTCTTGGTTTTTCTCCACTCTAACCCAGCTTTTCTTGGTTTTTCTCCACTCTAACCATGCTTTTCTCGGATTTCTGCTGCTCTAACCGCGCTTTTCTTCGTTTTCCTCCTCTCTAACTTCTTTTTCTTGGTTTTCCTCCGCTCTAACCCCGCTTTTCTTGGTTATCCTCCGCACTTATTTCGCTTTTCTTGGTTTTCCGCCGCTCTAAGTTCGCTTTTCTTGGTTTTCCTCCGCTCTAACCCCACTTTTCTTGGTTTTCCTCCGCTCTAACCCCGCTTTTCTTGGTTTTCCTCCACTCTATCCCAGCTTTTCTTGGTTTTCCTCCGCTCTAACCCCGCTTTTCTTGGTTTTCCTCCGCACTAACCCCGCTCTTCTTGGTTTTCCTCCGCTCTAACCCCGCTTTTCTTGGTATTTCTCCACTCTAACCCAGCTTTTCATGGTTTTTCTCCACTCTAACCATGCTTTTCTCGTATTTCTGCTGCTCCAACCACGCTTTTCTACGTTTTATTCCGTTCTAACTTTGCTTTACTTGGTTTTCCTCCGCTATAACCCTGCTTTTCTTGGTTTTCCTACGCTCTAACCCAGCTTTTCTTGGTTTTCCTCCGCACTAACTTCGCTTTTCGTTGTTTTCCTCCTTTCTAACCCCGCTTTTCTTGGTTTTCCTCCGCTCTATCCCAGCTTTTCTTGGTTTTCCTTTGCTCTAACTCTGCTTTTCTTGGTTTTCCTCCGATCTAATCCCGCTTTTCTTTGTTTTCCTCCTTTCTAACCCCGCTTTTCTTGGTTTTCCTCTGCTCTATCCCAGCTTTTCTTGGTTTTCCTCCCTTCTATCCCCGCTTTTCTTGGTTTTTCTCCGCTCTAACCCCGTTTCTCTTGGTTTTCCTCCGCTCTAACACCGCTTTTCTTGGTTTTCCTTTGCTCTAACCCCGCTTTTCTTGGTTTTCCTCCGCTCTAACCCAGCTTTTCTTGGTTTTTCTCCACTCTAACCCCACTTTTCATGCTTTTCCTCCGCTCTAACCCCGCTTTTCTTGGTTTTCCTCCTTTCTAACCTTGCTTTTCTTGGTTTTCCTTTGCACTTATTCTGCTTTTCTTGGTTTTCCTCCGCTCTAACTCTGCTTTTCTTTGTTTTCCTCCGCTCTAACCCTGCTTTACTTGGTTTTCCTCCGCACTAACCCCTTTTTTCTTCGTTTTCCTCTGCACTAACCCCGCTTTTCTTGGTTTTTCTCCGCTCTAACCCAGCTTTTCAACGATTTTCTCCACTCTAACCATGCTTTTCTCAGATTTCTGCTGCTCTAACCGCGCTTTTCTACGTTTTATTCCGTTCTAACTTTGCTTTACTTGGTTTCCCTCCGCTCTAACCCCGCTTTCCTTCGTTTTCCTCTGCTCTAACCCCGCTTTTCTTGGTTTTCCTCCGCTATAACCCTGCTTTTCTTGGTTTTCCTACGCTCTAACCCTGCTTTTCTTGGTTTTCCTCCGCACTAACTTCGCTTTTCTTTGTTTTCCTCCTTTCTAACCCCGCTTTTCTTGGTTTTCCTCCGCTCTATCCCAGCTTTTCTTGGTTTTCCTCCGCTCTAACCCCGCTTTTCTTGGTTTTCCTCCGCTCTAACTTCACTATTCTTGGTTTTCCATTGCTCTAACCCCGCTTTTCTTGGTTTTCCTCCGCTCTAATCCCGCTTTTCTTGGTTTTTCTCCGCTCTAACCCAGCTTTTCACCGTTTTTCTCCACTCTAGCCATGCTTTTCTCGGATTTCTGCTGCTCTAACCACGCTTTTCTTCGTTTTCTTCCGTTCTAACTCTGCTTTACTTGGTTTTCCTCCGCTCTAACCCCGCTTTTCTTGGTTTTCCTCCGCTATAACCCCGCTTTTCTTGGTTTTCCTACGCTCTAATCCCGCTTTTCTTGGTTTTTCTCCGCTCTAACCCAGCTTTTCATCGTTTTTCTCCACTCTAACCATGCTTTTCTCGGATTTATGCTGCTCTAACACGCTTTTCTTCGTTTTCTTCCGTTCTAACTCTGCTTTACTTGGTTTTCCTCTGCTCTAACTTCGCTTTTCTTGGTTTTCCTTTGCTCTAACCTTGCTTTTCTTGGTTTTCCTCCGCTCTAACCCCGCTTTTCTTGGTTTTCCTCCGCTCTAACCCCGCTTTTCTTGGTTTTCCTCCGCTCTATCTCAGCTTTTGTTGTTTTTCCTCCGCTCTCACCCCGCTTTTCTTGGTTTTCATCTGCTCTAACCCCGCTTTTCTTGGTTTTCCTCCGCTCTAACCCCGCTTTTCTTGGTTTTCCTCCGCTCTAACCTTGCTTTTCTTTGTTTTCCTTTGCTCTAAATTCACTTTTCTTGGTTTTAAATTGCTCTAACCCCGCTTTTCTTGGTTTTCCTTCGATCTAATCCCGTTTCTCATAGTTTTTCTCCGCTCTAACCCAGCTTTTCATCGTTTTTCTCTACTCTAGCCATGCTTTTCTCGGATTTCTGCTGCTCTAACCACGCTTTTCTTCGTTTTCTTCCGTTCTAACTCTGCTTTACTTGGTTTTCCTCTGCTCTCACCCCGCTGTTCTTGGTTTTCCTCCGCTATAACCCCGCTTTTCTTGGTTTTCCTACGCTCTAATCCCGCTTTTCTTGGTTTTTCTCCACTCTAACCCAGCTTTTCATCGTTTTTCTCCACTCTAACCATGCTTTTCTCGGATTTCTGCTGCTCTAACACGCTTTTCTTCGTTTTCTTCCGTTCTAACTCTGCTTTACTTGGTTTTCCTCCGCTCTAACCCCGCTTTTCTTGGTTTTCCTCCGCTCTAACTTCGCTTTTCTTGGTTTTCCTTTGCTCTAACCCTGCTTTTATAGGTTTTCCTCCGCTCTAACCCCGTTTTCTTGGTTTTTCTCCACTCTAACCCAGCTTTTCATCGTTTTTCTCCACACTAACCATGCTTTTCTCGGATTTCTGCTGCTCTAACACGCTTTTCTTCGTTTTCTTCCGTTCTAACCCCGCTTTTCTTGGTTTTCCTTTGCTCTGACCCTGCTTTTCTTGGTTTTCCTCCGCTCTAACCCCGCTTTTCTTGGTTTTCCTCCGCTCTAACCCCGCTTTTCTTGGTTTTCCTTTGCTCTGACCCTGCTTTTCTTGGTTTTCCTCTGCTCTAACCCCGTTTTCTTGGTTTTCCTCCGCTCTAACCCCGTTTCTCTTGGTTTTCCTCCGTACTTATTCCGCTTTTCTTGGTTTCCCTCCGCTCTAACCCCGCTTTTCTTGGTTTTTCTCCACTCTAACCCAGCGTTTCGTGGTTTTCCTCCGCACTAACCCCGCTTTTCTTGGTTTTTCTCCACTCTAACCCAGCTTTTCATGGTTTTTCTCCACTCTAACATTGCTTTTCTCGGATTTCTACTGCTCCAACCACGCTTTTCTACGTTTTATTCCGTTCTAACTCTGCTTTTCTTGGTTTTCCTCCGCTGTAACCCTGCTTTTCTTGGTTTTCCTCTGCTCTAACCCTGCTTTTCTTGGTTTTCCTACGCTATAACCCCGCTTTTCTTGGTTTTCCTACGCTCTAACCCAGCTTTTCTTGGTTTTCCTCCGCACTAACTTCGCTTTTCTTGATTTTCCTTTGCTCTAACTCTGCTTTTCTTGGTTTTCCTCCGCTCTAATCCCGCTTTTCTTTGTTTTCCTCCTTTCTAACCCCGCTTTTCTTGGTTTTCCTCTGCTCTAATACCGCTTTTCTTGGTTTTCCTACGCTCTAACCCAGCTTTTCTTGGTTTTCCTCCGCACTAACTTCGCTTTTCTTGGTTTTCCGTTGCTCTAACTCTGCTTTTCTTGGTTTTCCTCCGCTCTAATCCCGATTTTCTTTGTTTTCCTCCTTTCTAACCCCGCTTTTCTTGGTTTTCCTCTGCTCTATCCCAGCTTTTCTTGGTTTTCCTCCCTTCTATCCCCGCTTTTCTTGGTTTTTCTCCGCTCTAACGCCGTTTCTCTTGGTTTTCCTCCGCTCTAACCCTGCTTTTCTTGGTTTTCCTTTGCTCTAACCTTGCTTTTCTTGGTTTTCCTCTGCTCTAAGCCCGCTTTTCTTAGTTTTCCTCCGCTCTAAACCCACTTTTCTTGGTTTTCCTTTGCTCTAACCCCGCTTTTCTTGGTTTTCCTCAGCTCTAACCCCGCTTTTCTTGGTTTTCCTCCGCTCTAACCCTGCTTTTCTTGGTTTTCGTCCGCTCTAACCCCGCTTTTCTTGGTTTTCCTTCGCTCTAACCCCGCTTTTCTTGGTTTTCCTCCGCACTAACCCCGCTTTTCTTGGTTTTTCTCCACTCTAACCCAGCTTTTCTTGGTTTTTCTCCACTCTAACCATGCTTTTCTCGGATTTCTGCTGCTGTAACTGCGCTTTTCTTCGTTTTCCTCCTCTCTAACTTCTTTTTCATGCTTTTCCTTCGCTCTAACACCGCTTTTCTTGGTTATCATCTGCTCTAACCCCGCTTTTCTTCGTTTTCCTCCGCTCTAACCCCGCTTTTCTTGGTTTTCCTCCGCTCTAACCCCGATTTACATGGTTTTCCTCAGCTCTAACCCCGCTTTTCTTGGTTTTCCTCCGCTCTAACCTTGCTTTTCTTGGTTTTCCTTCGCTCTAACCCCGCTTTTCTTGGTTTTCCTCCGCTCTAACCCCGCTGTTCTTGGTTTTCCTCCGCACTAACCCCGCTCTTCTTGGTTTTTCTCCACTCTAACCCAGCTTTTCTTGGTTTTTCTCCACTCTAACCATGCTTTTCTCGGATTTCTGCTGCTCTAACCGCGCTTTTCTTCGTTTTCCTCCTCTCTAACTTCTTTTTCTTGGTTTTCCTCCGCTCTAACCCCGCTTTTCTTGGTTATCCTCCGCACTTATTTCGCTTTTCTTGGTTTTCCGCCGCTCTAAGTTCGCTTTTCTTGGTTTTCCTCCGTTCTAACCCCACTTTTCTTGGTTTTCCTCCGCTCTAACCCCGCTTTTCTTGGTTTTCCTCCGCTCTAACCCCGCTTTTCTTGGTTTTCCTCCGCTCTATCCCAGCTTTTCTTGGTTTTCCTCCGCTCTAACCCCGCTTTTCTTGGTTTTCCTCCGCACTAACCCCGCTCTTCTTGGTTTTCCTCCGCACTAACCCCGCTTTTCTTGGTATTTCTCCACTCTAACCCAGCTTTTCATGGTTTTTCTCCACTCTAACCATGCTTTTCTCGTATTTCTGCTGCTCCAACCACGCTTTTCTACGTTTTATTCCGTTCTAACTTTGCTTTACTTGGTTTTCCTCCGCTATAACCCTGCTTTTCTTGGTTTTCCTACGCTCTAACCCAGCTTTTCTTGGTTTTCCTCCGCACTAACTTCGCTTTTCGTTGTTTTCCTCCTTTCTAACCCCGCTTTTCTTGGTTTTCCTCCGCTCTATCCCAGCTTTTCTTGGTTTTCCTTTGCTCTAACTCTTCTTTTCTTGGTTTTCCTTTGATCTAATCCCGCTTTTCTTTGTTTTCCTCCTTTCTAACCCCGCTTTTCTTGGTTTTCCTCTGCTCTATCCCAGATTTTCTTGGTTTTCCTCCCTTCTATCCCCGCTTTTCTTGGTTTTTCTCCGCTCTAACCCCGTTTCTCTTGGTTTTCCTCCGCTCTAACACCGCTTTTCTTGGTTTTCCTTTGCTGTAACCCCGCTTTTCTTGGTTTTCCTCCGCTCTAACCCAGCTTTTCTTGGTTTTTCTCCACTCTAACCCCACTTTTCATGCTTTTCCTCCGCTCTAACCCCGCTTTTCTTGGTTTTCCTCCTTTCTAACCTTGCTTTTCTTGGTTTTCCTTTGCACTTATTCTGCTTTTCTTGGTTTTCCTCCGCTCTAACTCTGCTTTTCTTTGTTTTCCTCCGCTCTAACCCTGCTTTACTTGGTTTTCCTCCGCACTAACCCCTTTTTTCTTCGTTTTCCTCTGCACTAACCCCGCTTTTCTTGGTTTTTCTCCGCTCTAACCCAGCTTTTCAACGATTTTCTCCTCTCTAACCATGCTTTTCTCAGATTTGTGCTGCTCCAACCACGCTTTTCTACGTTTTATTCCGTTCTAACTTTGCTTTACTTGGTTTTCCTCCGCTCTAACCCCGCTTTCCTTCGTTTTCCTCTGCTCTAACCCCGCTTTTCTTGGTTTTCCTCCGCTATAACCCTGCTTTTCTTGGTTTTCCTACGCTCTAACCCTGCTTTTCTTGGTTTTCCTCCGCACTAACCCCGCTTTTCTTGGTTTTTCTCCACTCTAACCCAGCTTTTCTTGGTTTTTCTCCACTCTAACCATGCTTTTCTCGGATTTCTGCTGCTGTAACTGCGCTTTTCTTCGTTTTCCTCCTCTCTAACTTCTTTTTCATGCTTTTCCTCCGCTCTAACACCGCTTTTCTTGGTTATCATCTGCTCTAACCCCGCTTTTCTTCGTTTTCCTCCGCTCTAACCCCGCTTTTCTTGGTTTTCCTCCGCTCTAACCCCGATTTACATGGTTTTCCTCAGCTCTAACCCCGCTTTTCTTGGTTTTCCTCCGCTCTAACTCTGCTTTTCTTGGTTTTCCTTCGCTCTAACCCCGCTTTTCTTGGTTTTCCTCCGCTCTAACCCCGTTGTTCTTGGTTTTCCTCCGCACTAACCCCGCTTTTCTTGGTTTTTCTCCACTCTAACCCAGCTTTTCTTGGTTTTTCTCCACTCTAACCATGCTTTTCTCGGATTTCTGCTGCTCTAACCGCGCTTTTCTTCGTTTTCCTCCTCTCTAACTTCTTTTTCTTGGTTTTCCTCCGCTCTAACCCCGCTTTTCTTGGTTATCCTCCGCACTTATTTCGCTTTTCTTGGTTTTCCGCCGCTCTAAGTTCGCTTTTCTTGGTTTTCCTCCGCTCTAACCCCACTTTTCTTGGTTTTCCTCCGCTCTAACCCCGCTTTTCTTGGTTTTCCTCCACTCTATCCCAGCTTTTCTTGGTTTTCCTCCGCTCTAACCCCGCTTTTCTTGGTTTTCCTCCGCACTAACCCCGCTCTTCTTGGTTTTCCTCCGCTCTAACCCCGCTTTTCTTGGTATTTCTCCACTCTAACCCAGCTTTTCATGGTTTTTCTCCACTCTAACCATGCTTTTCTCGTATTTCTGCTGCTCCAACCACGCTTTTCTACGTTTTATTCCGTTCTAACTTTGCTTTACTTGGTTTTCCTCCGCTATAACCCTGCTTTTCTTGGTTTTCCTACGCTCTAACCCAGCTTTTCTTGGTTTTCCTCCGCACTAACTTCGCTTTTCGTTGTTTTCCTCCTTTCTAACCCCGCTTTTCTTGGTTTTCCTCCGCTCTATCCCAGCTTTTCTTGGTTTTCCTTTGCTCTAACTCTGCTTTTCTTGGTTTTCCTTTGATCTAATCCCGCTTTTCTTTGTTTTCCTCCTTTCTAACCCCGCTTTTCTTGGTTTTCCTCTGCTCTATCCCAGCTTTTCTTGGTTTTCCTCCCTTCTATCCCCGCTTTTCTTGGTTTTTCTCCGCTCTAACCCCGTTTCTCTTGGTTTTCCTCCGCTCTAACACCGCTTTTCTTGGTTTTCCTTTGCTCTAACCCCGCTTTTCTTGGTTTTCCTCCGCTCTAACCCAGCTTTTCTTGGTTTTTCTCCACTCTAACCCCAGTTTTCAGGCTTTTCCTCCGCTCTAAAGCCGCTTTTCTTGGTTTTCCTCCTTTCTAACCTTGCTTTTCTTGGTTTTCCTTTGCACTTACTCTGCTTTTCTTGGTTTTCCTCCGCTCTAACTCTGCTTTTCTTTGTTTTCCTCCGCTCTAACCCTGCTTTACTTGGTTTTCCTCCGCAGTAACACCTTTTTTCTTCGTTTTCCTCTGCACTAACCCCGCTTTTCTTGGTTTTTCTCCGCTCTAACCCAGCTTTTCAACGATTTTCTCCTCTCTAACCATGCTTTTCTCAGATTTGTGCTGCTCCAACCACGCTTTTCTACGTTTTATTCCGTTCTAACTTTGCTTTACTTGGTTTTCCTCCGCTCTAACCCCGCTTTCCTTCGTTTTCCTCTGCTCTAACCCCGCTTTTCTTGGTTTTCCTCCGCTATAACCCTGCTTTTCTTGGTTTTCCTACGCTCTAACCCTGCTTTTCTTGGTTTTCCTCCGCACTAACTTCGCTTTTCTTTGTTTTCCTCCTTTCTAACCTCGCTTTTCTTGGTTTTCCTCCGCTCTATCCCAGCTTTTCTTGGTTTTCCTCCGCTCTAACCCCGCTTTTCTTGGTTTTCCTCCGCTCTAACTTCACTATTCTTGGTTTTCCATTGCTCTAACCCCGCTTTTCTTGGTTTTCCTCCGCTCTAATCCCGCTTTTCTTGGTTTTTCTCCGCTCTAACCCAGCTTTTCACCGTTTTTCTCCACTCTAGCCATGCTTTTCTCGGATTTCTGCTGCTCCAACCACGCTTATCTACGTTTTATTCCGTTCTAACTTTGCTTTACTTGGTTTTCCTCCGCTCTAACCTCGCTTTTCTTGGTTTTCCTCTGCTCTAACCCCGCTTTTCTTGTTTTTCCTCCCTTCTATAACCGCTTTTCTTGGTTTTCCTACGCTCTAACCCAGCTTTTCTTAGTTTTCCTCCGCTCTAACCCCGCTTTTCTTGGTTTTCCTCCGCTCTAACTTCACTATTCTTGGTTTTCCATTGCTCTAACCCCGCTTTTCTTGGTTTTCCTACGCTCTAATCCCGCTTTTCTTGGTTTTTCTCCGCTCTAACCCAGCTTTTCATCGTTTTTCTCCAATTTAGCCATGCTTTTCTCGGATTTCTGCTGCTCTAACCACGCTTTTCTTCGTTTTCTTCCGTTCTAACTCTGCTTTAATTTATTTTCCCTCCGCTCTAACCCCGCTTTTCTTGGTTTTCCTCCGCTATAACCCCTCTTTTCTTGGTTTTCCTACGCTCTAATCCCGCTTTTCTTGGTTTTTCTCCGCTCTAACCCAACTTTTCATCGTTTTTCTCCACTCTAACCATGATTTTCTTGGATTTATGCTGCTCTAACATGCTTTTCTTCGTTTTCTTCCGTTCTAACCCTGCTTTACTTGGTTTTCCTCTGCTCTAACTTCGCTTTTCTTGGTTTTCCTTTGCTCTAACCTTGCTTTTCTTGGTTTTCCTCCGCTCTAACCCCGCTTTTCTTGGTTTTCCTCCGCTCTAACCCCGCTTTTCTTGGTTATCCTTTGCTCTATCTCAGCTTTACTTGGTTTTCCTCCGCTCTCACCCCGCTTTTCTTGGTTTTCATCTGCTCTAACCCAGCTTTTCTTGGTTTTCCTCCGCTCTAACCCCGCTTTTCTTGGTTTTCCTCCGCTCTAACCTTGCTTTTCTTTGTTTTCCTTTGCTCTAACTTCACTTTTCTTGGTTTTAAATTGCTCTAACCCCGCTTTTCTTGGTTTTCCTTCGATCTAATCCCGTTTCTCATGGTTTTTCTCCGCTCTAACCCAGCTTTTCATCGTTTTTCTCTACTCTAGCCATGCTTTTCTCGGATTTCTGCTGCTCTAACACGCTTTTCTTCGTTTTCTTCCGTTCTAACTCTGCTTTACTTGGTTTTCCTCCGCTATAACCCCGCTTTTCTTGGTTTTCCTCCGCTCTAATCCCGCTTTTCTTGGTTTTTCTCCACTCTAACCCAGCTTTTAATCGTTTTTCTCCACTCTAACCATGCTTTTCTCGGATTTCTGCTGCTCTAACACGCTTTTCTTCGTTTTCTTCCGTTCTAACTCTGCTTTACTTGGTTTTCCTCCGCTCTAACCCCGCTTTTCTTGGTTTTCCTCCGCTCTAACTTCGCTTTTCTTGGTTTTCCTTTGCTCTAACCCTGCTTTTCTAGGTTTTCCTCCGCTCTAACCCCGTTTTCTTGGTTTTTCTCCACTCTAACCCCGCTTTTCTTGGTTTTCCTCTCTTCTATCCTCGCTTTTCTTGATTTTCTGCGCTCTAACCCCGCTTTTCTTGGTTTTCCTACGCTCTAACCCCGTATCTCTTGGTTTTCCTTTGCACTTATTCCGCTTTTCTTAGTTTTCCTTCGCTCTTACCCCGCTTTTCTTGGTTTTCCTCCGCACTAACCCCGATTTTTTTGGTTTTTCTCTACACTAACCCAGCTTTTCATGGTTTTTCTCCACTCTAACATTGCCTTTCTCGGATTTCTGCTGCTCCAACCACGCTTTTCTACGTTTTATTCCGTTCTAACTCTGCTTTACTTGGTTTTCCATTGCTCTAACCCCGCTTTTCTTGGTTTTCCTACGCTCTAATCCCGCTTTTCTTGGTTTTTCTCCGCTCTAACCCAGCTTTTCATCGTTTTTCTCCAATTTAGCCATGCTTTTCTCGGATTTCTGCTGCTCTAACCACGCTTTTCTTCGTTTTCTTCCGTTCTAACTCTGCTTTAATTTATTTTCCCTCAGCTCTAACCCCGCTTTTCTTGGTTTTCCTCCGCTATAACCCCGCTTTTCTTGGTTTTCCTACGCTCTAATCCCGCTTTTCTTGGTTTTTCTCCGCTCTAACCCAACTTTTCATCGTTTTTCTCCACTCTAACCATGATTTTCTTGGATTTATGCTGCTCTAACATGCTTTTCTTTGTTTTCTTCCGTTCTAACTCTGCTTTACTTGGTTTTCCTCTGCTCTAACTTCGCTTTTCTTGGTTTTCCTTTGCTCTAACCTTGCTTTTCTTGGTTTTCCTCCGCTCTAACCCCGCTTTTCTTGGTTTTCCTCCGCTCTAACCCCGCTTTTCTTGGTTATCCTTTGCTCTATCTCAGCTTTACTTGGTTTTCCTCCGCTCTCACCCCGCTTTTCTTGGTTTTCATCTGCTCTAACCCAGCTTTTCTTGGTTTTCCTCCGCTCTAACCCCGCTTTTCTTGGTTTTCCTCCGCTCTAACCTTGCTTTTCTTTGTTTTCCTTTGCTCTAACTTCACTTTTCTTGGTTTTAAATTGCTCTAACCCCGCTTTTCTTGGTTTTCCTTCGATCTAATCCCGTTTCTCATGGTTTTTCTCCGCTCTAACCCAGCTTTTCATCGTTTTTCTCTACTCTAGCCATGCTTTTTTCGGATTTCTGCTGCTCTAACACGCTTTTCTTCGTTTTCTTCCGTTCTAACTCTGCTTTACTTGGTTTTCCTCCGCTATAACCCCGCTTTTCTTGGTTTTCCTCCGCTCTAATCCCGCTTTTCTTGGTTTTTCTCCACTCTAACCCAGCTTTTAATCGTTTTTCTCCACTCTAACCATGCTTTTCTCGGATTTCTGCTGCTCTAACACGCTTTTCTTCGTTTTCTTCCGTTCTAACTCTGCTTTACTTGGTTTTCCTCCGCTCTAACCCCGCTTTTCTTGGTTTTCCTCCGCTCTAACTTCGCTTTTCTTGGTTTTCCTTTGCTCTAACCCTGCTTTTCTAGGTTTTCCTCCGCTCTAACCCCGTTTTCTTGGTTTTTCTCCACTCTAACCCCGCTTTTCTTGGTTTTCCTCTCTTCTATCCTCGCTTTTCTTGATTTTCTGCGCTCTAACCCCGCTTTTCTTGGTTTTCCTACGCTCTAACCCCGTATCTCTTGGTTTTCCTTTGCACTTATTCCGCTTTTCTTAGTTTTCCTTCGCTCTTACCCCGCTTTTCTTGGTTTTCCTCCGCACTAACCCCGATTTTTTTGGTTTTTCTCTACACTAACCCAGCTTTTCATGGTTTTTCTCCACTCTAACATTGCCTTTCTCGGATTTCTGCTGCTCCAACCACGCTTTTCTACGTTTTATTCCGTTCTAACTCTGCTTTACTTGGTTTTCCTCCGCTCTAACCCCGCTTTTCTTGGTTTTCCTACGCTATAACCCCGCTTTTCTTGGTTTTCCTACTCTCTAACCCAGCTTTTCTTGGTTTTCCTCCGCTCTAACCCTGCTTTTCTTGGTTTTCCTACGCTATAACCCCGCTTTTCTTGGTTTTCCTACTCTCTAACCCAGCTTTTCTTGGTTTTCCTCCGCACTAACTTCGCTTTTCTTGGTTTTCCGTTGCTCTAACTCTGCTTTTCTTGGTTTTCCTCCGCTCTAATACCGCTTTTCTTTGTTTTCCTCCCTTCTAACCCCGATTTTCTTGGTTTCCCTCTGCTCTATCCCAGCTTTTCTTGGTTTTCCTCCCATCTATCCCCGCTTTTCTTAGTTTTTCTCCGCTCTAACGCCGTTTCTCTTGGTTTTCCTCCGCTCTAACACCGCTTTTCATGGTTTTGCTTTGCTCTAACCCCGCTTTTCTTGGTTTTCCTCTGCTCTAACCCCGCTTTTCTTCGTTTTCCTCCGCTCTAACCCCGCTTTTCTTGGTTTTCCTCCGCTCTAACCCCGCTTTACTTGGTTTTCCTCCGCTCTAACCCCGCTTTTCTTGGTTTTCCTCCGCTCTAACCTTGCTTTTCTTGGTTTTCCTCCGCTCTAACCCCGCTTTTCTTGGTTTTCCTCCGCACTAACCCCGCTTTTCTTGGTTTTTCTCCACTCTAACCCAGCTTTTCTTGGTTTTTCTCCACTCTAACCATGCTTTTCTCGGATTTCTGCTGCTCTAACCGCGCTTTTCTTCGTTTTCCTCCTCTCTAACTTCTTTTTCTTGGTTTTCCTCCGCTCTAACCCCGCTTTTCTTGGTTATCCTCCGCACTTATTCCGCTTTTCTTGGTTTTCCTCCGCTCTAACTTCGCTTTTCTTGGTTTTCCTCCGCTCTTACCCCGCTTTTCTTGGTTTTCCTACGCTCTAACCCAGCTTTTCTTGGTTTTCCTCCGCACTAACTTCGCTTTTCTAGGTTTTCCTTTGCTCTAACTCTGCTTTTCTTGGTTTTCCTCAGCTCTAATCCCGCTTTTCTTTGTTTTCCTCCTTTCTAACCCCGCTTTTCTTTGTTTTCCTCTGCTCTATCCCAGCTTTTCTTGGTTTTCCTCCCTTCTATCCCCGCTTTTCTTGGTTTTTCTCCGCTCTAACGCCGTTTCTCTTGGTTTTCCTCCGCTCTAACACCACTTTTCTTGGTTTTGCTTTGCTCTAACCCTGCTTTTCTTGGTTTTCCTCTGCTCTAACCCCGCTTTTCTTCGTTTTCCTCCGCTCTAACTTCGCTTTTCTTGGTTTTCCTCCGCTCTAACTTCGCTTTTCTTGGTTTTCCTCAGCTCTAACCCCGCTTTTCTTGGTTTTCCTCCGCTCTAACCTTGCTTTTCTTGGTTTTCCTCCGCTCTAACCCCGCTTTTCTTGGTTTTCCTCCGCTCTAACCCCGCTGTTCTTGGTTTTCCTCCGCACTAACCCCGCTTTTCTTGGTTTTTCTCCACACTAACCCAGCTTTTCTTGGTTTTTCTCCACTCTAACCATGCTTTTCTCGGATTTCTGCTGCTCTAACCGCGCTTTTCTTCGTTTTCCTCCTCTCTAACTTCTTTTTCTTGGTTTTCCTCCGCTCTAACCCCGCTTTTCTTGGTTATCCTCCGCACTTATTCCGCTTTTCTTGGTTTTCCTCCGCTCTAACTTCGCTTTTCTTGGTTTTCCTCCGCTCTAAACCCGCTTTTCTTGGTTTTCCTCCGCTCTAACCCCGCTTTTCTTGGTTTTCCTCCGCTCTAACCCCGTTCTCTTGGTTTTTCTCTGCTCTAACCCTGCTTTTCTTGGTTTTCCTCCTTTCTATCCTCGCTTTTCTTGGTTTTTCTGCGCTCTAACCCCGCTTTTCTTGGTTTTCCTCCGTTCTAACCCCGTTTCTCTTGGTTTTCCTCCGCTCTAACACTGCTTTTCTTGGTTTTCCTCCGCTCTAACCCCGCTTTTCTTGGTTTTCCTCCGCACTAACCCCGCTTTTCTTGGTTTTTCTCCACTCTAACCCAGCTTTTCATGGTTTTTCTCCACTCTAACCATGCTTTTCTCGGATTTCTTCTGCTCCAACCACGCTTTTCTACGTTTTATTCCGTTCTAACTCTGATTTACTTGGTTTTCCTCCGCTCTAACCCCGCTTTTCTTTGTTTTCCTCTGCTCTAACCCTGCTTTTCTTGGTTTTCCTACGCTATAACCCCGCTTTTCTTGGTTTTCCTACGCCCTAACCCAGCTTTTCTTGGTTTTCCTCCGCACTAACTTCGCTTTTCTTGGTTTTCCTTTGCTCTAACTCTGCTTTTCTTGGTTTTCCTACGCTCTAATCCCGCTTTTATTTGTTTTCCTCCTTTCTAACCCCGCTTTTCTTGGTTTTCCTCTGCTCTATCCCAGCTTTTCTTGGTTTTCCTCTTTTCTATCCCCGCTTTTCTTGGTTTTTCTCCGCTCTAAACCCGTTTCGCTTGGTTTTCCTCCGCTCTAACCCAGCTTTTCTTGGTTTTCCTCAGATCTAACCCCACTTTTCATGCTTTTCCTCCGCTCTAACCCCGCTTTTCTTGGTTTTCCTCCTTTCTAACCTTGCTTTTCTTGGTTTTCCTTTGCACTTATTCTGCTTTTCTTGGTTTTCCTCCGCTCTAACCCTGCTTTACTTGGTTTTCCTCCTCACTAACCCCTTTTTTCTTGGTTTTTCTCTGCACTAACCCCGCTTTTCTTGGTTTTTCTGCGCTCTAACCCAGCTTTTCATCGTTTTTCTCCACTCTAACCATGCTTTTCTCAGATTTCTGCTGCTCCAACCACGCTTTTCTACGTTTTATTCCGTTCTAACTTTGCTTTACTTGGTTTTCCTCCGCTCTAACCCCGCTTTTCTAGGTTTTCCTCTGCTCTAACCCCGCTTTTCTTGGTTTTCCTCCGCTATAACCCTGCTTTTCTTGGTTTTCCACCGCACTAACTTCGCTTTTCTTTGTTTTCCTTTTTTCTAACCCTGCTTTTCTTGGTTTTCCTCCGCTCTATCCCAGCTTTTCTTGGTTTTCATCCTCTCTAACCCCGCTTTACTTGGTTTTCATCCGCTCTAACTTCACTATTCTTGGTTTTCCATTGCTCTAACCCCCCTTTTCTTGGTTTTCCTCCGCTCTAACCCCGCTTTTCTTGGTTTTCCTCCGCTCTAACCCCGCTTTTCTTGGATTTCCTCCGCACTAACCCCGCTTTTCTTGGTTTTTCTCCACACTAACCCAGCTTTTCTTGGTTTTTCTCCACTCTAACCATGCTTTTCTCGGATTTCTGCTGCTCTAACCGCGCTTTTCTTCGTTTTCCTCCTCCCTAACTTCCTTTTCTTGGTTTTCCTCCGCACTAACCCCGCTTTTCTTGGTTATCCTCCGCACTTATTCCGCTTTTCTTGGTTTTCCTCCGCTCTAACTTCGCTTTTCTTGGTTTTCCTCCGCTCTAAACCCGCTTTTCTTGGTTTTCCTCCGCTCTAACCCCGCTTTTCTTGGTTTTCCTCCACTCTAACCCCGTTTTCTTGGTTTTTCTCTGCTCTAACCCCGCTTTTCTTGGTTTTCCTCCGCTCTAACCCAGCTTTTCTTGGTTTTCCTCTGCTCTAACCCCACTTTTCATGCTTTTCCTCCGCTCTAACCCCGCTTTTCTTGGTTTTCCTCCGTTCTAACCCCGTTTCTCTTGGTTTTCCTCCGCTCTAACACCGCTTTTCTTGGTTTTCCTCCGCTCTAACCCCGCTTTTCTTGGTTTTCCTCCGCACTAACCCCGCTCTTCTTGGTTTTCCTCCGCACTAACCCCGCTTTTCTTGGTTTTTCTCCACTCTAACCCAGCTTTTCATGGTTTTTCTCCACTCTAACCATGCTTTTCTCGGATTTCTGCTGCTCCAACCACGCTTTTCTACGTTTTATTCCGTTCTAACTCTGCTTTACTTGGTTTTCCTCCGATCTAACCCCGCTTTTCTTGGTTTTCCTGTGCTGTAACCCTGCTTTTCTTGGTTTTCCTACGCTATAACCCCGATTTTCTTGGTTTTCCTCCGCTCTATCTTCGCTTTTCTTGGTTTTCCTTTGCTCTAACCCTGCTTTTCTTGGTTTTCCTACGCTCTAATCCCGCTTTTCTTTGTTTTCTCCTTTCTAACCCCTCTTTTCTTGGTTTTCCTCTGCTCTATCCCAGCTTTTCTTGGTTTTCCTCTTTTCTATCCCCGCTTTTCTTGGTTTTCTCCGCTCTAAACCCGTTTCTCTTGGTTTTCCTCCGCTCTAACACCGCTTTCCTTGGTTTTCCTTCGCTCTAACACTGCTTTTCTTGGTTTTCCTCCGCTCTAACCCAGCTTTTCTTGGTTTTCCTCAGCTCTAACCCCACTTTTCATGCTTTTCCTCCGCTCTAACCCCGCTTTTCTTGGTTTTCCTCCTTTCTAACCTTGCTTTTCTTGGTTTTCCTTTGCACTTATTCTGCTTTTCTTGGTTTTCCTCCGCTCTAACCCTGCTTTACTTGGTTTTCCTCCTCACTAACCCCTTTTTTCTTGGTTTTCCTCTGCACTAACCCCGCTTTTCTTGGTTTTACTGCGCTCTAACCCAGCTTTTCATCGTTTTTCTCCACTCTAACCATGCTTTTCTCAGATCTCTGCTGCTCCAACCACGCTTTTCTACGTTTTATTCCGTTCTAACTTTGCTTTACTTGGTTTTCCTCCGCTCTAACCCCGCTTTTCTTGGTTTTCCTCTGCTCTAACCCCGCTTTTCTTGGTTTTCCTCCGCTATAACCCTGCTTTTCTTGGTTTTCCTCCGCACTAACTTCGCTTTTCTTTGTTTTCCTTTTTTCTAACCCTGCTTTTCTTGGTTTTCCTCCGCTCTATCCCAGCTTTTCTTGGTTTTCCTCCGCTCTAACCCCGCTTTTCTTGGTTTTCATCCGCTCTAACCCCGCTTTTCTTGGTTTTCCTCCGCTCTAACTTCACTATTCTTGGTTTTCCATTGCTCTAACCCCGCTTTTCTTGGTTTTCCTCCGCTCTAATCCCGCTTTTCTTGGTTTTTCTCCGCTCCTACCCAGCTTTTCATCGTTTTTCTCCACCCTAGCCATGCTTTTCTCGGATTTCTGCTGCTCTAACCACGCTTTTCTTCGTTTACTTCCATTCTAACTCTGCTTTACTTGGTTTTCCTCCGCTCTAACCTCGCTTTTCTTGGTTTTCCTCTGCTCTAACCCCGCTTTTCTTGTTCTTCCTCCCTTCTATCCCCGCTTTTCTTGGTTTTCCTACGCTCTAACCCAGCTTTTCTTGGTTTTCCTCCACACTAACTTCGCCTTTCTTGGTTTTCCTTTGCTCTAACCCTGCTATACTTGGTTTTCCTCCGCTCTAACGCTGCTTTTCTTGGTTTTCCTCCTTTCTAACCCCTCTTTTCTTGGTTATCCTCCGCTCTAACCCCGCTTTTCTTGGGTTTCCTCCGCTCTAACTTCGCTTTTCTTGGATTTCCTCCGCTCTAACCCCGCTTTTCTAGGTTTTCCTCCGCTCTAACCCCGCTTTTCTTGGATTTCCTCCGCTCTAACCCCGCTTTTCTTGGTTTTCCTCCGCTCTATCTTCGCTTTTCTTGGTTTTCCTTTGCTCTAACCCTGCTTTTCTTGGTTTTTCTTTGCTCGAACCCCGCTTTTCTTGGTTTTCCTCAGCTCTAATCCCGCTTTTCGTGGTTTTCCTACGCTCTATCACCACTTTTCTTGGTTTTCCTCCACTCTATCACCGCTTTTCTTGGTTTTCCTACGCTCTAACACCACTTTTCTTGGTTTTCCTCCGCTCTAACCCCGCTTTTCTTGGTTTTCCTCCGCTCTAACCCCGCTTTCCTTGGTTTTCCTCCGCTCTAACCCCGCTTTTCTTGGTTTTCCTCCGCACTAACCCCGCTCTTCTTGGTTTTCCTCCGCACTAACCCCGCTTTTCTTGGTTTTTCTCCACTCTAACCCAGCTTTTCATGGTTTTTCTCCACTCTAACCATGCTTTTCTCGGATTTCTGCTGCTCCAACCACGCTTTTCTACGTTTTATTCCGTTCTAACTCTGCTTTACTTGGTTTTCCTCCGCTCTAACCCCGCTTTTCTTGGTTTTCCTCTGCTCTAACCCTTCTTTTCTTGGTTTTCCTACGCTATAACCCCGCTTTTCTTGGTTTTCCTACGCTCTAACCCAGCTTTTCTTGGTTTTCCTCCGCACTAACTTCGCTTTTCTTGGTTTTCCTTTGCTCTAACTCTGGTTTTCTTGGTTTTCCTACGCTCTAACCCAGCTTTTCTTGGTTTTCCTCCTTTCTAACCCCGCTTTTCTTGGTTTTCCTCTGCTCTATCCCAGCTTTTCTTGGTTTTCCTCTTTTCTATCCCCGCTTTTCTTGGTTTTTCTCCGCTCTAAACCCGTTTCTCTTGGTTTTCCTCCGCTCTAACACCGCTTTTCTTGGTTTTCCTTTGCTCTAACCCCGCTTTTCTTGGTTTTCCTCCGCTCTAACCCAGCTTTTCTTGGTTTTCCTCAGCTCTAACCCCACTTTTCATGCTTTTCCTCCGCTCTAACCCCGCTTTTCTTGGTTTTCCTCCTTTCTAACCTTGCTTTTCTTGGTTTTCCTTTGCACTTATTCTGCTTTTCTTGGTTTTCCTCCGCTCTAACCCTGCTTTACTTGGTTTTCCTCCTCACTAACCCCTTTTTTCTTGGTTTTCCTCTGCACTAACCCCGCTTTTCTTGGTTTTTCTGCTCTAACCTTGCTTTTCATCGTTTTTCTCCACTCTAACCATGCTTTTCTCAGATGTCTGCTGCTCCAACCACGCTTTTCTACGTTTTATTCCGTTCTAACTTTGCTTTACTTGGTTTTCCTCCGCTCTAACCCCGCTTTTCTTGGTTTTCCTCTGCTCTAACCCCGCTTTTCTTGGTTTTCCTCCGTTATAACCCTGCTTTTCTTGGTTTTCCTCCACACTAACTTCGCTTTTCTTTGTTTTCCTTTTTTCTAACCCTGCTTTTCTTGGTTTTCCTCCGCTCTATCCCAGCTTTTCTTGGTTTTCCTCCGCTCTAACCCCGCTTTTCTTGGTTTTCATCCGCTCTAACCCCGCTTTTCTTGGTTTTCATCCGCTCTAACTTCACTATTCTTGGTTTTCCATTGCTCTAACCCCGCTTTTCTTGGTTTTCCTTCGCTCTAATCCCGCTTTTCTTGGTTTTTCTCCGCTCCTACCCAGCTTTTCATCGTTTTTCTCCACCCTAGCCATGCTTTTCTCGGATTTCTGCTGCTCTAACCACGCTTTTCTTCGTTTACTTCCATTCTAACTCTGCTTTACTTGGTTTTCCTCCGCTCTATCCTCGCTTTTCTTGGTTTTCCTCTGCTCTAACCCCGCTTTTCTTGTTTTTCCTCCCTTCTATCCCCGCTTTTCTTGGTTTTCCTCCACACTAACTTCGCCTTTCTTGGTTTTCCTTTGCTCTAACCCTGCTATACTTGGTTTTCCTCCGCTCTAACGCTGCTTTTCTTGGTTTTCCTCCTTTCTAACCCCTCTTTTCTTGGTTATCCTCCGCTCTAACCCCGCTTTTCTTGGGTTTCCTCCGCTCTAACTTCGCTTTTCTTGGATTTCCTCCGCTCTAACCCCGCTTTTCTTGGTTTTCCTCCGCTCTAACCCCGCTTTTCTTGGTTTTCCTCCGCTCTAACCCCGCTTTTCTTGGTTTTCCTCCGCTCTATCTTCGCTTTTCTTGGTTTTCCTTTGCTCTAACCCTGCTTTTCTTGGTTTTTCTTTGCTCTAACCCCGCTTTTCTTGGTTTTCCTCAGATCTACTCCCGCTTTTCGTGGTTTTCCTACGCTCTATCACCACTTTTCTTGGTTTTCCTCCACTCTATCACCGCTTTTCTTGGTTTTCCTACGCTCTAACACCACTTTTCTTGGTTTTCCTCCGCTCTAACCCCGCTTTTCTTGGTTTTCCTCCGCTCTAACCCCGCTTTCCTTGGTTTTCCTCCGCTATAACCCCGCTTTTCTTGGTTATCCTACGCTCTAACCCAGCTTTTCTTGGTTTTCCTCCGCTCTAACCCCGCTTTTCTTGGTTTTCCTTTGCTCTAACCCTGTTTTTGTTGGTTTTTCTCTGCTCTAACGCCGCTTTTCTTGGTTTTCCTCCCTTCTATCCCTGCTTTTCTTGGTTTTTCTCCGCTCTAACCCCGTTTCTCTTGGTTTTCCTCTTCTCTAACCCTGCTTTTCTTGGTTTTTCTCCGCATTAACCCCGCTTTTCTTGGTTTTTCTTAGATCTAACCCAGCTTTTCATGGTTTTTCTCCACTCTAGCCATGCTATTCTCAGATTTCAGCTGCTCTAAACTCGCTTTTCCTCGTTTTCTTCCTCTCTAACTTCTTTTTCTTGGTTTTCCTCTGCTCTAACCCCGCTTTTCTTGGTTATCCTGTGCACTTATTCCGCTTTTCCTGGTTTTCCTCCGCTCTAACTTCGCTTTTCTTGGTTTTCCTCCGCTCTATCACCGCTTTTCTTGGTTTTCCTACGCTCTAACACCACTTTTCTTGGTTTTCCTCCGCTCTAACCCCGCTTTTCTTGGTTTTCCTCAGATCTACTCCCGCTTTTCGTGGTTTTCCTACGCTCTATCACCACTTTTCTTGGTTTTCCTCCACTCTATCACCGCTTTTCTTGGTTTTCCTACGCTCTAACACCACTTTTCTTGGTTTTCCTCCGCTCTAACCCCGCTTTTCTTGGTTTTCCTCCGCTCTAACCCCGCTTTCCTTGGTTTTCCTCCGCTATAACCCCGCTTTTCTTGGTTATCCTACGCTCTAACCCAGCTTTTCTTGGTTTTCCTCCGCTCTAACCCCGCTTTTCTTGGTTTTCCTTTGCTCTAACCCTGTTTTTGTTGGTTTTTCTCTGCTCTAACGCCGCTTTTCTTGGTTTTCCTCCCTTCTATCCCTGCTTTTCTTGGTTTTTCTCCGCTCTAACCCCGTTTCTCTTGGTTTTCCTCTTCTCTAACCCTGCTTTTCTTGGTTTTTCTCCGCATTAACCCCGCTTTTCTTGGTTTTTCTCCGATCTAACCCAGCTTTTCATGGTTTTTCTCCACTCTAGCCATGCTATTCTCAGATTTCAGCTGCTCTAAACTCGCTTTTCCTCGTTTTCTTCCTCTCTAACTTCTTTTTCTTGGTTTTCCTCTGCTCTAACCCCGCTTTTCTTGGTTATCCTGTGCACTTATTCCGCTTTTCCTGGTTTTCCTCCGCTCTAACTTCGCTTTTCTTGGTTTTCCTCCGCTCTAACCCCGCTTTTCTTGGTTTTCCTCCGCTCTAACCCCGCTTTTCTTGGTTTTCCTCCGCTCTAACCCCGCTTTTCTTGGTTTTCCTCCGCACTAACCCCTCTTTTCTTGGTTTTCCTCCGCACTAACCCCGCTTTTCTTGGTTTTTCTCCGCTCTAACCCAGCTTTTCATGGTTTTTCTCCACTCTAACCATGCTTTTCTCGGATTTCTGCTGCTCTAACCGCGCTTTTCTTCGTTTTCTTCCTCTCTAAATTTTTTTTCTTGGTTTTCCTCCGATCTAATCCCGCTTTTCTTGGTTTCCCTCTGCACTTATTCCGCTTTTCTTCGTTTTCCTCCGCTCTAACTCTGCTTTTCTTGGTTTTCCTCTGCACTAACCCCGCTTTACTTTGTTTTCCTCCGCACTAACCCCTTTTTTCTTGGTTTTCCTCTGCACTAACCCCGCTTTTCTTGGTTTTTCTCCGCTCTAACCCAGCCTTTCATCGTTTTTCTCCACTCTAACCATGCTTTTCTCGGATTTCTGCTGCTCCAACCACGCTTTTCTACGTTTTATTCCGTTCTAACTCTGCTTTACTTGGTTTTCCTCCGCTCTAACCTCGCTTTTCTTGGTTTTCCTTTGCTCTAACCCCGCTTTTCTTGGTTTTCCTCCGCTCTAACCCCGTTTTCTTGGTTTTTCTCCGCTCTAACCCCGCTTTTCTTGGTTTTCCTCTGCACTATCCTCGCTTTTCTTGGTTTTTCTGCGCTCTAACCCCGCTTTTCTTTGTTTTTCTCTGCTCTAACCCCGTTTCTCTTGGTTTTCCTCCGCTCTAACACCGCTTTTCTTGGTTTTCCTCCGCTCTAACCCCGCTTTTCTTGGTTTTTCTCCACTCTAACCCCGCTTTTCTTGGTTTTCCTCCGCACTTATTCTGCCTTTCTTGGTTTTCCTCCGCTCTAACTCCGCTTTTCTTGGTTTTCCTCCGCTCTAACCCTGCTTTTCTTGGTTTTCCTCCGCACTAACCCCGCTTTTCTTGGTTTTTCTCCACTCTAACCCAGCTTTTCATGGTTTTTCTCCACTCTAACCATGATTTTCTCGGATTTCCGCTGCTCCAACCACGCTTTTCTACGTTTTATTCCGTTCTAACTCTGCTTTACTTGGTTTTCCTCCGCTCTAACCCCGCTTTTCTTGGTTTTCCTCTGCTCTAACCCTGCTTTTCTTCGTTTTCCTACGCTATAACCCCGCTTTTCTTGGTTTTCCTCCGCTCTAATCCCGCTTTTCTTTGTTTTCCTCCTTTCTAACCACGCATTTCTTGGTTTTCCTCTGCTCTATCCCAGCTTTTCTTGGCTTTTCTCCCTTCTATCCCCGCTTTTCTTGGTTTTTCTCTGCTCTAAACCCGTTTCTCTTAGTTTTCCTCCGCTCTAACACCGCTTTTCTTGGATTTCCTTTGCTCTAACACCGCTTTTCTTGGTTTTACTCCGCTCTAACCCAGCTTTTCTTGGTTTTCCTCCTTTCTAACCCCGCTTTTCTTGGTTTTCCTTTGCACTTATTCTGCTTTTCTTGGTTTTCCTCCGCTCTAACCCTGCTTTACTTGGTTTTCCTCCGCACTAACCCCTTTTTTCTTGGTTTTCCTCTGCACTAACCCCGCTTTTCTTGGTTTTTCTGCGCTCTAACACAGCTTTTCATCGTTTTTCTCCACTCTAACCATGCCTTTCTCAGATTTCTGCTGCTCCAACCACGCTTTTCTACGTTTTATTCCCTTCTAACTTTGCTTTACTTGGTTTTCCTCCGCTCTAACCCCGCTTTTCTTGGTTTTCCTCTGCTCTAACCCCGCTTTTCTTGGTTTTCCTCCGCACTAACTTCGCTTTTCTTTGTTTTCCTCCTTTCTAACCCTGCTTTTCTTGGTTTTCCTCCGCTCTATTCCAGCTTTTCTTGGTTTTCCTCCGCTCTAACCCCGCTTTTCTTGGTTTTCATCCGCTCTAACCCCGCTTTTCTTGGTTTTCATCCGCTCTAACTTCACTATTCTTGGTTTTCCATTGCTCTAACCCCGCTTTTCTTGGTTTTCCTCCGCTCTAATCCCGCTTTTCTTGGTTTTTCTCCGCTCCTACCCAGCTTTTCATCGTTTTTCTCCACTCTAGCCATGCTTTTCTCGGATTTCTGCTGCTCTAACCACGCTTTTCTTCGTGTACTTCCATTCTAACTCTGCTTTACTTGGTTTTCCTCCGCTCTAACCTCGCTTTTCTTGGTTTTCCTCTGCTCTAACCCCACTTTTCTTGTTTTTCCTCCCTTCTATCCCCGCTTTTCTTGGTTTTCCTACGCTCTAACCCAGCTTTTCTTGGTTTTCCTCCGCTCTAACGCCGCTTTTCTTGGTTTTCCTTTGCTCTAACCCTGCTATACTTGGTTTTCCTCCGCTCTAACGCTGCTTTTCTTGGTTTTCCTCCTTTCTAACCCCTTTTTTCTTGGTTATCCTCCGCTCTAACCCCGCTTTTCTTGGTTTTCCTCCGCTCTAACTTCGCTTTTCTTGGTTTTCCTCCGCTCTAACCCCGCTTTTCTTGGTTTTCCTCCGCTCTAACCCCGCTTTTCTTGGTTTTCCTCCGCTCTAACCCCGCTTTTCTTGGTTTTCCTCCACTCTATCTTCGCTTTTCTTGGTTTTCCTTTGATCTAACCCTGCTTTTCTTGGTTTTTCTTTGATCTAACCCAGCTTTTCTTGGTTTTCCTCCGCTCTAACCTTGCTTTTCTTGGTTTTCCTACGCTCTAACACCACTTTTCTTGGTTTTCCTCCGCTCTAACCCCGCTTTTCTTGGTTTTCCTCCGCTCTAACCCCGCTTTCCTTGGTTTTCCTCCACTCCAACCCCGCTTTTCTTGGTTTTCCTACGCTCTAACCCAGCTTTTCTTGGTTTTCCTCCGCTCTAACCCCGATTTTCTTGATTTTCCTTTGCTCTAACCCTGTTTTTGTTGGTTTTTCTCTGCTCTAACTCCGCTTTTCTTGGTTTTCCTCCCTTCTATCCCTGCTTTTCTTGGTTTTTCTCCGCTCTAACCCCGTTTCTCTTGGTTTTCCTCTTCTCTAACCCTGCTTTTCTTGGTTTTCCTCCGCACTAACCCCGCTTTTCTTGGTTTTTCTCCGATCTAACCCAGCTTTTCATGGTTTTTCTCCACTCTAGCCATGCTATTCTCAGATTTCAGCTGCTCTAACCTCGCTTTTCCTCTTTTTCTTCCTCTCTAACTTCTTTTTCTTGGTTTTCCTTGCTCTAACCCCGCTTTTCTTGGTTATCCTGTGCACTTATTCCGCTTTTCTTGGTTTTCCTCCGCTCTAACCCCGCTTTTCTTGGATTTCCTCTGCTCTAACCCCGCTTTTCTTGGTTTTCCTCCGCTATAACCCTGCTTTTCTTGGTTTTCCTCCGCACTAAGTTCGCTTTTCTTTGTTTTCCTCCTTTCTAACCCTGCTTTTCTTGGTTTTCCTCCGCTCTATTCCAGCTTTTCTTGGTTTTCCTCCGCTCTAACCCCGCTTTTCTTGGTTTTTCTCCGCTCCTACCCAGCTTTTCATCATTTTTCTCCACTCTTGCCATGCTTTTCTCGGATTTCTGCTGCTCTAACCACGCTTTTCTTCGTTTTCTTCCATTCTAACTCTGCTTTACTTGGTTTTCCTCCGCTCTAACCCCGCTTTTCTTGTTTTTCCTCCCTTCTATACCCGCTTTTCTTGGTTTTCCTACGCTCTAACCCAGCTTTTCTTGGTTTTCCTCCACACTAACTTCGCCTTTCTTGGTTTTTCTTTGCTCTAACCCTGCTATACTTGGTTTTCCTCCGCTCTAACGCTGCTTTTCTTGGTTTTCCTCCTTTCTAACCCCTCTTTTCTTGGTTATCCTCCGCTCTAACCCCGCTTTTCTTGGTTTTCCTCCGCTCTAACTTCGCTTTTCTTGGTTTTCCTCCGCTCTAACCCCGCTTTTCATGGTTTTCCTCCGCTCTAACCCCGCTTTTCTTGGTTTTCCTCCGCTCTAACCCCGCTTTTCTTGGTTTTCCTCCGCTCTATCTTCGCTTTTCTTGGTTTTCCTTTGCTCTAACCCTGCTTTTCTTGGTTTTTCTTTGCTCTAACCCCGCTTTTCTTGGTTTTCCTCCGCTCTAATCCCGCTTTTCGTGGTTTTCCTACGCTCTATCACCACTTTTCTTGGTTTTCCTCCACTCTATCACCGCTTTTCTTGGTTTTCCTACGCTCTAACACCACTTTTCTTGGTTTTCCTCCGCTCTAACCCCGCTTTTCTTGGTTTTCCTCCGCTCTAACCCCGCTTTTCTTGGTTTTCCTCCGCACTAACTTCCCTTTTCTTTGTTTTCCTCCTTTCTAACCCTGCTTTTCTTGGTTTTCCTACGCTCTAACCCAGCTTTTCTTGGTTTTCCTCCGCTCTAACCCCGCTTTTCTTTGTTTTCCTTTGCTCTAACCCTGTTTTTGTTGGTTTTTCTCTGCTCTAACGCCGCTTTTCTTTGTTTTCCTCCCTTCTATCCCTGCTTTTCTTGGTTTTTCTCCGCTCTAACCCCGTTTCTCTTGGTTTTCCTCTTCTCTAACCCTGCTTTTCTTGGTTTTCCTCCGCACTAACCCCGCTTTTCTTGGTTTTTCTCCGATCTAACCCAGCTTTTCATGGTTTTTCTCCACTCTAGCCATGCTATTCTCAGATTTCAGCTGCTCTAACCTCGCTTTTCCTCTTTTTCTTCCTCTGTAACTTCTTTTTCTTGGTTTTCCTCTGCTCTAACCCCGCTTTTCTTGGTTATCCTGTGCACTTATTCCGCTTTTCTTGGTTTTCCTGCGCTCTAACTTCGCTTTTCTTGGTTTTCCTCTGCTCTAACCCCGCTTTTCTTGGTTTTCCTCCGCTCTAACCCCGCTTTTCTTGGTTTTCCTCCGCTCTAACTTCGCTTTTCTTTGTTTTCCTCCGCACTAACCCCTCTTTTCTTGGTTTTCCTCCGCACTAACCCTGCTTTTCTTGGTTTTCCTCCGCTCTAACCCAGCTTTTCTTGGTTTTTCTCCACTCTAACCATGGTTTTCTCGGATTTCTGCTGCTCTAACCGCATTTTTCTTCGTTTTCTTCCTCTCTAAATTTTTTTTCTTGGTTTTCCTCCGATCTAATCCCGCTTTTCTTGGTTTCCCTCTGCACTTATTCCGCTTTTCTTCGTTTTCCTCCGCTCTAACCCCGCTTTTCTTGGTTTTCCTCCGCTCTAACCCCGCTTTTCTTGGTTTTCCTCCGCTCTAACCCCGCTTTTCTTGGTTTTCCTCCGCTCTAACCCCGCTTTTCTTTGTTTTCCTCCGCACTAACCCCTTTTTTCTTGTTTTTCCTCTGCACTAACCCAGCTTTTCTTGGTTTTTCTCCGCTCTAACCCAGCTTTTCATCGTTTTTCTCCACTCTAACCATGCTTTTCTCGGATTTCTGCTGCTCCAACCACGCTTTTCTACGTTTTATTCCGTTCTAACTCTTCTTTACTTGGTTTTCCTCCGCTCTAACCCCGCTTTTCTTGGTTTTCCTTTGCTCTAACCCCGCTTTTATTGGTTTTCCTCCGCACTAACCCCTCTTTTCTTGGTTTTCCTCTGCACTAACCCCGCTTTTCTTGGTTTTCCCTTGCTCTAACCCTGCTTTTCTTGGTTTTTCTCCACTCTAACCATGCTTTTTTCGGATTTCTGCTGCTCTAATCGCGCTTTTCCTCGTTTTCTTCCTCTCTAAATTATTTTCTTGGTTTTCCTCCGCTCTAACCCCGCTTTTCTTGGTTTTCCTCCGCTCTAAGCCCGCTTTTCTTGGTTTTCCTCCGCTCTAACACCGCTTTTCTTGGTTTTCCTCCGCTCTAACCCCGCTTTTCTTGGTTTTCCTCCTCTCTAACCCCGCTTTTCTTGGTTTTCATCCGCTCTAACCCCGCTTTTCTTGGTTTTCCTCCGCTCTAACCCCGCTTTTCTTGGTTTTCCTCCGCACTAACCCCGCTTTTCTTGGTTTTTCTCCACTCTAAGCCAGCTTTTCTTGGTTTTTCTCCACTCTAACCATGCTTTTCTCGGATTTCTGCTGCTCTAACCGCGCTTTTCTTCGTTTTCCTCCTCTCTAACTTCTTTTTCTTGGTTTTCCTCCGCTCTAACCCTGCTTTTCTTGGTTATCCTCCGCACTTATTCCGCTTTTCTTGGTTTTCCTCTGCTCTAACCCCGCTTTTCTTGGTTTTCCTCCGCTCTAACCCCGCTTTTCTTAATTTTCCTCCGCTCTAACCCCGTTTTCTTGGTTTTTCTCCGCTCTAACCCCGCTTTTCTTGGTTTTCCTCCCTTCTATCCTCGCTTTTCTTGTTTTTTCTGCGCTCTGACCCCGCTTTTCTTGGTTTTCCTCCGCTCTAACCCCATTTCTCTTGGTTTTCCTCTGCTCTAACACCGCTTTTCTTGGTATTCCTCCGCTCTAACCCCGCTTTTCTTGGTTTTCCTCCGCACTAACCCCGCTTTTCTTGGTTTTTCTCCACTCTAACCCAGCTTTTCATGGTTTTTCTCCACTCTAACCATGCTTTTCTCGGATTTCTGCTGCTCCAACCACGCTTTTCTACGTTTTATTCCGTTCTAACTCTGCTTTACTTGGTTTTCCTCCGCTCTAACCCCGCTTTTCTTGGTTTTCCTCTGCTCTAACCCTGCTTTTCTTGGTTTTCCTACGCTATAACCACGATTTTCTTGGTTTTCCTACGCTCTAACCCAGCTTTTCTTGGTTTTCCTCTGCACTAACCCCGCTTTTCTTGGTTTTTCTCCACTCTAACCCAGCTTTTCATGGTTTTTCTCCACTCTAACCATGCTTTTCTCGGATTTCTGCTGCTCCAACCACGCTTTTCTACGTTTTATTCCGTTCTAACTCTGCTTTACTTGGTTTTCCTCCACTCTAACCCCGCTTTTCTTGGTTTTCATCCGCTCTAACACTGCTTTTCTTGGTTTTCCTCCGCACTAACCCCTCTTTTCTTCCATTTCCTCCACTCTAACCCCACTTTTCTTGGCTTTCCTCCACACTAACACCGCTTTTCTTGGTTTTCCTACGCTCTAACCCAGCTTTTCTTGGTTTTCCTCCGTACTAACTTCGCTTTTCTTGGTTTTCTTTTGCTCTAACTATGCTTTACTTGGTTTTCCTCCGCTCTAATCCTGCTTTTCCTTGTTTTCCTCCTTTCTAACCCCGCTTTTCTTGGTTTTCCTCTGCTCTATCCCAGCTTTTCTTGGTTTTCCTCCCTACTATCCCCGCTTTTCTTTGTTTTTCTCCGCTCTAACCCCACTTTTCATGCTTTTCCTCCGCTGTAACCCCGCTTTTCTTGGTTTTCCTTCGTTCTAACCCCGCTTTTCTTGGTTTTCTTCCGCACTTATTCTGCTTTTCTTGGTTTTCCACCGCTCTAACCCCGCTTTTCTTGGTTTTCCTCCGCTCTAACTTCACTATTCTTGGTTTTCCATTGCTCTAACCCCGCTTTTCTTGGTTTTCCATTGCTCTAACCCCGCTTTTCTTGGTTTTTCTCCGCTCTAACCCAGCTTTTCATCGTTTTTCTCCACTCTAGCCATGCTTTTCTCGGATTTCTGCTGCTCTAACCACGCTTTTCTTCGTTTTCTTCCATTCTAACTCTGCTTTACTTGGTTTTCCTCCGCTCTAACCTCGCTTTTCTTGGTTTTCCTCTGCTCTAACCGCGCTTTTCTTGTTTTTCCTCCCTTCTATCCCCGCTTTTCTTGGTTTTCCTACGCTCTAACCCAGCTTTTCTTGGTTTTCCTCCACACTAACTTCGCCTTTCTTGGTTTTTCTTTGCTCTAACCCTGCTATACTTGGTTTTCCTCCGCTCTAACGCTGCTTTTCTTGGTTTTCCTCCTTTCTAACCCCTCTTTTCTTGGTTATCCTCCGCTCTAACCCCGCTTTTCTTGGTTTTCCTCCGCTCTAACTTCGCTTTTCTTGGTTTTCCTCCGCTCTAACCCCGCTTTTCATGGTTTTCCTCCGCTCTAACCCCGCTTTTCTTGGTTTTCCTCCGCTCTAACCCCGCTTTTCTTGGTTTTCCTCCGCTCTATCTTCGCTTTTCTTGGTTTTCCTTTGCTCTAACCCTGCTTTTCTTGGTTTTTCTTTGCTCTAAACCCGCTTTTCTTGGTTTTCCTCCGCTCTAATCCCGCTTTTCGTGGTTTTCCTACGCTCTATCACCACTTTTCTTGGTTTTCCTCCACTCTATCACCGCTTTTCTTGGTTTTCCTACGCTCTAACACCACTTTTCTTGGTTTTCCTCTGCTCTAACCCCGCTTTTCTTGGTTTTCCTCCGCTCTAACCCCGCTTTTCTTGGTTTTCCTCCGCACTAACTTCCCTTTTCTTTGTTTTCCTCCTTTCTAACCCTGCTTTTCTTGGTTTTTCTCCGCTCTAACCCCGTTTCTCTTGGTTTTCCTCTTCTCTAACCCTGCTTTTCTTGGTTTTCCTCCGCACTAACCCCGCTTTTCTTGGTTTTTCTCCGATCTAACCCAGCTTTTCATGGTTTTTCTCCACTCTAGCCATGCTATTCTCAGATTTCAGCTGCTCTAACCTCGCTTTTCCTCTTTTTCTTCCTCTGTAACTTCTTTTTCTTGGTTTTCCTCTGCTCTAACCCCGCTTTTCTTGGTTATCCTGTGCACTTATTCCGCTTTTCTTGGTTTTCCTGCGCTCTAACTTCGCTTTTCTTGGTTTTCCTCCGCTCTAACCCCGCTTTTCTTGGTTTTCCTCCGCTCTAACCCCGCTTTTCTTGGTTTTCCTCCGCTCTAACCCCGCTTTTCTTTGTTTTCCTCCGCACTAACCCCTCTTTTCTTGGTTTTCCTCCGCACTAACCCTGCTTTTCTTGGTTTTCCTCCGCTCTAACCCAGCTTTTCTTGGTTTTTCTCCACTCTAACCATGGTTTTCTCGGATTTCTGCTGCTCTAACCGCGTTTTTCTTCGTTTTCTTCCTCTCTAAATTTTTTTTCTTATTTTTCCTCCGATCTAATCCCGCTTTTCTTGGTTTCCCTCTGCACTTATTCCGCTTTTCTTCGTTTTCCTCCACTCTAACTTCGCTTTTCTTGGTTTTCCTCCGCTCTAACCCCGCTTTTCTTGGTTTTCCTCCGCTCTAACCCCGCTTTTCTTTGTTTTCCTCCGCACTAACCCCTTTTTTCTTGTTTTTCCTCTGCACTAACCCAGCTTTTCTTGGTTTTTCTCCGCTCTAACCCAGCTTTTCATCGTTTTTCTCCACTCTAACCATGCTTTTCTCGGATTTCTGCTGCTCCAACCACGCTTTTCTACGTTTTATTCCGTTCTAACTCTTCTTTACTTGGTTTTCCTCCGCTCTAACCCCGCTTTTCTTGGTTTTCCTTTGCTCTAACCCCGCTTT
This sequence comes from Coturnix japonica, assembly GCF_054131305.1. NCBI lineage: Eukaryota > Metazoa > Chordata > Aves > Galliformes > Phasianidae > Coturnix > Coturnix japonica. Next base: position 34,774,317 of record NC_140669.1, read on the forward strand.
TATTGGTTTTCCTCCGCACTAACCCCTCTTTTCTTGGTTTTCCTCCGCACTAACCCCGCTTTTCTTGGTTTTCCCTTGCTCTAACCCTGCTTTTCTTGGTTTTTCTCCACTCTAACCATGCTTTTTTCGGATTTCTGCTGCTCTAATCGCGCTTTTCCTCGTTTTCTTCCTCTCTAAATTATTTTCTTGGTTTTCCTCCGCTCTAACCCCGCTTTTCTTGGTTTTCCTCCGCTCTAAGCCCGCTTTTCTTGGTTTTCCTCCGCTCTAACACCGCTTTTCTTGGTTTTCCTCCGCTCTAACCCCGCTTTTCTTGGTTTTCCTCCTCTCTAACCCCGCTTTTCTTGGTTTTCATCCGCTCTAACCCCGCTTTTCTTGGTTTTCCTCCGCTCTAACCCCGCTTTTCTTGGTTTTCCTCCGCACTAACCCCGCTTTTCTTGGTTTTTCTCCACTCTAAGCCAGCTTTTCTTGGTTTTTCTCCACTCTAACCATGCTTTTCTCGGATTTCTGCTGCTCTAACCGCGCTTTTCTTCGTTTTCCTCCTCTCTAACTTCTTTTTCTTGGTTTTCCTCCGCTCTAACCCTGCTTTTCTTGGTTATCCTCCGCACTTATTCCGCTTTTCTTGGTTTTCCTCCGCTCTAACTTCGCTTTTCTTGGTTTTCCTCTGCTCTAACCCCGCTTTTCTTGGTTTTCCTCCGCTCTAACCCCGCTTTTCTTAATTTTCCTCCGCTCTAACCCCGTTTTCTTGGTTTTTCTCCGCTCTAACCCCGCTTTTCTTGGTTTTCCTCCCTTCTATCCTCGCTTTTCTTGTTTTTTCTGCGCTCTGACCCCGCTTTTCTTGGTTTTCCTCCGCTCTAACCCCATTTCTCTTGGTTTTCCTCTGCTCTAACACCGCTTTTCTTGGTATTCCTCCGCTCTAACCCCGCTTTTCTTGGTTTTCCTCCGCACTAACCCCGCTTTTCTTGGTTTTTCTCCACTCTAACCCAGCTTTTCATGGTTTTTCTCCACTCTAACCATGCTTTTCTCGGATTTCTGCTGCTCCAACCACGCTTTTCTACGTTTTATTCCGTTCTAACTCTGCTTTACTTGGTTTTCCTCCGCTCTAACCCCGCTTTTCTTGGTTTTCCTCTGCTCTAACGCTGCTTTTCTTGGTTTTCCTACGCTATAACCACGATTTTCTTGGTTTTCCTACGCTCTAACCCAGCTTTTCTTGGTTTTCCTCTGCACTAACCCCGCTTTTCTTGGTTTTTCTCCACTCTAACCCAGCTTTTCATGGTTTTTCTCCACTCTAACCATGCTTTTCTCGGATTTCTGCTGCTCCAACCACGCTTTTCTACGTTTTATTCCGTTCTAACTCTGCTTTACTTGGTTTTCCTCCACTCTAACCCCGCTTTTCTTGGTTTTCATCCGCTCTAACACTGCTTTTCTTGGTTTTCCTCCGCACTAACCCCTCTTTTCTTCCATTTCCTCCACTCTAACCCCACTTTTCTTGGCTTTCCTCCACACTAACACCGCTTTTCTTGGTTTTCCTACGCTCTAACCCAGCTTTTCTTGGTTTTCCTCCGTACTAACTTCGCTTTTCTTGGTTTTCTTTTGCTCTAACTATGCTTTACTTGGTTTTCCTCCGCTCTAATCCTGCTTTTCCTTGTTTTCCTCCTTTCTAACCCCGCTTTTCTTGGTTTTCCTCTGCTCTATCCCAGCTTTTCTTGGTTTTCCTCCCTACTATCCCCGCTTTTCTTTGTTTTTCTCCGCTCTAACCCCACTTTTCATGCTTTTCCTCCGCTGTAACCTTGCTTTTCTTGGTTTTCCTTCGTTCTAACCCCGCTTTTCTTGGTTTTCTTCCGCACTTATTCTGCTTTTCTTGGTTTTCCACCGCTCTAACCCCGCTTTTCTTGGTTTTCCTCCGCTCTAACTTCACTATTCTTGGTTTTCCATTGCTCTAACCCCGCTTTTCTTGGTTTTCCATTGCTCTAACCCCGCTTTTCTTGGTTTTTCTCCGCTCTAACCCAGCTTTTCATCGTTTTTCTCCACTCTAGCCATGCTTTTCTCGGATTTCTGCTGCTCTAACCACGCTTTTCTTCGTTTTCTTCCATTCTAACTCTGCTTTACTTGGTTTTCCTCCGCTCTAACCTCGCTTTTCTTGGTTTTCCTCTGCTCTAACCGCGCTTTTCTTGTTTTTCCTCCCTTCTATCCCCGCTTTTCTTGGTTTTCCTACGCTCTAACCCAGCTTTTCTTGGTTTTCCTCCACACTAACTTCGCCTTTCTTGGTTTTTCTTTGCTCTAACCCTGCTATACTTGGTTTTCCTCCGCTCTAACGCTGCTTTTCTTGGTTTTCCTCCTTTCTAACCCCTCTTTTCTTGGTTATCCTCCGCTCTAACCCCGCTTTTCTTGGTTTTCCTCCGCTCTAACTTCGCTTTTCTTGGTTTTCCTCCGCTCTAACCCCGCTTTTCATGGTTTTCCTCCGCTCTAACCCCGCTTTTCTTGGTTTTCCTCCGCTCTAACCCCGCTTTTCTTGGTTTTCCTCCGCTCTATCTTCGCTTTTCTTGGTTTTCCTTTGCTCTAACCCTGCTTTTCTTGGTTTTTCTTTGCTCTAAACCCGCTTTTCTTGGTTTTCCTCCGCTCAAATCCCGCTTTTCGTGGTTTTCCTACGCTCTATCACCACTTTTCTTGGTTTTCCTCCACTCTATCACCGCTTTTCTTGGTTTTCCTACGCTCTAACACCACTTTTCTTGGTTTTCCTCTGCTCTAACCCCGCTTTTCTTGGTTTTCCTCCGCTCTAACCCCGCTTTTCTTGGTTTTCCTCCGCACTAACTTCCCTTTTCTTTGTTTTCCTCCTTTCTAACCCTGCTTTTCTTGGTTTTCTTACGCTCTAACCCAGCTTTTCTTGGTTTTCCTCCGCTCTAACCCCGCTTTTCTTGGTTTTCCTTTGCTCTAACCCTGTTTTTGTTGGTTTTTCTCTGCTCTAACGCCGCTTTTCTTTGTTTTCCTCCCTTCTATCCCTGCTTTTCTTGGTTTTTCTCCGCTCTAACCCCGTTTCTCTTGGTTTTCCTCTTCTCTAACCCTGCTTTTCTTGGTTTTCCTCCGCACTAACCCTGCTTTTCTTGGTTTTTCTCCGATCTAACCCAGCTTTTCATGGTTTTTCTCCACTCTAGCCATGCTATTCTCAGATTTCAGCTGCTCTAACCTCGCTTTTCCTCTTTTTCTTCCTCTGTAACGTCTTTTTCTTGGTTTTCCTCTGCTCTAACCCCGCTTTTCTTGGTTATCCTGTGCACTTATTCCGCTTTTCTTGGTTTTCCTGCGCTCTAACTTCGCTTTTCTTGGTTTTCCTCCGCTCTAACCCCGCTTTTCTTGGTTTTCCTCCGCTCTAACCCCGCTTTTCTTGGTTTTCCTCCGCTCTAACCCCGCTTTTCTTTGTTTTCCTCCGCACTAACCCCTCTTTTCTTGGTTTTCCTCCGCACTAACCCTGCTTTTCTTGGTTTTCCTCCGCTCTAACTCAGCTTTTCATGGTTTTTCTCCACTCTAACCATGGTTTTCTCGGATTTCTGCTGCTCTAACCGCGTTTTTCTTCGTTTTCTTCCTCTCTAAATTTTTTTTCTTGGTTTTCCTCCGATCTAATCCCGCTTTTCTTGGTTTCCCTCTGCACTTATTCCGCTTTTCTTCGTTTTCCTCCGCTCTAACTGCGCTTTTCTTGGTTTTCCTTCGCCCTATCCCCGCTTTACTTTGTTTTCCTCCGCACTAACCCCTTTTTTCTTGTTTTTCCTCTGCACTAACCCAGCTTTTCTTGGTTTTTCTCCGCTCTAACCCAGCTTTTCATCGTTTTTCTCCACTCTAACCATGCTTTTCTCGGATTTCTGCTGCTCCAACCACGCTTTTCTACGTTTTATTCCGTTCTAACTCTTCTTTACTTGGTTTTCCTCCGCTCTAACCCCGCTTTTCTTGGTTTTCCTTTGCTCTAACCCCGCTTTTATTGGTTTTCCTCCGCACTAACCCCTCTTTTCTTGGTTTTCCTCCGCACTAACCCCGCTTTTCTTGGTTTTCCCTTGCTCTAACCCTGCTTTTCTTGGTTTTTCTCCACTCTAACCATGCTTTTTTCGGATTTCTGCTGCTCTAATCGCGCTTTTCCTCGTTTTCTTCCTCTCTAAATTATTTTCTTGGTTTTCCTCCGCTCTAACCCCGCTTTTCTTGGTTTTCCTCCGCTCTAAGCCCGCTTTTCTTGGTTTTCCTCCGCTCTAACACCGCTTTTCTTGGTTTTCCTCCTCTCTAACCCCGCTTTTCTTGGTTTTCCTCCTCTCTAACCCCGCTTTTCTTGGTTTTCATCCGCTCTAACCCCGCTTTTCTTGGTTTTCCTCCGCTCTAACCCCGCTTTTCTTGGTTTTCCTCCGCACTAACCCCGCTTTTCTTGGTTTTTCTCCACTCTAAGCCAGGTTTTCTTGGTTTTTCTCCACTCTAACCATGCTTTTCTCGGATTTCTGCTGCTCTAACCGCGCTTTTCTTCGTTTTCCTCCTCTCTAACTTCTTTTTCTTGGTTTTCCTCCGCTCTAACCCTGCTTTTCTTGGTTATCCTCCGCACTTATTCCGCTTTTCTTGGTTTTCCTCCGCTCTAACTTCGCTTTTCTTGGTTTTCCTCTGCTCTAACCCCGCTTTTCTTGGTTTTCCTCCGCTCTAACCCCGCTTTTCTTAATTTTCCTCCGCTCTAACCCCGTTTTCTTGGTTTTTCTCCGCTCTAACCCCGCTTTTCTTGGTTTTCCTCCCTTCTATCCTCGCTTTTCTTGTTTTTTCTGCGCTCTGACCCCGCTTTTCTTGGTTTTCCTCCGCTCTAACCCCATTTCTCTTGGTTTTCCTCTGCTCTAACACCGCTTTTCTTGGTATTCCTCCGCTCTAACCCCGCTTTTCTTGGTTTTCCTCCGCACTAACCCCGCTTTTCTTGGTTTTTCTCCACTCTAACCCAGCTTTTCATGGTTTTTCTCCACTCTAACCATGCTTTTCTCGGATTTCTGCTGCTCCAACCACGCTTTTCTACGTTTTATTCCGTTCTAACTCTGCTTTACTTGGTTTTCCTCCGCTCTAACCCCGCTTTTCTTGGTTTTCCTCTGCTCTAACCCTGCTTTTCTTGGTTTTCCTACGCTATAACCACGATTTTCTTGGTTTTCCTACGCTCTAACCCAGCTTTTCTTGGTTTTCCTCTGCACTAACCCCGCTTTTCTTGGTTTTTCTCCACTCTAACCCAGCTTTTCATGGTTTTTCTCCACTCTAACCATGCTTTTCTCGGATTTCTGCTGCTCCAACCACGCTTTTCTACGTTTTATTCCGTTCTAACTCTGCTTTACTTGGTTTTCCTCCACTCTAACCCCGCTTTTCTTGGTTTTCATCCGCTCTAACACTGCTTTTCTTGGTTTTCCTCCGCACTAACCCCTCTTTTCTTCCATTTCCTCCACTCTAACCCCACTTTTCTTGGCTTACCTCCACACTAACACCGCTTTTCTTGGTTTTCCTACGCTCTAACCCAGCTTTTCTTGGTTTTCCTCCGTACTAACTTCGCTTTTCTTGGTTTTCTTTTGCTCTAACTATGCTTTACTTGGTTTTCCTCCGCTCTAATCCTGCTTTTCCTTGTTTTCCTCCTTTCTAACCCCGCTTTTCTTGGTTTTCCTCTGCTCTATCCCAACTTTTCTTGGTTTTCCTCCCTACTATCCCCGCTTTTCTTTGTTTTTCTCCGCTCTAACCCCACTTTTCATGCTTTTCCTCCGCTGTAACCCCGCTTTTCTTGGTTTTCCTTCGTTCTAACCCCGCTTTTCTTGGTTTTCTTCCGCACTTATTCTGCTTTTCTTGGTTTTCCACCGCTCTAACCCCGCTTTTCTTGGTTTTCCTCCGCTCTAACTTCACTATTCTTGGTTTTCCATTGCTCTAACCCCGCTTTTCTTGGTTTTCCATTGCTCTAACCCCGCTTTTCTTGGTTTTTCTCCGCTCTAACCCAGCTTTTCATCGTTTTTCTCCACTCTAGCCATGCTTTTCTCGGATTTCTGCTGCTCTAACCACGCTTTTCTTCGTTTTCTTCCATTCTAACTCTGCTTTACTTGGTTTTCCTCCGCTCTAACCTCGCTTTTCTTGGTTTTCCTCTGCTCTAACCGCGCTTTTCTTGTATTTCCTCCCTTCTATCCCCGCTTTTCTTGGTTTTCCTACGCTCTAACCCAGCTTTTCTTGGTTTTCCACCACACTAACTTCGCTTTTCTTGGTTTTCCTTTGCTCTAACCCTGCTTTACTTGGTTTTCCTCCGCTCTAACGCCGCTTTTCTTGGTTTTCCTCCTTTCTAACCCCTCTTTTCTTGGTTTTCCTCCGCTCTAACCCCGCTTTTCTTGGTTTTCCTCCGCTCTAACTTCGCTTTTCTTGGTTTTCCTCCGCTCTAACCCCGCTTTTCTTGGTTTTCCTCCGCTCTAACCCCGCTTTTCTTGGTTTTCCTCCGCTCTAACCCCGCTTTTCTTGGTTTTCCTCCGCTCTATCTTCGCTTTTCTTGGTTTTCCTTTGCTCTAACCCTGCTTTTCTTGGTTTTTCTTTGCTCTAACCCCTCTTTTCTTGGTTTTCCTCCGCTCTATCACCGCTTTTTGTGGTTTTCCTACGCTCTATCACCACTTTTCTTGGTTTTCCTCCGCTCTATCACCGCTTTTCTTGGTTTTCCTACGCTCTAACACCACTTTTCTTGGTTTTCCTTGGCTCTAACCCCGCTTTTCTTGGTTTTCCTGCGCTCTAACCCCGCTTTCCTTGGTTTTCCTTCGCTATAACCCCGCTTTTCTTGGTTTTCCTACGCTCTAACCCAGCTTTTCTTGGTATTCCTCCGCTCTAACCCCGCTTTTCTTGGTTTTCCTCCGCACTAACCCCGCTTTTCTTGGTTTTTCTCCACTCTAACCCAGCTTTTCATGGTTTTTCTCCACTCTAACCATGCTTTTCTCGGATTTCTGCTGCTCCAACCACGCTTTTCTACGTTTTATTCCGTTCTAACTCTGCTTTACTTGGTTTTCCTCCGCTCTAACCCCGCTTTTCTTGGTTTTCCTCTGCTCTAACGCTGCTTTTCTTGGTTTTCCTACGCTATAACCACGATTTTCTTGGTTTTCCTACGCTCTAACCCAGCTTTTCTTGGTTTTCCTCTGCACTAACCCCGCTTTTCTTGGTTTTTCTCCACTCTAACCCAGCTTTTCATGGTTTTTCTCCACTCTAACCATGCTTTTCTCGGATTTCTGCTGCTCCAACCACGCTTTTCTACGTTTTATTCCGTTCTAACTCTGCTTTACTTGGTTTTCCTCCACTCTAACCCCGCTTTTCTTGGTTTTCATCCGCTCTAACACTGCTTTTCTTGGTTTTCCTCCGCACTAACCCCTCTTTTCTTCCATTTCCTCCACTCTAACCCCACTTTTCTTGGCTTTCCTCCACACTAACACCGCTTTTCTTGGTTTTCCTACGCTCTAACCCAGCTTTTCTTGGTTTTCCTCCGTACTAACTTCGCTTTTCTTGGTTTTCTTTTGCTCTAACTATGCTTTACTTGGTTTTCCTCCGCTCTAATCCTGCTTTTCCTTGTTTTCCTCCTTTCTAACCCCGCTTTTCTTGGTTTTCCTCTGCTCTATCCCAGCTTTTCTTGGTTTTCCTCCCTACTATCCCCGCTTTTCTTTGTTTTTCTCCGCTCTAACCCCACTTTTCATGCTTTTCCTCCGCTGTAACCTTGCTTTTCTTGGTTTTCCTTCGTTCTAACCCCGCTTTTCTTGGTTTTCTTCCGCACTTATTCTGCTTTTCTTGGTTTTCCACCGCTCTAACCCCGCTTTTCTTGGTTTTCCTCCGCTCTAACTTCACTATTCTTGGTTTTCCATTGCTCTAACCCCGCTTTTCTTGGTTTTCCATTGCTCTAACCCCGCTTTTCTTGGTTTTTCTCCGCTCTAACCCAGCTTTTCATCGTTTTTCTCCACTCTAGCCATGCTTTTCTCGGATTTCTGCTGCTCTAACCACGCTTTTCTTCGTTTTCTTCCATTCTAACTCTGCTTTACTTGGTTTTCCTCCGCTCTAACCTCGCTTTTCTTGGTTTTCCTCTGCTCTAACCGCGCTTTTCTTGTTTTTCCTCCCTTCTATCCCCGCTTTTCTTGGTTTTCCTACGCTCTAACCCAGCTTTTCTTGGTTTTCCTCCACACTAACTTCGCCTTTCTTGGTTTTTCTTTGCTCTAACCCTGCTATACTTGGTTTTCCTCCGCTCTAACGCTGCTTTTCTTGGTTTTCCTCCTTTCTAACCCCTCTTTTCTTGGTTATCCTCCGCTCTAACCCCGCTTTTCTTGGTTTTCCTCCGCTCTAACTTCGCTTTTCTTGGTTTTCCTCCGCTCTAACCCCGCTTTTCATGGTTTTCCTCCGCTCTAACCCCGCTTTTCTTGGTTTTCCTCCGCTCTAACCCCGCTTTTCTTGGTTTTCCTCCGCTCTATCTTCGCTTTTCTTGGTTTTCCTTTGCTCTAACCCTGCTTTTCTTGGTTTTTCTTTGCTCTAAACCCGCTTTTCTTGGTTTTCCTCCGCTCAAATCCCGCTTTTCGTGGTTTTCCTACGCTCTATCACCACTTTTCTTGGTTTTCCTCCACTCTATCACCGCTTTTCTTGGTTTTCCTACGCTCTAACACCACTTTTCTTGGTTTTCCTCTGCTCTAACCCCGCTTTTCTTGGTTTTCCTCCGCTCTAACCCCGCTTTTCTTGGTTTTCCTCCGCACTAACTTCCCTTTTCTTTGTTTTCCTCCTTTCTAACCCTGCTTTTCTTGGTTTTCTTACGCTCTAACCCAGCTTTTCTTGGTTTTCCTCCGCTCTAACCCCGCTTTTCTTGGTTTTCCTTTGCTCTAACCCTGTTTTTGTTGGTTTTTCTCTGCTCTAACGCCGCTTTTCTTTGTTTTCCTCCCTTCTATCCCTGCTTTTCTTGGTTTTTCTCCGCTCTAACCCCGTTTCTCTTGGTTTTCCTCTTCTCTAACCCTGCTTTTCTTGGTTTTCCTCCGCACTAACCCTGCTTTTCTTGGTTTTTCTCCGATCTAACCCAGCTTTTCATGGTTTTTCTCCACTCTAGCCATGCTATTCTCAGATTTCAGCTGCTCTAACCTCGCTTTTCCTCTTTTTCTTCCTCTGTAACGTCTTTTTCTTGGTTTTCCTCTGCTCTAACCCCGCTTTTCTTGGTTATCCTGTGCACTTATTCCGCTTTTCTTGGTTTTCCTGCGCTCTAACTTCGCTTTTCTTGGTTTTCCTCCGCTCTAACCCCGCTTTTCTTGGTTTTCCTCCGCTCTAACCCCGCTTTTCTTGGTTTTCCTCCGCTCTAACCCCGCTTTTCTTTGTTTTCCTCCGCACTAACCCCTCTTTTCTTGGTTTTCCTCCGCACTAACCCTGCTTTTCTTGGTTTTCCTCCGCTCTAACTCAGCTTTTCATGGTTTTTCTCCACTCTAACCATGGTTTTCTCGGATTTCTGCTGCTCTAACCGCGTTTTTCTTCGTTTTCTTCCTCTCTAAATTTTTTTTCTTGGTTTTCCTCCGATCTAATCCCGCTTTTCTTGGTTTCCCTCTGCACTTATTCCGCTTTTCTTCGTTTTCCTCCGCTCTAACTGCGCTTTTCTTGGTTTTCCTTCGCCCTATCCCCGCTTTACTTTGTTTTCCTCCGCACTAACCCCTTTTTTCTTGTTTTTCCTCTGCACTAACCCAGCTTTTCTTGGTTTTTCTCCGCTCTAACCCAGCTTTTCATCGTTTTTCTCCACTCTAACCATGCTTTTCTCGGATTTCTGCTGCTCCAACCACGCTTTTCTACGTTTTATTCCGTTCTAACTCTTCTTTACTTGGTTTTCCTCCGCTCTAACCCCGCTTTTCTTGGTTTTCCTTTGCTCTAACCCCGCTTTTATTGGTTTTCCTCCGCACTAACCCCTCTTTTCTTGGTTTTCCTCCGCACTAACCCCGCTTTTCTTGGTTTTCCCTTGCTCTAACCCTGCTTTTCTTGGTTTTTCTCCACTCTAACCATGCTTTTTTCGGATTTCTGCTGCTCTAATCGCGCTTTTCCTCGTTTTCTTCCTCTCTAAATTATTTTCTTGGTTTTCCTCCGCTCTAACCCCGCTTTTCTTGGTTTTCCTCCGCTCTAAGCCCGCTTTTCTTGGTTTTCCTCCGCTCTAACACCGCTTTTCTTGGTTTTCCTCCTCTCTAACCCCGCTTTTCTTGGTTTTCCTCCTCTCTAACCCCGCTTTTCTTGGTTTTCATCCGCTCTAACCCCGCTTTTCTTGGTTTTCCTCCGCTCTAACCCCGCTTTTCTTGGTTTTCCTCCGCACTAACCCCGCTTTTCTTGGTTTTTCTCCACTCTAAGCCAGGTTTTCTTGGTTTTTCTCCACTCTAACCATGCTTTTCTCGGATTTCTGCTGCTCTAACCGCGCTTTTCTTCGTTTTCCTCCTCTCTAACTTCTTTTTCTTGGTTTTCCTCCGCTCTAACCCTGCTTTTCTTGGTTATCCTCCGCACTTATTCCGCTTTTCTTGGTTTTCCTCCGCTCTAACTTCGCTTTTCTTGGTTTTCCTCTGCTCTAACCCCGCTTTTCTTGGTTTTCCTCCGCTCTAACCCCGCTTTTCTTAATTTTCCTCCGCTCTAACCCCGTTTTCTTGGTTTTTCTCCGCTCTAACCCCGCTTTTCTTGGTTTTCCTCCCTTCTATCCTCGCTTTTCTTGTTTTTTCTGCGCTCTGACCCCGCTTTTCTTGGTTTTCCTCCGCTCTAACCCCATTTCTCTTGGTTTTCCTCTGCTCTAACACCGCTTTTCTTGGTATTCCTCCGCTCTAACCCCGCTTTTCTTGGTTTTCCTCCGCACTAACCCCGCTTTTCTTGGTTTTTCTCCACTCTAACCCAGCTTTTCATGGTTTTTCTCCACTCTAACCATGCTTTTCTCGGATTTCTGCTGCTCCAACCACGCTTTTCTACGTTTTATTCCGTTCTAACTCTGCTTTACTTGGTTTTCCTCCGCTCTAACCCCGCTTTTCTTGGTTTTCCTCTGCTCTAACCCTGCTTTTCTTGGTTTTCCTACGCTATAACCACGATTTTCTTGGTTTTCCTACGCTCTAACCCAGCTTTTCTTGGTTTTCCTCTGCACTAACCCCGCTTTTCTTGGTTTTTCTCCACTCTAACCCAGCTTTTCATGGTTTTTCTCCACTCTAACCATGCTTTTCTCGGATTTCTGCTGCTCCAACCACGCTTTTCTACGTTTTATTCCGTTCTAACTCTGCTTTACTTGGTTTTCCTCCACTCTAACCCCGCTTTTCTTGGTTTTCATCCGCTCTAACACTGCTTTTCTTGGTTTTCCTCCGCACTAACCCCTCTTTTCTTCCATTTCCTCCACTCTAACCCCACTTTTCTTGGCTTACCTCCACACTAACACCGCTTTTCTTGGTTTTCCTACGCTCTAACCCAGCTTTTCTTGGTTTTCCTCCGTACTAACTTCGCTTTTCTTGGTTTTCTTTTGCTCTAACTATGCTTTACTTGGTTTTCCTCCGCTCTAATCCTGCTTTTCCTTGTTTTCCTCCTTTCTAACCCCGCTTTTCTTGGTTTTCCTCTGCTCTATCCCAACTTTTCTTGGTTTTCCTCCCTACTATCCCCGCTTTTCTTTGTTTTTCTCCGCTCTAACCCCACTTTTCATGCTTTTCCTCCGCTGTAACCCCGCTTTTCTTGGTTTTCCTTCGTTCTAACCCCGCTTTTCTTGGTTTTCTTCCGCACTTATTCTGCTTTTCTTGGTTTTCCACCGCTCTAACCCCGCTTTTCTTGGTTTTCCTCCGCTCTAACTTCACTATTCTTGGTTTTCCATTGCTCTAACCCCGCTTTTCTTGGTTTTCCATTGCTCTAACCCCGCTTTTCTTGGTTTTTCTCCGCTCTAACCCAGCTTTTCATCGTTTTTCTCCACTCTAGCCATGCTTTTCTCGGATTTCTGCTGCTCTAACCACGCTTTTCTTCGTTTTCTTCCATTCTAACTCTGCTTTACTTGGTTTTCCTCCGCTCTAACCTCGCTTTTCTTGGTTTTCCTCTGCTCTAACCGCGCTTTTCTTGTATTTCCTCCCTTCTATCCCCGCTTTTCTTGGTTTTCCTACGCTCTAACCCAGCTTTTCTTGGTTTTCCACCACACTAACTTCGCTTTTCTTGGTTTTCCTTTGCTCTAACCCTGCTTTACTTGGTTTTCCTCCGCTCTAACGCCGCTTTTCTTGGTTTTCCTCCTTTCTAACCCCTCTTTTCTTGGTTTTCCTCCGCTCTAACCCCGCTTTTCTTGGTTTTCCTCCGCTCTAACTTCGCTTTTCTTGGTTTTCCTCCGCTCTAACCCCGCTTTTCTTGGTTTTCCTCCGCTCTAACCCCGCTTTTCTTGGTTTTCCTCCGCTCTAACCCCGCTTTTCTTGGTTTTCCTCCGCTCTATCTTCGCTTTTCTTGGTTTTCCTTTGCTCTAACCCTGCTTTTCTTGGTTTTTCTTTGCTCTAACCCCTCTTTTCTTGGTTTTCCTCCGCTCTATCACCGCTTTTTGTGGTTTTCCTACGCTCTATCACCACTTTTCTTGGTTTTCCTCCGCTCTATCACCGCTTTTCTTGGTTTTCCTACGCTCTAACACCACTTTTCTTGGTTTTCCTTGGCTCTAACCCCGCTTTTCTTGGTTTTCCTGCGCTCTAACCCCGCTTTCCTTGGTTTTCCTTCGCTATAACCCCGCTTTTCTTGGTTTTCCTACGCTCTAACCCAGCTTTTCTTGGTTTTCCTCCGCTCTAACCCCGCTTTTCTTGGTTTTCCTTTGCTCTAACCCTGTTTTTGTTGGTTTTTCTCTGCTCTAACGCCGCTTTTCTTGGTTTTCCTCCCTTCTATCCCTGCTTTTCTTGGTTTTTCTCCGCTCTAACCCCGTTTCTCTTGGTTTTCCTCCCCTCTAACCCCGCTTTTCTTGGTTTTCCTCCGCACTAACCCCGCTCTTCTTGGTTTTCCTCCGCACTAACCCCGCTTTTCTTGGATTTCTCCACTCTAACCCAGCTTTTCATGGTTTTTCTTTACTCTAACCATGCTTTTCTCGGATTTCCGCTGCTCCAACCACGCTTTTCTACGTTTTATTCCATTCTAACTCTGCTTTACTTGGTTTTCCTCCGCTCTAACCCCGCTTTTCTTGGTTTTCCTCTGCTCTAACCCTGCTTTTCTTGGTTTTCATTAGATCTAACCCCGCTTTTCTTGGTTTTCCTCCGCTCTAATCCCGCTTTTCTTTGTTTTCCTCCTTTCTAACCACGCATTTCTTGGTTTTCCTCTGCTCTATCCCAGCTTTTCTTGGTTTTCCTCCCTTCTATCCCTGCTTTTCTTGGTTTTTCTCCGCTCTAAACCCGTTTCTCTTGGTTTTCCTCCGCTCTAACACCGCTTTCCTTGGTTTTCCTTCGCTCTAACACTGCTTTTCTTGGTTTTCCTCCGCTCTAACCCAGCTTTTCTTGGTTTTCCTCAGCTGTAACCCAGCTTTTCATGCTTTTCCTCCGCTCTAACCCCGCTTTTCTTGGTTTTCCTCCTTTCTAACCCCGCTTTTCTTGGTTTTCCTTTACACGTATTCTGCTTTTCTTGATTTTCCTCCGCTCTAACCCTGCTTTACTTGGTTTTCCTCCTCACTAACCCCTTTTTTCTTGGTTTTCCTCTGCACTAACCCCGCTTTTCTTGGTTTTTCTCCGCTCTAACCCAGCTTTTCATCGTTTTTCTCCACTCTAACCATGCTTTTCTCAGATTTCTGCTGCTCCAACCACGCTTTTCTACGTTTTATTCCGTTCTAACTTTGCTTTACTTGGTTTTCCTCCGCTCTAATCCCGCTTTTCTTGGTTTTCCTCTGCTCTAACCCCGCTTATCTTGGTTTTCCTCTGCTATAACCCTGCTTTTCTTGGTTTTCCTACGCTCTAACCCAGCTTTTCTTGGTTTTCCTCCGCACTAACTTCCCTTTTCTTTGTTTTCCTCCTTTCTAACCCTGCTTTTCTTGGTTTTCCTCCGCTCTATCCCAGCTTTTCTTGGTTTTCCTCCGCTCTAACCCCGCTTTTCTTGGTTTTCATCCGCTCTAACCCCGCTTTTCTTGGTTTTCCTCCGCTCTAACTTCACTATTCTTGGTTTTCCATTGCTCTAACCCCGCTTTTCTTGGTTTTTCTCCACTCTAACCCAGCTTTTCATCGTTTTTCTCCACTCTAACCATGCTTTTCTCGGATTTCTGCTGCTCCAACCACGCTTTTCTACGTTTTATTCCGTTCTAACTCTGCTTTACTTGGTTTTCCTCCGCTCTAACCCCGCTTTTCTTGGTTTTCCTCTGCTCTAACCCTGCTTTTCTTGGTTTTCCTACGCAATAACCACAATTTTCTTGGTTTTCCTACGCTCTACCCCAGCTTTTCTTTGTTTTCCTCTGCACTAACCCCGCTTTTCTTGGTTTTTCTCCACTCTAACCCAGCTTTTCATGGTTTTTCTCCACTCTAACCATGCTTTTCTCGGATTTCTGCTGCTCCCACCACGCTTTTCTACGTTTTATTCCGTTCTAACTCTGCTTTACTTGGTTTTCCTCCACTCTAACCCCGCTTTTCTTGGTTTTCATCCGCTCTAACACTGCTTTTCTTGGTTTTCCTCCGCACTAACCCCTCTTTTCTTCCATTTCCTCCACTCTAACCCCACTTTTCTTGGCTTTCCTCCACACTAACACCGCTTTTCTTGGTTTTCCTAAGCTCTAACCCAGCTTTTCTTGGTTTTCCTCCGTACTAACTTCGCTTTTCTTGGTTTTCTTTTGCTCTAACTATGCTTTACTTGGTTTTCCTCCGCTCTAATCCTGCTTTTCCTTGTTTTCCTCCTTTCTAACCCCGCTTTTCTTGGTTTTCCTCTGCTCTATCCCAACTTTTCTTGGTTTTCCTCCCTACTATCCCCGCTTTTCTTTGTTTTTCTCCGCTCTAACCCCACTTTTCATGCTTTTCCTCCGCTGTAACCCCGCTTTTCTTGGTTTTCCTTCGTTCTAACCCCGCTTTTCTTGGTTTTCTTCCGCACTTATTTTGCTTTTCTTGGTTTTCCTCCGCTCTAACCCCGCTTTTCTTGGTTTTCCTCCGCTCTAACTTCACTATTCTTGGTTTTCCATTGCTCTAACCCCGCTTTTCTTGGTTTTCCATTGCTCTAACCCCGCTTTTCTTGGTTTTTCTCCGCTCTAACCCAGCTTTTCATCGTTTTTCTCCACTCTAGCCATGCTTTTCTCGGATTTCTGCTGCTCTAACCACGCTTTTCTTCGTTTTCTTCCATTCTAACTCTGCTTTACTTGGTTTTCCTTTGCTCTAACCTCGCTTTTCTTGGTTTTCCTCTGCTCTAACCGCGCTTTTCTTGTTTTTCCTCCCTTCTATCCCCGCTTTTCTTGGTTTTCCTACGCTCTAACCCAGCTTTTCTTGGTTTTCCACCACACTAACTTCGCTTTTCTTGGTTTTCCTTTGCTCTAACCCTGCTTTACTTGGTTTTCCTCCGCTCTAACGCCGCTTTTCTTGGTTTTCCTCCTTTCTAACCCCTCTTTTCTTGGTTTTCCTCCGCTCTAACCCCGCTTTTCTTGGTTTTCCTCCGCTCTAACTTCGCTTTTCTTGGTTTTCCTCCGCTCTAACCCCGCTTTTCTTGGTTTTCCTCCGCTCTAACCCCGCTTTTCTTGGTTTTCCTCCGCTCTAACCCCGCTTTTCTTGGTTTTCCTCCGCTCTATCTTCGCTTTTCTTGGTTTTCCTTTGCTCTAACCCTGCTTTTCTTGGTTTTTCTTTGCTCTAACCCCTCTTTTCTTGGTTTTCCTCCGCTCTATCACCGCTTTTTGTGGTTTTCCTACGCTCTATCACCACTTTTCTTGGTTTTCCTCCGCTCTATCACCGCTTTTCTTGGTTTTCCTACGCTCTAACACCACTTTTCTTGGTTTTCCTTGGCTCTAACCCCGCTTTTCTTGGTTTTCCTGCGCTCTAACCCCGCTTTCCTTGGTTTTACTTCGCTATAACCCCGCTTTTCTTGGTTTTCCTACGCTCTAACCCAGCTTTTCTTGGTTTTCCTCCGCTCTAACCCCGCTTTTCTTGGTTTTCCTTTGCTCTAACCCTGTTTTTGTTGGTTTTTCTCTGCTCTAACGCCGCTTTTCTTGGTTTTCCTCCCTTCTATCCCTGCTTTTCTTGGTTTTTCACCGCTCTAACCCCGTTTCTCTTGGTTTTACTCTTCTCTAACCCCTCTTTTCTTGGTTTTCCTCCGCACTAACCCCGCTTTTCTTGGTTTTTCTCCGATCTAACCCAGCTTTTCATGGTTTTTCTCCACTCTAGCCATGCTGTTCTCAGATTTCTGCTGCTCTAACCGCGCTTTTCTTCGTTTTCTTCCTCTCTAACTCCTTTTTCCTGGTTTTCCTCTGCACTAACCCCGCCTTTCTTGGTTATCCTGTGCACTTACTCCGCTTTTCTTGGTTTTCCTCCGCTCTAACTTCGCTTTTCTTGGTTTTCCTCCGCTCTAACCCCGCTTTTCTTGGTTTTCCTCCGCTCCAACCCCGCTTTTCTTGGTTTTCCTCCGCTCTAACCCCGCTTTTCTTGGTTTTCCTCCGCACTAACCCCTCTTTTCTTGGTTTTCCTCCGCACTAACCCCGCTTTTCTTGGTTTTTCTCCGCTCTATCCCAGCTTTTCATGGTTTTTCTCCACTCTAACCATGCTTTTTTCAAATTTCTGCTGCTCTAATCGCGCTTTTCTTCGTTTTCTTCCTCTCTAAATTCTTTTTCTTGGTTTTCCTCCGATCTAATCCCGCTTTTCTTGGTTTCCCTCTGCACTTATTCCGCTTTTCTTCGTTTTCCTCCGCTCTAACTTCGCTTTTCTTGGTTTTCCTCCGCCCTAACCCCGCTTTACTTGGTTTGCCTCTGCACTACCCCTTTTTTCTTGGTTTTCCTCTGCACTAACCCCGCTTTCCTTGGTTTTTCTCCGCTCTTACCCAGCTTTTCATCGTTTTTCTCCACTCTAACCATGCTTTTCTCGGATTTCTGCTGCTCCAACCACGCTTTTCTACGTTTTATTCCGACCTAACTCTGCTTTACTTGGTTTTCCTCCGCTCTAACCCCGCTTTTCTTGGTTTTCCTTTGCTCTAACCCCGCTTTTCTTGGTTTTCCTCCGCTCTAACCCCGTTTTCTTAGTTTTTCTCCGCTCTAACCCCGCTTTTCTTGGTTTTCCTCTGCACTATCCTCGCTTTTCTTGGTTTTTCTGCGCTCTAACCCCGCTTTTCTTGGTTTTTCTCTGCTCTAACCCCGTTTCTCTTGGTTTTCCTCCGCTCTAACACCGCTTTCCTTGGTTTTCCTCCCCTCTAACCCCGCTTTTCTTGGTTTTCCTCCGCACTAACCCCGCTCTTCTTGGTTTTCCTCCGCACTAACCCCGCTTTTCTTGGATTTCTCCACTCTAACCCAGCTTTTCATGGTTTTTCTTTACTCTAACCATGCTTTTCTCGGATTTCCGCTGCTCCAACCACGCTTTTCTACGTTTTATTCCATTCTAACTCTGCTTTACTTGGTTTTCCTCCGCTCTAACCCCGCTTTTCTTGGTTTTCCTCTGCTCTAACCCTGCTTTTCTTGGTTTTCATTAGATCTAACCCCGCTTTTCTTGGTTTTCCTCCGCTCTAATCCCGCTTTTCTTTGTTTTCCTCCTTTCTAACCACGCATTTCTTGGTTTTCCTCTGCTCTATCCCAGCTTTTCTTGGTTTTCCTCCCTTCTATCCCTGCTTTTCTTGGTTTTTCTCCGCTCTAAACCCGTTTCTCTTGGTTTTCCTCCGCTCTAACACCGCTTTCCTTGGTTTTCCTTCGCTCTAACACTGCTTTTCTTGGTTTTCCTCCGCTCTAACCCAGCTTTTCTTGGTTTTCCTCAGCTGTAACCCAGCTTTTCATGCTTTTCCTCCGCTCTAACCCCGCTTTTCTTGGTTTTCCTCCTTTCTAACCCCGCTTTTCTTGGTTTTCCTTTACACGTATTCTGCTTTTCTTGATTTTCCTCCGCTCTAACCCTGCTTTACTTGGTTTTCCTCCTCACTAACCCCTTTTTTCTTGGTTTTCCTCTGCACTAACCCCGCTTTTCTTGGTTTTTCTCCGCTCTAACCCAGCTTTTCATCGTTTTTCTCCACTCTAACCATGCTTTTCTCAGATTTCTGCTGCTCCAACCACGCTTTTCTACGTTTTATTCCGTTCTAACTTTGCTTTACTTGGTTTTCCTCCGCTCTAATCCCGCTTTTCTTGGTTTTCCTCTGCTCTAACCCCGCTTATCTTGGTTTTCCTCTGCTATAACCCTGCTTTTCTTGGTTTTCCTACGCTCTAACCCAGCTTTTCTTGGTTTTCCTCCGCACTAACTTCCCTTTTCTTTGTTTTCCTCCTTTCTAACCCTGCTTTTCTTGGTTTTCCTCCGCTCTATCCCAGCTTTTCTTGGTTTTCCTCCGCTCTAACCCCGCTTTTCTTGGTTTTCATCCGCTCTAACCCCGCTTTTCTTGGTTTTCCTCCGCTCTAACTTCACTATTCTTGGTTTTCCATTGCTCTAACCCCGCTTTTCTTGGTTTTTCTCCACTCTAACCCAGCTTTTCATCGTTTTTCTCCACTCTAACCATGCTTTTCTCGGATTTCTGCTGCTCCAACCACGCTTTTCTACGTTTTATTCCGTTCTAACTCTGCTTTACTTGGTTTTCCTCCGCTCTAACCCCGCTTTTCTTGGTTTTCCTCTGCTCTAACCCTGCTTTTCTTGGTTTTCCTACGCAATAACCACAATTTTCTTGGTTTTCCTACGCTCTACCCCAGCTTTTCTTGGTTTTCCTCTGCACTAACCCCGCTTTTCTTGGTTTTTCTCCACTCTAACCCAGCTTTTCATGGTTTTTCTCCACTCTAACCATGCTTTTCTCGGATTTCTGCTGCTCCAACCACGCTTTTCTACGTTTTATTCCGTTCTAACTCTGCTTTACTTGGTTTTCCTCCACTCTAACCCCGCTTTTCTTGGTTTTCATCCGCTCTAACACTGCTTTTCTTGGTTTTCCTCCGCACTAACCCCTCTTTTCTTCCATTTCCTCCACTCTAACCCCACTTTTCTTGGCTTTCCTCCACACTAACACCGCTTTTCTTGGTTTTCCTAAGCTCTAACCCAGCTTTTCTTGGTTTTCCTCCGTACTAACTTCGCTTTTCTTGGTTTTCTTTTGCTCTAACTATGCTTTACTTGGTTTTCCTCCGCTCTAATCCTGCTTTTCCTTGTTTTCCTCCTTTCTAACCCCGCTTTTCTTGGTTTTCCTCTGCTCTATCCCAACTTTTCTTGGTTTTCCTCCCTACTATCCCCGCTTTTCTTTGTTTTTCTCCGCTCTAACCCCACTTTTCATGCTTTTCCTCCGCTGTAACCCCGCTTTTCTTGGTTTTCCTTCGTTCTAACCCCGCTTTTCTTGGTTTTCCTACGCTCTAACACCACTTTTCTTGGTTTTCCTTGGCTCTAACCCCGCTTTTCTTGGTTTTCCTGCGCTCTAACCCCGCTTTCCTTGGTTTTCCTTCGCTATAACCCCGCTTTTCTTGGTTTTCCTACGCTCTAACCCAGCTTTTCTTGGTTTTCCTCCGCTCTAACCCCGCTTTTCTTGGTTTTCCTTTGCTCTAACCCTGTTTATGTTGGTTTTTCTCTGCTCTAACGCCGCTTTTCTTGGTTTTCCTCCCTTCTATCCCTGCTTTTCTTGGTTTTTCTCCGCTCTAACCCCGTTTCTCTTGGTTTTACTCTTCTCTAACCCCTCTTTTCTTGGTTTTCCTCCGCACTAACCCCGCTTTTCTTGGTTTTTCTCCGATCTAACCCAGCTTTTCATGGTTTTTCTCCACTCTAGCCATGCTATTCTCAGATTTCTGCTGCTCTAACCGCGCTTTTCTTCGTTTTCTTCCTCTCTAACTCCTTTTTCCTGGTTTTCCTCCGCACTAACCCCGCCTTTCTTGGTTATCCTGTGCACTTACTCCGCTTTTCTTGGTTTTCCTCCGCTCTAACTTCACTTTTCTTGGTTTTCCTCCGCTCTAACCCCGCTTTTCTTGGTTTTCCTTTGCTCCAACCCCGCTTTTCTTGGTTTTCCTCCGCTCTAACCCCGCTTTTCTTGGTTTTCCTCCGCACTAACCCCTCTTTTCTTGGTTTTCCTCCGCACTAACCCCGCTTTTCTTGGTTTTTCTCCGCTCTAACCCAGCTTTTCATGGTTTTTCTCCACTCTAACCATGCTTTTCTCAAATTTCTGCTGCTCTAACCGCGCTTTTCTTCGTTTTCTTCCTCTCTAAATTCTTTTTCTTGGTTTTCCTCCGATCTAATCCCGCTTTTCTTGGTTTCCCTCTGCACTTATTCTGCTTTTCTTCGTTTTCCTCCGCTCTAACTTCGCTTTTCTTGGTTTTCCTCCGCCCTAACCCCGCTTTACTTGGTTTTCCTCTGCACTACCCCTTTTTTCTTGGTTTTCCTCTGCACTAACCCCGCTTTCCTTGGTTTTTCTCCGCTCTAACCCAGCTTTTCATCGTTTTTCTCCACTCTAACCATGCTTTTCTCGGATTTCTGCTGCTCCAACCACGCTTTTCTACGTTTTATTCCGACCTAACTCTGCTTTACTTGGTTTTCCTCCGCTCTAACCCCGCTTTTCTTGGTTTTCCTTTGCTCTAACCCCGCTTTTCTTGGTTTTCCTCCGCTCTAACCCCGTTTTCTTGGTTTTTCTCCGCTCTAACCCCGCTTTTCTTGGTTTTCCTCCTTTCTATCCTCGCTTTTCTTGGTTTTCCTGCGCTCTAACCCCGCTTTTCTTGGTTTTTCTCTGCTCTAACCCCATTTCTCTTGGTTTTCCTCCGCTCTAACACCGCTTTCCTTGGTTTTCCTCCCCTCTAACCCCGCTTTTCTTGGTTTTCCTCCGCACTAACCCTGCTCTTCTTGGTTTTCCTCCGCACTAACCCCGCTTTTCTTGGTTTTTCTCCACTCTAACCCAGCTTTTCATGGTTTTTCTTTACTCTAACCATGCTTTTCTCGGATTTCCGCTGCTCCAACCACGCTTTTCTACATTTTATTCCATTCTAACTCTGCTTTACTTGGTTTTCCTCCGCTCTAACCCCGCTTTTCTTGGTTTTCCTCTGCTCTAACCCTGCTTTTCTTGGTTTTCATTAGATCTAACCCCGCTTTTCTTGGTTTTCCTCCGCTCTAATCCCGCTTTTCTTTGTTTTCCTCCTTTCTAACCACGCATTTCTTGGTTTTC
Organism: Coturnix japonica; assembly: GCF_054131305.1. Taxonomy (NCBI): domain Eukaryota; kingdom Metazoa; phylum Chordata; class Aves; order Galliformes; family Phasianidae; genus Coturnix; species Coturnix japonica. Next base: position 34,795,506 of record NC_140669.1, read on the forward strand.
CTCTGCTCTATCCCAGCTTTTCTTGGTTTTCCTCCCTTCTATCCCTGCTTTTCTTGGTTTTTCTCCGCTCTAAACCCGTTTCTCTTGGTTTTCCTCCGCTCTAACACCGCTTTCCTTGGTTTTCCTTCGCTCTAACACTGATTTTCTTGGTTTTCCTCCGCTCTAACCCAGCTTTTCTTGGTTTTCCTCAGCTGTAACCCAGCTTTTCATGCTTTTCCTCCGCTCTAACCCCGCTTTTCTTGGTTTTCCTCCTTTCTAACCCCGCTTTTCTTGGTTTTCCTTTACACGTATTCTGCTTTTCTTGATTTTCCTCCGCTCTAACCCTGCTTTACTTGGTTTTCCTCCTCACTAACATCTTTTTTCTTGGTTTTCCTCTGCACTAACCCCGCTTTTCTTGGTTTTTCTCCGCTCTAACCCAGCTTTTCATCGTTTTTCTCCACTCTAACCATGCTTTTCTCAGATTTCTGCTGCTCCAACCACGCTTTTCTACGTTTTATTCCGTTCTAACTTTGCTTTACTTGGTTTTCCTCCGCTCTAATCCCGCTTTTCTTGGTTTTCCTCCGCTCTAACCCCGCTTATCTTGGTTTTCCTCTGCTATAACCCTGCTTTTCTTGGTTTTCCTACGCTCTAACCCAGCTTTTCTTGGTTTTCCTCCGCACTAACTTCCCTTTTCTTTGTTTTCCTCCTTTCTAACCCTGCTTTTCTTGGTTTTCCTCCGCTCTATCCCAGCTTTTCTTGGTTTTCCTCCGCTCTAACCCAGCTTTTCTTGGTTTTCATCTTCTCTAACCCCGCTTTTCTTGGTTTTCCTCCGCTCTAACTTCACTATTCTTGGTTTTCCATTGCTCTAACCCCGCTTTTCTTGGTTTTTCTCCACTCTAACCCAGCTTTTCATCGTTTTTCTCCACTCTAACCATGCTTTTCTCGGATTTCTGCTGCTCCAACCACGCTTTTCTACGTTTTATTCCGTTCTAACTCTGCTTTACTTGGTTTTCCTCCGCTCTAACCCAGCTTTTCTTCGTTTTCCTTTGCTCTAACCCCGCTTTTCTTGGTTTTCCTCCACACTAACCCCTCTTTTCTTGGTTTTCCTCCGCACTAACCCCGCTTTTCTTTTTTTCCTTTGCTCTAACCCAGCTTTTCTTGGTTTCTCTCCACTCTAACCATGCTTTTCTCGGATTTCTGCTGCTCTAACCGCGCTTTTCCTCGTTTTCTTCCTCTCTAAATTCTTTTTCTTGGTTTTCCTCCGATCTAACCTTGCTTTTCGTGGTTTTCCTCCGCACTTATTCTGCTTTTCTTGGTTTTCCTCCGCTCTAACTTCGCTTTTCTTGGTTTTCCTCCGCTCTAACCCCGCTTTTCTTGGTTTTCCTCCGCTCTAACCCCGCTTTTTTTGGTTTTCCTCCGCTCTAACCCCGCTTTTCTTGGTTTTCCTCCGCACTAACCCCGCTTTCCTTGGTTTTTCTCCACTCTAACCCAGCTTTTCATGGTTTTTCTCTACTCTAACCATGCTTTTCTCGGATTTCTGCTGCTCTAACCGCGCTATTCCTCGTTTTCTTCCTCTCTAAATTATTTTCTTGGTTTTCCTCCGCTCTAACCCCGCTTTTCTTGGTTTTCCTCCGCTCTATCCCAGCTTTTCTTGGTTTTCCTCCGCTCTAACCACGCTTTTCTTGGTTTTCCTCTGCACTAACCCCGCTTTTCTTGGTTTTTCTCCGCTCTAACCCCGATTTTCTTGGTTTTCCTACGCTATAACCACGATTTTCTTGGTTTTCCTACGCTCTAACCCCGCTTTTCTTGGTTTTCCTCCGCACTAACCCCGCTTTTCTTGGTTTTTCTCCACTCTAACCCAGCTTTTCTTGGTTTTTCTCCACTCTAACAATGCTTTTCTCGGATTTCTGCTGCTCTAACCGCGCTTTTCTTCGTTTTCCTCCTCTCTAACTTCTTTTTCTTGGTTTTCCTCCGCTCTAACCCCGCTTTTCTTGGTTATCCTCCGCACTTATTCCGCTTTTCTTGGTTTTCCTCCGCTCTAACTTCGCTTTTCTTGGTTTTCCTCCGCTCTAACCCCGCTTTTCTTGGTTTTCCTCGGCTCTAACCCCGCTTTTATTAATTTTCCTCCACTCTAACCGTGTTTTCTTGGTTTTTCTCCGCTCTAACCCCGCTTTTCTTGGTTTTCCGCCCTTCTATCCTCGCTTTTCTTGTTTTTTCTGCGCTCTAACCCCGCTTTTCTTGGTTTTTCTCCGCTCTAACCCCATTTCTCTTGGTTTTCCTCCGCTCTAACACCGCTTTTCTTGGTATTCCTCCGCTCTAACCCCGCATTTCTTGGTTTTCCTCCGCACTTACCCCGCTTTTTTGGTTTTCCTCCACTCTAACCCAGCTTTTCATGGTGTTTCTTCACTCTAACCATGCTTTTCTCGGATTTCTGCTACTCCAACCACGCTTTTCTACGTTTTATTCCGTTCGAACTCTGCTTTACTTGGTTTCCTTCGCTCTAACCCCGCTTTTCTTGGTTTTCCTGTGCTCTAACCCTGCTTTTCTTGGTTTTCCTACGCTATAACCACGATTTTCTTGGTTTTCCTACGCTCTAACCCAGCTTTTCTTGGTTTTCCTCTGCACTAACCCCACTTTTCTTGGTTTTCTCCACTCTAACCCAGCTTTTCATGGTTTTTCTCCACTCTAACCATGCTTTTCTCGGATTTCTGCTGCTCCAACCACGCTTTTCTACGTTTTATTCTGTTGTAACTCCGCTTTACTTGGTTTTCCTCCTCTCTAACCCCGCTTTTCTTGGTTTTCATCCGCTCTAACACTGCTTTTCTTGGTTTTCCTCCGCACTAACCCCTCTTTTCTTTTTTTTCCTCCACTCTAACCCCACTTTTCTTGGTTTTCCTTCACACTAACACCGCTTTTCTTGGTTTTCCTACGCTCTAACCCAGCTTTTCTTCGTTTTCCTCCGTACTAACTTCGCTTTTCTTGGTTTTCTTTTGCTCTAACTATGCTTTTCTTGGTTTTCCTCCGCTCTAATCCCGCTTTTCTTTGTTTTCCTCCTTTCTATCCCCGCTTTTCTTGGTTTTCCTCTGCTCTATCCCAGCTTTTCTTGGTTTTCCTTTCTACTATCCCCGCTTTTCTTTGTTTTTCTCCGCTCTAACCCCGTTTCTCTTGGTTTTCCTCCGCTCTAACACCGCTTTTCTTGGTTTTCCTTTGCTCTAACACCGCTTTTCTTGGTTTTCCTCTGCTCTAACCCCTCTTTTCTTGGTTTTCCTCAGCTCTAACCCCACTTTTCATGTTTTTACTCCGCTCTAACCCCGCTTTTCTTGGTTTTCCTTCGTTCTAACCCCGCTTTTCTTTGTTTTCCTCCGCACTTATTCTGCTTTTCTTGGTTTTCATCCGCTCTAACCCCGCTTTTCTTGGTTTTCCTCCGCTCTAACTTCACTATTCTTGCTTTTCCATTGCTCTAACCCCGCTTTTCTTGGTTTTCCTCCGCTCTAATTCCGCTTTTCTTGGTTTTTCTCCACTCCTACCCAGCTTTTCATCGTTTTTCTCCACTCTAGCCATGCTTTTCTCGGATTTCTGCTGCTCTAACCACGCTTTTCTTCGTTTTCTTCCATTCTAACTCTGCTTTACTTGGTTTTCCTCCGCTCTAACCCCGCTTTTCTTGTTTTTCCTCCCTTCTATCCACGCTTTTCTTGATTTTCCTCCGCTCTAACCCAGCTTTTCTTGGTTTTCCTCCGCACTAACTTCGCTTTTCTTGGTTTTCCTTTGCTCTAACCCCGCTTTTCTTGGTTTTCCTCCGTTCTATCTTCGCTTTTCTCGGTTTTCCTCCGCACTAACCCCGCTTTTCTTGTTTTTTCTCCGCTCTAACCCAGCTTTTCATGGTTTTTCTCCACTCTAACCATGCTTTTCTCAAATTTCTGCTGCTCTAACCGCGCTTTTCTTCGTTTTCTTCCTCTCTAAATTCTTTTTCTTGGTTTTCCTCCGATCTAATCCCGCTTTTCTTGGTTTCCCTCTGCACTTATTCCGCTTTTCTTCGTTTTCCTCCGCTCTAACTTCGCTTTTCTTGGTTTTCCTCCGCCCTAACCCCGCTTTACTTGGTTTTCCTCTGCACTCCCCCTTTTTTCTTGGTTTTCCTCTGCACTAACCCCGCTTTCCTTGGTTTTTCTCCGCTCTAACCCAGCTTTTCATCGTTTTTCTCCACTCTAACCATGCTTTTCTCGGATTTCTGCTGCTCCAACCACGCTTTTCTACGTTTTATTCCGACCTAACTCTGCTTTACTTGGTTTTCCTCCGCTCTAACCCCGCTTTTCTTGGTTTTCCTTTGCTCTAACCCCGCTTTTCTTGGTTTTCCTCCGCTCTAACCCCGTTTTCTTGGTTTTTCTCCGCTCTAACCCCGCTTTTCTTGGTTTTCCTCCTTTCTATCCTCGCTTTTCTTGGTTTTTCTGCGCTCTAACCCCGCTTTTCTTGGTTTTTCTCTGCTCTAACCCCGTTTCTCTTGGTTTTCCTCCGCTCTAACACCGCTTTCCTTGGTTTTCCTCCCCTCTAACCCCGCTTTTCTTGGTTTTCCTCCGCACTAACCCCGCTCTTCTTGGTTTTCCTCCGCCCTAACCCCGCTTTTCTTGGTTATTCTCCGCTCTAACCCAGCTTTTCATGGTTTTTCTCCACTCTAACCATGCTTTTCTCAAATTTCTGCTGCTCTAACCGCGCTTTTCTTCGTTTTCTTCCTCTCTAAATTCTTTTTCTTGGTTTTCCTCCGATCTAATCCCGCTTTTCTTGGTTTCCCTCTGCACTTATTCCGCTTTTCTTCGTTTTCCTCCGCTCTAACTTCGCTTTTCTTGGTTTTCCTCCGCCCTAACCCCGCTTTACTTGGTTTTCCTCTGCACTCCCCCTTTTTTCTTGGTTTTCCTCTGCACTAACCCCGCTTTCCTTGGTTTTTCTCCGCTCTAACCCAGCTTTTCATCGTTTTTCTCCACTCTAACCATGCTTTTCTCGGATTTCTGCTGCTCCAACCACGCTTTTCTACGTTTTATTCCGACCTAACTCTGCTTTACTTGGTTTTCCTCCGCTCTAACCCCGCTTTTCTTGGTTTTCCTTTGCTCTAACCCCGCTTTTCTTGGTTTTCCTCCGCTCTAACCCCGTTTTCTTGGTTTTTCTCCGCTCTAACCCCGCTTTTCTTGGTTTTCCTCCTTTCTATCCTCGCTTTTCTTGGTTTTTCTGCGCTCTAACCCCGCTTTTCTTGGTTTTTCTCTGCTCTAACCCCGTTTCTCTTGGTTTTCCTCCGCTCTAACACCGCTTTCCTTGGTTTTCCTCCCCTCTAACCCCGCTTTTCTTGGTTTTTCTCTGCACTAACCCCGCTCTTCTTGGTTTTCCTCCGCCCTAACCCCGCTTTTCTTGGTTTTTCTCCGCTCTAACCCCGCTTTTCTTGGTTTTCCTTTGCTCTAACCCCGCTTTTCTTGGTTTTCCTCCGCTCTAACCCCGTTTTCTTGGTTTTTCTCCGCTCTAACCCCGCTTTTCTTGGTTTTCCTCCTTTCTATCCTCGCTTTTCTTGGTTTTTCTGCGCTCTAACCCCGCTTTTCTTGGTTTTTCTCTGCTCTAACCCCGTTTCTCTTGGTTTTCCTCCGCTCTAACACCGCTTTCCTTGGTTTTCCTCCCCTCTAACCCCGCTTTTCTTGGTTTTCATCCGCACTAACCCCGCTCTTCTTGGTTTTCCTCCGCCCTAACCCCGCTTTTCTTGGTTTTTCTCCGCTCTAACCCAGCTTTTCATGGTTTTTCTCCCCTCTAACCCCGCTTTTCTTGGTTTTTCTCTGCACTAACCCCGCTCTTCTTGGTTTTCCTCCGCACTAACCCCGCTTTTCTTGGTTTTTCTCCACTCTAACCCAGCTTTTCATGGTTTTTCTTTACTCTAACCATGCTTTTCTCGGATTTCCGCTGCTCCAACCACGCTTTTCTACGTTTTATTCCATTCTAACTCTGCTTTACTTGGTTTTCCTCCGCTCTAACCCCGCTTTTCTTGGTTTTCGTCTGCTCTAACCCTGCTTTTCTTGGTTTTCATTAGATCTAACCCCGCTTTTCTTGGTTTTCCTCCGCTCTAATCCCGCTTTTCTTTGTTTTCCTCCTTTCTAACCACGCATTTCTTGGTTTTCCTCTGCTCTATCCCAGCTTTTCTTGGTTTTCCTCCCTTCTATCCCTGCTTTTCTTGGTTTTTCTCCGCTCTAAACCCGTTTCTCTTGGTTTTCCTCCGCTCTAACACCGCTTTCCTTGGTTTTCCTTCGCTCTAACACTGCTTTTCTTGGTTTTCCTCCGCTCTAACCCAGCTTTTCTTGGTTTTCCTCAGCTGTAACCCAGCTTTTCATGCTTTTCCTCCGCTCTAACCCCGCTTTTCTTGGTTTTCCTCCTTTCTAACCCCGCTTTTCTTGGTTTTCCTTTACACTTATTCTGCTTTTCTTGATTTTCCTCCGCTCTAACCCTGCTTTACTTGGTTTTCCTCCTCACTAACCCCTTTTTTCTTGGTTTTCCTCTGCACTAACCCCGCTTTTCTTGGTTTTTCTCCGCTCTAACCCAGCTTTTCATCGTTTTTCTCCACTCTAACCATGCTTTTCTCAGATTTCTGCTGCTCCAACCACGCTTTTCTACGTTTTATTCCGTTCTAACTTTGCTTTACTTGGTTTTCCTCCGCTCTAACCCCGCTTTTCTTGGTTTTCCTCGGCTCTAACCCCGCTTATCTTGATTTTCCTCTGCTATAACCCTGCTTTTCTTGGTTTTCCTACGCTCTAACCCAGCTTTTCTTGGTTTTCCTCCGCACTAACTTCCCTTTTCTTTGTTTTCCTCCTTTCTAACCCTGCTTTTCTTGGTTTTCCTCCGCTCTATCCCAGCTTTTCTTGGTTTTCCTCCGCTCTAACCCCGCTTTTCTTGGTTTTCATCCGCTCTAACCCCGCTTTTCTTGGTTTTCCTCCGCTCTAACTTCACTATTCTTGGTTTTCCATTGCTCTAACCCCGCTTTTCTTGGTTTTTCTCCACTCTAACCCAGCTTTTCATCGTTTTTCTCCACTCTAACCATGCTTTTCTCGGATTTCTGCTGCTCCAACCACGCTTTTCTACGTTTTATTCCGTTCTAACTCTGCTTTACTTGGTTTTCCTCCGCTCTAACCCCGCTTTTCTTCGTTTTCCTTTGCTCTAACCCCGCTTTTCTTGGTTTTCCTCCGCACTAACCCCTCTTTTCTTGGTTTTCCTCCGCAATAACCCCGCTTTTCTTGGTTTTCCTTTGCTCTAACCCAGCTTTTCATGGTTTCTCTCCACTCTAACCATGCTTTTCTCGGATTTCTGCTGCTCTAACCGCGCTTTTCCTCGTTTTCTTCCTCTCTAAATTCTTTTTCTTGGTTTTCCTCCTATCTAACCCCGCTTTTCGTGGTTTTCCTCCGCACTTATTCTGCTTTTCTTGGTTTTCCTCCGCTCTAACTTCGCTTTTCTTGGTTTTCCTCCGCTCTAACCCCGCTTTTCTTGGTTTTCCTCCGCTCTAACCCCGCTTTTTTTGGTTTTCCTCCGCTCTAACCCCGCTTTTCTTGGTTTTCCTCCGCACTAACCCCGCTTTCCTTGGTTTTTCTCCACTCTAACCCAGCTTTTCATGGTTTTTCTCTACTCTAACCATGCTTTTCTCGGATTTCTGCTGCTCTAACCGCGCTATTCCTCGTTTTCTTCCTCTCTAAATTATTTTCTTGGTGTTCCTCCGCTCTAACCCCGCTTTTCTTGGTTTTCCTCCGCTCTAACCACGCTTTTCTTGGTTTTCCTCTGCTCTAACCCCGCTTTTCTTGGTTTTTCTCCGCTCTAACCCCGATTTTCTTGGTTTTCCTCCGCTCTAACCCCGCTTTTCTTGGTTTTCCTCCGCTCTAACCCCGCTTTTCTTGGTTTTCCTCCGCACTAACCCCGCTTTTCTTGGTTTTTCTCCACTCTAACCCAGCTTTTCTTGGTTTTTCTCCACTCTAACCATGCTTTTCTCGGATTTCTGCTGCTCTAACCGCGCTTTTCTTCGTTTTCCTCCTCTCTAACTTCTTTTTCTTGGTTTTCCTCCGCTCTAACCCCGCTTTTCTTGGTTATCCTCCGCACGTATTCCGCTTTTCTTGGTTTTCCTCCGCTCTAACTTCGCTTTTCTTGGTTTTCCTCCGCTCTAACCCCGCTTTTCTTGGATTTTCTCTGCTCTAACCCCGATTTTCTTGGTTTTCCTCCGCTCTAATCCCGCTTTTCTTGGTTTTCCTCCGCTCTGACCCCGCTTTTCTTGGTTTTCCTCCGCACTAACCCCGCTTTTCTTGGTTTTCCTCCACTCTAACCCAGCTTTTCATGGTTTTTCTCCACTCTAACCATGCTTTTCTCGGATTTCTGCTGCTCCAACCACGCTTTTCTACGTTTTATTCCGTTCGAACTCTGCCTTACTTGGTTTCCTTCGCTCTAACCCCGCTTTTCTTGGTTTTCCTGTGCTCTAACCCTGCTTTTCTTGGTTTTCCTACGCTATAACCACGATTTTCTTGGTTTTCCTACGCTCTAACCCAGCTTTTCTTGGTTTTCCTCTGCACTGACCCCACTTTTCTTGGTTTTCTCCACTCTAACCCAGCTTTTCATGGTTTTTCTCCACTCTAACCATGCTTTTCTCGGATTTCTGCTGCTCCAACCACGCTTTTCTACGTTTTATTCCGTTCTAACTCCGCTTTACTTGGTTTTCCTCCTCTCTAACCCCGCTTTTCTTGGTTTTCATCCGCTCTAACACTGCTTTTCTTGGTTTTCCTCCGCACTAACCCCTCTTTTCTTCCTTTTCCTCCACTCTAACCCCACTTTTCTTGGTTTTCCTTCACACTAACACCGCTTTTCTTGGTTTTCCTACGCTCTAACCCAGCTTTTCTTCGTTTTCCTCCGTACTAACTTCGCTTTTCTTGGTTTTCTTTTGCTCTAACTATGCTTTTCTTGGTTTTCCTCCGCTCTAATCCCGCTTTTCTTTGTTTTCCTCCTTTCTAACCCCGCTTTTCTTGGTTTTCCTCTGCTCTATCCCAGCTTTTCTTGGTTTTCCTTTCTACTATCCCCGCTTTTCTTTCTTTTTCTCCGCTCTAACCCCGTTTCTCTTGGTTTTCCTCTGCTCTAACACCGCTTTTCTTGGTTTTCCTTTGCTCTAACACCGCTTTTCTTGGTTTTCCTCTGCTCTAACCCCTCTTTTCTTGGTTTTCCTCAGCTTTAACCCCACTTTTCATGTTTTTGCTCCGCTCTAACCCCGCTTTTCTTGGTTTTCCTTCGTTCTAACCCCGCTTTTCTTTGTTTTCCTCCGCACTTATTCTGCTTTTCTTGGTTTTCATCCGCTCTAACCCTGCTTTTCTTGGTTTTCCTCCGCTCTAACTTCACTATTCTTGCTTTTCCATTTCTCTAACCCCGCTTTTCTTGGTTTTCCTCCGCTCTAATTCCGCTTTTCTTGGTTTTTCTCCACTCCTAATCAGCTTTTCATCGTTTTTCTCCACTCTAGCCATGCTTTTCTCGGATTTCTGCTGCTCTGACCACGCTTTTCTTCGTTTTCTTCCATTCAAACTCTGCTTTACTTGATTTTCCTCCGCTCTAACCCCGCTTTTCTTGTTTTTCCTCCCTTCTATCCACGCTTTTCTTGATTTTCCTCCGCTCTAACCCAGCTTTTCTTTTTTTTCCTCCGCACTAACTTCGCTTTTCTTGGTTTTCCTTTGCTCTAACCCTGCTTTACTTGGATTTCCTCCGCTCTAACCCCGCTTTTCTTGGTTTTCCTCCTTTCTAAACCCGCTTTTCTTGGTTTTCATCCGCTCTAACCCCGCTTTTCTTGGTTTTCCTCCGCTCTAACACCGCTTTTCTTGGTTTTTCTCCGCTCTAACCCCGATTTTCTTGGTTTTCCTCCGCTCTAACCCCGCTTTTCTTGGTTTTCCACCGCTCTAACCCCGCTTTTCTTGGTTTTCCTCCGCACTAACCCCGCTTTTCTTGGTTTTTCTCCACTCTAACCCAGCTTTTCTTGGTTTTTCTCCACTCTAACCATGCTTTTCTTGGATTTCTGCTGCTCTAACCGCGCTTTTCTTCGTTTTCCTCCTCTCTAACTTCTTTTTCTTGGTGTTCCTCCGCTCTAAACCCGCTTTTCTTGGTTATCCTCCGCACTTATTCCGCTTTTCTTGGTTTTCCTCCGCTCTAACTTCGCTTTTCTTGGTTTTTCTGCGCTTTAACCCCGCTTTTCTTGGTTTTTCTCCGCTCTAACCCCATTTCTCTTGGTTTTCCACCGCTCTAACACCGCTTTTGTTGGTATTCCTCCGCTCTAACCCCGCATTTCTTGGTTTTCCTTTGCTCTAACCCCGCTTTTCTTGGTTTTCCTCCGCTCTAACCCCGCTTTTCTTGGTTTTCCTCCGCACTAACCCCGCTTTTCTTGGTTTTCCTCCACTCTAACCCAGCTGTTCATGGTTTTTCTCCACTCTAACCATGCTTTTCTCGGATTTCTGCTGCTCCAACCACGCTTTTCTACGTTTTATTCCGTTCGAACTCTGCTTTACTTGGTTTCCTTCGCTCTAACCCCGCTTTTCTTGGTTTTCCTCTTCTCTAACCCTGCTTTTCTTGGTTTTCCTACGCTATAACCACGATTTTCTTGGTTTTCCTACGCTCTAACCCAGCTTTTCTTGGTTTTCCTCTGCACTAACCCCACTTTTCTTGGTTTTCTCCACTCTAACCCAGCTTTTCATGGTTTTTCTCCACTCTAACCATGCTTTTCTCGGATTTCTGCTGCTCCAACCACGCTTTTCTACGTTTTATTCCGTTCTAACTCCGCTTTACTTGGTTTTCCTCCTCTCTAACCCCGCTTTTCTTGGTTTTCATCCGCTCTAACACTGCTTTTCTTGGTTTTCCTCCGCACTAACCCCTCTTTTCTTCCTTTTCCTCCACTCTAACCCAACTTTTCTTGGTTTTCCTTCACACTAACACCGCTTTACTTGGTTTTCCTACGCTCTAACCCAGCTTTTCTTCGTTTTCCTCCGTACTAACTTCGCTTTTCTTGGTTTTCTTTTGCTCTAACTATGCTTTTCTTGGTTTTCCTCCGCTCTAATCCCGCTTTTCTTTGTTTTCCTCCTTTCTAACCCCGCTTTTCTTGGTTTTCCTCTGCTCTATCCCAGCTTTTCTTGGTTTTCCTTTCTACTATCCCCGCTTTTCTTTCTTTTTCTCCGCTCTAACCCCGTTTCTCTTGGTTTTCCTCCGCTCTAACACCGCTTTTCTTGGTTTTCCTTTGCTCTAACACCGCTTTTCTTGGTTTTCCTCTGCTCTAACCCCTCTTTTCTTGGTTTTCCTCAGCTCTAACCCCACTTTTCATGTTTTTGCTCCGCTCTAACCCCGCTTTTCTTGGTTTTCCTTCGTTCTAACCCCGCTTTTCTTTGTTTTCCTCCGCACTTATTCTGCTTTTCTTGGTTTTCATCCGCTCTAACCCCGCTTTTCTTGGTTTTCCTCCGCTCTAACTTCACTATTCTTGCTTTTCCATTGCTCTAACCCCGCTTTTCTTGGTTTTCCTCCGCTCTAATTCCGCTTTTCTTGGTTTTTCTCCACTCCTACCCAGCTTTCCATCGTTTTTCTCCACTCTAGCCATGCTTTTCTCGGATTTCTGCTGCTCTAACCACGCTTTTCTTCGTTTTCTTCCATTCTAACTCTGCTTTACTTGATTTTCCTCCGCTCTAAACCCGCTTTTCTTGTTTTTCCTCCCTTCTATCCACGCTTTTCTTGATTTTCCTCCGCTCTAACCCAGCTTTTCTTGGTTTTCCTCCGCACTAACTTCGCTTTTCTTGGTTTTCCTTTGCTCTAACCCTGCTTTACTTGGATTTCCTCCGCTCTAACCCCGCTTTTCTTGGTTTTCCTCCTTTCTAAACCCTCTTTTCTTGGTTATCTTCCGCTCTAACCCCGCTTTTCTTGGTTTTCCTCCGCTCTAACCCCGCTTTTCTTGGTTTCTCTCCGCTCTAACCCCGATTTTCTTGGTTTTCCTCCGCTCTAACCCCGCTTTTCTTGGTTTTCCACCGCTCTAACCTCGCTTTTCTTGGTTTTCCTCCGCACTAACCCCGCTTTTCTTGGTTTTTCTCCACTCTAACCCAGCTTTTCTTGGTTTTTCTCCACTCTAACCATGCTTTTCTTGGATTTCTGCTGCTCTAACCGCGCTTTTCTTCGTTTTCCTCCTCTCTAACTTCTTTTTCTTGGTGTTCCTCCGCTCTAACCCCGCTTTTCTTGGTTATCCTCCGCACTTATTCCGCTTTTCTTGGTTTTCCTCCGCTCTAACTTCGCTTTTCTTGGTTTTTCTGCGCTTTAACCCCGCTTTTCTTGGTTTTTCTCCGCTCTAACCCCATTTCTCTTGGTTTTCCACCGCTCTAACACCGCTTTTGTTGGTATTCCTCCGCTCTAACCCCGCATTTCTTGGTTTTCCTCCGCACTAACCCCGTCTTTCTTGGTTTTACTCCACTCTAACCCAGCTTTTCATGGTTTTTCTCCACTCTAACCATGCTTTTCTCGGATTTCTGCTGCTCCAACCACGCTTTTCTACGTTTTATTCTGTTCTAACTCTGCTTTACTTGGTTTCCTCCGCTCTAACCCCGCTTTTCTTGGTTTTCCTCTGCTCTAACCCTGCTTTTCTTGGTTTTCCTACGCTATAACCACGATTTTCTTGGTTTTCCTACGCTCTAACCCAGCTTTTCTTGGTTTTCCTCTGCACTAACCCCGCTTTTCCTGGTTTTTCTCCACTCTAACCCAGCTTTTCATGGTTTTTCTCCACTCTAACCATGCTTTTCTCGGATTTCTGCTGCTCCAACCACGCTTTTCTACGTTTTATTCCGTTCTAACTCCGCTTTACTTGGTTTTCCTCCTCTCTAACCCCGCTTTTCTTGGTTTTCCTCCGCTCTAACACTGCTTTTCTTGGTTTTCCTCCGCACTAACCCCGCTTTTCTTCCTTTTCGTCCATTCTAACCCCACTTTTCTTGGTTTTCCTCCACACTAACACCGCTTTTCTTGGATTTCCTACGCTCTAACCCAGTTTTTCTTCGTTTTCCTCCGTACTAACTTCGCTTTTCTTGGTTTTCTTTTGCTCTAACTATGCTTTTCTTGGTTTTCCTCCGCTCTAATCCCGCTTTTCTTTGTTTTCCTCCTTTCTAACCCCGCTTTCTTGGTTTTCCTCTGCTCTATCCCAGCTTTTCTTGGTTTTCCTCCCTACTATCCCCGCTTTTCTTTGTTTTTCTCCGCTCTAACCCCGTTTCTCTTGGTTTTCCTCCGCTCTAACACCGCTTTTCTTGGTTTTCCTTTGCTCAAACACCGCTTTTCTTGGTTTTCCTCCGCTCTAACCCCTCTTTTCTTGGTTTTCCTCAGCTCTAACCCCACTTTTCATGTTTTTGCTCCGCTCTAACCCCGATTTTCTTGGTTTTCCTTTGTTCTAACCCCGCTTTTCTTTGTTTTCCTCCGCACTTATTCTGTTTTTCTTGGTTTTCATCCGTTCTAACCCCGCTTTTCTTGGTTTTCCTCCGCTCTAACTTCACTTTTCTTGGATTTCAATTGCTCTAACCCCGCTTTTCTTGGTTTTCCTCCGCTCTAATCCCGCTTTTCTTGGTTTTTCTCCGCTCTAACCCCGATTTTCTTGGTTTTCCTCCGCTCTAACCCCGCTTTTCTTGGTTTTCCACCGCTCTAACCCCGCTTTTCTTAGTTTTCCTACACTCTAACCCAGCTTTTCTTGGTTTTCCTCCGTACTACCTTCGCTTTTCTTGGTTTTATTTTGCTCTAACTATGCTTTTCTTGGTTTTCCTCCGCTCTAATCCCGCTTTTCTTTGTTTTCCTCCTTTCTAACCCCGCTTTTCTTGGTTTTCCTCTGCTCTATCCCAGCTTTTTCTGGTTTTCCTCCCTACTGTCCCCGCTTTTCTTGGTTTTTCTCCGCTCTAACCCCGTTTCTCTTGGTTTTCCTCCGCTCTAACACCGCTTTTCTTGGTTTTCCTTTGCTCTAACACCGCTTTTCTTGGTTTTCCTTTGCTCTAACCCCTCTTTTCTTGGTTTTCCTCAGCTCTAACCCCACTTTTCATGTTTTTGCTCCGCTCTAACCCTGCTTTTCTTGGATTTCCTTCGTTCTAACCCCGCTTTTCTTTGTTTTCCTCCGCACTTATTCTGCTTTTCTTGGTTTTCATCCGCTCTAACCCCGCTTTTCTTGGTTTTCCTCCGCTCTAACTTCACTATTCTTGGTTTTCCATTGCTCTAACCCTGCTTTTCTTGGTTTTCCTCCGCTCTAATCCCGCTTTTCTTGGTTTTTCTCCGCTCTAACCCAGCTTTTCATCGTTTTTCTCCACTCTAGCCATGCTTTTCTCGGATTTCTGCTGCTCTAACCACGCTTTTCTTCGTTTTCTTCCATTCTAACTCTGCTTTATTTAGTTTCCTTTGCTCTAACCCTGCTTTACATGGTTTTCCCCCGCTCTAACGCCGCTTTTCTTTGTTTTCCTCATTTCTAACCCCTCTTTTCTTGGTTATTCTCCGCTCTAACCCCGCTTTTCTTGGTTTTCCTCCGCTCTAACTTCGCTTTTCTTGGTTTTCCTACGCTCTAACACCACTTTTCTTGGTTTTCCTCCGCTATAACCCCGCTTTTCTTGGTTTTCCTCCGCTCTAACCCAGCTTTTCTTGGTTTTCCTCCGCTCTAACGCCGCTTTTCTTGGTTTTCCTTAGCTCTAACCCTGCTTTTCTTGGGTTTCCTCCGCTCTAACCCCGCTTTTCTTGGTTTTCCTCCTTTCTAACCCCACTTTTCTTGGTTTTCCTCTGCTCTATCCCCGCTTTTCTTGGTTTTCCTCCGCTCTAACCCCGCTTTTCTTGGTTTTCCTCCGCACTTGTTCCGCTTTTCTTGGTTTTCCTTCGCTCTATCCCAGCTTTTCTTGGTTTTCCTTTGCTCTAACCCTGTTTTTGTTGGTTTTTCTCTGCTCTAACCCCGCTTTTCTTGGTTTTCCTCCTTTCTATCCCTGCTTTTCTTGGTTTTTCTCCGCTCTTACCCCGTTTCTCTTGGTTTTCCTCCGCTCTAACACCGCTTTTCTTGGTTTTCCTCCGTACTGACCCCGCTTTTCTTGGTTTTTCTCTGCTCTATCCCAGCTTTTCATGGTTTTTCTCCACTCTAGCAATGCTATTCTCGGATTTCTGCTGCTCTAACCGCGCTTTTCTTCGTTTTCTTCCTCTCTAACTTCTTTTTCTTGGTTTTCCTCCGCTCTAACTTCGCTTTTCTTGGTTTTCCTCCGCTCTAACCCCGCTTTTCTTGGTTTTCCTCCGCTCTAACCCCGCTTTTCTTGGTTTTCCTCCGCACTAACCCATCTTTTCTTGGTTTTCCTCCGCACTAACCCCGCTTTTCTTAGTTTTTCTCCGCTCTAACCCAGCTTTTCATGGTTATTCTCCACTCTAACCATGCTTTTCTCGGATTTCTGCTGCTCTAACCGCGCCTTTCTTCGTTTTCTTCCACTCTAAATTCTTTTTCTTGGTTTTCCACCGATCTAACCCCGCTTTTCTTGGTTTTCCTCCGCACTAACCCATCTTTTCTTGGTTTTCCTCCGCTCTAACTCCGCTTTTCTTGGTTTTCCTCCGCTCTAACCCTGCTTTTCTTGGTTTTTCTTTGCTCTAACCTTGCTTTTCTTGGTTTTCCTCCGCGCTATCACCTCTTTTCGTGATTTTCCTACGCTCTATCACCACTTTTCTTGGTTTTCCTCCTCTCTATCACCGCTTTTCTTGGCTTTCCTACGCTCTAACACCACTTTTCTTGGTTTTCCTCCGCTCTAACCCCGCTTTTCTTTGTTTTCCTCCTTTCTAACCCCGCTTTCTTGGTTTTCCTCTGCTCTATCCCAGCTTTTCTTGGTTTTCCTCCCTACTATCCCCGCTTTTCTTTGTTTTTCTCCGCTCTAACCCCGTTTCTCTTGGTTTTCCTCCGCTCTAACACCGCTTTTCTTGGTTTTCCTTTGCTCAAACACCGCTTTTCTTGGTTTTCCTCCGCTCTAACCCCTCTTTTCTTGGTTTTCCTCAGCTCTAACCCCACTTTTCATGTTTTTGCTCCGCTCTAACCCCGATTTTCTTGGTTTTCCTTTGTTCTAACCCCGCTTTTCTTTGTTTTCCTCCGCACTTATTCTGTTTTTCTTGGTTTTCATCCGTTCTAACCCCGCTTTTCTTGGTTTTCCTCCGCTCTAACTTCACTATTCTTGGATTTCAATTGCTCTAACCCCGCTTTTCTTGGTTTTCCTCCGCTCTAATCCCGCTTTTCTTGGTTTTTCTCCGCTCTAACCCCGATTTTCTTGGTTTTCCTCCGCTCTAACCCCGCTTTTCTTGGTTTTCCACCGCTCTAACCCCGCTTTTCTTGGTTTTCCTCCGCACTAACCCCGCTTTTCTTGGTTTTTCTCCACTCTAACCCCGCTTTTCTTAGTTTTCCTACGCTCTAACCCAGCTTTTCTTGGTTTTCCTCCGTACTAACTTCGCTTTTCTTGGTTTTATTTTGCTCTAACTATGCTTTTCTTGGTTTTCCTCCGCTCTAATCCCGCTTTTCTTTGTTTTCCTCCTTTCTAACCCCGCTTTTCTTGGTTTTCCTCTGCTCTATCCCAGCTTTTTCTGGTTTTCCTCCCTACTGTCCCCGCTTTTCTTGGTTTTTCTCCGCTCTAACCCCGTTTCTCTTGGTTTTCCTCCGCTCTAACACCGCTTTTCTTGGTTTTCCTTTGCTCTAACACCGCTTTTCTTGGTTTTCCTTTGCTCTAACCCCTCTTTTCTTGGTTTTCCTCAGCTCTAACCCCACTTTTCATGTTTTTGCTCCGCTCTAACCCTGCTTTTCTTGGATTTCCTTCGTTCTAACCCCGCTTTTCTTTGTTTTCCTCCGCACTTATTCTGCTTTTCTTGGTTTTCATCCGCTCTAACCCCGCTTTTCTTGGTTTTCCTCCGCTCTAACTTCACTATTCTTGGTTTTCCATTGCTCTAACCCTGCTTTTCTTGGTTTTCCTCCGCTCTAATCCCGCTTTTCTTGGTTTTTCTCCGCTCTAACCCAGCTTTTCATCGTTTTTCTCCACTCTAGCCATGCTTTTCTCGGATTTCTGCTGCTCTAACCACGCTTTTCTTCGTTTTCTTCCATTCTAACTCTGCTTTATTTAGTTTCCTTTGCTCTAACCCTGCTTTACATGGTTTTCCTCCGCTCTAACGCCGCTTTTCTTTGTTTTCCTCATTTCTAACCCCTCTTTTCTTGGTTATTCTCCGCTCTAACCCCGCTTTTCTTGGTTTTCCTCCGCTCTAACTTCGCTTTTCTTGGTTTTCCTACGCTCTAACACCACTTTTCTTGGTTTTCCTCCGCTATAACCCCGCTTTTCTTGGTTTTCCTCCGCTCTAACCCAGCTTTTCTTGGTTTTCCTCCGCTCTAACGCCGCTTTTCTTGGTTTTCCTTAGCTCTAACCCTGCTTTTCTTGGGTTTCCTCCGCTCTAACCCCGCTTTTCTTGGTTTTCCTCCTTTCTAACCCCACTTTTCTTGGTTTTCCTCTGCTCTATCCCCGCTTTTCTTGGTTTTCCTCCGCTCTAACCCCGCTTTTCTTGGTTTTCCTCCGCACTTGTTCCGCTTTTCTTGGTTTTCCTTCGCTCTATCCCAGCTTTTCTTGGTTTTCCTTTGCTCTAACCCTGTTTTTGTTGGTTTTTCTCTGCTCTAACCCCGCTTTTCTTGGTTTTCCTCCTTTCTATCCCTGCTTTTCTTGGTTTTTCTCCGCTCTTACCCCGTTTCTCTTGGTTTTCCTCCGCTCTAACACCGCTTTTCTTGGTTTTCCTCCGTACTGACCCCGCTTTTCTTGGTTTTTCTCTGCTCTATCCCAGCTTTTCATGGTTTTTCTCCACTCTAGCAATGCTATTCTCGGATTTCTGCTGCTCTAACCGCGCTTTTCTTCGTTTTCTTCCTCTCTAACTTCTTTTTCTTGGTTTTCCTCCGCTCTAACTTCGCTTTTCTTGGTTTTCCTCCGCTCTAACCCCGCTTTTCTTGGTTTTCCTCCGCTCTAACCCCGCTTTTCTTGGTTTTCCTCCGCACTAACCCATCTATTCTTGGTTTCCCTCCGCACTAACCCCGCTTTTCTTAGTTTTTCTCCGCTCTAACCCAGCTTTTCATGGTTATTCTCCACTCTAACCATGCTTTTCTCGGATTTCTGCTACTCTAACCGCGCCTTTCTTCGTTTTCTTCCACTCTAAATTCTTTTTCTTGGTTTTCCACCGATCTAACCCCGCTTTTCTTGGTTTTCCTCCGCACTAACCCATCTTTTCTTGGTTTTCCTCCGCTCTAACTCCGCTTTTCTTGGTTTTCCTCCGCTCTAACCCTGCTTTTCTTGGTTTTTCTTTGCTCTAACCTTGCTTTTCTTGGTTTTCCTCCGCGCTATCACCTCTTTTCGTGATTTTCCTACGCTCTATCACCACTTTTCTTGGTTTTCCTCCGCTCTATCACCGCTTTTCTTGGCTTTCCTACGCTCTAACACCACTTTTCTTGGTTTTCCTCCGCTCTAACCCCGCTTTTCTTGGTTTTCCTCAGCTCTAACCCCGCTTTCCTTGGTTTTCCTCTGCTATAACCCCGCTTTTCTTTGTTTTCCTCCGCTCTAACCCAGATTTTCTTAGTTTTCCTCCGCTCTAACTTCGCTTTTCTTGGTTTTCCTTTGCTCAAACCCTGCTTTTCTTGGGTTTCCTCCGCTCTAACCCCGCTTTTCTTGGTTTTCCTCCGCTCTATCCCCGCTTTTCTTGGTTTTCCTCCGCTCTAACATCGCTTTTCTTGGTTTTTCTCCAATCTAACCCAGCTTTTCATCGTTTTTCTGCACTCTAGCCATGCTTTTCTCGGATTTCTGCTGCTCTAACCACGCTTTTCTTCGTTTTCTTCCATTCTAACTCTGCTTTATTTGGTTTTCCTTTGCTCTAACCCTGCTTTACATGGTTTTCCTCTGCTCTATCCCAGCTTTTCTTGGTTTTATTCCGCTCTAACCCCGCTTTTCTTGGTTTTCATCCGCTCTAACCCCGCTCTTCTTGGTTTTCCTCCGCTCTAACTTCACTATTCTTGGTTTTTCATTGCTCTAACCCCGCTTTTCTTGGTTTTCCTCCGCTCTATCACCGCTTTTCGTGGTTTTCCTACGCTCTATCACCACTTTTCTTGGTTTTCCTCCGCTCTATCACCGCTTTTCTTGGTTTTCCTCCGCTCTAACCCCTTTTTTCTTGGTTTTCCTCCGCTCTAACCCCGCATTTCTTGGTTTTCCTCCGCTCTATCTTCGCTTTTCTTGGTTTTCCTCCGCTCTAACCCCGCTTTTCTTGGTTTTATTACGCACTAACCCCGCTTTTCTTGGTTTTTCTCCACTCTAACCCAGCTTTTCTTGGTTTTTCTCCACTCTAACCATGCTTTTCTCGGATTTCTGCTGCACTAACCGCGCTTTTCTTCGTTTTCCTCCTCTCTAACTTCTTTTTCTTGGTTTTCCTCCGCTCTAACCCCGCTTTTCTTGGTTATCCTCCGCACTTATTCCGCTTTTCTTGGTTTTCCTCCGCTCTAACTTCGCTTTTCTTGGTTTTCCTCCGCTCTATCACCAATTTTCTTGGTTTTCCTCCGCTATAACCCCGCTTTTCTTGGTTTTCCTCCGCTCTAACCCAGCTTTCTTGGTTTTCCTCCGCTCTAACGCCGCTTTTCTTGGTTTTCCTTTGCTCTAACCCTGCTTTTCTTGGGTTTCCTCCGCTCTAACCCCGCTTTTCTTGGTTTTCCTCCTTTCTAACCCCGCTTTTCTTGGTTTTCCTCTGCTCTATCCCCGCTTTTCTTGGTTTTCCTACGCTATAACCACGATTTTCTTGGTTTTCCTCCGCACTAACCCATCTTTTCTTGGTTTTCCTCCGCACTAACCCCGCTTTTCTTAGTTTTTCTCCGCTCTAACCCAGCTTTTCATGGTTTTTCTCCACTCTAACCATGCTTTTCTCGGATTTCTGCTGCTCTAACCGCGCCTTTCTTCGTTTTCTTCCACTCTAAATTCTTTTTCTTGGTTTTCCACTGATCTAACCCCGCTTTTCTTGGTTTTCCTCTGCACTTATTCTGCTTTTCTTGGTTTTCCTCCGCTCTAACTCCGCTTTTCTTGGTTTTCCTCCGCTCTAACCCTGCTTTTCTTGGTTTTTCTTTGCTCTAACCTTGCTTTTCTTGGTTTTCCTCCGCGCTATCACCGCTTTTCGTGATTTTCCTACGCTCTATCACCACTTTTCTTGGTTTTCCTCCGCTCTATCACCGCTTTTCTTGGTTTTCCTACGCTCTAACACCACTTTTCTTGGTTTTCCTCCGCTCTTACCCCGCTTTTCTTGGTTTTCCTCCGCTTTAACCCCGCTTTCCTTGGTTTTCCTCTGCTATAACCCCGCTTTTCTTTGTTTTCCTCTGCTCTAACCCAGCTTTTCTTAGTTTTCCTCCGCTCTAACTTCGCTTTTCTTGGTTTTCCTTTGCTCTAACCCTGCTTTTCTTGGGTTTCCTCTGCTCTAACCCCGCTTTTCTTGGTTTTCCTCTTTTCTAACCCCTCTTTTCTTGGTTTTCCTCCGCTCTATCCCGGCTTTTCTTGGTTTTCCTCCGCTCTAACCCCGCTTTTCTTGGTTTTTCTCCGCTCTAACATCGCTTTTCTTGGTTTTTCTACGCTCTAACCCAGCTTTTCATCGTTTTTCTCCACTCTAGCCATGCTTTTCTCGGATTTCTGCTGCTCTAACCACGCTTTTCTTCGTTTTCTTCCATTCTAACTCTGCTTTATTTGGTTTTCCTTTGCTCTAACCCTGCTTTACATGGTTTTCCTCTGCTCTATCCCAGCTTTTCTTGGTTTTATTCCGCTCTAACCCCGCTTTTCTTGGTTTTCATTAGATTTAACCCCGCTTTTCTTGGTTTTCCTCCGCTCTAACTTCACTATTCTTGGTTTTTCATTGCTCTAACCCCGCTTTTCTTGGTTTTCCTCCGCTCTAATCCCGCTTTTCTTGGTTTTTCTCCAATCTAACCCAGCTTTTCATCGTTTTTCTCCACTCTAGCCATGCTTTTCTCGGATTTCTGCTGCTCTAACCACGCTTTTCTTCGTTTTCTTCCATTCTAACTCTGCTTTATTTGGTTTTCCTTTGCTCTAACCCTGCTTTACATGGTTTTCCTCCGCTCTAACGCCGCTTTTCTTTGTTTTCCTCATTTCTAACCCCTCTTTTCTTGGTTATCCTCCGCTCTAACCCCGCTTTTCTTGGTTTTCCTTCTCTCTAACTTCGCTTTTCTTGGTTTTCCTCCTCTCTAACCCCGCTTTTCTTGGTTTTCCTCCGCTCTAACCCCTTTTTTCTTGGTTTTCCTCCGCTCTAACCCCGCATTTCTTGGTTTTCCTCCGCTCTATCTTCGCTTTTCTTGGTTTTCCTTTGCTCTAACCCTGCTTTTCTTGGTTTTTCTTTGCTCTAACCTTGCTTTTCTTGGTTTTCCTCCGCGCTATCACCGCTTTTCGTGGTTTTCCTACGCTCTATCACCACTTTTCTTGGTTTTCCTCCGCTCTATCACCGCTTTTCTTGGTTTTCCTACGCTCTAACACCACTTTTCTTGGTTTTCCTCCGCTATAACCCCGCTTTTCTTGGTTTTCCTCCGCTCTAACCCAGCTTTTCTTGGTTTTCCTCCGCTCTAACTTCGCTTTTCTTGGTTTTCCTTTGTACTAACCCTGCTTTTCTTGGGTTTCCTCCGCTCTAACCCCGCTTTTCTTGGTTTTCCTCTTTTCTAACCCCTCTTTTCTTGGTTTTCCTCCGCTCTATCCCAGCTTTTCTTGGTTTTCCTCCGCTCTAACCCCGCTTTTCTTGGTTTTCCTCCGCTCTAACCCCGCTTTTCTTGGTTTTCCTCCCTTCTATCCTCGCTTTTCTTGGTTTTTCTGCGCTCTAACCCTGCTTTTCTTGGTTTTTCTCTGCTCTAACCCCGTTTCTCTTGGTTTTTCTCCACTCTAACCATGCTTTTCTCGGATTTCTGCTGCTCTAACCACGCTTTTCTTCGTTTTCTTCCACTCTAAATTCTTTTTCTTGGTTTTCCTCCGATCTAACCCCGCTTTTCTTGGTTATCCTCTGTACTTATTCTGCTTTTCATGGTTTTCCTCCGCTCTAACTTCGCTTTTCTTGGTTTTCCTCCGCTCTAACCCCGCTTTACTTGGTTTTCCTCCACACTAACCCCTTTTTTCTTGGTTTTCCTCCGCTCTAACACCGCTTTTCTTGGTTTTCCTCCGCTCTAACCCCGCTTTTCTTCGTTTTACTCCGCTCTAACCCCGCTTTTCTTGGTTTTCCTCCGCACTAACCCCGCTTTTCTTGGTTTTTCTCCACTCTAACCCAGCTTTTCATGGTTTTTCTCTACTCTAACCATGCTTTTCTCGGATTTCTGCTGCTCTAACCGCACTTTTCCTCGTTTTCTTCCTCTCTAAATTATTTTCTTTGTTTTCCTCCGATCTAACCCCACTTTTCTTGGTTTTCCTCCGCTCTAACCCCGCTTTTCTTGGTTTTCCTTCGCTCTAACCCCGCTTTTCTTGGTTTTCCTCCGCTCTAACCCCCGTTTTGTTGGTTTTTCTCCGCTCTAACCCCGATTTTCTTGGTTTTCCTCCGCACTAACCCCGCATTTCTTGGTTTTCCACCGCTCTAACCTTGCTTTTCTTGGTTTTCCTCCGCACTAACCCCGCTTTTCTTGGTTTTCCACCGCTCTAACCCCGCTTTTCTTGGTTTTCCTCCGCACTTATTCCGCTTTTCTTGGTTTTCCTCTGCTCTAACTTCGCTTTTCTTGGTTTTCCTCCGCTCTAACCCCGCTTTTCTTGGTTTTCCTCCGCTCTAACCCCGCTTTTATTAATTTTCCTCCACTCTAACCCCGTTTTCTTGGTTTTTCTTTGCTCTAACCCCGCTTTTCTTGGTTTTCCTCCCTTCTATCCTCGCTTTTCTTGGTTTTTCTGCGCTCTAACCCCGCTTTTCTTGGTTTTTCTCCGCTCTAACTTCACTATTCTTGGTTTTTCATTGCTCTAACCCCGCTTTTATTAATTTTCCTCCACTCTAACCCCATTTTCTTGGTTTTTCTCGGCTCTAACCCCGCTTTTCTTGGTTTTCCTCCCTTCTATCCTCGCTTTTCTTGTTTTTTCTGCGCTCTAACCCCGCTTTTCTTGGTTTTCCTCCGCTCTAACTTCACTATTCTTGGTTTTTCATTGCTCTAACCCCGCTTTTATTGGTTTTCCTCCGCTCTAATCCCGCTTTTCTTGGTTTTTCTCCGCTCTAACCCAGCTTTTCATCGTTTTTCTCCACTCTAGCAATGCTTTTCTCGGATTTCTGCTGCTCTAACCACGCTTTTCTTCGTTTTCTTCCATTCTAACTCTGCTTTATTTAGTTTCCTTTGCTCTAACCCTGCTTTACATGGTTTTCCTCCGCTCTAACGCCGCTTTTCTTTGTTTTCCTCATTTCTAACCCCTCTTTTCTTGGTTATTCTCCGCTCTAACCCCGCTTTTCTTGGTTTTCCTCCGCTCTAACTTCGCTTTTCTTGGTTTTCCTCCGCTCTAACCCTGCTTTTCTTGGTTTTCCTCCGCTCTAACCCCTTTTTTCTTGGTTTTCCTCCGCTCTAACCCCGCTTTTCTTGTTTTTCCTTCGCTCTATCTTCGCTTTTCTTGGTTTTCCTTTGCTCTACCCCTGCTTTTCTTGGTTTTCCTTTGCTCTAACCCCGCTTTTCTTGGTTTTCCTCCGCGCTATCACCGCTTTTCGTGGTTTTCCTACGCTCTATCACCACTTTTCTTGGTTTTCCTCCGCTCTATCACCGCTTTTCTTGGATTTCCTACGCTCTAACACCACTTTTCTTGGTTTTCCTTTGCTATAACCCCGCTTTTCTTGGTTCTCCTCCGTTCTAACCCAGCTTTTCTTGGTTTTCCTCCGCTCTAACTTCGCTTTTCTTGGTTTTCCTTTGTACTAACCCGGCTTTTCTTGGGTTTCCTCCGCTCTAACCCCGCTTTTCTTGGTTTTCCTCTTTTCTAACCCCTCTTTTCTTGGTTTTCCTCCGCTCTATCCCAGCTTTTCTTGGTTTTCCTCCGCTCTAACCCCGCTTTTCTTGGTTTTCCTCCGCTCTAACCCCGCTTTTCTTGGTTTTCCTCCCTTCTATCCTCGCTTTTCTTGGTTTTCATGCGCTCTGACACTGCTTTTCTTGGTTTATCTCCGCTCTAACTCCGTTTCTCTTGGTTTTTCTCCACTCTAACCATGCTTTTCTCGGATTTCTGCTGCTCTAACCACGCTTTTCTTCGTTTTCTTCCACTCTAAATTCTTTTTCTTGGTTTTCCTCCGATCTAACCCCGCTTTTCTTGGTTATCCTCTGAACTTATTCTGCTTTTCTTGGTTTTCCTCCGCTCTAACTTCGCTTTTCTTGGTTTTCCTCCGCTCTAACTCCGCTTTACTTGATTTTCCTCCGCACTAACCCCTTTTTTCTTGGTTTTCCTCCGCTCTAACCCCGCTTTTCTTGGTTTTCCTCCGCTCTAACCCCGCTTTTCTTGGATTTCCTCTGCTCTAACCCCGCTTTTCTTGGTTTTCCTCCGCTCTAACCTCGCTTTTCTTGGTTTTTCTCCGATCTAACCCCGATTTTCTTGGTTTTCCTCCGCACTAACCCCGCATTTCTTGGTTTTCCACCGCTCTAACCTTGCTTTTATTGGTTTTCCTCCGCACTAACCCCGCTTTTCTTGGTTTTCCTCCGCTCTAACCCCGCTTTTCTTGGTTATCCTCCGCTCTTATTCCGCTTTTCTTGGTTTTCCTCTGCTCTAACTTCGCTTTTCTTGGTTTTCCTTCTCTCTAACCCCGCTTTTCTTGGTTTTCCTCCGCTCTAACCCCGCTTTTATTAATTTTCCTCCGCTCTAACCCCGTTTTCTTGGTTTTTCTCCGCTCTAACCCCGCTTTTCTTGGTTTTCCTCCCTTCTATCCTCGCTTTTCTTGTTTTTTCTGCGCTCTAACCCCGCTTTTCTTGGTTTTCCTCCGCTCTAACTTCACTATTCTTGGTTTTTCATTGCTCTAACCCCGCTTTTCTTGGTTTTCCTCCGCTCTAATCCCGCTTTTCTTGGTTTTTCTCCGCTCTAAACCAGCTTTTCATAGTTTTTCTCCACTCTAGCCATGCTTTTCTCGGATTTCTGCTGCTCTAACCACGCTTTTCTTTGTTTTCTTCCATTCTAACTCTGCTTTATTTAGTTTTCCTTTGCTCTAACCCTGCTTTACATGGTTTTCCTCCGCTCTAACGCCGCTTTTCTTGGTTTTCCTCCTTTCTAAACCCTATTTTCTTGGTTATCCTCCGCTCTAACCCCGCTTTTCTTGGTTTTCCTCCGCTATAACTTCGCTTTTCTTGGTTTTCCTCCGCTCTAACCCTGCTTTTCTTGGTTTTCCTCCGCTCTAGCCCCTTTTTTCTTGGTTTTCCTCCGCTCTAACCCCGCTTTTCTTGGTTTTCCTTCGCTCTATCTTCGCTTTTCTTGGTTTTCCTTTGCTCTACCCCTGCTTTTCTTGGTTTTCCTTTGCTCTAACCCCGCTTTTCTTGGTTTTCCTCCGCGCTATCACCGCTTTTCTTGGTTTTCCTACGCTCTATCACCACTTTTCTTGGTTTTCCTCCGCTCTATCACCGCTTTTCTTGGATTTCCTACGCTCTAACACCACTTTTCTTGGTTTTCCTTTGCTATAACCCCGCTTTTCTTGGTTTTCCTCCGTTCTAACCCAGCTTTTCTTGGTTTTCCTCCGCTCTAACTTCGCTTTTCTTGGTTTTCCTTTGTACTAACCCTGCTTTTCTTGGGTTTCCTCCGCTCTAACCCCGCTTTTCTTGGTTTTCCTCTTTTCTAACCCCTCTTTTCTTGGTTTTCCTCCGCTCTATCCCAGCTTTTCTTGGTTTTCCTCCGCTCTAACCCCGCTTTTCTTGGTTTTCCTCCGCTCTAACCTCGCTTTTCTTGGTTTTCCTCCCTTCTATCCTCGCTTTTCTTGGTTTTCATGCGCTCTGACACTGCTTTTCTTGGTTTTTCTCCGCTCTAACCCCGTTTCTCTTGGTTTTTCTCCACTCTAACCATGCTTTTCTCGGATTTCTGCTGCTCTAACCACGCTTTTCTTCGTTTTCTTCCACTCTAAATTCTTTTTCTTGGTTTTCCTCCGATCTAACCCCGCTTTTCTTGGTTATCCTCTGTACTTATTCTGCTTTTCTTGGTTTTCCTCCGCTCTAACTTCGCTTTTCTTGGTTTTCCTCCGCTCTAACCCCGCTTTTCTTGGTTATCCTCTGTACTTATTCTGCTTTACTTGGTTTTCCTCCGCACTAACCCCTTTTTTCTTGGTTTTCCTCCGCTCTAACCCCGCTTTTCTTGGTTTTCCTTTGCTCTAACACCGCTTTTCTTGGTTTTCCTTTGCTCTAACCCCTCTTTTCTTGGTTTTTCTCCGCTCTAACCCAGCTTTTCATCGTTTTTCTCCACTCTAGCCATGCTTTTCTCGGATTTCTGCTGCTCTAACCACGCTTTTCTTCGTTTTCTTCCATTCTAACTCTGCTTTACTTGGTTTTCCTCCGCTCTAACCCCGCTTTTCTTGTTTTTCCTCCCTTCTATCCACGCTTTTCTTGATTTTCCTCCGCTCTAACCCAGCTTTTCTTGGTTTTCCTCCGCACTAACTTCGCTTTTCTTGGTTTTCCTTTGCTCTAACCTTGCTTTACTTGGTTTTCCCCCGCTCTAACGCCGCTTTTCTTGGTTTTCCTCCTTTCTAAACCCTATTTTCTTGGTTATCCTCCACTCTAACCCCGCTTTTCTTGGTTTTCCTCCGCTCTAACTTCGCTTTTCTTGGTTTTCCTCTGCTCTAACTTCGCTTTTCTTGGTTTTCCTCCGCAGCAGCCCCGCTTTTCTTGGTTTTCCTCCGCTCTAACCCCGCTTTTCTTGGTTTTCCTCCGCTCTACCTTCGCTTTTCTTGGTTTTCCTTTGCTCTAACCCTGCTTTTCTTGGTTTTCCCTTGCTCTAACCCCGCTTTTCTTGGTTTTCCTCCGCTCTATCACCGCTTTTCGTGCTTTTCCTACGCTCTATCACCACTTTTCTTGGTTTTCCTCCGCTCTATCATCGCTTTTCTTGGTTTTCCTACGCTCTAACACCACTTTTCATGGTTTTTCTCCGCTCTAACCCCGCTTTTCTTGGTTTTCCTCAGCTCTCACCCAGCTTTTCTTGGTTTTCCTCCGCTCTAACTTCGCTTTTCTTGGTTTTTCTCCGCTCTAACTCCGTTTCTCTTGGTTTTTCTCCACTCTAACCATGCTTTTCTCGGATTTCTGCTGCTCTAACCACGCTTTTCTTCGTTTTCTTCCACTCTAAATTCTTTATCTTGGTGTTCCTCCGATCTAACCCCGCTTTTCTTGGTTATCCTCTGTACTTATTCTGCTTTTCTTGGTTTTCCTCCGCTCTAACTTGGCTTTTCTTGGTTTTCCTCCGCTGTAACCCCGCTTTACTTGGTTTTCCTCCGCACTAACCCCTTTTTTCTTTGTTTTCCTCCGCTCTAACTCCGCTTTTCTTGGTTTTCCTCCGCACTAACCCCGCTTTTCTTGGTTTTCCTTTGCTCTAACCCCGCTTTTCTTGGTTTTCCTCCGCACTAACCCCGCTTTTCTTGGTTTTTCTCCACTCTAACCCAGCTTTTCATGGTTTTTCTCTACTCTAACCATGCTTTTCTCGGATTTCTGCTGCTCTAACCGCGCTTTTCCTCGTTTTCTTCCTCTCTAAATTATTTTCTTGGTTTTCCTCCGATCTAACCCCGCTTTTCTTGTTTTTCCTCCGCTCTAACCCCGCTTTTCTTGGTTTTCCTCCGCTCTAACCCCGCTTTTCTTGGTTTTTCTCCTCTCTAACCCCGATTTTCTTGGTTTTCCTCCGCTCTAACCCCGCTTTTCTTGGTTTTCCACCGCTCTAACCTTGCTTTTCTTGGTTTTCCTCCGCACTAACCCCGCTTTTCTTGGTTTTTCTCCACTCTAACCCAGCTTTTCTTGGTTTTTCTCCACTCTAACCATGCTTTTCTCGGATTTCTGCTGCTCTAACCGCGCTTTTCTTCGTTTTCCTCCTCTCTAACTTCTTTTTCTTGGTTTTCCTCCGCTCTAACCTTGCTTTTCTTGGTTATCCTCCGCACTTATTCTGCTTTTCTTGGTTTTCCTCCGCTCTAACTTCGCTTTTCTTGGTTTTCCTCCGCTCTAACCCCGCTTTTCTTGGTTTTCCTCCACTCTAACCCCGCTTTTATTAATTTTCCTCCGCTCTAACCCCTCTTTTCTTGGTTTTCCTCTGCTCTATTCCGGCTTTTCTTGGTTTTTCTCCCTTCTATCCTCGCTTTTCTTGTTTTTTCTGCGCTCTTACCCCGTATTTCTTGGTTTTTCTCCGCTCTAACCCCATTTCTCTTGGTTTTCCTCCGCTCTAACACCGCTTTTCTTGGTATTCCTCCGCTCTAACCCCGCATTTCTTGGTTTTCCTCCGCACTAACCCCGCTTTTCTTGGTTTTTCTCCACTCTAACCCAGCTTTTCATGGTTTTTCTCCAATCTAACCATGCTTTTCTCGGATTTCTGCTGCTCCAACCACGCTTTTCTACGTTGTATTCCGTGCTAACTCTGCTTTACTTGGTTTTCCTCCGCTCTAACCCCGCTTTTCTTGGTTTTCCTCTGCTCTAACCCTGCTTTTCTTGGTTTTCCTACGATATAACCACGATTTTAATGTTTTTCCTACGCTCTAACCCAGCTTTTCTTGCTTTTCCTCTGCACTAACCCTGCTTTTCTTGGTTTTTCTCCACTCTAACCCAGCTTTTCATGGTTTTTCTCCACTCTAACCATGCTTTTCTCGGATTTCTGCTGCTCCAACCACGCTTTTCTACGTTTTATTCCGTTCTAACTCTGCTTTACTTGGTTTTCCTCCACTCTAACCCCGCTTTTCTTGGTTTTCATCCACTCTAACACTGCTTTTCTTGGTTTTCCTCCGCACTAACCCCTCTTTTCTTCCTTTTCCTCCACTCTAACCCCACTTTTCTTGGTTTTCCTCCACACTAACACCGCTTTTCTTGGTTTTCCTACGCTCTAACCCAGATTTTCTTGGTTTTCCTCCGTACTAACTTCGCTTTTCTTGGTTTTCTTTTGCTCTAACTATGCTTTTCTTGGTTTTCCTCCGCTCTAATCCCGCTTTTCTTTGTTTTCCTCCTTTCTAACCCCGCTTTTCTTGGTTTTCCTCTGCTCTATCCCATCTTTTCTTGGTTTTCCTCCCTACTATCCCCGCTTTTCTTTGTTTTTCTCCGCTCTAACCCCATTTCTCTTGGTTTTCCTCCGCTCTAACACCGCTTTTCTTGGTTTTCCTTTGCTGTAACACCGCTTTTCTTGGTTTTCCTTTGCTCTAACCCCTCTTTTCTTGGTTTTCCTCAGCTCTAACCCCACTTTTCATGTTTTTGCTCCGCTCTAACCCCGCTTTTCTTGGATTTCCTTCGTTCTAACCCCGCTTTTCTTTGTTTTCCTCAGCACTTATTCTGCTTTTCTTGGTTTTCATCCGCTCTAAACCCGCTTTTCTTGGTTTTCCTCCGCTCTAACTTCACTATTCTTGGTTTTCCATTGCTCTAACCCCGCTTTTCTTGGTTTTCCTCCGCTCTAATCCCGCTTTTCTTGGTTTTTCTCCGCTCTAACCCAGCTTTTCATCGTTTTTCTCCACTCTAGCCATGCTTTTCTCGGATTTCTGCTGCTCTAACCACGCTTTTCTTCGTTTTCTTCCATTCTAACTCTGCTTTACTTGGTTTTCCTCTGCTCTAACCCCGCTTTTCTTGTTTTTCCTCCCTTCTATCCACGCTTTTCTTGATTTTCCTCCGCTCTAACCCAGCTTTTCTTGGTTTTCCTCCGCAATAACTTCGCTTTTCTTGGTTTTCCTTTGCTCTAACCTTGCTTTACTTGGTTTTCCCCCGCTCTAACGCCGCTTTTCTTGGTTTTCCTCCTTTCTAAACCCTATTTTCTTGGTTATCCTCCACTCTAACCCCGCTTTTCTTGGTTTTCCTCCGCTCTAACTTCGCTTTTCTTGGTTTTCCTCTGCTCTAACTTCGCTTTTCTTGGTTTTCCTCCGCACCAGCCCCGCTTTTCTTGGTTTTCCTCCGCTCTAACCCCGCTTTTCTGGGTTTTCCTCCGCTTTACCTTCGCTTTTCTTGGTTTTCCTTTGCTCTAACCCTGCTTTTCTTGGTTTTCCTTTGCTCTAACCCCGCTTTTCTTGGTTTTCCTCCGCTCTATCACCGCTTTTCGTGCTTTTCCTACGCTCTATCACCACTTTTCTTGGTTTTCCTCCGCTCTATCATCGCTTTTCTTGGTTTTCCTACGCTCTAACACCACTTTTCATGGTTTTTCTCCGCTCTAACCCCGCTTTTCTTGGTTTTCCTCAGCTCTCACCCAGCTTTTCTTGGTTTTCCTCCGCTCTAACTTCGCTTTTCTTGGTTTTTCTCCGCTCTAACTCCGTTTCTCTTGGTTTTTCTCCACTCTAACCATGCTTTTCTCGGATTTCTGCTGCTCTAACCACGCTTTTCTTCGTTTTCTTCCACTCTAAATTCTTTATCTTGGTTTTCCTCCGATCTAACCCCGCTTTTCTTGGTTTTCCTCTGTACTTATTCTGCTTTTCTTGGTTTTCCTCCGCTCTAACTTGGCTTTTCTTGGTTTTCCTCCGCTGTAACCCCGCTTTACTTGGTTTTCCACCGCACTAACCCCTTTTTTCTTTGTTTTCCTCCGCTCTAACCCCGCTTTTCTTGGTTTTCCTCCGCACTAACCCCGCTTTTCTTGGTTTTCCTTTGCTCTAACCCCGCTTTTCTTGGTTTTCCTCCGCACTAACCCCGCTTTTCTTGGTTTTTCTCCACTCTAACCCAGCTTTTCATGGTTTTTCTCTACTCTAACCATGCTTTTCTCGGATTTCTGCTGCTCTAACCGCGCTTTTCCTCGTTTTCTTCCTCTCTAAATTATTTTCTTGGTTTTCCTCCGATCTAACCCCGCTTTTCTTGTTTTTCCTCCGCTCTAACCCCGCTTTTCTTGGTTTTCCTCCGCTCTAACCTCGCTTTTCTTGGTTTTTCTCCGCTCTAACCCCGATTTTCTTGGTTTTCCTCCGCTCTAACCCCGCTTTTCTTGGTTTTCCTCCGCTCTAACATCGCTTTTCTTGGTTTTCCTCCGCACTAACCCCGCTTTTCTTGGTTTTTCTCCACTCTAACCCAGCTTTTCTTGGTTTTTCTCCACTCTAACCATGCTTTTCTCGGATTTCTGCTGCTCTAACCGCGCTTTTCTTCGTTTTCCTCCTCTCTAACTTCTTTTTCTTGGTTTTCCTCCGCTCTAACCCCGCTTTTCTTGGTTATCCTCCGCACTTATTCCCCTTTCCTTGGTTTTCCTCCGCTCTAACTTCGCTTTTCTTGGTTTTCCTCCGCTCTAACCCCGCTTTTCTTGGTTTTCCTCCACTCTAACCCCGCTTTTATTAATTTTCCTCCGCTCTAACCCCTCTTTTCTTGGTTTTCCTCCGCTCTATTCCGGCTTTTCTTGGTTTTTCTCCCTTCTATCCTCGCTTTTCTTGTTTTTTCTGCGCTCTTACCCCGCTTTTCTTGGTTTTTCTCCGCTCTAACCCCATTTCTCTTGGTTTTCCTCCGCTCTAACACCGCTTTTCTTGGTATTCCTCCGCTCTAACCCCGCATTTCTTGGTTTTCCTCCGCACTAACCCCGCTTTTCTTGGTTTTTCTCCACTCTAACCCAGCTTTTCATGGTTTTTCTCCAATCTAACCATGCTTTTCTCGGATTTCTGCTGCTCCAACCACGCTTTTCTACGTTTTATTCCGTGCTAACTCTGCTTTACTTGGTTTTCCTCCGCTCTAACCCCGCTTTTCTTGGTTTTCCTCTGCTCTAACCCTGCTTTTCTTGGTTTTCCTACGATATAACCACGATTTTAATGTTTTTCCTACGCTCTAACCCAGCTTTTCTTGCTTTTCCTCTGCACTAACCCTGCTTTTCTTGGTTTTTCTCCACTCTAACCCAGCTTTTCATGGTTTTTCTCCACTCTAACCATGCTTTTCTCGGATTTCTGCTGCTCCAACCACGCTTTTCTACGTTTTATTCCGTTCTAACTCTGCTTTACTTGGTTTTCCTCCACTCTAACCCCGCTTTTCTTGGTTTTCATCCACTCTAACACTGCTTTTCTTGGTTTTCCTCCGCACTAACCCCTCTTTTCTTCCTTTTCCTCCACTCTAACCCCACTTTTCTTGGTTTTCCTCCACACTAACACCGCTTTTCTTGGTTTTCCTACGCTCTAACCCAGATTTTCTTGGTTTTCCTCCGTACTAACTTCGCTTTTCTTGGTTTTCTTTTGCTCTAACTATGCTTTTCTTGGTTTTCCTCCGCTCTAATCCCGCTTTTCTTTGTTTTCCTCCTTTCTAACCCCGCTTTTCTTGGTTTTCCTCTGCTCTATCCCATCTTTTCTTGGTTTTCCTCCCTACTATCCCCGCTTTTCTTTGTTTTTCTCCGCTCTAACCCCATTTCTCTTGGTTTTCCTCCGCTCTAACACCGCTTTTCTTGGTTTTCCTTTGCTGTAACACCGCTTTTCTTGGTTTTCCTTTGCTCTAACCCCTCTTTTCTTGGTTTTCCTCAGCTCTAACCCCACTTTTCATGTTTTTGCTCCGCTCTAACCCCGCTTTTCTTGGATTTCCTTCGTTCTAACCCCGCTTTTCTTTGTTTTCCTCAGCACTTATTCTGCTTTTCTTGGTTTTCATCCGCTCTAAACCCGCTTTTCTTGGTTTTCCTCCGCTCTAACTTCACTATTCTTGGTTTTCCATTGCTCTAACCCCGCTTTTCTTGGTTTTCCACCGCTCTAATCCCGCTTTTCTTGGTTTTTCTCCGCTCTAACCCAGCTTTTCATCGTTTTTCTCCACTCTAGCCATGCTTTTCTCGGATTTCTGCTGCTCTAACCACGCTTTTCTTCGTTTTCTTCCATTCTAACTCTGCTTTACTTGGTTTTCCTCCGCTCTAACCCCGCTTTTCTTGTTTTTCCTCCCTTCTATCCACGCTTTTCTTGATTTTCCTCCGCTCTAACCCAGCTTTTCTTGGTTTTCCTCCGCAATAACTTCGCTTTTCTTGGTTTTCCTTTGCTCTAACCTTGCTTTACTTGGTTTTCCCCCGCTCTAACGCCGCTTTTCTTGGTTTTCCTCCTTTCTAAACCCTATTTTCTTGGTTATCCTCCACTCTAACCCCGCTTTTCTTGGTTTTCCTCCGCTCTAACTTCGCTTTTCTTGGTTTTCCTCTGCTCTAACTTCGCTTTTCTTGGTTTTCCTCCGCACCAGCCCCGCTTTTCTTGGTTTTCCTCCGCTCTAACCCCGCTTTTCTGGGTTTTCCTCCGCTCTACCTTCGCTTTTCTTGGTTTTCCTTTGCTCTAACCCTGCTTTTCTTGGTTTTCCTTTGCTCTAACCCCGCTTTTCTTGGTTTTCCTCCGCTCTATCACCGCTTTTCGTGCTTTTCCTACGCTCTATCACCACTTTTCTTGGTTTTCCTCCGCTCTATCATCGCTTTTCTTGGTTTTCCTACGCTCTAACACCACTTTTCATGGTTTTTCTCCGCTCTAACCCCGCTTTTCTTGGTTTTCCTCAGCTCTCACCCAGCTTTTCTTGGTTTTCCTCCGCTCTAACTTCGCTTTTCTTGGTTTTTCTCCGCTCTAACTCCGTTTCTCTTGGTTTTTATCCACTCTAACCATGCTTTTCTCGGATTTCTGCTGCTCTAACCACGCTTTTCTTCGTTTTCTTCCACTCTAAATTCTTTATCTTGGTTTTCCTCCGATCTAACCCCGCTTTTCTTGGTTATCCTCTGTACTTATTCTGCTTTTCTTGGTTTTCCTCCGCTCTAACTTGGCTTTTCTTGGTTTTCCTCCGCTGTAACCCCGCTTTACTTGGTTTTCCACCGCACTAACCCCTTTTTTCTTTGTTTTCCTCCGCTCTAACCCCGCTTTTCTTGGTTTTCCTCCGCACTAACCCCGCTTTTCTTGGTTTTCCTTTGCTCTAACCCCGCTTTTCTTGGTTTTCCTCCGCACTAACCCCGCTTTTCTTGGTTTTTCTCTACTCTAACCATGCTTTTCTCGGATTTCTGCTGCTCTAACCGCGCTTTTCCTCGTTTTCTTCCTCTCTAAATTATTTTCTTGGTTTTCCTCCGATCTAACCCCGCTTTTCTTGTTTTTCCTCCGCTCTAACCCCGCTTTTCTTGGTTTTCCTCCGCTCTAACCTCGCTTTTCTTGGTTTTTCTCCGCTCTAACCCCGATTTTCTTGGTTTTCCTCCGCTCTAACCCCGCTTTTCTTGGTTTTCCACCGCTCTAACCTTGCTTTTCTTGGTTTTCCTCCGCACTAACCCCGCTTTTCTTGGTTTTTCTCCACTCTAACCCAGCTTTTCTTGGTTTTTCTCCACTCTAACCATGCTTTTCTCGGATTTCTGCTGCTCTAACCGCGCTTTTCTTCGTTTTCCTCCTCTCTAACTTCTTTTTCTTGGTTTTCCTCCGCTCTAACCCCGCTTTTCTTGGTTATCCTCCGCACTTATTCCGCTTTCCTTGGTTTTCCTCCGCTCTAACTTCGCTTTTCTTGGTTTTCCTCCGCTCTAACCCCGCTTTTCTTGGTTTTCCTCCACTCTAACCCCGCTTTTATTAATTTTCCTCCGCTCTAACCCCTCTTTTCTTGGTTTTCCTCCGCTCTATTCCGGCTTTTCTTGGTTTTTCTCCCTTCTATCCTCGCTTTTCTTGTTTTTTCTGCGCTCTTACCCCGCTTTTCTTGGTTTTTCTCCACTCTAACCCCATTTCTCTTGGTTTTCCTCCGCTCTAACACCGCTTTTCTTGGTATTCCTCCGCTCTAACCCCGCATTTCTTGGTTTTCCTCCGCACTAACCCCGCTTTTCTTGGTTTTTCTCCACTCTAACCCAGCTTTTCATGGTTTTTCTCCAATCTAACCATGCTTTTCTCGGATTTCTGCTGCTCCAACCACGCTTTTCTACGTTTTATTCCGTGCTAACTCTGCTTTACTTGGTTTTCCTCCGCTCTAACCCCGCTTTTCTTGGTTTTCCTCTGCTCTAACCCTGCTTTTCTTGGTTTTCCTACGATATAACCACGATTTTAATGTTTTTCCTACGCTCTAACCCAGCTTTTCTTGCATTTCCTCTGCACTAACCCTGCTTTTCTTGGTTTTTCTCCACTCTAACCCAGCTTTTCATGGTTTTTCTCCACTCTAACCATGCTTTTCTCGGATTTCTGCTGCTCCAACCACGCTTTTCTACGTTTTATTCCGTTCTAACTCTGCTTTACTTGGTTTTCCTCCACTCTAACCCCGCTTTTCTTGGTTTTCATCCACTCTAACACTGCTTTTCTTGGTTTTCCTCCGCACTAACCCCTCTTTTCTTCCTTTTCCTCCACTCTAACCCCACTTTTCTTGGTTTTCCTCCACACTAACACCGCTTTTCTTGGTTTTCCTACGCTCTAACCCAGATTTTCTTGGTTTTCCTCCGTACTAACTTCGCTTTTCTTGGTTTTCTTTTGCTCTAACTATGCTTTTCTTGGTTTTCCTCCGCTCTAATCCCGCTTTTCTTTGTTTTCCTCCTTTCTAACCCCGCTTTTCTTGGTTTTCCTCTGCTCTATCCCATCTTTTCTTGGTTTTCCTCCCTACTATCCCCGCTTTTCTTTGTTTTTCTCCGCTCTAACCCCATTTCTCTTGGTTTTCCTCCGCTCTAACACCGCTTTTCTTGGTTTTCCTTTGCTGTAACACCGCTTTTCTTGGTTTTCCTTTGCTCTAACCCCTCTTTTCTTGGTTTTCCTCAGCTCTAACCCCACTTTTCATGTTTTTGCTCCGCTCTAACCCCGCTTTTCTTGGATTTCCTTCGTTCTAACCCCGCTTTTCTTTGTTTTCCTCAGCACTTATTCTGCTTTTCTTGGTTTTCATCCGCTCTAAACCCGCTTTTCTTGGTTTTCCTCCGCTCTAACTTCACTATTCTTGGTTTTCCATTGCTCTAACCCCGCTTTTCTTGGTTTTCCTCCGCTCTAATCCCGCTTTTCTTGGTTTTTCTCCGCTCTAACCTCTTTTCTCTTGGTTTTCCTCCGCTCTAACACCGCTTTACTTGGTTTTCCTCTTCACTAACCCCTTTTTTCTTGGTTTTCCTCTGCACTAACCCCGCTTTTCTTGGTTTTTCTCCGCTCTAACCCAGCTTTTCATCGTTTTTCGCCACTCTAACCATGCTTTTCTGGGATTTCTGCTGCTCCAACCACGCTTTTCTACGTTTTATTCCGTTCTAACTCTGCTTTACTTGGTTTTCCTCCGCTATAACCCCGCTTTTCTTGGTTTTCCTTTGCTCTAACCCCGCTTTTCTTGGTTTTCCTCCGCTCTAACCCCGTTTTCTTGGTTTTTCTCCGCTCTAACCCCGCTTTTCTTTTTTTTCCTCCTTTCTATCCTCGCTTTTCTTGGTTTTCCTTTGCTCTAACCCTGCTTTTCTTGGTTTCTCTCCACTCTAACCATGCTTTTCTCGGATTTCTGCAGCTCTAACCGCGCTTTTCTTCGTTTTCTTCCACGCTAAATTCTTTTTCTTGGTTTTCCTCCGATCTAACCCCGCTTTTCTTGGTTTTCCTCTGCACTTATTCTGCTTTTCTTGGTTTTCCTCTGCTCTAACTTCGCTTTTCTTGGTTTTTCTCCGCTCTAACCCCGCTTTACTTGGTTTTCCTCCGCACTAACCCCTTTTTTCTTGGTTTTTCTCCGCTCTAACCCCGCTTTTCTTGGTTTTCCTCCGCTATAACCCCGCTTTTCTTGGTTTTCCTCCGCTCTAACTCCGCTTTTCTTGGTTTTCCTCCGCTCTAACCCAGCTTTTCTTGGTTTTCCTCCGCTCTAACTTCACTTTTCTTGGTTTTCCTTTGCTCTAACCCTGCTTTTCTTGGGTTTCCTCCGCTCTAACCCCGCTTTTCTTGGTTTTCCTCTTTTCTAACCCCTCTTTTCTTGGTTTTCCTCCGCTCTATCCCAGCTTTTCTTGGTTTTCCTCCGCTCTAACCCCGCTTTTCTTGGTTTTCCTCCGCACTTGTTCCGCTTTTCTTGGTTTTCCTCCGCTCTAACCCAGCTTTTCTTGGTTTTCCTTTGCTCTAACCCTGTTTTTGTTGGTTTTTCTCTGCTCTAACGCCGCTTTTCGTGGTTTTCCTCCATTCTATCCCTGCTTTTCTTGGTTTTTCTCCGCTCTAACTCCGTTTCTTTTGGTTTTCCTCCGCTCTAACCCCGCTTTACTTGGTTTTCCTCCGCACTAACCCCTTTTTTCTTTCTTTTCCTCTGCACTAACCCCGCTTTTGTATTTTCTCCGCTCTAACCCAGCTTTTCATCGTTTTTCTCCACCCTAACCATGCTTTTCTCGGATTTCTGCTCCTCCAACCACGCTTTTCTACGTTTTATTCCGTTCTAACTCTGCTTTACTTGGTTTTCCTCCGCTCTAACCCCGCTTTTCTTGGTTTTCCTTTGCTCTTACCCCGCTTTTCTTGGTTTTCCTCCGCACTAACCCCGCATTTCTTGGTTTTTCTCCACTCTAACCCAGCTTTTCATGGTTTTTCTCCACTCTCACCATGCTTTTCTCGGATTTCTGCTGCTCTAACCGCGCTTTTCCTCGTTTTCTTCCTCTCTAAATTCTTTTTCTTGGTTTTTCTCCGCTCTAACCCAGCTTTTCATTGTTTTTCTCCAATCTAGCCATGCTTTTCTCGGATTTCTGCTTCTCTAACCACGCTTTTCTTCGCTTTCTTCCATTCTAACTCTGCTTTATTTGGTTTTCCTTTGCTCTAACCCTGCTTTACATGGTTTTCCTCTGCTCTATCCCAGCTTTTCTTGGTTTTATTCCGCTCTAACTCCGCTTTTCTTGGTTTTCATCCGCTCTAACCCCGCTTTTCTTGGTTTTCCTCCGCTCTAACTTCACTATTCTTGGTTTTTCATTGCTCTAACCCCGCTTTTCTTGGTTTTCCTCCGCTCTATCCCAGCTTTTCTTGGTTTTCCTCCGCTCTAACCCCGCTTTTCTTGGTTTTCCTCCGCACTTGTTCCGCTTTTCTTGGTTTTCCTCCGCTCTAACCCAGCTTTTCTTGGTTTTCCTTTGCTCTAACCCTGTTTTTGTTGGTTTTTCTCTGCTCTAACGCCGCTTTTCGTGGTTTTCCTCCATTCTATCCCTGCTTTTCTTGGTTTTTCTCCGCTCTAACTCCGTTTCTTTTGGTTTTCCTCCGCTCTAACCCCGCTTTACTTGGTTTTCCTCCGCACTAACCCCTTTTTTCTTTCTTTTCCTCTGCACTAACCCCGCTTTTGTATTTTCTCCGCTCTAACCCAGCTTTTCATCGTTTTTCTCCACCCTAACCATGCTTTTCTCGGATTTCTGCTCCTCCAACCACGCTTTTCTACGTTTTATTCCGTTCTAACTCTGCTTTACTTGGTTTTCCTCCGCTCTAACCCCGCTTTTCTTGGTTTTCCTTTGCTCTTACCCCGCTTTTCTTGGTTTTCCTCCGCACTAACCCCGCATTTCTTGGTTTTTCTCCACTCTAACCCAGCTTTTCATGGTTTTTCTCCACTCTCACCATGCTTTTCTCGGATTTCTGCTGCTCTAACCGCGCTTTTCCTCGTTTTCTTCCTCTCTAAATTCTTTTTCTTGGTTTTTCTCCGCTCTAACCCAGCTTTTCATTGTTTTTCTCCAATCTAGCCATGCTTTTCTCGGATTTCTGCTTCTCTAACCACGCTTTTCTTCGCTTTCTTCCATTCTAACTCTGCTTTATTTGGTTTTCCTTTGCTCTAACCCTGCTTTACATGGTTTTCCTCTGCTCTATCCCAGCTTTTCTTGGTTTTATTCCGCTCTTACTCCGCTTTTCTTGGTTTTCATCCGCTCTAACCCCGCTTTTCTTGGTTTTCCTCCGCTCTAACTTCACTATTCTTGGTTTTTCATTGCTCTAACCCCGCTTTTCTTGGTTTTCCTCCGCTCTAATCCCGCTTTTCTTGGTTTTTCTCCGCTCTAACCCAGCTTTTCATCGTTTTTCTCCACTCTAGCCATGCTTTTCTCAGATTTCTGCTGCTCTAACCACGCTTTTCTTCGTTTTCTTCCATTCTAACTCTGCTTTATTTGGTTTTCCTTTGCTCTAACCCTGCTTTACATGGTTTTCCTCTGCTCTATCCCAGCTTTTCTTGGTTTTATTCCGCTCTAACCCCGCTTTTCTTGGTTTTCATCCGCTCTAACCCCGCTTTTCTTGGTTTTCCTCCGCTCTAACTTCACTATTCTTGGTTTTCCATTGCTCTAACCCCGCTTTTCTTGGTTTTCCTCAGCTCTAATCCCGTTTTCTTGGTTTTTCTTTGCTCTAACCCAGCTTTTCATTGTTTTTCTCCACTCTAGCCATGCTTTTCTCTAATTTCTGCTGCTCTAACCACGCTTTTCTTCGTTTTCTTCCATTCTAACTCTGCTTTATTTGGTTTTCCTTTGCTCTAACCCTGCTTTACATGGTTTTCCTCCGCTCTAACGCCGCTTTTCTTGGTTTTCCTCCTTTCTAACCCCTCTTCTCTTGGTTATCCTCCGCTCTAACCCCGCTTTTCTTGGTTTTCCTCCGCTCTAACCCCTTTTTTCTAGGTTTTCCTCCGCTCTAACCCCGCTTTTCTTGGTTTACCTCTGCTCTATCTTCGCTTTTCTTGGTTTTCCTTTGCTCTAACCCTGCTTTTCTTGGTTTTTCTTTGCCCTAACCTTGCTTTTCTTGGTTTTCCTCCGCGCTATCACCGCTTTTCGTGGTTTTCCTACGCTCTATCACCACTTTTCTTGGTTTTCCTCCGCTCTATCACCGCTTTTCTTGGTTTTCCTGCGCTCTAACACCACTTTTCTTGGTTTTCCTCCGCTCTAACCCCGCTTTTCTTCTTTTCCTCCGCTCTAACCCCGCTTTTCTTGGTTTTCCTCCGCTCTAACCCCGCTTTTCTTGGTTTTCATCCGCTCTAACCCAGCTTTTCTTGGTTTTCCTCCGCTCTAACTTCGCTTTTCTTGGTTTTCCTTTGCTCTAACCCTGCTATTCTTGTGTTTCCTCCGCTCTAAACCCGCTTTTCTTGGTTTTCCTCTTTTCTAACCCCTCTTTTCTTGGTTTTCCTCCGCTCTATCCCAGCTTTTCTTGGCTTTCCTCCGCTCTAACCCCGCTTTTCTTGGTTTTCCTCCGCTCTAACCCCGTTTTCTTGGTTTTTCTCCGCTCTAACCCCGCTTTTCTTTTTTTTCCTCCTTTCTATCCTCGCTTTTCTTGGTTTTCCTTTGCTCTAACCCTGCTTTTCTTGGTTTCTCTCCACTCTAACCATGCTTTTCTCGGATTTCTGCTGCTCTAACCGCGCTTTTCTTCGTTTTCTTCCACTCTAAATTCTTTTTCTTGGTTTTCCACCGATCTAACCCCGCTTTTCTTGGTTTTCCTCTGCACTTATTCTGCTATTCTTGGTTTTCCTCCACTCTAACTCCGCTTTTCTTGGTTTTCCTCCGCTCTAACCCTGCTTTTCTTGGTTTTTCTTTGCTCTAACCTTGCTTTTCTTGGTTTTCCTCCGCGCTATCACCGCTTTTCGTGGTTTTCCTACGCTCTATCACCACTTTTCTTGGTTTTCCTCCGCTCTATCACCGCTTTTCTTGGTTTTCCTACGCTCTAACACCACTTTTCTTGGTTTTCCTCCGCTCTAACCCCGCTTTTCTTGGTTTTCCTCCGCTCTAACCCCGCTTTTCTTGGTTTTCCTTTGCTCTAACCCTGCTTTCCTTGGGTTTCCTCCGTTCTAACCCCGCTTTTCTTGGTTTTCCTCTTTTCTAACCACTCTTTTCTTGGTTTTCCTCCGCTCTATCCCTGCTTTTCTTGGTTTTCCTCCGCTCTAACCCCGCTTTTCTTGGTTTTCCTCCGCTCTAACCCAGCTTTTCTTGGTTTTCCTCCGCTCTAACATCGCTTTTCTTGGTTTTCCTCCGCTCTAACCCAGCTTTTCATGGTTTTTCTCCACTGTAACCATGCTTTTCTCGGATTTCTGCAGCTCTAACCGCGCTTTTCTTCGTTTTCTTCCACGCTAAATTCTTTTTCTTGGTTTTCCTCCGATCTAACCCCGCTTTTCTTGGTTTTCCTCTGCACTTATTCTGCTTTTCTTGGTTTTCCTCCGCTCTAACTTCGCTTTTCTTGGTTTTTCTCCGCTCTAACCCCGCTTTACTTGGTTTTCCTCCGCACTAACCCCTTTTTTCTTGGTTTTTCTCCGCTCTAACCCCGCTTTTCTTGGTTTTCCTCCGCTATAACCCCGCTTTTCTTGGTTTTCCTCCGCTATAACCCCGCTTATCTTGGTTTTCCTCCGCTCTAACCCAGCTTTTCTTGGTTTTCCTCCGCTCTAACTTCACTTTTCTTGGTTTTCCTTTGCTCTAACCCTGCTTTTCTTGGGTTTCCTCCGCTCTAACCCCGCTTTTCTTGGTTTTCCTCTTTTCTAACCCCTCTTTTCTTGGTTTTCCTCCGCTCTATCCCAGCTTTTCTTGGTTTTCCTTCGCTCTAACCCCGCTTTTCTTGGTTTCCTCCGCACTTGTTCCGCTTTTCTTGGTTTTCCTCCGCTCTAACCCAGCTTTTCTTGGTTTTCCTTTGCTCTAACCCTGTTTTTGTTGGTTTTTCTCTGCTCTAACGCCGCTTTTTGTGGTTTTCCTCCCTTCTATCCCTGCTTTTCTTGGTTTTTCTCCGCTCTAACTCCGTTTCTTTTGGTTTTCCTCCGCTCTAACCCCGCTTTACTTGGTTTTCCTCCGCACTAACCCCTTTTTTCTTTCTTTTCCTCTGCACTAACCCCGCTTTTGTATTTTCTCCGCTCTAACCCAGCTTTTCATCGTTTTTCTCCACCCTAACCATGCTTTTCTCGGATTTCTGCTCCTCCAACCACGCTTTTCTACGTTTTATTCCGTTCTAACTCTGCTTTACTTGGTTTTCCTCCGCTCTAACCCCGCTTTTCTTGGTTTTCCTTTTCTCTTACCCCGCTTTTCTTGGTTTTCCTCCGCACTAACCCCGCATTTCTTGGTTTTTCTCCACTCTAACCCAGCTTTTCATGGTTTTTCTCCACTCTCACCATGCTTTTCTCGGATTTCTGCTGCTCTAACCGCGCTTTTCCTCGTTTTCTTCCTCTCTAAATTCTTTTTCTTGGTTTTTCTCCGCTCTAACCCAGCTTTTCATCGTTTTTCTCCAATCTAGCCATGCTTTTCTCGGATTTCTGCTTCTCTAACCACGCTTTTCTTCGCTTTCTTCCATTCTAACTCTGCTTTATTTGGTTTTCCTTTGCTCTAACCCTGCTTTACATGGTTTTCCTTTGCTCTATCCCAGCTTTTCTTGGTTTTATTCCGCTCTAACCCCGCTTTTCTTGGTTTTCATCCGCTCTAACCCCGCTTTTCTTGGTTTTCCTCCGCTCTAACTTCACTATTCTTGGTTTTTCATTGCTCTAACCCCGCTTTTCTTGGTTTTCCTCCGCTCTAATCCCGCTTTTCTTGGTTTTTCTCCGCTCTAACCCAGCTTTTCATCGTTTTTCTCCACTCTAGCCATGCTTTTCTCAGATTTCTGCTGCTCTAACCACGCTTTTCTTCGTTTTCTTCCATTCTAACTCTGCTTAATTTGGTTTTCCTTTGCTCTAACCCTGCTTTACATGGTTTTCCTCTGCTCTATCCCAGCTTTTCTTGGTTTTATTCCGCTCTAACCCCGCTTTTCTTGGTTTTCATCCGCTCTAACCCCGCTTTTCTTGGTTTTCCTCCGCTCTAACTTCACTATTCTTGGTTTTCCATTGCTCTAACCCCGCTTTTCTTGGTTTTCCTCAGCTCTAATCCCGTTTTCTTGGTTTTTCTTTGCTCTAACCCAGCTTTTCATTGTTTTTCTCCACTCTAGCCATGCTTTTCTCTAATTTCTGCTGCTCTAACCACGCTTTTCTTCGTTTTCTTCCATTCTAACTCTGCTTTATTTGGTTTTCCTTTGCTCTAACCCTGCTTTACATGGTTTTCCTCCGCTCTAACGCCGCTTTTCTTGGTTTTCCTCCTTTCTAACCCCTCTTCTCTTGGTTTTCCTCCACTCTAACCCCGCTTTTATTAATTTTCCTCCGCTCTAACCCCTCTTTTCTTGGTTTTCCTCCGCTCTATTCCGGCTTTTCTTGGTTTTTCTCCCTTCTATCCTCGC
Organism: Coturnix japonica; assembly: GCF_054131305.1. Lineage (NCBI taxonomy): Eukaryota > Metazoa > Chordata > Aves > Galliformes > Phasianidae > Coturnix > Coturnix japonica. The sequence continues at coordinate 34,838,595 of NC_140669.1, forward strand.
TTTTCTTGTTTTTTCTGCGCTCTTACCCCGCTTTTCTTGGTTTTTCTCCGCTCTAACCCCATTTCTCTTGGTTTTCCTCCGCTCTAACACCGCTTTTCTTGGTATTCCTCCGCTCTAACCCCGCATTTCTTGGTTTTCCTCCGCACTAACCCCGCTTTTCTTGGTTTTTCTCCACTCTAACCCAGCTTTTCATGGTTTTTCTCCAATCTAACCATGCTTTTCTCGGATTTCTGCTGCTCCAACCACGCTTTTCTACGTTTTATTCCGTGCTAACTCTGCTTTACTTGGTTTTCCTCCGCTCTAACCCCACTTTTCTTGGTTTTCCTCTGCTCTAACCCTGCTTTTCTTGGTTTTCCTACGATATAACCACGATTTTAATGTTTTTCCTACGCTCTAACCCAGCTTTTCTTGCTTTTCCTCTGCACTAACCCTGCTTTTCTTGGTTTTTCTCCACTCTAACCCAGCTTTTCATGGTTTTTCTCCACTCTAACCATGCTTTTCTCGGATTTCTGCTGCTCCAACCACGCTTTTCTACGTTTTATTCCGTTCTAACTCTGCTTTACTTGGTTTTCCTCCACTCTAACCCCGCTTTTCTTGGTTTTCATCCACTCTAACACTGCTTTTCTTGGTTTTCCTCCGCACTAACCCCTCTTTTCTTCCTTTTCCTCCACTCTAACCCCACTTTTCTTGGTTTTCCTCCACACTAACACCGCTTTTCTTGGTTTTCCTACGCTCTAACCCAGATTTTCTTGGTTTTCCTCCGTACTAACTTCGCTTTTCTTGGTTTTCTTTTGCTCTAACTATGCTTTTCTTGGTTTTCCTCCGCTCTAATCCCGCTTTTCTTTGTTTTCCTCCTTTCTAACCCCGCTTTTCTTGGTTTTCCTCTGCTCTATCCCATCTTTTCTTGGTTTTCCTCCCTACTATCCCCGCTTTTCTTTGTTTTTCTCCGCTCTAACCCCATTTCTCTTGGTTTTCCTCCGCTCTAACACCGCTTTTCTTGGTTTTCCTTTGCTGTAACACCGCTTTTCTTGGTTTTCCTTTGCTCTAACCCCTCTTTTCTTGGTTTTCCTCAGCTCTAACCCCACTTTTCATGTTTTTGCTCCGCTCTAACCCCGCTTTTCTTGGATTTCCTTCGTTCTAACCCCGCTTTTCTTTGTTTTCCTCAGCACTTATTCTGCTTTTCTTGGTTTTCATCCGCTCTAAACCCGCTTTTCTTGGTTTTCCTCCGCTCTAACTTCACTATTCTTGGTTTTCCATTGCTCTAACCCCGCTTTTCTTGGTTTTCCTCCGCTCTAATCCCGCTTTTCTTGGTTTTTCTCCGCTCTAACCTCTTTTCTCTTGGTTTTCCTCCGCTCTAACACCGCTTTACTTGGTTTTCCTCTTCACTAACCCAGCTTTTCTTGGTTTTCCTCTGCACTAACCCCGCTTTTCTTGGTTTTTCTCCGCTCTAACCCAGCTTTTCATCGTTTTTCGCCACTCTAACCATGCTTTTCTGGGATTTCTGCTGCTCCAACCACGCTTTTCTACGTTTTATTCCGTTCTAACTCTGCTTTACTTGGTTTTCCTCCGCTATAACCTTGCTTTTCTTGGTTTTCCTTTGCTCTAACCCCGCTTTTCTTGGTTTTCCTCCGCTCTAACCCCGTTTTCTTGGTTTTTCTCCGCTCTAACCCCGCTTTTCTTTTTTTTCCTCCTTTCTATCCTCGCTTTTCTTGGTTTTCCTTTGCTCTAACCCTGCTTTTCTTGGTTTCTCTCCACTCTAACCATGCTTTTCTCGGATTTCTGCTGCTCTAACCGCGCTTTTCTTCGTTTTCTTCCACTCTAAATTCTTTTTCTTGGTTTTCCACCGATCTAACCCCGCTTTTCTTGGTTTTCCTCTGCACTTATTCTGCTATTCTTGGTTTTCCTCCGCTCTAACTCCGCTTTTCTTGGTTTTCCTCCGCTCTAACCCTGCTTTTCTTGGTTTTTCTTTGCTCTAACCTTGCTTTTCTTGGTTTTCCTCCGCGCTATCACCGCTTTTCGTGGTTTTCCTACGCTCTATCACCACTTTTCTTGGTTTTCCTCCGCTCTATCACCGCTTTTCTTGGTTTTCCTACGCTCTAACACCACTTTTCTTGGTTTTCCTCCGCTCTAGCCCCGCTTTTCTTGGTTTTCCTCCGCTCTAACCCCGCTTTTCTTGGTTTTCCTCCGCTCTAACCCCGCTTTTCTTGGTTTTCCTTTGCTCTAACCCTGCTTTCCTTGGGTTTCCTCCGTTCTAACCCCGCTTTTCTTGGTTTTCCTCTTTTCTAACCCCTCTTTTCTTGGTTTTCCTCCGCTCTAACCCCGCTTTTCTTGGTTTTCCTCCGCTCTAACCCAGCTTTTCTTGGTTTTCCTCCGCTCTAACATCGCTTTTCTTGGTTTTCCTCCGCTCTAACCCAGCTTTTCATGGTTTTTCTCCACTGTAACCATGCTTTTCTCGGATTTCTGCAGCTCTAACCGCGCTTTTCTTCGTTTTCTTCCACGCTAAATTCTTTTTCTTGGTTTTCCTCCGATCTAACCCCGCTTTTCTTGGTTTACCTCTGCTCTATCTTCGCTTTTCTTGGTTTTCCTTTGCTCTAACCCCTCTTTTCTTGGTTTTCCTCAGCTCTAACCCCACTTTTCATGTTTTTGCTCCGCTCTAACCCCGCTTTTCTTGGATTTCCTTCGTTCTAACCCCGCTTTTCTTTGTTTTCCTCAGCACTTATTCTGCTTTTCTTGGTTTTCATCCGCTCTAAACCCGCTTTTCTTTGTTTTCCTCCGCTCTAACTTCACTATTCTTGGTTTTCCATTGCTCTAACCCCGCTTTTCTTGGTTTTCCTCCGCTCTAATCCCGCTTTTCTTGGTTTTTCTCCGCTCTAACCTCTTTTCTCTTGGTTTTCCTCCGCTCTAACACCGCTTTATTTGGTTTTCCTCTTCACTAACCCCTTTTTTCTTGGTTTTCCTCTGCACTAACCCCGCTTTTCTTGGTTTTTCTCCGCTCTAACCCAGCTTTTCATCGTTTTTCGCCACTCTAACCATGCTTTTCTGGGATTTCTGCTGCTCCAACCACGCTTTTCTACGTTTTATTCCGTTCTAACTCTGCTTTACTTGGTTTTCCTCCGCTATAACCCCGCTTTTCTTGGTTTTCCTTTGCTCTAACCCCGCTTTTCTTGGTTTTCCTCCGCTCTAACCCCGTTTTCTTGGTTTTTCTCCGCTCTAACCCCGCTTTTCTTTTTTTTCCTCCTTTCTATCCTCGCTTTTCTTGGTTTTCCTTTGCTCTAACCCTGCTTTTCTTGGTTTCTCTCCACTCTAACCATGCTTTTCTCGGATTTCTGCTGCTCTAACCGCGCTTTTCTTCGTTTTCTTCCACTCTAAATTCTTTTTCTTGGTTTTCCACCGATCTAACCCCGCTTTTCTTGGTTTTCCTCTGCACTTATTCTGCTATTCTTGGTTTTCCTCCGCTCTAACTCCGCTTTTCTTGGTTTTCCTCCGCTCTAACCCTGCTTTTCTTGGTTTTTCTTTGCTCTAACCTTGCTTTTCTTGGTTTTCCTCCGCGCTATCACCGCTTTTCGTGGTTTTCCTACGCTCTATCACCACTTTTCTTGGTTTTCCTCCGCTCTATCACCGCTTTTCTTGGTTTTCCTACGCTCTAACACCACTTTTCTTGGTTTTCCTCCGCTCTAGCCCCGCTTTTCTTGGTTTTCCTCCGCTCTAACCCCGCTTTTCTTGGTTTTCCTCCGCTCTAACCTTGCTTTTCTTGGTTTTCCTTTGCTCTAACCCTGCTTTCCTTGGGTTTCCTCCGTTCTAACCCCGCTTTTCTTGGTTTTCCTCTTTTCTAACCCCTCTTTTCTTGGTTTTCCTCCGCTCTAACCCCGCTTTTCTTGGTTTTCCTCCGCTCTAACCCAGCTTTTCTTGGTTTTCCTCCGCTCTAACATCGCTTTTCTTGGTTTTCCTCCGCTCTAACCCAGCTTTTCATGGTTTTTCTCCACTGTAACCATGCTTTTCTCGGATTTCTGCAGCTCTAACCGCGCTTTTCTTCGTTTTCTTCCAAGCTAAATTCTTTTTCTTGGTTTTCCTCCGATCTAACCCCGCTTTTCTTGGTTTACCTCTGCTCTATCTTCGCTTTTCTTGGTTTTCCTTTGCTCTAACCCTGCTTTTCTTTGTTTTTCTTTGCCCTAACCTTGCTTTTCTTGGTTTTCCTCCGCGCTATCACCGCTTTTCGTGGTTTTCCTACGCTCTATCACCACTTTTCTTGGTTTTCCTCCGCTCTATCACCGCTTTTCTTGGTTTTCCTGCGCTCTAACACCACTTTTCTTGGTTTTCCTCCGCTCTAACCCCGCTTTTCTTCTTTTCCTCCGCTCTAACCCCGCTTTTCTTGGTTTTCCTCCGCTCTAACCCCGCTTTTCTTGGTTTTCATCCGCTCTAACCCAGCTTTTCTTGGTTTTCCTCCGCTCTAACTTCGCTTTTCTTGGTTTTCCTTTGCTCTAACCCTGCTATTCTTGTGTTTCCTCCGCTCTAAACCCGCTTTTCTTGGTTTTCCTCTTTTCTAACCCCTCTTTTCTTGGTTTTCCTCCGCTCTATCCCAGCTTTTCTTGGCTTTCCTCCGCTCTAACCCCGCTTTTCTTGGTTTTCCTCTGCTCTAACCCCGTTTTCTTGGTTTTTCTCCGCTCTAACCCCGCTTTTCTTTTTTTTCCTCCTTTCTATCCTCGCTTTTCTTGTTTTTCCTTTGCTCTAACCCTGCTTTTCTTGGTTTCTCTCCACTCTAACCATGCTTTTCTCGGATTTCTGCTGCTCTAACCGCGCTTTTCTTCGTTTTCTTCCACTCTAAATTCTTTTTCTTGGTTTTCCACCGATCTAACCCCGCTTTTCTTGGTTTTCCTCTGCACTTATTCTGCTATTCTTGGTTTTCCTCCACTCTAACTCCGCTTTTCTTGGTTTTCCTCCGCTCTAACCCTGCTTTTCTTGGTTTTTCTTTGCTCTAACCTTGCTTTTCTTGGTTTTCCTCCGCGCTATCACCGCTTTTCGTGGTTTTCCTACGCTCTATCACCACTTTTCTTGGTTTTCCTCCGCTCTATCACCGCTTTTCTTGGTTTTCCTACGCTCTAACACCACTTTTCTTGGTTTTCCTCCGCTCTAACCCCGCTTTTCTTGGTTTTCCTCCGCTCTAACCCCGCTTTAATTGGTTTTCCTCCGCTCTAACCCCGCTTTTCTTGGTTTTCCTTTGCTCTAACCCTGCTTTCCTTGGGTTTCCTCCGTTCTAACCCCGCTTTTCTTGGTTTTCCTCTTTTCTAACCCCTCTTTTCTTGGTTTTCCTCCGCTCTAACCCCGCTTTTCTTGGTTTTCCTCCGCTCTAACCCAGCTTTTCTTGGTTTTCCTCCGCTCTAACATCGCTTTTCTTGGTTTTCCTCCGCTCTAACCCAGCTTTTCATGGTTTTTCTCCACTGTAACCATGCTTTTCTCGGATTTCTGCAGCTCTAACCGCGCTTTTCTTCGTTTTCTTCCACGCTAAATTCTTTTTCTTGGTTTTCCTCCGATCTAACCCCGCTTTTCTTGGTTTTCCTCTGCACTTATTCTGCTTTTCTTGGTTTTCCTCTGCTCTAACTTCGCTTTTCTTGGTTTTTCTCCGCTCTAACCCCGCTTTACTTGGTTTTCCTCCGCACTAACCCCTTTTTTCTTGGTTTTTCTCCGCTCTAACCCCGCTTTTCTTGGTTTTCCTCCGCTATAACCCCGCTTTTCTTGGTTTTCCTCCGCTATAACCCCGCTTTTCTTGGTTTTCCTCCGCTCTAACCCAGCTTTTCTTGGTTTTCCTCCGCTCTAACTTCACTTTTCTTGGTTTTCCTTTGCTCTAACCCTGCTTTTCTTGGGTTTCCTCCGCTCTAACCCCGCTTTTCTTGGTTTTCCTCTTTTCTAACCCCTCTTTTCTTGGTTTTCCTCCGCTCTATCCCAGCTTTTCTTGGTTTTCCTCCGCTCTAACCCCGCTTTTCTTGGTTTTCCTCCGCACTTGTTCCGCTTTTCTTGGTTTTCCTCCGCTCTAACCCAGCTTTTCTTGGTTTTCCTTTGCTCTAACCCTGTTTTTGTTGGTTTTTCTCTGCTCTAACGCCGCTTTTCGTGGTTTTCCTCCATTCTATCCCTGCTTTTCTTGGTTTTTCTCCGCTCTAACTCCGTTTCTTTTGGTTTTCCTCCGCTCTAACCCCGCTTTACTTGGTTTTCCTCCGCACTAACCCCTTTTTTCTTTCTTTTCCTCTGCACTAACCCCGCTTTTGTATTTTCTCCGCTCTAACCCAGCTTTTCATCGTTTTTCTCCACCCTAACCATGCTTTTCTCGGATTTCTGCTCCTCCAACCACGCTTTTCTACGTTTTATTCCGTTCTAACTCTGCTTTACTTGGTTTTCCTCCGCTCTAACCCCGCTTTTCTTGGTTTTCCTTTGCTCTTACCCCGCTTTTCTTGGTTTTCCTCCGCACTAACCCCGCATTTCTTGGTTTTTCTCCACTCTAACCCAGCTTTTCATGGTTTTTCTCCACTCTCACCATGCTTTTCTCGGATTTCTGCTGCTCTAACCGCGCTTTTCCTCGTTTTCTTCCTCTCTAAATTCTTTTTCTTGGTTTTTCTCCGCTCTAACCCAGCTTTTCATTGTTTTTCTCCAATCTAGCCATGCTTTTCTCGGATTTCTGCTTCTCTAACCACGCTTTTCTTCGCTTTCTTCCATTCTAACTCCGCTTTATTTGGTTTTCCTTTGCTCTAACCCTGCTTTACATGGTTTTCCTCTGCTCTATCCCAGCTTTTCTTGGTTTTATTCCGCTCTAACTCCGCTTTTCTTGGTTTTCATCCGCTCTAACCCCGCTTTTCTTGGTTTTCCTCCGCTCTAACTTCACTATTCTTGGTTTTTCATTGCTCTAACCCCGCTTTTCTTGGTTTTCCTCCGCTCTAATCCCGCTTTTCTTGGTTTTTCTCCGCTCTAACCCAGCTTTTCATCGTTTTTCTCCACTCTAGCCATGCTTTTCTCAGATTTCTGCTGCTCTAACCACGCTTTTCTTCGTTTTCTTCCATTCTAACTCTGCTTTATTTGGTTTTCCTTTGCTCTAACCCTGCTTTACATGGTTTTCCTCTGCTCTATCCCAGCTTTTCTTGGTTTTATTCCGCTCTAACCCCGCTTTTCTTGGTTTTCATCCGCTCTAACCCCGCTTTTCTTGGTTTTCCTCCGCTCTAACTTCACTATTCTTGGTTTTCCATTGCTCTAACCCCGCTTTTCTTGGTTTTCCTCAGCTCTAATCCCGTTTTCTTGGTTTTTCTTTGCTCTAACCCAGCTTTTCATTGTTTTTCTCCACTCTAGCCATGCTTTTCTCTAATTTCTGCTGCTCTAACCACGCTTTTCTTCGTTTTCTTCCATTCTAACTCTGCTTTATTTGGTTTTCCTTTGCTCTAACCCTGCTTTACATGGTTTTCCTCCGCTCTAACGCCGCTTTTCTTGGTTTTCCTCCTTTCTAACCCCTCTTCTCTTGGTTATCCTCCGCTCTAATCCCGCTTTTCTTGGTTTTCCTCCGCTCTAACCCCTTTTTTCTAGGTTTTCCTCCGCTCTAACCCCGCTTTTCTTGGTTTACCTCTGCTCTATCTTCGCTTTTCTTGGTTTTCCTTTGCTCTAACCCTGCTTTTCTTTGTTTTTCTTTGCCCTAACCTTGCTTTTCTTGGTTTTCCTCCGCGCTATCACCGCTTTTCGTGGTTTTCCTACGCTCTATCACCACTTTTCTTGGTTTTCCTCCGCTCTATCACCGCTTTTCTTGGTTTTCCTGCGCTCTAACACCACTTTTCTTGGTTTTCCTCCGCTCTAACCCCGCTTTTCTTCTTTTCCTCCGCTCTAACCCCGCTTTTCTTGGTTTTCCTCCGCTCTAACCCCGCTTTTCTTGGTTTTCATCCGCTCTAACCCAGCTTTTCTTGGTTTTCCTCCGCTCTAACTTCGCTTTTCTTGGTTTTCCTTTGCTCTAACCCTGCTATTCTTGTGTTTCCTCCGCTCTAAACCCGCTTTTCTTGGTTTTCCTCTTTTCTAACCCCTCTTTTCTTGGTTTTCCTCCGCTCTATCCCAGCTTTTCTTGGCTTTCCTCCGCTCTAACCCCGCTTTTCTTGGTTTTCCTCCGCTCTAACCCCGTTTTCTTGGTTTTTCTCCGCTCTAACCCCGCTTTTCTTTTTTTTCCTCCTTTCTATCCTCGCTTTTCTTGGTTTTCCTTTGCTCTAACCCTGCTTTTCTTGGTTTCTCTCCAATCTAACCATGCTTTTCTCGGATTTCTGCTGCTCTAACCGCGCTTTTCTTCGTTTTCTTCCACTCTAAATTCTTTTTCTTGGTTTTCCACCGATCTAACCCCGCTTTTCTTGGTTTTCCTCTGCACTTATTCTGCTATTCTTGGTTTTCCTCCACTCTAACTCCGCTTTTCTTGGTTTTCCTCCGCTCTAACCCTGCTTTTCTTGGTTTTTCTTTGCTCTAACCTTGCTTTTCTTGGTTTTCCTCCGCGCTATCACCGCTTTTCGTGGTTTTCCTACGCTCTATCACCACTTTTCTTGGTTTTCCTCCGCTCTATCACCGCTTTTCTTGGTTTTCCTACGCTCTAACACCACTTTTCTTGGTTTTCCTCCGCTCTAACCCCGCTTTTCTTGGTTTTCCTCCGCTCTAACCCCGCTTTTCTTGGTTTTCCTTTGCTCTTACCCTGCTTTTCTTGTGTTTCCTCCGCTCTAACCCCGCTTTTCTTGGTTTTCCTCTTTTCTAACCCCTCTTTTCTTGGTTTTCCTCCGCTCTATCCCAGCTTTTCTTGGCTTTCCTCCGCTCTAACCCCGCTTTTCTTGGTTTTCCTCCGCTCTATCACCGCTTTTCTTGGTTTTCCTCCGCTCTAACCCCGCTTTTCTTGGTTTTACTTTGATCTAACCCTGTTTTTGTTGGTTTTTCTCTGCTCTAACGCCGCTTTTCTTGGTTTTCCTCCCTTCTATCCCTGCTTTTCTTGGTTTTTCTCCGCACTAACACCTCTTTTCTTGCTTTTCCTCCGCACTAACCCCGCTTTTCTTGGTTTTTCTCCATTCTAACCCAGCTTTTCATGGTTTTTCTCCACTCTACCCATGCTATTCTCGGATTTCTGCTGCTTTAACCGCGCTTTTCTTCGTTTTCTTCCACTCTAAATTCTTTTTCTTGGTTTTCCTCCACTCTAACCCCGCTTTACTTGTTTATCCTCTGTACTTATTCTGCTTTTCTTGGTTTTCCTCCGCTCTAACTTCGCTTTTCTTGGTTTTCCTCCGCTCTAAAACCGCTTTTCTTGATTTTCCTCTGCTCTAACCCCGCTTTTCTTGGTTTTCCTCCGCTCTAACCCCGCTTTTCTTGGTTTTCCTCCCTTCTATCCTCTCTTTTCTTGGTTTTTCTCCGCTCTAACCCTGCTTTTCTTGGTTTTCCTTCGCTCTAACCCCGCTTTTCTTGGTTTTCCTCTTTTCTTACCCCTCTTTTCTTGGTTTTCCTCCGCTCTATCCCAGCTTTACTTGGTTTTCCACCGCTCTAACCCCGCTTTTCTTGGTTTTCCTTCGCACTTGTTCCGCTTTTCTTGGTTTTCCTCCGCTCTAACCCAGCTTTTCTTGGTTTTCCTTTGCTCTAACCCTGTTTTTGTTGGTTTTTTTCTGCTCTAACGCCGCTTTTCGTGGTTTTCCTCCCTTCTATCCCTGCTTTTCTTGGTTTTTCTCCGCTCTAACCCCGTTTCTTTTGGTTTTCCTCCGCTCTAACCCCGCTTTACTTGGTTTTCCTCCGCACTAACCCCTTTTTTCTTGGTTTTCCTCCGCACTAACCCCGCTTTTCTTGGTTTTTCTCCGCTCTAACCCAGCTTTTCATCGTTTTTCTCCACTCTACCCATGCTTTTCTTGGATTTCTGCTGCTCCAACCACGCTTTTCTACGTTTTATTCCGTTCTAACTCTGCTTTACTTGGTTTTCCTCCGCTCTAAACCCGCTTTTCTTGGTTTTCCTTTGCTCTAACCCCGCTTTTCTTGGTTTTCCTCCGCACTAACCCCGCTTTTCTTGGTTTTCCTTCGCACTAACCCCGCTTTTCTTGGTTTTTCTCCACTCTAACCCAGCTTTTCATGGTTTTTCTCCACTCTAACCATGCTTTTCTCGGATTTCTGCTGCTCTAACCGCGCTTTTCCTCGTTTTCTTCCTCTCTAAATTCTTTTTCTTGGTTTTTCTCCGCTCTAAACCAGCTTTTCATCGTTTTTCTCCACTCTAGCCATGCTTTTCTCGGATTTCTGCTGCTCTAACCACGCTTTTCTTCGTTTTCTTCCATTCTAACTCTGCTTTATTTGGTTTTCCTTTGCTCTAACCCTGCTTTACATGGTTTTCCTCTGCTCTATCCCAGCTTTTCTTGGTTTTATTCCGCTCTAACCCCGCTTTTCTTGGTTTTCATCCGCTCTAACCCCGCTTTTCATGGTTTTCCTCCGCTCTAGCTTCACTATTCTTGGTTTTCCATTGCTCTAACCCCGCTTTTCTTGGTTTTCCTCCGCTCTAATCCCGCTTTTCTTGGTTTTTCTTTGCTCTAACCCAGGTTTTCATCGTTTTTCTCCAATCTAGCCATGCTTTTCTCTAATTTCTGCTGCTCTAACCACGCTTTTCTTCGTTTTCTTCCATTCTAACTCTGCTTTATTTGGTTTTCCTTTGCTCTAACCCTGCTTTACATGGTTTTCCTCCGCTCTAACGCCGCTTTTCTTGGTTTTCCTCCTTTCTAACCCCTCTTTTCTTGGTTATCCTCCGCTCTAACCCCGCTTTTCTTGGTTTTCCTCCGCTCTAACCCCTTTTTTCTAGGTTTTCCTCCGCTCTAACCACGCTTTTCTTGGTTTTCCTCCGCTCTATCTTCGCTTTTCTTGGTTTTCCTTTGCTCTAACCGCGCTTTTCTTGGTTTTTCTTTGCTCTAACCTTGCTTTTCTTGGTTTTCCTCCGCGCTATCATTGCTTTTCGTGGTTTTCCTACGCTCTATCACCACTTTTCTTGGTTTTCCTCCGCTCTATCACCGCTTTTCTTCGTTTTCCTACGCTCTAACACCACTTTTCTTGGTTTTCCTCCGCTCTAACCCCGCTTTTCTTGGTTTTCCTCCGCTCCAACCCCGCTTTTCTTGGTTTTCCTCCGCTATAACCCCGCTTTTCTTGGTTTTCCTCCGCTCTAACCCAGCTTTTCTTGGTTTTCCTCCGCTCTAACTTTTCTTTTCTTGGTTTTCCTTTGCTCTAACCCTGCTTTTCTTGGGTTTCCTCCGCTCTAACCCCGCTTTTCTTGGTTTTCCTCTTTTCTAACCCCTCTTTTCTTGGTTTTCCTCCGCTCTATCCCAGCTTTTCTTGGCTTTCCTCCGCTCTAACCCCGCTTTTCTTGGTTTTCCTCCGCTCTAACCCCGTTTTCTTGGTTTTTCTCCGCTCTAACCCCGCTTTTCTTTTTTTTCCTCCTTTCTATCCTCGCTTTTCTTGGTTTTCCTTTGCTCTAACCCTGCTTTTCTTGGTTTCTCTCCAATCTAACCATGCTTTTCTCGGATTTCTGCTGCTCTAACCGCGCTTTTCTTCGTTTTCTTCCACTCTAAATTCTTTTTCTTGGTTTTCCACCGATCTAACCCCGCTTTTCTTGGTTTTCCTCTGCACTTATTCTGCTATTCTTGGTTTTCCTCCACTCTAACTCCGCTTTTCTTGGTTTTCCTCCGCTCTAACCCTGCTTTTCTTGGTTTTTCTTTGCTCTAACCTTGCTTTTCTTGGTTTTCCTCCGCGCTATCACCGCTTTTCGTGGTTTTCCTACGCTCTATCACCACTTTTCTTGGTTTTCCTCCGCTCTATCACCGCTTTTCTTGGTTTTCCTACGCTCTAACACCACTTTTCTTGGTTTTCCTCCGCTCTAACCCCGCTTTTCTTGGTTTTCCTCCGCTCTAACCCCGCTTTTCTTGGTTTTCCTTTGCTCTTACCCTGCTTTTCTTGTGTTTCCTCCGCTCTAACCCCGCTTTTCTTGGTTTTCCTCTTTTCTAACCCCTCTTTTCTTGGTTTTCCTCCGCTCTATCCCAGCTTTTCTTGGCTTTCCTCCGCTCTAACCCCGCTTTTCTTGGTTTTCCTCCGCTCTATCACCGCTTTTCTTGGTTTTCCTCCGCTCTAACCCCGCTTTTCTTGGTTTTACTTTGATCTAACCCTGTTTTTGTTGGTTTTTCTCTGCTCTAACGCCGCTTTTCTTGGTTTTCCTCCCTTCTATCCCTGCTTTTCTTGGTTTTTCTCCGCACTAACACCTCTTTTCTTGCTTTTCCTCCGCACTAACCCCGCTTTTCTTGGTTTTTCTCCATTCTAACCCAGCTTTTCATGGTTTTTCTCCACTCTACCCATGCTATTCTCGGATTTCTGCTGCTTTAACCGCGCTTTTCTTCGTTTTCTTCCACTCTAAATTCTTTTTCTTGGTTTTCCTCCGCTCTAACCCCGCTTTACTTGTTTATCCTCTGTACTTATTCTGCTTTTCTTGGTTTTCCTCCGCTCTAACTTCGCTTTTCTTGGTTTTCCTCCGCTCTAAAACCGCTTTTCTTGATTTTCCTCTGCTCTAACCCCGCTTTTCTTGGTTTTCCTCCGCTCTAACCCCGCTTTTCTTGGTTTTCCTCCCTTCTATCCTCTCTTTTCTTGGTTTTTCTCCGCTCTAACCCTGCTTTTCTTGGTTTTCCTTCGCTCTAACCCCGCTTTTCTTGGTTTTCCTCTTTTCTTACCCCTCTTTTCTTGGTTTTCCTCCGCTCTATCCCAGCTTTACTTGGTTTTCCACCGCTCTAACCCCGCTTTTCTTGGTTTTCCTTCGCACTTGTTCCGCTTTTCTTGGTTTTCCTCCGCTCTAACCCAGCTTTTCTTGGTTTTCCTTTGCTCTAACCCTGTTTTTGTTGGTTTTTTTCTGCTCTAACGCCGCTTTTCGTGGTTTTCCTCCCTTCTATCCCTGCTTTTCTTGGTTTTTCTCCGCTCTAACCCCGTTTCTTTTGGTTTTCCTCCGCTCTAACCCCGCTTTACTTGGTTTTCCTCCGCACTAACCCCTTTTTTCTTGGTTTTCCTCCGCACTAACCCCGCTTTTCTTGGTTTTTCTCCGCTCTAACCCAGCTTTTCATCGTTTTTCTCCACTCTACCCATGCTTTTCTTGGATTTCTGCTGCTCCAACCACGCTTTTCTACGTTTTATTCCGTTCTAACTCTGCTTTACTTGGTTTTCCTCCGCTCTAAACCCGCTTTTCTTGGTTTTCCTTTGCTCTAACCCCGCTTTTCTTGGTTTTCCTCCGCACTAACCCCGCTTTTCTTGGTTTTCCTTCGCACTAACCCCGCTTTTCTTGGTTTTTCTCCACTCTAACCCAGCTTTTCATGGTTTTTCTCCACTCTAACCATGCTTTTCTCGGATTTCTGCTGCTCTAACCGCGCTTTTCCTCGTTTTCTTCCTCTCTAAATTCTTTTTCTTGGTTTTTCTCCGCTCTAAACCAGCTTTTCATCGTTTTTCTCCACTCTAGCCATGCTTTTCTCGGATTTCTGCTGCTCTAACCACGCTTTTCTTCGTTTTCTTCCATTCTAACTCTGCTTTATTTGGTTTTCCTTTGCTCTAACCCTGCTTTACATGGTTTTCCTCTGCTCTATCCCAGCTTTTCTTGGTTTTATTCCGCTCTAACCCCGCTTTTCTTGGTTTTCATCCGCTCTAACCCCGCTTTTCATGGTTTTCCTCCGCTCTAGCTTCACTATTCTTGGTTTTCCATTGCTCTAACCCCGCTTTTCTTGGTTTTCCTCCGCTCTAATCCCGCTTTTCTTGGTTTTTCTTTGCTCTAACCCAGGTTTTCATCGTTTTTCTCCAATCTAGCCATGCTTTTCTCTAATTTCTGCTGCTCTAACCACGCTTTTCTTCGTTTTCTTCCATTCTAACTCTGCTTTATTTGGTTTTCCTTTGCTCTAACCCTGCTTTACATGGTTTTCCTCCGCTCTAACGCCGCTTTTCTTAGTTTTCCTCCTTTCTAACCCCTCTTTTCTTGGTTATCCTCCGCTCTAACCCCGCTTTTCTTGGTTTTCCTCCGCTCTAACCCCTTTTTTCTAGGTTTTCCTCCGCTCTAACCACGCTTTTCTTGGTTTTCCTCCGCTCTATCTTCGCTTTTCTTGGTTTTCCTTTGCTCTAACCGCGCTTTTCTTGGTTTTTCTTTGCTCTAACCTTGCTTTTCTTGGTTTTCCTCCGCGCTATCATTGCTTTTCGTGGTTTTCCTACGCTCTATCACCACTTTTCTTGGTTTTCCTCCGCTCTATCACCGCTTTTCTTCGTTTTCCTACGCTCTAACACCACTTTTCTTGGTTTTCCTCCGCTCTAACCCCGCTTTTCTTGGTTTTCCTCCGCTCCAACCCCGCTTTTCTTGGTTTTCCTCCGCTATAACCCCGCTTTTCTTGGTTTTCCTCCGCTCTAACCCAGCTTTTCTTGGTTTTCCTCCGCTCTAACTTTTCTTTTCTTGGTTTTCCTTTGCTCTAACCCTGCTTTTCTTGGGTTTCCTCCGCTCTAACCCCGCTTTTCTTGGTTTTCCTCTTTTCTAACCCCTCTTTTCTTGGGTTTCCTCCTCTCTATCCCAGCTTTTCTTGGCTTTTCTCCGCTCTAACACCGCTTTTCTTGGTTTTCCTCCGCACTTGTTCCGCTTTTCTTGGTTTTCCTCCGCTCTAACCCTGCTTTTCTTGGTTTTCCTTTGCTCTAACCCTGTTTTTGGAGGTTTTTCTCTGCTCTAACGCCGCTTTTCTTGGTTTTCCTCCCTTCTATCCCTGCTTTTCTTGGTTTTTCTCCGCTCTAACCCCGTTTCTCTTGGTTTTCCTCCGCTCTAACACTGCTTTTCTTGGTTTTCCTCCGCACTAACCCCTCTTTTCTTGGTTTTCCTCCGCACTAACCCCGCTTTTCTTGGTTTTTCTACACTCTAACCCAGCTTTTCATGGTTTTCCTCCACTCTAGCCATGCTATTCTCGGATTTCTGCTGCTTTAACCGCGCTTTTCTTCGTTTTCTTCCTCTCTAACTTCTTTTTCTTGGTTTTCCTCCGCTCTAACCCCGCTTTACTTGGTTATCCTGTGCACTTATTCCGCTTTTCTTGGTTTTCCTCCGCTCTAACTTCGCTTTTCTTGGTTTTCCTCCGCTCTAACCCCGCTTTTCTTGGTTTTCCTCTGCTCTAACCCCGCTTTTCTTGCTTTTCCTCCCTTCTATCCTCACTTTTCTTGGTTTTTCTCCGCTCTAACCCTGCTTTTCTTGGTTTTTCTCCGCTCTAACCCCGTTTCTCTTGGTTTTTCTCCACTCTAACTGTGCTTTTCTCGGATTTCTGCTGCTCTAACAGCGCTTTTCTTCGTTTTCTTCCTCTCTAAATTCTTTTTCTTGGTTTTCCTCCGATCTAACCCCGCTTTTCTTGGTTTTCCTCTGCACTTATTCTGCTTTTCTTGGTTTTCCTCTGCTCTAACTTCGCTTTTCTTGGTTTTCCTTTGCTCTAACCCCGCTTTACTTGGTTTTCCTCCGCACTAACCCCTTTTTACTTGGTTTTCCTCTGCACTAACCCCGCTTTTCTTGGTTTTTCTCCGCTCTAACCCAGCTTTTCATGGTTTTTCTCCACTCTACCCATGCTTTTCTTGGATTTCTGCTGCTCCAACCACGCTTTTCTACGTTTTATTCCGTTCTAACTCTGCTTTACTTGGTTTTCCTCCGCTTTTACCCCACTTTTCTTGGTTTTCCTTTCCTCTAACCTTGCTTTTCTTGGTTTTCCTCCGCACTAACCCCTCTTTTCTTGGTTTTCCTCCGCACTAACCCCGCTTTTCTTGGTTTTTCTCCACTCTAACCCAGCTTTTCATGGTTTTTCTCCACTCTAATCATGCTTTTCTCGGATTTCTGCTGCTCTAACCGCGCTTTTCCTCGTTTTCTTCCTCTCTAAATTCTTTTTCTTGGTTTTTCTCCGCTCTAACCCAGCTTTTCATTGTTTTTCTCCACTCTAGCCATGCTTTTCTCGGATTTCTACTGCTCTAACCACGCTTTTCTTCGTTTTCTTCCATTCTAACTCTGCTTTATTTGGTTTTCCTTTGCTCTAACCCTGCTTTACATGGTTTTCCTCTGCTCTATCCCCGCTTTTCTTGGTTTTATTCCGCTCTAACCCCGCTTTTCTTGGTTTTCATCCGCTCTAACCCCGCTTTTCTTGGTTTTCATCCGCTCTAACCCCGCTTTTCTTGGTTTTCCTCCGCTCTAACCCCTTTTTTCTAGCTTTTCCTCCGCTCTAACCCCGCTTTTCTTGGTTTTCCTCCACTCTATCTTCGCTTTTCTTGGTTTTCCTTTGCTCTAACCCTGCTTTTCTTGGTTTTTCTTTGCTCTAACCTTGCTTTTCTTGGTTTTCCTCCGCGCTATCACCGCTTTTCGTGGTTTTCCTATGCTCTATCACCACTTTTCTTGGTTTTCCTCCGCTCTATCACCGCTTTTCTTGGTTTTCCTACGCTCTAACACCACTTTTCTTGGTTTTCCTCCGCACTAACCCCGCTTTTCTTGGTTTTCCTCCGCTCTAACCCCGCTTTACTTGGTTTTCCTCCGCACTAACCCCTTTTTTCTTGGTTTTCCTCCGCACTAACCCCGCTTTTCTTGGTTTTTCTCCGCTCTAACCCAGCTTTTCATCGTTTTTCTCCACTCTACCCATGCTTTTCTTGGATTTCTGCTGCTCCAACCACGCTTTTCTACGTTTTATTCCGTTCTAACTCTGCTTTACTTGGTTTTCCTCCGCTCTAAACCCGCTTTTCTTGGTTTTCCTTTGCTCTAACCCCGCTTTTCTTGGTTTTCCTCCGCACTAACCCCGCTTTTCTTGGTTTTCCTTCGCACTAACCCCGCTTTTCTTGGTTTTTCTCCACTCTAACCCAGCTTTTCATGGTTTTTCTCCACTCTAACCATGCTTTTCTCGGATTTCTGCTGCTCTAACCGCGCTTTTCCTCGTTTTCTTCCTCTCTAAATTCTTTTTCTTGGTTTTTCTCCGCTCTAAACCAGCTTTTCATCGTTTTTCTCCACTCTAGCCATGCTTTTCTCGGATTTCTGCTGCTCTAACCACGCTTTTCTTCGTTTTCTTCCATTCTAACTCTGCTTTATTTGGTTTTCCTTTGCTCTAACCCTGCTTTACATGGTTTTCCTCTGCTCTATCCCAGCTTTTCTTGGTTTTATTCCGCTCTAACCCCGCTTTTCTTGGTTTTCATCCGCTCTAACCCCGCTTTTCATGGTTTTCCTCCGCTCTAGCTTCACTATTCTTGGTTTTCCATTGCTCTAACCCCGCTTTTCTTGGTTTTCCTCCGCTCTAATCCCGCTTTTCTTGGTTTTTCTTTGCTCTAACCCAGGTTTTCATCGTTTTTCTCCAATCTAGCCATGCTTTTCTCTAATTTCTGCTGCTCTAACCACGCTTTTCTTCGTTTTCTTCCATTCTAACTCTGCTTTATTTGGTTTTCCTTTGCTCTAACCCTGCTTTACATGGTTTTCCTCCGCTCTAACGCCGCTTTTCTTAGTTTTCCTCCTTTCTAACCCCTCTTTTCTTGGTTATCCTCCGCTCTAACCCCGCTTTTCTTGGTTTTCCTCCGCTCTAACCCCTTTTTTCTAGGTTTTCCTCCGCTCTAACCACGCTTTTCTTGGTTTTCCTCCGCTCTATCTTCGCTTTTCTTGGTTTTCCTTTGCTCTAACCGCGCTTTTCTTGGTTTTTCTTTGCTCTAACCTTGCTTTTCTTGGTTTTCCTCCGCGCTATCATTGCTTTTCGTGGTTTTCCTACGCTCTATCACCACTTTTCTTGGTTTTCCTCCGCTCTATCACCGCTTTTCTTCGTTTTCCTACGCTCTAACACCACTTTTCTTGGTTTTCCTCCGCTCTAACCCCGCTTTTCTTGGTTTTCCTCCGCTCCAACCCCGCTTTTCTTGGTTTTCCTCCGCTATAACCCCGCTTTTCTTGGTTTTCCTCCGCTCTAACCCAGCTTTTCTTGGTTTTCCTCCGCTCTAACTTTTCTTTTCTTGGTTTTCCTTTGCTCTAACCCTGCTTTTCTTGGGTTTCCTCCGCTCTAACCCCGCTTTTCTTGGTTTTCCTCTTTTCTAACCCCTCTTTTCTTGGGTTTCCTCCTCTCTATCCCAGCTTTTCTTGGCTTTTCTCCGCTCTAACACCGCTTTTCTTGGTTTTCCTCCGCACTTGTTCCGCTTTTCTTGGTTTTCCTCCGCTCTAACCCTGCTTTTCTTGGTTTTCCTTTGCTCTAACCCTGTTTTTGGAGGTTTTTCTCTGCTCTAACGCCGCTTTTCTTGGTTTTCCTCCCTTCTATCCCTGCTTTTCTTGGTTTTTCTCCGCTCTAACCCCGTTTCTCTTGGTTTTCCTCCGCTCTAACACTGCTTTTCTTGGTTTTCCTCCGCACTAACCCCTCTTTTCTTGGTTTTCCTCCGCACTAACCCCGCTTTTCTTGGTTTTTCTACACTCTAACCCAGCTTTTCATGGTTTTCCTCCACTCTAGCCATGCTATTCTCGGATTTCTGCTGCTTTAACCGCGCTTTTCTTCGTTTTCTTCCTCTCTAACTTCTTTTTCTTGGTTTTCCTCCGCTCTAACCCCGCTTTACTTGGTTATCCTGTGCACTTATTCCGCTTTTCTTGGTTTTCCTCCGCTCTAACTTCGCTTTTCTTGGTTTTCCTCCGCTCTAACCCCGCTTTTCTTGGTTTTCCTCTGCTCTAACCCCGCTTTTCTTGCTTTTCCTCCCTTCTATCCTCACTTTTCTTGGTTTTTCTCCGCTCTAACCCTGCTTTTCTTGGTTTTTCTCCGCTCTAACCCCGTTTCTCTTGGTTTTTCTCCACTCTAACTGTGCTTTTCTCGGATTTCTGCTGCTCTAACAGCGCTTTTCTTCGTTTTCTTCCTCTCTAAATTCTTTTTCTTGGTTTTCCTCCGATCTAACCCCGCTTTTCTTGGTTTTCCTCTGCACTTATTCTGCTTTTCTTGGTTTTCCTCTGCTCTAACTTCGCTTTTCTTGGTTTTCCTTTGCTCTAACCCCGCTTTACTTGGTTTTCCTCCGCACTAACCCCTTTTTACTTGGTTTTCCTCTGCACTAACCCCGCTTTTCTTGGTTTTTCTCCGCTCT
The DNA here is from genome assembly GCF_054131305.1 of Coturnix japonica. NCBI lineage: Eukaryota > Metazoa > Chordata > Aves > Galliformes > Phasianidae > Coturnix > Coturnix japonica. The sequence goes on from NC_140669.1 coordinate 34,857,684, forward strand.
AACCCAGCTTTTCATGGTTTTTCTCCACTCTACCCATGCTTTTCTTGGATTTCTGCTGCTCCAACCACGCTTTTCTACGTTTTATTCCGTTCTAACTCTGCTTTACTTGGTTTTCCTCCGCTTTTACCCCACTTTTCTTGGTTTTCCTTTCCTCTAACCTTGCTTTTCTTGGTTTTCCTCCGCACTAACCCCTCTTTTCTTGGTTTTCCTCCGCACTAACCCCGCTTTTCTTGGTTTTTCTCCACTCTAACCCAGCTTTTCATGGTTTTTCTCCACTCTAATCATGCTTTTCTCGGATTTCTGCTGCTCTAACCGCGCTTTTCCTCGTTTTCTTCCTCTCTAAATTCTTTTTCTTGGTTTTTCTCCGCTCTAACCCAGCTTTTCATTGTTTTTCTCCACTCTAGCCATGCTTTTCTCGGATTTCTACTGCTCTAACCACGCTTTTCTTCGTTTTCTTCCATTCTAACTCTGCTTTATTTGGTTTTCCTTTGCTCTAACCCTGCTTTACATGGTTTTCCTCTGCTCTATCCCCGCTTTTCTTGGTTTTATTCCGCTCTAACCCCGCTTTTCTTGGTTTTCATCCGCTCTAACCCCGCTTTTCTTGGTTTTCATCCGCTCTAACCCCGCTTTTCTTGGTTTTCCTCCGCTCTAACCCCTTTTTTCTAGCTTTTCCTCCGCTCTAACCCCGCTTTTCTTGGTTTTCCTCCACTCTATCTTCGCTTTTCTTGGTTTTCCTTTGCTCTAACCCTGCTTTTCTTGGTTTTTCTTTGCTCTAACCTTGCTTTTCTTGGTTTTCCTCCGCGCTATCACCGCTTTTCGTGGTTTTCCTATGCTCTATCACCACTTTTCTTGGTTTTCCTCCGCTCTATCACCGCTTTTCTTGGTTTTCCTACGCTCTAACACCACTTTTCTTGGTTTTCCTCCGCACTAACCCCGCTTTTCTTGGTTTTCCTCCGCTCTAACCCCGCTTTTCTTGGTTTTCCTTCGCACTAACCCCTCTTTTCTTGTTTTTCCTCCGCACTAACCCCGCTTTTCTTGGTTTTTCTCCACTCTAACCCAGCTTTTTATGGTTTTTCTCCACTCTAGCCATGCTATTCTCGGATTTCTGCTGCTTTAACCGCGCTTTTCTTCGTTTTCTTCCTCTCTAACATCTTTTTCTTGGTTTTCCTCCGCTCTAACCCCGCTTTACTTGGTTATCCTGTGCACTTATTCCGCTTTTCTTGGTTTTCCTCCGCTCTAACTTCGCTTTTCTTGGTTTTCCTCCGCTCTAACCCCGCTTTTCTTGGTTTTCCTCCGCTCTAACCCCGCTTTTCTTGCTTTTCCTCCCTTCTATCCTCACTTTTCTTGGTTTTTCTCCGCTCTAACCCTGCTTTTCTTGGTTTTTCTCCGCTCTAACCCCGTTTCTCTTGGTTTTTCTCCACTCTAACCGTGCTTATCTCGGATTTCTGCTGCTCTAACAGCGCTTTTCTTCATTTTCTTCCTCTCTAAATTCTTTTTCTTGGTTTTCCTCCGATCTAACCACGCTTTTCTTGGTTTTCCTCTGCACTTATTCTGCTTTTCTTGGTTTTCCTCTGCTCTAACTTCGCTTTTCTTGGTTTTCCTTTGCTCTAACCCCGCTTTACTTGGTTTTCCTCCGCACTAACCCCTTTTTACTTGGTTTTCCTCTGCACTAGCCCCGCTTTTCTTGGTTTTTCTCCGCTCTAACCCAGCTTTTCATCGTTTTTCTCCACTCTAACCATGCTTTTCTCGGATTTCTGCTGCTCCAACCACGCTTTTCTACGTTTTCTTCTGTTCTAACTCTGCTTTACTTGGTTTTCCTCCGCTTTAACCCCACTTTTCTTGGTTTTCCTTTCCTCTAACCATGCTTTTCTTGGTTTTCCTCCGCACTAACCCCTCTTTTCTTGGTTTTCCTCCGCACTAACCCCGCTTTTCTTGGTTTTTCTCCACTCTAACCCAGCTTTTCATGGTTTTTCTCCACTCTAATCATGCTTTTCTTGGATTTCTGCTGCTCTAACCGCGCTTTTCCTCGTTTTCTTCCTCTCGAAATTCTTTTTCTTGGTTTTTCTCCGGTCTAACCCAGCTTTTCATCGTTTTTCTCCACTCTAGCCATGCTTTTCTCGGATTTCTGCTGCTCTAACCACGCTTTTCTTCGTTTTCTTCCATTCTAACTCTGCTTTATTTGGTTTTCCATTGCTCTAACCCTGCTTTACATGGTTTTCCTCTGCTCTATCCCCGCTTTTCTTGGTTTTATTCCGCTCTAACCCCGCTTTTCTTGGTTTTCATCCGCTCTAACCCCGCTTTTCTTGGTTTTCATCCGCTCTAACCCCGCTTTTCTTGGTTTTCCTCCGCTCTAACCCCTTTTTTCTAGCTTTTCCTGCGCTCTAACCCCGCTTTTCTTGGTTTTCCTCCGCTCTATCTTCGCTTTTCTTGGTTTTCCTTTGCTCTAACCCTGCTTTTCTTGGTTTTTCTTTGCTCTAACCTTGCTTTTCTTGGTTTTCCTCCGCGCTATCACCGCTTTTCGTGGTTTTCCTATGCTCTATCACCACTTTTCTTGGTTTTCCTCCGCTCTATCACCGCTTTTCTTGGTTTTCCTACGCTCTAACACCACTTTTCTTGGTTTTCCTCCGCAGTAACCCCGCTTTTCTTGGTTTTCCTCCGCTCTAACCCCGCTTTTCTTGGTTTTCCTCCGCTATAACCCCGCTTTTCTTGGTTTTCCTCCGCTCTAACCCAGCTTTTCTTGGTTTTCCTCCGCTCTAACTTCACTTTTTTTGGTTTTCCTTTGCTCTAACCCTGCTTTTCTTGGGTTTCCTCCGCTCTAACCACGCTTTTCTTGGTTTTCCTCTTTTCTAACCCCTCTTTTCTTGGGTTTCCTCCGCTCTATCCCAGCTTTTCTTGGTTTTCCTCCGCTCTAACCCCGCTTTTCTTGGTTTTCCTCCGCACTTGTTCCGCTTTTCTTGGTTTTCCTCCGCTCTAACCCAGCTTTTCTTGGTTTTCCTCCGCTCTAACCCTGTTTTTGTTGGTTTTTCTCTGCTCTAACGCCGCTTTTCTTGGTTTTCCTCCTTTCTATCCCTGCTTTTCTTGGTTTTCCTCCGCTCTAACCCCGCTTTTCTTGGTTTTCCTCCGCACTAACCCCTCTTTTCTTGGTTTTCCTCCGCACTAACCCCGCTTTTCTTGGTTTTTCTCCACTCTAACCCAGCTTTTCATGGATTTTCTCCACTCTAACCATGCTTTTCTCGGATTTCTGCTGCTCTAACCGGGCTTTTCTTCGTTTTCTTCCTAACTTCTTTTTCTTGGTTTTCATCCGCTCTAACCCCGCTTTTCTTGGTTTTCCTCCGCTCTAACCCCTTTTTTCTAGGTTTTCCTCCGCTCTAACCCCGCTTTTCTTGGTTTTCCTCCGCTCTATCTTCGCTTTTCTTGGTTTTCCTTTGCTCTAACCCTGCTTTTCTTGGTTTTTCTTTGCTCTAACCTTGCTTTTCTTGGTTTTCCTCCGCGCTATCACCGCTTTTCGTGGTTTTCCTATGCTCTATCACCACTTTTCTTGGTTTTCCTCCGCTCTATCACCGCTTTTCTTGGTTTTCCTACGCTCTAACACCACTTTTCTTGGTTTTCCTCCGCACTAACCCCGCTTTTCTTGGTTTTCCTCCGCTCTAACCCCGCTTTTCTTGGTTTTCCTTCGCACTAACCCCTCTTTTCTTGTTTTTCCTCCGCACTAACCCCGCTTTTCTTGGTTTTTCTCCACTCTAACCCAGCTTTTTATGGTTTTTCTCCACTCTAGCCATGCTATTCTCGGATTTCTGCTGCTTTAACCGCGCTTTTCTTCGTTTTCTTCCTCTCTAACATCTTTTTCTTGGTTTTCCTCCGCTCTAACCCCGCTTTACTTGGTTATCCTGTGCACTTATTCCGCTTTTCTTGGTTTTCCTCCGCTCTAACTTCGCTTTTCTTGGTTTTCCTCCGCTCTAACCCCGCTTTTCTTGGTTTTCCTCCGCTCTAACCCCGCTTTTCTTGGTTTTCCTCCGCTCTAACCCCGCTTTTCTTGCTTTTCCTCCCTTCTATCCTCACTTTTCTTGGTTTTTCTCCGCTCTAACCCTGCTTTTCTTGGTTTTTCTCCGCTCTAACCCCGTTTCTCTTGGTTTTTCTCCACTCTAACCGTGCTTTTCTCGGATTTCTGCTGCTCTAACAGCGCTTTTCTTCATTTTCTTCCTCTCTAAATTCTTTTTCTTGGTTTTCCTCCGATCTAACCACGCTTTTCTTGGTTTTCCTCTGCACTTATTCTGCTTTTCTTGGTTTTCCTCTGCTCTAACTTCGCTTTTCTTGGTTTTCCTTTGCTCTAACCCCGCTTTACTTGGTTTTCCTCCGCACTAACCCCTTTTTTCTTGGTTTTCCTCTGCACTAACCCCGCTTTTCTTGGTTTTTCTCCGCTCTAACCCAGCTTTTCATCGTTTTTCTCCACTCTAACCATGCTTTTCTCGGATTTCTGCTGCTCCAACCACGCTTTTCTACGTTTTCTTCCGTTCTAACTCTGCTTTACTTGGTTTTCCTCCGCTTTAACCCCACTTTTCTTGGTTTTCCTTTCCTCTAACCATGCTTTTCTTGGTTTTCCTCCGCACTAACCCCTCTTTTCTTGGTTTTCCTCCGCACTAACCCCGCTTTTCTTGGTTTTTCTCCACTCTAACCCAGCTTTTCATGGTTTTTCTCCACTCTAATCATGCTTTTATTGGATTTCTGCTGCTCTAACCGCGCTTTTCCTCGTTTTCTTCCTCTCGAAATTCTTTTTCTTGGTTTTTCTCCGGTCTAACCCAGCTTTTCATCGTTTTTCTCCACTCTAGCCATGCTTTTCTCGGATTTCTGCTGCTCTAACCACGCTTTTCTTCGTTTTCTTCCATTCTAACTCTGCTTTATTTGGTTTTCCATTGCTCTAACCCTGCTTTACATGGTTTTCCTCTGCTCTATCCCCGCTTTTCTTGGTTTTATTCCGCTCTAACCCCGCTTTTCTTGGTTTTCATCCGCTCTAACCCCGCTTTTCTTGGTTTTCATCCGCTCTAACCCCGCTTTTCTTGGTTTTCCTCCGCTCTAACCCCTTTTTTCTAGCTTTTCCTGCGCTCTAACCCCGCTTTTCTTGGTTTTCCTCCGCTCTATCTTCGCTTTTCTTGGTTTTCCTTTGCTCTAACCCTGCTTTTCTTGGTTTTTCTTTGCTCTAACCTTGCTTTTCTTGGTTTTCCTCCGCGCTATCACCGCTTTTCGTGGTTTTCCTATGCTCTATCACCACTTTTCTTGGTTTTCCTCCGCTCTATCACCGCTTTTCTTGGTTTTCCTACGCTCTAACACCACTTTTCTTGGTTTTCCTCCGCAGTAACCCCGCTTTTCTTGGTTTTCCTCCGCTCTAACCCCGCTTTTCTTGGTTTTCCTCCGCTATAACCCCGCTTTTCTTGGTTTTCCTCCGCTCTAACCCAGCTTTTCTTAGTTTTCCTCCGCTCTAACTTCGCTTTTCTTGGTTTTCCTTTGCTCTAACCCTGCTTTTCTTGGGTTTCCTCCGCTCTAACCACGCTTTTCTTGGTTTTCCTCTTTTCTAACCCCTCTTTTCTTGGGTTTCCTCTGCTCTATCCCAGCTTTTCTTGGTTTTCCTCCGCTCTAACCCCGCTTTTCTTGGTTTTCCTCCGCACTTGTTCCGCTTTTCTTGGTTTTCCTCCGCTCTAACCCAGCTTTTCTTGGTTTTCCTCCGCTCTAACCCTGTTTTTGTTGGTTTTTCTCTGCTCTAACGCCGCTTTTCTTGGTTTTCCTCCTTTCTATCCCTGCTTTTCTTGGTTTTCCTCCGCTCTAACCCCGCTTTTCTTGGTTTTCCTCCGCACTAACCCCTCTTTTCTTGGTTTTCCTCCGCACTAACCCCGCTTTTCTTGGTTTTTCTCCACTCTAACCCAGCTTTTCATGGATTTTCTCCACTCTAACCATGCTTTTCTCGGATTTCTGCTGCTCTAACCGGGCTTTTCTTCGTTTTCTTCCTCTCTAACTTCTTTTTTTTGGTTTTCCTAAGCTCTAACCCCGGTTTTCTTGGTTATCCTCCGCACTTATTCCGCTTTTCTTGGTTTTCCTCCGCTCTAACTTCGCTTTTATTGGTTTTCCTCCTCTCTAACCCCTCTTTTTTCTTAATTTTCCTCCGCTATAACCCCGCTTTTCTTGGTTTTCCTCCGCTCTATCCCCGTTTTCTTGGTTTTTCTTCGCTCTAACCCCGCTTTTCTTGGATTTCCTACGCTCTAACTTCGCTTTTCTTGGTTTTTCTGCGCTCTAACCCCGCTTTTCTTTGTTTTTCTCTGCTCTAACCCCGTTTCTCTTGGTTTTCCTCCGTTCTAACACCGCTTTTCTTGGTTTTCCTCCACTCTAATCCCGCTTTTCTTGGTTTTCCTCCGCACTAACCCCGCTTTTCTTGGATTTCCTCCGCACTAACCCCGCTTTTCTTGGTTTTTCTCCACTCTAACCCAGCTTTTCATGGTTTTTCTCCACTATAACCATGCTTTTCTCGGATTTCTGCTCCTCCAACCACGCTTTTCTACGTTTTATTCCATTCTAACTCTGCTTTACTTGGTTTTCCTCCACTCTAACCCCGCTTTTCTTTGTTTTTCTCCGCTCTAACCCCGTTTCTCTTGGTTTTCCTCCGCTCTAACACCGCTTTTCTTGGTTTTGTTTTGGTCTTACCCCGCTTTTCTTGTTTTTATACCGCTCTAACCCCTCTTTTCTTGGTTTTCCTCCGCTCTAACCCCGCTTTTCTTGGTTATCCTGTGCACTTATTCCGCTTTTCTTGGTTTTCCTCCGCTCTAACTTCGCTTTTCTTGGTTTTCCTCCGCACTTATTCTGCTTTTCTTGGTTTTCCTCCACTCTAACTCCGCTTTTCTTGGTTTTCCTCCGCTCTAACCCTGCTTTACTTGGTTTTCCTCCGCACTAACCCCTTTTTTCTTGGTTTTCCTCTGCCCTAACCTTGCTTTTCTTGGTTTTCCTCTGCTCTATCCCAGCTTTTCTTGGTTTTCCTCCCTTGTATCCCCGCTTTTCTTTGTTTTTCTCCGCTCTAACCCCGTTTCTCTTGGTTTTCCTCCGCTCTAACACCGCTTTTCTTGATTTTCATTTGCTCTTACCCCGCTTTTCTTGTATTTACTCCCTTCTACCCCCTCTTTTCTTGGTTTTCCTCAGCTCTATCCCCACTTTTCATGCTTTTCCTCCGCTCTAACCCCGCTTTTCTTGGTTTTCCTCCGTTCTAACCCCGCTTTTCTTGGTTTTCCTCCGCTCTAACTTCGCTTTTCTTGGTTTTCCTCCTCTCTAACCCCTCTTTTTTCTTAATTTTCCTCCGCTATAACCCCGCTTTTCTTGGTTTTCCTCCGCTCTATCCCCGTTTTCTTGGTTTTCCTCCGCACTAACCCCGCTTTTCTTGGATTTCCTCCGCACTAACCCCGCTTTTCTTGGTTTTTCTCCACTCTAACCCAGCTTTTCATGGTTTTTCTCCACTATAACCATGCTTTTCTCGGATTTCTGCTGCTCCAACCACGCTTTTCTACGTTTTATTCCGTTCTAACTCTGCTTTACTTGGTTTTCCTCCACTCTAACCCCGCTTTTCTTTGTTTTTCTCCGCTCTAACCCCGTTTCTCTTGGTTTTCCTCCGCTCTAACACCGCTTTTCTTGGTTTTGATTTGGTCTTACCCCGCTTTTCTTGTTTTTATACCGCTCTAACCCCTCTTTTCTTGGTTTTCCTCCGCTCTAACCCCGCTTTTCTTGGTTATCCTGTGCACTTATTCCGCTTTTCTTGGTTTTCCTCCGCTCTAACTTCGCTTTTCTTGGTTTTCCTCCGCACTTATTCTGCTTTTCTTGGTTTTCCTCCACTCTAACTCCGCTTTTCTTGGTTTTCCTCCGCTCTAACCCTGCTTTACTTGGTTTTCCTCCGCACTAACCCCGCTTTTCTTGGTTTTCCTCTGCACTAACCTTGCTTTTCTTGGTTTTCCTCTGCTCTATCCCAGCTTTTCTTGGTTTTCCTCCCTTATATCCCCGCTTTTCTTTGTTTTTCTCCGCTCTAACCCCGTTTCTCTTGGTTTTCCTCCGCTCTAACACCGCTTTTCTTGATTTTCATTTGCTCTAACCCCGCTTTTCTTGTTTTTACTCCGCTCTAACCCCTCTTTTCTTGGTTTTCCTCAGCTCTAACCCCACTTTTCATGCTTTTCCTCCGCTCTAACCCCGCTTTTCTTGGTTTTCCTCCGTTCTAACCCCGCTTTTCTTGGTTTTCCTCCGCACTTATTCTGCTTTTCTTGGTATTCCTCCACTCTAACTCCGCTTTTCTTGGTTTTCCTCCGCTCTAACCCTGCTTTACTTGGTTTTCCTCCGCACTAACCCCTTTTTTCTTGGTTTTCCTCTGCACTAACCCCGCTTTACTTGGTTTTTCTCCGCTCTAACCCAGCTTTTCATCGTTTTTCTCCACTCTAACCATGCTTTTCTCAGATTTCTGCTGCTCCAACTACGCTTTTCTACGTTTTATTCCGTTCTAACTTTGCTTTACTTGGTTTTCCTCCGCTCTAACCCCGCTTTTCTTGGTTTTCCTCTGCTCTAACCCCGCTTTTCTTGGTTTTCCTCCCCTATAACCCTGCTTTTCTTGGTTTTCCTACGCTCTAACCCAGCTTTTCTTGGTTTTCCTCTGCACTAACTTCGCTTTTCTTTGTTTTCCTCCTTTCTAACCCCGCTTTTCTTGGTTTTCCTCCGCTCTAACGCCGCTTTTCTTTGTTTTCCTCCGCTCTAACACCGCTTTTCTTGGTTTTCATCCGCTCTAACCCCGCTTTTCTTGGTTTTCCTCCGCTCTAACTTCACTATTCTTGGTTTTCCATTGCTCTAACCCCTCTTTTCTTGGTTTTCCTCCGCTCTAATCCCGCTTTTCTTGGTTTTTCTCCACTCTAACCCAGCTTTTCATCGCTTTTCTCCACTCTAGCCATGCTCTTCTCGGATTTCTGCTGCTCTAACCACACTTTTCTTCGTTTTCTTCCATTCTAACTCTGCTTTACTTGGTTTTCTTCTGCTCTAACCTCGCTTTTCTTGGTTTTCCTCTGCTCTAACCTTGCTTTTCTTGTTTTTTCTCCCTTCTATCCCCGCTTTTCTTGGTTTTCCTCCGCTCTAACCCTGCTTTACTTGGTTTTCCTCTGCTCTAACGCCGCTTTTCTTGGTTTTCCTCCTTTCTAACCCCTCTTTTCTTGGTTATCCTCCGCTCTAACCCCGCTTTTCTTGGTTTTCCTCCACTTTAACTTCGCTTTTCTTGGTTTTCCTCAGCTCTAACCCCACTTTTCATGCTTTTCCTCCGCTCTAACCCCGCTTTTCTTGGTTTTCCTCCGTTCTAACCCCGCTTTTCTTGGTTTTCCTCCGCTCTAACTTCGCTTTTCTTGGTTTTCCTCCTCTCTAACCCCTCTTTTTTCTTAATTTTCCTCCGCTATAACCCCGCTTTTCTTGGTTTTCCTCCGCTCTATCCCCGTTTTCTTGGTTTTTTTTCGCTCTAACCCCGCTTTTCTTGGATTTCCTACGCTCTAACTTCGCTTTTCTTGGTTTTTCTGCGCTCTAACCCCGCTTTTCTTTGTTTTTCTCTGCTCTAACCCCGTTTCTCTTGGTTTTCCTCCGTTCTAACACCGCTTTTCTTGGTTTTCCTCCACTCTAATCCCGCTTTTCTTGGTTTTCCTCCGCACTAACCCCGCTTTTCTTGGATTTCCTCCGCACTAACCCCGCTTTTCTTGGTTTTTCTCCACTCTAACCCAGCTTTTCATGGTTTTTCTCCACTATAACCATGCTTTTCTCGGATTTCTGCTGCTCCAACCACGCTTTTCTACGTTTTATTGCGTTCTAACTCTGCTTTACTTGGTTTTCCTCCTCTCTAACCCCGCTTTTCTTTGTTTTTCTCCGCTCTAACCCCGTTTCTCTTGGTTTTCCTCCGCTCTAACACCGCTTTTCTTGGTTTTGATTTGGTCTTACCCCGCTTTTCTTGTTTTTATACCGCTCTAACCCCTCTTTTCTTGGTTTTCCTCCGCTCTAACCCCGCTTTTCTTGGTTATCCTGTGCACTTATTCCGCTTTTCTTGGTTTTCCTCCGCTCTAACTTCGCTTTTCTTGGTTTTCCTCCGCACTTATTCTGCTTTTCTTGGTTTTCCTCCACTCTAACTCCGCTTTTCTTGGTTTTCCTCCGCTCTAACCCTGCTTTACTTGGCTTTCCTCCGCACTAACCCCGCTTTTCTTGGTTTTCCTCTGCACTAACCTTGCTTTTCTTGGTTTTCCTCTGCTCTATCCCAGCTTTTCTTGGTTTTCCTCCCTTATATCCCCGCTTTTCTTTGTTTTTCTCCGCTCTAACCCCGTTTCTCTTGGTTTTCCTCCGCTCTAACACCGCTTTTCTTGATTTTCATTTGCTCTAACCCCGCTTTTCTTGTTTTTACTCCGCTCTAACCCCTCTTTTCTTGGTTTTCCTCAGCTCTAACCCCACTTTTCATGCTTTTCCTCCGCTCTAACCCCGCTTTTCTTGGTTTTCCTCCGTTCTAACCCCGCTTTCCTTGGTTTTCCTCCGCACTTATTCTGCTTTTCTTGGTTTTCCTCCACTCTAACTCCGCTTTTCTTGGTTTTCCTCCAATTTAACCCTGCTTTACTTGGTTTTCCTCCGCACTAACCCCTTTTTTCTTGGTTTTCCTCTGCACTAACCCCGCTTTTCTTGGTTTTTCTCCGCTCTAACCCAGCTTTTCATCGTTTTTCTCCAATCTAACCATGCTTTTCTCAGATTTCTGCTGCTCCAACCACGCTTTTCTACGTTTTATTCCGTTCTAACTTTGCTTTACTTGGTTTTCCTCCGCTCTAACCCCGCTTTTCTTGGTTTTCCTCTGCTCTAACCCCGCTTTTCTTGGTTTTCCTCCCCTATAACCCTGCTTTTCTTGGTTTTCCTACGCTCTAACCCAGCTTTTCTTGGTTTTCCTCTGCACTAACTTCGCTTTTCTTTGTTTTCCTCCTTTCTAACCCCGCTTTTCTTGGTTTTCCTCCGCTCTAACGCCGCTTTTCTTTGTTTTCCTCCGCTCTAACACCGCTTTTCTTGGTTTTCATCCGCTCTAACCCCGCTTTTCTTGGTTTTCCTCCGCTCTAACTTCACTATTCTTGGTTTTCCATTGCTCTAACCCCTCTTTTCTTGGTTTTCCTCCGCTCTAATCCCGCTTTTCTTGGTTTTTCTCCGCTCTAACCCAGCTTTTCATCGCTTTTCTCCACTCTAGCCATGCTTTTCTCGGATTTCTGCTGCTCTAACCACGCTTTTCTTCGTTTTCTTCCATTCTAACTCTGCTTTACTTGGTTTTCTTCTGCTCTAACCTCGCTTTTCTTGGTTTTCCTCTGCTCTAACCTTGCTTTTCTTGTTTTTTCTCCCTTCTATCCCCGCTTTTCTTGGTTTTCCTCCGCTCTAACCCTGCTTTACTTGGTTTTCCTCTGCTCTAACGCCGCTTTTCTTGGTTTTCCTCCTTTCTAACCCCTCTTTTCTTGGTTATCCTCCGCTCTAACCCCGCTTTTCTTGGTTTTTTTCCACTTTAACTTCGCTTTTCTTGGTTTTCCTCCGCTCTAACCCCGCTTTTCTTGGTTTTCAAACATCCAGGAAAACACACAGACCCCCACCGTGCAGGAGGAGAGCGAGGAAGAAGAGGTTGATGAAACCGGTGTGGAGGTGAAAGACATCGAGCTGGTCATGTCCCAGGCCAACGTGTCCAGAGCGAAGGCGGTCCGTGCCCTGAAGAACAACAGCAACGACATTGTAAACGCTATAATGGAGTTGACGATGTAGCCGAACGGAGGAGGAAATCTATTATTATTTCCGCTCTAACCCCGCTTTTCTTGGTTTTCCTACGCTCTATCTTCGCTTTTCTTGGTTTTCCTTTGCTCTAACCCCGCTTTTCTTGGTTTTCCTCCGCTCTAACCCCTCTTTTCTTGGTTTTCCTCCGCTCTATCCCCGCTTTTCTTGGTTTTCCTCCGCTCTAACCCCGCTTTTCTTGGTTTTCCTCCGCACTTGTTCCGCTTTTCTTCGTTTTCCTCCGCTCTAACCCAGCTTTTCTTGGTTTTCCTTTGCTCTAACCCTGTTTTTGTTGGTTTTTCTCTGGTCTCACGCCGCTTTTCTTGGTTTTCCTCCCTTCTATCCCTGCTTTTCTTGGTTTTTCTCCGCTCTAACCCCGTTTCTCTTGGTTTTCCTCCGCTCTAACACCGCTTTTCTTGGTTTTACTCCGTACTAACCGCGCTTTTCTTGGTTTTTCTCTGCTCTATCCCAGCTTTTCATGGTTTTTCTCCACTCTAGCAATGCTATTCTCGGATTTCTGCTGCTCTAACCGCGCTTTTCTTCGTTTTCTTCCACTCTAACTTCTTTTTCTTGGTTTTCCTCCGCTCTAACCCCGCTTTTCTTGGTTATCCTGTGCACTTATTCCGCTTTTCCTCGTTTTCTTCCACTCTAACTTCTTTTTCTTGGTTTTCCTTCGCTCTAACCCCGCTTTTCTTGGTTATCCTGTGCACTTATTCCGCTTTTCTTGGTTTTCCTCCGCTCTAACTTCGCTTTTCTTGGTTTTCCTCCGCTCTAACCCCGCTTTTCTTGGTTTTCCTTTGCTCTAACCCCGCTTTTCTTGGTTTTCCTCCGCACTAACCCCTCTTTTCTTGGTTTTCCTCCGCACTAACCCCGCTTTTCTTAGTTTTTCTCCGCTCTAACCCAGCATTTCATGGTTTTTCTCCACTCTAACCATGCTTTTCTCAGATTTCTGCTGCTCTAACCGCGCTTTTCTTCATTTTCTTCCTATCTAAATTCTTTTTCTTGGTTTTCCTCCGATCTAACCCCGCTTTTCTTGGTTTTCCTTTGCACTTATTCTGCTTTTCTAGGTTTTCCTCTGCTCTAACTTCGCTTTTCTTGGTTTTCCTCCGCTCTAACCCAGCTTTTCTATGGTTTCCTCCGCTCTAACCCTGGTTTTCTTGGTTTTCCTTCTCTCTAACCCCGCTTTTCTTGGTTTACCTCCTCTCTATCTTCGCTTTTCTTGGTTTTCCTTTGCTCTAACCCTGCTTTTCTTGGTTTTCCTTTGCTCTAACCCCGCTTTTCTTGGTTTTCCTCCGCTCTAACCCTGCTTTTCTTGGTTTTCCTACGCTCTATCACCACTTTTCTTGGTTTTCCTCCGCTCTATCACCGCTTTTCTTGGTTTTCCTACGCTCTAACACCACTTTTCTTGGTTTTCCTTCTCTCAACCCCGCTTTTCTTGATATTCCTCCGCTCTAACCTAGCTTTTCTTGGTTTTCCTCCGATCTAACCCCGCTTTTCTTGGTTTTCCTACGCTCTAACTTCGCTTTTCTTGGTTTTCCTTTGCTCTAACCCTGCTTTTCTTGGGTTTCCTCCGCTCTAACCCCGCTTTTCTTGGTTTTCCTCCTTTCTAACCCCTCTTTTCTTGGTTTTCCTCCGCTCTATCCCCGCTTTTCTTGGTTTTCCTCCGCTCTAACCCCGCTTTTCTTGGTTTTCCTCCGCACTTGTTCCGCTTTTCTTGGTTTTCCTCCGCTCTAACCCAGCTTTTCTTGGTTTTCCTTTGCTCTAACCCTGTTTTTCTTGGTTTTCCTCCGCTCTAACCCCGCTTTTCTTGGTTTTCCTTTGCTCTAACCCCGCTTTTGTTGGTTTTCCTCCGCTCTAACCCCGCTTTTCTTGGTTTTCCTCCGCACTAACCTTGCTTTTCTTGGTTTTTCTCCACTCTAACCCAGCGTTTCATGGATTTTCTCCACTCTTACCATGCTTTTCTCGGATTTCTGCTGCTCCAACCGCGCTTTTCTTCGTTTTCTTCCTCTCTAAATTCTTTTTCTTGGTTTTCCTCCGATCTAACCCCTCTTTTCTTGGTTTTCCTTTGCACTTATTCTGCTTTACTTGGTTTTCCTCCGCTTTAACTTCGCTTTTCTTGGTTTTCCTCCGTTCTAACCCCGCTTTACTTGGTTTTCCTCCGCACTAACCCCTTTTTTCTTGGTTTTCCTCTGCACTAACCCCGCTTTTCTTGGTTTTTCTCCGCTCTAACCCAGCTTTTCATCGTTTTTCTCCAATCTAACCATGCTTTTCTCAGATTTCTGCTGCTCCAACCACGCTTTTCTACGTTTTATTCCGTTCTAACTTTTCTTTACTTGGTTTTCCTCCGCTCTAACCCCGCTTTTCTTGGTTTTCCTCTGCTCTAACCCCGCTTTTCTTGGTTTTCCTCCCCTATAACCCTGCTTTTCTTGGTTTTCCTACGCTCTAACCCAGCTTTTCTTGGTTTTCCTCTGCACTAACTTCGCTTTTCTTTGTTTTCCTCCTTTCTAACCCCGCTTTTCTTGGTTTTCCTCCGCTCTAACGCCGCTTTTCTTTGTTTTCCTCCGCTCTAACACCGCTTTTCTTGGTTTTCATCCGCTCTAACCCCGCTTTTCTTGGTTTTCCTCCGCTCTAACTTCACTATTCTTGGTTTTCCATTGCTCTAACCCCTCTTTTCTTGGTTTTCCTCCGCTCTAATCCCGCTTTTCTTGGTTTTTCTCCGCTCTAACCCAGCTTTTCATCGCTTTTCTCCACTCTAGCCATGCTTTTCTCGGATTTCTGCTGCTCTAACCACGCTTTTCTTCGTTTTCTTCCATTCTAACTCTGCTTTACTTGGTTTTCTTCTGCTCTAACCTCGCTTTTCTTGGTTTTCCTCTGCTCTAACCTTGCTTTTCTTGTTTTTTCTCCCTTCTATCCCCGCTTTTCTTGGTTTTCCTCCGCTCTAACCCTGCTTTACTTGGTTTTCCTCTGCTCTAACGCCGCTTTTCTTGGTTTTCCTCCTTTCTAACCCCTCTTTTCTTGGTTATCCTCCGCTCTAACCCCGCTTTTCTTGGTTTTCCTCCACTTTAACTTCGCTTTTCTTGGTTTTCCTCCGCTCTAACCCCGCTTTTCTTGGTTTTCAAACATCCAGGAAAACACACAGACCCCCACCGTGCAGGAGGAGAGCGAGGAAGAAGAGGTTGATGAAACCGGTGTGGAGGTGAAAGACATCGAGCTGGTCATGTCCCAGGCCAACGTGTCCAGAGCGAAGGCGGTCCGTGCCCTGAAGAACAACAGCAACGACATTGTAAACGCTATAATGGAGTTGACGATGTAGCCGAACGGAGGAGGAAATCTATTATTATTTCCGCTCTAACCCCGCTTTTCTTGGTTTTCCTACGCTTTATCTTCGCTTTTCTTGGTTTTCCTTTGCTCTAACCCCGCTTTTGTTGGTTTTCCTCCGCTCTAACCCCTCTTTTCTTGGTTTTCCTCCGCTCTATCCCCGCTTTTCTTGGTTTTCCTCCGCTCTAACCCCGCTTTTCTTGGTTTTCCTCCGCACTTGTTCCGCTTTTCTTCGTTTTCCTCCGCTCTAACCCAGCTTTTCTTGGTTTTCCTTTGCTCTAACCCTGTTTTTGTTGGTTTTTCTCTGGTCTCACGCCGCTTTTCTTGGTTTTCCTCCCTTCTATCCCTGCTTTTCTTGGTTTTTCTCCGCTCTAACCCCGTTTCTCTTGGTTTTCCTCCGCTCTAACACCGCTTTTCTTGGTTTTACTCCGTACTAACCGCGCTTTTCTTGGTTTTTCTCTGCTCTATCCCAGCTTTTCATGGTTTTTCTCCACTCTAGCAATGCTATTCTCGGATTTCTGCTGCTCTAACCGCGCTTTTCTTCGTTTTCTTCCACTCTAACTTCTTTTTCTTGGTTTTCCTCCGCTCTAACCCCGCTTTTCTTGGTTATCCTGTGCACTTATTCCGCTTTTCCTCGTTTTCTTCCACTCTAACTTCTTTTTCTTGGTTTTCCTCCGCTCTAACCCCGCTTTTCTTGGTTATCCTGTGCACTTATTCCGCTTTTCTTGGTTTTCCTCCGCTCTAACTTCGCTTTTCTTGGTTTTCCTCCGCTCTAACCCCGCTTTTCTTGGTTTTCCTTTGCTCTAACCCCGCTTTTCTTGGTTTTCCTCCGCACTAACCCCTCTTTTCTTGGTTTTCCTCCGCACTAACCCCGCTTTTCTTAGTTTTTCTCCGCTCTAACCCAGCATTTCATGGTTTTTCTCCACTCTAACCATGCTTTTCTCAGATTTCTGCTGCTCTAACCGCGCTTTTCTTCATTTTCTTCCTATCTAAATTCTTTTTCTTGGTTTTCCTCCGATCTAACCCCGCTTTTCTTGGTTTTCCTTTGCACTTATTCTGCTTTTCTAGGTTTTCCTCTGCTCTAACTTCGCTTTTCTTGGTTTTCCTCCGCTCTAACCCAGCTTTTCTATGGTTTCCTCCGCTCTAACCCTGGTTTTCTTGGTTTTCCTTCTCTCTAACCCCGCTTTTCTTGGTTTACCTCCTCTCTATCTTCGCTTTTCTTGGTTTTCCTTTGCTCTAACCCTGCTTTTCTTGGTTTTCCTTTGCTCTAACCCCGCTTTTCTTGGTTTTCCTCCGCTCTAACCCTGCTTTTCTTGGTTTTCCTACGCTCTATCACCACTTTTCTTGGTTTTCCTCCGCTCTATCACCACTTTTCTTGGTTTTCCTCCGCTCTATCACCGCTTTTCTTGGTTTTCCTACGCTCTAACACCACTTTTCTTGGTTTTCCTTCTCTCAACCCCGCTTTTCTTGATATTCCTCCGCTCTAACCTAGCTTTTCTTGGTTTTCCTACGCTATAACCCCGCTTTTCTTGGTTTTCCTACGCTCTAACTTCGCTTTTCTTGGTTTTCCTTTGCTCTAACCCTGCTTTTCTTGGGTTTCCTCCGCTCTAACCCCGCTTTTCTTGGTTTTCCTCCTTTCTAACCCCTCTTTTCTTGGTTTTCCTCCGCTCTATCCCCGCTTTTCTTGGTTTTCCTCCGCTCTAACCCCGCTTTTCTTGGTTTTCCTCCGCACTTGTTCCGCTTTTCTTGGTTTTCCTCCGCTCTAACCCAGCTTTTCTTGGTTTTCCTTTGCTCTAACCCTGTTTTTGTTGGTTTTCCTCCGCTCTAACCCCGCTTTTCTTGGTTTTCCTTTGCTCTAACCCCGCTTTTGTTGGTTTTCCTCCGCTCTAACCCCGCTTTTCTTGGTTTTCCTCCGCACTAACCTTGCTTTTCTTGGTTTTTCTCCACTCTAACCCAGCGTTTCATGGATTTTCTCCACTCTTACCATGCTTTTCTCGGATTTCTGCTGCTCCAACCGCGCTTTTCTTCGTTTTCTTCCTCTCTAAATTCTTTTTCTTGGTTTTCCTCCGATCTAACCCCTCTTTTCTTGGTTTTCCTTTGCACTTATTCTGCTTTACTTGGTTTTCCTCCGCTTTAACTTCGCTTTTCTTGGTTTTCCTCCGTTCTAACCCCGCTTTACTTGGTTTTCCTCCGCACTAACCCCTTTTTTCTTGGTTTTCCTCTGCACTAACCCCGCTTTTCTTGGTTTTTCTCCGCTCTAACCCAGCTTTTCATCGTTTTTCTCCAATCTAACCATGCTTTTCTCAGATTTCTGCTGCTCCAACCACGCTTTTCTACGTTTTATTCCGTTCTAACTTTTCTTTACTTGGTTTTCCTCCGCTCTAACCCCGCTTTTCTTGGTTTTCCTCTGCTCTAACCCCGCTTTTCTTGGTTTTCCTCCCCTATAACCCTGCTTTTCTTGGTTTTCCTACGCTCTAACCCAGCTTTTCTTGGTTTTCCTCTGCACTAACTTCGCTTTTCTTTGTTTTCCTCCTTTCTAACCCCGCTTTTCTTGGTTTTCCTCCGCTCTAACGCCGCTTTTCTTTGTTTTCCTCCGCTCTAACACCGCTTTTCTTGGTTTTCATCCGCTCTAACCCCGCTTTTCTTGGTTTTCCTCCGCTCTAACTTCACTATTCTTGGTTTTCCATTGCTCTAACCCCTCTTTTCTTGGTTTTCCTCCGCTCTAATCCTGCTTTTCTTGGTTTTTCTCCGCTCTAACCCAGCTTTTCATCGCTTTTCTCCACTCTAGCCATGCTTTTCTCGGATTTCTGCTGCTCTAACCACGCTTTTCTTCGTTTTCTTCCATTCTAACTCTGCTTTACTTGGTTTTCTTCTGCTCTAACCTCGCTTTTCTTGGTTTTCCTCTGCTCTAACCTTGCTTTTCTTGTTTTTTCTCCCTTCTATCCCCGCTTTTCTTGGTTTTCCTCCGCTCTAACCCTGCTTTACTTGGTTTTCCTCTGCTCTAACGCCGCTTTTCTTGGTTTTCCTCCTTTCTAACCCCTCTTTTCTTGGTTATCCTCCGCTCTAACCCCGCTTTTCTTGGTTTTCCTCCACTTTAACTTCGCTTTTCTTGGTTTTCCTCCGCTCTAACCCCGCTTTTCTTGGTTTTCAAACATCCAGGAAAACACACAGACCCCCACCGTGCAGGAGGAGAGCGAGGAAGAAGAGGTTGATGAAACCGGTGTGGAGGTGAAAGACATCGAGCTGGTCATGTCCCAGGCCAACGTGTCCAGAGCGAAGGCGGTCCGTGCCCTGAAGAACAACAGCAACGACATTGTAAACGCTATAATGGAGTTGAAGATGTAGCCGAACGGAGGAGGAAATCTATTATTATTTCCGCTCTAACCCCGCTTTTCTTGGTTTTCCTACGCTCTATCTTCGCTTTTCTTGGTTTTCCTTTGCTCTAACCCCGCTTTTCTTGGTTTTCCTCCGCTCTAACCCCGCTTTTCTTGGTTTTCCTCCGCTCTAACGCCGCTTTTCTTTGTTTTCCTCCGCTCTAACACCGCTTTTCTTGGTTTTCATCCGCTCTAACCCCGCTTTTCTTGGTTTTCCTCCGCTCTAACTTCACTATTCTTGGTTTTCCATTGCTCTAACCCCTCTTTTCTTGGTTTTCCTCCGCTCTAATCCCGCTTTTCTTGGTTTTTCTCCGCTCTAACCCAGCTTTTCATCGCTTTTCTCCACTCTAGCCATGCTTTTCTCGGATTTCTGCTGCTCTAACCACGCTTTTCTTCGTTTTCTTCCATTCTAACTCTGCTTTACTTGGTTTTCTTCTGCTCTAACCTCGCTTTTCTTGGTTTTCCTCTGCTCTAACCTTGCTTTTCTTGTTTTTTCTCCCTTCTATCCCCGCTTTTCTTGGTTTTCCTCCGCTCTAACCCTGCTTTACTTGGTTTTCCTCTGCTCTAACGCCGCTTTTCTTGGTTTTCCTCCTTTCTAACCCCTCTTTTCTTGGTTATCCTCCGCTCTAACCCCGCTTTTCTTGGTTTTCCTCCACTTTAACTTCGCTTTTCTTGGTTTTCCTCCGCTCTAACCCCGCTTTTCTTGGTTTTCAAACATCCAGGAAAACACACAGACCCCCACCGTGCAGGAGGAGAGCGAGGAAGAAGAGGTTGATGAAACCGGTGTGGAGGTGAAAGACATCGAGCTGGTCATGTCCCAGGCCAACGTGTCCAGAGCGAAGGCGGTCCGTGCCCTGAAGAACAACAGCAACGACATTGTAAACGCTATAATGGAGTTGACGATGTAGCCGAACGGAGGAGGAAATCTATTATTATTTCCGCTCTAACCCCGCTTTTCTTGGTTTTCCTACGCTCTATCTTCGCTTTTCTTGGTTTTCCTTTGCTCTAACCCCGCTTTTCTTGGTTTTCCTCCGCTCTAACCCCTCTTTTCTTGGTTTTCCTCCGCTCTATCCCCGCTTTTCTTGGTTTTCCTCCGCTCTAACCCCGCTTTTCTTGGTTTTCCTCCGCACTTGTTCCGCTTTTCTTCGTTTTCCTCCGCTCTAACCCAGCTTTTCTTGGTTTTCCTTTGCTCTAACCCTGTTTTTGTTGGTTTTTCTCTGGTCTCACGCCGCTTTTCTTGGTTTTCCTCCCTTCTATCCCTGCTTTTCTTGGTTTTTCTCCGCTCTAACCCCGTTTCTCTTGGTTTTCCTCCGCTCTAACACCGCTTTTCTTGGTTTTACTCCGTACTAACCGCGCTTTTCTTGGTTTTTCTCTGCTCTATCCCAGCTTTTCATGGTTTTTCTCCACTCTAGCAATGCTATTCTCGGATTTCTGCTGCTCTAACCGCGCTTTTCTTCGTTTTCTTCCACTCTAACTTCTTTTTCTTGGTTTTCCTCCGCTCTAACCCCGCTTTTCTTGGTTATCCTGTGCACTTATTCCGCTTTTCCTCGTTTTCTTCCACTCTAACTTCTTTTTCTTGGTTTTCCTCCGCTCTAACCCCGCTTTTCTTGGTTATCCTGTGCACTTATTCCGCTTTTCTTGGTTTTCCTCCGCTCTAACTTCGCTTTTCTTGGTTTTCCTCCGCTCTAACCCCACTTTACTTGGTTTTCCTCCGCTCTAACCCCGCTTTTCTTGGTTTTCCTTTGCTCTAACCCCGCTTTTCTTGGTTTTCCTCCGCACTAACCCCTCTTTTCTTGGTTTTCCTCCGCACTAACCCCGCTTTTCTTAGTTTTTCTCCGCTCTAACCCAGCATTTCATGGTTTTTCTCCACTCTAACCATGCTTTTCTCAGATTTCTGCTGCTCTAACCGCGCTTTTCTTCATTTTCTTCCTATCTAAATTCTTTTTCTTGGTTTTCCTCCGATCTAACCCCGCTTTTCTTGGTTTTCCTTTGCACTTATTCTGCTTTTCTAGGTTTTCCTCCGCTCTAACTTCGCTTTTCTTGGTTTTCCTCCGCTCTAACCCAGCTTTTCTATGGTTTCCTCCGCTCTAACCCTGGTTTTCTTGGTTTTCCTTCTCTCTAACCCCGCTTTTCTTGGTTTACCTCCTCTCTATCTTCGCTTTTCTTGGTTTTCCTTTGCTCTAACCCTGCTTTTCTTGGTTTTCCTTTGCTCTAACCCCGCTTTTCTTGGTTTTCCTCCGCTCTAACCCTGCTTTTCTTGGTTTTCCTACGCTCTATCACCACTTTTCTTGGTTTTCCTCCGCTCTATCACCACTTTTCTTGGTTTTCCTCCGCTCTATCACCGCTTTTCTTGGTTTTCCTACGCTCTAACACCACTTTTCTTGGTTTTCCTTCTCTCAACCCCGCTTTTCTTGGTTTTCCTACGCTATAACCCCGCTTTTCTTGGTTTTCCTACGCTCTAACTTCGCTTTTCTTGGTTTTCCTACGCTCTAACTTCGCTTTTCTTGGTTTTCCTTTGCTCTAACCCTGCTTTTCTTGGGTTTCCTCCGCTCTAACCCCGCTTTTCTTGGTTTTCCTCCTTTCTAACCCCTCTTTTCTTGGTTTTCCTCCGCTCTATCCCCGCTTTTCTTGGTTTTCCTCCGCTCTAACCCCGCTTTTCTTGGTTTTCCTCCGCACTTGTTCCGCTTTTCTTGGTTTTCCTCCGCTCTAACCCAGCTTTTCTTGGTTTTCCTTTGCTCTAACCCTGTTTTTCTTGGTTTTCCTCCGCTCTAACCCCACTTTTCTTGGTTTTCCTTTGCTCTAACCCCGCTTTTGTTGGTTTTCCTCCGCTCTAACCCCGCTTTTCTTGGTTTTCCTCCGCACTAACCTTGCTTTTCTTGGTTTTTCTCCACTCTAACCCAGCGTTTCATGGATTTTCTCCACTCTTACCATGCTTTTCTCGGATTTCTGCTGCTCCAACCGCGCTTTTCTTCGTTTTCTTCCTCTCTAAATTCTTTTTCTTGGTTTTCCTCCGATCTAACCCCTCTTTTCTTGGTTTTCCTTTGCACTTATTCTGCTTTACTTGGTTTTCCTCCGCTTTAACTTCGCTTTTCTTGGTTTTCCTCCGTTCTAACCCCGCTTTACTTGGTTTTCCTCCGCACTAACCCCTTTTTTCTTGGTTTTCCTCTGCACTAACCCCGCTTTTCTTGGTTTTTCTCCGCTCTAACCCAGCTTTTCATCGTTTTTCTCCAATCTAACCATGCTTTTCTCGGATTTCTGCTGCTCCAACCACGCTTTTCTACGTTTTATTCCGTTCTAACTCTGCTTTACTTGGTTTTCCTCCGCTCTAACCCCGCTTTTCTTGGTTTTCCTTTGCTCTAATTCCGGTTTTCTTTGTTTTCCTCTGCACTAACCCCTCTTTTCTTGGTTTTCCTCCGCACTAACCCCGCTTTTCTTGGTTTTCCTCCACTCTAACCCAGCTTTTCATGGTTTTTCTCAACTCTAACCATGCTTTTCTCGGATTTCTGCTGCTCTAACTGCGCTTTTCCTCGTTTTCTTCCTCTCTAACTTCTTTTCCTTGGTTTTCCTCCGCACGTATTCTGCTTTTCTTGGTTTTCCTCCGCTCTAACTTCGCTTTTCTTGGTTTTCCTCAGCTCTAACCCCGCTTTTCTTGGTTTTCCTCTGCTCTAACCCCGCTTTTCTTGGTTTTCCTCCCCTATAACCCTGCTTTTCTTGGTTTTCCTACGCTCTAACCCAGCTTTTCTTGGTTTTCCTCTGCACTAACTTCGCTTTTCTTTGTTTTCCTCCTTTCTAACCCCGCTTTTCTTGGTTTTCCTCCGCTCTAACGCCGCTTTTCTTTGTTTTCCTCCGCTCTAACACCGCTTTTCTTGGTTTTCATCCGCTCTAACCCCGCTTTTCTTGGTTTTCCTCCGCTCTAACTTCACTATTCTTGGTTTTCCATTGCTCTAACCCCTCTTTTCTTGGTTTTCCTCCGCTCTAATCCTGCTTTTCTTGGTTTTTCTCCGCTCTAACCCAGCTTTTCATCGCTTTTCTCCACTCTAGCCATGCTTTTCTCGGATTTCTGCTGCTCTAACCACGCTTTTCTTCGTTTTCTTCCATTCTAACTCTGCTTTACTTGGTTTTCTTCTGCTCTAACCTCGCTTTTCTTGGTTTTCCTCTGCTCTAACCTTGCTTTTCTTGTTTTTTCTCCCTTCTATCCCCGCTTTTCTTGGTTTTCCTCCGCTCTAACCCTGCTTTACTTGGTTTTCCTCTGCTCTAACGCCGCTTTTCTTGGTTTTCCTCCTTTCTAACCCCTCTTTTCTTGGTTATCCTCCGCTCTAACCCCGCTTTTCTTGGTTTTCCTCCACTTTAACTTCGCTTTTCTTGGTTTTCCTCCGCTCTAACCCCGCTTTTCTTGGTTTTCAAACATCCAGGAAAACACACAGACCCCCACCGTGCAGGAGGAGAGCGAGGAAGAAGAGGTTGATGAAACCGGTGTGGAGGTGAAAGACATCGAGCTGGTCATGTCCCAGGCCAACGTGTCCAGAGCGAAGGCGGTCCGTGCCCTGAAGAACAACAGCAACGACATTGTAAACGCTATAATGGAGTTGAAGATGTAGCCGAACGGAGGAGGAAATCTATTATTATTTCCGCTCTAACCCCGCTTTTCTTGGTTTTCCTACGCTCTATCTTCGCTTTTCTTGGTTTTCCTTTGCTCTAACCCCGCTTTTCTTGGTTTTCCTCCGCTCTAACCCCGCTTTTCTTGGTTTTCCTCCGCTCTAACGCCGCTTTTCTTTGTTTTCCTCCGCTCTAACACCGCTTTTCTTGGTTTTCATCCGCTCTAACCCCGCTTTTCTTGGTTTTCCTCCGCTCTAACTTCACTATTCTTGGTTTTCCATTGCTCTAACCCCTCTTTTCTTGGTTTTCCTCCGCTCTAATCCCGCTTTTCTTGGTTTTTCTCCGCTCTAACCCAGCTTTTCATCGCTTTTCTCCACTCTAGCCATGCTTTTCTCGGATTTCTGCTGCTCTAACCACGCTTTTCTTCGTTTTCTTCCATTCTAACTCTGCTTTACTTGGTTTTCTTCTGCTCTAACCTCGCTTTTCTTGGTTTTCCTCTGCTCTAACCTTGCTTTTCTTGTTTTTTCTCCCTTCTATCCCCGCTTTTCTTGGTTTTCCTCCGCTCTAACCCTGCTTTACTTGGTTTTCCTCTGCTCTAACGCCGCTTTTCTTGGTTTTCCTCCTTTCTAACCCCTCTTTTCTTGGTTATCCTCCGCTCTAACCCCGCTTTTCTTGGTTTTCCTCCACTTTAACTTCGCTTTTCTTGGTTTTCCTCCGCTCTAACCCCGCTTTTCTTGGTTTTCAAACATCCAGGAAAACACACAGACCCCCACCGTGCAGGAGGAGAGCGAGGAAGAAGAGGTTGATGAAACCGGTGTGGAGGTGAAAGACATCGAGCTGGTCATGTCCCAGGCCAACGTGTCCAGAGCGAAGGCGGTCCGTGCCCTGAAGAACAACAGCAACGACATTGTAAACGCTATAATGGAGTTGACGATGTAGCCGAACGGAGGAGGAAATCTATTATTATTTCCGCTCTAACCCCGCTTTTCTTGGTTTTCCTACGCTCTATCTTCGCTTTTCTTGGTTTTCCTTTGCTCTAACCCCGCTTTTCTTGGTTTTCCTCCGCTCTAACCCCTCTTTTCTTGGTTTTCCTCCGCTCTATCCCCGCTTTTCTTGGTTTTCCTCCGCTCTAACCCCGCTTTTCTTGGTTTTCCTCCGCACTTGTTCCGCTTTTCTTCGTTTTCCTCCGCTCTAACCCAGCTTTTCTTGGTTTTCCTTTGCTCTAACCCTGTTTTTGTTGGTTTTTCTCTGGTCTCACGCCGCTTTTCTTGGTTTTCCTCCCTTCTATCCCTGCTTTTCTTGGTTTTTCTCCGCTCTAACCCCGTTTCTCTTGGTTTTCCTCCGCTCTAACACCGCTTTTCTTGGTTTTACTCCGTACTAACCGCGCTTTTCTTGGTTTTTCTCTGCTCTATCCCAGCTTTTCATGGTTTTTCTCCACTCTAGCAATGCTATTCTCGGATTTCTGCTGCTCTAACCGCGCTTTTCTTCGTTTTCTTCCACTCTAACTTCTTTTTCTTGGTTTTCCTCCGCTCTAACCCCGCTTTTCTTGGTTATCCTGTGCACTTATTCCGCTTTTCCTCGTTTTCTTCCACTCTAACTTCTTTTTCTTGGTTTTCCTCCGCTCTAACCCCGCTTTTCTTGGTTATCCTGTGCACTTATTCCGCTTTTCTTGGTTTTCCTCCGCTCTAACTTCGCTTTTCTTGGTTTTCCTCCGCTCTAACCCCACTTTACTTGGTTTTCCTCCGCTCTAACCCCGCTTTTCTTGGTTTTCCTTTGCTCTAACCCCGCTTTTCTTGGTTTTCCTCCGCACTAACCCCTCTTTTCTTGGTTTTCCTCCGCACTAACCCCGCTTTTCTTAGTTTTTCTCCGCTCTAACCCAGCATTTCATGGTTTTTCTCCACTCTAACCATGCTTTTCTCAGATTTCTGCTGCTCTAACCGCGCTTTTCTTCATTTTCTTCCTATCTAAATTCTTTTTCTTGGTTTTCCTCCGATCTAACCCCGCTTTTCTTGGTTTTCCTTTGCACTTATTCTGCTTTTCTAGGTTTTCCTCCGCTCTAACTTCGCTTTTCTTGGTTTTCCTCCGCTCTAACCCAGCTTTTCTATGGTTTCCTCCGCTCTAACCCTGGTTTTCTTGGTTTTCCTTCTCTCTAACCCCGCTTTTCTTGGTTTACCTCCTCTCTATCTTCGCTTTTCTTGGTTTTCCTTTGCTCTAACCCTGCTTTTCTTGGTTTTCCTTTGCTCTAACCCCGCTTTTCTTGGTTTTCCTCCGCTCTAACCCTGCTTTTCTTGGTTTTCCTACGCTCTATCACCACTTTTCTTGGTTTTCCTCCGCTCTATCACCACTTTTCTTGGTTTTCCTCCGCTCTATCACCGCTTTTCTTGGTTTTCCTACGCTCTAACACCACTTTTCTTGGTTTTCCTTCTCTCAACCCCGCTTTTCTTGGTTTTCCTACGCTATAACCCCGCTTTTCTTGGTTTTCCTACGCTCTAACTTCGCTTTTCTTGGTTTTCCTACGCTCTAACTTCGCTTTTCTTGGTTTTCCTTTGCTCTAACCCTGCTTTTCTTGGGTTTCCTCCGCTCTAACCCCGCTTTTCTTGGTTTTCCTCCTTTCTAACCCCTCTTTTCTTGGTTTTCCTCCGCTCTATCCCCGCTTTTCTTGGTTTTCCTCCGCTCTAACCCCGCTTTTCTTGGTTTTCCTCCGCACTTGTTCCGCTTTTCTTGGTTTTCCTCCGCTCTAACCCAGCTTTTCTTGGTTTTCCTTTGCTCTAACCCTGTTTTTCTTGGTTTTCCTCCGCTCTAACCCCACTTTTCTTGGTTTTCCTTTGCTCTAACCCCGCTTTTGTTGGTTTTCCTCCGCTCTAACCCCGCTTTTCTTGGTTTTCCTCCGCACTAACCTTGCTTTTCTTGGTTTTTCTCCACTCTAACCCAGCGTTTCATGGATTTTCTCCACTCTTACCATGCTTTTCTCGGATTTCTGCTGCTCCAACCGCGCTTTTCTTCGTTTTCTTCCTCTCTAAATTCTTTTTCTTGGTTTTCCTCCGATCTAACCCCTCTTTTCTTGGTTTTCCTTTGCACTTATTCTGCTTTACTTGGTTTTCCTCCGCTTTAACTTCGCTTTTCTTGGTTTTCCTCCGTTCTAACCCCGCTTTACTTGGTTTTCCTCCGCACTAACCCCTTTTTTCTTGGTTTTCCTCTGCACTAACCCCGCTTTTCTTGGTTTTTCTCCGCTCTAACCCAGCTTTTCATCGTTTTTCTCCAATCTAACCATGCTTTTCTCGGATTTCTGCTGCTCCAACCACGCTTTTCTACGTTTTATTCCGTTCTAACTCTGCTTTACTTGGTTTTCCTCCGCTCTAACCCCGCTTTTCTTGGTTTTCCTTTGCTCTAATTCCGGTTTTCTTTGTTTTCCTCTGCACTAACCCCTCTTTTCTTGGTTTTCCTCCGCACTAACCCCGCTTTTCTTGGTTTTCCTCCACTCTAACCCAGCTTTTCATGGTTTTTCTCAACTCTAACCATGCTTTTCTCGGATTTCTGCTGCTCTAACTGCGCTTTTCCTCGTTTTCTTCCTCTCTAACTTCTTTTCCTTGGTTTTCCTCCGCACGTATTCTGCTTTTCTTGGTTTTCCTCCGCTCTAACTTCGCTTTTCTTGGTTTTCCTCAGCTCTAACCCCGCTTTTCTTGGTTTTCCTCCGCTCTAACCCCGCTTTTCTTGGTTTTCCTCCGCACTAACCCCGTTTATCTTGGTTTTTCTCCACTCTAACACAGCTTTTCATGGTTTTTCTCTACTCTAACCATGCTTTTATCGGATTTCTGCTGCTCTAACCGCGCTTTTCCTCGTTTTCTTCTTCTCTCAATTCTTTTTCTTGGGTTTTCTCTGATCTAACCCCGCTTTTCTTGGTTTTCCTCCGCTCTAACCCTGATTTTCTTGGTTTTCCTCCACTCTAACCCTG
Organism: Coturnix japonica; assembly: GCF_054131305.1. Classification (NCBI taxonomy): domain Eukaryota; kingdom Metazoa; phylum Chordata; class Aves; order Galliformes; family Phasianidae; genus Coturnix; species Coturnix japonica. The sequence goes on from NC_140669.1 coordinate 34,884,732, forward strand.
CTTTTCTTGGTTTTCCTCCGCTCTAACCCCGCTTTTGTTGCTTTTCCTCCGCTCTAACCCCGCTTTTCTTGGTTTTCCTCCGCACTAACCCCGCTTTTCTTGGTTTTTCTCCACTCTAAGCCAGCGTTTCATGGATTTTCTCCACTCTAACCATGCTTTTCTCTGATTTCTGCTGCTCTAACCGCGCTTTTCTTCGTTTTCTTCCTCTCTAACTTCTTTTTCTTGGTTTTCCTCCGCTCTAACCCCGCTTTTCTAGGTTATCCTGTGCACTTATTCCGCTTTTCTTGGTTTTCCTCCGCTCTAACTTCGCTTTTCTTGGTTTTCCTACGCTCTAACCCCGCTTTTCTTGGTTTTCCTCTGCTCTAACCCCGCTTTTCTTGGTTTTCCTCCGCTCTAACCCCGTTTTCTTGGTTTTTCTTCGCTCTAACCCCGCTTTTCTTGGTTTTCCTCCCTTCTATCCTCGCTTTTCTTGGTTTTTCTGCGCTCTAACCCCGCTTTCCTTGGTTTTTCTCCGCTCTAACTCCGTTTCTCTTGGTTTTCCTCCGCTCTAACACCGCTTTTCTTGGTTTTCCTCCGCTCTAACCCCGCTTTTCTTGGTTTTCCTCCGCACTAACCCCGCTTTTCTTGGTTTTTTTCCGCACTAACCCCGCTTTTCTTGGTTTTTCTCCACTCTAACCCAGCTTTTCTTGGTTTTTCTCCACTCTAACAATGGTTTTCTCGGATTTCTGCTGCTCCAACCACGCTTTTCTGCGTTTTATTCCATTCAAACTCTGCTTTTCTTGGTTTTCCTCCGCTCTAACCCCGCTTTTCTTGGTTTTCCTCTGCTCTAACCCTGCTTTTCTTGGTTTTCCTACGCTATAACCACGATTTTCTTGGTTTTCCTACGCTCTAACCCAGCTTTTCTTGGTTTTCCTCCGCACTAACTTCGCTTTTCTTGGTATTCCTTTGCTCTAACTCTGCTTTTCTTGGTTTTCCTCTGCTCTAATCCCGCTTTTCTTTGTTTTCCTCCTTTCTAACCCCGCTTTTCTTGGTTTTCCTCTACTCTATCTCAGCTTTTCTTGGTTTTCCTCCCTTCTATCCCTGCTTTTCTTGGTTTTTCTCCGCTCTAACCCCGTTTCTCTTGGTTTTCCTCCGCTCTAATCCCGCTTTTCTTGGTTTTTCTCCACTCTAACCAAGCTTTTCATCGTTTTTCTTCACTTTAGCCATGCTTTTCTCGGATTTCTGCTGCTCTAACCACGCTTTTCTTTGTTTACTTCCATTCTAACTCTGCTTTATTTGGTTTTTTTTTCCTCTAACCCTGCTTTACATGGTTTTCCTTCGCTCTAACGCCGCTTTTCTTGGTTTTCCTCCTTTCTAACCCCTCTTTTCTTGCTTATCCTCCGCTCTAACCCCGCTTTTCTTGGTTTTCCTCCGCTCTAACTTCGCTTTTCTTGGTTTTTCTCCGCTCTAACCCCGCTTTTCTTGGTTTTCCTCCGCTCTAACCCCGCTTTTCTTGGTTTTCCTCCGCTCTAACCCCGCTTTTCTTGGTTTTCCTCCGCTCTATCTTTGCTTTTCTTGGTTTTCCTTTGCTCTACCCCTGCTTTTCTTGGTTTTTCTTTGCTCTAACCCCGCTTTTCTTGGTTTTCCTCCGCTCTATCACCGCTTTTCGTCGTTTTCCTATGCTCTATCACCACTTTTCTTGGTTTTCCTCCGCTCTATCACCGCTTTTCTTGGTTTTCCTACGCTCTAACACAACTTTTCTTGGTTTTCCTCCGGTCTAACCCCGCATTTCTTGGTTTTCCTCCGCTCTAACCCCGCTTTTCTTGGTTTTCCTCCACTATAACCCTGCTTTTCTTGGTTTTCCCCCGCTCTAACCCAGCTTTTCCTGGTTTTCCTCCGCTCTAATCCCGCTTTACTTGGTTTTCCTCCGCTCTAACCCCGCTTTTCTTGGTTATCCTCCACTCTAACCCCGCTTTTCTTTGTTTTCCTCCGCTCTAACCCGGCTTTTCTTGGTTTTCCTCTGCTCTAACCCCGCTTTTCTTGGTTTTCCTCCGCACTAACCCCTCTTTTCTTCGTTTTCCTTCGCACTAACCCCGCTTTTCTTGGTTTTTCTCCAATCTAACCCAGCTTTTCATGCTTTTTCTCCACTCTGACCATGCTTTTCTCGAATTTCTGCTGCTCTAACCGCGATTTTCTTCGTTTTCTTCCTCTCTAAATTCTTTTTCTTGGTTTTCCTCCGCACTAACCCCACTTTTTTTAGTTTTCCTCCGCACTTATTCTGCTTTTCTTGGTTTTCCTCTGCTCTAACTTCGCTTTTCCTGGTTTTCCTCCGCTCTAATCCCGCTTTACTTGGTTTTCCTCCGCTCTAACCCCGCTTTTCTTGGTCTTCCTCCACTCTAACCCCGCTTTTCTTTGTTTTCCTCCGCTCTAACCCGGCTTTTCTTGGTTTTCCTCCGCTCTAACCCTGCTTTTCTTGGTTTTCCTCCGCTCTAACCCCGCTTTCCTTGGTTTTCCTCCGCTCTATCTTCGCTTTTCTTGGTTTTCCTTTGCTCTAACCCTGCTTTTCTTGGTTTTTCTCCACTCTAACCCCGCTTTTCTTGGTTTTCCTCCGCTCTATCACCGCTTTTCGTGGTTTTCCTACGCTCTATCACCACTTTTCATGGATTTCCTCCCTTCTATCCCCGCTTTTCTTGGTTTTTCTGCGCTCTAACTCTGCTTTTCTTGGTTTTTCTCCACTCTAACCCCGTTTATCTTGGTTTTCCTCTGCTCTAACCCCGCTTTTCTTGGTTTTCCTCCGCTCTAACCCCGCTTTTCTTGGTTTTCCTCCGCACTAACACCTCTTTTCATCGTTTTCCTTCGCACTAACCGGGCTTATATTGGTTTTTCTCCAATCTAACCCCGCTTTTCATGGTTTTTCTCCACTGTAACCATGATTTTCTCGGATTTCTGCTGCTCTAACCGCGATTTTCTTCGTTTTCTTCCTCTCTAAATTCTTTTTCTTGGTTTTCCTCCGCACTAACCCCGCTTTACTTGGTTTTCCTCCGCACTTATTCTGCTTTTCTTGGTTTTCCTATGCTCTAACTTCGCTTTTCTTGGTTTTCCTCCGCTCTATCACCGCTTTTCTTGGTTTTCCTCCGCTCTAAACCAGCTTTTCTTTGTTTTCCTTTTCTCTAACCCTGCTTTTCTTGGTTTTTCTCCTCTCTAACCCCGCTTTTCTTGGTTTTCCTCCGCTCTATCAACGTTTTTCTTGGTTTTCCTCCGCTCTATCAACGTTTTTCTTGGTTTTTCTCCGCTCTAACCCCATTTCTCTTGGTTTTCCTCTGCTCTAACACCGCTTTTCTTGTTTTTCCTTTGCTCTAACCCCGCTTTTCTTGGTTTTCCTATGCTCTAACCCCGCTTTTGTTGGTTTTCCTCCGCACTAACCCCGCTTTTTTGGTTATTCTCCACTCTAACCCAGCTTTTCATGGTTTTTCTTCACTCTAACCATTCTTTTCTCAGATTTCTGCTGCTCTAACCGCGCTTTTCTTTGTTTTCTTCCTCTAATTTTTTTTTCTTGGTTTTCCTCCGCTCTAACCTAGTTTTTCTTGGTTATCCTCCACTCTAACCCCGCTTTTCTTGGTTTTCCTCAGCTCTAACTTCGCTTTTCTTGGTTTTCCTCCTCTCTAACCCTGCTTTTCTGTGTTTTCCTCCGCTCTAACTTCACTTCTCTTGGTTTTCCATTGTTCTAACCCCGCTTTTCTTTGTTTTCCTTCGCTCTAATCCCTCTTTTCTTGGTTTTTCTCCGCTCTAACCCAGCTTTTCATCGTTTTTCTCCACTTTAACCATGCTTTTCTCAGATTTCTGCTTATCTAACACCCTTTTCTTCGTTTTCTTCCGTTCTAACTCTGCTTTACTTGGTTTTCCTCCGCTCTAACCCCGCTTTTCTTGGTTTTCCTCCGCTCTAACCCCGCTTTTCTTGGTTTTCCTCTGCTATAACCCCGCTTTTCATGGATTTCCTACGCTCTAACCCAGCTTTTCTTGGTTTTCCTCCGCTCTAACTTCGCTTTTCATGTTTTTCCTTTGCTCTAACCCCGCTTTTCTTGGTTTTCATCCGCTCTAACCCCGCTTTTCTTGGTTATCCTCCTTTCTAACCCCTCTTTTCTTGGTTTTCCTCCGCTCTAACTTCACTTTTCTTGGTTTTCCATTGCTCTAACCCCGCTTTTCTTGGTATTCCTTCGCTCTAATCCCGCTTTTCATGGTTTTTCTCCACTCTAACAAATCTTTGTATCGTTTATCTCTACTCTAGCCATGCTTTTCTCGGATTTCTGCTCTAACCACGCTTTTCTTCGTTTTCTTCCGTTCTAACTCTGCTTTACTTGGTTTTCCTCCGCTCTAACCCCGCTTTTCTTGGTTTTCCTCCGCTATAACCCCGCTTTTCTTGGTTTTCCTACGCTCTAATCCCGCTTTGCTTGGTTTTTCTCCGCTCTAACCCAGCTTTTCATCGTTTTTCTCCACACTAACCATGCTTTTCTCGGATTTCTGCTGCTCTAACACGCTTTTCTTCGTTTTCTTCCGTTCTAAGTCTGCTTTACTTGGATTTCCTCTGCTCTAACCCCACTTTTCTTGGTTTTCCTCCACTCTAACCCCGCTTTTCTTGGTTTTCCTCTGCTATAACCCCGCATTTCTTGGATTTCCTACGCTCTAACCCAGCTTTTCTTGGTTTTCCTCCGCTCTAACTTCGCTTTTCTTGGTTTTCCTTTGCTCTAACCCTGCTTTTCTTGGTTTTCCTCCGCTCTAACCCCGCTTTGCTTGGTTTTCCTCCTGTCTAACCCCGCTTTTCTTTGTTATCTTTTGCTCTATCCCAGCTTTTCTTGGTTTTCCTTTGCTCTAACCCCGCTTTTCTTGGTTTTCATCCGCTCTAACCCCGCTTTTCTTGGTTTTCCTCTGCTCTAACCCCGCTTTTCTTTGTTATCCTCCGCACTTATTCCGCTGTTCTTGGTTTTCCTCCGCTCTAACTTCGCTTTTCTTGGTTTTCCTCCGCTCTAACCCCGCTTTTCTTGGTTTTCCTCCGCTCTATCACCGCTTTTCTTGGTTTTCCTCCGCTCTAACTTCGCTTTTCTTGTTTTTTCTCTGCTCTAACCCCGCTTTTCTTGGTTTTCCTCCTTTCTATCCTCGCTTTTCTTGGTTTTCCTACGCTCTAACCCCGCTTTTCTTGGTTTTTCTCTGCTCTAACCCCGTTTCTCTTGGTTTTCCTCCGCTCTAACACCGCTTTTCTTGGTTTTCCTCCGCACTAACCCAGCTTTTCATGGTTTTCCTCCGCACTAACCCCGCTCTTCTTGGTTTTCCTCCGCACTAACCCCGCTTTTCTTGGTTTTTCTCCACTCTAACCCAGCTTTTCATGGTTTTTCTCCACTCTAACCATGCTTTTCTCGGATTTCTGCTCCTCCAACCACGCTTTTCTACGTTTTATTCCGTTCTAACTCTGCTTTACTTGGTTTTCCTCCGCTCTAACCCCGCTTTTCTTGGTTTTCCTCTGCTCTAACCCTGCTTTTCTTGGTTTTCCTACGCTATAACCCCGCTTTTCTTGGTTTTCCTACGCTCTAACTCTGTTTTTCTTGGTTTTCCTCCGCTCTAATCCCGCTTTTCTTTGTTTTCCTCCTTTCTAACCCCGCTTTTCTTGGTTTTCCTCTGCTCTATCCCAGCTTTTCTTGGTTTTCCTCCCTTCTATCCCCGCTTTTCTTGGTTTTTATCCGCTCTAAACCCGTTTCTCTTGGTTTTCCTCCGCTCTAACACCGCTTTTCTTGGTTTTCATTTGCTCTAACCCCGCTTTTCTTGGTTTTCCTCCGCTCTAACCCAGCTTTTCTTGGTTTTCCTCAGCTCTAACCCCACTTTTCATGCTTTTCCTCCGCTCAAACCCCGCTTTACTTGGTTTTCCTCCTTTCTAACCTTGCTTTTCTTGGTTTTCCTTTGCACTTATTTAGCTTTTCTTGGTTTTCCTCCGCTCTAACTCTGCTTTTCTTGGTTTTCCTCCACTCTAACACTGCTTTACTTGGTTTTCCTCTGCACTAACCCGTTTTTTCTTGGTTTTCCTCTGCACTAACCCCGCTTTTCTTGGTTTTTCTCCGCTCTAACCCAGCTTTTCAACGTTTTTCTCCACTCTAACCATGCTTTTCTCAGATTTCTGCTGCTCCAACCACGCTTTTCTACGATTTGTTCCGTTCTAACTTTGCTTTACTTGGTTTTCCTACGCTCTAATTCAGCTTTTCTTGGTTTTCCTCCGCACTAACTTCGCTTTTCTTTTTTTTCCTCCTTTCTAACCCCGCTTTTCTTGGTTTTCCTCCGCTCTATCCCAGCTTTTCTTGGTTTTCCTCCGCTCTATCCCCGCTTTTCTTGGTATTCATCCGCTCTAACCCCGCTTTTCTTGGTTTTCCTCCGCTCTTACTTCACTATTCTTGGTTTTCCATTGCTCTAACCCCGCTTTTCTTGGTTTTCCTCCGCTCTAATCCCGCTTTTCTTGGTTTTCCTCTCTTCTATCCCTGCTTTTCTTGGTTTTTCTCCGCTCTAACCCCGTTTCTCTTGGTTTTCCTCCGCTCTAACACCGCTTTTTTTTTGTTTTCCTCCGCACTAACCCCTCTTTTCTTGGTTTTCCTCCGCACTAACCCCGCTTTTCTTGGATTTTCTCCACTCTAACCCAGCTTTTCATAGATTTTCTCCACTCTAGCCATGTTATTCTCGTAGTTCTGCTGCTCCAACCGCGCTTTTCTTCGTTTTCTTCCTCTTTAACTTCTTTTTCATGGTTTTCCTCCGCTCTAACCCCGCTTTTCTTGGTTATCCTGTGCACTTATTCCGCTTTTCTTGGTTTTCCTCCTCTCTAACTTCGCTTTTCTTGGTTTTCCTTCGCTCTAACCCCGCTTTTCTTGGTTTTCCTCCGCTCTAACCCCGCTTTTCTTGGTTTTCCTCCGCTCTAACCCCGCTTTTCTTAGTTTTCCTCCGCACTAACCCCTGTTTTCATCGTTTTCCTTCGCACTAACCGGGCTTATATTGGTTTTTCTCCAATCTAACCCCGCTTTTCATGGATTTTCTCCACTGTAACCATGATTTTCTCGGATTTCTGCTGCTCTAACCGCGATTTTCTTCGTTTTCTTCCTCTCTAAATTCTTTTTCTTGGTTTTCCTCCGCACTAACCCCGCTTTACTTGGTTTTCCTCCGCACTTATTCTGCTTTTCTTGGTTTTCCTATGCTCTAACTTCGCTTTTCATGGTTTTTCTCCGCTCTAACCCCGCTTTACTTGGTTTTCCTCCGCTCTAACCCCGCTTTTCTTGGTTATCCTACGCTCTAACACCACTTTTCTTGGTTTTCCTCCGCTCTATCACCGCTTTTCTTGGTTTTCCTCCGCTCTAAACCAGCTTTTCTTTGTTTTCCTTTTCTCTAACCCTGCTTTTCTTGGTTTTTCTCCTCTCTAACCCCGCTTTTCTTGGTTTTCCTCCGCTCTATCAACGTTTTTCTTGGTTTTTCTCCGCTCTAACCCCGTTTCTCTTGGTTTTCCTCTGCTCTAACACCGCTCTTCTTGGTTTTCCTTTGCTCTAACCCCGCTTTTCTTGGTTTTCCTCCGCTCTAACCCCGCTTTTGTTGGTTTTCCTCCGCACTAACCCCGCTTTTTTGGTTATTCTCCACTCTAACCCAGCTTTTCATGGTTTTTCTTCACTCTAACCATTCTTTTCTCAGATTTCTGCTGCTCTAACCGCGCTTTTCTTTGTTTTCTTCCTCTAATTTTTTTTTCTTGGTTTTCCTCCGCTCTAAACTAGTTTTTCTTGGTTATCCTCCAATCTAACCCCGCTTTTCTTGGTTTTCATCCGCTCTAACCCCGCTTTTCTTGGTTTTCCTCCTCTCTAACCCTGCTTTTCTGTGTTTTCCTCCGCTCTAACTTCACTATTCTTGGTTTTCCATTGCTCTAACCCCGCTTTTCTTGGTTTTCCTCCGCTCTAATCCCGCTTTTCTTGGTTTTTCTTCGCTCTAACCCAGCTTTTCATCGTTTTTCTCCACTCTAGCCATGCTTTTCTCGGATTTCTGCTGCTGTAACCACGCTTTTCTTCGTTTTCTTCCGTTCTAACTCTGCTTTACTTGGTTTTCCTCCGCTCTAACCTCGCTTTTCTTGGTTTTCCTCTGCTCTAACCCCGCTTTTCTTGTTTTTCCTCCCTACTATCCCAGCTTTTCTTGGTTTTCCTCCACACTAACTTCGCTTTTCTTGGTTTTCCTTTGATCTACCCTGCTATACTTGGTTTTCCTCCGCTCTAACGCCGCTTTTCTTGGTTTTCCTCCTTTCTAACCCCTCTTTTCTTGGTTATCCTTAGCTCTAACCCCGCTTTTCTTGGTTTTCCTCCGCTCTAACTTCGCTTTTCTTGGTTTTCCTCCGCTCTAACCCCGCCTTTCTTGTTTTTCCTCCGATCTAACCCCGCTTTTCTTGGTTTTCCTCCTCTCTATCTTCGAATTTCTTGGTTTTCTTTTGCTCTAACCCTGCTTTTCTTGGTTTATCTTTGCTCTAACCCCGCTTTTCTTGGTTTTCCTCCGCTCTATCACCACTTTTCGTGGTTTTCCTACGCTCTATCACCACTTTTCTTGGTTTTCCTCCGCTCTATCACCGCTTTTCTTGGTTTTCCTACGCTCTAACACCACTTTTCTTGGTTTTCCTTCGCTCTAACCCCGCTTTTCTTGGTTTTCCTCCGCTCTAACCCCGCTTTCCTTGGTTTTCCTTCGCTATAACCTTGCTTTTCTTGGTTTTCCTACGCTCTAACCCAGCTTTTCTTGGTTTTCCTCCGCTCTAACCCCGCTTTTCTTGGTTTTCCTCCCTTCTATCCCTGCTTTTTTTGGATTTTCTCCGCACTAACCCCTCTTTTCTTGGTTTTCCTCCGCACTAACCCCGCTTTTCTTGGTTTTTCTCTGCTCTAACCCAGCTTTTCATGGTTTTTCTCCACTCTAACCATGCTTTTCTCGGATTTCTGCTGCTCTAACCTCGCTTTTCTTCGTTTTCTTCCACTCTAAATTCTTTTTCATGGTTTTCCTCTGATCTAATCCTGCTTTTTTTGGTTTCCCTCTTCACTGATTCCGCTTTTCTTCGTTTTCCTCCGCTATAACTTCGCTTTTCTTGGTTTTCCTCCGCCCTAGCCCCGCTTTACTTGGTTTTCCTCCGCACTAACCCCTTTTTTCTTGGTTTTCCTTTGCACTAACCCCGCTTTTCTTGGTTTCTCTCCGCTCTAACCCAGCTTTTCATCGTTTTTCTCCACTCTAAGCATGCTTTTCTCGGATTTCTGCTGCTCCAACCACGCTTTTCTACGTTTTATTCCGTTCTAACTTTGCTTTACTTGGTTTTCCTCCGCTCTAATCCCGCTTTTCTTGGTTTTCCTCTGCTCTAACCCTGCTTTTCTTGGTTTTCCTACGCTATAACCCTGCTTTTCTTGGTTTTCCTCCGCTCTAATCCCGCTTTTCTTTGTTTTCCTCCTTTCTAACCACGCATTTCTTGGTTTTCCTCTGCTCTATCCCAGCTTTTCTTGGTTTTCCTCCCTTCTATCCCAGCTTTTCTTGGTTTTTCTCCGCTCTAAACCCGTTTCTCTTGGTTTTCCTCTGCTCTAACACCGCTTTTCTTGGTTTTCCTTTGCTCTAACCCCGCTTTTCTTGGTTTTCCTCCGCTCTAACCCAGCTTTTCTTGGTTTTCCTCAGCTCTAACCCCACTTTTCATGCTTTTCCTCCACTCTAACCCCGCTTTTCTTGGTTTTCCTTCTTTCTAACCCCGCTTTTCTTGGTTTTCCTCTGCACTTATTAAGCTTTTCTTGGTTTTCCTCCGCTCTAACTCTGCTTTTCTTTATTTCCTCCGCTCTAACCCTGCTTTACTTGGTTTTCCTCCGCACTAACCCCTTTTTTCATGGTTTTCCTCTGCACTAACCCCGCTTTTCTTGGTTTTTCTCCACTCTAACCCAGCTTTTCATCGTTTTTCTCCACTCTAAGCATGCTTTTCTCAGATTTGTGCTGCTCCAACCACGCTTTTCTACGTTTTATTCCGTTCTAACTTTGCTTTACTTGGTTTTCCTCCGCTCTAACCCCGCTTTTCTTGGTTTTCCTCTGCTCTAACCCCGCTTTTCTTGGTTTTCCTCCGCTATAACCCTGCTTTTCTTGGTTTTCCTCCGCTCTAACCCCGCTTTTCTTGGTTTTCCTTTGCTCTAAACCCTGTTTTTGTTGGTTTTTCTCTGCTCTAACGCCGCTTTTTTGATTTTCCTCCCTTCTATCCCTTCTTTTCTTGGTTTTTCTCCGCTCTAACCCCGTTTCTCTTGGTTTTCCTCTTATCTAACCCCACTTTTCTTGGTTTTCCTCCGCACTAACCCCGCTTTTCTTAGTTTTTCTCCGATCTAACCCATCTTTTCTTGGTTTTTCTCCTCTCTAGCCATGCTATTCTCAGATTTCTGCTGCTCTAACCGCGCTTTTCTTCGTTTTCTTCCTCTCTAACTTCTTTTTCTTGGTTTTCGTCCGCTCTAACCCCGCTTTTCTTGGTTATCCTGTGCACTTATTCCGCTTTTCTTGGTTTTCCTCCGCTCTAACTTCGCTTTTCTTGGTTTTCCTCCGCTCTAACCCCGCTTTTCTTGGTTTTCCTCCGCTCTAACCCCGATTTTCTTGGTATTCCTCCGCTCTAACCCAGTTTTCTTGGTTTTTCTCCGCTCTAACCCCGCTTTTCTTGGTTTTCCTCCGCACTAACCCCGCTTTTCTTAGTTTTTCTCCGCTCTAACCCAGCTTTTCATGGTTTTTCTCCACTCTAACCATGCTTTTCTCGGATTTCTGCTGCTCTAACCGCGCTTTTCTTCGTTTTCTTCCTCTCTAAATTCTTTTTCTTGGTTTTCCTCCGATCTAATCCCGCTTTTCTTGGTTTTCCTCCGCTCTAACCCCGCTTTTCTTGGTTTTCCTCCGCTCTATCTTCGCTTTTCTTGGTTTTCCTTTGCTCTAACCCTGCTTTTCTTGGTTTTTCCTTGCTCTAACCCCGCTTTTCTTGGTTTTCCTCCGCTCTAACCCCGCTTTTCTTGGTTTTCCTCCGCTCTAACCCCGATTTTCTTGGTATTCCTCCGCTCTAACCCAGTTTTCTTGGTTTTCCTCCGCTCTAACCCCGCTTTTCTTGGTTTTCCTTAGCTCTAACCCCTCTTTTCTTGGTTTTCCTCCGCACTAACCCCTCTTTTCTTGGTTTTCCTCCGCACTAACCCCGCTTTTCTTGGTTTTTCTCCGCTCTAACCCAGCTTTTCATGGTTTTTCAGCACTCTAACCATGCTTTTCTCGGATTTCTGCTGCTCTAACTGCGCTTTTCTTCGATTTCTTCCTCTCTAACTTCTTTTTCTTGGTTTTCCTCCGATCTAATCCCGCTTTTCTTGGTTTCCCTCTGCACTTATTCCGCTTCTCTTCGTTTTCCTTCGCTCTAACTCTGATTTTCTTGGTTTTCCTCCGCCCTAACCCCGCTTTACTTGGTTTTCCTCCGCACTAACCCCTTTTTTCTTGGTTTTCCTCTGCACTAACCCCGCTTTTCTTGGTTTTTCTCTGCTCTAACCCAGCTTTTCATCGTTTTTCTCCACTCTAACCATGCTTTTTTCGGATTTCTGCTGCTCCAACCACGCTTTTCTACGTTTTATTCCGTTCTAACTCTGCTTTACTTGGTTTTCCTCCGCTCTAACCCCGCTTTTCTTGGTTTTCCTTTGCTCTAACCCCGCTTTTCTTGGTTTTCCCCCGCTCTACCCCTCTTTTCTTGGTTTTCCTCCGCACTAACCCCGCTTTTCTTGGTTTTTCTCCACTCTAACCCCGCTTTTCTTGGTTTTCCTCTGCACTAACCCCGCTTTTCTTGGTTTTTCTCCACTCTAAACCAGCTTTTCATGGTTTTTCTCTACTCTAACCATGCTTTTCTCGGATTTCTGCTGCTCTAACCGCGCTTTTCCTCGTTTTCTTCCTCTCTAAATTATTTTTCTTGGTTTTCCTCTTTTCTAACCCCTCTTTTCTTGGTTTTCCTCCGCTCTAACCCCGCTTTTCTTGGTTTTCCTCCGCTCTAACCCCGCTTTTCTTGGTTTTCCTCCGCTCTAACCCCTCTTTTCTTGGTTTTCCTCCGCTCTAACCCCGATTTTCTTGGTTTTCCTCTGCTCTAACCCCGCTTTTCTTGCTTTTCCTCCGCTCTAACCCCGCTTTTCTTGGTTTTCCTCCGCACTAACCCCGCTTTTCTTGGTTTTTCTCCACTCTAACTCAGCTTTTCTTGGTTTTTCTCCACTCTAACCATGCTTTTCTCGGATTTCTGCTGCTCTAACCGCGCTTTTCTTCGTTTTCCTCCTCTCTAACTTCTTTTTCTTGGTTTTCCTCCCCTCTAACCCCGCTTTTCTTGGTTTTCCTCCGTTCTAACTTCGCTTTTCTTGGTTTTCCTCCACTCTAATTCCGCTTTTCTTGGTTTTCCTCCGGTCTAACCCCGCTTTTCTTAATTTTCCTCCGCTCTAACCCCGTTTTCTTGGTTTTTCTCCTCTCTAATCCCGCTTTTCTTGGTTTTCCTCCCTTCTATCCTCGCTTTTCTTGTTTTTTCTTCGCTCTAACCCCGCTTTTCTTGGTTTTTCTCCGCTCTTACCCCGTTTCTCTTGGTTTTCCTCCGCTCTAACACCGCTTTTCTTGGTTTTCCTCCGCTCTAACCTTGCTTTTCTTGGTTTTCCTCCACACTAACCCCGCTTTTCTTGGTTTTTCTCCGCTCTTACCCCGTTTCTCTTGGTTTTCCTCCGCTCTAACACCGCTTTTCTTGGTTTTCCTCCGCTCTAACCCCGTTTTCTTGGTTTTTCTCCGCTCTTACCCCGTTTCTCTTGGTTTTCCTCCGCTCTAACACCGCTTTTCTTGGTTTTTCTCCACTCTAACCCAGCTTTTCTTGGTTTCTCTCCACTCTAACCATGCTTTTCTCGGATTTCTGCTGCTCCAACCACGCTTTTCTACGTTTTATTCCGTTCTAACTCTGCTTTACTTGGTTTTCCTTCGCTCTAACCCCGCTTTTCTTGGTTTTCCTCTGCTCTAACCCTGCTTTTCTTGGTTTTCCTACGCTATAACCACGATTTTCTTGGTTTTCCTACGCTCTAACCTAGCTTTTCTTGGTTTTCCTCCGCACTAACCCAGCTTTTCTTGGTTTTCCTTTGCTCTAACTCTGCTTTTCTTGGTTTTCCTCCGCTCTAACCCCGCTTTTCTTTGTTTTCCTCCTTTCTAACCCCGCTTTTCTTGGTTTTCCTCTGCTCTAACCCTGCTTTCCTTGGTTTTCCTCTCTTCTATCCCTGCCTTTCTTGGTTTTCCTCCGCTCTATCACCGCTTTTCTTGGTTTTTCTCCGCTCTAACGCCGTTTCTCTTGGTTTTCCTCCGCTCTAACCCAGCTTTTCTTGGTTTTCCTCAGCTCAAACCCCGCTTTTCTTGGTTTTCCTCCGCTCTAACCCCTCTTTTCTTGGTTTTCCTCAGCTCTAACCCCACTTTTCATGCTTTTCCTCCGCTCTAACCCCGCTTTTCATGGTTTTCCTCCTTTCTTACCCCGCTTTTCTTGGTTTTCCTCTGCACTTATTTAGCTTTTCTTGGTTTTCCTCCGCTCTAACTCCGTTTTTCTTGGTTTTTCTCTGCTCTAACCCCGCTTTACTTGGTTTTCCTCCGCACTAACCCCGCTTTTCTTGGTTTTTCTCCACTCTAAACCAGCTTTTCTTGTTTTTTCTCCACTCTAACCATGCTTTTCTCGGATTTCTGCTGTTCTAACCGCGCTTTTCTTCGTTTTCCTCCTCTCTAACTTCTTTTTCTTGGTTTTCCTCCGGTCTAACCCCGCTTTTCTTGGTTATCCTCCGCACTTATTCCGCTTTTCTTGGTTTTCCTCCGCTCTAACCCCGCTTTTCTTGGTTTTCCTCCGTTCTAACCCCGCTTTTCTTAATTTTCCTCCGCTCTAACCCCGTTTTCTTGGTTTTTCTCCGCTCTAATCCCGCTTTTCTTGGTTTTCCTCCCTTCTATTCTCGCTTTTCTTGTTTTTTCTGCGATCTAACCCCGCTTTTCTTGGTTTTTCTCCGCTCTAACCCCGTTTCTCTTGGTTTTCCTCCTCTCCAACACAGCTTTTCTTCGTTTCCCTTTGCTCAAACCCCGCTTTTCTTGGTTTTCCTCTGCACTAACCCCGCTTTTCTTGGTTTTTCTCCACTCTAACCCAGCTTTTCATGGTTTCTCTCCACTCTAACCATGCTTTTCTCGGATTTCTGCTGCTCCAACCACGCTTTTCTACGTTTTATTCCGTTCTAACTCTGCTTTACTTGGTTTTCCTCCGCTCTAACCCCGCTTTTCTTGGTTTTCCTCTGCTCTAACCCTGCTTTTCTTGGTTTTCCTACGCTATAACCACGATTTTCTTGGTTTTCCTACGCTCTAACCCAGCTTTTCTTGGTTTTCCTCCGCACTAACCCAGCTTTTCTTGGTTTTCCTTTGTTCTAATTCTGCTTTTCTTGGTTTTCCTCCACTCTAATCCCGCTTTTCTTTGTTTTCCTCCTTTCTAACCCCGCTTTTCTTGGTTTTCCTCCGCTCTATCACCGCTTTTCTTGGTTTTTCTCCGCTCTAACGCCGTTTCTCTTGGTTTTCCTCCGCTCTAACACCGCTTTTCTTTCTTTTCCTTTGCTCTAACCCCGCTTTTCTTGGTTTTCCTCCGCTCTAACCCCTCTTTTCTTGGTTTTCCTCAGCTCTAACCCCAATTTTCATGCTTTTCCTCCGTTCTAACCCCGCTTTTCTTGGTTTTCCTCCTTTCTAACCCCGCTTTTCTTGGTTTTCCTCCTTTCTAACTCCGCTTTTCTTGGTCTTTCTCTGCTCTAACCCAGCTTTACTTGGTTTTGCTCCGCACTAACCCCTTTTTTCTTGGTTTTCCTCTGCACTAACCCCGCTTTTCATGGTTTTTCTCCGCACTAACCCAGCTTTTCATGGTTTTTCTCCACTTTAGCCATGCTTTTCTCGGATTTCTGCTGCTCCAACCACGCTTTTCTACGTTTTATTCCGTTCTAACTTTGCTTTACTTAGTTTTCCTCCGCTCTAACCCCGCTTTTCTTGGTTTTCCTCTGCTCTAACCCAGCTTTTCTTGGTTTTCCTCCGCTATAACCCTGCTTTTCTTGGTTTTCCTACGCTCTAACCCAGCTTTTCTTGGTTTTCCTCCGAACTAACTTCGCTTATCTTTCTTTTCCTCCTTTCTAACCACGCTTTTCTTGGTTTTCCTCCGCTCTATCCCAGCTTTTCTTGGTTTTCCTCCGCTCTAACCCCGCTTTTCTTGGTTTTCATCCGCTCTAACCCCGCTTTTCTTAATTTTCCTCCGCTCTATCTTCGCTTTTCTTGGTTTTCCTTTGCTCTAACCCCGCTTTTCTTGGTTTTCCTCCGCTCTAATCCCGCTTTTCTTGGTTTTCCTACGCTCTAACCCAGCTTTTCTTGGTTTTCCTCCGCACTAACTTCGCTTTTCTTTCTTTTCCTCCTTTCTAACCACGCTTATCTTGGTTTTCCTCCGCTCTATCACAGCTTTTCTTGGTTTTCCCTAACTCTAACCCCGCTTTTCTTGGTTTTCATCCGCTCTAACCCCGCTGTTCTTGGATTTCCTCCGCTCTATCTTCACTATTCTTGTTTTCCATTGCTCTAACCCCGCTTTTCTTGGTTTTCCTCCGCTCTAATCGCGCTTTTCTTGGTTTTTCTCCGCTCTAACCCAGCTTTTCATCGTTTTTCTCCACTCTAACCATGCTTTTCTTGGATTTCTGCTGCTCCAACCACGCTTTTCTACGTTTTATTCCGTTCTAACTCTGCTTTACTTGGTTTTCCTCTGCTCTAACCCTGCTTTTCTTGGTTTTCCTACGCTATAACCACGATTTTCTTGGTTTTCCTACGCTCTAACCCAGCTTTTCTTGGTTTTCCTCCTTTCTAACCCCGCTTTTCTTGGTTTTCCTCTGCTCTATCCCAGCTTTTCTTGGTTTTCCTCCATTCTATCCCTGCTTTTCTTGGTTTTTCTCCGCTCTAACCCCGTTTCTCTTGGTTTTCCTCCGCTCTAACACCGCTTTTCTTGGTTTTCGTTTACTCTAACCCCGCTTTTCTTGGTTTTCCTCCGCTCTAACCTCTCTTTTCTTGGTTTTCCTCAGCTCTAACCACACTTTTCATGCTTTTCCTCCGCTCTAACCCCGCTTTTCTTGGTTTTCCTCCTTTCTAACCCCGCTTTTCTTGGTTTTCCTCCGCTCTAACTCCGCTTTTCTTGGTTTTCCTCAGCTCTAACCCCGCTTTACTTGATTTACCTCCGCAGTAACCCCATTTTTCTTGGTTTTCCTCTGCACTAACCCCGCTTTTCTTGGTTTTTCTGCGCTCTAACCCCGCTTTTCATCGTTTTTCTCCCCTCTAACCATGCGTTTCTCGGATTTCTGCTGCTCCAACCACGCTTTTCTACGTTTAATTCCGTTCTAACTTTGCTTTACTTGGTTTTACTCCGCTCTAACCCCGCTTTTCTTGGTTTTCCTCTGCTCTAACCCCGTATTTCTTGGTTTTCCTCCGCTATAACCACGATTTTCTTGGTTTTCCTACGCTCTAACCCAGCTTTTCTTGGTTTTCCTCCGCTCACACTTCACTTTTCCTGGTTTTCCTCCTTTCTAACCTCGCATTTCTTGGTTTTTCTCAGCTCTAACCCCGCTTTTCTTAATTTTCCTCCGCTCTATCTTCGCTTTTCTTGGTTTTCCTTTGCTCTAACCCTGCTTTTCTTGGTTTTCCTCCGCTCTATCATAGCTTTCGTGGTTTTCCTACGCTCTATCACCATTTTTCTTGGTTTTCCTCCGCTCTATCACCGCTTTTCTTGGTTTTCCTACGCTCTAACACCACTTTTCTTGGTTTTCCTCTGCTCTAACCCCGCTTTTCTTGGTTTTCCTCCGCTCTAACCCCGCTTTTCTTGGTTTTCCTCCGCTATAACCCCGCTTTTCTTGGTTTTCCTCCGCTCTAACCCAGCTTTTCTTGGTTTTCTTCCGCTCTAACTTTGCTTTTCTTGGTTTTCCTTTGCTCTAACCCTGCTTTTCTTGGGTTTCCTCCGCTCTAACCCCGCTTTTCTTGGTTTTCCTCTTTTCTAACCCTTCTTTTCTTGGTTTTCCTCCGCTCTATCCCAGCTTTTCTTAGTTTTCCTCCGCTCTAACCCCGATTTCTTGGTTTTCCTCCGCACTTGTTCCGCTTTTCTTGGTTTTCCTCCGCTCTAACCCAGCTTTTCTTGGTTTTCCTCCGCTCTAACCCAGCTTTTCTTGGTTTTCCTTTGCTCTAACCCTGTTTTTGTTGGTTTTTCTCTGCTCTAACGCCGCTTTTCTTGGCTTTCCTCCCTTCTATCCCTGCTTTTCTTGGTTTTTCTCCGGTCTAACCCCGTTTCTCTTGGTTTTCCTCCGCTCTAACACCGCTTTTCTTGGTTTTCCTCCGCACTAACCCCTCTTTTCTTGGTTTTCCTTTGCACTAACCCCGCTTTTCTTGGTTTTTCTCCACTCTAACCCAGCTTTTCTTGGTTTTCTCCCCTCTAGCCATGCTATTCTTGGATTTCTGCTGCTTTAACCGCGCTTTTCTTCGTTTTCTTCCTCTCTAACTTCTTTTTCTTGGTTTTCCTCCGCTCTAACCCCTCTTTTCTTGGTTATCCTGTGCACTTATTCCGCTTTTCCTGGTTTTCCTCCGCTCTAACTTCGCTTTTCTTGGTTTTCCTACGCTCTATCACCGCATTTCTTGGTTTTCCTCCGCACTAACCCCGCTTTTCTTGGTTTTTCTCCGCTCTATCTTCGCTTTTCTTGGTTTTAATTTGCTCTAACCCTGCTTTTCTTGATTTTCCTCCACTCTATCATCGCTTTCGTGGTTTTCCTACGCTCTATCACCACTTTTCTTGGTTTTCCTCCGCTCTATCACCGCTTTTCTTGGTTTTCCTACACTCTAACACCACTTTTCATGGTTTTCCTCTGCTCTAACCCCGCTTTTCTTGGTTTTCCTCCGCTCTAACTTCACTATTCTTGGTTTTCCTTTGCTCTAACCCTGCTTTTCTTGGGTTTCCTCAGCTCTAACCCCGCTTTTCTTGGTTTTCCTCTTTTCTAACCCCTCTTTTCTTGGTTTTCCTCCGCTCTATCCCAGCTTTTCTTGGTTTTCCTCCGCTCTAACCCCGCTTTTCTTGGTTTTCCTCCGCACTTGTTCCGCTTTTCTTGGTTTTCCTCCGCTCTAACCCAGTTTTTCTTGGTTTTCCTTTGCTCTAACCCTGTTTTTGTTGGTTTTTCTCTGCTCTAACGCCGCTTTTCTTGGTTTTCCTCCCTTCTATCCCTGCTTTTCTTGGTTTTCCTCCGCTCTAACCCCGTTTCTTTTGGTTTTCCTCCGCTCTAACCCCGCTTTACTTGGTTTTCCTCCGCACTAACCCCTTTTTTCATGGTTTTCCTCTGCACTAACCCCGCTTTTCTTGGTTTTTCTCCGCTCTAACCTAGCTTTTCATCGTTTTTCTGCACTCTAACCATGCTTTTCTCAAATTTCTGCTGCTCCAACCACGCTTTTCTACGTTTTATTCCGTTTTAACTCTGCTTTACTTGGTTTTCCTCCGCTCTAACTCCGCTTTTCTTGGTTTTCCTTTGCTCTAACCCCGCTTTTCTTGGTTTTCCTCCGCACTAACCCCTCTTTTCTTGGTTTTCCTCCGCACTAACCCCGCTTTTCTTGGTTTTTCTCCACTCTAACTCAGCTTTTCATGGTTTTTCTCCACTCTAACCATGCTTTTCTCGGATTTCTGCTGCTCTAACCGCGCTTTTCCTTGTTTTCTTCCTCTCTACATTCTTTTTCTTAGTTTTTCTCCGCTCTAACCCAGCTTTTCATCGTTTTTCTCCACTCTAGCCATGCTTTTCTCGGATTTCTGCTGCTCTAACCACGCTTTTCTTCGTTTTCTTCATTCTAACTCTGCTTTATTTGGTTTTCCTTTGCTCTAACCCTGCTTTACATGGTTTTCCTCTGCTCTAACAATGCTTTTCTTGGTTTTCTTCCGCTCTAACCCCGCTTTTCTTGGTTTTCATCCGCTCTAACCCCGCTTTTCTTGGTTTTCCTCCGCTCTAACTTCACTATTCTTGGTTTTCCATTGCTCTAACCCCGCTTTTCTTGGTTTTCCTCCGCTCTAACCCAGCTTTTCTTGGTTTTCCTCCGCTCTATCTTCGCTTTTCTTAGTTTTCCTTTGCTCTAACCCTGCTTTTCTTCGGTTTCCTCCGCTCTAACCCCGCTTTTCTTGGTTTTCCTCTTTTCTAACCCCTCTTTTCTTGGTTTTCCTTCGCTCTATCCCAGCTTTTCTTGGTTTTCCTCCGCTCTAACCCCGCTTTTCTTGGTTTTCCTCCGCACTTGTTCCGCTTTTCTTGGTTTTCCTCCGCTCTAACCCAGCTTTTCTTGGTTTTCCTTTGCTCTAACCCTGTTTTTGTTGGTTTTTCTCTGCTCTAACGCCGCTTTTCTTGGTTTTCCTCCCTTCTATCCCTGCTTTTCTTGGTTTTTCTCCGCTCTAACCCCGTTTCTTTTGGTTTTCCTCCGCTCTAACCCCGCTTTACTTGGTTTTCCTCAGCTCTAACCCAGCTTTTCTTGGTTTTCCTCTGCACTAACCCCGCTTTTCTTGGTTTTTCTCCGCTCTAACCTAGCTTTTCATCGTTTTTCTCCACTCTAACCATGCTTTTCTCGGATTTCTGCTCCTCCAACCACGCTTTTCTATGTTTTATTCCGTTCAAACTCTGCTTTACTTGGTTTTCCTCCGCTCTAACCCCGCTTTTCTTGGTTTTCCTCTGCTCTAACCCCTCTTTTCTTGGTTTTCCTCCGCACTAACCCCGCTTTTCTTGGTTTTTCTCCACTCTAACTCAGCTCTTCATGGTTTTTCTCCACTCTAACCATGCTTCTCTCAGATTTCTGCTGCTCTAACCGCGCTTTTCCTCGTTTTCTTCCTCTCTAAATTCTTTTTCTTGGTTTTTCTCCGCTCTAACCCAGCTTTTCATCGTTTTTCTCCAGTCTAGCCATGCTTTTCTCGGATTTCTGCTGCTCTAAGCACGCTTTTCTTCGTTTTCTTCCATTCTAACTCTGCTTTATTCGGTTTTCCTTTGCTCTAACCCTGCTTTACATGGTTTTCCTCCGCTCTAACGCCGCTTTTCTTGGTTTTCCTCCTTTCTAACCCCTCTTTTCTTGGTTATCCTCCGCTCTAACCCCGCTTTTCTTGGTTTTCCTCTGCTCTAACTTCGCTTTTCTTGGTTTTCCTCCGCTCTAACCCCGCTTTTCTTGGATTTCCTCCGCTCTAACCCCTTTTTTATTGGTTTTCCTTCGCTCTAACCACGCTTTTCTTGGTATTCCTATGCTCTATCTTCGCTTTTCTTGGTTTTCCTTTGCTCTAACCCTGCTTTTCTTTGTTTTTCTTTGCTCTAACCTTGCTTTTCTTGGTATTCCTCCGCGCTATCACCGCTTTTCGTGGTTTTCCTACGCTCTATCACCACTTTTCTTGGTTTTCCTCCGCTCTATCACCGCTTTTCTTGGTTTTCCTGCGATCTTACACCACTTTTCTTGGAATTCCTCCGCTCTAACCCCGCTTTTCTTGGTTTTCCTCCGCTCTAACCCCGCTTTTCTTGGTTTTCCTCCGCTATAACCCCGCTTTTCTTGGTTTTCCACCGCTCTAACCCAGGTTTTCTTGGTTTTCCTCCGCTCTAACTTCGCTCTTCTTGGTTTTCCTTTGCTCTAACCCTGCTTTTCTTGGGTTTCCTCCGCTCTAACCCCGCTTTTCTTGGTTTTCCTCTTTTCTAACCCCTCTTTTCTTGGTTTTCCTCCGCTCTATCCCAGCTTTTCTTGGCTTTCCTCCGCTCTAACCCCGCTTTTCTTGGTTTTCCTCCGCACTTGTTCCGCTTTCCTTGGTTTTTGCTCCGCTCTAACCCAGCTTTTCTTGTTTTTCCTTTGCTCTAACCCTGTTTTTGTTGGTTTTTCTCTGCTCTAACGCCGCTTTTCTTGGTTTTGCTCCCTTCTGTCCCTGCTTTTCTTGGTTTTTCTCCGCTCTAACCCCTTTTCTCTTAGTTTTCCTCCGCTCTAACACCGCTTTTCTTGGTTTTCCTTTGCTCTAACACTTCTTTTCTTGGTTTTCCTCCGCACTAACCCCGCTTTTCTTGGTTTTCCTCCGCACTAACCCCGCTTTTCTTGGTTTTCCTCCACTCTAACCCAGCTTTTCATGGTTTTTCTCCACTCTAGCCATGCTATTCTCGGATTTCTGCTGCTTTAAACGCGCTTTTCTTCGTTTTCTTCCTCTCTAACTTCTTTTTCTTGGTTTTTCTCCGCTCTAACCCCGCTTTTCTTGGTTATCCTGTGCACTTATTCCGCTTTTCTTGGTTTTCCTCCGCTCTAACTTCGCTTTTCTTGGTTTTCCTCCGCTCTAACCCCGCTTTTCTTGGTTTTCTTCCGCTCTAACGCCGCTTTTCTTGGTTTTCCTCCGCTCTAACCCCGCTTTTCTTGGTTTTCCTCCCTTCTATCCTCGCTTTTCTTGGTTTTCTGCGCTCTAACCCTGCTTTTCTTGGTTTTTCTCTGCTCTAACCCCGTTTCTCTTGGTTTTTCTCCACTCTAACCTTGCTTTTCTCAGATTTCTGCTGCTCTAACCGCGCTTTTTTTGTTTTCTTCCACTCTAAATTCTTTTTCTTGGTTTTCCTCCGATCTAACCCCGCTTTTCTTGGTTTTCCTCTGCACTTATTCTGCTTTTCTTGGTTTTCCTCCGCACTAACCCCTCTTTTCTTGGTTTTCCTCCGTTCTAACCTAGCTTTTCTTGGTTTTCCTCCGCACTTGTTCCGCTTTTCTTGGTTTTCCTCCGCTCTAACCCAGCTTTTCTTGGTTTTCCTTTGCTATAACCCTGTTTTTGTTGGTTTTTCTCTGCTCTAACGCCGCTTTTCTTGGTTTTTCCCCGCTCTAACCCAGCTTTTCATCGTTTTTCTCCGCTCTAACCATGCTTTTCTCAGATTTCTGCTCCTCCAACCACGCTTTTCCACGTTTTATTCCGTTCAAACTCTGCTTTACTTGGTTTTCCTCCGCTCTAACCCCGCTTTTCTTGGTTTTCCTTTGCTCTAACCCCGCTTTTCTTGCTTTTCCCCCGCACTAACCCCTCTTTTCTTGGTTTTCCTCCGCACTAACCCCGCTTTTCTTGGTTTTTCTCCACTCTAACCCAGCTTTTCATGGTTTTTCTCCTCTCTAACCATGCTTTTCTCGGATTTCTGCTGCTCTAACCGCGCTTTTCCTCGTTTTCTTCCTCTCTAAATTCTTTTGCTTGGTTTTTCTCCGCTCTAACCCAACTTTTCATCGTTTTTCTCCACTCTAGCCATGCTTTTCTCGGATTTCTGCTGCTCTAACCACGCTTTTCTTCGTTTTCTTCCATTCTAACTCTGCTTTATTTGGTTTTCCTTTGCTCTAACCCTGCTTTACATGGTTTTCCTCTGCTCTATCCCAGCTTTTCTTGGTTTTCTTCCGCTCTAACCCCGCTTTTCTTGGTTTTCATCCGCTCTAACCCCGCTTTTCTTGGTTTTCCTCCGCTCTAACTTCACTATTCTTGGTTTTCCATTGCTCTAACCCCGCTTTTCTTGGTTTTCCTCCGCTCTAATCCCGCTTTTCTTGGTTTTTCTCCGCTCTAACCCAGCTTTTCATCGTTTTTCTCCACTCTAGCAATGCTTTTCTCGGATTTCTGCTGCTCCAACCACGCTTTTCTTCGTTTTCTTCCATTCTAACTCTGCTTTATTTGGTTTTCCTTTGCTCTAACCCTGCTTTACAAGGTTTTCCTCCGCTCCAACGCCGCTTTTCTTGGTTTTCCTCCTTTCTAACCCCTCTTTTCTTGGTTATCCTCCGCTCTAACCCGGCTTTTCTTGGTTTTCCTCCGCTCTATCTTCGCTTTTTTGGTTTTCCTTTGCTCTAACCCTGCTTTTCTTGGTTTTTCTTTGCGCTAACCTTGCTTTTCTTGGTTTTCCTCCACGCTATCACCGCTTTCGTGGTTTTCCTACGCTCTATCACCACTTTTCTTGGTTTTCCTCCGCTCTATCACCGCTTTTCTTGGTTTTCCTTCGCTATAACCCCGCTTTACTTGGTTTTCCTACGCTCTAACACAGCTTTTCTTGGTTTTCCTCCGCTCTAACCCCGCTTTTCTTGATTTTCCTCTGCTCTAACCCCGCTTTTCTTCGTTTTCCTCCGCTCTAACCACGCTTTTCTTGGTTTTCCTCCGCTCTAACCCAGCTTTTCTTGGTTTTCCTCCTTTCTAACCCCGCTTTTCTTGGTTTTCCTCCGCTCTATCCCAGCTTTTCTTGGTTTTCCTCCATTCTATCTTCGCTTTTCTTGGTTTTCCTCCTTTCTAACCCCGCTTTTCTTGGTTTTCCTCCGCTCTATCCCAGCTTTTCTTGTTTTTTCTCCGCTCTAACCCCGCTTTTCTTGGTTTTCCTCCGCTCTAACCCCGCTTTTCTTGGTTATCCTACGCACTAACCCCGCTTTTCTTGGTTTTTCTCCACTGTAACCCAGCTTTTCATGGTTTTTCTCCACTCTAACCATGCTTTTCTCGGATTTCTGCTGCTCCAACCACGCTTTTCTACGTTTTATTCCGTTCTAACTCTGCTTTACTTGGTTTTCCTCCACTCTAACCCCGCTTTTCTTGGTTTTCATCCGCTCTAACACTGCTTTTCTTGGTTTTCCTCCGCACTAACCCCTCTTTTCTTCCTTTTCCTCCACTCTAACCCCACTTTTCTTGGTTTTCTCCACACTAACACCGCTTTTCTTGGTTTTCCTACGCTCTAACCCAGCTTTTCTTGGTTTTCCTCCGCACTAACTTCGCTTTTCTTGGTTTTCTTTTGCTCTAACACAGCTTTTCTTGGTTTTCCTCCGCACTAACTTCGCTTTTCTTTGTTTTCCTCCTTTCTAACCCCGCTTTTCTTGGTTTTCCTCCGCTCTAACTCCGCTTTTCTTGGTTTTCCTCCGCTCTAACACCGCTTTTCTTGGTTTTCATCCGCTCTAACCCCGCTTTTCGTGGTTTTCCTACGCTCTATCACCACTTTTCTTGGTTTTCCTCCGCTCTATCACCGCTTTTCTTGGTTTTCCTTCGCTATAACCCCGCTTTACTTGGTTTTCCTACGCTCTAACACAGCTTTTCTTGGTTTTCCTCCGCTCTAACCCCGCTTTTCTTGATTTTCCTCTGCTCTAACCCCGCTTTTCTTCGTTTTCCTCCGCTCTAACCACGCTTTTCTTGGTTTTCCTCCGCTCTAACCCAGCTTTTCTTGGTTTTCCTCCTTTCTAACCCCGCTTTTCTTGGTTTTCCTCCGCTCTATCCCAGCTTTTCTTGGTTTTCCTCCATTCTATCTTCGCTTTTCTTGGTTTTCCTCCTTTCTAACCCCGCTTTTCTTGGTTTTCCTCCGCTCTATCCCAGCTTTTCTTGGTTTTTCTCCGCTCTAACCCCGCTTTTCTTGGTTTTCCTCCGCTCTATCTTCGCTTTTCTCGGTTTTCCTCCGCACTAACCCCGCTTTTCTTGGTTTTTCTCCACTGTAACCCAGCTTTTCATGGTTTTTCTCCACTCTAACCATGCTTTTCTCGGATTTCTGCTGCTCCAACCACGCTTTTCTACGTTTATTCCGTTCTAACTCTGCTTTACTTGGTTTTCCTCCACTCTAACCCCGCTTTTCTTGGTTTTCATCCGCTCTAACACTGCTTTTCTTGGTTTTCCTCCGCACTAACCCCTCTTTTCTTCTTTTTTCCTCCACTCTAACCCCACTTTTCTTGGTTTTCTCCACACTAACACCGCTTTTCTTGGTTTTCCTACGCTCTAACCCCGCTATTCTTGGTTTTCCTCCGCACTAACTTCGCTTTTCTTGGTTTTCTTTTGCTCTAACACAGCTTTTCTTGGTTTTCCTCCGCACTAACTTCGCTTTTCTTTGTTTTCCTCCTTTCTAACCCCGCTTTTCTTGGTTTTCCTCCGCTCTAACTCCGCTTTTCTTGGTTTTCCTCCGCTCTAACACCGCTTTTCTTGGTTTTCATCCGCTCTAACCCCGCTTTTCTTGGTTTTCCTCCGCTCTAACTTCAATATTCTTGGTTTTCCATTGCTCTAACCCCGCTTTTCTTGGTTTTCCTCCGCTCTAACCCCGCTTTTCTTGGTTTTCCTCCGCTCTAACCCCGCTTTTCTTGGTTTTCCTCCGCACTAACCTTGCTTTTCTTGGTTTTTCTCCACTCTAACCCAGCTTTTCATGGTTTTTCTCCACTCTAACCATGCTTTTCTCGGATTTCTGCTGCTCTAACCACGCTTTTCTTCGTTTTCTTTCTCTCTAACTTCTTTTTCTTGGTTTTCCTCCGCTCTAACCCCGCTTTTCTTGGTTATCCTCCGCACTTATTCTGCTGTTCTTGGTTTTCCTCAGCTCTAACTTCGCTTTTCTTGGTTTTCCTCTGCTCTAACCCCGCTTTTCCTGGTTTTCCTCCGCTCTAACCCAGCTTTTCTTGGTTTTTCTCCGCTCTAACCCCGCTTTTCTTGGTTTTCCTCCCTTCTACCCTCGCTTTTCTTGGTTTTTCTGCTCTCTAACCCCGCTTTTATTGGTTTTCTCTGCTCTAACCCCGTTTCTCTTGGTTTTCCTCCGCTCTAACACCGCTTTTCTTGGTTTCCCTCCGCACTAACCCCTCTTTTCTTGGTTTTCCTCCGCACTAACCCCGCTTTTCTTGGTTTTTCTCCACTCTAACCCAGCTTTTCACGGTTTTTCTCCACTCTAACCATGCTTTTCTCGGATTTCTGCTGCTCCAACCACGCTTTTCTACGTTTTATTCCGTTCTAACTCTGCTTTACTTGGTTTTCCTCCGCTCTAACCCCGCTTTTCTTGGTTTTCCTCTGCTCTAACCCTGCTTTTCTTCGTTTTCCTCCGCTGTAACCACGCTTTTCTTGGTTTTCCTCCGCTCTAACCCCGCTTTTCTTGGTTTTCCTCCGCTCTAACCCCGCTTTTCTTGGTTTTCCTCCGCACTAACTCCGCTTTTCTTGGTTTTTCTCCACTCTAACCCAGCTTTTCATGGATTATCTCCACTCTAACCATGCTTTTCTCGGATTTCTGCTGCTCTAACCGCGCTTTTCTTCGTTTTCTTCCTCTCTAACTTCTTTTTCTTGGTTTTCCTCCGCTCTAACCCCGCTTTTCTTGGTTATCCTCCGCACTTATTCCGCTTTTCTTGGTTTTCCTCCGCACTAACTTTGCTTTTCTTGGTTTTCCTCCGCTCTAACCCCGCTTTTCTTGGTATTCCTCTGCTCTAACCCCGCTTTTCTTGGTTTTCCTCCGCTATAAACCAGCTTTTCTTGCTTTTTTTCTCCGCTCTAACCCCGCTTTTCTTGGTTTTCCTCCCTTCTATCCTTTCTTTTCTTGGTTTTTCTGCGCTCTAACCCCGCTTTTCTTGGTTTTTCTCTGCTCTAACCCCGTTTCTCTTGGTTTTCCTCCGCTCTAACACCGCTTTTCTTGGTTTTCCTCCTCTCTAACTTCTTTCTCTTGGTTTTCCTCCGCACTAACCCCGCTTTTCTTTGTTTTTCTCCACACTTACCCAGCTTTTCTTGGTTTTTCTCCACTCTAACCATGCTATTCTCGGATTTCTGCTGCTCCAACCACGCTTTTCTACGTTTTATTCCGTTCTAACTCTGCTTTACTTGGTTTTCCTCCTCTCTAACCCCGCTTTTCTTGGTTTTCCTCTGCTCTAACTCTGCTTTTCTTGGTTTTCCTACGCTATAACCCCGCTTTTCTTGGTTTTCCTTTGCTCTAACTCTGCTTTTCTTGGTTTTCCTCCCCTCTAATCCCGCTTTTCTTTGTTTTCCTCCTTTCTAACCCTGCTTTTCTTGGTTTTCCTCTGCTCTAACTCATCTTTTCTTGGTTTCCCTCCCTTCTATCCCCGCTTTTCTTGGTTTTTCTCCGCTCTAACCCCGTTTCTCTTGGTTTTCCTCCGCTCTAACACCGCTTTTCTTGGTTTTCCTTTGCTCTAACCCCGCTTTTCTTGGTTTTCCTCCGCTCTAACCCCTCTTTTCTTGGTTTTCCTCAGCTCTAACCCCACTCTTCATGCTCTTCCTCCACTCTAACCCCTCTTTTCTTGGTTTTCCTCCGTTCTAACCCCGCTTTTCTTGTTTTTCCTTTGCACTTATTCTGCTTTTCTTGGTTTTCCTCCGCTCTAACTCCGCTTTTCTTGGTTTTCCTCCGCTCTAACCCTGCTTTACTTGGTTTTCCTCCGCACTAACCCCTTTTTTCTTGTTTTTCCTCTGCACTAACCCCGCTTTTCTTGGTTTTTCTCTGCTCTAACCCAGCTTTTCATCGTTTTTCTCCACTCTAACCATGCTTTTCTCAGATTTCTGCTGCTCCAACCACGCTTTTCTACGTTTTATTCCGTTCTAACTTTCCTTTCCTTTGTTTTCCTCCTTTCTAACCCTGCTTTTCTTGGTTTTCCTCCGCTCTAACACCGCTTTTCTTGGTTTTCATCTGCTCTAACCCCGCTTTTCTTGGCTTTCCTCCGCTCTAACTTCACTATTCTTGGTTTTCATCCGCTCTAACCCCGCTTTTCTTGGTTTTCCTCCGCTCTAACTTCGGTTTTCTTGGTTTTCTTTTGCTCTAAGCCAGCTTTTCTTGGTTTTCCTCCGCACTAACTTCGCTTTTCTTTGTTTTCCTCCTTTCTAACCCCGCTTTTCTTGGTTTTCCTCCGCTCTAACCCCGCTTTTCTTGGTTTTCCTCCGCTCTAACTCCGCTCTTCTTGGTTTTCATCCGCTCTAACCCCGCTTTTCTTGGTTTTCCTCCGCTCTAACTTCACTATTCGTGGTTTTCCATTGCTCTAACCCCGCTTTTCTTGGTTTTCCTCCGCTCTAACCCATCTTTTCTTGGTTTTCCTCAGCTCTAACCCCACTTTTCATGCTTTTCCTTAGCTCTAACCCCGCTTTTCTTGGTTTTCCTTCGTTCTAACCCTGCTTTTCTTGGTTTTCCTCCGCACTTATTCTGCTTTTCTTGGTTTTCCTCCGCTCTAACCCTGCTTTACTTGGTTTTCCTCCGCACTAACCCCTTTTTTCTTGGTTTTCATCTGCACTAACCCCGCTTTTCTTGGTTTTTCTCCGCTCTAACCCAGCTTTTCATCGTTTTTCTCCACTCTAACCATGCTTTTCTCGGATTTCTGCTGCTCCAACCACGCTTTTCTACGTTTTATTCCGTTCTAACTTTGCTTTACTTGGTTTTCCTCCGCTCTAACACCGCTTTTCTTGGTTTTCCTCTGCTCTAACCTCGCTTTTCTTCGTTTTCCTCCGCTCTAACCACGCTTTTCTTGGTTTTCCTGCGCTCTAACCCCGCTTTACTTGATTTTCCTTCGCTCTATCCCCGATTTTCTTGGTTTTCCTCCGCTCTAACCCAGCTTTTCTTGGTTTTCCTTTGCTCTAACCCCGCTTTTCTTGGTTTTCCTCCGCACTAACCCCGCTTTTCTTGGTTTTCCTCCGCACTAACCCCGCTTTTCTTGGTTTTTCTCCACTCTAACCCAGCTTTTCATGGTTTTTCTCCACTCTAACCATGCTTTTCTCGGATTTCTGCTGCTCTAACCGCGCTTTTCTGCGTTTTCTTCCTCTCTAACTTCTTTTTCTTGGTTTTCCTCTGCTCTAACCCCGCTTTTCTTGGTTATCCTTCGCACTTATTCCGCTTTTCTTGGTTTTCCTCCGCTCTAACTTCGCTTTTCTTGGTTGTCCTGCGCTCTAACCTTGCTTTTCTTGGTTTTCCTCCGCTCTAACCCCGCTTTTCTTGGTTTTCCTTCCGCTCTAACCCAGCTTTTCTTGGTTTTCCTCCCTTCTATCCTCGCTTTTCTTGGTTTTTCTGCGCTCTAACCCCGCTTTTCTTGGTTTTTCTCCACTCTAACCCAGGTTTTCACGGTTTTTCTCCACTCTAACCATGCTTTTCTCGGATTTCTGCTGCTCCAACCACGCTTTTCTACGTTTTATTCCTTTCTAACTCTACTTTACTTGGTTTTCCTCCTCTCTAACCACGCTTTTCTTGGTTTTCCTCTGCTCTAACCCTGCTTTTCTTGGTTTTCCTACGCTCTAACCCAGCTTTTCTTGGTTTTCCTCCGCACTAACTTCGCTTTTCTTGGTTTTCCTTTGCTCTAACTCTGCTTTTCATGGTTTTCCTCCCATCTAATCCCGCTTTTCTTTGTTTTCCTCCTTTCTAACCCCGCTTTTCTTGGTTTTCCTCTGCTCTATCTCATCTTTTCTTGGTTTTCCTCCCTTCTATCCCCGCTTTTCTTGGTTTTTCTCCGCTCTAACCCCGTTTCTCTTGGTTTTCCTCCGCTCTAACACCGCTTTTCTTGGTTTTCCTTTGCTCTAACCCCTCTTTTCTTGGTTTTCCTCAGCTCTAACCCGACTTTTCATGCTTTTCCTCCGCTCTAACCACTTTTCTTGGTTTTCCTCCGTTCTAACCCCGCTTTTCTTGGTTTTCCTCCACACTAACTTCGCTTTTCTTTGTTTTCATCCTTTCTAACCCCGCTTTTCTTGGTTTTCCTTTGCTCTAACCTCGCTTTTCTTGGTTTTCCTCTGCTCTAACCCCGCTTTTCTTGTTTTTCCTCCCTTCTATCCCCGCTTTTCTTGGTTTTTCTACGCTCTAACCCCGATTTTCTTGGATTTCCACCGCACTAACTTCGCTTTTCTTGGTTTTCCTTTGCTCTAACCCTGCTTTACTTGGTTTTCCTCCGCTCTAACGCCGCTTTTCTTGGTTTTCCTCCTTTCTAACCCCTCTTTTCTTGGTTATCCTCCGCTCTAACCCCGCTTTTCTTGGTTTTCCTCCGCTCTAACTTCGCTTTTCTTGGTTTTCCTCCGCTCTAACCCCGCTTTTCTTGGTTTTCCTCCGCTCTAACCCCGCTTTTCTTGGTTATCCTCCGCTCTAACCCCGCTTTTCTTGGTTTTCCTCCGCTCTAACCCCGCTTTTCTTGGTTTTCCTTCGCTCTAACCCTGCTTTTCTTGGTTTTCCTTTGCTCTAACTCCGCTTTTCTTGGTTTTCCTCCGCTCTATCACCGCTTTTCGTGGTTTTCCTACGCTCTATCACCACTTTTCTTGGTTTTCCTCCGCTCTATCACCGCTTTTCTTGGTTTTCCTACGCTCTAACACCACTTTTCTTGGTTTTCCTTCGCTCAACCCCACTTTTCTTGTTTTTCCTCCGCTCTAACCCCGCTTTTCTTGGTTTTCCTCCGCTATAACCCCGCTTTTCTTGGTTTTCCTACGCTCTAACTTCGCTTTTCTTGGTTTTCATTTGCTCTAACCCTGCTTTTCTTGGGTTTCCTCCGCTCTAACCCTGCTTTTCTTGCTTTTCCTCCTTTCTAACTCCTCTTTTCTTGGTTTTCCTCCGCTCTATCCCCGCTTTTCTTGGTTTTCCTCCGCTCTAACCCCGCTTTTCTTGGTTTTCCTCTGCACTTGTTCCGCTTTTCTTGGTTTTCCTCCGCTCTAACTCCGCTTTTCTTGGTTTTCCTTTGCTCTAACCCTGTTTTTGTTGGTTTTTCTCTGCTCTAACGCCGCTTTTCTTGGATTTCCTCCCTTCTATCCCTGATTTCTTGGTTTTTCTCCGCTCTAACCCCGTTTCTCTTGGTTTTCCTCCGCACTAACCCCGCATTTCTTGGTTTTCCTCCGTACTAACCCCGCTTTTCTTGGTTTATCTCTGCTCTATCCCAGCTTTTCATCGTTTTTTTCCAGTCTAGCAATGCTATTCTCGGATTTCTGCTGCTCTAACCTCGCTTTTCCTCGTTTTCTTCCTCTCTAAATTCTTTTTCTTGGTTTTCCTCCGATCTAACCCAGCTTTTCTTGGTTTTCCTCCGCACTTATTCTCCTTTTCTTGGTTTTCCTACGCTCTAATCCCGCTTTTCTTTGTTTTCCTCCTTTCCAACCCCGCTTTTCTTGGTTTTCCTCTACTCTATCCCAGCTTTTCTTGGTATTCCTCCCATCTATCCCTGCTTTTCTTGGTTTTTCTCCGCTCTA
The DNA here is from genome assembly GCF_054131305.1 of Coturnix japonica. NCBI lineage: Eukaryota > Metazoa > Chordata > Aves > Galliformes > Phasianidae > Coturnix > Coturnix japonica. The sequence continues at coordinate 34,915,669 of NC_140669.1, forward strand.
ACCCCGTTTCTCTTGGTTTTCCTCCGCTCTAACACCGCTTTTCTTGGCTTTCCTCCGTACTAACCCCGCTTTTCTTGGTTTTCCTCCGCTCTAACCTCTCTTTTCTTGGTTTTCCTCAGATCTAACCCCACTTTTCATGCTTTTCCTCCGCTCTAACCCCGCTTTTCTTGGTTTTCCTCCTTTCTAACCCCGCTTTTCTTGGTTTTCCTCTGCACTTATTCTGCTTTTCTTGGTTTTCCTCCGCTCTAACTCCCCTTTTCTTGGTTTTCCTCCGCTCTAAACCCGCTTTACTTGGTTTTCCTCCGCACTAACCCCTTTTTTCTTGGTTTTTCTCCACTCTAACCATGCTTTTCTCGGATTTCTGCTGCTCTAACCTCGCTTTTCCTCGTTTTCTTCCTCTCTAAATTCTTTTTCTTGGTTTTCCTCCGATCTAACCCAGCTTTTCTTGGTTTTCCTCCGCACTTATTCTCTTTTTCTTGGTTTTCCTACGCTCTAATCCCGCTTTTCTTTGTTTTCCTCCTTTCCAACCCCGCTTTTCTTGGTTTTCCTCTACTCTATCCCAGCTTTTCTTGGTATTCCTCCCATCTATCCCTGCTTTTCTTGGTTTTTCTCCGCTCTAACCCCGTTTCTCTTGGTTTTCCTCCGCTCTAACACCGCTTTTCTTGGCTTTCCTCCGTACTAACCCCGCTTTTCTTGGTTTTCCTCCGCTCTAACCTCTCTTTTCTTGGTTTTCCTCAGATCTAACCCCACTTTTCATGCTTTTCCTCCGCTCTAACCCCGCTTTTCTTGGTTTTCCTCCTTTCTAACCCCGCTTTTCTTGGTTTTCCTCTGCACTTATTCTGCTTTTCTTGGTTTTCCTCCGCTCTAACTCCCCTTTTCTTGGTTTTCCTCCGCTCTAAACCCGCTTTACTTGGTTTTCCTCCGCACTAACCCCTTTTTTCTTGGTTTTCCTCTGCTCTAACCCCGCTTTTCTTGGTTTTCCTTCGCTATAACCCCGCTTTTCTTGGTTTTCCTACGCTCTAACCCAGCTTTTCTTGGTTTTCCTCCGCACTAACTTCGCTTTTCTTTGTTTTCCTCCTTTCCAACCCCGCTTTTCTTGGTTTTCCTCCGCTCTATCCCAGCTTTTCTTGGTTTTCCTCCACTCTAACCATGCTTTTCTTGGTTTTCCTCTGCTCTAACCCCTCTTTTCTTGGTTATCCTCCGCACTAACCCCGCTTTTCTTGGTTTTTCTCCACTCTAACCCAGCTTTTCATGGTTTTTCTCCACACTAACCATGCTTTTCTCGGATTTCTGCTGCTCCAATCACGCTTTTCTACGTTTTATTCCGTTCTAACTCTGCTTTACTTGGTTTTCCTCCGTTCTAACTCTGCTTTACTTGGTTTTCCTCTGCTCTCACCCCGCTTTTCTTGGTTTTCCTCCGCTATAACCATGCTTTTCTTGGTTTTCCTACGATGTAACTCAGCTTTTCTTGGAATTCATCCGCACTAACTTCGCTTTTCTTTCTTTTCCTCCTTTCTAACCCCGCTTTTCTTGGTTTTCCTCCGCTCTATCCCAGCTTTTCTTGGTTTTCCTCCGCTCTAACCCCGCTTTTCTTGGTTTTCATCCGCTCTAACCCCGCTTTTCTTGGTTTTCCTCCGCTCTAACTTCACTATTCTTGGTTTTCATCCGCTCTAACCCCGCTTTTCTTGGTTTTCCTCCGCTCTAATCCCGCTTTTCTTGGTTTTTCTCCGCTCTAACCCAGCTTTTCATCGTTTTTCTCCACTTTAGCCATGCTTTTCTCGGATTTCTGCTGCTCTAACCACGCTTTTCTTCGTTTTCTTCCATTCTAACTCTGCTTTATTTGGTTTTCCTTTGCTCTAACCCTGCTTTACATAGTTTTCCTCCGCTCTAACGCCGCTTTTCTTGGTTTTCCTCCTTTCTAACCCCTCTTTTCTTGGTTATCCTCCGCTCTAACCCCGCTTTTCTTGGATTTCCTCCGCTCTAACCACGCTTTTCTTGGTTTTCCTCCGCTCTAACCCCGCTTTTCTTGGTTTTCCTCCGCTCTAACCCCGCTTTTCTTGGTTTTCCTCCGCTCTAACCCCGCTTTTCATGGTTTTCCTCCGCTCTAACCCCGCTTTTCTTGGTTTTCCTTTGCTCTAACCCTGCTTTTCTTGGTTTTCCTTTGCTCTAACCCCGCTTTTCTTGGTTTTCCTCCGCTCTATCACCGCTTTTCGTGGTTTTCCTACGCTCTATCACCACTTTTCTTGGTTTTCCTCCGCTCTATCACCGCTTTTCCTGGTTTTCCTACGCTCTAACACCACTTTTCTTGGTTTTCCTTCGCTCAACCCCGCTTTTCTTGGTTTTCCTTCGCTCTAACCCCGCTTTTCTTGGTTTTCCTCCGCTATAACCCCGCTTTTCTTGGTTTTCCTACGCTCTAACTTCGCTTTTCTTGGTTTTCCTTTGCTCTAACTCTGCTTTTCTTGGGTTTCCTCCGCTCTAACCCCGCTTTTCTTGGTTTTCCTCCTTTCTAACCCCTCTTTTCTTGGTTTTCCTCCGCTCTATCCCCGCTTTTCTTGGTTTTCCTCCGCTCTAACCCCGCTTTTCTTGGTTTTCCTCTGCACTAACCCCGCTTTTCTTGGTTTTCCTCCGCTCTAACCCAGCTTTTCTTGGTTTTCCTTTGCTCTAACTTTGTTTTTGCTGGTTTTTCTCTGCTCTAACGCCGCTTTTCTTGGTTTTCCTCCCTTCTATCCCTCCTTTTCTTGGTATTTCTCCGCTCTAACCCCGTTTCTCTTGGTTTTCCTCCGCTCAAACACCGCTTTTCTTGGTTTTCCTCCGTACTAACCCCGCTTTTCTTGGTTTTTCTCTGCTCTATCCCAGCTTTTCATCGTTTTTCTCCACTCTAGGAATGCTATTCTCGGATTTCTGCTGCTCTAACCGCGCTTTTCTTCGTTTTCTTCCTCTCTAACTTCTTTTTCTTGGATTTCCTCTGCTCTAACTTCGCTTTTCTTGGTTTTCCTCCGCTCTAACCCCGCTTTTCTTGGTTTTCCTCCGCTCTAACCCCGCTTTTCTTGGTTTTCCTCCGCACTAACCCCTCTTTTCTTGGTTTTCCTCCACTCTAACCCCGCTTTTCTTGTTTTTTCTCTGCTCTAACCCAGCTTTTCATGGTTTTTCTCCACTCTAACCATGCTTTTCTCGGATTTCTGCTGCTCTAACCGCGCTTTTCTTCGTTTTCTTCCTCTCTAAATTCTTTTTCTTGGTTTTCCTCTGCTCTAACCTAGATTTTCTTGGTTTTCCTTTGCACTTATTCTGCTTTTCTTGGTTTTCCTCCGCTCTAACTTCGCTTTTCTTGGTTTTCCTCCGCTCTAACCCCGCTTTACTTGGTTTTCCTCCGCACTAACCCCTTTTTTCTTGGTTTTCCTCTGCACTAACCCCGCTTTTCTTGGTTTTTCTCCGCTCTAACCCAGCTTTTCATCGTTTTTCTCCACTCTAACCATGCTTTTCTCGGATTTCTGCTGCTCCAACCACGCTTTTCTACGTTTTATTCCGTTCTAACTCTGCTTTACTTGGTTTTCCTCCGCTCTAACCCCGCTTTTCTTGGTTTTCCTTTGCTCTAACCCCGCTTTACTTTGTTTTCCTCCCTTCTATCCTCGCTTTTTATGGTTTTCCTCCGCACTAACCCCGCTTTTCTTGGTTTTCCTCCACTCTAACCCAGCTTTCATGGTTTTTCTCCCCTCTAACCATGCTTTTCTCGGATTTCTGCTGCTCTAACCTCGCTTTTCCTCGTTTTCTTCCTCTCTAAATTCTTTTTCTTGGTTTTCCTCCGATCTAACCCAGCTTTTCTTGGTTTTCCTCCGCTCTATCCCAGCTTTTCTTGGTTTTCCTCCGCTCTAACCTCGCTTTTCTTGGTTTTCCTCCGCTCTAACCCCGCTTTTCTTGGTTATCCTCCGCACTAACCCCGCTTTTCTTGGTTTTTCTCCACTCTAACCCAGCTTTTCATGGTTTTTCTCCAATCTAACCATGCTTTTCTCGGATTTCTGCTGCTCCAACCACGCTTTTCTACGTTTTATTTTGTTCTAACTCTGCTTTACTTGGTTTTCCTCCGTTCTAACTCTGCTTTACTTGGTTTTCCTCTGCTCTAACCCAACTTTTCTTGGTTTTCCTCCGCTATAACCCTGCTTTTCTTGGTTTTCCTCCGCACTAACTTCGCTTTTCTTTCTTTTCCTCCTTTCTAACCCCGCTTTTCTTGGTTTTCCTCCGCTCTATCCCAGCTTTTCTTGGATTTCCATTGCTCTAACCCCGCTTTTCTTGGTTTTCCTCCGCTCTAATCCCGCTTTTCTTGGTTTTTCTCCGCTCTAACCCAGCTTTTCATCGTTTTTCTCCACTTTAGCCATGCTTATCTCGGATTTCTGCTGCTCTAACCACGCTTTTCTTCGTTTTCTTCCATTCTAACTCTGCTTTATTTGGTTTTCCTTTGCTCTAACCCTGCTTTTCTTGGTTTTCCTCCGCTCTAACTTCGCTTTTCTTGGTTTTCCTCCACTCTAACCCCGCTTTTCTTGGTTTTCCTCCGCTCTAACCCCGCTTTTCTTGGTTTTCCTCCGCTCTAACCCCGCTTTTCATGGTTTTCCTGCGCTCTAACCCCGCTTTTCTTGGTTTTCCTTTGCTCTAACCCTGCTTTTCTTGGTTTTCCTTTGCTCTAACCCCGCTTTTCTTGGTTTTCCTCCACTCTATCACCGCTTTTCGTTGTTTTCCTACGCTCTATCACCACTTTTCTTGTTTTCCTCCGCTCTATCACCGCTTTTCTTGGTTTTCCTACGCTCTAACACCACTTTTCGTGGTTTTCCTTCGCTCAACCCCGCTTTTCTTGGTTTTCCTCCGCTCTAACCCCGCTTTTCTTGGTTTTCCTCCGCTATAACCCCGCTTTTCTTGGTTTTCCTACGCTCTAACTTCGCTTTCTTGGTTTTCCTTTCCTCTAACACTGCTTTTCTTGGGTTTCCTCCCCTCTAACCCTGCTTTTCTTGGTTTTCCTCCTTTCTAACCCCTCTTTTCTTGGTTTTCCTCCGCTCTATCCCCGCTTTTCTTGGTTTTCCTCCGCTCTAACCCCGCTTTTCTTGGTTTTCCTCCGCACTTGTTCCGCTTTTCTTGGTTTTCCTCCGCTCTAACCCAGCTTTTCTTGGTTTTCCTTTGCTCTAACTTTGTTTTTGCTGGTTTTTCTCTGCTCTAACGCCGCTTTTCTTGGTTTTCCTCCCTTCTATCCCTGCTTTTCTTGGTATTTCTCCGCTCTAACCCCGTTTCTCTTGGTTTTCCTCCGCTCAAACACCGCTTTTCTTGGTTTTCCTCCGTACTAACCCCGCTTTTCTTGGTTTTTCTCTGCTCTAACCCAGCTTTTCATCGTTTTTCTCCACTCTAGGAATGCTATTCTCGGATTTCTGCTGCTCTAACCGCGCTTTTCTTCGTTTTCTTCCTCTCTAACTTCTTTTTCTTGGTTTTCCTCTGCTCTAATTTCGCTTTTCTTAGTTTTCCTCCGCTCTAACCCCGCTTTTCTTGGTTTTCCTCCGCTCTAACCCCGCTTTTCTTGGTTTTCCTCCGCACTAACCTTTCTTTTCTTGGTTTTCCTCCACTCTAACCCCGCTTTTCTTGTTTTTTCTCCGCTCTAACCCAGCTTTTCATGGTTTTTCTCCACTCTAACCATGCTTTTCTCGGATTTCTGCTGCTCTAACCGTGCTTTTCTTCGTTTTCTTCCTCTCTAAATTCTTTTTCTTTGTTTTCCTCCGCTCTAACCCCGATTTTCTTGGTTTTCCTTTGCACTTATTCTGCTTTTCTTGGTTTTCCTCCGCTCTAACTTCGCTTTTCTTGGTTTTCCTCCGCTCTAACCCCGCTTTACTTGGTTTTCCTCCGCACTAACCCCTTTTTTCTTGGTTTTCCTCTGCACTAACCCCGCTTTTCTTGGTTTTTCTCCGCTCTAACCCAGCTTTTCATCTTTTTTCTCCACTCTAACCATGCTTTTCTCGGATTTCTGCTGCTCCAACCACGCTTTTCTACGTTTTATTCCGTTCTAACTCTGCTTTACTTGGTTTTCCTCCGCTCTAACCCCGCTTTTCTTGGTTTTCCTTTGCTCTAACCCCGCTTTACTTTGTTTTCCTCCCTTCTATCCTCGCTTTTTATGGTTTTCCTCCGCACTAACCCCGCTTTTCTTGGTTTTCCTCCACTCTAACCCAGCTTTCATGGTTTTTCTCCACTCTAACCATGCTTTTCTCGGATTTCTGCTGCTCTAACCTCGCTTTTCCTCGTTTTCTTCCTCTCTAAATTCTTTTTCTTGGTTTTCCTCCGATCTAACCCCGCTTTTCTTGGTTTTCCTCCGCTCTATCCCAGCTTTACTTGGTTTACCTCCGCTCTAACCTCGCTTTTCTTGGTTTTCCTCCGCTCTAACCCCGTCTTTCTTGGTTATCCTCCGCACTAACCCTGCTTTTCTTTGTTTTTCTCCACTCTAACCCAGCTTTTCATGGTTTTTCTCCACTCTAACCATGCTTTTCTCGGATTTCTGCTGCTCCAACCACGCTTTTCTACGTTTTATTTTGTTCTAACTCTGCTTTACTTGGTTTTCCTCCGTTCTAACTCTGCTTTACTTGGTTTTCCTCTGCTCTAACCCCGCTTTTCTTGGTTCTCCTCCGCTATAACCCTGCTTTTCTTGGTTTTCCTCCGCACTAACTTCGCTTTTCATTCTTTTCCTCCTTTCTAACCCCGCTTTTCTTGGTTTTCCTCCGCTCTATCCCAGCTTTTCTTGGTTTTCCATTGCTCTAACCCCGCTTTTCTTGGTTTTCCTCCGCTCTAATCCCGCTTTTCTTGGTTTTTCTCCGCTCTAACCCAGCTTTTCATCGTTTTTCTCCACTTTAGCCATGCTTATCTCGGATTTCTGCTGCTCTAACCACGCTTTTCTTCGTTTTCTTCCATTCTAACTCTGCTTTATTTGGTTTTCCTTTGCTCTAACCCTGCTTTTCTTGGTTTTCCTCCGCTCTAACTTCGCTTTTCTTGGTTTTCCTCCACTCTAACCCCGCTTTTCTTGGTTTTCCTCCGCTCTAACCCCGCTTTTCTTGGTTTTCCTCCGCTCTAACCCCGCTTTTCATGGTTTTCCTGCGCTCTAACCCCGCTTTTCTTGGTTTTCCTTTGCTCTAACCCTGCTTTTCTTGGTTTTCCTTTGCTCTAACCCCGCTTTTCTTGGTTTTCCTCCACTCTATCACCGCTTTTCGTTGTTTTCCTTCGCTCTATCACCACTTTTCTTGTTTTCCTCCGCTCTATCACCGCTTTTCTTGGTTTTCCTACGCTCTAACACCACTTTTCGTGGTTTTCCTTCGCTCAACCCCGCTTTTCTTGGTTTTCCTCCGCTCTAACCCCGCTTTTCTTGGTTTTCCTCCGCTATAACCCCGCTTTTCTTGGTTTTCCTACGCTCTAACTTCGCTTTCTTGGTTTTCCTTTCCTCTAACACTGCTTTTCTTGGGTTTCCTCCCCTCTAACCCTGCTTTTCTTGGTTTTCCTCCTTTCTAACCCCTCTTTTCTTGGTTTTCCTCCGCTCTATCCCCGCTTTTCTTGGTTTTCCTCCGCTCTAACCCCGCTTTTCTTGGTTTTCCTCCGCACTTGTTCCTCTTTTCTTGGTTTTCCTCCGCTCTAACCCAGCTTTTCTTGGTTTTCCTTTGCTCTAACTTTGTTTTTGCTGGTTTTTCTCTGCTCTAACTCCGCTTTTCTTGGTTTTCCTCCCTTCTATCCCTGCTTTTCTTGGTATTTCTCCGCTCTAACCCCGTTTCTCTTGGTTTTCCTCCGCTCAAACACCGCTTTTCTTGGTTTTCCTCCGTACTAACCCCGCTTTTCTTGGTTTTTCTCTGCTCTAACCCAGCTTTTCATCGTTTTTCTCCACTCTAGGAATGCTATTCTCGGATTTCTGCTGCTCTAACCGCGCTTTTCTTCGTTTTCTTCCTCTCTAACTTCTTTTTCTTGGTTTTCCTCTGCTCTAACTTCGCTTTTCTTAGTTTTCCTCCGCTCTAACCCCGCTTTTCTTGGTTTTCCTCCGCTCTAACCCCGCTTTTCTTGGTTTTCCTCCGCACTAACCCCTCTTTTCTTGGTTTTCCTCCACTCTAACCCCGCTTTTCTTGTTTTTTCTCCGCTCTAACCCAGCTTTTCATGGTTTTTCTCCACTCTAACCATGCTTTTCTCGGATTTCTGCTGCTCTAACCGTGCTTTTCTTCGTTTTCTTCCTCTCTAAATTCTTTTTCTTGGTTTTCCTCCGCTCTAACCCCGATTTTCTTGGTTTTCCTTTGCACTTATTCTGCTTTTCTTGGTTTTCCTCCGCTCTAACTTCGCTTTTCTTGGTTTTCCTCCGCTCTAACCCCGCTTTACTTGGTTTTCCTCCGCACTAACCCCTTTTTTCTTGGTTTTCCTCTGCACTAACCCCGCTTTTCTTGGTTTTTCTCCGCTCTAACCCAGCTTTTCATCTTTTTTCTCCACTCTAACCATGCTTTTCTCGGATTTCTGCTGCTCCAACCACGCTTTTCTACGTTTTATTCCGTTCTAACTCTGCTTTACTTGGTTTTCCTCCGCTCTAACCCCGCTTTTCTTGGTTTTCCTTTGCTCTAACCCCGCTTTACTTTGTTTTCCTCCCTTCTATCCTCGCTTTTTATGGTTTTCCTCCGCACTAACCCCGCTTTTCTTGGTTTTCCTCCACTCTAACCCAGCTTTCATGGTTTTTCTCCACTCTAACCATGCTTTTCTCGGATTTCTGCTGCTCTAACCTCGCTTTTCCTCGTTTTCTTCCTCTCTAAATTCTTTTTCTTGGTTTTCCTCCGATCTAACCCCGCTTTTCTTGGTTTTCCTCCGCTCTATCCCAGCTTTACTTGGTTTACCTCCGCTCTAACCTCGCTTTTCTTGGTTTTCCTCCGCTCTAACCCCGTCTTTCTTGGTTATCCTCCGCACTAACCCTGCTTTTCTTTGTTTTTCTCCACTCTAACCCAGCTTTTCATGGTTTTTCTCCACTCTAACCATGCTTTTCTCGGATTTCTGCTGCTCCAACCACGCTTTTCTACGTTTTATTTTGTTCTAACTCTGCTTTACTTGGTTTTCCTCCGTTCTAACTCTGCTTTACTTGGTTTTCCTCTGCTCTAACCCCGCTTTTCTTGGTTCTCCTCCGCTATAACCCTGCTTTTCTTGGTTTTCCTCCGCACTAACTTCGCTTTTCATTCTTTTCCTCCTTTCTAACCCCGCTTTTCTTGGTTTTCCTCCGCTCTATCCCAGCTTTTCTTGGTTTTCCATTGCTCTAACCCCGCTTTTCTTGGTTTTCCTCCGCTCTAATCCCGCTTTTCTTGGTTTTCATCCACTCTAACCCAGCTTTTCATCGTTTTTCTCCACTTTAGCCATGCTTATCTCGGATTTCTGCTGCTCTAACCACGCTTTTCTTCGTTTTCTTCCATTCTAACTCTGCTTTATTTGGTTTTCCTTTGCTCTAACCCTGCTTTACATGGTTTTCCTCCGCTCTAACGCCGCTTTTCTTGGTTTTCCTCCTTTCTAACCCCTCTTTTCTTGGTTATCCTCCGCTCTAACCCCGCTTTTCTTGGTTTTCCTCCGCTCTAACTTCGCTTTTCTTGGTTTTCCTCCACTCTAACCCCGCTTTTCTTGGTTTTCCTCCGCTCTAACCCCGCTTTTCTTGGTTTTCCTCCGCTCTAACCCCGCTTTTCATGGTTTTCCTCCGCTCTAACCCCGCTTTTCTTGGTTTTCCTTTGCTCTAACCCTGCTTTTCTTGGTTTTCCTTTGCTCTAACCTCGCTTTTCTTGGTTTTCCTCCACTCTATCACCGCTTTCCGTGGTTTTCCTACGCTCAATCACCACTTTTCTTGGTTTTCCTCCGCTCTATCACCGCTTTTCTTTGTTTTCCTACGCTCTAATACCACTTTTCGTGGTTTTCCTTCGCTCAACCCCGCTTTTCTTGGTTTTCCTCCGCTCTAACCCCGCTTTTCTTGGTTTTCCTCCGCTATAACCCCGCTTTTCTTGGTTTTCCTACGCTCTAACTTCGCTTTCTTGGTTTTCATTTCCTCTAACTCTGCTTTTCTTGGGTTTCCTCCGCTCTAACCCCGCTTTTCTTGGTTTTCCTCCGCTCTAACCCCTCTTTTCTTGGTTTTCCTCCGCTCTATCCCCGCTTTTCTTGGTTTTCCTCCGCTCTAACCCCGCTTTTCTTGGTTTTCCTCCGCACTTGTTCCGCTTTTCTTGGTTTTCCTCCGCTCTAACCCAGCTTTTCTTGCTTTTCCTTTGCTCTAACCCTGTTTTTGTTGGTTTTCCTCTGCTCTAACCCAGCTTTTCTTGGTTTTCCTCCCTTCTATCCCTCCTTTTCTTGGTTTTTCTCCGCTCTAACCCCGTTTCTCTTGGTTTTCCTCCGCTCTAACACCGCTTTTCTTGGTTTTCCTCTGCTATAACCCCGCTTTTCTTGGTTTTTCTCTGCTCTATCCCAGCTTTTCATCGTTTCTCTCCACTCTAGCAATGCTATTCTCGTATTTCTGCTGCTCTAACCGCGCTTTTCTTCGTTTTCTTCCTCTCTAACTTCTTTTTCTTGGTTTTCTCCAGCTCTAACCCCGCTTTTCTTGGTTATCCTGTGCACTTATTCCGCTTTTCTTGGTTTTCCTCCGCTCTGACTTCGCTTTTTTTGGTTTTCCTCCGCTCTAACCCCGCTTTTCTTGGTTTTCCTCCGCTCTAACCCCGCTTTTCTTGGTTTTCCTCCGCACTAACCCCTCTTTTCTTGGTTTTCCTCCGCACTAACCCGATTTTCTTGGTTTTTCTCCACTCTAACCCAGCTTTTCATGGTTTTTCTCCACTCTAACCATGCTTTTCTCGGATTTCTGCTGCTCTATCCGCGCTTTTCTTCGTTTTCTTCCTCTCTAAATTCTTTTTCTTGGTTTTCCTCCGCTCTAACCCCGATTTTCTTGGTTTTCCTTTGCACTTATTCTGCTTTTTTTGGTTTTCCTCCGCTCTAACTTCGCTTTTCTTGGTTTTCCTCCGCTCTAACCCCGCTTTACTTGGTTTTCCTCCGCACTAACCCCTTTCTTCTTGGTTTTCCTCTGCACTAACCCCGCTTTTCTTGGTTTTTCTCCGCTCTAACCCAGCTTTTCATCGTTATTCTCCGCTCTAACCATGCTTTTCTCGGATTTCTGCTGCTCCAACCACGCTTTTGTACGTTTTATTCCGTTCTAACTCTGCTTTACTTGGTTTTCCTCCGCTCTAACCCCGCTTTTCTTGGTTTTCCTTTGCTCTAACCCCGCTTTACTTTGTTTTCCTCCCTTCTATCCTCGCTTTTTATGGTTTTCCTCCGCACTAACCCCGCTTTTCTTGGTTTTCCTCCACTCTAACCCAGCTTTTCATGGTTTTTCTCCACTCTAACCATGCTTTTCTCGGATTTCTGCTGCTCTAACCTCACTTTTCCTCGTTTTCTTCCTCTCTAAATTATTTTTCTTGGTTTTCCTCCGATCTAACCCCGCTTTTCTTGGTTTTCCTCCGCACTTATTCTGCTTTTCTTGGTTTTCCTCCGCTCTAACCCCGCTTTTCTTGGTTTTCCTCCTTTCTAAACCCGCTTTTCTTGGTTTTCCTCTACACTATCCCAGCTTTTCTTGGTTTTCCTCCCTTCTATCCCTTCTTTTCTTGGTTTTTCTTCGCTCTAACCCCGTTTCTCTTGGTTTTCCTCCGCTCTAACACCGCTTTTCTTGGTTTTCCTTTGCTCTAACCCCGCTTTTGTTGGTTTTCCTCCGCTCTAACCCCTCTTTTCTTGGTTTTCCTCCTTTCTAACCCCGCTTTTCTTGGTTTTCCTCCGCACTGATTCTGCTTTTCTTGGTTTTCCTCCGCTCTAACTCCGCTTTTCTTGGATTTCCTCCGCTCTAAATTCGCTTTACTTGGTTTTCCTCCGCACTAACCCCTTTTTTCTTGGTTTTCCTCTGCACTAACCCCGCTTTTCTTGGTTTTTCTCCGCTCTAACCCAGCTTTTCATCGTTTTTCTCCACTCTAACCATGCTTTTCTCGGATTTCTGCTGCTCCAACCACGCTTTTCTACGTTTTATTCCGATCTAACTTTGCTTTACTTGGTTTTCCTTTGCTCTAAGCCCGCTTTTCTTGGTTTTCCTCTGCTCTAACCCCGCTTTTCTTGGTTTTCCTCCGCTCTAACCCTGCTTTTCTTGGTTTTCCTACGCTCTAACCCAGCTTTTCTTGGTTTTCCTCCGCACTAACTTCGCTTTTCTTTGTTTTCCTCCTTTCTAACCCCGCTTTTCTTGGTTTTCCTCCGCTCTATCCCAGCTTTTCTTGGTTTTCCTCCGCTCTAACCCCGCTTTTCTTGGTTATCCTACGCACTAACCCCGCTTTTCTTGGTTTTTCTCCACTCTAACCCAGCTTTTCATGGTTTTTCTCCACTCTAACCATGCTTTTCTCGGATTTCTGCTGCTCCAACCACGCTTTTCTACGTTTTATTCCGTTCTAACTCTGCTTTACTTGGTTTTCCTCCGTTCTAACTCGGCTTTACTTGGTTTTCCTCTGCTCTAACCCTGCTTTTCTTGGTTTTCCTCCGCTATAACCACGATTTTCTTGGTTTTCCTACGATCTAACTCAGCTTTTCTTGGTTTTCCTCCGCTCTAACTTCGCTTTTCTTTCTTTTCCTCCTTTCTAACCCCGCTTTTCTTGGTTTTCCTCCGCTCTATCCCAGCTTTTCTTGGTTTTCCTCCGCTCTAACCCGGCTTTTCTTGGTTTTCATCCGCTCTAACTTCACTTTTCTTGGTTTTCCTTTGCTCTAACTTCACTATTCTTGGTTTTCCATTGCTCTAACCCTGCTTTTCTTGGTTTTCCTCCGCTCTAATCCCGCTTTTCTTGGTTTTCCTCCACTCTAACTTCGCTTTTCATCGTTTTTCTCCATTCTAGCCATGCTTTTCTCGGATTTCTGCTGCTCTAACCACGCTTTTCTTTGTTTTCTTCCATTCTAACTCTGATTTATTTGGTTTTCCTTTGCTCTAACCCTGCTTTACATGGTTTTCCTCTGCTCTAACGCCGCTTTTCTTGGTTTTCCTCCTTTCTAACCCCTTTTTTCTTGGTTTTCCTCAGCTCTAATTCCGAGTTTCTTGGTTTTCCTCCGCTCTATCTTCGCTTTTCTTGGTTTTCCTTTGCTCTAACCCTGCTTTTCTTGGTTTTTCCTTGCTCTAACCCCGCTTTTCTTGGATTTCCTCCGCTCTAACCCCGCTTTTCTTGGTTTTCCTCCGCTCTAACTTCACTATTATTGGTTTTCATCCGCTCTAACCCCGCTTTTCTTGGTTTTCCTCCGCTCTAATCCCGCTTTTCTTGGTTTTTCTCCGCTCTAACCCAGCTTTTCATCGTTTTTCTCCACTTTATCCATGCTTTTCTCGGATTTCTGCTGCTCTAACCACGCTTTTCTTCGTTTTCTTCCATTCTAACTCTGCTTTATTTGGTTTTCCTTTGCTCTAACCCTGCTTTACATAGTTTTCCTCCGCTCTAACGCCGCTTTTCTTGGTTTTCCTCCTTTCTAACCCCTATTTTCTTGGTTATCCTCCGCTCTAACCCCGCTTTTCTTGGTTTTCCTCCGCTCTAACCACGCTTTTCTTGGTTTTCCTCCGCTCTAACCCCGCTTTTCTTGGTTTTCCTCCGCTCTAACCCCGCTTTTCTTGGTTTTCCTCCGCTCTAACCCCGCTTTTCATGGTTTTCCTCCGCTCTAACCCCGCTTTTCTTGGTTTTCCTTTGCTCTAACCCTGCTTTTCTTGGTTTTCCTTTGCTCTAACCCCGCTTTTCTTGGTTTTCCTCCGCTCTATCACCGCTTTTCGTGGTTTTCCTACGCTCTATCACCACTTTTCTTGGTTTTCCTCCGCTCTATCACCGCTTTTCCTGGTTTTCCTGCGATCTAACACCACTTTTCTTGGTTTTCCTTCGCTGAACCCCGCTTTTCTTGGTTTTCCTTCGCTCTAACCCCGCTTTTCTTGGTTTTCCTCCGCTATAACCCCGCTTTTCTTGGTTTTCCTACGCTCTAACTTCGCTTTTCTTGGTTTTCCTTTGCTCTAACTCTGCTTTTCTTGGGTTTCCTCCGCTCTAACCCCGCTTTTCTTGGTTTTCCTCCTTTCTAACCCCTCTTTTCTTGGTTTTCCTCCGCTCTATCCGCGCTTTTCTTGGTTTTCCTCCGCTCTAACCCCGCTTTTCTTGGTTTTCCTCTGCACTAACCCCGCTTTTCTTGGTTTTCCTCCGCTCTAACTCTGCTTTTCTTGGTTTTCCTTTGCTCTAACCCCACTTTTCTTGGTTTTCCTCCACTCTATCACCGCTTTTCGTAGTTTTCCTACGCTCTATCACCACTTTTCTTGGTTTTCCTCCGCTCTATCACCGCTTTTCTTGGTTTTCCTACGCTCTAACACCACTTTTCTTGGTTTTCCTTCGCTCAACCCCGCTTTTCTTGGTTTTCCTCCGCTCTAACCCCGCTTTTCTTGGTTTTCCTCCGCTATAACCCTGCTTTTCTTGGATTTCCTACGCTCTAACTTCTCTTTCTTGGTTTTCCTTTCCTCTAACTCTGCTTTTCTTGGGTTTCCTCCGCTCTAACCCCGCTTTTCTTGGTTTTCCTCCTTTCTAACCCCTCTTTTCTTGGTTTTCCTCCGCTCTATCCCCGCTTTTCTTGGTTTTCCTCCGCACTTGTTCCGCTTTTCTTGGTTTTCCTCCGCTCTAGCCCAGCTTTTCTTGCTTTTCCTTTGCTCTAACCCTGTTTTTGTTGGTTTTTCTCTGCTCTAACGCCGCTTTTCTTCGTTTTCCTCCCTTCTATCCCTGCTTTTCTTGGTTTTTCTCCGCATTAACCCCGTTTCTCTTGGTTTTCCTCCGCTCTAACACCGCTTTTCTTGGTTTTCCTCTGCTATAACCCCGCTTTTCTTGGTTTTTCTCTGCTCTATCCCAGCTTTTCATCGTTTCTCTCCACTCTAGCAATGCTATTCTCGTATTTCTGCTGCTCTAACCGCGCTTTTCTTCGTTTTCTTCCCCTCTAACTTCTTTTTCTTCGTTTTCCTCCGCTCTAACCCCGCTTTTCTTGGTTATCCTGTGCACTTATTCCGCTTTTCTTGGTTTTCCTCCGCTCTGACTTCGCTTTTTTTGGTTTTCCTCCGCTCTCACCCTGCTTTTCTTGGTTTTCCTCCGCTCTAACCCCGCTTTTCTTGGTTTTCCTCCGCACTAACCCCTCTTTTCTTGGTTTTCCTCCGCACTAACCCGCTTTTCTTGGTTTTTCTCCACTCTATCCCAGCTTTTCATGGTTTTTCTCTACTCTAACCATGCTTTTCTCGGATTTCTGCTGCTCTATCCGCGCTTTTCTTCGTTTTCTTCCTCTCTAAATTCTTTTTCTTGGTTTTCCTCCGCTCTAACCCCGATTTTCTTGGTTTTCCTTTGCACTTATTCTGCTTTTTTTGGTTTTCCTCCGCTCTAACTTCGCTTTTCTTGGTTTTCCTCCGCTCTAACCCCGCTTTACTTGGTTTTCCTCCGCACTAACCCCTTTTTTCTTGGTTTTCCTCTGCACTAACCCCGCTTTTCTTGGTTTTTCTGCGCTCTAACCCAGCTTTTCATCGTTATTCTCCGCTCTAACCATGCTTTTCTCGGATTTCTGCTGCTCCAACCACGCTTTTGTACGTTTTATTCCGTTCTAACTCTGCTTTACTTGGTTTTCCTCCGCTCTAACCCCGCTTTTCTTGGTTTTCCTTTGCTCTAACCCTGCTTTACTTTGTTTTCCTCCCTTCTATCCTCGCTTTTTATGGTTTTCCTCCGCACTAACCCCGCTTTTCTTGGATTTCCTCCACTCTAACCCAGCTTTTCATGGTTTTTCTCCACTCTAACCATGCTTTTCTCGGATTTCTGCTGCTCTAACCTCACTTTTCCTCGTTTTCTTCCTCTCTAAATTCTTTTTCTTGGTTTTCCTCCGATCTAACCCCGCTTTTCTTGGTTTTCCTCCGCACTTATTCTGCTTTTCTTGGTTTTCCTCCGCTCTAACCCCGCTTTTCTTGGTTTTCCTCCTTTCTAACCCCGCTTTTCTTGGTTTTCCTCTACTCTATCCCAGCTTTTCTTGGTTTTCCTCCCTTCTATCCCTTCTTTTCTTGGTTTTTCTCCGCTCTAACCCCGTTTCTCTTGGTTTTCCTCCGCTCTAACCCCTCTTTTCTTGGTTTCCTCAGCTCTAACCCCGCTTTTGTTGGTTTTCCTCCGCTCTAACCCCTATTTTCTTGGTTTTCCTCCTTTCTAACCCCGCTTTTCTTGGTTTTCCTCCGCACTGATTCTGCTTTTCTTGGTTTTCCTTCGCTCTAACTCCGCTTTTCTTGGTTTTCCTCCGCTCTAAATTCGCTTTACTTGGTTTTCCTCCGCACTAACCCCTTTTTTCTTGGTTTTCCTCTGCACTAACCCCGCTTTTCTTGGTTTTTCTCCGCTCTAACCCCGCTTTTCATCGTTTTTCTCCACTCTAACCATGCTTTTCTCGGATTTCTGCTGCTCCAACCACGCTTTTCTACGTTTTATTCCGTTCTAACTTTGCTTTACTTGGTTTTCCTTTGCTCTAAGCCCGCTTTTCTTGGTTTTCCTCTGCTCTAACCCCGCTTTTCTTGGTTTTCCTCCGCTCTATCCCAGCTTTTCTTAGTTTTTCTCCGCTCTAACACCGCTTTTCTTGGTATTCCTCCGCTCTAACCCCGCATTTCTTGGTTATCCTACACACTAACCCCGCTTTTCTTGGTTTTTCTCCACTCTAACCCTGCTTTTCATGGTTTTTCTCTACTCTAACCATGCTTTTCTCGGATTTCTGCTGCTCCAACCACGCTTTTCTACGTTTTATTCCGTTCTAACTCTGCTTTACTTGGTTTTCCTCCGTTCTAATTCTGCTTTACTTGGTTTTCCTCTGCTCTAACCCTGCTTTTCTTGGTTTTCCTACGATCTAACTCAGCTTTTCTTGGATTTCCTCCGCACTAACTTCGCTTTTCTTTCTTTTCCTCCTTTCTAACCCCGCTTTTCTTGGTTTTCCTCCGCTCTATCCCAGCTTTTCTTGGTTTTCCTCCGCTCTAACCCAGCTTTTCTTGGTTTTCATCCGCTCTAACTTCACTTTTCTTGGTTTTCCTTTGCTCTAACTTCACTATTCTTGGTTTTCCATTGCTCTAACCCCGCTTTTCTTGGTTTTCCTCCGCTCTAATCCCGCTTTTCTTGGTTTTCCTCCACTCTAACCCAGCTTTTCATCGTTTTTCTCCACTCTAGCCATGCTTTTCTCGGATTTCTGCTGCTCTAACCACGCTTTTCTTTGTTTTCTTCCATTCTAACTCTGATTTATTTGGTTTTCCTTTGCTCTAACCCTGCTTTACATGGTTTTCCTCTGCTCTAACGCCGCTTTTCTTGGTTTTCCTCCTTTCTAATCCCTTTTTTCTTGGTTTTCCTCCGCTCTAATTCCGCTTTTCTTGGTTTTCCTCCGCTCTATCTTCGCTTTTCTTGGTTTTCCTTTGCTCTAACCCTGCTTTTCTTGGTTTTTCTTTGCTCTAACCCCGCTTTTCTTGGATTTCCTCCGCTCTATCACCGCTTTTCGTCGTTTTCCTACGCTCTATCACCACTTTTCTTGGTTTTCCTCCGCTCTAACTCCGCTTTTCTTGGTTTACCTACGCTCTAACACCACTTTTCTTGGTTTTCCTCCGCTCTAACCCCGCTTTTCTTGGTTTTCCTCCGCTCTAACCCCGCTTTTCTTTGTTTTCCTCAGATATAACCCTACTTTTCTTGGTTTTCCTTTGCTCTAACCCTGCTTTTCTTGGGTTTCCTCCGCTCTAACCCCGCTTTTCTTGGTTTTCCTCCTTTCTAACCCCTCTTTTCTTGGTTGTCCTCCGCTCTAACTCCGCTTTTCTTGGTTTTCCTCCGCTCTAACCCCGCTATTCTTGGTTTTCCTCCGCACTTGTTCCGCTTTTCTTGGTTTTCCTTCGCTCTAACCCCGCTTTTCTTGGTTTTCCTCTGCTATAACCCTGTTTTTGTTTGTTTTTCTCTGCTCTAACGCCGCTTTTCTTGGTTTACCTCCCTTCTATCCCTGCTTTTCTTGGTTTTTCTCCGCTCTAACCCCGTTTCTCTTGGTTTTCCTCCGCTCTAACAGCGCTTTTCTTGGTTTTCCTCCGCTCTAACCCCGCTTTTCTTGGTTTTCCTCCGCACTAACCACACTTTTCTTCGTTTTCCTCCGCACTAACCCCGTTTTTCTTGGTTTTTCTCCAATCTAACCCAGCTTTTCATGGTTTTTCTCCGCTCTAACCATGCTTTTCTCGGATTTATGCTGCTCTAATCGCGATTTTCATCGTTTTCTTCCTCTCTTAATTATTTTTCTTGGTTTTCCTCCGCACTAACCTAGTTTTTCTTGGTTATCCTCCGCTCTATCACCGCTTTTCTTGGTTTTCCACTGCTCTAACCTAGTTTTTCTTGGTTATCCTCCGCTCTATCACCGCTTTTCTTGGTTTTCCTACGCTCTAACCCAGCTTTTCTTTGTTTTCCTTTACTCTAACCCTGCTTTTCTTGGTTTTTCTCCGCTCTAACCCCGCTTTTCTTGGTTTTCCTCCGCACTATCACCGCTTTTCTTGGTTTTTCTCCGCTCTAACTCCGTTTCTCTTGGTTTTCCTCTGCTCTATCTTCGCTTTTCTTGGTTTTCCTTCGCTCTAACCCTACTTTTCTTGGTTTTTCTTTGCTCTAACCCCGCTTTTCTTGATTTTCCTCCGCTCTATCACCGCTTTTCGTGGTTTTCATGCGCTCTAACCCCGCTTTTCTTGGTTTTCCTTTGCTCTAACCCCGCTTTTCTTGGTTTTCCTCCGCTCTAATCCCGGTTTTCATGGTTTTTCTATGCTCTAACCCAGCTTTTCATCGTTTTTCTCTACTCTAGCCATGCTTTTCTCGGATTTCTGCTGCTCTAACCACGCTTTTCTTCGTTTTCTTCCGTTCTAACTCTGCTTTACTTGGTTTTCCTCCCCTCTAACCCCGCTTTTATTGGTTTTCCTCCGCTCTAACCCCGCTTTTCTTGGTTTTCCTCCGCTCCAACCCCGCTTTTCTTGGTTTTCCTCGGCTCTAACCCCGCTTTTCTTGGTTTTCCTCCGCAGTTTTTCCACTTTTCTAGGTTTTCCTCCGCTCTAAGCCAGCTTTTCTTGGTTTTCCTCCACTCTAACACTGCTTATCTTCGTTTTCCTTTTCTCTAACTTCATTTTTCTTGGTTTTCCACTTCTCTAACTTCGCTTTCCTTGGTTGTCCTCCGCTCTAACCTTGCTTTTCTTGGTTTTCCTCCGCACTAACCCCGCTTTTCTTGGTTTTCCTCCGCTCTAACATCGCTTTCCTTGGTTTTCCTCCGCTCTATCACCGCTTTTCGTGGTTTTTCTCCACTCTAACCCCTCTTTTCTTGGTTTTCCTCCGATCTATCACCGCTTTTCGTGGTTTTCCTACGCTCTATCACCACTTTTCATGGTTTTCCTCCGCTCTATCACCGCTTTTCTTGGTTTTCCTACGCTCTAACCTAGTTTTTCTTCGTTTTCTTCCATTCTTACTCTGCTTTACTTGGTTTTCCTCCGCTCTAACCCCGCTTTTCTTTGTTTTCCTTTTCTCTAACCCTGCTTTTCTTGGTTTTTCTCCGATCTAACCCCGCTTTTCTTGGTTTTCCTCCGCACTATCACCGCTTTTCTTGGTTTTTCTCCGCTCTAACCCCGTTTCTCTTGGTTTTCCTCTGCTCTATCTTCTCTTTTCTTGGTTTTCCTTTGCTCTAACCCTGCATTTCTTGGTTTTTCTTTGCTGTAACCCCATTTTTATTGGGTCTCCTCCGCTCTATCACCGCTTTTTGTGGTTTTCCTACGCTCTATCACCACTTTTCTTGGTTTTCCTACGCTCTAACACCACTTTTCTTGGTTTTCCTCCCTTCTATCCCCGCTTTTCTTGGTTTTCCTCCGCTCTAACCCCGCTTTTCTTGGTTTTCCTCCGCTCTAACCCCGCTTTTCTTGGTTTTCCTACGCTGTAACCCAGCTTTTCTTGGTTTTCCTCCGCTCTAACATCGCTTTCCTTGGTTTTCCTCCGCTCTATCACCGCTTTTCGTGGTTTTTCTCCGCTCTAACCCCTCTTTTCTTGGTTTTCCTCCGCTCTATCACCGCTTTTCGTGGTTTTCCTACGCTCTATCACCACTTTTCATGGTTTTCCTCCGCTCTATCACCGCTTTTCTTGGTTTTCCTACGCTCTAACCTAGTTTTTCTTCGTTTTCTTCCGTTCTTACTCTGCTTTACTTGGTTTTCCTCCGCTCTAACCCCGCTTTTCTTTGTTTTCCTTTTCTCTAACCCTGCTTTTCTCGGTTTTTCTCCGCTCTAACCCCGCTTTTCTTGGTTTTCCTCTGCACTATCACCGCTTTTCTTGGTTTTTCTCCGCTCTAACCCAGTTTCTCTTGGTTTTCCTCTGCTCTATCTTCGCTTTTCTTGGTTTTCCTTTGCTCTAACCCTGCTTTTCTTGGTTTTTCTTTGCTCTAACCCAGCTTTTCTTGGTTTTCCTCCGCTCTATCACCACTTTTCTTGGTTTTCCTACGCTCTAACACCAGTTTTCTTGGTTTTCCTCCCTTCTTTCCCCGCTTTTCTTGGTTTTCCTACGCTCTAACCCAGCTTTTCTTGGTTTTCCTACGCTCTAACTTCGCTTTCCTTGGTTTTCTTTTGCTGTAACCCTGCTTTTCTTGGGTTTCCTCCGCTCTAACCCCGCTTTTCTTGGTTTTCCTCCTTTCTAACCCCTCTTTTCTTGGTTTTCCTCCGCTCTATCCCAGCTTTTCTTGGTTTTCCTCCGCACTAACTGCAATTTTCTTGGTTTTCCTTTGCACTTGTTCCGCTTTTCGTGGTTTTCCTCCGCTCTAACCCAGCTTTTCTTGGTTTTCCTTTGCTCTAACCCTGTTTTTGTTGGTTTTTCTCTGCTCTAACGCCGCTTTTCTTG
The DNA here is from genome assembly GCF_054131305.1 of Coturnix japonica. Classification (NCBI taxonomy): domain Eukaryota; kingdom Metazoa; phylum Chordata; class Aves; order Galliformes; family Phasianidae; genus Coturnix; species Coturnix japonica. The sequence continues at coordinate 34,936,605 of NC_140669.1, forward strand.
GTTTTCCTCCCTTCTATCCCTGCTTTTCTTGTTTTTTCTCCCCTCTAACCCCATTTCTTTTTGTTTTCCTCCGCTCTAACTCCGCTTTTCTTGGTTTTCCTCCGCACTAACCCCTCTTTTCTTGGTTTTCCTCCGCACTAACCCCGCTTTTCTTGGTTTTCCTCCGCTCTATCCCAGCTTTTCTTGGTTTTCCATTGCTCTAACCCCGCTTTTCTTGGTTTTCCTCCGCTCTAATCCCGCTTTTCTTGGTTTTTCTCCGCTCTAACCCAGCTTTTCATCGTTTTTCTCCACTTTAGCCATGCTTATCTCGGATTTCTGCTGCTCTAACCCAGCTTTTCTTGGTTTTTCTCAACTCTAACCATGCTTTTCTCAGATTTCTGCTGCTCTAACCGCGCTTTTCTTCGTTTTCTTCCTCTAATTTTTTTTTCTTGGTTTTCCTCCGCTCTAACCTAGTTTTTCTTGGTTATCCTCCGCTCTAAGCCCGCTTTTCTTGGTTTTCATCCGCTCTAACCCCGCTTTTCTTGGTTTTCATCCGCTCTAACCCCGCTTTTCTTGTTTTTCCTCCTGTCTAACCCTGCTTATCTGTGTTTTCCTCCGCTCTAACTTCACTTTTCTTGGATTTCCATTGCTCTAACCCCGCTTTTCTTTGTTTTCCTATGCTCTAATCCCTCTTTTCTTGGTTTTGCTCTGCTCTAACCCAGCTTTTCATCGTTTTTCTCCACTCTAACCATGCTTTTCTCGGATTTCTGCTGCTCTAACACGCTTTTCTTCGTTTTCTTCCGTTCTAACTCTGCTTTACATGGTTTTCCTCCGCTCTAACCCCGCTTTTCTTGGTTTTCCTATGCTCTAACTTCGCTTTTAGTGGTTTTCCTCCGCTCTAACCCCGATTTACTTTGATTTCCTCCGCTCTAACCCCGCTTTTCTTGGTTATCCTCCGCTCTAACCCCGCTTTTCCTGGCTTTCCTCCGCTCTAACCCCGCTTTTCTTGGTTTTCCTCTGCTCTAACCCCGCTTTTCTTGGTTTTCCTCCGCTCTAACCCCGCTTTTCTTGTTTTTCCTCCGCTCTATCTTCGCTTTTCATGGTTTTCCTTTGCTCTAACCCTGCTTTTCTTGGTTTTTCTCCGCTCTAACCCCGCTTTTCTTGGATTTCCTCCGCTCTATCACCGCTTTTCGTGGTTTTCCTACGCTCTATCACCACTTTTCTTGGTTTTCCTCCGCTCTATCACCGCTTCTCTTGGTTTTCCTACGCTCTAACACCGCTTTTCTTTGTTTTCCTCCGTTCTATCACCGCTTTTCTTGGTTTTCCTCCGCTCTAACCCAGCATTTCTTTGTTTTCCTTTTCTCTAACCCTGCTTTACTTGGTTTTCCTCAGCTCTAACACCGCTTTTCTTGGTTTTCCTCCGCTCTATCACCGCTTTTCTTGGTTTTTCTTTGCTCTAACCCCGTTTCTCTTGGTTTTCCTCTGCTCTAACTTCGCTTTTCTTGGTTTTCCTTTGCTCTAACCCCGCTTTTCATGGTTTTCCTCCGCACTAACCCCTCTTTTCTTGGTTTTCCTCCGCACTAACCCCGCTTTTTTGGTTTTTCTCCACTCTAACCCAGCTTTTCATGGTTTTTCTCCACTCTAACCATGCTTTTCTCAGATTTCTGCTGCTCTAACCGCGCTTTTCTTCGTTTTCTTCCTCTAATTTTTTTTTCTTGGTTTTCCTCCGCTCTAACCTAGTTTTTCTTGGTTATCCTCCGCTCTAACCCCGCTTTTCTTGGTTTTCATCCGCTCTAACCCCGCTTTTCTTGGTTTTCCTCCGCTCTAACCCCGCTTTTCTTGGTTTTCCTCCGCTCTAACATCGCTTTCCTTGGTTTTCCTCCGCTCTATCACCGCTTTTCGTGGTTTTTCTCCGCTCTAACCCCTCTTTTCTTGGTTTTCCTCCGCTCTATCACCGCTTTTCGTGGTTTTCCTACGCTCTATCACCACTTTTCATGGTTTTCCTCCGCTCTATCACCGCTTTTCTTGGTTTTCCTACGCTCTAACCTAGTTTTTCTTCGTTTTCTTCCGTTCTTACTCTGCTTTACTTGGTTTTCCTCCGCTCTAACCCCGCTTTTCTTTGTTTTCCTTTTCTCTAACCCTGCTTTTCTCGGTTTTTCTCCGCTCTAACCCCGCTTTTCTTGGTTTTCCTCTGCACTATCACCGCTTTTCTTGGTTTTTCTCCGCTCTAACCCAGTTTCTCTTGGTTTTCCTCTGCTCTATCTTCGCTTTTCTTGGTTTTCCTTTGCTCTAACCCTGCTTTTCTTGGTTTTTCTTTGCTCTAACCCCGCTTTTCTTGGTTTTCCTCCGCTCTATCACCACTTTTCTTGGTTTTCCTACGCTCTAACACCAGTTTTCTTGGTTTTCCTCCCTTCTTTCCCCGCTTTTCTTGGTTTTCCTACGCTCTAACCCAGCTTTTCTTGGTTTTCCTACGCTCTAACTTCGCTTTCCTTGGTTTTCTTTTGCTGTAACCCTGCTTTTCTTGGGTTTCCTCCGCTCTAACCCCGCTTTTCTTGGTTTTCCTCCTTTCTAACCCCTCTTTTCTTGGTTTTCCTCCGCTCTATCCCAGCTTTTCTTGGTTTTCCTCCGCACTAACTGCAATTTTCTTGGTTTTTTTTTGCACTTGTTCCGCTTTTCGTGGTTTTCCTCCGCTCTAACCCAGCTTTTCTTGGTTTTCCTTTGCTCTAACCCTGTTTTTGTTGGTTTTTCTCTGCTCTAACGCCGCTTTTCTTGGTTTTCCTCCCTTCTATCCCTGCTTTTCTTGTTTTTTCTCCCCTCTAACCCCATTTCTTTTTGTTTTCCTCCGCTCTAACTCCGCTTTTCTTGGTTTTCCTCCGCACTAACCCCTCTTTTCTTGGTTTTCCTCCGCACTAACCCCGCTTTTCTTGGTTTTTCTCTGCTCTAACCCAGCTTTTCTTGGTTTTTCTCAACTCTAACCATGCTTTTCTCAGATTTCTGCTGCTCTAACCGCGCTTTTCTTCGTTTTCTTCCTCTAATTTTTTTTTCTTGGTTTTCCTCCGCTCTAACCTAGTTTTTCTTGGTTATCCTCCGCTCTAAGCCCGCTTTTCTTGGTTTTCATCCGCTCTAACCCCGCTTTTCTTGGTTTTCATCCGCTCTAACCCCGCTTTTCTTGTTTTTCCTCCTGTCTAACCCTGCTTATCTGTGTTTTCCTCCGCTCTAACTTCACTTTTCTTGGATTTCCATTGCTCTAACCCCGCTTTTCTTTGTTTTCCTATGCTCTAATCCCTCTTTTCTTGGTTTTGCTCTGCTCTAACCCAGCTTTTCATCGTTTTTCTCCACTCTAACCATGCTTTTCTCGGATTTCTGCTGCTCTAACACGCTTTTCTTCGTTTTCTTCCGTTCTAACTCTGCTTTACTTGGTTTTCCTCCGCTCTAACCCCGCTTTTCTTGGTTTTCCTATGCTCTAACTTCGCTTTTAGTGGTTTTCCTCCGCTCTAACCCCGATTTACTTTGATTTCCTCCGCTCTAACCCCGCTTTTCTTGGTTATCCTCCGCTCTAACCCCGCTTTTCCTGGCTTTCCTCCGCTCTAACCCCGCTTTTCTTGGTTTTCCTCTGCTCTAACCCCGCTTTTCTTGGTTTTCCTCCGCTCTAACCCCGCTTTTCTTGGTTTTCCTCCGCTCTATCTTCGCTTTTCATGGTTTTCCTTTGCTCTAACCCTGCTTTTCTTGGTTTTTCTCCGCTCTAACCCCGCTTTTCTTGGATTTCCTCCGCTCTATCACCGCTTTTCGTGGTTTTCCTACGCTCTAACACCGCTTTTCTTTGTTTTCCTCCGTTCTATCACCGCTTTTCTTGGTTTTCCTCCGCTCTAACCCAGCATTTCTTTGTTTTCCTTTTCTCTAACCCTGCTTTACTTGGTTTTCCTCAGCTCTAACACCGCTTTTCTTGGTTTTCCTCCGCTCTATCACCGCTTTTCTTGGTTTTTCTTTGCTCTAACCCCGTTTCTCTTGGTTTTCCTCTGCTCTAACTTCGCTTTTCTTGGTTTTCCTTTGCTCTAACCCCGCTTTTCATGGTTTTCCTCCGCACTAACCCCTCTTTTCTTGGTTTTCCTCCGCACTAACCCCGCTTTTTTGGTTTTTCTCCACTCTAACCCAGCTTTTCATGGTTTTTCTCCACTCTAACCATGCTTTTCTCAGATTTCTGCTGCTCTAACCGCGCTTTTCTTCGTTTTCTTCCTCTAATATTTTTTTCTTGGTTTTCCTCCGCTCTAACCTAGTTTTTCTTGGTTATCCTCCGCTCTAACCCCGCTTTTCTTGGTTTTCATCCGCTCTAACCCCGCTTTTCTTGGTTTTCATCCGCTCTAACCCCGCTTTTCTTGTTTTTCCTCCTGTCTAACTTTGCTTTTCTGTGTTTTCCTCCGCTCTAACTTCACTTTCTTGGATTTCCATTGCTCTAACCCCGCTTTTCTTGGTTTTCCTCCGCTCTAATCCCGCTTTTCATGGTTTTGCACTGCTCTAACCCAGCTTTTCATCGTTTTTCTCCACTCTAACCATGCTTTTCTCGGATTTCTGCTGCTCTAATACGCTTTTCTTCGTTTTCTTCCGTTCTAACTCTGCTTTACTTGGTTTTCCTCCGCTCTAACCCCGCTTTTCGTGGTTTTCCTCCGCTATAACCCCACTTTTCTTGGTTTTCCTACGCTCTAATCTCGCTTTTCTTGGTTTTTCTCCGCTCTAACCCACCTTTTCATCGTTTTTCTCCAATCTAACCATGCTTTTCTCGGATTTATGCTGCTCTAACACGCTTTTCTTCGTTTTCTTCCGTTCTAACTCTGCTTTACTTGGTTTTCCTCCGCTCTAACCCCGCTTTTCTTGGTTTTCCTCCACTCTAACCCCGCTTTTCTTGGTTTTCCTCTGCTATAACCCCGCTTTTCTTGGTTTTCCTACGCTCTAACCCAGCTTTTCTTGGTTTTCCTCCGCTCTAACTTCGCTTTTCTTGGTTTTCCTTTGCTCTAACCCTGCTTTTCTTGGTTTTCCTCCGCTCTAACCCCGCTTTGTTTGGTTTTCCTCCTTCCTAACCCCGCTTTTCTTGGTTTTCCTTCGCTCTATTTCAGCTTTTCTTGGTTTTCCTACGCTCTAACCCCGCTTTTCTTGGTTTTCTTCCGCTCTAACCCCGCTTTTCTTGGTTTTCCTCCGCTCTAACCCCGCTTTTCTTGGTTTTCCTCTGCTATAACCCCGCTTTTCTTGGATTTCCTACGCTCTAACCCAGCTTTTCTTGGTTTTCCTCCGCACTAACCCCTCTTTTCTTGGTTTTCCTCTGCACTAACTCCGCTTTTCTTGGTTTTTCTCCACTCTAACCCAGCTTTTCATGGTTTTTCTCCACTCTAACCATGCTTTTCTCAGATTTCTGCTGCTCTAACCGCGCTTTTCTTCGTTTTCTTCCTCTAAATTTTTTTTCTTGGTTTTCCTCCGCTCTAACCTAGTTTTTCTTGGTTATCCTCCGCTCTAACCCCGCTTTTCTTGGTTTTCATCCGCTCTAACCCCGCTTTTCTTGGTTTTCCTCCTGTCTAACCCTGCTTTTCTGTGTTTTCCTCCGCTCTAACTTCACTTTTCTTGGTTTTCCATTGCTCTAACCCCGCTTTTCTTTGTTTTCCTATGCTCTAATCCCTCTTTTCTTGGTTTTGCTCTGCTCTAACCCAGCTTTTCAACGTTTTTCTCCACTCTAACCATGCTTTTCTCGGATTTCTGCTGCTCTAACACGCTTTTCTTCGTTTTCTTCCGTTCTAACTCTGCTTTACTTGGATTTCCTCCGCTCTAACCCCGCTTTTCTTGGTTTTCTTCCGTTCTTACTCCGCTTTTCTTGGTTTTCCTCTGCTATAACCCCGCTTTTCTTGGTTTTCCTACGCTCTAACCCAGCTTTTCTTGGTTTTCGTCTGCTCTAACTTCGCTTTTCTTGGTTTTCCTTTGATCTAACCCTGCTTTTCTTGGTTTTCCTCCGCTCTAACCCCGCTTTTCTTGGTTTTCCTCCTTTCTAACCCCGCTTTTCTTGGTTTTCCTCTGCTCTATCACCACTTTTCTTGGTTTTCCTCCACTCTAACCCCGCTTTTCTTGGTTTTCATCCGCTCTAACCCCGCTTTTCTTGGTTTTCCTCCTTTTTAACCCCGCTTTTCTTAGTTTTCCTTCGCTCTAACTTCACTTTTCTTGGTTTTCCATTGCTCTAACCCCGCTTTTCTTGGTTTTCCTCCGCTCTAATCCCGCTTTTCATGGTTTATCTCCGTTCTAACCCAGCTTTTCATCGTTTTTCTCTACTCTTGCCATGCTTTTCTCGGATTTCTGCTGCTCTTACCACGCTTTTCTTCTTTTTCTTCCGTTCTAACTCTGCTTTACTTGGTTTTCCTCCGCTCTAACCCCGCTTTTCTTGGATTTCCTCCGCTATAACCCCGCTTTTCTTGGTTTTCCTACGCTCTAATCCCGCTTTTCTTGGTTTTTCTCCGCTGTAACCCAGCTTTTCATTGTTTTTCTCCACTCTAACCATGCTTTTCTCGGATTTATGCTGCTCTAACACGCTTTTCTTCGTTTTCTTCCGTTCTAACTCTGCTTTACTTGGTTTTCCTCCGCTCTAACCCCGCTTTTCTTGGATTTCCTCCACTCTAACCCCGCTTTTCTTGGTTTTCCTCTGATATAACCCCGCTTTTCTTGGATTACCTACGCTCTAACCCAGCTTTTCTTGGTTTTCCTCCGCTCTAACTTCGCTTTTCTTGGTTTTCCTTTGCTCTAACCCTGCTTTTCTTGGTTTTCCTCCGCTCTAACCCCGCTTTGCTTGGTTTTCCTCCTTCCTAACCCCGCTTTTCTTGGTTTTCCTCCGCACTAACTTCGCTTTTCTTGGTTTTCCTCCGCTCTAACTTCGCTTTTCTTGGTTTTCCTCCGCTCTAACCCCGCTTTTCTTGGTTTTCCTCTGCTATAACCCCGCTTTTCTTGGATTTCCTACGCTCTAACCCAGCTTTTTTTGGTTTTCCTCCGCTCTAACTTCGCTTTTCTTGGTTTTCCTCCGCTCTAACTTCGCTTTTCATGGTTTTCCTCCGCTCTAACCCCGCTTTACTTGGTTTTCCTCCGCTCTAACCTCGCTTTTCTTGGTTATCCTCCGCTCTAACCCCGCTTTTCTTGGTTTTCCTCCACTCTAACCCCGCTTTTCTTGGTTTTCCTCCGCTATAACCTTGCTTTTCTTGGTTTTCCTCCGCTCTAACCCCGCTTTTCTTGGTTTTCTTCCGCACTAACCCCTCTTTTCTTGATTTTCCTCCGCACTAACCCCGCTTTTCTTGGTTTTTCTCTGCTCTAACCCAGCTTTTCTTGGTTTTTCTCAACTCTAACCATGCTTTTCTCGGATTTCTGCTGCTCTAACCGCGCTTTTCTTCGTTTTCTTCCTCTCTAACTTCTTTTTCTTGGATTTCCCCTGCTCTAGCCCCGCTTTTCTTGGTTTTTCTCCGCTCTAACCCCGTTTCTCTTGGTTTTCCTCCGCTCTAACCCCGCTTTTCTTGGTTTTCCTCCGCTCTAACCCCGCTTTTCTTGGTTTTCCTCCGCACTAACCCCTCTTTTCTTCGTTTTCCTGCGCACTAACCCCGCTTTTCTTGGTTTTTCTCCACTCTAACCCAGCTTTTCATGGTTTTTCTCCACCCTAACCATGCTTTTCTCGGATTTCTGCTGCTCTAACCGCGATTTTCTTCATTTTCTTCCTCTCTAAATTCTTTTTCTTGGTTTTCCTCCGCACTAACCCCGCTTTTCTTGGTTTTCCTCCGCACTTATTCTGCTTTTCTTGGTTTTCCTATGCTCTAACTTCGCTTTTAGTGGTTTTCCTCCGCTCTAACCCCGCTTTACTTGGTTTTCCTCCGCTCTAACCCCGCTTTTCTTGGTTATCCTCCGCTCTAACCCCGCTTTTCCTGGGTTTCCTCCGCTCTAACCCCGCTTTTCTTGGTTTTCCTCTGCTCTAACCCCGCTTTTCTTGGTTTTCCTCCGCTCTAACCCCGCTTTTCTTGGTTTTCCTCCGCTCTATCTTCGCTTTTCATGGTTTTCCTTTGCTCTAACCCTGCTTTTCTTGGTTTTTCTCCGCTCTAACCCCGCTTTTCTTGGATTTCCTCCGCTCTAACCCCGCTTTTATTGGTGTTCCTCCGCTATAACCCCGCTTTTCTTGGATTTCCTACACTCTAACCCAGCTTTTTTTGGTTTTTCTCCACTCTAACTTCGCTTTTCTTGGTTTTCCTCCGCTCTAACTTCGCTTTTCTTGTTTTTCCTCCGCTCTAACCCCGCTTTACTTGGTTTTCCTCCGCTCTAACCTCGCTTTTCTTTGTTATCCTCCGCTCTAACCCCGCTTTTCTTGGTTTTCCTCCACTCTAACCCCGCTTTTCTTGGTTTTCCTTCGCTCTAACCTTGCTTTTCTTGGTTTTCCTCCGCTCTAACCCCGCTTTTCTTGGTTTTCCTCCGCTCTATCTTCGCTTGTCTTGGTTTTCCTTTGCTCTAACCCTGCTTTTCTTGGTTTTCCTCCTCTCTATCACCGCTTTTCGTGGTTTTCCTACGCTCTATCACCACTTTTCTTGGTTTTCCTCCGCTCTATCACCGCTTTTCTTGGTTTTCCTACGCTCTAACACCACTTTTCTTGGTTTTCCTCCGTTCTCTCACCGCTTTTCTTGGTTTTCCTCCGCTCTAACCCAGCATTTCTTTGTTTTCCTTTTCTCTAACCCTCCTTTTCTTGGTTTTCCTCAGCTCTAACCCCGCTTTTCTTGGTTTTCCTCCGCTCTATCACCGCTTTTCTTGGTTTTTCTTTGCTCTAACCCCGTTTCTCTTGGTTTTCCTCTGCTCTAACACCGCTTTTCTTGGTTTTCCTTTGCTCTAACCCCGCTTTACTTGGTTTTCCTCCGCACTAACCCTTCTTTTCTTGGTTTTCCTCCGCACTAACCCCGCTTTTTTGGTTTTTCTCCACTCTAACCCAGCTTTTCATGGTTTTTCTCCACTCTAACCATGCTTTTCTCAGATTTCTTCTGCTCTAACTGCGCTTTTCTTCGTTTTCTTCCTCTAATTTATTTTTCTTGGTTTTCCTCCGCTCTAACCTAGTTTTTCTTGGTTATCCTCCGCTCTAACCCCGCTTTTCTTGGTTTTCATCCGCTCTAACCCCGCTTTTCTTGGTTTTCCTCCTCTCTAACCCTGCTTTTCTGTGTTTTCCTCCGCTCTAACTTCACTTTTCTTGGTTTTCCATTGCTCTACCCCGCTTTCCTTTGTTTTCCTACGCTCTAATCCCTCTTTTCTTGGTTTTTCTCCGCTCTAACCCAGCTTTTCATCGTTTTTCTCCACTCTAACCATGCTTTCCTTGGATTTCTGCTGCTCTAACACGCTTTTCTTCGTTTTCTTCCGTTCTAACTCTGCTTTACTTGGTTTTCCTCCGCTCTAACCTCGCTTTTATTGGTTTTCCTCCGCTCTAACCCCGCTTTTCTTGGTTTTCCTACGCTCTAACCCAGCTTTTCTTGGTTTTCGTCCGCTCTAACATCGCTTTTCTTGGTTTTCCTTTGATCTAACCCTGCTTTTCTTGGTTTTCCTCCGCTCTAACCCCGCTTTTCTTGGTTTTCCTCCTTTCTAACCCCGCTATTCTTGGTTTTCCTCCGCTCTATCACCACTTTTCTTGGTTTTCCTCCACTCTAACCCCGCTTTTCTTGGTTTTCATCCGCTCTAACCCCGCTTTTCTTGGTTTTCCTCCTTTCTAACCCCGCTTTTCTTGGTTTTCCTCCGCTCTAACTTCACTTTTCTTGGTTTTCCATTGCTCTAACCCCGCTTTTCTTGGTTTTCCTCCGCTCTAATCCCGCTTTTCATGGTTTATCTCCGTTCTAACCCAGCTTTTCATCGTTTTTTTCTACTCTTGCCATGCTTTTCTCGGATTTCTGCTGCTCTAACCACGCTTTTCTTCGTTTTTTTCCGTTCTAACTCTGCTTTACTTGGTTTTCCTCCGCTCTAACCCCGCTTTTCTTGGTTTTCCTCCGCTATAACCCCGCTTTTCTTGGTTTTCCTACTCTCTAATCTCACTTTTCTTGGTTTTTCTCCGCACTAACCCAGCTTTTCATCGTTTTTCTCCACTCTAACCATGCTTTTCTCGGATTTATGCTGCTCTAACACGCTTTCCTTCGTTTTCTTCCGTTCTAACTCTGCTTTACTTGGTTTTCCTCCGCTCTAACCCCGCTTTTCTTGGTTTTCCTCCACTCTAACCCCGCTTTTCTTGGTTTTCCTCTGCTATAACCCCGCTTTTCTTGGATTACCTACGCTCTAACCCAGCTTTTCTTGGTTTTCCTCCGCTCTAACTTCGCTTTTCTTGGTTTTCCTTTGCTCTAACCCTGCTTTTCTTGGTTTTCCTCCGCTCTAACCCCGCTTTGCTTGGTTTTCCTCCTTCCTAACCCCGCTTTTCTTGGTTTTCCTTCGCTCTATTTCAGCTTTTCTTGGTTTTCCTACGCTCTAACCCCGCTTTTCTTGGTTTTCATCCGCTCTAACCCCGCTTTTCTTGGTTTTCCTCCGCTCTAACCCCGCTTTTCTTGGTTTTCCTCTGCTATAACCCCGCTTTTCTTGGATTTACTACGCTCTAACCCAGCTTTTCTTGGTTTTCCTTTGCACTAACCCCTCTTTTCTTGGTTTTCCTCCGCACTAACCCCGCTTTTCTTGGTTTTTCTCCACTCTAACCCAGCTTTTCATGGTTTTTCTCAACTCTAACCATGATTTTCTCGGATTTCTGCTGCTCTAACCGCGCTTTTCTTCGTTTTCTTCCTCTCTAACTTCTTTTTCTTGGATTTCCCCTGCTCTAGCCCCGCTTTTCTTGGTTTTCCTCCGCTCTAACCCCGCTTTTCTTGGTTTTCCTCCGCACTAACCCCTCTTTTCTTCGTTTTCCTCCGCACTAACCGGGCTTTTCTTGGTTTTTCTCCAATCTAACCCAGCTTTTCATGGTTTTTCTCCACTCTAACCATGCTTTTCTCGGATTTCTGCTGCTCTAACCGCGATTTTCTTCATTTTCTTCCTCTCTAAATTCTTTTTCTTGGTTTTCCTCCGCACTAACCCCGCTTTTCTTGGTTTTCCTCCGCACTTATTCTGCTTTTCTTGGTTTTCCTATGCTCTAACTTCGCTTTTAGTGGTTTTCCTCCGCTCTAACCCCGCTTTACTTTGATTTCCTCCGCTCTAACCCCGCTTTTCTTGGTTATCCTCCGCTCTAACCCCGCTTTTCCTGGCTTTCCTCCGCTCTAACCCCGCTTTTCTTGGTTTTCCTCTGCTCTAACCCCGCTTTTCTTGGTTTTCCTCCGCTCTAACCCCGCTTTTCTTGGTTTTCGTCCGCTCTATCTTCGCTTTTCATGGTTTTCCTTTGCTCTAACCCTGCTTTTCTTGGTTTTTCTCCGCTCTAACCCCGCTTTTCTTGGATTTCCTCCGCTCTATCACCGCTTTTCGTGGTTTTCCTACGCTCTATCACCACTTTTCTTGGTTTTCCTCCGCTCTATCACCGCTTTTCTTGGTTTTCCTACGCTCTAACACCACTTTTCTTGGTTTTCCTCCGTTCTCTCACCGCTTTTCTTGGTTTTCCTCCGCTCTAACCCAGCATTTCTTTGTTTTCCTTTTCTCTAACCCTGCTTTGCGTGGTTTTCCTCAGCTCTAACACCGCTTTTCTTGGTTTTCCTCCGCTCTATCACCGCTTTTCTTGGTTTTTCTTTGCTCTAACCCCGTTTCTCTTGGTTTTCCTCTGCTCTAATCCCGCTTTTCTTGGTTTTCCTTTGCTCTAACCCCGCTTTTCATGGTTTTCCTCCGCACTAACCCCTCTTTTCTTCGTTTTCCTCCGCACTAACCCCGCTTTTTTGGTTTTTCTCCACTCTAACCCAGCTTTTCATGGTTTTTCTCCACTCTAACCATGCTTTTCTCAGATTTCTGCTGCTCTAACCGCGCTTTTCTTCGTTTTCTTCCTCTAATTTTTTTTTCTTGGTTTTCCTCCGCTCTAACCTAGTTTTTCTTGGTTATCCTCCGCTCTAACCCCGCTTTTCTTGGTTTTCATCCGCTCTAACCCCGCTTTTCTTGGTTTTCATCCGCTCTAACCCCGCTTTTCTTGTTTTTCCTCCTGTCTAACCCTGCTTTTCTGTGTTTTCCTCCGCTCTAACTTCACTTTTCTTGGATTTCCATTGCTCTAACCCCGCTTTTCTTTGTTTTCCTATGCTCTAATCCCTCTTTTCTTGGTTTTGCTCTGCTCTAACCCAGCTTTTCATCGTTTTTCTCCACTCTAACCATGCTTTTCTCGGATTTCTGCTGCTCTAACACGCTTTTCTTCGTTTTCTTCCGTTCTAACTCTGCTTTACTTGGTTTTCCTCCGCTCTAACCCTGCTTTTCTTGGTTTTCCTATGCTCTAACTTCGCTTTTAGTGGTTTTCCTCCGCTCTAACCCCGCTTTACTTTGATTTCCTCCGCTCTAACCCCGCTTTTCTTGGTTATCCTCCGCTCTAACCCCGCTTTTCCTGGCTTTCCTCCGCTCTAACCCCGCTTTTCTTGGTTTTCCTCTGCTCTAACCCCGCTTTTCTTGGTTTTCCTCCGCTCTAACCCCGCTTTTCTTGGTTTTCCTCCGCTCTATCTTCGCTTTTCATGGTTTTCCTTTGCTCTAACCCTGCTTTTCTTGGTTTTTCTCCGCTCTAACCCCGCTTTTCTTGGATTTCCTCCGCTCTATCACCGCTTTTCGTGGTTTTCCTACGCTCTATCACCACTTTTCTTGGTTTTCCTCCGCTCTATCACCGCTTTTCTTGGTTTTCCTACGCTCTAACACCACTTTTCTTGGTTTTCCTCCGTTCTATCACCGCTTTTCTTGGTTTTCCTCCGCTCTAACCCAGCATTTCTTTGTTTTCCTTTTCTCTAACCCTGCTTTACTTGGTTTTCCTCCGCTCTATCACCGCTTTTCTTGGTTTTTCTTTGCTCTAACCCCGTTTCTCTTGGTTTTCCTCTGCTCTAACTTCGCTTTTCTTGGTTTTCCTTTGCTCTAACCCCGCTTTTCATGGTTTTCCTCCGCACTAACCCCTCTTTTCTTGGTTTTCCTCCGCTCTAATCCCGCTTTTCATGGTTTTGCTCTGCTCTAACCCAGCTTTTCATCGTTTTTCTCCACTGTAACCATGCTTTTCTCGGATTTCTGCTGCTCTAACACGCTTTTCTTCGTTTTCTTCCGTTCTAACTGTGCTTTACTTGGTTTTCCTCCGCTCTAACCCCGCTTTTCGTGGTTTTCCTCCGCTATAACCCCACTTTTCTTGGTTTTCCTACGCTCTAATCTCGCTTTTCTTGGTTTTTATCCGCTCTAACCCACCTTTTTCTTCGTTTTTCTCCACTCTAACCATGCTTTTCTCGGATTTATGCTGCTCTAACACGCTTTTCTTCGTTTTCTTCCGTTCTAACTCTGCTTTACTTGGTTTTCCTCCGCTCTAACCCCGCTTTTCTTGGTTTTCCTCCACTCTAACCCCGCTTTTCTTGGTTTTCCTCTGCGATAACCCCGCTTTTCTTGGTTTTCCTACGCTCTAACCCAGCTTTTCTTGGTTTTCCTCCGCTCCAACTTCGCTTTTCTTGGTTTTCCTTTGCTCTAACCCTGCTTTTCTTGGTTTTCCTCCGCTCTAACCCCGCTTTGTTTGGTTTTCCTCCTTCCTAACCCCGCTTTTCTTGGTTTTCCTTCGCTCTATTTCAGCTTTTCTTGGTTTTCCTACGCTCTAACCCCGCTTTTCTTGGTTTTCATCCGCTCTAACCCCGATTTTCTTGGTTTTCCTCCGCTCTAACCCCGCTTTTCTTGGTTTTCCTCTGCTATAACCCCGCTTTTCTTGGATTTCCTACGCTCTAACCCAGCTTTTCTTGGTTTTCCTCCGCACTAACCCCTCTTTTCTTGGTTTTCCTCTGCACTAACCCCGCTTTTCTTGGTTTTTCTCCACTTTAACCCAGCTTTTCATGGTTTTTCTCCACTCTAAGCATGCTTTTCTCAGATTTCTGCAGCTCTAACCGCGCTTTTCTTCGTTTTCTTCCTCTAAATTTTTTTTCTTGGTTTTCCTCCGCTCTAACCTAGTTTTTCTTGGTTATCCTCCGCTCTAACCCCGCTTTTCTTGGTTTTCCTTCGCTCTAACTTCACTTTTCTTGGTTTTCCATTGCTCTAACCCCGCTTTTCTTTGTTTTCCTATGCTCTAATCCCTCTTTTCTTGGTTTTGCTCTGCTCTAACCCAGCTTTTCAATGTTTTTCTCCACTCTAACCATGCTTTTCTCGGATTTCTGCTGCTCTAACACGCTTTTCTTCGTTTTCTTCCGTTCTAACTCTGCTTTACTTGGATTTCCTCCGCTCTAACCCCGCTTTTCTTGGTTATCTTCCGTTCTTACTCCGCTTTTCTTGGTTTTCCTCTGCTATAACCCCGCTTTTCTTGGTTTTCCTACGCTCTAACCCAGCTTTTCTTGGTTTTCGTCCGCTCTAACTTCGCTTTTCTTGGTTTTCCTTTGATCTAACCCTGCTTTTCTTGGTTTTCCTCCGCTCTAACCCCGCTTTTCTTGGTTTTCCTCCTTTCTAACCCCGCTTTTCTTGGTTTTCCTCCGCTCTATCACCACTTTTCTTGGTTTTCCTCCACTTTAACCCCGCTTTTCTTGGTTTTCATCCGCTCTAACCCCGCTTTTCTTGGTTTTCCTCCTTTTTAACCCCGCTTTTCTTGGTTTTCCTTCGCTCTAACTTCACTTTTCTTGGTTTTCCATTGCTCTAACCCCGCTTTTCTTGGTTTTCCTCCGCTCTAATCCCGCTTTTCATGGTTTATCTCCGTTCTAACCCAGCTTTTCATCGTTTTTCTCTACTCTTGCCATGCTTTTCTCGGATTTCTGCTGCTCTTACCACGCTTTTCTTCTTTTTCTTCCGTTTTAACTCTGCTTTACTTGGTTTTCCTCCGCTCTAACCCCGCTTTTCTTGGTTTTCCTCCGCTATAACCCCGCTTTTCTTGGTTTTCCTACGCTCTAATCCCGCTTTTCTTGGTTTTTCTCCGCTGTAACCCAGCTTTTCATTGTTTTTCTCCACTCTAACCATGCTTTTCTCGGATTTATGCTGCTCTAACACGCTTTTCTTCGTTTTCTTCCGTTCTAACTCTGCTTTACTTGGTTTTCCTCCGCTCTAACCCCGCTTTTCTTGGATTTCCTCCACTCTAACCCCGCTTTTCTTGGTTTTCCTCTGCTATAACCCCGCTTTTCTTGGATTACCTACGCTCTAACCCAGCTTTTCTTGGTTTTCCTCCGCTCTAACTTCGCTTTTCTTGGTTTTCCTTTGCTCTAACCCTGCTTTTCTTGGTTTTCCTCCGCTCTAACCCCGCTTTGCTTGGTTTTCCTCCTTCCTAACCCCGCTTTTCTTGGTTTTCCTCCGCACTAACTTCGCTTTTCTTGGTTTTCCTCCGCTCTAACTTCGCTTTTCTTGGTTTTCCTCCGCTCTAACCCCGCTTTTCTTGGTTTTCCTCTGCTATAACCCCGCTTTTCTATGATTTCCTACGCTCTAACCCAGCTTTTTTTGGTTTTCCTCCGCTCTAACTTCGCTTTTCTTGGTTTTCCTCCGCTCTAACTTCGCTTCTCATGGTTTTCCTCCGCTCTAACCCCGCTTTACTTGGTTTTCCTCCGCTCTAACCTCGCTTTTCTTGGTTATCCTCCGCTCTAACCCCGCTTTTCTTGGTTTTCCTCCACTCTAACCCCGCTTTTCTTGGTTTTCCTCCGCTATAACCTTGCTTTTCTTGGTTTTCCTCCGCTCTAACCCCGCTTTTCTTGGTTTTCCTCCGCTCTATCTTCTCTTTTCTTGGTTTTCCTTTGCTCTAACCCTGCTTTTCTTGGTTTTTCTCCGCTCTAACCCCGCTTTTCTTGGTTTTCCTCCGCTCTATCACCGCTTTTCTTGGTTTTCCTACGCACTAACACCCCTTTTCTTGGTTTTCCTCTGCTCTATCACCGCTTTTCTTGGTTTTCCTCCGCTCTAACCCAGCTTTTCTTTGTTTTCCTTTTCTCTAACCCTGCTTTTCTTGGTTTTTCTCCGCTCTAACCCCGCTTTTCTTGTTTTTCCTCCGCTCTATCACCGCTTTTCTTGGTTTTCCTCCGCTCTAACTTCACTTTTCTTGGTTTTTCATTGCTCTAACCCTGCTTTTCATCGTTTTTCTCCACTCTAGCCATGCTTTTTTCTGATTTCTGCTGCTCTAACCACGCATTTCTTCGTTTTCTTCCGTTCTAACTCTGCTTTACTTGGTTTTCCTCCGCTCTAACCCCGCTTTTCTTGGTTTTCCTCCGCTCTAACTCCGCTTTTCTTGGATTTCCTCTGCTATAACCCCGCTTTTCTTGGATTTCCTACGCTCTAACCCAGCTTTTTTTGGTTTTCCTACGCTCTAACTTCGCTTTTCTTGGTTTTCCTCCGCTCTAACTTCGCTTTTCTTGGTTTTCCTCCACTCTAACCTCGCTTTTCTTGGTTTTCATCCACTCTAACCCCGCTTTTCTTGGTTTTCCTCCTTTCTAACTCCGCTTTTCTTGGTTTTCCTCCACTCTAACTTCGCTTTTCTTGGTTTTCCTTTGCTCTAACCCTGCTTTTCTTGGTTTTCCTCCGCTCTAACTTCACTTTTCTTGGTTTTTCATTGCTCTAACCCTGCTTTTCATCGTTTTTCTCCACTCTAGCCATGCCTTTTTCTGATTTCTGCTGCTCTAACCACGCATTTCTTCGTTTTCTTCTGTTCTAACTCTGCTTTTCTTGGTTTTCCTCCGCTCTAACCCTGCTTTTATTGGTTTTCCTCTGCTATAACCCCGCTTTTCTTGGATTTCCTACGCTCTAACCCAGCTTTTTTTGGTTTTCCTACGCTCTAACTTCGCTTTTCTTGGTTTTCCTCCGCTCTAACTTCGCTTTTCTTGGTTTTCCTCCGCTGTAACCCCGCTTTACTTGGTTTTCCTCCGCTCTATCCTCACTTTTCTTGGTTATCCTCCGCTCTAACCCCGCTTTTCTTGGTTTTCCGCCATTCTAACCCCACTTTTCTTGGTTTTCCTTCGCCCTAACCTTGCTTTTCTTGGTTTTCCTCCGCTCTAACCCCGCTTTTCTTGGTTTTCCTCCACTCTATCTTCGCTTGTCTTGGTTTTCCTTTGCTCTAACCCTTCTTTTCTTGGTTTTTCTCCGCTCTAACCCCGCTTTTATTGGTTTTCCTCCTCTCTATCACCGCTTTTCGTGCTTTTCCTACGCTCTATCACCACTTTTCTTGGTTTTCCTCCGCTCTATCACCGCTTTTCGTGCTTTTCCTACGCTCTATCACCACTTTTCTTGGTTTTCCTCCGCTCTATCACCGCTTTTCTTGGTTTTCCTCCGCTCTAACACCACTTTTCTTGGTTTTCCTCGGCTCTATCACCGCTTTTCTTGGTTTACCTACGCTCTAACACCACTTTTCTTGGTTTTCCTCCGCTCTATCACCGCTTTTCTTGGTTTTTCTCCGCTCTAACCCCGCTTTTCTTGGTTTTCCTCCGCTCTATCACCGCTTTTCATGGTTTTTCTCCGCTCTAACCCTGTTTCTCTTGGTTTTCCTCCGCTCTAACACCGCTTTTCTTGGTTTTCCTTTACTCTAACCCCGCTTTTCTTGGTTTTCCTCCGCACTAACCCCGCTTTTCTTGGTTTTCCTCCGCACTAACCCCGCTTTTTTGGTTTTTCTCCACTCTAACCCAGCTTTTCATGGTTTTTCTCCACTCTAACCATGCTTTTCTCATATTTCTGCTGCTCTAACCGCGCTTTTCTTCGTTTTCTTCCTCTAATTTTTTTTTCTTATTTTTCCTCCGCTCTAACCTAGTTTTTCTTGGTTATCCTCCGCTCTAACCCCGCTTTTCTTGGTTTTCCTCCGCTCTAACCCCGCTTTTCTTGGTTTTCCTCCTCTCTAACCCTGCTTATCTGTGTTTTCCTCCGCTCTAACTTCACTTTTCTTGGTTTTCCATTGCTCTAACCCCGCTTTTCTTGGTTTTCCTCCACTCTAACCCTGCTTTTCTTGGTTTTCCTCCTTTCTAACCCCGCTTTTCTTGGTTTTCCTTTGCACTAACCCCGCTTTTCTTGGTTTTCCTCCTTTCTAACCCCGCTTTTCTTGGTTTTCCTCCGCTCTATCACCACTTTTCTTGGTTTTCCTCCACTCTAACCCCGCTTTTCTTGGTTTTCATCCGCTCTAACCCCGCTTTTCTTGGTTTTCCTCCTTTCTAACCCCGCTTTTCTTGGTTTTCCTCCGCTCTAACTTCACTTTTCTTGGTTTTCCATTGCTCTAACCCCGCTTTTCTTGGTTTTCCTCCGCTCTAATCCCGCTTTTCATGGTTTATCTCCGTTCTAACCCAGCTTTTCATCGTTTTTCTCTACTCTAGCCATGCTTTTCTCGGATTTCTGCTGCTCTAACCACGCTTTTCTTCGTTTTCTTCGGTTCTAACTCTGCTTTACTTGGTTTTCCTCCGCTCTAACCCCTTTTTTCTTGGTTTTCCTCCGCTATAACCCCGCTTTTCTCGGATTTCCTACGCTCTAATCCCGCTTTTCTTGGTTTTTCTCCGCTCTAACCCTGCTTTTCATCGTTTATCTCCACTCTAACCATGCTTTTCTCGGATTTGTGCTGCTCTAACACGCTTTTCTTGGTTTTCTTCCGTTCTAACTCTGCTTTTCTTGGATTTCCTACGCTCTAACCCCGCTTTTCTTGGTTTTCCTCCGCTCTAACCCCGCTTTTCTTGGTTTTCCTTTGCTCTAACCCTGCTTTTCTTGGTTTTCCTCCGCTCTAACCCCGCATTGCTTCGTTTTCCTCCTTCCTAACCCCGCTTTTCTTGGTTTTCCTCTGCTCTATTTCAGATTTTCTTGGTTTTCCTACGCTCTAACCCCGCTTTTCTTGGTTTTCATCCGCTCTAACCCCGCTTTTCTTGGTTTTCCTCCGCTCTAACCCCGCTTTTCTTTGTTTTCCTCTGCTATAACCCCGCTTTTCTTGGATTTCTTACGCTCTAACCCAGCTTTTCTTGGTTTTCCTCCGCTCTAACTTCGCTTTTCTTGGTTTTCCTCCGCTCTAACCCCACTTTTCTTGGTTTTCCTCCTTTCTATCCCCGCTTTTCTTGGTTTTCCTCCGCTCTATTACCACTTTTCTTGGTTTTCCTCCACTCTAACCCCGCTTTTCTTGGTTTTCATCCGCTCTAACCCCGCTTTTCTTGGTTTTCCTCATTTCTAACCCCGCTTTTCTTGGTTTTCCTCAGCTCTAACTTCACTTTTCTTGGTTTTCCATTGCTCTAACCCCGCTTTTCTTGGTTTTCCTCCGCTCTAATCCCGCTTTTCAAGGTTTATCTCCGCTCTAACCCAGCTTTTCATCGTTTTTCTCTACTCTAGCAACGCTTTTCTCTGATTTCTGCTGCTCTAACCACGCATTTCTTCGTTTTCTTCCGTTCTAACTCTGCTTTACTTGGTTTTCCTCTGCTCTAACCCCGCTTTTCTTGGTTTTCCTCCGCTCTAACCCCGCTTTTATTGGTGTTCCTCCGCTATAACCCCGCTTTTCTTGGATTTCCTACACTCTAACCCAGCTTTTTTTGGTTTTTCTCCACTCTAACTTCGCTTTTTTTGGTTTTCCTCCGCTCTAACTTCGCTTTTCTTGTTTTTCCTCCGCTCTAACCCCGCTTTACTTGGTTTTCCTCCGCTCTAACCTCGCTTTTCTTTGTTATCCTCCGCTCTAACCCCGCTTTTCTTGGTTTTCCTCCACTCTAACCCCGCTTTTCTTGGTTTTCCTTCGCTCTAACCTTGCTTTTCTTGGTTTTCCTCCGCTCTAACCCCGCTTTTCTTGGTTTTCCTCCGCACTATCTTCGCTTGTCTTGGTTTTCCTTTGCTCTAACCCTGCTTTTCTTGGTTTTCCTCCTCTCTATCACCGCTTTTCGTGCTTTTCCTACGCTCTATCACCACTTTTCTTGGTTTTCCTCCGCTCTATCACCGCTTTTCTTGGTTTTCCTACGCTCTAACACCACTTTTCTTGGTTTTCCTCCGCTCTATCACCGCTTTTCTTGGTTTTCCTCCACTCTAACCCAGCTTTTCTTTGTTTTCCTTTTCTCTAACCCTGCTTTTCTTGGTTTTTCTCCGCTCTAACCCCGCTTTTCTTGGTTTTCCTCCGCTCTATCTCCGCTTTTCTTGGTTTTTCTCCGCTCTAACCGCGTTTCTCTTGGTTTTCCTCTGCTCTAACACCGCTTTTCTTGGTTTTCCTTTGCTCTAACCCCGCTTTTCTTGGTTTTCCTCCGCACTAACCCCTCCTTTCTTGGTTTTCCTCCGCACTAACCCCGCTTTTTTAATTTTTCTCCACTCTAACCCAGCTTTTCATGCTTTTTCTCCACTCTAACCATGCTGTTCTCATATTTCTGCTGCTCTAACCGCGCTTTTCTTCGTTTTCTTCCTCTAATTTTTTTTCTTGGTTTTCCTCCGCTCTAACCTAGTTTTTCTTGGTTATCCTCCGCTCTAACCCCGCTTTTCTTAGTTTTCATCCGCTCTAACCCCGCTTTTCTTGGTTTTCCTCCTCTCTAACCCTGCTTTTCTGTGTTTTCCTCCGCTCTAACTTCACTTTTCTTGGTTTTCCATTGCTCTAACCCCGCTTTTCTTTGTTTTCCTACGCTCTAATCCCTCTTTTCTTGGTTTTTCTCCGCTCTAACCCAGCTTTTCATCGTTTTTCTCCACTCTAACCATGCTTTTCTCGGATTTCTGCTGCTCTAACACGCTTTTCTTCGTTTTCTTCCGTTCTACCTCTGCTTTACTTGCTTTTCCTCCGCTCTAACCCCGCTTTTCTTGGTTTTAATCCGCTCTAACCCCGCTTTTCTTGGTTTTCCTCTGCTATAACCCCGCTTTTCTTGGTTTTCCTACGCTCTAACCCAGCTTTTCTTGGTTTTCCTCCGCTCTAACTTCGCTTTTCTTGGTTTTCCTTTGCTCTAACCCTGCTTTTCTTGGTTTTCCTCCGCACTAACCCCGCTTTTCTTGGTTTTCCTCCTTTCTAACCCCGCTTTTCTTGGTTTTCCACCGCTCTATCACCACTTTTCTTGGTTTTCCTCCACTCTAACCTCGCTTTTCTTGGTTTTCATCCGCTCTAACCCCGCTTTTCTTGGTTTTCCTCCTTTCAAACCCCGCTTTTCTTGGTTTTCCTCCGCTCTAACTTCACTTTTCTTGGTTTTCCATTGCTCTAACCCCGCTTTTCTTGGTTTTCCTCCGCGCTAATCCCGCTGTTCATGGTTTATCTCCGTTCTAACCCAGCTTTTCATCGTTTTTCTCTACTCTAGCCATGCTTTTCTTGGATTTCTGCTGCTCTAACCACGCTTTTCTTCGTTTTCTTCCGTTCTAACTCTGCTTTACTTGGTTTTCCTCCGCTCTAACCCCGCTTTTCTTGGTTTTTCTCCGCTCTAACCCTGCTTTTCATCGTTTTTCTCCACTCTAACCATGCTTTTCCTGGATTTCTGCTGCTCTAATACGCTTTTCTTCATTTTCTTCCGTTCTAACTCTGCTTTACTTGGTTTTCCTCGTCTCTAACCCCGCTTTTCTTGGTTTTCATCCGCTCTAACCCCGCTTTTCTTGGTTTTCCTCTGCTATAACCCCGCTTTTCTTGGATTTCCTACGCTCTAACCCCGCTTTTCTTGATTTTCCTCCGCTCTAACTTCGCTTTTCTTGGTTTTCCTTTGCTCTAACCCTGCTTTTCTTGGTTTTCCTCCGCTCTAAGCCCGCATTGCTTCGTTTTCCTCCTTCCTAACCCCGCTTTTCTTGGTTTTCCTTCGCTCTATTTCAGCTTTTCTTGGTTTTCCTACGCTCTAACCCCGCTTTTCTTGGTTTTCATCCGCTCTAACCCCGCTTTTCTTGGTTTTCCTCCGCTCTAACCCCGCTTTTCTTGGTTTTCCTCTGCTATAACCCCGCTTTTCTTGGATTTCCTACGCTCTAACACAGCTTTTCTTGGTTTTCCTCCGCACTAACTTCTCTTTTCTTGGTTTTCCTCCGCTCTAACTTCGCTTTTCTTGGTTTTCCCCTGCTCTAACCCCGCTTTTCTTGGTTTTCCTCCTTTCTAACCCCGCTTTTCTTGGTTTTCCTCCGCTCTATTACCACTTTTCTTGGTTTTCCTCCACTCTAACCCCGCTTTTCTTGGTTTTCATCCGCTCTAACCCCGCTTTTCTTGGTTTTCCTCCTTTCTAACCCCGCTTTTCTTGGTTTTCCTCCGCTCTAACTTCACTTTTCTTGGTTTTCCATTGCTCTAACCCCGCTTTTCTTGGTTTTCCTCAGCTCTAATCCCGCTTTTCATGGTTTATCTCCGCTCTAACCCAGCTTTTCATCGTTTTTCTCTACTCTAGCCATGCTTTTCTCTGATTTCTGCTGCTCTAACCTCGCTTTTCTTCGTTTTCTTCCGTTCTAAATCTGCTTTACTTTGTTTTCCTCCGCTCTAACCCCGCTTTTCTTGGTTTTCCTCCGCTATAACCCCACTTTTCTTGGTTTTCCTACGCTCTAATCCCGCTTTTCTTGAGTTTTCTCCGCTCTAACCCAGCTTTTCATCGTTTTTCTCCACTCTAACCATGCTTTTCTCGGATTTATGCTGCTCTAACACGCTTTTCTTCGTTTTCTTCCGTTCTAACTCTGCTTTACTTTGTTTTCCTCCGCTCTAACCCCGCTTTTCTTGGTTTCCTCTGCTATAACCCCGCTTTTCTTAGTTTTCCTCTGCTATAACCCCGTTTTCTTGGATTTCCTACGCTCTAACACAGCTTTTCTTGGTTTTCCTCCGCTCTAACTTCGCTTTTCTTGGTTTTCCTTTGCTCTAACCCTGCTTTTCTTGGTTTTCCTCCGCTCTAACCCCGCTTTGCTTGGTTTTCCTCCTTCCTAACCCCGCTTTTCCTGATTTTCCTCCGCTCTATCCCAGCTTTTCTTGGTTTTCCTCTGCTCTAACCCCGCTTTTCTTGGTTTTCATCCGCTCTAACCCCGCTTTCCTTGGTTTTCATCCGCTCTAACCCCGCTTTTCTTGGTTTTCCTCCTCTCTAACCCTGCTTTTCTGTGTTTTCCTCCGCTCTATCACCACTTTTCTTGGTTTTCCATTGCTCTAACCCAGCTTTTCTTTGTTTTCCTACGCTCTAATCCCTCTTTTCTTGGTTTTTCTCCGCTCTAACCCAGCTTTTCATCTTTTTTCTCCACTCTAACCATGCTTTTCTCGGATTTCTGCTGCTCTAACACGCTTTTCTTCGTTTTCTACCGTTCTAACTCTGCTTTTCATGCTTTCCCTCCGCTCTAACCCCGCTTTTCTTGGTTTTCCTCTGCTATAACCCCGCTTTTCTTGGTTTTCCTACGCTCTAATCCCGCTTTTCTTGGTTTTCCTCCTTTCTAACTCCGCTTTTCTTGGTTTTCCTCCGCTCTAACTTCACTTTTCTTGGTTTTCCATTGCTCTAACCCCGCTTTTCTTGGTTTTCCTCAGCTCTAATCCCGCTTTTCATGGTTTATCTCCGCTCTAACCCAGCTTTTCATCATTTTTCTCTACTCTAGCCATGCTTTTCTCTGATTTCTGCTGCTCTAACCACGCTTTTCTTCGTTTTCTTCCGTTCTAACTCTTCTTTACTTGGTTTTCCTCCGCTCTAACCCCGCTTTTTTAATTTTTCTCCACTCTAACCCAGCTTTTCATGCTTTTTCTCCACTCTAACCATGCTGTTCTCATATTTCTGCTGCTCTAACCGCGCTTTTCTTCGTTTTCTTCCTCTAATTTTTTTTCTTGGTTTTCCTCCGCTCTAACCTAGTTTTTCTTGGTTATCCTCCGCTCTAACCCCGCTTTTCTTAGTTTTCATCCGCTCTAACCCCGCTTTTCTTGGTTTTCCTCCTCACTAACCCCGCTTTTCTGTGTTTTCCTCCGCTCTAACTTCACTTTTCTTGGTTTTCCATTGCTCTAACCCCGCTTTTCTTTGTTTTCCTACGCTCTAATCCCTCTTTTCTTGGTTTTTCTCCGCTCTAACCCAGCTTTTCATCGTTTTTCTCCACTCTAACCATGCTTTTCTCGGATTTCTGCTGCTCTAACACGCTTTTCTTCGTTTTCTTCCGTTCTACCTCTGCTTTACTTGCTTTTCCTCCGCTCTAACCCCGCTTTTCTTGGTTTTAATCCGCTCTAACCCCGCTTTTCTTGGTTTTCCTCTGCTATAACCCCGCTTTTCTTGGTTTTCCTACGCTCTAACCCAGCTTTTCTTGGTTTTCCTCCGCTCTAACTTCGCTTTTCTTGGTTTTCCTTTGCTCTAACCCTGCTTTTCTTGGTTTTCCTCCGCACTAACCCCGCTTTTCTTGGTTTTCCTCCTTTCTAACCCCGCTTTTCTTGGTTTTCCACCGCTCTATCACCACTTTTCTTGGTTTTCCTCCACTCTAACCTCGCTTTTCTTGGTTTTCATCCGCTCTAACCCCGCTTTTCTTGGTTTTCCTCCTTTCAAACCCCGCTTTTCTTGGTTTTCCTCCGCTCTAACTTCACTTTTCTTGGTTTTCCATTGCTCTAACCCCGCTTTTCTTGGTTTTCCTCCGCGCTAATCCCGCTGTTCATGGTTTATCTCCGTTCTAACCCAGCTTTTCATCGTTTTTCTCTACTCTAGCCATGCTTTTCTTGGATTTCTGCTGCTCTAACCACGCTTTTCTTCGTTTTCTTCCGTTCTAACTCTGCTTTACTTGGTTTTCCTCCGCTCTAACCCCGCTTTTCTTGGTTTTTCTCCGCTCTAACCCTGCTTTTCATCGTTTTTCTCCACTCTAACCATGCTTTTCCTGGATTTCTGCTGCTCTAATACGCTTTTCTTCATTTTCTTCCGTTCTAACTCTGCTTTACTTGGTTTTCCTCGGCTCTAACCCCGCTTTTCTTGGTTTTCATCCGCTCTAACCCCGCTTTTCTTGGTTTTCCTCTGCTATAACCCCGCTTTTCTTGGATTTCCTACGCTCTAACCCCGCTTTTCTTGATTTTCCTCCGCTCTAACTTCGCTTTTCTTGGTTTTCCTTTGCTCTAACCCTGCTTTTCTTGGTTTTCCTCCGCTCTAAGCCCGCATTGCTTCGTTTTCCTCCTTCCTAACCCCGCTTTTCTTGGTTTTCCTTCGCTCTATTTCAGCTTTTCTTGGTTTTCCTACGCTCTAACCCCGCTTTTCTTGGTTTTCATCCGCTCTAACCCCGCTTTTCTTGGTTTTCCTCCGCTCTAACCCCGCTTTTCTTGGTTTTCCTCTGCTATAACCCCGCTTTTCTTGGATTTCCTACGCTCTAACACAGCTTTTCTTGGTTTTCCTCCGCACTAACTTCTCTTTTCTTGGTTTTCCTCCGCTCTAACTTCGCTTTTCTTGGTTTTCCCCTGCTCTAACCCCGCTTTTCTTGGTTTTCCTCCTTTCTAACCCCGCTTTTCTTGGTTTTCCTCCGCTCTATTACCACTTTTCTTGGTTTTCCTCCACTCTAACCCCGCTTTTCTTGGTTTTCATCCGCTCTAACCCCGCTTTTCTTGGTTTTCCTCCTTTCTAACCCCGCTTTTCTTGGTTTTCCTCCACTCTAACTTCACTTTTCTTGGTTTTCCATTGCTCTAACCCCGCTTTTCTTGGTTTTCCTCAGCTCTAATCCCGCTTTTCATGGTTTATCTCCGCTCTAACCCAGCTTTTCATCGTTTTTCTCTACTCTAGCCATGCTTTTCTCTGATTTCTGCTGCTCTAACCTCGCTTTTCTTCGTTTTCTTCCGTTCTAACTCTGCTTTACTTTGTTTTCCTCCGCTCTAACCCCGCTTTTCTTGGTTTTCCTCCGCTATAACCCCACTTTTCTTGGTTTTCCTACGCTCTAATCCCGCTTTTCTTGGGTTTTCTCCGCTCTAACCCAGCTTTTCATCGTTTTTCTCCACTCTAACCATGCTTTTCTCGGATTTATGCTGCTCTAACACGCTTTTCTTCGTTTTCTTCCGTTCTAACTCTGCTTTACTTTGTTTTCCTCCGCTCTAACCCCGCTTTTCTTGGTTTCCTCTGCTATAACCCCGCTTTTCTTAGTTTTCCTCTGCTATAACCCCGTTTTCTTGGATTTCCTACGCTCTAACACAGCTTTTCTTGGTTTTCCTCCGCTCTAACTTCGCTTTTCTTGGTTTTCCTTTGCTCTAACCCTGCTTTTCTTGGTTTTCCTCCGCTCTAACCCCGCTTTGCTTGGTTTTCCTCCTTCCTAACCCCGCTTTTCCTGATTTTCCTCCACTCTATCCCAGCTTTTCTTGGTTTTCCTCTGCTCTAACCCCGCTTTTCTTGGTTTTCATCCGCTCTAACCCCGCTTTCCTTGGTTTTCATCCGCTCTAACCCCGCTTTTCTTGGTTTTCCTCCTCTCTAACCCTGCTTTTCTGTGTTTTCCTCCGCTCTATCACCACTTTTCTTGGTTTTCCATTGCTCTAACCCAGCTTTTCTTTGTTTTCCTACGCTCTAATCCCTCTTTTCTTGGTTTTTCTCCGCTCTAACCCAGCTTTTCATCTTTTTTCTCCACTCTAACCATGCTTTTCTCGGATTTCTGCTGCTCTAACACGCTTTTCTTCGTTTTCTACCGTTCTAACTCTGCTTTTCATGCTTTCCCTCCGCTCTAACCCCGCTTTTCTTGGTTTTCCTCTGCTATAACCCCGCTTTTCTTGGTTTTCCTACGCTCTAATCCCGCTTTTCTTGGTTTTCCTCTTTTCTAACTCCGCTTTTCTTGGTTTTCCTCCGCTCTAACTTCACTTTTCTTGGTTTTCCATTGCTCTAACCCCGCTTTTCTTGGTTTTCCTCAGCTCTAATCCCGCTTTTCATGGTTTATCTCCGCTCTAACCCAGCTTTTCATCGTTTTTCTCTACTCTAGCCATGCTTTTCTCTGATTTCTGCTGCTCTAACCACGCTTTTCTTCGTTTTCTTCCGTTCTAACTCTTCTTTACTTGGTTTTCCTCCGCTCTAACCCCGCTTTTCTTGGTTATCCTCCGCTCTAACCCCACTTTTCTTGGTTTTCCTACGCTCTAATCCCGCTTTTCTTGGGTTTTCTCCGCTCTAACCCAGCTTTTCATCGTTTTTCTCCACTCTAACCATGCTTTTCTCGGATTTCTGCTGCTCTAACACGCTTTTCTTCGTTTTCTACCGTTCTAACTCTGCTTTTCATGCTTTCCCTCCGCTCTAACCCCGCTTTTCTTGGTTTTCCTCCGCTCTAACCCCGCTTTTCTTGGTTTTCCTCTGCTATAACCCCGCTTTTCTTAGTTTTCCTCTGCTATAACCCCGTTTTCTTGAATTTCCTACGCTCTAACCCAGCTTTTCTTGGTTTTCCTCCGCTCTAACTTCGCTTTTCTTGGTTTTCCTTTGCTCTAACCCTGCTTTTCTTGGTTTTCCTCCGCTCTAACCCCGCTTTGCTTGGTTTTCCTCCTTTCTAACCCCGCTTTTCTTGGTTTTCCTCCGCTCTATCCCAGCTTTTCTTGGTTTTCCTCTGCTCTAACCCCGCTTTTCTTGGTTTTCATCCTCTTTAACCCCGCTTTTCTTGGTTTTCATCCGCTCTAACCCCGCTTTTCTTGGTTTTCCTCCTCTCTAACCCTGCTTTTCTGTGTTTTCCTCCGCTCTATCACCACTTTTCTTGGTTTTCCATTGCTCTAACCCCGCTTTTCCTTGTTTTCCTACGCTCTAATCCCTCTTTTCTTGGATTTCCCCGCTCTAACCCAGCTTTTCATCGTTTTTCTCCACTCTAACCATGCTTTTCTCGGATTTCTGCTGCTCTAACACGCTTTTCTTCGTTTTCTTCCGTTCTAACTCTGCTTTTCATGCTTTTCCTCCGATCTAACTCTGCTTTTCTTGGTTTTCCTCCGCTCTAACCCCGCTTTTCTTGGTTTTCCTCTGCTATAACCCCGCTTTTCTTGGTTTTCCTACGCTCTAATCCCGCTTTTCTTGGTTTTCCTCCGCTCTAACTTCGCTTTTCTTGGTTTTCCTCCTTTCTAACCCCGCTTTTCTTGGTTTTCCTCCGCACTAACCCCGCTTTTCTTGGTTTTCCTCCTTTCTAACCCCGCTTTTCTTGGTTTTCCTCCGCTCTAACTTCACTTTTCTTGGTTTTCCATTGCTCTAACCCCGCTTTTCTTGGTTTTCCTCCGCGCTAATCCAGCTTTTCATGGTTTATCTCCGTTCTAACCCAGGTTTTCATCGTTTTTCTCTACTCTAGCCATGCTTTTCTCGGATTTCTGCTGCTCTAACCACGCTTTTCTTCGTTTTCTTCCCTTCTAACTCTGCTTTACTTGGTTTTCCTCCGCTCTAACCCCGCTTTTCTTGGTTTTCCTCTGCTATAACCCCGCTTTTCTTGGATTTCCTACGCTCCAACCCCGCTTTTCTTGATTTTCCTCCGCTCTAACTTCACTTTTCTTGGTTTTCCTTTGCTCTAACCCTGCTTTTTCTTGGTTTTCCTCCGCTCTAACCCCGCATTGCTTCACTTTCCTCCTTCCTAACCCCGCTTTTCTTGGTTTTCCTCCGCTCTATTTCAGCTTTTCTTGGTTTTCCTACGCTCTAACCCCGATTTTCTTGGTTTTCATCCGCTCTAAGCCCGCTTTTCTTGGTTTTCCTCCGCTCTAACCCCGCTTTTCTTGGTTTTCCTCTGCTATAACCCCGCTTTTCTTGGATTTCCTACGCTCTAACCCAGCTTTTCTTGGTTTTCCTCCGCACTAATTTCGCTTTTCTTGGTTTTCCTCCGCTCTAACTTCGCTTTTCTTGGTTTTCCTCCGCTCTAACCCCGCTTTTCTTGGTTTTCCTCCGCTCTAACCCTGCTTTTCTTGGTTTTCCTCCGCTCTATTACCACTTTTCTTGGTTTTCCTCCACTCTAACCCCGCTTTTCTTGGATTTCATCCGCTCTAACCCCGCTTTTCTTGGTTTTCCTCCTTTCTAACCCCGCTTTTCTTGGTTTTCCTCCGCTCTAACTTCACTTTTCTTGGTTTTCCATTGCTCTAACCCCGCTTTTCTTGGTTTTCCTCAGCTCTAATCCCGCTTTTCATGGTTTATCTCTGCTCTAACCCAGCTTTTCATCGTTTTTCTCTACTCTAGCCATGCTTTTCTTGGATTTCTGCTGCTCTAACCACGCTTTTCTTCATTTTCTTCCGTTCTAACTCTGCTTTACTTGGTTTTCCTCCGCTCTAACCCCGCTTTTCTTGGTTTTCCTCCGCTATAACCCCACTTTTCTTGGTTTTCCTACGCTCTAATCCCGCTTTTCTTGGGTTTTCTCCACTCTAACCCAGCTTTTCATCGTTTTTCTCCACTCTAACCATGCTTTTCTCGGATTTCTGCTGCTCTAACACGCTTTTCTTAGTTTTCTTCCGTTCTAACTCTGCTTTACTTTGTTTTCCTCCGCTCTAACCCCGCTTTTCTTGGTTTTAATACACTCTAACCCCGCTTTTCTTGGTTTTCCTCTGCTATAACCCCGCTTTTCTTGGTTTTCCTACGCTCTAACCCAGCTTTTCTTGGTTTTCCTCCGCTCTAACTTCGCTTTTCTTGGTTTTCCTTTCCTCTAACCCTGCTTTTCTTGGTTTTCCTCCGCACTAACCCCGCTTTTCTTGGTTTTCCTCCGCTCTAACCCCGCTTTTCTTGGTTTTCCTCCGCTCTAACCCTGCTTTTCTTGGTTTTCCTCCGCTCTATTACCACTTTTCTTGGTTTTCCTCCACTCTAACCCCGCTTTTCTTGGATTTCATCCGCTCTAACCCCGCTTTTCTTGGTTTTCCTCCTTTCTAACCCCGCTTTTCTTGGTTTTCCTCCGCTCTAACTTCACTTTTCTTGGTTTTCCATTGCTCTAACCCCGCTTTTCTTGGTTTTCCTCAGCTCTAATCCCGCTTTTCATGGTTTATCTCTGCTCTAACCCAGCTTTTCATCGTTTTTCTCTACTCTAGCCATGCTTTTCTTGGATTTCTGCTGCTCTAACCACGCTTTTCTTCATTTTCTTCCGTTCTAACTCTGCTTTACTTGGTTTTCCTCCGCTCTAACCCCGCTTTTCTTGGTTTTCCTCCGCTATAACCCCACTTTTCTTGGTTTTCCTACGCTCTAATCCCGCTTTTCTTGGGTTTTCTCCACTCTAACCCAGCTTTTCATCGTTTTTCTCCACTCTAACCATGCTTTTCTCGGATTTCTGCTGCTCTAACACGCTTTTCTTAGTTTTCTTCCGTTCTAACTCTGCTTTACTTTGTTTTCCTCCGCTCTAACCCCGCTTTTCTTGGTTTTAATACACTCTAACCCCGCTTTTCTTGGTTTTCCTCTGCTATAACCCCGCTTTTCTTGGTTTTCCTACGCTCTAACCCAGCTTTTCTTGGTTTTCCTCCGCTCTAACTTCGCTTTTCTTGGTTTTCCTTTCCTCTAACCCTGCTTTTCTTGGTTTTCCTCCGCACTAACCCAGCTTTTCTTGGTTTTCCTCCGCTCTAACCCCGCTTTTCTTGGTTTTCCTCCGCTCTATCACTACTTTTCTTGGTTTTCCTCCACTCTAACCTCGCTTTTCTTGGTTTTCATCCGCACTAACCCAGCTTTTCATGGTTTTTCTCCACTCTAACCCAGCTTTTCTTGGTTTTCCTCCGCTCTAACTTCACTTTTCTTGGTTTTCCATTGCTCTAACCCCGCTTTTCTTGGTTTTCCTCCGCGCTAATGCCGCTGTTCATGGTTTATCTCCGTTCTAACCCAGCTTTTCATCGTTTTTCTCTACTCTAGCCATGCTTTTCTCGGATTTCTGCTGCTCTAACCACGCTTTTCTTCGTTTTCTTCCGTTCTAACTCTGCTTTACTTGGTTTTCCTCCGCTCTAACCCCGCTTTTCTTGGTTTTTCTCTGCTCTAACCCTGCTTTTCATCGTTTTTCTCCACTCTAACCATGCTTTTCTCGGATTTCTGCTGCTCTAACACGCTTTTCTTCGTTTTCTTCCGTTCTAACTCTGCTTTACTTGGTTTTCCTCGGCTCTAACCCCGCTTTTCTTGGTTTTCCTCCTTTCTAACCCCGCTTTTCTTGGTTTTCCTCCGCTCTAACTTCACTTTTCTTGGTTTTCCATTGCTCTAACCCCGCTTTTCTTGTTTTTCCTCAGCTCTAATCTCGCTTTTCATGGTTTATCTCCGCTCTAACCCAGCGTTTCATCGTTTTTCTCTACTCTAGCCATGCTTTTCTCTGATTTCTGCTGCTCTAACCACGATTTTCTTCGTTTTCTTCCGTTCTAACTCTGCTTAACTTGGTTTTCCTCCGCTCTAACCCCGCTTTTCTTGGTTTTCCTCCGCTATAACCCCACTTTTCTTGGTTTTCCTACGCTCTAATCCCGCTTTTCTTGGGTTTTCTCCGCTCTAACCCAGCTTTTCATCGTTTTTCTCCACTCTAACCATGCTTTTCTCGGATTTATGCTGCTCTAACACGCTTTTCTTCGTTTTCTTCCGTTCTAACTCTGCTTTACTTTGTTTTCCTCCGCTCTAACCCCGCTTTTCTTGGTTTTCCTCTGCTATAACCCCGCTTTTCTTAGTTTTCCTCTGCTATAACCCCGTTTTCTTGGATTTCCTACGCTCTAACCCAGCTTTTCTTGGTTTTCCTCTGCTCTAACTTCGCTTTTCTTGGTTTTCCTTTGCTCTAACCCTGCTTTTCTTGGTTTTCCTCCGCTCTAACCCCGCTTTGCTTGGTTTTCCTCCTTTCTAACCCCGCTTTTCTTGGTTTTCCTCCGCTCTATCCCAGCTTTTCTTGGTTTTCCTGTGCTCTAACCCCGCTTTTCTTGGTTTTCATCCGCTCTAACCCCGCTTTTCTTGGTTTTCATCCACTCTAACCCAGCTTTTCTTGGTTTTCCTCCGCTCTAACTTCACTTTTCTTGGTTTTCCATTGCACTAACCCCGCTTTTCTTGGTTTTCCTCCGCGCTAATCCCGCTGTTCATGGTTTATCTCCGTTCTAACCCAGCTTTTCATCGTTTTTCTCTACTCTAGCCATGCTTTTCTCGGATTTCTGCTGCTCTAACCACGCTTTTCTTCGTTTTCTTCCCTTCTAACTCTGCTTTACTTGGTTTTCCTCCGCTCTAACCCCACTTTTCTTGGTTTTCCTCTGCTATAACCCCGCTTTTCTTGGATTTCCTACGCTCCAACCCCGCTTTTCTTGATTTTCCTCCGCTCTAACTTCGCTTTTCTTGGTTTTCCTTTGCTCTAACCCTGCTTTTCTTGGTTTTCCTCCGCTCTAACCCCGCATTGCTTCACTTTCCTCCTTCCTAACCCCGCTTTTCTTGGTTTTCCTCCGCTCTATTTCAGCTTTTCTTGGTTTTCCTACGCTCTAACCCCGATTTTCTTGGTTTTCATCCGCTCTAAGCCCGCTTTTCTTGGTTTTCCTCCGCTCTAACCCCGCTTTTCTTGGTTTTCCTCCTCTCTAACCCTGCTTTTCTTGGATTTCCTACGCTCTAACCCAGCTTTTCTTGGTTTTCCTCCGCACTAATTTCGCTTTTCTTGGTTTTCCTCCGCTCTAACTTCGCTTTTCTTGGTTTTCCTCCGCTCTAACCCCGCTTTTCTTGGTTTTCCTCCGCTCTAACCCCGCTTTTCTTGGTTTTCCTCCGCTCTATTACCACTTTTCTTGGTTTTCCTCCACTCTAACCCCGCTTTTCTTGGATTTCATCCGCTCTAACCCCGCTTTTCTTGGTTTTCCTCCTTTCTAACCCCGCTTTTCTTGGTTTTCCTCCGCTCTAACTTCACTTTTCTTGGTTTTCCATTGCTCTAACCCCGCTTTTCTTGGTTTTCCTCAGCTCTTATCCCGCTTTTCATGGTTTATCTCTGCTCTAACCCAGCTTTTCATCGTTTTTCTCTACTCTAGCCATGCTTTTCTCTGATTTCTGCTGCTCTAACCACGCTTTTCTTCATTTTCTTTCGTTCTAACTTTGCTTTACTTGGTTTTCCTCCGCTCTAACCGCGGTTTTCTTGGTTTTCCTCCGCTATAACCCCACTTTTCTTGGTTTTCCTACGCTCTAATCCCGCTTTTCTTGGGTTTTCTCCACTCTAACCCAGCTTTTCATCGTTTTTCTCCACTCTAACCATGCTTTTCTCGGATTTCTGCTGCTCTAACACGCTTTTCTTAGTTTTCTTCCGTTCTAACTCTGCTTTACTTTGTTTTAATCCGCTCTAACCCCGCTTTTCTTGGTTTTCCTCTGCTATAACCCCGCTTTTCTTGGTTTTCCTCCGCTCTAACTTCGCTTTACTTGGTTTTCCTCCGCTCTAACCCCGCTTTTCTTGGTTTTCCTCCGCTATAACCCCACTTTTCTTGGTTTTCCTACGCTCTAATCCCGCTTTTCTTGGGTTTTCTCCACTCTAACCCAGCTTTTCATCGTTTTTCTCCACTCTAACCATGCTTTTCTCGGATTTCTGCTGCTCTAACACGCTTTTCTTAGTTTTCTTCCGTTCTAACTCTGCTTTACTTTGTTTTCCTCCGCTCTAACCCCGCTTTTCTTGGTTTTAATACACTCTAACCCCGCTTTTCTTGGTTTTCCTCTGCTATAACCCCGCTTTTCTTGGTTTTCCTACGCTCTAACCCAGCTTTTCTTGGTTTTCCTCCGCTCTAACTTCGCTTTTCTTGGTTTTCCTTTCCTCTAACCCTGCTTTTCTTGGTTTTCCTCCGCACTAAACCCCGCTTTTCTTGGTTTTCCTCCTTTCTAACCCCGCTTTTCTTGGTTTTCCTCCGCTCTATCACCACTTTTCTTGGTTTTCCTCCACTCTAACCTCGCTTTTCTTGGTTTTCATCCGCTCTAACCCAGCTTTTCATGGTTTTTCTCCACTCTAACCATGCTTTTCTCGGATTTCTGCTGCTCTAACACGCTTTTCTTCGTTTTCTTCCGTTCTAACTCTGCTTTTCATGCTTTCCCTCCTCTCTAACCCCGCTTTTCTTGGTTTTCCTCCGCTCTAACCCCGCTTTTCTTGGTTTTAATACACTCTAACCCCGCTTTTCTTGGTTTTCCTCTGCTATAACCCCGCTTTTCTTGGTTTTCCTACGCTCTAACCCAGCTTTTCTTGGTTTTCCTCCGCTCTAACTTCGCTTTTCTTGGTTTTCCTTTCCTCTAACCCTGCTTTTCTTGGTTTTCCTCCGCACTAACCCCGCTTTTCTTGGTTTTCCTCCGCTCTAACCCCGCTTTTCTTGGTTTTCCTCCGCTCTATCACCACTTTTCTTGGTTTTCCTCCACTCTAACCTCGCTTTTCTTGGTTTTCATCCGCTCTAACCCAGCTTTTCATCGTTTTTCTCCACTCTAACCATGCTTTTCTCGGATTTCTGCTGCTCTAACACGCTTTTCTTCGTTTTCTTCCGTTCTAACTCTGCTTTTCATGCTTTCCCTCCTCTCTAACCCCGCTTTTCTTGGTTTTCCTCCGCTCTAACCCCGCTTTTCTTGGTTTTCCTCTGCTATAACCCCGCTTTTCTTAGTTTTCCTCTGCTATAACCCCGTTTTCTTGAATTTCCTACGCTCTAACCCAGCTTTTCTTGGTTTTCCTCCGCTCTAACTTCGCTTTTCTTGGTTTTCCTTTGCTCTAACCCTGCTTTTCTTGGTTTTCCTCCGCTCTAACCCCGCTTTGCTTGGTTTTCCTCCTTTCTAACCCCGCTTTTCTTGGTTTTCCTCCGCTCTATCCCAGCTTTTCTTGGTTTTCCTCTGCTCTAACCCCGCTTTTCTTGGTTTTCATCCTCTTTAACCCCGCTTTTCTTGGTTTTCATCCGCTCTAACCCCGCTTTTCTTGGTTTTCCTCCTCTCTAACCCTGCTTTTCTGTGTTTTCCTCCGCTCTATCACCACTTTTCTTGGTTTTCCATTGCTCTAACCCCGCTTTTCCTTGTTTTCCTACGCTCTAATCCCTCTTTTCTTGGATTTCCCCGCTCTAACCCAGCTTTTCATCGTTTTTCTCCACTCTAACCATGCTTTTCTCGGATTTCTGCTGCTCTAACACGCTTTTCTTCGTTTTCTTCCGTTCTAACTCTGCTTTTCATGCTTTTCCTCCGATCTAACTCTGCTTTTCTTGGTTTTCCTCCGCTCTAACCCCGCTTTTCTTGGTTTTCCTCTGCTATAACCCAGCTTTTCTTGGTTTTCCTACGCTCTAACCCCGATTTTCTTGGTTTTCATCCGCTCTAAGCCCGCTTTTCTTGGTTTTCCTCCGCTCTAACCCCGCTTTTCTTGGTTTTCCTCTGCTATAACCCCGCTTTTCTTGGATTTCCTACGCTCTAACCCAGCTTTTCTTGGTTTTCCTCCGCACTAATTTCGCTTTTCTTGGTTTTCCTCCGCTCTAACTTCGCTTTTCTTGGTTTTCCTCCGCTCTAACCCCGCTTTTCTTGGTTTTCCTCCGCTCTAACCCTGCTTTTCTTGGTTTTCCTCCGCTCTATTACCACTTTTCTTGGTTTTCCTCCACTCTAACCCCGCTTTTCTTGGATTTCATCCGCTCTAACCCCGCTTTTCTTGGTTTTCCTCCTTTCTAACCCCGCTTTTCTTGGTTTTCCTCCGCTCTAACTTCACTTTTCTTGGTTTTCCATTGCTCTAACCCCGCTTTTCTTGGTTTTCCTCAGCTCTAATCCCGCTTTTCATGGTTTATCTCTGCTCTAACCCAGCTTTTCATCGTTTTTCTCTACTCTAGCCATGCTTTTCTTGGATTTCTGCTGCTCTAACCACGCTTTTCTTCATTTTCTTCCGTTCTAACTCTGCTTTACTTGGTTTTCCTCCGCTCTAACCCCGCTTTTCTTGGTTTTCCTCCGCTATAACCCCACTTTTCTTGGTTTTCCTACGCTCTAATCCCGCTTTTCTTGGGTTTTCTCCACTCTAACCCAGCTTTTCATCGTTTTTCTCCACTCTAACCATGCTTTTCTCGGATTTCTGCTGCTCTAACACGCTTTTCTTAGTTTTCTTCCGTTCTAACTCTGCTTTACTTTGTTTTCCTCCGCTCTAACCCCGCTTTTCTTGGTTTTAATACACTCTAACCCCGCTTTTCTTGGTTTTCCTCTGCTATAACCCCGCTTTTCTTGGTTTTCCTACGCTCTAACCCAGCTTTTCTTGGTTTTCCTCCGCTCTAACTTCGCTTTTCTTGGTTTTCCTTTCCTCTAACCCTGCTTTTCTTGGTTTTCCTCCGCACTAACCCCGCTTTTCTTGGTTTTCCTCCGCTCTAACCCCGCTTTTCTTGGTTTTCCTCCGCTCTATCACCACTTTTCTTGGTTTTCCTCCACTCTAACCTCGCTTTTCTTGGTTTTCATCCGCTCTAACCCAGCTTTTCATGGTTTTTCTCCACTCTAACCCAGCTTTTCTTGGTTTTCCTCCGCTCTAACTTCACTTTTCTTGGTTTTCCATTGCTCTAACCCCGCTTTTCTTGGTTTTCCTCCGCGCTAATGCCGCTGTTCATGGTTTATCTCCGTTCTAACCCAGCTTTTCATCGTTTTTCTCTACTCTAGCCATGCTTTTCTCGGATTTCTGCTGCTCTAACCACGCTTTTCTTCGTTTTCTTCCGTTCTAACTCTGCTTTACTTGGTTTTCCTCCGCTCTAACCCCGCTTTTCTTGGTTTTTCTCTGCTCTAACCCTGCTTTTCATCGTTTTTCTCCACTCTAACCATGCTTTTCTCGGATTTCTGCTGCTCTAACACGCTTTTCTTCGTTTTCTTCCGTTCTAACTCTGCTTTACTTGGTTTTCCTCGGCTCTAACCCCGCTTTTCTTGGTTTTCCTCCTTTCTAACCCCGCTTTTCTTGGTTTTCCTCCGCTCTAACTTCACTTTTCTTGGTTTTCCATTGCTCTAACCCCGCTTTTCTTGTTTTTCCTCAGCTCTAATCTCGCTTTTCATGGTTTATCTCCGCTCTAACCCAGCGTTTCATCGTTTTTCTCTACTCTAGCCATGCTTTTCTCTGATTTCTGCTGCTCTAACCACGATTTTCTTCGTTTTCTTCCGTTCTAACTCTGCTTAACTTGGTTTTCCTCCGCTCTAACCCCGCTTTTCTTGGTTTTCCTCCGCTATAACCCCACTTTTCTTGGTTTTCCTACGCTCTAATCCCGCTTTTCTTGGGTTTTCTCCACTCTAACCCAGCTTTTCATCGTTTTTCTCCACTCTAACCATGCTTTTCTCGGATTTATGCTGCTCTAACACGCTTTTCTTCGTTTTCTTCCGTTCTAACTCTGCTTTACTTTGTTTTCCTCCGCTCTAACCCCGCTTTTCTTGGTTTTCCTCTGCTATAACCCCGCTTTTCTTAGTTTTCCTCTGCTATAACCCCGTTTTCTTGGATTTCCTACGCTCTAACCCAGCTTTTCTTGGTTTTCCTCTGCTCTAACTTCGCTTTTCTTGGTTTTCCTTTGCTCTAACCCTGCTTTTCTTGGTTTTCCTCCGCTCTAACTTCGCTTTTCTTGGTTTTCCTTTGCTCTAACCCTGCTTTTCTTGGTTTTCCTCCGCTCTAACCCCGCATTGCTTCACTTTCCTCCTTCCTAACCCCGCTTTTCTTGGTTTTCCTCCGCTCTATTTCAGCTTTTCTTGGTTTTCCTACGCTCTAACCCCGATTTTCTTGGTTTTCATCCGCTCTAAGCCCGCTTTTCTTGGTTTTCCTCCGCTCTAACCCCGCTTTTCTTGGTTTTCCTCTGCTATAACCCCGCTTTTCTTGGATTTCCTACGCTCTAACCCAGCTTTTCTTGGTTTTCCTCCGCACTAATTTCGCTTTTCTTGGTTTTCCTCCGCTCTAACTTCGCTTTTCTTGGTTTTCCTCCGCTCTAACCCCGCTTTTCTTGGTTTTCCTCCGCTCTAACCCCGCTTTTCTTGGTTTTCCTCCGCTCTATTACCACTTTTCTTGGTTTTCCTCCACTCTAACCCCGCTTTTCTTGGATTTCATCCGCTCTAACCCCGCTTTTCTTGGTTTTCCTCCTTTCTAACCCCGCTTTTCTTGGTTTTCCTCCGCTCTAACTTCACTTTTCTTGGTTTTCCATTGCTCTAACCCCGCTTTTCTTGGTTTTCCTCAGCTCTTATCCCGCTTTTCATGGTTTATCTCTGCTCTAACCCAGCTTTTCATCGTTTTTCTCTACTCTAGCCATGCTTTTCTCTGATTTCTGCTGCTCTAACCACGCTTTTCTTCATTTTCTTTCGTTCTAACTTTGCTTTACTTGGTTTTCCTCCGCTCTAACCGCGGTTTTCTTGGTTTTCCTCCGCTATAACCCCACTTTTCTTGGTTTTCCTACGCTCTAATCCCGCTTTTCTTGGGTTTTCTCCACTCTAACCCAGCTTTTCATCGTTTTTCTCCACTCTAACCATGCTTTTCTCGGATTTCTGCTGCTCTAACACGCTTTTCTTAGTTTTCTTCCGTTCTAACTCTGCTTTACTTTGTTTTAATCCGCTCTAACCCCGCTTTTCTTGGTTTTCCTCTGCTATAACCCCGCTTTTCTTGGTTTTCCTCCGCTCTAACTTCGCTTTACTTGGTTTTCCTCCGCTCTAACCCCGCTTTTCTTGGTTTTCCTCCGCTATAACCCCACTTTTCTTGGTTTTCCTACGCTCTAATCCCGCTTTTCTTGGGTTTTCTCCACTCTAACCCAGCTTTTCATCGTTTTTCTCCACTCTAACCATGCTTTTCTCGGATTTCTGTTGCTCTAACACGCTTTTCTTAGTTTTCTTCCGTTCTAACTCTGCTTTACTTTGTTTTCCTCCGCTCTAACCCCGCTTTTCTTGGTTTTAATACACTCTAACCCCGCTTTTCTTGGTTTTCCTCTGCTATAACCCCGCTTTTCTTGGTTTTCCTACGCTCTAACCCAGCTTTTCTTGGTTTTCCTCCGCTCTAACTTCGCTTTTCTTGGTTTTCCTTTCCTCTAACCCTGCTTTTCTTGGTTTTCCTCCGCACTAACCCCGCTTTTCTTGGTTTTCCTCCTTTCTAACCCCGCTTTTCTTGGTTTTCCTCCGCTCTATCACCACTTTTCTTGGTTTTCCTCCACTCTAACCTCGCTTTTCTTGGTTTTCATCCGCTCTAACCCAGCTTTTCATGGTTTTTCTCCACTCTAACCATGCTTTTCTCGGATTTCTGCTGCTCTAACACGCTTTTCTTCGTTTTCTTCCGTTCTAACTCTGCTTTTCATGCTTTCCCTCCTCTCTAACCCCGCTTTTCTTGGTTTTCCTCCGTTCTAACCCCGCTTTTCTTGGTTTTAATACACTCTAACCCCGCTTTTCTTGGTTTTCCTCTGCTATAACCCCGCTTTTCTTGGTTTTCCTACGCTCTAACCCAGCTTTTCTTGGTTTTCCTCCGCTCTAACTTCGCTTTTCTTGGTTTTCCTTTCCTCTAACCCTGCTTTTCTTGGTTTTCCTCCGCACTAACCCCGCTTTTCTTGGTTTTCCTCCGCTCTAACCCCGCTTTTCTTGGTTTTCCTCCGCTCTATCACCACTTTTCTTGGTTTTCCTCCACTCTAACCTCGCTTTTCTTGGTTTTCATCCGCTCTAACCCAGCTTTTCATCGTTTTTCTCCACTCTAACCATGCTTTTCTCGGATTTCTGCTGCTCTAACACGCTTTTCTTCGTTTTCTTCCGTTCTAACTCTGCTTTTCATGCTTTCCCTCCTCTCTAACCCCGCTTTTCTTGGTTTTCCTCCGCTCTAACCCCGCTTTTCTTGGTTTTCCTCTGCTATAACCCCGCTTTTCTTAGTTTTCCTCTGCTATAACCCCGTTTTCTTGAATTTCCTACGCTCTAACCCAGCTTTTCTTGGTTTTCCTCCGCTCTAACTTCGCTTTTCTTGGTTTTCCTTTGCTCTAACCCTGCTTTTCTTGGTTTTCCTCCGCTCTAACCCCGCTTTGCTTGGTTTTCCTCCTTTCTAACCCCGCTTTTCTTGGTTTTCCTCCGCTCTATCCCAGCTTTTCTTGGTTTTCCTCTGCTCTAACCCCGCTTTTCTTGGTTTTCATCCTCTTTAACCCCGCTTTTCTTGGTTTTCATCCGCTCTAACCCCGCTTTTCTTGGTTTTCCTCCTCTCTAACCCTGCTTTTCTGTGTTTTCCTCCGCTCTATCACCACTTTTCTTGGTTTTCCATTGCTCTAACCCCGCTTTTCCTTGTTTTCCTACGCTCTAATCCCTCTTTTCTTGGATTTCCCCGCTCTAACCCAGCTTTTCATCGTTTTTCTCCACTCTAACCATGCTTTTCTCGGATTTCTGCTGCTCTAACACGCTTTTCTTCGTTTTCTTCCGTTCTAACTCTGCTTTTCATGCTTTTCCTCCGATCTAACTCTGCTTTTCTTGGTTTTCCTCCGCTCTAACCCCGCTTTTCTTGGTTTTCCTCTGCTATAACCCCGCTTTTCTTGGTTTTCCTACGCTCTAACCCCGATTTTCTTGGTTTTCATCCGCTCTAAGCCCGCTTTTCTTGGTTTTCCTCCGCTCTAACCCCGCTTTTCTTGGTTTTCCTCTGCTATAACCCCGCTTTTCTTGGATTTCCTACGCTCTAACCCAGCTTTTCTTGGTTTTCCTCCGCACTAATTTCGCTTTTCTTGGTTTTCCTCCGCTCTAACTTCGCTTTTCTTGGTTTTCCTCCGCTCTAACCCCGCTTTTCTTGGTTTTCCTCCGCTCTAACCCTGCTTTTCTTGGTTTTCCTCCGCTCTATTACCACTTTTCTTGGTTTTCCTCCACTCTAACCCCGCTTTTCTTGGATTTCATCCGCTCTAACCCCGCTTTTCTTGGTTTTCCTCCTTTCTAACCCCGCTTTTCTTGGTTTTCCTCCGCTCTAACTTCACTTTTCTTGGTTTTCCATTGCTCTAACCCCGCTTTTCTTGGTTTTCCTCAGCTCTAATCCCGCTTTTCATGGTTTATCTCTGCTCTAACCCAGCTTTTCATCGTTTTTCTCTACTCTAGCCATGCTTTTCTTGGATTTCTGCTGCTCTAACCACGCTTTTCTTCATTTTCTTCCGTTCTAACTCTGCTTTACTTGGTTTTCCTCCGCTCTAACCCCGCTTTTCTTGGTTTTCCTCCGCTATAACCCCACTTTTCTTGGTTTTCCTACGCTCTAATCCCGCTTTTCTTGGGTTTTCTCCACTCTAACCCAGCTTTTCATCGTTTTTCTCCACTCTAACCATGCTTTTCTCGGATTTCTGCTGCTCTAACACGCTTTTCTTAGTTTTCTTCCGTTCTAACTCTGCTTTACTTTGTTTTCCTCCGCTCTAACCCCGCTTTTCTTGGTTTTAATACACTCTAACCCCGCTTTTCTTGGTTTTCCTCTGCTATAACCCCGCTTTTCTTGGTTTTCCTACGCTCTAACCCAGCTTTTCTTGGTTTTCCTCCGCTCTAACTTCGCTTTTCTTGGTTTTCCTTTCCTCTAACCCTGCTTTTCTTGGTTTTCCTCCGCACTAACCCCGCTTTTCTTGGTTTTCCTCCGCTCTAACCCCGCTTTTCTTGGTTTTCCTCCGCTCTATCACCACTTTTCTTGGTTTTCCTCCACTCTAACCTCGCTTTTCTTGGTTTTCATCCGCTCTAACCCAGCTTTTCATGGTTTTTCTCCACTCTAACCCAGCTTTTCTTGGTTTTCCTCCGCTCTAACTTCACTTTTCTTGGTTTTCCATTGCTCTAACCCCGCTTTTCTTGGTTTTCCTCCGCGCTAATGCCGCTGTTCATGGTTTATCTCCGTTCTAACCCAGCTTTTCATCGTTTTTCTCTACTCTAGCCATGCTTTTCTCGGATTTCTGCTGCTCTAACCACGCTTTTCTTCGTTTTCTTCCGTTCTAACTCTGCTTTACTTGGTTTTCCTCCGCTCTAACCCCGCTTTTCTTGGTTTTTCTCTGCTCTAACCCTGCTTTTCATCGTTTTTCTCCACTCTAACCATGCTTTTCTCGGATTTCT
This sequence comes from Coturnix japonica, assembly GCF_054131305.1. Taxonomy (NCBI): domain Eukaryota; kingdom Metazoa; phylum Chordata; class Aves; order Galliformes; family Phasianidae; genus Coturnix; species Coturnix japonica. The sequence continues at coordinate 34,978,301 of NC_140669.1, forward strand.
GCTGCTCTAACACGCTTTTCTTCGTTTTCTTCCGTTCTAACTCTGCTTTACTTGGTTTTCCTCGGCTCTAACCCCGCTTTTCTTGGTTTTCCTCCTTTCTAACCCCGCTTTTCTTGGTTTTCCTCCGCTCTAACTTCACTTTTCTTGGTTTTCCATTGCTCTAACCCCGCTTTTCTTGTTTTTCCTCAGCTCTAATCTCGCTTTTCATGGTTTATCTCCGCTCTAACCCAGCGTTTCATCGTTTTTCTCTACTCTAGCCATGCTTTTCTCTGATTTCTGCTGCTCTAACCACGATTTTCTTCGTTTTCTTCCGTTCTAACTCTGCTTAACTTGGTTTTCCTCCGCTCTAACCCCGCTTTTCTTGGTTTTCCTCCGCTATAACCCCACTTTTCTTGGTTTTCCTACGCTCTAATCCCGCTTTTCTTGGGTTTTCTCCGCTCTAACCCAGCTTTTCATCGTTTTTCTCCACTCTAACCATGCTTTTCTCGGATTTATGCTGCTCTAACACGCTTTTCTTCGTTTTCTTCCGTTCTAACTCTGCTTTACTTTGTTTTCCTCCGCTCTAACCCCGCTTTTCTTGGTTTTCCTCTGCTATAACCCCGCTTTTCTTAGTTTTCCTCTGCTATAACCCCGTTTTCTTGGATTTCCTACGCTCTAACCCCGCTTTTCTTGGTTTTCCTCTGCTCTAACTTCGCTTTTCTTGGTTTTCCTTTGCTCTAACCCTGCTTTTCTTGGTTTTCCTCCGCTCTAACCCCGCTTTGCTTGGTTTTCCTCCTTTCTAACCCCGCTTTTCTTGGTTTTCCTCCGCTCTATCCCAGCTTTTCTTGGTTTTCCTGTGCTCTAACCCCGCTTTTCTTGGTTTTCATCCGCTCTAACCCCGCTTTTCTTGGTTTTCATCCACTCTAACCCAGCTTTTCTTGGTTTTCCTCCGCTCTAACTTCACTTTTCTTGGTTTTCCATTGCACTAACCCAGCTTTTCTTGGTTTTCCTCCGCGCTAATCCCGCTGTTCATGGTTTATCTCCGTTCTAACCCAGCTTTTCATCGTTTTTCTCTACTCTAGCCATGCTTTTCTCGGATTTCTGCTGCTCTAACCACGCTTTTCTTCGTTTTCTTCCCTTCTAACTCTGCTTTACTTGGTTTTCCTCCGCTCTAACCCCACTTTTCTTGGTTTTCCTCTGCTATAACCCCGCTTTTCTTGGATTTCCTACGCTCCAACCCCGCTTTTCTTGATTTTCCTCCGCTCTAACTTCGCTTTTCTTGGTTTTCCTTTGCTCTAACCCTGCTTTTCTTGGTTTTCCTCCGCTCTAACCCCGCATTGCTTCACTTTCCTCCTTCCTAACCCCGCTTTTCTTGGTTTTCCTCCGCTCTATTTCAGCTTTTCTTGGTTTTCCTACGCTCTAACCCCGATTTTCTTGGTTTTCATCCGCTCTAAGCCCGCTTTTCTTGGTTTTCCTCCGCTCTAACCCCGCTTTTCTTGGTTTTCCTCTGCTATAACCCCGCTTTTCTTGGATTTCCTACGCTCTAACCCAGCTTTTCTTGGTTTTCCTCCGCACTAATTTCGCTTTTCTTGGTTTTCCTCCGCTCTAACTTCGCTTTTCTTGGTTTTCCTCCGCTCTAACCCCGCTTTTCTTGGTTTTCCTCCGCTCTAACCCCGCTTTTCTTGGTTTTCCTCCGCTCTATTACCACTTTTCTTGGTTTTCCTCCACTCTAACCCCGCTTTTCTTGGATTTCATCCGCTCTAACCCCGCTTTTCTTGGTTTTCCTCCTTTCTAACCCCGCTTTTCTTGGTTTTCCTCCGCTCTAACTTCACTTTTCTTGGTTTTCCATTGCTCTAACCCCGCTTTTCTTGGTTTTCCTCAGCTCTTATCCCGCTTTTCATGGTTTATCTCTGCTCTAACCCAGCTTTTCATCGTTTTTCTCTACTCTAGCCATGCTTTTCTCTGATTTCTGCTGCTCTAACCACGCTTTTCTTCATTTTCTTTCGTTCTAACTTTGCTTTACTTGGTTTTCCTCCGCTCTAACCGCGGTTTTCTTGGTTTTCCTCCGCTATAACCCCACTTTTCTTGGTTTTCCTACGCTCTAATCCCGCTTTTCTTGGGTTTTCTCCACTCTAACCCAGCTTTTCATCGTTTTTCTCCACTCTAACCATGCTTTTCTCGGATTTCTGCTGCTCTAACACGCTTTTCTTAGTTTTCTTCCGTTCTAACTCTGCTTTACTTTGTTTTAATCCGCTCTAACCCCGCTTTTCTTGGTTTTCCTCTGCTATAACCCCGCTTTTCTTGGTTTTCCTCCGCTCTAACTTCGCTTTACTTGGTTTTCCTCCGCTCTAACCCCGCTTTTCTTGGTTTTCCTCCGCTATAACCCCACTTTTCTTGGTTTTCCTACGCTCTAATCCCGCTTTTCTTGGGTTTTCTCCACTCTAGCCCAGCTTTTCATCGTTTTTCTCCACTCTAACCATGCTTTTCTCGGATTTCTGCTGCTCTAACACGCTTTTCTTAGTTTTCTTCCGTTCTAACTCTGCTTTACTTTGTTTTCCTCCGCTCTAACCCCGCTTTTCTTGGTTTTAATACACTCTAACCCCGCTTTTCTTGGTTTTCCTCTGCTATAACCCCGCTTTTCTTGGTTTTCCTACGCTCTAACCCAGCTTTTCTTGGTTTTCCTCCGCTCTAACTTCGCTTTTCTTGGTTTTCCTTTCCTCTAACCCTGCTTTTCTTGGTTTTCCTCCGCACTAACCCCGCTTTTCTTGGTTTTCCTCCTTTCTAACCCCGCTTTTCTTGGTTTTCCTCCGCTCTATCACCACTTTTCTTGGTTTTCCTCCACTCTAACCTCGCTTTTCTTGGTTTTCATCCGCTCTAACCCAGCTTTTCATGGTTTTTCTCCACTCTAACCCAGCTTTTCTTGGTTTTCCTCCGCTCTAACTTCACTTTTCTTGGTTTTCCATTGCTCTAACCCCGCTTTTCTTGGTTTTCCTCCGCGCTAATCCCGCTGTTCATGGTTTATCTCCGTTCTAACCCAGCTTTTCATCGTTTTTCTCTACTCTAGCCATGCTTTTCTCGGATTTCTGCTGCTCTAACCACGCTTTTCTTCGTTTTCTTCCGTTCTAACTCTGCTTTACTTGGTTTTCCTCCGCTCTAACCCCGCTTTTCTTGGTTTTTCTCGGCTCTAACCCTGCTTTTCATCGTTTTTCTCCACTCTAACCATGCTTTTCTCGGATTTCTGCTGCTCTAACACGCTTTTCTTCGTTTTCTTCCGTTCTAACTCTGCTTTACTTGGTTTTCCTCGGCTCTAACCCCGCTTTTCTTGGTTTTCCTCCTTTCTAACCCCGCTTTTCTTGGTTTTCCTCCGCTCTAACTTCACTTTTCTTGGTTTTCCATTGCTCTAACCCCGCTTTTCTTGTTTTTCCTCAGCTCTAATCTCGCTTTTAATGGTTTATCTCCGCTCTAACCCAGCGTTTCATCGTTTTTCTCTACTCTAGCCATGATTTTCTCTGATTTCTGCTGCTCTAACCACGATTTTCTTCGTTTTCTTCCGTTCTAACTCTGCTTTACTTGGTTTTCCTCCGCTCTAACCCCGCTTTTCTTGGTTTTCCTCCGCTATAACCCCACTTTTCTTGGTTTTCCTACGCTCTAATCCCGCTTTTCTTGGGTTTTCTCCGCTCTAACCCAGCTTTTCATCGTTTTTCTCCACTCTAACCATGCTTTTCTCGGATTTATGCTGCTCTAACACGCTTTTCTTCGTTTTCTTCCGTTCTAACTCTGCTTTACTTTGTTTTCCTCCGCTCTAACCCCGCTTTTCTTGGTTTTCCAGTGCTATAACCCCGCTTTTCTTAGTTTTCCTCTGCTATAACCCCGTTTTCTTGGATTTCCTACGCTCTAACCCAGCTTTTCTTGGTTTTCCTCCGCTCTAACTTCGCTTTTCTTGGTTTTCCTTTGCTCTAACCCTGCTTTTCTTGGTTTTCCTCCGCTCTAACCCCGCTTTGCTTGGTTTTCCTCCTTTCTAACCCCGCTTTTCTTGGTTTTCCTCCGCTCTATCCCAGCTTTTCTTGGTTTTCCTGTGCTCTAACCCCGCTTTTCTTGGTTTTCATCCGCTCTAACCCCGCTTTTCTTGGTTTTCATCCACTCTAACCCAGCTTTTCTTGGTTTTCCTCCGCTCTAACTTCGCTTTTCTTGGTTTTCCTTTGCTCTAACCCTGCTTTTCTTGGTTTTCCTCCGCTCTAACCCCGCATTGCTTCACTTTCCTCCTTCCTAACCCCGCTTTTCTTGGTTTTCCTCCGCTCTATTTCAGCTTTTCTTGGTTTTCCTACGCTCTAACCCCGATTTTCTTGGTTTTCATCCGCTCTAACCCCGCTTTTCTTGGTTTTCCTCCGCTCTAACCCCGCTTTTCTTGGTTTTCCTCTGCTATAACCCCGCTTTTCTTGGATTTCCTACGCTCTAACCCAGCTTTTCTTGGTTTTCCTCCGCACTAATTTCGCTTTTCTTGGTTTTCCTCCGCTCTAACTTCGCTTTTCTTGGTTTTCCTCCGCTCTAACCCCGCTTTTCTTGGTTTTCCTCCGCTCTAACCCCGCTTTTCTTGGTTTTCCTCCGCTCTATTACCACTTTTCTTGGTTTTCCTCCACTCTAACCCCGCTTTTCTTGGTTTTCATCCGCTCTAACCCCGCTTTTCTTGGTTTTCCTCCTTTCTAACCCCGCTTTTCTTGGTTTTCCTCCGCTCTAACTTCACTTTTCTTGGTTTTCCATTGCTCTAACCCCGCTTTTCTTGGTTTTCCTCAGCTCTTATCCCGCTTTTCATGGTTTATCTCTGCTCTAACCCAGCTTTTCATCGTTTTTCTCTACTCTAGCCATGCTTTTCTCTGATTTCTGCTGCTCTAACCACGCTTTTCTTCATTTTCTTTCGTTCTAACTTTGCTTTACTTGGTTTTCCTCCGCTCTAACCCCGCTTTTCTTGGTTTTCCTCCGCTATAACCCCACTTTTCTTGGTTTTCCTACGCTCTAATCCCGCTTTTCTTGGGTTTTCTCCACTCTAACCCAGCTTTTCATCGTTTTTCTCCACTCTAACCATGCTTTTCTCGGATTTCTGCTGCTCTAACACGCTTTTCTTAGTTTTCTTCCGTTCTAACTCTGCTTTACTTTGTTTTAATCCGCTCTAACCCCGCTTTTCTTGGTTTTCCTCTGCTATAATCCCGCTTTTCTTGGTTTTCCTCCGCTCTAACTTCGCTTTTCTTGGTTTTCCTCCGCTCTAACTTCGCTTTTCTTGGTTTTCCTTTCCTCTAACCCTGCTTTTCTTGGTTTTCCTCCGCATTAACCCCGCTTTTCTTGGTTTTCCTCCTTTCTAACCCCGCTTTTCTTGGTTTTCCTCCGCTCTATCACCAATTTCTTGGTTTTCCTCCACTCTAACCTCGCTTTTCTTGGTTTTCATCCGCTCTAACCCCGCTTTTCTTCGTTTTCCTCCTTTCTAACCCCGCTTTTCTTGGTTTTCCTCCGCTCTAACTTCACTTTTCTTGGTTTTCCATTGCTCTAACCCCGCTTTTCTTGGTTTTCCTCCGCGCTAATCCCGTTGTTCATAGTTTATCTCCGTTCTAACCCAGCTTTTCATCGTTTTTCTCTACTCTAGCCATGCTTTTCTCGGATTTCTGCTGCTCTAAACACGCTTTTCTTCGTTTTCTTCCGTTCTAACTTTGCTTTACTTGGTTTTCCTCCGCTCTAACCCCGCTTTTCTTGGTTTTTCTCCGCTCTAACCCTGCTTTTCATCGTTTTTTTCCACTCTAAACATGCTTTTCTCGGATTTCTGCTGCTCTAACACGCTTTTCTTCGTTTTCTTCCGTTCTAACTCTGCTTTACTTGGTTTTCCTCGGCTCTAACCCCGCTTTTCTTGGTTTTCCTACGCTCTAACACCACTTTTCTTGGTTTTCCTCTGCTCTATCACCGCTTTTCTTGGTTTTCCTCCGCTCTAACCCAGCTTTTCTTTGTTTTCCTTTTCTCTAACCCTGCTTTTCTTGGTTTTTCTCCGCTCTAACCCCGCTTTTCTTGTTTTTCCTCCGCTCTATCACCGCTTTTCTTGGTTTTTCTCCGCTCTAACCCCGTTTCTCTTGGTTTTCCTCTGCTCTAACACCGCTTTTCTTGGTTTTCCTTTGCTCTAACCCCGCTTTTCTTGGTTTTCCTCCGCACTAACCCCTCTTTTCTTGGTTTTCCTCCGCACTAACCCCCCTTTTTTGGTTTTTCTCCACTCTAACCCAGCTTTTCATGGTTTTTCTCCACTCTAACCATACTTTTCTCATATTTCTGCTGCTCTAACCGCGCTTTTCTTCGTTTTCTTCCTCTAATTTTTTTTTTCTTGGTTTTCCTCCGCTCTAACCTAGTTTTTCTTTGTTATCCTCCGCTCTAACCCCGCTTTTCTTGGTTTTCATCCGCTCTAACCCCGCTTTGCTTGGTTTTCCTCCTCTCTAACCCTGCTTTTCTGTGTTTTCCTCCGCACTAACTTCACTTTTCTTGGTTTTCCATTGCTCTAACCCCGCTTTTCTTGGTTTTCCTACGCTCTAATCCCTCTTTTCTTGGTTTTTCTTCGCTCTAACCCAGCTTTTCATCGTTTTTCTCCACTCTAACCATGCTTTTCTCGGATTTCTGCTGCTCTAACACGCTTTTCTTCGTTTTCTTCCGTTCTAACTCTGCTTTACTTGGTTTTCCTCCGCTCTAACCCCGCTTTTCTTAGTTTTCCTCCGCTCTAACCCCGCTTTTCTTAGTTTTCCTCCGCTCTAACCCCGCTTTTCTTGGTTTTCCTCTGCTCTAACATCGCTTTTCTTGGTTTTCCTTTGCTCTAACCCTGCTTTTCTTGGTTTTCCTCCGCTCTAACCCCGCTTTTCTTGGTTTTCCTCCTTTCTAACCCCGCTTTTCTTGGTTTTCCTCCGCTCTATCACCACTTTTCTTGGTTTTCCTTCACTCTAACCCCGCTTTTCTTGGTTTTCATCCGCTCTAACCCCGCTTTTCTTGGTTTTCCTCCTTTCTATCCCCGCTTTTCTTGGTTTTCCTCCGCTCTAACCTAGTTTTTCCTGGTTATCCTCCGCTCTATCCCCGCTTTTCTTGGTTTTCATCCGCTCTAGCCCCGCTTTTCTTTGTTTTCCTCCTCTCTAACCCTGCTTTTCTGTGTTTTCCTCCGCTCTAACTTCACTTTTCTTGGTTTTCCATTGCTCTAACCCCGCTTTTCTTGGTTTTCCTACGCTCTAATCCCTCTTTTCTTGGTTTTTCTCCGCTCTAACCCAGCTTTTCATCGTTTTTCTCCACTCTAACCATGCTTTTCTCGGATTTCTGCTGCTCTAACACGCTTTTCTTCGTTTTCTTCCGTTCTAACTCTGCTTTACTTGGTTTTCCTCCGCTCTAACCCCGCTTTTCTTAGTTTTCCTCCACTCTAACCTTGCTTTTCTTGGTTTTCCTCTGCTATAACCCCGCTTTTCTTGGTTTTCCTACGCTCTAACCCAGCTTTTCTTGGTTTTCCTCCGCTCTAACTTCGCTTTTCTTCGTTTTCCTTTGCTCTAACCCTGCTTTTCTTGGTTTTCCTCCGCTCTAACCCCGCTTTTCTTGGTTTTCCTCCGCTCTAACCCCGCTTTTCTTGGTTTTCCTTCGCTCTATCACCACTTTTCTTGGTTTTCCTCCACTCTAACCCCTCTTTTCTTGGTTTTCATCCGCTCTAACCCCGCTTTTCTTGGTTTTCCTCCTTTCTAACCCCGCTTTTCTTGGTTTTCCTCCGCTCTAACTTCACTTTTCTTGGTTTTCCATTGATCTAACCCCGCCTTTCTTGGTTTTCCTCCGCTCTAATCCCGCTTTTCATGGTTTATCTCCGTTCTAACCCAGCTTTTCATCGTTTTTCTCTACTCTAGCCCTGCTTTTCTCGGATTTCTGCTGCTCTAACCACGCTTTTCTTCGTTTTCTTCGGTTCTAACTCTGCTTTACTTGGTTTTCCTCCGCTCTAACCCCGCTTTTCATGGTTTTCCTCCGCTATAACCCCGCTTTTCTTGGTTTTCCTACGCTCTAATCCCACTTTTCTTGGTTTTTCTCCGCTCTAACCCTGCTTTTCATCGTTTTTCTCCACTCTAACCGTGCTTTTCTCGGATTTGTGCTGCTCTAACACGCTTTTCTTCGTTTTCTTCCGTTCTAACTCTGCTTTACTTGGTTTTCCTCCGCTCTAACCCCACTTTTCTTGGTTTTCCTCCGCTCTAACCCCGCTTTTCTTGGTTTTCCTCTGCTATAACCCCGCTTTTCTTGGATTTCCTACGCTCTAACCCAGCTTTTCTTGGTTTTCCTCCGCTCTAACTTCGCTTTTCTTGGTTTTCCTTTGCTCTAACCCTGCTTTTCTTGGTTTTCCTCCGCTCTGTTTCAGCTTTTCTTGGTTTTCCTTTGCTCTAACCCTGCTTTTCTTGGTTTTCATCCGCTCTAACCCCGCTTTTCTTCGTTTTCCTTTGCTCTAACCCTGCTTTTCTTGGTTTTCCTCCGCTCTGTTTCAGCTTTTCTTGGTTTTCCTTTGCTCTAACCCCGCTTTTCTTGGATTTCCTACGCTCTAACCCAGCTTTTCTTGGTTTTCCTCCGCACTAACTTCGCTTTTCTTGGTTTTCCTCCGCTCTAACTTCGCTTTTCTTGGTTTTCCTCCGCTCTAACCCCGCTTTTCTTGGTTTTCCTCCTTTCTAACCCCGCTTTTCTTGGTTTTCCTCCGCACTATTACCACTTTTCTTGGTTTTCCTCCACTCTAACCCCTCTTTTCTTGGTTTTCATCCGCTCTAACCCCGCTTTTCTTGGCTTTCCTCCTTTCTAACCCCGCTTTTCTTGGTTTTCCTCCGCTCTAACTTCACTTTTCTTGGATTTTCATTGCTCTAACCCTGCTTTTCATCGTTTTTCTCCACTCTAGCCATGCTTTTTTCTGATTTCTGCTGCTCTAACCACGCATTTCTTCGTTTTCTTCCGTTCTAACTCTGCTTTCCTTGGTTTTCCTCCGCTCTAACCCCGCTTTTCTTGGTTTTCCTCCGCTCTAACTCCGCTTTTCTTGGATTTCCTCTGCTATAACCCCGCTTTTCTTGGATTTCCTACGCTCTAACCCAGCTTTTTTTGGTTTTCCTACGCTCTAACTTCGCTTTTCTTGGTTTTCCTCCGCTCTAACTTCGCTTTTCTTGGTTTTCCTCCACTCGAATCCCGCTTTTCTTGGTTTTCATCCACTCTAACCCCGCTTTTCTTGGTTTTCCTTTGCTCTAACCCTGCTTTTCTTGGTTTTCCTCCGCTCTGTTTCAGCTTTTCTTGGTTTTCCTTTGCTCTAACCCCGCTTTTCTTGGATTTCCTACGCTCTAACCCAGCTTTTCTTGGTTTTCCTCCGCACTAACTTCGCTTTTCTTGGTTTTCCTCCGCTCTAACTTCGCTTTTCTTGGTTTTCCTCCGCTCTAACCCCGCTTTTCTTGGTTTTCCTCCTTTCTAACCCCGCTTTTCTTGGTTTTCCTCCGCACTATTACGACTTTTCTTGGTTTTCCTCCACTCTAACCCCTCTTTTCTTGGTTTTCATCCGCTCTAACCCCGCTTTTCTTGGCTTTCCTCTTTTCTAACCCCGCTTTTCTTGGTTTTCCTCCGCTCTAACTTCACTTTTCTTGGATTTTCAATGCTCTAACCCTGCTTTTCATCGTTTTTCTCCACTCTAGCCATGCTTTTTTCTGATTTCTGCTGCTCTAACCACGCATTTCTTCGTTTTCTTCCGTTCTAACTCTGCTTTACTTGGTTTTCCTCCGCTCTAACCCCGCTTTTCTTGGTTTTCCTCCGCTCTAACTCCGCTTTTCTTGGATTTCCTCTGCTATAACCCCGCTTTTCTTGGATTTCCTACGCTCTAACCCAGCTTTTTTTGGTTTTCCTACTCTCTAACTTCGCTTTTCTTGGTTTTCCTCCGCTCTAACTTCGCTTTTCTTGGTTTTCCTCCACTCGAATCCCGCTTTTCTTGGTTTTCATCCACTCTAACCCCGCTTTTCTTGGTTTTCCTCCTTTCTAACCCCGCTTTTCTTGGTTTTCCTCCGCTCTAACTTCGCTTTTCTTGGTTTTCCTTTGCTCTAACCCTGCTTTTCTTGGTTTTCCTCCGCTCTAACCCCGCTTTTCTTGGTTTTCCTCCTTTCTAACCCCGCTTTTCTTGGTTTTCCTCCGCTCTAACTTCGCTTTTCTTGGTTTTCCTCCACTCTAACCCCGCTTTTCTTGGTTTTCATCCGCTCTAACCCCGCTTTTCTTGGTTTTCCTCCTTTCTAACCCCGATTTTCTTGGTTTTCCTCCGCTCTAACTTCACTTTTCTTGGTTTTCCATTGCTCTAACCCCGCTTTTCTTGGTTTTCCTCCGCTCTAATCCTGCTTTTCATGGTTTATCTCCGTTCTAACCCAGCTTTTCATCGTTTTTCTATACTCTAGCCATGCTTTTCTCGGATTTCTGCTGCTCTAACCATGCTTTTCTTCGTTTTCTTCCGTTCTAACTCTGCTTTACTTGGTTTTCCTCCGCTCTAACCCCGCTTTTCTTGGTTTTCCTCCGCTATAACCCCGCTTTTCTTGGTTTTCCTACGCTCTAATCCCACTTTTCTTGGTTTTACTCCGCTCTAACCCTGCTTTTCATCGTTTATCTCCACTCTAACCATGCTTTTCTCGGATTTGTGCTGCTCTAACATGCTTTTCTTCGTTTTCTTCCGTTCTAACTCTGCTTTACTTGTTTTCCTCTGCTCTAACCCCGCTTTTCTTGGTTTTCCTCCGCTCTAACCCCGCTTTTCTTGGTTTTCCTCTGCTATAACCCCGCTTTTCTTGGATTTCCTACGCTCAAACCCAGCTTTTCTTGGTTTTCCTCCGCTCTAACTTCGCTTTTCTTGGTTTTCCTTTGCTCTAACCCTGCTTTTCTTGGTTTTCCTCCGCTCTATTTCAGCTTTTCTTGGTTTTCCTTTGCTCTAACCCTGCTTTTCTTGGTTTTCGTCCGCTCTAACCCCGCTTTTCTTGGTTTTCCTCCGCTCTCACCCCGCTTTTCTTGGTTTTCCTCCGCTCTAACCCCGCTTTTCTTGGATTTCCTACGCTCTAACCCAGGTTTTTTTCTTGGTTTTCCTCCGCACTAACTTCGCTTTTCTTGGTTTTCCTCCGCTCTAACCCCGCTTTTCTTGGTTTTCCTCCGCTCTAACCCCGCTTTTCTTGGTTTTCCTCCTTTCTAACCCCGCTTTTCTTGGTTTTCCTCCGCTCTATTACCACTTTTCTTGGTTTTCCTCCACTCTAACCCCTCTTTTCTTGGTTTTCATCCGCTCTAACCCCGCTTTTCTTGGTTTTCCTCCTTTCTAACCCCACTTTTCTTGGTTTTCCTCCGCTCTAACTTCACTTTTCTTGGTTTTTCATTGCTCTAACCCTGCTTTTCATCGTTTTTCTCCACTCTAGCCATGCCTTTTTCTGATTTCTGCTGCTCTAACCACGCATTTCTTCGTTTTCTTCCGTTCTAACTCTGCTTTTCTTGGTTTTCCTCCGCTCTAACCCCGCTTTTATTGGTTTTCCTCTGCTATAACCCCGCTTTTCTTGGATTTCCTACGCTCTAACCCAGCTTTTTTTGGTTTTCCTACGCTCTAACTTCGCTTTTCTTGGTTTTCCTTCGCCCTAACCTTGCTTTTCTTGGTTTTCCTCCGCTCTAACCCCGCTTTTCTTGGTTTTCCTCCACTCTATCTTCGCTTGTCTTGGTTTTCCTTTCCTCTAACCCTTCTTTTCTTGGTTTTTCTCCGCTCTAACCACGCTTTTATTGGTTTTCCTCCTCTCTATCACCGCTTTTCGTGCTTTTCCTACGCTCTATCACCACTTTTCTTGTTTTTCCTCCGCTCTATCACCGCTTTTCGTGCTTTTCCTACGCTCTATCACCACTTTTCTTGGTTTTCCTCCGCTCTATCACCGCTTTTCTTGGTTTTCCTCCGCTCTAACACCACTTTTCTTGGTTTTCCTCGGCTCTATCACCGCTTTTCTTGGTTTTCCTACGCTCTTACACCACTTTTCTTGGTTTTCCTCCGCTCTATCACCGCTTTTCTTGGTTTTTCTCCGCTCTAACCCCGCTTTTCTTGGTTTTCCTCCGCTCTATCACCGCTTTTCATGGTTTTTCTCCGCTCTAACCCTGTTTCTCTTGGTTTTCATCCGCTCTAACCCCGCTTTTCTTGGTTTTCCTCCGCACTAACCCCGCTTTTCTTGTTTTTCCTCCGCACTAACCCCGCTTTTTTGGTTTTTCTCCACTCTAACCCAGCTTTTCATGGTTTTTCTCCACTCTAACCATGCTTTTCTCATATTTCTGCTGCTCTAACCGCGCTTTTCTTCGTTTTCTTACTCTAATTTTTTTTTCTTATTTTTCCTCCACTCTAAACTAGTTTTTCTTGGTTATCCTCCGCCCTAACCCCGCTTTTCTTGGTTTTCCTCCGCTCTAACCCCGCTTTTCTTGGTTTTCCTCCTCTCTAACCCTGCTTATCTGTGTTTTCCTCCACTCTAACTTCACTTTTCTTGGTTTTCCGTTGCTCTAACCCCGCTTTTCTTGGTTTTCCTCCACTCTAACCCCGCTTTTCTTGGTTTTCCTCCACTCTAACCCCGCTTTTCTTGGTTTTCCTCCTTTCTAACCCCGCTTTTCTTGGTTTTCCTTTGCACTAACCCCGCTTTTCTTGGTTTTCCTCCTTTCTAACCCCGCTTTTCTTGGTTTTCATCCGCTCTAACCCCGCTTTTCTTGGTTTTCCTCCTTTCTAACCCCGCTTTTCTTGGTTTTCCTCCGCTCTAACTTCACTTTTCTTGGTTTTCCATTGCTCTAACCCCGCTTTTCTTGGTTTTCCTCCGCTCTAATCCCGCTTTTCATGGTTTATCTCCGTTCTAACCCAGCTTTTCATCGTTTTTCTCTACTCTAGCCATGCTTTTCTCGGATTTCTGCTGCTCTAACCACGCTTTTCTTCGTTTTCTTTGGTTCTAACTCTGCTTTACTTGGTTTTCCTCCGCTCTAACCCCTCTTTTCTTGGTTTTCCTCCGTTATAACCCCGCTTTTCTTGGTTTTCCTACGCTCTAATCCCGCTTTTCTTGGTTTTTCTCCGCTCTAACCCTGCTTTTCATCGTTTTTCTCCACTCTAACCATGCTTTTCTCGGATTTGTGCTGCTCTAACACGCTTTTCTTCGTTTTCTTCCGTTCTAACTCTGCTTTACTTGGATTTCCTACGCTCTAACCCCGCTTTTCTTGGTTTTCCTCCGCTCTAACCCCGCTTTTCTTGATTTTCCTTTGCTCTAACCCTGCTTTTCTTGGTTTTCCTCCGCTCTAACCCCGCATTGCTTCGTTTTCCTCCTTCCTAACCCCGCTTTTCTTGGTTTTCCTCCGCTCTATTTCAGCTTTTCTTGGTTTTCCTACGCTCTAACCCCGCTTTTCTTGGTTTTCATCCGCTCTAACCCCGCTTTTCTTGGTTTTCCTCCGCTCTAACCCCGCTTTTCTTGGTTTTCCTCTGCTATAACCCCGCTTTTCTTGGATTTCCTACGCTCTAACCCAGCTTTTCTTGGTTTTCCTCCGCTCTAACTTCGCTTTTCTTGGTTTTCCTCCGCTCTAACCCCGCTTTTCTTGGTTTTCCTCCTTTCTAACCCCGCTTTTCTTGGTTTTCCTCCGCTCTATTACCACTTTTCTTGGTTTTCCTCCACTCTAACCCCGCTTTTCTTGGTTTTCATCCGCTCTAACCCCGCTTTTCTTGGTTTTCCTCCTTTCTAACCCCGCTTTTCTTGGTTTTCCTCAGCTCTAACTTCACTTTTCTTGGTTTTCCATTGCTCTAACCCCGCTTTTCTTGGTTTTCCTCCGCTCTAATCACGCTTTTCAAGGTTTATCTCCGCTCTAACCCAGCTTTTCATCGTTTTTCTCTACTCTAGCCATGCTTTTCTCTGATTTCTGCTGCTCTAACCACGCATTTCTTCGTTTTCTTCCGTTCTAACTCTGCTTTACTTGGTTTTCCTCCGCTCTAACCCCGCTTTTCTTGGTTTTCCTCCGCTCTAACCCCGCTTTTATTGGTGTTCCTCCGCTATAACCCCGCTTTTCTTGGATTTCCTACACTCTAACCCAGCTTTTTCATCGTTTTTCTCCACTCTAACTTCGCTTTTCTTGGTTTTCCTCCGCTCTAACTTCGCTTTTCTTGGTTTTCCTCCGCTCTCACCCCGCTTTACTTGGTTTTCCTCCGCTCTAACCTCGCTTTTCTTGGTTATCCTCCGCTCTAACCCCGCTTTTCTTGGTTTTACTCCACTCTAACCCCGCTTTTCTTGGTTTTCCTTCGCTCTAACCTTGCTTTTCTTGGTTTTCCTCCGCTCTAACCCCGCATTTCTTGGTTTTCCTTTGCTCTAACCCTGCTTTTCTTGGTTTTCCTCCTCTCTATCACCGCTTTTCGTGCTTTTCCTACGCTCTATCACCACTTTTCTTGGTTTTCCTCCGCTCTATCACCGCTTTTCTTGGTTTTCCTACGCTCTAACACCACTTTTCTTGGTTTTCCTCCGCTCTATCACCGCTTTTCTTGGTTTTTCTCCGCTCTAACCCCGCTTTTTTTGGTTTTCCTCCGCTCTATCACCACTTTTCTTGGTTTTTCTCCGCTCTAACCCCGTTTCTCTTGGTTTTCCTCTGCTCTAACACCGCTTTTCTTGGTTTTCCTTTGCTCTAACCCCGCTTTTCTTGGTTTTCCTCCGCACTAACCCCTCTTTTCTTGGTTTTCCTCCGCACTAACCCCGCTTTTTTGGTTTTTCTCCACTCTAACCCAGCTTTTCATGGTTTTTCTCCACTCTAACCATGCTGTTCTCATATTTCTGGTGCTCTAACCGCGCTTTTCTTCGTTTTCTTCCTCTAATTTTTTTTCTTGGTTTTCCTTCGCTCTAACCTAGTTTTTCTTGGTTATCCTCCGCTCTAACCCCGCTTTTCTTAGTTTTCATCCGCTCTAACCCCGCTTTTCTTGGTTTTCCTCCTCTCTAACCCTGCTTTTCTGTGTTTTCCTCCGCTCTAACTTCACTTTTCTTGGTTTTCCATTGCTCTAACCCCGCTTTTCTTTGTTTTCCTACGCTCTAACCCCTCTTTTCTTGGTTTTTCTCCGCTGTAACCCAGCTTTTCATCGTTTTTCTCCACTCTAACCATGCTTTTCTCGGATTTCTGCTGCTCTAACACGCTTTTCTTCGTTTTCTTCCGTTCTAACTCTGCTTTACTTGCTTTTCCTCCGCTCTAACCCCGCTTTTCTTGGTTTTAATCCGCTCTAACCCCGCTTTTCTTGGTTTTCCTCTGCTATAACCCCGCTTTTCTTGGTTTTCCTACGCTCTAACCCAGCTTTTCTTGGTTTTCCTCCGCTCTAACCCCGCTTTTCTTGGTTTTCCTTTGCTCTAACCCTGCTTTTCTTGGTTTTCCTCCGCACTAACCCCGCTTTTCTTGGTTTTCCTCCTTTCTAACCCCGCTTTTCTTGGTTTTCCACCGCTCTATCACCACTTTTCTTTGTTTTCCTCCACTCTAACCCCGCTTTTCTTGGTTTTCATCCGCTCTAACCCCGCTTTTCTTGGTTTTCCTCCTTTCAAACCCCGCTTTTCTTGGTTTTCCTCCGCTCTAACTTCACTTTTCTTGGTTTTCCATTGCTCTAACCCCGCTTTTCTTGGTTTTCCTCCGCGCTAATCCCGCTGTTCATGGTTTATCTCCGTTCTAACCCAGCTTTTCATCGTTTTTCTCTACTCTAGCCATGCTTTTCTCGGATTTCTGCTGCTCTAACCACGCTTTTCTTCGTTTTCTTCCCTTCTAACTCTGCTTTACTTGGTTTTCCTCCGCTCTAACCCCGCTTTTCTTGGTTTTTCTCCGCTCTAACCCTGCTTTTCATCGTTTTTCTCCACTCTAACCATGCTTTTCTCGGATTTCTGCTGCTCTAATACGCTTTTCTTCATTTTCTTCCGTTCTAACTCTGCTTTACTTGGTTTTCCTCGGCTCTAACCCCGCTTTTCTTGGTTTTCATCCGCTCTAACCCCGCTTTTCTTGGTTTTCCTCTGCTATAACCCCGCTTTTCTTGGATTTCCTACGCTCTAACCCCGCTTTTCTTGATTTTCCTCCGCTCTAACTTCGCTTTTCTTGGTTTTCCTTTGCTCTAACCCTGCTTTTCTTGGTTTTCCTCCGCTCTAACCCCGCATTGCTTCGTTTTCCTCCTTCCTAACCCCGCTTTTCTTGGTTTTCCTCCGCTCTATTTCAGCTTTTCTTGGTTTTCCTACGCTCTAACCCCCTTTTCTTGGTTTTCATCCGCTCTAACCCCGCTTTTCTTGGTTTTCCTCCTCTCTAACCCCGCTTTTCTTGGTTTTCCTCTGCTATAACCCCGCTTTTCTTGGATTTCCTACGCTCTAACACAGCTTTTCTTGGTTTTCCTCCGCACTAACTTCTCTTTTCTTGGTTTTCCTCCGCTCTAACTTCGCTTTTCTTGGTTTTCCCCTGCTCTAACCCCGCTTTTCTTGGTTTTCCTCCTTTCTAACCCCGCTTTTCTTGGTTTTCCTCCGCTCTATTACCACTTTTCTTGGTTTTCCTCCACTCTAACCCCGCTTTTCTTGGTTTTCATCCGCTCTAACCCCGCTTTTCTTGGTTTTCCTCCTTTCTAACCCCGCTTTTCTTGGTTTTCCTCCGCTCTAACTTCACTTTTCTTGGTTTTCCATTGTTCTAACCCCGCTTTTCTTGGTTTTCCTCAGCTCTAATCCCGCTTTTCATGGTTTATCTCCGCTCTAACCCAGCTTTTCATCGTTTTTCTCTACTCTAGCCATGCTTTTCTCTGATTTCTGCTGCTCTAACCTCGCTTTTCTTCGTTTTCTTCCGTTCTAACTCTGCTTTACTTTGTTTTCCTCCGCTCTAACCCCGCTTTTCTTGGCTTTCCTCCGCTATAACCCCACTTTTCTTGGTTTTCCTACGCTCTAATCCCGCTTTTCTTGGGTTTTCTCCGCTCTAACCCAGCTTTTCATCGTTTTTCTCCACTCTAACCATGCTTTTCTCGGATTTATGCTGCTCTAACACGCTTTTCTTCGTTTTCTTCCGTTCTAACTCTGCTTTACTTTGTTTTCCTCCGCTCTAACCCCGCTTTTCTTGGTTTCCTCTGCTATAACCCCGCTTTTCTTAGTTTTCCTCTGCTATAACCCCGTTTTCTTGGATTTCCTACGCTCTAACCCAGCTTTTCTTGGTTTTCCTCCGCTCTAACTTCGCTTTTCATGGTTTTCCTTTGCTCTAACCCTGCTTTTCTTGGTTTTCCTCCGCTCTAACCCCGCTTTGCTTGGTTTTCCTCCTTCCTAACCCCGCTTTTCCTGGTTTTCCTCCGCTCTATCCCAGCTTTTCTTGGTTTTCCTCTGCTCTAACCCTGCTTTTCTTGGTTTTCATCCGCTCTAACCCCGCTTTTCTTGGTTTTCCTCCGCTCTAACCCCGCTTTTCTTGGTTTTCCTCTGCTATAACCCCGCTTTTCTTGGATTTCCTCCGCTCTAACCCAGCTTTTCTTGGTTTTCCTCCGCACTAATTTCGCTTTTCTGGGTTTTCGTCCGCTCTAACTTCGCTTTTCTTGGTTTTTCTCCGCTCTAACCCCGCTTTTCTTGGTTTTCCTCCTTTCTAACCCCGCTTTTCTTGGTTTTCCTCCGCTCTATCACCACTTTTCTTGGTTTTCCTCCACTCTAACCCCGCTTTTCTTGGTTTTCATCCGCTCTAACCCCGCTTTTCTTGGTTTTCCTCCTTTCTAACCCCGCTTTTCTTGGTTTTCCTCCGCTCTAACTTCACTTTTCTTGGTTTTCCATTGCTCTAACCCCGCTTTTCTTGGTTTTCCTCAGCTCTAATCCCGCTTTTCATGGTTTATCTCCGCTCTAACCCAGCTTTTCATCGTTTTTCTCTACTCTAGCCATGCTTTTCTCTGATTTCTGCTGCTCTAACCACGCTTTTCTTCGTTTTCTTCCGTTCTAACTCTGCTTTACTTGGTTTTCCTCCGCTCTAACCCCGCTTTTCTTGGTTTCCTCCGCTATAACCCCACTTTTCTTGGTTTTCCTACGCTCTAATCCCGCTTTTCTTGGGTTTTCTCCGCTCTAACCCAGCTTTTCATCGTTTTTCTCCACTCTAACCCTGCTTTTCTCGGATTTCTGCTGCTCTAACACGCTTTTCTTCGTTTTCTTCCGTTCTAACTCTGCTTTTCATGCTTTCCCTCCTCTCTAACCCCGCTTTTCTTGGTTTTCCTCCGCTCTAACCCCGCTTTTCTTGGTTTTCCTCTGCTATAACCCCGCTTTTCTTAGTTTTCCTCTGCTATAACCCCGTTTTCTTGAATTTCCTACGCTCTAACCCAGCTTTTCTTGGTTTTCCTCCGCTCTAACTTCGCTTTTCTTGGTTTTCCTTTGCTCTAACCCTGCTTTTCTTGGTTTTCCTCCGCTCTAACCCCGCTTTGCTTGGTTTTCCTCCTTTCTAACCCCGCTTTTCTTGGTTTTCCTCCGCTCTATCCCAGCTTTTCTTGGTTTTCCTCTGCTCTAACCCCGCTTTTCTTGGTTTTCATCCTCTTTAACCCCGCTTTTCTTGGTTTTCATCCGCTCTAACCCCGCTTTTCTTGGTTTTCCTCCTCTCTAACCCTGCTTTTCTGTGTTTTCCTCCACTCTATCACCACTTTTCTTGGTTTTCCATTGCTCTAACCCCGCTTTTCCTTGTTTTCCTACGCTCTAATCCGTCTTTTCTTGGATTTCCCCGCTCTAACCCAGCTTTTCATCGTTTTTCTCCACTCTAACCATGCTTTTCTCGGATTTCTGCTGCTCTAACACGCTTTTCTTCGTTTTCTTCCGTTCTAACTCTGCTTTTCATGCTTTTCCTCCGCTCTAACCCCGCTTTTCTTGGTTTTCCTCCGCTCTAACCCCGCTTTTCTTGGTTTTCCTCTGCTATAACCCCGCTTTTCTTGGTTTTCCTACGCTCTAATCCCGCTTTTCTTGGTTTTCCTCCGCTCTAACTTCGCTTTTCTTGGTTTTCCTCCTTTCTAACCCCGCTTTTCTTGGTTTTCCTCCGCACTAACCCCGCTTTTCTTGGTTTTCCTCCTTTCTAACCCCGCTTTTCTTGGTTTTCCTCCGCTCTAACTTCACTTTTCTTGGTTTTCCATTGCTCTAACCCCGCTTTTCTTGGTTTTCCTCCGCGCTAATCCCGCTTGTCATGGTTTATCTCCGTTCTAACCCAGCTTTTCATCGTTTTTCTCTACTCTAGCCATGCTTTTCTCGGATTTCTGCTGCTCTAACCACACTTTTCTTCGTTTTCTTCCCTTCTAACTCTGCTTTACTTGGTTTTCCTCCGCTCTAACCCCGCTTTTCTTGGTTTTCCTCTGCTATAACCCCGCTTTTCTTGGATTTCCTACGCTCCAACCCCGCTTTTCTTGATTTTCCTCCGCTCTAACTTCGCTTTTCTTGGTTTTCCTTTGCTCTAACCCTGCTTTTCTTGGTTTTCCTCCGCTCTAACCCCGCATTGCTTCAATTTCCTCCTTCCTAACCCCGCTTTTCTTGGTTTTCCTCCGCTCTATTTCAGCTTTTCTTGCTTTTCCTACGCTCTAACCCCGATTTTCTTGGTTTTCATCCGCTCTAACCCCGCTTTTCTTGGTTTTCCTCAGCCCTAACCCCGCTTTTCTTGGTTTTCCTCTGCTATAACCCCGCTTTTCTTGGATTTCCTACGCTCTAACCCAGCTTTTCTTGGTTTTCCTCCGCACTAATTTTGCTTTTCTTGGTTTTCCTCCGCTCTAACCCCGCTTTTCTTGGTTTTCCTCCGCTCTAACCCCGCTTTTCTTGGTTTTCCTATGCTCTATTACCACTTTTCTTGGTTTTCCTCCACTCTAACCCCGCTTTTCTTGGTTTTCATCCTCTTTAACCCCGCTTTTCTTGGTTTTCATCCGCTCTAACCCCGCTTTTCTTGGTTTTCCTCCTCTCTAACCCTGCTTTTCTGTGTTTTCCTCCGCTCTATCACCACTTTTCTTGGTTTTCCATTGCTCTAACCCCGCTTTTCCTTGTTTTCCTACGCTCTAATCCGTCTTTTCTTGGATTTCCCCGCTCTAACCCAGCTTTTCATCGTTTTTCTCCACTCTAACCATGCTTTTCTCGGATTTCTGCTGCTCTAACACGCTTTTCTTCGTTTTCTTCCGTTCTAACTCTTCTTTTCATGCTTTTCCTCGGCTCTAACCCCGCTTTTCTTGGTTTTCCTCCGCTCTAACCCCGCTTTTCTTGGTTTTCCTCTGCTATAACCCCGCTTTTCTTGGTTTTCCTACGCTCTAATCCCGCTTTTCTTGGTTTTCCTCCGCTCTAACTTCGCTTTTCTTGGTTTTCCTCCTTTCTAACCCCGCTTTTCTTGGTTTTCCTCCGCACTAACCCCGCTTTTCTTGGTTTTCCTCCTTTCTAACCCCGCTTTTCTTGGTTTTCCTCCGCTCTAACTTCACTTTTCTTGGTTTTCCATTGCTCTAACCCCGCTTTTCTTGGTTTTCCTCCGCGCTAATCCCGCTTTTCATGGTTTATCTCCGTTCTAACCCAGCTTTTCATCGTTTTTCTCTACTCTAGCCATGCTTTTCTCGGATTTCTGCTGCTCTAACCACACTTTTCTTCGTTTTCTTCCCTTCTAACTCTGCTTTACTTGGTTTTCCTCCGCTCTAACCCCACTTTTCTTGGTTTTCCTCTGCTATAACCCCGCTTTTCTTGGATTTCCTACGCTCCAACCCCGCTTTTCTTGATTTTCCTCCGCTCTAACTTCGCTTTTCTTGGTTTTCCTTTGCTCTAACCCTGCTTTTCTTGGTTTTCCTCCGCTCTAACCCCGCATTGCTTCACTTTCCTCCTTCCTAACCCCGCTTTTCTTGGTTTTCCTCCGCTCTATTTCAGCTTTTCTTGGTTTTCCTACGCTCTAACCCCGATTTTCTTGGTTTTCATCCGCTCTAACCCCGCTTTTCTTGGTTTTCCTCAGCCCTAACCCCGCTTTTCTTGGTTTTCCTCTGCTATAACCCCGCTTTTCTTGGATTTCCTACGCTCTAACCCAGCTTTTCTTGGTTTTCCTCCGCACTAATTTTGCTTTTCTTGGTTTTCCTCCGCTCTAACCCCGCTTTTCTTGGTTTTCCTCCGCTCTAACCCCGCTTTTCTTGGTTTTCCTATGCTCTATTACCACTTTTCTTGGTTTTCCTCCACTCTAACCCCGCTTTTCTTGGTTTTCATCCGCTCTAACCCCGCTTTTCTTGGTTTTCCTCCTTTCTAACCCCGCTTTTCTTGGTTTTCCTCCGCTCTAACTTCACTTTTCTTGGTTTTCCATTGCTCTAACCCCGCTTTTCTTGGTTTTCCTCAGCTCTAATCCCGCTTTTCATGGTTTATCTCCGCTCTAACCCAGCTTTTCATCGTTTTTCTCTACTCTAGCCATGCTTTTCTCTGATTTCTGCTGCTCTAACCACGCTTTTCTTCGTTTTCTTCCGTTCTAACTCTGCTTTACTTGGTTTTCCTCCGCTCTAACCCCGCTTTTCTTGGTTTCCTCCGCTATAACCCCACTTTTCTTGGTTTTCCTACGCTCTAATCCCGCTTTTCTTGGGTTTTTTCCGCTCTAACCCAGCTTTTCATCGTTTTTCTCCACTCTAACCCTGCTTTTCTCGGATTTCTGCTGCTCTAACACGCTTTTCTTCGTTTTCTTCCGTTCTAACTCTGCTTTTCATGCTTTCCCTCCGCTCTAACCCCGCTTTTCTTGGTTTTCCTCCGCTCTAACCCCGCTTTTCTTGGTTTTCCTCTGCTATAACCCCGCTTTTCTTAGTTTTCCTCTGCTATAACCCCGTTTTCTTGAATTTCCTACGCTCTAACCCAGCTTTTCTTGGTTTTCCTCCGCTCTAACTTCGCTTTTCTTGGGTTTCCTTTGCTCTAACCCTGCTTTTCTTGGTTTTCCTCCGCTCTAACCCCGCTTTGCTTGGTTTGAATCTGCTATAACCCCGCTTTTTTTGGATTTCCTCCGCTCTAACCCCGCTTTTCTTGGTTTTCCTCTGCTATAACCCCGCTTTTCTTAGTTTTCCTCTGCTATAACCCCGTTTTCTTGAATTTCCTACGCTCTAACCCAGCTTTTCTTGGTTTTCCTCCGCTCTAACTTCGCTTTTCTTGGTTTTCCTTTGCTCTAACCCTGCTTTTCTTGGTTTTCCTCCGCTCTAACCCCGCTTTGCTTGGTTTTCCTCTGCTATAACCCCGCTTTTCTTGGTTTTCCTCCGCTCTAACCCCGCTTTTCTTGGTTTTCCTCCTTTCTAACCCCGCTTTTCTTGGTTTTCCTCCGCTCTATCACCACTTTTCTTGGTTTTCCTCCACTCTAACCCCGCTTTTCTTGGTTTTCATCCGCTCTAACCCCGCTTTTCTTGGTTTTCCTCCTTTCTAACCCCGCTTTTCTTGGTTTTCCTCCGCTCTAACTTCACTTTTCTTGGTTTTCCATTGCTCTAACCCCGCTTTTCTTGGTTTTCCTCAGCTCTAATCCCGCTTTTCATGGTTTATCTCCGCTCTAACCCAGCTTTTCATCGTTTTTCTCTACTCTAGCCATGCTTTTCTCGGATTTCTGCTGCTCTAACCACGCTTTTCTTCGTTTTCTTCCGTTCTAACTCTGCTTTACTTGGTTTTCCTCCGCTCTAACCCAGCTTTTCTTGGTTTCCTCCGCTATAACCCCACTTTTCTTGGTTTTCCTACGCTCTAATCCCGCTTTTCTTGGGTTTTCTCCGCTCTAACCCAGCTTTTCATCGTTTTTCTCCACTCTAACCCTGCTTTTCTCGGATTTCTGCTGCTCTAACACGCTTTTCTTCGTTTTCTTCCGTTCTAACTCTGCTTTTCATGCTTTCCCTCCGCTCTAACCCCGCTTTTCTTGGTTTTCCTCCGCTCTAACCCCGCTTTTCTTGGTTTTCCTCTGCTATAACCCCGCTTTTCTTAGTTTTCCTCTGCTATAACCCCGTTTTCTTGAATTTCCTACGCTCTAACCCAGCTTTTCTTGGTTTTCCTCCGCTCTAACTTCGCTTTTCTTGGTTTTCCTTTGCTCTAACCCTGCTTTTCTTGGTTTTCCTCCGCTCTAACCCCGCTTTGCTTGGTTTTCCTCCTTTCTAACCCCGCTTTTCTTGGTTTTCCTCCGCTCTATCCCAGCTTTTCTTGGTTTTCCTCTGCTCTAACCCCGCTTTTCTTGGTTTTCATCCTCTTTAACCCCGCTTTTCTTGGTTTTCATCCGCTCTAACCCCGCTTTTCTTGGTTTTCCTCCTCTCTAACCCTGCTTTTCTGTGTTTTCCTCCGCTCTATCACCACTTTTCTTGGTTTTCCATTGCTCTAACCCCGCTTTTCCTTGTTTTCCTACGCTCTAATCCGTCTTTTCTTGGATTTCCCCGCTCTAACCCAGCTTTTCATCGTTTTTCTCCACTCTAACCATGCTTTTCTCGGATTTCTGCTGCTCTAACACGCTTTTCTTCGTTTTCTTCCGTTCTAACTCTTCTTTTCATGCTTTTCCTCCGCTCTAACCCCGCTTTTCTTGGTTTTCCTCCGCTCTAACCCCGCTTTTCTTGGTTTTCCTCTGCTATAACCCCGCTTTTCTTGGTTTTCCTACGCTCTAATCCCGCTTTTCTTGGTTTTCCTCCGCTCTAACTTCGCTTTTCTTGGTTTTCCTCCTTTCTAACCCCGCTTTTCTTGGTTTTCCTCCGCACTAACCCCGCTTTTCTTGGTTTTCCTCCTTTCTAACCCCGCTTTTCTTGGTTTTCCTCCGCTCTAACTTCACTTTTCTTGGTTTTCCATTGCTCTAACCCCGCTTTTCTTGGTTTTCCTCCGCGCTAATCCCGCTTTTCATGGTTTATCTCCGTTCTAACCCAGCTTTTCATCGTTTTTCTCTACTCTAGCCATGCTTTTCTCGGATTTCTGCTGCACTAACCACACTTTTCTTCGTTTTCTTCCCTTCTAACTCTGCTTTACTTGGTTTTCCTCCGATCTAACCCCGCTTTTCTTGGTTTTCCTCTGCTATAACCCCGCTTTTCTTGGATTTCCTACGCTCCAACCCCGCTTTTCTTGATTTTCCTCCGCTCTAACTTCGCTTTTCTTGGTTTTCCTTTGCTCTAACCCTGCTTTTCTTGGTTTTCCTCCGCTCTAACCCCGCATTGCTTCACTTTCCTCCTTCCTAACCCCGCTTTTCTTGGTTTTCCTCCGCTCTATTTCAGCTTTTCTTGGTTTTCCTACGCTCTAACCCCGATTTTCTTGGTTTTCATCCGCTCTAACCCCGCTTTTCTTGGTTTTCCTCAGCCCTAACCCCGCTTTTCTTGGTTTTCCTCTGCTATAACCCCGCTTTTCTTGGATTTCCTACGCTCTAACCCAGCTTTTCTTGGTTTTCCTCCGCACTAATTTTGCTTTTCTTGGTTTTCCTCCGCTCTAACCCCGCGTTTCTTGGTTTTCCTCCGCTCTAACCCCGCTTTTCTTGGTTTTCCTATGCTCTATTACCACTTTTCTTGGTTTTCCTCCACTCTAACCCCGCTTTTCTTGGATTTCATCCGCTCTAACCCCGCTTTTCTTGGTTTTCCTCCTTTCTAACCCCGCTTTTCTTGGTTTTCCTCCGCTCTAACTTCACTTTTCTTGGTTTTCCATTGCTCTAACCCCGCTTTTCTTGGTTTTCCTCAGCTCTAATCCCGCTTTTCATGGTTAATCTCTGCTCTAACCCAGCTTTTCATCGTTTTTCTCTACTCTAGCCATGCTTTTCTCTGATTTCTGCTGCTCTAACCACGCTTTTCTTCATTTTCTTCCGTTCTAACTCTGCTTTACTTGGTTTTCCTCCGCTCTAACCCCGCTTTTCTTGGTTTTCCTCCGCTATAACCCCACTTTTCTTGGTTTTCCTACGCTCTAATCCCGCTTTTCTTGGGTTTTCTCCGCTCTAACCCAGCTTTTCATCGTTTTTCTCCACTCTAACCATGCTTTTCTCGGATTTCTGCTGCTCTAACACGCTTTTCTTCGTTTTCTTCCGTTCTAACTCTGCTTTACTTTGTTTTCCTCCGCTCTAACCCCGCTTTTCTTGGTTTTAATCCGCTCTAACCCCGCTTTTCTTGGTTTTCCTCTGCTATAACCCCGCTTTTCTTGGTTTTCCTACGCTCTAACCCAGCTTTTCTTGGTTTTCCTCCGCTCTAACTTCGCTTTTCTTGGTTTTCCTTTCCTCTAACCCTGCTTTTCTTGGTTTTCCTCCGCACTAACCCCGCTTTTCTTGGTTTTCCTCCTTTCTAACCCCGCTTTTCTTGGTTTTCCTCCGCTCTATCACCACTTTTCTTGGTTTTCCTCCACTCTAACCTCGCTTTTCTTGGTTTTCATCCGCTCTAACCCCGCTTTTCTTGGTTTTCCTCTGATATAACCCCGCTTCTCTTGGTTTTCCTCCGCTCTAACTTCACTTTTCTTGGTTTTCCATTGCTCTAACCCTGCTTTTCTTGGTTTTCCTCCGCGCTAATCCCGCTGTTCATGGTTTATCTCCGTTCTAACCCAGCTTTTCATCGTTTTTCTCTACTCTAGCCATGCTTTTCTCGGATTTCTGCTGCTCTAACCACGCTTTTCTTCGTTTTCTTCCGTTCTAACTCTGCTTTACTTGGTTTTCCTCCGCTCTAACCCCGCTTTTCTTGGTTTTTCTCTGCTCTAACCCTGCTTTTCATCGTTTTTCTCCACTCTAACCATGCTTTTCTCGGATTTCTGCTGCTCTAACACGCTTTTCTTCGTTTTCTTCCGTTCTAACTCTGCTTTACTTGGTTTTCCTCGGCTCTAACCCCGCTTTTCTTGGTTTTCCTCCTTTCTAAACCCGCTTTTCTTGGTTTTCCTCCGCTCTAACTTCACTTTTCTTGGTTTTCCATTGCTCTAACCCCGCTTTTCTTGTTTTTCCTCAGCTCTAATCTCGCTTTTCATGGTTTATCTGCGCTCTAACCCAGCGTTTCATCGTTTTTCTCTACTCTAGCCATGCTTTTCTCTGATTTCTGCTGCTCTAACCACGCTTTTCTTCGTTTTCTTCCCTTCTAACTCTGCTTTACTTGGTTTTCCTCCAATCTAACACCGCTTTTCTTGGTTTTCCTCCGCTATAACCCCACTTTTCTTGGTTTTCCTACGCTCTAATCCCGCTTTTCTTGGGTTTTCTCCGCTCTAACCCAGCTTTTCATCGTTTTTCTCCACTCTAACCATGCTTTTCTCGGATTTATGCTGCTCTAACACGCTTTTCTTCGTTTTCTTCCGTTCTAACTCTGCTTTACTTTGTTTTCCTCCGCTCTAACCCCGCTTTTCTTGGTTTTCCTCTGCTATAACCCCGCTTTTCTTAGTTTTCCTCTGCTATAACCCCGTTTTCTTGGATTTCCTACGCTCTAACCCAGCTTTTCTTGGTTTTCCTCCGCTCTAACTTCGCTTTTCTTGGTTTTCCTTTGCTCTAACCCTGCTTTTCTTGGTTTTCCTCCGCTCTAACCCCGCTTTGCTTGGTTTTCCTCCTTTCTAACCCCGCTTTTCTTGGTTTTCCTCCGCTCTATCCCAGCTTTTCTTGGTTTTCCTGTGCTCTAACCCCGCTTTTCTTGGTTTTCATCCGCTCTAACCCCGCTTTTCTTGGTTTTCATCCACTCTAACCCCGCTTTTCTTGGTTTTCCTCCTCTCTAACCCTGCTTTTCTGTGTTTTCCTCCGCTCTAACTTCACTTTTCTTGGTGTTCCATTGCTCTAACCCCGCTTTTCTTTGTTTTCCTACGCTCTAATCCCTCTTTTCTTGGTTTTTCTCCGCTCTAACCCAGCTTTTCATCGTTTTTCTCCACTCTAACCATGCTTTTCTCGGATTTCTGCTGCTCTAACACGCTTTTCTTCGTTTTCTTCCGTTCTAACTCTGCTTTTCATGCTTTTCCTCCGCTCTAACCCCGCTTTTCTTGGTTTTCCTCCGCTCTAACCCCGCTTTGCTTGGTTTTCCTCTGCTATAACCCCGCTTTTCTTGGTTTTCCTACGCTCTAATCCCGCTTTTCTTGGTTTTCCTCCGCTCTAACTTCGCTTTTCTTGGTTTTCCTCCTTTCTAACCCCGCTTTTCTTGGTTTTCCTCCGCACTAACCCCGCTTTTCTTGGTTTTCCTCCTCTCTAACCCTGCTTTTCTGTGTTTTCCTCCGCTCTATCACCACTTTTCTTGGTTTTCCATTGCTCTAACCCCGCTTTTCTTGGTTTTCCTCCGCGCTAATCCCGCTTTTCATGGTTTATCTCCGTTCTAACCCAGCTTTTCATCGTTTTTCTCTACTCTAGCCATGCTTTTCTCGGATTTCTGCTGCTCTAACCACGCTTTTCTTCGTTTTCTTCCCTTCTAACTCTGCTTTACTTGGTTTTCCTCCGCTCTAACCCCGCTTTTCTTGGTTTTCCTCTGCTATAACCCCGCTTTTCTTGGATTTCCTACGCTCCAACCCCGCTTTTCTTGATTTTCCTCCGCTCTAACTTCACTTTTCTTGGTTTTCCTTTGCTCTAACCCTGCTTTTCTTGGTTTTCCTCCGCTCTAACCCCGCATTGCTTCACTTTCCTCCTTCCTAACCCCGCTTTTCTTGGTTTTCCTCCGCTCTATTTCAGCTTTTCATGGTTTTCCTACGCTCTAACCCCGATTTTCTTGGTTTTCATCCGCTCTAACCCCGCTTTTCTTGGTTTTCCTCCGCTCTAACCCCGCTTTTCTTGGTTTTCCTCTGCTATAACCCTGCTTTTCTTGGATTTCCTACGCTCTAACCCTGCTTTTCTTGGTTTTCCTCCGCACTAATTTCGCTTTTCTTGGTTTTCCATTGCTCTAACTCTGCTTTACTTGGTTTTCCTCGGCTCTAACCCCGCTTTTCTTGGTTTTCCTCCTTTCTAACCCCGCTTTTCTTGGTTTTCCTCCGCTCTATTACCACTTTTCTTGGTTTTCCTCCACTCTAACCCCGCTTTTCTTGGTTTTCATCCACTCTAACCCCGCTTTTCTTGGATTTCCTCCTTTCTAACACCGCTTTTCTTGGTTTTCCTCCGCTCTAACTTCACTTTTCTTGGTTTTCCATTGCTCTAACCCCGCTTTTCTTGGTTTTCCTCAGCTCTAATCCCGCTTTTCATGGTTTATCTCTGCTCTAACCCAGCTTTTCATCGTTTTTCTCTACTCTAGCCATGCTTTTCTCTGATTTCTGCTGCTCTAACCACGCTTTTCTTCATTTTCTTTCGTTCTAACTCTGCTTTACTTAGTTTTCCTCCGCTCTAACCCCGCTTTTCTTGGTTTTCCTCCGCTATAACCTCACTTTTCTTGGTTTTCCTACGCTCTAATCCCGCTTTTCTTGGGTTTTCTCCACTCTAACCATGCTTTTCTCGGATTTCTGCTGCTCTAACACGCTTTTCTTAGTTTTCTTCCGTTCTAACTCTGCTTTACTTTGTTTTAATCCGCTCTAACCCCGCTTTTCTTGGTTTTCCTCTGCTATAACCCCGCTTTTCTTGGTTTTCCTACGCTCTAACCCAGCTTTTCTTGGTTTTCCTCCGCTCTAACTTTGCTTTTCTTGGTTTTCCTTTCCTCTAACCCTGCTTTTCTTGGTTTTCCTCCGCACTAACCCCGCTTTTCTTGGTTTTCCTCCTTTCTAACCCCGCTTTTCTTGGTTTTCCTCCGCTCTATCACCACTTTTCTTGGTTTTCCTCCACTCTAACCTCGCTTTTCTTGGTTTTCATCCGCTCTAACCCCGCTTTTCTTGGTTTTCCTCCTTTCTAACCCCGCTTTTCTTGGTTTTCCTCCGCTCTAACTTCACTTTTCTTGGTTTTCCATTGCTCTAACCCCGCTTTTCTTGGTTTTCCTCCGCGCTAATCCCGCTGTTCATGGTTTATCTCCGTTCTAACCCAGCTTTTCATCGTTTTTCTCTACTCTAGCCATGCTTTTCTCAAATTTCTGCTGCTCTAAACACGCTTTTCTTCGTTTTCTTCCGTTCTAACTCTGCTTTACTTGGTTTTCCTCCGCTCTAACCCCGCTTTTCTTGGTTTTTCTCCGCTCTAACCCTGCTTTTCATCGTTTTTCTCCACTCTAACCATGCTTTTCTCGGATTTCTGCTGCTCTAACACGCTTTTCTTCGTTTTCTTCCGTTCTAACTCTGCTTTACTTGGTTTTCCTCGGCTCTAACCCCGCTTTTCTTGGTTTTCCTCCTTTCTAACCCCGCTTTTCTTGGTTTTCCTCCGCTCTAACTTCACTTTTCTTGGTTTTCTATTGCTCTAACCCCGCTTTTCTTGTTTTTCCTCAGCTCTAATCCCGCTTTTCATGGTTTATCTCCGCTCTAACCCAGCTTTTCATCGTTTTTCTCTACTCTAGCCATGCTTTTCTCTGATTTCTGCTGCTCTAACCACGCTTTTCTTCGTTTTCTTCCGTTCTAACTCTGATTTACTTGGTTTTCCTCCGCTCTAACCCCGCTTTTCTTGGTTTTCCTCCGCTATAACCCCACTTTTCTTGGTTTTCCTACGCTCTAATCCCGCTTTTCTTGGGTTTTCTCCGCTCTAACCCAGCTTTTCATCGTTTTTCTCCACTCTAACCATGCTTTTCTCGGATTTATGCTGCTCTAACACGCTTTTCTTCGTTTTCTTCCGTTCTAACTCTGCTTTACTTTGTTTTCCTCCTTCCTAACCCCGCTTTTCTTGGTTTTCCTCTGATATAACCCCGCTTTTCTTAGTTTCTTAGTTTTCCTCTGCTATAACCCCGTTTTCTTGGTTTTCCTCCTCTCTAACCCTGCTTTTCTTTTTTTTCCTCCGCTCTAACTTCACTTTTCTTGGTGTTCCATTGCTCTAACCCCGCTTTTCTTTGTTTTCCTACGCTCTAATCCCTCTTTTCTTGGTTTTTCTCCGCTCTAACCCAGCTTTTCATCGTTTTTCTCCACTCTAACCATGCTTTTCTCGGATTTCTGCTGCTCTAACACGCTTTTCTTCGTTTTCTTCCGTTCTAACTCTGCTTTTCATGCTTTTCCTCCGGTCTAACCCCGCTTTTCTTGGTTTTCCTCCGCTCTAACCCCGCTTTTCTTGGTTTTCCTCTGCTATAACCCCGCTTTTCTTGGTTTTCCTACGCTCTAATCCCGCTTTTCTTGGTTTTCCTCCGCTCTAACTTCGCTTTTCTTGGTTTTCCTCCTTTCTAACCCCGCTTTTCTTGGTTTTCCTCCGCTCTAACTTCGCTTTTCTTGGTTTTCCTCCTTTCTAACCCCGCTTTTCTTGGTTTTCCTCCGCTCTAACTTCACTTTTCTTGGTTTTCCATTGCTCTAACCCCGCTTTTCTTGGTTTTCCTCCGCTCTATCACCACTTTTCTTGGTTTTCCTCCACTCTAACCTCGCTTTTCTTGGTTTTCATCCGCTCTAACCCCGCTTTTCTTGGTTTTCCTCCTTTCTAACCCCGCTTTTCTTGGTTTTCCTCCGCTCTAACTTCACTTTTCTTGGTTTTCCATTGCTCTAACCCCGCTTTTCTTGGTTTTCCTCCGCGCTAATCCCGCTGTTCATGGTTTATTTCCGTTCTAACCCAGCTTTTCATCGTTTTTCTCTACTCTAGCCATGCTTTTCTCGGATTTCTGCTGCTCTAACCACGCTTTTCTTCGTTTTCTTCCGTTCTAACTCTGCTTTTCTTGGTTTTCCTCCGCTCTAACCCCGCTTTTCTTGGTTTTTCTCCGCTCTAACCCTGCTTTTCATCGTTTTTCTCCACTCTAACCATGCTTTTCTCGGATTTCTGCTGCTCTAACACGCTTTTCTTCGTTTTCTTCCGTTCTAACTCTGCTTTACTTGGTTTTCCTCCGCTCTAACCCCGCTTTTCTTGGTTTTCCTCCGCTATAACCCCACTTTTCTTGGTTTTCCTACGCTCTAATCCCGCTTTTCTTGGGTTTTCTCCGCTCTAACCCAGCTTTTCATCGTTTTTCTCCACTCTAACCATGCTTTTCTCGGATTTATGCTGCTCTAACACGCTTTTCTTCGTTTTCTTCCGTTCTAACTCTGCTTTTCTTGGTTTTCCTCCGCTCTAACTTCACTTTTCTTGGTTTTCCTCTGCTATAACCCCGCTTTTCTTAGTTTTCCTCTGCTATAACCCCGTTTTCTTGGATTTCCTACGCTCTAACCCAGCTTTTCTTGGTTTTCCTCCGCTCTAACTTCGCTTTTCTTGGTTTTCCTCTGCTCTAACATAGCTTTTCTTGGTTTTCCTCCGCTCTAACCCCGCTTTGCTTGGTTTTCCTCCTTCCTAACCCCGCTTTTCTTGGTTTTCCTCTGATATAACCCCGCTTTTCTTAGTTTCTTAGTTTTCCTCTGCTATAACCCCGTTTTCTTGGTTTTCCTCCTCTCTAACCCTGCTTTTCTTTTTTTTCCTTTGCTCTAACTTCACTTTTCTTGGTGTTCCATTGCTCTAAACCCGCTTTTCTTTGTTTTCCTACGCTCTAATCCCTCTTTTCTTGGTTTTTCTCCGCTCTAACCCAGCTTTTCATCGTTTTTCTCCACTCTAACCATGCTTTTCTCGGATTTCTGCTGCTCTAACACGCTTTTCTTCGTTTTCTTCCGTTCTAACTCTGCTTTTCATGCTTTTCCTCCGGTCTAACCCCGCTTTTCTTGGTTTTCCTCCGCTCTAACCCCGCTTTTCTTGGTTTTCCTCTGCTATAACCCCGCTTTTCTTGGTTTTCCTACGCTCTAATCCCGCTTTTCTTGGTTTTCCTCCGCTCTAACTTCGCTTTTCTTGGTTTTCCTCCTTTCTAACCCCGCTTTTCTTGGTTTTCCTCCGCTCTAACTTCGCTTTTCTTGGTTTTCCTCCTTTCTAACCCCGCTTTTCTTGGTTTTCCTCCGCTCTAACTTCACTTTTCTTGGTTTTCCATTGCTCTAACCCCGCTTTTCTTGGTTTTCCTCCGCTCTATCACCACTTTTCTTGGTTTTCCTCCACTCTAACCTCGCTTTTCTTGGTTTTCATCCGCTCTAACCCCGCTTTTCTTGGTTTTCCTCCTTTCTAACCCCGCTTTTCTTGGTTTTCCTCCGCTCTAACTTCACTTTTCTTGGTTTTCCATTGCTCTAACCCCGCTTTTCTTGGTTTTCCTCCACGCTAATCCCGCTGTTCATGGTTTATTTAAGTTCTAACCCAGCTTTTCATCGTTTTTCTCTACTCTAGCCATGCCTTTCTCGGATTTCTGCTGCTCTAACCACGCTTTTCTTCGTTTTCTTCCGTTCTAACTCTGCTTTACTTGGTTTTCCTCCGCTCTAACCCCGCTTTTCTTGGTTTTCCTCCGCTATAACCCCACTTTTATTGGTTTTCCTACGCTCTAATCCCGCTTTTCTTGGGTTTTCTCCGCTCTAACCCAGCTTTTCATCGTTTTTCTCCACTCTAACCATGCTTTTCTCGGATTTATGCTGCTCTAACACGCTTTTCTTCGTTTTCTTCCGTTCTAACTCTGCTTTTCTTGGTTTTCCTCCGCTCTAACTTCACTTTTCTTGGTTTTCCTCTGCTATAACCCCGCTTTTCTTAGTTTTCCTCTGCTATAACCCCGTTTTCTTGGATTTCCTACGCTCTAACCCAGCTTTTCTTGGTTTTCCTCCGCTCTAACTTCGCTTTTCTTGGTTTTCCTTTGCTCTAACCCTGCTTTTCTTGGTTTTCCTCCGCTCTAACCCCGCTTTGCTTGGTTTTCCTCCTTCCTAACCCCGCTTTTCTTGGTTTTCCTCCGCTCTATCCCAGCTTTTCTTGGTTTTCCTGTGCTCTAACCCCGCTTTTCTTGGTTTTCATCCGCTCTAACCCCGCTTTTCTTGGTTTTCATCCGCTCTAACCCCGCTTTTCTTGGTTTTCCTCCTCTCTAACCCTGATTTTCTGTGTTTTCCTCCGCTCTAACTTCACTTTTCTTGGTGTTCCATTGCTCTAACCCCGCTTTTCTTTGTTTTCCTACGCTCTAATCCCTCTTTTCTTGGTTTTTCTCCGCTCTAACCCAGCTTTTCATCGTTTTTCTCCACTCTAACCATGCTTTTCTCGGATTTCTGCTGCTCTAACACGCTTTTCTTCGTTTTCTTCCGTTCTAACTCTGCTTTTCATGCTTTTCCTCCGCTCTAACCCCGCTTTTCTTGGTTTTCCTCCGCTCTAACCCCGCTTTTCTTGGTTTTCCTCTGCTATAACCCCGCTTTTCTTGGTTTTCCTACGCTCTAATCCCGCTTTTCTTGGTTTTCCTCCGCTCTAACTTCGCTTTTCTTGGTTTTCCTCCTTTCTAACCCCGCTTTTCTTGGTTTTCCTCCGCACTAACCCCGCTTTTCTTGGTTTTCCTCCTTTCTAACCCCGCTTTTCTTGGTTTTCCTCCGCTCTAACTTCAATTTTCTTGGTTTTCCATTGCTCTAACCCCGCTTTTCTTGGTTTTCCTCCGCGCTAATCCCGCTTTTCATGATTTATCTCCGTTCTAACCCAGCTTTTCATCATTTTTCTCTACTCTAGCCATGCTTTTCTCGGATTTCTGCTGCTCTAACCACGCTTTTCTTCGTTTTCTTCCCTTCTAACTCTGCTTTACTTGGTTTTCCTCCGCTCTAACCCTGCTTTTCTTGGTTTTTCTCCGCTCTAACCCAGCTTTTCATCTTTTTTCTCCACTCTAACCATGCTTTTCTCGGATTTCTGCTGCTCTAACACGCTTTTCTTCGTTTTCTTCCGTTCTAACTCTGCTTTTCATGCTTTTCCTCCGGTCTAACCCCGCTTTTCTTGGTTTTCCTCCGCTCTAACCCCGCTTTTCTTGGTTTTCCTCTGCTATAACCCCGCTTTTCTTGGTTTTCCTACGCTCTAATCCCGCTTTTCTTGGTTTTCCTCCGCTCTAACTTCGCTTTTCTTGGTTTTCCTCCTTTCTAACCCCGCTTTTCTTGGTTTTTCTCCGCTCTAACTTCGCTTTTCTTGGTTTTCCTCCTTTCTAACCCCGCTTTTCTTGGTTTTCCTCCGCTCTAACTTCACTTTTCTTGGTTTTCCATTGCTCTAACCCCGCTTTTCTTGGTTTTCCTCCGCTCTATCACCACTTTTCTTGGTTTTCCTCCACTCTAACCTCGCTTTTCTTGGTTTTCATCCGCTCTAACCCCGCTTTTCTTGGTTTTCCTCCTTTCTAACCCCGCTTTTCTTGGTTTTCCTCCGCTCTAACTTCACTTTTCTTGGTTTTCCATTGCTCTAACCCCGCTTTTCTTGGTTTTCCTCCGCGCTAATCCCACTGTTCATGGTTTATTTCCGTTCTAACCCAGCTTTTCATCGTTTTTCTCTACTCTAGCCATGCTTTTCTCGGATTTCTGCTGCTCTAACCACGCTTTTCTTCGTTTTCTTCCGTTCTAACTCTGCTTTTCTTGGTTTTCCTCCGCTCTAACCCCGCTTTTCTTGGTTTTTCTCCGCTCTAACCCTGCTTTTCATCGTTTTTCTCCACTCTAACCATGCTTTTCTCGGATTTCTGCTGCTCTAACACGCTTTTCTTCGTTTTCTTCCGTTCTAACTCTGCTTTACTTGGTTTTCCTCCGCTCTAACCCCGCTTTTCTTGGTTTTCCTCCGCTATAACCCCACTTTTATTGGTTTTCCTACGCTCTAATCCCGCTTTTCTTGGGTTTTCTCCGCTCTAACCCAGCTTTTCATCGTTTTTCTCCACTCTAACCATGCTTTTCTCGGATTTATGCTGCTCTAACACGCTTTTCTTCGTTTTCTTCCGTTCTAACTCTGCTTTTCTTGGTTTTCCTCCGCTCTAACTTCACTTTTCTTGGTTTTCCTCTGCTATAACCCCGCTTTTCTTAGTTTTCCTCTGCTATAACCCCGTTTTCTTGGATTTCCTACGCTCTAACCCAGCTTTTCTTGGGTTTTCTCCGCTCTAACTTCGCTTTTCTTGGTTTTCCTTTGCTCTAACCCTGCTTTTCTTGGTTTTCCTCCGCTCTAACCCCGCTTTGCTTGGTTTTCCTGCTTCCTAACCCCGCTTTTCTTGGTTTTCCTCCGCTCTATCCCAGCTTTTCTTGGTTTTCCTGTGCTCTAACCCCGCTTTTCTTGGTTTTCATCCGCTCTAACCCCGCTTTTCTTGGTTTTCATCCGCTCTAACCCCGCTTTTCTTGGATTTCCTCCTCTCTAACCCTGATTTTCTGTGTTTTCCTCCGCTCTAACTTCACTTTTCTTGGTGTTCCATTGCTCTAACCCCGCTTTTCTTTGTTTTCCTACGCTCTAATCCCTCTTTTCTTGGTTTTTCTCCGCTCTAACCCAGCTTTTCATCGTTTTTCTCCACTCTAACCATGCTTTTCTCGGATTTCTGCTGCTCTAACACGCTTTTCTTCGTTTTCTTCCGTTCTAACTCTGCTTTTCATGCTTTTCCTCCGCTCTAACCCCGCTTTTCTTGGTTTTCCTCCGCTCTAACCCCGCTTTTCTTGGTTTTCCTCTGCTATAACCCCGCTTTTCTTGGTTTTCCTACGCTCTAATCCCGCTTTTCTTGGTTTTCCTCCGCTCTAACTTCGCTTTTCTTGGTTTTCCTCCGCTCTAACTTCGCTTTTCTTGGTTTTCCTCCTTTCTAACCCCGCTTTTCTTGGTTTTCCTCCGCACTAACCCCGCTTTTCTTGGTTTTCCTCCGCTCTAACTTCAATTTTCTTGGTTTTCCATTGCTCTAACCCCTCTTTTCTTGGTTTTCCTCCGCGCTAATCCCGCTTTTCATGATTTATCTCCGTTCTAACCCAGCTTTTCATCATTTTTCTCTACTCTAGCCATGCTTTTCTCGGATTTCTGCTGCTCTAACCACGCTTTTCTTCGTTTTCTTCCCTTCTAACTCTGCTTTACTTGGTTTTCCTCCGCTCTAACCCCGCTTTTCTTGGTTTTCCTCTGCTATAACCCCGCTTTTCTTGGATTTCCTACGCTCCAACCCCGCTTTTCTTGATTTTCCTCCGCTCTAACTTCGCTTTTCTTGGTTTTCCTTTGCTCTAACCCTGCTTTTCTTGGTTTTCCTCCGCTCTAACCCCGCATTGCTTCACTTTCCTCCTTCCTAACCCCGCTTTTCTTGGTTTTCCTCCTTTCTAACCCCGCTTTTCTTGGTTTTCCTCCTTTCTAACCCCGCTTTTCTTGGATTTCCTCCGCTCTAACTTCACTTTTCTTGGTTTTCCATTGCTCTAACCCCGCTTTTCTTGGTTTTCCTCCGCTCTATCACCACTTTTCTTGGTTTTCCTCCACTCTAACCTCGCTTTTCTTGGTTTTCATCCGCTCTAACCCCGCTTTTCTTGGTTTTCCTCTGCTATAACCCCGCTTTTCTTGGTTTTCCTCTGCTATAACCCCGCTTTTCTTGGATTTCCTACGCTCTAACCCAGCTTTTCTTGGTTTTCCTCCGCACTAATTTCGCTTTTCTTGGTTTTCCTCCGCTCTAACTTCGCTTTTCTTGGTTTACCTCCGCTCTAACCCTGCTTTTCTTGGTTTTCCTCCTTTCTAACCCCGCTTTTCTTGGTTTTCCTCCGCTCTATTACCACTTTTCTTGGTTTTCCTCCACTCTAACCCCGCTTTTCTTGGTTTTCATCCGCTCTAACCCCGCTTTTCTTGGTTTTCCTTCTTTCTAACCCCGCTTTTCTTGGTTTTCCTCCGCTCTAACTTCACTTTTCTTGGTTTTCCATTGCTCTAACCCCGCTTTTCTTGGTTTTCCTCAGCTCTAATCCCGCTTTTCATGGTTTATCTCTGCTCTAACCCAGCTTTTCATCGTTTTTCTCTACTCTAGCCATGCTTTTCTCTGATTTCTGCTGCTCTAACCACGCTTTTCTTCATTTTCTTCCGTTCTAACTCTGCTTTACTTTGTTTTCCTCCGCTCTAACCCCGCTTTTCTTGGTTTTCCTCCGCTATAACCCCACTTTTCTTGGTTTTCCTACGCTCTAACCCCGCTTTTCTTGGGTTTTCTCCACTCTAACCCAGCTTTTCATCGTTTTTCTCCACTCTAACCATGCTTTTCTCGGATTTCTGCTGCTCTAACACGCTTTTCTTCGTTTTCTTCCGTTCTAACTCTGCTTTACTTTGATTTCCTCCGCTCTAACCCCGCTTTTCTTGGTTTTAATCCGCCCTAACCCCGCTTTTCTTGGTTTTCCTCTGCTATAACCCCGCTTTTCTTGGTTTTCCTACGCTCTAACCCAGCTTTTCTTGGTTTTCCTCCGCTCTAACTTCGCTTTTCTTGGTTTTCCTTTGCTCTAACCCTGCTTTTCTTGGTTTTCCTCCACACTAACCCCGCTTTTCTTGGTTTTCCTCCTTTCTAACCCCGCTTTTCTTGGTTTTCCTCCGCTCTATCACCACTTTTCTTGGTTTTCCTCCACTCTAACCTCGCTTTTCTTGGTTTTCATCCGCTCTAACCCCGCTTTTCTTGGTTTTCCTCCTTTCTAACACCGCTTTTCTTGGATTTCCTCCACTCTAACTTCACTTTTCTTGGTTTTCCATTGCTCTAACCCCGCTTTTCTTGGTTTTCCTCCGCGCTAATCCTGCTGTTCATGGTTTATCTCCGTTCTAACCCAGCTTTTCATCGTTTTTCTCTACTCTAGCCATGCTTTTCTCGGATTTCTGCTGCTCTAACCACGCTTTTCTTCGTTTTCTTCCGTTCTAACTCTGCTTTACTTGGTTTTCCTCCGCTCTAACCCCGCTTTTCTTGGTTTTTCTCCGCTCTAACCCTGCTTTTCATCGTTTTTCTCCACTCTAACCATGCTTTTCTCGGATTTCTGCTGCTCTAACACGCTTTTCTTCGTTTTCTTCCGTTCTAACTCTGCTTTACTTGGTTTTCCTCGGCTCTAACCCCGCTTTTCTTGGTTTTCCTCCTTTCTAACCCCGCTTTTCTTGGTTTTCCTCCGCTCTAACTTCACTTTTCTTGGTTTTCCATTGCTCTAACCCCGCTTTTCTTGTTTTTCCTCAGCTCTAATCCCGCTTTTCATGGTTTATCTCCGCTCTAACCCAGCTTTTCATCGTTTTTCTCTACTCTAGCCATACTTTTCTCTGATTTCTGCTGCTCTAACCACGCTTTTCTTCGTTTTCTTCCGTTCTAACTCTGCTTTACTTGGTTTTCCTCCGCTCTAACCCCGCTTTTCTTGGTTTTCCTCCGCTCTAACTTCACTTTTCTTGGTTTTCCATTGCTCTAACCCCGCTTTTCTTGGTTTTCCTCCGCTCTATCACCACTTTTCTTGGTTTTCCTCCACTCTAACCTCGCTTTTCTTGGTTTTCATCCGCTCTAACCCCGCTTTTCTTGGTTTTCCTCCTTTCTAACCCCGCTTTTCTTGGTTTTCCTCCGCTCTAACTTCACTTTTCTTGGTTTTCCATTGCTCTAACCCCGCTTTTCTTGGTTTTCCTCCGCGCTAATCCCGCTTTTCATGGTTTATCTCCGTTCTAACCCAGCTTTTCATCGTTTTTCTCTACTCTAGCCATGCTTTTCTCGGATTTCTGCTGCTCTAACCACGCTTTTCTTCGTTTTCTTCCGTTCTAACTCTGCTTTACTTGGTTTTCCTCGGCTCTAACCCCGCTTTTCTTGGTTTTCCTCCTTTCTAACCCCGCTTTTCTTGGTTTTCCTCCGCTCTAACTTCACTTTTCTTGGTTTTCCATTGCTCTAACCCCGCTTTTCTTGGTTTTCCTCAGCTCTAATCCCGCTTTTCATGGTTTATCTCCGCTCTAACCCAGCTTTTCATCGTTTCTCTCTACTCTAGCCGTGCTTTTCTCTGATTTCTGCTGCTCTAACCACGCTTTTCTTCGTTTTCTTCCGTTCTAACTCTGCTTTACTTGGTTTTCCTCCGCTCTAACCCCGCTTTTCTTGGTTTTCCTCCGCTATAACCCCACTTTTCTTGGTTTTCCTACGCTTTAATCCCGCTTTTCTTGGGTTTTCTCCGCTCTAACCCAGTTTTTCATCGTTTTTCTCTACTCTAACCATGCTTTTCTCGGATTTATGCTGCTCTAACACGCTTTTCTTCGTTTTCTTCCGTTCTAACTCTGCTTTACTTTGTTTTCCTCCGCTCTAACCCCGCTTTTCTTGGTTTTCCTCTGCTATAACCCCGCTTTTCTTAGTTTTCCTCTGCTATAACCCCGTTTTCTTGGATTTCCTACGCTCTAACCCAGCTTTTCTTGGTTTTCCTCCGCTCTAGCTTCGCTTTTCTTGGTTTTCCTTTGCTCTAACCCTGCTTTTCTTGGTTTTCCTCCGCTCTAACCCCGCTTTGCTTGGTTTTCCTCCTTCCTAACCCCGCTTTTCTTGGTTTTCCTCCGCTCTATCCCAGCTTTTCTTGGTTTTCCTGTGCTCTAACCCCGCTTTTCTTGGTTTTCATCCGCTCTAACCCCGCTTTTCTTGGTTTTCATCCGCTCTAACCCCGCTTTTCTTGGTTTTCCTCCTCTCTAACCCTGCTTTTCTGTGTTTTCCTCCGCTCTAACTTCACTTTTCTTGGTGTTCCATTGCTCTAACCCCGCTTTTCTTTGTTTTCCTACGCTCTAATCCCTCTTTTCTTGGTTTTTCTCCGCTCTAACCCAGCTTTTCATCGTTTTTCTCCACTCTAACCATGCTTTTCTCGGATTTCTGCTGCTCTAACACGCTTTTCTTCGTTTTCTTCCGTTCTAACTCTGCTTTTCATGCTTTTCCTCCGCTCTAACCCCGCTTTTCTTGGTTTTCCTCCGCTCTAACCCCGCTTTTCTTGGTTTTCCTCTGCTATAACCCCGCTTTTCTTGGTTTTCCTACGCTCTAATCCCGCTTTTCTTGGTTTTCCTCCGCTCTAACTTCGCTTTTCTTGGTTTTCCTCCTTTCTAACCCCGCTTTTCTTGGTTTTCCTCCGCACTAACCCCGCTTTTCTTGGTTTTCCTCCTTTCTAACCCCGCTTTTCTTGGTTTTCCTCCGCTCTAACTTCACTTTTCTTGGTTTTCCATTGCTCTAACCCCGCTTTTCTTGGTTTTCCTCCGCGCTAATCCCGCTTTTCATGGTTTATCTCCGTTCTAACCCAGCTTTTCATCGTTTTTCTCTACTCTAGCCATGCTTTTCTCGGATTTCTGCTGCTCTAACCACTCTTTTCTTCGTTTTCTTCCCTTCTAACTCTGCTTTACTTGGTTTTCCTCCGCTCTAACCCCGCTTTTCTTGGTTTTCCTCTGCTATAACCCCGCTTTTCTTGGATTTCCTCCGCTCTAACCCCGCTTTTCTTGATTATCCTCCGCTCTAACTTCGCTTTTCTTGGTTTTCCTTTGCTCTAACCCTGCTTTTCTTGGTTTTCCTCCGCTCTAACCCCGCATTGCTTCATTTTCCTCCTTCCTAACCCCGCTTTTCTTGGTTTTCCTCCGCTCTATTTCAGCTTTTCTTGGTTTTCCTACGCTCTAACCCCGATTTTCTTGGTTTTCATCCGCTCTAACCCCGCTTTTCTTGGTTTTCCTCCGCTGTAACCCCGCTTTTCTTGGTTTTCCTCTGCTATAACCCCGCTTTTCTTGGATTTCCTACGCTCTAACCCAGCTTTTCTTGGTTTTCCTCCGCACTAATTTCGCTTTTCTTGGTTTTCCTCCGCTCTAACTTCGCTTTTCTTGGTTTTCCTCCGCTCTAACCCCGCTTTTCTTGGTTTTCCTCCTTTCTAACCCCGCTTTTCTTGGTTTTCCTCCGCTCTATTACCACTTTTCTTGGTTTTCCTCCACTCTAACCCCGCTTTTCTTGGATTTCATCCGCTCTAACCCCGCTTTTCTTGGTTTTCCTCCTTTCTAACCCCGCTTTTCTTGGTTTTCCTCAGCTCTAATCCCGCTTTTCATGGTTTATCTCTGCTCTAACCCAGCTTTTCATCGTTTTTCTCTACTCTAGCCATGCTTTTCTCTGATTTCTGCTGCTCTAACCACGCTTTTCTTCATTTTCTTCCGTTCTAACTCTGCTTTACTTGGTTTTCCTCCGCTCTAACCCCGCTTTTCTTGGTTTTCCTCCGCTATAACCCCACTTTTCTTGGTTTTCCTACGCTCTAATCCCGCTTTTCTTGTGTTTTCTCCACTCTAACCCAGCTTTTCATCGTTTTTCTCCACTCTAACCATGCTTTTCTCGGATTTCTGCTGCTCTAACACGCTTTTCTTCGTTTTCTTCCGTTCTAACCCTGCTTTACTTGGTTTTCCTTCGCTCTAACCCCTCTTTTCTTGGTTTTAATCCGCTCTAACCCCGCTTTTCTTGGTTTTCCTCTGCTATAACCCTGCTTTTCTTGGTTTTCCTACGCTCTAACCCAGCTTTTCTTGGTTTTCCTCCGCTCTAACTTCGCTTTTCTTGGTTTTCCTTTGCTCTAACCCTGCTTTTTTTGGTTTTCCTCCGCACTAACCCCGCTTTTCTTGGTTTTCCTCCTTTCTAACCCCGCTTTTCTTGGTTTTCCTCCGCTCTATCACCACTTTTCTTGGTTTTCCTCCACTCTAACCTCGCTTTTCTTGGTTTTCATCCGCTCTAACCCCGCTTTTCTTGGTTTTCCTCCTTTCTAACCCCGCTTTTCTTGGTTTTCCTCCGCTCTAACTTCACTTTTCTTGGTTTTCCATTGCTCTAACCCCGCTTTTCTTGGTTTTCCTCCGCGCTAATCCCGCTGTTCATGGTTAATCTCCGTTCTAACCCAGCTTTTCATCGTTTTTCTCTACTCTAGCCATGCTTTTCTCGGATTTCTGCTGCTCTAACCACGCTTTTCTTCGTTTTCTTCCGTTCTAACTCTGCTTTACTTGGTTTTCCTCCGCTCTAACCCCGCTTTTCTTGGTTTTTCTCCGCTCTAACCCTGCTTTTCATTGTTTTTCTCCACTCTAACTATGCTTTTCTCGGATTTCTGCTGCTCTAACACGCTTTTCTTCGTTTTCTTCCGTTCTAACTCTGCTTTACTTGGTTTTCCTCGGCTCTAACCCCGCTTTTCTTGGTTTTCCTCCACTCTAACCCCGCTTTTCTTGGTTTTCCTCCGCTCTAACTTCACTTTTCTTGGTTTTCCATTGCTCTAACCCCGCTTTTCTTGTTTTTCCTCAGCTCTAATCCCGCTTTTCATGGTTTATCTCTGCTCTAACCCAGCTTTTCATCGTTTTTCTCTACTCTAGCCATGCTTTTCTCTGATTTCTGCTGCTCTAACCACGCTTTTCTTCGTTTTCTTCCGTTCTAACTCTGCTTTACTTGGTTTTCCTCGGCTCTAACCCCGCTTTTCTTGGTTTTCCTCCACTCTAACCCCGCTTTTCTTGGTTTTCCTCTGCTATAACCCCGCTTTTCTTAGTTTTCCTCTGCTATAACCCCATTTTCTTGGATTTACTACGCTCTAACCCAGCTTTTCTTGGTTTTCCTCCGCTCTAACTTCGCTTTTCTTGGTTTTCCTTTGCTCTAACCCTGCTTTTCTTGGTTTTCCTCCGCTCTAACCCCGCTTTGCTTGGTTTTCCTCCTTTCTAACCCCGCTTTTCTTGCTTTTCCTCCGCTCTATCCCAGCTTTTCTTGGTTTTCCTCTGCTCTAACCCCGCTTTTCTTGGTTTTCATCCGCTCTAACCCCGCTTTTCTTGGTTTTCATCCGCTCTAACCCCGCTTTTCTTGGTTTTCCTCCTCTCTAACCCTGCTTTTCTGTGTTTTCCTCCGCCCTAACTTCACTTTTCTTGGTTTTCCATTGCTCTAACCCCGCTTTTCTTTGTTTTCCTACGCTCTAATCCCACTTTTCTTGGTTTTTCTCCGCTCTAACCCAGCTTTTCATCGTTTTTCTCCACTCTAACCATGCTTTTCTCGGATTTATGCTGCACTAACACGCTT
This sequence comes from Coturnix japonica, assembly GCF_054131305.1. NCBI lineage: Eukaryota > Metazoa > Chordata > Aves > Galliformes > Phasianidae > Coturnix > Coturnix japonica. Next base: position 35,020,881 of record NC_140669.1, read on the forward strand.
TTCTTCGTTTTCTTCCGTTCTAACTCTGCTTTTCATGCTTTTCCTCCGCTCTAACCCCGCTTTTCTTGGTTTTCCTCCGCTCTAACCCCGCTTTTCTTGGTTTTCCTCTGCTATAACCCCGCTTTTCTTGGTTTTCCTACGCTCTAATCCCGCTTTTCTTGGTTTTCCTCCGCTCTAACTTCGCTTTTCTTGGTTTTCCTCCTTTCTAACCCCGCTTTTCTTGGTTTTCCTCCGCACTAACCCCGCTTTTCTTGGTTTTCCTCCTTTCTAACCCCGCTTTTCTTGGTTTTCCTTCGCACTAACCCCGCTTTTCTTGGATTTCCTCCTTTCTAACCCCGCTTTTCTTGGTTTTCCTCCTTTCTAACCCCGCTTTTCTTGGTTTTCCTCCGCTCTAACTTCACTTTTCTTGGATTTCCATTGCTCTAACCCCGCTTTTCTTGTTTTTCCTCAGCTCTAATCCCGCTTTTCATGGTTTATCTCCGCTCTAAGCCAGCTTTTCATCGTTTTTCTCCACTCTAGCCATGCTTTTCTCGGATTTCTGCTGCTCTAACCACGCTTTTCTTCGTTTTCTTCCGTTCTAACTCTGCTTTACTTGGTTTTCCTCCGCTCCAACCCCGCTTTTCTTGGTTTTCCTCTGCTATAACCCCGCTTTTCTTGGATTTCCTACGCTCCAACCCCGCTTTTCTTGATTTTCCTCCGCTCTAACTTCGCTTTTCTTGGCTTTCCTTTGCTCTAACCCTGCTTTTCTTGGTTTTCCTCCGCTCTAACCCCGCATTGCTTCATTTTCCTCCTTCCTAACCCCGCTTTTCTTGGTTTTCCTCCGCTCTATTTCAGCTTTTCTTTGTTCCTACGCTCTAAGCCCGATTTTCTTGGTTTTCATCCGCTCTAACCCGGCTTTTCTTGGTTTTCCTCCGCTCTAACCCAGCTTTTCTTGGTTTTCCTCCGCACTAATTTCGCTTTTCTTGGTTTTCCTCCGCTCTAACTTCGCTTTTCTTGGTTTTCCTCCGCTCTAACCCCGCTTTTCTTGGTTTTCCTCCTTTCTAACCCCGCTTTTCTTGGTTTTCCTCCGCTCTATTACCACTTTTCTTGGTTTTCCTCCACTCTAACCCCGCTTTTCTTGGATTTCATCCGCTCTAACCCCGCTTTTCTTGGTTTTCCTCCTTTCTAACCCCGCTTTTCTTGGTTTTCCTCCGCTCTAACTTCACTTTTCTTGGTTTTCCATTGCTCTAACCCCGCTTTTCTTGGTTTTCCTCAGCTCTAATCCCGCTTTTCATGGTTTATCTCTGCTCTAACCCAGCTTTTCATCGTTTTTCTCTACTCTAGCCATGCTTTTCTCTGATTTCTGCTGCTCTAACCACGCTTTTCTTCGTTTTCTTCCGTTCTAACTCTGCTTTACTTGGTTTTCCTCCGCTCTAACCCCGCTTTTCTTGGTTTTCCTCCGCTATAACCCCACTTTTCTTGGTTTTCCTACGCTCTAATCCCGCTTTTCTTGGGTTTTCTCCACTCTAACCCAGCTTTTCATCGTTTTTCTCCACTCTAACCATGCTTTTCTCGGATTTATGCTGCTCTAACACGCTTTTCTTCGTTTTCTTCCGTTCTAACTCTGCTTTACTTTGTTTTCCTCCGCTCTAACCCCGCTTTTCTTGGTTTTAATCCGCTCTAACCCCGCTTTTCTTGGTTTTCCTCTGCTATAACCCCGCTTTTCTTGGTTTTCCTACGCTCTAACCCTGCTTTTCTTGGTTTTCCTCCGCACTAACCCCGCTTTTCTTGGTTTTCCTCCTTTCTAACCCCGCTTTTCTTGGTTTTCCTCCGCTCTATCACCACTTTTCTTGGTTTTCCTCCACTCTAACCTCGCTTTTCTTGGTTTTCATCCGCTCTAACCCCGCTTTTCTTGGTTTTCCTCCTTTCTAACCCCGCTTTTCTTGGTTTTCCTCCGCTCTAACTTCACTTTTCTTGGTTTTCCATTGCTCTAACCCCGCTTTTCTTGGTTTTCCTCCGCGCTAATCCCGCTGTTCATGGTTTATCTCCGTTCTAACCCAGCTTTTCATCGTTTTTCTCTACTCTAGCCATGCTTTTCTCGGATTTCTGCTGCTCTAACCACACTTTTCTTCATTTTCTTCCGTTCTAACTCTGCTTTACTTGGTTTTCCTCCGCTCTAACCCCGCTTTTCTTGGTTTTTCTCCGCTCTAACCCTGCTTTTCATCGTTTTTCTCCACTCTAACCATGCTTTTCTCGGATTTCTGCTGCTCTAACACGCTTTTCTTCGTTTTCTTCCGTTCTAACTCTGCTTTACTTGGTTTTCCTCGGCTCTAACCCCGCTTTTCTTTGTTTTCCTTTGCTCTAACCCCGCTTTTCTTGGTTTTCCTCTGCTATAACCCCGCTTTTCTTGGATTTCCTACGCTCTAACCCAGCTTTTCTTGATTTTCCTCCGCTCTATCTTCGCTTTTCTTGGTTTTCCTTTGCTCTAACCCTGCTTTTCTTGGTTTTCCTTTGCTCTAACCCCGCATTGCTTCGTTTTCCTCCTTCCTAACCCCGCTTTTCTTGGTTTTCCTCCGCTCTATTTCAGCTTTTCTTGGTTTTCCTACGCTCTAACCCCGCTTTTCTTGGTTTTCATCCGCTCTAACCCCGCTTTTCTTGGTTTTCCTCCGCTCTAACCCCGCTTTTCTTGGTTTTCCTCTGCTATAACCCCGCTTTTCTTTGATTTCCTACGCTCTAACACAGCTTTTCTTGGTTTTCCTCCGCACTAACTTCACTTTTCTTGGTTTTCCTCCGCTCTAACCCCGCATTTCTTGGTTTTCCTCCTTTCTAACCCCGCTTTTCTTGGTTTTCCTCCGCTCTATTACCACTTTTCTTGGTTTTCCTCCACTCTAACCCCGCTTTTCTTGGTTTTCCTCCGCTCTAACTTCACTTTTCTTGGTTTTCCATTGCTCTAACCCCGCTTTTCTTGGTTTTCCTCAGCTCTAATCCCGCTTTTCATGGTTTATCTCCGCTCTCACCCAGCTTTTCATCGTTTTTCTCTACTCTAGCCATGCTTTTCTCTGATTTCTGCTGCTCTAACCACGCTTTTCTTCGTTTTCTTCCGTTCTACCTCTGCTTTACTTGGTTTTCCTCCGCTCTAACCCCGCTTTTCTTGGTTTTCCTCCGCTATAACCCCACTTTTCTTGGTTTTCCTACGCTCTAATCCCGCTTTTCTTGGGTTTTCTCCACTCTAACCCACCTTTTCATCGTTTTTCTCCACTCTAACCATGCTTTTCTCGGATTTCTGCTGCTCTAACACGCTTTTCTTCGTTTTCTTCCGTTCTAACTCTGCTTTACTTTGTTTTCCTCCGCTCTAACCCCGCTTTTCTTGGTTTTAATCCGCTCTAACCCCGCTTTTCTTGGTTTTCCTCTGCTATAACCCCGCTTTTCTTGGTTTTCCTACGCTCTAACCCAGCTTTTCTTGGTTTTCCTACGCTCTAACTTTGCTTTTCTTGGTTTTCCTTTGCTCTAACCCTGCTTTTCTTGGTTTTCCTCCGCACTAACCCCGCTTTTCTTGGTTTTCCTCCTTTCTAACCCCGCTTTTCTTGGTTTTCCTCCGCTCTATCACCACTTTTCTTGGTTTTCCTCCACTCTAACCTCGCTTTTCTTGGTTTTCATCCGCTCTAACCCCGCTTTTCTTGGTTTTCCTCCTTTCTAACCCCGCTTTTCTTGGTTTTCCTCCGCTCTAACTTCACTTTTCTTGGTTTTCCATTGCTCTAACCCCGCTTTTCTTGGTTTTCCTCCGCGCTAATCCCGCTGTTCATGGTTTATCTCCGTTCTAACCCAGCTTTTCATCGTTTTTCTCTACTCTAGCCATGCTTTTCTCGGATTTCTGCTGCTCTAACCACACTTTTCTTCATTTTCTTCCGTTCTAACTCTGCTTTACTTGGTTTTCCTCCGCTCTAACCCCGCTTTTCTTGGTTTTTCTCCGCTCTAACCCTGCTTTTCATCGTTTTTCTCCACTCTAACCATGCTTTTCTCGGATTTCTGCTGCTCTAACACGCTTTTCTTCGTTTTCTTCCGTTCTAACTCTGCTTTACTTGGTTTTCCTCGGCTCTAACCCCGCTTTTCTTTGTTTTCCTCCGCTCTAACCCCGCTTTTCTTGGTTTTCCTCTGCTATAACCCCGCTTTTCTTGGATTTCCTACGCTCTAACCCAGCTTTTCTTGATTTTCCTCCGCTCTAACTTCGCTTTTCTTGGTTTTCCTTTGCTCTAACCCTGCTTTTCTTGGTTTTCCTCCGCTCTAACCCCGCATTGCTTCGTTTTCCTCCTTCCTAACCCCGCTTTTCTTGGTTTTCCTCCGCTCTATTTCAGCTTTTCTTGGTTTTCCTACGCTCTAACCCCGCTTTTCTTGGTTTTCATCCGCTCTAACCCCGCTTTTCTTGGTTTTCCTCCGCTCTAACCCCGCTTTTCTTGGTTTTCCTCTGCTATAACCCCGCTTTTCTTGGATTTCCTACGCTCTAACACAGCTTTTCTTGGTTTTCCTCCGCACTAACTTCGCTTTTCTTGGTTTTCCTCCGCTCTAACCCCGCTTTTCTTCGTTTTCCTCCTTTCTAACCCCGCTTTTCTTGGTTTTCCTCCGCTCTATTACCACTTTTCTTGGTTTTCCTCCACTCTAACCCCGCTTTTCTTGGTTTTCCTCCGCTCTAACTTCACTTTTCTTGGTTTTCCATTGCTCTAACCCCGCTTTTCTTGGTTTTCCTCAGCTCTAATCCCGCTTTTCATGGTTAATCTCCGCTCTAACCCAGTTTTTCATCGTTTTTCTCTTCTCTAGCCATGCTTTTCTCTGATTTCTGCTGCTCTAACCACGCTTTTCTTCATTTTCTTCCGTTCTAACTCTGCTTTACTTGGATTTCCTCCGCTCTAACTCCGCTTTTCTTGGTTTTCCTCCGCTCTAACCCCGCTTTTCTTGGTTTTCCTCCGCTCTAGCCCCGCTTTTCTTGGTTTTCCTCTGCTATAACCCTGCTTTTCTTGGTTTTCCTACGCTCTAATCCCGCTTTTCTTGGTTTTCCTCTGCTCTAACTTCGCTTTTCTTGGTTTTCCTCCTTTCTAACCCCGCTTTTCTTGGTTTTCCTCCGCACTAACCCCGCTTTTCTTGGTTTTCCTCCGCACTAACCTAGCTTTTCTTGGTTTTCCTCCGCTCTAACTTCACTTTTCTTGGTTTTCCATTGCTCTAACCCCGCTTTTCTTGGTTTTCCTCCGCGCTAATCCCGCTTTTCATGGTTTATCTCCGTTCTAACCCAGCTTTTCATCGTTTTTCTCTACTCTAGCCATGCTTTTCTCTGATTTCTGCTGCTCTAACCACGCATTTCTTCGTTTTCTTCCGTTCTAACTCTGCTTTACTTGGTTTTCCTCCGCTCTAACCCCGCTTTTCATCGTTTTCCTCTGCTTTAACCCCGCTTTTCTTGGATTTCCTACGCTCCAACCCCGCTTTTCTTGATTTTCCTCCGCTCTAACTTCGCTTTTCTTGGTTTTCCTTTGCTCTAACCCTGCTTTTCTTGGTTTTCCTCCGCTCTAACCCCGCATTGCTTCATTTTCCTTCTTCCTAACCCCGCTTTTCTTGGTTTTCCTCCGCTCTATTTCAGCTTTTCTTGGTTTTCCTACGCTCTAACCCCGATTTTCTTGGTTTTCATCCGCTCTAACCCCGCTTTTCTTGGTTTTCCTCCGCTCTAACCCCGCTTTTCTTGGTTTTCCTCTGCTATAACCCCGCTTTTCTTGGATTTCCTACGCTCCAACCCCGCTTTTCTTGATTTTCCTCCGCTCTAACTTCGCTTTTCTTGGTTTTCCTTTGCTCTAACCCTGCTTTTCTTGGTTTTCCTCCGCTCTAACCCCGCATTGCTTCATTTTCCTTCTTCCTAACCCCGCTTTTCTTGGTTTTCCTCCGCTCTATTTCAGCTTTTCTTGGTTTTCCTACGCTCTAACCCCGATTTTCTTGGTTTTCATCCGCTCTAACCCCGCTTTTCTTGGTTTTCCTCCGCTCTAACCCCGCTTTTCTTGGTTTTCCTCTGCTATAACCCCGCTTTTCTTGGATTTCCTACGCTCTAACCCAGCTTTTCTTGGTTTTCCTCCGCTCTAACTTCGCTTTTCTTGGTTTTCCTTTGCTCTAACCCTGCTTTTCTTGGTTTTCCTTTGCACTAACCCCGCTTTTCTTGGTTTTCCTCCTTTCTAACCCCGCTTTTCTTGGTTTTCCTCCGCTCTATCACCACTTTTCTTGGTTTTCCTCCACTCTAACCTCGCTTTTCTTGGTTTTCATCTGCTCTAACCCCGCTTTTCTTGGTTTTCCTCCTTTCTAACCCCGCTTTTCTTGGTTTTCCTCCGCTCTAACTTCACTTTTCTTGGTTTTCCATTGCTCTAACCCCGCTTTTCTTGGTTTTCCTCCGCGCTAATCCCGCTGTTCATGGTTTATCTCCGTTCTAACCCAGCTTTTCATCGTTTTTCTCTACTCTAGCCATGCTTTTCTCGGATTTCTGCTGCTCTAACCACGCTTTTCTTCGTTTTCTTCCGTTCTAACTCTGCTTTACTTGGTTTTCCTCGGCTCTAACCCCGCTTTTCTTGGTTTTCATCCGCTCTAACCTCGCTTTTCTTGGTTTTCCTCTGCTATAACCCCGCTTTTCTTGGATTTCCTACGCTCTAACCCAGCTTTTCTTGATTTTCCTCCGCTCTAACTTCGGTTTTCTTGGTTTTCCTTTGCTCTAACCCAGCTTTTCTTGGTTTTCCTCCGCTCTAAGCCTGCATTGCTTCGTTTTCCTCCTTCCTAACCCCGCTTTTCTTGGTTTTCCTCCGCTCTATTTCAGCTTTTCTTGGTTTTCCTACGCTCTAACCCCGCTTTTCTTGGTTTTCATCCGCTCTAACCCCGCTTTTCTTGGTTTTCCTCCGCTCTAACCCCGCTTTTCTTGGTTTTCCTCTGCTATAACCCCGCTTTTCTTGGATTTCCTACGCTCTAACACAGCTTTTCTTGGTTTTCCTCCGCACTAACTTCGCTTTTCTTGGTTTTCCTCCGCTCTAACCCCGCTTTTCTTGGTTTTCCTCCGCTCTAGCCCCGCTTTTCTTGGTTTTCCTCTGCTATAACCCCGCTTTTCTTGGTTTTCCTCCGCTCTATTACCACTTTTCTTGGTTTTCCTCCACTCTAACCCCGCTTTTCTTGGTTTTCATCCGCACTAACCCCGCTTTTCTTGGTTTTCCTCCTTTCTAACCCCGCTTTTCTTGGTTTTCCTCCGCTCTAACTTCACTTTTCTTGGTTTTCCATTGCTCTAACCCCGCTTTTCTTGGTTTTCCTCAGCTCTAATCCCGCTTTTCATGGTTTATCTCCGCTCTAACCCAGCTTTTCATCGTTTTTCTCTACTCTAGCCATGCTTTTCTCTGATTTCTGCTGCTCTAACCACGCTTTTCTTCGTTTTCTTCCGTTCTAACTCTGCTTTACTTGGTTTTCCTCCGCTCTAACCCCGCTTTTCTTGGTTTTCCTCCGCTATAACCCCACTTTTCTTGGTTTTCCTACGCTCTAATCCCGCTTTTCTTGGGTTTTCTCCGCTCTAACCCCGCTTTTCATCGTTTTTCTCCACTCTCACCATGCTTTTCTCTGATTTCTGCTGCTCTAACCACGCTTTTCTTCGTTTTCTTCCGTTCTAACTCTGCTTTACTTGGTTTTCCTCCGCTCTAACCCCGCTTTTCTTGGTTTTCCTCCGCTATAACCCCACATTTCTTGGTTTTCCTACGCTCTAATCCCGCTTTTCTTGGGTTTTCTCCGCTCTAACCCAGCTTTTCATCGTTTTTCTCCACTCTAACCCTGCTATTCTCGGATTTCTGCTGCTCTAACACGCTTTTCTTCGTTTTCTTCCGTTCTAACTCTGCTTTACTTTGTTTTCCTCCGCTCTAACCCCGCTTTTCTTGGTTTTCCTCTGCTATAACCCCGCTTTTTTTAGTTTTCCTCTGCTATAACCCCGTTTTCTTGGATTTCCTACGCTCTAACCCAGCTTTTCTTGGTTTTCCTCCGCTCTAACTTCGCTTTTCTTGGTTTTCCTTTGCTCTAACCCTGCTTTTCTTGGTTTTCCTCCGCTCTAACCCCGCTTTGCTTGGTTTTCCTCCTTTCTAACCCCGCTTTTCTTGTTTTTTCTCCGCTCTAACCCTGCTTTTCATCGTTTTTCTCCACTCTAACCATGCTTTTCTTGGATTTCTGCTGCTCTAACACGCTTTTCTTCGTTTTCTTCCGTTCTAACTCTGCTTTACTTGGTTTTCCTCGGCTCTAACCCCGCTTTTCTTTGTTTTCCTCCGCTCTAACCCCGCTTTTCTTGGTTTTCCTCTGCTATAACCCCGCTTTTCTTGGATTTCCTACGCTCTAACCCAGCTTTTCTTGATTTTCCTCCTCTCTAACTTCGCTTTTCTTGGTTTTCCTTTGCTCTAACCCTGCTTTTCTTGGTTTTCCTCCGCTCTAACCCCGCATTGCTTCGTTTTCCTCCTTCCTAACCCCGCTTTTTTTGGTTTTCCTCCGCTCTATTTCAGCTTTTCTTGGTTTTCCTACGCTCTAACCCCGCTTTTCTTGGTTTTCATCCGCTCTAACCCCGCTTTTCTTGGTTTTCCTCCGCTCTAACCCCGCTTTTCTTTGTTTTCCTCTGCTATAACCCCGCTTTTCTTGGATTTCCTACGCTCTAACACAGCTTTTCTTGGTTTTCCTCCGCACTAACTTCGCTTTTCTTGGTTTTCCTCCGCTCTAACCCCGCTTTTCTTGTTTTTCCTCCTTTCTAACCCCGCTTTTCTTGGTTTTCCTCCGCTCTATTACCACTTTTCTTGGTTTTCCTCCACTCTAACCCCGCTTTTCTTGGTTTTCCTCCGCTCTAACTTCACTTTTCTTGGTTTTCCATTGCTCTAACCCCGCTTTTCTTGGTTTTCCTCAGCTCTAATCCCGCTTTTCATGGTTTATCTCCGCTCTAACCCAGCTTTTCATCGTTTTTCTCTACTCTAGCCATGCTTTTCTCTGATTTCTGCTGCTCTAACCCCGCTTTTCTTCATTTTCTTCCGTTCTAACTCTGCTTTACTTGGATTTCCTCCGCTCTAACTCCGCTTTTCTTGGTTTTCCTCCGCTCTAACCCCGCTTTTCTTGGTTTTCCTCCGCTCTAGCCCCGCTTTTCTTGGTTTTCCTCTGCTATAACCCCGCTTTTCTTGGTTTTCCTACGCTCTAATCCCGCTTTTCTTGGTTTTCCTCTGCTCTAACTTCGCTTTTCTTGGATTTCCTCCTTTCTAACCCCGCTTCTCTTGGTTTTCCTCCGCACTAACCCCGCTTTTCTTGGTTTTCCTCCGCACTAACCCCGCTTTTCTTGGTTTTCCTCCGCTCTAACTTCACTTTTCTTGGTTTTCCATTGCTCTAACCCCGCTTTTCTTGGTTTTCCTCCGCGCTAATCCCGCTTTTCATGGTTTATCTCCGTTCTAACCCAGCTTTTCATCGTTTTTCTCTACTCTAGCCATGCTTTTCTCGGATTTCTGCTGCTCTAACCACGCATTTCTTCGTTTTCTTCCGTTCTAACTCTGCTTTACTTGGTTTTCCTCCGCTCTAACCCCGCTTTTCTTGGTTTTCCTCTGCTTTAACCCCGCTTTTCTTGGATTTCCTACGCTCCAACCCCGCTTTTCTTGTTTTTCCTCCGCTCTAACTTCGCTTTTCTTGGTTTTCCTTTGCTCTAACTTTGCTTTTCTTGGTTTTCCTCCGCTCTAACCCCGCATTGCTTCATTTTCCTCCTTCCTAACCCCGCTTTTCTTGGTTTTCCTCCGCTCTATTTCAGCTTTTCTTGGTTTTCCTACGTACTAACCCCGCTTTTCTTGGTTTTCCTCCGCTCTAACCCCGCTTTTCTTGGTTTTCCTCTGCTATAACCCCGCTTTTCTTGGATTTCCTACGCTCTAACCCAGCTTTTCTTGGTTTTCCTCCGCTCTAACTTCGCTTTTCTTGGTTTTCCTTTGCTCTAACCCTGCTTTTCTTGGTTTTCCTTTGCACTAACCCCGCTTTTCTTGGTTTTCCTCCTTTCTAACCCCGCTTTTCTTGGTTTTCCTCCGCTCTATCACCACTTTTCTTGTTTTCCTCCACTCTAACCTCGCTTTTCTTGGTTTTCATCCGCTCTAATTCCGCTTTTCTTGGTTTTCCTCCTTTCTAACCCCGCTTTTCTTGGTTTTCCTCCGCTCTAACTTCACTTTTCTTGGTTTTCCATTGCTCTAACCCCGCTTTTCTTGGTTTTCCTCCGCGCTAATCCCGCTGTTCATGGTTTATCTCCGTTCTAACCCAGCTTTTCATCGTTTTTCTCTACTCTAGCCATGCTTTTCTCGGATTTCTGCTGCTCTAACCACGCTTTTCTTCGTTTTCTTCCGTTCTAACTCTGCTTTACTTGGTTTTCCTCGGCTCTAACCCCGCTTTTCTTGGTTTTCATCCGCTCTAACCTCGCTTTTCTTGGTTTTCCTCTGCTATAACCCCGCTTTTCTTGGATTTCCTACGCTCTAACCCAGCTTTTCTTGATTTTCCTCCGCTCTAACTTCGGTTTTCTTGGTTTTCCTTTGCTCTAACCCAGCTTTTCTTGGTTTTCCTCCGCTCTAAGCCCGCATTGCTTCGTTTTCCTCCTTCCTAACCCCGCTTTTCTTGGTTTTCCTCCGCTCTATTTCAGCTTTTCTTGGTTTTCCTACGCTCTAACCCCGCTTTTCTTGGTTTTCATCCGCTCTAACCCCGCTTTTCTTGGTTTTCCTCCGCTCTAACCCCGCTTTTCTTGGTTTTCCTCTGCTATAACCCCGCTTTTCTTGGATTTCCTACGCTCTAACACAGCTTTTCTTGGTTTTCATCCGCACTAACTTCGCTTTTCTTGGTTTTCCTCCGCTCTAACCCCGCTTTTCTTGGTTTTCCTCCGCTCTAACCCCGCTTTTCTTTGTTTTCCTCCTTTCTAACCCCGCTTTTCTTGGTTTTCCTCCTCTCTATTACCACTTTTCTTGGTTTTCCTCCACTCTAACCCCGCTCTTCTTCGTTTTCATCCGCTCTAACCCCGCTTTTCTTGGTTTTCCTCCTTTCTAACCCCGCTTTTCTTGGTTTTCCTCCGCTCTAACTTCACTTTTCTTGGTTTTCCATTGCTCTAACCCCGCTTTTCTTGGTTTTCCTCAGCTCTAATCCCGCTTTTCATGGTTTATCTCCGCTCTAACCCAGCTTTTCATCGTTTTTCTCTACTCTAGCCATGCTTTTCTCTGATTTCTGCTGCTCTAACCACGCTTTTCTTCGTTTTCTTCCGTTCTAACTCTGCTTTACTTGGTTTTCCTCCGCTCTAACCCCGCTTTTCTTGGTTTTCCTCCGCTATAACCCCACTTTTCTTGGTTTTCCTACGCTCTAATCCCGCTTTTCTTGGGTTTTCTCCGCTCTAACCCCGCTTTTCATCGTTTTTCTCCACTCTCACCATGCTTTTCTCTGATTTCTGCTGCTCTAACCACGCTTTTCTTCGTTTTCTTCCGTTCTAACTCTGCTTTACTTGGTTTTCCTCCACTCTAACCCCGCTTTTCTTGGTTTTCCTCCGCTATAACCCCACTTTTCTTGGTTTTCCTACGCTCTAATCCCGCTTTTCTTGGGTTTTCTCCACTCTAACCCAGCTTTTCATCGTTTTTCTCCACTCTAACCATGCTTTTCTCGGATTTCTGCTGCTCTAACACGCTTTTCTTCATTTTCTTCCGTTCTAACTCTGCTTTACTTTGTTTTCCTCCGCTCTAACCCCGCTTTTCTTGGTTTTCCTCTGCTCTAACCCCGCTTTTCTTAGTTTTCCTCTGCTATAACCCCGTTTTCTTGGATTTCCTACGCTCTAACCCAGCTTTTCTTGGTTTTCCTCCGCTCTAACTTCGCTTTTCTTGGTTTTCCTTTGCTCTAACCCTGCTTTTCTTGGTTTTCCTCCGCACTAACTTCGCTTTTCTTGGTTTTCCTCCGCTCTAACCCCGCTTTTCTTGTTTTTCCTCCTTTCTAACCCCGCTTTTCTTGGTTTTCCTCCGCTCTATTACCACTTTTCTTGGTTTTCCTCCACTCTAACCCCGCTTTTCTTGGTTTTCCTCCGCTCTAACTTCACTTTTCTTGGTTTTCCATTGCTCTAACCCCGCTTTTCTTGGTTTTCCTCAGCTCTAATCCCGCTTTTCATGGTTTATCTCCGCTCTAACCCAGCTTTTCATCGTTTTTCTCTACTCTAGCCATGCTTTTCTCTGATTTCTGCTGCTCTAACCACGCTTTTCTTCGTTTTCTTCCGTTCTAACTCTGATTTACTTGGTTTTCCTCCGCTCTAACCCCGCTTTTCTTGGTTTTCCTCCGCTATAACCCCACTTTTCTTGGTTTTCCTACGCTCTAATCCCGCTTTTCTTGGGTTTTCTCCGCTCTAACCCAGCTTTTCATCGTTTTTCTCCACTCTAACCATGCTTTTCTCGGATTTATGCTGCTCTAACACGCTTTTCTTCGTTTTCTTCCGTTCTAACTCTGCTTTACTTTGTTTTCCTCCTTCCTAACCCCGCTTTTCTTGGTTTTCCTCTGATATAACCCCGCTTTTCTTAGTTTCTTAGTTTTCCTCTGCTATAACCCCGTTTTCTTGGTTTTCCTCCACTCTAACCCCGCTTTTCTTGGTTTTCCTCCGCTCTAACTTCACTTTTCTTGGTTTTCCATTGCTCTAACCCCGCTTTTCTTGGTTTTCCTCAGCTCTAATCCCGCTTTTCATGGTTTATCTCCGCTCTAACCCAGCTTTTCATCGTTTTTCTCTACTCTAGCCATGCTTTTCTCTGATTTCTGCTGCTCTAACCCCGCTTTTCTTCATTTTCTTCCGTTCTAACTCTGCTTTACTTGGATTTCCTCCGCTCTAACTCCGCTTTTCTTGGTTTTCCTCCGCTCTAACCCCGCTTTTCTTGGTTTTCCTCCGCTCTAGCCCCGCTTTTCTTGGTTTTCCTCTGCTATAACCCCGCTTTTCTTGGTTTTCCTACGCTCTAATCCCGCTTTTCTTGGTTTTCCTCTGCTCTAACTTCGCTTTTCTTGGATTTCCTCCTTTCTAACCCCGCTTCTCTTGGTTTTCCTCCGCACTAACCCCGCTTTTCTTGGTTTTCCTCCGCACTAACCCCGCTTTTCTTGGTTTTCCTCCGCTCTAACTTCACTTTTCTTGGTTTTCCATTGCTCTAACCCCGCTTTTCTTGGTTTTCCTCCGCGCTAATCCCGCTTTTCATGGTTTATCTCCGTTCTAACCCAGCTTTTCATCGTTTTTCTCTACTCTAGCCATGCTTTTCTCGGATTTCTGCTGCTCTAACCACGCATTTCTTCGTTTTCTTCCGTTCTAACTCTGCTTTACTTGGTTTTCCTCCGCTCTAACCCCGCTTTTCTTGGTTTTCCTCTGTTTTAACCCCGCTTTTCTTGGATTTCCTACGCTCCAACCCCGCTTTTCTTGATTTTCCTCCGCTCTAACTTCGCTTTTCTTGGTTTTCCTTTGCTCTAACTTTGCTTTTCTTGGTTTTCCTCCGCTCTAACCCCGCATTGCTTCATTTTCCTCCTATCTAACCCCGCTTTTCTTGGTTTTCCTCCGCTCTATTTCAGCTTTTCTTGGTTTTCCTACGCTCTAACCCCGCTTTTCTTGGTTTTCCTCCGCTCTAACCCCGCTTTTCTTGGTTTTCCTCTGCTATAACCCCGCTTTTCTTGGATTTCCTACGCTCTAACCCAGCTTTTCTTGGTTTTCCTCCGCTCTAACTTCGCTTTTCTTGGTTTTCCTTTGCTCTAACCCTGCTTTTCTTGGTTTTCCTTTGCACTAACCCCGCTTTTCTTGGTTTTCCTCCTTTCTAACCCCGCTTTTCTTGGTTTTCCTCCGCTCTATCACCACTTTTCTTGTTTTCCTCCACTCTAACCTCGCTTTTCTTGGTTTTCATCCGCTCTAATTCCGCTTTTCTTGGTTTTCCTCCTTTCTAACCCCGCTTTTCTTGGTTTTCCTCCGCTCTAACTTCACTTTTCTTGGTTTTCCATTGCTCTAAACCCGCTTTTCTTGGTTTTCCTCCGCGCTAATCCCGCTGTTCATGGTTTATCTCCGTTCTAACCCAGCTTTTCATCGTTTTTCTCTACTCTAGCCATGCTTTTCTCGGATTTCTGCTGCTCTAACCACGCTTTTCTTCGTTTTCTTCCGTTCTAACTCTGCTTTACTTGGTTTTCCTCGGCTCTAACCCCGCTTTTCTTGGTTTTCATCCGCTCTAACCTCGCTTTTCTTGGTTTTCCTCTGCTATAACCCCGCTTTTCTTGGATTTCCTACGCTCTAACCCAGCTTTTCTTGATTTTCCTCCGCTCTAACTTCGGTTTTCTTGGTTTTCCTTTGCTCTAACCCAGCTTTTCTTGGTTTTCCTCCGCTCTAAGCCCGCATTGCTTCGTTTTCCTCCTTCCTAACCCCGCTTTTCTTGGTTTTCCTCCGCTCTATTTCAGCTTTTCTTGGTTTTCCTACGCTCTAACCCCGCTTTTCTTGGTTTTCATCCGCTCTAACCCCGCTTTTCTTGGTTTTCCTCCGCTCTAACCCCGCTTTTCTTGGTTTTCCTCTGCTATAACCCCGCTTTTCTTGGATTTCCTACGCTCTAACACAGCTTTTCTTGGTTTTCCTCCGCACTAACTTCGCTTTTCTTGGTTTTCCTCCGCTCTAACTTCGCTTTTCTTGGTTTTCCTCCGCTCTAACCCCGCTTTTCTTGGTTTTCCTCCTTTCTAACCCCGCTTTTCTTTGTTTTCCTCCGCTCTATTACCACTTTTCTTGGTTTTCCTCCACTCTAACCCCGCTCTTCTTCGTTTTCATCCGCTCTAACCCCGCTTTTCTTGGTTTTCCTCCTTTCTAACCCCGCTTTTCTTGGTTTTCCTCCGCTCTAACTTCACTTTTCTTGGTTTTCCATTGCTCTAACCCCGCTTTTCTTGGTTTTCCTCAGCTCTAATCCCGCTTTTCATGGTTTATCTCCGCTCTAACCCAGCTTTTCATCGTTTTTCTCTACTCTAGCCATGCTTTTCTCTGATTTCTGCTGCTCTAACCACGCTTTTCTTCGTTTTCTTCCGTTCTAACTCTGCTTTACTTGGTTTTCCTCCGCTCTAACCCCGCTTTTCTTGGTTTTCCTCCGCTATAACCCCACTTTTCTTGGTTTTCCTACGCTCTAATCCCGCTTTTCTTGGGTTTTCTCCGCTCTAACCCCGCTTTTCATCGTTTTTCTCCACTCTCACCATGCTTTTCTCTGATTTCTGCTGCTCTAACCACGCTTTTCTTCGTTTTCTTCCGTTCTAACTCTGCTTTACTTGGTTTTCCTCCACTCTAACCCCGCTTTTCTTGGTTTTCCTCCGCTATAACCCCACTTTTCTTGGTTTTCCTACGCTCTAATCCCGCTTTTCTTGGGTTTTCTCCACTCTAACCCAGCTTTTCATCGTTTTTCTCCACTCTAACCATGCTTTTCTCGGATTTCTGCTGCTCTAACACGCTTTTCTTCATTTTCTTCCGTTCTAACTCTGCTTTACTTTGTTTTCCTCCGCTCTAACCCCGCTTTTCTTGGTTTTCCTCTGCTCTAACCCCGCTTTTCTTAGTTTTCCTCTGCTATAACCCCGTTTTCTTGGATTTCCTACGCTCTAACCCAGCTTTTCTTGGTTTTCCTCCGCTCTAACTTCGCTTTTCTTGGTTTTCCTTTGCTCTAACCCTGCTTTTCTTGGTTTTCCTCCGCTCTAACCCCGCTTTGCTTGGTTTTCCTCCTTTCTAACCCCGCTTTTCTTGGTTTTTCTCCGCTCTAACCCTGCTTTTCATCGTTTTTCTCCACTCTAACCATGCTTTTCTCGGATTTCTGCTGCTCTACCACGCTTTTCTTCGTTTTCTTCCGTTCTAACTCTGCTTTACTTGGTTTTCCTCGGCTCTAACCCCGCTTTTCTTTGTTTTCCTCCGCTCTAACCCCGCTTTTCTTGGTTTTCCTCTGCTATAACCCCGCTTTTCTTGGATTTCCTACGCTCTAACCCAGCTTTTCTTGATTTTCCTCCGCTCTAACTTCGCTTTTCTTGGTTTTCCTTTGCTCTAACCCTGCTTTTCTTGGTTTTCCTCCGCTCTAACCCCGCATTGCTTCGTTTTCCTCCTTCCTAACCCCGCTTTTCTTGGTTTTCCTCCGCTCTATTTCAGCTTTTCTTGGTTTTCCTACGCTCTAACCCCGCTTTTCTTGGTTTTCATCCGCTCTAACCCCGCTTTTCTTGGTTTTCCTCCTTTCTAACCCCGCTTTTCTTTGTTTTCCTCTGCTATAACCCCGCTTTTCTTGGATTTCCTACGCTCTAACACAGCTTTTCTTGGTTTTCCTCCGCACTAACTTCGCTTTTCTTGGTTTTCCTCCGCTCTAACCCCGCTTTTCTTGGTTTTCCTCCTTTCTAACCCCGCTTTTCTTGGTTTTCCTCCGCTCTAGCCCCGCTTTTCTTGGTTTTCCTCTGCTATAACCCCGCTTTTCTTGGTTTTCCTACGCGCTAATCCCGCTGTTCATGGTTTATCTCCGTTCTAACCCAGCTTTTCATCGTTTTTCTCTACTCTAGCCATGCTTTTCTCGGATTTCTGCTGCTCTAACCACGCTTTTCTTCGTTTTCTTCCGTTCTAACTCTGCTTTACTTGGTTTTCCTCCGCTCTAACCCCGCTTTTCTTGGTTTTTCTCCGCTCTAACCCTGCTTTTCATCGTTTTTCTCCACTCTAACCATGCTTTTCTCGGATTTCTGCTGCTCTAACACGCTTTTCTTCGTTTTCTTCCGTTCTAACTCTGCTTTACTTGGTTTTCCTCGGCTCTAACCCCGCTTTTCTTGGTTTTCCTCCTTTCTAACCCCGCTTTTCTTGGTTTTCCTCCGCTCTAACTTCACTTTTCTTGGTTTTCCATTGCTCTAACCCCGCTTTTCTTGGTTTTCCTCAGCTCTAATCCCGCTTTTCATGGTTTATCTCCGCTCTAACCCAGCTTTTCATCGTTTTTCTCTACTCTAGCCATGCTTTTCTCTGATTTCTGCTGCTCTAACCACGCTTTTCTTCATTTTCTTCCGTTCTAACTCTGCTTTACTTGGATTTCCTCCGCTCTAACTCCGCTTTTCTTGGTTTTCCTCCGCTCTAACCCCGCTTTTCTTGGTTTTCCTCCGCTCTAGCCCCGCTTTTCTTGGTTTTCCTCTGCTATAACCCCGCTTTTCTTGGTTTTCCTACGCTCTAATCCCGCTTTTCTTGGTTTTCCTCTGCTCTAACTTCGCTTTTCTTGGTTTTCCTCCTTTCTAACCCCGCTTTTCTTGGTTTTCCTCCGCACTAACCCCGCTTTTCTTGGTTTTCCTCCGCTCTAACTTCACTTTTCTTGGTTTTCCATTGCTCTAACCCCGCTTTTCTTGGTTTTCCTCCGCGCTAATCCCGCTTTTCATGGTTTATCTCCGTTCTAACCCAGCTTTTCATCGTTTTTCTCTACTCTAGCCATGCTTTTCTCGGATTTCTGCTGCTCTAACCACGCATTTCTTCGTTTTCTTCCGTTCTAACTCTGCTTTACTTGGTTTTCCTCCGCTCTAACCCCGCTTTTCTTGGTTTTCCTCTGCTTTAACCCCGCTTTTCTTGGATTTCCTACGCTCTAACCCAGCTTTTCTTGGTTTTCCTCCGCTCTAACTTCGCTTTTCTTGGTTTTCCTTTGCTCTAACCCTGCTTTTCTTGGTTTTCCTCCGCTCTAACCCCGCATTGCTTCGTTTTCCTCCTTCCTAACCCCGCTTTTCTTGGTTTTCCTCCGCTCTATTTCAGCTTTTCTTGGTTTTCCTACGCTCTAACCCCGCTTTTCTTGGTTTTCATCCGCTCTAACCCCGCTTTTCTTGGTTTTCCTCCTTTCTAACCCCGCTTTTCTTTGTTTTCCTCTGCTATAACCCCGCTTTTCTTGGATTTCCTACGCTCTAACACAGCTTTTCTTGGTTTTCCTCCGCACTAACTTCGCTTTTCTTGGTTTTCCTCCGCTCTAACCCCGCTTTTCTTGGTTTTCCTCCTTTCTAACCCCGCTTTTCTTGGTTTTCCTCCGCTCTAGCCCCGCTTTTCTTGGTTTTCCTCTGCTATAACCCCGCTTTTCTTGGTTTTCCTACGCGCTAATCCCGCTGTTCATGGTTTATCTCCGTTCTAACCCAGCTTTTCATCGTTTTTCTCTACTCTAGCCATGCTTTTCTCGGATTTCTGCTGCTCTAACCACGCTTTTCTTCGTTTTCTTCCGTTCTAACTCTGCTTTAAATGGTTTTCCTCCGCTCTAACCCCGCTTTTCTTGGTTTTTCTCCGCTCTAACCCTGCTTTTCATCGTTTTTCTCCACTCTAAACATGCTTTTCTCGGATTTCTGCTGCTCTAACACGCTTTTCTTCGTTTTCTTCCGTTCTAACTCTGCTTTACTTGGTTTTCCTCGGCTCTAACCCCGCTTTTCTTGGTTTTCCTCCTTTCTAACCCCGCTTTTCTTGGTTTTCCTCCGCTCTAACTTCACTTTTCTTGGTTTTCCATTGCTCTAACCCCGCTTTTCTTGGTTTTCCTCAGCTCTAATCCCGCTTTTCATGGTTTATCTCCGCTCTAACCCAGCTTTTCATCGTTTTTCTCTACTCTAGCCATGCTTTTCTCTGATTTCTGCTGCTCTAACCACGCTTTTCTTCATTTTCTTCCGTTCTAACTCTGCTTTACTTGGATTTCCTCCGCTCTAACTCCGCTTTTCTTGGTTTTCCTCCGCTCTAACCCCGCTTTTCTTGGTTTTCCTTAGCTCTAGCCCCGCTTTTCTTGGTTTTCCTCTGCTATAACCCCGCTTTTCTTGGTTTTCCTACGCTCTAATCCCGCTTTTCTTGGTTTTCCTCTGCTCTAACTTCGCTTTTCTTGGTTTTCCTCCTTTCTAACCCCGCTTTTCTTGGTTTTCCTCCGCACTAACCCCGCTTTTCTTGGTTTTCCTCCGCTCTAACTTCACTTTTCTTGGTTTTCCATTGCTCTAACCCCGCTTTTCTTGGTTTTCCTCCGCGCTAATCCCGCTTTTCATGGTTTATCTCCGTTCTAACCCAGCTTTTCATCGTTTTTCTCTACTCTAGCCATGCTTTTCTCGGATTTCTGCTGCTCTAACCACGCATTTCTTCGTTTTCTTCCGTTCTAACTCTGCTTTACTTGGTTTTCCTCCGCTCTAACCCCGCTTTTCTTGGTTTTCCTCTGCTTTAACCCCGCTTTTCTTGGATTTCCTACGCTCCAACCCCGCTTTTCTTGATTTTCCTCCGCTCTAACTTCGCTTTTTTTGGTTTTCCTTTGCTCTAACCCTGCTTTTCTTGGTTTTCCTCCGCTCTAACCCCGCATTGCTTCATTTTCCTCCTTCCTAACCCCGCTTTTCTTGGTTTTCCTCCGCTCTATTTCAGCTTTTCTTGGTTTTCCTACGCTCTAACCCCGATTTTCTTGGTTTTCATCCGCTCTAACCCCGCTTTTCTTGGTTTTCCTCCGCTCTAACCCCGCTTTTCTTGGTTTTCCTCTGCTATAATCCAGCTTTTCTTGGATTTCCTACGCTCTAACCCAGCTTTTCTTGGTTTTCCTCCGCACTAATTTCGCTTTTCTTGGTTTTCCTCCGCTCTAACTTCGCTTTTCTTGGTTTTCCTCCGCTCTAACCCCGCTTTTCTTGGTTTTCCTCCTTTCTAACCCCGCTTTTCTTGGTTTTCCTCCGCTCTATCACCACTTTTCTTGGTTTTCCTCCACTCTAACCTCGCTTTTCTTGGTTTTCATCCGCTCTAATTCCGCTTTTCTTGGTTTTCCTCCTTTCTAACCCCGCTTTTCTTGGTTTTCCTCCGCTCTAACTTCACTTTTCTTGGTTTTCCATTGCTCTAACCCCGCTTTTCTTGGTTTTCCTCCGCGCTAATCCCGCTGTTCATGGTTTATCTCCGTTCTAACCCAGCTTTTCATCGTTTTTCTCTACTCTAGCCATGCTTTTCTCGAATTTCTGCTGCTCTAACCACGCTTTTCTTCGTTTTCTTTCGTTCTAACTCTGCTTTACTTGGTTTTCCTCGGCTCTAACCCCGCTTTTCTTGGTTTTCATCCGCTCTAACCCCGCTTTTCTTGGTTTTCCTCTGCTATAACCCCGCTTTTCTTGGATTTCCTACGCTCTAACCCAGCTTTTCTTGATTTTCCTCCGCTCTAACTTCGGTTTTCTTGGTTTTCCTTTGCTCTAACCCAGCTTTTTTGGTTTTCCTCCGCTCTAAGCCCGCATTGCTTCGTTTTCCTCCTTCCTAATTCCGCTTTTCTTGGTTTTCCTCCGCTCTATTTCAACTTTTCTTGGTTTTCCTACGCTCTAACCCCGCTTTTCTTGGTTTTCATCCGCTCTAACCCCGCTTTTCTTGGTTTTCCTCCGCTCTAACCCCGCTTTTCTTGGATTTCCTCTGCTATAACCCCGCTTTTCTTGGATTTCCTACGCTCTAACACAGCTTTTCTTGGTTTCCCTCCGCACTAACTTCGCTTTTCTTGGTTTTCCTCCGCTCTAACTTCGCTTTTCTTGGTTTTCCTCCGCTCTAACCCCGCTTTTCTTGGTTTTCCTCCTTTCTAACCCCGCTTTTCTTGGTTTTCCTCCGCTCTATTACCACTTTTCTTGGTTTTCCTCCACTCTAACCCCGCTTTTCTTGGTTTTCATCCGCTCTAACCCCGCTTTTCTTGGTTTTCCTCCTTTCTAACCCCGCTTTTCTTGGTTTTCCTCTGCTCTAACTTCACTTTTCTTGGTTTTCCATTGCTCTAACCCCGCTTTTCTTGGTTTTCCTCAGCTCTAATCCCGCTTTTCATGGTTTATCTCCGCTCTAACCCAGCTTTTCATCGTTTTTCTCTACTCTAGCCATGCTTTTCTCTGATTTCTGCTGCTCTAACCACGCTTTTCTTCGTTTTCTTCCGTTCTAACTCTGCTTTACTTGGTTTTCCTCCGCTCTAACCCCGCTTTTCTTGGTTTTCCTCCGCTATAACCCCACTTTTCTTGGTTTTCCTACGCTCTAATCCCGCTTTTCTTGGGTTTTCTCCGCTCTAACCCAGCTTTTCATCGTTTTTCTCCACTCTAACCATGCTTTTCTCGGATTTATGCTGCTCTAACACGCTTTTCTTCGTTTTCTTCCGTTCTAACTCTGCTTTACTTTGTTTTCCTCCGCTCTAACCCCGCTTTTCTTGGTTTTCCTCTGCTATAACCCCGCTTTTCTTAGTTTTCCTCTGCTATAACCCCGTTTTCTTGGATTTCCTACGCTCTAACCCAGCTTTTCTTGGTTTTCCTCCGCTCTAACTTCGCTTTTCTTGGTTTTCCTTTGCTCTAACCCTGCTTTTCTTGGTTTTCCTCCGCTCTATCCCAGCTTTTCTTGGTTTTCCTCTGCTCTAACCCCGCTTTTCTTGGTTTTCATCCGCTCTAACCCCGCTTTTCTTGGTTTTCATCCGCTCTAACCCCGCTTTTCTTGGTTTTCATCCTCTCTAACCCTGCTTTTCTGTGTTTTCCTCCGCTCTATCACCAATTTTCTTGGTTTTCCATTGATCTAACCCCGCTTTTCTTTGTTTTCCTACGCTCTAATCCCTCTTTTCTTGGTTTTTCTCCGCTCTAACCCAGCTTTTCATCGTTTTTCTCCACTCTAACCATGCTTTTCTCGGATTTCTGCTGCTCTAACACGCTTTTCTTCGTTTTCTTCCGTTCTAACTCTGCTTTTCATGCTTTCCCTCCGCTCTAACCCCGCTTTTCTTGGTTTTCCTCCGCTCTAACCCCGCTTTTCTTGGTTTTCCTCTGCTATAACCCCGCTTTTCTTGGTTTTCCTACGCTCTAATCCCGCTTTTCTTGGTTTTCCTCCGCTCTAACTTCGCTTTTCTTGGTTTTCCTCCTTTCTAACCCCGCTTTTCTTGGTTTTCCTCCGCACTAACCCCGCTTTTCTTGGTTTTCCTCCTTTCTAACCCCGCTTTTCTTGGTTTTCCTCCGCTCTAACTTCACTTTTCTTGGTTTTCCATTGCTCTAACCCCGCTTTTCTTGGTTTTCCTCTGCGCTAATCCCGCTTTTCACGGTTTATCTCCGTTCTAACCCAGCTTTTCATCGTTTTTCTCTACTCTAGCCATGCTTTTCTCGGATTTCTGCTGCTCTAACCACGCTTTTCTTCGTTTTCTTCCCTTCTAACTCTGCTTTACTTGGTTTTCCTCCGCTCTAACCCTGCTTTTCTTGGTTTTCCTCTGCTATAACCCCGCTTTTCTTGGATTTCCTACGCTCCAACCCCGCTTTTCTTGATTTTCCTCCGCTCTAACTTCGCTTTTCTTGGTTTTCCTTTGCTCTAACCCTGCTTTTCTTGGTTTTCCTCCGCTCTAACCCCGCATTGCTTCACTTTCCTCCGCTCTAACCCCGCTTTTCTTGGTTTTCCTCCGCTCTATTTCAGCTTTTCTTGGTTTTCCTACGCTCTAACCCCGATTTTCTTGGTTTTCATCCGCTCTAACCCCGCTTTTCTTGGTTTTCCTCCGCTCTAACCCCGCTTTTCTTGGTTTTCCTCTGCTATAACCCAGCTTTTCTTGGATTTCCTACGCTCTAACCCAGCTTTTCTTGGTTTTCCTCCGCACTAATTTCGCTTTTCTTGGTTTTCCTCCGCTCTAACTTCGCTTTTCTTGGTTTTCCTCCGCTCTAACCCCGCTTTTCTTGGTTTTCCTCCTTTCTAACCCCGCTTTTCTTGGTTTTCCTCCGCTCTATTACCACTTTTCTTGGTTTTCCTCCACTCTAACCCCGCTTTTCTTGGTTTTCATCCGCTCTAACCTTGCTTTTCTTGGTTTTCCTCCTTTCTAACCCCGCTTTTCTTGGTTTTCCTCCGCTCTAACTTCACTTTTCTTGGTTTTCCATTGCTCTAACCCCGCTTTTCTTGGTTTTCCTCAGCTCTAATCCCGCTTTTCATGGTTTATCTCCGCTCTAACCCAGCTTTTCATCATTTTTCTCTACTCTAGCCATGCTTTTCTCGGATTTCTGCTGCTCTAACCACGCTTTTCTTCGTTTTCCTCCGCTCTAACCCCGCTTTTCTTGGTTTTCCTCTGCTATAACCCCGCTTTTCTTGTATTTCCTACGCTCTAACCCAGCTTTTCTTGATTTTCCTCCGCTCTTACTTCGCTTTTCTTGGTTTTCCTCCGCTCTAACACTGCATTGCTTCACTTTCCTCCTTCCTAACCCCGCTTTTCTTGGTTTTCCTCCGCTCTATTTCAGCTTTTCTTGGTTTTCCTACGCTCTAACCCCGATTTTCTTGGTTTTCATCCGCTCTTACCCCGCTTTTCTTGGTTTTCCTCCGCTCTAACCCCGCTTTTCTTGGTTTTCCTCTGCTATAACCCCGCTTTTCTTGGATTTCCTACGCTCTAACCCAGCTTTTCTTGGTTTTCCTCCGCACTAATTTCGCTTTTCTTGGTTTTCCTCCGCTCTAACTTCGCTTTTCTTGGTTTTCCTCCGCTCTAACCCCGCTTTTCTTGGTTTTCCTCCGCTCTAACCCCGCTTTTCTTGGTTTTCCTCCGCTCTAACCCCGCTTTTCTTGGTTTTCCTCCGCTCTATTACCACTTTTCTTGGTTTTCCTCCACTCTAACCCCGCTTTTCTTGGTTTTCATCCGCTCTAACCCCGCTTTTCTTGGTTTTCCTCCTTTCTAACCCCGCTTTTCTTGGTTTTCCTCAGCTCTAATCCCGCTTTTCATGGTTTATCTCTGCTCTAACCCAGCTTTTCATCGTTTATCTCTACTGTAGCCATGCTTTTCTCTGATTTCTGCTGCTCTAACCACGCTTTTCTTCGTTTTCTTCCGTTCTAACTCTGCTTTACTTGGTTTTCCTCCGCTCTAACCTTGCTTTTCTTGGTTTTCCTCCGCTATAACCCCACTTTTCTTGGTTTTCCTACGCTCTAATCCCGCTTTTCTTGGTTTTTCTCCGCTCTAACCCAGCTTTTCATCGTTTTTCTCCACTCTAACCATGCTTTTCTCGGATTTCTGCTGCTCTAACACGCTTTTCTTCGTTTTCTTCCGTTCTAACTCTGCTTTACTTGGTTTTCCTCCGCTCTAACCCCGCTTTTCTTGGTTTTAATCCGCTCTAACCCCGCTTTTCTTGGTTTTCCTCTGCTATAACCCCGCTTTTCTTGGTTTTCCTACGCTCTAACCCAGCTTTTCTTGGTTTTCCTCCACTCTAACTTCGCTTTTCTTGGTTTTCCTTTGCTCTAACCCTGCTTTTCTTGGTTTTCCTCCGCACTAACCCCGCTTTTCTTGGTTTTCCTCCTTTCTAACCCCGCTTTTCTTGGTTTTCCTCCGCTCTATCACCACTTTTCTTGGTTTTCCTCCACTCTAACCTCGCTTTTCTTGGTTTTCATCCGCTCTAACCCCGCTTTTCTTGGTTTTCCTCCTTTCTAACCCCGCTTTTCTTGGTTTTCCTCCGCTCTAACTTCACTTTTCTTGGTTTTCCATTGCTCTAACCCCCTTTTCTTGGTTTTCCTCCGCGCTAATCCCGCTGTTCATGGTTTATCTCCGTTCTAACACAGCTTTTCATCGTTTTTCTCTACTCTAGCCATGCTTTTCTCGGATTTCTGCTGCTCTAACCACGCTTTTCTTCGTTTTCTTCCTTTCTAACTCTGCTTTACTTGGTTTTCCTCCGCTCTAACCCCGCTTTTCTTGGTTTTTCTCCGCTCTAACCCTGCTTTTCATCGTTTTTCTCCACTCTAAAAATGCTTTTCTCGGATTTCTGCTGCTCTAACACGCTTTTCTTCGTTTTCTTCCGTTCTAACTCTGCTTTACTTGGTTTTCCTCGGCTCTAACCCCGCTTTTCTTGGTTTTCCTCCACTCTAACCCCGCTTTTCTTGGTTTTCCTCCGCTCTAACTTCACTTTTCTTGGTTTTCCATTGCTCTAACCCCGCTTTTCTTGTTTTTCCTCAGCTCTAATCCCGCTTTTCATGGTTTATCTCCGCTCTAACCCAGCTTTTCATCGTTTTTCTCTACTCTAGCCATGCTTTTCTCTGATTTCTGCTGCTCTAACCACGCTTTTCTTCGTTTTCTTCCGTTCTAACTCTGCTTTACTTGGTTTTCCTCCGCTCTAACCCCGCTTTTCTTGGTTTTCCTCCGCTATAACCCCACTTTTCTTGGTTTTCCTACGCTCTAATCCCGCTTTTCTTGGGTTTTCTCTGCTCTAACCCAGCTTTTCATCGTTTTTCTCCACTCTAACCATGCTTTTCTCGGATTTATGCTGCTCTAACACGCTCTTCTTCGTTTTCTTCCGTTCTAACTCTGCTTTACTTGGTTTTCCTCCGCTCTAACCCCGCTTTTCTTGGTTTTCCTCTGCTATAACCCCGCTTTTCTTAGTTTTCCTCTGCTATAACCCCGTTTTCTTGGATTTCCTACGCTCTAACCCAGCTTTTCTTGGTTTTCCTCCGCTATAACTTCGCTTTTCTTGGTTTTCCTTTGCTCTAACCCTGCTTTTCTTGGTTTTCCTCCGCTCTAACCCCGCTTTGCTTGGTTTTCCTCCTTTCTAACCCCGCTTTTCTTGGTTTTCCTCCGCTCTATCCCAGCTTTTCTTGGTTTTCCTCTGCTCTAACCCCGCTTTTCTTGGTTTTCATCCGCTCTAACCCCGCTTTTCTTGGTTTTCATCCGCTCTAACCCCGCTTTTCTTGGTTTTCCTCCTCTCTAACCCTGCTTTTCTGTGTTTTCCTCCGCTCTAACTTCACTTTTCTTGGTTTTCCATTGCTCTAACCCCGCTTTTCTTTGTTTTCCTACGCTCTAATCCCTCTTTTCTTGGTTTTTCTCCGCTCTAACCCAGCTTTTCATCGTTTTTCTCCAATCTAACCATGCTTTTCTCGGATTTCTGCTGCTCTAACACGCTTTTCTTCGTTTTCTTCCGTTCTAACTCTGCTTTTCATGCTTTTCCTACGCTCTAACTTCGCTTTTCTTGGTTTTCCTCCGCTCTAACCCCGCTTTTCTTGGTTTTCCTCTGCTATAACCCCGCTTTTCTTGGTTTTCCTACGCTCTAATCCCGCTTTTCTTGGTTTTCCTCCGCTCTAACTTCGCTTTTCTTGGTTTTCCTCCTTTCTAACCCCGCTTTTCTTGGTTTTCCTCCGCACTAACCGTGCTTTTCTTGGTTTTCCTCCTTTCTAACCCCGCTTTTCTTGGTTTTCCTCCGCTCTAACTTCACTTTTCTTGGTTTTCCATTGCTCTAACCCCGCTTTTCTTGGTTTTCCTCCGCGCTAATCCCGCTTGTCATGCTTTATCTCCGTTCTAACCCAGCTTTTCATCGTTTTTCTCTACTCTAGCCATGCTTTTCTCGGATTTCTGCTGCTCTAACCACGCTTTTCTTCGTTTTCTTCCCTTCTAACTCTGCTTTACTTGGTTTTCCTCCGCTCTAACCCCGCTTTTCTTGGTTTTCCTCTGCTATAACCCCGCTTTTCTTGGATTTCCTACGCTCCAACCCCGCTTTTCTTGATTTTCCTCCGTTCTAACTTCGCTTTTCTTGGTTTTCCTTTGCTCTAACCCTGCTTTTCTTGGTTTTCCTCCGCTGTAACCCCGCATTGCTTCACTTTCCTCCTTCCTAACCCCGCTTTTCTTGGTTTTCCTCCGCTCTATTTCAGCTTTTCTTGGTTTTCCTACGCTCTAAGCCTGATTTTCTTGGTTTTCATCCGCTCTAACCCTGCTTTTCTTGGTTTTCCTCCGCTCTAACACCGCTTTTCTTGGTTTTCCTCTGCTATAACCCCGCTTTTCTTGGATTTCCTCCGCTCTAACCCAGCTTTTCTTGGTTTTCCTCCGCACTAATTTCGCTTTTCTTGGTTTTCCTCCGCTGTAACTTCGCTTTTCTTGGATTTCCTCCGCTCTAACCCCGCTTTTCTTGGTTTTCCTCCTTTCTAACCCCGCTTTTCTTGGTTTTCCTCCACTCTATTACCACTTTTCTTGGTTTTCCTCCACTCTAACCCCGCTTTTCTTGGATTTCATCCGCTCTAACCCCGCTTTTCTTGGTTTTCCTCCTTTCTAACCCCGCTTTTCTTGGTTTTCCTCCGCTCTAACTTCACTTTTCTTGGTTTTCCATTGCTCTAACCCCGCTTTTCTTGGTTTTCCTCAGCTCTAATCCCGCTTTTCATGGTTTATCTCTGCTCTAACCCAGCTTTTCATCGTTTATCTCTACTGTAGCCATGCTTTTCTCTGATTTCTGCTGCTCTAACCACGCTTTTCTTCGTTTTCTTCCGTTCTAACTCTGCTTTACTTGGTTTCCCTCCGCTCTAGCCCCGCTTTTCTTGGTTTTCCTCCGCTATAACCCCACTTTTCTTGGTTTTCCTACGCTCTAATCCCGCTTTTCTTGGGTTTTCTCCACTCTAACCCAGCTTTTCATCGTTTTTCTCCACTCTAACCATGCTTTTCTCGGATTTCTGCTGCTCTAACACGCTTTTCTTCGTTTTCTTCCGTTCTAACTCTGCTTTACTTGGTTTTCCTCCGCTCTAACCCCGCTTTTCTTGGTTTTAATCCGCTCTAACCCCGCTTTTCTTGGTTTTCCTCTGCTATAACCCCGCTTTTCTTGGTTTTCCTACGCTCTAACCCAGCTTTTCTTGGTTTTCCTCCGCTCTAACTTCGCTTTTCTTGGTTTTCCTTTGCTCTAACCCTGCTTTTCTTGGTTTTCCTCCGCACTAACCCCGCTTTTCTTGGTTTTCCTCCTTTCTAACCCCGCTTTTCTTGGTTTTCCTCCGCTCTATCACCACTTTTCTTGGTTTTCCTCCACTCTAACCTCGCTTTTCTTGGTTTTCATCCGCTCTAACCCCGCTTTTCTTGGTTTTCCTCCTTTCTAACCCCGCTTTTCTTGGTTTTCCTCCGCTCTAACTTCACTTTTCTTGGTTTTCCATTGCTCTAACCCCGCTTTTCTTGGTTTTCCTCCGCGCTAATCCCGCTGTTCATGGTTTATCTCCGTTCTAACCCAGCTTTTCATCGTTTTTCTCTACTCTAGCCATGCTTTTCTCGGATTTCTGCTGCTCTAACCACGCTTTTCTTCGTTTTCTTCCGTTCTAACTCTGCTTTACTTGGTTTTCCTCCGCTCTAACCCCGCTTTTCTTGGTTTTTCTCCGCTCTAACCCTGCTTTTCATCGTTTTTCTCCACTCTAACCATGCTTTTCTCGGATTTCTGCTGCTCTAACACGCTTTTCTTCGTTTTCTTCCGTTCTAACTCTGCTTTACTTGGTTTTCCTCGGCTCTAACCCCGCTTTTCTTTGTTTTCCTCCGCTCTAACCCCGCTTTTCTTGGTTTTCCTCTGCTATAACCCCGCTTTTCTTGTATTTCCTACGCTCTAACCCAGCTTTTCTTGATTTTCCTCCGCTCTTACTTCGCTTTTCTTGGTTTTCCTTTGCTCTAATCCCGCTTTTCTTGGTTTTCCTCCGCTCTAACCCCGCATTGCTTCGTTTTCCTCCTTCCTAACCCCGCTTTTCTTGGTTTTCCTCCGCTCTATTTCAGCTTTTCTTGGTTTTCCTACGCTCTAACCCCGCTTTTCTTGGTTTTCATCCGCTCTAACCCCGCTTTTCTTGGTTTTCCTCCGCTCTAACCCCGCTTTTCTTAATTTTCCTCCGCTCTAACCCCGCTTTTCTTGGTTTTCCTCTGCTATAACCCCGCTTTTCTTGGTTTTCCTACGCTCTAATCCCGCTTTTCTTGGTTTTCCTCCGCTCTAAATTCGCTTTTCTTGGTTTTCCTCCTTTGTAACCCCGCTTTTCTTGGTTTTCCTCCGCACTAACCCCGCTTTTCTTGGTTTTCCTCCTTTCTAACCCCGCTTTTCTTGTTTTTCCTCCGCTCTAACTTCACTTTTCTTGGTTTTCCATTGCTCTAACCCCGCTTTTCTTGGTTTTCCTACGCTCTAATCCCGCTTTTCTTGGGTTTTCTCCACTCTAACCCAGCTTTTCATCATTTTTCTCTACTCTAACCATGCTTTTCTCGGATTTCTGCTGCTCTAACACGCTTTTCTTCGTTTTCTTCCGTTCTAACTCTGCTTTACTTGGTTTTCCTCCGCTCTAACCCCGCATTTCTTGGTTTTAATCCGCTCTAACCCCGCTTTTCTTGGATTTCATCTGCTATAACCCCGCTTTTCTTGGTTTTCCTACGCTCTAACCCAGCTTTTCTTGGTTTTCCTCCGCTCTAACTTCGCTTTTCTTGGTTTTCCTTTGCTCTAACCCTGCTTTTCTTGGTTTTCCTCCGCACTAACCCCGCTTTTCTTGGTTTTCCTCCTTTCTAACACCGCTTTTCTTGGATTTCCTCCGCACTATCACCACTTGTCTTGGTTTTCCTCCACTCTAACCTCGCTTTTCTTGGTTTTCATCCGCTCTAACCCCGCTTTTCTTGGTTTTCCTCCTTTCTAAAACCGCTTTTCTTGGATTTCCTCCACTCTAACTTCACTTTTCTTGGTTTTCCATTGCTCTAACCCCGATTTCTTGGTTTTCCTCCACGCTAATCCCGCTGTTCATGGTTTATCTCCGTTCTAACCCAGCTTTTCATCGTTTTTCTCTACTCTAGCCATGCTTTTCTCGGATTTCTGCTGCTCTAACCACGCTTTTCTTCGTTTTCTTCCGTTCTAACTCTGCTTTACTTGGTTTTCCTCCGCTCTAACCCCGCTTTTCTTGGTTTTTCTCCGCTCTAACCCTGCTTTTCATCGTTTTTCTCCACTCTAACCATGCTTTTCTCGGATTTCTGCTGCTCTAACACGCTTTTCTTCGTTTTCTTCCGTTCTAACTCTGCTTTACTTGGTTTACCTCGGCTCTAACCCCGCTTTTCTTTGTTTTCCTCCGCTCTAACCCCGCTTTTCTTGGTTCTCCTCTGCTATAACCCCGCTTTTCTTGGATTTCCTCCGCTCTAACCCCGCTTTTCTTGATTTTCCTCCGCTCTAACTTCGCTTTTCTTGGTTTTCCTTTGCTCTAACCCTGCTTTTCTTGGTTTTCCTCCGCTCTAACCCCGCATTGCTTCGTTTTCCTCCTTCCTACCCCGCTTTTCTTGGTTTTCCTCCGCTCTATTTCAGCTTTTCTTGGTTTTCCTACGCTCTAACCCCGCTTTTCTTGGTTTTCCTCCGCTCTAACCCGGCTTTTCTTGGTTTTCCTCTGCTATAACCCCGCTTTTCTTGGATTTCCTACGCTCTAACCCCGCTTTTCTTGGTTTTCCTCCGCACTAACTTCGCTTTTCTTGGTTTTCCTCCGCTCTAATTCCGCTTTTCTTGGTTTTCCTCCTTTCTAACCCCGCTTTTCTTGGTTTTCCTACACTCTATTACCACTTTTCTTAGTTTTCCTCCACTCTAACCCCGCTTTTCTTGGTTTTCCTCCGCTCTAATCCCGCTTTTCATGGTTTATCTCCGCTCTAACCCAGCTTTTCATCGTTTTCCTCCACTCTAACCATGCTTTTCTCGGATTTATGCTGCTCTAACACGCTTTTCTTCGTTTTCTTCCGTTCTAACTCTGCTTTACTTGGTTTTCCTCCGCTCTAATCCCGCTTTTCTTGGTTTTCCTCCACTCTAACCCCGCTTTTCTTGGTTTTCCTCTGCTATAACCCCGTTTTCTTGGATTTCCTACGCTCTAACCCAGCTTTTCTTGGTTTTCCTCCGCTCTAACTTCGCTGTTCTTGGTTTTCCTTTGCTCTAACCCTGCTTTTCTTGGTTTTCCTCCGCTCTAACGCCGCTTTGCTTGGTTTTCCTCCTTTCTAACCCCGCTTTTCTTGGTTTTCCTCCGCTCTATCCCAGCTTTTCTTGGTTTTCCTCCGCTCTAACCCCGCTTTTCTTGGTTTTCATCCGCTCTAACCCCGCTTTTCTTGGTTTTCATCCGCTCTAACCCCGCTTTTCTTGGTTTTCCTCCTCTATAACCCTGCTTTTCTGTGTTTTCCTCCGCTCTAACTTCACTTTTCTTGGTTTTCCATTGCTCTAACCCCGCTTTTCTTTGTTTTCCTACGCTCTAATCCCTCTTTTCTTGGTTTTTCTCCGCTCTAATCCAGCTTTTCATCGTTTTTCTCCACTCTAACCATGCTTTTCCCGGATTTCTGCTGCTCTAACACGCTTTTCTTCGTTTTCTTCCATTCTAACTCTGCTTTACTTGGTTTTCCTCTGCTCTAACCCCGCTTTTCTTGGTTTTCCTACGCTCTAAGCCCGCTTTTCTTGGTTTTCCTCTGCTATAACCCCGCTTTTCTTGGTTTTCCTACGCTCTAATCCCGCTTTTCTTGGTTTTCCTCCGCTCTAACTTCGCTTTTCTTGGTTTTCCTCCTTTTTAACCCCGCTTTTCTTGGTTTTCCTCCGCACTAACACCGCTTTTCTTGGTTTTCCTCCTTTCTAACCCCGCTTTTCTTGTTTTTCCTCCGCTCTAACTTCACTTTTCTTGGTTTTCCATTGCTCTAACCCCGCTTTTCTTGGTTTTCCTCCGCGCTAATCCCGCTTTTCATGGTTTATCTCCGTTCTAACCCAGCTTTTCATCGTTTTTCTCTACTCTAGCCATGCTTTTCTCGGATTTCTGCTGCTCTAACCACGCTTTTCTTCGTTTTCTTCCCTTCTAACTCTGCTTTACTTGGTTTTCCTCCGCTCTAACCCCGCTTTTCTTGGTTTTCCTCTGCTATAACCCCGCTTTTCTTGGTTTTCCTCTGCTATAACCCCGCTTTTCTTGATTTTCCTCCGCTCTAACTTCGCTTTTCTTGGTTTTCCTTTGCTCTAACCCTGCTTTTCTTGGTTTTCCTCCGCTCTAACCCCGCATTGCTTCGTTTTCCTCCTTCCTAACCCCGCTTTTCTTGGTTTTCCTCCGCTCTATTTCAGCTTTTTTTGGTTTTCCTACGCTCTAACCCCGATTTTCTTGGTTTTCATCCGCTCTAACCCCGCTTTTCTTGGTTTCCTCCGCTCTAACCCCGCTTTTCTTGGTTTTCCTCTGCTATAACCCCGCTTTTCTTGGATTTCCTACGATCTAACCCAGCTTTTCTTGGTTTTCCTCCGCACTAACTTCGCTTTTCTTGGTTTTCCTCCGCTCTAACTTCGCTTTTCTTGATTTTCATCCGCTCTAACCCCGCTTTTCTTGGTTTTCCTCCTTTCTAACCCTGCTTTTCTTGGTCTTCCTCCGCGCTAATCCCGCTTTTCATGGTTTATCTCCGTTCTAACCCAGCTTTTCATCGTTTTTCTCTACTATAGCCATGCTTTTCTCGGATTTCTGCTGCTCTAACCACGCTTTTCTTCGTTTTCTTCCCTTCTAACTCTGCTTTACTTGGTTTTCCTCCGCTCTAACCCCGCTTTTCTTGGTTTTCCTCTGCTATAACCCCGCTTTTCTTGGTTTTCCTCTGCTATAACCCCGCTTTTCTTGATTTTCCTCCGCTCTAACTTCGCTTTTCTTGGTTTTCCTTTGCTCTAACCCTGCTTTTCTTGGTTTTCCTCCGCTCTAACCCCGCATTGCTTCGTTTTCCTCCTTCCTAACCCCGCTTTTCTTGGTTTTCCTCCGCTCTATTTCAGCTTTTCTTGGTTTTCCTACGCTCTAACCCCGATTTTCTTGGTTTTCATCCGCTCTAACCCCGCTTTTCTTGGTTTCCTCCGCTCTAACCCCGCTTTTCTTGGTTTTCCTCTGCTATAACCCCGCTTTTCTTGGATTTCCTACGATCTAACCCAGCTTTTCTTGGTTTTCCTCCGCACTAACTTCGCTTTTCTTGGTTTTCCTCCGCTCTAACTTCGCTTTTCTTGGTTTTCCTCCGCTCTAACCCCGCTTTTCTTGGTTTTCCTCCTTTCTAACCCCGCTTTTCTTGGTTTTCCTTTGCTCTATTACCACTTTTCTTGGTTTTCCTCCACTCTAACCCCGCTTTTCTTGATTTTCATCCGCTCTAACCCCGCTTTTCTTGGTTTTCCTCCTGTCTAACCCCGCTTTTCTTGGTTTTCCTCCGCTCTAACTTCACTTTTCATGGTTTTCCATTGCTCTAACCCCGCTTTTCTTGGTTTTCCTCAGCTCTAATCCTGCTTTTCATGGTTTATCTCCGCTCTAACCCAGCTTTTCATCGTTTTTCTCTACTCTAGCCATGCTTTTCTCTGATTTCTGCTGCTCTAACCACGCTTTTCTTCGTTTTCTTCCGTTCTAACTCTGCTTTACTTGGTTTTCCTCCGCTCTAACCCCGCTTTTCTTGGTTTTCCTCCGCTATAACCCCACTTTTCTTGGTTTTCCTACGCTCTAATCCCACTTTTCTTGGGTTTTCTCCGCTCTAACCCAGCTTTTTATCGTTTTTCTCCACTCTAACCATGCTTTTCTCGGATTTATGCTGCTCTAACGCGCTTTTCTTCGTTTTCTTCCGTTCTAACTCTGCTTTACTTGGTTTTCCTCCGCTCTAACCCCGCTTTTCTTGGTTTTCCTCCACTCTAACCCCGCTTTTCTTAGTTTTCCTCTGCTATAACCCCGTTTTCTTGGATTTCCTACGCTCTAACCCAGCTTTTCTTGGTTTTCCTCCGCTCCAACTTCGCTTTTCTTGGTTTTCCTTTGCTCTAACCCTGCTTTTCTTGGTTTTCCTCCGCTCTAACCCCGCTTTGCTTGGTTTTCCTCCTTTCTAACCCCGCTTTTCTTGGTTTTCCTCCGCTCTATCCCAGCTTTTCTTGGTTTTCCTCCGATCTAACCCCGCTTTTCTTGGTTTTACTCCGCTCTAACTTAGCTTTTCTTGGTTTTCCTCCGCTCTAACCCCGCTTTTCTTGGTTTTCCTCCGCTCTAATCCCGGTTTTCATGGTTTTTCTCCGCTCTAACCCAGCTTTTCATCGTTTTTCTCTACTCTAGCCATGCTTTTCTCGGATTTCTGCTGCTCTAACCACGCTTTTCTTCGTTTTCTTCCGTTCTAACACGGCTTTACTTGGTTTTCCTCCGCTCTAACCCCGCTTTTCTTGGTTTTCCTCCGCTCCAACTTTGCTTTTCTTGGTCTTCCTCGGCTCTAACCCCGCTTTTCTTGGTTTTCCTCCGCAGTTATTCCACTTTTCTTGGTTTTCCTCCGCTCTAAGCCAGCTTTTCTTGGATTTCCTCCGATCTAACACTGCTTATCTTCGTTCTCCTCCTCTCTAACTTCATTTTTCTTTGTTTTCCACTTCTCTAACTTCGCTTTCCTTGGTTTTCCTCCGTTCTAACTCTGCTTTACTTGGATTTCCTCCGCTCTATCACCACTTTTCTTGGTTTTCCTCCTCTCTAACTTCGCTTTTCTTGGTTTTCCTTTGCTCTAACCTTGCTTTTCTTGGGTTTCCTCCGCTCTAACCCCGCTTTTCTTGGTTTTTCTCCACTCTAACCCAGATTTTCATCGTTTTTCTCCACTCTAGCCATGCTTTTCTCGGATTTCTGCTGCTCTAACCGCGCTTTTCTTCGTTTTCTTCCTCTCTAACTTCTTTTTCTTGGTTTTCCCCTGCTCTAGCCACGCTTTTCTTGGTATTCCTCTGCACTTATTCCGCTTTTCTTGGTTTTCCTCCGCTCCAACTTCGCTTTTCTTGGTTTTCCTCCGCTCTATCACCACTTTTCTTGGTTTTCCTCCACTCTAACCCCGCTTTTCTTGGTTTTCATCCGCTCTAACCCCGCTTTTCTTGGTTTTCCTCCCTTCTATCCTCGCTTTTCTTGGTTTTCCTCCTTTCTAACCCCGCCTTTCTTGGTTTTTCTCCGCTGTAACCCCGATTCTCTTGGTTTTCCTCCGCTCTAACCCCGCTTTTCTTGGTTTTCCTCCGCTCTAACCCCGCTTTTCTTGGTTTTCCTCCGCACTAACCCCTCTTTTCTTCATTTTCCTCCACACTAACCGGGCTTTTCTTGGTTTTTCTCCAATCTAACCCAGCTTTTCATGGTTTTTCTCCACTTTAACCATGATTTTCTCGGATTTCTGCTGCTCTAACCGCGATTTTCTTCATTTTCTTCCTCTCTAAATTCTTTTTCTTGGTTTTCCTCCGCACTAACCCCGCTTTTATTGGTTTTCCTCCGCACTTATTCTGCTTTTCTTTGTTTTCCTTTGCTCTAACTTTTCTTTTAGTGGTTTTCCTCTGCTCTAACCCCGCTTTACTTGGTTTTCCTTCGCTCTAACCCCGCTTTTCTTGGTTATCCTCCGCTCTATCAACGCTTTTCTTGGTTTTTCTCCGCTCTAACCTTGTTTCTCTTGGTTTACCTCTGCTCTAACACCGCTTTTCTTGGTTTTCCTTTGCTCTAACCCCGCTTTTCTTGGTTTTCCTCCGCACTAACCCCTCTTTTCTTGGTTTTCCTCCGCACTAACCCCGCTTTTTAGGTTTTTCTCCACTCTAACCTAGATTTTCATGTTTTTTCTCCACTCTAACCATGCTTTTCTCGGATTTCTGCTGCTTTAACCGCGCTTTTCTTCAATTTCTTCCTCTAATTTTTTTTTCTTTCTTTTCCTCCGCTCTAACCTAGTTTTTCTTGGTTATCCTCCGCACTAACCCCGCTTTTCTTGGTTTTCCTCCGCTCTAACCACGCTTTTCTTGGTTTTCCTCCGCACTAACCCCGCTTTTCTTGGTTTTCCTCCGCTCTAACTTCGCTTTTCTTGGTTTTACTCCGCTCTAACCCCGCTTTTCTTGGTTTTCCTCCGCTATAACCCCGTTTTTCTTGGTATTCCTCCGCTCTATCTTCGCTTCTCTTGGTTTTCCTTTGCTCTAACCCTGCTTTTCTTGGTTTTTCTGTGCTCTAACCCTGCTTTTCTTGGTTATTCTCCGCCTTAACCCCGTTTCTCTTGGTTTTCCTCCGCTCTAACCCCGCTTTTCTTGGTTTTCCTCCGCTCTAACCCCGCTTTTCTTGGTTTTCCTCCGCACTTATTCTGCTTTTCTTGGTTTTCCTATGCTCTAACTTCGCTTATAGTGGTTTTCCTCCGCTCTAACCCCGCTTTACTTGGTTTTCCTCCGCTCTAACCCCGCTTTTCTTGGTTTTCCTCCGCTCTAACCCCGCTTTTCTTGGTTTTCCTCCACTCTAACCGCGCTTTTCTTGGTTTTCCTCCGCTCTAACCCCGCTTTTCTTGGTTTTCCTCCGCTCTAACCCCGCTTTTCTTGGTTTTCCTCCGCTCTATCTTCGCTTTTCTTGGTTTTCCTTTGCTCTAACCCTGCTTTTCTTGGTTTTTCTCCGCTCTAACCCCGCTTTTCTTGGTTTTCCTCCACTCTAACCAGCTTTTCGTGGTTTTCCTCTGCTCTATCACCGCTTTTCTTGGTTTCTCTCCGCTCTAACCCCATTTCACTTGGTTTTCCTCTGCTCTAACAGCGCTTTTCTTGGTTTTCCTTTGCTCTAACCCCGCTTTTCTTGGTTTTCCTCCGCTCTAACCCCGCTTTTCTTGGTTTTCCTCCGCACTAACCCCGCTTTTTTGGTTTTTCTCCAGTCTAACCCAGCTTTTCATGGTTTTTCTGCACTCTAACCATGCTTTTCTCAGATTTCTGCTGCTCTAACCGCGCTTTTCTTCGTTTTCTTCCTCTAATTTTTTTTTCTTGGTTTTCCTCCGCTCTAACCTAGTTTTTCTTGGTTTTCCTCCGCTCTAACCCCGCTTTTCTTGGTTATCCTCCGCTCTAACCCCGCTTTTCTTGGTTTTCCTCCGCTCTAACCCCGCTTTTCTTTGTTTTCCTCCTCTCTAACTTCACTTTTCTTGTTTTTCCATTGCTCTAACTCCCCTTTTCTTTGTTTTCCTTCGCTCTAATCCCTCTTTTCTTGGTTTTTCTCCGCTCTAACGCAGCTTTTCATCGTTTTTCTCCACTCTAACCATGCTTTTCTCGGATTTCTGCTGCTCTAACACGCTTTTCTTCGTTTTTTTCCGTTCTAACTCTGCTTTACTTGGTTTTCCTCCGCTCTAACCCCGCTTTTCTTGGTTTTCCTCCGCTCTAACCCTGCTTTTCTTGGTTTTCCTCTGCTATAACCCCGCATTTCTTGGTTTTCCTCCGCTCTAACTTCGCTTTTCTTGGTTTTCCTTTGCTCTAACCCTGCTTTTCTTGGTTTTCCTCCGCTCTAACCCCGCTTTGCTTGGTTTTCCTCCTTTCTAACCCCGCTTTTCTTGGTTTTCCTCCGCTCTATCCCAGCTTTTCTTGGTTTTCCTCCGCTCTAACCCCGCTTTTCTTGGTATTCATCCGCTCTAACCCCGCTTTTCTTGGTTTTCCTCGGCTCTAACCCCGCTTTTCTTGTTTTTCCTCCGCTCTAATCCCGATTTTCATGGTTTTTCTCTGCTCTAACCCAGCTTTTCATCGTTTTTCTCTACTCTAGCCATGCTTTTCTCGGATTTCTGCTGCTCTAACCACGCTTTTCTTCGTTTTCTTCTGTTCTAACTCTGCTTTACTTGGTTTTCCTCCGCTCTAACCCCGCTTTTATTGGTTTTCCTTCGCTCTGACCCCGCTTTTCTTGGTTTTCCTCCGCTATAACCTCGCTTTTCTTGGTTTTCCTACGCTCTAATCCCGCTTTTCTTGGTTTTTCTCCACTCTAACACCGCTTTTCATCGTTTTTCTCCAATCTAGCCATGCTTTTCTCGGATTTCTGCTGCTCTAACCACGATTTTCTTCGTTTTCTTCCGTTCTAACTCTGCTTTACTTGGTTTTCCTCCGATCTAACCTCGCTTTTCTTGGTTTTCCTCCGCTCTAACCCCGCTTTTCTTGGTTTTCCTCCGCTCTAACTTCGCTTTTCTTGGTTTTCATTTGCTCTAACCCTGCTTTTCTTGGTTTTCCTCCGCTCTAACCCCGCTTTTCTTGGTTTTCCTCTGCACTAACCCCTCTTTTCTTGGTTTTCCTCCACTCTATCCCAGCTTTTCTTGGTTTTCCTCCGCTCTAAGCCCGCTTTTCTTGGTTTTCCTCCGCACATCTTCCGCTTTTCTTGGTTTCCCTCAGCTCTAAAGCCACTTTTCATGCTTTTCCTTTGCTCTAACCCCGATTTTCATGGTTTTCTTCCGCTCTTACCCCGATTTTCTTGGTTTTCCTCCGCTCTAACCCCGCTTTTCTTGGTTTTCATCCGCTCTAACCCCGCTTTTCTTGGTTTTCCTCCGCTCTAACCCCGCTTTTCTTGGTTTTCCTCCGCTCTAATCCCGGTTTTCATGGTTTATCTCCGCTCTAACCCAGCTTTTCATCGTTTTTCTCCACTCTAGCCATGCTTTTCTCTGATTTCTGCTGCTCTAACCACGCTTTTCTTCGTTTTCTTCCGTTCTAACTCTGCTTTACTTGGTTTTCCTCCGCTCTAACCTTGCTTTTCTTGGTTTTCCTTCGCTCAACCCCGCTTTTCTTGGTTTTCCTACGCTCTATCCCCGCTTTTCTTGGTTTTCCTCCGCTCTAACCCAGCTTCTCTTGGTTTTCCTCCGCACTAACTTCGCTTTTCTTGGTTTTCCATTGCTCTAACCTTGCATTTCTTGGTTTTCCTTCGCTCTAACCCCGCTTTTCTTGGTTTTCCTCCTTTCTAACCCCTCTTTTCTTGGTTTTCCTCCGCTCTATCCCAGCTTTTCTTGGTTTTCCTCCGCTCTAACCCCGCTTTCCTTGGTTTTCCTCCGCACATCTTCCGCTTTTCTTGGTTTTTTTCTGCTCTAACCCCACTTTTCATGCTTTTCCTAAGCTCTAACCCCGATTTTCTTGGTTTTCCTCCGCTCTTACCCCGCTTTTCTTGGTTTTCCTCCGCTCTAACCCAGCTTTTCTTGGTTTTCCTTTGCTCTAACCCTGCTTTTCTTGGTTTTTCTCTGCTCTAACCCTGTTTCTCTTGGTTTTCCTCCGCTCCAACACCGCTTTTCTTGTTTTTCCTTTGCTCTAACCCCGATTTTCTTGGTTTCCTTCGCACTAACCCCTCTTTTCTTGGATTTCCTCTGCAGCAACCCCGCTTTTCTCGGTTTTTCTCCTCTCTAACCCCGCTTTTCCTGGTTTTTCTCCACTCCAACCATGCTTTTCTCAGATTTCTGCTGCTCTAACCCCGCTTTTCTTCGTTTTCTTCCTATCTAACTTCTTTTTCTTGGTTTTCCTCCGCTCTAACACCCCTTTTCTTGGTTATCCTCCGCACTTATTCCACTTTTCTTGGTTTTCCTCCGCTCTAACTTCGCTTTTCTTGGTTTACCTCCGCTCTAACCCCGCTTTTCTTGGTTTTCATCCGCTCTAACCCCGCTTTTCTTGGTTTTCCTCCGCTCTAACCCCGCTTTTCTTGGTTTTCCTCCGCTCTAACTTCACTTTTCTTGGTTTTCCATTGCTCTAACCCTGCTTTTATTGGTTTTCCTCCGCTCTAACCCCGCTTTGCTTGGTTTTCCTCCTTCCTAACCCCGCTTTTCTTGGTTTTCCTCCGCTCAATTTCAGCTTTTCTTGGTTTTCCTACGCTCTAACCCCGCTTTTCTTGGTTATCATCCGCTCTAACCCAGCTTTTCTTGGTTTTCCTCTGCTATAACCCCGCTTTTCTTGGATTTCCTACGCTCTAAACCAGCTTTTCTTGGTTTTCCTCCGCTCTAACTTCGATTTTCTTGGTTTTCCTCCGCTCTACCTTCGCTTTTCTTGGTTTTCCTCCGCTGTAACCCCGCTTTTCTTGGTTTTCCTCCTTTCTAACCCCGCTTTTCTTGGTTTTCCTCCGCTCTATCACCACTTTTCTTGGTTTTCCTCCTTTCTAACCCCGCTTTTCTTGGTTTTCATCCGCTCTAACCCCGCTTTTCTTGGTTTTCCTCCTTTCTAACCCCCTTTTCTTGGTTTTCCTCCGCTCTAACTTCACTTTTCTTGGTTTTCCATTGCTCTAACCCCGCTTTTCTTGGTTTTCCTCCACTCTAATCCCGCTTTTCATGTTTTATCTCCGCTCTAACCCAGCTTTTCATCGTTTTTCTCTACTCTAGCCATGCTTTTCTCTGATTTCTGCTGCTCTAACCACGCTTTTCTTCGTTTTCTTCCGTTCTAACTCTGCTTTACTTGGTTTTCCTCCAATCTAACACCGCTTTTCTTGGTTTTCCTCCACTATAACCCCACTTTTCTTGGTTTTC
The DNA here is from genome assembly GCF_054131305.1 of Coturnix japonica. NCBI lineage: Eukaryota > Metazoa > Chordata > Aves > Galliformes > Phasianidae > Coturnix > Coturnix japonica. Next base: position 35,060,708 of record NC_140669.1, read on the forward strand.
CTACGCTCTAATCCCGCTTTTCTTGGGTTTTCTCCGCTCCAACCCAGCTTTTCATCGTATTTCTCCACTCTAACCATGCTTTTCTCGGATTTATGCTGCTCTAAAACGCTTTTCTTCATTTTCTTCCGTTCTAACTCTGCTTTACTTGGTTTTCCTCCGCTCTAACCCCGCTTTTCTTGGTTTTCCTCCGCTCTAACCCAGCTTTTCTTGGTTTTCCTCTGCTATAACCCTTCTTTTCTTGGATTTCCTACGCTCTAACCCAGCTTTTCTTGGTTTTCCTCCGCTCTAACTTAGCTTTTCTTGGTTTTCCTTTGCTCTAACCCTGCTTTTCTTGGTTTTCCTCCGCTCTAACCCCGCTTTGCTTGGATTTCTTCCTTTCTAACCCCGCTTTTCTTGGTTTTGCTCCGCTCTATCCCAGCTTTTCTTGGTTTTCCTCCGCTCTAACCCCGCTTTTCTTAGTTTTCATCCGCTCTAACCCCGATTTTCTTGGTTTTCCTCCGCTCTAACCCCGCTTTTCTTGGTTTTCCTCCGCTCTAACTTCACTTTTCTTGGTTTTCCATTGCTCTAACGCCGCTTTTCTTGGTTTTCCTTTGCTCTAATCCCGCTTTTCATGGTTTTTCTCCACTCTAATTCAGCTTTTCATCGTTTTTCTCTACTCTAGCCATGCTTTTCTCGGATTTCTGCTGCTCTAACCACGCTTTTCTTCGTTTTCTTCCGTTCTAACTCTGCTTTACTTGGTTTTCCTCCGCTCTAACCCCGCTTTTCTTGGTTTTCCTCCGCTCCAACCCCGCTTTTCTTGGTTTTCCTCTGCTATAACCCCGCTTTTCTTGGTTTTCCTACGCTCTAATCCCGCTTTTCTTGGTTTTTCTCCACTCTAACACCGCTTTTCATCGTTTTTCTCCACTCTAGCCATGCTTTTCTCGGATTTCTGCTGCTCTAACCACGATTTTCTTCGTTTTCTTCCGTTCTAACTCTGCTTTACTTGGTTTTCCTCCGATCTAACCTCGCTTTTCTTGGTTTTCCTCCGCTCTAACCCCGCTTTTCTTGGTTTTCCTCCGCTATAACCCCGCTTTTCTTGGTTTTCCAACGCTCTAACCCAGCTTCTCTTGGTTTTCCTCCGCTCTAACTTAGCTTTTCTTGGTTTTCATTTGCTCTAACCCTGCTTTTCTTGGTTTTCCTCCGCTCTAACCCTGCTTTTCTTGGTTTTCCTCTGCACTAACCCCTCTTTTCTTGGTTTTCCTCTGCTCTATCCCAGCTTTTCTTGGTTTTCCTCCGCTCTAACCCCGATTTTCTTGGTTTTCTTCCGCTCTTACCCCGCTTTTCTTGGTTTTCCTCCGCTCTAACCCCGCTTTTCTTGGTTTTCATCCGCTCTAACCCCGCTTTTCTTGGTTTTCCTCCGCTCTAACCCAGCTTTTCATCGTTTTTCTCCACTCTAGCCATGCTTTTCTCGGATTTCTGCTGCTCTAACCACGCTTTTCTTCGTTTTCTTCCGTTCTAACTCTGCTTTACTTGGTTTTCCTTCGCTCTAACCTTGCTTTTCTTGGTTTTCCTTCGCTCAACCCCGCTTTTCTTGGTTTTCCTCTCTTCTATCCCTGCTTTTCTTGGTTTTCCTCCGCTCTAACCCAGCTTTTCTTGGTTTTCCTCCGCTCCAACTTCGCTTTTCTTGGTTTTCCATTGCTCTAACCTTGCTTTTCTTGGTTTTCCTCCTTTCTAACCCCTCTTTTCTTGGTTTTCCTCCGCTCTATCCCGGCTTTTCTTGGTTTTCCTCCGCTCTAACCCCGCTTTTCTTGGTTTTCCTCCGCACATGTTCCGCTTTTCTTGGTTTTTTTCTGCTCTAACCCCACTTTTCATGCTTTTCCTAAGCTCTATCCGCGATTTTCTTGGTTTTCCTCCGCTCTTACCCCGCTTTTCTTGCTTTTCCTCCGCTCTAACCCAGCTTTTCTTGGTTTTCCTTTGCTCTAACCCTGCTTTTCTTGGTTTTTCTCTGCTCTAACCCTGTTTCTCTTGGTTTTCCTCCGCTCCAACACCGCTTTTCTTGTTTTTCCTTTGCTCTAACCCCGATTTTCTTGGTTTTCCTTCGCACTAACCCCTCTTTTCTTGGATTTCCTCTGCAGTAACCCCGCTTTTCTCGGTTTTTCTCCGCTCTAACTCCGCTTTTCATGGTTTATCTCCACTCTAACCATGCTTTTCTCAGATTTCTGCTGCTCTAACCACGCTTTTCTTCGTTTTCTTCCTCTCTAACTTCTTTTTCTTGGTTTTCCTCCGCTCTAACACCCATTTCTTGGTTATCCTCCGCACTTATTCCACTTTTCTTGGTTTTCCTCCGCTCTAACTTCGCTTTTCATGGTTTACCTCTGCTCTAACCCCGCTTTTCTTGGTTTTCCTCCGCTCTAACCCCGCTTTTCTTGGTTTTCCTTTCTTCTATCCCCGCTTTTCTTGGTTTTTCTGCTCTCTAACCCCGCTTTTCTTGGTTTTTCTCCGCTCTAATCCCGTTTCTCTTGGTTTTCCTCCGCTCTAACATAGCTTTTCTTGGTTTTCCTTTGCTCTAACCCTGCTTTTCTTGGTTTTCCTCTGCACTAACCCCTCTTTTCTTGGTTTTCCTCCGCTCTATCACCGCTTTTCTTGGTTTTTCTCCACTCTAACCATGCTTTTCTCGGATTTCTGCTGCACTAAACGCGCTTTTCTTCGTTTTCTTCCTCTCTAAATTTTTTTTCTTTGTTTTCCTCCGATCTATCCCAGCTTTTCTTGGTTTTCCTCCGTACTTATTCTGCTTTACTTGGTTTTCCTCTGCTCTAACCCCGCTTTTCTTGTTTTTCCTCCGCTCTAACCTTGCTTTTCTTGGTTTTCCTTTGCTCTATCTTCGCTTTTCTGTGTTTTCCTTTGCTCTAACCCTGCTTTTCTTGGTTTTCTTCGCTCTAACCCCGCTTTTCTTGGTTTTCCTCCGCTCTATCACCGCTTTTAGTGGTTTTCCTACGCTCTATCACCACTTATCTTAGTTTTCCTCCGCTGTATCACCGTTTTCTTGGTTTTCCTACGCTCTAACCCCGCTTTTCTTGGTTTTCCTCCGCTCTAACCCCGCTTTTCTTGGTTTTCCTCCGCTCTAACTTCGCTTCTCTTGTTTTTCCTTTGCTCTAACCCTGCTTTTCTTGGTTTTTCTCCGCTCTAACCCCGCTTTTCTTGGTTTTCCTCCATTCTATCACAGCTTTTAGTGGTTTTCCTACGCTCTAACACCACTTTTCTTGGTTTTCCTCCGCTCTCTCACCGATTTTCTTGGTTTTCCTCCGCTCTAACCCCAATTTTCTAGGATTTCCCCCGCTCTAACTTCACTTATGTTCGTTTTCCTCCTTTCTAACCCCGCTTTTCTTGGTTTTCCTCCGCACTAACCCCGCTTTTCTTGGTTTTCTCCCCTCTAACTCAGCTTTTCATGGTTTTTCTCCACTCTAACCATGCTTTTCTCGGATTTCTGCTGCTCTAACCGCGCTTTTCTTCGTTTTCTTCCTCTCTAAATTCTTTTTCTTGGTTTTCTTCCGCTCTAACACCACTTTTCTTGGTTTTCCTCCGCACTTATTCTGTTTTTCTTGGTTTTCCTCCGCTCTAACTTCGCTTTTCTTGGTTTTCCTCCAATCTAACCCACTTTACTTGGTTTTCCTTTGCTCTAACCCTGCTTTTCTTCGTTTTCCTCCGCTCTAACCCCACTTTTCTTGGTTTTCCTCCGCTCTAACCCCGCTTTTCTTGGTTTTCCTCCGCTCTAACCCCGCCTTTCTTGGTTTTCCTCCGCTCTATCTTCGCTTTTCTTGGTTTTCCTTTGCTCTATCTTCGCTTTTCTTGGATTTTCTCCGCTCTAACCCCGCTTTTATTGGTTTTCCTCCGATCTATCACCGCTTTTAGTCGTTTTCCTATGCTCTATCACCACTTTTCTTGGTTTTCCTCCGATCTATCACCGCTTTTCTTGGTTTTCCTACGCTCTAACACCACTTTTCTTGGTTTACCTCCGCACTATCACCGCTTTTCTTGGTTTTCCTCCGCTCTAACCCCTCTTTTCTTGGTTTTCCGCAGATCTAACCCCACTTTTCATGCTTTTCCTCCGCTCTAACCCCGCTTTTCTTGGTTTTCCTCCATTCTAACCCCGCTTTTCTTGGTTTTCCTCCGCACTTATTCTGCTTTTCTTGGTTTTCCTCCCTTCTATCCCCGCTTTTCTTGGTTTTCCTCCGCTTTAACCTTGCTTTACTTGGTTTTCCTCCGCACTAACCCCTTTTTTCTTGGTTTTCCTCTGCACTAACCCCGCTTTTCTTGGTTTTTCTCCGCTCTAACCCAGCTTTTCATCGTTTTTCTCCACTCTAACCATGCTTTTCTCGGATTTCTGCAGCTCCAACCACGCTTTTCTACGTTTTATTCCGTTCTAACTTTGCTTTACTTGGTTTTCCTCCGCTATAACCCTGCTTTTCTTGGTTTTCCTACGCTCTAACCCAGCTTTTCTTGGTATTCCTCCGCACTAACTTCGCTTTTCATTGTTTTCCTCCTTTCTAACCCCGCTTTTCTTGGTTTTCCTCCGCTCTATCCCAGATTTTCTTGCTTTTCCTCCCCTCTAACCCCGCTTTTCTTGGTTTTCATCCGCTCTAACCTTGCTTTTCTTGGTTTTCCTCCGCTCTAACTTCACTATTCTTGGTTTTCCATTGCTCTAACCCCGCTTTTCTTGGATTTCCTCCGCTCTAATCCCGCTTTTCTTGGTTTTCCTCCGCTCTAACCCCGCTTTTCATCGTTTTCCTCCACTCTAACCCCGCTTTTCTTGGTTTTTCTCCGCTCTAACCCCCTCTTTTCTTGGTTTTCCTCTGCTCTATCACCGCTTTTCTTGGTTTTTCTCCGCTCTAACCCCGTTTCTCTTGGTTTTCCTCTGCTCTAACACCGCTTTTCTTGGTTTTCCTCCGCACTAACCCAGCTTTTCTTGGTTTTTCTCCGCACTAACCCCGCTTTTTTGGTTTTTCTCCACTCTAACCCAGCTTTTCATGGTTTTTCTGCACTCTAACCATGCTTTTCTCAGATTTCTGCTGCTCTAACCGCGCTTTTCTTCGTTTTCTTCCTCTCATTTTTTTTTCTTGGTTTTCCTCCGCTCTAACTTATTTTTTCATGGTTATCCTCTGCACTTATTCTGCTTTTCTTGGTTTTTATCCGCTCTAACACCGCTTTTCTTGGTTTTCGTCCTCTCTAACCCCGCATTTCTTGGTTTTCCTCCGCTCTAATTCACTTTTCTTGGTTTTCCATTGCTTTAACCCCGCTTTTATTTGTTTTGCTCCGCTCTAATCCCGCTTTTCTTGGTTTTTCTCCGCTCTAACTCCGCTTTTCTTGGTTTTCCTCCACTCTAACCCCGCTTTACTTGGTTTTCTCTGCACTAACCCCTTTTTTCTTGGTTTTCCTCTGCACTAACCCCGCTTTTCTTGGTTTTTCTCCACTGTAACCCAGCTTTTCATCATTTTTCTCCACTCTAAGCATGCTTTTCTCGGATTTCTGCTGCTCCAACCACGCTTTTCTACATTTTATTCCGTTCTAACTTTGCTTTACTTGGTTTTCCTCCGCTCTTACCCCGCTTTTTTTGTTTTTCCTCTGCTCTAACCCCGCTTTTCTTTGTTTTCCTCCGCTATAACCCTGCTTTTCTTGGTTTTCCTACGCTCTAACCAAGCTTTTCTTGGTTTTCCTCCGCACTAACTTCGCTTTTCTTTGTTTTCCTCCTTTCTAACCCCGCTTTTCTTGGTTTTCCTCCGCTCTATCCAAGCTTTTCTTGGTTTTCCTCCGCTTTAACCCCGCTTTTCTTGGTTTTCATCCGCTCTAATCCCGTTTTTCTTGGTTTTCCTCCGTTCTAACCCCGCTTTTCTTGGTTTTCCTCCGCTCTATCACCGCTTTTCTTGGTTTTCCTACGCTCTAACTTCGCTTTTATTGGTTTTCCTCTGCTCTAACCCCGCTTTTCTTGGTGTTTCTCCGCTATAACCCCGCTTTTCTTGGTTTTCCTACGCTCTAACCCAGCTTTTCTTGGTTTTCTTCCGCTCTAACTTCGTTTTTCTTGGTTTTCCTTTGCTCTAACCCTGCTTTTCTTGGTTTTCCTCCGCTCTAACCCCGCTTTTCTTGGTTTTCCTCCTTTCTAACCCCTCTTTTATTGGTTTTCCTCCTGTCTATCCCTGCTTTTCTTGGTTTTCCTCCGCTCTAACCCTGCTTTTCTTGGTTTTCCTCCGCACTTGTTCTGCTTTACTTGGTTTTCCTCCGCTCTAACCCCGCTTTTCTTGGTTTTCCTTTGCTCTAACCCTGTTTTTGTTGGTTTTTCTCTGCTCTAACGCCGCTTTTCTTGGTTTTCCTCCCTTCTATCCCTGCTTTTCTTGGATTTTCTCCGCTCTAACCCCATTTCTCTTGGTTTTCCTCCGCTCTAACACCGCTTTTCTTGGTTTTCCTCCGCACTAACCCCACTTTTCTTGGTTTTCCTCCGCACTAACCCCTCTTTTCTTGGTTTTTCTCCGCTCTAACCCCACTTTTCTTGGTTTTCCTCTGCTCTAACTTCGCTTTTCTTGGTTTTCCTCCGCTCTAACCCCGCTTTTCTTGGTTTTTCTCCGCTCTAACCTCGCTTTTCTTGGTTTTTCTGCGCTCTAACCCTGCTTTTTTTGGTTTTTCTCCGCTCTAACACCGTTTCTCTTGGTTTTCCTCCGCTCTAACACCGCTTTTCTTGGTTTTTTTCCGCACTAACCCCTCTTTTCTTGGTTTTCCTCCGCACTAACCCCGCTTTTCTTGGTTTTTCTCCACTCTAACCCAGCTTTTCATGGTTTTTCTCCACTCTAACCATGCTTTTCTCGGATTTCTGCTGCTCTAACCGCTCTTTTCTTCGTTGTCTTCCTCTCTAAATTCTTTTTCTTGGTTTTCCTCCGATCTAACCCCGCTTTTCTTGGTTTTCCTCCGTACCTATTCTGCTTTTCTTGGTTTTCCTCCGCTCTAACTTCGCTTTTCTTGGTTATCTTCCGCTCTATCCCCACTTTACTTATTTTTCCTCCACTCTAACTTCGCTTTTCTTGGTTTTCCTCCGCTCTAACCCCGCTTTTCTTGGTTTTCCTTTGCTCTAACCCTGTTTTTGTTGGTTTTTCTCTGCTCTAACGCTGCTTTTCTTGGTTTTCCTCCCTTCTATCCCTGCTTTTCTTGGATTTTCTCCGCTCTAACCACGTTTCTCTTGGTTTTCCTCTGCTCTAACACCGCTTTTCTTGGTTTTCCTCCGCACTAACCCCACTTTTCTTGGTTTTCCTCCGCACTAACCCCTATTTTCTTGGTTTTTCTCCGCTCTAACCCCGCTTTTCTTGGTTTTCCTCTGCTCTAACTTCACTTTTCTTGGTTTTCCTCCGGTCTAACCCCACTTTTCTTGGTTTTTCTCCGCTCTAACCCCGTTTTTTTTGGTTTTCCTCTGCTCTATCACCGCATTTCTTGGTTTTTTTCCGCTCTAACCCCGTTTCTCTTGGTTTTCCTCTGCTCTAACACCGCTTTTCTTGGTTTTCCTTTGCTCTAACCCCGCTTTTCTTGGTTTTCCTCCGCACTAACCTCGCTTTTTTGGTTTTTCTCCACTCTAACCCAGCTTTTCATGGTTTTTCTGCAATCTAACCATGCTTTTCTCAGTTTTCTGCTGCTCTAACCGCGCTTTTCTTCGTTTTCTTGCTCTCATTTTTTTTTCTTGGTTTTCCTCCTCTCTAACTTAGTTTTTCATGTTTATCCTCTGCACTTATTCTGCTTTTCTTGGTTTTCATCCGCTCTAACCCCGCTTTTCTTGGTTTTCCTCCTCTCTAACCCCGCTTTTCTTGGTTTTCCTCCGCTGTAACTTCACTTTTCTTGGTTTTCCATTGCTTTAACTCCGCTTTTCTTTGTTTTGCTCCGCTCTAATCCCGCTTTTCTTGGTTTTTCTCCGCTCTAACCCAGCTTTTCATGGTTTTTCTCCACTCTAACCATGCTTTTCTCGGATTTCTGCTGATCAAACCGCGCTTTTCTTCATTTTCTTCCTCTCTAACATCGCTTTTCTTGGTTTTCCTCCGCTCTAACCCCGCTTTTCTTGGTTTTCCTCTGCACTTATTCTGCTTGTCTTGGTTTTCCTCCGCTCTAACTTCGCTTTTATTGTTTTTCCTCCGCTCTAACCCCGCTTTTCTTGGTTTTCCTCCGCTCTAACCCCGCTTTTCTTGGTTTTCCTCCGCTCTAACCCCGCTTTTCTTGGTTTTCCTCCGCTCTATCTTCGCTTTTCTTGGTTTTCCTTTGCTCTAACCCTGCTTTTCTTGGTTTTACTTTGCTCTAACCCCGCTTTTCTTGGTTTTCCTCCGCTCTATCACAGCTTTTCGTGGTTTTCCTACGCTCTATCACCGCTTTTCTTGGTTTTCCTACGCTCTAACACCTCTTTTCTTGGTTTTCCTATGCTCTAACCCAGCTTTTCTTGGTTTTCCTTTGCTCTAACCCTGCTTTTCTTGGGTTTCCTCCGCTCTAACCCCGCTTTTCTTGGTTTTCCTCCTTTCTAACCCCTCTTTTCTTGGTTTTCGTCTGCTCTATCCCAGCTTTTCTTGGTTTTCCTCCGCTCTAACCCAGCTTTTCTTGGTTTTCCTTTGCTCTAACCCTGTTTTTGTTGGTTTTTCTCTGTTCTAACGCCACTTTTCTTGGTTTTCCTCCGATGTATCACCGCTTTTAGTGGTTTACCTCCGCTCTAACTTCGCTTTTCATGCTTTTCCTCCGCTCTAACCCCGCTTTTCTTGGTTTTCCTCCTTTCTAACCCCGCTTTTCTTGGTTTTCCTCCGCACTTATTCTTCTTTTCTTGGTTTTCCTCCGCTCTAACTCCGCTTTTCTTGGTTTTCCTCCACTCTAACCCCACATTACATGGTTTTCCTGCGCACTAACCCCTTTTTTCTTGGTTTTCCTCTGCACTAACCCCGCTTTTCTTGGTTTTTCACCACTCTAACCCATCTTTTCATCGTTTTTCTCCACTCTAACCATGCTTTTCTCGGATTTCTGCTGCTCCAACCACGCTTTTCTACGTTTTATTCCGTTCTAACTTTGCTTTGCTTGGTTTTCCTCCGCTCTAACCCCGCTTTTCTTGTTTTTCCTTTGCTCTAACCCCGCTTTTCTTTGTTTTCCTCCGCTATAACCCTGCTTTTCTTGGTTTTCCTACGCTCTAACCCAGCTTTTCTTGGTTTTCCTCCGCACTAACTTCGCTTTTCTTTGTTTTCCTCCTTTCTAACCCCGCTTTTCTTGTTTTTCCTCCCTTCTATCCCCCTTTTCTTGGTTTTCCTACGCTCTAACCCAGCTTTTCTTGGTTTTCCTCTGCACTAACTTCGCTTATCTTGGTTTTCCTTTGCTATAACCCTGCTTTACTTGGTTTTCCTCCGCTCTAACCCCGCTTTTCTTGGTTTTCCTCCGCTCTAACCCCGCTTTTCTTGGTTATCCTTCGCTCCAACCCTGATTTTCTTTGTTTTCCTCCGCTCTAACCCCGCTTTTCTTGGTTTTCCTCCGCTCTAACCCCGCTTTTCTTGGTTTTCCTCCGCTCTATCTTCGCTTTTCTTGGTTTTCTTTGCTCTAACCCTGCTTTTCTTGATTTTTCTTTGCTCTAACCCCGCTTTTCTTGGTTTTCCTCCGCTCTATCACCGCTTTTCGTGGTTTTCCTACGCTCTATCACCGCTTTTCTTGGTTTTCCTTCGCTCTAACACCACTTTTCTTGGTTTTCCTCCGCTCTAACCCCGCTTTTCTTGGTTTTCCTTCGCTTTAACCCCGCTTTTCTTGGTTTTCCTACGCTCTAACCCAGCTTTTCTTGGTTTTCCTCCGCTCTAACTTCGCTTTTCTTGGTTTTCCTTTGCTCTAACCCTGCTTTTCTTGGGTTTCCTCCGCTCTAACCCCCGCTTTTCTTGGTTTTCCTCCTTTCTAACCCCTCTTTTCTTGGTTTTCCTCTGCTCTATCCCAGCTTTTCCTGGTTTTCCTCCGCCCTAACCCAGCTTTTCTTCGTTTTCCTTTGCTCTAATCCTGTTTTTGTTGGTTTTTCTCCGCTCTAACCCCTCTTTTCTTGGTTTTCCTCTGCTCTATCACAGCTTTTCTTGGTTTTTCTCCGCTCTAACCCCGTTTCTCTTGGTTTTCCTCTGCTCTAACACCGCTTTTCTTGGTTTTCCTTTGCTCTAACCTCGCTTTTCTTGGTTTTCCTCCGCACTAACCCAGCTTTTCTTGGTTTTTCTCCGCACTAACCCCGCTTTTTTGGTTTTTCTCCACTCTAACCCAGCTTTTCATGGTTTTTCTGCACTCTAACCATGCTTTTCTCAGATTTCTGCTGCTCTAACCGCGCTTTTCTTCGTTTTCTTCCTCTCATTTTTTTTTCTTGGTTTTCCTCCGCTCTAACTTATTTTTTCATGGTTATCCTCTGCACTTATTCTGCTTTTCTTGGTTTTTATCCGCTCTAACACCGCTTTTCTTGGTTTTCGTCCTCTCTAACCCCGCATTTCTTGGTTTTCCTCCGCTCTAATTCACTTTTCTTGGTTTTCCATTGCTTTAACCCCGCTTTTCTTTGTTTTGCTCCGCTCTAATCCCGCTTTTCTTGGTTTTTCTCCGCTCTAACCCAGCTTTACATGGTTTTCCTCCACTCTAACCATGCTTTTCTCGGATTTCTGCTGCTCAAACCGCACTTTTCTTTATTTTCTTCATCTCTAACATCGCTTTTCTTGGTTTTACTCCGCTCTAACCCCACTTTTCTTGGTTTTCCTCCGCACTTATTCTGCTTTTCTTGGTTTTCCTCCGCTCTAACTTCGCTTTTCTTGGTTTTCCTCCGCTCTAACCCCGCTTTTCTTGGTTTTCCTCCGCACTTATTCTGCTTTTCTTGGTTTTCCTCCGCTCTAACTCCGCTTTTCTTGGTTTTCCTCCACTCTAACCCCGCTTTACTTGGTTTTCTCTGCACTAACCCCTTTTTTCTTGGTTTTCCTCTGCACTAACCCCGCTTTTCATGGTTTTTCTCCACTGTAACCCAGCTTTTCATCATTTTTCTCCACTCTAAGCATGCTTTTCTCGGATTTCTGCTGCTCCAACCACGCTTTTCTACATTTTATTCCGTTCTAACTTTGCTTTACTTGGTTTTCCTCCGCTCTTACCCTGCTTTTCTTGTTTTTCCTCTGCTCTAACCCCGCTTTTCTTGGTTTTCCTCCGCTATAACCCTGCTTTTCTTGGTTTTCCTACGCTCTAACCAAGCTTTTCTTGGTTTTCCTCCGCACTAACTTCGCTTTTCTTTGTTTTCCTCCTTTCTAACCCCGCTTTTCTTGGTTTTCCTCCGCTCTATCCCAGCTTTTCTTGGTTTTCCTCCGCTCTAACCCCGCTTTTCTTGGTTTTCATCCGCTCTAACCCCGCTTTTCTTGGTTTTCCTCCTCTCTAATCCCGTTTTTCTTGTTTTTCCTCCCTTCTATCCCCGCTTTTCTTGGTTTTCTTCCGCTCTATTTTCGCTTTTCTTGGTTTTCCTTTGCTCTAACCCTGCTTTTCTTGGTTTTCCTTTGCTCTAACCCCGCTTTTCGTGGTTTTCCTACGCTCTATCACCACTTTTCTTGGTTTTCCTCCGCTCTATCACCGCTTTTCTTGGTTTTCCTCCGCTCTAACTTCGCTTTTATTGGTTTTCCTCCGCTCTAACCCCGCTTTTCTTGGAGTTTCTCCGCTATAACCCCGCTTTTCTTGGTTTTCCTACGCTCTAACCCAGCTTTTCTTGGTTTTCTTCCGCTCTAACTTCGCTTTTCTTGGTTTTCCTTTGCTCTAACCCTGCTTTTCTTGGTTTTCCTCCGCTCTAACCCCGCTTTTCTTGGTTTTCCTCCTTTCTAACCCCTCTTTTATTGGTTTTCCTCCTGTCTATCCCTGCTTTTCTTGGTTTTCCTCCGCTCTAACCCTGCTTTTCTTGGTTTTCCTCCGCACTTGTTCTGCTTTACTTGGTTTTCCTCCGCTCTAACCCCGCTTTTCTTGGTTTTCCTTTGCTCTAACCCTGTTTTTGTTGGTTTTTCTCTGCTCTAACGCCGCTTTTCTTGGTTTTCCTCCCTTCTATCCCTGCTTTTCTTGGATTTTCTCCGCTCTAACCCCATTTCTCTTGGTTTTCCTCCGCTCTAACACCGCTTTTCTTGGTTTTCCTCCGCACTAACCCCACTTTTCTTGGTTTTCCTCCGCACTAACCCCTCCTTTCTTGGTTTTTCTCCGCTCTAACCCCACTTTTCTTGGTTTTCCTCTGCTCTAACTTCGCTTTTCTTGGATTTCCTCCGCTCTAACCCCGCTTTTCTTGGTTTTTCTCCGCTCTAACCCCGCTTTTCTTGGTTTTTCTGCGCTCTAACCCTGCTTTTTTTGGTTTTTCTCCGCTCTAACACCGTTTCTCTTGGTTTTCCTCCGCTCTAACACCGCTTTTCTTGGATTTTTTCCGCACTAACCCCTCTTTTCTTGGTTTTCCTCCGCACTAACCCCGCTTTTCTTGGTTTTTCTCCACTCTAACCCAGCTTTTCATGGTTTTTCTCCACTCTAACCATGCTTTTCTTGGATTTCTGCTGCTCTAACCGCTCTTTTCTTCGTTGTCTTCCTCTCTAAATTCTTTTTCTTGGTTTTCCTCCGATCTAACCCCGCTTTTCTTGGTTTTCCTCCGTACCTATTCTGCTTTTCTTGGTTTTCCTCCGCTCTAACTTCGCTTTTCTTGGTTATCTTTCGCTCTATCCCCACTTTACTTATTTTTCCTCCACTCTAACTTCGCTTTTCTTAGTTTTCCTCCGCTCTAACCCCGCTTTTCTTGGTTTTCCTTTGCTCTAACCCTGTTTTTGTTGGTTTTTCTCTGCTCTAACGCTGCTTTTCTTGGTTTTCCTCCCTTCTATCCCTGCTTTTCTTGGATTTTCTCCGCTCTAACCACGTTTCTCTTGGTTTTCCTCCGCTCTAACACCGCTTTTCTTGGTTTTCCTCCGCACTAACCCCACTTTTCTTGGTTTTCCTCCGCACTAACCCCTATTTTCTTGGTTTTTCTCCGCTCTAACCCCGCTTTTCTTGGTTTTCCTCTGCTCTAACTTCACTTTTCTTGGTTTTCCTCCGCTCTAACCCCGCTTTTCTTGGTTTTTCTCCGCTCTAACCCCGCTTTTCTTGGTTTTCCTCTGCTCTATCACCGCATTTCTTGGTTTTTCTCCGCTCTAACCCCGTTTCTCTTGGTTTTCCTCTGCTCTAACACCGCTTTTCTTGGTTTTCCTTTGCTCTAACCCCGCTTTTCTTGGTTTTCCTCCGCACTAACCCCGCTTTTTTGGTTTTTCTCCACTCTAACCCAGCTTTTCATGGTTTTTCTGCACTCTAACCATGCTTTTCTCAGATTTCTGCTGCTCTAACCGCGCTTTTCTTCGTTTTCTTACTCTCATTTTTTTTTCTTGGTTTTCCTCCTCTCTAACTTAGTTTTTCATGTTTATCCTCTGCACTTATTCTGCTTTTCTTGGTTTTCATCCGCTCTAACCCCGCTTTTCTTGGTTTTCCTCCTCTCTAACCCCGCTTTTCTTGGTTTTCCTCCGCTCTAACTTCACTTTTCTTGGTTTTCCATTGCTTTAACCCCGCTTTTCTTTGTTTTGCTCCGCTCTAATCCCGCTTTTCTTGGTTTTTCTCCGCTCTAACCCAGCTTTTCATGGTTTTTCTCCACTCTAACCATGCTTTTCTCGGATTTCTGCTGATCAAACCGCGCTTTTCTTCATTTTCTTCCTCTCTAACATCGCTTTTCTTGGTTTTCCTCCGCTCTAACCCCGCTTTTCTTGGTTTTCCTCTGCACTTATTCTGCTTGTCTTGGTTTTCCTCCGCTCTAACTTCGCTTTTATTGGTTTTCCTCCGCTCTAACCCCGCTTTTCTTGGTTTTCCTCCGCACTATCACCGCTTTTCTTGGTTTTCCTCCACTCTAACCCCGCTTTTCTTGGTTTTCCTCCGCTCTATCTTCGCTTTTCTTGGTTTTCCTTTGCTCTAACCCTGCTTTTCTTGGTTTTTCTTTGCTCTAACCCCGCTTTTCTTGGTTTTCCTCCGCTCTATCACAGCTTTTCGTGGTTTTCCTACGCTCTATCACCGCTTTTCATGGTTTTCCTACGCTCTAACACCTCTTTTCTTGGTTTTCCTATGCTCTAACCCAGCTTTTCTTGGTTTTCCTTTGCTCTAACCCTGCTTTTCTTGGGTTTCCTCCGCTCTAACCCCGCTTTTCTTGGTTTTCCTCCTTTCTAACCCCTCTTTTCTTGGTTTTCGTCTGCTCTATCCCAGCTTTTCTTGGTTTTCCTCCGCTCTAACCCAGCTTTTCCTGGTTTTCCTTTGCTCTAACCCTGTTTTTGTTGGTTTTTCTCTGTTCTAACGCCACTTTTCTTGGTTTTCCTCCGATGTATCACCGCTTTTAGTGGTTTACCTCCGCTCTAACTTCGCTTTTCATGCTTTTCCTCCGCTCTAACCCCGCTTTTCTTGGTTTTCCTCCTTTCTAACCCCGCTTTTCTTGGTTTTCCTCCGCACTTATTCTTATTTTCTTGGTTTTCCTCCGCTCTAACTCCGCTTTTCTTGGTTTTTCTCCACACTAACCCCGCATTACATGGTTTTCCTGCGCACTAACCCCTTTTTTCTTGGTTTTCCTCTGCACTAACCCCGCTTTTCTTGGTTTTTCACCACTCTAACCCAGCTTTTCATCGTTTTTCTCCACTCTAACCATGCTTTTCTCGGATTTCTGCTGCTCCAACCACGCTTTTCTACGTTTTATTCCGTTCTAACTTTGCTTTACTTGGTTTTCCTCCGCTCTAACCCCGCTTTTCTTGTTTTTCCTCTGCTCTAACCCCGCTTTTCTTTGTTTTCCTCCGCTATAACCCTGCTTTTCTTGGTTTTCCTACGCTCTAACCTAGCTTTTCTTGGTTTTCCTCCGCACTAACTTCGCTTTTCTTTGTTTTCCTCCTTTCTAACCCCGCTTTTCTTGTTTTTCCTCCCTTCTATCCCCGCTTTTCTTGGTTTTCCTACGCTCTAACCCAGCTTTTCTTGGTTTTCCTCCGCACTAACTTCGCTTTTCTTGGTATTCCTTTGCTCTAACCCTGCTTTACTTGGTTTTCCTCCGCTCTAACCCTGCTTTTCTTGGTTTTCCTCCTTTCTAACCCATCTTTTCTTGGTTATCCTTTGCTCTAACCCCGCTTTTCTTGGTTTTCCTCCACTCTAACTTCGCTTTTCTTGGTTTTTCTCTGCTCTAACCCAGCTTTTCATCGTTTTTCTCTACTCTAGCCATGCTTTTCTCGGATTTCTGCTGCTCTAACCACGCTTTTCTTCGTTTTCTTCCGTTCTAACTCTGCTTTACTTGGTTTTCCTCCGCTCTAACCCCGCTTTTCTTGGTTTTCCTCCGCTCTAACCCCGCTTTTCTTGGTTTTTCTGCGCTCTAACCCTGGTTTTCTTGGTTTTTCTTCGCTCTAACCCCGTTTCTCTTGGTTTTCCTTTGCTCTAACACCGCTTTTCTTGGTTTTCCTGCGCTCTAACCCCGCTTTTCTTGGTTTTCCTCCGCACTCACCCCTCTTTTCTTGGTTTTCCTTTGCACTAACCCCGCTTTTCTTGGTTTTCCTCCGCTCTAACTTCACTTTTCTTGGTTTTCCATTGCTCTAACCCCGCTTTTCTTGGTTTTCCTCCTCTCTAATCCCGCTTTTCATGGTTTTTCTCCGCTCTAACCCAGCTTTTCATCGTTTTTCTCTACTCTAGCCATGCTTTTCTCGGATTTCTGCTGCTCTAACCACGCTTTTCTTCGTTTTCTTCCTCTATAAATTCTTTTTCTTGGTTTTCCTCCGATCTAACCCCGCTTTTCTTGGTTTTCCTCCGTACTTATTCTGCTTTTTTTGGTTTTGCTCCACTCTAACTTCGCTTTTCTTGGATATCTTCCGCTCTATCCCCACTTAACTTATTTTTCCTCCACTCTAACTCCGCTTTTCTTGGTTTACCTCCGCTCCAACACCGCTTTTCATGGTTTTCCTCCGCTCTAACCCCGCTTTTCTTGGTTTTCCTTTGCTCTATCTTCGCTTTTCTTGGTTTTCCTTTGCTCTAACCCTGCTTTTCTTGGTTTTTCTCCACTCTAACCCAGCTTTTCATTTTTTTTCTCCACTCTAACCATGCTTTTCTCGGATTTCTGCTGCTCTAACCGCGCTTTTCTTCGTTTTCTTCCTCTCTAACTTCTTTTTCTTGGTTTTCCTCCGCTCTAACTCCGCTTTTCTTGGTTATCCTCTGCACTTATTACGCTTTTCTCGGTTTTCCTCCGCTCTAACTTCGCTTTTCTTGGTTTTCCTCCGCTCTAACCCCGCTTTTCTTGGTTTTCCTCCGCTCTATCCCGCTTTTCTCGTTTTCCTCCGCTCTTACCCCGCTTTTCTTGGTTTTTCTCCGCTCTTACCCCGCTTTTCTTGGTTTTCCTTCCTTCTATCCCTGCTTTTCTTGGATTTTCTGCGCACTAACCCTGCTTTTCTTGGTTTTTCTCCAATCTATCACCGCTTTTAGTGGTTTACCTCCGCTCTATCACCGCTTTTCTTGGTTTTCCTCCGCTCTAACCCCGCTTTTCTTGGTTTTCCTCCGCACTCACCCCTCTTTTCTTGGTTTTCCTCCGCACTAACCCCGCTTTTCTTGGTTTTCCTCCGCTCTAACTTCACTTTTCTTGGTTTTCCATTGCTCTAACCCCGCTTTTCTTGGTTTTCCTCCTCTCTAATCCCGGTTTTCATGGTTTTTCTCCGCTCTAACCCAGCTTTTCATCGTTTTTCTCTACTCTAGCCATGCTTTTCTCGGATTTCTGCTGCTCTAACCACGCTTTTCTTCGTTTTCTTCCTCTATAAATTCTTTTTCTTGGTTTTCCTCCGATCTAACCCCGCTTTTCTTGGTTTTCCTCTGCTCTAACCCCGCTTTTCTCGTTTTCCTCCGCTCTAACCCCGCTTTTCTTAGTTTTTCTCCGCTCTTACCCCGCTTTTCTTGGTTTTCCTTCCTTCTATCCCTGCTTTTCTTGGTTTTTCTGCGCTCTAACCCTGCTTTTCTTGGTTTTTCTCCAATCTATCACCGCTTTTAGTGGTTTACCTCCGCTCTATCACCGCTTTTCTTGGTTTTCCTCCGCTCTAACCCCGCTTTTCTTGGTTTTCCTCAGCTCTAACCCCACTTTTCATGCTTTTCCTCCGCTCTAACCCCGCTTTTCTTGGTTTTCCTCCTTTCTAACCCCGCTTTTCTTTGTTTTCCTCCGCACTTATTCTTATTTTCTTGGTTTTCCTCCGCTCTAACTCCGCTTTTCTTGGTTTTCCTCCACTCTAACCCCGCTTTACATTGTTTTCCTCCGCACTAACCCCTTTTTTCTTGGTTTTCCTCTGCACTAACCCCGCTTTTCTTGGTTTTTCTCCACTCTAACCCAGCTTTTCATCGTTTTCCTCCACTCTAACCATGCTTTTCTCGGATTTCTGCTGCTCCAACCACGCTTTTCTACGTTTTATTCCGTTCTAACTTTGCTTTACTAGGTTTTCCTCCGCTCTAACCCCGCTTTTCTTGTTTTTCCTCTGCTCTAACCCCGCTTTTCTTTGTTTTGCTCCGCTATAACCCTGCTTTTCTTGGTTTTTTTACGCTCTAACCAAGCTTTTCTTGGTTTTCCTCCGCACTAACTTCGCTTTTCTTTGTTTTCCTCCTTTCTAACCCCGCTTTTCTTGTTTTTCCTGCCATCTCTCCCCGCTTTTCTTGGTTTTCCTCCGCTCTAACCCAGCTTTTCTTGGTTTTCCTCCGCACTAACTTCGCTTTTCTTGGTATTCCTTTGCTCTAACCCTGCTTTACTTGGTTTTCCTCCGCTCTAACCCCGCTTTTCTTGGTTTTCCTCCTTTCTAACCCCTCTTTTCTTGGTTATCCTCTGCTCTAACCCCGCTTTTCTTGGTTTTCCTCCGCTCTAACTTCGCTTTTCTTGGTTTTCCTCCGCTCTAACCCCGCTTTTCTTGGTTTTCCTCCGCTCTAACACCGCTTTTCTTGGTTTTCCTCCGCTCTAACCCCGCTTTTCTTGGTTTTCCTCCGCTCTATCTTCGCTTTTCTTGGTTTTCCTTTTCTCTAACCCCGCTTTTCTTGGTTTTCCTCCGCTCTATCCCTGCTTTTCTTGGTTTTCCTACGCTCTAACCCTGGTTTTCTTGGTTTTTCTCCGCTCTAACCCCGTTTCTCTTGGTTTTCCTCCGCTCTAACACCGCTTTTCTTGGTTTTCCTCCGCTCTATCCCCGCTTTTCTTGGTTTTCCTTTGCACTAACCCAGCTTTTCTTGGTTTTCCTCCGCACTAACTTCGCTTTTCTTGGTTTTCCTCCTCTCTAACCCCACTTTTCTTGGTTTTCCATTGCTCTAACCCCGCTTTTCTTGGTTTTCCTCCTCTCTAATCCCGCTTTTCATGGTTTTTCTCCGCTCTAACCCAGCTTTTCCTCGTTTTTCTCTACTCTAGCCATGCTTTTCTCGGATTTCTGCTGCTCTAACCACGCTTTTCTTCGTTTTCTTCCTCTCTAAATTCTTTTTCTTGTTTTTCCTCCGATCTAACCCCGCTTTTCTTGGTTTTCCTCCGTACTTATTTTGCTTTTCTTGGTTTTGCTCCGCTCCAACTTCGCTTTTCTTGGTTATCTTCCGCTCTATCCCCACTTTACTTATTTTTCCTCCACTCTAACTTCGCTTTTCTTGGTTTTCCTCCGCTCTAACCCCGCTTTTCTTGGTTTGCCTTTGCTCTATCTTCGCTTTTCTTGGTTTTCCTTTGCTCTAACCCTGCTTTTCTTGGTTTTTCTCCGGTCTAACCCCGCTTTTCTTGGTTTTCCTCCGCACTAACCCTGCTTTTCTTGGTTTTTCTCCACTCTAACCATGCTTTTCCCGGATTTCTGCTGCTCTAACCGCGCTTTTCTTCGTTTTCTTCCACTCTAACTTCTTTTTCTTGGTTTTCCTCCGCTCTAACCCCGCTTTTCTTGGTTATCCTCTGCACTTATTACGCTTTTCTCGGTTTTCCTCCGCTCTAACTTCGCTTTTCTTGGTTTTCCTCAGCTCTAACCTCGCTTTTCTTGGTTTTCCTCCGCTCTAACCCCGCTTTTCTCGTTTTCCTCCGCTCTAACCCCGCTTTTCTTTGTTTTTCTCCGCTCTTACCCCGCTTTTCTTGGTTTTCCTTCCTTCTATCCCTGCTTTTCTTGGTTTTTCTGCGCTCTAACCCTGCTTTTCTTGGTTTTTCTCTGCTCTAACACCGTTTCTCTTGGTTTTCCTCCGCTCTAACACCGCTTTTCTTGGTTTTCCTCTGCACTAACCCCTCTTTTCTTGGTTTTCCTTCGCACTAACCCCGCTTTTCTTGGTTTTTCTCCACTCTAACCCAGCTTTTCATACTTTTTCTCCACTCTAACCATGCTTTTCTCGGATTTCTACTGCTCTAACCGCGCTTTTCTTTGTTGTCTTCCACTCTATATTCTTTTTCTTGGTTTTCCTCCGATCTAACCTTGCTTTTCTTGGTTTTCCTCCGTACATATTCTGCTTTTTTTGGTTTTCCTCCGCTCTAACTTCGCTTTTCTTGGTTATCTTCCGCTCTATCCCCACTTTACTTGGTTTTCCTCCACTCTAACCCCACTTTTCTTGGTTTTCCTCCGCTCTAACCCCGCTTTTCATGGTTTTCCTCCGCTCTATCACCGCTTTTAGTGGTTTTCCTACGCTCTATCACCACTTTTCTTGGTTTTCCTCCGCTCTAACCTCGCTTTTCTTGGTTTTCATCCGCTCTATCACCGCTTTTCTTGGTTTTCCTTTGCTCTATCTTCGCTTTTCTTGGTTTTCCTTTGCTCTAACCCTGCTTTCCTTGGTTTTTCTCCGCTCTAACCCCGCTTTTCTTGGTTTTCCTACGCTCTATCACCGCTTTTAGTGGTTTTCCTACGCTCTATCACCACTTTTCTTGGTTTTCCTCCGCTCTAACCTCGCTTTTCTTGGTTTTCATCCGCTCTAACCCCGCTTTTCTTGGTTTTCCTCCGCTCTAACCCCGCTTTTCTTGGTTTTCCTCCGCTCTAACTTCGCTTTTCTTGGTTTTCCATTGCTCTAACCCTGCTTTTCTTGGTTTTTCTCCGCTCTAACCCCGCTTTTCTTGGTTTTCCTCCACTCTATCACCACTTTTAGTGGATTTCCTACGCTCTAACACCACTTTTCTTGGTTTTCCTCCGCTCTAACCCCAGTTTTCTAGGATTTCCTCCGCTCTAACTTCACTTTTGTTGGTTTTCCTCCTTTCTAACCCCGCTTTTCTTGGTTTTCCTATGAACTAACCCCGCTTTTCTTGGTTTACTCCACTCTAACCCAGCTTTTCATGGTTTTTCTCCACTCTAACCATGCTTTTCTCGGATTTCTGCTGCTCTAACCGTGCTTTTCTTCGTTTTCTTCCTCTCTAAATTCTTTTTCTTGGTTTTCCTCTGTTCTAACACCACTTTTCTTGGCTTTCCTTAGCACTTATTCTGCTTTTCTTGGTTTTCCTCCGCTCTTACTTCGCTTTTCTTGGTTTTCCTCCTCTCTAACACCGCTTTACTTGGTTTTCCTCCGCTCTAACCCCGCTTTTCTTGGTTTTCCTCCGCTCTAACCCCAATTTTCTTGGTTTTCCTCCGCTCTAACCCCGCTTTTCATGGTTTTCCTCCGCTCTAACCCCGCTTTTCTTGGTTTTCCTCCGCTCTATCTTCGCTTTTCTTGGTTTTCCTTTGCTCTAACTTCACTTTTCTTGGTTTTTCTCCGCTCTAACCTTGCTTTTCTTGGTTTTCCTCCGATCTATCACCGCTTTTATTGGTTTTCCTACGCTCTATCACCACTTTTCTTGGTTTTCCTCCGCTCTATCACCGCTTTTCTTGGTTTTCCTACGCTCTAACACCACTTTTCTTTGTTTACCTCCGCTCTATCACCGCTTTTCTTGGTTTTCCTCCGCTCTAACCCCTCTTCTCTTGGTTTTCCTCAGCTCTAACCCCACTTTTCATGCTTTTCCTCCGCTCTAACCCCGCTTTTCTTGGTTTTCCTCTAAACTTATTCTGCTTTTCTTGGTTTTCCACCACTCTAACCCCGTTTTACTTGGTTTTCCTCCGCACTAACACCTTTTTTCTTGGTTTTCCTCTGCACTAACTCCGCTTTTCTTGGTTTTTCTCCGCTCTAACTCAGCTTTTCATCGTTTTTCTCCACTCTAACCATGCTTTTCTCGGATTTCTGCTGCTCCAACCACGCTTTTCTACGTTTGCTTTACTTGGTTTTCCTCCGCTCTAACCCCGCTTTTATAGGTTTTCCTCTGCTCTAACCCCGCTTTTCTTGGTTTTCCTTCGCTATAACCCTGCTTTTCTTGGTTTTCCTACTCTCTAACCCAGCTTTTCTTGGTTTTCCTCCACAGTAACTTCGCTTTTCTTGGTTTTTCTCCTTTCCAACCCCTCTTTTCTTGGTTTTCCTCCGCTCTAACACCGCTTTTCTTGGTTTTCCTCCGCACTTCTTTGGCTTTTCTTGGTTTTCCTCAGCTCTAACCCCGCTTTTCATGGTTTTCCTCCGCTCTAACCCCGATTTTCTTGGTTTTCCTCCGCTCTTACCCCGCTTTTCTTGGTTTTCCTCCGCTCTAACCCAGCTGTTCTTCGTTTTCCTTTGCTCTAACCCTGCTTTTCTTGGTTTTTCTCTGCTCTAACCCCGCTTTTCCTGGTTTTCCTCCCTTCTATCCCCGCTTTTCTTGGTTTTTCTCCGCTCTAACCCTGTTTCTCGTGGTTTTCTTCCGCTCTAACACCGCTTTTCTTGGTTTTCCTTTGCTCTAACCCCGCTTTTCTTGGTTTTCCTCCGCACTAACCCCTCTTTTCTTGGTTTTCCTCTGCAGTAACCCCGCTTTTCTTGGTTTTTCTCCGCTCTAACCCCGCTTTTCATGGTTTTTCTCCACTCTAACCATGCTTTTCTCGGATTTCTGCTGCTCTAACCGCGCTTTTCTTCGTTTTCTTCCTCTCCAACTTCTTTTTCTTGGTTTTCCTCCGCTCTAACCCCGCTTTTCTTGGTTTTCCTACGCTCTAACACCACTTTTCTTGGTTTTCCTCCGCTCTATCACCATTTTTCTTGGTTTTCCTCCGCTCTAACCCATCTTTTCTTTCTTTTCCTTTTATCTAACCCTGCTTTTCTTGGTTTTTCTCCGCTCTAACCCCGCTTTTCTTGGTTTTCCTCCGCTCTATCACCGCTTTTCTTGGTTTTTCTCCGCTCTAACCCCGTTTCTCTTGGTTTTCCTCTGCTCTAACCCCGCTTTTCTTGGTTTTCCTCCGCACTAACCCCACTTTTCTTGGTTTTCCTCCGCACTAACCCTGCTTTTTTGGTTTTTCTCCACTCTAACCCAGCTTTTCATGGTTTTTCTCCACTCTAAACATGCTTTTCTCAGATTTCTGCTGCTCTAACCGCGCTTTTCTTCGTTTTCTTCCTCTCATTTTCACTTTTCTTGGTTTTCCTCCGCTCTAACCTAGTTTTTCTTGGTTATCCTCCGCTCTAACCCCGCTTTTCTTGGTTTTCATCCGCTCTAACCCCGCTTTTCTTGGTTTTCCTCCTCTCTAACCCCGCTTTTCCTGGTTTTCATCTGCTCTAACTTCACTTTTCTTGGTTTTCCATTGCTCTAACCCCGCTTTTCTTTGTTTTCCTCCGCTCTAATCCCTCTTTTCTTGGTTTTTCTCCGCACTAACCCAGCTTTTCATCGTTTTTCTCCACTCTAACCATGCTTTTCTCGTATTTCTGCTGCTCTAACACGCTTTTCTTCGTTTTCTTCCGTTCTAACTCTTCTTTACTTGGTTTTCCTCCGCTCTAACCCAATTTTCTTGGTTTTCCTCCGCTCTAACCCCGCTTTTCTTGGTTTTCCTCTGCTATAACCCCGTTTTTCTTGGATTTCCTACGCTCTAACCCAGCTTTTCTTGGTTTTCCTCTGCTCTAACTTCGCTTTTCTTGGTTTTCCTTTGCTCTAACCCTGCTTTTCTTGGTTTTCCTCCGCTCTAACCCCGCTTTTTTTGGTTTTCCTCCTTTCTAACCCCGCTTTTCATGGTTTTCATCCGCTCTAACCCCACTTTTCTTGGTTTTCATCCACTCTAACCCCGCTTTTCTTGGTTTTCCTCCGCTCTAACCTTGCTTTTCTTGGTTTTCCTCCACTCTAACTTCACTGTTCTTGGTTTTCCATTGCTCTAACCCCGCTTTTCTTGGTTTTCCTCCGCTCTAATCACGCTTTTCATGGTTTTTCTCTGCTCTAACCCAGCTTTTCATCGTTTTTCTCTACTCTAGCCATGCTTTTCTCGGATTTCTGCTGCTCTAACCACGCTTTTCTTCGTTTTCTTCCGTTCTAACTCTGCTTTACTTGGTTTTCCTCCGCTCTAACCCCGCTTTTCTTGGTTTTCCTCCGCTCTAACCCCGCTTTTCTTGGTTTTCCTCCGCTATAACCCCGCTTTTCTTGGTTTTCCTACGCTCTAATCCCTCTTTTCTTGGTTTTTCTCCGCTCTAACCCAGCTTTTCATCGTTTTTCTCCACTCTAGCCATGCTTTTCTCGGATTTCTACTGCTCTAACCACAATTTTCTTCGTTTTCTTCCGTTCTAACACTGCTTTACTTGGTTTTCCTCCTCTCTAACCCCACTTTTCTTGGTTTTCCTCCGCTCTAACCCAGTTTTTCTTGGTTTTCCTCCGCTATAATCCCGCTTTTCTTGGTTTTCCTTTGCTCTAACCTAGCTTTTCTTGGTTTTCCTCCGCTCTAACCCCGCTTTTCTTGGTTTTCCTTTGCTCTAACCCTGCTTTTCTTGGTTTTCCTCCGCTCTAACCCCGCTTTTCTTGGTTTTCCTCCTTTCTAACCCCTCTTTTCTTGGTTTTCCTCGGCTCTATCTCAGCTTTTCTTGGTTTTCCTCCGCTCTAACCCCGCTTTTCTTGGTTTTCCTCCGCTCTAACCCCGCTTTTCTTGGTTTTCCTCTGCTATAACCCCGTTTTTCTTGGATTTCCTACGCTCTAACCCAGCTTTTCTTGGTTTTCCTCCGCTCTAACTTCGCTTTTCTTGGTTTTCCTTTGCTCTAACCCCGCTTTTCTTGGTTTTCCTCCTTTCTAACCCTGCTTTTCATGGTTTTCCTCAGCTCTATCACCACTTTTCTTGGTTTTCCTCCACTCTAACCTCGCTTTTCTTGGTTTTCATCCACTCTAACCCCGCTTTTCTTGGTTTTCCTCCGCTCTAACCGCACTTTTCTTGGTTTTACTCCACTCTAACTTCACTGTTCTTGGTTTTCCATTGCTCTAACCCCGCTTTTCTTGGTTTTCCTCCGCTCTAATCACGCTTTTCATGGTTTTTCTCTGCTCTAACCCAGCTTTTCATCGTTTTTCTCTACTCTAGCCATGCTTTTCTCGGATTTCTGCTGCTCTAACCACGCTTTTCTTCGTTTTCTTCCATTCTAACTCTGCTTTACTTGGTTTTCCTCCGTTCTAACCCCGCTTTTCTTGGTTTTCCTCCGCTCTATCACCGCTTTTCTTGGTTTTCCTACGCTCTATCACCGCTTTTCTTGGTTATCCTCCGCTCTAACCCCGCTTTTCTTGGCTTTCCTCCGCTCTAACCCCGCTTTTCTTGGTTTTCCTCCGCTCTAACCCCGCTTTTCTTGGTTTTCCTCCACTCTAACCCCGCTTTTCTTGGTTTTCCTACGCTCTAACCTAGCTTTTCTTGGTTTTCCTCCGCTCTAACCTCGCTTTTCATGGTTTTCATTTGCTCTAACCCTGCTTTTCTTGGTTTTCCTCCGCTCTAACCCCGCTTTTCTTGGTTTTCCTCCTTACTAACCCCTCTTTTCTTGGTTTTCATCCGCTCTATCTCAGCTTTTCTTGGTTTTCCTCCGCTCTAACCCCGCTTTTCTTGGTTTTCCTCCGCACTTATTCCGCTTTTCTTGGTTTTCCTCAGCTCTAACCTTACTTTTCATGCTTTTCCTCTGCTCTAACCCCGATTTTCTTGGTTTTCCTCCGCTCTTACCCCGCTTTTCTTGGTTTTCCTCCGCTCTAACCAAGCTTTTCTTGGTTTTCCTTTGCTCTAACCCTGCTTTTCTTGTTTTTTCTCTGCTCTAACCCCGCTTTTCTTGGATTTCCTCCCATCTATCCCCGCTTTTCTTGGTTTTCCTCCGTTCTAACCCCTCTTTTCTTCGTTTTCCTCCGCTCTAACTTCACTTTTCTTGGATTTCCTTTGCTCTAACCCCGCTTTTCTTGGTTTTCCTCCACTCTAATCCCGCTTTTCTTGGTTTTTCTCCGCTCTAACCCAGCTTTTCATCGTTTTTCTCCACACTAGACATGATTTTCTCGGATTTCTGCTGCTCTAACCACGCTTTGCTTTGTTTTCTTCCATTCTAACTCTGCTTTACTTGGTTTTCCTCCGTTCTAACCCCGCTTTTCTTGGTTTTCCTCCGCTCTAACCTTGCTTTTCTTGGTTTTCCTCCGCTATAACCCCGCTTTTCTTGGTTTTCCTACGCTCTAACCTAGCTTTTCTTGGTTTTTTTCCGCTCTAACCCAGCTTTTCATCGTTTTTCTCCACTCTAGCAATGCTTTTCTCGGATTACTGCTGCTCTAACCACAATTTTCTTCGTTTTCTTCCGTTCTAACTCTGCTTTACTTGGTTTTCCTCAGCTCTAACCCCACTTTTCTTGGTTTTCCTCCGCTCTAACCCCGCTTTTCTTGGTTTTCCTCCTTTCTAACCCCGCTTTTTTTGGTTTTCCTACGCTCTAACCTAGCTTTTCTTGATTTTCCTCCGCTCTAACCCCGCTTTTCTTGGTTTTCCTTTGCTCTAACCCTGCTTTTCTTGGTTTTCCTCCGCTGTAACCCCGCTTTTCTTGGTTTTCCTTCTTTCTAACCTCACTTTTCTTGGTTTTCCTCCGCTCTAACCCAGCTTTTCTTGGTTTTCCTCCGCTCTAACTTCGCTTTTCTTGGTTTTCCTTTGCTCTAACCCTGCTTTTCTTGGTTTTCCTCCGCTCTAACCCCGCTTTTCTTGGTTTTCCTCCTTTCAAACCCCGCTTTTCTTGGTTTTCCTCAGCTCTAACCCCACTTTTCATGCTTTTCCTCCGCTCTAACCCCGCTTTTCTTGGATTTCATCCGCTCTAACCCCACTTTTCTTGGTTTTCCTCCGCTCTAACCCTGCTTTTCTTGGTTTTCATCCACTCTAACTTCACTGTTCTTGGTTTTCCATTGCTCTAACCCCGCTTTTCTTGGTTTTCCTCCGCTCTAATCACGCTTTTCATGGTTATTCTCCGCTCTAACCCAGCTTTTCATAGTTTTTCTCTACTCTAGCCATGCTTTTCTCGGATTTCTGCTGCTCTAACCACGCTTTTCTTCGTTTTCTTCCATTCTAACTCTGCTTACTAGGTTTTCCTCCGCTCTAACCCCGCTTTTCTTCGTTTTCCTCCGCTCTAACCCCGCTTTTCTTGGTTTTCCTCCGCTATAACCCCGCTTTTCTTGGTTTTCCTACGCTCTAACCTAGCTTTGCTTGGTTTTCCTCCGCTCTAACCCCGCTTTTCTTGGTTTTCATTTGCACTAACCCTGCTTTTCTTGGTTTTCCTCCGCTCTAACCCAGCTTTTCTTGGTTTTCCTCTGCTATAACCCCGTTTTTCTTGGTTTTCCTACGCTCTAACCCAGCTTTTCTTGGTTTTCCTCCGCTCTAACTTCGCTTTTCTTGGTTTTCCTTTCCTCTAACCCTGCTTTTCTTGGTTTTCCTCCGCTCTAACCCCGCTTTTCTTGGTTTTCCTTTTTTCTAACCCCGCTTTTCTTGGTTTTCCTCCGCTCTATCACCACTTTTCTTGGTTTTCCTCCGCTCTAACCCCGCTTTTCTTGGTTTTCCTCCTCTATAACCCCGCTTTTCTTGGTTTTCCTACCCTCTAACCTAGCTTTTCTTGGTTTTCCTCCGCTCTAACCCCGCTTTTCTTGGTTTTCATTTGCTCTAACCCTGCTTTTCTTAGTTTTCCTCCGCTCTAACCCAGCTTTTCTTGGTTTTCCTCCTTTCTAACCCCTCTTTTCTTGGTTTTCCTCCGCTCTATATCAGCTTTTCTTGGTTTTCCTCCGCTCTAACCCCGCTTTTCTTGGTTTTCATTTGCACTAACCCTGCTTTTCTTGGTTTTCCTCCGCTCTAACCCCGCTTTTCTTGGTTTTCCTCCTTTCTAACCCCTCTTTTCTTGGTTTTCCTCCGCTCTATCTCAGCTTTTCTTTGTTTTCCTCCGCTCTAACCCCGCTTTTCTTGGTTTTCCTCCGCTCTAACTCCGCTTTTCTTGGTTTTCCTCTGCTATAACCCCGTTTTTCTTGGATTTCCTACGCTCTAACCCAGCTTTTCTTGGTTTTCCTCCGCTCTAACTTCGCTTTTCTTGGTTTTCCTTTGCTCTAACCCTGCTTTTCTTGGTTTTCCTCCGCTCTAACCCCGCTTTTCTTGGTTTTCCTCCTCTATAACCCCGCTTTTCTTGGTTTTCCTACCCTCTAACCTAGCTTTTCTTGGTTTTCCTCCGCTCTAACCCCGCTTTTCCTGGTTTTCATTTGCTCTAACCCTGCTTTTCTTGGTTTTCCTCCGCTCTAACCCCGCTTTTCTTGGTTTTCCTCCTTTCTAACCCCTCTTTTCTTGGTTTTCCTCCGCTCTATCTCAGCTTTTCTTGGTTTTCCTCCGCTCTAACCCCGCTTTTCTTGGTTTTCCTCCGCACTTATTCCGCTTTTCTTGGATTTCCTCAGCTCTAACCTTACTTTTCATGCTTTTCCTCCGCTCTAACCCCGATTTTCTTGGTTTTCCTCCGCTCTTACCTCGCTTTTCTTGGTTTTCCTCCGATCTAACCTCGCTTTTCTTGTTTTTCCTTTGCTATAACCCTGCTTTTCTTGTTTTTTCTCTGCTCTAACCCCGCTTTTCTTGGTTTTCCTCCCTTCTATCCCCGCTTTTCTGGTTTTCCTCCGTTCTAACCCCTCTTTTCTTCGTTTTCCTCTGCTCTAACTTCACTGTTCTTGGTTTTCCTCTGCTCTAACACCGCTTTTCTTGGTTTTCCTTTGCTCTAACCCCGCTTTTCTTGGTTTTCCTCCGCACTAACCCCTCTTTTCTTGGTTTTCCTCCGCACTAACCCCGCTTTTTTGGTTTTCCTCCACTCTAACCCAGCTTTTCATTGTTTTTCTCCACTCTCACCATGCTTTTCTCAGATTTCTGCTGCTCTAACCGCGCTTTTCTTCGTTTTCTTCCTCTCATTTTCACTTTTCTTGGTTTTCCTCTGCTCTAACCTAGTTTTTCTTGGTTATCCTCCGCTCTAACCCCGCTTTTCTTGGTTTTCATCCGCTCTAACCCCGCTTTTCTTGGTTTTCCTCCTCTCTAACCCCGCTTTTCTTGGTTTTCATCCGCTCTAACTTCACTTTTCATGGTTTTCCATTGCTCTAACCCCGCTTTTCTTTGTATTCCACCGCTCTAATCCCTCTTTTCTTGGTTTTTCTCCGCACTAACCCAGCTTTTCATCGTTTTTCTCCACTCTAACCATGCTTTTCTCGGATTTCTGCTGCTCTAACACGCTTTTCTTCGTTTTCTTCCTTTCTAACTCTGCTTACTTGGTTTTCCTCCACTCTAACCCCGCTTTTCTTCGTTTTCCTCCGCTCTAACCCCGCTTTTCTTGGTTTTCCTCCGCTATAACCCCGCTTTTCTTGGTTTTCCTATGCTCTAACCTAGCTTTGCTTGGTTTTCCTCCGCTCTAACCCCGCTTTACTTGGTTTTCATTTGCACTAACCCTGCTTTTCTTGGTTTTCCTCCGCTCTAACCCCGCTTTTCTTGGTTTTCCTCCTTTCTAACCCCACTTTTCTTGGTTTTCCTCCGCTCTATCTCAGCTTTTCTTGGTTTTCCTCCGCTCTAACCCCGATTTTCTTGGTTTTCCTCCGCTCTAAACCAGCTTTTCTTGGTTTTCCTCTGCTATAACCCCGTTTTTCTTGGATTTCCTACGCTCTAACCCAGCTTTTCTTGGTTTTCCTTTGCTCTAACCCTGCTTTTCTTGGTTTTCCTCCGCTCTAACCCCGCTTTTCTTGGTTTTCCTCCTTTCTAACCCCGCTTTTCTTTGTTTTCCTCAGCTCTATCACCACTTTTCTTGGTTTTCCTCCGCTCTAACCCTGCTTTTCTTGGATTTCATCCGCTCTAACCCTGCTTTTCTTGGTTTTACTCCACTCTAACTTCACTGTTCTTGGTTTTCCATTGCTCTAACCCCGCTTTTCTTGGTTTTCCTCCGCTCTAATCACGCTTTTCATGGTTTTTCTCTGCTCTAACCCAGCTTTTCATCGTTTTTCTCTACTCTAGCCATGCTTTTCTCGGATTTCTGCTGCTCTAACCACACTTTTCTTCGTTTTCTTCCATTCTAACTCTGCTTTACTTGGTTTTCCTCCGTTCTAACCCCGCTTTTCTTGGTTTTCCTCCGCTCTAACCTTGCTTTTCTTGGTTTTCCTCCGCTATAACCCCGCTTTTCTTGGTTTTCCTACGCTCTAACCTAGCTTTTCTTGGTTTTTTTCCGCTCTAACCCAGCTTTTCATCGTTTTTCTCCACTCTAGCAATGCTTTTCTCGGATTACTGCTGCTCTAACCACAATTTTCTTCGTTTTCTTCCGTTCTAACTCTGCTTTACTTGGTTTTCCTCAGCTCTAACCCCACTTTTTTTGGTTTTCCTCCGCTCTAACCCCGCTTTTCTTGGTTTTCCTCCTTTCTAACCCCGCTTTTTTTGGTTTTCCTACGCTCTAACCTAGCTTTTCTTGATTTTCCTCCGCTCTAACCCCGCTTTTCTTGGTTTTCCTTTGCTCTAACCCTGCTTTTCTTGGTTTTCCTCCGCTGTAACCCCGCTTTTCTTGGTTTTCCTTCTTTCTAACCTCACTTTTCTTGGTTTTCCTCCGCTCTATCTCAGCTTTTCTTGGTTTTCCTACGCTCTAACCCAGCTTTTCTTGGTTTTCCGCCGCTATAACTTCGCTTTTCTTGGTTTTCCTTTGCTCTAACCCTGCTTTTCTTGGTTTTCCTCCGCTCTAACCCCGCTTTTCTTGGTTTTCCTCCTTTCAAACCCCGCTTTTCTTGGTTTTCCTCAGCTCTAACCCCACTTTTCATGCTTTTCCTCCGCTCTAACCCCGCTTTTCATGGATTTCATCCGCTCTAACCCCACTTTTCTTGGTTTTCCTCCGCTCTAACCCTGCTTTTCTTGGTTTTCATCCACTCTAACTTCACTGTTCTTGGTTTTCCATTGCTCTTACCCCGCTTTTCTTGGTTTTCCTCCGCTCTAATCACGCTTTACATGGTTATTCTCCGCTCTAACCCAGCTTTTCATAGTTTTTCTCTACTCTAGCCATGCTTTTCTCGGATTTCTGCTGCTCTAACCACGCTTTTCTTCGTTTTCTTCCATTCTAACTCTGCTTAACTTGGTTTTCCTCCGCTCTAACCCCGCTTTTCTTGGTTTTCCTCCTCTCTAACCCCGCTTTTCTTGGTTTTCATCCGCTCTAACTTCACTTTTCATGGTTTTCCATTGCTCTAACCCCGCTTTTCTTTGTATTCCACCGCTCTAATCCCTCTTTTCTTGGTTTTTCTCCGCACTAACCCAGCTTTTCATCGTTTTTCTCCACTCTAACCATGCTTTTCTCGGATTTCTGCTGCTCTAACACGCTTTTCTTCGTTTTCTTCCTTTCTAACTCTGCTTACTTGGTTTTCCTCCGCTCTAACCCCGCTTTTCTTCGTTTTCCTCCGCTCTAACCCCGCTTTTCTTGGTTTTCCTCCGCTATAACCCCGCTTTTCTTGGTTTTCCTACGCTCTAACCTAGCTTTGCTTGGTTTTCCTCCGCTCTAACCCCGCTTTTCTTGGTTTTCATTTGCACTAACCCTGCTTTTCTTGGTTTTCCTCCGCTCTAACCCAGCTTTTCTTGGTTTTCCTCTGCTATAACCCCGTTTTTCTTGGATTTCCTACGCTCTAACCCAGCTTTTCTTGGTTTTCCTCCGCTCTAACTTCGCTTTTCTTGGTTTTCCTTTCCTCTAACCCTGCTTTTCTTGGTTTTCCTCCGCTCTAACCCCGCTTTTCTTGGTTTTCCTTTTTTCTAACCCCGCTTTTCTTGGTTTTCCTCCGCTCTATCACCACTTTTCTTGGTTTTCCTCCGCTCTAACCCCGCTTTTCTTGGTTTTCCTCCTCTATAACCCCGCTTTTCTTGGTTTTCCTACCCTCTAACCTAGCTTTTCTTGGTTTTCCTCCGCTCTAACCCCGCTTTTCTTGGTTTTCATTTGCTCTAACCCTGCTTTTCTTAGTTTTCCTCCGCTCTAACCCAGCTTTTCTTGGTTTTCCTCCTTTCTAACCCCTCTTTTCTTGGTTTTCCTCCGCTCTATCTCAGCTTTTCTTGGTTTTCCTCCGCTCTAACCCCGCTTTTCTTGGTTTTCCTCCGCACTTATTCTGCTTTTCTTGGTTTTCCTCAGCTCTAACCTTACTTTTCATGCTTTTCCTCCGCTCTAACCCCGCTTTTCTTGGTTTTCCTCCGCTCTAACCCCACTTTTCTTGGTTTTCCTCTGCTATAACCCCGTTTTTCTTGGATTTCCTACGCTCTAACCCAGCTTTTCTTGGTTTTCCTCCGCTCTAACTTCGCTTTTCTTGGTTTTCCTTTGCTCTAACCCTGCTTTTCTTGGTTTTCCTCCGCTCTAACCCCGCTTTTCTTGGTTTTCCTCCTTTCTAACCCCGCTTTTCTTGGTTTTCCTCCGCTCTATCACCACTTTTCTTGGTTTTCCTCCGCTCTAACCCCGCTTTTCTTGGTTTTCCTCCTCTATAACCCCGCTTTTCTTGGTTTTCCTACCCTCTAACCTAGCTTTTCTTGGTTTTCCTCCGCTCTAACCCCGCTTTTTTTGGTTTTCATTTGCTCTAACCCTGCTTTTCTTAGTTTTCCTCCGCTCTAACCCCGCTTTTCTTGGTTTTCCTCCTTTCTAACCCCTCTTTTCTTGGTTTTCCTCCGCTCTATCTCAGCTTTTCTTGGTTTTCCTCCGCTCTAACCCCGCTTTTCTTGGTTTTCCTCCGCACTTATTCCGCTTTTCTTGGTTTTCCTCAGCTCTAACCTTACTTTTCATGCTTTTCCTCCGCTCTAACCCCGATTTTCTTGGTTTTCCTCCGCTCTTACCTCGCTTTTCTTGGTTTTCCTCCGATCTAACCTCGCTTTTCTTGTTTTTCCTTTGCTATAACCCTGCTTTTCTTGTTTTTTCTCTGCTCTAACCCCGCTTTTCTTGGTTTTCCTCCCTTCTATCCCCGCTTTTCTTGGTTTTCCTCCGTTCTAACCCCTCTTTTCTTCGTTTTCCTCTGCTCTAACTTCACTTTTCTTGGTTTTCCTCTGCTCTAACACCGCTTTTCTTGGTTTTCCTTTGCTCTAACCCCGCTTTTCTTGGTTTTCCTCCGCACTAACCCCTCTTTTCTTGGTTTTCCTCCGCACTAACCCCGCTTTTTTGGTTTTCCTCCACTCTAACACAGCTTTTCATGGTTTTTCTCAACTCTCACCATGCTTTTCTCAGATTTCTGCTGCTCTAACCGCGCTTTTCTTCGTTTTCTTCCTCTCATTTTCACTTTTCTTGGTTTTCCTCCGCTCTAACCTAGTTTTTCTTGGTTATCCTCCGCTCTAACCCCGCTTTTCTTGGTTTTCATCCGCTCTAACCCCGCTTTTCTTGGTTTTCCTCCTCTCTAACCCCGCTTTTCTTGGTTTTCATCCGCTCTAACTTCACTTTTCATGGTTTTCCATTGCTCTAACCCCGCTTTTCTTTGTATTCCACCGCTCTAATCCCTCTTTTCTTGGTTTTTCTCCGCTCTAACCCAGCTTTTCATCGTTTTTCTCCACTCTAACCATGCTTTTCTCGGATTTCTGCTGCTCTAACACGCTTTTCTTCGTTTTCTTCCTTTCTAACTCTGCTTACTTGGTTTTCCTCCACTCTAACCCCGCTTTTCTTCGTTTTCCTCCGCTCTAACCCCGCTTTTCTTGGTTTTCCTCCGCTATAACCCCGCTTTTCTCGGTTTTCCTACGCTCTAACCTAGCTTTGCTTGGTTTTCCTCCGCTCTAACCCCGCTTTACTTGGTTTTCATTTGCACTAACCCTGCTTTTCTTGGTTTTCCTCCGCTCTAACCCCGCTTTTCTTGGTTTTCCTCCTTTCTAACCCCACTTTTCTTGGTTTTCCTCCGCTCTATCTCAGCTTTTCTTGGTTTTCCTCCGCTCTAACCCCGATTTTCTTGGTTTTCCTCCGCTCTAAACCCGCTTTTCTTGGTTTTCCTCTGCTATAACCCCGTTTTTCTTGGATTTCCTACGCTCTAACCCAGCTTTTCTTGGTTTTCCTTTGCTCTAACCCTGCTTTTCTTGGTTTTCCTCCGCTCTAACCCCGCTTTTCTTGGTTTTCCTCCTTTCTAACCCCGCTTTTCTTTGTTTTCCTCAGCTCTATCACCACTTTTCTTGGTTTTCCTCCGCTCTAACCCTGCTTTTCTTGGATTTCATCCGCTCTAACCCTGCTTTTCTTGGTTTTACTCCACTCTAACTTCACTGTTCTTGGTTTTCCATTGCTCTAACCCCGCTTTTCTTGGTTTTCCTCCGCTCTAATCACGCTTTTCATGGTTTTTCTCTGCTCTAACCCAGCTTTTCATCGTTTTTCTCTACTCTAGCCATGCTTTTCTCGGATTTCTGCTGCTCTAACCACACTTTTCTTCGTTTTCTTCCATTCTAACTCTGCTTTACTTGGTTTTCCTCCGTTCTAACCCCGCTTTTCTTGGTTTTCCTCCGCTCTAACCTTGCTTTTCTTGGTTTTCCTCCGCTATAACCCCGCTTTTCTTGGTTTTCCTACGCTCTAACCTAGCTTTTCTTGGTTTTTTTCCGCTCTAACCCAGCTTTTCATCGTTTTTCTCCACTCTAGCAATGCTTTTCTCGGATTACTGCTGCTCTAACCACAATTTTCTTCGTTTTCTTCCGTTCTAACTCTGCTTTACTTGGTTTTTTTCAGCTCTACCCCACTTTTCTTGGTTTTCCTCCGCTCTAACCCCGCTTTTCTTGGTTTTCCTCCTTTCTAACCCAGCTTTTCTTGGTTTTCCTCAGCTCTATCACCACTTTTCTTGGTTTTCCTCCGCTCTAACCCTGCTTTTCTTGGTTTTCCTCCGCTCTAACCCCGCTTTTCTTGGTTTTCCTCCTTTCTAACCCCGCTTTTCTTGGTTTTCCTCCGCTCTATCACCACTTTTCTTGGTTTTCCTCCGCTCTAACCCCGCTTTTCTTGGTTTTCCTACCCTCTAACCTAGCTTTTCTTGGTTTTCCTCCGCTCTAACCCCGCTTTTCTTGGTTTTCATTTGCTCTAACCCTGCTTTTCTTGGTTTTCCTCCGCTCTAACCCCGCTTTTCTTGGTTTTCCTCCTTTCTAACCCCTCTTTTCTTGGTTTTCCTCCGCTCTATCTCAGCTTTTCTTGGTTTTCCTCCGCTCTAACCCCGCTTTTCTTGGTTTTCCTCCGCACTTATTCCGCTTTTCTTGGTTTTCCTCAGCTCTAACCTTACTTTTCATGCTTTTCCTCCGCTCTAACCCCGATTTTCTTGGTTTTCCTCCGCTCTTACCTCGCTTTTCTTGGTTTTCCTCCGATCTAACCTCGCTTTTCTTGTTTTTCCCTTGCTATAACCCTGCTTTTCTTGTTTTTTCTCTGCTCTAACCCCGATTTTCTTGGTTTTCCTCCCTTCTATCCCCGCTTTTCTTGGTTTTCCTCCGTTCTAACCCCTCTTTTCTTCGTTTTCCTCTGCTCTAACTTCACTGTTCTTGGTTTTCCTCTGCTCTAACACCGCTTTTCTTGGTTTTCCTTTGCTCTAACCCCGCTTTTCTTGGTTTTCCTCCGCACTAACCCCTCTTTTCTTGGTTTTCCTCCGCACTAACCCCGCTTTTTTGGTTTTCCTCCGCTCTAACCCAGCTTTTCATGGTTTTTCTCCACTCTCACCATGCTTTTCTCAGATTTCTGCTGCTCTAACCGCGCTTTTCTTCGTTTTCTTCCTCTCATTTTCACTTTTCTTGGTTTTCCTCCGCTCTAACCTAGTTTTTCTTGGTTATCCTCCGCTCTAACCCCGCTTTTCTTGGTTTTCATCCGCTCTAACCCCGCTTTTCTTGGTTTTCCTCCTCTCTAACCCCGCTTTTCTTGGTTTTCATCCGCTCTAATTTCACTTTTCATGGTTTTCCATTGCTCTAACCCCGCTTTTCTTTGTATTCCACCGCTCTAATCCCACTTTTCTTGGTTTTTCTCCGCACTAACCCAGCTTTTCATCGTTTTTCTCCACTCTAACCATGCTTTTCTCGGATTTCTGCTGCTCTAACACGCTTTTCTTCGTTTTCTTCCTTTCTAACTCTGCTTACTTGGTTTTCCTCTACTCTAACCTTGCTTTTCTTCGTTTTCCGCCGCTCTAACCCCGCTTTTCTTGGTTTTCCTCCGCTATAACCTCGCTTTTCTTGGTTTTCCTACGCTCTAACCTAGCTTTTCTTGGTTTTCATTTGCACTAACCCTGCTTTTCTTGGTTTTCCTCCGCTCTAACCCCGCTTTTCTTGGTTTTCCTCCTTTCTAACCCCACTTTTCTTGGTTTTCCTCCGCTCTATCTCAGCTTTTCTTGGTTTTCCTTTTTTCTAACCCCGCTTTTCTTGGTTTTCCTCCGCTCTAACCCCGCTTTTCTTGGTTTTCCTCCGCTCTAACCCCGCTTTTCTTGGTTTTCCTCTGCTATAACCCCGTTTT
Organism: Coturnix japonica; assembly: GCF_054131305.1. Classification (NCBI taxonomy): domain Eukaryota; kingdom Metazoa; phylum Chordata; class Aves; order Galliformes; family Phasianidae; genus Coturnix; species Coturnix japonica. The sequence continues at coordinate 35,096,357 of NC_140669.1, forward strand.
TCTTGGATTTCCTACGCTCTAACCCAGCTTTTCTTGGTTTTCCTTTGCTCTAACCCTGCTTTTCTTGGTTTTCCTCCGCTCTAACCCCGCTTTTCTTGGTTTTCCTCCTTTCTAACCCCGCTTTTCTTGGTTTTCCTCAGCTCTATCACCACTTTTCTTGGTTTTCCTCCGCTCTAACCTTGCTTTTCTTGGATTTCATCCGCTCTAACCCCGCTTTTCTTGGTTTTCCTCCGCTCTAACCCTGCTTTTCTTGGTTTTCCTCCACTCTAACTTCACTGTTCTTGGTTTTCCATTGCTCTAACCCCGCTTTTCTTGGTTTTCCTCCGCTCTAATCACGCTTTTCATGGTTTTCCTCCGCTCTAACCCCGCTTTTCTTGGTTTTCATTTGCTCTAACCCTGCTTTTCTTGGTTTTCCTCCGCTCTAACCCCGCTTTTCTTGGTTTTCCTCCTTTCTAACCCCTCTTTTCTTGGTTTTCCTCCGCTCTATCTCAGCTTTTCATGCTTTTCCTCCGCTCTAACCCCGATTTTCTTGGTTTTCCTCCGCTCTTACCCCGCTTTTCTTGGTTTTCCTCCGCTCTAATCCCTCTTTTCTTGGTTTTTCTCCGCACTAACCCAGCTTTTCATCCTTTTTCTCCACACTAACCATGCTTTTCTCGGATTTCTGCTGCTCTAACACGCTTTTCTTCGTTTTCTTCCGTTCTAACTCTGCTTTACTTGGTTTTCCTCCGCTCTAACCCCACTTTTCTTGGTTTTCCTCCGCACTAACCCCGCTTTTCTTGGTTTTCCTTCGCTATAACCCCGCTTTTCTTGGTTTTCCTACGCTCTAACCTAGCTTTACTTGGTTTTCCTCCGCTCCAACTCTGCTTTTCTTGGTTTTCATTTGCTCTAACCCTGCTTTTCTTGCTTTTCCTCCGCTCTAAACCCGCTTTTCTTGGTTTTCCTCGGCTCTAACATTTCTTTTCTTGGTTTTCCTTTGCTCTAACCCCGCTTTTCTTGGTTTTCCTCTGCACTAACCCCACTTTTCTTGGTTTTCCTCCGCACTAACCCCGCTTTTCTTGGTTTTTCTCCACTCTAACCATGCTTTTCTCGGATTTCTGCTGCTCTAGCCGCGCTTTTCTTCGTTTTCTTCCTCTCTAAATTCTTTTTCTTGGTTTTCCTTTGATCTAACCCCGCTTTTCTTGGTTTTCCTCCGTACTTATTCTGCTTTTCTTGGTTTTCCTCTGCTCTAACTTCGCATTTCTTGGTTATCTTCCGCTGTAACCCCACTTTTCTTGGTTTTCCTCCGCTCTAACCCCGCTTTTCTTGGTTTTCCTTTGCTCTATTTTCGCTTGTCTTGGTTTTCTTTTGGTCTAACCCTGCTTTTCTTGGTTTTTCTCCGCTCTAACCCCGCTTTTCTTGGTTTTCCTCCGCTCTATCACCGCTTTTAGTGATTTTCCTACGCTCTATCACCACTTTTCTTGGTTTTCCTCCACTCTATCACCGCTTTTCTTGGTTTTCCTTCGCTCTAACCCCGCTTTTCTTGGTTTTCCTCCGCTCTAACTTCGCTTTTCTTGGTTTTCCTTTGCTCTAACCCTGCTTTTCTTGGTTTTTCTCCGCTCTAACCACGCTTTTCTTGGTTTTCCTCCGCTCTATCACCGCTTTTAGTGGTTTTCCTACGCTCTATCACCACTTTTCTTGGTTTTCCTCCGCACTATCACCGCTTTTCTTGGTTTTCCTACGCTCTAACACCACTTTTCTTGGTTTACCTCCGCTCTATCACCGCTTTTCTTGGTTTTCCTCCGCTCTAACCCCGCTTTTCTTGGTTTTCTTTTGCTCTAACCTAGCTTTTCATGGTTTTTCTCCGCTCTAACCCGGATTTTCTTGGTTTTCCTCCCTTCTATCCCCGCTTATCTTTGTTTTTCTCTGCTCCAAACCCGTTTCTCTTGGTTTTCCTCCGCACTAACCCCGCTTTTCTTGGTTTTCTCCACTCTAACCCAGCCTTTCATTGTTATTCTCCACTCTAGCCATGCTTTTCTCGGATTTCTGCTACTCTAACCACGCTTTTCTTCGTTTTCTTCCGTTCTAACTCTGCTTTACTTGGTTTTCCTCCGCTCTAACCCCGATTTTCTTGGTTTTTCTCCGAACTAACCCCGCTTTTCTTGGTTTTCCTCTGCTATAACCCCGCTTTTCTTGGATTTCCTACGCTCTAACCCAGCTTTTCTTGGTTTTCCTCCGCTCTAACTTCGCTTTTCTTGGTTTTCCTTTGCTCTAACCCCGCTTTTCTTGGTTTTCCTCCGCTCTAACCCCGCTTTTCTTGGTTTTCCTCCTTTCTAACCCCGCTTTTCTTGGTTTTCCTCCGCTCTATCACCACTTTTCTTGGTTTTCCTCCGCTCTAACCCCGCTTTTCTTGGTTTTCATCCGCTCTAACCCAGCTTTTCTTGGTTCTCCTCCGCTCTAACCCCGCTTTTCTTGGTTTTCCTCCGCTCTAACTTCACTTTTCTTGGTTTTCCATTGCTCTAACTTCGCTTTTCTTGGTTTTCCTCCTCTCTAACCCAGCTTTTCATCGTTTTTCTCTACTCTAGCCATGCTTTTCTCGGATTTCTGCTGCTCTAACCACGCTTTTCTTCGTTTTCTTCCGTTCTAACCCTGCTTTACTTGGTTTTCCTCCGCTATAACCCCGCTTTTCTTGGTTTTCCTATGCTCTAATCCCGCTTTTCTTGGTTTTTCTTTGCTCTAACCCAGCTTTTCATCGTTTTTCTCCACTCTAGCCATGCTTTTCTCGGATTTCTGCTGCTCTAACCACAATTTTCTTCATTTTCTTCCGTTCTAACTCTGCTTTACTTGGTTTTCCTCCGCTCTAACCCCACTTTTCTTGGTTTTCCTCCGCACTAACACCGCTTTTCTTGGTTTTCCTCCGCTATAACCCCGCTTTTCTTGGTTTTCCTACGCTCTAACCTAGCTTTTCTTGGTTTTCCTCCGCTCTAACCCCGCTTTTCTTGGTTTTCCTCCGCTCTAAACCCGCTTTTCTTGGTTTTCCTCCTTTCTAACCCCTCTTTTCTTGGTTTTCCTCCGCTCTATCTCAGCTTTTCTTGGTTTTCCTCAGCACTTATTTTGCTTTTCTTGGTTTTCCTCCCTTCTATCCCTGCTTTTCTTGGTTTTTCTCCGCTCTAACCCCGTTTCTCTTGGTTTTCCTCCGCTCTAACCCCGCTTTTCTTGGTTTTCCTCCGCACTTATTCCGCTTTTCTTGGTTTTCCTCAGCTCTAACCTTACTTTTCATGCTTTTCCTCCGCTCTAACCCCGATTTTCTTGGTTTTCCTCTGCTCTTACCCCGCTTTTCTTGGTTTTCCTTTGCTCTAACAAAGCTTTTCTTGGTTTTCCTTTGCTCTAACCCTGCTTTTCTTGTTTTTTCTCTGCTCTAACCTTGCTTTTCTTGGTTTTCTTCCGCTCTAACCCTGCTTTTCTTGGTTTTCCGCCGCTCTAACCCAGCTTTTCTTGGTTTTCCTCCGCTCCAACTTCGCTTTTCTTGCTTTTCCTTTGCTCTAACCCTGCTTTTCTTGGTTTTCCTTCGCTCTAACCCCTCTTTTCTTAGTTTTCCTCCCTTCTAACCCCTCTATTCTTGGTTTTCCTCCGCTCTATCCCAGCTTTTCTTGGTTTTCCTCCGCTCTATCCCAGCTTTTCTTGGTTTTCCTCCGCTCTAACCCCGCTTTTCTTGGTTTTCCTCCGCACTTATTCCGCTTTTCTTGGTTTTCCTCAGCTCTAACCTTACTTTTCATGCTTTTCCTCTGCTCTAACCCCGATTTTCTTGGTTTTCCTCCGCTCTTACCTCGCTTTTCTTGGTTTTCCTTTGATCTAACCTCGCTTTTCTTGTTTTTCCTTTGCTATAACCCTGCTTTTCTTGTTTTTTCTCTGCTCTAACCCCGCTTTTCTTGGTTTTCCTCCCTTCTATCCCCGCTTTTCTTGGTTTTCCTCCGTTCTAACCCCTCTTTTCTTCGTTTTCCTCTGCTCTAACTTCACTTTTCTTGGTTTTCCTCTGCTCTAACACCGCTTTTCTTGGTTTTCCTTTGCTCTAACCCCGCTTTTCTTGGTTTTCCTCCGCACTAACCCCTCTTTTCTTGGTTTTCCTCCGCACTAACCCCGCTTTTTTGGTTTTCCTCCACTCTAACACAGCTTTTCATGGTTTTTCTCAACTCTCACCATGCTTTTCTCAGATTTCTGCTGCTCTAACCGCGCTTTTCTTCGTTTTCTTCCTCTCATTTTCACTTTTCTTGGTTTTCCTCCGCTCTAACCTAGTTTTTCTTGGTTATCCTCCGCTCTAACCCCGCTTTTCTTGGTTTTCATCCGCTCTAACCCCGCTTTTCTTGGTTTTCATCCGCTCTAACCCCGCTTTTCTTGGTTTTCCTCCTCTCTAACCCCGCTTTTCTTGGTTTTCATCCGCTCTAACTTCACTTTTCATGGTTTTCCATTGCTCTAACCCCGCTTTTCTTGGTTTTCCTCCTCTCTAACCCCGCTTTTCTTGGTTTTCATCCGCTCTAACTTCACTTTTCATGGTTTTCCATTGCTCTAACCCCGCTTTTCTTTGTATTCCACCGCTCTAATCCCTCTTTTCTTGGTTTTTCTCCGCTCTAACCCAGCTTTTCATCGTTTTTCTCCACTCTAACCATGCTTTTCTCGGATTTCTGCTGCTCTAACACGCTTTTCTTCGTTTTCTTCCTTTCTAACTCTGCTTACTTGGTTTTCCACTCTAACCCCGCTTTTCTTCGTTTTCCTCCGCTCTAACCCCGCTTTTCTTGGTTTTCCTCCGCTATAACCCCGCTTTTCTTGGTTTTCCTACGCTCTAACCTAGCTTTGCTTGGTTTTCCTCCGCTCTAACCCCGCTTTTCTTGGTTTTCATTTGCACTAACCCTGCTTTTCTTGGTTTTCCTCCGCTCTAACCCCGCTTTTCTTGGTTTTCCTCCATTCTAACCCCACTTTTCTTGGTTTTCCTCCGCTCTATCTCAGCTTTTCTTGGTTTTCCTCCGCTCTAACCCCGATTTTCTTGGTTTTCCTCCGCTCTAAACCCGCTTTTCTTGGTTTTCCTCTGCTATAACCCCGTTTTTCTTGGATTTCCTACGCTCTAACCCAGCTTTTCTTGGTTTTCCTTTGCTCTAACCCTGCTTTTCTTGGTTTTCCTCCGCTCTAACCCCGCTTTTCTTGGTTTTCCTCCTTTCTAACCCCGCTTTTCTTTGTTTTCCTCAGCTCTATCACCACTTTTCTTGGTTTTCCTCCGCTCTAACCCTGCTTTTCTTGGATTTCATCCGCTCTAACCCTGCTTTTCTTGGTTTTACTCCACTCTAACTTCACTGTTCTTGGTTTTCCATTGCTCTAACCCCGCTTTTCTTGGTTTTCCTCCGCTCTAATCACGCTTTTCATGGTTTTTCTCTGCTCTAACCCAGCTTTTCATCGTTTTTCTCTACTCTAGCCATGATTTTCTCGGATTTCTGCTGCTCTAACCACACTTTTCTTCGTTTTCTTCCATTCTTACTCTTCTTTACTTGGTTTTCCTCCGTTCTAACCCCGCTTTTCTTGGTTTTCCTCCGCTCTAACCTTGCTTTTCTTGGTTTTCCTCCGCTATAACCCCGCTTTTCTTGGTTTTCCTACGCTCTAACCTAGCTTTTCTTGGTTTTTTTCCGCTCTAACCCAGCTTTTCATCGTTTTTCTCCACTCTAGCAATGCTTTTCTCGGATTACTGCTGCTCTAACCACAATTTTCTTCGTTTTCTTCCGTTCTAACTCTGCTTTACTTGGTTTTCCTCAGCTCTAACCCCACTTTTCTTGGTTTTCCTCCGCTCTAACCCCGCTTTTCTTGGTTTTCCTCCTTTCTAACCCCGCTTTTCTTGGTTTTCCTCAGCTCTATCACCACTTTTCTTGGTTTTCCTCCGCTCTAACCCTGCTTTTCTTGGTTTTCCTCCGCTCTAACCCCGCTTTTCTTGGTTTTCCTCCTTTCTAACCCCGCTTTTCTTGGTTTTCCTCCGCTCTATCACCACATTTCTTGGTTTTCCTCCGCTCTAACCCCGCTTTTCTTGGTTTTCCTACCCTCTAACCTAGGTTTTCTTGGTTTTCCTCCGCTCTAACCCCGCTTTTCTTGGTTTTCATTTGCTCTAACCCTGCTTTTCTTGGTTTTCCTCCGCTCTAACCCCGCTTTTCTTGGTTTTCCTCCTTTCTAACCCCTCTTTTCTTGGTTTTCCTCCGCTCTATCTCAGCTTTTCTTGGTTTTCCTCCGCTCTAACCCCGCTTTTCTTGGTTTTCCTCCGCACTTATTCCGCTTTTCTTGGTTTTCCTCAGCTCTAACCTTACTTTTCATGCTTTTCCTCCGCTCTAACCCCGATTTTCTTGGTTTTCCTCCGCTCTTACCTCGCTTTTCTTGGTTTTCCTCCGATCTAACCTCGCTTTTCTTGTTTTTCCTTTGCTATAACCCTGCTTTTCTTGTTTTTTCTCTGCTCTAACCTTGCTTTTCTTGGTTTTCCTCCCTTCTATCTCCGCTTTTCTTGGTTTTCCTCCGTTCTAACCCCTCTTTTCTTCGTTTTCCTCTGCTCTAACTTCACTGTTCTTGGTTTTCCTCTGCTCTAACACCGCTTTTCTTGGTTTTCCTTTGCTCTAACCCCGCTTTTCTTGGTTTTCCTCCGCACTAACCCCTCTTTTCTTGGTTTTCCTCCGCACTAACCCCGCTTTTTTGGTTTTCCTCCACTCTAACCCAGCTTTTCATGGTTTTTCTCCACTCTCACCATGCTTTTCTCAGATTTCTGCTGCTCTAACCGCGCTTTTCTTCGTTTTCTTCCTCTCATTTTCACTTTTCTTGGTTTTCCTCCGCTCTAACCTAGTTTTTCTTGGTTATCCTCCGCTCTAACCCCGCTTTTCTTGGTTTTCATCCGCTCTAACCCCGCTTTTCTTGGTTTTCCTCCTCTCTAACCCCGCTTTTCTTGGTTTTCCTCCGCTCTAACCCCGCTTTTCTTGGTTTTCCTACCCTCTAACCTAGCTTTTCTTTGTATTCCACCGCTCTAATCCCTCTTTTCTTGGTTTTTCTCCGCACTAACCCAGCTTTTCATCGTTTTTCTCCACTCTAACCATGCTTTTCTCGGATTTCTGCTGCTCTAACACGCTTTTCTTCGTTTTCTTCCTTTCTAACTCTGCTTACTTGGTTTTCCTCTACTCTAACCTTGCTTTTCTTCGTTTTCCTCCGCTCTAACCCCACTTTTCTTGGTTTTCCGCCGCTATAACCCCGCTTTTCTTGGTTTTCCTACGCTCTAACCTAGCTTTGCTTGGTTTTCCTCCGCTCTAACCCCGCTTTTCTTGGTTTTCATTTGCACTAACCCTGCTTTTCTTGGTTTTCCTCCGCTCTAACCCCGCTTTTCTTGGTTTTCCTCCTTTCTAACCCCACTTTTCTTGGTTTTCCTCCGCTCTATCTCAGCTTTTCTTGGTTTTCCTCCGCTCTAACCCCGCTTTTCTTGGTTTTCCTCCGCTCTAACCCCGCTTTTCTTGGTTTTCCTCCGCTCTAACCCCGCTTTTCTTGGTTTTCCTCTGCTATAACCCCGTTTTTCTTGGATTTCCTACGCTCTAACCCCACTTTTCTTGGTTTTCCTCCGCTCTAACCCCGCTTTTCTTGGTTTTCCTCCTTTCTAACCCCGCTTTTCTTGGTTTTCCTCAGCTCTATCAGCACTTTTCTTGGTTTTCCTCCGCACTAACCCTGCTTTTCTTGGATTTCATCCGCTCTAACCCCGCTTTTCTTGGTTTTCCTCCGCTCTAACCCTGCTTTTCTTGGTTATCCTCCGCTCTAACTTCACTGTTCTTGGTTTTCCATTGCTCTAACCCCGCTTTTCTTGGTTTTCCTCCGCTCTAATCACGCTTTTCATGGTTTTCCTCCGCTCTAACCCCGCTTTTCTTGGTTTTCATTTGCTCTAACCCTGCTTTTCTTGGTTTTCCTCCGCTCTAACCCCGCTTTTCTTGGTTTTCCTCCTTTCTAACCCCTCTTTTCTTGGTTTTCCTCCGCTCTATCTCAGCTTTTCATGCTTTTCCTCCGCTCTAGCCCCGATTTTCTTGGTTTTCCTCCGCTCTTACCCCGCTTTTCTTGGTTTTCCTCCGCTGTAATCCCTCTTTTCTTGGTTTTTCTCCGCACTAACCCAGCTTTTCATCCTTTTTCTCCACTCTAACCATGCTTTTCTCGGATTTCTGCTGCTCTAACACGCTTTTCTTCGTTTTCTTCCTTTCTAACTCTGCTTACTTGGTTTTCCTCCGCTCTAACCCCGCTTTTCTTCGTTTTCCTCCGCTCTAACCCCGCTTTTCTTGGTTTTCCTCCGCTATAACCCCGCTTTTCTTGGTTTTCCTACGCTCTAACCTAGCTTTGCTTGGTTTTCCTCTGCTCTAACCCCGCTTTTCTTGGTTTTCATTTGCACTAACCCTGCTTTTCTTGGTTTTCCTCCGCTCTAACCCCGCTTTTCTTGGTTTTCCTCCTTTCTAAACCCGCTTTTCTTGGTTTTCCTCTGCTATAACCCCGTTTTTCTTGGATTTCCTACGCTCTAACCCAGCTTTTCTTGGTTTTCCTTTGCTCTAACCCTGCTTTTCTTGGTTTTCCTCCGCTCTAACCCCGCTTTTCTTGGTTTTCCTCCTTTCTAACCCCGCTTTTCTTGGTTTTCCTCCGCTCTATCACCACTTTTCTTGGTTTTCCTCCGCTCTATCCCTGCTTTTCTTGGTTTTCATCCGCTCTAACCCAGCTTTTCTTGGTTCTCCTCCGCTCTAACCCCGCTTTTCTTGGTTTTCCTCCGCTCTATCTTCACTTTTCTTGGTTTTCCATTGCTCTAACCCCGCTTTTCTTGGTTATCCTCCTCTCTAATCCCGCTTTTCATGGTTTTTCTCCGCTCTAACCCAGCTTTTCATCGTTTTTCTCTACTCTAGCCATGCTTTTCTCGGATTTCTGCTGCTCTAACCACGCTTTTCTTCGTTTTCTTCCGTTCTAACTCTGCTTTACTTGGTTTTCCTCCGCTCTAACCCTGCTTTTCTTGGTTTTCCTCCGCTCTAACCCCGCTTTTCTTGGTTTTCTTCCGCTATAACCCCGCTTTTCTTGGTTTTCCTACGCTCTAATCCCGCTTTTCTTGGTTTTTCTCCGCTCTAACCCAGCTTTTCATCGTTTTTCTCCACTCTAGCCATGCTTTTCTCGGATTTCTGCTGCTCTAACCACGCTTTTCTTCGTTTTCTTCCGTTCTAACTCTGCTTTACTTGGTTTTCCTCCGATCTAACCCCACTTTTCTTGGTTTTCCTCCGCACTAACCCCGCTTTTCTTGGTTTTCCTTCGCTATAACCCCGCTTTTCATGGTTTTCCTACGCTCTAACCTAGCTTTACTTGGTTTTCCTCCGCTCTAACTCTGCTTTTCTTGGTTTTCATTTGCTCTAACCCTGCTTTTCTTGCTTTTCCTCCGCTCTAAACCCGCTTTTCTTGGTTTTCCTCGGCTCTAACATTGCTTTTCTTGGTTTTCCTTTGCTCTAACCCCGCTTTTCTTGGTTTTCCTCTGCACTAACCCCTCTTTTCTTGGTTTTCCTCCGCACTAACCCCGCTTTTCTTGGTTTTTCTCCACTCTAACCATGCTTTTCTCGGATTTCTGCTGCTCTAGCCGCGCTTTTCTTCGTTTTCTTCCTCTCTAAATTCTTTTTCTTGGTTTTCCTTTGATCTAACCCCGCTTTTCTTCGTTTTCCTCCGTACTTATTCTGCTTTTCTTGGTTTTCCTCTGCTCTAACTTCGCTTTTCTTGGTTATCTTCCGCTGTAACCCCACTTTTCTTGGTTTTCCTCCGCTCTAACCCCGCTTTTCTTGGTTTTCCTTTGCTCTATTTTCGCTTGTCTTGGTTTTCTTTTGGTCTAACCCTGCTTTTCTTGGTTTTTCTCCGCTCTAACCCCGCTTTTCTTGGTTTTCCTCCGCTCTATCACCGCTTTTAGTGATTTTCCTACGCTCTATCACCACTTTTCTTGGTTTTCCTCCGCTCTATCACCGCTTTTCTTGGTTTTCCTTCGCTCTAACCCCGCTTTTCTTGGTTTTCCTCCGCTCTAACTTCGCTTTTCTTGGTTTTCCTTTGCTCTAACCCTGCTTTTCTTGGTTTTTCTCCGCTCTAACCACGCTTTTCTTGGTTTTCCTCCGCTCTATCACCGCTTTTAGTGGTTTTCCTACGCTCTATCACCACTTTTCTTGGTTTTCCTTTGCACTATCACCGCTTTTCTTGGATTTCCTACGCTCTAACACCACTTTTCTTGGTTTACCTCCGCTCTATCACCGCTTTTCTTGGTTTTCCTCCGCTCTAACCCCGCTTTTCTTGGTTTTCTTTTGCTCTAACCTAGCTTTTCATGGTTTTTCTCCGCTCTAACCCGGATTTTCTTGGTTTTCCTCCCTTCTATCCCCGCTTATCTTTGTTTTTCTCTGCTCCAAACCCGTTTCTCTTGGTTTTCCTCCGCACTAACCCCGCTTTTCTTGGTTTTCTCCACTCTAACCCAGCTTTTCATTGTTTTTCTCCACTCTAGCCATGCTTTTCTCGGATTTCTGCTGCTCTAACCACGCTTTTCTTCGTTTTCTTCCGTTCTAACTCTGCTTTACTTGGTTTTCCTCCGCTCTAACCCCACTTTTCTTGGTTTTTCTCCGCTCTAACCCCGCTTTTCTTGGTTTTCCTCTGCTATAACCCCGCTTTTCTTGGATTTCCTACGCTCTAACCCAGCTTTTCTTGGTTTTCCTCCGCTCTAACTTCGCTTTTCTTGGTTTTCCTTTGCTCTAACCCCGCTTTTCTTGGTTTTCCTCCGCTCTAACCCCGCTTTTCTTGGTTTTCCTCCTTTCTAACCCCGCTTTTCTTGGTTTTCCTCCGCTCTATCACCACTTTTCTTGGTTTTCCTCCGCTCTAACCCCGCTTTTCTTGGTTTTCATCCGCTCTAACCCAGCTTTTCTTGGTTCTCCTCCGCTCTAACCCCGCTTTTCTTGGTTTTCCTCCGCTCTAACTTCACTTTTCTTGGTTTTCCATTGCTCTAACTTCGCTTTTCTTGGTTTTCCTCCTCTCTAATCCCGCTTTTCATGGTTTTTCTCCGCTCTAACCCAGCTTTTCATCGTTTTTCTCTACTCTAGCCATGCTTTTCTCGGATTTCTGCTGCTCTAACCACGCTTTTCTTCGTTTTCTTCCGTTCTAACTCTGCTTTACTTGGTTTTCCTCCGCTCTAACCCCGCTTTTCTTGGTTTTCCTCCGCTCTAACCCCGCTTTTCTTGGTTTTCCTCCGCTATAACCCCGCTTTTCTTGGTTTTCCTACGCTCTAATCCCGCTTTTCTTGGTTTTTCTTTGCTCTAACCCAGCTTTTCATCGTTTTTCTCCACTCTAGCCATGCTTTTCTCGGATTTCTGCTGCTCTAACCACAATTTTCTTCATTTTCTTCCGTTCTAACTCTGCTTTACTTGGTTTTCCTCCGCTCTAACCCCACTTTTCTTGGTTTTCCTCCGCACTAACACCGCTTTTCTTGGTTTTCCTCCGCTATAACCCCGCTTTTCTTGGTTTTCCTACGCTCTAACCTAGCTTTTCTTGGTTTTCCTCCGCTCTAACCCCGCTTTTCTTGGTTTTCATTTGCTCTAACCCTGCTTTTCTTGGTTTTCCTCCGCTCTAAACCCGCTTTTCTTGGTTTTCCTCCTTTCTAACCCCTCTTTTCTTGGTTTTCCTCCGCTCTATCTCAGCTTTTCTTGGTTTTCCTCAGCACTTATTTTGCTTTTCTTGGTTTTCCTCCCTTCTATCCCTGCTTTTCTTGGTTTTTCTCCGGTCTAACCCCGTTTCTCTTGGTTTTCCTCCGCTCTAACCCCGCTTTTCTTGGTTTTCCTCCGCACTTATTCCGCTTTTCTTGGTTTTCCTCAGCTCTAACCTTACTTTTCATGCTTTTCCTCTGCTCTTACCCCGCTTTTCTTGGTTTTCCTTTGCTCTAACCAAGCTTTTCTTGGTTTTCCTTTGCTCTAACCCTGCTTTTCTTGTTTTTTCTCTGCTCTAACCTTGCTTTTCTTGGTTTTCCTCCGCTCTAACCCTGCTTTTCTTGGTTTTCCGCCGCTCTAACCCAGCTTTTCTTGGTTTTCCTCCACTCCAACTTCGCTTTTCTTGCTTTTCCTTTGCTCTAACCCTGCTTTTCTTGGTTTTCCTTCGCTCTAACCCCTCTTTTCTTAGTTTTCCTCCCTTCTAACCCCTCTATTCTTGGTTTTCCTCCGCTCTATCCCAGCTTTTCTTGGTTTTCCTCCGCTCTATCCCAGCTTTTCTTGGTTTTCCTCCGCTCTAACACCGCTATTCTTGGTTTTCCTCCGCACTTCTTCGGCTTTTCTTGGTTTTCCTACGCTCTAACCCCACTTCTCATGCTTTTCCTCCGCTCTAACCCCGATTTTCTTGGTTTTCCTCCGCTCTTACCCCGCTTTTCTTGGTTTTCCTCCGCTCTATCACCGCTTTTCTTGGTTTTCCTCCGCTCTAACCCCGCTTTTCTTGGTTTTCTTTTGCTCTAACCTAGCTTTTCATGGTTTTTCTCCGCTCTAACCCGGATTTTCTTGGTTTTCCTCCCTTCTATCCCCGCTTATCTTTGTTTTTCTCTGCTCCAAACCCGTTTCTCTTGGTTTTCCTCCGCACTAACCCCGCTTTTCTTGGTTTTCTCCACTCTAACCCAGCTTTTCATTGTTTTTCTCCACTCTAGCCATGCTTTTCTCGGATTTCTGCTGCTCTAACCACGCTTTTCTTCGTTTTCTTCCGTTCTAACTCTGCTTTACTTGGTTTTCCTCCGCTCTAACCCCACTTTTCTTGGTTTTTCTCCGCTCTAACCCCGCTTTTCTTGGTTTTCCTCTGCTATAACCCCGCTTTTCTTGGATTTCCTACGCTCTAACCCAGCTTTTCTTGGTTTTCCTCCGCTCTAACTTCGCTTTTCTTGGTTTTCCTTTGCTCTAACCCCGCTTTTCTTGGTTTTCCTCCGCTCTAACCCCGCTTTTCTTGGTTTTCCTCCTTTCTAACCCCGCTTTTCTTGGTTTTCCTCCGCTCTATCACCACTTTTCTTGGTTTTCCTCCGCTCTAACCCCGCTTTTCTTGGTTTTCATCCGCTCTAACCCAGCTTTTCTTGGTTCTCCTCCGCTCTAACCCCGCTTTTCTTGGTTTTCCTCCGCTCTAACTTCACTTTTCTTGGTTTTCCATTGCTCTAACTTCGCTTTTCTTGGTTTTCCTCCTCTCTAATCCCGCTTTTCATGGTTTTTCTCCGCTCTAACCCAGCTTTTCATCGTTTTTCTCTACTCTAGCCATGCTTTTCTCGGATTTCTGCTGCTCTACCCACGCTTTTCTTCGTTTTCTTCCGTTCTAACTCTGCTTTACTTGGTTTTCCTCCGCTCTAACCCTGCTTTTCTTGGTTTTCCTCCGCTCTAACCCCGCTTTTCTTGGTTTTCTTCCGCTATAACCCCGCTTTTCTTGGTTTTCCTACGCTCTAATCCCGCTTTTCTTGGTTTTTCTCCGCTCTAACCCAGCTTTTCATCGTTTTTCTCCACTCTAGCCATGCTTTTCTCGGATTTCTGCTGCTCTAACCACGCTTTTCTTCGTTTTCTTCCGTTCTAACTCTGCTTTACTTGGTTTTCCTCCGATCTAACCCCACTTTTCTTGGTTTTCCTCCGCACTAACCCCGCTTTTCTTGGTTTTCCTACGCTCTAACCTAGCTTTACTTGGTTTTCCTCCGCTCTAACTCTGCTTTTCTTGGTTTTCATTTGCTCTAACCCTGCTTTTCTTGCTTTTCCTCCGCTCTAAACCCGCTTTTCTTGGTTTTCCTCGGCTCTAACATTGCTTTTCTTGGTTTTCCTTTGCTCTAACCCCGCTTTTCTTGGTTTTCCTCTGCACTAACCCCTCTTTTCTTGGTTTTCCTCCGCACTAACCCCGCTTTTCTTGGTTTTTCTCCACTCTAACCATGCTTTTCTCGGATTTCTGCTGCTCTAGCCGCGCTTTTCTTCGTTTTCTTCCTCTCTAAATTCTTTTTCTTGGTTTTCCTTTGATCTAACCCCGCTTTTCTTCGTTTTCCTCCGTACTTATTCTGCTTTTCTTGGTTTTCCTCTGCTCTAACTTCGCTTTTCTTGGTTATCTTCCGCTGTAACCCCACTTTTCTTGGTTTTCCTCCGCTCTAACCCCGCTTTTCTTGGTTTTCCTTTGCTCTATTTTCGCTTGTCTTGGTTTTCTTTTGGTCTAACCCTGCTTTTCTTGGTTTTTCTCCGCTCTAACCCCGCTTTTCTTGGTTTTCCTCCGCTCTATCACCGCTTTTAGTGATTTTCCTACGCTCTATCACCACTTTTCTTGGTTTTCCTCCGCTCTATCACCGCTTTTCTTGGTTTTCCTTCGCTCTAACCCCGCTTTTCTTGGTTTTCCTCCGCTCTAACTTCGCTTTTCTTGGTTTTCCTTTGCTCTAACCCTGCTTTTCTTGGTTTTTCTCCGCTCTAACCACGCTTTTCTTGGTTTTCCTCCGCTCTATCACCGCTTTTAGTGGTTTTCCTACGCTCTATCACCACTTTTCTTGGTTTTCCTTTGCACTATCACCGCTTTTCTTGGATTTCCTACGCTCTAACACCACTTTTCTTGGTTTACCTCCGCTCTATCACCGCTTTTCTTGGTTTTCCTCCGCTCTAACCCCGCTTTTCTTGGTTTTCTTTTGCTCTAACCTAGCTTTTCATGGTTTTTCTCCGCTCTAACCCGGATTTTCTTGGTTTTCCTCCCTTCTATCCCCGCTTATCTTTGTTTTTCTCTGCTCCAAACCCGTTTCTCTTGGTTTTCCTCCGCACTAACCCCGCTTTTCTTGGTTTTCTCCACTCTAACCCAGCTTTTCATTGTTTTTCTCCACTCTAGCCATGCTTTTCTCGGATTTCTGCTGCTCTAACCACGCTTTTCTTCGTTTTCTTCCGTTCTAACTCTGCTTTACTTGGTTTTCCTCCGCTCTAACCCCACTTTTCTTGGTTTTTCTCCGCTCTAACCCCGCTTTTCTTGGTTTTCCTCTGCTATAACCCCGCTTTTCTTGGATTTCCTACGCTCTAACCCAGCTTTTCTTGGTTTTCCTCTGCTCTAACTTCGCTTTTCTTGGTTTTCCTTTGCTCTAACCCCGCTTTTCTTGGTTTTCCTCCGCTCTAACCCCGCTTTTCTTGGTTTTCCTCCTTTCTAACCCCGCTTTTCTTGGTTTTCCTCCGCTCTATCACCACTTTTCTTGGTTTTCCTCCGCTCTAACCCCGCTTTTCTTGGTTTTCATCCGCTCTAACCCAGCTTTTCTTGGTTCTCCTCCGCTCTAACCCCGCTTTTCTTGGTTTTCCTCCGCTCTAACTTCACTTTTCTTGGTTTTCCATTGCTCTAACTTCGCTTTTCTTGGTTTTCCTCCTCTCTAATCCCGCTTTTCATGGTTTTTCTCCGCTCTAACCCAGCTTTTCATCGTTTTTCTCTACTCTAGCCATGCTTTTCTCGGATTTCTGCTGCTCTAACCACGCTTTTCTTCGTTTTCTTCCGTTCTAACTCTGCTTTACTTGGTTTTCCTCCGCTCTAACCCCGCTTTTCTTGGTTTTCCTCCGCTCTAACCCCGCTTTTCTTGGTTTTCCTCCGCTATAACCCCGCTTTTCTTGGTTTTCCTACGCTCTAATCCCGCTTTTCTTGGTTTTTCTTTGCTCTAACCCAGCTTTTCATCGTTTTTCTCCACTCTAGCCATGCTTTTCTCGGATTTCTGCTGCTCTAACCACAATTTTCTTCATTTTCTTCCGTTCTAACTCTGCTTTACTTGGTTTTCCTCCGCTCTAACCCCACTTTTCTTGGTTTTCCTCCGCACTAACACCGCTTTTCTTGGTTTTCCTCCGCTATAACCCCGCTTTTCTTGGTTTTCCTACGCTCTAACCTAGCTTTTCTTGGTTTTCCTCCGCTCTAACCCCGCTTTTCTTGGTTTTCATTTGCTCTAACCCTGCTTTTCTTGGTTTTCCTCCGCTCTAAACCCGCTTTTCTTGGTTTTCCTCCTTTCTAACCCCTCTTTTCTTGGTTTTCCTCCGCTCTATCTCAGCTTTTCTTGGTTTTCCTCAGCACTTATTTTGCTTTTCTTGGTTTTCCTCCCTTCTATCCCTGCTTTTCTTGGTTTTTCTCCGCTCTAACCCCGTTTCTCTTGGTTTTCCTCCGCTCTAACCCCGCTTTTCTTGGTTTTCCTCCGCACTTATTCCGCTTTTCTTGGTTTTCCTCAGCTCTAACCTTACTTTTCATGCTTTTCCTCTGCTCTTACCCCGCTTTTCTTGGTTTTCCTTTGCTCTAACCAAGCTTTTCTTGGTTTTCCTTTGCTCTAACCCTGCTTTTCTTGTTTTTTCTCTGCTCTAACCTTGCTTTTCTTGGTTTTCCTCCGCTCTAACCCTGCTTTTCTTGGTTTTCCGCCGCTCTAACCCAGCTTTTCTTGGTTTTCCTCCACTCCAACTTCGCTTTTCTTGCTTTTCCTTTGCTCTAACCCTGCTTTTCTTGGTTTTCCTTCGCTCTAACCCCTCTTTTCTTAGTTTTCCTCCCTTCTAACCCCTCTATTCTTGGTTTTCCTCCGCTCTATCCCAGCTTTTCTTGGTTTTCCTCCGCTCTATCCCAGCTTTTCTTGGTTTTCCTCCGCTCTAACACCGCTATTCTTGGTTTTCCTCCGCACTTCTTCGGCTTTTCTTGGTTTTCCTACGCTCTAACCCCACTTCTCATGCTTTTCCTCCGCTCTAACCCCGATTTTCTTGGTTTTCCTCCGCTCTTACCCCGCTTTTCTTGGTTTTCCTCCGCTCTATCACCGCTTTTCTTGGTTTTCCTCCGCTCTAACCCCGCTTTTCTTGGTTTTCTTTTGCTCTAACCTAGCTTTTCATGGTTTTTCTCCGCTCTAACCCGGATTTTCTTGGTTTTCCTCCCTTCTATCCCCGCTTATCTTTGTTTTTCTCTGCTCCAAACCCGTTTCTCTTGGTTTTCCTCCGCACTAACCCCGCTTTTCTTGGTTTTCTCCACTCTAACCCAGCTTTTCATTGTTTTTCTCCACTCTAGCCATGCTTTTCTCGGATTTCTGCTGCTCTAACCACGCTTTTCTTCGTTTTCTTCCGTTCTAACTCTGCTTTACTTGGTTTTCCTCCGCTCTAACCCCACTTTTCTTGGTTTTTCTCCGCTCTAACCCCGCTTTTCTTGGTTTTCCTCTGCTATAACCCCGCTTTTCTTGGATTTCCTACGCTCTAACCCAGCTTTTCTTGGTTTTCCTCCGCTCTAACTTCGCTTTTCTTGGTTTTCCTTTGCTCTAACCCCGCTTTTCTTGGTTTTCCTCCGCTCTAACCCCGCTTTTCTTGGTTTTCCTCCTTTCTAACCCCGCTTTTCTTGGTTTTCCTCCGCTCTATCACCACTTTTCTTGGTTTTCCTCCGCTCTAACCCCGCTTTTCTTGGTTTTCATCCGCTCTAACCCAGCTTTTCTTGGTTCTCCTCCGCTCTAACCCCGCTTTTCTTGGTTTTCCTCCGCTCTAACTTCACTTTTCTTGGTTTTCCATTGCTCTAACTTCGCTTTTCTTGGTTTTCCTCCTCTCTAATCCCGCTTTTCATGGTTTTTCTCCGCTCTAACCCAGCTTTTCATCGTTTTTCTCTACTCTAGCCATGCTTTTCTCGGATTTCTGCTGCTCTAACCACGCTTTTCTTCGTTTTCTTCCGTTCTAACTCTGCTTTACTTGGTTTTCCTCCGCTCTAACCCCGCTTTTCTTGGTTTTCCTCCGCTCTAACCCCGCTTTTCTTGGTTTTCCTCCGCTATAACCCCGCTTTTCTTGGTTTTCCTACGCTCTAATCCCGCTTTTCTTGGTTTTTCTTTGCTCTAACCCAGCTTTTCATCGTTTTTCTCCACTCTAGCCATGCTTTTCTCGGATTTCTGCTGCTCTAACCACAATTTTCTTCATTTTCTTCCGTTCTAACTCTGCTTTACTTGGTTTTCCTCCGCTCTAACCCCACTTTTCTTGGTTTTCCTCCGCACTAACACCGCTTTTCTTGGTTTTCCTCCGCTATAACCCCGCTTTTCTTGGTTTTCCTACGCTCTATCCTAGCTTTTCTTGGTTTTCCTCCGCTCTAACCCCGCTTTTCTTGGTTTTCATTTGCTCTAACCCTGCTTTTCTTGGTTTTCCTCCGCTCTAAACCCGCTTTTCTTGGTTTTCCTCCTTTCTAACCCCTCTTTTCTTGGTTTTCCTCCGCTCTATCTCAGCTTTTCTTGGTTTTCCTCAGCACTTATTTTGCTTTTCTTGGTTTTCCTCCCTTCTATCCCTGCTTTTCTTGGTTTTTCTCCGCTCTAACCCCGTTTCTCTTGGTTTTCCTCCGCTCTAACCCCGCTTTTCTTGGTTTTCCTCCGCACTTATTCCGCTTTTCTTGGTTTTCCTCAGCTCTAACCTTACTTTTCATGCTTTTCCTCTGCTCTTACCCCGCTTTTCTTGGTTTTCCTTTGCTCTAACCAAGCTTTTCTTGGTTTTCCTTTGCTCTAACCCTGCTTTTCTTGTTTTTTCTCTGCTCTAACCTTGCTTTTCTTGGTTTTCCTCCGCTCTAACCCTGCTTTTCTTGGTTTTCCGCCGCTCTAACCCAGCTTTTCTTGGTTTTCCTCCGCTCCAACTTCGCTTTTCTTGCTTTTCCTTTGCTCTAACCCTGCTTTTCTTGGTTTTCCTTCGCTCTAACCCCTCTTTTCTTAGTTTTCCTCCCTTCTAACCCCTCTATTCTTGGTTTTCCTCCGCTCTATCCCAGCTTTTCTTGGTTTTCCTCCGCTCTATCCCAGCTTTTCTTGGTTTTCCTCCGCTCTAACACCGCTATTCTTGGTTTTCCTCCGCACTTCTTCGGCTTTTCTTGGTTTTCCTACGCTCTAACCCCACTTCTCATGCTTTTCCTCCGCTCTAACCCCGATTTTCTTGGTTTTCCTCCGCTCTTACCCCGCTTTTCTTGGTTTTCCTCCGCTCTATCACCGCTTTTCTTGGTTTTCCTCCGCTCTAACCCCGCTTTTCTTGGTTTTCTTTTGCTCTAACCTAGCTTTTCATGGTTTTTCTCCGCTCTAACCCGGATTTTCTTGGTTTTCCTCCCTTCTATCCCCGCTTATCTTTGTTTTTCTCTGCTCCAAACCCGTTTCTCTTGGTTTTCCTCCGCACTAACCCCGCTTTTCTTGGTTTTCTCCACTCTAACCCAGCTTTTCATTGTTTTTCTCCACTCTAGCCATGCTTTTCTCGGATTTCTGCTGCTCTAACCACGCTTTTCTTCGTTTTCTTCCGTTCTAACTCTGCTTTACTTGGTTTTCCTCCGCTCTAACCCCACTTTTCTTGGTTTTTCTCCGCTCTAACCCCGCTTTTCTTGGTTTTCCTCTGCTATAACCCCGCTTTTCTTGGATTTCCTACGCTCTAACCCAGCTTTTCTTGGTTTTCCTCCGCTCTAACTTCGCTTTTCTTGGTTTTCCTTTGCTCTAACCCCGCTTTTCTTGGTTTTCCTCCGCTCTAACCCCGCTTTTCTTGGTTTTCCTCCTTTCTAACCCCGCTTTTCTTGGTTTTCCTCCGCTCTATCACCACTTTTCTTGGTTTTCCTCCGCTCTAACCCCGCTTTTCTTGGTTTTCATCCGCTCTAACCCAGCTTTTCTTGGTTCTCCTCCGCTCTAACCCCGCTTTTCTTGGTTTTCCTCCGCTCTAACTTCACTTTTCTTGGTTTTCCATTGCTCTAACTTCGCTTTTCTTGGTTTTCCTCCTCTCTAATCCCGCTTTTCATGGTTTTTCTCCGCTCTAACCCAGCTTTTCATCGTTTTTCTCTACTCTAGCCATGCTTTTCTCGGATTTCTGCTGCTCTAACCACGCTTTTCTTCGTTTTCTTCCGTTCTAACTCTGCTTTACTTGGTTTTCCTCCGCTCTAACCCCGCTTTTCTTGGTTTTCCTCCGCTCTAACCCCGCTTTTCTTGGTTTTCCTCCGCTATAACCCCGCTTTTCTTGGTTTTCCTACGCTCTAATCCCGCTTTTCTTGGTTTTTCTTTGCTCTAACCCAGCTTTTCATCGTTTTTCTCCACTCTAGCCATGCTTTTCTCGGATTTCTGCTGCTCTAACCACAATTTTCTTCATTTTCTTCCGTTCTAACTCTGCTTTACTTGGTTTTCCTCCGCTCTAACCCCACTTTTCTTGGTTTTCCTCCGCACTAACACCGCTTTTCTTGGTTTTCCTCCGCTATAACCCCGCTTTTCTTGGTTTTCCTACGCTCTATCCTAGCTTTTCTTGGTTTTCCTCCGCTCTAACCCCGCTTTTCTTGGTTTTCATTTGCTCTAACCCTGCTTTTCTTGGTTTTCCTCCGCTCTAAACCCGCTTTTCTTGGTTTTCCTCCTTTCTAACCCCTCTTTTCTTGGTTTTCCTCCGCTCTATCTCAGCTTTTCTTGGTTTTCCTCAGCACTTATTTTGCTTTTCTTGGTTTTCCTCCCTTCTATCCCTGCTTTTCTTGTTTTTTCTCCGCTCTAACCCCGTTTCTCTTGGTTTTCCTCCGCTCTAACCCCGCTTTTCTTGGTTTTCCTCCGCACTTATTCCGCTTTTCTTGGTTTTCCTCAGCTCTAACCTTACTTTTCATGCTTTTCCTCCGCTCTAACCCCGATTTTCTTGGTTTTCCTCTGCTCTTACCCCGCTTTTCTTGGTTTTCCTTTGCTCTAACTTCACTTTTCTTGGTTTTCCATTGCTCTAACTTCGCTTTTCTTGGTTTTCCTCCTCTCTAATCCCGCTTTTCATGGTTTTTCTCCGCTCTAACCCAGCTTTTCATCGTTTTTCTCTACTCTAGCCATGCTTTTCTCGGATTTCTGCTGCTCTAACCACGCTTTTCTTCGTTTTCTTCCGTTCTAACTCTGCTTTACTTGGTTTTCCTCCGCTCTAACCCCGCTTTTCTTGGTTTTCCTCCGCTCTAACCCCGCTTTTCTTGGTTTTCCTCCGCTATAACCCCGCTTTTCTTGGTTTTCCTACGCTCTAATCCCGCTTTTCTTGGTTTTTCTTTGCTCTAACCCAGCTTTTCATCGTTTTTCTCCACTCTAGCCATGCTTTTCTCGGATTTCTGCTGCTCTAACCACAATTTTCTTCATTTTCTTCCGTTCTAACTCTGCTTTACTTGGTTTTCCTCCGCTCTAACCCCGCTTTTCTTGGTTTTCCTCCGCACTTATTCCGCTTTTCTTGGTTTTCCTCAGCTCTAACCTTACTTTTCATGCTTTTCCTCTGCTCTTACCCCGCTTTTCTTGGTTTTCCTTTGCTCTAACCAAGCTTTTCTTGGTTTTCCTTTGCTCTAACCCTGCTTTTCTTGTTTTTTCTCTGCTCTAACCTTGCTTTTCTTGGTTTTCCTCCGCTCTAACCCTGCTTTTCTTGGTTTTCCGCCGCTCTAACCCAGCTTTTCTTGGTTTTCCTCCACTCCAACTTCGCTTTTCTTGCTTTTCCTTTGCTCTAACCCTGCTTTTCTTGGTTTTCCTTCGCTCTAACCCCTCTTTTCTTAGTTTTCCTCCCTTCTAACCCCTCTATTCTTGGTTTTCCTCCGCTCTATCCCAGCTTTTCTTGGTATTCCTCCGCTCTATCCCAGCTTTTCTTGGTTTTCCTCCGCTCTAACACCGCTATTCTTGGTTTTCCTCCGCACTTCTTCGGCTTTTCTTGGTTTTCCTACGCTCTAACCCCACTTCTCATGCTTTTCCTCCGCTCTAACCCCGATTTTCTTGGTTTTCCTCCGCTCTTACCCCACTTTTCTTGGTTTTCCTCCGCTCTAACCCAGCTTTTCTTCGTTTTCCTTTGCTCTAACCCTGCTTTCCTTGGTTTTTCTCTGCTCTAACCCCGCTTTTCTTGGTTTTCCTCCCTTCTATCCCCGCTTTTCTTGGTTTTTCTCCGCTCTAACCCTGTTTCTCGTGGTTTTCCTCCGCTCTAACACCGCTTTTCTTGGTTTTCCTTTGCTCTAACCCCGCTTTTCTTGGTTTTCCTCCGCACTAACCCCTCTTTTGTTGGTTTTCCTCTGCAGTAACCCCGCTTTTCTTGGTTTTCCTCCGCTCTAACTTCGCTTTTCTTGGTTTTCCTACGCTCTAACACCACTTTTCTTGGTTTTCCTCCGCTCTATCACCTTTTTTCTTGGTTTTCCTGCGCTCTAACCCAGCTTTTCTTTGTTTTCCTTTGCTCTAACCCTGCTTTTCTTGGTTTTTCTCCGCTCTAACCCCGCTTTTCTTGGTTTTTCTTCGCTCTATCACCGCTTTTCTTGGTTTTTCTCCACTCTAACCCCGTTTCTCTTGGTTTTCCTCTGCTCTAACACCGCTTTTCTTGGTTTTCCATTGCTCTAACCCCGCTTTTCTTGGTTTTCCTCCGCACTAAACCCTCGTTTCTTGGTTTTCCTCCGCACTAACCCCGCTTTTTTGGTTTTTCTCCAATCTAACCCAGCTTTTCATGGTTTTTCTCCACTCTAACCATGCTTTTCTCAGATTTCTGCTGCTCTAACCGCGCTTTTCTTCGTTTTCTTCCTCTCATTTTCACTTTTCTTGGTTTTCCTCTGCTCTAACCTAGTTTTTCTTGGTTATCCTCCGCTCTAACCCCGCTTTTCTTGGTTTTCATCCGCTCTAACCCCGCTTTTCTTGGTTTTCCTCCTCTCTAACCCCGTTTTTCTTGGTTTTCATCTGCTCTAACTTCACTTTTCCTGGTTTTCCATTGCTCTAACCCCGCTTTTCTTTGTTTTCCACCGCTCTAATCCCTCTTGGTTTTTCTCCGCTCTAACCCAGCTTTTCATCGTTTTTCTCCACTCTAACCATGCTTTTCTCGGATTTCTGCTGCTCTAACACGCTTTTCTTCGTTTTCTTCCGTTCTAACTCTGCTTTACTTGGTTTTCCTCCGCTCTAACCCCGCTTTTCTTGTTTTTCCTCTGCTATAACCCCGTTTTTCTTGGATTTCCTACGCTCTAACCCAGCTTTTCTTGGTTTTCCTCCGCTCTAACTTCGCTTTTCTTGGTTTTCCTTTGCTCTAACCCTGCTTTTCTTGGTTTTCCTCCGCTCTAACCCCGCTTTTCTTGGTTTTCCTCCTTTCTAACCCCGCTTTTCTTGGTTTTCCTCCTTACTAACCCCTCTTTTCTTGGTTTTCCTCCGCTCTATCTCAGCTTTTCATGCTTTTCCTCCGCTCTAACCCCGATTTTCTTGGTTTTCCTCCGCTCTTACCCCGATTTTCTTGGTTTTCCTCTGCTCTAACCAAGCTTTTCTTCGTTTTCCTTTGCTCTAACCCTGCTTTTCTTGTTTTTTCTCTGCTCTAACCCCGCTTTTCTTGGTTTTCCTCCGCTCTAACTTCGCTTTTCTTGGTTTTCCTTTGTTCTAACCCCTCTTTTCTTGGTTTTCCTCTGCTCTAACTTCACTTTTCTTGGTTTTCCATTGCTCTAACCCCGCTTTTCTTTGTTTTCCTCCACTCTAATCCCGCTTTTCTTGGTTTTTCTCCGCTCTAACCCACCTTTTAATCGTTTTCCTTTGCTCTAACCCCGCTTTTCTTGGTTTTCCTCCCTTCTATCCCCGCTTTTCTTGGTTTTTCTCCGCTCTAACCCTGTTTCTCGTGGTTTTCCTCCGCTCTAACACCGCTTTTCTTGTTTTTCCTTTGCTCTAACCCCGCTTTTCTTGGTTTTCCTCCGCAGTAACCCCTCTTTTGTTGGTTTTCCTCTGCAGTAACCCCGCTTTTCTTGGTTTTTCTCCGCTCTAACTCCGCTTTTCATGGTTTTTCTCCACTCTAACCATGCTTTTCTCGGATTTCTGCTGCTCTAACCGCGCTTTTCTTCGTTTTCTTCCTCTCTAACTTCTTTTTCTTGGTTTTCCTCCGCTCTAACCCCGCTTTTCTTGGTTATCCTCCGCACTTATTCCACTTTTCTTGGTTTTCCTCCGCTCTAACTTCGCTTTTCTTGGTTTTCCTACGCTCTAACACCACTTTTCTTGGTTTTCCTCCGCTCTATCACCTTTTTTCTTGGTTTTCCTGCGCTCTAACCCCGCTTTTCTTTGTTTTCCTTTTATCTAACCCTGCTTTTCTTGGTTTTTCTCCGCTCTAACCCCTCTTTTCTTGGTTTTCCTCCGCTCTATCACCGCTTTTCTTGGTTTTTCTCCACTCTAACCCCGTTTCTCTTGGATTTCCTCTGCTCTAACACCGCTTTTCTTGGTTTTCCATTGCTCTAACCCCGCTTTTCTTGGTTTTCCTCCGCACTAACCCCTCGTTTCTTGGTTTTCCTCCGGACTAACCCCGCTTTTTTGGTTTTTCTCCACTCTAACCCAGCTTTTCTTGGTTTTTCTCCACTCTAACCATGCTTTTCTCAGATTTCTGCTGCTCTAACCGCGCTTTTCTTCGTTTTCTTCCTCTCATTTTCACTTTTCTTGGTTTTCCTCTGCTCTAACCTAGTTTTTCTTGGTTATCCTCCGCTCTAACCCCGCTTTTCTTGGTTTTCATCCGCTCTAACCCCGCTTTTCTTGGTTTTCCTCCGCTCTAACTTCACATTTCTTTGTTTTCCATTGCTCTAACCCCGCTTTTCTTGGTTTTCCTCCGCTCTAATCCCGCTTTTCATGGCTTTTCTCCGCTCTAACCCAGCTTTTCATCGTTTTTCTCTACTCTAGCCATGCTTTTCTCGGATTTCTGCTGCTCTAACCACGCTTTTCTTCGTTTTCTTCCGTTCTAACTCTGCTTTACTTGGTTTTCCTCCGCTCTAACCCCACTTTTCTTGGTTTTCCTCCGCTCTAACCCCGCTTTTCTTGGTTTTCCATTGCTCTAACCTTGCTTTTCTTGGTTTTCCTACGCTCTAATCCTGCTTTTCTTGGTTTTTCTCCGCTCTAACCCAGCTTTTCATCGTTTTTCTCCACTCTAGCCATGCTTTTCTCGGATTTCTGCTGCTCTAACCACGATTTTCTTCGTTTTCTTCCTCTCTAACTACTTTTTCTTGGTTTACCTCCGCTCTAACCCCGTTTTTCTTGGTTTTCCTCAGCACTTATTCTGCTTTTCTTGGATTTCCTTCGCTCTGACATTGATTTTCTTGGTTTTCCTCCACTCTAACCCCACTTTTCTTGGTTTTCCTCCCTTCTACCCCCGCTTTTCTTGGTTTTTCTCCGCTCTAACCCCGCTTTTCTTGGTTTTCTTCCGCTCTAACACCGTTTTTCTTGGTTTTCCTTTGCTCTAACCCCGCTTTTCTTGGTTTTCCTCCGCTCTAACACCGCTTTTCTTGGTTTTCCTCCGCTCTAACCCCGCTTTTCTTGGTTTTCCTCCACTCTAACCTAGCTTTTCTTGGTTTTTCTGCGCTCTAACCCCGCTTTTCTTGGTTTTTCTCTGCTCTAACCCCGTTTCTCTTGGTTTTCCTCTGCTCTAACATAGCTTTTCTTGGTTTTCCTTTGCTCTAACCCGGCTTTTCTTGGTTTTCCTCTGCACTAACCCCTCTTTTCTTGGATTTCCTCCGCACTAACCCCGCTTTTCTTGGTTTTTCTCCACTCTAACCATGCTTTTCTCACATTTCTGCTGCTCTAACCGCGCTTTTCTTCGTTTTCTTTTTCTCTAAATTCTTTTTCTTGGTTTTCCTCTGATCTAACCCCGCTTTTCTTGGTTTTCCTCCGTACTTATTCTGCTATTCTTGGTTTTCCTCCGCTCTAACTTTGCTTTTCTTGGTTGTCTTCCGCTCTATCCCCACTTTCCTTGGTTTTCCTCCGCTCTAACCCCGCTTTTCATGGTTTTCCTCCGCTCTAACCCCGCTTTTCTTGGTTTTCCTTTGCTCTATCTTCGCTTTTCTTGGTTTTCCTTTGCTCTAACCCTGCTTTTCTTGGTTTTCCTCCGCTCTAACCCCGCTTGTCTTGGTTTTCCTCTGCTCTATCACCGCTTTTAGTGGTTTTCCTACGCTCTATAACCACTTTTCTTGGTTTTCCTCTGATCTATCACCGCTTTTCTTGGTTTTCCTTCGCTCTAACCCCACTTTTCTTGGTTTCCCTCCGCTCTAACGCCGCTTTTCTTGGTTTTCCTCCGCTCTAACTTCGCTTTTCTTGGTTTTCCTCCACTCTATCACCGCTTTTCTTGGTTTTCCTCCGCTCTAACCCCACTTTTCTAGGATTTCATCCGCTCTAACTTCACTTTTGTTGGTTTTCCTCCTTTCTAACCCCGCTTTTCTTGGTCTTCCTCCGCTCTAACCCCGCTTTTCTTGGTTTTCTCCACTCTAACCCAGCTTTTCATGGTTTTTCTCCACTCTAACCATGCTTTTCTCGGATTTCTGCTGCTCTAACCGCGCTTTTCTTCGTTTTCTTCCTCTCTAAATTTTTTTCTTGTTTTTCCTCCGCACTAACCCCGCTTTTCTTGGTTTTCATCTGCTCTAACCCCGCTTTTCTTGGTTTTCCTCCGCTCTAACCCCGCTTTTCTTGGTTTTCCTCCGCTCTAACCTCACTTTTCTTGGTTTTCCTCCGCTCTAACCCCGCTTTTCTTGGTTTTCCTCCGCTCTAACCCCGCTTTTCTTGGTTTTCCTCCGCTCTATCTTCGCTTTTCTTGGTTTTCCTTTGCTCTAACCCTGCTTTTCTTGGTTTTTCTCCGCTCTAACCCCGCTTTTCTTGGTTTTCTTCCGCTCTATCACCACTTTTATTGGTTTTCCTACGCTCTATCACCACTTTTCTTGGTTTTCCTCCGCTCTATCACCGCTTTTCTTGGTTTTCCTACGCTCTAACACCACTTTTCTTGGTTTACCTCCGCTCTATCACCGCTTTTTTTGGTTTTCCTCCGCTCTAACCCCGCTTTTCTTGGTTTTCCTTTGCTCTAACCCTGCTTTTCTTCTTTTTTCTCCGCTCTAACCCTTATTTTCTTCGTTTTCCTCCCTTCTATCCCTGTTTATCTTTGTTTTTCTCTGCTCCAACCCCGTTTCTCTTGGTTTTCCTCCGCTCTAACACCGCTTTTCTTGGTTTTCCTTTGCTCTAACCCCGCTTTTCTTGGTTTTTCTCCACTCTAACCATGCTTTTCTCGGATTTCTGCTGCTCAAACGCGCTTTTCTTCGTTTTCTTCCTCTCTAAATTCTTTTTCTTGGTTTTCCTCCGATCTAACCCCGCTTTTCTTGGTTTTCCTCCGTACTTATTCTGTTTTCCTTGGTTTTCCTCCGATCTAACTTTGCTTTTCTTGGTTGTCTTCCGCTCTATCCCCACTTTCCGTGGTTTTCCTCCGCTCTAACCCCGCTTTTCTTGGTTTTCCTCCGCTCTAACCCCGCTTTTCATGGTTTTCCTCCGCTCTAACCCCGCTTTTCTTGGTTTTCCTTTGCTCTATCTTCGCTTTTCTTGGTTTTCCTTTGCTCTAACCCTGCTTTTCTTGGTTTTCCTCCGCTCTAACCCCGCTTTTCTTGGTTTTCCTCCGCTCTATCACCGCTTTTAGTGGTTTTCCTACGCTCTATAACCACTTTTCTTGGTTTTCCTCTGCTCTATCACCGCTTTTCTTGGTTTTCCTTCGCTCTAACCCCGCTTTTCTTGGTTTTCCTCCGCTCTAACTTCGCTTTTCTTGGTTTTCCTTTGCTCTAACCCTGCTTTTCTTGGTTTTTCTCCGCTCTAACCACGCTTTTCTTGGTTTTCCTCAGCATTTATTCCGCTTTTCTTGGATTTCCTCAGCTCTAACTTTGCTTTTCTTGGTTTTCCTCCGCTCTAACCCCACTTTTCTTGGTTTACCTCCCTTCTATCCCCGCTTTTCTTGGTTTTTCTCTGCTCTAACCCCGCTTTTCTTGGTTTTCCTCCGCTCTAACACCGTTTTTCTTGGTTTTCCTTTGCTTTAACCCCGCTTTTCTTGGTTTTCCTCCGCTCTAACCCCGATTTTCTTGGTTTTCCTCCGCTCTAACCCTGCTTTTCTTGGTTTTCCTCCCTTCTATCCCCGCTTTTCTTGGTTTTTCTGCGCTCTAACCCCGCTTTTCTTGGTTTTTCTCCGCTCTAACCCCGTTTATCTTGGTTTTCCTCCGCTCTAAAATAGCTTTTCTTGGTTTTCCTTTGCTCTAACCCCGCTTTTCTTGGTTTTCCTCCGCACTTATTCTGCTTTTCTTGGTTTTCCTCCGCTCTAACCCCGCTTTTCTTGGTTTTCCTCCGCTCTAACCCCACTTTTCTTGGTTTTCCTTTGCTCTAACCCTGCTTTACTTGGTTTTCCTCCGCTCTAACCCCGCTTTTCTTGGTTTTCCTCTGCACTAACCCCGCTTTTCTTGGTTTTCTCCACTCTAACCCAGCTTTTCATGGTTTTTCTCCACTCTAACCGTACTTTTCTCGGATTTCTGCTGCTCTAACAGAGCTTTTCTTCGTTTTCTTCCTCTCTAAATTCTTTTTCTTGGTTTTCCTCTGATCTAACCCCACTTTTCTTGGTTTTCCTTTGTACTTATTCTGCTTTTCTTGGTTTTCCTCCGCTCTAACTTCGCTTTTCTTGGTTTTCCTCCACTCTCACCCCGCTTTACTTGGTGTTCCTCCGCTCTAACCCCGCATTTCTTGGTTTTCATCCGCTCTAACCCCCCGTTTCTTGGTTTTCCTACGCTCTAACCCCGCTTTTCTTGGTTTTCCTCCGCTCTAACCCCGCTTTTCATGGTTTTCCTCCGCTCTATCTTCGCTTTTCTTGGTTTTCCTTTGCTCTAACCCTGCTTTTCTTGGTTTTTCTCCGCTCTAACCCCGCTTTTCTTGGTTTTCCTCCGCTCTATCACCGCTTTTAGTGGTTTTCCTACGCTCTATCACCACTTTTCTTGGTTTTTCTCCGCTCTATCACCGCTTTTCTTGGCTTTCCTACGCTCTATCACCACTTTTCTTGGTTTTCCTCCGCTCTATCACCGCTTTTCTTGGCTTTCCTATGCTCTAACACCACTTTTCTTGGTTTACCTCCGCTCTATCACCGCTTTTCTTGGTTTTCCTCCGCTCTAACCCCGCTTTTCTTGGTTTTCCTTTGCTCTAAACCTGCTTTTCTTGGTTTTTCTCCGCTCTAACCCGGATTTTCTTGGTTTTCCTACATTCTATCCCCGCTTATCTTTGTTTTTTTCTGCTCAAACGCCGTTTCTCTTCGTTTTCCTCCGCACTAACCCCGCTTTTCTTGGTTTTCTCCACTCTAACCCAGCTTTTCATGGTTTTCCACCGCACTAACACCTCTTTTCTTGGTTTTCATTTGCACTAACCCCGCTTGTTTGGTTTTTCTCCATTCTAATCGTGCTCTTCATGGTTATTCTCCACTCTAACCATGCTTTTCTCATATTTCTGCTGCTCTAACCGCGCTTTTCTTCGTTTTCTTCCTCTCTAACTACTTTTTCTTGGTTTACCTCCGCTCTAACCCCGTTTTTCTTGGTTTTCCTCAGCACTTATTCTGCTTTTCTTGGATTTCCTTCGCTCTAACTTTGCTTTTCTTGGTTTTCCTCCGCTCTAACCCCACTTTTCTTGGTTTTCCTCCCTTCTACCCCCGCTTTTCTTGGTTTTTCTCCGCTCTAACCCCGCTTTTCTTGGTTTTCCTCCGCTCTAACACCGTTTTTCTTGGTTTTCCTTTGCTCTAACCCCGCTTTTCTTGGTTTTCCTCCGCTCTAACACCGCTTTTCTTGGTTTTCCTCCGCTCTAACCCCGCTTTTCTTGGTTTTCCTCCACTCTAACCTAGCTTTTCTTGGTTTTTCTGCGCTCTAACCCCGCTTTTCTTGGTTTTTCTCTGCTCTAACCCCGTTTCTCTTGGTTTTCCTCTGCTCTAACATAGCTTTTCTTGGTTTTCCTTTGCTCTAACCCCGCTTTTCTTGGTTTTCCTCTGCACTAACCCCTCTTTTCTTGGTTTTCCTCCGCACTAACCCCGCTTTTCTTGGTTTTTCTCCACTCTAACCATGCTTTTCTCACATTTCTGCCGCTCTAACCGCGCTTTTCTTCGTTTTCTTTTTCTCTAAATTCTTTTTCTTGGTTTTCCTCTGATCTAACCCCGCTTTTCTTGGTTTTCCTCTGTACTTATTCTGCTATTCTTGGTTTTCCTCCGCTCTAACTTTGCTTTTCTTGGTTGTCTTCCGCTCTATCCCCACTTTCCTTGGTTTTCCTCCGCTCTAACCCCGCTTTTCTTGGTTTTCCTCCGCTCTAACCCCGCTTTTCATGGTTTTCCTCCGCTCTAACCCCGCTTTTCTTGGTTTTCCTTTGCTCTATCTTCGCTTTTCTTGGTTTTCCTTTGCTCTAACCCTGCTTTTCTTGGTTTTCCTCCGCACTAACCCCGCTTTTCTTGGTTTTCCTCCGCACTTATTCTGCTTTTCTTGGTTTTCCTCCGCTCTAACCCCGCTTTTCTTGGTTTTCCTCCGCTCTAACCTCACTTTTCTTGGTTTTCCTCCGCTCTAACCCCGCTTTTCTTGGTTTTCCTCCGCTCTAACCCCGCTTTTCTTGGTTTTCCTCCGCTCTATCTTCGCTTTTCTTGGTTTTCCTTTGCTCTTACCCTGCTTTTCTTGGGTTTTCTCCACTCTAACCCCGCTTTTCTTGGTTTTCTTCCGCTCTATCACCACTTTTATTGGTTTTCCAACGCTCTATCACCACTTTTCTTGGTTTTCCTCCGCTCTATCACCGCTTTTCTTGGTTTTCCTACGCTCTAACACCACTTTTCTTGGTTTACCTCCGCTCTATCACCGCTTTTTTTGGTTTTCCTCCGCTCTAACCCCGCTTTTCTTGGTTTTCCTTTGCTCTAACCCTGCTTTTCTTCTTTTTTCTCCGCTCTAACCCTTATTTTCTTGGTTTTCCTCCCTTCTATCCCTGTTTATCTTTGTTTTTCTCTGCTCCAACCCCGTTTCTCTTGGTTTTCCTCCGCTCTAACACCGCTTTTCTTGGTTTTCCTTTGCTCTAACCCCGCTTTTCTTGGTTTTTCTCCACTCTAACCATGCTTTTCTCGGATTTCTGCTGCTCTAACCGCGCTTTTCTTCGTTTTCTTCCTCTCTAAATTCTTTTTCTTGGTTTTCCTCCGATCTAACCCCGCTTTTCTTGGTTTTCCTCCGTACTTATTCTGTTTTCCTTGGTTTTCCTCCGATCTAACTTTGCTTTTCTTGGTTGTCTTCCGCTCTATCCCCACTTTCCGTGGTTTTCCTCCGCTCTAACCCCGCTTTTCTTGGTTTTCCTCCGCTCTAACCCCACTTTTCATGGTTTTCCTCCGCTCTAACCCCGCTTTTCTTGGTTTTCCTTTGCTCTATCTTCGCTTTTCTTGGTTTTCCTTTGCTCTAACCCTGCTTTTCTTGGTTTTCCTCCGCTCTAACCCCGCTTTTCTTGGTTTTCCTCCGCTCTATCACCGCTTTTAGTGGTTTTCCTACGCTCTATAACCACTTTTCTTGGTTTTCCTCTGATCTATCACCGCTTTTCTTGGTTTTCCTTCGCTCTAACCCCGCTTTTCTTGGTTTCCCTCCGCTCTAACCCCGCTTTTCTTGGTTTTCCTCCGCTCTAACTTCGCTTTTCTTGGTTTTCCTTTGCTCTAACCATGCTTTTCTCGGATTTCTGCTGCTCTAACCGCGCTTTTCTTCGTTTTCTTCCTCTCTAAATTTTTTTCTTGTTTTTCCTCCGCACTAACCCCGCTTTTCTTGGTTTTCCTCCACTCTATCACCGCTTTTCTTGGTTTTCCTCCGCTCTAACCCCACTTTTCTAAGATTTCATCCGCTCTAACTTCACTTTTGTTGGTTTTCCTCCTTTCTAACCCTGCTTTTCTTGGTTTTCCTCCGCACTAACCCCGCTTTTCTTGGTTTTCTCCGCTCTAACCCATCTTTTCATGGTTTTTCTCCACTCTAACCATGCTTTTCTTGGATTTCTGCTGCTCTAACCGCGCTTTTCTTCGTTTTCTTTTTCTCTAAATTTTTTTCTTGTTTTTCCTCCGCACTAACCCCGCTTTTCTTGGTTTTCCTCCGCACTTATTCTGCTTTTCTTGGTTTTCCTCCGCTCTAACCCCGCTTTTCTTGGTTTTCCTCCGCTCTAACCCCACTTTTCTTGGTTTTACTCTGCTCTAACCCCGCTTTTCTTGGTTTTCCTCCGCTCTAACCCTGCTTTTCTTGGTTTTCCTCCGCTCTATCTTCGCTTTTCTTGGTTTTTCTTTGCTCACCCTGCTTTTCTTGGTTTTTCTCCCTTCTACCCCCGCTTTTCTTGGTTTTTCTCCGCTCTAACCCCGATTTTCTTGGTTTTCCTCCGCTCTAACACCGTTTTTCTTGGTTTTCCTTTGCTCTAACCCCGCTTTTCTTGGTTTTCCTCCGCTCTAACACCGCTTTTCTTGGTTTTCCTCCGCTCTAACCCCGCTTTTCTTGGTTTTCCTCCACTCTAACCTAGCTTTTCTTGGTTTTTCTGCGCTCTAACCCCGCTTTTCTTGGTTTTTCTCAGCTCTAACCCCTTTTCTATTGGTTTTCCTCTGCTCTAACATAGCTTTTCTTGGTTTTCCTCCGCTCTAACCCCGCTTTTCTTGGTTTTCCTCTGCACTAACCCCTCTTTTCTTGGTTTTCCTCCGATCTAACCCCGCTTTTCTTGGTTTTCCTCCGTACTTATTCTGCTTTTCTTGGTTTTCCTCCGCTCTAACTTTGCTTTTCTTGGTTGTCTTCCGCTCTATCCTCACTTTCCTTGGTTTTCCTCCGCTCTAACCCCGCTTTTCTTGTTTTTCCTCCGCTCTAACCCCGCTTTTCATGGTTTTCCTCCGCTCTAACCCCGCTTTTCTTGGTTTTCCTTTGCTCTAACCATGCTTTTCTCGGATTTCTGCTGCTCTAACCGCGCTTTTCTTCGTTTTCTTCCTCTCTAAATTTTTTTCTTGTTTTTCCTCCGCACTAACCCCGCTTTTCTTGGTTTTCCTCCACTCTATCACCGCTTTTCTTGGTTTTCCTCCGCTCTAACCCCACTTTTCTAAGATTTCATCCGCTCTAACTTCACTTTTGTTGGTTTTCCTCCTTTCTAATCCCGCTTTTCTTGGTTTTCCTCCGCACTAACCCCGCTTTTCTTGGTTTTCTCCGCTCAAACCCATCTTTTCATGGTTTTTCTCCACTCTAACCATGCTTTTCTCGGATTTCTGCTGCTCTAACCGCGCTTTTCTTCGTTTTCTTCCTCTCTAAATTTTTTTCTTGTTTTTCCTCCGCACTAACCCCGCTTTTCTTGGTTTTCCTCCGCACTTATTCTGCTTTTCTTGGTTTTCCTCCGCTCTAACCCCGCTTTTCTTGGTTTTCCTCCGCTCTAACCCCGCTTTTCTTGGTTTTACTCTGCTCTAACCCCGCTTTTCTTGGTTTTCCTCCGCTCTAACCCTGCTTTTCTTGGTTTTCCTCCGCTCTATCTTCGCTTTTCTTGGTTTTTCTTTGCTCTTACCCTGCTTTTCTTGGTTTTTCTCCCTTCTACCCCCGCTTTTCTTGGTTTTTCTCCGCTCTAACCCCGATTTTCTTGGTTTTCCTCCGCTCTAACACCGTTTTTCTTGGTTTTCCTTTGCTCTAACCCCGCTTTTCTTGGTTTTCCTCCGCTCTAACACCGCTTTTCTTGGTTTTCCTCCGCTCTAACACCACTTTTCTTGGTTTACCTCCACTCTAACCTAGCTTTTCTTGGTTTTTCTGCGCTCTAACCCTGCTTTTCTTGGTTTTTCTCAGCTCTAACCCCTTTTCTATTGGTTTTCCTCTGCTCTAACATAGCTTTTCTTGGTTTTCCTCCGCTCTAACCCCGCTTTTCTTGGTTTTCCTCTGCACTAACCCCTCTTTTCTTAGTTTTCCTCCGATCTAACCCCGCTTTTCTTGGTTTTCCTCCGTACTTATTCTGCTTTTCTTGGTTTTCCTCCGCTCTAACTTTGCTTTTCTTGGTTGTCTTCCGCTCTATCCTCACTTTCCTTGGTTTTCCTCCGCTCTAACCCCGCTTTTCTTGTTTTTCCTCCGCTCTAACCCCGCTTTTCATGGTTTTCCTCCGCTCTAACCCCGCTTTTCTTGGTTTTCCTTTGCTCTATCTTCGCTTTTCTTGGTTTTCCTTTGCTCTAACCCTGCCTTTCTTGGTTTTCCTCCGCTCTAACCCCGCTTTTCTTGGTTTTCCTCCGCTCTATCACCGTATTTAGTGGTTTTCCTACGCTCTATAACCACTTTTCTTGGTTTTCCTCTGCTCTATCACCACTTTTCTTGGTTTTCCTTCGCTCTAACCCCGCTTTTCTTGGTTTCCCTCCGCTCTAACCCCGCTTTTCTTGGTTTTCCTCCGCTCTAACTTCGCTTTTCTTGTTTTTCCTTTGCTCTAACCCTGCTTTTCTTGGTTTTTCTCCGCTCTAACCCCGCTTTTCTTGGTTTTCCTCCACTCTATCTCCGCTTTTCTTGGTTTTCCTCCGCTCTAACCCCACTTTTCTAGGATTTCATCCGCTCTAACTTCACTTTTGTTGGTTTTCCTCCTTTCTAACCCCGCTTTTCTTGGTTTTCCTCCGCACTAACCCCGCTTTTCTTGGTTTTCTCCACTCCAGCCCAGCTTTTCATGGTTTTTCTCCACTCTAACCATGCTTTTCTCGGATTTCTGCTGCTCTAACCACGCTTTTCTTCGTTTTCTTCCTCTCTAAATTCTTTTTCTTGGTTTTCCTCCGCACTAACCCCGCTTTTCTTGGTTTTCCTCCGCACTTATTCTGCTTTTCTTGGTTTTCCTCCGCTCTAACCCCGCTTTTCTTGGTTTTCCTCCACTCTAACCCCGCTTTACTTGGTTTTCCTCCGCTCAAACCCCGCTTTTCTTGGTTTTCCTCCGCTCTAACCCCACTTTTCTTGGTTTTCCTCCGCTCTAACCCCGCTTTTCTTGGTTTTCCGCCGCTCTAACCTCGCTTTTCTTGGTTTTCCTCCGCTCTATCTTCGCTTTTCTTGGTTTTCCTTTGCTCTAACCCTGCTTTTCTTGGTTTTTCTCCGCTCTAACCCCGCTTTTCTTGGTTTTCTTCCGCTCTATCACCACTTTTATTGGTTTTCCTTTGCTCTATCACCACTCTTCTTGGTTTTCCTCCGCTCTATCACCGCTTTTCTTGGTTTTCCTACGCTCTAATACCACTTTTCTTGGTTTACCTCCGCTCTATCACCGCTTTTTTTGGTTTTCCTCCGCTCTAACCCCGCTTTTCTTGGTTTTCCTTTGCACTAACCCTGCTTTTCCTCTTTTTTCTCCGCTGTAACCCTTATTTTCTTGGTTTTCCTCCCTTCTATCCCCGTTTATCTTTGTTTTTCTCTGCTCCAACCCCGTTTCTCTTGGTTTTCCTCCGCTCTAACACCACTTTTCTTGGTTTTCCTTTGCTCTAACCCCGCTTTTCTTGGTTTTCCACCGCACTAACCCCTCTTTTGTTGGTTTTCATTTGCACTAACCCCGCTTGTTTGGTTTTTCTCCGCTCTAACCCCGCTTTTCATGGTTTTTCTCCACTCTAACCATGCTTTTCTCATATTTCTGCTGCTCTAACCGCGCTTTTCTTCGTTTTCTTCCTCTCTAACTTCTTTTTCTTGGATTTCCTCCACTCTAACCCCGCTTTTCTTGGTTTTCCTCAGTATTTATTCCGCTTTTCTTGGATTTCCTCAGCTCTAACTTTGCTTTTCTTGGTTTTCCTCCGCTCTAACCCCACTTTTCTTGGTTTTCCTCCCTTCTATCCCCGCTTATCTTGGTTTTTCTCTGCTCTAACCTTGCTTTTCTTGGTTTTCCTCCGATCTAACACCGTTTTTCTTGGTTTTCCTTTGCTTTAACCCCGCTTTTCTTGGTTTTCCTCCGCTCTAACCCCGATTTTCTTGGTTTTCCTCCGCTCTAACCCTGCTTTTCTTGGTTTTCCTCCCTTCTATCCCCGCTTTTCTTGGTTTTTCTGCGCTCTAACCCCGCTTTTCTTGGTTTTTCTCCGCTCTAACCCCGTTTATCTTGGTATTCCTCCGCTCTAAAATAGAATTTCTTGGTTTTCCTTTGCTCTAACCCCGCTTTTCTTGGTTTTCCTCCGCACTTATTCTGCTTTTCTTGGTTTTCCTCCGCTCTAACCCCGCTTTTCTTGGTTTTCCTCCGCTCTAACCCCACTTTTCTTGGTTTTCCTCCGCTCTAACCCCGCTTTTCTTGGTTTTCCTCCGCTTTAACCCCGCTTTTCTTGGTTTTCCTCCACTCTATCTTCGCTTTTCTTGGTTTTCCTTTGCTCTTACCCTGATTTTCTTGGTTTTTCTCCGCTCTAACCCCGCTTTTCTTGGTTTACTTCCGCTCTATCATCACTTTTAGTGGTTTTCCTACGCTCTATCACCACTTTTCTTGGTTTTCCTCCGCTCTATCAC
Source organism: Coturnix japonica (assembly GCF_054131305.1). Classification (NCBI taxonomy): domain Eukaryota; kingdom Metazoa; phylum Chordata; class Aves; order Galliformes; family Phasianidae; genus Coturnix; species Coturnix japonica. The sequence goes on from NC_140669.1 coordinate 35,132,495, forward strand.
CGCTTTTCTTGGTTTTCCTACGCTCTAACACCACTTTTCTTGGTTTACCTCCGCTCTATCACCGCTTTTTTTGGTTTTCCTCCGCTCTAACCCCGCTTTTCTTGGTTTTCCTTTGCTCTAACCCTGCTTTTCTTCTTTTTTCTCCGCTCTAACCCTTATTTTCTTGGTTTTCCTCTCTTCTATTCCCGTTTATCTTTGTTTTTCTCTGCTCCAACCCCGTTTCTCTTGGTTTTCCTCCGCTCTAACACCGATTTTCTTGGTTTTCCTTTGCTCTAACCCCGCTTTTCTTGGTTTTTCTCCACTCTAACCATGCTTTTCTCGGATTTCTGCTGCTCTAACCGCGCTTTTCTTCGTTTTCTTCCTCTCTAAATTCTTTTTCTTGGTTTTCCTCCGATCTAACCCCGCTTTTCTTGGTTTTCCTCCGTACTTATTCTGCTTTTCTTAGTTTTCCTCCTCTCTAACTTTGCTTTTCTTGGTTGTCTTCCGCTCTATCCCCACTTTCCGTGGTTTTCCTCCGCTCTAACCCCGCTTTTCTTGGTTTTCCTCCGCTCTAACCCCGCTTCTCATGGTTTTCCTCCGCTCTAACCCCGCTTTTCTTGGTTTTCCTTTGCTCTCTCTTCGCTTTTCTTGGTTTTCCTTTGCTCTAACCCTGCTTTTCTTGGTTTTCCTCCGCTCTAACCCCGCTTTTCTTGGTTTTCCTCCGCTCTTCACCGCTTTTAGTGGTTTTCCTACGCTCTATAACCACTTTTCTTGGTTTTCCTCTGATCTATCACCGCTTTTCTTGGTTTTCCTTCGCTCTAACCCCGCTTTTCTTGGTTTCCCTCCGCTCTAACCCCGCTTTTCTTTTTTTTCCTCCGCTCTAACTTCGCTTTTCTTGGTTTTCCTTTGCTCTAACTCTGCTTTTCTTGGTTTTTCTCCGCTCTAACCCCGCTTTTCTTGGTTTTCCTCCACTCTATCACCGCTTTTCTTGGTTTTCCTCCGCTCTAACCCCACTTTTCTAGGATTTCATCCGCTCTAACTTCACTTTTGTTGGTTTTCCTCCTTTCTAACCCCGCTTTTGTGCTTTTCCTCCGCACTAACCGCGCTTTTCTTGGTTTTCTCCACTCTAACCCAGCTTTTCATGGTTTTTCTCCACTCTAACCATGCTTTTCTTGGATTTCTGCTGTTCTAACCACGCTTTTCTTCGTTTTCTTCCACTCTAAATTCTTTTTCTTGGTTTTCCTCCGCACTAACCCCGCTTTTCTTGGTTTTCCTCCGCACTTATTCTGCTTTTCTTGGTTTTCCTCCGCTCTAACCCCGCTTTTCTTGGTTTTCCTCCACTCTAACCCCGCTTTACTTGGTTTTCCTCCGCTCAAACCCCGCTTTTCTTGGTTTTCCTCCGCTCTAACACCGTTTTTCTTGGTTTTCCTTTGCTTTAACCCCGCTTTTCTTGGTTTTCCTCCGCTCTAACCCCGCTTTTCTTGGTTTTCCTCCGCTCTAACCCTGATTTTCTTGGTTTTCCTCCCTTCTATCCCCGCTTTTCTTGGTTTTTCTGCGCTCTAACCCCGCTTTTCTTGGTTTTTCTCCGCTCTAACCCCGTTTATCTTGGTTTTCCTCCGCTCTAAAATAGCTTTTCTTGGTTTTCCTTTGCTCTAACCCCGCTTTTCTTGGTTTTCCTCTGCACTAACCCCTCTTTTCTTGGTTTTCCTCCTCCCTAACTTTGCTTTTCTTGGTTATCTTCCGCTCTATCCCCACTTTACGTGGTTTTCCTCCGCTCTAACCCCGCTTTTCTTGGTTTTCCTCCGCTCTAACCCCGCTTTTCTTGGTTTTCCTTTGCTCTATCTTCGCTTTTCTTGGTTTTCCTTTGCTCTAACCCTGCTTTTCTTGGATTTTCTCCGCTCTAACCCCGCTTTTCTTGGTTTTCCTCCGCTCTATCACCGCTTTTAGTGGTTTTCCTACGCTCTATCACCACTTTTCTTGGTTTTCCTCTGCTTCATCACCGCTTTTTTTGGTTTTCCTACGCTCTAACCCCGCTTTTCTTGGTTTTCCTCCGCTCTAACCTCGCTTTTCTTGGTTTTCCTCCGCTCTAACTTCGCTTTTCTTGGTTTTCCTTTGCTCTAACCCTGCTTTTCTTGGTTTTTCTCCGCCCTAACCCCGCTTTTCTTAGTTTTCCTCCACTCTATCACCGCTTTTAGTGGTTTTCCTACGCACTAACCCCGCTTTTCTTTGTTTTCCACCGCACTAACACCTCTTTTCTTGGTTTTCCTCCGCACTAACCCCGCTTTTTCGGTTTTTCTCCACTCTAACCGAGCTTTTCATGGTTTTTCTCCACTCTAACCATGCTTTTCTCATATTTCTGCTGCTCTAACCACGCTTTTCTTCGTTTTCTTCCTCTCTAAATTCTTTTTCTTGGTTTTCCTCCGATCTAACCCCGCTTTTCTTGGTTTTCCTCCGTACTTATTCTGCTTTTCTTGGTTTTCCTCCGATCTAACTTTGCTTTTCTTGGTTGTCTTCCGCTCTATCCCCACTTTCCGTGGTTTTCCTCCGCTCTAACCCCGCTTTTCTTGGTTTTCCTCCGCTCTAACCCCGCTTTTCTTGGTTTTCCTTTGCTCTATCTTCGCTTTTCTTGGTTTTCCTTTGCTCTAACCCTGCTTTTCTTGGTTTTCCTCCGCTCTAACCCCGCTTTTCTTGGTTTTCCTCCGCTCTATCACCGCTTTTAGTGGTTTTCCTACGCTCTATAACCACTTTTCTTGGTTTTCCTCTGATCTATCACCGCTTTTCTTGGTTTTCCTTCGCTCTAACCCCGCTTTTCTTGGTTTCCCTCCGCTCTAACCCCGCTTTTCTTTTTTTTCCTCCGCTCTAACTTCGCTTTTCTTGGTTTTCCTTTGCTCTAACTCTGCTTTTCTTGGTTTTTCTCCGCTCTAACCCCGCTTTTCTTGGTTTTCCTCCACTCTATCTCCGCTTTTCTTGGTTTTCCTCCGCTCTAACCCCACTTTTCTAGGATTTCATCCGCTCTAACTTCACTTTTGTTGGTTTTCCTCCTTTCTAACCCCGCTTTTGTGCTTTTCCTCCGCACTAACCGCGCTTTTCTTGGTTTTCTCCACTCTAACCCAGCTTTTCATGGTTTTTCTCCACTCTAACCATGCTTTTCTTGGATTTCTGCTGTTCTAACCACGCTTTTCTTCGTTTTCTTCCACTCTAAATTCTTTTTCTTGGTTTTCCTCCGCACTAACCCCGCTTTTCTTGGTTTTCCTCCGCACTTATTCTGCTTTTCTTGGTTTTCCTCCGCTCTAACCCCGCTTTTCTTGGTTTTCCTCCACTCTAACCCCGCTTTACTTGGTTTTCCTCCGCTCAAACCCCGCTTTTCTTGGTTTTCCTCCGCTCTAACACCGTTTTTCTTGGTTTTCCTTTGCTTTAACCCCGCTTTTCTTGGTTTTCCTCCGCTCTAACCCCGCTTTTCTTGGTTTTCCTCCGCTCTAACCCTGATTTTCTTGGTTTTCCTCCCTTCTATCCCCGCTTTTCTTGGTTTTTCTGCGCTCTAACCCCGCTTTTCTTGGTTTTTCTCCGCTCTAACCCCGTTTATCTTGGTTTTCCTCCGCTCTAAAATAGCTTTTCTTGGTTTTCCTTTGCTCTAACCCCGCTTTTCTTGGTTTTCCTCTGCACTAACCCCTCTTTTCTTGGTTTTCCTCCTCCCTAACTTTGCTTTTCTTGGTTATCTTCCGCTCTATCCCCACTTTACGTGGTTTTCCTCCGCTCTAACCCCGCTTTTCTTGGTTTTCCTCCGCTCTAACCCCGCTTTTCTTGGTTTTCCTTTGCTCTATCTTCGCTTTTCTTGGTTTTCCTTTGCTCTAACCCTGCTTTTCTTGGATTTTCTCCGCTCTAACCCCGCTTTTCTTGGTTTTCCTCCGCTCTATCACGGCTTTTAGTGGTTTTCCTACGCTCTATCACCACTTTTCTTGGTTTTCCTCTGCTTCATCACCGCTTTTTTTGGTTTTCCTACGCTCTAACCCCGCTTTTCTTGGTTTTCCTCCGCTCTAACCTCGCTTTTCTTGGTTTTCCTCCGCTCTAACTTCGCTTTTCTTGGTTTTCCTTTGCTCTAACCCTGCTTTTCTTGGTTTTTCTCCGCCCTAACCCCGCTTTTCTTAGTTTTCCTCCACTCTATCACCGCTTTTAGTGGTTTTCCTACGCACTAACCCCGCTTTTCTTTGTTTTCCACCGCACTAACACCTCTTTTCTTGGTTTTCCTCCGCACTAACCCCGCTTTTTCGGTTTTTCTCCACTCTAACCGAGCTTTTCATGGTTTTTCTCCACTCTAACCATGCTTTTCTCATATTTCTGCTGCTCTAACCACGCTTTTCTTCGTTTTCTTCCTCTCTAAATTCTTTTTCTTGGTTTTCCTCCGATCTAACCCCGCTTTTCTTGGTTTTCCTCCGTACTTATTCTGCTTTTCTTGGTTTTCCTCCGATCTAACTTTGCTTTTCTTGGTTGTCTTCCGCTCTATCCCCACTTTCCGTGGTTTTCCTCCGCTCTAACCCCGCTTTTCTTGGTTTTCCTCCGCTCTAACCCCGCTTTTCATGGTTTTCCTCCGCTCTAACCCCGCTTTTCTTGGTTTTCCTTTGCTCTATCTTCGCTTTTCTTGGTTTTCCTTTGCTCTAACCCTGCTTTTCTTGGTTTTCCTCCGCTCTAACCCCGCTTTTCTTGGTTTTCCTCCGCTCTATCACCGCTTTTAGTGGTTTTCCTACGCTCTATAACCACTTTTCTTGGTTTTCCTCTGCTCTATCACCACTTTTCTTGGTTTTCCTTCGCTCTAACCCCGCTTTTCTTGGTTTCCCTCCGCTCTAACCCCGCTTTTCTTGGTTTTCCTCCGCTCTAACTTCGCTTTTCTTGGTTTTCCTTTGCTCTAACCCTGCTTTTCTTGGTTTTTCTCCGCTCTAACCCCGCTTTTCTTGGTTTTCCTCCACTCTATCACCGCTTGTCTTGGTTTTCCTCCGCTCTAACCCCACTTTTCTAGGATTTCATCCGCTCTAACTTCACTTTTGTTGGTTTTCCTCCTTTCTAACCCCGCTTTTCTTGGTTTTCCTCCGCACTAACCCTGCTTTTCTTGGTTTTCTCCACTCTAACCCAGCTTTTCATGGTTTTTCTCCACTCTAACCATGCTTTTCTCGGATTTCTGCTGCTCTAACCACGCTTTTCTTCGTTTTCTTCCTCTCTAAATTCTTTTTCTTGGTTTTCCTCCGCACTAACCCCGCTTTTCTTGGTTTTCCTCCGCACTTATTCTGCTTTTCTTGGTTTTCCTCCGCTCTAACCCCGCTTTTCTTGGTTTTCCTCCACTCTAACCCCGCTTTACTTGGTTTTCCTCCGCTCAAACCCCGCTTTTCTTGGTTTTCCTCCGCTCTAACACCACTTTTCTTGGTTTTCCTCCGCTCTAACCCCGCTTTTCTTGGTTTTCCTCCGCTCTAACCTCACTTTTCTTGGTTTTCCTCCGCTCTATCTTCGCTTTTCTTGGTTTTCCTTTGCTCTAACCCTGCTTTTCTTGGTTTTTCTTCGCTCTAACCCCGCTTTTCTTGGTTTTCTTCCGCTCTATCACCACTTTTATTGGTTTTCCTACGCTCTATCACCACTCTTCTTGGTTTTCCTCCGCTCTATCACTGCTTTTCTTGGTTTTCCTACGTTCTAATACCACTTTTCTTGGTTTACCTCCGCTCTATCACCGCTTTTTTTGGTTTTCCTCCGCTCTAACCCCGTTTTCTTGGTTTTCCTTAGCTCTAACCCTGCTTTTCTTCTTTTTTCTCCGCTCTAACCCTTATTTTCTTGGTTTTCCTCCCTTCTATCCCCGTTTATCTTTGTTTTTCTCTGCTCCAACCCCGTTTCTCTTGGTTTTCCTCCGCTCTAACACCGCTTTTCTTGGTTTTCCTTTGCTCTAACCCCGCTTTTCTTGGTTTTCCACCGCACTAACACCTCTTTTCTTGGTTTTCATTTGCACTAACCCTGCTTGTTTGGTTTTTCTCCATTCTAACCGTGCTTTTCATGTTTTTTCTCCACTCTAACCATGCTTTTCTCATATTTCTGCTGCTCTAACCGCGCCGCTCTTCGTTTTCTTCCTCTCTAACTTCTTTTTCTTGGTTTTCCTCCACTCTAACCCCGCTTTTCTTGGTTTTCCTCAGCATTTATTCCGCTTTTCTTGGATTTCCTCAGCTCTAACTTTGCTTTTCTTGGTTTTCCTCCGCTCTAACCCCACTTTTCTTGGTTTACCTCCCTTCTATCCCCGCTTATCTTGGTTTTTCTCTGCTCTAACCCCGCTTTTCTTGGTTTTCCTCCGCTCTAACACCGTTTTTTTTGGTTTTCCTTTGCTTTAACCCCGCTTTTCTTGGTTTTCCTCTGCTCTAACCCCGCTTTTCTTGGTTTTCCTCCGCTCTAACCCTGCTTTTCTTGGTTTTCCTCCGCTCTATCACCGCTTTTCTTGGTCTTTCTGCGCTCTAACCCCGCTTTTCTTGGTTTTTCTTTCCTCTAACCCCGTTTATCTTGGTTTTCCTCCGCTCTAAAATAGCTTTTCTTGGTTTTCCTTTGCTCTAACCCCGCTTTTCTTGGTTTTCCTCTGCACTAACCCCTCTTTTCTTGGTTTTCCTCCGCACTAACCCCGCTTTTCTTGGTTTTTCTCCACTCTAACCATGCTTTTCTCGGATTTCTGCTGCTCTAACCGCGCTTTTCTTCGTTTTCTTCCTCTCTAAATTCATTTTCTTGGTTTTCCTCTGATCTAACCCCGCTTTTCTTGGTTTTCCTCCGTACTTATTCTGCTTTTCTTGGTTTTCCTCCTCTCTAACTTTGCTTTTCTTGGTTATCTTCTGCTCTATCCCCACTTTACGTGGTTTTCCTCCGCTCTAACCCCGCTTTTCTTGGTTTTCCTCCGCTCTAACCCCGCTTTTCTTGGTTTTCCTTTGCTCTATCTTCGCTTTTCTTGGTTTTCCTTTGCTCTAACCCTGCTTTTCTTGGATTTTCTCCGCTCTAACCCCGCTTTTCTTGGTTTTCCTCCGCTCTATCACCGCTTTTAGTGGTTTTCCTACGCTCTATCACCACTTTTCTTGGTTTTCCTCTGCTTCATCACCGCTTTTTTTGGTTTTCCTGCGCTCTAACCCCGCTTTTCTTGGTTTTCCTCCGCTCTAACCTCGCTTTTCTTGGTTTTCCCCCGCTCTAACTTCGCTTTTCTTGGTTTTCCTTTGCTCCAACCCTGCTTTTCTTGGTTTTTCTCCGCCCTAACCCCGCTTTTCTTAGTTTTCCTTCACTCTATCACCGCTTTTAGTGGTTTTCCTACGCACTAACCCCGCTTTTCTTGGTTTTCCACCGCACTAACACCTCTTTTCTTGGTTTTCCTCCGCACTAACCGCGCTTTTTCGGTTTTTCTCCACTCTAACCGAGCTTTTCATGGTTTTTCTCCACTCTAACCATGCTTTTCTCATATTTCTGCTGCTCTAACCGCGCTTTTCTTCGTTTTCTTCCTCTCTAACTTCTTTTTCTTGGTTTTCCTCAACACTTATTCCGCTTTTCTGGGTTTTCCTCGCTTCTATCCCCGCTTTTCTTGGTTTTTCTCCGCTCTAACCCCGTTTCTCTTGGTTTTCCTCCGCTCTAACCCCGCTTTTCTTGGTTTTCCTCCGCACTTATTCCGCTTTTCTTGGTTTTCCTTTGCTCTAATCCCGCTTTTCTTGGTTTTCCTTTGCTCTAACCCCACTTTTCTTAATTTTCCTCTGCACTAACCCCGCTTTTCTTGGATTTCCTCCGCACTAACCCCTCTTTTCTTGGTTTTTCTCCACTCTAACCGAGCTTTTCATGGTTTTTCTCTGCACTTATTCTGCTTTTCTTGGTTTTCCTCCGCTCTAACTTCGCTTTTCTTGGTTTTCCTTTGCTCTTACCCCGCTTTACTTGGTTTTCCTCCGCTCTAACCCCGCTTTTCTTGGTTATCCTCCGCTCTAACCTTGCTTTTCTTGGTTTTACTCCGCACTAATCCCGCTTTTCTTGGTTTTCCTCCACCCTATCACCGCTTTTAGTGGTTTTCCTACGCTCTAACCCCGCTTTTCTTGGTTTTCCTCCGCTCTAACACCGTTTTTCTTGGTTTTCCTTTGCTCTAACCCCGCTTTTCTTGGTTTTCCTCCGCTCTAACCCCGCTTTTCTTGGTTTTCCTCCGCTCTGACCCCGCTTTTCTTGGTTTTCCTCCCTTCTATCTCCGGTTTTCTTGGTTTTTCTGCGCTCTAACCCCGCTTTTCTTGGTTTTCCTCCGCACTAACCCTGCTTTTCTTGGTTTTTCTCCACTCTCACCAGGCTTTTCTCGGATTTCTGCTACTCTAACCGCGCCGCTCTTCGTTTTCTTCCTCTCTAAATTCTTTTTCTTGGTTTTCCTCCGATCTAACCCCGCTTTTCTTTGTTTTCCTCCGTACTTATTCTGCTATTCTTGGTTTTCCTCCGCTCTAACTTTGCTTTTCTTGGTTATCTTCCGCTCTATCCCCACTTTACGTGGTTTTCCTCCGCTCTAACCCCGCTTTTCTTGGTTTTCCTCCGCTCTAATCCCGCTTTTCATGGTTTTCCTCCGCTCTAACCCCGCTTTTCTTGGTTTTCCTTTGCTCTATCTTCGCTTTTCTTGGTTTTCCTTTGCTCTAACCCTGCTTTTCTTGGATTTTCTCCGCTCTAACCCCGCTTTTCTTGGTTTTCCTCCGCTCTATCACCGCTTTTAGTGGTATTCCTATGCTCTATCACCACTTTTCTTGGTTTTCCTCCGCTTCATCACTGCTTTTCTTGGTTTTCCTCCGCTCTAACCCCGCTTTTCTTGGTTTTCCTCCGCTCTAACTTCGCTTTTCTTGGTTTTCCTTTGCTCTAACCCTGCTTTTCTTGGTTTTTCTCCGCCCTAACCCCGCTTTTCTTAGTTTTCCTCCACTCTATCACCGCTTTTAGTGGTTTTCCTACGCTCTAACCCCGCTTTTCTTGGTTTTCCACCGCAGAAACACCTCTTTTCTTGGTTTTCCTCCGCACTAACCCCGCTTTTTTGGTTTTTCTCCACTCTAACCGAGCTTTTCATGGTTTTTCTCCATTCTAACCATGCTTTTCTCATATTTCTGCTGCTCTAAGCGCGCTTTTCTTCGTTTTCTTCATCTCTAACTTCTTTTTCTTGGTTTTCCTCTGCTGTAACCCCGCTTTTCTTGGTTTTCCTCAGCACTTATTACGCTTTTCTTGGTTTTCCTCCCTTCTATCCCCGCTTTTCTTGTTTTTTCTCTGCTCTAACCCCGTTTCTCTTGGTTTTCCTGCGCTCTAACCCCGCTTTACTTGGTTTTCCTCCGCACTTATTCCGCTTTATTTGTTTTCCTCCGCTCTAATCCCGCTTTTCTTGGTTTTCCTTTGCTCTAACCCCACTTTTCTTGGTTTTCCTCCGCTCTAACCCCGCTTTTCTTGGTTTTCCTCCGCACTAACCCCTCTTTTCTTGGTTTTTCTCCACTCTAACCCAGCTTTTCATGGTTTTCCTTCGCACTTATTCTGCTTTTCTTGGTTTTCCTCCGCTTTAACTTCGCTTTTCTTGGTTTTCCTCCGCTCTAACCCCGCTTTACTTGGTTTTCCTCCGCGCTAACCTCGCTTTTCTTGGTTTTCCTCCACCCTTTCACCGCTTTTAGTGGTTTACCTACGCTCTAACACAACTTTTCTTGGTTTTCCTCCGCACTAACCCCGCTTTTCTTGGATTTTCTCCTCTCTAACCCCGTTTTTCTTGGTTTTCCTCCGCTCTAATATAGCTTTTCTTGGTTTTCCTTTGCTCTAACCCCGCTTTTCTTGGTTTTCCTCTGCACTAACCCCTCTTTTCTTGGATTTCCTCCGCACTAACCCCGCTTTTCTTGGATTTTCTTCTCTCTAACCCCGTTTTTCTTGGTTTTCCTCCGCTCTAATATAGCTTTTCTTGGTTTTCCTTTGCTCTATCTCAGCTTTTCTTGGTTTTCCTCTGCACTAACCCCTCTTTTCTTGGTTTTCCTCCGCATTAACCCCGCTTTTCTTGGTTTTTCTCCACTCGAACCATGCTTTTCTCGGATTTCTGCTGCTCTAGCCGCGCTTTTCTTCGTTTTCTTTTTCTCTAAATTCTTTTTCATGGTTTTCCTCCAATCTAACCCCGCTTTTCTTGGTTTTCCTCCGTACTTATTCTGCTTTTCTTGGTTTTCCTCCGCTCTAACTTCGCTTTTCTTGGTTATCTTCCGCTCTATCCCCAATTTACTTGGTTTTCCTCCACTCTAACTCTGCTTTTCTTGGTTTTCCTCCGCTCTAACCCCGCTTTTCATGGTTTTCCTCCGCTCTAACCCCGCTTTTCTTGGTTTTCCTTTGCTCTATCTTCGCTTGTCTTGGTTTTCCTTTGCTCTAACCATGCTTTTCTTGGTTTTTCTCCACTCTAACCCCACTTTTCTTGGTTTTCCTCCGCTCTATCACCGCTTTTAGTGGTTTTCCTACGCTCTATCACCACTTTTCTCGGTTTTCCTCAGATCTATCACCGCTTTTCCTGGTTTTCCTCCGCTCTAACCCAGCTTATCTTGGTTTTCCTCCGCTCTAACCCCGCTTTTCTTGGTTTTCCTCCGCTCTATCACCGCTTTTAGTGGTATTCCTATGCTCTATCACCACTTTTCTTGGTTTTCCTCCGCTTCATCACTGCTTTTCTTGGTTTTCCTCCGCTCTAACCCCGCTTTTCTTGGTTTTCCTCCGCTCTAACTTCGCTTTTCTTGGTTTTCCTTTGCTCTAACCCTGCTTTTCTTGGTTTTTCTCCGCCCTAACCCCGCTTTTCTTAGTTTTCCTCCACTCTATCACCGCTTTTAGTGGTTTTCCTACGCTCTAACCCCGCTTTTCTTGGTTTTCCACCGCAGAAACACCTCTTTTCTTGGTTTTCCTCCGCACTAACCCCGCTTTTTTGGTTTTTCTCCACTCTAACCGAGCTTTTCATGGTTTTTCTCCATTCTAACCATGCTTTTCTCATATTTCTGCTGCTCTAAGCGCGCTTTTCTTCGTTTTCTTCATCTCTAACTTCTTTTTCTTGGTTTTCCTCTGCTGTAACCCCGCTTTTCTTGGTTTTCCTCAGCACTTATTACGCTTTTCTTGGTTTTCCTCCCTTCTATCCCCGCTTTTCTTGGTTTTTCTCTGCTCTAACCCCGTTTCTCTTGGTTTTCCTGCGCTCTAACCCCGCTTTACTTGGTTTTCCTCCGCACTTATTCCGCTTTATTTGTTTTCCTCCGCTCTAATCCCGCTTTTCTTGGTTTTCCTTTGCTCTAACCCCACTTTTCTTGGTTTTCCTCCGCTCTAACCCCGCTTTTCTTGGTTTTCCTCCGCACTAACCCCTCTTTTCTTGGTTTTTCTCCACTCTAACCCAGCTTTTCATGGTTTTCCTTCGCACTTATTCTGCTTTTCTTGGTTTTCCTCCGCTTTAACTTCGCTTTTCTTGGTTTTCCTCCGCTCTAACCCCGCTTTACTTGGTTTTCCTCCGCGCTAACCTCGCTTTTCTTGGTTTTCCTCCACCCTTTCACCGCTTTTAGTGGTTTACCTACGCTCTAACACAACTTTTCTTGGTTTTCCTCCGCACTAACCCCGCTTTTCTTGGATTTTCTCCTCTCTAACCCCGTTTTTCTTGGTTTTCCTCCGCTCTAATATAGCTTTTCTTGGTTTTCCTTTGCTCTAACCCCGCTTTTCTTGGTTTTCCTCTGCACTAACCCCTCTTTTCTTGGATTTCCTCCGCACTAACCCCGCTTTTCTTGGATTTTCTTCTCTCTAACCCCGTTTTTCTTGGTTTTCCTCCGCTCTAATATAGCTTTTCTTGGTTTTCCTTTGCTCTATCTCAGCTTTTCTTGGTTTTCCTCTGCACTAACCCCTCTTTTCTTGGTTTTCCTCCGCATTAACCCCGCTTTTCTTGGTTTTTCTCCACTCGAACCATGCTTTTCTCGGATTTCTGCTGCTCTAGCCGCGCTTTTCTTCGTTTTCTTTTTCTCTAAATTCTTTTTCATGGTTTTCCTCCAATCTAACCCCGCTTTTCTTGGTTTTCCTCCGTACTTATTCTGCTTTTCTTGGTTTTCCTCCGCTCTAACTTCGCTTTTCTTGGTTATCTTCCGCTCTATCCCCAATTTACTTGGTTTTCCTCCGCTCTAACTCTGCTTTTCTTGGTTTTCCTCCGCTCTAACCCCGCTTTTCATGGTTTTCCTCCGCTCTAACCCCGCTTTTCTTGGTTTTCCTTTGCTCTATCTTCGCTTGTCTTGGTTTTCCTTTGCTCTAACCATGCTTTTCTTGGTTTTTCTCCACTCTAACCCCACTTTTCTTGGTTTTCCTCCGCTCTATCACCGCTTTTAGTGGTTTTCCTACGCTCTATCACCACTTTTCTCGGTTTTCCTCAGCTCTATCACCGCTTTTCCTGGTTTTCCTCCGCTCTAACCCAGCTTATCTTGGTTTTCCTCCGCTCTAACTTCGCTTTTCTTGGTTTTCCTTTGCTCTAACTCTGCTTTTCTTGGTTTTTCTCCGCTCTAACCCCGCTTTTCTTGGTTTTCCTCCACTCTATCACCGCTTTTAGTGGTTTTCCTACGCTCTAACACCACTTTTCTTGGTTTTCCTCCGCTCTATCACCGCTTTTCTTGGTTTTCCTCTGCTCTAACGCCACTTTTCTAGAATTTCCTCCGCTCTAACTTCACCTTTTGTTGGTTTTCCTCCACACTAACCCCGCTTTTCTTGGTTTTCCTCTGCACTAACCCCGCTTTTCTTGGTTTTCTCCACTCTAACCCAGCTTTTCATGGTTTTTCTCCACTCTACCCATACTTTTCTCGGATTTCTTCTGCTCTAACCGAGCTTTTCTTCGTTTTCTTCCTCTCTAAATTCTTTTTCTTGGTTTTCCTCCGATCTAACCCCACTTTTCTTGGTTTTCCTTTGTACTTATTCTGCTTTTCTTGTTTTTCCTCCGCTCTAACCCCGCATTTCTTGGTTTTCATCCGCTCTAACCCCACTTTTCTTGATTTTCCTACGTTCCAACCCCGCTTTTCTTGGTTTTCCTCCGCTCTAACCCCGCTTTTCTTGGTTTTCCTTTGCTCTAACCCTGCTTTTCTTGTTTTTTCTCTGCTCTAACCCTGCTTTTCTTGGTTTTACTCCGCTCTAACGCTGCTTTTCTTGGTTTTCCTCCGCTCTATCACCGCTTTTAGTGGTTTTCCTACGCTCTATCACCACTTTTCTTGGTTTTCCTCCGCTCTATCACCGCTTTTCTTGGCTTTCCTACGCTCTATCACCACTTTTCTTGGTTTTCCTCCGCTCTATCACCGCTTTTCTTGGCTTTCCTATGCTCTAACACCACTTTTCTTGGTTTACCTCTGCTCTATCACAGCTTTTCTTGGTTTTCCTCCGCTCTAACCCCGCTTTTCTTGGTTTTCCTTTGCTCTAAACCTGCTTTTCTTTGTTTTTCTCCGCTCTAACCCGGATTTTCCTGGTTTTCCTACCTTCTATCCTCGCTTATCTTTGTTTTTTTCTGCTCAAATGCCGTTTCTCTTGGTTTTCCTCCGCACTAACCCCGCTTTTCTTGGTTTTCTCCACTCTAATCCAGCTTTTCATGGTTTTCCACCGCACTAACACCTGTTTTCTTGGTTTTCATTTGCACTAACCCCGCTTGTTTGGTTTTTCTCCATTCTAACCGTGCTCTTCATGGTTTTTCTCATATTTCTGCTGCTCTAACCGCGCTTTTCTTCGTTTTCTTCCTCTCTAACTACTTTTTCTTGGTTTACCTCCACTCTAACCCCGTTTTTCTTGGTTTTCCTCAGCACTTATTCTGCTTTTCTTGGATTTCCTTCGCTCTAACTTTGCTTTACTTGGCTTTCCTTTGCTCTAACCCCGCTTTTCTTGGTTTTCCTCCCTTCTCCCCCCGCTTTTCTTGGTTTTTCTCCGCTCTAACCCCGATTTTCTTGGTTTTCCTCCGCTCTAACACCGTTTTTCTTGGTTTTCCTCTGCTCTAACCCCGCTTTTCTTGGTTTTCCTCCGCTCTAACACCGCTTTTCTTGGTTTTCCTCCGCTCTAACCCCGCTTTTCTTGGTTTTCCTCCACTCTAACCTAGCTTTTCTTGGTTTTTCTGCGCTCTAACCCCGCTTTTCTTGGTTTTTCTCTGCTCTAACCCCGTTTCTCTTGGTTTTCCTCTGCTCTAACATAGCTTTTCTTGGTTTTCCTCCGCTCTAACCCCGCTTTTCTTGGTTTTCCTCTGCACTAACCCCTCTTTTCTTGGTTTTCCTCCGTACTAACCCCGCTTTTCTTGGTTTTTCTCCACTCTAACCATGCTTTTCTCGGATTTCTGCTGCTCTAACCGCGCTTTTCTTCGTTTTCTTCCTCTCTAAATTCTTTTTCGTGGTTTTCCTCCGATCTAACCCCGCTTTTCTTGGTTTTCCTCCGTACTTATTCTGCTTTTCTTGGTTTTCCTCCGCTCTAACTTTGCTTTTCTTGGTTGTCTTCCGCTCTATCCCCACTTTCCTTGGTTTTCCTCCGCACTAACCCCGCTTTTCTTGGTTTTCCTCCGCTCTAACCCCGCTTTTCATGGTTTTCCTCCGCTCTAACCCCGCTTTTTTTGGTTTTCCTTTGCTCTATCTTCGCTTTTCTTGGTTTTCCTTTGCTCTAACCCTGCTTTTCTTGGTTTTCCTCCGCTCTAACCCCGCTTCTCTTGGTTTTCCTCCGCTCTAAAATAGCTTTTAGTGTTTTTCCTATGCTCTATAACCACTTTTCTTGGTTTTCCTCTGCTCTATCACCGCTTTTCTTGGTTTTCCTTCGCTCTAACCCCGCTTTTCTTGGTTTCCCTCCGCTCTAACCCCGCTTTTCTTGGTTTTCCTCCGCTCTAACTTCGCTTTTCTTGGTTTTCCTTTGCTCTAACCCTGCTTTTCTTGGTTTTTCTCCGCTCTAACCCCGCTTTTCTTGGTTTTCCTCCACTCTATCACCGCTTTTCTTGGTTTTCCTCCGCTCTAACCCCACTTTTCTAGGATTTCATCCGCTCTAACTTCACTTTTATTGGTTTTCCTCCTTTCTAACCCCGCTTTTCTTGCTTTTCCTTCAGCTCTAACCCCACTTTTCTAGGATTTCATCCGCTCTAACTTCACTTTTATTGGTTTTCCTCCTTTCTAACCCCGCTTTTCTTGCTTTTCCTCCGCACTAACCCCGCTTTTCTTGGTTTTCCTCCACTCTATCACCGCTTTTCTTGGTTTTCCTCCGCTCTAACCCCGCTTTTCTTGGTTTTCCTCCGCACTTATTCCGCTTTTCTTGGTTTTCCTTTGCTCTAATCCCGCTTTTCTTGGTTTTCCTTTGCTCTAACCCCACTTTTCTTGGTTTTCCTCCGCACTAACCCCGCTTTTCTTGGATTTCCTCCGCACTAACCCCTATTTCTTGGTTTTTCTCCACTCTAACCGAGCTTTTCATGGTTTTTCTCCGCACTTATTCTGCTTTTCTTGGTTTTCCTCCGCTCTAACTTCGCTTTTCTTGGTTTTCCTTTGCTCTTACCCCGGTTTACTTGGTTTTCCTCCGCTCTAACCCCGCTTTTCTTGGTTATCCTCTGCTCTAACCTTGCTTTTCTTGGTTTTACTCCGCACTAACCCCGCTTTTCTTGGTTTTCCTCCACCCTATCACCGCTTTTAGTGGGTTTCCTACGCTCTAACCCCGCTTTTCTTGGTTTTCCTCCGCTCTAACACCGTTTTTCTTGGTTTTCCTTTGCTCTAACCCCGCTGTTCTTGGTTTTCCTCCGCTCTAACCCCGCTTTTCTTGGTTTTCCTCCGCTCTAACCCCGCTTTTCTTGGTTTTCCTCCCTTCTATCTCCGGTTTTATTGGTTTTTCTGCGCTCTAACCCCGCTTTTCTTGGTTTTCCTCCGCACTAACCCTGCTTTTCTTGGTTTTTCTCCACTCTCACCATGCTTTTCTCGGATTTCTGCTACTCTAACCGCGCCGCTCTTCGTTTTCTTCCTCTCTAAATTCTTTTTCTTGGTTTTCCTCCGATCTAACCCCGCTTTTCTTTGTTTTCCTCCGTACTTATTCTGCTTTTCTTGGTTTTCCTCCGCTCTAACTTTGCTTTTCTTGGTTATCTTCCGCTCTATCCCCACTTTACGTGGTTTTCCTCCGCTCTAACCCCGCTTTTCTTGGTTTTCCTCCGCTCTAATCCCGCTTTTCATGGTTTTCCTCCGCTCTAACGCCGCTTTTCTTGGTTTTACTTTGCTCTATCTTCGCTTTTCTTGGTTTTCCTTTGCTCTAACCCTGCTTTTCTTGGATTTTCTCCGCTCTAACCCCGCTTTTCTTGGTTTTCCTCCGCTCTATCACCGCTTTTAGTGGTATTCCTACGCTCTATCACCACTTTTCTTGGTTTTCCTCCGCTTCATCACTGCTTTTCTTGGTTTTCCTCCGCTCTAACCCCGCTTTTCTTGGTTTTCCTCCGCTCTAACTTCGCTTTTCTTGGTTTTCCTTTGCTCTAACCCTGCTTTTCTTGGTTTTTCTCCGCCCTAACCCCGCTTTTCTTAGTTTTCCTCCACTCTATCACCGCTTTTAGTGGTTTTCCTACGCTCTAACCCCGCTTTTCTTGGTTTTCCACCGCAGAAACACCTCTTTTCTTGGTTTTCCTCCGCACTAACCCCGCTTTTTTGGTTTTTCTCCACTCTAACCGAGCTTTTCATGGTTTTTCTCCATTCTAACCATGCTTTTCTCATATTTCTGCTGCTCTAAGCGCGCTTTTCTTCGTTTTCTTCATCTCTAACTTCTTTTTCTTGGTTTTCCTCTGCTGTAACCCCGCTTTTCTTGGTTTTCCTCAGCACTTATTACGCTTTTCTTGGTTTTCCTCCCTTCTATCCCCGCTTTTCTTGGTTTTTCTCTGCTCTAACCCCGTTTCTCTTGGTTTTCCTGCGCTCTAACCCCGCTTTACTTGGTTTTCCTCCGCACTTATTCCGCTTTATTTGTTTTCCTCCGCTCTAATCCCGCTTTTCTTGGTTTTCCTTTGCTCTAACCCCACTTTTCTTGGTTTTCCTCCGCTCTAACCCCGCTTTTCTTGGTTTTCCTCCGCACTAACCCCTCTTTTCTTGGTTTTTCTCCACTCTAACCCAGCTTTTCATGGTTTTCCTTCGCACTTATTCTGCTTTTCTTGGTTTTCCTCCGCTTTAACTTCGCTTTTCTTGGTTTTCCTCCGCTCTAACCCCGCTTTACTTGGTTTTCCACCGCGCTAACCTCGCTTTTCTTGGTTTTCCTCCACCCTTTCACCGCTTTTAGTGGTTTACCTACGCTCTAACACAACTTTTCTTGGTTTTCCTCCGCACTAACCCCGCTTTTCTTGGATTTTCTCCTCTCTAACCCCGTTTTTCTTGGTTTTCCTCCGCTCTAATATAGCTTTTCTTGGTTTTCCTTTGCTCTAACCCCGCTTTTCTTGGTTTTCCTCTGCACTAACCCCTCTTTTCTTGGTTTTCCTCCGCACTAACCCCGCTTTTCTTGGATTTTCTCCTCTCTAACCCCGTTTTTCTTGGTTTTCCTCCGCTCTAATATAGCTTTTCTTGGTTTTCCTTTGCTCTAACCCCGCTTTTCTTGGTTTTCCTCTGCACTAACCCCTCTTTTCTTGGTTTTCCTCCGCACTAACCCCGCTTTTCTTGGTTTTTCTCCACTCGAACCATGCTTTTCTCGGATTTCTGCTGCTCTAGCCGCGCTTTTCTTCGTTTTCTTTTTCTCTAAATTCTTTTTCATGGTTTTCCTCCAATCTAACCCCGCTTTTCTTGGTTTTCCTCCGTACTTATTCTGCTTTTCTTGGTTTTCCTCCGCTCTAACTTCGCTTTTCTTGGTTATCTTCCGCTCTATCCCCAATTTACTTGGTTTTCCTCCACTCTAACTCTGCTTTTCTTGGTTTTCCTACGTTCTAACCCCGCTTTTCATGGTTTTCCTCCGCTCTAACCCCGCTTTTCTTGGTTTTCCTTTGCTCTATCTTCGCTTGTCTTGGTTTTCCTTTGCTCTAACCCTGCTTTTCTTGGTTTTTCTCCGCTCTAACCCCACTTTTCTTGGTTTTCCTCCGCTCTATCACCGCTTTTAGTGGTTTTCCTACGCTCTATCACCACTTTTCTCGGTTTTCCTCAGCTCTATCACCGCTTTTCCTGGTTTTCCTCCGCTCTAACCCAGCTTATCTTGGTTTTCCTCCGCTCTAACTTCGCTTTTCTTGGTTTTCCTTTGCTCTAACTCTGCTTTTCTTGGTTTTTCTCCGCTCTAACCCCGCTTTTCTTGGTTTTCCTCCACTCTATCACCGCTTTTAGTGGTTTTCCTACGCTCTAACACCACTTTTCTTGGTTTTCCTCCGCTCTATCACCGCTTTTCTTGGTTTTCCTCTGCTCTAACGCCACTTTTCTAGAATTTCCTCCGCTCTAACTTCACCTTTTGTTGGTTTTCCTCCGCACTAACCCCGCTTTTCTTGGTTTTCCTCTGCACTAACCCCGCTTTTCTTGGTTTTCTCCACTCTAACCCAGCTTTTCATGGTTTTTCTCCACTCTACCCATACTTTTCTCGGATTTCTTCTGCTCTAACCGAGCTTTTCTTCGTTTTCTTCCTCTCTAAATTCTTTTTCTTGGTTTTCCTCCGATCTAACCCCACTTTTCTTGGTTTTCCTTTGTACTTATTCTGCTTTTCTTGTTTTTCCTCCGCTCTAACTTCACTTTTCTTGGTTTTCCTCCACTCTAAGTCCGCTTTACTTGGTGTTCCTCCGCTCTAACCCCGCATTTCTTGGTTTTCATCCGCTCTAACCCCACTTTTCTTGGTTTTCCTACGTTCTAACCCCGCTTTTCTTGGTTTTCCTCCGCTCTAACCCCGCTTTTCTTGGTTTTCCTTTGCTCTAACCCTGCTTTTCTTGTTTTTTCTCTGCTCTAACCCTGCTTTTCTTGGTTTTACTCCGCTCTAACGCTGCTTTTCTTGGTTTTCCTCCGCTCTATCACCGCTTTTAGTGGTTTTCCTACGCTCTATCACCACTTTTCTTGGTTTTCCTCCGCTCTATCACCGCTTTTCTTGGCTTTCCTACGCTCTATCACCACTTTTCTTGGTTTTCCTCCGCTCTAACACCGCTTTTCTTGGCTTTCCTATGCTCTAACACCACTTTTCTTGGTTTACCTCCGCTCTATCACCGCTTTTCTTGGTTTTCCTCCGCTCTAACCCCGCTTTTCTTGGTTTTCCTTTGCTCTAAACCTGCTTTTCTTTGTTTTTCTCCGCTCTAACCCGGATTTTCCTGGTTTTCCTACCTTCTATCCTCGCTTATCTTTGTTTTTTTCTGCTCAAATGCCGTTTCTCTTGGTTTTCCTCCGCACTAACCCCGCTTTTCTTGGTTTTCTCCACTCTAATCCAGCTTTTCATGGTTTTCCACCGCACTAACACCTCTTTTCTTGGTTTTCATTTGCACTAACCCCGCTTGTTTGGTTTTTCTCCATTCTAACCGTGCTCTTCATGGTTTTTCTCATATTTCTGCTGCTCTAACCGCGCTTTTCTTCGTTTTCTTCCTCTCTAACTACTTTTTCTTGGTTTACCTCCGCTCTAACCCCGTTTTTCTTGGTTTTCCTCAGCACTTATTCTGCTTTTCTTGGATTTCCTTCGCTCTAACTTTGCTTTACTTGGCTTTCCTTTGCTCTAACCCCGCTTTTCTTGGTTTTCCTCCCTTCTCCCCCCGCTTTTCTTGGTTTTTCTCCGCTCTAACCCCGATTTTCTTGGTTTTCCTCCGCTCTAACACCGTTTTTCTTGGTTTTCCTCTGCTCTAACCCCGCTTTTCTTGGTTTTCCTCCGCTCTAACAGCGCTTTTCTTGGTTTTCCTCCGCTCTAACCCCGCTTTTCTTGGTTTTCCTCCACTCTAACCTAGCTTTTCTTGGTTTTTCTGCGCTCTAACCCCGCTTTTCTTGGTTTTTCTCTGCTCTAACCCCGTTTCTCTTGGTTTTCCTCTGCTCTAACATAGCTTTTCTTGGTTTTCCTCCGCTCTAACCCCGCTTTTCTTGGTTTTCCTCTGCACTAACCCCTCTTTTCTTGGTTTTCCTCCGCACTAACCCCGCTTTTCTTGGTTTTTCTCCACTCTAACCATGCTTTTCTCGGATTTCTGCTGCTCTAACCGCGCTTTTCTTCGTTTTCTTCCTCTCTAAATTCTTTTTCGTGGTTTTCCTCCGATCTAACCCCGCTTTTCCTGGTTTTCCTCCGTACTTATTCTGCTTTTCTTAGTTTTCCTCCGCTCTAACTTTGCTTTTCTTGGTTGTCTTCCGCTCTATCCCCACTTTCCTTGGTTTTCCTAAGCTCTAACCCCGCTTTTCTTGGTTTTCCTCCGCTCTAACCCCGCTTTTCATGGTTTTCCTCCGCTCTAACCCCGCTTTTTTTGGTTTTCCTTTGCTCTATCTTCGCTTTTCTTGGTTTTCCTTTGCTCTAACCCTGCTTTTCTTGGTTTTCCTCCGCTCTAACCCCGCTTCTCTTGGTTTTCCTCCGCTCTAAAATTGCTTTTAGTGTTTTTCCTACGCTCTATAACCACTTTTCTTGGTTTTCCTCTGCTCTATCACCGCTTTTCTTGGTTTACCTTCGCTCTAACCCCGCTTTTCTTGGTTTCCCTCCGCTCTAACCCCGCTTTTCTTGGTTTTCCTCCTTTCTAACCCCGCTTTTCTTGCTTTTCCTCCGCACTAACCCCGCTTTTCTTGGTTTTCTCCACTCTAACCCAGCTTTTCATGGTTTTTCTCCACTCTAACCATGCTTTTCTCGGATTTCTGCTGCTCTAACCGCGCTTTTCTTCGTTTTCTTCCTCTCTAAATTCTTTTTTTGGTTTTCCTCCGCACTAACCCCGCTTTTCTTGGTTTTCCTCCGCACTTACTCTGCTTTTCTTGGTTTTCCTCCACTCTAACCCCGCTTTACTTGGTTTTCCTCCGCTATAACCCCGCTTTTCTTGGTTTTCATCCGCTCTAACCCCGCTTTTCTTGGTTTTCCTCCGCTCTAACCCCACTTTTCTTGGTTTTCCTCCGCTCTAACCCCGCTTTTCTTGGTTTTCCTCCGCTCTAACCCCGCTTTTCTTGGTTTTCCTCCGCTCTATCTTCGCTTTTCTTGGTTTTCCTTTGCTCTAACCCTGCTTTTCTTGGTTTTTCTCCGCTCTAACCCCGCTTTTCTTGGTTTTCTTCCGCTCTATCACCACTTTTAGTGGTTTTCCTACGCTCTATCACCACTTTTCTTGGTTTTCCTCCGCTCTATCACCGCTTTTCTTGGTTTTCCTACGCTCTAACACCACTTTTCTTGGTTTACCTCCGCTCTATCACCGATTTTTTTGGTTTTCCTCCGCTTTAACCCCGCCTTTCTTGGTTTTCCTCCGCACTAACCCCGCTTTTCTTCTTTTTTCTCCGCTCTAACCCTTATTTTCTTGGTTTTCCTCCCTTCTATCCCCGTTTATCTTTGTTTTTCTCTGCTCCAACCCCGTTTCTCTTGGTTTTCCTCCGCTCTAACACCGCTTTTCTTGGTTTTCCTTTGCTCTAACCCCGCTTTTCTTGGTTTTTCTCCACTCTAACCATGCTTTTCTCGGATTTCTGCTGCTCTAACCGCGCTTTTCTTCGTTTTCTTCCTCTCTAAATTCTTTTTCGTGGTTTTCCTCCGATCTAACCCCGCTTTTCTTGGTTTTCCTCCGCACTAACCCCGCTTTTCTTGGTTTTCCTCTGCTCTAACTTTGCTTTTCTTGGTTGTCTTCCGCTCTATCCCCACTTTTCTTGGTTTTCCTCCGCTCTAACCCCGCTTTTCTTGGTTTTCCTCCGCTCTAACCCCGCTTTTCATGGTTTTCCTCCGCTCTAATTCCGCTTTTCTTGGTTTTCCTTTGCTCTATCTTCGCTTTTCTTGGTTTTTCTTTGCTCTAACCCTGCTTTTCTTGGTTTTCCTCCGCTCTAACCCCGCTTTTCTTGGTTTTCCTCCGCTCTATCACCGCTTTTAGTGGTTTTCCTACGCTCTATAACCACTTTTCTTGGTTTTCCTCTGCTCTATCACCGCTTTTCTTGGTTTTCCTTCGCTCTAACCCCGCTTTACTTGGTTTCCCTCCGCTCTAACCCCGCTTTTCTTGGTTTTCCTCCACTCTATCACCGCTTTTCTTGGTTTTCCTCCGCTCTAACCCCACTTTTCTAGGATTTCATCCGCTCTAACTTCACTTTTCTTGGTTTTCCTCCGCACTAACCCCGCTTTTCTTGGTTTTCCTCCGCACTAACCCCGCTTTTCTTGGTTTTCTCCACTCTAACCCAGCTTTTCATGGTTTTTCTCCACTCTAAACATGCTTTTCTCGGATTTCTGCTGCTCTAACCGCGCTTTTCTTCGTTTTCTTCCTCTCTAAATTCTTTTTCTTGGTTTTCCTCCGCACTAACCCCGCTTTTCTTGGTTTTCCTCCGCACTTATTCTGCTTTTCTTGGTTTTCCTCCGCTCTAACCCCGCTTTTCATGGTTTTCCTCCGCTCTAACCCCGCTTTTCTTGGTTTTCCTCCGCTATAACCCCGCTTTTCTTGGTTTTCCTCCGCTCTAACCCCACTTTTCTTGTTTTTCCTCCGCTCTAACCCCGCTTTTCTTGGTTTTCCTCCGCTCTAACCTCGCTTTTCTTGGTTTTCCTCCGCTCTATCTTCGCTTTTCTTGGTTTTCCTTTGCTCTAACCCTGCTTTTCTTGGTTTTTCTCCGCTCTAACCCTGCTTTTCTTGGTTTTCTTCCGCTCTATCACCACTTTTCTTGGTTTTCCTACGCTCTAACACCACTTTTCTTGGTTTACCTCCGCTCTATCACCGCTTTTTTTGGTTTTCCTCCGCTCTAACCCCGCTTTTCTTGGTTTTTCTTTGCTCTAACCCTGCTTTTCTTCTTTTTTCTCCGCTCTTACCCTTATTTTCTTGGTTTTCCTCCCTGCTATCCCCGTTTATCTTTGTTTTTCTCTGCTCCAACCCCGTTTCTCTTGGTTTTCCTCCGCTCTAACACTGCTTTTCTTGGTTTTCCTTTGCTCTAACCCCGCTTTTCTTGGTTTTCCACCGCACTAACACCTCTTTTCTTGGTTTTCATTTGCACTAACCCCGCTTGTTTGGTTTTTCTCCATTCTAACCGTGCTTTTCATGTTTTTTCTCCATTCTAACCATGCTTTTCTCATATTTCTGCTGCTCTAACCGCGCTTTTTTCGTTTTCTTCCTCTCCAACTTCTTTTTCTTGGTTTTCCTCCACTCTAACCCCGCTTTTCTTGGTTTTCCTCAGCATTTATTCCGCTTTTCTTGGATTTCCTCAGCTCTAACATTGCTTTTCTTGGTTTTCCTCCGCTCTAACCCCACTTTTCTTGGTTTTCCTCCCTTCTATCCCCGCTTATCTTTGTTTTTCTCCGCTCTAACCCCGCTTTTCTTGGTTTTCCTCCGCTCTAACACCGTTTTTCTAGGTTTTCCTTTGCTTTAACCCCGCTTTTCTTGGTTTTCCTCCGCTCTAACCCCGCTTTTCTTGGTTTTCCTCCGCTCTAACCCCGTTTATCTTGGTTTTCCTTTGCTCTAAAATAGCTTTTCTTTGTTTTCCTTTGCTCTAACCCCGCTTTTCTTGGTTTTCCTCTGCACTAACCCCTCTTTTTTTGGTTTTCCTCCGCTCTAACCCCACTTTTCTTGGTTTTCCTCCACTCTATCACCGCTTTTCTTGGTTTTCCTCCGCTCTAACCCCACTTTTCTAGGATTTCATCCGCTCTAACTTCACTTTTCTTGGTTTTCCTCCGCACTAACCCCGCTTTTCTTGGTTTTCCTCCGCACTAACCCCGCTTTTCTTGGTTTTCTCCACTCTAACCCAGCTTTTCATGGTTTTTCTCCACTCTAAACATGCTTTTCTCGGATTTCTGCTGCTCTAACCGCGCTTTTCTTCGTTTTCTTCCTCTCTAAATTCTTTTTTTGGTTTTCCTCCGCACTAACCCCGCTTTTCTTGGTTTTCCTCCGCACTTATTCTGCTTTTCTTGGTTTTCCTCCACTCTAACGCTTTTCTTGGTTTTCCTCCACTCTAACCCCGCTTTACTTGGTTTTCCTCCGCTCTAACCCCGCTTTTCTTGGTTTTCCTCCGCTCTAACAGCGCTTTTCTTGGTTTTCCTCCGCTCTAACCCCGCTTTTCTTGGTTTTCCTCCACTCTAACCTAGCTTTTCTTGGTTTTTCTGCGCTCTAACCCCGCTTTTCTTGGTTTTTCTCTGCTCTAACCCCGTTTCTCTTGGTTTTCCTCTGCTCTAACATAGCTTTTCTTGGTTTTCCTCCGCTCTAACCCCGCTTTTCTTGGTTTTCCTCTGCACTAACCCCTCTTTTCTTGGTTTTCCTCCGCACTAACCCCGCTTTTCTTGGTTTTTCTCCACTCTAACCATGCTTTTCTCGGATTTCTGCTGCTCTAACCGCGCTTTTCTTCGTTTTCTTCCTCTCTAAATTCTTTTTCGTGGTTTTCCTCCGATCTAACCCCGCTTTTCCTGGTTTTCCTCCGTACTTATTCTGCTTTTCTTGGTTTTCCTCCGCTCTAACTTTGCTTTTCTTGGTTGTCTTCCGCTCTATCCCCACTTTCCTTGGTTTTCCTCCGCTCTAACCCCACTTTTCTTGGTTTTCCTCCGCTCTAACCCCGCTTCTCTTGGTTTTCCTCCGCTCTAAAATAGCTTTTAGTGTTTTTCCTACGCTCTATAACCACTTTTCTTGGTTTTCCTCTGCTCTATCACCGCTTTTCTTGGTTTTCCTTCGCTCTAACCCCGCTTTTCTTGGTTTCCCTCCGCTCTAACCCCGCTTTTCTTGGTTTTCCTCCTTTCTAACCCCGCTTTTCTTGCTTTTCCTCCGCACTAACCCCGCTTTTCTTGGTTTTCTCCACTCTAACCCAGCTTTTCATGGTTTTTCTCCACTCTAACCATGCTTTTCTCGGATTTCTGCTGCTCTAACCGCGCTTTTCTTCGTTTTCTTCCTCTCTAAATTCTTTTTCTTGGTTTTCCTCCGATCTAACCCCGCTTTTCTTTGTTTTCCTCCGTACTTATTCTGCTTTTCTTGGTTTTCCTCCGCTCTAACTTTGCTTTTCTTGGTTATCTTCCGCTCTATCCCCACTTTACGTGGTTTTCCTCCGCTCTAACCCCGCTTTTCTTGGTTTTCCTCCGCTCTAATCCCGCTTTTCATGGTTTTCCTCCGCTCTAACGCCGCTTTTCTTGGTTTTACTTTGCTCTATCTTCGCTTTTCTTGGTTTTCCTTTGCTCTAACCCTGCTTTTCTTGGATTTTCTCCGCTCTAACCCCGCTTTTCTTGGTTTTCCTCCGCTCTATCACCGCTTTTAGTGGTATTCCTACGCTCTATCACCACTTTTCTTGGTTTTCCTCCGCTTCATCACTGCTTTTCTTGGTTTTCCTCCGCTCTAACCCCGCTTTTCTTGGTTTTCCTCCGCTCTAACTTCGCTTTTCTTGGTTTTCCTTTGCTCTAACCCTGCTTTTCTTGGTTTTTCTCCGCCCTAACCCCGCTTTTCTTAGTTTTCCTCCACTCTATCACCGCTTTTAGTGGTTTTCCTACGCTCTAACCCCGCTTTTCTTGGTTTTCCACCGCAGAAACACCTCTTTTCTTGGTTTTCCTCCGCACTAACCCCGCTTTTTTGGTTTTTCTCCACTCTAACCGAGCTTTTCATGGTTTTTCTCCATTCTAACCATGCTTTTCTCATATTTCTGCTGCTCTAAGCGCGCTTTTCTTCGTTTTCTTCATCTCTAACTTCTTTTTCTTGGTTTTCCTCTGCTGTAACCCCGCTTTTCTTGGTTTTCCTCAGCACTTATTACGCTTTTCTTGGTTTTCCTCCCTTCTATCCCCGCTTTTCTTGGTTTTTCTCTGCTCTAACCCCGTTTCTCTTGGTTTTCCTGCGCTCTAACCCCGCTTTACTTGGTTTTCCTCCGCACTTATTCCGCTTTATTTGTTTTCCTCCGCTCTAATCCCGCTTTTCTTGGTTTTCCTTTGCTCTAACCCCACTTTTCTTGGTTTTCCTCCGCTCTAACCCCGCTTTTCTTGGTTTTCCTCCGCACTAACCCCTCTTTTCTTGGTTTTTCTCCACTCTAACCCAGCTTTTCATGGTTTTCCTTCGCACTTATTCTGCTTTTCTTGGTTTTCCTCCGCTTTAACTTCGCTTTTCTTGGTTTTCCTCCGCTCTAACCCCGCTTTACTTGGTTTTCCACCGCGCTAACCTCGCTTTTCTTGGTTTTCCTCCACCCTTTCACCGCTTTTAGTGGTTTACCTACGCTCTAACACAACTTTTCTTGGTTTTCCTCCGCACTAACCCCGCTTTTCTTGGATTTTCTCCTCTCTAACCCCGTTTTTCTTGGTTTTCCTCCGCTCTAATATAGCTTTTCTTGGTTTTCCTTTGCTCTAACCCCGCTTTTCTTGGTTTTCCTCTGCACTAACCCCTCTTTTCTTGGTTTTCCTCCGCACTAACCCCGCTTTTCTTGGATTTTCTCCTCTCTAACCCCGTTTTTCTTGGTTTTCCTCCGCTCTAATATAGCTTTTCTTGGTTTTCCTTTGCTCTAACCCCGCTTTTCTTGGTTTTCCTCTGCACTAACCCCTCTTTTCTTGGTTTTCCTCCGCACTAACCCCGCTTTTCTTGGTTTTTCTCCACTCGAACCATGCTTTTCTCGGATTTCTGCTGCTCTAGCCGCGCTTTTCTTCGTTTTCTTTTTCTCTAAATTCTTTTTCATGGTTTTCCTCCAATCTAACCCCGCTTTTCTTGGTTTTCCTCCGTACTTATTCTGCTTTTCTTGGTTTTCCTCCGCTCTAACTTCGCTTTTCTTGGTTATCTTCCGCTCTATCCCCAATTTACTTGGTTTTCCTCCACTCTAACTCTGCTTTTCTTGGTTTTCCTACGTTCTAACCCCGCTTTTCATGGTTTTCCTCCGCTCTAACCCCGCTTTTCTTGGTTTTCCTTTGCTCTATCTTCGCTTGTCTTGGTTTTCCTTTGCTCTAACCCTGCTTTTCTTGGTTTTTCTCCGCTCTAACCCCACTTTTCTTGGTTTTCCTCCGCTCTATCACCGCTTTTAGTGGTTTTCCTACGCTCTATCACCACTTTTCTCGGTTTTCCTCAGCTCTATCACCGCTTTTCCTGGTTTTCCTCCGCTCTAACCCAGCTTATCTTGGTTTTCCTCCGCTCTAACTTCGCTTTTCTTGGTTTTCCTTTGCTCTAACTCTGCTTTTCTTGGTTTTTCTCCGCTCTAACCCCGCTTTTCTTGGTTTTCCTCCACTCTATCACCGCTTTTAGTGGTTTTCCTACGCTCTAACACCACTTTTCTTGGTTTTCCTCCGCTCTATCACCGCTTTTCTTGGTTTTCCTCTGCTCTAACGCCACTTTTCTAGAATTTCCTCCGCTCTAACTTCACCTTTTGTTGGTTTTCCTCCGCACTAACCCCGCTTTTCTTGGTTTTCCTCTGCACTAACCCCGCTTTTCTTGGTTTTCTCCACTCTAACCCAGCTTTTCATGGTTTTTCTCCACTCTACCCATACTTTTCTCGGATTTCTTCTGCTCTAACCGAGCTTTTCTTCGTTTTCTTCCTCTCTAAATTCTTTTTCTTGGTTTTCCTCCGATCTAACCCCACTTTTCTTGGTTTTCCTTTGTACTTATTCTGCTTTTCTTGTTTTTCCTCCGCTCTAACTTCACTTTTCTTGGTTTTCCTCCACTCTAAGTCCGCTTTACTTGGTGTTCCTCCGCTCTAACCCCGCATTTCTTGGTTTTCATCCGCTCTAACCCCACTTTTCTTGGTTTTCCTACGTTCTAACCCCGCTTTTCTTGGTTTTCCTCCGCTCTAACCCCGCTTTTCTTGGTTTTCCTTTGCTCTAACCCTGCTTTTCTTGTTTTTTCTCTGCTCTAACCCTGCTTTTCTTGGTTTTACTCCGCTCTAACGCTGCTTTTCTTGGTTTTCCTCCGCTCTATCACCGCTTTTAGTGGTTTTCCTACGCTCTATCACCACTTTTCTTGGTTTTCCTCCGCTCTATCACCGCTTTTCTTGGCTTTCCTACGCTCTATCACCACTTTTCTTGGTTTTCCTCCGCTCTAACACCGCTTTTCTTGGCTTTCCTATGCTCTAACACCACTTTTCTTGGTTTACCTCCGCTCTATCACCGCTTTTCTTGGTTTTCCTCCGCTCTAACCCCGCTTTTCTTGGTTTTCCTTTGCTCTAAACCTGCTTTTCTTTGTTTTTCTCCGCTCTAACCCGGATTTTCCTGGTTTTCCTACCTTCTATCCTCGCTTATCTTTGTTTTTTTCTGCTCAAATGCCGTTTCTCTTGGTTTTCCTCCGCACTAACCCCGCTTTTCTTGGTTTTCTCCACTCTAATCCAGCTTTTCATGGTTTTCCACCGCACTAACACCTCTTTTCTTGGTTTTCATTTGCACTAACCCCGCTTGTTTGGTTTTTCTCCATTCTAACCGTGCTCTTCATGGTTTTTCTCATATTTCTGCTGCTCTAACCGCGCTTTTCTTCGTTTTCTTCCTCTCTAACTACTTTTTCTTGGTTTACCTCCGCTCTAACCCCGTTTTTCTTGGTTTTCCTCAGCACTTATTCTGCTTTTCTTGGATTTCCTTCGCTCTAACTTTGCTTTACTTGGCTTTCCTTTGCTCTAACCCCGCTTTTCTTGGTTTTCCTCCCTTCTCCCCCCGCTTTTCTTGGTTTTTCTCCGCTCTAACCCCGATTTTCTTGGTTTTCCTCCGCTCTAACACCGTTTTTCTTGGTTTTCCTCTGCTCTAACCCCGCTTTTCTTGGTTTTCCTCCGCTCTAACAGCGCTTTTCTTGGTTTTCCTCCGCTCTAACCCCGCTTTTCTTGGTTTTCCTCCACTCTAACCTAGCTTTTCTTGGTTTTTCTGCGCTCTAACCCCGCTTTTCTTGGTTTTTCTCTGCTCTAACCCCGTTTCTCTTGGTTTTCCTCTGCTCTAACATAGCTTTTCTTGGTTTTCCTCCGCTCTAACCCCGCTTTTCTTGGTTTTCCTCTGCACTAACCCCTCTTTTCTTGGTTTTCCTCCGCACTAACCCCGCTTTTCTTGGTTTTTCTCCACTCTAACCATGCTTTTCTCGGATTTCTGCTGCTCTAACCGCGCTTTTCTTCGTTTTCTTCCTCTCTAAATTCTTTTTCGTGGTTTTCCTCCGATCTAACCCCGCTTTTCCTGGTTTTCCTCCGTACTTATTCTGCTTTTCTTAGTTTTCCTCCGCTCTAACTTTGCTTTTCTTGGTTGTCTTCCGCTCTATCCCCACTTTCCTTGGTTTTCCTAAGCTCTAACCCCGCTTTTCTTGGTTTTCCTCCGCTCTAACCCCGCTTTTCATGGTTTTCCTCCGCTCTAACCCCGCTTTTTTTGGTTTTCCTTTGCTCTATCTTCGCTTTTCTTGGTTTTCCTTTGCTCTAACCCTGCTTTTCTTGGTTTTCCTCCGCTCTAACCCCGCTTCTCTTGGTTTTCCTCCGCTCTAAAATTGCTTTTAGTGTTTTTCCTACGCTCTATAACCACTTTTCTTGGTTTTCCTCTGCTCTATCACCGCTTTTCTTGGTTTACCTTCGCTCTAACCCCGCTTTTCTTGGTTTCCCTCCGCTCTAACCCCGCTTTTCTTGGTTTTCCTCCTTTCTAACCCCGCTTTTCTTGCTTTTCCTCCGCACTAACCCCGCTTTTCTTGGTTTTCTCCACTCTAACCCAGCTTTTCATGGTTTTTCTCCACTCTAACCATGCTTTTCTCGGATTTCTGCTGCTCTAACCGCGCTTTTCTTCGTTTTCTTCCTCTCTAAATTCTTTTTTTGGTTTTCCTCCGCACTAACCCCGCTTTTCTTGGTTTTCCTCCGCACTTACTCTGCTTTTCTTGGTTTTCCTCCACTCTAACCCCGCTTTACTTGGTTTTCCTCCGCTATAACCCCGCTTTTCTTGGTTTTCATCCGCTCTAACCCCGCTTTTCTTGGTTTTCCTCCGCTCTAACCCCACTTTTCTTGGTTTTCCTCCGCTCTAACCCCGCTTTTCTTGGTTTTCCTCCGCTCTAACCTCGCTTTTCTTGGTTTTCCTCCGCTCTATCTTCGCTTTTCTTGGTTTTCCTTTGCTCTAACCCTGCTTTTCTTGGTTTTTCTCCGCTCTAACCCCGCTTTTCTTGGTTTTCTTCCGCTCTATCACCACTTTTAGTGGTTTTCCTACGCTCTATCACCACTTTTCTTGGTTTTCCTCCGCTCTATCACCGCTTTTCTTGGTTTTCCTACGCTCTAACACCACTTTTCTTGGTTTACCTCCGCTCTATCACCGATTTTTTTGGTTTTCCTCCGCTTTAACCCCGCCTTTCTTGGTTTTCCTCCGCACTAACCCCGCTTTTCTTCTTTTTTCTCCGCTCTAACCCTTATTTTCTTGGTTTTCCTCCCTTCTATCCCCGTTTATCTTTGTTTTTCTCTGCTCCAACCCCGTTTCTCTTGGTTTTCCTCCGCTCTAACACCGCTTTTCTTGGTTTTCCTTTGCTCTAACCCCGCTTTTCTTGGTTTTTCTCCACTCTAACCATGCTTTTCTCGGATTTCTGCTGCTCTAACCGCGCTTTTCTTCGTTTTCTTCCTCTCTAAATTCTTTTTCGTGGTTTTCCTCCGATCTAACCCCGCTTTTCTTGGTTTTCCTCCGCACTAACCCCGCTTTTCTTGGTTTTCCTCTGCTCTAACTTTGCTTTTCTTGGTTGTCTTCCGCTCTATCCCCACTTTTCTTGGTTTTCCTCCGCTCTAACCCCGCTTTTCTTGGTTTTCCTCCGCTCTAACCCCGCTTTTCATGGTTTTCCTCCGCTCTAATTCCGCTTTTCTTGGTTTTCCTTTGCTCTATCTTCGCTTTTCTTGGTTTTTCTTTGCTCTAACCCTGCTTTTCTTGGTTTTCCTCCGCTCTAACCCCGCTTTTCTTGGTTTTCCTCCGCTCTATCACCGCTTTTAGTGGTTTTCCTACGCTCTATAACCACTTTTCTTGGTTTTCCTCTGCTCTATCACCGCTTTTCTTGGTTTTCCTTCGCTCTAACCCCGCTTTACTTGGTTTCCCTCCGCTCTAACCCCGCTTTTCTTGGTTTTCCTCCACTCTATCACCGCTTTTCTTGGTTTTCCTCCGCTCTAACCCCACTTTTCTAGGATTTCATCCGCTCTAACTTCACTTTTCTTGGTTTTCCTCCGCACTAACCCCGCTTTTCTTGGTTTTCCTCCGCACTAACCCCGCTTTTCTTGGTTTTCTCCACTCTAACCCAGCTTTTCATGGTTTTTCTCCACTCTAAACATGCTTTTCTCGGATTTCTGCTGCTCTAACCGCGCTTTTCTTCGTTTTCTTCCTCTCTAAATTCTTTTTCTTGGTTTTCCTCCGCACTAACCCCGCTTTTCTTGGTTTTCCTCCGCACTTATTCTGCTTTTCTTGGTTTTCCTCCGCTCTAACCCCGCTTTTCATGGTTTTCCTCCGCTCTAACCCCGCTTTTCTTGGTTTTCCTCCGCTATAACCCCGCTTTTCTTGGTTTTCCTCCGCTCTAACCCCACTTTTCTTGTTTTTCCTCCGCTCTAACCCCGCTTTTCTTGGTTTTCCTCCGCTCTAACCTCGCTTTTCTTGGTTTTCCTCCGCTCTATCTTCGCTTTTCTTGGTTTTCCTTTGCTCTAACCCTGCTTTTCTTGGTTTTTCTCCGCTCTAACCCTGCTTTTCTTGGTTTTCTTCCGCTCTATCACCACTTTTCTTGGTTTTCCTACGCTCTAACACCACTTTTCTTGGTTTACCTCCGCTCTATCACCGCTTTTTTTGGTTTTCCTCCGCTCTAACCCCGCTTTTCTTGGTTTTTCTTTGCTCTAACCCTGCTTTTCTTCTTTTTTCTCCGCTCTTACCCTTATTTTCTTGGTTTTCCTCCCTGCTATCCCCGTTTATCTTTGTTTTTCTCTGCTCCAACCCCGTTTCTCTTGGTTTTCCTCCGCTCTAACACTGCTTTTCTTGGTTTTCCTTTGCTCTAACCCCGCTTTTCTTGGTTTTCCACCGCACTAACACCTCTTTTCTTGGTTTTCATTTGCACTAACCCCGCTTGTTTGGTTTTTCTCCATTCTAACCGTGCTTTTCATGTTTTTTCTCCATTCTAACCATGCTTTTCTCATATTTCTGCTGCTCTAACCGCGCTTTTTTCGTTTTCTTCCTCTCCAACTTCTTTTTCTTGGTTTTCCTCCACTCTAACCCCGCTTTTCTTGGTTTTCCTCAGCATTTATTCCGCTTTTCTTGGATTTCCTCAGCTCTAACATTGCTTTTCTTGGTTTTCCTCCGCTCTAACCCCACTTTTCTTGGTTTTCCTCCCTTCTATCCCCGCTTATCTTTGTTTTTCTCCGCTCTAACCCCGCTTTTCTTGGTTTTCCTCCGCTCTAACACCGTTTTTCTAGGTTTTCCTTTGCTTTAACCCCGCTTTTCTTGGTTTTCCTCCGCTCTAACCCCGCTTTTCTTGGTTTTCCTCCGCTCTAACCCCGTTTATCTTGGTTTTCCTTTGCTCTAAAATAGCTTTTCTTTGTTTTCCTTTGCTCTAACCCCGCTTTTCTTGGTTTTCCTCTGCACTAACCCCTCTTTTTTTGGTTTTCCTCCGCTCTAACCCCACTTTTCTTGGTTTTCCTCCACTCTATCACCGCTTTTCTTGGTTTTCCTCCGCTCTAACCCCACTTTTCTAGGATTTCATCCGCTCTAACTTCACTTTTCTTGGTTTTCCTCCGCACTAACCCCGCTTTTCTTGGTTTTCCTCCGCACTAACCCCGCTTTTCTTGGTTTTCTCCACTCTAACCCAGCTTTTCATGGTTTTTCTCCACTCTAAACATGCTTTTCTCGGATTTCTGCTGCTCTAACCGCGCTTTTCTTCGTTTTCTTCCTCTCTAAATTCTTTTTTTGGTTTTCCTCCGCACTAACCCCGCTTTTCTTGGTTTTCCTCCGCACTTATTCTGCTTTTCTTGGTTTTCCTCCACTCTAACGCTTTTCTTGGTTTTCCTCCACTCTAACCCCGCTTTACTTGGTTTTCCTCCGCTCTAACCCCGCTTTTCTTGGTTTTCCTCCGCTCTAACAGCGCTTTTCTTGGTTTTCCTCCGCTCTAACCCCGCTTTTCTTGGTTTTCCTCCACTCTAACCTAGCTTTTCTTGGTTTTTCTGCGCTCTAACCCCGCTTTTCTTGGTTTTTCTCTGCTCTAACCCCGTTTCTCTTGGTTTTCCTCTGCTCTAACATAGCTTTTCTTGGTTTTCCTCCGCTCTAACCCCGCTTTTCTTGGTTTTCCTCTGCACTAACCCCTCTTTTCTTGGTTTTCCTCCGCACTAACCCCGCTTTTCTTGGTTTTTCTCCACTCTAACCATGCTTTTCTCGGATTTCTGCTGCTCTAACCGCGCTTTTCTTCGTTTTCTTCCTCTCTAAATTCTTTTTCGTGGTTTTCCTCCGATCTAACCCCGCTTTTCCTGGTTTTCCTCCGTACTTATTCTGCTTTTCTTGGTTTTCCTCCGCTCTAACTTTGCTTTTCTTGGTTGTCTTCCGCTCTATCCCCACTTTCCTTGGTTTTCCTCCGCTCTAACCCCACTTTTCTTGGTTTTCCTCCGCTCTAACCCCGCTTTTCATGGTTTTCCTCCGCTCTAACCCCGCTTTTTTTGGTTTTCCTTTGCTCTATCTTCGTTTTTCTTGGTTTTCCTTTGCTCTAACCCTGCTTTTCTTGGTTTTCCTCCGCTCTAACCCCGCTTCTCTTGGTTTTCCTCCGCTCTAAAATAGCTTTTAGTGTTTTTCCTACGCTCTATAACCACTTTTCTTGGTTTTCCTCTGCTCTATCACCGCTTTTCTTGGTTTTCCTTCGCTCTAACCCCGCTTTTCTTGGTTTCCCTCCGCTCTAACCCCGCTTTTCTTGGTTTTCCTCCTTTCTAACCCCGCTTTTCTTGCTTTTCCTCCGCACTAACCCCGCTTTTCTTGGTTTTCTCCACTCTAACCCAGCTTTTCATGGTTTTTCTCCACTCTAACCATGCTTTTCTCGGATTTCTGCTGCTCTAACCGCGCTTTTCTTCGTTTTCTTCCTCTCTAAATTCTTTTTCTTGGTTTTCCTCCGCACTAACCCCGCTTTTCTTGGTTTTCCTCCGCACTTATTCTGCTTTTCTTGGTTTTCCTCCGCTCTAACCCCGCTTTTCTTGGTTTTCCTCCACTCTAACCCCGCTTTACTTGGTTTTCCTCCGCTATAACCCCGCTTTTCTTGGTTTTGCTCCGCTCTAACCCCACTTTTCTTGGTTTTCCTCCGCTCTAACCCCGCTTTTCTTGGTTTTCCTCCGCTCTAACCTCGCTTTTCTTGGTTTTCCTCCGCTCTATCTTCGCTGTTCTTGGTTTTCCTTTGCTCTAACCCTGCTTTTCTTGGTTTTTCTCCGCTCTAACCCCGCTTTTCTTGGTTTTCTTCCGCTCTATCACCACTTTTAGTGGTTTTCCTACGCTCTATCACCACTTTTCTTGGTTTTCCTCCGCTCTAACCCCGCTTTTCATGGTTTTCCTCCGCTCTAACCCCGCTTTTCTTGGTTTTCCTTTGCTCTATCTTCGCTTTTCTTGGTTTTCCTTTGCTCTAACCCTGCTTTTCTTTGTTTTCCTCCGCTCTAACCCCGCTTCTCTTGGTTTTCCTCCGCTCTATCACCGCTTTTAGTGGTTTTCCTACGCTCTATAACCAATTTTCTTGGTTTTCCTCTGCTCTATGACCGCTTTTCTTAGTTTTCCTTCGCTCTAACCCCGCTTTTCTTGGTTTCCCTCCGCTCTAACCCCGCTTTTCTTGGTTTTCCTCCGCTCTAACTTCGCTTTTCTTGGTTTTCCTTTGCTCTAACCCCGCTTTTCTTGGTTTTCCTCCACTCTATCACCGCTTTTCTTGGTTTTCCTCCGCTCTAACCCCACTTTTCTAGGATTTCATCCGCTCTAACTTCACTTTTATTGGTTTTCCTCCTTTCTAACCCCGCTTTTCTTGGTTTTCCTCCGCACTAACCCCGCTTTTCTTGGTTTTCTCCACTCTAACCCAGCTTTTCATGGTTTTTCTCCACTCTAACCATGCTTTTCTCGGATTTCTGCTGCTCTAACCGCGCTTTTCTTCGTTTTCTTCCTCTCTAAATTCTTTTTTTGGTTTTCCTCCGCACTAACCCCGCTTTTCTTGGTTTTCCTCTGCACTTATTCTGCTTTTCTTGGTTTTCCTCCACTCTAACCCCGCTTTTCTTGGTTTTCCTCCACTCTAACCCCGCTTTACTTGGTTTTCCTCCGCTCTAACCCCACTTTTCTTGGTTTTCCTCCGCTCTAACCCCGCTTTTCTTGGTTTTCCTCCGCTCTAACCCCGCTTTTCTTGGTTTTCCTCCGCTCTATCTTCGCTTTTCTTGGTTTTCCTTTGCTCTAACCCTGCTTTTCTTGGTTTTTCTCCGCTCTAACCCCGCTTTTCTTGGTTTTCTTCCGCTCTATCACCACTTTTAGTGGTTTTCCTACGCTCTATCACCACTTTTCTTGGTTTTCCTCTGCTCTATCACCGCTTTTCTTGGTTTTCCTACGCTCTAACACCACTTTTCTTGGTTTACCTCCGCTCTATCACCGATTTTTTTGGTTTTCCTCCGCTTTAACCCCGCCTTTCTTGGTTTTCCTCCGCACTAACCCCGCTTTTCTTCTTTTTTCTCCGCTCTAACCCTTATTTTCTTGGTTTTCCTCCCTTCTATCCCCGTTTATCTTTGTTTTTCTCTGCTCCAACCCCGTTTCTCTTGGTTTTCCTCCGCTCTAACACCGCTTTTCTTGGTTTTCCTTTGCTCTAACCCCGCTTTTCTTGGTTTTTCTCCACTCTAACCATGCTTTTCTCGGATTTCTGCTGCTCTAACCGCGCTTTTCTTCATTTTCTTCCTCTCTAAATTCTTTTTCGTGGTTTTCCTCTGATCTAACCCCGCTTTTCTTGGTTTTCCTCCGCACTAACCCCGCTTTTCTTGGTTTTCCTCTGCTCTAACTTTGCTTTTCTTGGTTGTCTTCCGCTCTATCCCCACTTTTCTTGGTTTTCCTCCGCTCTAACCCCGCTTTTCTTGGTTTTCCTCCGCTCTAACCCCGCTTTTCATGGTTTTCCTCCGCTCTAATTCCGCTTTTCTTGGTTTTCCTTTGCTCTATCTTCGCTTTTCTTGGTTTTTCTTTGCTCTAACCCTGCTTTTCTTGGTTTTCCTCCGCTCTAACCCCGCTTTTCTTTGTTTTCCTCCGCTCTATCACCGCTTTTAGTGGTTTTCCTACGCTCTATAACCACTTTTCTTGGTTTTCCTCTGCTCTATCACCGCTTTTCTTGGTTTTCCTTCGCTCTAACCCCGCTTTACTTGGTTTCCCTCCGCTCTAGCCCCGCTTTTCTTGGTTTTCCTCCACTCTATCACCGCTTTTCTTGGTTTTCCTCCGCTCTAACCCCACTTTTCTAGGATTTCATCCGCTCTAACTTCACTTTTCTTGGTTTTCCTCCGCACTAACCCCGCTTTTCTTGGTTTTCCTCCGCACTAACCCCGCTTTTCTTGGTTTTCTCCACTCTAACCCAGCTTTTCATGGTTTTTCTCCACTCTAAACATGCTTTTCTCCGATTTCTGCTGCTCTAACCGCGCTTTTCTTCGTTTTCTTCCTCTCTAAATTCTTTTTCTTGGTTTTCCTCCGCACTAACCCCGCTTTTCTTGGTTTTCCTCCGCACTTATTCTGCTTTTCTTGGTTTTCCTCCTCTCTAACCCCGCTTTTCATGGTTTTCCTCCGCTCTAACCTCGCTTTTCTTGGTTTTCCTCCGCTATAACCCCGCTTTTCTTGGTTTTCCTCCGCTCTAACCCCACTTTTCTTGGTTTTCCTCCGCTCTAACCCCGCTTTTCTTGGTTTTCCTCCGCTCTAACCTCGCTTTTCTTGGTTTTCCTCCGCTCTATCTTCGCTTTTCTTGGTTTTCCTTTGCTCTAACCCTGCTTTTCTTGGTTTTTCTCCGCTCTAACCCTGCTTTTCTTGGTTTTCTTCCGCTCTATCACCACTTTTCTTGGTTTTCCTACGCTCTAACACCACTTTTCTTGGTTTACCTCCGCTCTATCACAGCTTTTCTTTGTTTTCCTCCGCTCTAACCCCGCTTTTCTTGGTTTTTCTTTGCTCTAACCCTGCTTTTCTTCTTTTTTCTCCGCTCTTACCCTTATTTTCTTGGTTTTCCTCCCTGCTATCCCCGTTTATCTTTGTTTTTCTCTGCTCCAACCCCGTTTCTCTTGGTTTTCCTCCGCTCTAACACCGCTTTTCTTGGTTTTCCTTTGCTCTAACCCCGCTTTTCTTGGTTTTCCACCGCACTAACACCTCTTTTCTTGGTTTTCATTTGCACTAACCCCGCTTGTTTGGTTTTTCTCCATTCTAACCGTGCTTTTCATGTTTTTTCTCCACTCTAACCATGCTTTTCTCATATTTCTGCTGCTCTAACCGCGCTTTTCTTCGTTTTCTTCCTCTCCAACTTCTTTTTCTTGGTTTTCCTCCACTCTAACCCCGCTTTTCTTGGTTTTCCTCAGCATTTATTCCGCTTTTCTTGGATTTCCTCAGCTCTAACTTTGCTTTTCTTGGTTTTCCTCCGCTCTAACCCCACTTTTCTTGGTTTTCCTCCCTTCTATCCCCGCTTATCTTTGTTTTTCTCCGCTCTAACTTCGCTTTTCTTGGTTTTCCTCCGCTCTAACACCGTTTTTCTAGGTTTTCCTTTGCTTTAACCCCGCTTTTCTTGGTTTTCCTCCCTTCTATCCCCGCTTTTCTTGGTTTTTCTCCGCTCTAACCCCGTTTATCTTGGTTTTCCTTTGCTCTAAAATAGCTTTTCTTTGTTTTCCTTTGCTCTAACCCCGCTTTTCTTGGTTTTCCTCTGCACTAACCCCTCTTTTTTTGGTTTTCCTCCGCTCTAACCCCACTTTTCTTGGTTTTCCTCCACTCTATCACCGCTTTTCTTGGTTTTCCTCCGCTCTAACCCCACTTTTCTAGGATTTCATCCGCTCTAACTTCACTTTTCTTGGTTTTCCTCCTTTCTAACCCCGCTTTTCTTGGTTTTCCTCCGCACTAACCCCGCTTTTCTTGGTTTTCTCCACTCTAACCCAGCTTTTCATGGTTTTTCTCCACTCTAAACATGCTTTTCTCGGATTTCTGCTGCTCTAACCGCGCTTTTCTTCGTTTTCTTCCTCTCTAAATTCTTTTTCGTGGTTTTCCACCGATCTAACCCCGCTTTTCTTGGTTTTCCTCCGCACTTATTCTGCTTTTCTTGGTTTTCCTCCGCTCTAACCCCGCTTTTCTTGGTTTTCCTCTGCTCTAACCCCGCTTTTCTTGGTTTTCCTCCGCTATAAGCCCGCTTTTTTTGGTTTTCCTCCGCTCTAACCCCACTTTTCTTGGTTTTCCTCCGCTCTAACCCCGCTTTTCTTGGTTTTCCTCCGCTCTAACCTCGCTTTTCTTGGTTTTCCTCCGCTCTATCTTCGCTTTTCTTGGTTTTCCTTTGCTCTTACCCTGCTTTTCTTGGTTTTTCTCCGCTCTAACCCTGCTTTTCTTGGTTTTCCTCCGCTCTATCACCACTTTTCTTGGTTTTCCTACGCTCTAACACCACTTTTCTTGGTTTACCTCCGCTCTATCACCGCTTTTCTTGGTTTTCCTCCGCTCTAACCCCGCTTTTCTTGGTTTTCCTTTGCTCTAACCCTGCTTTTCTTCTTTTTTCTCCGCTCTTACCCTTATTTTCTTGGTTTTCCTCCCTGCTATCCCCGTTTATCTTTGTTTTTCTCTGCTCCAACCCCGTTTCTCTTGGTTTTCCTCCGCTCTAACACCGCTTTTCTTGGTTTTCCTTTGCTCTAACCCCGCTTTTCTTGGTTTTCCACCGCACTAACACCTCTTTTCTTGGTTTTCATTTGCACTAACCCCGCTTGTTTGGTTTTTCTCCATTCTAACCGTGCTTTTCATTTTTTTTCTCCACTCTAACCACGCTTTTCTCATATTTCTGCTGCTCTAACCGCGCTTTTCTTCGTTTTCTTCCTCTCTAACTTCTTTTTCTTGGTTTTCCTCCGCTCTAACACCGTTTTTCTAGGTTTTCCTTTGCTTTAACCTTGCTTTTCTTGGTTTTCCTCAGCTCTAACTTTGCTTTTCTTGGTTTTCCTCCGCTCTAACCCCGCTTTTCTTGGTTTTCCTCCCTTCTATCCCCGCTTTTCTTGGTTTTTCTCCGCTCTAACCCCGTTTATCTTGGTTTTCCTTTGCTCTAAAATAGCTTTTCTTGGTTTTCCTTTGCTCTAACCCCGCTTTTCTTGGTTTTCCTCTGCACTAACCCCTCTTTTTTTGGTTTTCCTCCGCACTAACCCTGCTTTTCTTGGTTTTTCTCCGCTCTAACCATGCTTTTCTCGGATTTCTGCTGCTCTAACCGCGCTTTTCTTCGTTTTCTTCCTCTCTAAATTCTTTTTCTTGGTTTTCCTCCGATCTAACCCCGCTTTTCTTGCTTTTCCTCCGTACTTATTCTGCTTTTCTTGGTTTTCCACCTCTCTAACTTTGCTTTTCTTGGTTATCTTCCGCTCTATCCCCACTTTACGTGGTTTTCCTCCGCTCTAACCCCGCTTTTCTTGGTTTTCCTCCGCTCTAACCCCGCTTTTCTTGGTTTTCCTTTGCTTTATCTTCGCTTTTCTTGGTTTTTTCTTTGCTCTAACCCTGCTTTTCTTGTATTTTCTCCGCTCTAACCCCGCTTTTCTTGGTTTTCCTCCGCTCTATCACCGCTTTTAGTGGTTTTCCTACGCTCTATCACCACTTTTCTTGGTTTTCCTCTGCTTCATCACCGCTTTTTTTGGTTTTCCTGCGCTCTAACCCCGCTTTTCTTGGTTTTCCTCCGCTCTAACCTCGCTTTTCTTGGTTTTCCTCCGCTCTAACTTCGCTTTTCTTGGTTTTCCTTTGCTCTAACCCTGCTTTTCTTGGTTTTTCTCCGCCCTAACCCCGCTTTTCTTAGTTTTCCTCCAATCTATCACCGCTTTTAGTGGTTTTCCTACGCTCAAACCCCGCTTTTCTTGGTTTTCCATTGCACTAACACCTCTTTTCTTGGTTTTCCTCCGCACTAACCCCGCTTTTTCGGTTTTTCTCCACTCTAACCGAGCTTTTCATGGTTTTTCTCCACTCTAACCATGCTTTTCTCATATTTCTGCTGCTCTAACCGCGCTTTTCTTCGTTTTCTTCATCTCTAACTCCTTTTTCTTGGTTTTCCTCTGCTGTAACCCCCGCTTTTCTTGGTTTTCCTCAGCACTTATTACGCTTTTCTTGGTTATCTTCCGCTCTATCCCCACTTTACGTGGTTTTCCTCCGCTCTAACCCCACTTTTCTTGGTTTTCCTCCGCTCTAATCCCGCTTTTCATGGTTTTCCTCCGCTCTAACCCCGCTTTTCTTGGTTTTCCTTTGCTCTATCTTCGCTTTTCTTGGTTTAACTTTGCTCTAACCCTGCTTTTCTTGGATTTTCTCCGCTCTAACCCCGCTTTTCTTGGTTTTCCTCCGCTCTATCACCGCTTTTAGTGGTATTCCTACGCTCTATCACCACTTTTCTTGGTTTTCCTCCGCTTCATCACTGCTTTTCTTGGTTTTCCTCCCTTCTATCCCCGCTTTTCTTGGTTTTTCTCCGCTCTAACCCCGTTTCTCTTGGTTTTCCTCCGCTCTAACCCCGATTTACTTGGTTTTCCTCCGCACTTATTCCGCTTTATTTGTTTTCCTCCGCTCTAATCCCGCTTTTCTTGGTTTTCCTTTGCTCTAACCCCACTTTTCTTGGTTTTCCTCCGCTCTAACCCCGCTTTTCTTGGTTTTCCTCCGCAATAACCCCTCTTTTCTTGGTTTTTCTCCACTCTAACCCAGCTTTTCATGGTTTTCCTTCGCACTTATTCTGCTTTTCTTGGTTTTCCTCCGCTTTAACTTCACTTTTCATGGTTTTCCTCCGCTCTAACCCCGCTTTACTTGGTTTTCCTCCGCGCTAACCCCGCTTTTCTTGGTTATCCTTCGCTCTAACCCTGCTTTTCTTGGTTTTCCTCCGCACTAACCCCGCTTTTCTTGGTTTTCCTCCACCCTTTCATCACTTTTAGTGGTTTACCTACGCTCTAACACCACTTTTCTTGGTTTTCCTCCGCTCTATCACCGCTTTTCTTGGTTTGCCTACGGTCTAATACCACTTTTCTTGGTTTTTCTCCGCTCTAACCCCGTTTTTCTTGGTTTTCCTCTGCTGTAAAATAGCTTTTCTTGGTTTTCCTTTGCTCTAACCCCACTTTTCTTGGATTTCCTCCGCACTAACCCTGCTTTTCTTGGATTTTCTCTACTCTAACCCAGCTTTTCATGGTTTTTCTCCACTCTAACCATGCTTTTCTCGGATTTCTGCTGCTCTAACCGCGCTTTTCTTCGTTTTCTTCCTCTCTAACTTCTTTTTCTTGGTTTTCCTCCGCTCTAACCCCGCTTTTCTTGGTTTTCCTCCGCAATTATTCCGCTTTTCTTGGTTTTCCTCTGCTCTAATCCCGCATTTCTTGGTTTTCCTCCTCTATAACCTCGCTTTTTTTGGTTTTCCTCCCTTCTATCCCCGCTTTTCTTGGTTTTTCTCCGCTCTAACCCCGTTTCTCTTGGTTTTCCTCCACTCTAACACCGCTTTTCTT
Organism: Coturnix japonica; assembly: GCF_054131305.1. Taxonomy (NCBI): domain Eukaryota; kingdom Metazoa; phylum Chordata; class Aves; order Galliformes; family Phasianidae; genus Coturnix; species Coturnix japonica. The sequence goes on from NC_140669.1 coordinate 35,174,002, forward strand.
GGTTTTCCTTTGCTCTAACCCTGCTTTTCTTGGTTTTCCTCCGCACTAACCGCGCTTTTCTTGTATTTTCTCCACTGTAACCCAGCTTTTCATGGTTTTTCTCCACTCTAACCATGCTTTTCTCGGATTTCTGCTGCTCTAACCGCGCTTTTCTTCGTTTTCTTCCACTCTAAATTTTTTTCTTGGTTTTCCTCCGCTCTAATTCCACTTTTTTTGGTTTTCCTCCGCACTTATTCTGCTTTTCTTGGTTTTCCTCCGCTCTAACTTCGCTTTTCTAGGTTTTCCTCCACTCTAACCCCGCTTTACTTGATTTTCCTCCGCTCTAACCCTGCTTTTCTTGGTTATCCTCCGCTCTAACCCCGCTTTTCTTGGTTTTCCTCTGCTCTAACCCCGCTTTTCATGGTTTTCCTCCGCTCTAACCCCGCTATTCTTGGTTTTCCTACGCTCTAACCCCGCTTTTCTTGGTTTTCCTCCGCTCTAACCCCGCTTTTCATGGTTTTTCTCCACTCTAACCATGCTTTTCTGTTATTTCTGCTGCTCTAACCGCGCTTTTCTTCGTTTTCTTCCTTTCTAACTTCTTTTTCTTGATTTTCCTCCGCTCTAACCCCGCTTTTCTTCGTTATCCTCTATACTTATTCCACTTTTCTTGGTTTTCCTCCGCTCCAACTTCGCTTTTCTTGGTTTTCCTCCGCTCTAACCCCGCTTTTCATGCTTTTCCTCCGCACTAACTTCGCTGTTCTTGGTTTTTCTTTGCTGTAATCCTGCTTTTCTTGGTTTTTCTCTGCTCTAACCCCGTTTCTCTTGGTTTTCCTCCGATCTAACACCGCTTTTCTTGGTTTTCCTTTGCTCTAACCCCGCTTTTCTTGGTTTTCCAACGTACTAACACCTATTTTCTTGGTTTTCCTCCGCACTAACCCCGCTTGTTTGGTTTTTCTCCACTCTAACCGAGCTTTTCATGGTTTTTCTCCACTCTAACCATGCTTTTCTCATATTTCTGCTGCTCTAACCGCGCTTTTCTTCGTTTTCTTCCTCTCTAACTTCTTTTTCTTGGTTTTCCTCTGCTGTAACCCCGCTTTTCTTGGTTTTCCTCAGCACTTATTACGCTTTTCTTGGTTTTCCTCCCTTCTATCCTAGCTTTTCTTGGTTTTTCTCCGCTCTAACCCCGTTTCTCTTGGTTTTCCTCCGCTCTAACCCCGCTATTCTTGGTTTTCCTACGCTCTAACTTCGCTTTTCTTGGTTTTCCTCCGCTCTAACCCCGCTTTTCATGGTTTTTCTCCACTCTAACCATGCTTTTCTGTTATTTCTGCTGCTCTAACCGCGCTTTTCTTCGTTTTCTTCCTTTCTAACTTCTTTTTCTTGATTTTCCTCCGCTCTAACCCCGCTTTTCTTCGTTATCCTCTATACTTATTCCACTTTTCTTGGTTTTCCTCCGCTCCAACTTCGCTTTTCTTGGTTTTCCTCCGCTCTAACCCCGCTTTTCATGCTTTTCCTCCGCACTAACTTCGCTGTTCTTGGTTTTTCTTTGCTGTAATCCTGCTTTTCTTGGTTTTTCTCTGCTCTAACCCCGTTTCTCTTGGTTTTCCTCCGATCTAACACCGCTTTTCTTGGTTTTCCTTTGCTCTAACCCCGCTTTTCTTGGTTTTCCAACGTACTAACACCTATTTTCTTGGTTTTCCTCCGCACTAACCCCGCTTGTTTGGTTTTTCTCCACTCTAACCGAGCTTTTCATGGTTTTTCTCCACTCTAACCATGCTTTTCTCATATTTCTGCTGCTCTAACCGCGCTTCTCTTCGTTTTCTTCCTCTCTAACTTCTTTTTCTTGGTTTTCCTCTGCTGTAACCCCGCTTTTCTTGGTTTTCCTCAGCACTTATTACGCTTTTCTTGGTTTTCCTCCCTTCTATCCTAGCTTTTCTTGGTTTTTCTCCGCTCTAACCCCGTTTCTCTTGGTTTTCCTCCGCTCTAACCCTGCTTTACTTGGTTTTCCTCCGCACTTATTCCGCTTTATTTGTTTTCCTCCGCTCTAATCCCGCTTTTCTTAGTTTTCCTTTGCTCTAACCCCACTTTTCTTGGTTTTCCTCTGCACTAACCTCGCTTTTCTTGGTTTTCCTCCGCACTAACCCCTCTTTTCTTGGTTTTTCTCCACTCTAACCCAGCTTTTCATGGTTTTCCTCCGCACTTATTCTGCTTTTCTTGGTTTTCCTCCGCTTTAACTTCGCTTTTCTTGTTTTTCCTCCGCTCTAACCCCGCTTTACTTGGTTTTCCTCCGCGCTAACCCCGCTTTTCTTGGTTATCCTTCGCTCTAACCCTGCTTTTCTTGGTTTTCCTCCGCACTAACCCCGCTTTTCTTGGTTTTCCTCCACCCTGTCACCGCTTTTAGTGGTTTACCTACGCTCTAACACCACTTTTCTTGGTTTTCCTCCGCTCTATCACCGCTTTTCTTGGTTTTCCTACGGTCTAATACCACTTTTCTTGGTTTTTCTCCGCTCTAACCCCGTTTTTCTTGGTTTTCCTCTGCTGTAAAATAGCTTTTCTTGGTTTTCCTTTGCTCTAACCCCACTTTTCTTGGTTTTCCTCCGCTCTAACCCCGCTTTTCTTGGTTTTCCTCCGCTCTAACCCCGCTTTTCTTGGTTTTCCTTCTTTCTAACCCCGCTTGTCTTGGTTTTCCTCCCTTCTATCCCCGCTTTTCTTGGTCTTTCTGCGCTCTAACCCCGCTTTTCTTGGTTTTTCTCCTCTCTAACCCCGTTTTTCTTGGTTTTCCTCCGCTCTAACATTGCTTTCCTTGGTTTTTCTTTGCTCTAACCCCGCTTTTCTTGGTTTTCCTCTGCACTAACCCCTCTTTTCTTGGTTTACCTCCGCACTAACCCCGCTTTTCTTGGTTTTTCTCCACTCTAACCATGCTTTTCTCGGATTTCTGCTGCTCTAGCCGCTCTTTTCTTCGTTTTCTTCCTCTCTAAATTCTTTTTCTTGGTTTTCCTCCGATCTAACCCCGCTTTTCTTGGTTTTCCTCCGTACTTATTCTGCTTTTCTTGGTTTTCCTCCGCTCTAACTTCGCTTTTGTTGGTTATCTTCCGCTGTAACCCCACTTTTCATGGTTTTCCTCCGCTCTAACCCCGCTTTTCTTGGTTTTCCTTTGCTCTATCTTCGCTTTTCTTGGTTTTCCTTTGCTCTAACCCTGCTTTTCTTGGTTTTCCTTTGCTCTAACCCCGCTTTTCTTGGTTTTCCTCCGCTCTATCACCGCTTTTAGTGATTTTCCTACGCTCTATCACCGCTTTTCTTGGTTTTCCTTCGCTCTAACCCCGCTTTTCTTGGTTTTCCTCCGCTCTAACTTCGCTTGTCTTGGTTTTCCTTTGCTCTAACCCTGCTTTTCTTGGTTTTTCTTCGCTCTAACCCCGCTTTTCTTGGTTTTCCTCCGCTCTATCACCGCTTTTAGTTGTTTTCCTACGCTCTATCACCGCTTTTCTTGGTTTTCCTACGCTCTAACACCACTTTTCTTGTTTTACCTCCGCTCTATCACCGCTTCTCTTGGTTTTCCTCCGCTCTAACCCCGCTTTTCTTGGTTTTCCTTTGCTCTAACCCTGCTTTTCTTGGTTTTTCTCCGCTCTAACCTTGATTTTCTTGGTTTTCCTCCCTTCTATCCCCGCTTATCTTTGTTTTTCTCTGCTCCAAACCCGTTTCTCTTGGTTTTCCTCCGCACTAACCCCGCTTTTCTTGGTTTTCTCCACTCTAACCCAGCTTTTCATGGTTTTTCTCCACTCTAACCATGCTTTTCTCGGATTTCTGCTGCTCTAACACGCTTTTCTTCGTTTTCTTCCGTTCTAACTCTGCTTTACTTGGTTTTCCTCCGCTCTAACCCCGCTTTTCATGCTTTTCCTCCGCACTAACTTCGCTTTTCTTGGTTTTCCTTTGCTGTAATCCTGCTTTTCTTGGTTTTTCTCTGCTCTAACCCCGTTTCTCTTGGTTTTCCTCCGCTTTAACACCGGTTTTCTTGGTTTTCCTTTGCTCTAACCCCGCTTTTCTTGGTTTTCCAACGCACTAACACCTATTTTCTTGGTTTTCCTCCGCACTAACCCTGCTTGTTTGGTTTTTCTCCACTCTAACCGAGCTTTTCATGGTTTTTCTCCACTCTAACCATGCTTTTCTCATATTTCTGCTGCTCTAACCGCGCTTTTCTTCGTTTTCTTCATCTCTAACTTCTTTTTCTTGGTTTTCCTCTGCTGTAACCCCGCTTTTCTTGGTTTTCCTCAGCACTTATTACGCTTTTCTTGGTTTTCCTCCCTTCTATCCCCGCTTTTCTTGGTTTTTCTCTACTCTAACCCCGTTTCTCTTGGTTTTCCTCCGCTCTAACCCCGCTTTACTTTGTTTTCCTCCGCACTTATTCCGCTTTATTTGTTTTCCTCCGCTCTAATCCCGCTTTTCTTGGTTTTCCTTTGCTCTAACCCCACTTTTCTTGGTTTTCCTCCGCACTAACCTCGCTTTTCTTGGTTTTCCTCCGCACTAACCCCTCTTTTCTTGGTTTTTCTCCACTCTAACCCAGCTTTTCATGGTTTTCCTCCGCACTTATTCTGCTTTGCTTGGTTTTCCTCCGCTTTAACTTCGCTTTTCTTGTTTTTCCTCCGCTCTAACCCCGCTTTACTTGGTTTTCCTCCGCGCTAACCCCGCTTTTCTTGGTTATCCTTCGCTCTAACCCTGCTTTTCTTGGTTTTCCTCCGCACTAACCCCGCTTTTCTTGGTTTTCCTCCACCCTGTCACCGCTTTTAGTGGTTTACCTACGCTCTAACACCACTTTTCTTGGTATTCCTCCGCTCTATCACCGCTTTTCTTGGTTTTCCTACGGTCTAATACCACTTTTCTTGGTTTTTCTCCGCTCTAACCCCGTTTTTCTTGGTTTTCCTCTGCTGTAAAATAGCTTTTCTTGGTTTTCCTTTGCTCTAACCCCACTTTTCTTGGTTTTCCTCCGCTCTAACCCCGCTTTTCTTGGTTTTCCTCCGCTCTAACCCCGCTTTTCTTGGTTTTCCTTCTTTCTAACCCCGCTTGTCTTGGTTTTCCTCCCTTCTATCCCCGCTTTTCTTGGTCTTTCTGCGCTCTAACCCCGCTTTTCTTGGTTTTCTCCTCTCTAACCCCGTTTTTCTTGGTTTTCCTCCGCTCTAACATTGCTTTTCTTGGTTTTCCTTTGCTCTAACCCCGCTTTTCTTGGTTTTCCTCTGCACTAACCCCTCTTTTCTTGGTTTACCTCCGCACTAACCCCGCTTTTCTTGGTTTTTCTCCACTCTAACCATGCTTTTCTCGGATTTCTGCTGCTCTAGCCGCTCTTTTCTTCGTTTTCTTCCTCTCTAAATTCTTTTTCTTGGTTTTCCTCCGATCTAACCCCGCTTTACTTTGTTTTCCTCCGCACTTATTCCGCTTTATTTGTTTTCCTCTGCTCTAATCCCGCTTTTCTTGGTTTTCCTTTGCTCTAACCCCACTTTTCTTGGTTTTCCTCCGCACTAACCTCGCTTTTCTTGGTTTTCCTCCGCACTAACCCCTCTTTTCTTGGTTTTTCTCCACTCTAACCGAGCTTTTCATGGTTTTCCTCCGCACTTATTCTGCTTTTCTTGGTTTTCCTCCGCTTTAACTTCGCTTTTCTTGTTTTTCCTCCGCTCTAACCCCGCTTTACTTGGTTTTCCTCCGCGCTAACCCCGCTTTTCTTGGTTATCCTTCGCTCTAACCCTGCTTTTCTTGGTTTTCCTCCGCACTAACCCCGCTTTTCTTGGTTTTCCTCCAACCTGTCACCGCTTTTAGTGGTTTACCTACGCTCTAACACCACTTTTCTTGGTTTTCCTCCGCTCTATCACCGCTTTTCTTGGTTTTCCTACGGTCTAATACCACTTTTCTTGGTTTTTCTCCGCTCTAACCCCGTTTTTCTTGGTTTTCCTCTGCTGTAAAATAGCTTTTCTTGGATTTCCTTTGCTCTAACCCCACTTTTCTTGGTTTTCCTCCGCTCTAACCCCGCTTTTCTTGGTTTTCCTTCTTTCTAACCCCGCTTGTCTTGGTTTTCCTCTCTTCTATCCCCGCTTTTCTTGGTCTTTCTGCGCTCTAACCCCGCTTTTCTTGGTTTTTCTCCTCTCTAACCCTTTTTTTCTTGGTTTTCCTCCGCTCTAACATTGCTTTTCTTGGTTTTCCTTTGCTCTAACCCCGCTTTTCTTGGTTTTCCTCTGCACTAACCCCTCTTTTCTTGGTTTACCTCCGCACTAACCCCGCTTTTCTTGGTTTTTCTCCACTCTAACCATGCTTTTCTCGGATTTCTGCTGCTCTAGCCGCTCTTTTCTTCGTTTTCTTCCTCTCTAAATTCTTTTTCTTGGTTTTCCTCCGATCTAACCCCGCTTTTCTTGGTTTTCCTCCGTACTTATTCTGATTTTCTTGGTTTTCCTCCGCTCTAACTTCGCTTTTCTTGGTTATCTTCCGCTGTAACCCCACTTTTCATGGTTTTCCTCCGCTCTAACCCCGCTTTTCTTGGTTTTCCTTTGCTCTATCTTCGCTTGTCTTGGTTTTCCTTTGCTCTAACCCTGCTTTTCTTGGTTTTCCTTTGCTCTAACCCCGCTTTTCTTGGTTTTCCTCCGCTCTATCACCGCTTTTAGTTGTTTTCCTACGCTCTATCACCGCTTTTCTTGGTTTTCCTACGCTCTAACACCACTTTTCTTGGTTTACCTCCGCTCTATCACCGCTTCTCTTGGTTTTCCTCCGCTTTAACCCCGCTTTTCTTGGTTTTCCTTTGCTCTAACCCTGCTTTTCTTGGTTTTTCTCCGCTCTAACCCGCATTTTCTTGGTTTTCCTCCCTTCTATCCCCGCTTATCTTTGTTTTTCTCTGCTCCAAACCCGTTTCTCTTGGTTTTCCTCCGCACTAACCCCGCTTTTCTTGGTTTTCTCCACTCTAACCCAGCTTTTCATGGTTTTTCTCCACTCTAACCATGCTTTTCTCGGATTTCTGCTGCTCTAACACGCTTTTCTTCGTTTTCTTCCGTTCTAACTCTGCTTTACTTGGTTTTCCTCCGCTCTAACCCCACTTTTCTTGGTTATCCTCCGCTCTAACCCCGCTTTTCTTGGTTTTCCTCCGCTATAACCCCGCTTTTCTTGGTTTTCCTACGCTCTAACCTAGCTTTTCTTGGTTTTCCTCCGCTCTAACCCCGCTTTTCTTGGTTTTCATTTGCTCTAACCCCGCTTTTCTTGGTTTTCCTTTGCTCTAACCCCGCTTTTCTTGGATTTCCTACGCTCTAACCCATCTTTTCTTGGTTTTCCTCCGCTCTAACTTCGCTTTTCTTGGTTTTCCTTTGCTCTAACCCTGCTTTTCTTGGTTTTCCTCCGCTCTAACCCCGCTTTTCTTGGTTTTCCTCCTTTCTAATCCCGCTTTTCTTGGTTTTCCTTCGCTCTATCACCACTTTTCTTGGTTTTCCTCCGCTCTAACCCTGCTTTTCTTGGTTTTCATCCGCTCTAACCCAGCTTTTCTTGGTTCTCCTCCGCTCTAACCCCGCTTTTCTTGGTTTTCCTCCGCTCTAACTTCACTTTTCTTGGTTTTCCATTGCTCTAACCCCGCTTTTCTTGGTTTTCCTCCTTTCTAATCCCGCTTTTCATGGTTTTTCTCCGCTCTAACCCAGCTTTTCATCGTTTTTCTCTACTCTAGCCATGCTTTTCTCGGATTTCTGCTGCTCTAACCACGCTTTTCTTCGTTTTCTTCCGTTCTAACTCTGCTTTACTTGGTTTTCCTCCGCTCTAACCCCGCTTTTCTTGGTTTTCCTCCGCTATAACCCCGCTTTTCTTGGTTTTCCTACGCTCTAATCCCGCTTTTCTTGGTTTTTCTCCGCTCTAACCCAGCTTTTCATCATTTTTCTCCACACTAGCCATGCTTTTCTCGGATTTCTGCTGCTCTAACCACAATTTTCTTCGTTTTCTTCCGTTCTAACTCTGCTTTACTTGGTTTTCCTCCGCTCTAACCCCACTTTTCTTGGATTTCCTCCGCTCTAACCCCGCTTTTCTTGGTTTTCCTCCGCTATAACCCCGCTTTTCTTGGTTTTCCTACGCTCTAACCTAGCTTTTCTTGGTTTTCCTCCGCTCTAACCCCGCTTTTCTTGGTTTTCATTTGCTCTAACCCTGCTTTTCTTGGTTTTCCTCCGCTCTAACCCCGCTTTTCTTGGTTTTCCTCCGCTATAACCCCGCTTTTCTTGGTTTTCCTACGCTCTAATCCCGCTTTTCTTGGTTTTTCTCCGCTCTAACCCAGCTTTTCATCATTTTTCTCCACTCTAGCCATGCTTTTCTCGGATTTCTGCTGCTCTAACCACAATTTTCTTCGTTTTCTTCCGTTCTAACTCTGCTTTACTTGGTTTTCCTCCGCTCTAACCCCACTTTTCTTGGTTTTCCTCCCCTCTAACCCCGCTTTTCTTGGTTTTCCTCCGCTATAACCCCGCTTTTGTTGGTTTTCCTACGCTCTAACCTAGCTTTTCTTGGTTTTCCTCCGCTCTAACCCCGCTTTTCTTGGTTTTCATTTGCTCTAACCCTGCTTTTCTTGGTTTTCCTCCTTTCTAACCCCTCTTTTCTTGGTTTTCCTCCGCTCTATCTCAGCTTTTCTTGGTTTTCCTCAGCACTTATTCCGCTTTTCTTGGTTTTCCTCCCTTCTATCCCTGCTTTTCTTGGTTTTTCTCCGCTCTAACCCCGTTTCTCTTGGTTTTCCTCCACTCAAACCCCGCTTTTCTTGGTTTTCCTCCGCACTTATTCCGCTTTTCTTGGTTTTCCTCAGCTCTAACCTCACTTTTCATGCTTTTCCTCCGCTCTAACCCCGATTTTCTTGGTTTTCCTCCGCTCTTACCCCGCTTTTCTTGGTTTTCCTTTGCTCTAACCAAGCTTTTCTTGGTTTTCCTTTGCTCTAACCCTGCTTTTCTTGGATTTCCTCTGCTCTATCCCAGCTTTTCTTGGTTTTCCTCCTTTCTAATCCCGCTTTTCTTGGTTTTCCTCCGCACTTCTTCGGCTTTTCTTGGTTTTCCTCCGCTCTAACCCCGCTTTTCTTGGTTTTCATCCGCTCTAACCCAGCTTTTCTTGGTTCTCCTCCGCTCTAACCCCGCTTTTCTTGGTTTTCCTCCGCTCTAACTTCACTTTTCTTGGTTTTCCTTTGCTCTAACCAAGCTTTTCTTGGTTTTCCTTTGCTCTAACCCTGCTTTTCTTGGATTTCCTCTGCTCTATCCCAGCTTTTCTTGGTTTTCCTCCTCTCTCATCCCGCTTTTCATGGTTTTTCTCCGCTCTAACCCAGCTTTTCATCGTTTTTCTCTACTCTAGCCATGCTTTTCTCGGATTTCTGCTGCTCTAACCACGCTTTTCTTCGTTTTCTTCCGTTCTAACTCTGCTTTACTTGGTTTTCCTCCGCTCTAACCCCGCTTTTCTTGGTTTTCCTCCGCTCTAACTTCACTTTTCTTGGTTTTCCATTGCTCTAACCCCGCTTTTCTTGGTTTTCCTCCTCTCTCATCCCGCTTTTCATGGTTTTTCTCCGCTCTAACCCAGCTTTTCATCGTTTTTCTCTACTCTAGCCATGCTTTTCTCGGATTTCTGCTGCTCTAACCACGCTTTTCTTCGTTTTCTTCCGTTCTAACTCTGCTTTACTTGGTTTTCCTCCGCTCTAACCCCGCTTTTCTTGGTTTTCCTCCGCTCTAACCCCGCTTTTCTTGGTTTTCCTCCGCTATAACCCCGCTTTTCTTGGTTTTCCTACGCTCTAATCCCGCTTTTCTTGGTTTTTCTCCGCTCTAACCCAGCTTTTCATCATTTTTCTCCACTCTAGCCATGCTTTTCTCGGATTTCTGCTGCTCTAACCACAATTTTCTTCGTTTTCTTCCGTTCTAACTCTGCTTTACTTGGTTTTCCTCCGCTCTAACCCCACTTTTCTTGGTTTTCCTCCGCTCTAACCCCGCTTTTCTTGGTTTTCCTCCGCTATAACCCCGCTTTTCTTGGTTTTCCTACGCTCTAACCTAGCTTTTCTTGGTTTTCCTCCGCTCTAACCCCGCTTTTCTTGGTTTTCATTTGCTCTAACCCTGCTTTTCTTGGTTTTCCTCCGCTCTAACCCCGCTTTTCTTGGTTTTCCTCCGCTATAACCCCGCTTTTCTTGGTTTTCCTACGCTCTAATCCCGCTTTTCTTGGTTTTTCTCCGCTCTAACCCAGCTTTTCATCATTTTTCTCCACTCTAGCCATGCTTTTCTCGGATTTCTGCTGCTCTAACCACAATTTTCTTCGTTTTCTTCCGTTCTAACTCTGCTTTACTTGGTTTTCCTCCGCTCTAACCCCACTTTTCTTGGTTTTCCTCCCCTCTAACCCCGCTTTTCTTGGTTTTCTTACGCTCTAACCTAGCTTTTCTTGGTTTTCCTCCGCTCTAACCCCGCTTTTCTTGGTTTTCATTTGCTCTAACCCTGCTTTTCTTGGTTTTCCTCCTTTCTAACCCCTCTTTTCTTGGTTTTCCTCCGCTCTAACCCCGATTTTCTTGGTTTTCCTCTGCTCTTACCCCGCTTTTCTTGGTTTTCCTTTGCTCTAACCAAGCTTTTCTTGGTTTTCCTTTGCTCTAACCCTGCTGTTCTTGTTTCTTCTCTGCTCTAACCTTGCTTTTCTTGGTTTTCCTCCGCTCTAACCCTGCTTTTCTTGGTTTTCCACCGCTCTAACCCAGCTTTTCTTGGTTTTCCTCCGCTCCAACTTCGCTTTTCTTGCTTTTCCTTTGCTCTAACCCTGCTTTTCTTGGTTTTCCTTCGCTCTAACCCCGCTTTTCTTAGTTGTCCTCCCTTCTAACCCCTCTATTCTTGGTTTTCCTCCGCTCTAACCCTGCTTTTCTTGGATTTCCTCCGCTCTATCCCAGCTTTTCTTGGTTTTCCTCCTTTCTAATCCCGCTTTTCTTGGTTTTCCTCCGCACTTCTTCGGCTTTTCTTGGTTTTCCTCCGCTCTAACCCCGCTTTTCTTGGTTTTCATCCGCTCTAACCCAGCTTTTCTTGGTTCTCCTCCGCTCTAACCCCGCTTTTCTTGGTTTTCCTCCGCTCTAACTTCACTTTTCTTGGTTTTCCATTGCTCTAACCCCGCTTTTCTTGGTTTTCCTCCTCTCTAATCCCGCTTTTCATGGTTTTTCTCCGCTCTAACCCAGCTTTTCATCGTTTTTCTCTACTCTAGCCATGCTTTTCTCGGATTTCTGCTGCTCTAACCACGCTTTTCTTCGTTTTCTTCCGTTCTAACTCTGCTTTACTTGGTTTTCCTCCGCTCTAACCCCGCTTTTCTTGGTTTTCCTCCGCTCTAACCCCGCTTTTCTTGGTTTTCCTCCGCTATAACCCCGCTTTTCTTGGTTTTCCTACGCTCTAATCCCGCTTATCTTGGTTTTTCTCCGCTCTAACTCTGCTTTTCTTGGTTTTCCGCCGCTCTAACCCAGCTTTTCTTGGTTTTCCTCCGCTCCAACTTCGCTTTTCTTGCTTTTCCTTTGCTCTAACCCTGCTTTTCTTGGTTTTTCTTCGCTCTAACCCTGCTTTTCTTAGTTGTCCTCCCTTCTAACCCCTCTATTCTTGGTTTTCCTCCGCTCTATCCCAGCTTTTCTTGGTTTTCCTCCGCTCTATCCCAGCTTTTCTTGGTTTTCCTCCGCTCTAACACCGCTTTTCTTGGTTTTCCTCCGCACTTCTTCGGCTTTTCATGGTTTTCCTCCGCTCTAACCCCGCTTTTCTTGGTTTTCATCCGCTCTAACCCAGCTTTTCTTGGTTCTCCTCCGCTCTAACTCATCTTTTCTTGGTTTTCCTCCGCTCTAACCCCGCTTTTCTTGGTTTTCATCCGCTCTAACCCAGCTTTTCTTGGTTTTCCTCCGCTCTAACTTCACTTTTCTTGGTTTTCCATTGCTCTAACCCCGCTTTTCTTGGTTTTCCTCCTCTCTAATCTCGCTTTTCATGGTTTTTCTCCGCTCTAACCCAGATTTTCATCGTTTTTCTCTACTCTAGCCATGCTTTTCTCGGATTTCTGCTGCTCTAACCACGCTTTTCTTCGTTTTCTTCCGTTCTAACTCTGCTTTACTTGGTTTTCCATTGCTCTAACCCCGCTTTTCTTGGTTTTCCTTCTTTCTAACCCTGCTTTTCTTGGTTTTCCTCCCTTCTATCCCCGCTTTTCTTGGTCTTTCTGCGCTCTAACCCCTTGTTTCTTGGTTTTTCTCCTCTCTAACCCTTTTTTTCTTGGTTTTCCTCCGCTCTAACATTGCTTTTCTTGGTTTTCCTTTGCTCTAACCCCGCTTTTCTTGGTTTTCCTCTGCACTAACCCCTCTTTTCTTGGTTTACCTCCGCACTAACCCCGCTTTTCTTGGTTTTTCTCCACTCTAACCATGCTTTTCTCGGATTTCTGCTGCTCTAGCCGCTCTTTTCTTCGTTTTCTTCCTCTCTAAATTCTTTTTCTTGGTTTTCCTCCGATCTAACCCCGCTTTTCTTGGTTTTCCTCCGTACTTATTCTGATTTTCTTGGTTTTCCTCCGCTCTAACTTCGCTTTTCTTGGTTATCTTCCGCTGTAACCCCACTTTTCATGGTTTTCCTCCGCTCTAACCCCGCTTTTCTTGGTTTTCCTTTGCTCTATCTTCGCTTGTCTTGGTTTTCCTTTGCTCTAACCCTGCTTTTCTTGGTTTTCCTTTGCTCTAACCCCGCTTTTCTTGGTTTTCCTCCGCTCTATCACCGCTTTTAGTGATTTTCCTACGCTCTATCATCACTTTTCTTGGTTTTCCTCCGCTCTATCACCGCTTTTCTTGGTTTTCCTTCGCTCTAACCCCGCTTTTCTTGGTTTTCCTCCGCTCTAACTTCGCTTTTCTTGGTTTTCCTTTGCTCTAACCCTGCTTTTCTTGGTTTTTCTCCGCTCTAACCCCGCTTTTCTTGGTTTTCCTCCGCTCTATCACCGCTTTTAGTTGTTTTCCTACGCTCTATCACCGCTTTTCTTGGTTTTCCTACGCTCTAACACCACTTTTCTTGGTTTTCCTCCGCTCTATCACCGCTTCTCTTGGTTTTCCTCCGCTCTAACCCCGCTTTTCTTGGTTTTCCTTTGCTCTAACCCTGCTTTTCTTGGTTTTTCTCCGTTCTAACCTTGATTTTCTTGGTTTTCCTCCCTTCTATCCCCGCTTATCTTTGTTTTTCTCTGCTCCAAACCCGTTTCTCTTGGTTTTCCTCCGCACTAACCCCGCTTTTCTTGGTTTTCTCCACTCTAACCCAGCTTTTCATGGTTTTTCTCCACTCTAACCATGCTTTTCTCGGATTTCTGCTGCTCTAACACGCTTTTCTTCGTTTTCTTCCGTTCTAACTCTGCTTTACTTGGTTTTCCTCCGCTCTAACTTCGCTTTTCTTGGTTTTCCTCCGCTCTAACCTTGCTTTTCATGCTTTTCCTCCGCACTAACTTCGCTTTTCTTGGTTTTCCTTTGCTGTAATCCTGCTTTTCTTGGTTTTTCTCTGCTCTAACCCCGTTTCTCTTGGTTTTCCTCCGCTCTAACCCCGCTTTTCTTGGTTTTCCTTTGCTCTAACCCCGCTTTTCTTGGTTTTCCAACGCACTAACACCTATTTTCTTGGTTTTCCTCCGCTCTAACCCCGCTTTTCTTGGTTTTCCTTTGCTCTATCTTCGCTTGTCTTGGTTTTCCTTTGCTCTAACCCTGCTTTTCTTGGTTTTTCTCCGCTCTAACCCGGATTTTCTTGGTTTTCCTCCCTTCTATTCCCGCTTATCTTTGTTTTTCTCTGCTCCAAACCCGTTTCTCTTGGTTTTCCTCCGCACTAACCCCGCTTTTCTTGGTTTTCTCCACTCTAACCCAGCTTTTCATGGTTTTTCTCCACTCTAACCAAGCTTTTCTCGGATTTCTGCTGCTCTAACACGCTTTTCTTCGTTTTCTTCCATTCTAACTCTGCTTTACTTGGTTTTCCTCCGCTCTAACCCCACTTTTCTTGGTTTTCCTCCGCTCTAACCCCGCTTTTCTTGGTTTTCCTCCGCAATAACCCCGCTTTTCTTGGTTTTCCTACGCTCTAACCTAGCTTTTCTTGGTTTTCCTCCGCTCTAACCCCGCTTTTCTTGGTTTTCATTTGCTCTAACCCCTCTTTTCTTGGTTTTCCTCCGCTCTAACCCCGCTTTTCTTGGTTTTCCTCTGCTATAACTCCGCTTTTCTTGGATTTCCTACGCTCTAACCCATCTTTTCTTGGTTTTCCTCCGCTCTAACTTCGCTTTTCTTGGTTTTCCTTTGCTCTAACCCCGCTTTTCTTGGTTTTCCTCCGCTCTAACCCCGCTTTTCTTGGTTTTCCTCCTTTCTAATCCCGCTTTTCTTGGTTTTCCTTCGCTCTATCACCACTTTTCTTGGTTTTCCTCCGCTCTAACCCCGCTTTTCTTGGTTTTCATCCGCTCTAATCCAGCTTTTCTTGGTTCTCCTCCGCTCTAACCCCGCTTTTCTTGGTTTTCCTCCGCTCTAACTTCACTTTTCTTGGTTTTCCATTGCTCTAACCCCGCTTTTCTTGGTTTTCCTCCTCTCTAATCCCGCTTTTCATGGTTTTTCTCCGCTCTAACCCAGCTTTTCATCGTTTTTCTCTACTCTAGCCATGCTTTTCTCGGATTTCTGCTGCTCTAACCACGCTTTTCTTCGTTTTCTTCCGTTCTAACTCTGCTTTACTTGGTTTTCCTCCGCTCTAACCCCGCTTTTCTTGGTTTTCCTCCGCTATAACCCCGCTTTTCTTGGTTTTCCTCCGCTATAACCCCGCTTTTCTTGGTTTTCCTACGCTCTAATCCTGCTTTTCTTGGTTTTTCTCCGCTCTAACCCAGCTTTTCATCATTTTTCTCCACTCTAGCCATGCTTTTCTCGGATTTCTGCTGCTCTAACCACAATTTTCTTCGTTTTCTTCCGTTCTAACTCTGCTTTACTTGGTTTTCCTCCGCTCTAACCCCACTTTTCTTGGTTTTCCTCCGCTCTAACCGCGCTTTTCTTGGTTTTCCTCCGCTATAACCCCGCTTTTCTTGGTTTTCCTACGCTCTAACCTAGCTTTTCTTGGTTTTCCTCCGCTCTAACCCCGCTTTTCTTGGTTTTCATTTGCTCTAACCCTGCTTTTCTTGGTTTTCCTCCGCTCTATCTCAGCTTTTCTTGGTTTTCCTCAGCACTTATTCCGCTTTTCTTGGTTTTCCTCCCTTCTATCCCTGCTTTTCTTGGTTTTTCTCCGCTCTAACCCCGTTTCTCTTGGTTTTCCTCCGCTCTAACCCCGCTTTTCTTGGTTTTCCTCCGCACTTATTCCGCTTTTCTTGGTTTTCCTCAGCTCTAACCTCACTTTTCATGCTTTTCCTCCGCTCTAACCCCGATTTTCTTGGTTTTCCTCTGCTCTTACCCAGCTTTTCTTGGTTTTCCTTTGCTCTAACCAAGCTTTTCTTGGTTTTCCTTTGCTCTAACCCTGCTTTTCTTGTTTTTTCTCTGCTCTAACCTTGCTTTTCTTGGTTTTCCTCCGCTCTAACCCTGCTTTTCTTGTTTTTCCGCCGCTCTAACCCAGCTTTTCTTGGTTTTCCTCCGCTCCAACTTCGCTTCTCTTGCTTTTCCTTTGCTCTAACCCTGCTTTTCTTGGTTTTCCTTCGCTCTAACCCCGCTTTTCTTAGTTGTGCTTCCTTCTAACCCCTCTATTCTTGGTTTTCCTCCGCTCTATCCCAGCTTTTCTTGGTTTTCCTCCGCTCTATCCCAGCTTTTCTTGGTTTTCCTCCGCTCTAACACCTCTTTTCTTGGTTTTCCTCCGCACTTCTTCGGCTTTTCTTGGTTTTCCTCCTTTCTAATCCCGCTTTTCTTGGTTTTCCTTCGCTCTATCACCACTTTTCTTGGTTTTCCTCCGCTCTAACCCCGCTTTTCTTGGTTTTCATCCGCTCTAACCCAGCTTTTCTTGGTTCTCCTCCGCTCTAACCCCGCTTTTCTTGGTTTTCCTCCGCTCTAACTTCAATTTTCTTGGCTTTCCGCCGCTCTAACCCCGCTTTTCTTGGTTTTCCTCCTCTCTAATCCCGCTTTTCATGGTTTTTCTCCGCTCTAACCCAGCTTTTCATCGTTTTTCTCTACTCTAGCCATGCTTTTCTCGGATTTCTGCTGCTCTAACCACAATTTTCTTCGTTTTCTTCCGTTCTCACTCTGCTTTTATTGGTTTTCCTCTGCTCTAACACCGCTTTTCTTGGTTTTCCTCCGCTCTAACCCCGCTTTTCTTGGTTTTCCTCCGCTCTAACCCCGCTTTTCTTGGTTTTCATACGCTCTAACCTAGCTTTTCTTGGTTTTCCTCCGCTCTAACCCCGCTTTTCTTGGTTTTCATTTGCTCTAACCCTGCTTTTCTTGGTTTTCCTCCGCTCTAACTCCACTTTTCTTTGTTTTCCTCCTTTCTAACCCCTCTTTTCTTGGTTTTCCTCCGCTCTATCTCAGCTTTTCTTGGTTTTCCTCAGCACTTATTCCGCTTTTCTTGGTTTTCCTCCCTTCTATCCCTGCTTTTCTTGGTTTTTCTCCGCTCTAACCCCGTTTCTCTTGGTTTTCCTCCGCTCTAACCCCGCTTTTCTTGGTTTTCCTCCGCACTTATTCCGCTTTTCTTGGTTTTCCTCAGCTCTAACCTCACTTTTCATGCTTTTCCTCCGCTCTAACCCCGATTTTCTTGGTTTTCCTCTGCTCTTACCCGCTTTTCTTGGTTTTCCTTTGCTCTAACCAAGCTTTTCTTGGTTTTCCTTTGCTCTAACCCTGCTTTTCTTGTTTTTTCTCTGCTCTAACCTTGCTTTTCTTGGTTTTCCTCCGCTCTAACCCTACTTTTCTTGGTTTTCCACCGCTCTAACCCAGCTTTTTTTGGTTTTCCTCCGCTCCAACTTCGCTTTTCTTGCTTTTCCTTTGCTCTAACCCTGCTTTTCTTGGTTTTCCTTCGCTCTAACCCCGCTTTTCTTAGTTGTCCTCCCTTCTAACCCCTCTATTCTTGGTTTTCCTCCGCTCTATCCCAGCTTTTCTTGGTTTTCCTCCGCTCTATCCCGGCTTTTCTTGGTTTTCCTCCGCTCTAACACCGCTTTTCTTGGTTTTCCTCCGCACTTCTTCGGCTTTTCTTGGTTTTCCTGAGCTCTAACCCCACTTCTCATGCTTTTCCTCCGCTCTAACCCCGATTTTCTTGGTTTTCCTCCGCTCTTACCCCGCTTTTCTTGGTTTTCCTCCGCTCTAACCCAGCTTTTCTTCGTTTTCCTTTGCTCTAACTCTGCTTTTCTTGGTTTTTCTCTGCTCTAAACCCGCTTTTCTTGGTTTTCCTCCCTTCTATCCCCGCTTTTCTTGGTTTTTCTCCGCTCTAACCCTGTTTCTCGTGGTTTTCCTCCGCTCTAACACCGCTTTTCTTGGATTTCCTTTGCTCTAACCCCGCTTTTCTTGGTTTTCCTCCGCACTAACCCCTCTTTTCTTGGTTTTCCTCTGCAGTAACCCCGCTTTTCTTGGTTTTCCTCCGCTCTAACTTCGCTTTTCTTGGTTTTCCTACGCTCTAACACCACTTTTCTTGGTTTTCCTCCGCTCTATCACCTTTTTTCTTGGTTTTCCTGCGCTCTAGCCCAGCTTTTCTTTGTTTTCCTTTTATCTAACCCTGCTTTTCTTGGTTTTTCTCCGCTCTAACCCCTCTTTTCTTGGTTTTCCTCCGCTCTATCACCGCTTTTCTTGGTTTTTCTCCACTCTAACCCCGTTTCTCTTGGTTTTCCTCTGCTCTAACACCGCTTTTCTTGGTTTTCCATTGCTCTAACCTCGCTTTTCTTGGTTTTCCTCCGCACTAACCCCTCGTTTCTTGGTTTTCCTCCGCACTAACCCCGCTTTTTTGGTTTTTCTCCACTCTAACCCAGCTTTTCATGGTTTTTCTCCACTCTAACCATGCTTTTCTCAGATTTCTGCTGCTCTAACCGCGCTTTTCTTCGTTTTCTTCCTCACATTTTCACTTTTCTTGGTTTTCCTCTGCTCTAACCTAGTTTTTCTTGGTTATCCTCCGCTCTAACCCCGCTTTTCTTGGTTTTCATCCGCTCTAACCCCGCTTTTCTTGGTTTTCCTCCTCTCTAACCCCGTTTTTCTTGGTTTTCATCCGCTCTAACTTCACTTTTCTTGGTTTTCCATTGCTCTAACCCCGCTTTTCTTGGTTTTCCTCCTTTCTAATCCCGCTTTTCATGGTTTTTCTCCGCTCTAACCCAGCTTTTCATCGTTTTTCTCCACTCTAACCATGCATTTCTCGGATTTCTGCTGCTCTACCACGCTTTTCTTCGTTTTCTTCCGTTCTAACTCTGCTTTACTTGGTTTTCCTCCGCTCTAACCCCGCTTTTCTTGGTTTTCCTCTGCTATAACCCCGCTTTTCTTGGATTTCCTACGCTCTAACCCAGCTTTTCTTGGTTTTCCTACGCTCTAACTTCGCTTTTCTTGGTTTTTCTCCGCTCTAACCCTGCTTTTCTAGGTTTTCCTCTGCTCTAACCCCGCTTTTCTTGGTTTTCCTTTTTTCTAACCCCGCTTTTCTTGGTTTTCCTCCGCTCTATCACCACTTTTCTTGGTTTTCCTCCGCTCTAACCCCGCTTTTCTTGGTTTTCATCCGCTCTAACCCCGCTTTTCTTGGTTTTCCTCCGCTCTAACCCCGCTTTTCTTGGTTTTCCTCCGCTCTAACTTCACTTTTCTTTGTTTTCCATTGCTCTAACCCCGCTTTTCTTGGTTTTCCTCCGCTCTAATCCCGCTTTTCATGGTTTTTCTCCGCTCTAACCCAGCTTTTCATCGTTTTTCTCTACTCTAGCCATGCTTTTCTCGGATTTCTGCTGCTCTAACCACGATTTTCTTCGTTTTCTTCCGTTCTAACTCTGCTTTACTTGGTTTTCCTCCGCTCTAACCCCACTTTTCTTGGTTTTCCTCCGCTCTAACCCCGCTTTTCTTGGTTTTCCATTGCTCTAACACCGCTTTTCTTGGTTTTCCTACGCTCTAACCCCGCTTTTCTTGGTTTTCCTCCGCTCTAACCCCGCTTTTCTTGGTTTTCATTTGCTCTAACCCTGCTTTTCTTTGTTTTCCTCCGCTCTAACCCGGCTTTTCTTGGTTTTCCTCCTTTCTAACCCCTCTTTTCTTGGTTTTCCTTCGCTCTATCTCAGCTTTTCTTGGTTTTCCACCGCTCTAACCCCGCTTTTCTTGGTTTTCCTCCGCACTTATTCCGCTTTTTTTGGTTTTCCTCAGCTCTAACCTTACTTTTCATGCTTTTCCTCCGCTCTAACCCCGATTTTCTTGGTTTCCTCCGCTCTTACCCCGCTTTTCTTGGTTTTCCTCCGCTCTAACCAAGCTTTTCTTGGTTTTCCTTTGCTCTAACCCTGCTTTTCTTGTTTTTTCTCTGCTCTAACCCCGCTTTTCTTGGTTTTGCTCCCTTCTATCCCCGCTGTTCTTGGTTTTCCTCCGTTCTAACCCCTCTTTTCTTGGTTTTCCTCTGCTCTAACTTCACTTTTCTTGGTTTTCCATTGCTCTAACCCCGCTTTTCTTGGTTTTCCTCCCTTCTATCCCCGCTTTTCTTGGTTTTTCTCCTCTCTAACCCTGTTTCTCGTGGTTTTCCTCCGCTCTAACACCGCTTTTCTTGTTTTTCCTTTGCTCTAACCCCGCTTTTCTTGGTTTTCCTCCGCACTAACCCCTCTTTTCTTGGTTTTCCTCTGCAGTAACCCCGCTTTTCTTGGTTTTTCTCCGCTCTAACCCTGCTTTTCATGGTTTTTCTCCACTCTAACCACGCTTTTCTCGGATTTCTGCTGCTCTAACCCCGCTTTTCTTCGTTTTCTTCCTCTCTAACTTCTTTTTCTTGGTTTTCCTCCGCTCTAACCCCGCTTTTCTTGGTTATCCTCCGCACTTATTCCACTTTTCTTGGTTTTCCTCCGCTCTAACTTCGCTTTTCTTGGTTTTCCTACGCTCTAACACCACTTTTCTTGGTTTTCCTCCGCTCTATCACCTTTTTTCTTGGTTTTCCTGCGCTCTAGCCCAGCTTTTCTTTGTTTTCCTTTTATCTAACCCTGCTTTTCTTGGTTTTTCTCCGCTCTAACCCCTCTTTTCTTGGTTTTCCTCCGCTCTATCACCGCTTTTCTTGGTTTTTCTCCACTCTAACCCCGTTTCTCTTGGTTTTCCTCTGCTCTAACACCGCTTTTCTTGGTTTTCCATTGCTTTAACCCCGCTTTTCTTGGTTTTCCTCCGCACTAACCCCTCGTTTCTTGGTTTTCCTCCGCACTAACCCCGCTTTTTTGGTTTTTCTCCACTCTAACCCAGCTTTTCATGGTTTTTCTCCACTCTAACCATGCTTTTCTCAGATTTCTGCTGCTCTAACCGCGCTTTTCTTCGTTTTCTTCATCTCATTTTCACTTTTCTTGGTTTTCCTCTGCTCTAACCTAGTTTTTCTTGGTTATCCTCCGCTCTAACCCCGCTTTTCTTTGTTTTCCTCCTCGCTAACCCCGTTTTTCTTGGTTTTTATCCGCTCTAACTTCACTTTTCTTGGTTTTCCATTGCTCTAACCCCGCTTTTCTTTGTTTTCCACCACTCTAATCCCTCTTTTCTTGGTTTTTCTCCGCTCTAACCCAGCTTTTCATCGTTTTTCTCCACTCTAACCATGCTTTTCTCGGGTTTCTGCTGCTCTAACACGCTTTTCTTCGTTTTCTTCCGTTCTAACTCTGCTTTACTTGGTTTTCCTCCGCTCTAACCCCGCTTTTCTTGGTTTTCCTCTGCTATAACCCCGTTTTTCATGGATTTCCTACGCTCTAACACAGCTTTTCTTGGTTTTCCTCCGCTCTAACTTCGCTTTTCTTGGTTTTCCTTTGCTCTAACCCTGCTTTTCTTGGTTTTCCTCCACTCTAATCCCGCTTTTCTTGGTTTTCCTCCTTTCTAACCCCGCTTTTCTTGGTTTTCCTCCGCTCTATCACCACTTTTCTTGGTTTTCCTCCGCTCTAACCCCGCTTTTCTTGGTTTTCATTTGCTCTAACCCTGCTTTTCTTGGTTTTCCTCTGCTATAACCCCGCTTTTCTTGGTTTTCCTCCTTACTAACCCCTCTTTTCTTGGTTTTCCTCCGCTCTAACCCCGCTTTTCTTGGTTTTCCTCCGCTCTAACCCCGCTTTTCTTGGTTTTCCTCCGCACTTATTCCGCTTTTCTTGGTTTTCCTCAGCTCTAACCTTACTTTCCATGCTTTTCCTCCGCTCTAACCCCGATTTTCTTGGTTTTTCTCCGCACTTACCCCGCTTTTCTTGGTTTTCCTCCGCTCTAACCAAGCTTTTCTTGGTTTTCCTTTGCTCTAACCCTGCTTTTCTTGTTTTTTCTCTGCTCTAACCCCGCTTTTCTTGGTTTTCCTCCCTTCTATCCCCGCTTTTCTTGGTATTCCTCCGTTCTAACCCCTTTTTTCTTGGTTTTCCTCTGCTCTAACTTCACTTTTCTTGGTTTTCCATTGCTCTAACCCCGATTTTCTTGGTTTTCCTCCACTCTAATCCCGCTTTTCTTGGTTTTTCTCCGCTCTAACCCACCTTTTCATCGTTTTCCTTTGCTCTAACCCCGCTTTTCTTGGTTTTCCTCCCTTCTATCCCCGCTTTTCTTGGTTTTTCTCCGCTCTAACCCTGTTTCTCGTGGTTTTCCTCCGCTCTAACACCGCTTTTCTTGTTTTTCCTTTGCTCTAACCCCGCTTTTCTTGGTTTTCCTCCTCACTAACCCCTCTTTTGTTGGTTTTCCTCTGCAGTAACCCAGCTTTTCTTGGTTTTTCTCCGCTCTAACCCCGCTTTTCATGGTTTTTCTCCACTATAACCATGCTTTTCTCGGATTTCTGCTGCTCTAACCGCGCTTTTCTTCGTTTTCTTCCTCTCTAACTTCTTTTTCTTGGTTTTCCTCCGCTCTAACCCCGCTTTTCTTGGTTATCCTCCGCACTTATTCCACTTTTCTTGGTTTTCCTCCGCTCTATCACCTTTTTTCTTGGTTTTCCAGCGCTCTAACCCAGCTTTTCTTTGTTTTCCTTTTATCTAACCCTGCTTTTCTTGGTTTTTCTCCGCTCTAACCCCTCATTTCTTGGTTTTCCTCCGCTCTATCACCGCTTTTCTTGGTTTTTCTCCACTCTAACCCCGTTTCTCTTGCTTTTCCTCTGCTCTAACATTGCTTTTCTTGGTTTTCCATTGCTCTAACCTCGCTTTTCTTGGTTTTCCTCCGCACTAACCCCTCGTTTCTTGGTTTTCCTCCGCACTAACCCCGCTTTTTTGGTTTTTCTCCACTCCAACCCAGCTTTTCATGGTTTTTCTCCACTCTAACCATGCTTTTCTCAGATTTCTGCTGCTCTAACCGCGCTTTTCTTCGTTTTCTTCCTCACATTTTCACTTTTCTTGGTTTTCCTCTGCTCTAACCTAGTTTTTCTTGGTTATCCTCCGCTCTAACCCCGCTTTTCTTGGTTTTCCTCCTCTCTAACCCATGTTTTTCTTGGTTTTCATCCGCTCTAACCCCGCTTTTCTTTGTTTTCCACCACTCTAATCCCTCTTTTCTTGGTTTTTCTCCGCTCTAACCCAGCTTTTCATCGTTTTTCTCCACTCTAACCATGCTTTTCTCGGGTTTCTGCTGCTCTAACACGCTTTTCTTCGTTTTCTTCCGTTCTAACTCTGCTTTACTTGGTTTTCCTCCGCTCTAACCCCGCTTTTCTTGGTTTTCCTCTGCTATAACCCCGTTTTTCTTTGTTTTCCACCGCTCTAATCCCTCTTTTCTTGGTTTTTCTCCGCTCTAACCCAGCTTTTCATCGTTTTTCTCCACTCTAACCATGCATTTCTCGGATTTCTGCTGCTCTACCACGCTTTTCTTCGTTTTCTTCCGTTCTAACTCTGCTTTACTTGGTTTTCCTCCGCTCTAACCCCGCTTTTCTTGGTTTTCCTCTGCTATAACCCCGCTTTTCTTGGATTTCCTACGCTCTAACCCAGCTTTTCTTGGTTTTCCTACGCTCTAACTTCGCTTTTCTTGGTTTTTCTCCGCTCTAACCCTGCTTTTCTTGGTTTTCCTCCGCTCTAACCCCGCTTTTCTTGGTTTTCCTCCTTTCTAACCCCGCTTTTCTTGGTTTTCCTCCGCTCTATCACCACTTTTCTTGGTTTTCCTCTGCTCTAACCCCGCTTTTCTTGGTTTTCATCCGCTCTAACCCCGCTTTTCTTGGTTTTCCTCCGCTCTAACCCCGCTTTTCTTGGTTTTCCTCCGCTCTAACTTCACTTTTCTTTGTTTTCCATTGCTCTAACCCCGATTTTCTTGGTTTTCCTTAGCACTTATTCCGCTTTTTTTGGTTTTCCTCAGCTCTAACCTTACTTTTCATGCTTTTCCTCCGCTCTTACCCCGCTTTTCTTGGTTTTCCTCCGCTCTAACCAAGCTTTTCTTGGTTTTCCTTTGCTCTAACCCTGCTTTTCTTGTTTTTTCTCTGCTCTAACCCCGCTTTTCTTGGTTTTCCTCCCTTCTATCCCCGCTGTTCTTGGTTTTCCTCCGTTCTAACCCCTCTTTGCTTGGTTTTCCTCTGCTCTAACTTCACTTTTCTTGGTTTTCCATTGCTCTAACCCCGCTTTTCTTGGTTTTCCTCCCTTCTATCCCCGCTTTTCTTGGTTTTTCTCCTCTCTAACCCTGTTTCTCGTGGTTTTCCTCCGCTCTAACACCGCTTTTCTTGTTTTTCCTTTGCTCTAACCCCGCTTTTCTTGGTTTTCCTCCGCACTAACCCCTCTTTTCTTGGTTTTCCTCTGCAGTAACCCCGCTTTTCTTGGTTTTTCTCCGCTCTAACCCCGCTTTTCATGGTTTTTCTCCACTCTAACCACGCTTTTCTCGGATTTCTGCTGCTCTAACCCCGCTTTTCTTCGTTTTCTTCCTCTCTAACTTCTTTTTCTTGGTTTTCCTCCGCTCTAACCCCGCTTTTCTTGGTTATCCTCCGCACTTATTCCACTTTTCTTGGTTTTCCTCCGCTCTAACTTCGCTTTTCTTGGTTTTCCTACGCTCTAACACCACTTTTCTTGGTTTTCCTCCGCTCTATCACCTTTTTTCTTGGTTTTCCTGCGCTCTAAGCCAGCTTTTCTTTGTTTTCCTTTTATCTAACCCTGCTTTTCTTGGTTTTTCTCCGCTCTAACCCCTCTTTTCTTGGTTTTCCTTTGCTCTATCACCGCTTTTCTTGGTTTTTCTCCACTCTAACCCCGTTTCTCTTGCTTTTCCTCGGCTCTAACACCGCTTTTCTTGGTTTTCCATTGCTCTAACCCCGCTTTTCTTGGTTTTCCTTCGCACTAACCCCTCGTTTCTTGGTTTTCCTCCGCACTAACCCCGCTTTTTTGGTTTTTCTCCACTCTAACCCAGCTTTTCATGGTTTTTCTCCACTCTAACCATGCTTTTCTCAGATTTCTGCTGCTCTAACCGCGCTTTTCTTTGTTTTCTTCCTCTCATTTTCACTTTTCTTGGTTTTCCTCTGCTCTAACCTAGTTTTTCTTGGTTATCCTCCGCTCTAACCCCGCTTTTCTTGGTTTTCCTCCTCTCTAACCCATGTTTTTCTTGGTTTTCATCCGCTCTAACCCCGCTTTTCTTTGTTTTCCACCACTCTAATCCCTCTTTTCTTGGTTTTTCTCCGCTCTAACCCAGCTTTTCATCGTTTTTCTCCACTCTAACCATGCTTTTCTCGGGTTTCTGCTGCTCTAACACGCTTTTCTTCGTTTTCTTCCGTTCTAACTCTGCTTTACTTGGTTTTCCTCCGCTCTAACCCCGCTTTTCTTGGTTTTCCTCTGCTATAACCCCGTTTTTCTTTGTTTTCCACCGCTCTAATCCCTCTTTTCTTGGTTTTTCTCCGCTCTAACCCAGCTTTTCATCGTTTTTCTCCACTCTAACCATGCATTTCTCGGATTTCTGCTGCTCTACCACGCTTTTCTTCGTTTTCTTCCGTTCTAACTCTGCTTTACTTGGTTTTCCTCCGCTCTAACCCCGCTTTTCTTGGTTTTCCTCTGCTATAACCCCGCTTTTCTTGGATTTCCTACGCTCTAACCCAGCTTTTCTTGGTTTTCCTACGCTCTAACTTCGCTTTTCTTGGTTTTTCTCCGCTCTAACCCTGCTTTTCTTGGTTTTCCTCCGCTCTAACCCCGCTTTTCTTGGTTTTCCTCCTTTCTAACCCCGCTTTTCTTGGTTTTCCTCCGCTCTATCACCACTTTTCTTGGTTTTCCTCTGCTCTAACCCCGCTTTTCTTGGTTTTCATCCGCTCTAACCCCGCTTTTCTTGGTTTTCCTCCGCTCTAACCCCGCTTTTCTTGGTTTTCCTCCGCTCTAACTTCACTTTTCTTTGTTTTCCATTGCTCTAACCCCGATTTTCTTGGTTTTCCTTAGCACTTATTCCGCTTTTTTTGGTTTTCCTCAGCTCTAACCTTACTTTTCATGCTTTTCCTCCGCTCTTACCCCGCTTTTCTTGGTTTTCCTCCGCTCTAACCAAGCTTTTCTTGGTTTTCCTTTGCTCTAACCCTGCTTTTCTTGTTTTTTCTCTGCTCTAACCCCGCTTTTCTTGGTTTTCCTCCCTTCTATCCCCGCTGTTCTTGGTTTTCCTCCGTTCTAACCCCTCTTTGCTTGGTTTTCCTCTGCTCTAACTTCACTTTTCTTGGTTTTCCATTGCTCTAACCCCGCTTTTCTTGGTTTTCCTCCCTTCTATCCCCGCTTTTCTTGGTTTTTCTCCTCTCTAACCCTGTTTCTCGTGGTTTTCCTCCGCTCTAACACCGCTTTTCTTGTTTTTCCTTTGCTCTAACCCCGCTTTTCTTGGTTTTCCTCCGCACTAACCCCTCTTTTCTTGGTTTTCCTCTGCAGTAACCCCGCTTTTCTTGGTTTTTCTCCGCTCTAACCCCGCTTTTCATGGTTTTTCTCCACTCTAACCACGCTTTTCTCGGATTTCTGCTGCTCTAACCCCGCTTTTCTTCGTTTTCTTCCTCTCTAACTTCTTTTTCTTGGTTTTCCTCCGCTGTAACCCCGCTTTTCTTGGTTATCCTCCGCACTTATTCCACTTTTCTTGGTTTTCCTCCGCTCTAACTTCGCTTTTCTTGGTTTTCCTACGCTCTAACACCACTTTTCTTGGTTTTCCTCCGCTCTATCACCTTTTTTCTTGGTTTTCCTGCGCTCTAAGCCAGCTTTTCTTTGTTTTCCTTTTATCTAACCCTGCTTTTCTTGGTTTTTCTCCGCTCTAACCCCTCTTTTCTTGGTTTTCCTTTGCTCTATCACCGCTTTTCTTGGTTTTTCTCCACTCTAACCCCGTTTCTCTTGCTTTTCCTCGGCTCTAACACCGCTTTTCTTGGTTTTCCATTGCTCTAACCCCGCTTTTCTTGGTTTTCCTTCGCACTAACCCCTCGTTTCTTGGTTTTCCTCCGCACTAACCCCGCTTTTTTGGTTTTTCTCCACTCTAACCCAGCTTTTCATGGTTTTTCTCCACTCTAACCATGCTTTTCTCAGATTTCTGCTGCTCTAACCGCGCTTTTCTTTGTTTTCTTCCTCTCATTTTCACTTTTCTTGGTTTTCCTCTGCTCTAACCTAGTTTTTCTTGGTTATCCTCCGCTCTAACCCCGCTTTTCTTGGTTTTCCTCCTCTCTAACCCATGTTTTTCTTGGTTTTCATCCGCTCTAACCCCGCTTTTCTTTGTTTTCCACCACTCTAATCCCTCTTTTCTTGGTTTTTCTCCGCTCTAACCCAGCTTTTCATCGTTTTTCTCCACTCTAACCATGCTTTTCTCGGGTTTCTGCTGCTCTAACACGCTTTTCTTCGTTTTCTTCCGTTCTAACTCTGCTTTACTTGGTTTTCCTCCGCTCTAACCCCGCTTTTCTTGGTTTTCCTCTGCTACAACCCCGTTTTTCTTGGATTTCCTACGCTCTAACACAGCTTTTCTTGGTTTTCCTCAGCTCTAACTTCAATTTTCTTGGTTTTCCTTTGCTCTAACCCTGCTTTTCTTGGTTTTCCTCCGCTCTAACCCCGCTTTTCTTGGTTTTCCTCCTTTCTAACCCCGGTTTTCTTGGTTTTCCTCCGCTCTATCACCACTTTTCTTGGTTTTCCTCCGCTCTAACCCCGCTTTTCTTGGTTTTCATCCGCTCTAACCCCGCTTTTCTTGGTTTTCCTCCGCTCTAACCCCGCTTTTCTTGGTTTTCCTCCGCTCTAACCCCGCTTTTCTTGGTTTTCCTCCGCTCTAACTTCGCTTTTCTTGGTTTTCCTCCGCTCTAACCCCGCTTTTCTTGGTTTTCATTTGCTCTAACCCTGCTTTTCTTGGTTTTCCTCTGCTATAACCCCGCTTTTCTTGGTTTTCCTCCTTACTAACCCCTCTTTTCTTGGTTTTCCTCCGCTCTAACCCCGCTTTTCTTGGTTTTCCTCCGCTCTAACCCCGCTTTTCTTGGTTTTCCTCCGCACTTATTCCGCTTTTCTTGGTTTTCCTCAGCTCTAACCTTACTTTTCATGCTTTTCCTCCGCTCTAACCCCGATTTTCTTGGTTTTTCTCCGCACTTACCCCGCTTTTCTTGGTTTTCCTCCGCTCTAACCAAGCTTTTCTTGGTTTTCCTTTGCTCTAACCCTGCTTTTCTTGGTTTTTCTCTGCTCTAACCCCGCTTTTCTTGGTTTTCCTCCCTTCTATCCCCGCTTTTCTTGGTTTTCCTCCGTTCTAACCCCTTTTTTCTTGGTTTTCCTCTGCTCTAACTTCACTTTTCTTGGTTTTCCATTGCTCTAACCCCGCTTTTCTTGGTTTTCCTCCACTCTAATCCCGCTTTTCTTGGTTTTTCTCCGCTCTAACCCACATTTTCATCGTTTTCCTTTGCTCTAACCCCGCTTTTCTTGGTTTTCCTCCCTTCTATCCCCGCTTTTCTTTGTTTTTCTCTGCTCCAACCCCGTTTCTCGTGGTTTTCCTCCGCTCTAACACCGCTTTTCTTGTTTTTCCTTTGCTCTAACCCCGCTTTTCTTGGTTTTCCTCCGCACTAACCCCTCTTTTCTTGGTTTTCCTCTGCAGTAACCCCGCTTTTCTTGGTTTTTCTCCACTCTAACCACGCTTTTCATGGTTTTTCTCCACTCTAACCATGCTTTTCTCGAATTTCTGCTGCTCTAACCGCGCTTTTCTTCGTTTTCTTCCTCTCTAACTTCTTTTTCTTGGTTTTCCTCCGCTCTAACCCCGCTTTTCTTGGTTATCCTCCGAACTTATTCCACTTTTCTTGGTTTTCCTCCGCTCTAACTTCGCTTTTCTTGGTTTTCCTACGCTCTAACACCACTTTTCTTGGTTTTCCTCCGCTCTATCACCTTTTTTCTTGGTTTTCCTGCGCTCTAACCCAGCTTTTCTTTGTTTTCCTTTTATCTAACCCTGCTTTTCTTGGTTTTTCTCCGCTCTAACCCCTCTTTTCTTGGTTTTCCTCCGCTCTATCACCGCTTTTCTTGGTTTTTCTCCACTCTAACCCCGTTTCTCTTGGTTTTCCTCTGCTCTAACACCGCTTTTCTTGGTTTTCCATTGCTCTAACCTCGCTTTTCTTGGTTTTCCTCCGCACTAACCCCTCGTTTCTTGGTTTTCCTCCGCACTAACCCCGCTTTTTTGGTTTTTCTCCACTCCAACCCAGCTTTTCATGGTTTTTCTCCACTCTAACCATGCTTTTCTCAGATTTCTGCTGCTCTAACCGCGCTTTTCTTCGTTTTCTTCCTCACATTTTCACTTTTCTTGGTTTTCCTCTGCTCTAACCTAGTTTTTCTTGGTTATCCTCCGCTCTAACCCCGCTTTTCTTGGTTTTCATCCGCTCTAACCCCGCTTTTCTTGGTTTTCCTCCTCTCTAACCCCGTTTTTCTTGGTTTTCATCCGCTCTAACTTCACTTTTCTTGGTTTTCCATTGCTCTAACCCCGCTTTTCTTTGTTTTCCACCGCTCTAATCCCTCTTTTCTTGGTTTTTCTCCGCTCTAACCCAGCTTTTCATCGTTTTTCTCCACTCTAACCATGCTTTTCTCGGATTTCTGCTGCTCTACCACGCTTTTCTTCGTTTTCTTCCGTTCTAACTCTGCTTTACTTGGTTTTCCTCCGCTCTAACCCCGCTTTTCTTGGTTTTCCTCTGCTATAACCCCGCTTTTCTTGGATTTCCTACGCTCTAACCCAGCTTTTCTTGGTTTTCCTCCGCTCTAACTTTGCTTTTCTTGGTTTTTCTCCGCTCTAACCCTGCTTTTCTTGGTTTTCCTCCGCTCTAACCCCGCTTTTCTTGGTTTTCCTCCTTTCTAACCCCGCTTTTCTTGGTTTTCCTCCGCTCTATCACCACTTTTCTTGGTTTTCCTCCGCTCTAACCCCGCTTTTCTTGGTTTTCATCCGCTCTAACCCCGCT
Source organism: Coturnix japonica (assembly GCF_054131305.1). Lineage (NCBI taxonomy): Eukaryota > Metazoa > Chordata > Aves > Galliformes > Phasianidae > Coturnix > Coturnix japonica. Next base: position 35,203,272 of record NC_140669.1, read on the forward strand.
TTTCTTGGTTTTCCTCCGCTCTAACCCCGCTTTTCTTGGTTTTCCTCCGCTCTAACTTCACTTTTCTTTGTTTTCCATTGCTCTAACCCCGCTTTTCTTGGTTTTCCTCCGCTCTAATCCTGCTTTTCATGGTTTTTCTCCGCTCTAACCCAGCTTTTCATCGTTTTTCTCTACTCTAGCCATGCTTTTCTCGGATTTCTGCTGCTCTAACCACGCTTTTCCTTGTTTTCCTCCGTTCTAACTCTGCTTTACTTGGTTTTCCTCTGCTCTAACCCCGCTTTTCTTGGTTTTCCTCCGCTCTAACCCCGCTTTTCTTGGTTTTCCTCCGCTATAACCTTGCTTTTCTTGGTTTTCCTACGCTCTAATCCCGCTTTTCTTGGTTTTTCTCCGCTCTAACCCAGCTTTTCTTCGTTTTTCTCCACTCTAGCCATGCTTTTCTCGGATTTCTGCTGCTCTAACCACGATTTTCTTCGTTTTCTTCCGTTCTAACTCTGCTTTACTTGGTTTTCCTCCGCTCTAACCCCGCTTTTCTTGGTTTTCCTACGCTATAACCCCGCTTTTCTTGGTTTTCCTACTCTCTAACCCAGCTTTTCTTGGTTTTCCTCCGCTCTAACCCTGCTTTTCTTGGTTTTCCTACGCTATAACCCCGCTTTTCTTGGTTTTCCTACTCTCTAACCCAGCTTTTCTTGGTTTTCCTACGCTCTAACCCCGCTTTTCTTGGTTTTCCTCCGCTCTAACCCTGCTTTTCTTGGTTTTCATTTGCTCTAACCCTGCTTTTCTTGGTTTTCCTCCGCTCTAACCCGGCTTTTCTTGGTTTTCCTCCTTTCTAACCCCTCTTTTCTTGGTTTTCCTTCGCTCTATCTCAGCTTTTCTTGGTTTTCCACCGCTCTAACCCCGCTTTTCTTGGTTTTCCTCCGCACTTATTCCGCTTTTTTTGGTTTTCCTCAGCTCTAACCTTACTTTTCATGCTTTTCCTCCGCTCTAACCCCGATTTTCTTGGTTTCCTCCGCTCTTACCCCGCTTTTCTTGGTTTTCCTCCGCTCTAACCAAGCTTTTCTTGGTTTTCCTTTACTCTAACCCTGCTTTTCTTGTTTTTTCTCTGCTCTAACCCCGCTTTTCTTGGTTTTCCTCCCTTCTATCCCCGCTGTTCTTGGTTTTCCTTCGTTCTAACCCCTCTTTTCTTGGTTTTCCTCTGCTCTAACTTCACTTTTCTTGGTTTTCCATTGCTCTAACCCCGCTTTTCTTGGTTTTCCTCCGCTCTAACCCTGCTTTTCTTGGTTTTCCTACGCTATAACCCCGCTTTTCTTGGTTTTCCTCCGCTCTAACTTCACTTTTCTTTGTTTTCCATTGCTCTAACCCCGCTTTTCTTGGTTTTCCTCCGCTCTAATCCCGCTTTTCATGGTTTTTCTCCGCTCTAACCCAGCTTTTCATCGTTTTTCTCTACTCTAGCCATGCTTTTCTCGGATTTCTGCTGCTCTAACCACGCTTTTCTTCATTTTCTTCCGTTCTAACTCTGCTTTACTTGGTTTTCCTCTGCTCTAACCCCGCTTTTCTTGGTTTTCCTCCGCTCTAACACCGCTTTTCTTGGTTTTCCTCCGCTATAACCTTGCTTTTCTTGGTTTTCCTACGCTCTAATCCCGCTTTTCTTGGTTTTTCTCCGCTCTAACCCAGCTTTTCATCGTTTTTCTCCACTCTTGCCATGCTTTTCTCGGATTTCTGCTGCTCTAACCACGATTTTCTTCGTTTTCTTCCGTTCTAACTCTGCTTTACTTGGTTTTCCTCCGCTCTAACCCCACTTTTCTTGGTTTTCCTCCGCTCTAACCCGCTTTTCTTGGTTTTCCTCCGCTATAACCCCGCTTTTCTTGGTTTTCCTACGCTCTAACCTAGCTTTTCTTGGTTTTCCTCCGCTCTAACCCCGCTTTTCTTGGTTTTCATTTGCTCTAACCCTGCTTTTCTTTTTTTTCCTCCGCTCTAACCCCGCTTTTCTTGGTTTTCCTCCTTTCTAACCCCTCTTTTCTTGGTTTTCCTTCGCTCTATCTCAGCTTTTCTTGGTTTTCCACCGCTCTAACCCCGCTTTTCTTGGTTTTCCTCCGCACTTATTCCGCTTTTCTTGGTTTTCCTCAGCTCTAACCTTACTTTTCATGCTTTTCCTCCGCTCTAACCCCGCTTTTCTTGGTTTCCTCCGCTCTTACCCCGCTTTTCTTGGTTTTCCTCCGCTCTAACCAAGCTTTTCTTGGTTTTCCTCTGCTCTAACCTAGTTTTTCTTGGTTTTCCTCCGCTCTAACCCCGCTTTTCTTGGTTTTCATCCGCTCTAACCCCGCTTTTCTTGGTTTTCCTCCTCTCTAACCCTGTTATTCTTGGTTTTCATCCGCTCTAACTTCACTTTTCTTGGTTTTCCATTGCTCTAACCCCGCTTTTCTTTGCTTTCCACCGCTCTAATCCCTCTTTTCTTGGTTTTTCTCCGCTCTAACCCAGCTTTTCATCGTTTTTCTCCAATCTAACCATGCTTTTCTCGGATTTCTGCTGCTCTAACACGTCTTTCTTCGTTTTCTTCCGTTCTAACTCTGCTTTACTTGGTTTTCCTCCGCTCTAACCCCGCTTTTCTTGGTATTCCTCTGCTATAACCCCGTTTTTCTTGGATTTCCTACGCTCTAACCCAGCTTTTCTTGGTTTTCCTCCGCTCTAACTTCGCTTTTCTTGGTTTTTCTCCGCTCTAACCCTGCTTTTCTTTGTTTTCCTACGCTCTAATCCCGCTTTTCTTGGTTTTTCTCCGCTCTAACCCAGCTTTTCATCGTTTTTCTCCACTCTAGCCATGCTTTTCTCGGATTTCTGCTGATCTAACCACGATTTTCTTCGTTTTCTTCCGTTCTAACTCTGCTTTACTTGGTTTTCCTCCACTCTAACCCCTCTTTTCTTCGTTTTCCTCTGCAGTAACCCCGCTTTTCTTGGTTTTTCTCCGCTCTAACCCCGCTTTTCATGGTTTTTCTCCAATCTAACCTTGCTTTTCTCGGATTTCTGCTGCTCTAACCGCGCTTTTCTTCGTTTTCTTCCTCTCTAACTTCTTTTTCTTGGTTTTCCTCCGCTCTAACCCCGCTTTTCTTGGTTATCCTCCGCACTTATTCCACTTTTCTTGGTTTTCCTCCGCTCTAACTTCGCTTTTCTTGGTTTTCCTCCGCTCTAACCCCGCTTTTCTTGGTTTTCATTTGCTCTAACCCTGCTTTTCTTGGTTTTCCTCCTCTCTAACCTTGCTTTTCTTGGTTTTCCTCCTTTCTAACCCCTCTTTTCTTGGTTTTCCTCCTCTCTATCTCAGCTTTTCTTGGTTTTCCTCCGCTCTAACCCCGCTTTTCTTGGTTTTCCTCCGCACTTATTCCGCTTTTCTTGGTTTTCCTCAGCTCTAACCTTACTTTCCATGCTTTTCCTCCGCTCTAACCCCGATTTTCTTGGTTTTCCTCCGCTCTTACCCCGCTTTTCTTGGTTTTCCTCCGCTCTAACCAAGCTTTTCTTGGTTTTCCTTTGCTCTAACCCTGCTTTTCTTGGTTTTTCTCTGCTCTAACCCCGCTTTTCTTGGTTTTCCTCCCTTCTATCCCCGCTGTTCTTGGTTTTCCTCCGTTCTAACCAAGCTTTTCTTGGTTTTCCTCTGCTCTAACCTCACTTTTCTTGGTTTTCCATTGCTCTAACCCCACTTTTCTTGGTTTTCCTCCACTCTAATCCCGCTTTTCTTGGTTTTTCTCCGCTCTAACCCACCTTTTCATCGTTTTCCTTTGCTCTAACCCCGCTTTTCTTGGTTTTCCTCCCTTCTATCCCCGCTTTTCTTGGTTTTTCTCCTCTCTAACCTTGTTTCTCGTGGTTTTCCTCCGCTCTAACACCGCTTTTCTTGTTTTTCCTTTGCTCTAACCCCGCTTTTCTTGGTTTTCCTCCGCACTAACCCCTCTTTTCTTGGTTTTCCTCTGCAGTAACCCCGCTTTTCTTGGTTTTTCTCCGCTCTAACCCCGCTTTTCATGGTTTTTCTCCACTCTAACCATGCTTTTCTCGGATTTCTGCTGCTCTAACCCCGCTTTTCTTCGTTTTCTTCCTCTCTAACTTCTTTTTCTTGGTTTTCCTCCGCTCTAACCCCGCTTTTCTTGGTTATCCTCCGCACTTATTCCACTTTTCTTGGTTTTCCTCCGCTCTAACTTCGCTTTTCTTGGTTTTCCTACGCTCTAACACCGCTTTTCTTGGTTTTCCTCCGCTCTATCACCTTTTTTCTTGGTTTTCCTGCGCTCTAACCCAGCTTTTCTTTGTTTTCCTTTTATCTAACCCTGCTTTTCTTGGTTTTTCTCCGCTCTAACCCCGCTTTTCTTGGTTTTCCTCCGCTCTATCACCGCTTTTCTTGGTTTTTCTCCACTCTAACCCCGTTTCTCTTGGTTTTCCTCTGCTCTAACACCGCTTTTCTTGGTTTTCCATTGCTCTAACCCCGCTTTTCTTGGTTTTCCTCCGCACTAACCCCTCGTTTCTTGGTTTTCCTCCGCACTAACCCCGCTTTTTTGTTTTTTCTCCACTCTAACCCAGCTTTTCATGGTTTTTCTCCACTCTAACCATGCTTTTCTCAGATTTCTGCTGCTCTAACCGCGCTTTTCTTCGTTTTCTTCCTCTCATTTTCACTTTTCTTGGTTTTCCTCTGCTCTAACCTAGTTTTTCTTGGTTATTCTCCGCTCTAACCCCGCTTTTCTTGGTTTTCATCCGCTCTAACCCCGCTTTTCTTGGTTTTCCTCCTCTCTAACCCCGTTTTTCTTGGTTTTCATCCGCTCTAACTTCACTTTTCTTGGTTTTCCATTGCTCTAACCACGCTTTTCTTTGTTTTCCACCGCTCTAATCCCTCTTTTCTTGGTTTTTCTCCGCACTAACCCAGCTTTTCATCGTTTTTCTTTAATCTAACCATGCTTTTCTCGGATTTCTGCTGCTCTAACACGCTTTTCTTCGTTTTCTTCCATTCTAACTCTGCTTTACTTGGTTTTCCTCCGCTCTAACCCCGCTTTTCTTGGTTTTCCTCTGCTATAACCCCGTTTTTCTTGGATTTCCTACGCTCTAACCCAGCTTTTCTTGGTTTTCCTCTGCTCTAACTTCGCTTTTCTTGGTATTCCTTTGCTCTAACCCTGCTTTTCTTGGTTTTCCTCCGCTCTAACCCCGCTTTTCTTGGTTTTCCTCCTTTCTAACCCCGCTTTTCTTGGTTTTCCTCCGCTCTATCACCACTTTTCTTGGTTTTCCTCCGCTCTAACCCCGCTTTTCTTGGTTTTCCTCCGCTATAACCTTGCTTTTCTTGGTTTTCCTACGCTCTAATCCCGCTTTTCTTGGTTTTTCTCCGCTCTTACCCAGCTTTTCATCGTTTTTCTCCACTCTAGCCATGCTTTTCTCGGATTTCTGCTGCTCTAACCACAATTTTCTTCGTTTTCTTCCGTTCTAACTCTGCTTTACTTGGTTTTCATCCGCTCTAACCCCACTTTTCTTGGTTTTCCTCCGCTCTAACCCCGCTTTTCTTGGTTTTCCTCCGCTATAACCCCGCTTTTCTTGGTTTTCCTACGCTCTAACCTAGCTTTTCTTGGTTTTCCTCCGCTCTAACCCCGCTTTTCTTGGTTTTCATTTGCTCTAACCCTGCTTTTCTTGGTTTTCCTCCGCTCTAACCCCGCTTTTCTTGGTTTTCCTCCTTTCTAACCCCTCTTTTCTTGGTTTTCCTTCGCTCTATCTCAGCTTTTCTTGGTTTTCCACCGCTCTAACCCCGCTTTTCTTGGTTTTCCTCCGCACTTATTCCGCTTTTCTTGGTTTTCCTCAGCTCTAACCTTACTTTCCATGCTTTTCCTCCGCTCTAACCCCGATTTTCTTGGTTTTCCTCCGCTCTTACCCCGCTTTTCTTGGTTTTCCTCCGCTCTAACCAAGCTTTTCTTGGTTTTCCTTTGCTCTAACCCTGCTTTTCTTGGTTTTTCTCTGCTCTAACCCCGCTTTTCTTGGTTTTCCTCCCTTCTATCCCCGCTTTTCTTGGTTTTCCTCCGTTCTATCCCCGCTTTTCTTGGTTTTCCTCTGCTCTAACTTCACTTTTCTTGGTTTTCCATTGCTCTAACCCCGCTTTTCTTGGTTTTCCTCCACTCTAATCACGCTTTTCTTGGTTTTTCTCCGCTCTAACCCACCTTTTCATCGTTTTCCTTTGCTCTAACCCCGCTTTTCTTGGTTTTCCTCCCTTCTATCCCCGCTTTTCTTGGTTTTTCTCCTCTCTAACCCTGTTTCTCGTGGTTTTCCTCCGCTCTAACACCGCTTTTCTTGTTTTTCCTTTGCTCTAACCCCGCTTTTCTTGGTTTTCCTCCGCACTAACCCCTCTTTTCTTGGTTTTCCTCTGCAGTAACCCCGCTTTTCTTGGTTTTTCTCCGCTCTAACCCCGCTTTTCATGGTTTTTCTCCACTCTAACCATGCTTTTCTCGGATTTCTGCTGCTCTAACCGCGCTTTTCTTCGTTTTCTTCCTCTCTAACTTCTTTTTCTTGGTTTTCCTCCGCTCCAACCCCGCTTTTCTTGGTTATCCTCCGCACTTATTCCACTTTTCTTGGTTTTCCTCCGCTCTAACTTCGCTTTTCTTGGTTTTCCTCCGCTCTAACCCTGCTTTTCTTGGTTTTCATTTGCTCTAACCCTGCTTTTCTTGGTTTTCCTTTGCTCTAACCCCGCTTTTCTTGGTTTTCCTCCTTACTAACCCCTCTTTTCTTGGTTTTCCTCCGCTCTATCTCAGCTTTTCTTGGTTTTCCTCCGCTCTAACCCCGCTTTTCTTGGTTTTTCTCCGCTCTTATTCCACTTTTCTTGGTTTTCCTCAGCTCTAACCTTACTTTTCATGCTTTTCCTCCGCTCTTACCTCGCTTTTCTTGGTTTTCCTCCGCTCTAACCAAGCTTTTCTTGGTTTTCCTTTGCTCTAACCCTGCTTTTCTTGTTTTTTCTCTGCTCTAACCCCGCTTTTCTTGGTTTTCCTCCCTTCTATCCCCGCTTTTCTTGGTTTTCCTTTGTTCTAACCCCACTTTTCTTGGTTTTCCTCTGCTCTAACTTCACTTTTCTTGGTTTTCCATTGCTCTAACCCAGCTTTTCTTGGTTTTCCTCCACTCTAATCCCGCTTTTCTTGGTTTTTCTCCGCTCTAACCCACCTTTTCATCGTTTTCCTTTGCTCTAACCCCGCTTTTCTTGGTTTTTCTTCGCTCTAACCCTGTTTCTCTTGGTTTTCCTCCGCTCTAACACCGCTTTTCTTGTTTTCCTTTGCTCTAAGCCCGCTTTTCTTGGTTTTCCTCCGCACTAACCCCTCTTTTGTGTGTTTTCCTCTGCAGTAACCCCGCTTTTCTTGGTTTTTCTCCGCTCTAACCCCGCTTTTCATGGTTTTTCTCCACTCTAACCATGCTTTTCTCGGATTTCTGCTGCTCTAACCGCGCTTTTCTTCGTTTTCTTCCTCTCTAACTTCTTTTTCTTGGTTTTCCTCCGCTCTAACCCCGCTTTTCTTGGTTTTCCTCCGCACTTATTCCACTTTTCTTGGTTTTCCTCCGCTCTAACTTCGCTTTTCTTGGTTTTCCTCCTCTCTAACCCCGCTTTTCTTGGTTTTCCTCCGCTCTAACCCCGCTTTTCTTGGTTTTCTTCCGCTCTAACCCCGCTTTTCTTGGTTTTCCTTCTTTCTAACCCCGCTTGTCTTGGTTTTCCTCCCTTCTATCCCCGCTTTTCTTGGTTTTTCTGCGCTCTAACCCCGCTTTTCTTGGTTTTCCTTCGCTCTTACCCCGTTTTTCTTGGTTTTCCTCAGCTCTAACATAGCTTTTCTTGGTTTTCCTTTGCTCTAACCCCGCTTTTCTTGGTTTTCCTCTGCACTAACCCCTCTTTTCTTGGTTTTCCTCCGCACTAACACCGCTTTTCTTGGTTTTTCTCCACTCTAACCATGCTTTTCTCGGATTTCTGCTGCTCTAGCCGCGCTTTTCTTCGTTTTCTTCCTCTCTTAATTCTTTTTCTTTGTTTTCCTCCGATCCAACCCCGCTTTTCTTGGTTTTCCTCCGTACTTATTCTGCTTTTCTTGGTTTTCCTCCGCTCTAACTTCGCTTTTCTTGGTTATCTTCCGCTCTATCCCCAATTTACTTGGTTTTCCTCCACTCTAACCCCGCTTTTCTTGGTTTTCCTCCGCTCTAACCCCGCTTTTCATGGTTTTCCTCTGCTCTAACCCCGCTTTTCTTGGTTTTCCTTTGCTCTATCTTCGCTTGTCTTGGTTTTCCTTTGCTCTAACCCTGCTTTTCTTGGTTTTTCTCCACTCTAACCCAGCTTTTCATGGTTTTTCTCCACTCTAACCATGCTTTTCTCATATTTCTGCTGCTTTAACCGCGCTTTTCTTCGTTTTTTTCCTCTAATTTTTTTTTCTTGGTTTTCCTTCGCTCTTACCTAGTTTTTCTTGGTTATCCTCCGCTCTAACCCCGCTTTTCTTGGTTTTCATCCGCTCTAACCCCGCTTTTCTTGGTTTTCCTCCTCTCTAACCCCGCTTTTCTTGGTTTTCATCCGCTCTAACTTCACTTTTCTTGGTTTTCCATTGCTCTAACCCCGCTTTTCTTTGTTTTCCACCGCTCTAATCCCTCTTTTCTTGGTTTTTCTCCGCTCTAACCCAGCTTTTCATCGTTTTTCTCCACTCTAACCATGCTTTTCTCGGATTTCTGCTGCTCTAACCACGCTTTTCTTCGTTTTCTTCCGTTCTAACTCTGCTTTACTTGGTTTTCCTCCGCTCTAACTTCACTTTTTTTGGTTTTCCTTTGCTCTAACCCTGCTTTTCTTGGTTTTCCTCCGCTCTATCACCACTTTTCTTGGTTTTCCTCCGCTCTAACCCCGCTTTTCTTGGTTTTCATCCGCTCTAACCCCGCTTTTCTTGGTTTTCCTCCGCTCTAACCCCGCTTTTCTTGGTTTTCCTCCGCTCTAACTTCACTTTTCTTTGTTTTCCATTGCTCTAACCCCGCTTTTCTTGGTTTTCCTCCGCTCTAATCCCGCTTTTCATGGTATTTCTCCACTCTAACCAAGCTTTTCATCGTTTTTCTCTACTCTAGACATGCTTTTCTAGGATTTCTGCTGCTCTAACCACGCTTTTCTTCGTTTTCTTCCGTTCTAACCCTGCTTTACTTGGTTTTCCTCCGCTCTAACCATGCTTTTCTTGGTTTACCTCCGCTCTAACCCCGCTTTTCTTGGTTTTCCTCCGCTATAACCTTGCTTTTCTTGGTTTTCCTACGCTCTAATCCCGCTTTTCTTGGTTTTTCTTCGCTCTAACCCAGCTTTTCATCGTTTTTCTCCACTCTAGCCATGCTTTTCTCGGATTTCTGCTGCTCTAACCACGATTTTCTTCGTTTTCTTCCGTTCTATCCCTGCTTTTCTTGGTTTTCCTCCGCTCTAACCCCGCTTTTCTTGGTTTTCCTCCTTTCTAACCCCTCTTTTCTTGGTTTTCCTTCGCTCTAGCTCAGCTTTTCTTGGTTTTCCACCTCTCTAACCCCGCTTTTCTTGGTTTTCCTCCGCACTTATTCCGCTTTTCTTGGTTTTCCTCAGCTCTAACCTTACTTTTCATGCTTTTCCTCCGCTCTAACCCCGATTTTCTTGGTTTTCCTCCGCTCTTACCCCGCTTTTCTTGGTTTTCCTCCGCTCTAACCAAGCTTTTCTTGGTTTTCCTTTGCTCTAACCCTGCTTTTCTTGTTTTTTCTCTGCTCTAACCCCGCTTTTCTTCGTTTTCCTCCCTTCTATCCCCGCTTTTCTTGGTTTTCCTCCGTTCTAACCCCTCTTTTCTTGGTTTTCCTCTGCTCTAACTGCACTTTTCTTGGTTTTCCATTGCTCTAACCCCGCTTTTCTTGGTTTTCCTCCACTCTAATTCAGCTTTTCTTGGTCTTTCTCCGCTCTAACCCACCTTTTCATCGTTTTCCTTTGCTCTAACCCCGCTTTTCTTGGTTTTCCTCCCTTCTATCCCCGCTTTTCTTTGTTTTTCTCCGCTCTAACACTGTTTCTCGTGGTTTTCCTCCGCTCTAACACCGCTTTTCTTGTTTTTCCTTTGCTCTAACCTTGCTTTTCTTGGTTTTCCTCCGCACTAACCCCTCTTTTGTTGGTTTTCCTCTGCAGTTACCCCGCTTTTCTTGGTTTTTCTCCGCTCTAACCCCGCTTTTCATGGATTTTCTCCACTCTAACCATGCTTTTCTCGGAATTCTGCTGCTCTAACCCCGCTTTTCTTCGTTTTCTTCCTCTCTAACTTCTTTTTCTTGGTTTTCCTCCGCTCTAACCCCGCTTTTCTTGGTTATCCTCCGCACTTATTCCACTTTTCTTGGTTTTCCTCCGCTCTAACTTCGCTTTTCTTGGTTTTCCTCCGCTCTAACCCCGCTTTTCTTGGTTTTCCTCCTTTCTAACCCCTCTTTTCTTGGTTTTTCTCTGCTCTAACCCCGCTTTTCTTGGTTTTCCTCCGCACTTATTCCGCTTTTCTTGGTTTTCCTCAGCTCTAACCTTACTTTTCATGCTTTTCCTCCGCTCTAACCCCGATTTTCTTGGTTTTCCTCCGCTCTTACCCCGTTTTCTTGGTTTTCCTCCGCTCTTACCCCGCTTTTCTTGGGTTTCCTCCGCTCTAACCAAGCTTTTCTTGGTTTTCCTTTGCTCTAACCCTGCTTTTCTTGTTTTTTCTCTGCTCTAACCCCGCTTTTCTTGGTTTTCCTCCCTTCTATCCCCGCTTTTCTTGGTTTTCCTTCGTTCTAACCCCTCTTTTCTTGGTTTTCCTCTGCTCTAACTTCACTTTTCTTGGTTTTCCATTGCTCAAACCCCGCTTTTCTTGGCTTTACTCCACTCTAATCCCGCTTTTCTTGGTTTTTCTCCGCTCTAACCCACCTTTTCATCGTTTTCCTTTGCTCTAACCCCGCTTTCCTTTGTTTTCCTCCCTTCTATCCCCGCTTTTCTTGGTTTTTCTCCGCTCTAACCCTGTTTCTCGTGGTTTTCCTCCGCTCTAACACCGCTTTTCTTGTTTTTCCTTTGCTCTAACCCCGCTTTTCTTGGTTTTCCTCCGCACTAACCCCTCTTTTGTTGGTTTTCCTCTGCAGTAACCCCGCTTTTCTTGGTTTTTCTCCGCTCTAACCCCGCTTTTCATGGTTTTTCTCCACTCTAACCATGCTTTTCTCGGATTTCTGCTGCTCTAACCGCGCTTTTCTTCATTTTCTTCCTCTCTAACTTCTTTTTCTTGGTTTTCCTCCGCTCTAACCCCGCTTTTCTTGGTTATCCTCCGCACTTATTCCACTTTTCTTGGTTTTCCTCCGCTCTAACTTCGCTTTTCTTGGTTTTCCTCCGCTCTAACCCCGCTTTTCTTGGTTTTCCTCCGCTCTAACCCCGCTTTTCTTGGTTTTCCTCCGCTCTAACCCCGCTTTTATTGGTTTTCCTTCTTTCTAACCCCGCTTGTCTTGGTTTTCCTCCCTTCTATCCCCGCTTTTCTTGTTTTTTCTGCACTCTAACCCCGCTTTTCTTGGATTTTCTCCTCTCTAACCCCGTTTTTCATGGTTTTCCTCCGCTCTAACATAGCTTTTCTTGGTTTTTCTTTGCTCTAACCCCGCTTTTCTTGTTTTTTCTCTGCACTAACCCCTCTTTCCTTGGTTTTCCTCCGCACTAACCCCGCTTTTCTTGGTTTTTCTCCACTCTAACCATGCTTTTCTCGGATTTCTGCTGCTCTAGCCGCGCTTTTCTTCGTTTTCTTCCTCTCTTAATTCTTTTTCTTGGTTTTCCTCCGATCCAACCCCGCTTTTCTTGGTTTTCCTGCGTACTTATTCTGCTTTTCTTGGTTTTCCTCCGCTCTAACTTGGCTTTTCTTGGTTATCTTCCGCTCTATCCCCATTTTACTTGGTTTTCCTCCACTCTAACCCCGCTTTTCTTGGTTTTCCTCCGCTCTAACCTTGCTTTTCATGGTTTTCCTCCGCTCTAGCCCCGCTTTTCTTGGTTTTCCTTTGCACTACCTTCGCTTGTCTTGGTTTTCCTTTGCTCTAACCCTGCTTGTCTTGGTTTTTCTCCACTCTAACCCAGCTTTTCATGGTTTTTCTCCACTCTAACCATGCTTTTCTCATATTTCTGCTGCTCTAACCGTGCTTTTCTTCGTTTTCTTTCTCTAATTTTTTTTTCTTGGTTTTCCTCCGCTCTAACCTAGTTTTTCTTGGTTATCCTCCGCTCTAACCCCGCTTTTCTTGGTTTTCATACGCTCTAACCCCGCTTTTCTTGGTTTTCATCCGCTCTAACTTCACTTTTCTTGGTTTTCCATTGCTCTAACCCCGCTTTTCTTTGTTTTCCACCGCTCTAATCCCTCTTTTCTTGGTTTTTCTCAGCTCTAACCCAGCTTTTCATCGTTTTTCTCCACTCTAACCATGCTTTTCTCGGATTTCTGCTGCTCTAACACGCTTTTCTTCGTTTTCTTCCGTTCTAACTCTGCTTTACTTGGTTTTCCTCCGCTCTAACCCCGCTTTTCTTGGTTTTCCTCTGCTATAACCCCGTTTTTCTTGGATTTCCTACGCTCTAACCCAGTTTTCTTGGTTTTCCTCCTTTCTAACCCCGATATTCTTGGTTTTCCTCCGCTCTAATTCCACTTTTTTTGGTTTTCCTCCGCTCTAACCCCGCTTTTCTTGGTTTTTCTCCGCTCTAACGCCGCTTTTCTTGGTTTTCCTCCGCTCTAACACCGTTTTTCTTGGTTTTCCTTTGCTCTAACCCCGCTTTTCTTGGTTTTCCTCCGCTCTAACCCCGCTTTTCTTGGTTTTCCTCCGATCTAACTTCACTTTTCTTTGTTTTCCATTTCTTTAACCCCGCTTTTCTTGGTTTTCCTCCGCTCTAATCCCGCTTTTCATGGTTTTTCTCTGCTCTAACCCAGCTTTTCATCGTTTTTCTCCACTCTAGTCATGCTTTTCTCGGATTTCTGCTGCTCTAACCACAATTTTCTTCGTTTTCTTCCGTTCTAACTCTGCTTTACTTGGTTTTCATCCGCTCTAACCCCACTTTTCTTGGGTTCCTCCGCTCTAACCCCGCTTTTCTTGGTTTTCCTCCGCTATAACCCCGCTTTTCATGGTTTTCCTACGCTCTAACCTAGCTTTTCTTGGTTTTCCTCCGCTCTAACCCCGCTTTTCTTGGTTTTCATTTGCTCTAACACTGCTTTTCTTGGTTTTCCTCCGCTCTAACCCCGCTTTTATTGGTTTTCCTCCTTTCTAACCCCTCTTTTCTTGGTTTTCCTCCGCTCTATCTCAGCTTTTCTTGGTTTTCCACCGCTCTAACCCCGCTTTTCTTGGTTTTCCTCCGCACTTATTCCGCTTTTCTTGGTTTTCCTCAGCTCTAACCTTACTTTTCATGCTTTTCCTCCGCTCTAACCCCGATTTTCTTGGTTTTCCTCCGCTCTTACCCCGCTTTTCTTGGTTTTCCACAGCTCTAACCAAGCTTTTCTTGGTTTTCCTTTGCTCTAACCCTGCTTTTCTTGTTTTTTCTCTGCTCTAACCCCGCTTTTCTTCGTTTTCCTCCCTTCTATCCCCGCTTTTCTTGGTTTTCCTTTGTTCTAACCCCTCTTTTCTTGGTTTTCCTCTGCTCTAACTTCACTTTTAATCGTTTTCCTCCGCTCTAACCCCGCTTTTCTTGGTTTTCCTCTGCTATAACCCCGCTTTTCTTGGTTTTCCTCCGCTCTATCTCAGCTTTTCTTGGTTTTCCTCCGCTCTGACCCCGCTTTTCTTGGTTTTCCTCCGCACTTATTCCGCTTTTCTTGGTTTTCCTCAGATCTAACTTTACTTTTCATGCTTTTCCTCCGCTCTAACCCCGATTTTCTTGGTTTTCCTCCGCTCTTACCCCGCTTTTCTTGGTTTTCCTCCGCTCTAACCAAGCTTTTCTTGGTTTTCCTTCGCTCTAACCCTGCTTTTCTTTGTTTTTCTCTGCTCTAACCCCGCTTTTCTTGGTTTTCCTCCCTCCTATCCCCGCTTTTCTTGGTTTTCCTCCTTTCTAACCCCTCTTTTCTTGGTTTTCCATTGCTCTAACCCCGCTTTTCTTGGTTTTCCTCCACTCTAATCCCGCTTTTCTTGGTTTTTCTCCGCTCTAACCCCGCTTTTCTTGGTTTTGCTTTGCTCTAACCCCGCTTTTCTTGGTTTTCCTCCCTTCTATCCCCGCTTTTCTTGGTTTTTCTCCGCTCTAACCCTGTTTCTTGTGGTTTTCCTCCGCTCTAACACCGCTTTTCTTGTTTTTCCTTTGCTCTAACCCCGCTTTTCTTGGTTTTCCTCCGCACTAACCCCTCTTTTCTTGGTTTTCCTCTGCAGTAACCCCGCTTTTCTTGGTTTTTCTCCGCTCTAACCATGCTTTTCTTGGTTATCCTCCACACTTATTCCACGTTTCTTGGTTTTCCTCCGCTCTAACTTCGCTTTTCTTGGTTTTCCTCCGCTCTAACCCCGCTTTTCTTGGTTTTCCTCCGCTCTAACCCCGCTTTTCTTGGTTTTCCTCCGCTCTAACTTCGCTTTTCTTGGTTTTCCTCCGCTCTAACCCCGCTTTTCTTGGATTTCCTCCGCTCTAACCCCGCTTTTCTTGGTTTTCCTCCGCTCTAACCCCGCTTTTCTTGGTTTTCCTCCGTACTTATTCTGCTTTTCTTGGTTTTCCTTCCTTCTATCCCCGCTTTTCTTGGTTTTTCTGCGCTCTAACCCCGCTTTTCTTGGATTTTCTCCTCTCTAACCCCATTTTTCTTGGTTTTCCTCTGCTCTAACATAGCTTTTCTTGATTTTCCTCTGCACTAACTCCTCTTTTCTTGGTTTTCCTCCGCACTAACCCCGCTTTTCTTGGTTTTTCTCCACTCTAACCATGCTTTTCTCGGATTTCTACTGCTCTAGCCGCGCTTTTCTTCGTTTTCTTCCTCTCTAAATTCTTTTTCATGGTTTTCCTCCGATCTAACCCCACTTTTCTTGGTTTTCCTCCGTACTTATTCTGCTTTTCTTGGTTTTCCTCCGCTCTAACTTCGCTTTTCTTGGTTATCTTCCGCTCTATCCCCAATTTACTTGGTTTTCCTCCACTCTAACCCCGCTTTTCTTGGTTTTCCTCCGCTCTAACCCCGCTTTTCATGGTTTTCCTCCGCTCTAACCCCGCTTTTCTTGGTTTTCCTTTGCTCTATCTTCGCTTGTCTTGGTTTTCCTTTGCTCCAACCCTGCTTTTCCTGGTTTCTCTCCGCTCTAACCCCGCTTTTCTTGGTTTTCCTCTGCTCTATCACCGCTTTTAGTGGTTTTCCTACGCTCTATCACCACTTTTCTTGGTTTTCCTCCGCTCTGTCACCGCTTTTCTTGGTTTTCCTCCGCTCTAACCCCGCTTTTCTTGGTTTTCTCCACTCTAACCCAGCTTTTCATGGTTTTTCTCCACTCTAACCATACTTTTCTCGGATTTCTGCTGCTCTAACCGAGCTTTTCTTCGTTTTCTTCCTCTCTAAATTCTTTTTCTTGGTTTTCCTCCGATCTAACCCCACTTTTCTTGGTTTTCCTCCGTACTTATTCTGCTTTTCTTGGTTTTCCTCCGCTCTAACTTCGCTTTTCTTGGTTTTCCTCCACTCTAACCCCGCTTTACTTGATGTTCCTCCGCTCTAACCCCGCATTTCTTGGTTTTCCTCCGCTCTAACCCCACTTTTCTTGGTTTTCCTACGCTCTAACCCCGCTTTTCTTGGTTTTCCTCCGCTCTAACCCCGCTTTTCTTGGTTTTCCTCCGCTCTATCACCGCTTTTAGTGGTTTTCCTCCGCTCTATCACCGCTTTTCTTGGTTTTCCTCCGCTCTAACCCCGCTTTTCTTGGTTTTCCTTTGCTCTAAACCTGCTTTTCTTGGTTTTTCTCCGCTCTAACCCGGATTTTCTTGGTTTTCCTACCTTCTATCCCCGCTTATCTTTGTTTTTTTCTGCTCAAACGCCGTTTCTCTTGGTTTTCCTCCGCACTAACCCCGCTTTTCTTGGTTTTCTCCACTCTAACCCAGCTTTTCATGGTTTTCCACCGCACTAACACCTCTTTTCTTGGTTTTCATTTGCACTAACCCCGCTTGTTTGGTTTTTCTCCATTCTAACCGTGCTCTTCATGGTTTTTCTCCACTCTAACCATGCTTTTCTCATATTTCTGCTGCTCTAACCGTGCTTTTCTTCGTTTTCTTCCTCTCTAACTACTTTTTCTTGGTTTACCTCCGCTCTAACCCCGCTTTTCTTGGTTTTCCTCAGCACTTATTCTGCTTTTCCTGGATTTCCTTCGCTCTAACTTTGCTTTTCTTGGTTTTCCTCCGCTCTAACCCCACTTTTCTTGGTTTTCCTCCCTTCTACCCCCGCTTTTCTTGGATTTTCTCCGCTCTAAGCCCGCTTTTCTTGGTTTTCCTCCGCTCTAACACCGTATTTCTTGGTTTTCCTTTGCTCTAACCCCGCTTTTCTTGGTTTTCCTCCGCTCTAACACCGCTTTTCTTGGTTTTCCTCCGCTCTAACCCCGCTTTTCTTGGTTTTCCTCCACTCTAACCCAGCTTTTCTTGGTTTTTCTGCGCTTTAACCCCTCTTTTCTTGGTTTTTCTCTGCTCTAACCCCGTTTCTCTTGGTTTTCCTCCGCTCTAACTTTGCTTTTCTTGGTTTTCCTTTGCTCTAACCCCGCTTTTCTTGGTTTTCCTCTGCACTAACCCCTCTTTTCTTGGTTTTCCTCCGCACTAACCCCGCTTTTCTTGGTTTTTCTCCAATCTAACCATGCTTTTCTCGGATTTCTGCTGCTCTAACCGCGCTTTTCTTCGTTTTCTTCCTCTCTAAATTCTTTTTCTTGGTTTTCCTCCGATCTAACCCCACTTTTCTTGGTTTTCCTCCGTACTTATTCTGCTTTTCTTGGTTTTCCTCCGCTCTAACTTCGCTTTTCTTGGTTTTCCTCCACTCTAACCCCGCTTTACTTGATGTTCCTCCGCTCTAACCCCGCATTTCTTGGTTTTCCTCCGCTCTAACCCCACTTTTCTTGGTTTTCCTACGCTCTAACCCCGCTTTATTTGGTTTTCCTCCGCTCTAACCCCGCTTTTCTTGGTTTTCCTCCGCTCTATCACCGCTTTTAGTGGTTTTCCTCCGCTCTATCACCGCTTTTCTTGGTTTTCCTCCGCTCTAACCCCGCTTTTCTTGGTTTTCCTTTGCTCTAAACCTGCTTTTCTTGGTTTTTCTCCGCTCTAACCCGGATTTTCTTGGTTTTCCTACCTTCTATCCCCGCTTATCTTTGTTTTTTTCTGCTCAAACGTCGTTTCTCTTGGTTTTCCTCCGCACTAACCCCGCTTTTCTTGGTTTTCTCCACTCTAACCCAGCTTTTCATGGTTTTCCACCGCACTAACACCTCTTTTCTTGGTTTTCATTTGCACTAACCCCGCTTGTTTGGTTTTTCTCCATTCTAACCGTGCTCTTCATGGTTTTTCTCCACTCTAACCATGCTTTTCTCATATTTCTGCTGCTCTAACCGTGCTTTTCTTCGTTTTCTTCCTCTCTAACTACTTTTTCTTGGTTTACCTCCGCTCTAACCCCGCTTTTCTTGGTTTTCCTCAGCACTTATTCTGCTTTTCCTGGATTTCCTTCGCTCTAACTTTGCTTTTCTTGGTTTTCCTCCGCTCTAACCCCACTTTTCTTGGTTTTCCTCCCTTCTACCCCCGCTTTTCTTGGATTTTCTCCGCTCTAAGCCCGCTTTTCTTGGTTTTCCTCCGCTCTAACACCGTTTTTCTTGGTTTTCCATTGCTCTAACCCCGCTTTTCTTGGTTTTCCTCCACTCTAACACTGCTTTTCTTGGTTTTCCTCCGCTCTAACCCCGCTTTTCTTGGTTTTCCTCCACTCTAACCCAGCTTTTCTTGGTTTTTCTGCGCTTTAACCCCGCTTTTCTTGGTTTTTCTCTGCTCTAACCCCGTTTCTCTTGGTTTTCCTCTGCTCTAACATAGCTTTTCTTGGTTTTCCTTTGCTCTAACCCCGCTTTTCTTGGTTTTCCTCTGCACTAACCCCTCTTTTTTTGGTTTTCCTCCGCACTAACCCCGCTTTTCTTGGTTTTTCTCCAATCTAACCATGCTTTTCTCGGATTTCTGCTGCTCTAACCGCGCTTTTCTTCGTTTTCTTCCTCTCTAAATTCTTTTTCTTGGTTTTCCTCCGATCTAACCCCACTTTTCTTGGTTTTCCTCCGTACTTATTCTGCTTTTCTTGGTTTTCCTCTGCTCTAACTTCGCTTTTCTTGGTTTTCCTCCACTCTAACCCCGCTTTACTTGATGTTCCTCTGCTCTAACCCCGCATTTCTTGGTTTTCCTCCGCTCTAACCCCACTTTTCTTGGTTTTCCTACGCTCTAACCCCGCTTTTCTTGGTTTTCCTCCGCTCTAACCCCGCTTTTCTTGGTTTTCCTCCGCTCTATCACCGCTTTTAGTGGTTTTCCTCCGCTCTATCACCGCTTTTCTTGGTTTTCCTCCGCTCTAACCCCGCTTTTCTTGGTTTTCCTTTGCTCTAAACCTGCTTTTCTTGGTTTTTCTCCGCTCTAACCCGGATTTTCTTGGTTTTCCTACCTTCTATCCCCGCTTATCTTTGTTTTTTTCTGCTCAAACACCGTTTCTCTTGGTTTTCCTCCGCACTAACCCCGC
Source organism: Coturnix japonica (assembly GCF_054131305.1). Lineage (NCBI taxonomy): Eukaryota > Metazoa > Chordata > Aves > Galliformes > Phasianidae > Coturnix > Coturnix japonica. The sequence continues at coordinate 35,221,865 of NC_140669.1, forward strand.
TTTTCTTGGTTTTCTCCACTCTAACCCAGCTTTTCATGGTTTTCCACCGCACTAACACCTCTTTTCTTGGTTTTCATTTGCACTAACCCCGCTTGTTTGGTTTTTCTCCATTCTAACCGTGCTCTTCATGGTTTTTCTCCACTCTAACCATGCTTTTCTCATATTTCTGCTGCTCTAACCGTGCTTTTCTTCGTTTTCTTCCTCTCTAACTACTTTTTCTTGGTTTACCTCCGCTCTAACCCCGCTTTTCTTGGTTTTCCTCAGCACTTATTCTGCTTTTCTTGGATTTCCTTCGCTCTAACTTTGCTTTTCTTGGTTTTCCTCCGCTCTAACCCCACTTTTCTTGGTTTTCCTCCCTTCTACCCCCGCTTTTCTTGGATTTTCTTCGCTCTAAGCCCGCTTTTCTTGGTTTTCCTCCGCTCTAACACCGTTTTTCTTGGTTTTCCTTTGCTCTAACCCCGCTTTTCTTGGTTTTCCTCCGCTCTAACACCGCTTTTCTTGGTTTTCCTCCACTCTAACCCCGCTTTTCTTGGTTTTCCTCCAATCTAACCCAGCTTTTCTTGGTTTTTCTGCGCTCTAACCCCGCTTTTCTTGGTTTTTCTCTGCTCTAACCCCGTTTCTCTTAGTTTTTCTCTGCTCTAACATAGCTTTTCTTGGTTTTCCTATGCTCTAACCCCGCTTTTCTTGGTTTTCCTCTGCACTAACCCCTCTTTTCTTGGTTTTCCTCCGCACTAACCCCGCTTTTCTTGGTTTTTCTCCAATCTAACCATGCTTTTCTCGGATTTCTGCTGCTCTAACCGCGCTTTTCTTCGTTTTCTTCCTCTCTAAATTCTTTTTCTTGGTTTTCCTCCAATCTAACCCCGCTTTTCTTGGTTTTCCTCCGTACTTATTGTGCTTTTATTGGTTTTCCTCCGCTCTAACTTTGCTTTTCTTGGTTATCTTCCGCTCTATCCCCACTTTCCTTGGTTTTCCTCCGCTCTAACCCCGCTTTTCTTGGTTTTCCTCCGCTCTAACCCCGCTTTTCATGGTTTTCCTCCGCTCTAACCCCGCTTTTCTTGGTTTTCCTTTGCTCTATCTTCGCTTTTCTTGGTTTTCCTTTGCTCTAACCCTGCTTTTCTTGGTTTTCCTCCGCTCTAACCCCGCTTTTCTTGGTTTTCCTCCGCTCTATCACCACTTTTAGCGGTTTTCCTACGCTCTATAACCACTTTTCTTGGTTTTCCTCTGCTCTTTCACCGCTTTTCTTGGTTTTTCTTTGCTCTATCTTCGCTTTTCTTGGTTTCCCTCCGCTCTAACCCCGCTTTTCTTGGTTTTCCTCCGCTCTAACTTCTCTTTTCTTGGTTTTCCTTTGCTCTAACCCTGCTTTTCTTGGTTTTTCTCCGCTCTAACCCCGCTTTTCTTGGTTTTCCTCCACTCTATCACCGCTTTTCTTGGTTTTCCTCCGCTGTAACCCCATTTTTCTGGGATTTCATCCGCTCTAACTTCACTTTTCTTGGATTTCCTATGGTCTCACTCCGCTTTTCATGGTTTTTCTCCACTCTAACCATGCTTTTCTCGGATTTCTGCTGCTCTAACCGCGCTTTTCTTCGTTTTCTTCCTCTCTAAATTCTTTTTCTTGGTTTTCCTCCGCACTAACCCCGCTTTTCTTGGTTTTCCTCCGCACTTATTCTGCTTTTCTTGGTTTTCCTCCGCTGTAACTTCGCTTTTCTTGGTTTTCCTCCACTCTAACCCCGCTTTACTTGGTTTTACTCCGCTCTAACCCCGCTTTTCTTGGTTTTCCTCCGCTCTAACCCCACTTTTCTTGGTTTTCCTCCGCTCTAACCCCGCTTTTCTTGGTTTTCCTCCGCTCTATCTTCGCTTTTCTTGGTTTTCCTTTCCTCTAAACCTGCTTTTCTTGGATTTTCTCCGCTCTAACCCCGCTTTTCTTGGTTTTCCTCCGCTTCATCACCGCTTTTAGTGGTTTTCCTTCGCCTTAACCTTGCTTTTCTTGGTTTTCCTCCGCTCTAACCCCGCTTTTCTTGGTTTTCGTCCGCACTAACTTCGCTTTTCTTGGTTTTCCTTTGCTCTAACCCTGCTTTTCTTGGTTTCTCTCCGCCCTAACCCCGCTTTTCTTAGTTTTCCTCCACTCTATCACCGCTTTTAGTGGTTTTCCTACGCTCTAACCCCGCTTTTCTTGGTTTTCCACCTCACTAACACCTCTTTTCTTCGTTTTCCTCCGCACTAACCCCGCTTTTTTGGTTTTTCTCCACTCTAACCGAGCTTTTCATGGTTTTTCTCCACTCTAACCATGCTTTTCTCATATTTCTGCTGCTCTAACCGCGCTTTTCTTCGTTTTCTTCCTCTCTAACTTCTTTTTCTTGGTTTTCCTCCGATGTAACCCCACTTTTCTTGGTTTTCCTCAACACTTATTCCGTATTTCTGGGTTTTCCTCCCTTCTATCCCCGCTTTTCTTGGTTTTTCTCCGCTCTAACCCCGTTTCTCTTGGTTTTCCTCCGCTCTAACCCCGCTTTTCTTGGTTTTCCTCCGCACTTATTCCGCTTTTCTTGGTTTTCCTTTGCTCTAATCCCGCTTTTCTTGGTTTTCCTTTGCTCTAACCCCACTTTTCTTGGTTTTCCTCCGCACTAACCCCGCTTTTCTTGGATTTCCTCCGCACTAACCCCTCTTTTCTTGGTTTTTCTCCACTCTAACCAAGCTTTTCATGGTTTTTCTCCGCACTTATTCTGCTTTTCTTGGTTTTCCTCCGCTCTAACTTCGCTTTTCTTGGTTTTCCTCCGCTCTAACCCCGCTTTTCTTGGTTTTCCTCCACTCTAACTTCGCTTTTCTTGGTTTTCCTCCGCTCTAACCCCGCTTTTCTTGGTTTTCCTCCGCTCTAACCCCGCTTTTCTTGGTTTTCCTCCGCTCTAACCCCGCTTTTCTTGGTTTTCCTTCATTCTAACCCCTCTTGTCTTGGTTTTCCTTCCTTCTATCCCCGCTTTTCTTGGTTTTTCTGCGCTCTAACCCCGCTTTTCTTGGATTTTCTCCTCTCTAACCCCGTTTTTCTTGGTTTTCCTCCGCTCTAACATAGCTTTTCTTGGTTTTCCTTTGCTCTAACCCCGCTTTTCTTGGTTTTCCTCTGCACTAACTCCTCTTTCCTTGGTTTTCCTCCGCACTAACCCCGCTTTTCTTGGTTTATCTCCACTCTAACCATGCTTTTCTCGGATTTCTGCTGCTCTAGCCGCGCTTTTCTTCGTTTTCTTCCTCTCTAAATTCTTTTTCATGGTTTTCCTCCGATCTAACCGCGCTTTTCTTGGTTTTCCTCCGTACTTATTCTGCTTTTCTTGGTTTTCCTCCGCTCTAACTTCGCTTTTCTTGGTTATCTTCCGCTCTATCGCCAATTTACTTGGTTTTCCTCCACTCTAACCCCGCTTTTCTTGGTTTTCCTCCGCTCTAACCCCGCTTTTCATGGTTTTCCTCCGCTCTAACCCCGCTTTTCTTGGTTTTCCTTTGCTCTATCTTCGCTTGTCTTGGTTTTCCTTTCCTCTAAACCTGCTTTTCTTGGTTTTTCTCCGCTCTAACCCCGCTTTTCTTGGTTTTCCTCCGCTCTATCACCGCTTTTAGTGGTTTTCCTACGCTCTATCACCACTTTTCTCGGTTTTCCTCGGCTCTATCACCGCTTTTCTTGGTTTTCTTCCGCTCTAACCCCGCTTTTCTTGGTTTTCTCCACTCTAACCCAGCTTTTCATGGTTTTTCTCCACTCTAACCATGCTTTTCTCGGATTTCTGCTGCTCTAACCGAGCTTTTCTTCGTTTTCTTCCTCTCTAAATTCTTTTTCTTGGTTTTCCTCCGATCTAACCCCACTTTTCTTGGTTTTCCTCCGTACTTATTCTGCTTTTCTTGGTTTTCCTCCGCTCTAGCTTCGCTTTTCTTGGTTTTCCTCCACTCTAACCCCACTTTACTTGGTGTTCCTCCGCTCTAACCCCGCATTTCTTGGTTTTCTTCCGCTCTAACCCCACTTTTCTTGGTTTTCCTCCGCTCTAACCCCGCTTTTCTTGGTTTTCCTCCGCTCTAACCCCGCTTTTCTTGGTTTTCCTCCGCTCTATCACCGCTTTTAGTGGTTTTCCTACGCTCTATCACCACTTTTCTTGGTTTTCCTCCGCTCTATCACCGCTTTTCTTGGTTTTCCTCCGCTCTAACCCCGCTTTTCTTGGTTTTCCTTTGCTCTAAACCTGCTTTTCTTGGTTTTTCTCCGCTCTAACCCGGATTTTCTTGGTTTTCCTACCTTCTATCCCCGCTTATCTTTGTTTTTTTCTGCTCAAACGCCGTTTCTCTTGGTTTTCCTCCGCACTAATCCCGCTTTTCTTGGTTTTCTCCACTCTAACCCAGCTTTTCATGGTTTTCCACCGCACTAACACCTCTTTTCTTGGTTTTCATTTGCACTAACCCCGCTTGTTTGGTTTTTCTCCATTCTAACTGTGCTCTTCATGGTTTTTCTCCACTCTAACCATGCTTTTCTCATATTTCTGCTGCTCTAACCGTGCTTTTCTTCGTTTTCTTCCTCTCTAACTACTTTTTCTTGGTTTACCTCCGCTCTAACCCCGCTTTTCTTGGTTTTCCTCAGCACTTATTCTGCTTTTCCTGGATTTCCTTCGCTCTAACTTTGCTTTTCTTGGTTTTCCTCCGCTCTAACCCCACTTTTCTTGGTTTTCCTCCCTTCTACCCCCGCTTTTCTTGGTTTTTCTCCGCTCTAATCCCGCTTTTCTTGGTTTTCCTCCGCTCTAACATCGTTTTTCTTGGTTTTCCTTTGCTCTAACCCCGCTTTTCCTGGTTTTCCTCCGCTCTAACACCGCTTTTCTTGGTTTTCCTCCGCTCTAACCCCGCTTTTCTTGGTTTTCCTCCAATCTAACCCAGCTTTTCTTGGTTTTTCTGCGCTCTAACCCCGCTTTTCTTGGTTTTTCTCTGCTCTAACCCCGTTTCTCTTGGTTTTCCTCTGCTCTAACATAGCTTTTCTTGGTTTTCCTTTGCTCTAACCTTGCTTTTCTTGGTTTTCCTCTGCACTAACCCCTCTTTTCTTGGTTTTCCTCCGCACTAACCCCGCTTTTCTTGGTTTTTCTCCACTCTAACCATGCTTTTCTCGGATTTCTGCTGCTCTAACCGCGCTTTTCTTCGTTTTCTTCCTCTCTAAATTCTTTTTCTTGGTTTTCCTCCGATCTAACCCCGCTTTTCTTGGTTTTCCTCCGTACTTATTCTGCTTTTCTTGGTTTTCCTCCGCTCTAACTTTGCTTTTCTTGGTTATCTTCCGCTCTATCCCCACTTTCCTTGGTTTTCCTCCGCTCTAACCCCGCTTTTCTTGGTTTTCCTCCGCTCTAACCCCGCTTTTCATGGTTTTCCTCCGCTCTAACCCCGCTTTTCTTGGTTTTCCTTTGCTCTATCTTCGCTTTTCTTCCTTTTCCTTTGCTCTAACCCTGCTTTTCTTGGTTTTCCTCCGCTCTAACCCCGCTTTACTTGGTTTTCCTCCGCTCTATCACCACTTTTAGCGGTTTTCCTACGCTCTATAACCACTTTTCTTGGTTTCCTCTGCTCTATCACCGCTTTTCTTGGTTTTCCTTTGCTCTATCTTCGCTTTTCTTGGTTTCCCTCCGCTCTAACCCCGCTTTTCTTGGTTTTCCTCCGCTCTAACTTCGCTTTTCTTGGTTTTCCTTTGCTCTAACCCTGCTTTTCTTGCTTTTTCTCCGCTCTAAACCCGCTTTTCTTGGTTTTCCTCCACTCTATCACCGCTTTTCTTGGTTTTCCTCCGCTCTAACCCCTCTTTTCTAGGATTTCATCCGCTCTAACTTAACTTTTTTTGTTTTTCCTCCTTTCTAACCCCGCTTTTCTTGGTTTTCCTCCGCTCTAACCCCGCTTTTCTTGGTTTTCTCCACTCTAACCAAGCTTTTCATGGTTTTTCTCCACTCTAACCATGCTTTTCTCAGATCTCTGCTGCTCTAACCGCGCTTTTCTTCGTTTTCTTCCTCTCTAAATTCTTTTTCTTGGTTTTCCTCCGCACTAACCCCGCTTTTCTTGGTTTTCCTCCGCACTTATTCTGCTTTTCTTGCTTTTCCTCCGCTGTAACTTCGCTTTTCTTGGTTTTCCTCCACTCTAACCCCGCTTTACTTGGTTTTCCTCCGCTCTAACCCCGCTTTTCTTGGTTTTCCTCCGCTCTAACTCCACTTTTCTTGGTTTTCCTCCGCTCTAACCCCGCTTTTCTTGGTTTTCCTCCGCTCTAACCCCGCTTTTCTTGGTTTTCCTCCGCTCTATCTTCGCTTTTCTTGGTTTTCCTTTGCTCTATCTTCGCTTGTCTTGGTTTTCCTTTCCTCTAAACCTGCTTTTCTTGGTTTTTCTCCGCTCTAACCCCGCTTTTCTTGGTTTTCCTCCGCTCTATCACCGCTTTTAGTGGTTTTCCTACGCTCTATCACCACTTTTCTCGGTTTTCCTCGGCTCTATCACCGCTTTTCTTGGTTTTCTTCCGCTCTAACCCCGCTTTTCTTGGTTTTCTCCACTCTAACCCAGCTTTTCATGGTTTTTCTCCACTCTAACCATGCTTTTCTCGGATTTCTGCTGCTCTAACCGAGCTTTTCTTCGTTTTCTTCCTCTCTAAATTCTTTTTCTTGGTTTTCCTCCGATCTAACCCCACTTTTCTTGGTTTTCCTCCGTACTTATTCTGCTTTTCTTGGTTTTCCTCCGCTCTAGCTTCGCTTTTCTTGGTTTTCCTCCACTCTAACCCCGCTTTACTTGGTGTTCCTCCGCTCTAACCCCGCATTTCTTGGTTTTCTTCCGCTCTAACCCCACTTTTCTTGGTTTTCCTCCGCTCTAACCCCGCTTTTCTTGGTTTTCCTCCGCTCTAACCCCGCTTTTCTTGGTTTTCCTCCGCTCTATCACCGCTTTTAGTGGTTTTCCTACGCTCTATCACCACTTTTCTTGGTTTTCCTCCGCTCTATCACCGCTTTTCTTGGTTTTCCTCCGCTCTAACCCCGCTTTTCTTGGTTTTCCTTTGCTCTAAACCTGCTTTTCTTGGTTTTTCTCCGCTCTAACCCGGATTTTCTTGGTTTTCCTACCTTCTATCCCCGCTTATCTTTGTTTTTTTTCTGCTCAAACGCCGTTTCTCTTGGTTTTCCTCCGCACTAATCCCGCTTTTCTTGGTTTTCTCCACTCTAACCCAGCTTTTCATGGTTTTCCACCGCACTAACACCTCTTTTCTTGGTTTTCATTTGCACTAACCCCGCTTGTTTGGTTTTTCTCCATTCTAACTGTGCTCTTCATGGTTTTTCTCCACTCTAACCATGCTTTTCTCATATTTCTGCTGCTCTAACCGTGCTTTTCTTCGTTTTCTTCCTCTCTAACTACTTTTTCTTGGTTTACCTCCGCTCTAACCCCGCTTTTCTTGGTTTTCCTCAGCACTTATTCTGCTTTTCTTGGATTTCCTTCGCTCTAACTTTGCTTTTCTTGGTTTTCCTCCGCTCTAACCCCACTTTTCTTGGTTTTCCTCCATTCTACCCCCGCTTTTCTTGGTTTTTCTCCGCTCTAATCCCGCTTTTCTTGGTTTTCCTCCGCTCTAACATCGTTTTTCTTGGTTTTCCTTTGCTCTAACCCCGCTTTTCCTGCTTTTCCTCCGCTCTAACACCGCTTTTCTTGGTTTTCCTCCGCTCTAACCCCGCTTTTCTTGGTTTTCCTCCAATCTAACCCAGCTTTTCTTGGTTTTTCTGCGCTCTAACCCCGCTTTTCTTGGTTTTTCTCTGCTCTAACCCCGTTTCTCTTGGTTTTCCTCTGCTCTAACATAGCTTTTCTTGGTTTTCCTTTGCTCTAACCTTGCTTTTCTTGGTTTTCCTCTGCACTAACCCCTCTTTTCTTGGTTTTCCTCCGCACTAACCCCGCTTTTCTTGGTTTTTCTCCACTCTAACCATGCTTTTCTCGGATTTCTGCTGCTCTAACCGCGCTTTTCTTCGTTTTCTTCCTCTCTAAATTCTTTTTCTTGGTTTTCCTCCGATCTAACCCCGCTTTTCTTGGTTTTCCTCCGTACTTATTCTGCTTTTCTTGGTTTTCCTCCGCTCTAACTTTGCTTTTCTTGGTTATCTTCCGCTCTATCCCCACTTTCCTTGGTTTTCCTCCGCTCTAACCCCGCTTTTCTTGGTTTTCCTCCGCTCTAACCCCGCTTTTCATGGTTTTCCTCCGCTCTAACCCCGCTTTTCTTGGTTTTCCTTTGCTCTATCTTCGCTTTTCTTCGTTTTCCTTTGCTCTAACCCTGCTTTTCTTGGTTTTCCTCCGCTCTAACCCCGCTTTACTTGGTTTTCCTCCGCTCTATCACCACTTTTAGCGGTTTTCCTACGCTCTATAACCACTTTTCTTGGTTTCCTCTGCTCTATCACCGCTTTTCTTGGTTTTCCTTTGCTCTATCTTCGCTTTTCTTGGTTTCCCTCCGCTCTAACCCCGCTTTTCTTGGTTTTCCTCCGCTCTAACTTCGCTTTTCTTGGTTTTCCTTTGCTCTAACCCTGCTTTTCTTGCTTTTTCTCCGCTCTAAACCCGCTTTTCTTGGTTTTCCTCCACTCTATCACCGCTTTTCTTGGTTTTCCTCCGCTCTAACCCCTCTTTTCTAGGATTTCATCCGCTCTAACTTCACTTTTTTTGTTTTTCCTCCTTTCTAACCCCGCTTTTCTTGGTTTTCCTCCGCTCTAACCCCGCTTTTCTTGGTTTTCTCCACTCTAACCCAGCTTTTCATGGTTTTTCTCCACTCTAACCATGCTTTTCTCAGATTTCTGCTGCTCTAACCGCGCTTTTCTTTGTTTTCTTCATCTCTAAATTCTTTTTCTTGGTTTTCCTCCGCACTAACCCCGCTTTTCTTGGTTTTCCTCCGCACTTATTCTGCTTTTCTTGCTTTTCCTCCGCTGTAACTTCGCTTTTCTTGGTTTTCCTCCACTCTAACCCCGCTTTACTTGGTTTTCCTCCGCTCTAACCCCGCTTTTCTTGGTTTTCCTCCGCTCTAACTCCACTTTTCTTGGTTTTCCTCCGCTCTAACCCCGCTTTTCTTGGTTTTCCTCCGCTCTAACCCCGCTTTTCTTGGTTTTCCTCCGCTCTATCTTCGCTTTTCTTGGTTTTCCTTTGCTCTAACCCTGCTTTTCTTGGTTTTTCTCCGCTCTAACCCCGCTTTTCTTGGTTTTCCTCCGCTCTATCACCACTTTTAGTGGTTTTCCTACGCTCTATCACTACTTTTCTTGGTTTTCCTCCGCTCTATCACCACTTTTCTTGGTTTTCCTACACTCTAACACCACTTTTCTTGGTTTACCTCCGCTCTATCACCGCTTTTTTTGGTTTTCCTGCGCTCTAACCCCGCTTTTCTTGGTTTTCCTTTGCTCTAACCCTGCTTTACTTCTTTTTTCTCCGCTCTAACCCTTATTTTCTTGGTTTATCTCCCTTCTATCCCCGTTTATCTTTGTTTTTCTCTGCTCCAACCCCGTTTCTCTTGGTTTTCCTCCGCTCTAACCCCGCTTTTCTTGGTTTTCCTTTGCTCTAACCTTGCTTTTCTTGGTTTTTCTCCGCTCTAACCCGGATTTTCTTGGTTTTCCTACCTTCTATCCCCGCTTATCTTTGTTTTTTTCTGCTCAAACGCCGTTTCTCTTGGTTTTCCTCCGCACTAACCCCGCTTTTCTTGGTTTTCTCCACTCTAACCCAGCTTTTCATGGTTTTCCACCACACTAACACCTCTTTTCTTGGTTTTCATTTGCACTAACCCCGCTTGTTTGGTTTTTCTCCATTCTAACTGTGCTCTTCATGGTTTTTCTCCACTCTAACCATGCTTTTCTCATATTTCTGCTGCTCTAACCGCGCTTTTCTTCGTTTTCTTCCTCTCTAACTAATTTTTCTTGGTTTACCTCCGCTCTAACCCCGCTTTTCTTGGTTTTCCTCAGCACTTATTCTGCTTTTCTTGGATTTCCTTCGCTCTAACTTTGCTTTTCTTGGTTTTCCTCCGCTCTAACACTGTTTTTCTTGGTTTTCCTTTGCTCTAACCCCGCTTTTCTTGGTTTTCCTCCGCTCTAACACCGCTTTTCTTGGTTTTCCTCCGCTCTAACCCCGCTTTTCTTGGTTTTCCTCCACTCTAACCCAGCTTTTCTTGGCTTTTCTGCGCTCTAACCCCGCTTTTCTTGGTTTTTCTCTGCTCTAACCCCGTTTCTCTTGGTTTTCCTCTGCTCTAACATAGCTTTTCTTGGTTTTCCTTTGCTCTAACCCCGCTTTTCTTGGTTTTCCTCTGCACTAACCCCTCTTTTCTTGGTTTTCCTCCGCACTAACCCCGCTTTTCTTCGTTTTTCTCCACTCTAACCATGCTTTTCTCGGATTTCTGCTGCTCTAACCGCGCTTTTCTTCGTTTTCTTCCTCTCTAAATTCTTTTTCTTGGTTTTCCTCCGATCTAACCCCGCTTTTCTTGGTTTTCCTCCGTACTTATTCTGCTTTTCTTGGTTTTCCTCCGCTCTAACTTTGCTTTTCTTGGTTATCTTCCGCTCTATCCCAACTTTCCTTGGTTTTCCTCCGTTCTAACCCCGCTTTTCTTGGTTTTCCTCCGCACTAACCTCGCTTTTCTTGGTTTTCCTCCACTCTAACCCCGCTTTACTTGGTTTTCCTTTGCTCTAACCCCGCTTTTCTTGGTTTTCCTCCGCTCTAACCCCACTTTTCTTGGTTTTCCTCCGCTCTAACCCCGCTTTTCTTGGTTTTCCTCCGCTCTAACCCCGCTTTTTTTGGTTTTCCTTTGCTCTATCTTCGCTTTTCTTGGTTTTCCTTTGCTCTAACCCTGATTTTCTTGGTTTTCCTCCGCTCTAACCCCACTTTTCTTGGTTTTCCTCTGCTCTATCACCGCTTTTCTTGGTTTTCCTTCGCTCTAACCCCGCTTTTCTTGTTTTCCCTCCGCTCTATCTTCGCTTTTCTTGGTTTTCCTTTGCTCTAACCCTGCTTCTCTTGGTTTTCCTTTGCTCTAACCCTGATTTTCTTGGTTGTCCTCCGCTCTAACCCCGCTTTTCTTGGTTTTCCTCCGCTCTATCACCGCTTTTCGTGGTTTTCCTACGCTCTATAACCACTTTTCTTGGTTTTCCTCTGCTCTATCACCGCTTTTCTTGGTTTTCCTTCGCTCTAACCCCGCTTTTCTTGTTTTCCCTCCGCTCTAACCCCGCTTTTATTGGTTTTCCTCCGCTCTAACTTCGCTTTTCTTGGTTTTCCTCTGCTCTAACCCTGCTTTTCTTGGTTTTTCTCCGCCCTAACCCCGCTTTTCTTGGTTTTCCTCCACTCTATCACCGCTTTTCTTGGTTTTCCTCCGCTCTAACCCCACTATTCTAGGATTTCATCCGCTCTAACTTCACTTTTGTTGGTTTTCCTCCTTTCTAGCCCCGCTTTTCTTGGTTTTCCTCTGCACTAACCCCGCTTTTCTTGGTTTTCTCCACACTAACCCAGCTTTTCATGGTTTTTCTCCATTCTAACCATGCTTTTCTCGGATTTCTGCTGCTCTAACCGCGCTTTTCTTCGTTTTCTTCCTCTCTAAATTCTTTTTCTTGGTTTTCCTTCGATCTAACCCCGCTTTTCTTGGTTTTCCTCCGTACTTATTCTGCTTTTCTTGGTTTTCCTCCTCTCTAACTTTGCTTTTCTTGGTTATCTTCCGCTCTATCCCAACTTTACGTGGTTTTCCTCCGCTCTAACCCCGCTTTTCATGGTTTTCCTCTGCTCTATCTTCGCTTTTCTTGGTTTTCCTTTCCTCTAAACCTGCTTTTCTTTGATTTTCTCCGCTCTAACCCTGCTTTTCTTGGTTTTCCTCCGCTCTATCACCGCTTTTAGTGGTTTTCCTACGCTCTATCACCACTTTTCTTGGTTTTCCTCCGCTTCATCACCGCTTTTTTTGGTTTTCCTTCGCTCTAACCCCGCTTTTCTTGGTTTTCCTCCGCTCTAACCCCGCTTTTCTTGGTTTTCCTCCGCTCTAACTTCGCTTTTCTTGGTTTTCCTTTGCTCTAACCCTGCTTTTCTTAGTTTTCCTCCACTCTATCACCGCTTTTAGTGGTTTTCCTACGCTCTAACCCCGCTTTTCTTGGTTTTCCACCTCACTAACACCTCTTTTCTTCGTTTTCCTCCGCACTAACCCCGCTTTTTTGGTTTTTCTCCACTCTAACCGAGCTTTTCATGGTTTTTCTCCACTCTAACCATGCTTTTCTCTTATTTCTGCTGCTCTAACCGCGCTTTTCTTCGTTTTCTTCCTCTCTAACTTCTTTTTCTTGGTTTTCCTCCGCTGTAACCCTACTTTTCTTGGTTTTCCTCAACACTTATTCCGTATTTCTGGGTTTTCCTCCCTTCTATCCCCGCTTTTCTTGGTTTTTCTCCGCTCTAACCCCGTTTCTCTTGGTTTTCCTCCGCTCTAACCCCGCTTTTCTTGGTTTTCCTCCGCACTTATTCCGCTTTTCTTAGTTTTCCTTTGCTCTAATCCCGCTTTTCTTGGTTTTCCTTTGCTCTAACCCCACTTTTCTTGGTTTTCCTCCGCACTAACCCCGCTTTTCTTCGTTTTCCTCCGCACTAACCCCTCTTTTCTTGGTTTTTCTCCTCTCTAACCCAGATTTTCATGGTTTTTCTCCGCACTTATTCTGCTTTTCTTGGTTTTCCTCCGCTCTAACTTCGCTTTTCTTGGTTTTCCTTTGCTCTTACCCCGCTTTACTTGGTTTTCCTCCGCTCTAACTTCGCTTTTCTTGGTTTTCCTCCGCTCTAACCCCGCTTTTCTTGGTTTTCCTCTGCTCTAACCCCGCTTTTCATGGTTTTCCTTCATTCTAACCCCTCTTGTCTTGGTTTTCCTTCCTTCTATCCCCGCTTTTCTTGGATTTCTGCGCTCTAACCCCGCTTTTCTTGGATTTTCTCCTCTCTAACCCCGTTTTTCTTGGTTTTCCTCCGCTCTAACATAGCTTTTCTTGGTTTTCCTTTGCTCTAACCCCGCTTTTCTTGGTTTTCCTCTGCACTAACTCCTCTTTTCTTGGTTTTCCTCCGCACTAACCCCGCTTTTCTTGGTTTTTCTCCACTCTAACCATGCTTTTCTCGGATCTCTGCTGCTCTAGCCGCGCTTTTCTTCATTTTCTTCCTCTCTAAATTCCTTTTCATGGTTTTCCTCCGATCTAACCCCGCTTTTCTTGGTTTTCCTCCATACTTATTCTGCTTTTCTTGGTTTTCCTCCGCTCTAACTTCGCTTTTCTTGGTTATCTTCCGCTCTATCCCTATTTACTTGGTTTTCCTCCACTCTAACCCCGCTTTTCTTGGTTTTCCTCCGCTCTTACCCCGCTTTTCATGGTTTTCCTCCGCTCTAACCCCGCTTTTCTTGGTTTTCCTTTGCTCTATCTTCGCTTGTCTTGGTTTTCCTTTGCTCTAACCCTGCTTTTCTTGGTTTTTCTCCGCTCTAACCCCGCTTTTCTTGGTTTTCCTCCGCTCTATCACCGCTTTTAGTGGTTTTCCTACGCTCTATCACCACTTTTCTCGGTTTTCCTCCGCTCTATCACCGCTTTTCTTGGTTTTCCTCCGCTCTAACCCCGCTTTTCTTGGTTTTCCTTCGCTCTAACCCCGCTTTTCTTGTTTTCCCTCCGCTCTATCTTCGCTTTTCTTGGTTTTCCTTTGCTCTAACCCTGCTTCTCTTGGTTTTCCTTTGCTCTAACCCTGATTTTCTTGGTTGTCCTCCGCTCTAACCCCGCTTTTCTTGGTTTTCCTCCGCTCTATCACCGCTTTTCGTGGTTTTCCTACGCTCTATAACCACTTTTCTTGGTTTTCCTCTGCTCTATCACCGCTTTTCTTGGTTTTCCTTCGCTCTAACCCCGCTTTTCTTGTTTTCCCTCCGCTCTAACCCCGCTTTTATTGGTTTTCCTCCGCTCTAACTTCGCTTTTCTTGGTTTTCCTCTGCTCTAACCCTGCTTTTCTTGGTTTTTCTCCGCCCTAACCCCGCTTTTCTTGGTTTTCCTCCACTCTATCACCGCTTTTCTTGGTTTTCCTCCGCTCTAACCCCACTATTCTAGGATTTCATCCGCTCTAACTTCACTTTTGTTGGTTTTCCTCCTTTCTAGCCCCGCTTTTCTTGGTTTTCCTCCGCACTAACCCCGCTTTTCTTGGTTTTCTCCACACTAACCCAGCTTTTCATGGTTTTTCTCCATTCTAACCATGCTTTTCTCGGATTTCTGCTGCTCTAACCGCGCTTTTCTTCGTTTTCTTCCTCTCTAAATTCTTTTTCTTGGTTTTCCTTCGATCTAACCCCGCTTTTCTTGGTTTTCCTCCGTACTTATTCTGCTTTTCTTGGTTTTCCTCCTCTCTAACTTTGCTTTTCTTGGTTATCTTCCGCTCTATCCCAACTTTACGTGGTTTTCCTCCGCTCTAACCCCGCTTTTCATGGTTTTCCTCTGCTCTATCTTCGCTTTTCTTGGTTTTCCTTTCCTCTAAACCTGCTTTTCTTTGATTTTCTCCGCTCTAACCCTGCTTTTCTTGGTTTTCCTCCGCTCTATCACCGCTTTTAGTGGTTTTCCTACGCTCTATCACCACTTTTCTTGGTTTTCCTCCGCTTCATCACCGCTTTTTTTGGTTTTCCTTCGCTCTAACCCCGCTTTTCTTGGTTTTCCTCCGCTCTAACCCCGCTTTTCTTGGTTTTCCTCCGCTCTAACTTCGCTTTTCTTGGTTTTCCTTTGCTCTAACCCTGCTTTTCTTAGTTTTCCTCCACTCTATCACCGCTTTTAGTGGTTTTCCTACGCTCTAACCCCGCTTTTCTTGGTTTTCCACCTCACTAACACCTCTTTTCTTCGTTTTCCTCCGCACTAACCCCGCTTTTTTGGTTTTTCTCCACTCTAACCGAGCTTTTCATGGTTTTTCTCCACTCTAACCATGCTTTTCTCTTATTTCTGCTGCTCTAACCGCGCTTTTCTTCGTTTTCTTCCTCTCTAACTTCTTTTTCTTGGTTTTCCTCCGCTGTAACCCTACTTTTCTGGGTTTTCCTCAACACTTATTCCGTATTTCTGGGTTTTCCTCCCTTCTATCCCCGCTTTTCTTGGTTTTTCTCCGCTCTAACCCCGTTTCTCTTGGTTTTCCTCCGCTCTAACCCCGCTTTTCTTGGTTTTCCTCCGCACTTATTCCGCTTTTCTTAGTTTTCCTTTGCTCTAATCCCGCTTTTCTTGGTTTTCCTTTGCTCTAACCCCACTTTTCTTGGTTTTCCTCCGCACTAACCCCGCTTTTCTTCGTTTTCCTCCGCACTAACCCCTCTTTTCTTGGTTTTTCTCCTCTCTAACCCAGATTTTCATGGTTTTTCTCCGCACTTATTCTGCTTTTCTTGGTTTTCCTCCGCTCTAACTTCGCTTTTCTTGGTTTTCCTTTGCTCTTACCCCGCTTTACTTGGTTTTCCTCCGCTCTAACTTCGCTTTTCTTGGTTTTCCTCCGCTCTAACCCCGCTTTTCTTGGTTTTCCTCTGCTCTAACCCCGCTTTTCATGGTTTTCCTTCATTCTAACCCCTCTTGTCTTGGTTTTCCTTCCTTCTATCCCCGCTTTTCTTGGATTTCTGCGCTCTAACCCCGCTTTTCTTGGATTTTCTCCTCTCTAACCCCGTTTTTCTTGGTTTTCCTCCGCTCTAACATAGCTTTTCTTGGTTTTCCTTTGCTCTAACCCCGCTTTTCTTGGTTTTCCTCTGCACTAACTCCTCTTTTCTTGGTTTTCCTCCGCACTAACCCCGCTTTTCTTGGTTTTTCTCCACTCTAACCATGCTTTTCTCGGATCTCTGCTGCTCTAGCCGCGCTTTTCTTCATTTTCTTCCTCTCTAAATTCCTTTTCATGGTTTTCCTCCGATCTAACCCCGCTTTTCTTGGTTTTCCTCCATACTTATTCTGCTTTTCTTGGTTTTCCTCCGCTCTAACTTCGCTTTTCTTGGTTATCTTCCGCTCTATCCCTATTTACTTGGTTTTCCTCCACTCTAACCCCGCTTTTCTTGGTTTTCCTCCGCTCTTACCCCGCTTTTCATGGTTTTCCTCCGCTCTAACCCCGCTTTTCTTGGTTTTCCTTTGCTCTATCTTCGCTTGTCTTGGTTTTCCTTTGCTCTAACCCTGCTTTTCTTGGTTTTTCTCCGCTCTAACCCCGCTTTTCTTGGTTTTCCTCCGCTCTATCACCGCTTTTAGTGGTTTTCCTACGCTCTATCACCACTTTTCTCGGTTTTCCTCCGCTCTATCACCGCTTTTCTTGGTTTTCCTCCGCTCTAACCCCGCTTTTCTTGGTTTTCCTCCGCTCTAACCCCGCTTTTCTTGGTTTTCCTCCGCTCTAACTTTGCTTTTCTTGGTTTTCCTTTGCTCTAACCCTGCTTTTCTTGGTTTTTCTCCGCTCTAACCGCGCTTTTCTTGGTTTTCCTCCACTCTATCAACGCTTTTAGTGGTTTTCCTACGCTCTAACACCACTTTTCTTGGTTTTCCTCCGCTCTATCACCGCTTTTCTTGGTTTTCCTCTGCTCTAACAGCACTTTTCTGGAATTTCCTCCGCTCTAACTTCACTTTTCTCGATTTTCCTCCGCTCTATCACCGCTTTTCTTGGTTTTCCTCCGCTCTAACCCCGCTTTTCTTGGTTTTCTCCACTCTAACCCAGCTTTTCATGGTTTTTCTCCACTCTAACCATACTTTTCTCGGAGTTCTGCTGCTCTAACCGAGCTTTTCTTTGTTTTCTTCCTCTCTAAATTCTTTTTCTTGGTTTTCCTCCGATCTAACCCCACTTTTCTTGGTTTTCCTCCGTACTTATTCTGCTTTTCTTGGATTTCCTCCGCTCTAACTTCGCTTTTCTTGGGTTTCCTCCACTCTAAACCCGCTTTTCTTGGTTTTCCTCCGCTCTAACCCCACTTTTCTTGGTTTTCCTACGCTCTAACCCCGCTTTTCTTGGTTTTCCTCCGCTCTAACCCCGCTTTTCTTGGTTTTCCTCCGCTCTATCACCGCTTTTAGTGGTTTTCCTACGCTCTATCACCACTTTTCTTGGTTTTCCTCCGCTCTATCACCGCTATTCTTTGTTTTCCTCCGCTCTAACCCCGCTTTTCTTGGTTTTCCTTTGCTCCAAACCTGCTTTTCTTGGTTTTTCTCCGCTCTAACCCGGATTTTCTTGGTTTTCCTACCTTCTATCCCCGCTTATCTTTGTTTTTTTCTGCTCAAACGCCGTTTCTCTTGGTTTTCCTCCGCACTAACCCCGCTTTTCTTGGTTTTCTCCACTCTAACCCAGCTTTTCATGGTTTTCCACCGCACTAACACCTCTTTTCTTGGTTTTCATTTGCACTAACCCCGCTTGTTTGGTTTTTCTCCATTCTAACCGTGCTCTTCATGGTTTTTCTCCACTCTAACCATGCTTTTCTCATATTTCTGCTGCTCTAACCGCGCTTTTCTTCGTTTTCTTCCTCTCTAACTACTTTTTCTTGGTTTACCTCCGCTCTAACCCCGCTTTTCTTGGTTTTCCTCAGCACTTATTCTGCTTTTCTTGGATTTCCTTCGCTCTAACTTTGCTTTTCTTGGTTTTCCTCCGCTTTAACACCGTTTTTCTTGGTTTTCCTTTGCTCTAACCCCGCTTTTCTTGGTTTTCCTCCGCTTTAACACCGCTTTTCTTGGTTTTCCTCCGCTCTAACCCCGCTTTTCTTGGTTTTCCTCCACTCTAACCCAGCTTTTCTTGGTTTTTCTGCGCTCTAACCCCGCTTTTCTTGGTTTTTCTCTGCTCTAACCCCTTTTCTCTTGGTTTTCCTCTGCTCTAACATAGCTTTTCTTGGTTTTCCTTTGCTCTAACCCCGCTTTTCTTGGTTTTCCTCTGCACTAACCCCTCTTTTCTTGGTTTTCCTCCGCACTAACCCCGCTTTTCTTCGTTTTTCTCCACTCTAACCATGCTTTTCTCGGATTTCGACTGCTCTAACCGCGCTTTTCTTCGTTTTCTTCCTCTCTAAATTCTTTTTCTTGGTTTTCCTCCAATCTAACCCCGCTTTTCTTGGTTTTCCTCCGTACTTATTCTGCTTTTCTTGGTTTTCCTCCGCTCTAACTTTGCTTTTCTTGGTTATCTTCCGCTGTAACCCCACTTTCCTTGGTTTTCCTCCGTTCTAACCCGGCTTTTCTTGGTTTTCCTCCGCACTAACCTCGCTTTTCTTGGTTTTCCTCCACTCTAACCCCGCTTTACTTGGTTTTCCTCCGCTCTAACCCCGCTTTTCTTGGTTTTCCTCCGCTCTAACCCCGCATTTCTTGGTTTTCCTCCGCTCTAACCCCACTTTTCTTGGTTTTCCTACGCTCTATCCCCGCTTTTCTTGGTTTTCCTTCGCTCTAACCCCGCTTTTCTTGGTTTTCCTCCGCTCTATCACCGCTATTAGTGGTTTTCCTACGCTCTATCACCACTTTTCTTGGTTTTCCTCCGCTCTATCACCGCTTTTCTTTGTTTTCCTCCGCTCTAACCCCGCTTTTCTTGGTTTTCCTTTGCTCTAAACCTGCTTTTCTTGGTTTTTCTCCGCTCTAACCCGGATTTTCTTGGTTTTCCTACCTTCTATCCCCGCTTATCTTTGTTTTTTTCTGCTCAAACGCCGTTTCTCTTGGTTTTCCTCCGCACTAACACCTCTTTTCTTGGTTTTCATTTGCACTAACCCCGCTTGTTTGGTTTTTCTCCATTCTAATCGTGCTCTTCATGGTTTTTCTCCACTCTAACCATGCTTTTCTCGGATTTCTGCTGCTCTAACCGCGCTTTTCTTCGTTTTCTTCCTGTCTAAATTCTTTTTCTTGGTTTTCCTCCGATCTAACCCCGCTTTTCTTGGTTTTCCTCCGTACTTATTCTGCTTTTCTTGGTTTTCCTCCGCTCTAACTTTGCTTTTCTTGGTTATCTTCCGCTCTATCCCCACTTTCCTTGGTTTTCCTCCGCTCTAACCCCGCTTTTCTTGGTTTTCCTCCGCTCTAACCCCGCTTTTCATGGTTTTCCTCCGCTCTAACCCCGCTTTTCTTGGTTTTCCTTTGCTCTATCTTCGCTTTTCTTCGTTTTCCTTTGCTCTAACCCTGCTTTTCTTGGTTTTCCTCCGCTCTAACCCCGCTTTTCTTGGTTTTCCTCCGCTCTATCACCACTTTTAGCGGTTTTCCTACGCTCTATAACCACTTTTCTTGGTTTTCCTCTGCTCTATCACCGCTTTTCTTGGTTTTCCTTTGCTCTATCTTCGCTTTTCTTGGTTTCCCTCCGCTCTAACCCCGCTTTTCTTGGTTTTCCTCCGCTCTAACTTCGCTTTTCTTGGTTTTCCTTTGCTCTAACCCTGCTTTTCTTGGTTTTTCTCCGCTCTAACCCCGCTTTTCTTGGTTTTCCTCCACTCTATCACCGCTTTTCTTGGTTTTCCTCCGCTCTAACCCCTCTTTTCTAGGATTTCATCCACTCTAACTTCACTTTTGTTGGTTTTCCTCCTTTCTAACCCCGCTTTTCTTGGTTTTCCTCCGCACTAACCCCGCTTTTCTTGGTTTTCTCCACTCTAACCCAGCTTTTCATGGTTTTTCTCCACTCTAACCATGCTTTTCTCGGATTTCTGCTGCTCTAACCGCGCTTTTCTTCGTTTTCTTCCTCTCTAAATTCTTTTTCTTGGTTTTCCTCCGCACTAACCCCGCTTTTCTTGGTTTTCCTCCGCACTTATTCTGCTTTTCTTGGTTTTCCTCCGCTGTAACTTCGCTTTTCTTGGTTTTCCTCCACTCTAACCCCGCTTTACTTGGTTTTCCTCCGCTCTAACCCCGCTTTTCTTGGTTTTCCTCCGCTCTAACCCCACTTTTCTTGGTTTTCCTCCGCTCTAACCCCGCTTTTCTTGGTTTTCCTCCGCTCTAACCCCGCTTTTCTTGTTTTTCCTCCGCTCTATCTTCGCTTTTCTTGGTTTTCCTTTGCTCTAACCCTGCTTTTCTTGGTTTTTCTCCGCTCTAACCCCGCTTTTCTTGGTTTTCCTCCGCTCTATCACCACTTTTAGTGGTTTTCCTACGCTCTATCACCACTTTTCTTGGTTTTCCTCCGCTCTATCACCGCTTTTCTTGGTTTTCCTACGCTCTAACACCACTTTTCTTGGTTTACCTCCGCTCTATCACCGCTTTTTTTGGTTTTCCTCCGCTCTAACCCCGCTTTTCTTGGTTTTCCTTTGCTCTAACCCTGCTTTTCTTCTTTTTTCTCCGCTCTAACCCTTATTTTCTTGGTTTTCCTCCTTTCTATCCCCGTTTATCTTTGTTTTTCTCTGCTCCAACCCCGTTTCTCTTGGTTTTCCTCCGCTCTAACACCGCTTTTCTTGGTTTTCCTTTGCTCTAACCCCGCTTTTTTTGGTTTTCCACCGCACTAACACCTCTTTTCTTGGTTTTCATTTGCACTAACCCCGCTTGTTTGGTTTTTCTCCATTCTAACCGTGCTTTTCATGGTTTTTCTCCACTCTATCCATGCTTTTCTCATATTTCTGCTGCTCTAACCGCGCTTTTCTTCGTTTTCTTCCTCTCTAACTTCTTTTTCTTGGTTTTCCTCCGCACTAACCCCGCTTTTCTTGGTTTTCCTCAGCACTTATTCCGCTTTTCTTGGATTTCCTCAGCTCTAACTTTGCTTTTCTTGGTTTTTCTCCGCTCTAACCCCGCTTTTCTTGGTTTTCCTCCGCTCTAACCCCGCTTTTCTTGGTTTTCCTCCCTTCTATCCCCACTTTTCTTGGTTTTTCTCCGCTCTAACCCCGTTTATCTTGGTTTTCCTCCGCTCTAAAATAGTTTTTCTTGGTTTTCCTTTGCTCTAACCCCGCTTTTCTTGGTTTTCCTCTGCACTAACCCCTCTTTTCTTGGTTTTCCTCCGCACTAACCCTGCTTTTCTTGGTTTTTCTCCACTCTAACCATGCTTTTCTCGGATTTCTGCTGCTCTAACCGCGCTTTTCTTCGTTTTCTTCCTCTCTAAATTCTTTTTCTTGGTTTTCCTCCGATCTAACCCCGCTTTTCTTGGTTTTCCTCCGTACTTATTCTGCTTTTCTTGGTTTTCCTCCTCTCTAACTTTGCTTTTCTTGGTTATCTTCCGCTCTATCCCCACTTTCCATGGTTTTCCTCCGCTCTAACCCCGCTTTTCATGGTTTTCCTCCGCTCTAACCCCGCTTTTCTTGGTTTTCCTTTGCTCTATCTTCGCTTTTCTTGGTTTTCCTTTGCTCTAACCCTGATTTTCTTGGTTTTCCTCCACTCTAACCCCGCTTTTCTTGGTTTTCCTCCGCTCTATCACCGCTTTTAGTGGTTTTCCTACGCTCTATAACCACTTTTCTTGGTTTTCCTCTGCTCTATCACCGCTTTTCTTGGTTTTCCTTCGCTCTAACCCCGCTTTTCTTGTTTTCCCTCCGCTCTAACCCCGCTTTTCTTGGTTTTCCTCCGCTCTAACTTCGCTTTTCTTGGTTTTCCTTTGCTCTAACCCTGCTTTTCTTGGTTTTTCTCCGCTCTAACCCCGCTTTTCTTGGTTTTCCTCCACTCTATCACCGCTTTTCTTGGTTTTCCTCCGCTCTAACCCCACTTTTCTAGGATTTCATCCACTCTAACTTCACTTTTGTTGGTTTTCCTCCTTTCTAACCCCGCTTTTCTTGGTTTTCCTCCGCACTAACCCCGCTTTTCTTGGTTTTCTCCACTCTAACCCAGCTTTTCATGGTTTTTCTCCACTCTAACCATGCTTTTCTCGGATTTCTGCTGCTCTAACCGCGCTTTTCTTCGTTTTCTTCCTCTCTAAATTTTTTTCTTGGTTTTCCTCCGCACTAACCCCGCTTTTCTTGGTTTTCCTCCGCACTTATTCTGCTTTTCTTGGTTTTCCTCCGCTGTAACTTCGCTTTTCTTGGTTTTTCTCCGCTCTAACCCTGTTTCTTGTGGTTTTCCTCCGCTCTATCCCCACTTTTCTTGGTTTTCCTCCGCTCTAACCCCACTTTTCTTGGTTTTCCTCCGCTCTAACCCCGCTTTTCTTGGTTTTCCTCCGCTCTAACCCCGCTTTTCTTGGTTTTCCTCCGCTCTATCTTCGCTTTTCTTGGTTTTCCTTTGCTCTAACCCTGCTTTTCTTGGTTTTTATCCGCTCTAACCCCGCTTTTCTTGGTTTTTCTCCGCTCTATCACCGCTTTTAGTGGTTTTCCTACGCTCTATCACCACTTTTCTTGGTTTTCCTCCGCTCTATCACCGCTTTTCTTGGTTTTCCTACGCTCTAACACCACTTTTCTTGGTTTACCTCCGCTCTAACCCCGCTTTTCTTGGTTTTCCTTTGCTCTAACCCTGCTTTTCTTCTTTTTTCTCCGCTCTAACCCTTATTTTCTTGGTTTTCCTCCTTTCTATCCCCGTTTATCTTTGTTTTTCTCTGCTCTAACCCCGTTTCTCTTGGTTTTCCTCCGCTCTAACACCGCTTTTCTTGGTTTTCCTTTGCTCTAACCCCGCTTTTCTTGGTTTTCCACCGCACTAACACCTCTTTTCTTGGTTTTCATTTGCACTAACCCCGCTTGTTTGGTTTTTCTCCATTCTAACCGTGCTTTTCATGGTTTTTCTCCACTCTAACCATGCTTTTCTCATATTTCTGCTGCTCTAACTGCGCTTTTCTTCGTTTTCTTCCTCTCTAACTTCTTTTTCTTGGTTTTCCTCTGCACTAACCCCGCTTTTCTTGGTTTTCCTCAGCAATTATTCCGCTTTTCTTGGATTTCCTCAGCTCTAACTTTGCTTTTCTTGGTTTTCCTCCGCTCTAACCCCACTTTTCTTGGTTTTCCTCCCTTCTATCCCCGCTTATCTTGGTTTTTCTCCGCTCTAACCCCGCTTTTCTTGCTTTTCCTCTGCTCTAACACCGTTTTTCTTGGTATTCCTTTGCTTTAACCCCGCTTTTCTTGGTTTTCCTCCGCTCTAACCCCGCTTTTCTTGGTTTTCCTCCCTTCTATCCCCGCTTTTCTTGGTTTTTCTGCTCTCTAACCCCGCTTTTCTTGGTTTTTCTCCGCTCTAACCTCGTTTATCTTGGTTTTCCTCCGCTCTAAAATAGCTTTTCTTGGTTTTCCTTTGCTCTAACCCCGCTTTTCTTGGTTTTCCTCTGCGCTAACCCCTCTTTTCTTGGTTTTCCTCCGCACTAACCCTGCTTTTCTTGGTTTTTCTCCACTCTAACCATGCTTTTCTCGGATTTCTGCTGCTCTAACCGCGCTTTTCTTCGTTTTCTTCCTCTCTAAATTCTTTTTCTTGGTTTTCCACCGATCTAACCCCGCTTTTCTTGGTTTTCCTCCGTACTTATTCTGCTTTTCTTGGTTTTCCACCACTCTAACTTTGCTTTTCTTGGTTATCTTCCGCTCTATCCCCACTTTACGTGGTTTTCCTCCGCTCTAACCCCGCTTTTCTTGGTTTTCCTCCGCTCTAACCCCGCTTTTCTTGGTTTTCCTCTGCTCTATCTTCGCTTTTCTTGGTTTTCCTTTCCTCTAAACCTGCTTTTCTTGGATTTTCTCCGCTCTAACCCCGCTTTTCTTGGTTTTCCTCCGCTCTATCACCGCTTTTAGTGGTTTTCCTACGCTCTATCACCACTTTTCTTGGTTTTCCTCCGCTTCATCACTGCTTTTTTTGGTTTTCCTTCGCTCTAACCCCGCTTTTCTTGGTTTTCCTCCGCTCTAACCCCGCTTTTCTTGGTTTTCCTCCGCTCTAACTTCGCTTTTCTTGGTTTTCCTTTGCTCTAACCCTGCTTTTCTTGGTTTTTCTCCGCCCTAACCCCGCTTTTCTTAGTTTTCCTCCACTCTATCACCGCTTTTAGTGGTTTTCCTACGCTCAAACCCCGCTTTTCTTGGTTTACCTCAGCACTTATTCTGCTTTTCTTGGATTTCCTTCGCTCTAACTTTGCTTTTCCTGGTTTTCCTCCGCTCTAACACCGTTTTTCTTGGTTTTCCTTTGCTCTAACACCGCTTTTCTTGGTTTTCCTCCGCTCTAACACCGCTTTTCTTGGTTTTCCTCCGCTCTAACCCCGCTTTTCTTGGTTTTCCTCCACTCTAACCCAGCTTTTCTTGGTTTTTCTGCGCTCTAACCCCGCTTTTCTTGGTTTTTCTCTGCTCTAACCCCGTTTCTCTTGGTTTTCCTCTGCTCTAACATAGCTTTTCTTGGTTTTCCTTTGCTCTAACCCCGCTTTTCTTGGTTTTCCTCTGCACTAACCCCTCTTTTCTTGGTTTTCCTCCGCACTAACCCCGCTTTTCTTGGTTTTTCTCCACTCTAACCATGCTTTTCTCGGATTTCTGCTGCTCTAACCGCGCTTTTCTTCGTTTTCTTCCTCTCTAAATTCTTTTTCTTGGTTTACCTCCGATCTAACCCCGCTTTTCTTGGTTTTCCTCCGTACTTATTCTGCTTTTCTTGGTTTTCCTCCGCTCTAACTTTGCTTTTCTTGGTTATCTTCCGTTCTATCCCAACTTTCCTTGGTTTTCCTCCGTTCTAACCCCGCTTTTCTTGGTTTTCCTCCGCACTAACCTCGCTTTTCTTGGTTTTCCTCCACTCTAACCCCGCTTTACTTGGTTTTCCTCCGCTCTATCACCGCTTTTCTTGGTTTTCCTCCGCTCTAACCCCACTTTTCTTGGTTTTCCTCCGCTCTAACCCCGCTTTTCTTGGTTTTCCTCCGCTCTAACCCCGCTTTTCTTGGTTTTCCTTTGCTCTATCTTCGCTTTTCTTGGTTTTCCTTTGCTCTAACCCTGATTTTCTTGGTTTTCCTCCGCTCTAACCCCGCTTTTCTTGGTTTTCCTCCGCTCTATCACCGCTTTTAGTGGTTTTCCTACGCTCTATAACCACTTTTCTTGGTTTTCCTCTGCTCTATCACCGCTTTTCTTGTTTTTCTATCGCTCTAACCCCGCTTTTCTTGTTTTCCCTCCGCTCTAACCCCGCTTTTCTTGGTTTTCCTCCGCACTAACTTCGCTTTTCTTGGTTTTCCTTTGCTCTAACCCTGCTTTTCTTGGTTTTTCTCCGCTCTAACCCAGCTTTTCTTGGTTTTCCTCCACTCTATCACCGCTTTTCTTGGTTTTCCTCCGCTCTAACCCCACTTTTCTAGGAATTCATCCGCTCTAACTTCACTTTTGTTGGTTTTCCTCCTTTCTAGCCCCGCTTTTCTTGGTTTTCCTCCGCACTAACCCCGCTTTTCTTGGTTTTCTCCACTCTAACCCAGCTTTTCATGGTTTTTCTCCACTCTAACCATGCTTTTCTCGGATTTCTGCTGCTCTAACCGCGCTTTTCTTCGTTTTCTTCCTCTCTAAATTCTTTTTCTTGGATTTCCTCCGCACTAACCCCGCTTTTCTTGGTTTTCCTCCGTACTTATTCTGCTTTTCTTGGTTTTCCTCCTCTCTAACTTTAATTTTCTTGGTTATCTTCCGCTCTATCCCAACTTTACGTGGTTTTCCTCTGCTCTAACCCCGCTTTTCTTGGTTTTCCTCCGCTCTAACCCCGCTTTTCTGGGTTATCCTCCGCTCTATCTTCGCTTTTCTTGGTTTTACTTTCCTCTATACCTGCTTTTCTTGGATTTTCTCCGCTCTAACCCCGCTTTTCTTGGTTTTCCTCCGCTCTATCACCGCTTTTAGTGGTTTTCCTACGCTCTATCACCACTTTTCTTGGTTTTCCTCCGCTTCATCACCGCTTTTTTTGGTTTTCCTTCTCTCTAACCCCGCTTTTCTTGGTTTTCCTCCGCTCTAACCCCGCTTTTCTTGGTTTTCCTCCGCTCTAACTTCGCTTTTCTTGGTTTTCCTTTGCTCTAACCCTGCTTTTCTTAGTTTTCCTCCACTCTATCACCGCTTTTAGTGGTTTTCCTACGCTCTAACCCCGCTTTTCTTGGTTTTCCACCTCACTAACACCTCTTTTCTTGGTTTTCCTCCGCACTAACCCCGCTTTTTTGGTTTTTCTCCACTCTAACCGAGCTTTTCATGGTTTTTCTCTACTCTAACCATGCTTTTCTCATATTTCTGCAGCTCTAACCGCGCTTTTCTTCGTTTTCTTCCTCTCTAACTTCTTTTTCTTGGTTTTCCTCCGCTGTAACCCCACTTTTCTTGGTTTTCCTCAACACTTATTCCGTATTTCTGGGTTTTCCTCCCTTCTATCCCCGCTTTTCTTGGTTTTTCTCCGCTCTAACCCCGTTTCTCTTGGTTTTCCTCCGCTCTAACCCCGCTTTTCTTGGTTTTCCTCCGCACTTATTCCGCTCTTCTTGGTTTTCCTTTGCTCTAATCCCGCTTTTCTTGGTATTCCTTTGCTCTAACCCCACTTTTCTTGGTTTTCCTCCGCACTAACCCCGCTTTTCTTGGTTTTCCTCCGCACTAACCCCGCTTTTCTTCGTTTTTCTCCACTCTAACCATGCTTTTCTCGGATCTCTGCTGCTCTAGCCACGCTTTTCTTCGTTTTCTTCCTCTCTAAATTCCTTTTCATGGTTTTCCTCCGATCTAACCCCGCTTTTCTTGGTTTTCCTCCGTACTTATTCTGCTTTTCTTGGTTTTCCTCCGCTCTAACTTTGCTTTTCTTGGATATCTTCCGCTCTATCCCCAATTTACTTGGTTGTCCTCCACTCTAACCCCGCTTTTCTTGGTTTTCCTCCGCTCTTACCCCGCTTTTCATGGTTTTCCTCCGCTCTAACCCCGCTTTTCTTGGTTTTCCTTTGCTCTATCTTCGCTTGTCTTGGTTTTCCTTTGCTCTAACCCTGCTTTTCTTGGTTTTTCTCCGCTCTAACCCCGCTTTTCTTGGTTTTCCTCCGATCTATCACCGCTTTTAGTGGTTTTCCTACGCTCTATCACCACTTTTCTTGGTTTTCCTCCGCTCTATCACCGCTTTTCTTGGTTTTCCTCCGCTCTAACCCCGCTTTTCTTGGTTTTCCTCCGCTCTAACTTTGCTTTTCTTGGTTTTCCTTTGCTCTAACCCTGCTTTTCTTGGTTTTTCTCCGCTCTAACCGCGCTTTTCTTGGTTTTCCTCCGCTCTAACCCCGCTTTTAGTGGTTTTCCTCCGCTCTAACACCACTTTTCTTGGTTTTCCTCTGCTCTATCACCGCTTTTCTTGGTTTTCCTCTGCTCTAACCCCACTTTTCTAGAATTTCCTTCGCTCTAACTTCACTTTTCTCGGTTTTCCTCCGCTCTATAACCGCTTTTCTTGGTTTTCCTCCGCTCTAACCCCGCTTTTCTTGGTTTTCTCCACTCTAACCCAGCTTTTCATGGTTTTTCTCCTCTCTAACCATACTTTTCTCGGATTTCTGCTGCTCTAACCGAGCTTTTCTTCGTTTTCTTCCTCTCTAAATTCTTTTTCTTGGTTTTCCTCCGATCTAACCCCACTTTTCTTGGTTTTCCTCCGTACTTATTCTGCTTTTCTTGGTTTTCCTCCGTACTTATTCTGCTTTTCTTGGTTTTCCTCCGCTCTAACTTCGCTTTTCTTGGTTTTCCTCCACTCTAACCCCACTTTACTTGCTGTTCCTTTGCTCTAACCCCGCTTTTCTTCGTTTTCCTCTGCTCTAACCCCACTTTTCTTGGTTTTCCTACACTCTAACCCCGCTTTTCTTGGTTTTCCTCCGCTCTAACCCCGCTTTTCTTGGTTTTCCTCCGCTCTATCACCGCTTTTAGTGGTTTTCCTACGCTCTATCACCACTTTTCTTGGTTTTCCTCCGCTCTATCACCGCTTTTCTTGGTTTTCCTCCGCTCTAACCCCGCTTTTCTTGGTTTTCCTTTGCTCTAAACCTGCTTTTCTTGGTTTTTCTCCGCTCTAACCCGGATTTTCTTGGTTTTCCTACCTTCTATTCCCGCTTATCTTTGTTTTTTTCTGCTCAAACGCCGTTTCTCTTGGTTTTCCTCCGCACTAACCCCGCTTTTCTTCGTTTTCTCCACTCTAACCCAGCTTTTCATGGTTTTCCACCGCACTAACACCTCTTTTCTTGGTTTTCATTTGCACTAACCCCGCTTGTTTGGTTTTTCTCCATTCTAACCGTGCTTTTCATGGTTTTTCTCCACTCTAACCATGCTTTTCTCATATTTCTGCTGCTCTAACCGCGCTTTTCTTCGTTTTCTTCCTCTCTAAATTCTTTTTCTTGGTTTTCCTCCGATCTAACCCCGCTTTTCTTGGTTTTCCTCCGTACTTATTCTGCTTTTCTTGGTTTTCCTCCTCTCTAACTTTGCTTTTCTTGGTTATCTTCCGCTCTATCCCCACTTTCCATGGTTTTCCTCCGCTCTAACCCCGCTTTTCATGGTTTTCCTCCGCTCTAACCCCGCTTTTCTTGGTTTTCCTTTGCTCTATCTTCGCTTTTCTTGGTTTTCCTTTGCTCTAACCCTGATTTTCTTGGTTTTCCTCCGCTCTAACCCCGCTTTTCTTGGTTTTCCTCCGCTCTATCACCGCTTTTAGTGGTTTTCCTACGCTCTATAACCACTTTTCTTGGTTTTCCTCTGCTCTATCACCGCTTTTCTTGGTTTTCCTTCGCTCTAACCCCGCTTTTCTTGTTTTCCCTCCGCTCTAACCCCGCTTTTCTTGGTTTTCCTCCGCTCTAACTTCGCTTTTCTTGGTTTTCCTTTGCTCTAACCCTGCTTTTCTTGGTTTTTCTCCGCTCTAACCCCGCTTTTCTTGGTTTTCCTCCACTCTATCACCGCTTTTCTTGGTTTTCCTCCGCTCTAACCCCACTTTTCTAGGATTTCATCCACTCTAACTTCACTTTTGTTGGTTTTCCTCCTTTCTAACCCCGCTTTTCTTGGTTTTCCTCCGCACTAACCCCGCTTTTCTTGGTTTTCTCCACTCTAACCCAGCTTTTCATGGTTTTTCTCCACTCTAACCATGCTTTTCTCGGATTTCTGCTGCTCTAACCGCGCTTTTCTTCGTTTTCTTCCTCTCTAAATTTTTTTCTTGGTTTTCCTCCGCACTAACCCCGCTTTTCTTGGTTTTCCTCCACACTTATTCTGCTTTTCTTGGTTTTCCTCCGCTGTAACTTCGCTTTTCTTGGTTTTTCTCCGCTCTAACCCTGTTTCTTGTGGTTTTCCTCCGCTCTATCCCCACTTTTCTTGGTTTTCCTCCGCTCTAACCCCACTTTTCTTGGTTTTCCTCCGCTCTAACCCCGCTTTTCTTGGTTTTCCTCCGCTCTAACCCCGCTTTTCTTGGTTTTCCTCCGCTCTATCTTCGCTTTTCTTGGTTTTCCTTTGCTCTAACCCTGCTTTTCTTGGTTTTTATCCGCTCTAACCCCGCTTTTCTTGGTTTTTCTCCGCTCTATCACCGCTTTTAGTGGTTTTCCTACGCTCTATCACCACTTTTCTTGGTTTTCCTCCGCTCTATCACCGCTTTTCTTGGTTTTCCTACGCTCTAACACCACTTTTCTTGGTTTACCTCCGCTCTAACCCCGCTTTTCTTGGTTTTCCTTTGCTCTAACCCTGCTTTTCTTCTTTTTTCTCCGCTCTAACCCTTATTTTCTTGGTTTTCCTCCTTTCTATCCCCGTTTATCTTTGTTTTTCTCTGCTCTAACCCCGTTTCTCTTGGTTTTCCTCCGCTCTAACACCGCTTTTCTTGGTTTTCCTTTGCTCTAACCCCGCTTTTCTTGGTTTTCCACCGCACTAACACCTCTTTTCTTGGTTTTCATTTGCACTAACCCCGCTTGTTTGGTTTTTCTCCATTCTAACCGTGCTTTTCATGGTTTTTCTCCACTCTAACCATGCTTTTCTCATATTTCTGCTGCTCTAACTGCGCTTTTCTTCGTTTTCTTCCTCTCTAACTTCTTTTTCTTGGTTTTCCTCTGCACTAACCCCGCTTTTCTTGGTTTTCCTCAGCAATTATTCCGCTTTTCTTGGATTTCCTCAGCTCTAACTTTGCTTTTCTTGGTTTTCCTCCGCTCTAACCCCACTTTTCTTGGTTTTCCTCCCTTCTATCCCCGCTTATCTTGGTTTTTCTCCGCTCTAACCCCGCTTTTCTTGCTTTTCCTCTGCTCTAACACCGTTTTTCTTGGTATTCCTTTGCTTTAACCCCGCTTTTCTTGGTTTTCCTCCGCTCTAACCCCGCTTTTCTTGGTTTTCCTCCCTTCTATCCCCGCTTTTCTTGGTTTTTCTGCTCTCTAACCCCGCTTTTCTTGGTTTTTCTCCGCTCTAACCCCGTTTATCTTGGTTTTCCTCCGCTCTAAAATAGCTTTACTTGGTTTTCCTTTGCTCTAACCCCGCCTTTTCTTGGTTTTCCTCTGCACTAACCCCTCTTTTCTTGGTTTTCCTCCGCACTAACCCTGCTTTTCTTGGTTTTTCTCCACTCTAACCATGCTTTTCTCGGATTTCTGCTGCTCTAACCGCAATTTTCTTCGTTTTCTTCCTCTCTAAATTCTTTTTCTTGGTTTTCCACCGATCTAACCCCGCTTTTCTTGGTTTTCCTCCGTACTTATTCTGCTTTTCTTGGTTTTCCACCACTCTAACTTTGCTTTTCTTGGTTATCTTCCGCTCTATCCCCACTTTACGTGGTTTTCCTCCGCTCTAACCCCGCTTTTCTTGGTTTTCCTCCGCTCTAACCCCGCTTTTCTTGGTTTTCCTCTGCTCTATCTTCGCTTTTCTTGGTTTTCCTTTCCTCTAAACCTGCTTTTCTTGGATTTTCTCCGCTCTAACCCCGCTTTTCTTGGTTTTCCTCCGCTCTATCACCGCTTTTAGTGGTTTTCCTACGCTCTATCACCACTTTTCTTGGTTTTCCTCCGCTTCATCACTGCTTTTTTTGGTTTTCCTTCGCTCTAACCCCGCTTTTCTTGGTTTTCCTCCGCTCTAACCCCGCTTTTCTTGGTTTTCCTCCGCTCTAACTTCGCTTTTCTTGGTTTTCCTTTGCTCTAACCCTGCTTTTCTTGGTTTTTCTCCGCCCTAACCCCGCTTTTCTTAGTTTTCCTCCACTCTATCACCGCTTTTAGTGGTTTTCCTACGCTCAAACCCCGCTTTTCTTGGTTTTCCACCTCACTAACACCTCTTTTCTTGGTTTTCCTCCGCACTAACCCCGCTTTTTTGGTTTTTCTCCACTCTAACCGAGCTTTTCATGGTTTTTCTCCACTCTAACCATGCTTTTCTCATATTTCTGCAGCTCTAACCGCGCTTTTCTTCGTTTTCTTCCTCTCTAACTTCTTTTTCTTGGTTTTCCTTTGCTGTAACTCCACTTTTCTTGGTTTTCCTCAACACTTATTCCGTATTTCTGGGTTTTCCTCCCTTCTATCCCCGCTTTTCTTGGTTTTTCTCCGCTCTAACCCCGTTTCTCTTGGTTTTCCTCCGCTCTAACCCCGCTTTTCTTGGTTTTCCTTTGCTCTATCTTCGCTTTTCTTGGTTTTCCTTTGCTCTAACCCCGCTTTACTTGGTTTTACTCCGCTCTATCACCACTTTTAGCGGTTTTCCTACGCTCTATAACCACTTTTCTTGGTTTTCCTCTGCTCTATCACCGCTTTTCTTGGTTTTCCTTTGCTCTATCTTCGCTTTTCTTGGTTTCCCTCCGCTCTAACCCCGCTTTTCTTGGTTTTCCTCCGCTCTAACTTCGCTTTTCTTGGTTTTCCTTTGCTCTAACCCTGCTTTTCTTGGTTTTTCTCCGCTCTAACCCCGCTTTTCTTGGTTTTCCTCCACACTATCACCGCTTTTCTTGGTTTTCCTCCGCTCTAAGCCCATTTTTGTAGGATTTCATCCGCTCTAACTTCACTTTTGTTTGTTTTTCCTCCTTTCTAACCCCGCTTTTCTTGGTTTTCCTCCGCTCTAACCCCGCTTTTCTTGGTTTTCTCCACTCTTACCCAGCTTTTCATGGTTTTTCTCCACTCTAACCATGCTTTTCTCGGATTTCTGCTGCTCTAACCGCGCTTTTCTTCGTTTTCTTCCTCTCTAAATTCTTTTTCTTGGTTTTCCTCCGCACTAACCCCGCTTTTCTTGGTTTTCCTCCGCACTTATTCTGCTTTTCTTGGTTTTCCTCTGCTGTAACTTCGCTTTTCTTGGTTTTCCTCCACTCTAACCCCGCTTTACTTGGTTTTCCTCCGCTCTAACCCCGCTTTTCTTGGTTTTCCTCCGCTCTAACCCCACTTTTCTTGGTTTTCCTCCGCTCTAACCCCGCTTTTCTTGGTTTTCCTCCGCTCTAACCCCGCTTTTCTTGGTTTTCCTCCGCTCTATCTTCGCTTTTCTTGGTTTTCCTTTGCTCTAACCCTGCTTTTCTTGGTTTTTCTCCGCTCTAGCCCCGCTTTTCTTGGTTTTCCTCCGCTCTATCACCACTTTTAGTGGTTTTCCTTCGCTCTATCACCACTTTTCTTGGTTTACCTCCGTTCTATCACCGCTTTTTTTGGTTTTCCTCCGCTCTAACCCCGCTTTTCTTGGTTTTCCTTTGCTCTAACCCTGCTTTTCTTCTTTTTTCTCCGCTCTAACCCTTATTTTCTTGGTTTATCTCCCTTCTATCCCCGTTTATCTTTGTTTATCTCTTCTCCAACCCCGTTTCTCTTGGTTTTCCTCCGCTCTAACCCCGCTTTTCTTGGTTTTCCTTTGCTCTAACCTTGCTTTTCTTGGTTTTTCTCCGCTCTAACCCGGATTTTCTTGGTTTTCCTACCTTCTATCCCCGCTTATCTTTGTTTTTTTCTGCTCAAACGCCGTTTCTCTTGGTTTTCCTCAGAACTAACCCCGCTTTTCTTGGTTTTCTCCACTCTAACCCAGCTTTTCATGGTTTTCCACCGCACTAACACCTCTTTTCTTGGTTTTCATTTGCACTAACCCCGCTTGTTTGGTTTTTCTCCATTCTAACCGTGCTCTTCATGGTTTTTCTCCACTCTAACCATGCTTTTCTCATATTTCTGCTGCTCTAACCGCGCTTTTCTTCGTTTTCTTCCTATCTAACTACTTTTTCTTGGTTTACCTCCGCTCTAACCCCGCTTTTCTTGGTTTACCTCAGCACTTATTCTGCTTTTCTTGGATTTCCTTCGCTCTAACTTTGCTTTTCCTGGTTTTCCTCCGCTCTAACACCGTTTTTCTTGGTTTTCCTTTGCTCTAACCCCGCTTTTCTTGGTTTTCCTCCGCTCTAACACCGCTTTTCTTGGTTTTCCTCCGCTCTAACCCCGCTTTTCTTGGTTTTCCTCCACTCTAACCCAGCTTTTCTTGGTTTTTCTGCGCTCTAACCCCGCTTTTCTTGGTTTTTCTCTGCTCTAACCCCGTTTCTCTTGGTTTTCCTCTGCTCTAACATAGCTTTTCTTGGTTTTCCTTTGCTCTAACCCCGCTTTTCTTGGTTTTCCTCTGCACTAACCCCTCTTTTCTTGGTTTTCCTCCGCACTAACCCCGCTTTTCTTGGTTTTTCTCCACTCTAACCATGCTTTTCTCGGATTTCTGCTGCTCTAACCGCGCTTTTCTTCGTTTTCTTCCTCTCTAAATTCTTTTTCTTGGTTTTCCTCCGATCTAACCCCGCTTTTCTTGGTTTTCCTCCGTACTTATTCTGCTTTTCTTGGTTTTCCTCCGCTCTAACTTTGCTTTTCTTGGTTATCTTCCGTTCTATCCCAACTTTCCTTGGTTTTCCTCCGTTCTAACCCCGCTTTTCTTGGTTTTCCTCCGCACTAACCTCGCTTTTCTTGGTTTTCCTCCACTCTAACCCCGCTTTACTTGGTTTTCCTCCGCTCTATCACCGCTTTTCTTGGTTTTCCTCCGCTCTAACCCCACTTTTCTTGGTTTTCCTCCGCTCTAACCCCGCTTTTCTTGGTTTTCCTCCGCTCTAACCCCGCTTTTCTTGGTTTTCCTTTGCTCTATCTTCGCTTTTCTTGGTTTTCCTTTGCTCTAACCCTGATTTTCTTGGTTTTCCTCCGCTCTAACCCCGCTTTTCTTGGTTTTCCTCCGCTCTATCACCGCTTTTAGTGGTTTTCCTACGCTCTATAACCACTTTTCTTGGTTTTCCTCTGCTCTATCACCGCTTTTCTTGTTTTTCCTTCGCTCTAACCCCGCTTTTCTTGTTTTCCCTCCGCTCTAACCCCGCTTTTCTTGGTTTTCCTCCGCACTAACTTCGCTTTTCTTGGTTTTCCTTTGCTCTAACCCTGCTTTTCTTGGTTTTTCTCCGCTCTAACCCCGCTTTTCTTGGTTTTCCTCCACTCTATCACCGCTTTTCTTGGTTTTCCTCCGCTCTAACCCCACTTTTCTAGGAATTCATCCGCTCTAACTTCACTTTTGTTGGTTTTCCTCCTTTCTAGCCCCGCTTTTCTTGGTTTTCCTCCGCACTAACCCCGCTTTTCTTGGTTTTCTCCACTCTAACCCAGCTTTTCATGGTTTTTCTCCACTCTAACCATGCTTTTCTCGGATTTCTGCTGCTCTAACCGCGCTTTTCTTCGTTTTCTTCCTCTCTAAATTCTTTTTCTTGGATTTCCTCCGCACTAACCCCGCTTTTCTTGGTTTTCCTCCGTACTTATTCTGCTTTTCTTGGTTTTCCTCCTCTCTAACTTTAATTTTCTTGGTTATCTTCCGCTCTATCCCAACTTTACGTGGTTTTCCTCTGCTCTAACCCCGCTTTTCTTGGTTTTCCTCCGCTCTAACCCCGCTTTTCTGGGTTATCCTCCGCTCTATCTTCGCTTTTCTTGGTTTTACTTTCCTCTAAACCTGCTTTTCTTGGATTTTCTCCGCTCTAACCCCGCTTTTCTTGGTTTTCCTCCGCTCTATCACCGCTTTTAGTGGTTTTCCTACGCTCTATCACCGCTTTTAGTGGTTTTCCTACGCTCTATCACCACTTTTCTTGGTTTTCCTCCGCTCTATCACCGCTTTTCTTGGTTTTCCTCCGCTCTAACCCCGCTTTTCTTGGTTTTCCTTTGCTCTAAACCTGCTTTTCTTGGTTTTTCTCCGCTCTAACCCGGATTTTCTTGGTTTTCCTACCTTCTATTCCCGCTTATCTTTGTTTTTTTCTGCTCAAACGCCGTTTCTCTTGGTTTTCCTCCGCACTAACCCCGCTTTTCTTCGTTTTCTCCACTCTAACCCAGCTTTTCATGGTTTTCCACCGCACTAACACCTCTTTTCTTGGTTTTCATTTGCACTAACCCCGCTTGTTTGGTTTTTCTCCATTCTAACCGTGCTTTTCATGGTTTTTCTCCACTCTAACCATGCTTTTCTCATATTTCTGCTGCTCTAACCGCGCTTTTCTTCATTTTCTTCCTCTCTAACTACTTTTTCTTGGTTTACCTCCGCTCTAACCCCGCTTTTCTTGGTTTTCCTCAGCACTTATTCTGCTTTTCTTGGATTTCCTTCGCTCTAACTTTGCTTTTCTTGGTTTTCCTCCGCTCTAACCCCACTTTTCTTGGTTTTCCTTCTCTCTAACCCCGCTTTTCTTGGTTTTCCTCCGCTCTAACCCCGCTTTTCTTGGTTTTCCTCCGCTCTAACTTCGCTTTTCTTGGTTTTCCTTTGCTCTAACCCTGCTTTTCTTAGTTTTCCTCCACTCTATCACCGCTTTTAGTGGTTTTCCTACGCTCTAACCCCGCTTTTCTTGGTTTTCCACCTCACTAACACCTCTTTTCTTGGTTTTCCTCCGCACTAACCCCGCTTTTTTGGTTTTTCTCCACTCTAACCGAGCTTTTCATGGTTTTTCTCTACTCTAACCATGCTTTTCTCATATTTCTGCTGCTCTAACCGCGCTTTTCTTCGTTTTCTTCCTCTCTAACTTCTTTTTCTTGGTTTTCCTCCGCTGTAACCCCACTTTTCTTGGTTTTCCTCAACACTTATTCCGTATTTCTGGGTTTTCCTCCCTTCTATCCCCGCTTTTCTTGGTTTTTCTCCGCTCTAACCCCGTTTCTCTTGGTTTTCCTCCGCTCTAACCCCGCTTTTCTTGGTTTTCCTCCGCACTTATTCCGCTCTTCTTGGTTTTCCTTTGCTCTAATCCCGCTTTTCTTGGTATTCCTTTGCTCTAACCCCACTTTTCTTGGTTTTCCTCCGCACTAACCCCGCTTTTCTTGGTTTTCCTCCGCACTAACCCCGCTTTTCTTCGTTTTTCTCCACTCTAACCATGCTTTTCTCGGATCTCTGCTGCTCTAGCCACGCTTTTCTTCGTTTTCTTCCTCTCTAAATTCCTTTTCATGGTTTTCCTCCGATCTAACCCCGCTTTTCTTGGTTTTCCTCCGTACTTATTCTGCTTTTTTTGGTTTTCCTCCGCTCTAACTTTGCTTTTCTTGGTTATCTTCCGCTCTATCCCCAATTTACTTGGTTGTCCTCCACTCTAACCCCGCTTTTCTTGGTTTTCCTCCGCTCTTACCCCGCTTTTCATGGTTTTCCTCCGCTCTAACCCCGCTTTTCTTGGTTTTCCTTTGCTCTATCTTCGCTTGTCTTGGTTTTCCTTTGCTCTAACCCTGCTTTTCTTGGTTTTTCTCCGCTCTAACCCCGCTTTTCTTGGTTTTCCTCCGATCTATCACCGCTTTTAGTGGTTTTCCTACGCTCTATCACCACTTTTCTCGGTTTTCCTCCGCTCTATCACCGCTTTTCTTGGTTTTCCTCCGCTCTAACCCCGCTTTTCTTGGTTTTCCTCCGCTCTAACTTTGCTTTTCTTGGTTTTCCTTTGCTCTAACCCTGCTTTTCTTGGTTTTTCTCCGCTCTAACCGCGCTTTTCTTGGTTTTCCTCCGCTCTAACCCCGCTTTTAGTGGTTTTCCTCCGCTCTAACACCACTTTTCTTGGTTTTCCTCCGCTCTATCACCGCTTTTCTTGGTTTTCCTCTGCTCTAACCCCACTTTTCTAGAATTTCCTTCGCTCTAACTTCACTTTACTCGGTTTTCCTCCGCTCTATAACCGCTTTTCTTGGTTTTCCTCTGCACTAACCCCTCTATTCTTGGTTTTCCTTCGCACTAACCCTGCTTTTCTTGGTTTTTCTCCACTCTAACCATGCTTTTCTCGGATTTCTGCTGCTCTAACCGCGCTTTTCTTCGTTTTCTTCCTCTCTAAATTCTTTTTCTTGGTTTTCCTCCGATCTAACCCCGCTTTTCTTCGTTTTCCTCCGTACTTATTCTGCTTTTCTTGGTTTTCCTCCGCTCTAACTTTGCTTTTCTTGGTTATCTTCCGCTCTATCCCCACTTTCCTTGGTTTTCCTCCGCTCTAACCCCGCTTTTCTTGGTTTTCCTCCGCTCTAACCCCGCTTTTCATGGTTTTCCTCCGCTCTAACCCCGCTTTTCTTGGTTTTCCTTTGCTCTATCTTCGCTTTTCTTGGTTTTCCTTTGCTCTAACCCTGCTTTTCTTGGTTTTCCTCCGCTCTAACCCCGCTTTTCTTGGTTTTCCTCCGCTCTATCACCGCTTTTAGTGGTTTTCCTACGCTCTATAACCACTTTTCTTGGTTTTCCTCTGCTCTATCACCGCTTTTCTTGGTTTTCCTTTGCTCTATCTTCGCTTTTCTTGGTTTCCCTCCGCTCTAACCCCGCTTTTCTTGGTTTTCCTCCGCTCTAACTTCGCTTTTCTTGGTTTTCCTTTGCTCTAACCCTGCTTTTCTTGGTTTTTCTCCGCTCTAACCCCGCTTTTCTTGGTTTTCCTCCACTCTATCACCGCTTTTCTTGGTTTTCCTCCGCTCTAACCCCTCTTTTCTATGATTTCATCCGCTCTAACTTCACTTTTGTTGGTTTTCCTCCTTTCTAACCCCGCTTTTCTTGGTTTTCCTCCGCACTAACCCCGCTTTTCTTGGTTTTCTCCACTCTAACCCAGCTTTTCATGGTTTTTCTCCACTCTAACCATGCTTTTCTCGGATTTCTGCTGCTCTAACCACGCTTTTCTTCGTTTTCTTCCTCTCTAACTTCTTTTTCTTGGTTTTCCTCCGCTCTAACCCCGCTTTTCTTGGTTATCCTCCGCACTTATTCCACTTTTCTTGGTTTTCCTCCGCTCTAACTTCGTTTTTCTTGGTTTTCCTCCGCACTAACCCCGCTTTTCTTGGTTTTCCTCCGCACTTATTCTGCTTTTCTTGGTTTTCCTCCGCTGTAACTTCGCTTTTCTTGGTTTTCCTCCACTCTAACCCCACTTTTCTTGGTTTTCCTCCGCTCTAACCCCGCTTTTCTTGGTTTTCCTCCGCTCTAACCCCGCTTTTCTTGGTTTTCCTCCACTCTATCACCGCTTTTCTTGGTTTTCCTCCGCTCTAACCCCTCTTTTCTATGATTTCATCCGCTCTAACTTCACTTTTGTTGGTTTTCCTCCTTTCTAACCCCGCTTTTCTTGGTTTTCCTCCGCACTAACCCCGCTTTTCTTGGTTTTCTCCACTCTAACCCAGCTTTTCATGGTTTTTCTCCACTCTAACCATGCTTTTCTCGGATTTCTGCTGCTCTAACCGCGCTTTTCTTCGTTTTCTTCCTCTCTAACTTCTTTTTCTTGGTTTTCCTCCGCTCTAACCCCGCTTTTCTTGGTTATCCTCCGCACTTATTCCACTTTTCTTGGTTTTCCTCCGCTCTAACTTCGTTTTTCTTGGTTTTCCTCCGCACTAACCCCGCTTTTCTTCGTTTTCCTCCGCACTTATTCTGCTTTTCTTGGTTTTCCTCCGCTGTAACTTCGCTTTTCTTGGTTTTCCTCCACTCTAACCCCACTTTTCTTGGTTTTCCTCCGCTCTAACCCCGCTTTTCTTGGTTTTCCTCCGCTCTAACCCCGCTTTTCTTGGTTTTCCTCCGCTCTATCTTCGCTTTTCTTGGTTTTCCTTTGCTCTAACCCTGCTTTTCTTGGTTTTTCTCCGCTCTAACCCCGCTTTTCTTGGTTTTCCTC
This sequence comes from Coturnix japonica, assembly GCF_054131305.1. Classification (NCBI taxonomy): domain Eukaryota; kingdom Metazoa; phylum Chordata; class Aves; order Galliformes; family Phasianidae; genus Coturnix; species Coturnix japonica. Next base: position 35,260,441 of record NC_140669.1, read on the forward strand.
CGCTCTATCACCACTTTTAGTGGTTTTCCTACGCTCTATCACCACTTTTCTTGGTTTTCCTCCGCTCTATCACCGCTTTTCTTGGTTTTCCTACGCTCTAACACCACTTTTCTTGGTTTACCTTTGCTCTATCACCGCTTTTTTTGGTTTTCCTCCGCTCCATCACCGCTTTTAGTGGTTTTCCTACGCTCTATAACCACTTTTCTTGGTTTTCCTCTGCTCTATCACCGCTTTTCTTGGTTTATCTCCCTTCTATCCCCGTTTATCTTTGTTTTTCTCTGCTCCAACCCCATTTCTCTTGGTTTTCCTCCGCTCTAACACCGCTTTTCTTGGTTTTCCTTTGCTCTAACCTTGCTTTTCTTGGTTTTTCTCCGCTCTAACCCGGATTTTCTTGGTTTTCCTACCTTCTATCCCCGCTTATCTTTGTTTTTTTCTGCTCAAACGCCGTTTCTCTTGGTTTTCCTCCGCACTAACCCCGCTTTTCTTGGTTTTCTCCACTCTAACCCAGCTTTTCATGGTTTTCCACCGCACTAACACCTCTTTTCTTGGTTTTCATTTGCACTAACCCCGCTTGTTTGGTTTTTCTCCATTCTAACCGTGCTCTTCATGGTTTTTCTCCACTCTAACCATGCTTTTCTCATATTTCTGCTGCTCTAACCGCGCTTTTCTTCGTTTTCTTCCTCTCTAACTACTTTTTCTTGGTTTACCTCCGCTCTAACCCCGCTTTTCTTGGTTTTCCTCAGCACTTATTCTGCTTTTCTTGGTTTTCCTCCGCTGTAACTTCGCTTTTCTTGGTTTTCCTCCACTCTAACCCCGCTTTACTTGGTTTTCCTCCGCTCTAACCCCGCTTTTCTTGGTTTTCCTCCGCTCTAACCCCACTTTTCTTGGTTTTCCTCCGCTCTAGCCCCGCTTTTCTTGGTTTTCCTCCGCTCTAACCCCGCTATTCTTGGTTTTCCTCCGCTCTATCTTCGCTTTTCTTGGTTTTCCTTTGCTCTAACCCTGCTTTTCTTGGTTTTTCTCCGCTCTATCACCGCTTTTCTTGGTTTTCCTCCGCTCTATCACCGCTTTTAGTGGTTTTCCTACGCTCTATCACCACTTTTCTTGGTTTTCCTCCGCTCTATCACCGCTTTTCTTGGTTTTCCTACGCTCTAACACCACTTTTCTTGGTTTACCTCCGCTCTATCACCGCTTTTTTTGGTTTTCCTCCGCTCTAACCCCGCTTTTCTTGGTTTTCCTTTGCTCTAACCCTGCTTTTCTTCTTTTTTCTCCGCTCTAACCCTTATTTTCTTGGTTTTCCTCCCTTCTATCCCCGTTTATCTTTGTTTTTCTCTGCTCCAACCCCGTTTCTCTTGGTTTTCCTCCGCTCTAACACCGCTTTTCTTGGTTTTCCTTTGCTCTAACCCCGCTTTTCTTGGTTTTCCACCGCACTAACACCTCTTTTCTTGGTTTTCATTTGCACTAACCCCGCTTGTTTGGTTTTTCTCCATTCTAACCGTGCTTTTCATGGTTTTTCTCCACTCTAACCATGCTTTTCTCATATTTCTGCTGCTCTAACCGCGCTTTTCTACGTTTTCTTCCTCTCTAACTTCTTTTTCTTAGTTTTCCTCCGCACTAACCCCGCTTTTCTTGGTTTTCCTCAGCACTTATTCCGCTTTTCTTGGATTTCCTCAGCTCTAACTTTGCTTTTCTTGGTTTTCCTCCGCTCTAACCCCACTTTTCTTGGTTTTCCTCCCTTCTATCCCCACTTATCTTGGTTTTTCTCCGGTCTAACCCCGCTTTTATTGGCTTTCCTCCGCTCTAACTCCGTTTTTCTTGGTTTTCATTTGCTTTAAAACCGCTTTTCTTGGTTTTCCTCCGCTCTAACCCCGCTTTTCTTGGTTTTCCTCCGCTCTAACCCCGCTTTTCTTGGTTTTCCTCCCTTCTATCCCCGCTTTTCTTGGTTTTTCTCCGCTCTAACCCCGTTTATCTTGGTTTTCCTCCGCTCTAAAATAGCTTTTCTTGGTTTTCCTTTGCTCTAACCCCGCTTTTCTTGGTTTTCCTCTGCACTAACCCCTCTTTTCTTGGTTTTCCTCCGCACTAACCCTGCTTTTCTTGGTTTTTCTCCACTCTAACCATGCTTTTCTCGGATTTCTGCTGATCCAACCGCGCTTTTCTTCGTTTTCTTCCTCTCTAAATTCTTTTTCTTGGTTTTCCTCCGATCTAACCCCGCTTTTCTTGGTTTTCCTCCGTACTTATTCTGCTTTTCTTGCTTTTCCTCCTCTCTAACTTTGCTTTTCTTGGTTATCTTCCGCTCTATCCCCACTTTCCTTGGTTTTCCTCCGCTCTAACCCCGCTTTTCTTGGTTTTCCTCCGCTCTAACCCCGCTTTTCATGGTTTTCCTCCGCTCTAACCCCGCTTTTCTTGGTTTTCCTTTGCTCTATCTTCGCTTTTCTTGGTTTTCCTTTGCTCTAACCCTGCTTTTCTTGGTTTTCCTCCGCTCTAACCCCGCTTTTCTTGGTTTTCCTCCGCTCTATCACCGCTTTTAGTGGTTTTCCTACGCTCTATAACCACTTTTCTTGGTTTTCCTCTGCTCTATCACCGCTTTTCTTGGTTTTCCTTCGCTCTAACCCCGCTTTTCTTGTTTTCCCTCCGCTCTAACCCTGCTTTTCTTGGTTTTCCTCCGCTCTAACTTCGCTTTTCTTGGTTTTCCTTTGCTCTAACCCTGCTTTTCTTGGTTTTTCTCCGCTCTAACCCCGCTTTTCTAGGTTTTCCTCCACTCTATCACCGCTTTTCTTGGTTTTCCTCCGCTCTAACCCCACTTTTCTAGGATTTCATCCACTCTAACTTCACTTTTGTTGGTTTTCCTCCTTTCTAACCCCGCTTTTCTTGGTTTTCCTCCGTACTTATTCTGCTTTTCTTGGTTTTCCTCCGCTCTAACTTTGGTTTTCTTGGTTATCTTCCGCTCTATCCCCACTTTCCTTGGTTTTCCTCCGTTCTAACCCCGCTTTTCTTGGTTTTCCTCCGCTCTAACCTCGCTTTTCATGGTTTTCCTCCGCTCTAACCCCGCTTTTCTTGGTTTTCCTTTGCTCTATCTTCGCTTTTCTTCGTTTTCCTTTGCTCTAACCCTGCTTTTCTTGGTTTTCCTTTGCTCTAACCCCGCTTTTCTTGGTTTTCCTCCGCTCCATCACCGCTTTTAGTGGTTTTCCTACGCTCTATAACCACTTTTCTTGGTTTTCCTCTGCTCTATCACCGCTTTTCTTGGTTTTCCTTCGCTCTAACCCCGCTTTTCTTGGTTTTCCTCCGCTCTAACCCCGCTTTTCTTGGTTTTCCTCCGTTCTAACTTCGCTTTTCTTGGTTTTCCTTTGCTCTAACCCTGCTTTTCTTGGTTTTTCTCCGCTCTAACCCCGCTTTTCTTGGTTTTCCTCCACTCTATCACCGCTTTTCTTGGTTTTCCTCCGCTCTAACCCTCTTTTCTAGGATTTCATCCGCTCTAACTTCACTTTTGTTGGTTTTCCTCCTTTCTAGACCCGCTTTTCTTGGTTTTCCTCCGCACTAACCCCGCTTTTCTTGGTTTTCTCCACTCTAACCCAGCTTTTCATGGTTTTTCTCCACTCTAACCATGCTTTTCTCGGATTTCTGCTGCTCTAACCGCGCTTTTCTTCGTTTTCTTCCTCTCTAAATTCTTTTTCTTGGTTTTCCTCCGCACTAACCCCGCTTTTCTTGGTTTTCCTCCGCACTTATTCTGCTTTTCTTGGTTTTCCTCCGCTGTAACTTCGCTTTTCTTGGTTTTCCTCCACTCTAACCCCGCTTTACTTGGTTTTCCTCCGCTCTAACCCCGCTTTTCTTGGTTTTCCTCCGCTCTAACCCCACTTTTCTTGGTTTTCCTCCGCTCTAACCCCGCTTTTCTTGGTTTTCCTCCGCTCTAACCCCGCTATTCTTGGTTTTCCTCCGCTCTATCTTCGCTTTTCTTGGTTTTCCTTTGCTCTAACCCTGCTTTTCTTGGTTTTTCTCCGCTCTATCACCGCTTTTCTTGATTTTCCTCCGCTCTATCACCACTTTTAGTGGTTTTCCTACGCTCTATCACCACTTTTCTTGGTTTTCCTCCGCTCTATCACCGCTTTTCTTGGTTTTCCTACGCTCTAACACCAGTTTTCTTGGTTTACCTCCGCTCTATCACCGCTTTTTTTGGTTTTCCTCCGCTCTAACCCCGCTTTTCTTGGTTTTCCTTTGCTCTAACCCTGCTTTTCTTCTTTTTTCTCCGCTCTAACCCTTATTTTCTTGGTTTTCCTCCTTTCTATCCCCGTTTATCTTTGTTTTTCTCTGCTCCAACCCCGTTTCTCTTGGTTTTCCTCCGCTCTAACACCGCTTTTCTTGGTTTTCCTTTGCTCTAACCCCGCTTTTCTTGGTTTTCCACCGCACTAACACCTCTTTTCTTGGTTTTCATTTGCACTAACCCCGCTTGTTTGGTTTTTCTCCATTCTAACCGTGCTTTTCATGGTTTTTCTCCACTCTAACCATGCTTTTCTCATATTTCTGCTGCTCTAACCGCGATTTTCTACGTTTTCTTCCTCTCTGACTTCTTTTTCTTGGTTTTCCTCCGCACTAACCCCGCTTTTCTTGGTTTTCCTCAGCACTTATTCCGCTTTTCTTGGATTTCCTCAGCTCTAACTTTGCTTTTCTTGGTTTTCCTCCGCTCTAACCCCACTTTTCTTGGTTTTCCTCCCTTCTATCCCCACTTATCTTGGTTTTTCTCCGGTCTAACCCCGCTTTTATTGGCTTTCCTCCGCTCTAAGACCGTTTTTCTTGGTTTTCCTTTGCTTTAAAACCGCTTTTCTTGGTTTTCCTCCGCTCTAACCCCGCTTTTCTTGGTTTTCCTCCGCTCTAACCCCGCTTTTCTTGGTTTTCCTCCCTTCTATCCCCGCTTTTCTTGGTTTTTCTCCGCTCTAACCCCGTTTATCTTGGTTTTCCTCCGCTCTAAAATAGCTTTTCTTGGTTTTCCTTTGCTCTAACCCCGCTTTTCTTGGTTTTCCTCTGCGCTAACCCCTCTTTTCTTGGTTTTCCTCCGCACTAACCCTGCTTTTCTTGGTTTTTCTCCACTCTAACCATGCTTTTCTCGGATTTCTGCTGCTCTAACCGCGCTTTTCTTCGTTTTCTTCCTCTCTAAATTCTTTTTCTTGGTTTTCCTCCGATCTAACCCCGCTTTTCTTGGTTTTCCTCCGTACTTATTCTGCTTTTCTTGCTTTTCCTCCTCTCTAACTTTGCTTTTCTTGGTTATCTTCCGCTCTATCCCCACTTTCCTTGGTTTTCCTCCGCTCTAACCCCGCTTTTCTTGGTTTTCCTCCGCTCTAACCCCGCTTTTCATGGTTTTCCTCCGCACTAACCCCGCTTTTCTTGGTTTTCTCCACTCTAACCCAGCTTTTCATGGTTTTTCTCCACTCTAACCATGCTTTTCTCGGATTTCTGCTGCTCTAACCGCGCTTTTCTTCGTTTTCTTCCTCTCTAACTTCTTTTTCTTGGTTTTCCTCCGCACTAACCCCGCTTTTCTTGGTTTTCCTCAGCACTTATTCCGCTTTTCTTGGATTTCCTCAGCTCTAACTTTGCTTATCTTGGATTTCCTCCGCTCTAACCCCACTTTTCTTGGTTTTCCTCCCTTCTATCCCTACTTATCTTGGTTTTTCTCCGGTCTAACCCCGCTTTTCTTGGTTTTCCTCCGCTCTAACACCGTTTTTCTTGGTTTTCCTTTGTTTAAAACCGCTTTTCTTGGTTTTCCTCCGCTCTAACCCCGCTTTTCTTGGTTTTCCTCCGCTCTAACCCCGCTTTTCTTGGTTTTCCTCCCTTCTATCCCCGCTTTTCTTGGTTTTTCTCCGCTCTAACCCCGTTTATCTTGGTTTTCCTCCGCTCTAAAATAGCTTTTCTTGGTTTTCCTTTGCTCTAACCCCGCTTTTCTTGGTTTTCCTCTGCACTAACCCCTCTTTTCTTGGTTTTCCTCCGCACTAACCCTGCTTTTCTTGGTTTTTCTCCACTCTAACCATGCTTTTCTCGGATTTCTGCTGATCTAACCGCGCTTTTCTTCGTTTTCTTCCTCTCTAAATTCTTTTTCTTGGTTTTCCTCCGATCTAACCCCGCTTTTCTTGGTTTTCCTCCGTACTTATTCTGCTTTTCTTGCTTTTCCTCCTCTCTAACTTTGCTTTTCTTGGTTATCTTCCGCTCTATCCCCACTTTCCTTGGTTTTCCTCCGCTCTAACCCCACTTTTCTTGGTTTTCCTTTGCTCTAACCCTGCTTTTCTTGGTTTTCCTCCGCTCTAACCCCGCTTTTCTTGGTTTTCCTCCGCTCTATCACCGCTTTTAGTGGTTTTCCTACGCTCTATAACCACTTTTCTTGGTTTTCCTCCGCTCTATCACCGCTTTTCTTGGTTTTCCTTCGCTCTAACCCCGCTTTTCTTGTTTTCCCTCCGCTCTAACCCCGCTTTTCTTGGTTTTCCTCCGCTCTAACTTCGCTTTTCTTGGTTTTCCTTTGCTCTAACCCTGCTTTTCTTGGTTTTTCTCCGCTCTAACCCCGCTTTTCTTGGTTTTCCTCCACTCTATCACCGCTTTTCTTGGTTTTCCTCCGCTCTAACCCCACTTTTCTAGGATTTCATCCACTCTAACTTCACTTTTGTTTGTTTTCCTCCTTTCTAACCCCGCTTTTCTTGGTTTTCCTCCGCACTAACCCCGCTTTTCTTGGTTTTCTCCACTCTAACCCAGCTTTTCATGGTTTTTCTCCAATCTAACCATGCTTTTCTCGGATTTCTGCTGCTCTAACCGCGCTTTTCTTCGTTTTCTTCCTCTCTAAATTCTTTTTCTTGGATTTCCTCCGCACTAACCCCGCTTTTCTTGGTTTTCCTCCGCACTTATTCTGCTTTTCTTGGTTTTCCTCCGCTGTAACTTCGCTTTTCTTGGTTTTCCTCCACTCTAACCCCGCTTTACTTGGTTTTCCTCCGCTCTAACCCCGCTTTTCTTGGTTTTCCTCCGCTCTAACCCCACTTTTCTTGGTTTTCCTCCCTTCTATCCCCACTTATCTTGGTTTTTCTCCGGTCTAATCCCGCTTTTCCTGGTTTTCCTCCGCTCTAACACCGTTTTTCTTGGTTTTCCTTTGTTTAAAACCGCTTTTGTTGGTTTTCCTCCGCTCTAACCCCGCTTTTCTTGGTTTTCCTCCGCTCTAACCCCGCTTTTCTTGGTTTTCCTCCCTTCTATCCCCGCTTTTCTTGGTTTTTCTCCGCTCTAACCCCGTTTATCTTGGTTTTCCTCCGCTCTAAAATAGCTTTTCTTGGTTTTCCTTTGCTCTAACCCCGCTTTTCTTGGTTTTCCTCTGCACTAACCCCTCTTTTCTTGGTTTTCCTCCGCACTAACCCTGCTTTTCTTGGTTTTTCTCCACTCTAACCATGCTTTTCTCGGATTTCTGCTGATCTAACCGCGCTTTTCTTCGTTTTCTTCCTCTCTAAATTCTTTTTCTTGGTTTTCCTCCGATCTAACCCCGCTTTTCTTGGTTTTCCTCCGTACTTATTCTGCTTTTCTTGCTTTTCCTCCTCTCTAACTTTGCTTTTCTTGGTTATCTTCCGCTCTATCCCCACTTTCCTTGGTTTTCCTCCGCTCTAACCCCGCTTTTCTTGGTTTTCCTCCGCTCTAACCCCGCTTTTCATGGTTTTCCTCCGCTCTAACCCCGCTTTTCTTGGTTTTCCTTTGCTCTATCTTCGCTTTTCTTGGTTTTCCTCCGCTCTAACCCCGCTTTTCTTGGTTTTCCTCCGCTCTATCACCGCTTTTAGTGGTTTTCCTACGCTCTATAACCACTTTTCTTGGTTTTCCTCTGCTCTATCACCGCTTTTCTTGGTTTTCCTCCGCTCTAACTTCGCTTTTCTTGGTTTTCCTTTGCTCTAACCCTGCTTTTCTTTGTTTTTCTCCGCTCTAACCCCGCTTTTCTTGGTTTTCCTCCACTCTATCACCGCTTTTCTTGGTTTTCCTCCGCTCTAACCCCACTTTTCTAGGATTTCATCCACTCTAACTTCACTTTTGTTTGTTTTCCTCCTTTCTAACCCCGCTTTTCTTGGTTTTCCTCCGCACTAACCCCGCTTTTCTTGGTTTTCTCCACTCTAACCCAGCTTTTCATGGTTTTTCTCCACTCTAACCATGCTTTTCTCGGATTTCTGCTACTCTAACCGCGCTTTTCTTCGTTTTCTTCCTCTCTAAATTCTTTTTCTTGGATTTCCTCCGCACTAACCCCGCTTTTCTTGGTTTTCCTCCGCACTTATTCTGCTTTTCTTGGTTTTCCTCCGCTGTAACTTCGCTTTTCTTGGTTTTCCTCCACTCTAACCCCGCTTTACTTGGTTTTCCTCCGCTCTAACCCCGCTTTTCTTGGTTTTCCTCCGCTCTAACCCCACTTTTCTTGGTTTTCCTCCGCTCTAACCCCGCTTTTCTTGGTTTTCCTCCGCTCTAACCCCGCTTTTCTTGGTTTTCCTCCGCTCTATCTTCGCTTTTCTTGGTTTTCCTTTGCTCTAACCCTGCTTTTCTTGGTTTTTCTCCGCTCTAACCCCGCTTTTCTTGGTTTTCCTCCGCTCTATCACCACTTTTAGTGGTTTTCCTACGCTCTATCACAACTTTTCTTGGTTTTCCTCCACTCTATCACCGCTTTTCTTGGTTTTCCTCCGCTCTATCACCACTTTTCTTGGTTTTCCTCCGCTCTATCACCGCTTTTCTTGGTTTTCCTACGCTCTATCACCACTTTTCTTGGTTTATCTTTGCTCTATCACCGCTTTTTTTGGTTTTCATCCGCTCTAACCCCGCTTTTCTTGGTTTTCCTTTGCTCTAACCCTGCTTTTCTTCTTTTTTCTCCGCTCTAACCCTTATTTTCTTGGTTTTCCTCCTTTCTATCCCCGTTTATCTTTGTTTTTCTCTGCTCCAACCCCGTTTCTCTTGGTTTTCCTCCGCTCTAACACCGCTTTTCTTGGTTTTCCTTTGCTCTAATCCCGCTTTTCTTGGTTTTCCACCGCACTAACACCTCTTTTCTTGGTTTTCATTTGCACTAACCCCGCTTGTTTGGTTTTTCTCCATTCTAACCGTGCTTTTCATGGTTTTTCTCCACTCTAACCATGCTTTTCTCATATTTCTGCTGCTCTAACCGCGCTTTTCTTCGTTTTCTTCCTCTCTAACTTCTTTTTCTTGGTTTTCCTCCGCACTAACCCCGCTTTTCTTGGTTTTCCTCAGCACTTATTCCGCTTTTCTTGGATTTCCTCAGCTCTAACTTTGCTTTTATTGGTTTTCCTCCGCTCTAACCCCACTTTTCTTGGTTTTCCTCCCTTCTATCTCCGCTTATCTTGGTTTTTCTCCGCTCTAACCCCGCTTTTCTTGGTTTTCCTCTGCTCTAACACCGTTTTTCTTGGTATTCCTTTGATTTAACCCCGCTTTTCTTGGTTTTCCTCCCTTCTATCCCCGCTTTTCTTGGTTTTTCTGCTCTCTAACCCCGCTTTTCTTGGTTTTTCTTTGCTCTAACCCCGTTTATCTTGGTTTTCCTCCGCTCTAACACCGTTTTTCTTGGTTTTCCTTTGCTCTAACCCCGCTTTTCTTGGTTTTCCTCTGCACTAACCCCTCTTTTCTTGGTTTTCCTCCGCACTAACCCTGCTTTTCTTGGTTTTTCTCCACTCTAACCATGCTTTTCTCGGATTTCTGCTTCTCTAACCGCGCTTTTCTTCGTTTTCTTCCTCTCTAAATTCTTTTTCTTGGTTTTCCTCCGATCTAACCCTGCTTTTCTTGGTTTTCCTCCGTACTTATTCTGCTTTTCTTGGTTTTCCTCCTCTCTAACTTCTCTTTTCTTGGTTATCTTCCGTTCTATCCCCACTTTACGTGGTTTTCCTCCGCTCTAACCCCGCTTTTCTTGGTTTTCCTCCGCTCTAACCCCGCTTTTCTTGGTTTTCCTCCGCTCTATCTTCGCTTTTCTTGGTTTTCCTTTCCTCTAAACCTGCTTTTCTTGGATTTTCTCCGCTCTAACCCCGCTTTTCTTGGTTTTCCTCCGCTCTATCACCGCTTTTAGTGGTTTTCCTACGCTCTATCACCACTTTTTTTGGTTTTCCTCCGCTTCATCACTTCTTTTTTTGGTTTTCCTTCGCTCTAACACCGCTTTTCTTGGTTTTCCTCCGCTCTAACCCCGCTTTTCTTGGTTTTCCTTCGCTCTAACTTCGCTTTTCTTGGTGTTCCTTTGCTCTAACCCTGCTTTTCTTGGTTTTTCTCCGCCCTAACCCCGCTTTTCTTAGTTTTCCTCCACTCTATCACCGCTTTTAGTGGTTTTCCTACGCTCTAACCCCGCTTTTCTTGGTTTTCCACCTCACTAACACCTCTTTACTTGGTTTTCCTCCGCACTAACCCCGCTTTTTTGGTTTTTCTCCACTCTAACCGAGCTTTTCATGGTTTTTCTCCACTCTAACCATGCTTTTCTCATATTTCTGCTGCTCTAACCGCGCTTTTCTTCGTTTTCTTCCTCTCTAACTTCTTTTTCTTGGTTTTCCTTTGCTGTAACCCCACTTTTCTTGGTTTTCCTAGACACTTATTCCGTATTTCTGGGTTTTCCTCCCTTCTATCCCCGCTTTTCTTGGTTTTTCTCCGCTCTAACCCCGTTTCTCTTGGTTTTCCTCCACTCTAACCCCGCTTTTCTTGGTTTTCCTCCGCACTTATTCCGCTTTTCTTGGTTTTCCTTTGCTCTAACCCCGCTTTTCTTGGTTTTCCTTTGCTCTAACCCCACTTTTCTTGGTTTTCCTCCGCACTAACCCCGCTTTTCTTGGTTTTCCTCCGCACTTATTCTGCTTTTCTTGGTTTTCCTCCGCTGTAACTTCGCTTTTCTTGGTTTTCCTCCACTCTAACCCCGCTTTACTTGGTTTTCCTCCGCTCTAACCCCGCTTTTCTTGGTTTTCCTCCGCTCTAACCCCACTTTTCTTGGTTTTCCTCCGCTCTAACCCCGCTTTTCTTGGTTTTCCTCCGCTCTAACCCCGCTTTTCTTGGTTTTCCTCCGCTCTATCTTCGCTTTTCTTGGTTTTCCTTTTCTCTAACCCTGCTTTTCTTGGTTTTTCTCCGCTCTAGCCCCGCTTTTCTTGGTTTTCCTACGCTCTATCACCACTTTTCTTGGTTTTCCTCCGCTCTATCACCGCTTTTCTTGGTTTTCCTACGCTCTAACACCACTTTTCTTGGTTTACCTCCGCTCTATCACCGCTTTTTTTGGTTTTCCTCCGCTCTAACCCCGCTTTTCTTGGTTTTCCTTTGCTCTAACTTTGCTTTTCTTCTTTTTTCTCCGCTCTAACCCTTATTTTCTTGGTTTTCCTCCCTTCTAACCCCGTTTATCTTTGTTTTTCTCTGCTCCAACCCCGTTTCTCTTGGTTTTCCTCCGCTCTAACACCGCTTTTCTTGGTTTTCCTTTGCTCTAACCCCGCCTTTCTTGGTTTTCCACCGCACTAACACCTCTTTTCTTGGTTTTCATTTGCACTAACCCCGCTTGTTTGGTTTTTCTCCATTCTAACCGTGCTTTTCATGGTTTTTCTCCGCTCTAACCATGCTTTTCTCGGATTTCTGCTGCTCTAACCGCGCTTTTCTTCGTTTTCTTCCTCTCTAACTTCTTTTTCTTGGTTTTCCTCCGCACTAACCCCGCTTTTCTTGGTTTTCCTCAGCACTTATTCCGCTTTTCTTGGATTTCCTCAGCTCTAACTTTGCTTTTCTTGGTTTTCCTCCGCTCTAACCCCACTTTTCTTGGTTTTCCTCCCTACTATCCCCGCTTATCTTGGTTTTTCTCCGCTCTAACCCCGATTTTCTTGGTTTTCCTCTGCTCTATCACCGTTTTTCTTGGTATTCCTTTGCTTTAACCCTGCTTTTCTTGGTTTTCCTCCGATCTAACGCCGCTTTTCTTGGTTTTCCTCCCTTCTATCCCAGCTTTTCTTGGTTTTTCTGCGCTCTAACCCCGCTTTTCTTGGTTTTTCTCCGCTCTAACCCCGTTTATCTTGGTTTTCCTCCGCGCTAAAATAGCTTTTCTCGGTTTTCCTTTGCTCTAATTCCGCTTTTCTTGGTTTTCCTCTGCACTAACCCCTCTTTTCTTGGTTTTCCTCCGCACTAACCCTGCTTTTCTTGGTTTTTCTCCACTCTAACCATGCTTTTCTCGGATTTCTGCTGCTCTAACCGCGCTTTTCTTCGTTTTCTTCCTCTCTAAATTCTTTTTCTTGGTTTTCCTCCGATCTAACCCCGCTTTTCTTGGTTTTCCTCCGTACTTATTCTGCTTTTCTTGGTTTTCCTCCTCTCTAACTTTGCTTTTCTTGGTTATCTTCCGCTCTATCCCCACTTTACGTGGTTTTCCTCCGCTCTAACCCCGCTTTTCTTGGTTTTCCTCCGCTCTAACCCCGCTTTTCTTGGTTTTCCTCCGCTCTATCTTCGCTTTTCTTGGTTTTCCTTTCCTCTAAACCTGCTTTTCTTGGATTTTCTCCGCTCTAACCCCGCTTTTCTTGGTTTTCCTCCGCTCTATCACCGCTTTTAGTGGTTTTCCTACGCTCTATCACCACTTTTCTTGGTTTTCCTCCGCTTCATCACCGCTTTTTTTGGTTTTCCTTTGCTCTAACCCTGCTTTTCTTGGTTTTCCTCCGCTCTAACCCCGCTTTTCTTGGTCTTCCTCTGCTCTAACTTCGCTTTTCTTGGTTTTCCTTTGCTCTAACCCTGCTTTTCTTGGTTTTTCTCCGCCCTAACCCCGCTTTTCTTAGTTTTCCTCCACTCTATCACTGCTTTTAGTGGTTTTCCTACGCTCTAACCCCGCTTTTCTTGGTTTTCCACCTCACTAACACCTCTTTTCTTGGTTTTCCTCCGCACTAACCCCGCTTTTTTGGTTTTTCTCCACTCTAACCGAGCTTTTCATGGTTTTTCTCCACTCTAACCATGCTTTTCTCATATTTCTGCTGCTCTAACCGCGCTTTTCTTCGTTTTCTTCCTCTCTAACTTCTTTTTCTTGGTTTTCCTCCGCTGTAACCCCACTTTTCTTGGTTTTCCTCAACACTTATTCCGTATTTCTGGGTTTTCCTCCCTTCTATCCCCGCTTTTCTTGGTTTTTCTCCGCTCTAACCCCGTTTCTCTTGGATTTCCTCCGCTCTAACCCCGCTTTTCTTGGTTTTCCTCCGCACTTATTCCGCTTTTCTTGGTTTTCCTTTGCTCTAATCCCGCTTTTCTTGGTTTTCCTTTGCTCTAACCCCACTTTTCTTGGTTTTCCTCCGCACTAACCCTGCTTTTCTTGGTTTTCCTCCGCACTAACCCCTCTTTTCTTGGTTTTTCTCCACTCTAACCCAGCTTTTCATGGTTTTTCTCCGCACTTATTCTGCTTTTCTTGGTTTTCCTCCGCTCTAACTTCGCTTTTCTTGGTTTTCCTTTGCTCTTACCCCGCTTTACTTGGTTTTCCTCCGCTCTAACCCCGCTTTTCTTCGTTATCCTCCGCTCTAACCCTGCTTTTCTTGGTTTTACTCCGCACTAACCCCGCTTTTCTTGGTTTTCCTTAACCCTATCACCGCTTTTAGTGGTTTTCCTATGCTCTAACACCACTTATCTTGGTTTTCCTCCCTTCTATCCCCGCTTCTCTTGGTTTTTCTCCGCTCTAACCCCGCTTTTCTTGGTTTTCCTCCGCTCTAACACCGTTTTTCTTGGTTTTCGTTTGCTCTAACCTCGCTTTTTTTGGTTTTCCTCCGCTCTAACCCCGCTTTTCTTGGTTTACCTCCGCTCTAACCCCGCTTTTCCTAGTTTTCCTCCCTTCTATCCTTGCTTTTCTTGGTTTTTCTGCGCTCTAACCCCGCTTTTCTTGGTTTTTCTCCGCTCTAACCCCTTTTCTCTTGGTTTTCCTCCGCTCTAAAATAGCTTTTCTTGGTTTTCCTTTGCTCTAACCCCGCTTTTCTTGGTTTTCCTCTGCACTAACCCCTCTTTTCTTGGTTTTCCTCCGCACTAACCCTGCTTTTCTTGGTTTTTCTCCACTCTAACCATGCTTTTCTCGGATTTCTGCTGCTCTAACCGCGCCGCTCTTTGTTATCTTCCTCTCTAAATTCTTTTTCTTGGTTTTCCTCCGATCTAACTTTGCTTTTCTTGGTTATCTTCCGCTCTATCCCCACTTTACGTGGTTTTCCTCCGCTCTATCACCGCTTTTAGTGGTTTTCCTACGCTCTATCACCACTTTTCTTGGTTTTCCTCCGCTTCATCACCGCTTTTTTTGGTTTTCCTTCGCTCTAACCCCGCTTTTCTTGGTTTTCCTCCGCTCTAACCCCGCTTTTCTTGGTTTTCCTCCGCTCTAACTTCGCTTTTCTTGGTTTTCCTTTGATCTAACCCTGCTTTTCTTGGTTTTTCTCCGCCCTAACCCCGCTTTTCTTAGTTTTCCTCCACTCTATCACCGCTTTTAGTGGTTTTCCTACGCTCCAACCCCACTTATCTTGGTTTTCCACCGCACTAACACCACTTTTCTTGGTTTTCCTTTGCACTAACCCCGCTTTTTTGGTTTTTCTCCACTCTAACCGAGCTTTTCTTGTTTTTTCTCCACTCTAACCATGCTTTTCTCATATTTCTGCTGCTCTAACAGCGCTTTTCTTCGTTTTCTTCCTCTCTAAATTCTTTTTCTTGGTTTTCCTCCGCTGTAACCCCGCTTTTCTTGGTTTTCCTCAGCACTTATTCCGCTTTTCTTGGTTTTCCTCCCTTCTATCCCCGCTTTTCTTGGTTTTTCTCCACTCTAACCCCGTTTCTCTTGGTTTTCCTCCGCTCTAACCCGGCTTTTCTTGGTTTTCCTCAACACTTATTCCGCTTTTCTGGGTTTTCCTCCCTTCTATCCCCGCTTTTCTTGGTTTTTCTCCGCTCTAACCCCGTTTCTCTTGGATTTCCTCCGCTCTAACCCCGCTTTTCTTGGTTTTCCTCCGCACTTATTCCGCTTTTCTTGGTTTTCCTTTGCTCTAATCCCGCTTTTCTTGGTTTTCCTTTGCTCTAACCCCACTTTTCTTGGTTTTCCTCCGCACTAACCCCGCTTTTCTTGGTTTTCCTCCGCACTAACCCCTCTTTTCTTGGTTTTTCTCCACTCTAACCCAGCTTTTCATGGTTTTTCTCCGCACTTATTCTGCTTTTCTTGGTTTTCCTCCGCTCTAACTTCGCTTTTCTTGGTTTTCCTTTGCTCTTACTCCGCTTTACTTGGTTTTCCTCCGCTCTAACCCCGCTTTTCTTGGTTATCCTCCGCTCTAACCCTGCTTTTCTTGGTTTTACTCCGCACTAACCCCGCTTTTCTTGGTTTTCCTCCACCCTATCACCGCTTTTAGTGGTTTTCCTATGCTCTAACACCACTTATCTTGGTTTTCCTCCCTTCTATCCCCGCTTCTCTTGGTTTTTCTCCGCTCTAACCCCGCTTTTCTTGGTTTTCCTCCGCTCTAACACCGTTTTTCTTGGTTTTCCTTTGCTCTAACCCCGCTCTTCTTGGTTTTCCTCCGCTCTAACCCCACTTTTCTTGGTTTTCCTCCGCTCTAACTCCGCTTTTCTTGGTTTTCCTCCCTTCTATTCCCGCTTTTCTTGGTTTTTCTGCTCTCTAACCCCGCTTTTCTTGGTTTTTCTCCGCTTTAACCCCGTTTCTCTTGGTTTTCCTCCGCTATAACATAGCTTTTCTTGGTTTTCCTTTCCTCTAACCCCGCTTTTCTTGGTTTTCCTCTGCACTAATCCCTCTTTTCTTGGTTTTCCTCCGCACTAACCCCGCTTTTCTTGGTTTTTCTCCACTCTAACCATGCTTTTCTCGGATTTCTGCTGCTCTAACCGCGCTTTTCTTCGTTTTCTTCCTCTCTAAATTCTTTTTCTTGGTTTTCCTCCTATCTAACCCCGCTTTTCTTGGTTTTCCTCCGTACTTATTCTGATTTTCTTGGTTTTCCTCCGCTCTAACTTTGCTTTTCTTGGTTATCTTCCGCTCTATCCCCACTTTACTTGGTTTACCTCCACTCTAACACCGCTTTTCTTGGTTTTCCTTTGCTCTAACCCCGCTTTTCTTGGTTTTCCTCCGCACTAACCATGCTTTTCTCGGATTTCTGCTGCTCTAACCGCGCTTTTCTTCGTTTTCTCCCACTCTAAATTCTTTTTCTTGGTTTTCTTCCGCTCTAACACCACTTTTCTTGGTTTTCCTTCGCACTTATTCTGCTTTTCTTGGTTTTCCTCCGCTCTAACTTCGCTTTTCTTGGTTTTCCTCCACTCTAACCCTGCTTTACTTGGTTTTCCTCCGCTCTAACCCTGCTTTTCTTGGTTATCCTCCGCTCTAACCCCGCTTTTCTTGGTTTTCCTCTGCTCTAAACCCGCTTTTCTTGGTTTTCCACCGCTCTAACCCCGCTTTTCTTGGTTTTCCTCCGCTCTGACCCCGCTTTTCTTGGTTTTCCTCCGCTCTAACCCCGCTTTTCTTGGTTTTCCTCCGCTGTAACCCTGCTTTTCTTGGTTTTCCACCGCTCTAACCCCGCTTTTCTTGGTTTTCCTCCACTCTAACCCCGCTTTTCATGGTTTTCCTCCGCTCTAACCTTGCTTTTCCTAGTTTTCCTCCGCTCTAACCCCGCTTTTCTTGGTTTTCCTCTGCACTAACCCCTCTTTTCTTGGTTTTCCTCCGCACTAACCCCGCTTTTCTTGGTTTTCCTCCGCTCTAACCCCGCTTTTCCTAGTTTTACTCCGCTCTAACTTCGCTTTTCTTGGTTTTCCTTTGCTGTAACCCTGCTTTTCTTGGTTTTTCTCTGCTCTAACCCCGTTTCTCTTGGTTTTCCTACGCACTTACACCGCTTTTCTTGGTTTTCCTTTGCTCTAACCCCGCTTTTCTTGGTTTTCCACCGCACTAACACCTCTTTTCTTGGTTTTCCTCCGCACTAACCCCGCTTTTTTGGTTTTTCTCCACTCTAACCGAGCTTTTCATTGTTTTTCTCCACTCTAACCATGCTTTTCTCATATTTCTGCTGCTCTAACCGCGCTTTTCTTCGTTTTCTTCCTCTCTAAATTCTGCTTTTCTTGGTTTCCCTCCGCTCTAACCCCGCTTTTCTTGGTTTTCCACCGCTCTAACCCCGCTTTTCTTGGTTTTCCTCCGCTCTAACCCCGCTTTTCTTAATTTTCCTCCGCTCTAACCCCGCTTTTCTTGATTTTCCTTTGCTCTAACACCGCTTTTCTTGGTTTTCCTCCGCTCTAACCTTGCTTTTCCTAGTTTTCCTCCGCTCTAACTTCGCTTTTCTTGGTTTTCCTTTGCTGTAACCCTGCTTTTCTTGGTTTTTCTCCGCTCTAGCCCCGCTTTTCTTGGTTTTCCTCCGCTCTAACCCCGCTTTTCCTAGTTTTCCTCCGCTCTAACACCGGTTTTCTTGGTTTTCCTTTGCTCTAACCCCGCTTTTCTTGGTTTTCCACCGCACTAACACCTCTTTTCTTGGTTTTCCTCCGCACTAACCCCGCTTTTTTGGTTTTTCTCCACTCTAACCGAGCTTTTCATTGTTTTTCTCCACTCTAACCATGCTTTTCTCATATTTCTGCTGCTCTAACCGCGCTTTTCTTCGTTTTCTTCCTCTCTAACTTCTTTTTCTTGGTTTTCCTCTGCTGTAACCCCGCTTTTCTTGGTTTTCCTCAGCACTTATTACGCTTTTCTTGGTTTTCCTCCCTTCTATCCCCGCTTTTCTTGGTTTTTCTCCGCTCTAACCCCGTTTCTCTTGGTTTTCCTCCACTCTAACCCCGCTTTTCTTGGTTTTCCTCCGCACTTATTCCGCTTCATTTGTTTTCCTCCGCTCTAATCCCGCTTTTCTTGGTTTTCCTTTGCTCTAACCCCACTTTTCTTGGTTTTCCTCCGCACTAACCTCGCTTTTCTTGGTTTTCCTCCGCTCTAACCCAGCTTTACTTGGTTTTCCTCCGCGCTAACCCCGCTTTTCTTGATTATCCTTCGCTCTAACCCTGCTTTTCTTGGTTTTCCTCCGCACTAACCCCGCTTTTCTTGGTTTTCCTCCACACTATCACCGCTTTTAGTGGTTTACCTACGCTCTACCACCACTTTTCTTGGTTTTCCTCCGCTCTATCACCGCTTTTCTTGGTTTTCCTACGGTCTAATACCACTTTTCTTGGTTTTTCTCCGCTCTAACCTCGTTTTTCTTGGTTTTCCTCTGCTGTAAAATACCTTTTCTTGGTTTTCCTTTGCTCTAACCCCACTTTTCTTGGTTTTCCTCCGCACTAACCCTGCTTTTCTTTGATTTTCTCTACTCTAACCCAGCTTTTCATGGTTTTTCTCCACTCTAACCGTGCTTTTCTCGGATTTCTGCTGCTCTAACCGCGCTTTTCTTCGTTTTCTTCCTCTCTAACTTCTTTTTCTTGGTTTTCCTCCGCTCTAACCCCGCTTTTCTTGGTTTTCCTCCGCACTTATTCCACTTTTCTTGGTTTTTCTCTGCTCTAATCCCGCATTTCTTGGTTTTCCTCCTCTATAACCTCGCTTTTCTTGGTTTTCCTCCCTTCTATCCCCGCTTTTCTTGGTTTTTCTCTGCTCTAACCCCGTTTCTCTTGGTTTTCCTCCACTCTAACACCGCTTTTCTTGGTTTTCCTTTGCTCTAACCCTGCTTTTCTTGGTTTTCCTCCGCACTAACCGCGCTTTTCTTGTTTTTTATCCACTGTAACCCACCTTTTCATGGTTTTTCTCCACTCTAACCATGCTTTTCTCGGATTTCTGCTGCTCTAACCGCGCTTTTCTTCGTTTTCTTCCACTCTAAATTTTTTTCTTGGTTTTCCTCCGCTCTAATTCCACTTTTTTTGGTTTTCCTCCGCACTTATTCTGCTTTTCTTGGTTTTCCTCCGCTCTAACTTCGCTTTTCTAGGTTTTCCTCCACTCTAACCCCGCTTTACTTGGTTTTCCTCCGCTCTAACCCTCCTTTTCTTGGTTATACTCCGCTCTAACCCCGCTTTTCTTGGTTTTCCTCTGCTCTAACCCCGCTTTTCTTGGTTTTCCTCCGCTCTAACCCCGCTATTCTTGGTTTTCCTCTGCTCTAACCCCGCTTTTCTTGGTTTTCCTCCGATCTAACCCCGCTTTTCTTGGTTTTCCTCCGCTCTAACCCAGCTTTTCATAGTTTTCCTCCGCTCTATCCCCGCTTTTCTTGGTTTTCCTTTGCTCTAACCCCGCTTTTCTTGGTTTTCCTCCGCTCTATCACCACTTTTAGTGGTTTTCCTACGCTCTATCACCACTTTTCTTGGTTTTCCTCCGCTCTATCACCGCTTTTCTTGGTTTTCCTACGCTCTAACACCACTTTTCTTGGTTTACCTCCGCTCTATCACCGCTTTTTTTGGTTTTCCTCCGCTCTAACCCCGCTTTTCTTGGTTTTCCTTTGCTCTAACTTTGCTTTTCTTCTTTTTTCTCCGCTCTAACCCTTATTTTCTTGGTTTTCCTCCCTTCTAACCCCGTTTATCTTTGTTTTTCTCTGCTCCAACCCCGTTTCTCTTGGTTTTCCTCCGCTCTAACACCGCTTTTCTTGGTTTTCCTTTGCTCTAACCCCGCCTTTCTTGGTTTTCCACCGCACTAACACCTCTTTTCTTGGTTTTCATTTGCACTAACCCCACTTGTTTGGTTTTTCTCCATTCTAACCGTGCTTTTCATGGTTTTTCTCCGCTCTAACCATGCTTTTCTCGGATTTCTGCTGCTCTAACCGCGCTTTTCTTCGTTTTCTTCCTCTCTAACTTCTTTTTCTTGGTTTTCCTCCGCACTAACCCCGCTTTTCTTGGTTTTCCTCAGCACTTATTCCGCTTTTCTTGGATTTCCTCAGCTCTAACTTTGCTTTTCTTGGTTTTCCTCCGCTCTAACCCCACTTTTCTTGGTTTTCCTCCCTTCTATCCCCGCTTATCTTGGTTTTTCTCCGCTCTAACCCCGCTTTTCTTGGTTTTCCTCTGCTCTAACACCGTTTTTCTTGGTATTCCTTTGCTTTAACCCTGCTTTTCTTGGTTTTCCTCCGATCTAACGCCGCTTTTCTTGGTTTTCCTCCCTTCTATCCCCGCTTTTCTTGGTTTTTCTGCGCTCTAACCCCGCTTTTCTTGGTTTTTCTCCGCTCTAACCCCGTTTATCTTGGTTTTCCTCCGCGCTAAAATAGCTTTTCTCGGTTTTCCTTTGCTCTAATTCCGCTTTTCTTGGTTTTCCTCTGCACTAACCCCTCTTTTCTTGGTTTTCCTCCGCACTAACCCTGCTTTTCTTGGTTTTTCTCCACTCTAACCATACTTTTCTCGGATTTCTGCTGCTCTAACCGCGCTTTTCTTCGTTTTCTTCCTCTCTAAATTCTTTTTCTTGGTTTTCCTCCGATCTAACCCCGCTTTTCTTGGTTTTCCTCCGTACTTATTCTGCTTTTCTTGGTTTTCCTCCTCTCTAACTTTGCTTTTCTTGGTTATCTTCCGCTCTATCCCCACTTTACGTGGTTTTCCTCCGCTCTAACCCCGCTTTTCTTGGTTTTCCTCCGCTCTAACCCCGCTTTTCTTGGTTTTCCTCCGCTCTATCTTCGCTTTTCTTGGTTTTCCTTTCCTCTAAACCTGCTTTTCTTGGATTTTCTCCGCTCTAACCCCGCTTTTCTTGGTTTTCCTCCGCTCTATCACCGCTTTTAGTGGTTTTCCTACGCTCTATCACCACTTTTCTTGGTTTTCCTCCGCTTCATCACCGCTTTTTTTGGTTTTCCTTTGCTCTAACCCTGCTTTTCTTGGTTTTCCTCCGCTCTAACCCCGCTTTTCTTGGTCTTCCTCTGCTCTAACTTCGCTTTTCTTGGTTTTCCTTTGCTCTAACCCTGCTTTTCTTGGTTTTTCTCCGCCCTAACCCCGCTTTTCTTAGTTTTCCTCCACTCTATCACTGCTTTTAGTGGTTTTCCTACGCTCTAACCCCGCTTTTCTTGGTTTTCCACCTCACTAACACCTCTTTTCTTGGTTTTCCTTAGCACTAGCCCCGCTTTTTTGGTTTTTCTCCACTCTAACCGAGCTTTTCATGGTTTTTCTCCACTCTAACCATGCTTTTCTCATATTTCTGCTGCTCTAACTGCGCTTTTCTTCGTTTTCTTCCTCTCTAACTTCTTTTTCTTGGTTTTCCTCCGCTGTAACCCCACTTTTCTTGGTTTTCCTCAACACTTATTCCGTATTTCTGGGTTTTCCTCCCTTCTATCCCCGCTTTTCTTGGTTTTTCTCCGCTCTAACCCCGTTTCTCTTGGATTTCCTCCGCTCTAACCCCGCTTTTCTTGGTTTTCCTCCGCACTTATTCCGCTTTTCTTGGTTTTCCTTTGCTCTAATCCCGCTTTTCTTGGTTTTCCTTTGCTCTAACCCCACTTTTCTTGGTTTTCCTCCGCACTAACCCTGCTTTTCTTGGTTTTCCTCCGCACTAACCCCTCTTTTCTTGGTTTTTCTCCACTCTAACCCAGCTTTTCATGGTTTTTCTCCGCACTTATTCTGCTTTTCTTGGTTTTCCTCCGCTCTAACTTCGCTTTTCTTGGTTTTCCTTTGCTCTTACCCCGCTTTACTTGGTTTTCCTCCGCTCTAACCCCGCTTTTCTTCGTTATCCTCCGCTCTAACCCTGCTTTTCTTGGTTTTACTCCGCACTAACCTCGCTTTTCTTGGTTTTCCTTAACCCTATCACCGCTTTTAGTGGTTTTCCTATGCTCTAACACCACTTATCTTGGTTTTCCTCCCTTCTATCCCCGCTTCTCTTGGTTTTTCTCCGCTCTAACCCCGCTTTTCTTGGTTTTCCTCCGCTCTAACACCGTTTTTCTTGGTTTTCGTTTGCTCTAACCCCGCTTTTTTTGGTTTTCCTCCGCTGTAACCCCGCTTTTCTTGGTTTTCCTCTGCTCTAACCCCGCTTTTCCTAGTTTTCCTCCCTTCTATCCTTGCTTTTCTTGGTTTTTCTGCGCTCTAACCCCGCTTTTCTTGGTTTTTCTCCGCTCTAACCCCTTTTCTCTTGGTTTTCCTCCGCTCTAAAATAGCTTTTCTTGGTTTTCCTTTGCTCTAACCCCGCTTTTCTTGGTTTTCCTCTGCACTAACCCCTCTTTTCTTGGTTTTCCTCCGCACTAACCCTGCTTTTCTTGGTTTTTCTCCACTCTAACCATGCTTTTCTCGGATTTCTGCTGCTCTAACCGCGCCGCTCTTTGTTATCTTCCTCTCTAAATTCTTTTTCTTGGTTTTCCTCCGATCTAACTTTGCTTTTCTTGGTTATCTTCCGCTCTATCCCCACTTTACGTGGTTTTCCTCCGCTCTATCACTGCTTTTAGTGGTTTTCCTACGCTCTATCACCACTTTTCTTGGTTTTCCTCCGCTTCATCACCGCTTTTTTTGGTTTTCCTTCGCTCTAACCCCGCTTTTCTTGGTTTTCCTCCGCTCTAACTTCGCTTTTCTTGGTTTTCCTTTGATCTAACCCTGCTTTTCTTGGTTTTTCTCCGCCCTAACCCCGCTTTTCTTAGTTTTCCTCCACTCTATCACCGCTTTTAGTGGTTTTCCTACGCTCCAACCCCACTTATCTTGGTTTTCCACCGCACTAACACCACTTTTCTTGGTTTTCCTTTGCACTAACCCCGCTTTTTTGGTTTTTCTCCACTCTAACCGAGCTTTTCTTGTTTTTTCTCCACTCTAACCATGCTTTTCTCATATTTCTGCTGCTCTAACTGCGCTTTTCTTCGTTTTCTTCCTCTCTAAATTCTTTTTCTTGGTTTTCCTCCGCTGTAACCCCGCTTTTCTTGGTTTTCCTCAGCACTTATTCCGCTTTTCTTGGTTTTCCTCCCTTCTATCCCCGCTTTTCTTGGTTTTTCTCCACTCTAACCCCGTTTCTCTTGGTTTTCCTCCGCTCTAACCCGGCTTTTCTTGGTTTTCCTCAACACTTATTCCGCTTTTCTGGGTTTTCCTCCCTTCTATCCCCGCTTTTCTTGGTTTTTCTCCGCTCTAACCCCGTTTCTCTTGGATTTCCTCCGCTCTAACCCCGCTTTTCTTGGTTTTCCTCCGCACTTATTCCGCTTTTCTTGGTTTTCCTTTGCTCTAATCCCGCTTTTCTTGGTTTTCCTTTGCTCTAACCCCACTTTTCTTGGTTTTCCTCCGCACTAACCCCGCTTTTCTTGGTTTTCCTCCGCACTAACCCCTCTTTTCTTGGTTTTTCTCCACTCTAACCCAGCTTTTCATGGTTTTTCTCCGCACTTATTCTGCTTTTCTTGGTTTTCCTCCGCTCTAACTTCGCTTTTCTTGGTTTTCCTTTGCTCTTACTCCGCTTTACTTGGTTTTCCTCCGCTCTAACCCCGCTTTTCTTGGTTATCCTCCGCTCTAACCCTGCTTTTCTTGGTTTTACTCCGCACTAACCCCGCTTTTCTTGGTTTTCCTCCACCCTATCACCGCTTTTAGTGGTTTTCCTATGCTCTAACACCACTTATCTTGGTTTTCCTCCCTTCTATTTCCGCTTCTCTTGGTTTTTCTCCGCTCTAACCCCGCTTTTCTTGGTTTTCCTCCGCTCTAACACCGTTTTTCTTGGTTTTCCTTTGCTCTAACCCCGCTCTTCTTGGTTTTTCTCCGCTCTAACCCCGTTTCTCTTGGTTTTCCTCCACTCTAACCCCGCTTTTCTTGGTTTTCCTCCGCACTTATTCCGCTTCATTTGTTTTCCTCCGCTCTAATCCCGCTTTTCTTGGTTTTCCTTTGCTCTAACCCCACTTTTCTTGGTTTTCCTCCGCACTAACCTCGCTTTTCTTGGTTTTCCTCCGCTCTAACCCAGCTTTACTTGGTTTTCCTCCGCGCTAACCCCGCTTTTCTTGATTATCCTTCGCTCTAACCCTGCTTTTCTTGGTTTTCCTCCGCACTAACCCCGCTTTTCTTGGTTTTCCTCCACACTATCACCGCTTTTAGTGGTTTACCTACGCTCTACCACCACTTTTCTTGGTTTTCCTCCGCTCTATCACCGCTTTTCTTGGTTTTCCTACGGTCTAATACCACTTTTCTTGGTTTTTCTCCGCTCTAACCTCGTTTTTCTTGGTTTTCCTCTGCTGTAAAATACCTTTTCTTGGTTTTCCTTTGCTCTAACCCCACTTTTCTTGGTTTTCCTCCGCACTAACCCTGCTTTTCTTTGATTTTCTCTACTCTAACCCAGCTTTTCATGGTTTTTCTCCACTCTAACCGTGCTTTTCTCGGATTTCTGCTGCTCTAACCGCGCTTTTCTTCGTTTTCTTCCTCTCTAACTTCTTTTTCTTGGTTTTCCTCCGCTCTAACCCCGCTTTTCTTGGTTTTCCTCCGCACTTATTCCACTTTTCTTGGTTTTTCTCTGCTCTAATCCCGCATTTCTTGGTTTTCCTCCTCTATAACCTCGCTTTTCTTGGTTTTCCTCCCTTCTATCCCCGCTTTTCTTGGTTTTTCTCTGCTCTAACCCCGTTTCTCTTGGTTTTCCTCCACTCTAACACCGCTTTTCTTGGTTTTCCTTTGCTCTAACCCTGCTTTTCTTGGTTTTCCTCCGCACTAACCGCGCTTTTCTTGTTTTTTATCCACTGTAACCCACCTTTTCATGGTTTTTCTCCACTCTAACCATGCTTTTCTCGGATTTCTGCTGCTCTAACCGCGCTTTTCTTCGTTTTCTTCCACTCTAAATTTTTTTCTTGGTTTTCCTCCGCTCTAATTCCACTTTTTTTGGTTTTCCTCCGCACTTATTCTGCTTTTCTTGGTTTTCCTCCGCTCTAACTTCGCTTTTCTTGGTTTTCCTCCACTCTAACCCCGCTTTACTTGGTTTTCCTCCGCTCTAACCCTGCTTTTCTTGGTTATACTCCGCTCTAACCCCGCTTTTCTTGGTTTTCCTCTGCTCTAACCCCGCTTTACTTGGTTTTCCTCCGCTCTAACCCCGCTATTCTTGGTTTTCCTCTGCTCTAACCCCGCTTTTCTTGGTTTTCCTCCGATCTAACCCCGCTTTTCTTGGTTTTCCTCCGCTCTAACCCAGCTTTTCATAGTTTTCCTCCGCTCTATCCCCGCTTTTCTTGGTTTTCCTTTGCTCTAACCCCGCTTTTCTTGGTTTTCCTCCGCTCTATCACCACTTTTAGTGGTTTTCCTACGCTCTATCACCACTTTTCTTGGTTTTCCTCCGCTCTATCACCGCTTTTCTTGGTTTTCCTACGCTCTAACACCACTTTTCTTGGTTTACCTCCGCTCTATCACCGCTTTTTTTGGTTTTCCTCCGCTCTAACCCCGCTTTTCTTGGTTTTCCTTTGCTCTAACTTTGCTTTTCTTCTTTTTTCTCCGCTCTAACCCTTATTTTCTTGGTTTTCCTCCCTTCTAACCCCGTTTATCTTTGTTTTTCTCTGCTCCAACCCCGTTTCTCTTGGTTTTCCTCCGCTCTAACACCGCTTTTCTTGGTTTTCCTTTGCTCTAACCCCGCCTTTCTTGGTTTTCCACCGCACTAACACCTCTTTTCTTGGTTTTCATTTGCACTAACCCCGCTTGTTTGGTTTTTCTCCATTCTAACCGTGCTTTTCATGGTTTTTCTCCGCTCTAACCATGCTTTTCTCGGATTTCTGCTGCTCTAACCGCGCTTTTCTTCGTTTTCTTCCTCTCTAACTTCTTTTTCTTGGTTTTCCTCCGCACTAACCCCGCTTTTCTTGGTTTTCCTCAGCACTTATTCCGCTTTTCTTGGATTTCCTCAGCTCTAACTTTGCTTTTCTTGGTTTTCCTCAGCTCTAACCCCACTTTTCTTGGTTTTCCTCCCTTCTATCCCCGCTTATCTTGGTTTTTCTCCGCTCTAACCCCGCTTTTCTTGGTTTTCCTACGCTCTAACACCGTTTTTCTTGGTATTCCTTTGCTTTAACCCTGCTTTTCTTGGTTTTCCTCCGATCTAACGCCGCTTTTCTTGGTTTTCCTCCCTTCTATCCCCGCTTTTCTTGGTTTTTCTGCGCTCTAACCCCGCTTTTCTTGGTTTTTCTCCGCTCTAACCCCGTTTATCTTGGTTTTCCTCCGCGCTAAAATAGCTTTTCTCGGTTTTCCTTTGCTCTAATTCCGCTTTTCTTGGTTTTCCTCTGCACTAACCCCTCTTTTCTTGGTTTTCCTCCGCACTAACCCTGCTTTTCTTGGTTTTTCTCCACTCTAACCATGCTTTTCTCGGATTTCTGCTGCTCTAACCGCGCTTTTCTTCGTTTTCTTCCTCTCTAAATTCTTTTTCTTGGTTTTCCTCCGATCTAACCCCGCTTTTCTTGGTTTTCCTCCGTACTTATTCTGCTTTTCTTGGTTTTCCTCCTCTCTAACTTTGCTTTTCTTGGTTATCTTCCGCTCTATCCCCACTTTACGTGGTTTTCCTCCGCTCTAACCCCGCTTTTCTTGGTTTTCCTCCGCTCTAACCCCGCTTTTCTTGGTTTTCCTCCGCTCTATCTTCGCTTTTCTTGGTTTTCCTTTCCTCTAAACCTGCTTTTCTTGGATTTTCTCCGCTCTAACCCCGCTTTTCTTGGTTTTCCTCCGCTCTATCACCGCTTTTAGTGGTTTTCCTACGCTCTATCACCACTTTTCTTGGTTTTCCTCCGCTTCATCACCGCTTTTTTTGGTTTTCCTTTGCTCTAACCCTGCTTTTCTTGGTTTTCCTCCGCTCTAACCCCGCTTTTCTTGGTCTTCCTCTGCTCTAACTTCGCTTTTCTTGGTTTTCCTTTGCTCTAACCCTGCTTTTCTTGGTTTTTCTCCGCCCTAACCCCGCTTTTCTTAGTTTTCCTCCACTCTATCACTGCTTTTAGTGGTTTTCCTACGCTCTAACCCCGCTTTTCTTGGTTTTCCACCTCACTAACACCTCTTTTCTTGGTTTTCCTTAGCACTAGCCCCGCTTTTTTGGTTTTTCTCCACTCTAACCGAGCTTTTCATGGTTTTTCTCCACTCTAACCATGCTTTTCTCATATTTCTGCTGCTCTAACTGCGCTTTTCTTCGTTTTCTTCCTCTCTAACTTCTTTTTCTTGGTTTTCCTCCGCTGTAACCCCACTTTTCTTGGTTTTCCTCAACACTTATTCCGTATTTCTGGGTTTTCCTCCCTTCTATCCCCGCTTTTCTTGGTTTTTCTCCGCTCTAACCCCGTTTCTCTTGGATTTCCTCCGCTCTAACCCCGCTTTTCTTGGTTTTCCTCCGCACTTATTCCGCTTTTCTTGGTTTTCCTTTGCTCTAATCCCGCTTTTCTTGGTTTTCCTTTGCTCTAACCCCACTTTTCTTGGTTTTCCTCCGCACTAACCCTGCTTTTCTTGGTTTTCCTCCGCACTAACCCCTCTTTTCTTGGTTTTTCTCCACTCTAACCCAGCTTTTCATGGTTTTTCTCCGCACTTATTCTGCTTTTCTTGGTTTTCCTCCGCTCTAACTTCGCTTTTCTTGGTTTTCCTTTGCTCTTACCCCGCTTTACTTGGTTTTCCTCCGCTCTAACCCCGCTTTTCTTCGTTATCCTCCGCTCTAACCCTGCTTTTCTTGGTTTTACTCCGCACTAACCCCGCTTTTCTTGGTTTTCCTTAACCCTATCACCGCTTTTAGTGGTTTTCCTATGCTCTAACACCACTTATCTTGGTTTTCCTCCCTTCTATCCCCGCTTCTCTTGGTTTTTCTCCGCTCTAACCCCGCTTTTCTTGGTTTTCCTCCGCTCTAACACCGTTTTTCTTGGTTTTCGTTTGCTCTAACCCCGCTTTTTTTGGTTTTCCTCCGCTGTAACCCCGCTTTTCTTGGTTTTCCTCTGCTCTAACCCCGCTTTTCCTAGTTTTCCTCCCTTCTATCCTTGCTTTTCTTGGTTTTTCTGCGCTCTAACCCCGCTTTTCTTGGTTTTTCTCCGCTCTAACCCCTTTTCTCTTGGTTTTCCTCCGCTCTAAAATAGCTTTTCTTGGTTTTCCTTTGCTCTAACCCCGCTTTTCTTGGTTTTCCTCTGCACTAACCCCTCTTTTCTTGGTTTTCCTCCGCACTAACCCTGCTTTTCTTGGTTTTTCTCCACTCTAACCATGCTTTTCTCGGATTTCTGCTGCTCTAACCGCGCCGCTCTTTGTTATCTTCCTCTCTAAATTCTTTTTCTTGGTTTTCCTCCGATCTAACTTTGCTTTTCTTGGTTATCTTCCGCTCTATCCCCACTTTACGTGGTTTTCCTCCGCTCTATCACTGCTTTTAGTGGTTTTCCTACGCTCTATCACCACTTTTCTTGGTTTTCCTCCGCTTCATCACCGCTTTTTTTGGTTTTCCTTCGCTCTAACCCCGCTTTTCTTGGTTTTCCTCCGCTCTAACTTCGCTTTTCTTGGTTTTCCTTTGATCTAACCCTGCTTTTCTTGGTTTTTCTCCGCCCTAACCCCGCTTTTCTTAGTTTTCCTCCACTCTATCACCGCTTTTAGTGGTTTTCCTACGCTCCAACCCCACTTATCTTGGTTTTCCACCGCACTAACACCACTTTTCTTGGTTTTCCTTTGCACTAACCCCGCTTTTTTGGTTTTTCTCCACTCTAACCGAGCTTTTCTTGTTTTTTCTCCACTCTAACCATGCTTTTCTCATATTTCTGCTGCTCTAACTGCGCTTTTCTTCGTTTTCTTCCTCTCTAAATTCTTTTTCTTGGTTTTCCTCCGCTGTAACCCCGCTTTTCTTGGTTTTCCTCAGCACTTATTCCGCTTTTCTTGGTTTTCCTCCCTTCTATCCCCGCTTTTCTTGGTTTTTCTCCACTCTAACCCCGTTTCTCTTGGTTTTCCTCCGCTCTAACCCGGCTTTTCTTGGTTTTCCTCAACACTTATTCCGCTTTTCTGGGTTTTCCTCCCTTCTATCCCCGCTTTTCTTGGTTTTTCTCCGCTCTAACCCCGTTTCTCTTGGATTTCCTCCGCTCTAACCCCGCTTTTCTTGGTTTTCCTCCGCACTTATTCCGCTTTTCTTGGTTTTCCTTTGCTCTAATCCCGCTTTTCTTGGTTTTCCTTTGCTCTAACCCCACTTTTCTTGGTTTTCCTCCGCACTAACCCCGCTTTTCTTGGTTTTCCTCCGCACTAACCCCTCTTTTCTTGGTTTTTCTCCACTCTAACCCAGCTTTTCATGGTTTTTCTCCGCACTTATTCTGCTTTTCTTGGTTTTCCTCCGCTCTAACTTCGCTTTTCTTGGTTTTCCTTTGCTCTTACTCCGCTTTACTTGGTTTTCCTCCGCTCTAACCCCGCTTTTCTTGGTTATCCTCCGCTCTAACCCTGCTTTTCTTGGTTTTACTCCGCACTAACCCCGCTTTTCTTGGTTTTCCTCCACCCTATCACCGCTTTTAGTGGTTTTCCTATGCTCTAACACCACTTATCTTGGTTTTCCTCCCTTCTATTTCCGCTTCTCTTGGTTTTTCTCCGCTCTAACCCCGCTTTTCTTGGTTTTCCTCCGCTCTAACACCGTTTTTCTTGGTTTTCCTTTGCTCTAACCCCGCTCTTCTTGGTTTTCCTCCGCTCTAACCCCACTTTTCTTGGTTTTCCTCCGCTCTAACTCCGCTTTTCTTGGTTTTCCTCCCTTCTATTCCCGCTTTTCTTGGTTTTTCTGCTCTCTAACCCCGCTTTTCTTGGTTTTTCTCCGCTTTAACCCCGTTTCTCTTGGTTTTCCTCCGCTATAACATAGCTTTTCTTGGTTTTCCTTTCCTCTAACCCCGCTTTTCTTGGTTTTCCTCTGCACTAATCCCTCTTTTCTTGGTTTTCCTCCGCACTAACCCCGCTTTTCTTGGTTTTTCTCCACTCTAACCATGCTTTTCTCGGATTTCTGCTGCTCTAACCGCGCTTTTCTTCGTTTTCTTCCTCTCTAAATTCTTTTTCTTGGTTTTCCTCCTATCTAACCCCGCTTTTCTTGGTTTTCCTCCGTACTTATTCTGATTTTCTTGGTTTTCCTCCGCTCTAACTTTGCTTTTCTTGGTTATCTTCCGCTCTATCCCCACTTTACTTGGTTTACCTCCACTCTAACACCGCTTTTCTTGGTTTTCCTTTGCTCTAACCCCGCTTTTCTTGGTTTTCCTCCGCACTAACCATGCTTTTCTCGGATTTCTGCTGCTCTAACCGCGCTTTTCTTCGTTTTCTCCCACTCTAAATTCTTTTTCTTGGTTTTCTTCCGCTCTAACACCACTTTTCTTGGTTTTCCTCCGCACTTATTCTGCTTTTCTTGGTTTTCCTCCGCTCTAACTTCGCTTTTCTTGGTTTTCCTCCACTCTAACCCTGCTTTACTTGGTTTTCCTCCGCTCTAACTCTGCTTTTCTTGGTTATCCTCCGCTCTAACCCCGCTTTTCTTGGTTTTCCTCTGCTCTAAACCCGCTTTTCTTGGTTTTCCACCGCTCTAACCCCGCTTTTCTTGGTTTTCCTCCGCTCTGACCCCGCTTTTCTTGGTTTTCCTCCGCTCTAACCCCGCTTTTCTTGGTTTTCCTCCGCTGTAACCCTGCTTTTCTTGGTTTTCCACCGCTCTAACCCCGCTTTTCTTGGTTTTCCTCCACTCTAACCCCGCTTTTCATGGTTTTCCTCCGCTCTAACCTTGCTTTTCCTAGTTTTCCTCCGCTCTAACCCCGCTTTTCTTGGTTTTCCTCTGCACTAACCCCTCTTTTCTTGGTTTTCCTCCGCACTAACCCCGCTTTTCTTGGTTTTCCTCCGCTCTAACCCCGCTTTTCCTAGTTTTACTCCGCTCTAACTTCGCTTTTCTTGGTTTTCCTTTGCTGTAACCCTGCTTTTCTTGGTTTTTCTCTGCTCTAACCCCGTTTCTCTTGGTTTTCCTACGCACTTACACCGCTTTTCTTGGTTTTCCTTTGCTCTAACCCCGCTTTTCTTGGTTTTCCACCGCACTAACACCTCTTTTCTTGGTTTTCCTCCGCACTAACCCCGCTTTTTTGGTTTTTCTCCACTCTAACCGAGCTTTTCATTGTTTTTCTCCACTCTAACCATGCTTTTCTCATATTTCTGCTGCTCTAACCGCGCTTTTCTTCGTTTTCTTCCTCTCTAAATTCCGCTTTTCTTGGTTTCCCTCCGCTCTAACCCCGCTTTTCTTGGTTTTCCACCGCTCTAACCCCGCTTTTCTTGGTTTTCCTCCGCTCTAACCCCGCTTTTCTTAATTTTCCTCCGCTCTAACCCCGCTTTTCTTGATTTTCCTTTGCTCTAACACCGCTTTTCTTGGTTTTCCTCCGCTCTAACCTTGCTTTTCCTAGTTTTCCTCCGCTCTAACTTCGCTTTTCTTGGTTTTCCTTTGCTGTAACCCTGCTTTTCTTGGTTTTTCTCCGCTCTAGCCCCGCTTTTCTTGGTTTTCCTCCGCTCTAACCCCGCTTTTCCTAGTTTTCCTCCGCTCTAACACCGGTTTTCTTGGTTTTCCTTTGCTCTAACCCCGCTTTTCTTGGTTTTCCACCGCACTAACACCTCTTTTCTTGGTTTTCCTCCGCACTAACCCCGCTTTTTTGGTTTTTCTCCACTCTAACCGAGCTTTTCATTGTTTTTCTCCACTCTAACCATGCTTTTCTCATATTTCTGCTGCTCTAACCGCGCTTTTCTTCGTTTTCTTCCTCTCTAACTTCTTTTTCTTGGTTTTCCTCTGCTGTAACCCCGCTTTTCTTGGTTTTCCTCAGCACTTATTACGCTTTTCTTGGTTTTCCTCCCTTCTATCCCCGCTTTTCTTGGTTTTTCTCCGCTCTAACCCCGTTTCTCTTGGTTTTCCTCCACTCTAACCCCGCTTTTCTTGGTTTTCCTCCGCACTTATTCCGCTTCATTTGTTTTCCTCCGCTCTAATCCCGCTTTTCTTGGTTTTCCTTTGCTCTAACCCCACTTTTCTTGGTTTTCCTCCGCACTAACCTCGCTTTTCTTGGTTTTCCTCCGCTTTAACCCAGCTTTACTTGGTTTTCCTCCGCGCTAACCCCGCTTTTCTTGATTATCCTTCGCTCTAACCCTGCTTTTCTTGGTTTTCCTCCGCACTAACCCCGCTTTTCTTGGTTTTCCTCCACCCTATCACCGCTTTTAGTGGTTTACCTACGCTCTAACACCACTTTTCTTGGTTTTCCTCCGCTCTATCACCGCTTTTCTTGGTTTTCCTACGGTCTAATACCACTTTTCTTGGTTTTTCTCCGCTCTAACCTCGTTTTTCTTGGTTTTCCTCTGCTGTAAAATACCTTTTCTTGGTTTTCCTTTGCTCTAACCCCACTTTTCTTGGTTTTCCTCCGCACTAACCCTGCTTTTCTTTGATTTTCTCTACTCTAACCCAGCTTTTCATGGTTTTTCTCCACTCTAACCGTGCTTTTCTCGGATTTCTGCTGCTCTAACCGCGCTTTTCTTCGTTTTCTTCCTCTCTAACTTCTTTTTCTTGGTTTTCCTCCGCTCTAACCCCGCTTTTAGTGGTTTTCCTCCGCACTTATTCCACTTTTCTTGGTTTTTCTCTGCTCTAATCCCGCATTTCTTGGTTTTCCTCCTCTATAACCTCGCTTTTCTTGGTTTTCCTCCCTTCTATCCCCGCTTTTCTTGGTTTTTCTCTGCTCTAACCCCGTTTCTCTTGGTTTTCCTCCACTCTAACACCGCTTTTCTTGGTTTTCCTTTGCTCTAACCCTGCTTTTCTTGGTTTTCCTCCGCACTAACCGCGCTTTTCTTGTTTTTTATCCACTGTAACCCACCTTTTCATGGTTTTTCTCCACTCTAACCATGCTTTTCTCGGATTTCTGCTGCTCTAACCGCGCTTTACTTCGTTTTCTTCCACTCTAAATTTTTTTCTTGGTTTTCCTCCGCTCTAATTCCACTTTTTTTGGTTTTCCTCCGCACTTATTCTGCTTTTCTTGGTTTTCCTCCGCTCTAACTTCGCTTTTCTTGGTTTTCCTCCACTCTAACCCCGCTTTACTTGGTTTTCCTCCGCTCTAACCCTGCTTTTCTTGGTTATCCTCCGCTCTAACCCCGCTTTTCTTGGTTTTCCTCTGCTCTAACCCCGCTTTTCTTGGTTTTCCTCCGCTCTAACCCCGCTATTCTTGGTTTTCCTCTGCTCTAACCCCGCTTTTCTTGGTTTTCCTCCGATCTAACCCCGCTTTTCTTGGTTTTCCTCCGCTCTAACCCAGCTTTTCATAGTTTTCCTCCGCTCTATCCCCGCTTTTCATTGTTTTCCTTTGCTCTAACCCCGCTTTTCTTGGTTTTCCTCCGCTCTATCACCACTTTTAGTGGTTTTCCTACGCTCTATCACCACTTTTCTTGGTTTTCCTCCGCTCTATCACCGCTTTTCTTGGTTTTCCTACGCTCTAACACCAGTTTTCTTGGTTTACCTCCGCTCTATCACCGCTTTTTTTGGTTTTCCTCCGCTCTAACCCCGCTTTTCTTGGTTTTCCTTTGCTCTAACTTTGCTTTTCTTCTTTTTTCTCCGCTCTAACCCTTATTTTCTTGGTTTTCCTCCCTTCTAACCCCGTTTATCTTTGTTTTTCTCTGCTCCAACCCCGTTTCTCTTGGTTTTCCTCCGCTCTAACACCGCTTTTCTTGGTTTTCCTTTGCTCTAACCCCGCCTTTCTTGGTTTTCCACCGCACTAACACCTCTTTTCTTGGTTTTCATTTGCACTAACCCCGCTTGTTTGGTTTTTCTCCATTCTAACCGTGCTTTTCATGGTTTTTCTCCGCTCTAACCATGCTTTTCTCGGATTTCTGCTGCTCTAACCGCGCTTTTCTTCGTTTTCTTCCTCTCTAACTTCTTTTTCTTGGTTTTCCTCCGCACTAACCCCGCTTTTCTTGGTTTTCCTCAGCACTTATTCCGCTTTTCTTGGATTTCCTCAGCTCTAACTTTGCTTTTCTTGGTTTTCCTCCGCTCTAACCCCACTTTTCTTGGTTTTCCTCCCTTCTATCCCCGCTTATCTTGGTTTTTCTCCGCTCTAACCCCGCTTTTCTTGGTTTTCCTCTGCTCTAACACCGTTTTTCTTGGTATTCCTTTGCTTTAACCCTGCTTTTCTTGGTTTTCCTCCGATCTAACGCCGCTTTTCTTGGTTTTCCTCCCTTCTATCCCCGCTTTTCTTGGTTTTTCTGCGCTCTAACCCCGCTTTTCTTGGTTTTTCTCCGCTCTAACCCCGTTTATCTTGGTTTTCCTCCGCGCTAAAATAGCTTTTCTCGGTTTTCCTTTGCTCTAATTCCGCTTTTCTTGGTTTTCCTCTGCACTAACCCCTCTTTTCTTGGTTTTCCTCCGCACTAACCCTGCTTTTCTTGGTTTTTCTCCACTCTAACCATGCTTTTCTCGGATTTCTGCTGCTCTAACCGCGCTTTTCTTCGTTTTCTTCCTCTCTAAATTCTTTTTCTTGGTTTTCCTCCGATCTAACCCCGCTTTTCTTGGTTTTCCTCCGTACTTATTCTGCTTTTCTTGGTTTTCCTCCTCTCTAACTTTGCTTTTCTTGGTTATCTTCCGCTCTATCCCCACTTTACGTGGTTTTCCTCCGCTCTAACCCCGCTTTTCTTGGTTTTCCTCCGCTCTAACCCCGCTTTTCTTGGTTTTCCTCCGCTCTATCTTCGCTTTTCTTGGTTTTCCTTTCCTCTAAACCTGCTTTTCTTGGATTTTCTCCGCTCTAACCCCGCTTTTCTTGGTTTTCCTCCGCTCTATCACCGCTTTTAGTGGTTTTCCTACGCTCTATCACCACTTTTCTTGGTTTTCCTCCGCTTCATCACCGCTTTTTTTGGTTTTCCTTTGCTCTAACCCTGCTTTTCTTGGTTTTCCTCCGCTCTAACCCCGCTTTTCTTGGTCTTCCTCTGCTCTAACTTCGCTTTTCTTGGTTTTCCTTTGCTCTAACCCTGCTTTTCTTGGTTTTTCTCCGCCCTAACCCCGCTTTTCTTAGTTTTCCTCCACTCTATCACTGCTTTTAGTGGTTTTCCTACGCTCTAACCCCGCTTTTCTTGGTTTTCCACCTCACTAACACCTCTTTTCTTGGTTTTCCTCCGCACTAACCCCGCTTTTTTGGTTTTTCTCCACTCTAACCGAGCTTTTCATGGTTTTTCTCCACTCTAACCATGCTTTTCTCATATTTCTGCTGCTCTAACCGCGCTTTTCTTCGTTTTCTTCCTCTCTAACTTCTTTTTCTTGGTTTTCCTCCGCTGTAACCCCACTTTTCTTGGTTTTCCTCAACACTTATTCCGTATTTCTGGGTTTTCCTCCCTTCTATCCCCGCTTTTCTTGGTTTTTCTCCGCTCTAACCCCGTTTCTCTTGGATTTCCTCCGCTCTAACCCCGCTTTTCTTGGTTTTCCTCCGCACTTATTCCGCTTTTCTTGGTTTTCCTTTGCTCTAATCCCGCTTTTCTTGGTTTTCCTTTGCTCTAACCCCACTTTTCTTGGTTTTCCTCCGCACTAACCCTGCTTTTCTTGGTTTTCCTCCGCACTAACCCCTCTTTTCTTGGTTTTTCTCCACTCTAACCCAGCTTTTCATGGTTTTTCTCCGCACTTATTCTGCTTTTCTTGGTTTTCCTCCGCTCTAACTTCGCTTTTCTTGGTTTTCCTTTGCTCTTACCCCGCTTTACTTGGTTTTCCTCCGCTCTAACCCCGCTTTTCTTCGTTATCCTCCGCTCTAACCCTGCTTTTCTTGGTTTTACTCCGCACTAACCCCGCTTTTCTTGGTTTTCCTTAACCCTATCACCGCTTTTAGTGGTTTTCCTATGCTCTAACACCACTTATCTTGGTTTTCCTCCCTTCTATCCCCGCTTCTCTTGGTTTTTCTCCGCTCTAACCCCGCTTTTCTTGGTTTTCCTCCGCTCTAACACCGTTTTTCTTGGTTTTCGTTTGCTCTAACCCCGCTTTTTTTGGTTTTCCTCCGCTCTAACCCCGCTTTTCTTGGTTTTCCTCCGCTCTAACCCCGCTTTTCCTAGTTTTCCTCCCTTCTATCCTTGCTTTTCTTGGTTTTTCTGCGCTCTAACCCCGCTTTTCTTGGTTTTTCTCCGCTCTAACCCCTTTTCTCTTGGTTTTCCTCCGCTCTAAAATAGCTTTTCTTGGTTTTCCTTTGCTCTAACCCCGCTTTTCTTGGTTTTCCTCTGCACTAACCCCTCTTTTCTTGGTTTTCCTCCGCACTAACCCTGCTTTTCTTGGTTTTTCTCCACTCTAACCATGCTTTTCTCGGATTTCTGCTGCTCTAACCGCGCCGCTCTTTGTTATCTTCCTCTCTAAATTCTTTTTCTTGGTTTTCCTCCGATCTAACTTTGCTTTTCTTGGTTATCTTCCGCTCTATCCCCACTTTACGTGGTTTTCCTCCGCTCTATCACCGCTTTTAGTGGTTTTCCTACGCTCTATCACCACTTTTTTTGGTTTTCCTCCGCTTCATCACCGCTTTTTTTGGTTTTCCTTCGCTCTAACCCCGCTTTTCTTGGTTTTCCTCCGCTCTAACCCCGCTTTTCTTGGTTTTCCTCCGCTCTAACTTCGCTTTTCTTGGTTTTCCTTTGATCTAACCCTGCTTTACTTGGTTTTTCTCCGCCCTAACCCCGCTTTTCTTAGTTTTCCTCCACTCTATCACCGCTTTTAGTGGTTTTCCTACGCTCCAACCCCACTTATCTTGGTTTTCCACCGCACTAACACCACTTTTCTTGGTTTTCCTTTGCACTAACCCCGCTTTTTTGTTTTTTCTCCACTCTAACCGAGCTTTTCTTGTTTTTTCTCCACTCTAACCATGCTTTTCTCATATTTCTGCTGCTCTAACTGCGCTTTTCTTCGTTTTCTTCCTCTCTAAATTCTTTTTCTTGGTTTTCCTCCGCTGTAACCCCGCTTTTCTTGGTTTTCCTCAGCACTTATTCCGCTTTTCTTGGTTTTCCTCCCTTCTATCCCCGCTTTTCTTGGTTTTTCTCCACTCTAACCCCGTTTCTCTTGGTTTTCCTCCGCTCTAACCCGGCTTTTCTTGGTTTTCCTCAACACTTATTCCGCTTTTCTGGGTTTTCCTCCCTTCTATCCCCGCTTTTCTTGGTTTTTCTCCGCTCTAACCCCACTTTTCTTGGATTTCCTCCGCTCTAACCCCGCTTTTCTTGGTTTTCCTCGGCACTTATTCCGCTTTTCTTGGTTTTCCTTTGCTCTAATCCCGCTTTTCTTGGTTTTCCTTTGCTCTAACCCCACTTTTCTTGGTTTTCCTCCGCACTAACCCCGCTTTTCTTGGTTTTCCTCCGCACTAACCCCTCTTTTCTTGGTTTTTCTCCACTATAACCCAGCTTTTCATGGTTTTTCTCCGCACTTATTCTGCTTTTCTTGGTTTTCCTCCGCTCTAACTTCGCTTTTCTTGGTTTTCCTTTGCTCTTACTCCGCTTTACTTGGTTTTCCTCCGCTCTAACCCCGCTTTTCTTGGTTATCCTCCGCTCTAACCCTGCTTTTCTTGGTTTTACTCCGCACTAACCCCGCTTTTCTTGGTTTTCCTCCACCCTATCACCGCTTTTAGTGGTTTTCCTATGCTCTAACACCACTTATCTTGGTTTTCCTCCCTTCTATCCCCGCTTCTCTTGGTTTTTCTCCGCTCTAACCCCGCTTTTCTTGGTTTTCCTCCGCTCTAACACCGTTTTTCTTGGTTTTCCTTTGCTCTAACCCCGCTCTTCTTGGTTTTCCTCCGCTCTAACCCCACTTTTCTTGGTTTTCCTCCGCTCTAACTCCGCTTTTCTTGGTTTTCCTCCCTTCTATTCCCGCATTTCTTGGTTTTTCTGCTCTCTAACCCCGCTTTTCTTGGTTTTTCTCCGCTTTAACCCCGTTTCTCTTGGTTTTCCTCCGCTATAACATAGCTTTTCTTGGTTTTCCTTTCCTCTAACCACGCTTTTCTTGGTTTTCCTCTGCACTAATCCCTCTTTTCTTGGTTTTCCTCCGCACTAACCCCGCTTTTCTTGGTTTTTCTCCACTCTAACCATGCTTTTCTCGGATTTCTGCTGCTCTAACCGCGCTTTTCTTCGTTTTCTTCCTCTCTAAATTCTTTTTCTTGGTTTTCCTCCTATCTAACCCCGCTTTTCTTGGTTTTCCTCCGTACTTATTCTGATTTTCTTGGTTTTCCTCCGCTCTAACTTTGCTTTTCTTGGTTATCTTCCGCTCTATCCCCACTTTACTTGGTTTACCTCCACTCTAACACCGCTTTTCTTGGTTTTCCTTTGCTCTAACCCCGCTTTTCTTGGTTTTCCTCCGCACTAACCATGCTTTTCTCGGATTTCTGCTGCTCTAACCGCGCTTTTCTTCGTTTTTTCCCACTCTAAATTCTTTTTCTTGGTTTTCTTCCGCTCTAACACCACTTTTCTTGGT
Source organism: Coturnix japonica (assembly GCF_054131305.1). Classification (NCBI taxonomy): domain Eukaryota; kingdom Metazoa; phylum Chordata; class Aves; order Galliformes; family Phasianidae; genus Coturnix; species Coturnix japonica. The sequence goes on from NC_140669.1 coordinate 35,298,545, forward strand.
TTTCCTCCGCACTTATTCTGCTTTTCTTGGTTTTCCTCCGCTCTAACTTCGCTTTTCTTGGTTTTCCTCCACTCTAACCCTGCTTTACTTGGTTTTCCTCCGCTCTAACCCTGCTTTTCTTGGTTATCCTCCGCTCTAACCCCGCTTTTCTTGGTTTTCCTCTGCTCTAACCCCGCTTTTCTTGGTTTTCCACCGCTCTAACCCCGCTTTTCTTGGTTTTCCTCCGCTCTGACCCCGCTTTTCTTGGTTTTCCTCCGCTCTAACCCCGCTTTTCTTGGTTTTCCTCCGCTCTAACCCTGCTTTTCTTGGTTTTCCACCGCTCTAACCCCGCTTTTCTTGGTTTTCCTCCACTCTAACCCCGCTTTTCATGGTTTTCCTCCGCTCTAACCTTGCTTTTCCTAGTTTTCCTCCGCTCTAACCCCGCTTTTCTTGGTTTTCCTCTGCACTAACCCCTCTTTTCTTGGTTTTCCTCCGCACTAACCCCGCTTTTCTTGGTTTTCCTCCGCTCTAACCCCGCTTTTCCTAGTTTTACTCCGCTCTAACTTCGCTTTTCTTGGTTTTCCTTTGCTGTAACCCTGCTTTTCTTGGTTTTTCTCTGCTCTAACCCTGTTTCTCTTGGTTTTCCTACGCACTTACACCGCTTTTCTTGGTTTTCCTTTGCTCTAACCCCGCTTTTCTTGGTTTTCCACCGCACTAACACCTCTTTTCTTGGTTTTCCTCCGCACTAACCCCGCTTTTTTGGTTTTTCTCCACTCTTACCGAGCTTTTCATTGTTTTTCTCCACTCTAACCATGCTTTTCTCATATTTCTGCTGCTCTAACCGCGCTTTTCTTCGTTTTCATCCTCTCTAAATTCTTTTTCTTGGTTTTCCTCCGCTCTAACCCCGCTTTTCTTGGTTTTCCACTGCTCTAACCCCGCTTTTCTTGGTTTTCCTCCGCTCTAACCCCGCTTTTCTTGGATTTCCTCCGCTCTAAACCCGCTTTTCTTGGTTTTCCTCCGGTCTAACTTCGCTTTTCTTGGTTTTCCTCCGCTCTAACCCGCTTTTCCTAGTTTTCCTCCGCTCTAACTTCGCTTTTCTTGGTTTTCCTTTGCTGTAACCCTGCTTTTCTTGGTTTTTCTCCGCTCTAGCCCCGCTTTTCTTGGTTTTCCTCCGCTCTAACCCCGCTTTTCCTAGTTTTCCTTCGCACTAACTTCGCTTTTCTTGGTTTTCCTTTGCTGTAATTCTGCTTTTCTTGGTTTTTCTCTTCTCTAACCCCGTTTCTCTTGGTTTTCCTCCGCTCTAACACCGCTTTTCTTGGTTTTCCTTTGCTCTAACCCCGCTTTTCTTGGTTTTCCACCGCACTAACACCTCTTTTCTTGGTTTTCCTCCGCACTAGCCCCGCTTTTTTGGTTTTTCTCCACTCTAACCGAGCTTTTCATTGTTTTTCTCCACTCTAACCATGCTTTTCTCATATTTTTGCTGCTCTAACCGCGCTTTTCTTCGTTTTCTTCCTCTCTAAATTATTTTCTTGGTTATCCTCCGCTCTAACTCCGCTTTTCTTGGATTTCCACCGCTCTAACCCCGCTTTTCTTGGTTTTCCTCTGCTCTAACCCCGCTTTTCTTGGTTTTCCTCCGCTCTAACCCCGCTTTTCTTGGTTTTCCTTTGCTCTAACCCTGGTTTTCTTGGTTTTCCTCCACTCTAACCCCGCTTTTCCTAGTTTTCCTCCGCTCTAACTTCGCTTTTCTTGGTTTTCCTTTGCTGTAACCCTGCTTTTCTTGGTTTTTCTCCGCTCTAGCCCCGCTTTTCTTGGTTTTCCTCCGCTCTAACCCCGCTTTTCCTAGTTTTCCTCCGCACTAACTTCGCTTTTCTTGGTTTTCCTTTGCTGTAATCCTGCTTTTCTTGGTTTTTCTCTGCTCTAACCCCGTTTCTCTTGGTTTTCCTCCGCTCTAACACAGCTTTTCTTGGTTTTCCTTTGCTCTAACCCCGCTTTTCTTGGTTTTCCACCTCACTAACACCTCTTTTCTTGGTTTTCCTTAGCACTAGCCCCGCTTTTTTGGTTTTTCTCCACTCTAACCGAGCTTTTCATGGTTTTTCTCCACTCTAACCATGCTTTTCTCATATTTCTGCTGCTCTAACCCCGCTTTTCTTCGTTTTCTTCCTCTCTAACTTCTTTTTCTTGGTTTTCCTCTGCTGTAACCCCGCTTTTCTTGGTTTTCCTCAGCACTTATTCTGCTTTTCTTGGTTTTCCTCCCTTCTATCCCCGCTTTTCTTGGTTTTTCTCCGCTCTAACCCCGTTTCTCTTGGTTTTCCTCCGCTCTAACCCCGCTTTTCTTGGTTTTCCTCCGCACTTATTCCGCTTTTCTTTGTTTTCCTCCGCTCTAATCCCGCTTTTCTTGGTTTTCCTTTGCTCTAACCCCACTTTTCTTGGTTTTCCTCCGCACTAACCTCACTTTTCTTGGTTTTCCTCCGCACTAACCCCTCTTTTCTTGGTTTTTCTCCATTCTAACCCAGCTTTTCATGGTTTTCCTCCGCACTTATTCTGCTTTTCTTCGTTTTCCTCCGCTCTAACTTAGCTTTTCTTGGTTTTCCTCCGCTCTAACCCCGCTTTACTTGGTTTTCCTCCGCGCTAACCCCGCTTTTCTTGGTTATCCTTCGCTCTAACCCTGCTTTTCTTGGTTTTCCTCCGCACTAACCTTGCTTTTCTTGGTTTTCCTCCACCTATCTCCGCTTTTAGTGGTTTTCCTACGCTCTAACACCACTTTTCTTGGTTTTCCTCCGCTCTATCACCGCTTTTCTTGGTTTTCCTACGGTCTAATACCACTTTTCTTGGTTTTTCTCCGCTCTAACCCCGTTTTTCTTGGTTTTCCTCCGCTCTAAAATAGCTTTTCTTGGTTTTCCTTTGCTCTAACCCCACTTTTCTTGGTTTTCCTCCGCACTAACTATGCTTTTCTTTGATTTTCTCTACTCTAACCCAGCTTCTCATGGTTTTTCTCCACTCTAACCATGCTTTTCTCGGATTTCTGCTGCTCTAACCGCGCTTTTCTTCGTTTTCTTCCTCTCTAACTTCTTTTTCTTGGTTTTTCTCCGCTCTAACCCCGCTTTTCTTGGTTTTCCTCTGCACTTCTTCCGGTTTTCTTGGTTTTCCTCTGCTCTAATCCCTCATTTCTTGGTTTTCCTCCTCTATAACCCCGCTTTTCTTGGTTTTCCTCCCTTCTATCCCCGCTTTTCTTGGTTTTTCTCCGCTCTAACCCCGTTTCTCTTGGTTTTCCTCCACTCTAACACCGCTTTTCTTTGTTTTCCTTTGCTCTAACCCTCCTTTTCTTGGTTTTCCTCCGCACTAACCGCGCTTTTCTTATATTTTCTCCATTGTAACCCAGCTTTTCATGGTTTTTCTCCACTCTAACCATGCTTTTCTCGGATTTCTGCTGCTCTAACCACGCTTTTCTTCGTTTTCTTCCACTCTAAATTTTTTTCTTGGTTTTCCTCCGCTCTAATTCCACTTTTTTTGGTTTTCCTCCGCACTTATTCTGCTTTTCTTGGTTTTCCTCCGCTCTAACTTCGCTTTTCTTGGTTTTCCTCCACTCTAACCCCGCTTTACTTGGTTTTCCTCCGCTCTAACCCTGCTTTTCTTTGTTATCCTTCGCTCTAACCCCGCTTTTCTAGGTTTTCCTCTGCTCTAACACCCCTTTCTTGTTTTTCCTCCGCTCTAACCCCGCTTTTCTTGGTTTTCCTCCACTCTAACCCCGCTTTTCTTGGTTTTCCTCCGATCTAACCCCGCTTTTCTTGGTTTTCCTCCGCTCTAACTCCGCTTTTCTTGGTTTTCCTTTGCTCTAACCCACCTTTTCCTAGTTTTCCTCCGCTCTAACCCCGCTTTTCTTGGTTTTCCTCCGCTCTAACCCAGCTTTTCCTAGTTTTCCTCCGCTCTAACCCCGCTTTTCTTGGTTTTCCTTTGCTCTAACCCTGCTTTTCTTGGTTTTCCTACGCTCTAACACCACTTTTCTTGGTTTTTCTCCACTCTAACCCAGCTTTTCATGGTTTTTCTCCACTCTAAAATAGCTTTTCTTGGTTTTCCTTTGCTCTAACCCCGCTATTCTTGGTTTTCCTCCGCACTAACCCCGCTTGTTTGGTTTTTTTCCACTCTAACCGAGCTTTTCATGGTTTTTCTCCACTCTAACCATGCTTTTCTCATATTTCTGCTGCTCTAACCGCGCTTTTCTACGTTTTCTTCCTCTCTAACTTCTTTTTCTTGGCTTTCCTCCGCTGTAACCCCGCTTTTCTTGGTTTTCCTCCCTTCTATCCCCGCTTTTCTTGGTTTTTCTCCGCTCTAACCCCGTTTCTCTTGGTTTTCCTCCGCTCTAACCCCGCTTTTCTTGGATTTCCTCCGCACTTACTCCGCTTTTCTTTGTTTTCCTCCGCTCTAATCCCGCTTTTCTTGGCTTTCCTTTGCTCTAACCCCGCTTTTCTTGGTTTTCCTCCGCACTAACCCCGCTTTTCTTGGTTTTCCTCCGCACTAACCCCTCTTTTCTTGGTTTTTCTCCACTCTAACACAGTTTTCATGGTTTTCCTCCGCACTTATTCTGCTTTTCTTGGTTTTCCTCCGCTCTAACTTCGCTTTTCTTGGTTTTCCTCCGCTCTAACCCCGCTTTACTTGGTTTTCCTCCGCTCTAACCCTGCTTTTCTTGGTTTTCCTCCGCTCTAACCCCGCTTTTCTTGGTTTTTCTCCTCTCTAACCCCGCTTTTCTTGTTTTTTCTCCGCTCTAACCCCGCTTTTCTTGGTTTTCCTCCGATCTAACCCCGCTTTTCTTGGATTTCCTCAGCTCTAACCTTGCTTTTCTTGGTTTTCCTCCGCTCTAACCCAGCTTTTCCTAGTTTTCCTCCGCCCTAACTACGCTTTTCTTGGTTTTCCTTTGCTGTAACCCTGCTTTTCTTGGTTTTTCTCCGCTCTAGCCCCGCTTTTCATTGTTTTCCTCCGCTCTATCACCGCTTTTAGTGGTTTTCCTGCGCTCTAACACCACTTTTCTTGGTTTTCCTCCGCTCTATCTTCGCTTTTCTTGGTTTTCCTTTGCTCTAACCCTGCTTTTCTTGGTTTTTCTCCGCTCTAACCCCGCTTTTCTTGGTTTTCCTCCGCTCTAACACCGCTTTTCTTGTTTTTCCTTTGCTGTATCACCGCTTTTCTTGGCTTTCTTTGCTCTAACCCTGCTTTTCTTGGTTTTTCTCCGCTCTAACCCGGATTTTCTTGGTTTTCCTCCCTTCTATCACCGCTTATCTTTGTTTTTCTCTGCTCCAGCCCCGTTTCTCTTGGTTTTCCTCCACTCTAACACCGCTTTTCTTGGTTTTCCTCCGCACTAACCCCGCTTTTCTTGGTTTTCCACCGCACTAACACCTCTTTTCTTGGATTTCCTCTGCACTAACCCCGCTTGTTTGGTTTTTCTCCATTCTAACCGTGCTTTTCATGGTTTTTCTCCACTCTAACCATGCTTTTCTCATATTTCTGCTGCTCTAACCGCGCTTTTCTTCGTTTTCTTCCTCTCTAACTTCTTTTTCTTGGTTTTCCTCCGCTCTAACCCCGCTTTTCTTGGTTTTCCTCAACACTTATTCCGCTTTTCTTGGTTTTCCTCCGCTATAACTTCGCTTTTCTTGGTTTTCCTTTGCTCTAACCCTGCTTTTCTTGGTTTTTCTCCGCTCTAACCCCGCTTTACTTGGTTTTCCTCCGCTCTATCACCGCTTTTAGTGGTTTTCCTACGCTCTATCACCACTTTTCTTGGTTTTCCTCCGCTCTATCACCGCTTTTATTGGTTTTCCTACGCTCTAACACCACTTTTCTTGGTTTTCCTCCGCTCTATCACCGCTTTTCTTGGTTTTCCTCCGCTCTAACACCGCTTTTCTTGGCTTTCTTTGCTCTAACCCTGCTTTTCTTGGTTTTTCTCCGCTCTAACCCGGATTTTCTTGGTTTTCCTCCCTTCTATCCCCGCTTATCTTTGTTTTTCTCTGCTCCAACCCCGTTTCTCTTGGTTTTCCTACGCTCTAACACCGCTTTTCTTGTTTTTCCTTTGCTCTATCACCGCTTTTCTTGGTTTTCCTCCGCTCTAACACCGCTTTTCTTGGCTTTCTTTGCTCTAACTCTGCTTTTCTTGGTTTTTCTCTGATCTAACCTGGATTTTCTTGGTTTTCCTTCCTTCTATCCCCGCTTATCTTTGTTTTTCTCTGCTCCAACCCCGTTTCTCTTGGTTTTCCTTCGCTCTAACACCGCTTTTCTTGTTTTTCCTTTGCTCTAACCCCGCTTTTCTTGGTTTTCCACCTCACTAACACCTCTTTTCTTGGTTTTCCTCCGCACTAACCCCGCTTGTTTGGTTTTTCTCCATTCTAACCGTGCTTTTCATGGTTTTTCTCCACTCTAACCATGCTTTTCTCATATTTCTGCTGCTCTAACCGTGCTTTTCTTCGTTTTCTTCCACTCTAACTTCTTTTTCTTGGTTTTCCTCCGCTCTAACCCCGCTTTTCTTGGTTTTCCTCAACACTTATTCCGCTTTTCTTGGTTTTCCTCCGCTCTAACTTTGCTTTTCTTGGTTTTTCTCCGCTCAAACCCCACTTTTCTTGGTTTTCCTCCCTTCTATCCTCGCTTTACTTGGTTTTCCTCCGCTCTAACCACGCTTTTCTTGGTTTTCCTCCGCTCTAACACCGTTTTTCTTGGTTTTCCTTTGCTCTAACCCCGCTTTTCTTGGTTTTCCTCCGCTCTAACCTTGCTTTTCTTGGTTTTCCTCCGCTCTAACCCCGCTTTTCTTGGTTTTCCTCCCTTCTATCTCCGCTTTTCTTGTTTTTTCTGCGCTCTAACCCCGCTTTTCTTGGTTTTTCTCCGCTCTAACCCCGTTTCTCTTGGTTTTCCTCCGCTCTAACAAAGCTTTTCTTGGTTTTCCTTTGCTCTAACCCCGCTTTTCTTGGTTTTCCTCTGCACTAACCCCTCTTTTCTTGGTTTTCCTCCGCACTAACCCCGCTTTTCTTGGTTTTTCTCCACTCTAACCATGCTTTTCTCGGATTTCTGCTGCTCTAGCCGCGCTTATCTTCGTTTTCTTCCTCTCTAAATTATTTTTCTTGGTTTTCCTCCGATCTAACCCCGCTTTTCTTGGTTTTCCTCCGTACTTATTCTGCTTTTCTTGGTTTTCCTCCTCTCTAACTTCGCTTTTCTTGGATTTCCTCCGCTCTATCCCCACTTTACTTGGTTTTCCTCCGCTCTAACCCCGCTTTTCCTGGTTTTCCTCCGCTCTATCACTGCTTTTAGTGGTTTTCCTATGCTCTATCACCACTTTTCTTGGTTTTCCTCCGCTTCATCACCGCTTTTCTTGGTTTTCCTTCGCTCTAACCTTGCTTTTCTTGGTTTTCCTCCGCTCTATCCTTGCTTTTCTTGGTTTTTCTCCACTCTAACCCAGCTTTTCATGGTTTTTCTCCACTCTAACCATGCTTTTCTCATATTTCTGCTGCTCTAACTGCGCTTTTCTTCGTTTTCTTCCTCTCTAACTTCTTTTTCTTGGTTTTCCTCCGCTGTAACCCCGCTTTTCTTGGTTTTCCTCTGCTCTAACTTCTCTTTTCTTGGTTTTCCTCCCTTCTATCCCCGCTTTTCTTGGTTTTTCTCCGCTCTAACCCCGTTTCTCTTGGTTTTCCTCCGCTCTAACCCCGCTTTTCTTGGTTTTCCTCCGCTCTAACCCCGTTTTTCTTGGTTTTCCTCCGCATTAATCGCGCTTTTCTTGGTATTCCTTTGCTCTAACCCCACTTTTCTTGGTTTTCCTCCGCACTAACTATGCTTTTCTTGGATTTTCTCTACTTTAACCCAGCTTTTCATTGTTTTTTCTCCACTCTAACCATGCTTTTCTCGTATTTCTGCTGCTCTAACCGCGCTTTTCTTCGATTTCTTCCCCTCTAACTTCTTTTTCTTGGCTTTCCTCCGCTCTAACCCCGCTTTTCTTGGTTTTCCTCAGCACTTATTCCGCTTTTCTTGGTTTTCCTCCCTTCTTTCCCTGCTTTTCTTGGTTTTCCTCCGCTCTAACCCCGCTTTTCTTGGTTTTCCTCCCTTCTATCCCCGCTTTTCTTGGTTTTTCTCCGCTCTAACCACGCTTTTCTTGGTTTTCCTCCGCTCTAACACCGTTTTTCTTGGTTTTCCTTTGCTCTAACCCCGCTTTTCTTGGTTTTCCTCCGCTCTAACACCGCTTTTCTTGGTTTTCCTCCGCTCTAACCCCACTTTTCTTGGTTTTCCTCCCTTCTATCTCCGCTTTTCTTGGTTTTTCTGCGCTCTAACCCAGCTTTTCATGGTTTTCCTCCACTCTAACCCTGCTTTACTTTGTTTTCCTCCGCTCTAATCCTGCTTTTCTTGGTTTTCCTCCGCTCTAACCCCGCTTTTCTTGGTTTTCCGCCGCACTAAACCCTCTTTTCTTGGTTTTCCTCCGCACTAACCCCGCTTTTCTTGGATTTCTCCACTCTAACCATGCTTTTCTCGGATTTCTGCTGCTCTAACCGCGCTTTTCTTCTTTTTCTTCCTCTCTAAATTCTTTTTCTTGGTTTTCCTCCGCTCTAACCCCGCTTTTCTTGGTTTTCCTTTGTACTTATTCTGCTTTTCTTGGATTTCCTCCGCTCTATCACCGCTTTTAGTGGTTTTCCTCCGCTCTATCACCACTTTTCTTGGTTTTCCTCCGCTTCATCACCGCTTTTCTTGGTTTTCCTTCGCTCTAACCCCGCTTTTCTTGGTTTTCCTCCGCTCTAACCCCGCTTTTCTTGGTTTTCCTCCGCTCTATCACCGCTTTTAGTGGTTTTCCTACGCTCTATCACCACTTTTCTTGGTTTTCCTCCGATCTAACCCCGCTTTTCTTGGTTTTCCTCCGCTCTAACCCCGCTTTTCTTGGTTTTGCTCCGCTCTAACCCAGCTTTTCCTAGTTTTCCTCTGCCCTAACTTCGCTTTTCTTGGTTTTCCTTTGCTGTAACCCTGCTTTTCTTGGTTTTTCTCCGCTCTAGCCCCGCTTTTCTTGGTTTTCCTTCGCTCTATCAACGCTTTTAGTGGTTTTCCTGCGCTCTAACACCACTTTTCTTGGTTTTCCTCCGCTCTATCTTCGCTTTTCTTGGTTTTCCTTTGCTCTAACCCTGCTTTTCTTGGTTTTTCTCCGCCCTAACCCCGCTTTTCTTAGCTTTCCTCCACTCTATTACCGCTTTTAGTGGTTTTCCTACGCTCTAACACCACTTTTCTTGGTTTTCCTCCGCTCTATCACCGCTTTTCTTGGTTTTCCTCCGCTCTAACCCCACTTTTCTTGGATTTCCTCTGCTCTAACTTCAGTTTGTTGGTTTTCCTTTTTTCTAACCCCGCTTTTCTTGGTTTTCCTCCGCTCTAACTTCACTTTTCTTGGTTTTTCTCCACTCTAACCCAGCTTATCTTGGTTTTCCTCCATTGTATCCCCGCTTTTCTTGGTTTTTCTCTGCTCCAACCCCGTTTCTCTTGGTTTTCCTCCGCTCTAACACCGCTTTTCTTGGTTTTCCTTTGGTCTAACGCCGCTTTTCTTGGTTTTCCACCGCACTAACACCTCTTTTCTTGGTTTTCCTCCGCACTAACCCCGATTTGTGTTTTTTCTCCACTCTAACCGAGCTTTTCATGGTTTTTCTCCACTCTAACCATGCTTTTCTCATATTTCTGCTGCTCTAACCGCGCTTTTCTTCGTTTTCTTCCTCTCTAACTTCTTTTTCTTGGTTTTCCTCCGCTCTAACCCCGCTTTTCTTGGTTTTCCTCAGCACTTATTCCGCTTTTAGTGGTTTTGCTCTGCTCTAACTTCGCTTTTCTTGGTTTTCCTCCGCTCTAACCACACTTTTCTTGGTTTTCCTCCCTTCTATCCCCGCTTTTCTTGGTTTTTCTCCGCTCTAACCCCACTTTTCTTTATTTTCCTCCGCTCTAACCCTGCTTTTCTTGGTTTTCCTTTGCTCTAACCCCGCTTTTCTTGGTTTTCCTTCGAACTAACCCCGCTTTTCTTGGTTTTCCTCCGCACTAACCTCGCTTTTCTTGGTTTTCCTTCGCACTAACCCCTCTTTTCTTGGTTTTTCTCCACTCTACCCCAGCTTTTCATGGTTTTTCTCCACTCTAACCATGCTTTTCTCATATTTCTGCTGCTCTAACTGCGCTTTTCTTCGTTTTCTTCCTCTCTAACTTCTTTTTCTTGGTTTTCCTCCGCTGTAACCCCGCTTTTCTTGGTTTTCCTCCCTTCTATCCCCGCTTTTCTTGGTTTTTCTCCGCTCTAACCCCGTTTGTCTTGGTTTTCCTCCGCTCTAACCCCGCTTTTCTTGGTTTTCCTCAGCACTTATTCCGCTTTTCTTTGTTTTCCTCCGCTCTAATCCCACTTTTCTTGGTTTTCCTTTGCTCTAACCCCACTTTTCTTGGTTTTCCTCCGTACTAATTATGCTTTTCTTTGATTTTCTCTACTCTAACCCAGCTTCTCATGGTTTTTCTCCACTCTAACCATGCTTTTCTCGGATTTCTGCTGCTCTAACCGCGCTTTTCTTCGTTTTCTTCCTCTCTAACTTCTTTTTCTTGGTTTTCCTCCGCTCTAACCCCGCTTTTCTTGGTTTTCCTCTGCACTTCTTCCGGTTTTCTTGGTTTTCCTCTGCTCTAATCCCGCATTTCTTGGTTTTACTCCTCTATAACCCCGCTTTTCTTGGTTTTCCTCCCTTCTATCCCCGCTTTTCTTGGTTTTTCTCCGCTCTAACCCCGTTTCTCTTGGTTTTCCTCCACTCTAACACCGCTTTTCTTGGTTTTCCTTTGCTCTAACCCCGCTTTTCTTGGTTTTCCTCCGCACTAACCGCGCTTTTCTTGTTTTTTCTCCACTGTAACCCAGCTTTTCATGGTTTTTCTCCACTCTAACCATGCTTTTCTCGGATTTCTGCTGCTCTAACCACGCTTTTCTTCGTTTTCTTCCACTCTAAATTTTTTTCTTGGTTTTCCTCCGCTCTCATTCCACTTTTTTTGGTTTTCCTCCGCACTTATTCTGCTTTTCTTGGTTTTCCTCCGCTCTAACTTCGCTTTTCTTGGTTTTCCTGCATTCTAACCCCGCTTTACTTGGTTTTCCTCCGCTCTAACCCTGCTTTTCTTGGTTTTCCTCCGCTCTAACCCCGCTTTTCTTGGTTTTCCTCTGCTCTAACCCCGCTTTTCTTGTTTTTCCTCCGATCTAACCCCGCTTTTCTTGGTTTTCCTCCGCTCTAACCCCGCTTTTCTTGGTTTTCCTCCGCTCTAACCCAGCTTTTCCTAGTTTTCCTCCGCTCTAACCCCGCTTTTCTTGGTTTTCCTCCGCTCTAACCCAGCTTTTCCTAGTTTTCCTCCGCTCTAACCCCGCTTTTCTTGGTTTTCCTTTGCTCTAACCCTGCTTTTCTTGGTTTTCCTACGCTCTAACACCACTTTTCTTGGTTTTTCTCCACTCTAACCCAGCTTTTCATGGTTTTTCTCCACTCTAAAAGAGCTTTTCTTGGTTTTCCTTTGCTCTAACCCCGCTTTTCTTGGTTTTCCTCCGCACTAACCCCGCTTGTTTGGTTTTTTTCCACTCTAACCGAGCTTTTCATGGTTTTTCTCCACTCTAACCATGCTTTTCTCATATTTCTGCTGCTCTAACCGCGCTTTTCTACGTTTTCTTCGTCTCTAACTTCTTTTTCTTGGCTTTCCTTTGCTGTAACCCCGCTTTTCTTGGTTTTCCTCCCTTCTATCCCCGCTTTTCTTGGTTTTTCTCCGCTCTAACCCCATTTCTCTTGGTTTTCCTCTGCACTAACCCAGCTTTTCTTGGATTTCCTCCGCACTTACTCCGCTTTTCTTTGTTTTCCTCCGCTCTAATCCCGCTTTTCTTGGTTTTCCTTTGCTCTAACCCCACTTTTCTTGGTTTTCCTCCGCACTAACCCCGCTTTTCTTGGTTTTCCTCCGCACTAACCCCTCTTTTCTTGGTTTTTCCCCACTCTAACACAGCTTTTCATGGTTTTCCTCCGCACTTATTCTGCTTTTCTTGGTTTTCCTCCGCTCTAACTTCGCTTTTCTTGGTTTTCCTCCGCTCTAACCCCGCTTTACTTGGTTTTCCTCCGCTCTAACCCCGCTTTTCTTGGTTTTCCTCCGCTCTAACCCCGCTTTTCTTGGTTTTCCTCCGATCTAACCCCGCTTTTCTTGTTTTCCTCCGCTCTATCACCGCTTTTAGTGGTTTTCCTGCGCTCTAACACCACTTTTCTTGGTTTTCCTCCGCTCTATCTTCGCTTTTCTTGGTTTTCCTTTGCTCTAATCCTGCTTTTCTTGGTTTTTCTCCGCTCTAACCCCGCTTTTCTTGGTTTTCCTCCGCTCTATCACCGCTTTTCTTGTTTTTCCTTTGCTCTATCACCGCTTTTCTTGGTTTTCCTCCGCTCTAACACCGCTTTTCTTGGCTTTCTTTGCTCTAACCCTGCTTTTCTTGGTTTTTCTCCGCTCTAACCCGGATTTTCTTGGTTTTCCTCCCTTCTATCACCGCTTATCTTTGTTTTTCTCTGCTCCAACCCCGTTTCTCTTGGTTTTCCTCCACTCTAACACCGCTTTTCTTAGTTTTCCTTTGCTCTAACCCCGCTTTTCTTGGTTTTCCACTGCACTAACACCTCTTTTCTTGGATTTCCTCTGCACTAACCCCCTTGTTTGGTTTTTCTCCATTCTAACCGTGCTTTTCATGGTTTTTCTCCACTCTAACCATGCTTTTCTCATATTTCTGCTGCTCTACCCGCGCTTTCTTCGTTTTCTTCCTCTCTAACTTCTTTTTCTTGGTTTTCCTCCGCTCTAACCCCGCTTTTCTTGGTTTTCCTCAACACTTATTCCGCTTTTCTTGGTTTTCCTCCGCTCTAACTTTGCTTTTCTTGGTTTTCCTCCGCTCTAACCCCACTTATCTTGGTTTTCCTCCCTTCTATCCCCGCTTTTCTTGGTTTTTCTAAGCTCTAACCCCGCTTTTCTTGGTTTTCCTCCGCTCTAACCCGGCTTTTCTTGGTTTTCATTTGCTCTAACCCCGCTTTTCTTGGTTTTTCTGCGCTCTAACCCCGCTTTTCCTGGTTTTTCTCCGCTCTAACCCCGTTTCTCTTGGTTTTCCTCCGCTCTAACATAGCTTTTCTTGGTTTTCCTTTGCTCTAACCCCGCTTTTCTGGGTTTTCCTCTGCACTAACCCCGCTTTTCTTGGTTTTCCTCCGCACTAACCCCGCTTTTCTTGGTTTTTCTCCACTCTAACCATGCTTTTCTCGGATTTCTGCTGCTCTAACCGCGCTTTTCTTCGTTTTCTTCCTCTCTAAATTCTTTTTCTTTATTTTCCTCCGATCTAACCCCGCTTTTCTTGGTTTTCCTCCGTACTTATTCTGCTTTTCTTGGTTTTCCTCCTCTCTAACTTCGCTGTTCTTGGATTTCCTCCGCTCTATCCCCTCTTTACTTGGTTTGTCTCCGCTCTAACCCCGCTTTTCTTGGTTTTCCTCCGCTATAACTTCGCTTTTCTTGGTTTTCCTTTGCTCTAACCCTGCTTTTCTTGGTTTTTCTCCGCTCTAACCCCGCTTTTCTTGGTTTTCCTCCGCTGTATCACCGCTTTTAGTGGTTTTCCTACGCTCTATCACCACTTTTCTTGGTTTTCCTCCGCTCTATCACCGCTTTTATGGGTTTTCCTACGCTCTAACACCACTTTTCTTGGTTTTCCTCCGCTCTATCACCGCTTTTCTTGGTTTTCCTCCGCTCTAACTCCGCTTTTCTTGGCTTTCTTTGCTCTAACCCTGCTTTTCTTGGTTTTTCTCCGCTCTAACCCGGATTTTCTTGGTTTTCCTCCCTTCTATCCCCGCTTATCTTTGTTTTTCTCTGCTCCAACCCCGTTTCTCTTGGTTTTCCTCCGCTCTAACACCGCTTTTCTTGTTTTTCCTTTGCTCTATCACCGCTTTTCTTGGTTTTCCTCCGCTCTAACACCGCTTTTCTTGGCTTTCTTTGCTCTGACCCTGCTTTTCTTGGTTTTTCTCTGCTCTAACCCGGATTTTCTTGGTTTTCCTCCCTTCTATCCCCGCTTATCTTTGTTTTTCTCTGCTCCAACCCCGTTTCTCTTGGTTTTCCTCCGCTCTAACACCGCTTTTCTTGGTTTTCCTTTGCTCTAACCCCGCCTTTCTTGGTTTTCCACCGCACTAACACCTCTTTTCTTGGATTTCCTCTGCACTAACCCCGCTTGTTTGGTTTTTCTCCATTCTAACCGTGCTTTTCATGGTTTTTCTCCACTCTAACCATGCTTTTCTCATATTTCTGCTGCTCTAACCGCGCTTTTCTTCGTTTTATTCCTCTCTAACTTCTTTTTCTTGGTTTTCCTCCGCTCTAACCCCGCTTTTCTTGGTTTTCCTCAACACTTATTCCGCTTTTCTTGGTTTTCCTCCGCTCTAACTTTGCTTTTCTTGGTTTTCCTCCGCTCTAAACCCACTTTTCTTGGTTTTCCTCCCTTCTATCCTCGCTTTTCTTGGTTTTTCTCCGCTCTAACCACGCTTTTCTTGGTTTTCCTCCGCTCTAACACCGTTTTTCTTGGTTTTCCTTTGCTCTAACCCCGCTTTTCTTGGTTTTCCTCCGCTCTAACCCCGCTTTTCTTGGTTTTCCTCCCTTCTATCTCCGCTTTTCTTGGTTTTTCTGCGCTCTAACCTTGCTTTTCTTGGTTTTTCTCCGCTCTAACCCCGTTTCTCTTGGTTTTCCTCCGCTCTAACATAGCTTTTCTTGGTTTTCCTCCGCTCTAACCCCGCTTTTCTTGGTTTTTCTCCCTTCTATCTCCGCTTTTCTTGGTTTTTCTGCGCTCTAACCCCGCTTTTCTTGGTTTTTCTCCGCTCTAACCCCGTTTCTCTTGGTTTTCCTCCGCTCTAACATAGCTTTTCTTTGTTTTCCTTTGCTCTAACCCCGCTTTTCTTGGTTTTCCTCTGCACTAACCCCTCTTTTCTTGGTTTTCCTCCGCACTAACCCCGCTTTTCTTGGTTTTTCTCCACTCTAACCATGCTTTTCTCGGATTTCTGCTGCTCTAGCCGCGCTTATCTTCGTTTTCTTCCTCTCTAAATTATTTTTCTTGGTTTTCCTCCGATCTAACCCCGCTTTTCTTGGTTTTCCTCCGTACTTATTCTGCTTTTCTTGGTTTTCCTCCTCTCTAACTTCGCTTTTCTTGGATTTCCTCCGCTCTATCCCCACTTTACTTGGTTTTCCTCCGCTCTAACCCCGCTTTTCCTGGTTTTCCTCCGCTCTATCACTGCTTTTAGTGGTTTTCCTATGCTCTATCACCACTTTTCTTGGTTTTCCTCCGCTTCATCACCGCTTTTCTTGGTTTTCCTTCGCTCTAACCTTGCTTTTCTTGGTTTTCCTCCGCTCTATCCTTGCTTTTCTTGGTTTTTCTCCACTCTAACCCAGCTTTTCATGGTTTTTCTCCACTCTAACCATGCTTTTCTCATATTTCTGCTGCTCTAACTGCGCTTTTCTTCGTTTTCTTCCTCTCTAACTTCTTTTTCTTGGTTTTCCTCCGCTGTAACCCCGCTTTTCTTGGTTTTCCTCTGCTCTAACTTCTCTTTTCTTGGTTTTCCTCCCTTCTATCCCCGCTTTTCTTGGTTTTTCTCCGCTCTAACCCCGTTTCTCTTGGTTTTCCTCCGCTCTAACCCCGCTTTTCTTGGTTTTCCTCCGCTCTAACCCCGCTTTTCTTGGTTTTCCTCCGCATTAATCGCGCTTTTCTTGGTTTTCCTTTGCTCTAACCCCACTTTTCTTGGTTTTCCTCCGCACTAACTATGCTTTTCTTGGATTTTCTCTACTTTAACCCAGCTTTTCATGGTTTTTCTCCACTCTAACCATGCTTTACTCGTATTTCTGCTGCTCTAACCGCGCTTTTCTTCGTTTTCTTCCCCTCTAACTTCTTTTTCTTGGCTTTCCTCCGCTCTAACCCCGCTTTTCTTGGTTTTCCTCAGCACTTATTCCGCTTTTCTTGGTTTTCCTCCCTTCTATCCCTGCTTTTCTTGGTTTTTCTCTGCTCCAACCCCGTTTCTCTTGGTTTTCCTCCGCTCTAACACCGCTTTTCTTGGTTTTCCTTTGCTCTAACGCCGCTTTTCTTGGTTTTCCACCGCACTAACACCTCTTTTCTTGGTTTTCCTCCGCACTAACCCCGATTTGTGGTTTTTCTCCACTCTAACCGAGCTTTTCATGGTTTTTCTCCACTCTAACCATGCTTTTCTCATATTTCTGCTGCTCTAACCGCGCTTTTCTTCGTTTTCTTCCTCTCTAACTTCTTTTTCTTGGTTTTCCTCCGCTCTAACCCCGCTTTTCTTGGTTTTCCTCAGCACTTATTCCGCTTTTAGTGGTTTTGCTCTGCTCTAACTTCGCTTTTCTTGGTTTTCCTCCGCTCTAACCCCACTTTTCTTGGTTTTCCTCCCTTCTATCCCCGCTTTTCTTGGTTTTTCTCCGCTCTAACCCCACTTTTCTTTATTTTCCTCCGCTCTAACCCTGCTTTTCTTGGTTTTCCTTTGCTCTAACCCCGCTTTTCTTGGTTTTCCTTCGAACTAACCCCGCTTTTCTTGGTTTTCCTCCGCACTAACCCCGCTTTTCTTGGTTTTCCTCCGCACTAACCCCTCTTTTCTTGGTTTTTCTCCACTCTAACCCAGCTTTTCATGGTTTTTCTCCACTCTAACCATGCTTTTCTCATATTTCTGCTGCTCTAACTGCGCTTTTCTTCGTTTTCTTCCTCTCTAACTTCTTTTTCTTGGTTTTCCTCCGCTGTAACCCCGCTTTTCTTGGTTTTCCTCTGCTCTAACTTCTCTTTTCTTGGTTTTCCTCCCTTCTATCCCCGCTTTTCTTGGTTTTTCTCCGCTCTAACCCCGTTTCTCTTGGTTTTCCTCCGCTCTAACCCCGCTTTTCTTGGTTTTCCTCAGCACTTATTCCGCTTTTCTTTGTTTTCCTCCGCTCTAATCCCACTTTTCTTGGTTTTCCTTTGCTCTAACCCCACTTTTCTTGGTTTTCCTCCGTACTAACTATGCTTTTCTTTGATTTTCTCTACTCTAACCCAGCTTCTCATGGTTTTTCTCCACTCTAACCATGCTTTTCTCGGATTTCTGCTGCTCTAACCGCGCTTTTCTTCGTTTTCTTCCTCTCTAACTTCTTTTTCTTGGTTTTCCTCCGCTCTAACCCCGCTTTTCTTGGTTTTCCTCTGCACTTATTCCGGTTTTCTTGGTTTTCCTCCGCTCTAATCCCGCATTTCTTGGTTTTACTCCTCTATAACCCCGCTTTTCTTGGTTTTCCTCCCTTCTATCCCCGCTTTTCTTGGTTTTTCTCCGCTCTAACCCCGTTTCTCTTGGTTTTCCTCCACTCTAACACCGCTTTTCTTGGTTTTCCTTTGCTCTAACCCCGCTTTTCTTGGTTTTCCTCCGCACTAACCGCGCTTTTCTTGTTTCTTCTCCACTGTAACCCAGCTTTTCATGGTTTTTCTCCACTCTAACCATGCTTTTCTCGGATTTCTGCTGCTCTAACCACGCTTTTCTTCGTTTTCTTCCACTCTAAATTTTTTTCTTGGTTTTCCTCCGCTCTCATTCCACATTTTTTGGTTTTCCTCCGCACTTATTCTGCTTTTCTTGGTTTTCCTCCGCTCTAACTTCGCTTTTCTTGGTTTTCCTCCACTCTAACCCCGCTTTACTTGGTTTTCCTCCGCTCTAACCCTGCTTTTCTTGGTTTTCCTCCGCTCTAACCCCGCTTTTCTTGGTTTTCCTCTGCTCTAACCCCGCTTTTCTTGTTTTTCCTCCGCTCTAACCCCGCTTTTCTTGGTTTTCCTCCACTCTAACCCCGCTTTTCTTGGTTTTCCTCCGATCTAGCCCCGCTTTTCTTGGTTTTCCTCCGCTCTAACCCCGCTTTTCTTGGTTTTCCTCCGCTCTAACCCAGCTTTTCCTAGTTTTCCTCCGCTCTAACCCCGCTTTTCTTGGTTTTCCTCCGCTCTAACCCAGCTTTTCCTAGTTTTCCTCCGCTCTAACCCCGCTTTTCTTGGTTTTCCTTTGCTCTAACCCTGCTTTTCTTGGTTTTCCTACGCTCTAACACCACTTTTCTTGGTTTTTCTCCACTCTAACCCAGCTTTTCATGGTTTTTCTCCACTCTAAAATAGCTTTTCTTGGTTTTCCTTTGCTCTAACCCCGCTTTTCTTGGTTTTCCTCCGCACTAACCCCGCTTGTTTGGTTTTTTTCCACTCTAACAGAGCTTTTCATGGTTTTTCTGGACTCTAACCATGCTTTTCTCATATTTCTGCTGCTCTAACCGCGCTTTTCTACGTTTTCTTCCTCTCTAACTTCTTTTTCTTGGCTTTCCTTTGCTGTAACCCCGCTTTTCTTGGTTTTCCTCCCTTCTATCCCCGCTTTTCTTGGTTTTTCTCCGCTCTAACCCCGTTTCTCTTGGTTTTCCTCTGCACTAACCCCGCTTTTCTTGGATTTCCTCCGCACTTACTCCGCTTTTCTTTGTTTTCCTCCGCTCTAATCCCGCTTTTCTTGGTTTTCCTTTGCTCTAACCCCGCTTTTCTTGGTTTTCCTCCGCACTAACCCCGCTTTTCTTGGTTTTCCTCCGCACTAACCCCTCTTTTCTTGGTTTTTCTCCACTCTAACACAGCTTTTCATGGTTTTCCTCCGCACTTATTCTGCTTTTCTTGGTTTTCCTCCGCTCTAACTTCGCTTTTCTTGGTTTTCCTCCGCTCTAACCCCGCTTTACTTGGTTTTCCTCCGCTCTAACCCTGCTTTTCTTGGTTTTCCTCCGCTCTAACCCCGCTTTTCTTGGTTTTCCTCCGCTCTAACCCCGCTTTTCTTGTTTTTCCTCTGCTCTAACCCCGCTTTTATTGGTTTTCCTCCGATATAACCCCGCTTTTCTTGGTTTTCCTCCGCTCTAACCCCGCTTTTCTTGGTTTTCCTCCGCTCTAACCCAGCATTTCCTAGTTTTCCTCCTCCCTAACTACGCTTTTCTTCGTTTTCCTTTGCTGTAACCCTGCTTTTCTTGGTTTTTCTCCGCTCTAGCCCCGCTTTTCATTGTTTTCCTCCGCTCTATCACCGCTTTTAGTGGTTTTCCTCCGCTCTAACACCGCTTTTCTTGTTTTTCCTTTGCTCTATCACCGCTTTTCTTGGTTTTCCTCCGCTCTAACACCGCTTTTCTTGGCTTTCTTTGCTCTAACCCTGCTTTTCTTGGTTTTTCTCCGCTCTAACCCGGATTTTCTTGGTTTTCCTCCCTTCTATCACCGCTTATCTTTGTTTTTCTCTGCTCCAACCCCGTTTCTCTTGGTTTTCCTCCACTCTAACACCGCTTTTCTTAGTTTTCCTTTGCTCTAACCCCGCCTTTCTTGGTTTTCCACCGCACTAACACCTCTTTTCTTGGATTTCCTCTGCACTAACCCCCTTGTTTGGTTTTTCTCCATTCTAACCGTGCTTTTCATGGTTTTTCTCCACTCTAACCATGCTTTTCTCATATTTCTGCTGCTCTAACCGCGCTTTCTTCGTTTTCTTCCTCTCTAACTTCTTTTTCTTGGTTTTCCTCCGCTCTAACCCCGCTTTTCTTGGTTTTCCTCAACACTTATTCCGCTTTTCTTGGTTTTCCTCCGCTCTAACTTTGCTTTTCTTGGTTTTCCTCCGCTCTAACCCCACTTATCTTGGTTTTCCTCCCTTCTATCCCCGCTTTTCTTGGTTTTTCTCCGCTCTAACCTCGCTTTTCTTGGTTTTCCTCCGCTCTAACCCGGCTTTTCTTGGTTTTCATTTGCTCTAACCCCGCTTTTCTTGGTTTTTCTGCGCTCTAACCCCGCTTTTCCTGGTTTTTCTCCGCTCTAACCCCGTTTCTCTTGGTTTTCCTTTGCTCTAACATAGCTTTTCTTGGTTTTCCTTTGCTCTAACCCCGCTTTTCTGGGTTTTCCTCTGCACTAACCCCTCTTTTCTTGGTTTTCCTCCGCACTAACCCCGCTTTTCTTGGTTTTTCTCCACTCTAACCATGCTTTTCTCGGATTTCTGCTGCTCTAACCGCGCTTTTCTTCGTTTTCTTCCTCTCTAAATTCTTTTTCTTGATTTTCCTCCGATCTAACCCCGCTTTTCTTGGTTTTCCTCCGTACTTATTCTGCTTTTCTTGGTTTTCCTCCTCTCTAACTTCGCTGTTCTTGGATTTCCTCCGCTCTATCCCCTCTTTACTTGGTTTGTCTCCGCTCTAACCCCGCTTTTCTTGGTTTTCCTCCGCTCTATCACCGCTTTTAGTGGTTTTCCTACGCTCTATCACCACTTTTCTTGGTTTTCCTCCGCTTCATCACCGCTTTTCTTGGTTTTCCTTCGCTCTAACCCCGCTTTTCTTGGTTTTCCTCCGCTCTAACCCCGCTTTTCTTGGTTTTCCTCCGCTATAACTTCGCTTTTCTTGGTTTTCCTTTGCTCTAACCCTGCTTTTCTTGGTTTTTCTCCGCTCTAACCCCGCTTTTCTTGGTTTTCCTCCGCTGTATCACCGCTTTTAGTGGTTTTCCTACGCTCTATCACCACTTTTCTTGGTTTTCCTCCGCTCTATCACCGCTTTTATTGGTTTTCCTACGCTCTAACACCACTTTTCTTGGTTTTCCTCCGCTCTATCACCGCTTTTCTTGGTTTTCCTCCGCTCTAACACCGCTTTTCTTGGCTTTCTTTGCTCTAACCCTGCTTTTCTTGGTTTTTCTCCGCTCTAACCCGGATTTTCTTGGTTTTCCTCCCTTCTATCCCCGCTTATCTTTGTTTTTCTCTGCTCCAACCCCGTTTCTCTTGGTTTTCCTCCGCTCTAACACCGCTTTTCTTGTTTTTCCTTTGCTCTATCACCGCTTTTCTTGGTTTTCCTCCGCTCTAACACCGCTTTTCTTGGCTTTCTTTGCTCTGACCCTGCTTTTCTTGGTTTTTCTCTGCTCTAACCCGGATTTTCTTGGTTTTCCTCCCTTCTATCCCCGCTTATCTTTGTTTTTCTCTGCTCCAACCCCGTTTCTCTTGGTTTTCCTCCGCTCTAACACCGCTTTTCTTGGTTTTCCTTTGCTCTAACCCCGCCTTTCTTGGTTTTCCACCGCACTAACACCTCTTTTCTTGGATTTCCTCTGCACTAACCCCGCTTGTTTGGTTTTTCTCCATTCTAACCGTGCTTTTCATGGTTTTTCTCCACTCTAACCATGCTTTTCTCATATTTCTGCTGCTCTAACCGCGCTTTTCTTCGTTTTCTTCCTCTCTAACTTCTTTTTCTTGGTTTTCCTCCGCTCTAACCCCGCTTTTCTTGGTTTTCCTCAACACTTATTCCGCTTTTCTTGGTTTTCCTCCGATCTAACTTTGCTTTTCTTGGTTTTCCTCCGCTCTAACCCAACTTTTCTTGGTTTTCCTCCCTTCTATCCCTGCTTTTCTTGGTTTTTCTCCGCTCTAACCCCGTTTCTCTTGGTTTTCCTCCGCACTAACCCCGCTTTTCTTGGTTTTTCTCCACTCTAACCATGCTTTTCTCGGATTTCTGCTGCTCTAACCGCGCTTTTCTTCGTTTTCTTCCTCTCTAAATTCTTTTTCTTGATTTTCCTCCGATCTAACCCCGCTTTTCTTGGTTTTCCTCCGTACTTATTCTGCTTTTCTTGGTTTTCCTCCTCTCTAACTTCGCTGTTCTTGGATTTCCTCCGCTCTATCCCCTCTTTACTTGGTTTTCCTCCGCTCTAACCCTGCTTTTCTTGGTTTTCCTCCGCTCTAACCCCGCTTTTCTTGGTTTTCCTCCGCTCTAACCCAGCTTTTCCTAGTTTTCCTCTGCCCTAACTACGCTTTTCTTGGTTTTCCATTGCTGTAACCCTGCTTTTCTTGGTTTTTCTCCGCTCTAGCCCCGCTTTTCTTGGTTTTCCTTCGCTCTATCACCGCTTTTAGTGGTTTTCCTGCGCTCTAACACCACTTTTCTTGGTTTTCCTCCGCTCTATCTTCGCTGTTCTTGGATTTCCTCCGCTCTATCCCCTCTTTACTTGGTTTGTCTCCGCTCTAACCCCGCTTTTCTTGGTTTTCCTCCGCTCTATCACCGCTTTTAGTGGTTTTCCTACGCTCTATCACCACTTTTCTTGGTTTTCCTCCGCTTCATCACCGCTTTTCTTGGTTTTCCTTCGCTCTAACCTTGCTTTTCTTGGTTTTCCTCCGCTCTATCCCCGCTTTTCTTGGTTTTTCTCCACTCTAACCCAGCTTTTCATGGTTTTTCTCCACTCTAACCATGCTTTTCTCATATTTCTGCTGCTCTAACTGCGCTTTTCTTCGTTTTCTTCCTCTCTAACTTCTTTTTCTTGGTTTTCCTCCGCTGTAACCCCGCTTTTCTTGGTTTTCCTCTGCTCTAACTTCTCTTTTCCTAGTTTTCCTCCCTTCTATCCCCGCTTTTCTTGGTTTTTCTCCGCTCTAACCCCGTTTCTCTTGGTTTTCCTCCGCTCTAACCCCGCTTTTCTTGGTTTTCCTCCGCACTTATTCCGCTTTTCTTTGTTTTCCTCCGCTCTAATCCCGCTTTTCTTGGTTTTCCTTTGCTCTAACCCCACTTTTCTTGGTTTTCCTCCGCACTAACTATGCTTTTCTTGGATTTTCTCTACTTTAACCCAGCTTTTCATGGTTTTTCTCCACTCTAACCATGCTTTTCTCGTATTTCTGCTGCTCTAACCCCGCTTTTCTTCGTTTTCTTCCCCTCTAACTTCTTTTTCTTGGCTTTCCTCCGCTCTAACCCCGCTTTTCTTGGTTTTCCTCAGCACTTGTTCCGCTTTTCTTGGTTTTCCTCCCTTCTATCCCTGCTTTTCATGGTTTTCCTCCGCTCTAACCCCGCTTTTCTTAGATTTCCTCCCTTCTATCCCCGCTTTTCTTGGTTTTTCTCCACTCTAACCACGCTTTTCTTGGTTTTCCTCCGCTATAACACCGCTTTTCTTGGTTTTCCTCCGCTCTAACCCCGCTTTTCTTGGTTTTCCTCCGCTCTAACCCTGCTTTTCTTGGTTTTCCTCCCTTCTATCTCCGCTTATCTTGGTTTTTCTGCGCTCTAACCCCGCTTTTCTTGGTTTTCCTCCACTCTAACCCTGCTTTACTTTGTTTTCCTCCGCTCTAATCCTGCTTTTCTTGGTTTTCCTCCGCTCTAACCCCGCTTTTCTTGGTTTTCCGCCGCACTAACCCCTCTTTTCTTGGTTTTCCTCCGCACTAACCCCGCTTTTCTTGGTTTTTCTCCACTCTAACCATGCTTTTCTCGGATTTCTGCTGCTCTAACCGCGCTTTTCTTCTTTTTCTTCCTCTCTAAATTCTTTTTCTTGGTTTTCCTCCGATCTAACCCCGCTTTTCTTGGTTTTCCTTTGTACTTATTCTGCTTTTCTTGGTTTTCCTCCTCTCTAACTTCGCTTTTCTTGGATTTCCTCCGCTCTCTCACCGCTTTTAGTGGTTTTCCTACGCTCTATCACCACTTTTCTTGGTTTTCCTCCGCTTCATCACCGCTTTTCTTGGTTTTCCTTCGCTCTAACCCCGCTTTTCTTGGCGGTGATAGAGCGGTGGAAAACCAAGAAAAGCGGGGTTAGAGCGGAGGAAAACCAAGAGAAACGGGGTTAGAGCGGAGAAAAACCAAGAAAAGCGGGGAAAGAAGGGAGGAAAACCAAGAAAAGCGGAATAAGTGCTGAGGAAAACCAAGAAAAGCGGGGTTACAGCGGAGGAAAACCAAGAAAAAGAAGTTAGAGAGGAAGAAAACGAAGAAAAGCGTGGTTAGAGCAGCAGAAATATGAGAATAGCATGGTTAGAGTGGAGAAAAACCATGAAAAGCACGGTTAGAATGGAGAAAAACCAAACAAGCGGGGTTAGTGCAGAGGAAATCCAAGAAAAGAGGTGTTAGTGCGGTGGAAAACCAAGAAAAGCGGGCTTAGAGCAAAAGAAAAACAAGAAAAGCGGTGTTAGAGCGGAGGAAAACCAAGAGAAACGGGGTTGGAGCAGAGAAAAACAAAGATAAGCGGGGATAGAAGGGAGGAAAACCAAGAAAATCCGGGTTAGAGCGGAGAAAAACCAAGAAAAGCAGGGTTAGAGCAAAGAAAGCCAAGAAAAGCGGTGTTAGAGCGGAGGAAAACCAAGAAAAGCGGTGATAGAGCGGAGGTAAACCAAGAAAAGTGGTGTTAGAGCGTAGGAAAACCAATAAAAGCGGTGATAGAGCGGAGGAAAACCAAGAAAAGTGGTGATAGAGCGTAGGAAAACCACTAAAAGCGGTGATAGAGCGGAGGAAAACCAAGAAAAGCGGGGTTAGAGTGGAGAAAAACCAAGAAAAGCAGGGTTAGAGCAAAGGAAAACCAAGAAAAGCGAAGATAGAGCGGAGGAAAACCAAGAAAAGTGGTGTTAGAGCGCAGGAAAACCACTAAAAGCGGTGATAGAGCGAAGGAAAACCAAGAAAAGCTGGGCTAGAGCGGAGAAAAACCAAGAAAAGCAGGGTTACAGCAATGGAAAACCAAGAAAAGCGTAGTTAGGGCAGAGGAAAACTAGGAAAAGCTGGGTTAGAGCGGAGGAAAACCAAGAAAAGCGGGGTTAGAGCGGAGGAAAACCAAGAAAAGCGGGGTTAGAGCGGAGGAAAACCAAGAAAAGTGGGGTTAGAGCGGAGGAAAACCAAGAAAAGCGGGGTTAGAGCGAAGGAAAACCAAGAAAAGCGGTGATGAAGCGGAGGAAAACCAAGAAAAGTGGTGATAGAGCGTAGGAAAACCACTAAAAGCGGTGATAGAGCGGAGGAAATCCAAGAAAAGCGAAGTTAGAGAGGAGGAAAACCAAGAAAAGCAGAATAAGTACAAAGGAAAACCAAGAAAAGCGGGGTTAGATCGGAGGAAAACCAAGAAAAAGAATTTAGAGAGGAAGAAAAAGAAGAAAAGCGCGGTTAGAGCAGCAGAAATCCGAGAAAAGCATGGTTAGAGTGGAGAAAAACCAAGAAAAGCGGGGTTAGTGCGGAGGAAAACCAAGAAAAGCGGGGTTACAGCGGAGGAAAACCAAGAAAAGCAGGATTAGAGCGGAGGAAAACAAAGTAAAGCAGGGTTAGAGTGGAGGAAAACCAAGAAAAGCGGGGTTAGAGCGCAGAAAAACCAAGAAAAGCGGAGATAGAAGGGAGGAAAACCAAGAAAAGCGGGGTTAGAGCGGAGGAAAACCAAGAAAAGCGGGGTTAGAGCGGAGGAAAACCAAGAAAAGCGGGGTTAGAGCAAAGGAAAACCAAGAAAAACGGTGTTAGAGCGGAGGAAAACCAAGAAAAGCGTGGTTAGAGCGGAGAAAAACCAAGAAAAACGGGGATAGAAGGGAGGAAAACCAAGAAAAGCGGGGTTAGAGCGGAGGAAAACCAAGAAAAGCAGGGATAGAAGGGAGGAAAACCAAGAAAAGCGGAACAAGTGCTGAGGAAAACCAAGAAAAGCGGGGTTAGAGCGGAGGAAAGCCAAGAAAAAGAAGTTAGAGGGGAAGAAAACGAAGAAAAGCGGGGTTAGAGCAGCAGAAATACGAGAAAAGCATGGTTAGAGTGGAGAAAAACCATGAAAAGCTAAGTTAAAGTAGAGAAAATCCAAGAAAAGCATAGTTAGTGCGGAGGAAAACCAAGAAAAGTGGGGTTAGAGCAAAGGAAAACCAAGAAAAGCGGGATTAGAGCGGAGGAAAACAAAGAAAAGCGGAATAAGTGCGGAGGAAAACCAAGAAAAGCGGGGTTAGAGCGGAGGAAAACCAAGAGAAACGGGGTTAGAGCGGAGAAAAACCAAGAAAAGCGGGGATAGAAGGGAGGAAAACTAGGAAAAGAGAAGTTAGAGCAGAGGAAAACCAAGAAAAGCGGGGTTACAGCGGAGGAAAACCAAGAAAAGCGGGGTTAGAGCGGAGGAAAACCAAGAAAAGTGGGGTTAGAGCGGAGGAAAACCAAGAAAAGCGGGGTTAGAGCGAAGGAAAACCAAGAAAAGCGGTGATGAAGCGGAGGAAAACCAAGAAAAGTGGTGATAGAGCGTAGGAAAACCACTAAAAGCGGTGAGAGAGCGGAGGAAATCCAAGAAAAGCGAAGTTAGAGAGGAGGAAAACCAAGAAAAGCAGAATAAGTACAAAGGAAAACCAAGAAAAGCGGGGTTAGATCGGAGGAAAACCAAGAAAAAGAATTTAGAGAGGAAGAAAAAGAAGAAAAGCGCGGTTAGAGCAGCAGAAATCCGAGAAAAGCATGGTTAGAGTGGAGAAAAACCAAGAAAAGCGGGGTTAGTGCGGAGGAAAACCAAGAAAAGAGGGGTTAGTGCAGAGGAAAACCAAGAAAAGCGGGGTTAGAGCGGAGGAAAACCAAGAAAAGCAGGATTAGAGCGGAGGAAAAGCAAGAAAAGCAGGGTTAGAGTGGAGGAAAACCAAGAAAAGCGGGGTTAGAGCGCAGAAAAACCAAGATAAGCGGAGATAGAAGGGAGGAAAACCAAGAAAAGCAGGGTTAGAGCGAAGGAAAACCAAGAAAAGCGGGGTTAGAGCGGAGGAAAACCAAGAAAAGCGGGGTTAGAGCGGAGGAAAACAAAGAAAAACGGTGTTAGAGTGGAGGAAAACCAAGAAAAGCATGGTTAGAGAGGAGAAAAACCAAGAAAAGCGGGGATAGAAGGGAGGAAAACCAAGAAAAGCGGGGTTAGAGCGGAGGAAAACCATGAAAAGCAGGGATAGAAGGGAGGAAAACCAAGAAAAGCGGAACAAGTGCTGAGGAAAACCAAGAAAAGCGGGGTTAGAGCGGAGGAAAGCCAAGAAAAAGAAGTTAGAGGGGAAGAAAACGAAGAAAAGCGGGGTTAGAGCAGCAGAAATACGAGAAAAGCATGGTTAGAGTGGAGAAAAACCATGAAAAGCTGGGTTAAAGTAGAGAAAATCCAAGAAAAGCATAGTTAGTGCGGAGGAAAACCAAGAAAAGTGGGGTTAGAGCAAAGGAAAACCAAGAAAAGCGGGATTAGAGCGGAGGAAAACAAAGAAAAGCGGAATAAGTGCGGAGGAAAACTAAGAAAAGCGGGGTTAGAGCGGAGGAAAACCAAGAGAAACGGGGTTAGAGCGGAGAAAAACCAAGAAAAGCGGGGATAGAAGGGAGGAAAACTAGGAAAAGAGAAGTTAGAGCAGAGGAAAACCAAGAAAAGCGGGGTTACAGCGGAGGAAAACCAAGAAAAAGAAGTTAGAGAGGAAGAAAACGAAGAAAAGCGCAGTTAGAGCAGCAGAAATATGAGAAAAGCATGGTTAGAGTGGAGAAAAACCATGAAAAGCTGGGTTAGAGTGGAGAAAAACCAAGAAAAGCGGGGATAGAGCGGAGGAAAACCAAGAAAAGCAAGGTTAGAGCGAAGGAAAACCAAGAAAAGCGGTGATGAAGCGGAGGAAAACCAAGAAAAGTGGTGATAGAGCGTAGGAAAACCACTAAAAGCGGTGATAGAGCGGAGGAAAACCAAGAAAAGCGGGGTTAGAGCGGAGACAAACCAAGTAAAGAGGGGATAGAGCGGAGGAAATCCAAGAACAGCGAAGATAGAGCGGAGGAAAACCAAGAAAAGTGGTGTTAGAGCGCAGGAAAACCACTAAAAGCGGAGATAGAGCGAAGGAAAACCAAGAAAAGCGGGGCTAGAGCGGAGAAAAACCAAGAAAAGCAGGGTTACAGCAATGGAAAACCAAGAAAAGCGTAGTTAGGGCAGAGGAAAACTAGGAAAAGCTGGGTTAGAGCGGAGGAAAACCAAGAAAAGCGGGGTTAGAGCGGAGGAAAACCAAGAAAAGCGGGGTTAGAGCGGAGGAAAACCAAGAAAAGTGGGGTTAGAGCGGAGGAAAACCAAGAAAAGCGGGGTTAGAGCGAAGGAAAACCAAGAAAAGCGGTGATGAAGCGGAGGAAAACCAAGAAAAGCGGTGATAGAGCGTAGGAAAACCACTAAAAGCGGTGATAGAGCGGAGGAAATCCAAGAAAAGCGAAGTTAGAGAGGAGGAAAACCAAGAAAAGCAGAATAAGTACAAAGGAAAACCAAGAAAAGCGGGGTTAGATCGGAGGAAAACCAAGAAAAAGAATTTAGAGAGGAAGAAAAAGAAGAAAAGCGCGGTTAGAGCAGCAGAAATCCGAGAAAAGCATGGTTAGAGTGGAGAAAAACCAAGAAAAGCGGGGTTAGTGCGGAGGAAAACCAAGAAAAGCAAGGTTACAGCGGAGGAAAACCAAGAAAAGAGGGGTTAGTGCAGAGGAAAACCAAGAAAAGCGGGGTTAGAGCGGAGGAAAACCAAGAAAAGCAGGATTAGAGCGGAGGAAAACCAAGAAAAGCAGGGTTAGAGTGGAGGAAAACCAAGAAAAGCGGGGTTAGAGCGCAGAAAAACCAAGATAAGCGGAGATAGAAGGGAGGAAAACCAAGAAAAGCAGGGTTAGAGCGAAGGAAAACCAAGAAAAGCGGGGTTAGAGCGGAGGAAAACCAAGAAAAGCGGGGTTAGAGCGGAGGAAAACAAAGAAAAACGGTGTTAGAGCGGAGGAAAACCAAGAAAAGCGTGGTTAGAGCGGAGAAAAACCAAGAAAAGCGGGGATAGAAGGGAGGAAAACCAAGAAAAGCGGGGTTAGAGCAGAGGAAAACCATGAAAAGCAGGGATAGAAGGGAGGAAAACCAAGAAAAGCGGAACAAGTGCTGAGGAAAACCAAGAAAAGCGGGGTTAGAGCGGAGGAAAGCCAAGAAAAAGAAGTTAGAGGGGAAGAAAACGAAGAAAAGCGGGGTTAGAGCAGCAGAAATACGAGAAAAGCATGGTTAGAGTGGAGAAAAACCATGAAAAGCTGGGTTAAAGTAGAGAAAATCCAAGAAAAGCATAGTTAGTGCGGAGGAAAACCAAGAAAAGTGGGGTTAGAGCAAAGGAAAACCAAGAAAAGCGGGATTAGAGCGGAGGAAAACAAAGAAAAGCGGAATAAGTGCGGAGGAAAACCAAGAAAAGCGGGGTTAGAGCGGAGGAAAACCAAGAGAAACGGGGTTAGAGCGGAGAAAAACCAAGAAAAGCGGGGATAGAAGGGAGGAAAACTAGGAAAAGAGAAGTTAGAGCAGAGGAAAACCAAGAAAAGCGGGGTTACAGCGGAGGAAAACCAAGAAAAAGAAGTTAGAGAGGAAGAAAACGAAGAAAAGCGCAGTTAGAGCAGCAGAAATATGAGAAAAGCATGGTTAGAGTGGAGAAAAACCATGAAAAGCTGGGTTAGAGTGGAGAAAAACCAAGAAAAGCGGGGATAGAGCGGAGGAAAACCAAGAAAAGCAAGGTTAGAGCGAAGGAAAACCAAGAAAAGCGGTGATGAAGCGGAGGAAAACCAAGAAAAGTGGTGATAGAGCGTAGGAAAACCACTAAAAGCGGTGATAGAGCGGAGGAAAACCAAGAAAAGCGGGGTTAGAGCGGAGACAAACCAAGTAAAGAGGGGATAGAGCGGAGGAAATCCAAGAACAGCGAAGTTAGAGAGGAGGAAAACCAAGAAAAGCAGAATAAGTACGGAGGAAAACCAAGAAAAGCGGGGTTAGATCGGAGGAAAATCAAGAAAAAGAATTTAGAGAGGAAGAAAACGAAGAAAAGCGCGGTTAGAGCAGCAGAAATCCGAGAAAAGCATGGTTAGAGTGGAGAAAAACCAAGAAAAGCGGGGTTAGTGCGGAGGAAAACCAAGAGAAACGGGGTTAGAGCGGAGAAAAACCAAGAAAAGCGGGGATAGAAGGGAGGAAAACCAAGAAAAGTGGGGTTAGAGCGGAGGAAAACCAAGAAAAGCAAAGTTAGAGCGGAGGAAAACCAAGAAAAGCGGAATAAGTGTTGAGGAAAACCAAGAAAAGCGGGGTTAGAGCGGAGGAAAACCAAGAAAAAGAAGTTAGAGAGGAAGAAAACGAAGAAAAGCGCGGTTAGAGCAGCAGAAATATGAGAAAAGCATGGTTAGAGTGGAGAAAAACCATGAAAAGCACGGTTAGAATGGAGAAAAACCAAACAAGCGGGGTTAGTGCAGAGGAAATCCAAGAAAAGAGGTGTTAGTGCGGTGGAAAACCAAGAAAGGCGGGGTTAGAGCAAAGGAAAACCAAGAAAAGCGGTGTTAGAGCGGAGGAAAACCAAGAGAAACGGGGTTGGAGCAGAGAAAAACAAAGATAAGCGGGGATAGAAGGGAGGAAAACCAAGAAAATCCGGGTTAGAGCAGAGAAAAACCAAGAAAAGCAGGGTCAGAGCAAAGAAAGCCAAGAAAAGCGGTGTTAGAGCGGAGGAAAACCAAGAAAAGCGGTGATAGAGCAAAGGAAAAACAAGAAAAGCGGTGTTAGAGCGGAGGAAAACCAAGAGAAACGGGGTTGGAGCAGAGAAAAACAAAGATAAGCGGGGATAGAAGGGAGGAAAACCAAGAAAATCCGGGTTAGAGCGGAGAAAAACCAAGAAAAGCAGGGTTAGAGCAAAGAAAGCCAAGAAAAGCGGTGTTAGAGCGGAGGAAAACCAAGAAAAGCGGTGATAGAGCGGAGGAAAACCAAGAAAAGCGGTGTTAGAGCGTAGGAAAACCAATAAAAGCGGTGATAGAGCGGAGGAAAACCAAGAAAAGTGGTGATAGAGCGTAGGAAAACCACTAAAAGCGGTGATACAGCGGAGGAAAACCAAGAAAAGCGGGGTTAGAGCGGAGAAAAACCAAGAAAAGCAGGGTTAGAGCAAAGGAAAACCAAGAAAAGCGAAGTTATAGCGGAGGAAAACCAAGAAAAGCGGGGTTAGAGCGGAGGAAAACCAAGAAAAGCGGGGTTAGAGCGAAGGAAAACCAAGAAAAGCGGTGATGAAGCGGAGGAAAACCAAGAAAAGTGGTGATAGAGCGTAGGAAAACCACTAAAAGCGGTGATAGAGCGGAGGAAAACCAAGAAAAGCGGGGTTAGAGCGGAGACAAACCAAGTAAAGAGGGGATAGAGCGGAGGAAATCCAAGAACAGCGAAGTTAGAGAGGAGGAAAACCAAGAAAAGCAGAATAAGTACGGAGGAAAACCAAGAAAAGCGGGGTTAGATCGGAGGAAAATCAAGAAAAAGAATTTAGAGAGGAAGAAAACGAAGAAAAGCGCGGTTAGAGCAGCAGAAATCCGAGAAAAGCATGGTTAGAGTGGAGAAAGACCAAGAAAAGCGGGGTTAGTGCGGAGGAAAACCAAGAAAAGAGGGGTTAG
Organism: Coturnix japonica; assembly: GCF_054131305.1. Lineage (NCBI taxonomy): Eukaryota > Metazoa > Chordata > Aves > Galliformes > Phasianidae > Coturnix > Coturnix japonica. Next base: position 35,329,586 of record NC_140669.1, read on the forward strand.
TGCAGAGGAAAACCCAGAAAAGCGGGGTTAGAGCAAAGGAAAACCAAGAAAAGCTATGTTAGAGCGGAGGAAAACCAAGAGAAACGGGGTTAGAGCGGAGAAAAACCAGGAAAAGCGGGGTTAGAGCGCAGAAAAACCAAGAAAAGCGGGGTTAGAGCAAATGAAAACCAAGAAAAGCCGGGTTAGAGCGGAGGAAAACCAAGAAAAGCGGGGTTAGAGCGGAGAAAAACCAAGAAAAGCGGGGTTAGAGCGGAGGAAAACCATGAAAAGCAGGGATAGAAGGGAGGAAAACCAAGAAAAGCGGAACAAGTGCTGAGGAAAACCAAGAAAAGCGGGGTTAGAGCGGAGGAAAGCCAAGAAAAAGAAGTTAGAGGGGAAGAAAACGAAGAAAAGCGGGGTTAGAGCAGCAGAAATACGAGAAAAGCATGGTTAGAGTGGAGAAAAACCATATAAAGCTGGGTTAAAGTAGAGAAAATCCAAGAAAAGCATAGTTAGTGCGGAGGAAAACCAAGAAAAGTAGGGTTAGAGCAAAGGAAAACCAAGAAAAGCGGGATTAGAGCGGAGGAAAACAAAGAAAAGCGGAATAAGTGCGGAGGAAAACCAAGAAAAGCGGGGTTAGAGCGGAGGAAAACCAAGAGAAACGGGGTTAGAGCGGAGAAAAACCAAGAAAAGCGGGGATAGAAGGGAGGAAAACTAGGAAAAGAGAAGTTAGAGCAGAGGAAAACCAAGAAAAGAGGGGTTACAGCGGAGGAAAACCAAGAAAAAGAAGTTAGAGAGGAAGAAAACGAAGAAAAGCGCAGTTAGAGCAGCAGAAATATGAGAAAAGCATGGTTAGAGTGGAGAAAAACCATGAAAAGCTGGGTTAGAGTGGAGAAAAACCAAGAAAAGCGGGGATAGAGCGGAGGAAAACCAAGAAAAGCAAGGTTAGAGCGAAGGAAAACCAAGAAAAGCGGTGATGAAGCGGAGGAAAACCAAGAAAAGTGGTGATAGAGCGTAGGAAAACCACTAAAAGCGGTGATAGAGCGGAGGAAAACCAAGAAAAGCGGGGTTAGAGCGGAGACAAACCAAGAAAAGAGGGGACAGAGCGGAGGAAATCCAAGAACAGCGAAGTTAGATAGGAGGAAAACCAAGAAAAGCAGAATAAGTACGGAGGAAAACCAAGAAAAGCGGGGTTAGATCGGAGGAAAATCAAGAAAAAGAATTTAGAGAGGAAGAAAACGAAGAAAAGCGCGGTTAGAGCAGCAGAAATCCGAGAAAAGCATGGTTAGAGTGGAGAAAAACCAAGAAAAGCGGGGTTAGTGCGGAGGAAAACCAAGAGAAACGGGGTTAGAGCGGAGAAAAACCAAGAAAAGCAGGGATAGAAGGGAGGAAAACCAAGAAAAGTGGGGTTAGAGCGGAGGAAAACCAAGAAAAGCAAAGTTAGAGCGGAGGAAAACCAAGAAAAGCGGAATAAGTGTTGAGGAAAACCAAGAAAAGCGGGGTTAGAGCGGAGGAAAACCAAGAAAAAGAAGTTAGAGAGGAAGAAAACGAAGAAAAGCGCGGTTAGAGCAGCAGAAATATGAGAAAAGCATGGTTAGAGTGGAGAAAAACCATGAAAAGCACGGTTAGAATGGAGAAAAACCAAACAAGCGGGGTTAGTGCAGAGGAAATCCAAGAAAAGAGGTGTTAGTGCGGTGGAAAACCAAGAAAGGCGGGGTTAGAGCAAAGGAAAAACAAGAAAAGCGGTGTTAGAGCGGAGGAAAACCAAGAGAAACGGGGTTGGAGCAGAGAAAAACAAAGATAAGCGGGGATAGAAGGGAGGAAAACCAAGAAAATCCGGGTTAGAGCAGAGAAAAACCAAGAAAAGCAGGGTCAGAGCAAAGAAAGCCAAGAAAAGCGGTGTTAGAGCGGAGGAAAACCAAGAAAAGCGGTGATAGAGCAAAGGAAAAACAAGAAAAGCGGTGTTAGAGCGGAGGAAAACCAAGAGAAACGGGGTTGGAGCAGAGAAAAACAAAGATAAGCGGGGATAGAAGGGAGGAAAACCAAGAAAATCCGGGTTAGAGCGGAGAAAAACCAAGAAAAGCAGGGTTAGAGCAAAGAAAGCCAAGAAAAGCGGTGTTAGAGCGGAGGAAAACCAAGAAAAGCGGTGATAGAGCGGAGGAAAACCAAGAAAAGCGGTGTTAGAGCGTAGGAAAACCAATAAAAGCGGTGATAGAGCGGAGGAAAACCAAGAAAAGTGGTGATAGAGCGTAGGAAAACCACTAAAAGCGGTGATACAGCGGAGGAAAACCAAGAAAAGCGGGGTTAGAGCGGAGAAAAACCAAGAAAAGCAGGGTTAGAGCAAAGGAAAACCAAGAAAAGCGAAGTTATAGCGGAGGAAAACCAAGAAAAGCGGGGTTAGAGCGGAGGAAAACCAAGAAAAGCGGGGTTAGAGCGAAGGAAAACCAAGAAAAGCGGTGATGAAGCGGAGGAAAACCAAGAAAAGTGGTGATAGAGCGTAGGAAAACCACTAAAAGCGGTGATAGAGCGGAGGAAAACCAAGAAAAGCGGGGTTAGAGCGGAGACAAACCAAGTAAAGAGGGGATAGAGCGGAGGAAATCCAAGAACAGCGAAGTTAGAGAGGAGGAAAACCAAGAAAAGCAGAATAAGTACGGAGGAAAACCAAGAAAAGCGGGGTTAGATCGGAGGAAAATCAAGAAAAAGAATTTAGAGAGGAAGAAAACGAAGAAAAGCGCGGTTAGAGCAGCAGAAATCCGAGAAAAGCATGGTTAGAGTGGAGAAAGACCAAGAAAAGCGGGGTTAGTGCGGAGGAAAACCAAGAAAAGAGGGGTTAGTGCAGAGGAAAACCCAGAAAAGCGGGGTTAGAGCAAAGGAAAACCAAGAAAAGCTATGTTAGAGCGGAGGAAAACCAAGAGAAACGGGGTTAGAGCGGAGAAAAACCAGGAAAAGCGGGGTTAGAGCGCAGAAAAACCAAGAAAAGCGGGGTTAGAGCAAATGAAAACCAAGAAAAGCCGGGTTAGAGCGGAGGAAAACCAAGAAAAGCGGGGTTAGAGCGGAGAAAAACCAAGAAAAGCGGGGTTAGAGCGGAGGAAAACCATGAAAAGCAGGGATAGAAGGGAGGAAAACCAAGAAAAGCGGAACAAGTGCTGAGGAAAACCAAGAAAAGCGGGGTTAGAGCGGAGGAAAGCCAAGAAAAAGAAGTTAGAGGGGAAGAAAACGAAGAAAAGCGGGGTTAGAGCAGCAGAAATACGAGAAAAGCATGGTTAGAGTGGAGAAAAACCATGAAAAGCTGGGTTAAAGTAGAGAAAATCCAAGAAAAGCATAGTTAGTGCGGAGGAAAACCAAGAAAAGTGGGGTTAGAGCAAAGGAAAACCAAGAAAAGCGGGATTAGAGCGGAGGAAAACAAAGAAAAGCGGAATAAGTGCGGAGGAAAACCAAGAAAAGCGGGGTTAGAGCGGAGGAAAACCAAGAGAAACGGGGTTAGAGCGGAGAAAAACCAAGAAAAGCGGGGATAGAAGGGAGGAAAACTAGGAAAAGAGAAGTTAGAGCAGAGGAAAACCAAGAAAAGCGGGGTTACAGCGGAGGAAAACCAAGAAAAAGAAGTTAGAGAGGAAGAAAACGAAGAAAAGCGCAGTTAGAGCAGCAGAAATATGAGAAAAGCATGGTTAGAGTGGAGAAAAACCATGAAAAGCTGGGTTAGAGTGGAGAAAAACCAAGAAAAGCGGGGATAGAGCGGAGGAAAACCAAGAAAAGCAAGGTTAGAGCGAAGGAAAACCAAGAAAAGCGGTGATGAAGCGGAGGAAAACCAAGAAAAGTGGTGATAGAGCGTAGGAAAACCACTAAAAGCGGTGATAGAGCGGAGGAAAACCAAGAAAAGCGGGGTTAGAGCGGAGACAAACCAAGTAAAGAGGGGATAGAGCGGAGGAAATCCAAGAACAGCGAAGTTAGAGAGGAGGAAAACCAAGAAAAGCAGAATAAGTACGGAGGAAAACCAAGAAAAGCGGGGTTAGATCGGAGGAAAATCAAGAAAAAGAATTTAGAGAGGAAGAAAACGAAGAAAAGCGCGGTTAGAGCAGCAGAAATCCGAGAAAAGCATGGTTAGAGTGGAGAAAAACCAAGAAAAGCGGGGTTAGTGCGGAGGAAAACCAAGAGAAACGGGGTTAGAGCGGAGAAAAACCAAGAAAAGCGGGGATAGAAGGGAGGAAAACCAAGAAAAGTGGGGTTAGAGCGGAGGAAAACCAAGAAAAGCAAAGTTAGAGCGGAGGAAAACCAAGAAAAGCGGAATAAGTGTTGAGGAAAACCAAGAAAAGCGGGGTTAGAGCGGAGGAAAACCAAGAAAAAGAAGTTAGAGAGGAAGAAAACGAAGAAAAGCGCGGTTAGAGCAGCAGAAATATGAGAAAAGCATGGTTAGAGTGGAGAAAAACCATGAAAAGCACGGTTAGAATGGAGAAAAACCAAACAAGCGGGGTTAGTGCAGAGGAAATCCAAGAAAAGAGGTGTTAGTGCGGTGGAAAACCAAGAAAGGCGGGGTTAGAGCAAAGGAAAAACAAGAAAAGCGGTGTTAGAGCGGAGGAAAACCAAGAGAAACGGGGTTGGAGCAGAGAAAAACAAAGATAAGCGGGGATAGAAGGGAGGAAAACCAAGAAAATCCGGGTTAGAGCAGAGAAAAACCAAGAAAAGCAGGGTCAGAGCAAAGAAAGCCAAGAAAAGCGGTGTTAGAGCGGAGGAAAACCAAGAAAAGCGGTGATAGAGCAAAGGAAAAACAAGAAAAGCGGTGTTAGAGCGGAGGAAAACCAAGAGAAACGGGGTTGGAGCAGAGAAAAACAAAGATAAGCGGGGATAGAAGGGAGGAAAACCAAGAAAATCCGGGTTAGAGCGGAGAAAAACCAAGAAAAGCAGGGTTAGAGCAAAGAAAGCCAAGAAAAGCGGTGTTAGAGCGGAGGAAAACCAAGAAAAGCGGTGATAGAGCGGAGGAAAACCAAGAAAAGTGGTGTTAGAGCGTAGGAAAACCAATAAAAGCGGTGATAGAGCGTAGGAAAACCAAGAAAAGTGGTGATAGAGCGGAGGAAAACCAAGAAAAGCGGGGTTAGAGCGGAAAAAAACCAAGAAAAGCAGGGTTAGAGCAAAGGAAAACCAAGAAAAGCGAAGTTATAGCGGAGGAAAACCAAGAAAAGCGGGGTTAGAGCGGAGGAAAACCAAGAAAAGCGGGGTTAGAGCGAAGGAAAACCAAGAAAAGCGGTGATGAAGCGGAGGAAAACCAAGAAAAGTGGTGATAGAGCGTAGGAAAACCACTAAAAGCGGTGATAGAGCGGAGGAAAACCAAGAAAAGCAAGGTTAGAGCGGAGACAAACCAAGTAAAGAGGGGATAGAGCGGAGGAAATCCAAGAACAGCGAAGTTAGAGAGGAGGAAAACCAAGAAAAGCAGAATAAGTACGGAGGAAAACCAAGAAAAGCGGGGTTAGATCGGAGGAAAATCAAGAAAAAGAATTTAGAGAGGAAGAAAACTAAGAAAAGCGCGGTTAGAGCAGCAGAAATCCGAGAAAAGCATGGTTAGATTGGAGAAAAACCAAGAAAAGCGGGGTTAGTGCGGAGGAAAACCAAGAAAAGAGGGGTTAGTGCAGAGGAAAACCCAGGAAAGCGGGGTTAGAGCAAAGGAAAACCAAGAAAAGCTATGTTAGAGCGGAGGAAAACCAAGAGAAACGGGGTTAGAGCGGAGAAAAACCAGGAAAAGCGGGGTTAGAGCGCAGAAAAACCAAGAAAAGCGGGGTTAGAGCAAATGAAAACCAAGAAAAGCCGGGTTAGAGCGGAGGAAAACCAAGAAAAGCGGGGTTAGAGCGGAGAAAAACCAAGAAAAGCGGGGATAGAAGGGAGGAAAACCAAGATAAGTGGGGTTAGAGCGGAGGAAAATCAAGAAAAGCAAAGTTAGAGCGGAGGAAAACCAAGAAAAGCGGAATAAGTGTTGAGGAAAACCAAGAAAAGCGGGGTTAGAGCGGAGGAAAACCAAGAAAAAGAAGTTAGAGAGGAAGAAAACGAAGAAAGCGCGGTTAGAGCAGCAGAAATATGAGAAAAGCATGGTTAGAGTGGAGAAAAACCATGAAAAGCGCGGTAAGAATGGAGAAAAACCAAACAAGGGGGTTAGTGCAGAGGAAATCCAAGAAAAGAGGTGTTAGTGCAGTGGAAAACCAAGAAAAGCGGGGTTAGAGCAAAGGAAAACTAAGAAAAGCGGTGTTAGAGTGGAGGAAAACCAAGAGAAACGGGGTTGGAGCAGAGAAAAACAAAGATAAGCGGTGATAGAAGGGAGGAAAACCAAGAAAATCCGGGTTAGAGCGGAGAAAAACCAAGAAAAGCAGGGTTAGAGCAAAGAAAGCCAAGAAAAGCGGTGTTAGAGTGGAGGAAAACCAAGAAAAGCGGTGATAGAGCAAAGGAAAAACAAGAAAAGCGGTGTTAGAGCGGAGGAAAACCAAGAAAAGCGCGGTTAGAGCGGAAGAAAAACCAAGAAAAGCAGGATTAGAGCAAAGGAAAACCAAGAAAAGCGAAGATAGAGCGGAGGAAAACCAAGAAAAGTGGTGTTAGAGCGCAGGAAAACCACTAAAAGCGGTGATAGAGCGGAGGAAAACAATGAAAAGCGGGGCTAGAGCGGAGAAAAACCAAGAAAAGCAAGGGATACAGCAAAGGAAAACGAAGAAAAGCGTAGTTAGGTAGGAGGAAAACTAGGAAAAGCTGGGTTAGAGCGGAGGAAAACCAAGAAAAGCGGGGTTAGAGCGGAGGAAAACCAAGAAAAGCGGGGTTATATCGGAGGAAAACCAATAAAAGCGGGGTTAGAGCAGAGGAAAAACAAGAAAAGCGGGGTTAGAGCGGAGGAAAACAAAGAAAAGCGGGGTTAGAGCGGAGGAAAACCAAGAAAAGCAGGGTTAGAGCGGAGGAAAACCAAGTAAAGCGGGGTTAGAGCGGAGGAAAACCAAGAAAAGCGAAGTTAGAGCGGAGGAAAACCAAGAAAAGCAGAATAAGTGCGGAGGAAAACCATGAAAAGCTGTGTTAGAGTGGAGAAAAACCAAGAAAAGAGGGGTTAGTACGGAGGAAAACCAAGAAAAGCGGGGTTAGTGCGGAGGAAAACCAAGAAAAGCGGGGTTAGAGCAAAGGAAAACCAAGAAAAGCGGGATTAGAGCGGAGGAAAACAAAGAAAAGCGGAGTAAGTGCGGAGGAAATCCAAGAAAAGCCGGGTTGGTGCAGAAGAAAACCAAGAGAAACGGGATTAGAGCGGAGAAAAACCAAGAAAAGCGGGGATAGAAGGGAGGAAAACCAAGAAAAGCGGGGTTACAGCAAAGGAAAGCCAAGAAAAAGAAGTTAGAGAGGAAAAAAACGTAGAAAAGCGCGGTTAGAGCAGCAGAAATATGAGAAAAGCATGGTTAGAGTGGAGAAAAACCATGAAAAGCTCGGTTAGAGTGGAAAAAAACCAAACAAGCGGGGTTAGTGCGGAGGAAAACCAAGAAAAGCGGGGTTAGAGCAAAGGAAAACCAAGAAAAGCTATTTTAGAGTGGAGAAAAACCATGAAAAGCTGGGTTAGAGTGGAGAAAAACCAAGAAAAGTGGTGTTAGAGCGTAGGAAAACCAAGAAAAGCAGGGTTAGAGCAAAGGAAAACCAAGAAAAGCGGGGTTAGAGCGGAGGAAAACTAGGAAAAGCTGGGTTAGAGCGGAGGAAAACCAAGAAAAGCGGGGTTAGAGCGGAGGAAAACTAGGAAAAGCTGGGTTATAGCGGAGGAAAACCAAGAAAAGCGGGGTTAGAGCGGAGGAAAACCAAGAAAAGCGGGGTTAGAGCGGAGGAAAACCAAGAAAAGCGGGGTTAGAGTGGAGGAAAACCAAGAAAAGCGGGGTTAGAGCGGAGGAAAAACAATAAAAGCGGGATTAGAGCAGAGGAAAACCAAGAAAAGCGGGGTTAGAGCGGAGGAAAACCAAGAAAAGCAGGGTTAGAGCGGAGGAAAACTAGGAAAAGCTGGGTTAGAGCGGAGGAAAACCAAGAAAAGCGGGGTTAGAGCGGAGGAAAACTAGGAAAAGCTGGGTTAGAGCGGAGGAAAACCAAGAAAAGCGGGGTTAGAGCGGAGGAAAACCAAGAAAAGCGAGGTTAGATCGGAGGAAAACCAAGAAAAGCGGGGTTAGAGTGGAGGAAAACCAAGAAAAGCGGGGTTAGAGCGGAGGAAAAACAATAAAAGCGGGATTAGAGCAGAGGAAAACCAAGAAAAGCGGGGTTAGAGCGGAGGAAAACCAAGAAAAGCAGGGTTAGAGCGGAGGAAAACCAAGTAAAGCGGGGTTAGAATGCAGGAAAACCAAGAAAAGCGAAGTTAGAGCGGAGGAAAACCAAGAAAAGCAGAATAAGTGCGGAGGAAAACCAAAAAAAGTGGAATGAGAGCGGAGGAAAACCAAGAAAAAAATTTAGAGTGGAAGAAAACGAAGAAAAGCGTGGTTAGAGCAGCAGAAATCCGAGAAAAGCATGGTTAGAGTGGAGAAAAACCATGAAAAGCTGGGTTACAGTGGAGAAAAAACAAGAAAAGCGCGGTTAGTGCGGAGGAAAACCAAGAAAAGCGGGGTTAGAGCAAAGGAAAACCAAGAAAAGCGGTGTTAGAGTGGAGGAAAACCAAGAGAAACGGGGTTAGATAGGAGAAAAACCAAGAAAAGCGGGGATAGAAGGGAGGAAAACCAAGAAAAGCGGGGTTATAGAGGAGTAAAACCAAGAAATGCGGGATTAGAGCAGAGGAAAACCAAGAAAACCGGAATAAGTGCAGAGGAAAACCAAGAAAAGCGGGGTTAGAGCGGAGGAAAACCAAGAAAAAGAAGTTAGAGAGGAAGAAAACGAAGAAAAGCGCGGTTAGAGCAGCAGAAATCCGAGAAAAGCATGGTTAGAGTGGAGAAAAACCATGAGAAGCTGGGTTAGAGTAGAGAAAATCAAAGAAAAGCATAGTTAGTACGGAGGAAAACCAAGAAAAGTGGGGTTAGAGCAAAGGAAAACCAAGAAAAGTGGGATTAGAGCAAAGGAAAACAAAGAAAAGCGGAATAAGTGCTGAGGAAAACCAAGAAAAGCGGGGTTAGAGCGGAGGAAAACCAAGAGAAACGGGGTTATAGCGGAGAAAAACCAAGAAAAGCGGGGATAGAAGGGAGGAAAACCAAGAAAAGAGAAGTTAGAGCAGAGGAAAACCAAGAAAAGCGGGGTTACAGCGGAGGAAAACCAAGAAAAAGAAGTTAGAGAGGAAGAAAACGAAGAAAAGCGCAGTTAGAGCAGCAGAAATATGAGAAAAGCATGGTTAGAGTGGAGAAAAACCATGAAAAGCTGGGTTAGAGTGGAGAAAAACCAAGAAAAGAGGGGTTAGTGCGGAGGAAAACCAAGAAAAGCGGGGTTAGTGCGGAGGAAAACCAAGAAAAGCGGGGTTAGTTCGAAGGAAAACCAAGAAAAGCGGGGTTAGAGCAAAGGAAAACCAAGAAAAGCAGGGTTAGAGCGGAGGAAAATAAAGAAAAGTGGGGTTAGAGCGGAGAAAAACCAAGAAAAGCGGGGATAGAAGGGAGGAAAACCAAGAAAAGTGGGGTTAGAGCGGAGGAAAACCAAGAAAAGCGAAGTTAGAGCAGAGCAAAACCACTAAAAGCGGAATAAGTGCTGAGGAAAACCAAGAAAAGCGGGGTTACAGCGGAGGAAAACCAAGAAAAAGAAGTTAGAGAGGAAGAAAACGAAGAAAAGCGCGGTTAGAGCAGCAGAAATATGAGAAAAGCATGGTTAGAGTGGAGAAAAAACATGAAAAGCTCGGTTAGAGTGGAGAAAAACCACAAATCGGGGTTAGTGCGGAGGAAAACCAAGAAAAGTGGTGTTAGTGCGGTGGAAAACCAAGAAAAGCGGCGTTAGACCAAAGGAAAACCAAGAAAAGCGGTGTTAGAGCGGAGGAAAACCAAGAGAAACGGGGTTGGAGCAGAGAAAAACCAAGAAAAGCAGGGATAGAAGGGAGGAAAACCAAGAAAATCGGAATAAGTGCTGAGGAAAACCAAGAAAAGCGGGGTTAGAGCGGAGGAAAGCCAAGAAAAAGAAGTTAGAGGGGAAGAAAACGAAGAAAAGCGCGGTTAGAGCAGCAGAAATACGAGAAAAGCATGGTTAGAGTGGAGAAAAACCATGAAAAGCTGGGTTAAAGTAGAGAAAATCCAAGAAAAGCATAGTTAGTGCGGAGGAAAACCAAGAAAAGTGGGGTTAGAGCAAAGGAAAACCAAGAAAAGCGCGATTAATGCGGAGGAAAACCAAGAAAAGCGGGGTTAGAGCGGAGGAAAACCAAGAAAAGCGGGGTTAGAGCGGAGGAAAACCAAGAGAAACGGGGTTAGAGCGGAGAAAAACCAAGAAAAGCGGGGATAGAAGGGAGGAAAACCAAGAAAAGCGAAGTTAGAGCAGAGGAAAACCAAGAAAAGCGGGGTTACAGCGGAGGAAAACCAAGAAAAGCGCGGTTAGAGCGGAAGAAAACGAAGAAAAGCGCAGTTAGAGCAGCAGAAATATGAGAAAAGCATGGTTAGAGTGGAGAAAAACCATGAAAAGCTGGGTTAGAGTGGAGAAAAACCAAGAAAAGCAAGGATAGAGCGGAGGAAAACCAAGAAAAGCAAGGTTAGAGCGAAGGAAAACCAAGAAAAGCGGTGATGAAGCGGAGGAAAACCAAGAAAAGTGGTGATAGAGCATAGGAAAACCACTAAAAGCAGTGATAGAGCGGAGGAAAACCAGGAAAAGCGGGGTTAGAGCGGAGGAAAACCAAGTAAAGTGGGGATAGAGCGGAGGAAATCCAAGAAAAGCAAAGTTAGAGAGGAGGAAAACCAAGAAAAGCAGAATAAGTACGGAGGAAAACCAAGAAAAGCGGGGTTAGATCGGAGGAAAACCAAGAAAAATAATTTAGAGAGGAAGAAAACGAAGGTAAGCGCGGCTAGAGCAGCAGAAATCCGAGAAAAGCATGGTTAGAGTGGAGAAAAACCAAGAAAAGCGGGGTTAGTGCGGAGGAAAACCAAGAAAAGAGGGGTTAGTGCAGAGGAAAACCAAGAAAAGCGGGGTTAGAGCAAAGGAAAACAAAGAAAAGCTATGTTAGAGCGGAGGAAAACCAAGAGAAACGGGGTTAGAGCGGAGAAAAACCAAGAAAAGCGGGGTTAGAGCGCAGAAAAACCAAGAAAAGCGGAGTTAGAAGGGAGAAAAACCAAGAAAAGCGGGGTTAGAGCGGAGGAAAACCAAGAAAAGCTATGTTAGAGCGGAGGAAAACCAAGAGAAACGGGGTTAGAGCGGAGAAAAACCAAGAAAAGCGGGGTTAGAGCGCAGAAAAACCAAGAAAAGCGGAGATAGAAGGGAGGAAAACCAAGAAAAGCGGGGTTAGAGCGGAGGAAAACCAAGAAAAGCGGGGTTAGAGCGGAGGAAAACCAAGAAAAACGGTGTTAGAGCGGAGGAAAACCAAGAAAAGCGTGGTTAGAGCGGAGAAAAACCAAGAAAAGCGGGGATAGAAGGGAGGAAAACCAAGAAAAGTGGGGTTAGAGCGGAGGAAAACCAAGAAAAGCAAAGTTAGAGCGGAGGAAAACCAGGAAAAGCGGAATAAGTGTTGAGGAAAACCAAGAAAAGCGGGGTTAGAGCGGAGGAAAACCAAGAAAAAGAAGTTAGAGAGGAAGAAAACGAAGAAAAGCGCGGTTAGAGCAGCAGAAATATGAGAAAAGCATGGTTAGAGTGGAGAAAAACCATGAAAAGCTGGGTTAGGGTTAGGGTTAGGGTTAGGGTTAGGGTTAGGGTTAGGGTTAAGGTTAGGGTTAGGGTTAGGGTTAGGGTTAGGGTTAGGGTTAGGGTTAGGGTTAGGGTTAGGGT